>NC_030389.2:43157111-45817111 GCF_001625215.2 Daucus carota subsp. sativus | reverse complement strand
TGTGTATGGATGTGTGTATATATGTGTAGGGTTTATAGAATTATAATAGGAATTGGAGATGGGTTTTGAGTTTATATAGGGATTTGAGAGCTGAGTTAGGGTTTTGGAGGATATATTTCGGGCTAGGCATGCAAAATTAGGATTGTGGGCTTTTAAAAACGGAAAATAAAATATTTTTGGGAGAAATTCGGGATCCTGGGCAGTCAGTAGCGCGGCCGCGCTAAGTGTAGCGCGGGCGCGCTAGTGTCTGCAGCCCAGGGCCGAAATTTCTCGTTTTTTGCGTTTTTGAGGTTTACAACGGTACAGTGTGGTTCCAATGCGTGGGTTGCCTCCCACGAAGCGCTTGTTTAACGTCGTTAGCTCGACGTGAAGTCCAGAATTAATCCGATTCCGATTGAAGAATCGTGGTTTGTACCTCACGATTCACATTTCCGCCAAAGTAAGGTTTCAACCGTTGACCATTAACCTTAAATGATTCATCCGGTGATTTTGCATAGATTTCTACTGCACCGTGGGAGAATACCGTCTTGACTGTAAACGGTCCCGACCAGCGTGACTTGAGTTTTCCTGGAAACAGCTTCAACCGAGAGTTATACAATAGAACCAATTGTCCTACTACAAAAGATTTTTGTATCAACCGCTGATCATGCAATCTTTTCACCTTCTCTTTGTAGAGTTTGTTATTTTCATAAGCACGGAGGCGGAACTCCTCCAACTCATTGAGTTGCATCATGCGTTTCTCTCCAGCTAATTGTAAGTCGAAATTCAACTTCTTTAGTGCCCAATAAGCTTTATGTTCAAACTCTACTGGTAAGTGACAAGCTTTCCCAAACACTAACTGAAATGGAGAAGTACCCAATGGTGTTTTGTAAGCTGTTCGATAAGCCCAAGAAGCTTCATCTAGTCGCAAAGACCAGTCTTTCCTAGAAGGGTTAACCACCTTCTCTAATATGCGTTTAATCTCTCTGTTAGAAACTTCAGCTTGACCATTCGTTTGGGGATGATAAGCAGTAGCGACCCGATGATTGATATTATACCTTGTCATCAAGGTCGTGAATTTCCGATTGCAGAAATGAGAGCCTTCATCACTGATAATGACTCTAGGGACTCCGAAACGGGTAAAGATTTGTTTTTGTAGAAATTGCAAGACCACCTTAGCATCATTTGTAGGTAAGGCTTTCACCTCCACCCATTTAGACACATAATCAACTGCTAATAGAATATACTGGTTGTTGCAAGACGAAACGAACGGTCCCATAAAATCAATACCCCAAACATCAAATATTTCGACTTCCAAAAGCATTTTAAGAGGCATTTCATTCCTCCTAGAAATATTACCTGTACGTTGACATCGATCGCAACTCAACACAAACTGATGAGCATCTTTAAACAGAGTTGGCCAGTAAAAACCTGCTTGAAGTACCCTCTTTGCTGTCTTCTCTCCGCTATAATGGCCTCCATAACCAGTGGAATGGCACTCGCGCAAAACTCCCTCAACTTCATTATTAGGGATACACCGTCTGAGAATTTGATCGACTCCTTGTTTAAACAAAAAGGGTTCATCCCAAATTTACCATTTCACATCGTGAAGGAATTTCTTGCGTTGAGCATAAGAGAATTCTGGAGGAATGACTTTACTCACCAGATAATTTACAATGTCAGCAAACCATGGTTCTTCGGCTTCAACTCCAAACAACTGTTCATCTGGAAAGAATTCATTAATTAGAGTGTTGTCGGTAGTTTGTTTGCTATGATCTTCTAGTCGGGATAAATGATCCGCTACCTGATTTTCCGTGCCTTTCCGATCTTTAATTTCCACATCAAATTCTTGGAGTAATAGAACCCAACGTATTAGTCTTGGTTTAGAATCCTTCTTTGAGATGAGATACCGAATGGCTGCATGATCAGTGTATACCACTACTTTTGTTCCAAGAAGATAAGACCTGAACTTCTCAAAGCTAAAGACAATAGCTAGAAGTTCTTTTTCTGTAGTAGTGTAATTCAACTGTGCATCATTCAAAGTTTTGCTGGCGTAGTAGATAACATGAAACACGTTACTTGTACGCTGGCCCAGTACAGCTCCTACAGCATAATCACTGGCATCACACATCAATTCGAATGGTTTACTCCAATCAGGTGCAGTGATGATAGGTGCTGATGTCAACTTCTTTTTCAAAAATTCGAATGCTTCCAAGCACTCCTCATCAAATTTGAATGGAATGTCTTTCTCTAACAGATTGCAAAGAGGTTTGGAAATTTTTGAGAAGTCCTTGATGAACCTCCGATAGAAACCTGCATGACCAAGGAAGCTTCGGATACCCTTAACCGAGATTGGTGGAGGAAGATTTTTAATTGTTTCCACCTTCGCTTTATCAACTTCTAGTCCCTTGGCAGATACTTTATGTCCCAATATGATTCCTTCTTGCACCATGAAATGGCATTTTTCCCAATTGAGAATTAGATTAGTTTCCACACAGCGCTTAAGAACCATTCTCAGATTCGTGAGGCATTCGTCATAAGATGTTCCGAATACAGAAAAATCGTCCATGAATACCTCCACATTGATACCGATCATCTCTGAGAATATTGCCATCATGCACCTTTGAAAAGTGGCTGGTGCACCGCATAAGCCAAAAGGTACTCTTCGGAATGCAAATGTACCATAAGGGCATGTAAAGGTTGTCTTTTCTTGATCCTCTGGAGAAATAGCAATCTGATTATAGCCAGAATACCCATCCAACAGGCAATAGAATTCATGACCAGCCAACCTGTCAAGCATCTGATCAATAAAAGGCAGAGGGAAGTGATCCTTCCTTGTAGCTTTATTCAGCTTTCTGTAGTCCATGCAAATCCTCCAACCAGTGACAGTCCTAGTTGAGATGAGTTCCCCTTTTTCGTTGGCTACTACTGTCATGCCCCCTTTCTTAGGCACACATTGTACTGGACTCACCCATGAGCTATCTGAAATTGGATATATGATACCTGCATCGAGCCATTTAAGAATCTCTTTATTTACAACCTCCTTCATGATAGGATTTAACCTTCTCTGTTGTTCCACTGAAGGTTTGCTTCCTTCTTCAATGAGAATTTTGTGTTGACAAAAGGATGGACTGATTCCCTTGATATCAGCTATAGTCCAACCAATTGCTGTTTTGAATTCCCTTAGCACCCTTAAAAGTTTTTCCTCTTCCTCACCTGACAAGTTAGCTGCAATAATAACAGGAAGAGTAGAACCTTTACCAAGAAAAGCATACCTCAAGTGATCCGGTAGCGGTTTAAGTTCAAGTTTAGGTGCTTCGATCACTGATGGTTGTAGTGGTTTATGATCTTCCTTTTGTTCCTCCAAGCCAAGAGATTCGACAGGTGGTTCAAAATTCCTTCGCCAAGGTGATGAGTTAAGATGATGGAGTTCTTCCAATTCTTCTTCACTGTCCAATTCCTCATCATTGGTAAGGATTGCTTCCAATACATCATTCTGTAAAACCCGCTGGCTATTAGTTTCTGCCGTAGTATCAAGTACATCCATACTGAAACAAGATTCCTCATCAGTTGGTAATTTCATTGCATTGAATACGTTGAACGTGACCGTCTGATCTTGTATTCTCATTGTAAGTTCCCCTTTTTGTACATCGATCAAAGTTTGCCCGGTGGCTAAAAAGGGTCTACCCAAGATGATAGGAATTCTTTTGTCTTCTTCAAAATCAAGAATCACGAAGTCGGCTGGAAATATTAATTTATCAACCTTGACCAGCACATCTTCAATTATACCCCTCGGATATGTGATCGAACGATCAGCCAGCTGTAGAGACATGTTTGTCGGCTTGAGCTCTAGCAGGCCAAGTTGTGTGAAGATAGATAGAGGCATCAGATTGATGCTAGCTCCCAAGTCGCATAGACACTTATCAAAAGAGAACTCCCCAATAGTGCAAGGGATAGTAAAGCTTCCCGGGTCTTTAAGCTTAGGTGGTAATTTTTGTTGAAGCACAGCACTACATTCCTCTGTTAAAGCTACTGTCTCTAACTCCTCGAGCTTTAGCTTTTTTGAAAGAATACCCTTCATGAATTTGGCATAGCTAGGCATTTGCTCGAGTGCTTCAGCAAACGGAATGTTGATGTGAAGCTTTTTGAAAACTTCAAGGAATTTACCAAATTGCTTATCCAGCTGCTGTTTTTTTAACCTCCTAGGAAACGGAGGTGGTGGATATAATGGCTTTGATACCGGAGCAGCTGCAGGGATAGCCTTGTCCATTTCAACAGTAGGTTTTATGCCAATTGTATTCGACGGAAGTTCTGCTGGAATTTCTTGCGGTTCATCATCCTGATCTTGTACTAACGTTGAGGTTGGCCCTGTTGTAGTTTTTCCAGATCTCAGCGTAATGGATTGGACTTGCTCTTTAGGGTCCCTCTTACCTGGTACCTCTGTATCACTAGGGAGATTCCCCTGTGGTCTGCTTAATAAAGCATTAGCTAACTGACCGACTTGTGTCTCCAAGGCTTTTAAAGTTACTGCCTGACTCTTGTACATGAGTCTTAGCTCTTCCATGTCAGACCTTTCGTTAGCTGATTGCCCATGATTCTGAAATCCCGGAGGGTGATATGGCTGTTTAGGTGCATACTGTTGTGAAGTTCCAGCCTGACTATACTGTTTAGGTCCCTGTTGAAATCCTTGTTGAGGTTGATTATAACCCTGATTATTACTCCAGCTGAAATTCGGATGATTTCGGTTGTTAGGATGGTAAGTAGCTGGGGCAGGCTGTTGACCTCTCTGAAAATTGCTCACAAATTGTGCTGATTCACTAGAAATGGCACATTGATCAGTAGAGTGAGTACCAGCACATAATTCGCAAATTGAGATTGGCTGTTGAATTCCTTGGTGAGCCAGAGAATCGACTTTCATCGTGAGAGCTTTAAGTTGAGCAGCAATAGCTGTAGACGTGTCAAGGTCAAGAATTCCGGCTACCTTCCCTTGAGTAAGTCTTTGAGTAGGGTTCTGATATTCATTAGCAGCCATCATTTCAATAAGATCATAAGCTTCTTCATAACTTTTAGCCCATAGCGCACCTCCAGAAGCAGCATCAAGCATAGGTCTGGATTGAGGTCCAAGACCATTATAGAAACTGTTTATTTGAATCCAATCCGGCATGCCATGATGGGGACACTTCCTTAGCATCTCCTTATATCGCTCCCAGGCTTCACAGAATGTTTCTCCTGTTTGTTGAGAGAATTGAGATAGAGCATTTCGTAGTGCAGCAGTCTTTGCCATGGGGAAGAATTTAGTGAGAAACTTTTGAGCTAGATCTTCCCATGTAGTAATCGAACCAGATGGTAAAGAATGTAACCATCCCTTAGCCTTATCTCTCAGTGAAAATGGGAAAAGCCTTAGCTTCACAGCATCATCAGAGACGTCATTAAATTTGAAGGTGTCACAGATCTCTATAAAATTACGTATATGCATATTAGGGTCTTCAGTAGGAGAACCCCCATACTGTACCGAGTTCTGGACCATTTGAATAGTTCCTGGTTTGATTTCAAAGGCTTTGGCTGCGATTGCAGGCCTGACAATGCTTGACTGGATATCATCAATCTTTGGCATAGAGAAATCCTTCAATGCCTTACTGTCTGGTTGTGCTTCAGGTTCCGTCATTGTTTCAGAATCAGAAGAAGAAGAAGATGAATTAATTGCTTCCTTACGAGCTTTAGAACGTGTTAGCATAAACGCGACCCAAGTACCTGAAATAAAGAAAAGAAGAAAAGTGAGAAGAGAATAGAATCCTAGTCAGTGAATTTTAATGCACACTGATGACAAGTACATAAACTAATTAATTAACACCGAGTCCCCGGCAGCGGCGCCAAAAACTTGTTCGCAAAAATCTACACGCAAGCGCACGTGATCACAAGTAATATATTTGTTCGTTCCCACAGAGACTGGTGAATTAAGAATACGCACCTATTCAACAATGTATGAGTAATTTTCACTGCTAAGACAATTAACAAGGATGGGTTCTTTTATACTAATAACTAAATTTACTAATCAAATTCAGAATAGGAAAACACATGGGATTCTAACTTCATTATCGAATTCATCTAGAATTGAAATTACTGATTAACATGTGACTGTTGATCCTAATCAGACAACACGAAAGTAATACATGCCAACTCTCGTTGCACACATATCATACCAATCAAAATCCGCAATTAAGACAGAAATCTCATGGACACCAACAAAGCTCAGACCCTATATCTCTATAGCGGTAGTGTAAGCAGAGAGGTTTAATAACAGGTCGTCTATCGTGATTACACAGGGTGATAAAAATAGTTCAAGTCTACCACAAATTATGTTTCATTCGCATAATCCTATGTTTACATGGCATAGTTCTAAATTCAATCATCCACTCTCGCTTCAGAAAGAATTAACAAACAACTTAGAAGTTAGCTACGCTCCTAAGAAGAATAAGCACGGCTCATGCAAAGAAATCAACGTACGTCACACAATCAAGCAATTAATATTCGTTACTAGACTACATCGATAAATCCATTAGAATCCCATGAAGGCGGTTAGTTCATAATCGAACTAATCGACATCATGGGTTCTAGTGAAAACATGATAAATAAATTACGAGAATTAAACGGAATAAAAATACTTGAATTAATAATAAAGAACACAACTTTACAGATTTGATGTTCACGATCTCGCTCGAAACTGTCACTTCCTCGCGAAGAACGATCCAATACAAACTGATAATGTGCTTGATTACAAAAACTAAACTATGATATTGTTCTATGATACAAGTGAGGCTAGGGTTTTTTCACATGAGAAATTAAAATACATTGACCAAGTCAACCGGGCCTCGACCGCTGCTAAAATCCATCAGAAAAGCTTCAAAAATCAGCCCGGAACAACTCTGTTGGGCGCGGCCGCGCTAAACTAGCGCAGGCGCGCTAGTGGGACAGTAGCTAGCGCGGGCGCGCTAGTGGAACAGGCTGTAGCGCGGGCGCGCTAGGCACTAGCGCGGGCGCGCTAGTGTCTGCCCCCGGATGGCCAATTTCTCCAATTCCGCTCGTTCTCGCGTGCTTGTCCTTCCTCGCTCTAGTACCACTTCCGTAGGTGATCACGGTTGCATTTAGCACATGCAACAAGCCCTTTAAACCCCTAGATAGCTCTAGTGGACGAGTGTGTTCTCGTGAGGGTTTGTAGAAGATGTACCCACAAAATCCCAAGTTGTGATGAATCCACAATTCTCCATTCTTGCAAATAATGCACCAAAAACAACCTAAAATGATAGAAAATCACTTCATCACCTCAACTCGTGACCTGCACAGAAAAACAATAAAAACACATCAAAAGACACTAAACACTTAAGTACAACCAACCAATTTAAGTGGAAATGAAGGCCTATAAGTGTGTATAAATACCACTTATCAGTTAGTACATGGGAATTTCTTGAAAATATCCCTGGGCAGTTTCTTTTGATATTTACACATAAATAGGTCCCTATGGATATATCAATTTGGTCACGGCCATATTTGGGTCAATCGGGACTGAATCGGAGCAGATATAACGAAGTTCGAGTTTTTGACGAATTCTCAAAGGGGGGGTTAGTACACGGGAATTTCATGAAAATTTCACCGGGAAGTTTCTTTTGATATTTTCACATAAATAGGTCCCTATGGATATATCAATTTGGTCACGGCCATATTTGGGTCAATCGGGACTGAATCGGAGCAGATATAACGAAGTTCGAGTTTTTAACGAATTCTCAATGAAGGTTAGTACACGGGAATTTCATGAAAATATCCCGAGCTGATTCTTTTGATATTTTCACATAAATGGGTCCCTTTGGATATATGAATTTGGTCACGACCATATTCGGGGCAATCGAGACTAAATTGGAGCTGATATAATGAAGTTCGAGTTTTGAACGAATTCTCAAAGGGGTTAGTACACGGGAATTTCATGAAATTTTCACCGGGAAGTTTCTTTTGATATTTTCACATAAATGGATCCCTATGGATATATGAATTTGGTCACGACGATATTTGGGGCAATCGGGACTGAATCGGAGCAGATATAACGAAGTTCGAGTTTTTGACGAATTCTCAAAGGGGTAAGTACACGGGAATTTCTTGAAAATATCCCGGGCAGATTCTTTTGATATTTTCACATTAATGGGTTCCTGTGGATATATGAATTTGGTCACGACCATATTTTGGACAGTCGGGACTGAATCGTAGCAGATATAACGAAGTTCGATTTTTTGACGAATTCTCAAAGGGAGTTGTTCACGGGAATTTCATGAAAATTTCACCGGGAAGTTTCTTTTGATATTTTCACATAAATGGGTCCCTATGGATATATGAATTTGGTCATGACAATATTTGGGGCAATCGAGACTAAATCGGAGCAGATATAACGAAGTTCGAGTTTTTAACGAATTCTGAAAGGGGTTAGTACACGGGAATTTTTTGAAAATATCCCTGGGCAGTTTCTTTTGATATTTCCACATAAATAGGTCCCTATGGATATATGAATTTGGTCACGACCATATTTGGGTCAATCGGGACTGAATCGGAGGAGATATAATGAAGTACGAGTTTTTGACGAATTCTCAAAGGGGGTTAGTACACGGGAATTTCTTGAAAATATCCCTGGGCAGTTTCTTTTGATATTTCCACATAAATAGGTCCCCATGGATATATCAATTTGGTCACGGCCATATTTGGGTCAATCGGGACTGAATCGGAGCAGATATAACGAAGTTCGAGTTTTTAACGAATTCTCAATGAGGGTTAGTACACGGGAATTTCATGAAAATTTCACCGGGAAGTTTCTTTTGATATTTTCACATAAATGGGTCCCTTTGGATATATGAATTTGGTCACGACCATATTTGTGGCAATCGAGACTAAATCGGAGCAGATATAACGAAGTTCGAGTTTTTAACGAATTCTGAAAGGGGTTAGTACACGGGAATTTCTTGAAAATATCCCGAGCAGATTCTTTTGATATTTTCACATAAATGGGTTCCTATGGATATATGAATTTGGTCACGACCATATTCGGGGCAGTCGGGACTGAATCGGAGCTGATATAATGAAGTTCGAGTTTTTAACGAATTCTCAAAGGGGTTAGTACACGGGAATTTTTTGAAAATATCCTGGGCAGTTTCTTTTGATATTTCCACATAAATAGGTCCCTATGGATGTATGAATTTGGTCACGACCATATTTGGGTCAATCGGGACTGAATCGGAGCAGATATAATGAAGTACGAGTTTTTGACGAATTCTCAAAGAGGGTTAGTACACGGGAATTTCTTGAAAATATCCCTGGGCAGTTTCTTTTGATATTTCCACATAAATAGGTCCCTATGGATATATCAATTTGGTCACGGCCATATTTGGGTCAATCGGGACTGAATCGGAGCAGATATAACGAAGTTCGAGTTTTTAACGAATTCTCAATGAGGGTTAGTACACGGGAATTTCATGAAAATTTCACCGGGAAGTTTCTTTTGATATTTTCACATAAATGGGTCCCTTTGGATATATGAATTTGGTCACGACCATATTTTGGGCAATCGAGACTAAATCGGAGCAGATATAACGAAGTTCGAGTTTTTAACGAATTCTCAAAGGAGTTTGTACACGGGAATTTCTTAAAAATATCCTGAACTGATTCTTTTGATATTTTCACATAAATGGGTTCCTATAGATATATGAATTTGGTCACGACCATATTCGGGGCAGTCGGGACTGAATTGGAGCTGATATAATGAAGTTCGAGTTTTGAACGAATTCTCAAAGGGGTTAGTACACGGGAATTTCATGAAATTTTCACCGGGAAGTTTCTTTTGATATTTTTACATAAATGGGTCCCTATGGATATATGAATTTGGTCACGAAGATATTTGGGGCAATCGGGACTGAATCGGAGCAGATATAACGAAGTTCGAGTTTTTGACGAATTCTCAAAGGGGTAAGTACACGGGTATTTCTTGAAAATATCCCGGGCAGATTCTTTTGATATTTTCACATAAATGGGTTCCTATGGATATATGAATTTGGTCACGACCATATTTTGGACAGTCGGGACTGAATCGTAGCAGATATAACGAAGTTCGATTTTTTGACGAATTCTCAAAGGGAGTTGTTCACGGGAATTTCATGAAAATTTCACCGGGAATTTTCTTTTGATATTTTCACATAAATGGGTCCCTATGGATATATGAATTTGGTCATGACAATATTTGCGGCAGTCAGGACTGAATGGTAGCTGATATAATGAAGTTCGAGTTTTTAACGAATTCTCAAAGGGAACGTACACGGGAATTTTTTGAAAATATCCCTGGGCAGTTTCTTTTGATATATCCACATAAATAGGTCCCTATGGATATATGAATTTGGTCTCGACCATATTTGGGTCAATCGGGACTGAATCGGAGCAGATATAATGAAGTACGAGTTTTTGAAGAATTCTCAAAGGCGGTTAGTACACGGGAATTTTTTGAAAATATCCCTGGGCAGTTTCTTTTGATATTTCCACATAAATAGGTCCCTATGGATATATCAATTTGGTCACGACCATATTTGGGAAAATCGGGACTGAATCGGAGCAGATATAACAAAGTTCGAGTTTTTAACGAATTCTCAATGAGGGTTAGTACACGGGAATTTCATGAAAATTTCACCGGGAAGTTTCTTTTGATATTTTCACATAAATGGGTCCCTATGGATATATGAATTTGGTCACGACGATATTTGGGGCAATCGGGACTGAATCGGAGCAGATATAACGAAGTTCGAGTTTTTAACGAATTCTCAAAGGAGGGGTTAGTACACGGGAATTTCTTGAAAATATCCCGAGCAGATTCTTTTGATATTTTCACATAAATGGGTTCCTATGGATATATGAATTTGGTCACGACCATATTCGGGGCAGTCGGGACTGAATCGGAGCTGATATAATGAAGTTCGAGTTTTTAACGAATTCTCAAAGGGGTTAGTACACGGGAATTTTTTGAAAATATCCTGGGCAGTTTCTTTTGATATTTCCACATAAATAAGTCCCTATGGATATATGAATTTGGTCACGACCATATTTGGGTCAATCGGGACTGAATCGGAGCAGATATAATGAAGTACGAGTTTTTGACGAATTCTCAAAGAGGGTTAGTACACGGGAATTTCTTGAAAATATCCCTGGGCAGTTTCTTTTGATATTTCCACATAAATAGGTCCCTATGGATATATCAATTTGGTCACGGCCATATTTGGGTCAATCGGGACTGAATCGGAGCAGATATAACGAAGTTCGAGTTTTTAACGAATTCTCAATGAGGGTTAGTACACGGGAATTTCATGAAAATTTCACCGGGAAGTTTCTTTTGATATTTTCACATAAATGGGTCCCTTTGGATATATGAATTTGGTCACGACCATATTTTGGGCAATCGAGACTAAATCGGAGCAGATATAACGAAGTTCGAGTTTTTAACGAATTCTCAAAGGAGTTAGTACACGGGAATTTCTTAAAAATATCCTGAGCTGATTCTTTTGATATTTTCACATAAATGGGTTCCTATAGATATATGAATTTGGTCACGACCATATTCGGGGCAGTCGGGACTGAATTGGAGCTGATATAATGAAGTTCGAGTTTTGAACGAATTCTCAAAGGGGTTAGTACACGGGAATTTCATGAAATTTTCACCGGGAAGTTTCTTTTGATATTTTCACATAAATGGGTCCCTATGGATATATGAATTTGGTCACGAAGATATTTGGGGCAATCGGGACTGAATCGGAGCAGATATAACGAAGTTCGAGTTTTTGACGAATTCTCAAAAGGGTAAGTACACGGGTATTTCTTGAAAATATCCCGGGCAGATTCTTTTGATATTTTCACATAAATGGGTTCCTATGGATATATGAATTTGGTCACGACCATATTTTGGACAGTCGGGACTGAATCGTAGCAGATATAACGAAGTTCGATTTTTTGACGAATTCTCAAAGGGAGTTGTTCACGGGAATTTCATGAAAATTTCACCGGGAATTTTCTTTTGATATTTTCACATAAATGGGTCCCTATGGATATATGAATTTGGTCACGAAGATATTTGGGGCAATCGGGACTGAATCGGAGCAGATATAACGAAGTTCGAGTTTTTGACGAATTCTCAAAAGGGTAAGTACACGGGTATTTCTTGAAAATATCCCGGGCAGATTCTTTTGATATTTTCACATAAATAGGTCCCTATGGATATATCAATTTGGTCACGACCATATTTGGGTAAATCGGGACTGAATCGGAGCAGATATAACAAAGTTCGAGTTTTTAACGAATTCTCAATGAGGGTTAGTACACGGGAATTTCATGAAAATTTCACCGGGAAGTTTCTTTTGATATTTTCACATAAATGGGTCCCTATGGATATATGAATTTGGTCACGACGATATTTGGGGCAATCGGGACTGAATCGGAGCAGATATAACGAAGTTCGAGTTTTTAACGAATTCTCAAAGGAGGGGTTAGTACACGGGAATTTCTTGAAAATATCCCGAGCAGATTCTTTTGATATTTTCACATAAATGGGTTCCTATGGATATATGAATTTGGTCACGACCATATTCGGGGCAGTCGGGACTGAATCGGAGCTGATATAATGAAGTTCGAGTTTTTAACGAATTCTCAAAGGGGTTAGTACACGGGAATTTTTTGAAAATATCCTGGGCAGTTTCTTTTGATATTTCCACATAAATAAGTCCCTATGGATATATGAATTTGGTCACGACCATATTTGGGTCAATCGGGACTGAATCGGAGCAGATATAATGAAGTACGAGTTTTTGACGAATTCTCAAAGAGGGTTAGTACACGGGAATTTCTTGAAAATATCCCTGGGCAGTTTCTTTTGATATTTCCACATAAATAGGTCCCTATGGATATATCAATTTGGTCACGGCCATATTTGGGTCAATCGGGACTGCATCGGAGCAGATATAACGAAGTTCGAGTTTTTAACGAATTCTCAATGAGGGTTAGTACACGGGAATTTCATGAAAATTTCACCGGGAAGTTTCTTTTGATATTTTCACATAAATGGGTCCCTTTGGATATATGAATTTGGTCACGACCATATTTTGGGCAATCGAGACTAAATCGGAGCAGATATAACGAAGTTCGAGTTTTTAACGAATTCTCAAAGGAGTTAGTACACGGGAATTTCTTAAAAATATCCTGAGCTGATTCTTTTGATATTTTCACATAAATGGGTTCCTATAGATATATGAATTTGGTCACGACCATATTCGGGGCAGTCGGGACTGAATTGGAGCTGATATAATGAAGTTCGAGTTTTGAACGAATTCTCAGAGGGGTTAGTACACGGGAATTTCATGAAATTTTCACCGGGAAGTTTCTTTTGATATTTTCACATAAATGAGTCCCTATGGATATATGAATTTGGTCACGAAGATATTTGGGGCAATCGGGACTGAATCGGAGCAGATATAACGAAGTTCGAGTTTTTGACGAATTCTCAAAAGGGTAAGTACACGGGTATTTCTTGAAAATATCCCGGGTAGATTCTTTTGATATTTTCACATAAATGGGTTCCTATGGATATATGAATTTGGTCACGACCATATTTTGGACAGTCGGGACTGAATCGTAGCAGATATAACGAAGTTCGATTTTTTGACGAATTCTCAAAGGGAGTTGTTCACGGGAATTTCATGAAAATTTCACCGGGAATTTTCTTTTGATATTTTCACATAAATGGGTCCCTATGGATATATGAATTTGGTCACGAAGATATTTGGGGCAATCGGGACTGAATCGGAGCAGATATAACGAAGTTCGAGTTTTTGACGAATTCTCAAAAGGGTAAGTACACGGGTATTTCTTGAAAATATCCCGGGCAGATTCTTTTGATATTTTCACATAAATAGGTCCCTATGGATATATCAATTTGGTCACGACCATATTTGGGTAAATCGGGACTGAATCGGAGCAGATATAACAAAGTTCGAGTTTTTAACGAATTCTCAATGAGGGTTAGTACACGGGAATTTCATGAAAATTTCACCGGGAAGTTTCTTTTGATATTTTCACATAAATGGGTCCCTATGGATATATGAATTTGGTCACGACGATATTTGGGGCAATCGGGACTGAATCGGAGCAGATATAACGAAGTTCGAGTTTTTATCGAATTCTCAAAGGAGGGGTTAGTACACGGGAATTTCTTGAAAATATCCCGAGCAGATTCTTTTGATATTTTCACATAAATGGGTTCCTATGGATATATGAATTTGGTCACGACCATATTCGGGGCAGTCGGGACTGAATCGGAGCTAATATAATGAAGTTCGAGTTTTTAACGAATTCTCAAAGGGGTTAGTACACGGGAATTTTTTGAAAATATCCTGGGCAGTTTCTTTTGATATTTCCACATAAATAAGTCCCTATGGATATATGAATTTGGTCACGACCATATTTGGGTCAATCGGGACTGAATCGGAGCAGATATAATGAAGTACGAGTTTTTGACGAATTCTCAAAGAGGGTTAGTACACGGGAATTTCTTGAAAATATCCCTGGGCAGTTTCTTTTGATATTTCCACATAAATAGGTCCCTATGGATATATCAATTTGGTCACGGCCATATTTGGGTCAATCGGGACTGCATCGGAGCAGATATAACGAAGTTCGAGTTTTTAACGAATTCTCAATGAGGGTTAGTACACGGGAATTTCATGAAAATTTCACCGGGAAGTTTCTTTTGATATTTTCACATAAATGGGTCCCTTTGGATATATGAATTTGGTCACGACCATATTTTGGGCAATCGAGACTAAATCAGAGCAGATATAACGAAGTTCGAGTTTTTAACGAATTCTCAAAGGAGTTAGTACACGGGAATTTCTTAAAAATATCCTGAGCTGATTCTTTTGATATTTTCACATAAATGGGTTCCTATAGATATATGAATTTGGTCACGACCATATTCGGGGCAGTCGGGACTGAATTGGAGCTGATATAATGAAGTTCGAGTTTTGAACGAATTCTCAAAGGGGTTAGTACACGGGAATTTCATGAAATTTTCACCGGGAAGTTTCTTTTGATATTTTCACATAAATGGGTCCCTATGGATATATGAATTTGGTCACGAAGATATTTGGGGCAATCGGGACTGAATCGGAGCAGATATAACGAAGTTCGAGTTTTTGACGAATTCTCAAAAGGGTAAGTACACGGGTATTTCTTGAAAATATCCCGGGCAGATTCTTTTGATATTTTCACATAAATGGGTTCCTATGGATATATGAATTTGGTCACGACCATATTTTGGATAGTCGGGACTGAATCGTAGCAGATATAACGAAGTTCGATTTTTTGACGAATTCTCAAAGGGAGTTGTTCACGGGAATTTCATGAAAATTTCACCGGGAATTTTCTTTTGATATTTTCACATAAATGGGTCCCTATGGATATATGAATTTGGTCACGAAGATATTTGGGGCAATCGGGACTGAATCGGAGCAGATATAACGAAGTTCGAGTTTTTGACGAATTCTCAAAAGGGTAAGTACACGGGTATTTCTTGAAAATATCCCGGGCAGATTCTTTTGATATTTTCACATAAATGGGTTCCTATGGATATATGAATTTGGTCACGACGATATTTGGGGCAATCGGGACTGAATCGGAGCAGATATAACGAAGTTCGAGTTTTTAACGAATTCTCAAAGGAGGGGTTAGTACACGGGAATTTCTTGAAAATATCCCGAGCAGATTCTTTTGATATTTTCACATAAATGGGTTCCTATGGATATATGAATTTGGTCACGACCATATTCGGGGCAGTCGGGACTGAATCGGAGCTGATATAATGAAGTTCGAGTTTTTAACGAATTCTCAAAGGGGTTAGTACACGGGAATTTTTTGAAAATATCCTGGGCAGTTTCTTTTGATATTTCCACATAAATAAGTCCCTATGGATATATGAATTTGGTCACGACCATATTTGGGTCAATCGGGACTGAATCGGAGCAGATATAATGAAGTACGAGTTTTTGACGAATTCTCAAAGAGGGTTAGTACACGGGAATTTCTTGAAAATATCCCTGGGCAGTTTCTTTTGATATTTCCACATAAATAGGTCCCTATGGATATATCAATTTGGTCACGGCCATATTTGGGTCAATCGGGACTGAATCGGAGCAGATATAACGAAGTTCGAGTTTTTAACGAATTCTCAATGAGGGTTAGTACACGGGAATTTCATGAAAATTTCACCGGGAAGTTTCTTTTGATATTTTCACATAAATGGGTCCCTTTGGATATATGAATTTGGTCACGACCATATTTTGGGCAATCGAGACTAAATCGGAGCAGATATAACGAAGTTCGAGTTTTTAACGAATTCTCAAAGGAGTTAGTACACGGGAATTTCTTAAAAATATCCTGAGCTGATTCTTTTGATATTTTCACATAAATGGGTTCCTATAGATATATGAATTTGGTCACGACCATATTCGGGGCAGTCGGGACTGAATTGGAGCTGATATAATGAAGTTCGAGTTTTGAACGAATTCTCAAAGGGGTTAGTACACGGGAATTTCATGAAATTTTCACCGGGAAGTTTCTTTTGATATTTTCACATAAATGGGTCCCTATGGATATATGAATTTGGTCACGAAGATATTTGGGGCAATCGGGACTGAATCGGAGCAGATATAACGAAGTTCGAGTTTTTGACGAATTCTCAAAAGGGTAAGTACACGGGTATTTCTTGAAAATATCCCGGGCAGATTCTTTTGATATTTTCACATAAATGGGTTCCTATGGATATATGAATTTGGTCACGACCATATTTTGGACAGTCGGGACTGAATCGTAGCAGATATAACGAAGTTCGATTTTTTGACGAATTCTCAAAGGGAGTTGTTCACGGGAATTTCATGAAAATTTCACCGGGAATTTTCTTTTGATATTTTCACATAAATGGATCCCTATGGATATATGAATTTGGTCATGACAATATTTGCGGCAGTCAGGACTGAATGGTAGCTGATATAATGAAGTTCGAGTTTTTAACGAATTCTCAAAGGGAACGTACACGGGAATTTTTTGAAAATATCCCTGGGCAGTTTCTTTTGATATATCCACATAAATAGGTCCCTATGGATATATGAATTTGGTCTCGACCATATTTGGGTCAATCGGGACTGAATCGGAGCAGATATAATGAAGTACGAGTTTTTGAAGAATTCTCAAAGGCGGTTAGTACACGGGAATTTTTTGAAAATATCCCTGGGCAGTTTCTTTTGATATTTCCACATAAATAGGTCCCTATGGATATATCAATTTGGTCACTACCATATTTGGGTAAATCGGGACTGAATCGGAGTAGATATAACGAAGTTCGAGTTTTTAACGAATTCTCAATGAGGGTTAGTACACGGGAATTTCATGAAAATTTCACCGGGAAGTTTCTTTTGATATTTTCACATAAATGGGTCCCTATGGATATATGAATTTGGTCACGACGATATTTGGGGCAATCGGGACTGAATCGGAGCAGATATAACGAAGTTCGAGTTTTTAACGAATTCTCAAAGGAGGGGTTAGTACACGGGAATTTCTTGAAAATATCCCGAGCAGATTCTTTTGATATTTTCACATAAATGGGTTCCTATGGATATATGAATTTGGTCACGACCATATTCGGGGCAGTCGGGACTGAATCGGAGCTGATATAATGAAGTTCGAGTTTTTGACGAATTCTCAAAGGGGTTAGTACACGGGAATTTCATGAAAATTTCACCGGGAAGTTTCTTTTGATATTTTCGCATAAATGGGTCCCTATGGATATATGAATTTGGTCATGACAATATTTGGGGCAGTCGGGACTGAATGGTAGCTGATATAATGAAGTTCGAGTTTTTAACGAATTCTCAAAGGGGTTAGTACACAGGAATTTTTTGAAAATATCCCTGGGCAGTTTCTTTTGATATTTCCACATAAATAGGTCCCTATGGATATATGAATTTGGTCACGACCATATTTGGGTCAATCGGGACTGAATCGGAGCAGATATAACGAAGTTCGAGTTTTTAACGAATTCTCAATGAGGGTTAGTACACGGGAATTTCATGAAAATTTCACCGGGAAGTTTCTTTTGATATTTTCACATAAATGGGTCCCTTTGGATATATGAATTTGGTCACGACCATATTTGGGGCAATCGAGACTAAATCGGAGCAGATATAACGAAGTTCGAGTTTTTAACGAATTCTCAAAGGGGTTAGTACACGGGAATTTCTTGAAAATATCCCGAGCAGATTCTTTTGATATTTTCACATAAATGGGTTCCTATGGATATATGAATTTGGTCACGACCATATTCGGGGCAGTCGGGACTGAATCGGAGCTGATATAATGAAGTTCGAGTTTTTGACGAATTCTCAAAGGGGTTAGTACACGGGAATTTCATGAAAATTTCACCGGGAAGTTTTTTTTGATATTTTCACATAAATGGGTCCCTATGGATATATGAATTTGGTCATGACAATATTTGGGGCAGTCGGGACTGAATGGTAGTTGATATAATGAAGTTCGAGTTTTTAACGAATTCTCAAAGGGGTTAGTACACAGGAATTTTTTGAAAATATCCCTGGGCAGTTTCTTTTGATATTTCCACATAAATAGGTCCCTATGGATATATGAATTTGGTCACGACCATATTTGTGGCAATCGGGACTGAATCGGAGCAGATATAATGAAGTACGAGTTTTTGACGAATTCTCAAAGGGGGTTGGTACACGGGAATTTCTTGAAAATATCCCTGGGCAGTTTCTTTTGATATTTCCACATAAATAGGTCCTATGGATATATCAATTTGGTCACGGCCATATTTGGGTCAATCGGGACTGAATCGGAGCAGATATAACGAAGTTCGAGTTTTTAACGAATTCTCAATGAGGGTTAGTACACGGGAATTTCATGAAAATTTCACCGGGAAGTTTCTTTTGATATTTTCACATAAATGGGTCCCTTTGGATATATGAATTTGGTCACGACCATATTTGTGGCAATGGAGACTAAATCGGAGCAGATATAACGAAGTTCGAGTTTTTAACGAATTCTCAAAGGGGTTAGTACACGGGAATTTCTTGAAAATATCCCGAGCAGATTCTTTTGATATTTTCACATAAATGGGTTACTATGGATATATGAATTTGGTCACGACCATATTCGGGGCAGTCGGGACTGAATCGGAGCTGATATAATGAAGTTCGAGTTTTTGACGAATTCTCAAAGGGGTTAGTACACGGGAATTTCATGAAAAATTCACCGGGAAGTTTCTTTTGATATTTTCACATAAATGGGTCCCTATGGATATATGAATTTGGTCACGACCATATTTGGGTCAATCGGGACTGAATCGGAGCAGATATAATGAAGTACGAGTTTTTGACGAATTCTCAAAGAGGGTTAGTGTTCGCAAAAATCTACACGCAAGCGCACGTGATCACAAGTAATATATTTGTTTGTTCCCACAGAGACTGGTGAATTAAGAATACGCACCTATTCAACAATGTATGAGTAATTTTCACTGCTAAGACAATTAACAAGGATGGGTTCTTTTATACTAATAACTAAATTTACTAATCAAATTCAGAATAGGAAAACACATGGGATTCTAACTTCATTATCGAATTCATCTAGAATTGAAATTACTGATTAACATGTGACTGTTGATCCTAATCAGACAACACGAAAGTAATACATGCCAACTCTCGTTGCACACATATCATACCAATCAAAATCCGCAATTAAGACAGAAATCTCATGGACACCAACAAAGCTCAGACCCTATATCTCTATAGCGGTAGTGTAAGCAGAGAGGTTTAATAACAGGTCGTCTATCGTGATTACACAGGGTGATAAAAATAGTTCAAGTCTACCACAAATTATGTTTCATTCACATAATCCTATGTTTACATGGCATAGTTCTAAATTCAATCATCCACTCTCGCTTCAGAAAGAATTAACAAACAACTTAGAAGTTAGCTACGCTCCTAAGAAGAATAAGCACGGCTCATGCAAAAAAATCAACGTACGTCACACAATCAAGCAATTAATATTCGTTACTAGACTACATCGATAAATCCATTAGAATCCCATGAAGGCGGTTAGTTCATAATCGAACTAATCGACATCATGGGTTCTAGTGAAAACATGATAAATAAATTACGAGAATTAAACGGAATAAAAATACTTGAATTAATAATAAAGAACACAACTTTACAGATTTGATGTTCACGATCTCGCTCGAAACTGTCACTTCCTCGCGAAGAACGATCCAATACAAACTGATAATGTGCTTGATTACAAAAACTAAACTATGATATTGTTCTATGATACAAGTGAGGCTAGGGTTATTTCACATGAGAAATTAAAATACATTGACCAAGTCAACCGGGCCTCGACCGCTGCTAAATTCCATCAGAAAAGCTTCAAAAATCAGCCCGGAACAACTCTGTTGGGCGCGGCCGCGCTAAACTAGCGCAGGCGCGCTAGTGGGACAGTAGCTAGCGCGGGCGCGCTAGTGGAACAGGCTGTAGCGCGGGCGCGCTAGGCACTAGCGCGGGCGCGCTAGGCACTAGCGCGGGCGCGCTAGTGTCTGCCCCCGGATGGCCAATTTCTCCAATTCCGCTCGTTCTCGCGTGCTTGTCCTTCCTCGCTCTAGTACCACTTCCGTAGGTGATCACGGTTGCATTTAGCACATGCAACAAGCCCTTTAAACCCCTAGATAGCTCTAGTGGACGAGTGTGTTCTCGTGAGGGTTTGTAGAAGATGTACCCACAAAATCTCAAGTTGTGATGAATCCACAATTCTCCATTCTTGCAAATAATGCACCAAAAACAACCTAAAATGATAGAAAATCACTTCATCACCTCAACTCGTGACCTGCACAGAAAAACAATAAAAACACATCAAAAGACACTAAACACTTAAGTACAACCAACCAATTTAAGTGGAAATGAAGGCCTATAAGTGTGTATAAATACCACTTATCACACCCCCAAACTTAAATTGATGCTTGTCCTCAAGCGTCAACGACACTATACAATAATACAATGCAGTGCATGAATGCAACTACGTGATGAATGAGTGAACTATGAAGTAATTGCCTTGCCAATTATAATACCTCAGATTGTGCTAATGATCTCGAATTTCACTTCTCTCGCTACTAAGTCAAATACTCTTCTATTTACAAGTGTGGAGTGCCAGTGTGTGCAAGCATGCTCTTTTATTGAGACAAGACAAAAACTACTACTCCCACAGAATCCCAATCAAGAATCGTAAAAGTTTAGAACTAACACCCCGTCACTCAAGTCCAACTAAAAGCCAAGGTCCCAAAGAATGTCCACACCCTTCTATTTTATTCACTATATTTTTTTTTCTTTTTATTGGTGATTAATTGCTCGGTCTAAGGTCAGAGCGTTTCGCAGTGTAAATGCGTTACGAACACCACAAGACTTCACACACCAATTATTCACTCTATTCTAGTGGTTTATTTAACCGTGCAATGGTTGAGATCCCTAAAGATTTATGCACTAGTACCCATGTAGCGAGTGTTGGGTCAACAATCCCAAACCACGAAGGGCTTTAGGTTGTTAGGCACAAAGTCCCCTCAGACTTAATTACTCGAGTACTAATGAGCTCAACCTAGTTAATTCTACCACTTATTTTTCTAGTGAATTTATTTACTACTATTTTTTTCTTTTTTCTTTTATATATATATATTTTTTTTTTCTAGAAAGGTATATCTACTCCTCAGTTCCCCCAAACTTAAGATTTACAGACCTAAGATGAAGGGTGCTCAATTCAATCCTAGAATTCATGGAATTTCGTCTAAATCCTATCTCAAGAACATATGTGAATTACAATTTCCAACACAAGCAATTTCCAAGTACTAACCTAGCATTGCAATTGAAACTACTAATCAAGAACTACGCACATAACTCATCATAGGCAATTAACTTGGCTTAACTTCATAATTCATGCAAATGCTCGTGATACTAACTATGACAATTACACTAAACATGTAAAATAAAAAAAATGAGAAAAATAGAAAGAAAACATGAGAAAAATAAAAAAAAATGTGAGAAATAATCAACGCAAAATAATAATAAAAAAAACGTGAACTACATGAACTAACTAACACATGCAATAGTAAACAAAATAAAATAACATGCTCTTCCTTAGATTACCACCCCCAAACTTAAAATTTTCAATGTCCCCATTGAAAGCGGTAAAAAGGCTAGAGCACCCACATACCTACTCGGAGTCCGAGTCCTCCCCCTCCTCCACTGGAGGTGAATCAGGTGGAGGATACTGCATCCCTGCTCCGAATACTGGCCACTGAACTGTGACCCCCTGTGCCTGGAAAGCACTACCAAGAGCCTGTGTCAAGTCAAACGCAAACCTCTGGTGGATGTCATGCATAGTGTCCATCCGTCTCGCTAGTCGGCGATAATGAACATCTCCCATCGGTTCGGAGCTCCTCTCCGTCTGAGAAGTACCAGCTCCAGAAGCTCTAGTCTGCTCCCTCCTAATAAATCCGGGACGTCCCCCTGGCATCTCATCATATAAGTACCCGAGGCCTCGAGGGTGGGGAACTCCTCCATCCCACTCCGTCATCCGACTGATCGCCGAATGATCAATAGGTGCTGCTGGCAGCTGTAATTGCTCGTTTGCTGGCCAACGAACACCGCTTGATCGACAGAGCTTCGTAACAATTGTGCCATATGGAATGGCACCAGTGGTTCCTCCCTGTAAGAACCTCAGAATCCCCTGATAAATAACATGTCCCAGATCAATATACTTGCCCGAGACAATCCCAAAGAGCAGAATAGCTCTATCCACCATCACCTCATGCCCATGTGAAGATGGCATGATGTTAGCACAGATGAAGGCGTTCCACGCCTTCGCATACTGGTTCAACGCGGCTGCTGGAAACGAAACATGTGCCGGCAAAGGAGGTGCCGTCATCTTCCAAGTCGTATCCGGCACACACATATCATACACCAACCGCTCAAGATCAACCGGATCATCATCAAACCGGCGTTTAGCACGCCCGATCCTCTCAACAACCCAATCTTCTTCATTACGGCGCTTGGCACGCCCCCCAATCACTCTACGGATCACTTCCGCACTATAATCCACACGGATTCCTCGCACCACCGTGAACCCATCGCGATTCTCCTTGGCATTAGCATAGAACTCGCGAATAATAGCCAAGGGAACCGCCTCCGGAGCCTCGCAAACAGACTCTCATCCCCGTTCTTGAATCATGTTCAAGAGCTCACCATCTTCCGCCGTGGGTAAGAATCCCCTCTCCTTAACTATCGACTTATTCATAAGCCGTTGAAACTCGGTTCGTGCACCATCGGAAGTGAATTCAACCTCACCTATCGAGGAAGAATCGCTAGATGTAGGGGCTTGGGTGCTTGGTCCTTGTGATCTTCGGGCTCTTTTGGGTGCCATTGATAGAGATTTAGAGTTGCAAGAGATTTATGTGTAGTGGGTTTGAGAGATTTGATGGTGGTTGTGTGTATGGATGTGTGTATATATGTGTAGGGTTTATAGAATTATAATAGGAATTGGAGATGGGTTTTGTGTTTATATAGGGATTTGAGAGCTGAGTTAGGGTTTTGGAGGATATATTTCGGGCTAGGCATGCAAAATTAGGATTGTGGGCTTTTAAAAACGGAAAATAAAATATTTTTGGGAGAAATTCGGGATCCTGGGCAGTCAGTAGCGCGGCCGCGCTAAGTGTAGCGCGGGCGCGCTGTACACTTTAGCGCGGGCGCGCTGGACACTAGCGCGGGCGCGCTAGTGTCTGCAGCCCAGGGCCGAAATTTCTCGTTTTTTGCGTTTTTGACGTTTACAACGGTACAGTGTGGTTCCAATGCGTGGGTTGCCTCCCATGAAGCGCTTGTTTAACGTCGTTAGCTCGACGTGAAGTTCAGAATTAATCCGATTCCGATTGAAGAATCGTGGTTTGTACCTCACGATTCACATTTCCGCCAAAGTAAGGTTTCAACCGTTGACCATTAACCTTAAATGATTCATCCGGTGATTTTGCATAGATTTCTACTGCACCGTGGGGGAATACCGTCTTGACTGTAAACGGTCCCGACCAGCGTGACTTGAGTTTTCCTGGAAACAGCTTCAACCGAGAGTTATACAATAGAACCAATTGTCCTACTACAAAAGATTTTTGTATCAACCGCTGATCATGCAATCTTTTCACCTTCTCTTTGTAGAGTTTGTTATTTTCATAAGCACGGAGGCGGAACTCCTCCAACTCATTGAGTTGCATCATGCGTTTCTCTCCAGCTAATTGTAAGTCGAAATTCAACTTCTTTAGTGCCCAATAAGCTTTATGTTCTAACTCTACTGGTAAGTGACAAGCTTTCCCAAACACTAACTGAAATGGAGAAGTACCCAATGGTGTTTTGTAAGCTGTTCGATAAGCCCAAGCAGCTTCATCTAGTCGCAAAGACCAGTCTTTCCTAGAAGGGTTAACCACCTTCTCTAATATGCGTTTAATCTCTCTGTTAGAAACTTCAGCTTGACCATTCGTTTGGGGATGATAAGCAGTAGCGACCCGATGATTGATATTATACCTTGTCATCAAGGTCGTGAATTTCCGATTGCAGAAATGAGAGCCTTCATCACTGATAATGACTCTAGGGACTCCGAAACGGGTAAAGATTTGTTTTTGTAGAAATTGCAAGACCACCTTAGCATCATTTGTAGGTAAGGCTTTCACCTCCACCCATTTAGACACATAATCAACTGCTAATAGAATATACTGGTTGTTGCAAGACGAAACGAACGGTCCCATAAAATCAATACCCCAAACATCAAATATTTCGACTTCCAAAAGCATTTTAAGAGGCATTTCATTCCTCCTAGAAATATTACCTGTACGTTGACATCGATCGCAACTCAACACAAACTGATGAGCATCTTTAAACAGAGTTGGCCAGTAAAAACCTGCTTGAAGTACCCTCTTTGCTGTCTTCTCTCCGCTATAATGGCCTCCATAACCAGTGGAATGGCACTCGCACAAAACTCCCTCAACTTCATTATTAGGGATACACCGTCTGAGAATTTGATCGACTCCTTGTTTAAACAAAAAGGGTTCATCCCAAATATACCATTTCACATCGTGAAGGAATTTCTTGCGTTGAGCATAAGAGAATTCTGGAGGAATGACTTTACTCACCAGATAATTTACAATGTCAGCAAACCATGGTTCTTCGGCTTCAACTCCAAACAACTGTTCATCTGGAAAGAATTCATTAATTAGAGTGTTGTCGGTAGTTTGTTTGCTATGATCTTCTAGTCGGGATAAATGATCCGCTACCTGATTTTCCGTGCCTTTCCGATCTTTAATTTCCACATCAAATTCTTAGAGTAATAGAACCCAACGTATTAGTCTTGGTTTAGAATCCTTCTTTGAGATGAGATACCGAATGGCTGCATGATCAGTGTATACCACTACTTTTGTTCCAAGAAGATAAGACCTGAACTTCTCAAAGCTAAAGACAATAGCTAGAAGTTCTTTTTCTGTAGTAGTGTAATTCAACTGTGCATCATTCAAAGTTTTGCTGGCGTAGTAGATAACATGAAACACGTTACTTGTACGCTGGCCCAGTACAGCTCCTACAGCATAATCACTGGCATCACACATCAATTCGAATGGTTTACTCCAATCAGGTGCAGTGATGATAGGTGCTGATGTCAACTTCTTTTTCAAAAATTCGAATGCTTCCAAGCACTCCTCATCAAATTTGAATGGAATGTCTTTCTCTAACAGATTGCAAAGAGGTTTGGAAATTTTTGAGAAGTCCTTGATGAACCTCCGATAGAAACCTGCATGACCAAGGAAGCTTCGGATACCCTTAACCGAGATTGGTGGAGGAAGATTTTTAATTGTTTCCACCTTCGCTTTATCAACTTCTAGTCCCTTGGCAGATACTTTATGTCCCAATATGATTCCTTCTTGCACCATGAAATGGCATTTTTCCCAATTGAGAATTAGATTAGTTTCCACACAGCGCTTAAGAACCATTCTCAGATTCGTGAGGCATTCGTCATAAGATGTTCCGAATACAGAAAAATCGTCCATGAATACCTCCACATTGATGCCGATCATCTCTGAGAATATTGCCATCATGCACCTTTGAAAAGTGGCTGGTGCACCGCATAAGCCAAAAGGTACTCTTCGGAATGCAAATGTACCATAAGGGCATGTAAAGGTTGTCTTTTCTTGATCCTCCGGAGAAATAGCAATCTGATTATAGCCAGAATACCCATCCAACAGGCAATAGAATTCATGACCAGCCAACCTGTCAAGCATCTGATCAATAAAAGGCAGAGGGAAGTGATCCTTCCTTGTAGCTTTATTCAGCTTTCTGTAGTCCATGCAAATCCTCCAACCAGTGACAGTCCTAGTTGAGATGAGTTCCCCTTTTTCGTTGGCTACTACTGTCATGCCCCCTTTCTTAGGCACACATTGTACTGGACTCACCCATGAGCTATCTGAAATTGGATATATGATACCTGCATCGAGCCATTTAAGAATCTCTTTCTTTACAACCTCCTTCATGATAGGATTTAACCTTCTCTGTTGTTCCACTGAAGGTTTGCTTCCTTCTTCAATGAGAATTTTGTGTTGACAAAAGGATGGACTGATTCCCTTGATATCAGCTATAGTCCAACCAATTGCTGTTTTGAATTCCCTTAGCACCCTTAAAAGTTTTTCCTCTTCCTCACCTGACAAGTTAGCTGCAATAATAACAGGAAGAGTAGAACCTTTACCAAGAAAAGCATACCTCAAGTGATCCGGTAGCGGTTTAAGTTCAAGTTTAGGTGCTTCGATCACTGATGGTTGTAGTGGTTTATGATCTTCCTTTTGTTCCTCCAAGCCAAGAGATTCGACAGGTGGTTCAAAATTCCTTCGCCAAGGTGATGAGTTAAGATGATGGAGTTCTTCCAATTCTTCTTCACTGTCCAATTCCTCATCATTGGTAAGGATTGCTTCCAATACATCATTCTGTAAAACCCGCTGGCTATTAGTTTCTGCCGTAGTATCAAGTACATCCATACTGAAACAAGATTCCTCATCAGTTGGTAATTTCATTGCATTGAATACGTTGAACGTGACCGTCTGATCTTGTATTCTCATTGTAAGTTCCCCTTTTTGTACATCGATCAAAGTTTGCCCGGTGGCTAAAAAGGGTCTACCCAAGATGATAGGAATTCTTTTGTCTTCTTCAAAATCAAGAATCACGAAGTCGGCTGGAAATATTAATTTATCAACCTTGACCAGCACATCTTCAATTATACCCCTCGGATATGTGATCGAACGATCAGCCAGCTGTAGAGACATGTTTGTCGGCTTGAGCTCTGGCAGGCCAAGTTGTGTGAAGATAGATAGAGGCATCAGATTGATGCTAGCTCCCAAGTCGCATAGACACTTATCAAAAGAGAACTCCCCAATAGTGCAAGGGATAGTAAAGCTTCCCGGGTCTTTAAGCTTAGGTGGTAATTTTTGTTGAAGCACAGCACTACATTCCTCCGTTAAAGCTACTGTCTCTAACTCCTCGAGCTTTAGCTTTTTTGAAAGAATACCCTTCATGAATTTGGCATAGCTAGGCATTTGCTCGAGTGCTTCAGCAAACGGAATGTTGATGTGAAGCTTTTTGAAAACTTCAAGGAATTTACCAAATTGCTTATCCAGCTGCTGTTTTTTTAACCTCCTAGGAAACGGAGGTGGTGGATATAATGGCTTTGATACCGGAGCAGCTGCAGGGATAGCCTTGTCCATTTCAACAGTAGGTTTTATGCCAATTGTATTCGACGGAAGTTCTGCTGGAATTTCTTGCGGTTCATCATCCTGATCTTGTACTAACGTTGAGGTTGGCCCTGTTGTAGTTTTTCCAGATCTCAGCGTAATGGATTGGACTTGCTCTTTAGGGTCCCTCTTACCTGGTACCTCTGTATCACTAGGGAGATTCCCCTGTGGTCTGCTTAATAAAGCATTAGCTAACTGACCGACTTGTGTCTCCAAGGCTTTTAAAGTTACTGCCTGACTCTTGTACATGAGTCTTAGCTCTTCCATGTCAGACCTTTCGTTAGCTGATTGCCCATGATTCTGAAATCCCGGAGGGTGATATGGCTGTTTAGGTGCATACTGTTGTGAAGTTCCAGCCTGACTATACTGTTTAGGTCCCTGTTGAAATCCTTGTTGAGGTTGATTATAACCCTGATTATTACTCCAGCTGAAATTCGGATGATTTCGGTTGTTAGGATGGTAAGTAGCTGGGGCAGGCTGTTGACCTCTCTGAAAATTGCTCACAAATTGTGCTGATTCACTAGAAATGGCACATTGATCAGTAGAGTGAGTACCAGCACATAATTCGTAAATTGAGATTGGCTGTTGAATTCCTTGGTGAGCCAGAGAATCGACTTTCATCGTGAGAGCTTTAAGTTGAGCAGCAATAGCTGTAGACGTGTCAAGGTCAAGAATTCCGGCTACCTTCCCTTGAGTAAGTCTTTGAGTAGGGTTCTGATATTCATTAGCAGCCATCATTTCAATAAGATCATAAGCTTCTTCATAACTTTTAGCCCATAGCGCACCTCCAGAAGCAGCATCAAGCATAGGTCTGGATTGAGGTCCAAGACCATTATAGAAACTGTTTATTTGCATCCAATCCGGCATGCCATGATGGGGACACTTCCTTAGCATCTCCTTATATCGCTCCCAGGCTTCACAGAATGTTTCTCCTGATTGTTGAGAGAATTGAGATAGAGCATTTCGTAGTGCAGCAGTCTTTGCCATGGGGAAGAATTTAGTGAGAAACTTTTGAGCTAGATCTTCCCATGTAGTAATCGAACCAGATGGTAAAGAATGTAACCATCCCTTAGCCTTATCTCTCAGTGAAAATGGGAAAAGCCTTAGCTTCACAGCATCATCAGAGACGTCATTAAATTTGAAGGTGTCACAGATCTCTATAAAATTACGTATATGCATATTAGGGTCTTCAGTAGGACAACCCCCATACTGTACCGAGTTCTGGACCATTTGAATAGTTCCTGGTTTGATTTCAAAGGCTTTGGCTGCGATTGCAGGCCTGACAATGCTTGACTGGATATCATCAATCTTTGGCATAGAGAAATCCTTCAATGCCTTACTGTCTGGTTGTGCTTCAGGTTCCGTCATTGTTTCAGAATCAGAAGAAGAAGAAGATGAATTAATTGCTTCCTTACGAGCTTTAGAACGTGTTAGCATAAACGCGACCCAAGTACCTGAAATAAAGAAAAGAAGAAAAGTGAGAAGAGAATAGAATCCTAGTCAGTGAATTTTAATGCACACTGATGACAAGTACATAAACTAATTAATTAACACCGAGTCCCCGGCAGCGGCGCCAAAAACTTGTTCGCAAAAATCTACACGCAAGCGCACGTGATCACAAGTAATATATTTGTTTGTTCCCACAGAGACTGGTGAATTAAGAATACGCACCTATTCAACAATGTATGAGTAATTTTCACTGCTAAGACAATTAACAAGGATGGGTTCTTTTATACTAATAACTAAATTTACTAATCAAATTCAGAATAGGAAAACACATGGGATTCTAACTTCATTATCGAATTCATCTAGAATTGAAATTACTGATTAACATGTGACTGTTGATCCTAATCAGACAACACGAAAGTAATACATGCCAACTCTCGTTGCACACATATCATACCAATCAAAATCCGCAATTAAGACAGAAATCTCATGGACACCAACAAAGCTCAGACCCTATATCTCTATAGCGGTAGTGTAAGCAGAGAGGTTTAATAACAGGTCGTCTATCGTGATTACACAGGGTGATAAAAATAGTTCAAGTCTACCACAAATTATGTTTCATTCACATAATCCTATGTTTACATGGCATAGTTCTAAATTCAATCATCCACTCTCGCTTCAGAAAGAATTAACAAACAACTTAGAAGTTAGCTACGCTCCTAAGAAGAATAAGCACGGCTCATGCAAAGAAATCAACGTACGTCACACAATCAAGCAATTAATATTCGTTACTAGACTACATCGATAAATCCATTAGAATCCCATGAAGGCGGTTAGTTCATAATCGAACTAATCGACATCATGGGTTCTAGTGAAAACATGATAAATAAATTACGAGAATTAAACGGAATAAAAATACTTGAATTAATAATAAAGAACACAACTTTACAGATTTGATGTTCACGATCTCGCTCGAAACTGTCACTTCCTCGCGAAGAACGATCCAATACAAACTGATAATGTGCTTGATTACAAAAACTAAACTATGATATAGTTCTATGATACAAGTGAGGCTAGGGTTTTTTCACATGAGAAATTAAAATACATTGACCAAGTCAACCGGGCCTCGACCGCTGCTAAAATCCATCAGAAAAGCTTCAAAAATCAGCCCGGAACAACTCTGTTGGGCGCGGCCGCGCTAAACTAGCGCAGGCGCGCTAGTGGGACAGTAGCTAGCGCGGGCGCGCTAGTGGAACAGGCTGTAGCGCGGGCGCGCTAGGCACTAGCGCGGGCGCGCTAGTGTCTGCCCCCGGATGGCCAATTTCTCCAATTCCGCTCGTTCTCGCGTGCTTGTCCTTCCTCGCTCTAGTACCACTTCCGTAGGTGATCACGGTTGCATTTAGCACATGCAACAAGCCCTTTAAACCCCTAGATAGCTCTAGTGGACGAGTGTGTTCTCGTGAGGGTTTGTAGAAGATGTACCCACAAAATCCCAAGTTGTGATGAATCCACAATTCTCCATTCTTGCAAATAATGCACCAAAAACAACCTAAAATGATAGAAAATCACTTCATCACCTCAACTCGTGACCTGCACAGAAAAACAATAAAAACACATCAAAAGACACTAAACACTTAAGTACAACCAACCAATTTAAGTGGAAATGAAGGCCTATAAGTGTGTATAAATACCACTTATCAGTTAGTACACGGGAATTTCTTGAAAATATCCCTGGGCAGTTTCTTTTGATATTTCCACATAAATAGGTCCCTATGGATATATCAATTTGGTCACGGCCATATTTGGGTCAATCGGGACTGAATCGGAGCAGATATAACGAAGTTCGAGTTTTTAACGAATTCTCAATGAAGGTTAGTACACGGGAATTTCATGAAAATATCCCGAGCTGATTCTTTTGATATTTTCACATAAATGGGTCCCTTTGGATATATGAATTTGCTCACGACCATATTCGGGGCAATCGAGACTAAATTGGAGCTGATATAATGAAGTTCGAGTTTTGAACGAATTCTCAAAGGGGTAAGTACACGGGAATTTCATGAAATTTTCACCGGGAAGTTTCTTTTGATATTTTCACATAAATGGGTCCCTATGGATATATGAATTTGGTCACGACAATATTTGGGGCAATCGGGACTGAATCGGAGCAGATATAACGAAGTTCGAGTTTTTGACGAATTCTCAAAGGGGTAAGTACACGGGAATTTCTTGAAAATATCCCGGGCAGATTCTTTTGATATTTTCACATAAATGGGTTCCTGTGGATATATGAATTTGGTCACGACCATATTTTGGACAGTCGGGACTGAATCGTAGCAGATATAACGAAGTTCGATTTTTTGACGAATTCTCAAAGGGAGTTGTTCACGGGAATTTCATGAAAATTTCACCGGGAAGTTTCTTTTGATATTTTCACATAAATGGGTCCCTATGGATATATGAATTTGGTCATGACAATATTTGGGGCAATCGAGACTAAATCGGAGCAGATATAACGAAGTTCGAGTTTTTAACGAATTCTGAAAGGGGTTAGTACACGGGAATTTTTTGAAAATATCCCTGGGCAGTTTCTTTTGATATTTCCACATAAATAGGTCCCTATGGATATATGAATTTGGTCACGACCATATTTGGGTCAATCGGGACTGAATCGGAGCAGATATAATGAAGTACGAGTTTTTGACGAATTCTCAAAGGGGGTTCGTACACGGGAATTTCTTGAAAATATCCCTGGGCAGTTTCTTTTGATATTTCCACATAAATAGGTCCCTATGGATATATCAATTTGGTCACGGCCATATTTGGGTCAATCGGGACTGAATCGGAGCAGATATAACGAAGTTCGAGTTTTTAACGAATTCTCAATGAGGGTTAGTACACGGGAATTTCATGAAAATTTCACCGGGAAGTTTCTTTTGATATTTTCACATAAATGGGTCCCTTTGGATATATGAATTTGGTCACGACCATATTTGTGGCAATCGAGACTAAATCGGAGCAGATATAACGAAGTTCGAGTTTTTAACGAATTCTGAAAGGGGTTAGTACACGGGAATTTCTTGAAAATATCCCGAGCAGATTCTTTTGATATTTTCACATAAATGGGTTCCTATGGATATATGAATTTGGTCACGACCATATTCGGGGCAGTCGGGACTGAATCGGAGCTGATATAATGAAGTTCGAGTTTTTAACGAATTCTCAAAGGGGTTAGTACACGGGAATTTTTTGAAAATATCCTGGGCAGTTTCTTTTGATATTTCCACATAAATAAGTCCCTATGGATATATGAATTTGGTCACGACCATATTTGGGTCAATCGGGACTGAATCGGAGCAGATATAATGAAGTACGAGTTTTTGACGAATTCTCAAAGAGGGTTAGTACACGGGAATTTCTTGAAAATATCCCTGGGCAGTTTCTTTTGATATTTCCACATAAATAGGTCCCTATGGATATATCAATTTGGTCACGGCCATATTTGGGTCAATCGGGACTGAATCGGAGCAGATATAACGAAGTTCGAGTTTTTAACGAATTCTCAAAGGGGGTTAGTACACGGGAATTTCATGAAAATTTCCCGAGCTGATTCTTTTGATATTTTCACATAAATGGGTCCCTTTGGATATATGAATTTGGTCACGACCATATTCGGGGCAATCGAGACTAAATTGGAGCTGATATAATGAAGTTCGAGTTTTGAACGAATTCTCAAAGGGGTTAGTACACGGGAATTTCATGAAATTTTCACCGGGAAGTTTCTTTTGATATTTTCACATAAATGGGTCCCTATGGATATATGAATTTGTTCACGACGATATTTGGGGCAATCGGGACTGAATCGGAGCAGATATAACGAAGTTCGAGTTTTTGACGAATTCTCAAAAGGGTAAGTACACGGGAATTTCTTGAAAATATCCCGGGCAGATTCTTTTGATATTTTCACATAAATGGGTTCCTATGGATATATGACGACCATATTTTGGACAGTCGGGACTGAATCGTAGCAGATATAACGAAGTTCGATTTTTTGACGAATTCTCAAAGGGAGTTGTTCACGGGAATTTCATGAAAATTTCACCGGGAAGTTTCTTTTGATATTTTCACATAAATGGGTCCCTATGGATATATGAATTTGGTCACGACGATATTTGGGGCAATCGGGACTGAATCGGAGCAGATATAACGAAGTTCGAGTTTTTGACGAATTCTCAAAGGGGTTAGTACAAGGGAATTTCTTGAAAATATCCCGGGCAGATGCTTTTGATATTTTCACATAAATGGGTCCCTTTGGATATATGAATTTGGTCGCGACCATATTTTGGACAGTCGGGACTGAATCGTCGCAGATATAACGAAGTTCGATTTTTTGACGAATTCTCAAAGGGAGTAAGTTCACGGGAATTTCATGAAAATTTCACCGGGAAGTTTCTTTTGATATTTTCACATAAATGGTCCCTATGGATATATGAATTTGGTCACGACGATATTTGGGGCAATCGGGACTGAATCGGAGCAGATATAACGAAGTTCGAGTTTTTGACGAATTCTCAAAGGGGTAAGTACACGGGAATTTCTTGAAAATATCCCGGGCAGATTCTTTTGATATTTTCACATAAATGGGTTCCTGTGGATATATGAATTTGGTCACGACCATATTTTGGACAGTCGGGACTGAATCGTAGCAGATATAACGAAGTTCGATTTTTTGACGAATTCTCAAAGGGAGTTGTTCACGGGAATTTCATGAAAATTTCACCGGGAAGTTTCTTTTGATATTTTCACATAAATGGGTCCCTATGGATATATGAATTTGTTCATGACAATATTTGGGGCAATCGAGACTAAATCGGAGCAGATATAACGAAGTTCGAGTTTTTAACGAATTCTGAAAGGGGTTAGTACACGGGAATTTTTTGAAAATATCCCTGGGCAGTTTCTTTTGATATTTCCACATAAATAGGTCCCTATGGATATATGAATTTGGTCACGACCATATTTGGGTCAGTCGGGACTGAATCGTAGCAGATATAACGAAGTTCGATTTTTTGACGAATTCTCAAAGGGAGTTGTTCACGGGAATTTCATGAAAATTTCACCGGGAAGTTTCTTTTGATATTTTCACATAAATGGGTCCCTATGGATATATGAATTTGGTCATGATAATATTTGGGGCAATCGAGACTAAATCGGAGCAGATATAACGAAGTTCGAGTTTTTAACGAATTCTGAAAGGGGTTAGTACACGGGAATTTTTTGAAAATATCCCTGGGCAGTTTCTTTTGATATTTCCACATAAATAGGTCCCTATGGATATATGAATTTGGTCACGACCATATTTGGGTCAATCGGGACTGAATCGGAGCAGATATAATGAAGTACGAGTTTTTGACGAATTCTCAAAGGGGGTTCGTACACGGGAATTTCTTGAAAATATCCCTGGGCAGTTTCTTTTGATATTTCCACATAAATAGGTCCCTATGGATATATCAATTTGGTCACGGCCATATTTGGGTCAATCGGGACTGAATCGGAGCAGATATAACGAAGTTCGAGTTTTTAACGAATTCTCAATGAGGGTTAGTACACGGGAATTTCATGAAAATTTCACCGGGAAGTTTCTTTTGATATTTTCACATAAATGGGTCCCTTTGGATATATGAATTTGGTCACGACCATATTTGTGGCAATCGAGACTAAATCGGAGCAGATATAACGAAGTTCGAGTTTTTAACGAATTCTGAAAGGGGTTAGTACACGGGAATTTCTTGAAAATATCCCGAGCATATTCTTTTGATATTTTCACATAAATGGGTTCCTATGGATATATGAATTTGGTCACGACCATATTCGGGGCAGTCGGGACTGAATCGGAGCTGATATAATGAAGTTCGAGTTTTTAACGAATTCTCAAAGGGGTTAGTACACGGGAATTTTTTGAAAATATCCTGGGCAGTTTCTTTTGATATTTCCACATAAATAAGTCCCTATGAATATATGAATTTGGTCACGACCATATTTGGGTCAATCGGGACTGAATCGGAGCAGATATAATGAAGTACGAGTTTTTGACGAATTCTCAAAGAGGGTTAGTACACGGGAATTTCTTGAAAATATCCCTGGGCAGTTTCTTTTGATATTTCCACATAAATAGGTCCCTATGGATATATCAATTTGGTCACGGCCATATTTGGGTCAATCGGGACTGAATCGGAGCAGATATAACGAAGTTCGAGTTTTTAACGAATTCTCAAAGGGGGTTAGTACACGGGAATTTCATGAAAATTTCCCGAGTTGATTCTTTTGATATTTTCACATAAATGGGTCCCTTTGGATATATGAATTTGGTCACGACCATATTCGGGGCAATCGAGACTAAATTGGAGCTGATATAATGAAGTTCGAGTTTTGAACGAATTCTCAAAGGGGTTAGTACACGGGAATTTCATGAAATTTTCACCGGGAAGTTTCTTTTGATATTTTCACATAAATGGGTCCCTATGGATATATGAATTTGTTCACGACGATATTTGGGGCAATCGGGACTGAATCGGAGCAGATATAACGAAGTTCGAGTTTTTGACGAATTCTCAAAAGGGTAAGTACACGGGAATTTCTTGAAAATATCCCGGGCAGATTCTTTTGATATTTTCACATAAATGGGTTCCTATGGATATATGACGACCATATTTTGGACAGTCGGGACTGAATCGTAGCAGATATAACGAAGTTCGATTTTTTGACGAATTCTCAAAGGGAGTTGTTCACGGGAATTTCATGAAAATTTCACCGGGCAGTTTCTTTTGATATTTTCACATAAATGGGTCCCTATGGATATATGAATTTGGTCACGACGATATTTGGGGCAATCGGGACTGAATCGGAGCAGATATAACGAAGTTCGAGTTTTTGACGAATTCTCAAAGGGGTTAGTACAAGGGAATTTCTTGAAAATATCCCGGGCAGATTCTTTTGATATTTTCACATAAATGGGTCCCTTTGGATATATGAATTTGGTCGCGACCATATTTTGGACAGTCGGGACTGAATCGTCGCAGATATAACGAAGTTCGATTTTTTGACGAATTCTCAAAGGGAGTAAGTTCACGGGAATTTCATGAAAATTTCACCGGGAAGTTTCTTTTGATATTTTCACATAAATGGTCCCTATGGATATATGAATTTGGTCATGACAATATTTGGGGCAGTCGGGACTGAATGGTAGCTGATATAATGAAGTTCGAGTTTTTAACGAATTCTCAAAGGGGTTAGTACACAGGAATTTTTTGAAAATATCCCTGGGCAGTTTCTTTTGATATTTCCACATAAATAGGTCCCTATGGATATATGAATTTGGTCACGACCATATTTGGGTCAATCGGGACTGAATCGGAGCAGATATAATGAAGTACGAGTTTTTGACGAATTCTCAAAGGGGGTTAGTACACGGGAATTTCTTGAAAATATCCCTGGGCAGTTTCTTTTGATGTTTCCACATAAATAGGTCCCTATGGATATATCAATTTGGTCACGGCCATATTTGGGTCAATCGGGACTGAATCGGAGCAGATATAATGAAGTTCGAGTTTTTAACGAATTCTCAATGAGGGTTAGTACACGGGAATTTCATGAAAATTTCACCGGGAAGTTTTTTTTTGATATTTTCACATAAATGGGTCCCTTTGGATATATGAATTTGGTCACGACCATATTTGTGGCAATCGAGACTAAATCGGAGCAGATATAACGAAGTTCGAGTTTTTAACGAATTCTCAAAGGGGTTAGTCCACGGCAATTTCTTGAAAATATCCCGAGCAGATTCTTTTGATATTTTCACATAAATGGGTTCCGATGGATATATGAATTTGGTCACGACCATATTCGGGGCAGTCGGGACTGAATCGGAGCTGATATAATGAAGTTCGAGTTTTTAACGAATTCTCAAAGGGGTTAGTACACGGGAATTTTTTGAAAATATCCCTGGGCAGTTTCTTTTGATATTTCCACATAAATAGGTCCCTATGGATATATGAATTTGGTCACGACCATATTTGTGTCAATCGGGACTGAATCGGAGCAGATATAATGAAGTATGAGTTTTTGACAAATTCTCAAAAGGGTTAGTGCACGGGAATTTTTTGAAAATATCCCTGGGCAGTTTCTTTTGATATTTCCACATAAATAGGTCCCTATGGATATATCAATTTGGTCACGGCCATATTTGGGTCAATCGGGACTGAATCGGAGCAGATATAACGAAGTTCGAGTTTTTAACGAATTCTCAATGAGGGTTAGTACACGGGAATTTCATGAAAATTTAACCGGGAATTTTCTTTTGATATTTTCACATAAATGGGTCCCTTTGGATATATGAATTTGGTCACGACCATATTTGGGGCAATCGAGACTCAATCGGAGCAGATATAATGAAGTATGAGTTTTTGACGAATTCTCAAAAGGGTTAGTGCACGGGAATATTTTGAAAATATCCCTGGGCAGTTTCTTTTGATATTTCCACATAAATAGGTCCCTATGGATATATCAATTTGGTCACGGCCATATTTGGGTCAATCGGGACTGAATCGGAGCAGATATAACGAAGTTCGAGTTTTTAACGAATTCTCAATGAGGGTTAGTACACGGGAATTTCATGAAAATTTCACCGGGAATTTTCTTTTGATATTTTCACATAAATGGGTCCCTTTGGATATATGAATTTGGTCACGACCATATTTGGGGCAATCGAGACTAAATCGGAGCAGATATAACGAAGTTCGAGTTTTTAACGAATTCTCAAAGGGGTTAGTACACGGGAATTTCTTGAAAATATCCCGCGCATATTCTTTTGATATTTTCACATAAATGGGTTCCTATGGATATATGAATTTGGTCACGACCATATTCGGGGCAGTCGGGACTGAATCGGAGCTGATATAATGAAGTTCGAGTTTTTGACGAATTCTCAAAGGGGTTAGTACACGGGAATTTCATGAAAATTTCACCGGGAAGTTTCTTTTGATATTTTCACATAAATGGGTCCCTATGGATATATGAATTTGGTCATGACAATATTTGGGGCAGTCGGGACTGAATGGTAGCTGATATAATGAAGTTCGAGTTTTTAACGAATTCTCAAAGGGGTTAGTACACGGGAATTTTTTGAAAATATCCCTGGGCAGTTTCTTTTGATATTTCCACATAAATAGGTCCCTATGGATATATGAATCTGGTCACGACCATATTTGGGGCAATCGAGACTAAATCGGAGCAGATATAACGAAGTTCGAGTTTTTAACGAATTCTCAAAGGGGTTAGTACACGGGAATTTCTTGAAAATATCCCGCGCAGATTCTTTTGATATTTTCACATAAATGGGTTCCTATGGATATATGAATTTGGTCACGACCATATTCGGGGCAGTCGGGACTGAATCGGAGCTGATATAATGAAGTTCGAGTTTTTGACGAATTCTCAAAGGGGTTAGTACACGGGAATTTCATGAAAATTTCACCGGGAAGTTTCTTTTGATATTTTCACATAAATGGGTCCCTATGGATATATGAATTTGGTCATGACAATATTTGGGGCAGTCGGGACTGAATGGTAGCTGATATAATGAAGTTCGAGTTTTTAACGAATTCTCAAAGGGGTTAGTACACGGGAATTTTTTGAAAATATCCCTGGGCAGTTTCTTTTGATATTTCCACATAAATAGGTCCCTATGGATATATCAATTTGGTCACGGCCATATTTGGGTCAATCGGGACTGAATCGGAGCAGATATAACGAAGTTCGAGTTTTTAACGAATTCTCAAAGGGGGTTAGTACACGGGAATTTCATGAAAATTTCCCGAGCTGATTCTTTTGATATTTTCACATAAATGGGTCCCTTTGGATATATGAATTTGGTCACGACCATATTCGGGGCAATCGAGACTAAATTGGAGCTGATATAATGAAGTTCGAGTTTTGAACGAATTCTCAAAGGGGTTAGTACACGGGAATTTCATGAAATTTTCACCGGGAAGTTTCTTTTGATATTTTCACATAAATGGGTCCCTATGGATTTATGAATTTGTTCACGACGATATTTGGGGCATTCGGGACTGAATCGGAGCAGATATAACGAAGTTCGAGTTTTTGACGAATTCTCAAAAGGGTAAGTACACGGGAATTTCTTGAAAATATCCCGGGCAGATTCTTTTGATATTTTCACATAAATGGGTTCCTATGGATATATGACGACCATATTTTGGACAGTCGGGACTGAATCGTAGCAGATATAACGAAGTTCGATTTTTTGACGAATTCTCAAAGGGAGTTGTTCACGGGAATTTCATGAAAATTTCACCGGGCAGTTTCTTTTGATATTTTCACATAAATGGGTCCCTATGGATATATGAATTTGGTCACGACGATATTTGGGGCAATCGGGACTGAATCGGAGCAGATATAACGAAGTTCGAGTTTTTGACGAATTCTCAAAGGGGTTAGTACAAGGGAATTTCTTGAAAATATCCCGGGCAGATTCTTTTGATATTTTCACATAAATGGGTCCCTTTGGATATATGAATTTGGTCGCGACCATATTTTGGACAGTCGGGACTGAATCGTCGCAGATATAACGAAGTTCGATTTTTTGACGAATTCTCAAAGGGAGTAAGTTCACGGGAATTTCATGAAAATTTCACCGGGAAGTTTCTTTTGATATTTTCACATAAATGGTCCCTATGGATATATGAATTTGGTCATGACAATATTTGGGGCAGTCGGGACTGAATGGTAGCTGATATAATGAAGTTCGAGTTTTTAACGAATTCTCAAAAGGGTTAGTGCACGGGAATTTTTTGAAAATATCCCTGGGCAGTTTCTTTTGATATTTCCACATAAATAGGTCCCTATGGATATATGAATTTGGTCACGACCATATTTGGGTCAATCGGGACTGAATCGGAGCAGATATAATGAATTACGAGTTTTTGATGAATTCTCACAGGGGGTTAGTACACTGGAATTTCTTGAAAATATCCCTGGGCAGTTTCTTTTGATATTTCCACATAAATAGGTCCCTATAGATATATCAATTTGGTCACGGCCATATTTGGGTCAATCGGGACTGAATCGGAGCATATATAACGAAGTTCGAGTTTTTAACGAATTCTCAATGAGTGTTAGTAGGACGGGAATTTCATGAAAATTTCACCGGGAAGTTTCTTTTGATATTCTCACATAAATGGGTCCCTTTGGATATATGAATTTGGTCACGACCATATTTGGGGCAATCGAGACTAAATGGGAGCAGATATAATGAAGTTCGAGTTTTTAACGAATTCTCAAAGGAGGGGATAGTACACGGGAATTTCTTGAAAATATCCCGAGCAGATTCTTTTGATATTTTCACATAAATGGGTTCCTATGGATATATGAATTTGGTCACGACCATATTCGGGGCAGTCGGGACTGAATCGGAGCTGATATAATGAAGTTCGAGTTTTTGACGAATTCTCAAAGGGGTTAGTACACGGGAATTTCATGAAAATTTCACCGGGAAGTTTCTTTTGATATTTTCACATAAATGGGTCCCTATGGATATATGAATTTGGTCATGACAATATTTGGGGCAGTCGGGACTGAATGGTAGCTGATATAATGAAGTTCGAGTTTTTAACGAATTCTCAAAGGGGTTAGTACACAGGAATTTTTTGAAAATATCCCTGGGCAGTTTCTTTTGATATTTCCACATAAATAGGTCCCTATGGATATATGAATTTGGTCACGACCATATTTGGGTCAATCGGGACTGAATCGGAGCAGATATAATGAAGTACGAGTTTTTGACGAATTCTCAAAGGGGGTTAGTACACGGGAATTTCTTGAAAATATCCCTGGGCAGTTTCTTTTGATGTTTCCACATAAATAGGTCCCTATGGATATATCAATTTGGTCACGGCCATATTTGGGTCAATCGGGACTGAATCGGAGCAGATATAATGAAGTTCGAGTTTTTAACGAATTCTCAATGAGGGTTAGTACACGGGAATTTCATGAAAATTTCACCGGGAAGTTTTTTTTTGATATTTTCACATAAATGGGTCCCTTTGGATATATGAATTTGGTCACGACCATATTTGTGGCAATCGAGACTAAATCGGAGCAGATATAACGAAGTTCGAGTTTTTAACGAATTCTCAAAGGGGTTAGTCCACGGCAATTTCTTGAAAATATCCCGAGCAGATTCTTTTGATATTTTCACATAAATGGGTTCCGATGGATATATGAATTTGGTCACGACCATATTCGGGGCAGTCGGGACTGAATCGGAGCTGATATAATGAAGTTCGAGTTTTTAACGAATTCTCAAAGGGGTTAGTACACGGGAATTTTTTGAAAATATCCCTGGGCAGTTTCTTTTGATATTTCCACATAAATAGGTCCCTATGGATATATGAATTTGGTCACGACCATATTTGTGTCAATCGGGACTGAATCGGAGCAGATATAATGAAGTATGAGTTTTTGACAAATTCTCAAAAGGGTTAGTGCACGGGAATTTTTTGAAAATATCCCTGGGCAGTTTCTTTTGATATTTCCACATAAATAGGTCCCTATGGATATATCAATTTGGTCACGGCCATATTTGGGTCAATCGGGACTGAATCGGAGCAGATATAACGAAGTTCGAGTTTTTAACGAATTCTCAATGAGGGTTAGTACACGGGAATTTCATGAAAATTTAACCGGGAATTTTCTTTTGATATTTTCACATAAATGGGTCCCTTTGGATATATGAATTTGGTCACGACCATATTTGGGGCAATCGAGACTCAATCGGAGCAGATATAATGAAGTATGAGTTTTTGACGAATTCTCAAAAGGGTTAGTGCACGGGAATTTTTTGAAAATATCCCTGGGCAGTTTCTTTTGATATTTCCACATAAATAGGTCCCTATGGATATATCAACTTGGTCACGGCCATATTTGGGTCAATCGGGACTGAATCGGAGCAGATATAACGAAGTTCGAGTTTTTAACGAATTCTCAATGAGGGTTAGTACACGGGAATTTCATGAAAATTTCACCGGGAATTTTCTTTTGATATTTTCACATAAATGGGTCCCTTTGGATATATGAATTTGGTCACGACCATATTTGGGGCAATCGAGACTAAATCGGAGCAGATATAACGAAGTTCGAGTTTTTAACGAATTCTCAAAGGGGTTAGTACACGGGAATTTCTTGAAAATATCCCGCGCATATTCTTTTGATATTTTCACATAAATGGGTTCCTATGGATATATGAATTTGGTCACGACCATATTCGGGGCAGTCGGGACTGAATCGGAGCTGATATAATGAAGTTCGAGTTTTTGACGAATTCTCAAAGGGGTTAGTACACGGGAATTTCATGAAAATTTCACCGGGAAGTTTCTTTTGATATTTTCACATAAATGGGTCCCTATGGATATATGAATTTGGTCATGACAATATTTGGGGCAGTCGGGACTGAATGGTAGCTGATATAATGAAGTTCGAGTTTTTAACGAATTCTCAAAGGGGTTAGTACACGGGAATTTTTTGAAAATATCCCTGGGCAGTTTCTTTTGATATTTCCACATAAATAGGTCCCTATGGATATATGAATCTGGTCACGACCATATTTGGGGCAATCGAGACTAAATCGGAGCAGATATAACGAAGTTCGAGTTTTTAACGAATTCTCAAAGGGGTTAGTACACGGGAATTTCTTGAAAATATCCCGCGCAGATTCTTTTGATATTTTCACATAAATGGGTTCCTATGGATATATGAATTTGGTCACGACCATATTCGGGGCAGTCGGGACTGAATCGGAGCTGATATAATGAAGTTCGAGTTTTTGACGAATTCTCAAAGGGGTTAGTACACGGGAATTTCATGAAAATTTCACCGGGAAGTTTCTTTTGATATTTTCACATAAATGGGTCCCTATGGATATATGAATTTGGTCATGACAATATTTGGGGCAGTCGGGACTGAATGGTAGCTGATATAATGAAGTTCGAGTTTTTAACGAATTCTCAAAGGGGTTAGTACACGGGAATTTTTTGAAAATATCCCTGGGCAGTTTCTTTTGATATTTCCACATAAATAGGTCCCTATGGATATATGAATTTGGTCACGACCATATTTGGGTCAACCGGGACTGAATCGGAGCAGATATAATGAAGTACGAGTTTTTGACGAATTCTCAAAGGGGGTTAGTACACGGGAATTTCTTGAAAATATCCCTGGGCAGTTTCTTTTGATATTTCCACATAAATAGGTCCCTATGGATATATCAATTTGGTCACGGCCACATTTGGGTCAATCGGGACTGAATCGGAGCAGATATAACGAAGTTCGAGATTTTAACGAATTCTCAATGAGGGTTAGTACACGGGAATTTCATGAAAATTTCACCGGGAAGTTTCTTTTGATATTTTCACATAAATGGGTCCATTTGGATATATGAATTTGGTCACGACCATATTTGTGGCAATCGAGACTAAATCGGAGCAGATATAACGAAATTCGAGTTTTTAACGAATTCTCAAAGGTGTTAGTACATTGGAATTTCTTGAAAATATCCCGAGCAGATTCTTTTGATATTTTCACATAAATGGGTTCCTATGGATATATAAATTTGGTCACGACCATATTCGGGGCAGTCGGGACTGAATCGGAGCTGATATAATGAAGTTCGAGTTTTTAACGAATTCTCAAAGGGGTTAGTACACGGGAATTTTTTGAAAATATCCCTGGGCAGTTTCTTTTGATATTTCCACATAAATAGGTCCCTATGGATATATGAATTTGGTCACGACCATATTTGTGTCAATCGGGACTAAATCGGAGCAGATATAACGAAGTTCGAGTTTTTAACGAATTTTCAAAGGGGTTAGTACACGGGAATTTCTTGAAAATATCCCGAGCAGATTCTTTTGATATTTTCACATAAATGGGTTCCTATGGATATATGAATTTGGTCACGACCATATTTGGGTCAATCGGGACTGAATCGGAGCAGATATAATGAAGTACGAGTTTTTGACGAATTCTCAAAGGGGTTGGTACACGGGAATTTCTTGAAAATATCCCTGGGCAGTTTCTTTTGATATTTCCACATAAATAGGTCCCTATGGATATATCAATTTGGTCACGGCCATATTTGGGTCAATCGGGACTGAATCGGAGCAGATATAACGAAGTTCGAGTTTTTAACGAATTCTCAATGAGGGTTAGTACACGGGAATTTCATGAAAATTTCACCGGAAAGTTTCTTTTGATATTTTCACATAAATGGGTCCCTTTGGATATATGAATTTGGTCACGACCATATTTGTGGCAATCGAGACTAAATCGGAGCAGATATAACGAAGTTCGAGTTTTTAACGAATTCTCAAAGGGGTTAGTACACGGGAATTTCTTGAAAATATCCCGAGCAGATTCTTTTGGTATTTTCACATAAATGGGTTCCTATGGATATATGAATTTGGTCACGACCATATTCGGGGCAGTCGGGATTGAATCGGAGCTGATATAATGAAGTTCGAGTTTTTGACGAATTCTCAAAGGGATTAGTACACGGGAATTTCATGAAAATTTCACCGGGAAGTTTCTTTTGATATTTTCACATAAATGGGTCCCTATGGATATATGAATTTGATCATGACAATATTTGGGGCAGTCGGGACTGAATGGTAGCTGATATAATGAAGTTCGAGTTTTTAACGAATTCTCAAAGGGGTTAGTACGCGGGAATTTTTTGAAAATATCCCTGGGCAGTTTCTTTTGATATTTCCACATAAATAGGTCCCTATGGATATATGAATTTGGTCACGACCATATTTGGGTCAATCGGGACTGAATCAGAGCAAATAAAATGAAGTACGAGTTTTTGACGAATTCTCAAAGGGGGTTAGTACACGGGAATTTCTTGAAAATATCCCTGGGCAGTTTCTTTTGATATTTCCACATAAATAGGTCCCTATGGATATATCAATTTGGTCACGGCCATATTTGGGTCAATCGGGACTGAATCGGAGCAGATATAACGAAGTTCGAGTTTTTAACGAATTCTCAATGAGGGTTAGTACACGGGAATTTCATGAAAATTTAACCGGAAATTTTCTTTTGATATTTTCACATAAATGGGTCCCTTTGGATATATGAATTTGGTCACGACCATATTTGGGGCAATCGAGACTCAATCGGAGCAGATATAATGAAGTATGAGTTTTTGACGAATTCTCAAAAGGGTTAGTGCACGGGAATTTTTTGAAAATATCCCTGGGCAGTTTCTTTTGATATTTCCACATAAATAGGTCCCTATGGATATATCAATTTGGTCACGGCCATATTTGGGTCAATCGGGACTGAATCGGAGCAGATATAACGAAGTTCGAGTTTTTAACGAATTCTCAATGAGGGTTAGTACACGGGGATTTCATGAAAATTTCACCGGGAATTTTCTTTTGATATTTTCACATAAATGGGTCCCTTTGGATATATGAATTTGGTCACGACCATATTTGGGGCAATCGAGACTAAATCGGAGCAGATATAACGAAGTTCGAGTTTTTAACGAATTCTCAAAGGGGTTAGTACACGGGAATTTCTTGAAAATATCCCGCGCATATTCTTTTGATATTTTCACATAAATGGGTTCCTATGGATATATGAATTTGGTCACGACCATATTCGGGGCAGTCGGGACTGAATCGGAGCTGATATAATGAAGTTCGAGTTTTTGACGAATTCTCAAAGGGGTTAGTACACGGGAATTTCATGAAAATTTCACCGGGAAGTTTCTTTTGATATTTTCACATAAATGGGTCCCTATGGATATATGAATTTGGTCATGACAATATTTGGGGCAGTCGGGACTGAATGGTAGCTGATATAATGAAGTTCGAGTTTTTAACGAATTCTCAAAGGGGTTAGTACACGGGAATTTTTTGAAAATATCCCTGGGCAGTTTCTTTTGATATTTCCACATAAATAGGTCCCTATGGATATATGAATCTGGTCACGACCATATTTGGGGCAATCGAGACTAAATCGGAGCAGATATAACGAAGTTCGAGTTTTTAACGAATTCTCAAAGGGGTTAGTACACGGGAATTTCTTGAAAATATCCCGCGCAGATTCTTTTGATATTTTCACATAAATGGGTTCCTATGGATATATGAATTTGGTCACGACCATATTTGGGTCAATCGGGACTGAATCGGAGCAGATATAATGAAGTACGAGTTTTTGACGAATTCTCAAAGGGGTTGGTACACGGGAATTTCTTGAAAATATCCCTGGGCAGTTTCTTTTGATATTTCCACATAAATAGGTCCCTATGGATATATCAATTTGGTCACGGCCATATTTGGGTCAATCGGGAATGAATCGGAGCAGATATAACGAAGTTCGAGTTTTTAACGAATTCTCAATGAGGGTTAGTACACGGGAATTTCATGAAAATTTCACCGGAAAGTTTCTTTTGATATTTTCACATAAATGGGTCCCTTTGGATATATGAATTTGGTCACGACCATATTTGTGGCAATCGAGACTAAATCGGAGCAGATATAACGAAGTTCGAGTTTTTAACGAATTCTCAAAGGGGTTAGTACACGGGAATTTCTTGAAAATATCCCGAGCAGATTCTTTTGGTATTTTCACATAAATGGGTTCCTATGGATATATGAATTTGGTCACGACCATATTCGGGGCAGTCGGGATTGAATCGGAGCTGATATAATGAAGTTCGAGTTTTTGACGAATTCTCAAAGGGATTAGTACACGGGAATTTCATGAAAATTTCACCGGGAAGTTTCTTTTGATATTTTCACATAAATGGGTCCCTATGGATATATGAATTTGATCATGACAATATTTGGGGCAGTCGGGACTGAATGGTAGCTGATATAATGAAGTTCGAGTTTTTAACGAATTCTCAAAGGGGTTAGTACGCGGGAATTTTTTGAAAATATCCCTGGGCAGTTTCTTTTGATATTTCCACATAAATAGGTCCCTATGGATATATGAATTTGGTCACGACCATATTTGGGTCAATCGGGACTGAATCAGAGCAAATAAAATGAAGTACGAGTTTTTGACGAATTCTCAAAGGGGGTTAGTACACGGGAATTTCTTGAAAATATCCCTGGGCAGTTTCTTTTGATATTTCCACATAAATAGGTCCCTATGGATATATCAATTTGGTCACGGCCATATTTGGGTCAATCGGGACTGAATCGGAGCAGATATAACGAAGTTCGAGTTTTTAACGAATTCTCAATGAGGGTTAGTACACGGGAATTTCATGAAAATTTAACCGGAAATTTTCTTTTGATATTTTCACATAAATGGGTCCCTTTGGATATATGAATTTGGTCACGACCATATTTGGGGCAATCGAGACTCAATCGGAGCAGATATAATGAAGTATGAGTTTTTGACGAATTCTCAAAAGGGTTAGTGCACGGGAATTTTTTGAAAATATCCCTGGGCAGTTTCTTTTGATATTTCCACATAAATAGGTCCCTATGGATATATCAATTTGGTCACGGCCATATTTGGGTCAATCGGGACTGAATCGGAGCAGATATAACGAAGTTCGAGTTTTTAACGAATTCTCAATGAGGGTTAGTACACGGGGATTTCATGAAAATTTCACCGGGAATTTTCTTTTGATATTTTCACATAAATGGGTCCCTTTGGATATATGAATTTGGTCACGACCATATTTGGGGCAATCGAGACTAAATCGGAGCAGATATAACGAAGTTCGAGTTTTTAACGAATTCTCAAAGGGGTTAGTACACGGGAATTTCTTGAAAATATCCCGCGCATATTCTTTTGATATTTTCACATAAATGGGTTCCTATGGATATATGAATTTGGTCACGACCATATTCGGGGCAGTCGGGACTGAATCGGAGCTGATATAATGAAGTTCGAGTTTTTGACGAATTCTCAAAGGGGTTAGTACACGGGAATTTCATGAAAATTTCACCGGGAAGTTTCTTTTGATATTTTCACATAAATGGGTCCCTATGGATATATGAATTTGGTCATGACAATATTTGGGGCAGTCGGGACTGAATGGTAGCTGATATAATGAAGTTCGAGTTTTTAACGAATTCTCAAAGGGGTTAGTACACGGGAATTTTTTGAAAATATCCCTGGGCAGTTTCTTTTGATATTTCCACATAAATAGGTCCCTATGGATATATGAATCTGGTCACGACCATATTTGGGGCAATCGAGACTAAATCGGAGCAGATATAACGAAGTTCGAGTTTTTAACGAATTCTCAAAGGGGTTAGTACACGGGAATTTCTTGAAAATATCCCGCGCAGATTCTTTTGATATTTTCACATAAATGGGTTCCTATGGATATATGAATTTGGTCACGACCATATTTGGGTCAATCGGGACTGAATCGGAGCAGATATAATGAAGTACGAGTTTTTGACGAATTCTCAAAGGGGTTGGTACACGGGAATTTCTTGAAAATATCCCTGGGCAGTTTCTTTTGATATTTCCACATAAATAGGTCCCTATGGATATATCAATTTGGTCACGGCCATATTTGGGTCAATCGGGAATGAATCGGAGCAGATATAACGAAGTTCGAGTTTTTAACGAATTCTCAATGAGGGTTAGTACACGGGAATTTCATGAAAATTTCACCGGAAAGTTTCTTTTGATATTTTCACATAAATGGGTCCCTTTGGATATATGAATTTGGTCACGACCATATTTGTGGCAATCGAGACTAAATCGGAGCAGATATAACGAAGTTCGAGTTTTTAACGAATTCTCAAAGGGGTTAGTACACGGGAATTTCTTGAAAATATCCCGAGCAGATTCTTTTGGTATTTTCACATAAATGGGTTCCTATGGATATATGAATTTGGTCACGACCATATTCGGGGCAGTCGGGATTGAATCGGAGCTGATATAATGAAGTTCGAGTTTTTGACGAATTCTCAAAGGGATTAGTACACGGGAATTTCATGAAAATTTCACCGGGAAGTTTCTTTTGATATTTTCACATAAATGGGTCCCTATGGATATATGAATTTGATCATGACAATATTTGGGGCAGTCGGGACTGAATGGTAGCTGATATAATGAAGTTCGAGTTTTTAACGAATTCTCAAAGGGGTTAGTACGCGGGAATTTTTTGAAAATATCCCTGGGCAGTTTCTTTTGATATTTCCACATAAATAGGTCCCTATGGATATATGAATTTGGTCACGACCATATTTGGGTCAATCGGGACTGAATCAGAGCAAATAAAATGAAGTACGAGTTTTTGACGAATTCTCAAAGGGGGTTAGTACACGGGAATTTCTTGAAAATATCCCTGGGCAGTTTCTTTTGATATTTCCACATAAATAGGTCCCTATGGATATATCAATTTGGTCACGGCCATATTTGGGTCAATCGGGACTGAATCGGAGCAGATATAACGAAGTTCGAGTTTTTAACGAATTCTCAATGAGGGTTAGTACACGGGAATTTCATGAAAATTTAACCGGAAATTTTCTTTTGATATTTTCACATAAATGGGTCCCTTTGGATATATGAATTTGGTCACGACCATATTTGGGGCAATCGAGACTCAATCGGAGCAGATATAATGAAGTATGAGTTTTTGACGAATTCTCAAAAGGGTTAGTGCACGGGAATTTTTTGAAAATATCCCTGGGCAGTTTCTTTTGATATTTCCACATAAATAGGTCCCTATGGATATATCAATTTGGTCACGGCCATATTTGGGTCAATCGGGACTGAATCGGAGCAGATATAACGAAGTTCGAGTTTTTAACGAATTCTCAATGAGGGTTAGTACACGGGGATTTCATGAAAATTTCACCGGGAATTTTCTTTTGATATTTTCACATAAATGGGTCCCTTTGGATATATGAATTTGGTCACGACCATATTTGGGGCAATCGAGACTAAATCGGAGCAGATATAACGAAGTTCGAGTTTTTAACGAATTCTCAAAGGGGTTAGTACACGGGAATTTCTTGAAAATATCCCGCGCATATTCTTTTGATATTTTCACATAAATGGGTTCCTATGGATATATGAATTTGGTCACGACCATATTCGGGGCAGTCGGGACTGAATCGGAGCTGATATAATGAAGTTCGAGTTTTTGACGAATTCTCAAAGGGGTTAGTACACGGGAATTTCATGAAAATTTCACCGGGAAGTTTCTTTTGATATTTTCACATAAATGGGTCCCTATGGATATATGAATTTGGTCATGACAATATTTGGGGCAGTCGGGACTGAATGGTAGCTGATATAATGAAGTTCGAGTTTTTAACGAATTCTCAAAGGGGTTAGTACACGGGAATTTTTTGAAAATATCCCTGGGCAGTTTCTTTTGATATTTCCACATAAATAGGTCCCTATGGATATATGAATCTGGTCACGACCATATTTGGGGCAATCGAGACTAAATCGGAGCAGATATAACGAAGTTCGAGTTTTTAACGAATTCTCAAAGGGGTTAGTACACGGGAATTTCTTGAAAATATCCCGCGCAGATTCTTTTGATATTTTCACATAAATGGGTTCCTATGGATATATGAATTTGGTCGCGACCATATTCGGGGCAGTCGGGACTGAATCGGAGCTGATATAATGAAGTTCGAGTTTTTGACGAATTCTCAAAGGGGTTAGTACACGGGAATTTCATGAAAATTTCACCGGGAAGTTTCTTTTGATATTTTCACATAAATGGGTCCCTATGGATATATGAATTTGGTCATGACAATATTTGGGGCAGTCGGGACTGAATGGTAGCTGATATAATGAAGTTCGAGTTTTTAACGAATTCTCAAAGGGGTTAGTACACGGGAATTTTTTGAAAATATCCCTGGGCAGTTTCTTTTGATATTTCCACATAAATAGGTCCCTATGGATATATGAATTTGGTCACGACCATATTTGGGTCAACCGGGACTGAATCGGAGCAGATATAATGAAGTACGAGTTTTTGACGAATTCTCAAAGGGGGTTAGTACACGGGAATTTCTTGAAAATATCCCTGGGCAGTTTCTTTTGATATTTCCACATAAATAGGTCCCTATGGATATATCAATTTGGTCACGGCCACATTTGGGTCAATCGGGACTGAATCGGAGCAGATATAACGAAGTTCAAGATTTTAACGAATTCTCAATGAGGGTTAGTACACGGGAATTTCATGAAAATTTCACCGGGAAGTTTCTTTTGATATTTTCACATAAATGGGTCCATTTGGATATATGAATTTGGTCACGACCATATTTGTGGCAATCGAGACTAAATCGGAGCAGATATAACGAAATTCGAGTTTTTAACGAATTCTCAAAGGTGTTAGTACATTGGAATTTCTTGAAAATATCCCGAGCAGATTCTTTTGATATTTTCACATAAATGGGTTCCTATGGATATATAAATTTGGTCACGACCATATTCGGGGCAGTCGGGACTGAATCGGAGCTGATATAATGAAGTTCGAGTTTTTAACGAATTCTCAAAGGGGTTAGTACACGGGAATTTTTTGAAAATATCCCTGGGCAGTTTCTTTTGATATTTCCACATAAATAGGTCCCTATGGATATATGAATTTGGTCACGACCATATTTGTGTCAATCGGGACTAAATCGGAGCAGATATAACGAAGTTCGAGTTTTTAACGAATTCTCAAAGGGGTTAGTACACGAGAATTTCTTGAAAATATCCCGAGCAGATTCTTTTGATATTTTCACATAAATGGGTTCCTATGGATATATGAATTTGGTCACGACCATATTCGGGGCAGTCGGGACTGAATCGGAGCTGATATAATGAAGTTCGAGTTTTTGACGAATTCTCAAAGCGGTTAGTACACGGGAATTTCATGAAAATTTCACCGGGAAGTTTTTTTTGATATTTTCACATAAATGGGTCCCTATGGATATATGAATTTGGTCATGACAATATTTGGGGCAGTCGGGACTGAATGGTAGCTGATATAATGAAGTTCGAGTTTTTAACGAATTCTCAAAGGGGTTAGTACACAGGAATTTTTTGAAAATATCCCTGGGCAGTTTCTTTTGATATTTCCACATAAATAGGTCCCTATGGATATATGAATTTGGTCACGACCATATTTGGGTCAATCGGGACTGAATCGGAGCAGATATAATGAAGTACGAGTTTTTGACGAATTCTCAAAGGGGTTGGTACACGGGAATTTCTTGAAAATATCCCTGGGCAGTTTCTTTTGATATTTCCACATAAATAGGTCCCTATGGATATATCAATTTGGTCACGGCCATATTTGGGTCAATCGGGACTGAATCGGAGCAGATATAACGAAGTTCGAGTTTTTAACGAATTCTCAATGAGGGTTAGTACACGGGAATTTCATGAAAATTTCACCGGGAAGTTTCTTTTGATATTTTCACATAAATGGGTCCCTTTGGATATATGAATTTGGTCACGACCATATTTGTGGCAATCGAGACTAAATCGGAGCAGATATAACGAAGTTCGAGTTTTTAACGAATTCTCAAAGGGGTTAGTACACGGGAATTTCTTGAAAATATCCCGAGCAGATTCTTTTGGTATTTTCACATAAATGGGTTCCTATGGATATATGAATTTGGTCACGACCATATTCGGGGCAGTCGGGATTGAATCGGAGCTGATATAATGAAGTTCGAGTTTTTGACGAATTCTCAAAGGGATTAGTACACGGGAATTTCATGAAAATTTCACCGGGAAGTTTCTTTTGATATTTTCACATAAATGGGTCCCTATGGATATATGAATTTGATCATGACAATATTTGGGGCAGTCGGGACTGAATGGTAGCTGATATAATGAAGTTCGAGTTTTTAACGAATTCTCAAATGGGTTAGTACGCGGGAATTTTTTGAAAATATCCCTGGGCAGTTTCTTTTGATATTTCCACATAAATAGGTCCCTATGGATATATGAATTTGGTCACGACCATATTTGGGTCAATCGGGACTGAATCAGAGCAAATAAAATGAAGTACGAGTTTTTGACGAATTCTCAAAGGGGGTTAGTACACGGGAATTTCTTGAAAATATCCCTGGGCAGTTTCTTTTGATATTTCCACATAAATAGGTCCCTATGGATATATCAATTTGGTCACGGCCATATTTGGGTCAATCGGGACTGAATCGGAGCAAATATAACGAAGTTCGAGTTTTTAACGAATTCTCAATGAGGGTTAGTACACGGGAATTTCATGAAAATTTCACCGGGAAGTTTCTTTTGATATTTTCACATAAATGGGTCCCTTTGGATATATGAATTTGGTCACGACCATATTTGTGGCAATGGAGACTAAATCGGAGCAGATATAACGAAGTTCGAGTTTTTAACGAATTCTCAAAGGGGTTAGTACACGGGAATTTCTTGAAAATATCCCGAGCAGATTCTTTTGATATTTTCACGTAAATGGGTTCCTGTGGATATATGAATTTGGTCACGACCATATTCGGGGCAGTCGGGACTGAATCGGAGCTGATATAATGAAGTTCGAGTTTTTGACGAATTCTCAAAGGGGTTAGTACACGGGAATTTCATGAAAATTTCACCGGGAAGTTTCTTTTGATATTTTCACATAAATGGGTCCCTATGGATATATGAATTTGGTCATGACAATATTTGGGGCAGTCGGGACTGAATGGTAGCTGATATAATGAAGTTCGAGTTTTTAACGAATTCTCAAAGGGGTTAGTACACGGGAATTTTTTGAAAATATCCCTGGGCAGTTTCTTTTGATATTTCCACATAAATAGGTCCCTATGGATATATGAATTTGGTCACGACCATATTTGGGTCAATCGGGACAGAATCGGAGCAGATATAATGAAGTACGAGTTTTTGACGAATTCTCAAAGGGGGTTAGTACACGGGAATTTCTTGAAAATATCCCTGGGCAGTTTCTTTTGATATTTCCACATAAATAGGTCCCTATGGATATATCAATTTGGTCACGGCCATATTTGGGTCAATCGGGACTGAATCGGAGCAGATATAACGAAGTTCGAGTTTTTAACGAATTCTCAATGAAGGTTAGTACACGGGAATTTCATGAAAATTTCACCGGGAAGTTTCTTTTGATATTTTCACATAAATGGGTCCCTATGGATATATGAATTTGGTCATGACAATATTTGGGTTAGTCGGGACTGAATGGTAGCTGATATAATGAAGTTCGAGTTTTTAAAGAATTCTCAAAGGGGTTAGTACACGGGAATTTTTTGAAAATATCCCTGGGCAGTTTCTTTTGATATTTCCACATAAATAGGTCCCTATGGATATATGAATTTGGTCACGACCATATTTGGGTCACTCGAGACTGAATCGGAGCAGATATAATGAAGTACGAGTTTTTGACGAATTCTCAAAGGGGGTTGGTACACGGGAATTTCTTGAAAATATCCCTGGGCAGTTTCTTTTGATATTTCCACATAAATAGGTCCCTATGGATATATCAATTTGGTCACGGCCATATTTGGGTCAATCGGGACTGAATCGGAGCAGATATAACGAAGTTCGAGTTTTTAACGAATTCTCAATGAGGGTTAGTACACGGGAATTTCTTGAAAATATCCCGAGCAGATTCTTTTGATATTTTCACATAAATGGGTTCCTATGGATATATGAATTTGGTCACGACCATATTCGGGGCAGTTGGGATTGAATCGGAGCTGATATAATGAAGTTCGAGTTTTTGACGAATTCTCAAAGGGGTTAGTACACGGGAATTTTATGAAAATTTCACCGGGAAGTTTCTTTTGATATTTTCACATAAATGGGTCCCTATGGATATATGAATTTGGTCATGACAATATTTGGGGCAGTCGGGACTGAATGGTAGCTGATATAATGATGTTCGAGTTTTTAACGAATTCTCAAAGGGGTTAGTACACGGGAATTTTTTGAAAATATCCCTGGGCAGTTTCTTTTGATATTTCCACATAAATAGGTCCCTATGGATATATCAATTTGGTCACGACCATATTTGGGTCAATCGGGACTGAATCGGAGCAGATAAAATGAAGTACGAGTTTTTGACGAATTCTCAAAGGGGGTTAGTACACGGGAATTTCTTGAAAATATCCCTGGGCAGTTTCTTTTGATATTTCCACATAAATAGGTCCCTATGGATATATCAATTTGGTCACGGCAATATTTGGGTCAATCAGGACTGAATCGGGGCAAATATAACGAAGTTCGAGTTTTTAACGAATTCTCAATGAGGGTTAGTACACGGGAATTTCATGAAAATTTCACCGGGAAGTTTCTTTTGATATTTTCACATAAATGGGTCCCTTTGGATATATGAATTTGGTCACGACCATATTTGTGGCAATCGAGACTAAATCGGAGCAGATATAACGAAGTTCGAGTTTTTAACGAATTCTGAAAGGGGGTTAGTACACGGGAATTTCTTGAAAATATCCCGAGCAGATTCTTTTGATATTTTCACATAAATGGGTTCCTATGGATATATGAATTTGGTCACGACCATATTCGGGGCAGTCGGGACTGAATCGGAGCTGATATAATGAAGTTCGAGTTTTTGACGAATTCTCAAAGGGGTTAGTACACGGGAATTTCATGAAAATTTCACCGGGAAGTTTTTTTTGATATTTCCACATAAATGGGTCCCTATGGATATATGAATTTGGTCATGACAATATTTGGGGCAGTCGGGACTGAATGGTAGCTGATATAATGAAGTTCGAGTTTTTAACGAATTCTCAAAGGGGTTAGTACACGGGAATTTTTTGAAAATATCCCTGGGCAGTTTCTTTTGATATTTCCACATAAATAGGTCCCTATGGATATATGAATTTGGTCACGACCATATTTGGTTCAATCGGGACTGAATCGGAGCAGATATAATGAAGTACGAGTTTTTGACGAATTCTCAAAAAGGGTTAGTACACGGGAATTTCTTGAAAATATCCCTGGGCAGTTTCTTTTGATATTTCCACATAAATAGGTCCCTATGGATATATCAATTTGGTCACGGCCATATTTGGGTCAATCGGGACTGAATCGGAGCAGATATAACGAAGTTCGAGTTTTTAACGAATTCTCAATGAGGGTTAGTACACGGGAATTTCATAAAAATTTCACCGGGAAGTTTCTTTTGATATTTTCACATAAATGGGTCCCTTTGGATATATGAATTTGGTCACGACCATATTTGTGGCAATGGAGACTAAATCGGAGCAAATATAACGAAGTTCGAGTTTTTAACGAATTCTCAAAGGGGTTAGTACACGGGAATTTCTTGAAAATATCCCGAGCAGATTCTTTTGATATTTTCACATAAATGGGTTCCTATGGATATATGAATTTGGTCACGACCATATTCGGGGCAGTCGGGACTGAATCGGAGCTGATATAATGAAGTTCGAGTTTTTAACGAATTCTCAAAGGGGTTAGTACACGGGAATTTTTTGAAAATATCCCTGGGCAGTTTCATTTGATATTTCCACATAAATAGGTCCCTGTGGATATATGAATTTGGTCACGACCATATTTGGGTCAATCGGGACTGAATCGGAGCAGATATAATGAAGTATGAGTTTTTGACGAATTCTCAAAGGGGTTAGTGCACGGGAATTTCTTGAAAATATCCCTGGACAGTTTCTTTTGATATTTCCATATAGATAGGTTTCTATGGATATATCAATTTGGTCATGGCCATATTTGGGTCAATCGGGACTGAATCGGAGCAGATATAACGAAGTTCGAGTTTTTAACGAATTCTCAATGAGAGTTAGTACACGGGAATTTCATGAAAATTTCACCGGGAAGTTTCTTTTGATATTTTCACATAAATGGGTCCCTTTGGATATATGAATTTGGTCACGACCATATTTGGGGCAATCGAGACTAAATCGGAGCAGATATAACGGAGTTCGAGTTTTTAACGAATTCTCAAAAGGGTTAGTACACGGGAATTTCTTGAAAATATCCCGAGCAGATTCTTTTGATATTTTCACATAAATGGGTTCCTATGGATATATGAATTTGGTCACGACCATATTCGGGGCAGTCGGGACTGAATCGGAGCTGATATAATGAAGTTCGAGTTTTTGACGAATTCTCAAAGGGGTTAGTACACGGGAATTTCATGAAAATTTCACCGGGAAGTTTTTTTTGATATTTCCACATAAATGGGTCCCTATGGATATATGAATTTGGTCATGACAATATTTGGGGCAGTCGGGACTGAATGGTAGCTGATATAATGAAGTTCGAGTTTTTAACGAATTCTCAAAGGGGTTAGTACACGGGAATTTTTTGAAAATATCCCTGGGCAGTTTCTTTTGATATTTCCACATAAATAGGTCCCTATGGATATATGAATTTGGTCGTACACGGGAATTTCTTGAAAATATCCCTGGGAAGTTTCTTTTGATATTTCCACATAAATAGGTCCCTATGGATATATCAATTTGGTCACGGCCATATTTGGGTCAATCGGGACTGAATCGGAGCAGATATAACGAAGTTCGAGTTTTTAACGAATTCTCAATGAGGGTTAGTACACGGGAATTTCATGAAAATTTCACCGGGAAGTTTCTTTTGATATTTTCACATAAATGGGTCCCTTTGGATATATGAATTTGGTCACGACCATATTTGTGGCAATGGAGACTAAATCGGAGCAGATATAACGAAGTTCGAGTTTTTAACGAATTCTCAAAGGGGTTAGTACACGGGAATTTCTTGAAAATATCCCGAGCAGATTCTTTTGATATTTTCACATAAATGGGTTCCTATGGATATATGAATTTGGTCACGACCATATTCGGGGCAGTCGGGACTGAATCGGAGCTGATATAATGAAGTTCGAGTTTTTAACGAATTCTCAAAGGGGTTAGTACACGGGAATTTTTTGAAAATATCCCTGGGCAGTTTCATTTGATATTTCCACATAAATAGGTCCCTGTGGATATATGAATTTGGTCACGACCATATTTGGGTCAATCGGGACTGAGTCGGAGCAGATATAATGAAGTATGAGTTTTTGACGAATTCTCAAAGGGGTTAGTGCACGGGAATTTCTTGAAAATATCCCTGGGCAGTTTCTTTTGATATTTCCATATAGATAGGTCCCTATGGATATATCAATTTGGTCACGGCCATATTTGGGTCAATCGGGACTGAATCGGAGCAGATATAACGAAGTTCGAGTTTTTAACGAATTCTCAATGAGAGTTAGTACACGGGAATTTCATGAAAATTTCACCGGGAAGTTTCTTTTGATATTTTCACATAAATGGGTCCCTTTGGATATATGAATTTGGTCACGACCATATTTGGGGCAATCGAGACTAAATCGGAGCAGATATAACGGAGTTCGAGTTTTTAACGAATTCTCAAAAGGGTTAGTACACGGGAATTTCTTGAAAATATCCCGAGCAGATTCTTTTGATATTTTCACATAAATGGGTTCCTATGGATATATGAATTTGGTCACGACCATATTCGGGGCAGTTGGGACTGAATCGAAGCTGATATAATGAAGTTCGAGTTTTGAACGAATTCTCAAAGGGGTTAGTACACGGGAATTTCATGAAAATTTCACCGGGAAGTTGACACGGGAATTTCTTGAAAATATCCCGGGCAGATTCTTTTGATATTTTCACATAAATGGGTTCCTATGGATATATGAATTTGGTCACGACCATATTTTGGACAGTCGGGACTGAATCGTAACAGATATAACGAAGTTCGATTTTTTGACGAATTCTCAAAGGGAGTAGTTCACGGGAATTTCATGAAAATTTCACCGGGAAGTTTCTTTTGATATTTTCACATAAATGGGTCCCTATGGATATATGAATTTGGTCATGACAATATTTGGAGCAGTCGGGACTGAATGGTAGCTGATATAATGAAGTTCGAGTTTTTAAAGAATTCTCAAAGGGAACGTACACGAGAATTTTTTGAAAATATCCCTGGGCAGTTTCTTTTGATATATCCACATAATTAGGTCCCTATGGATATATGAATTTGGTCACGACCATATTTGGGTCAATCGGGACTAAATCGGAGCAGATATAACGAAGTTCGAGTTTTTAACGAATTCTCAATGAGGGTTAGTACACGGGAATTTCATTAAAATTTCACCGGGAAGTTTCTTTTGATATTTTCACATAAATGGGTCCCTTTGGATATATGAATTTGGTCACGACCATATTTGTGGCAATCGAGACTAAATCGGAGCAGATATAACGAAGTTCGAGTTTTTAACGAATTCTCAAAGGGGTTAGTACACGGGAATTTCTTGAAAATATCCCGAGCAGATTCTTTTGATATTTTCACATAAATGGGTTCCTATGGATATATGAATTTGGTCACGACCATATTCGGGGCAGTCGAGACTACATAGGAACAGATATAACGCAAATCGAGTTTTTGACGAATTCTCAAAGGGGTTAGTACACGGAAATTTCTTGAAAATATCCCGGGCAGATTCTTTGATATTTTCACATAAATGGGATCCTATGGATATATGAATTTGGTCACGACCATATTGGGACAGTCAGGACTGAATCGTAGCAGATATAACGAAGTTCGATTTTTTGACAAATTCTCAAATGGAGTAGTACACGTGAATTTCATGAAAATTTCACCGGGAAGTTTCTTTTGATAATTTCACATAAATGGGTCCCTATGGATATCTGGATTTGGTCACGACGATATTTCATGAAAATTTCACCCGTAAGTTTCTTTTGATATTTTCACATAAATGGGTCCCTATGGATATATGAATTTGGTCAAGACAATATTTAGGGCAGTCGGGACTGAATGGTAGCTGATATAATGAAGTTTGAGTTTTTAATGAATTCTCAAAGGGGTTAGTACACGGGATTTTTTGAAAATATCCCTGGGCAGTTTCTTTTGATATTTCCACATAAATAGGTCCCTATGGATATATGAATTTGGTCACGACCATATTTGGGTCAATCAGGACTGAATCGGAGCAGATATAATGAAGTACGAGTTTTTGACGAATTCTCAAAGGGGGTTAGTACACGGGAATTTCATGAAAATTTCAACGGGAAGTTTCTTTTGATATTTTCACATAAATGGGTCCTTATGGATATATGAATTTGGTCACGACCATATTTGGGGCAATCGAGACTGAATCGGAGAAGATATAACGAAGTTCGAGTTTTTGGCGTATTCTCAAAGGGGTTAGTACACGGGAATTTCTTGAAAATATCTTGGGCAGATTCTTTTGATATTTTCACATAAATGGGTTCATATGGATGTATGAATTTGGTCACGACCATATTTGGGGCAGTCGGGACTAAATCGGAGCAGATATAAAGAAGTTCGATTTTTTGACGAATTCTCAAAGGGGTTAGTACATGGGAATTTCATGAAAATATCACCGGGCAGATATTTTTGATATTTTCACATATATGAATTCCTATGGATATATTAATTAATTCCGACCATATTTGGGGTAGTCGGGACTGAATCTTAGCTGATATAAGAAGTTCGAGTTTTGAACGAATTCTCAAAGGGGTTAGTACACGGGAATTTCTTGAAAATATCCCTGGGTAGTTTCTTTCGATATTTCCACATAAATAGGTCCCTATGGATATATCAATTTGGTCACGACCATATTTGGGTAATTCTTGACTGAATCGGAGCAGATATAACGAAGTTCGAGTTTTTGACGAATTCTCAAAGGGGGTTAGTACACGGGAATTTCATGAAAATTTCACCGGGAAGTTTCTTTTGATATTTTCACATAAATGGGTCCATATGGATATATGAATTTGGTCACGACCATATTAGGGGCAATCGAGACTGAATCGGAGCAGATATAACGAAGTTCGAGTTTTTGACGAATTCTCAAAGGGGTTAGTACACGGGAATTTCATGAAAATTTCACCGGGAAGTTTCTTTTGATATTTTCACATAAATGGGTCCCTATGGATATATGAATTTGGTCATGACAATATTTGGGGCAGTCGGGACTGAATGGTAGCTGATATAATGAAGTTCGAGTTTTTAACGAATTCTCAAAGGGGTTAGTACACGGAAATTTTTTGAAAATATCCCTGGGAAGTTTCTTTTGATATTTCCACATAAATAGGTCCCTATGGATATATGAATTTGATCACGACCATATTTGGGTCAATCGGGACTGAATCGGACCAGATATAATGAAGTACGAGTTTTTGACGAATTCTAAAAGGGGGTTAGTACACGGGAATTTCATGAAAATTTCAACGGGAAGTTTCTTTTGATATTTTCACATAAATGGGTCCCTATGGATATATGAATTTGGTCACGACCATATTTGGGGCAATCGAGACTGAATGGGAGCAGATATAACGAAGTTCGAGTTTTTGACGTATTCTCAAAGGGGTTAGTACACGGGAATTTCTTGAAGATATCCCGGGCAGATTCTTTTGATATTTTCACATAAATGGGTTCCTATGGATATATGAATTTGGTCATGACCGTATTTGGGGCAGTCGGGACTAAATCGAAGCAGATATAAAGAAGTTCGATTTTTTGACGAATTCTCAAAGGGTACACGGGAATTTCATGAAAATATCACCGGGTAGATATTTTTGATATTTTCACATATATGAGTTCCTATGGATATATGAATTAATTCCGACCATATTTGGGGCAGTCGGGACTGAATCGTAGCTGATATAAGAAGTTCGAGTTTTGAACGAATTCTCAAAGGGGATAAATATCAAGTTGGTGACTCGTTTCGTCCAAATGTATCAATTGAGTGACTGATTCCTAAATTGACTCAAATGAGCCACTCATTAGAAAAATTTGTATCAAAAATATCACTCTATCATTAATCGAAATTTTGAAAGTACTATATATTGAGTTTCGCACATTTTTTATGAATGGTATTACATCAAAATGAAAGATTCCGAGTTCTAGTATTTTAGATAATATTTTTAGATTTTTAAAAATTTATCTCCTATTTATTTTTATTTAAATCAAATAAAACAATCAAAAAATTAAAAATAAATAGTTGATAAAATTTTAAAAATCTAAAAATATTAGCAAAAATAGTAGGACTCGGAATCTTTCATTTGGATGTAATACCATTCATAAAAAATGTGTGAAACTCAATATATAATATTTTCAAAATTTCTACTAACGATAGAGTATTATTTTTGATACAAATTTTTCTAATGAGTGTCTAATTTGAGTCAATTTGGAAATCAGTCACTCAATTGATACATTTAGACGAAACGAGTCACCAACTTGATATTTATCCCATTCTCAAAGAGGTGTTAGTACACGGGAATTTCTTGAAAATATCCCTGGACAGTTTATTTTGATATTTCCACATAAATAGGTCCCTATGGATATATTAATTTGGTCACGACCATATTTGGGTCAATCGGGACTGAATCGGAGCAGATATAATGAATTACGAGTTTTTGACGAATTCTCAAAGGGGGTTAGTACACGGGAATTTCATGAAAATTTTAACGGGAAGTTTCTTTTTATATTTTCACATAAATTGGTCCCTATGGATATATGAATTTGGTCACGACCATATTTGGGGCAATCGAGACTGAATCGGAGCAGATATAACGAAGTTCGAGTTTTTGACGTATTCTCAAAGGGGTTAGTACACGGGAATTTCTTGAAAATATCCCGGGCAGATTCTTTTGATATTTTCACATAAATGGGTTCTTATGGATATATGAATTTGGTCACGACCATATTTGGGGCAGTCGGGACTAAATTGGAGCAGATATAAAGAAGTTCGATTTTTTGACAACTTCTCAAAGGGTTTAGTACACGGGAATTTCATGAAATATCACCGGGCAGATATTTTTGATATTTTCACATATATGAGTTCCTATGGATATATGAATTAATTCCGACCATATTTGGGGCAGTCGGGACTGAATCGTAGCTGATATAAGAAGTTCGAGTTTTGAACGAATTCTCAAAGGGGTTAGTACACGGGAATTTCTTGAAAATATCCATGGGTAGTTTCTTTCGATATTTCCACATAAATAGGTCCCTATGGATATATCAATTTGGTCACGACCATATTTGGGTCAATCGGGACTGAATCGGAGCAGATATAACGAAGTTCGAGTTTTTGACGAATTCTAAAAGGGGGTTAGTACACGGGAATTTCATGAAAATTTCACCGGGAAGTTTCTTTTGATATTTTCACATAAATGGGTCCCTATGGATATATGAATTTGGTCATGAAAATATTTGGGGCAGTCGGGACTGAATGGTAGCTGATATAATGAAGTTCGAGTTTTTAACGAATTCTCAAAGGGGTTAGTACATGGGAATTTTTTGAAAATATCCTTGGGCAGTTTCTTTTGATATTTTGATAGAATATATTTTTATATATATTCTATATGATTTTATTCTCATATTTTATTATATTTTGCACTGATTTGGATATTTATTTAATATATTTTCATCTTTTATTGTAGGGAATAAAGAATTCCAAGTTGAGAAGGATTTAAAGATAAATTGGCTATTCTGGAGCTAATTTCTATTAAAATTCGGATTTATTGGGTTCTACCCGATTTCTGCACTGTTTGGGCCATATCTTGAGTTCTGAATGTCGGATTTGGATGATCTTACAGTCCACGCGAAGCCCTTGATATTTTCTTTAATTTAGAAGTGGTCCAAGAAGCAAAGTCCAATTGGAAAGGCCCGAAAACTGAACAGAAAAGAAAGCTGCGAATTTTGATAGAGATACCTACTTGGTTTTGGATTTTTATTTTTATATTAGTTTTAAATATTAAAAGACACATATTATTTAGAGGGAGGATTAGTTTTTATCATTATATAATATTAGAGTAGAATTAGGGTTAGGTAGGGAGGCTTATGGAGAAACGATGGCTTTTATGTACGTGACAACAATGAAGGTTCAAGGTTTTCTTCCATAGTTTTCATCTCTTTTCTTGTTAGTTTAATTATGTGTGTTTATTATTCTACTTGTTTTAGTTATTTTATTATTGTCGAGTATTGTATTCTAGGGTTTAAGGGGAAGCCATGTTTGCACTATGATATTGGCATGATTTTACAGTGATTTGTTTGATTGGTTAATTCTAATTGATATGTTTTAATATTGGTTTGTGTAATTGGCCGATATCATGAATTGATTCTATGCAAATAGGAGTATAATCGAGAGATATACTACTAGAGGCACACATACAATTAGCAGAATTGAATTTGAGTGCGAGAGCATCATTGGATTTCTGAAAGCGTTAATACTCGAGAGAGATTAACCTTGCTTTAATTACCTGATTAATCGAATTACTAAAAGTGATTATTTGTGTAAGCATGTTTCGAGAGTGTAGATACTTGAGAGAGATTAACAAACTCTAGTTGCATGACCACTTTAATTGCTTTAGCTTAGAAGCCAACTATTGTGCAAGCATGGTGGACCTGATTGCCCTAGACTTTTAACATATTATTTTAGTGTCTTTTTAGTTAGTGTAATTTAATTGTTTTAGTTAGTTAGTTAAAATATCTTTGATAATCGTTTTGATCCGGAAACAATTGACTTTAACTGAATAAAAATTGATACCATCTGTCTCCTTGAGGATACGACCCGCATTTGCCAGTCTACACTACAACACACACTGTGCGCTTGCGGTTAGTTATAAAATAACACATCATATTTCCATATAAATAGGTCCCTATGGATATATGAATTTGGTCACGACCATATTTGGGTCAATCGGGACTGAATCGGAGCAGATATAATGAAGTACGAGTTTTGACGAATTCTAAAAGGGGTTAGTACATGGGAATTTCATGAAAATTTCAACGGAAAGTTTCTTTTGATATTTTCACATAAATGGGTCCCTATGGATATATGAATTTGGTCACGACCATATTTGGGGAATCGAGACTGAATCGGAGCAGATATAACGAAGTTCGAGTTTTTGATGTATTCTCAAAGGGGTTTGTACACGGGAATTTCTTGAAAATATCCCGGGCAGATTCTTTTGATATTTTCACATAAATGGGTTCCTATGGATATATGAATTTGGTCACGACCATATTTGGGGCAGTCAGCACTAAATCGGAGCAGATATAAAGAAGTTCGATTTTTTGACGAATTCTCAAAGGGGTAAGTACACGGGAATTTCATGAAAATATCACCGGGCAGATATTTTTGATATTTTCACATATATGACTTCCTATGGATATGTGAATTAATTCCGACCATATTTGGGGTAGTCGGGACTGAATCGTAGCTGATATAAGAAGTTCGAGTTTTGAACGAATTCTCAAAGGGGTTAGTACACGGGAATTTCTTGAAAATATCTCTGGGTAGTTTCTTTCGATATATCCACATAAATAGGTCCCTATGGATATATCAATTTGGTCACGACCATATTTTGGTCAATCGGGACTGAATCGGAGCAGATATAACGAAGTTCGAGTTTTTGACGACTTCTCAAAGGGGGTTAGTACACGGGAATTTCATGAAAATTTCACCGGGAAGTTTCTTTTGATATTTTCAAATAAATGGGTCCCTATGGATATATGAATTTGGTCACGACCATATTTGGGGCAATCGAGACTGAATCGGAGCAGATATAACGAAGTTCGAGTTTTTGACGAATTCTCAAAGGGGTTAGTACACGGGAATTTCATGAAAATTTCACCGGGAAGTTTCTTTTGATATTTTCACATAAATGGGTCCCTATGGATATATGAATTTTGTCATGACAATATTTGGGGCAATCGGGACTGAATCGTAGCAGATATAATGAAGTTCGAGTTTTTGACGAATTCTCAAACGGGTTAGTACACGGGAATTTCATGAAAATATCACCGGGCAGATATTTTTTATATTGTCACATAAATGAGTTCCTATCGATATATTCCCTCCGTCCCCCTCAATTGTTTACATTGGCGGGGGACACGGAGACCAAGACAATGTATGGAAAATGAGTAAAGTTAGATGAAAATTGGTAAAGTGGTGGGACCCATCAATATTTAAAAATAGATTTGAGATAGTGGAGGAAAGTAGTGTGTGTAATAGTAGCTTTTATTGTTAAATATGAGATAGTGGGGGAAGATAGTGGGTGTAATGATGGAAAAAACTTACTATTTATAGTAGCGTAAAAAAATGAGAGTGACATCCCAAAATAGTAACTGTAAAGAAATGAGAGGGACAGAGGGAGTATGAATTAAGTCCGACCATATTTGGGGCAGTCGGGACTGAATCGTAGCTGATATAATGAAGTTCGAGTTTTTAACGAATTCTCAAAGGGGTATGTACACGGGAATTTCATGAAAATTTCATCGGGCAATTTCTTTTGATATTTTCACGTAAATGGGTCCCTATGGATATATTAATTTGGTCACGACCATATTTGGGGCAGTCGCGACTGAATCGTAGCTGATATAATGAAGTTCGAGTTTTTTACGAATTCTCAAAGGGGTTTGTACACGGGAAATTCATTAAAATTTCATCGGGCAGTTTCTTTTGATATTTTCACATAAATGGGTCCCGACGGATATATTAATTTGGTCACGACCATATTTGGGGCAGTCGGGACTGCATCGGAGCAGATATAATGAATTTCGATTTTCTGACGAATTCTCAAAGTGGTTAGCACACGGGAATTTCTTGAAAATATCCCCGGGCATATTTTTTTGATATTTTCACATAAATGGGTTCCTATGGATATATGAATTTGGTCACGACCATATTTGGGGCAGTCGGGACTGAATCGGAGCAGATATAATGAAGTTCGTACATGGGAATTTCATGAAAATTTCACCGGGAAGTTTCTTTTGATATTTTCACATAAATGGGTCCCCATGGATATATGAATTTGGTCACGACCATATTTGGGGCAGTCGGGACTAAATCAGAGCAGATATAATGAAGTTCGATTTTTTGACGAATTCTCAAAGGGGTTAGTACACGGGAATTTCTTGAAAATATCCTCGGGCAGATTCTTTTGATATTTTCACATAAATGGGCTCCTATGGATATATGAATTTGGTCACGACCATATTTGCGGCAGTCGGGACTGAATCGTAGCTGATATAATGAAGTTCGAGTTTTTAACGAATTCTCAAAGGATACACGGGAATTTCTTGAAAATATCCCTGGGCAGTTTCTTTTGATACTTCCACATAAATAGGTCCCTATGGATATATGAATTTGGTCACGACAATATTTAGGGCAGTCGTGACTGAATCGGAGCAGATATAATGAAGTTCGATTTTTTGACGAATTCTCAAAGGGGTTAGTACACGGGAATTTCTTGAAAATATCCTCGGGTAGATTCTTTTGATATTTTCTCATAAATGGGTTCCTATGGATATATAAATTTTGTCACGACCATATTTGGGGCAGTCAGGACTGAATCATAGCTGATATGATGAAGTTCGAGTTTTTGACGAATTCTCAAAGGGGTTAGTACACGGGAATTTCTTGAAAATATCCATGGGCAGTTTCTTCTGATATTTCCACATAAATGGGTCCCTATGGATATATGAATTTGGTCACGACCTTATTTGGGGGAGTCGGGACTGGATCGGAGCAGATATAATGAAGTTCGAGTTTTTGACGAATTCTCAAAGGGGGTTAGTTCACGGAAATTTCATGAAAATTTCATCGGGCGGTTTCTTATGATATTTTCACATAAATGGGTCCCTACGAATATATTAATTTGGTCACGACCATATTTGGGTCAGTCGGGACTGAATCGTAGCTGATAGAATGAAGTTCGAGTTTTTGACGAATTCTCAAAGTGGTTAGTACACGGGAATTTCTTGAAAATATCCCCGGGCAGATTCTTTTGATATTTTCACATAAATGGGATACTATGAATATATGAATTTTGTCACGACCATATTTGGGGCAGTCAGGACTGAATCATAGCTGATATGATGAAGTTCGGGTTTTTGACGAATTCCCAAAGAGGTTAGTACACGGGAATTTCTTAAAAATATCCCCGGGCAGTTTCTTTTGATATTCTCTCATAAATGGGTACCTATGGATATATGAATTAGGTCACGACCATATTTGGGGCAGTCAGGACTGAATCGGAGCAGATATAATGAAGTTCGAGTTTTGACGAATTCTCAAAGGGGTTAGTACACGGGAATTTCTTGAAAATATCACCGGGCAGATATTTTTGATATTTCCCCATAAATGAGTTTCTATGGATATATGAATTTTGTCACGACCATATTTGGGGCAATCGGGACTGAATCGGAGCAGATATAATGAAGCTCGAGTTTTTGACGAATTCTCAAAGGGGTTAGTACACGGGAATTTCATAAAAATTTCACCGGGAAGTTTCTTTTGATATTTTCACATAAATGAGTCCCTATGGATATAAGAATTTGGTCACGACCATATTTGGGGCAGTCGGGACTGAATCGTATCAGATATAATGAAGTTCGAGTTTTTGACGAATTCTCAAAGGGGTTAGTAAACGGGAATTTCTTGAAAATATCCATGGGCAGTTTCTTTTGATATTTCCACATAAATGGGTCCCTATGGATATATGAATTTGGTCACGACCATATTTGGGGAGTCGGGACTGAATCGGAGCAGATATATAATGAAGTTCGATTTTTTGACGAATTCTCAAAAGGGTTAGTACGCGGGAATTTCTTGAAAATATCCTCGGGCAGATTCTTTTGATATTTTGACATAAATGGGTCCCTATGGATATATTAATTTTGTCACGACCATTTTTGGGGATGTCGGGACTGAATCGGAGCAGATATAATGAAGTTCGAGTTTATGACGAATTCTCAAAGGGATTAGTACAAGGGAATTTCATGAAAATTTCACCGGGAAGTTTCTTTTGATATTTTCACATAAATGGGTCCCCATGGATATATGAATTTGGTCACGACCATATTTGGGGAAGTCAGGACTGAATCATAGCTGATATGATAAAGTTCGAGTTTTTGACGAATTCTCAAAGGGGTTAGTACACGGGAATTTCTTGAAAATATCCACGGGCAGCTTCTTTTGATATTTCCACATAAATGGGTCCCTATGGATATATGAATTTGGTCACGACCATATTTGGGGGAGTCTTGACTGAATCAGAGCAGATATAATGAAGTTCGATTTTTTGAAGAATTCTCAAAGGGGTTAGTACGCGGGAATTTCTTGAAAATATCCTCGGGCAGATTCTTTTGATATTTTCACATAAATGGGTTCCTATGGATATATGAATTTGGTCATGTCCATATTTGGGGCAGTCGGGACTGAATCGTAGCTGATTTAATGAAGTTCGAGTTTTTAACGAATTCTCAAAGGGTTAGTACACGGGAATTTCTTGAAAATATCATCGGGCAGATATTTTTGATATTTTCTCATAAATGAGTTTCTATGGATATATGAATTTTGTCACGACCATATTTGGGGTAATCGAGACTGAATCGGAGCAGATATAATGAAGTTCGAGTTTTTGACGAATTCTCAAAGGGGTTAGTACACGGGAATTTCATGAAAATTTCATCGGGCAGTTTCTTTTGATATATTCACATAAATGGGTTCCTATGGATATATTAATTTGGTCACCACCATATTTGGGGCAGTCGGGACTGAATCGTAGCTGATATAATGAAGTTCGAGTTTTTGACAAATTCTCAAAGGGGTTAGTACACGGGAATTTCATGAAAATTTCATCGGGCAGTTTCTTTTGATATTCTCACATAAATGGGTCCCTATGGATATATTAATTTGGTCACGACCATATTTGGGGCAGTCGGGACTGAATCGGAGCAGATATAATGAAGTTCGATTTTTTGACGAATTCTCAAAGGGATTAGTTCACGGGAATTTCTTGAAAATATCCCCGGGCAGATTCTTTTGATATTTTCACATAAATGGGTTCCTATGGATATATGAATTTGGTCACGAACATATTTGGGACAGTCGGGACTGAATCGGAGCAGATATAATGAAGTTCGAGTTTTTGACGAATTCTTAAAGGGGTTAGTTAACGGGAATTTCATGAAAATATCACCGGGAAGTTTTTTTTGATATTTTCACATAAATGGGTCCCTATGGATATATGAATTGGTCACGACCATATTTGGGGCAGTCGAGACTGAATCGTATCAGAAATAATGAAGTTCGAGTTTTTGAAGAATTCTCAAAGGGGTTAGTACATGGGAATTTCATGAAAATTTCACCGGGAAGTTTCTTTTGATATTTTCATATAAATGGGTCCCCATGGATATTTTGCTAAGAAATTGAATGCTTCTCAGGCTACAGATTTAATTAGAGAAGTCTCTAATGAAGAGATTAAGCAAGTTATTTTTCAGATGGGAGATGATAAGGCTTCGGGTCCGGATGGATACAATGATTTAGTGGATGACACTCAAAATGCGTTTATTCCTGGCCGTCGTATTAGTGACAATATTTTGCTTACCCAGGAGATTTTAAAGAATTATCATCATCAGATTGGTGTTCCTCGTTGTGCTATTGAAGTGGATATTAAGAAAGCTTATGACAGTGTTTCGTGGGATTTTCTTATTGACGCGCTTAAGCTGTTTGGGTTTCCTGAGAAAATGATTGACTGGATTCGAGAATGTATTTCCTCTCCTTCTTATTCAATCATTCTGAATGGTCAAATGCACGGTTTCTTTAAGGTTGAGAAGGGCCTCCGCCAAGGTGACCCGCTTTCTCAGTATTTATTTACTTTGGTGATGCAGATGTTTTCTTTGATAATTAAGCGGAGAATTTCAGAGGAAGGAGCTTTTAAGTTCCATCCAAAGTGTGCTAAGCAAGGTATTACTCACCTCTCATTTGCAGATGATCTGTTTCTTTTTAGTGGGGCTGATCCTTATTAGGTTCAAATTTTGAAAGATTGTTTGGATGAATTTCGGAGTTGTTCTGGGCTCTGGCCGAATAAAGGGAAAAGTAATGTGTTCTTTGGTAATGTTTCCGATGATGTTAAAAGTCTCATTCAGAGCATTCTGGAATTTAATGTTGGAGATCTGCCAGTTCATTATTTAGGAGTGCCCCTCATTTCGACAACTCTGTGGGTCAATGATTGTAAACCTCTGGTTCAAAAAGTTCAAGACAAAATCGAGTCGTGGGAAAATAAGTGGTTGAATTATGCAGGGAGAGTCTAATTAGCGTCGTCGGTGCTGCTGTCTATGCAAGTTTATTGGGGGTGGGTCCATTTTCCTTCTGCCAATTACGGTTACTAAGCATATTGAGAAGTTGGATCCGTGCCGTACCCCAAAACCTCTAACCCTAAACCCTGAATCATGTCCTCTAAAGAGCTCAATTCTTTGAGAGAGATTGAGCCGAGCTGAGTTGAGGGGCGGGGACACTAAAAAGGCATGAATCTATTAGAGCTATATGAAACTGTTACATTTTGTGTGAGAGAGAAAGTAAATGTGATGTTGTATTGAATGAATTCAGAACTACAGCTTGTGCTCAACTTATATACACAGATTGTATAGAATATTCACTAGAATATTCACTAGAGTTTATTGTAACTAACTCACTAACTAAATCAGCTTACTGCATCTCTATCTATGAATTTTATATTACTGTATTTATCTACACTGAGTGCAGTATATTCATTAGCCCCCCGCAAGATAGGGTGTGGTTTGATATTGGTATCAACCAAACCTATCTTGGATGTTAATAACTTCAACTGTGCAGAAGGAACAGTCTTGGTGAGGACATCTGCTAGTTGATGTTGAGTGGGGAGATACGTGAGTTGGATTAATCCTTCTAGCACTTTATCACGAGTAAAATGACAGTCGACTTCAATGTGCTTTGTTCTTCCGTGAAAGACAGGGTTCTTGGCAATGTGCAGAGCTGACTGGTTATCACAGTGAAGTGGGGTGAGCTTATCAACTCCAAGTTCTGCAAGAAGACGAACTAACCAGGTCACCTAAGATGCAACCGCTGCCATGGCTCGATACTCGGCTTCTGAACTGGACTTGGAGACAGTGGATTGTTTCTTTGATTTCCAAGTGATAGGTGAATTACCAAGCATCAAGACATATCCAGTCACAGATCTACGAGTATTTGGGCAAGCAGCCCAATCAGAATCAGAATAAGCCTGTAAAGTGAGCTTGTCAGAGCCTTGAAGTAAAATACCCTGTCCAGCAGTGTGAGATATGTATCGCAAGGTGTGACTTAAAGCTTCAAAGTGTGGTAGTCGAGGTTTATGCATGAACTGGCTGAGGGACTGGACAGCATAGCTGAGATCAGGACGAGTATTGGTCAAGAAATTGAGCTTTCCAAGGATGGATCGATATAGTTCAGGATCATGAAAAATGTCACCATCTTCAGAACTTAACTTCAGATGTAAAGGCAAGGGTATGACTGCCTTTTGAGAACAGTCCACAGTACACATATCCAGAAGTTCTTTTGTGAACTTTTTCTGACTAAGTACTACACCTGCAGGGGCATAACTAATCTCAATGCCTAAAAAGTAGTTTAAGAGACCGAGATCTTTAATTCCAAAAATGTTATCCAAATGTTGTTTAATAGAAGTGATATGATCCTCACTGTTGCCAGTGATGATAATATCATCAACGTTGACTGCGATGATGGTAATGCTAGTATGATGTTTGCAGATGAATAAGCTGTGATCATTTTTTGATTGGGTAAAACCCTGTCCAAACAATTCAGTTGCCAATTTACCAAACCAGACTCTGGAAGCTTGTCTGAGGCCGTAGATTGACTTAATCAGCCTGCAAACATAGTTTAGAGGATTGTCAACCCCATCAGGAACCTGCATGTAGACCTCCTCATCTAACTCCCCATGTAAAAAAGCGTTATTGACATCTAATTGATGTAATTTCCACTGTTTACTAGCAGCCAAAGAGATGATACAACGAACAGTACTCATTTTGACAACTGGTGAAAAGACTTCATCAAAATCTTCTCCATGCTTCTGATTATAGCCTTTGGCTACTAACCTAGCTTTGCAACGCTCAATAGTACCATCTGCCTTTAGCTTGATTTTGAATACCCACCTGGAAACGATGGCCTTTTTTCCAGGAGGTAAAGGTACTAACTCCCAAGTCTTGTTTATATGCAAAGCATGTAATTCTTTCTTCATAGCTTCCTGCCACTCTGGTTTTTTTGAGGCTTCAAGATAATTTTTGGGTTCTGTGAAGGCAGGAATAGTAGAGAGAGGAATTTGGGAAGCAAATATTAAATTGCACCAGTGTTGTGATGATACAGTCTGAGCATTGTTACAAACATAATCTTGTAAGTATGAGGGTTGCTGTCTTAGTCTAGTAGACTGCCTAGGTTGATGGTCAGTCAAATCAATTAGTGTATCAGGTTGAACAAGAGGAGGTTCCTCATCATGATGAACACTGGCAGGTATGACAGGTAAGAAAATTTCATCAAGGAACTGAGATTGTGACTGCTGTGTTTGTGACAAAATTTTAAATGGGAATTGGGACTCATAAAAGGTCACATCTCTGGATGTCATAAGAGAATTTGTTTTGAGGTTATAAACCTTGTAACCCTTAGTTGTGTTAGAATATCCAACAAAGACACCAGCAACTGCTCTGGGATCCAACTTGGTTCTTAAAACTTTGTATGTGGATACAAAGCAAAGACAACCATAAGTTTTTAAAGAACTAATGTCAGCAGAAAGATTATGCAGCTTGAAGTAGGGTGTAAGATTGTCAATAGACTGCAAAGGCATTCTATTGATAAGATATGTGGCACAAAGTACAGATTCTCCCCAAAATCTATCAGGCAACTTGGACTGTAATTGAAGAGTTCTGGCAGTTTCTAATAGATGCCTGTGCTTCCTCTCCACAACACCATTTTGTTGTGGAGTGTGAGCACAGGTTGTCTGGTGAATGATGCCATTTTGTGTATACAAGAGTTTAATAGGTCCTTCTGATAATTCTAATGCATTATCAGACCTAATAAACTGAACTTTCTTGTCAGGAAAATGAGTTTTAATATGTTGCAGAAAAGAGTCTAAAATAGACACAACCTCAGTTTTGTATTTCATTAAGTGCACCCATGTGAATCTAGTGAAATCATCAACTATAGTCAGGAAAAGAGTACAACCAGATATTGACTTAGTTTTGTATGGTCCCCATACATCAATATGCAACATCTGAAAAGCAACAGTACTTTTGATGGAACTAGAAGGAAAAGATTTTCTAACTTGCTTAGCAGAATGACAGACTTGACAGATGATGTTGGAAGGGACCTTTTGTGCAACAGGAGCTACCAGATGTAACTTTGAAAAAGGTATGTGACCAGATCTCACATGCCACAGCTTCAAAACCTCTTCATTGTTGATAGAAACATTGCAAGAAGTAGAGTGATCTTGAGATCCACTGGAAGAGTGCAAGTTCCTATATAATCCATTAACAATCTTACCAAGAAGAATTGGAGGCCTGTTCTGAAAAAGGCCCTGTATGAAACAATCAGAATTAGTGAACATAACGTGACACTTAAGATCCTCACAGAGTTTGCTCACAGATATTAATCTGAAACAAAATCCAGGTACATGCAGTACATTCTGGAGGATAATATCATCAGTTAGTCTAATAGTACCCTTATGCAATACCTGAACCTTTGTGCCATTAGGGATAGTAATAGAATCACTCTGTGTCAATGGTTCAAAAAAATCAAACATATCAAGATCAGGACAGATATGATCAGTTGCCCCACTATCAATCAGCCATTCAGGAGTATGACTATGTGATAATAATCAGATAGTAGTACCTGCCAATAAAGCATGTTTAGAGGAATCTGAAGTGCTGGCAACATCACTATGATCTGGTGATGTGTGTTCAATGAGATTCATCAGATGATTATACTGATCTTGACTGAAAGTAGGAACAGCATCTGTATCTTGTGCAGAATTTTGGTGCTCAGACATAGCAGCAACTTTTCGAGGCTGAAAACCAGGGGGATAACCATGGAGTTTGAAGCATCTCTCCATGCTATGACCAGATACTTTGCAATGATTACAGTAGTAAGTCGGTTTTCCTCCTTTCTTGAATTGTCCAGGCTTGGAGAATGACTTAGAATTAGTGCTGGGATTAGAGACTGTCTTCTTATCAGCAGCAAAAGCAAGAGACTCAGTCTGTGATGTGAGATTAGAGAGTTGTTTGTGATTTTCTTCTTGAGCAAACAACCTGTAAGCCTGTTGAATAGTTGGCAGAGGATTCATCATCATAATGTTGCCTCGAACAACACTGAAGCATTCATTGAGCCTCATCATAAATTGCAGAAGCCTACGAGCTTGTTCCTTTTGTTGAATCTTCAAGTTGACATTGCAAGTGCAATTGTTGCAAGTACAGCGAACAATTGGATCTGCATCATTCAATCCATTCCAAACAGCTTTCATCTTAGTGAAGAACGTAGAGACAGAATCAGTGCCTTGTTTTAACTCAAGCAGTTTTTGTTCAAGAGAGTAAGTCTGAGTCATAGAAGTACATCCAAACCTAGCCTCTAAATCGTCCCAAATCTCTTTAGCAGAATCAGAAAACAAGACACTAGAAGCAATTTCCTCATCAAGATTAAACAGAATCCAAGAAATGACAAGATTATTGCAACGTTCCCAGTACTGATACTCAACACTAGTAGGATCTGGAACAGGTATTGTGCCATTGACAAAACCGAGCTTGTTTTTAGTGGAGAGAGTAATAACCATAGATCTCTTCCAGGTATGGTAACCAGTACCATTGAATTTCACAGAAACAAGCTGATTTGTGGATGCATCGGATGGATGAATGTAATAAACGCTAGACGGATCTTGATTTGTGTTTGAGATGTTCGTACGAGTGGAAGACATGATGATTGTACAGTAAATGCAGAAATAAAGGCAAGAACAGTTGATTGAAAGAGAGAAATTGCTATATACAGAGAAAGAAACACCTGTGAAGAAGATGAGAAACAGAATTTTTCGGCGAGAATCTGATAGCGAGTGGAAGTCCGGTGAGATCGTTACCGCTCTGATACCATGTTACATTTTTTGTGAGAGAGAAAGTAAATGTGGTGTTGTATTGAATGAATTCAGAACTACAGCTTGTGCTCAACTTATATACACAGATTGTATAGAATATTCACTAGAATATTCACTAGAGTTTGTTGTAACTAACTCACTAACTAAATCAGCTTACTGCATCTCTATCTATGAATTCTATATTACTGTATTTATCTACACTGAGTGCAGTATATTCATTAGAAACTATAAACTTCTAGCTAGATTTTAGTATTTAAATACTCATTTGAATTCATTGTTCTCTTGAGGAACATGTACAAAGCAGCTGATGCCAAGTTCAAAAAGTGTAGCAGCCTTGTGAGTATCACAGTTATTCACATTTGAAAAAAAATTCTTTTTATAAAAATTAAATTAGATAATAAATATTTTTTAAGAAAATTCAAATTAAATTATCAATTGCAGAGGCCACACCCGATCTAAACAATTGAAACGGTGGAAGTAGATGCTCCCGAAGAGGAGAGAGGAGAGTTATGAGAAAATGGCAGTACTGAGTGTGGTTGTCGAGGTGGAGGTGAGGGAGCTGTCAATCCATCCAATTTCCCAAGATGCAACGTAGCGTTTGACATTTTGCTTTCAAAGGCATCATCATGCACCTTTTTCACACTGCCCAATTTACTAACTCGCTTGTTTGCTTCTTGTGTGTTTTTATGTCTCTTTATTTCTTCATCTGGACCCCCTCTTTGACTCTATCTCCTGGTCTTTTAGCTTGGAACCATATATATAAATACATTACAGTAACATTTATAGGAAAATGAGAGAGGAGATGGAGGTGCATTGGGTTCCCAGATTTGGCTGGCGGAGTTTGGCTTGGGAGTAAACATATAGTACTCCCTCCGTCCCTTTTTATCTGTCCATTTTGGAAAAAAAAACACATACCAAGGAATAATTGATTGTATGAACTTTTTCATTTAATATCTCTAATCAATATCTTGAAAATGGTGGAATACTCCTATTTTATGTCTTGAAAACATGAATTCGACTAAGTTTTAAATAAGTCAAGCCTTGAAAATTGAAATTATGGAGATATATTTGAAAAACTATCATTAAATTAGTTTCAAAAGTATAAATGGACAGATAAATAGGGACAAATTTTTACTTCCAAAATGGACAGATAAATAGGGACGGAGGGAGTAGTATAAAACTAACTAGTACTCCCTCCGTCCCTATTTATCTGTCCACTTTGGAAAAAAAACACATACTAAGGAATAATTGATTGTGTAAACTTTTTCATTAAATACCTCTAATTAATATCTTGAAAATGGTGGAATACTCCTACTTTATGTCTTGAAAACATAAATTCAACCAAATTTTAAATAAGTCAAGCCTTGAAAATTGAAATTATGAAGATATATTTGAAAAACTATCATTAAATTAGTTTTGAAAGTATAAATGGACAGATAAATAGGGACAAATTTTAACTTCCAAAGTGGACAGATAAATAGGGACGGAGGGAGTATAAATTTAAGTATACATATGCAGTACCAAACGTACATTGGCATTCTGAACAGTAAAAACTTTTTGTTAAGGGATGGAGCTGGGTTGGCGTGTAAAAGTTGAACGTCTTTTACACATTTAATCTTCTGTCAGCTTTTTCTTGGTCCCTTCAGTGCAGCAATAAATCAATGGTGAGGAAGAGGCTAGCTTCCGAGATGGAAGTTCAACCAGGCGATGAATGCCGCAACAGATTTTCGGGCCGCCGAGCGACTAATTTAAATCCTCAAACCATTGGTCTCCATGCTGCAGGTGTAGTCGTGAATAATATCAGCAATGGTAATTATAATAATACCGGTTCTTCTAACCACCCACAAATTCCCAACTACTCCACCACCACCGTAATGTTCTCTTCCTCTGCTATCAACACCAGCACTTGTATAATGGACGGATCATCTCATCAATCTGCTTCTCCATCCGTTTGTGTTTTCTCGGGCCTGCCCTTATTTCCGCCAGTGCTGCAGCAGCAGCAGCAACCGTTGTTATCTTCTCCGCCCATAGTCCCACTCATAACGCCAACTACCACTACTAGTCCAATTGGAACTCAAGTTGGTACAGATAGCAATTCTGATAGCAGCGCTGCAATGGCATGGATCGATGGCATCATCAAAGATCTTCTTCACAGCTCGTCCCCTGTCTCAATACCCCAGCTTCTTCAAAATGTTAAAGAAATCATTCACCCCTGCAATCCTAGCCTGGCCTCACTACTTGAGAGTAGACTCCGCACTTTGACCACTACCACAACAATGGATCCAGACACTATGAGAAAGGAAACAACATCACCGGCTATTAGAAATTCCCAGTATCCTCACTATCATCATAATCTTCAAATTACTTCTAAAGTAACACCCCAATTACATCCATCCTCAGCTGCACCTCCAACTGGTCTTGTGGACGTCGATAACTTTGTTGCTGTTGCTGCTTCTGCTTCTGCTTCTGTCAACCATTACAACAATTGGGAACTTCCACAAACAGCAACTAGCAGTAACGAGGCCATGCCTACTGCCCATATTCCTGTCATGTTGTCAAACCAAATTAAAATGCACGAGGACTCGATGCTGCCACCTCCTCCAGCAGCAGCCGATGCATCACAAGTTATGGATGATGCGGCAGTTTTTAGGGAAAAGAGAAAAGAAGACATACGACAGCTGAAGAGGGACGAAGAAGGTCTGTACCTGCTCAAACTACTCCTGCAGTGTGCGGAGGCCGTCTCTGCAGACAATTTTGAGGAGGCCAGTACTATGCTATTGGAAATTTCACAACTGTCCACACCTTTTGGAACGTCCGCTCAAAGGGTGGGCGCTTACTTCTCAGAGGCAATGTCGGCCAGATTAGTTAGCTCTTGCTTAGGAATCTATGCTTCTCTTCCCACAACAATGGTGCCTCCTCATGGCCAGAAAATGGCTTCAGCATTCCAGGTTTTTAACGGTATCAGCCCCTTTGTTAAGTTCTCACACTTTACTGCAAACCAGGCCATACAGGAAGCTTTTGAGAGGGAGGACAGGGTGCATATCATAGACCTTGACATCATGCAAGGCCTCCAATGGCCGGGACTCTTCCATATCTTGGCTTCTCGACCTGGAGGACCTCCTTCCGTTCGACTCACAGGTTTTGGCACTTGTATGGAGGCTTTAGAAGCCACTGGTAAGCGCTTGTCGGACTTTGCTGATAAGTTAGGGCTCCCATTTGAGTTCTCCCCAGTTGCTGACAAAGTTGGGAATCTAGATCCTGAAAGAATTAACGTGAGCAAAAAAGAGGCAGTTGCGGTTCACTGGTTACAGCATTCACTCTACGATGTCACAGGCTCTGATGCAAACACGCTCTCGCTCTTGAAAAGGTAATTACTAATTTAAGAACCTTAGTCTTTCTATTACACCTTTGATCCAATTCTACTCTGCATTTTGCGCTAGTGCCTGCTCAATAAATCTAATGCTATGGCTGGTTAAAATGAATAAAAATGAAGAGAATGAAATGAGATGAGATGTAAACTATATTATTGTGTAAATGTTCAAAGTTTTTGTTTCCTCTGTTCCAATTGTCGCCCCCCCCCCCCCCCCCCCCCCCCCCCCCCCCCCCCACACACACACACAAATAAATTAATAAATAAATAATTCATAGAATCTGCAGATATGTGTATGAAATCTTCCCTCTCCAAACACAAAATTAACGTGAGTTCGTCAGGATTGACTATTCTAGATTTACTAATGTCTTATACTATAGGCAAAATTCTTCTAAGTACTAGCATCAGAAAGTAGATTAGTAAATATCACTTATCAATGTGGTACACTTACTGTATGCAGATTGGCCCCAAAAGTAGTAACCGTGGTAGAGCAAGACCTGAGTCACACAGCTGATTCCTTCTTGGGAAGGTTTGTGGAGGCCATACATTACTTCTCTGCATTATTCGACTCGCTCGGAGCAAGCTATGGGGAGGAAAGCGAGGAGAGGCATGTGGTGGAGCAGCAGTTGCTATCGAGGGAGATAAAGAATGTCCTAGCTGTGGGGGGGCCTTCAAGGAGTGGAGGTGGTGAGTTGAGATTCAACTGGCGGGAGAAGCTTCAACAATCTGGATTCAAGGGAATCTCTTTGGCTGGGAATGCAGCCGCACAGGCCACTCTCTTGCTTGGGATGTTCCCTTCTGATGGTTACACCTTGGTCGAGGATAATGGCACTCTCAAACTTGGTTGGAAAGATCTTTGCTTGCTCACAGCTTCTGCTTGGAAACCACTTTACAACTAATTAGTATCATCCAGCTAGCTAGCTACGTCTTACAGCCATTATAAGTTGATGACATCAATCGCAATTTTCTTCTGTATGTAGGTCACTTTTGTCTCTTTTATCTGTTGTCATGTCATATTCTTAGAATGAATATTGAAAGGATAATTACCATTGTCATAGGGCACAATATATCAAGTTGCTCACTCACTATTATATGCTTTGAGATGTACTGCCTTGCATAAGAGAAAAGGCATGCTTTCAAATTTCGTTTTGGCCAATATTATTAGCATTCTTCATTAATTTATCTGTTTAGCAACGCATCTTTTTTACATTTGTTGAGTTTGTAACTAAAATCGCATATCTAAATTATCTGTACTAAATTATACCTCCTTCCCACTCATTTGGTTTAAGCTGAAGTACACACCGTGAACTCACTCATAAATGATGCCGAGTATTTTGCTAAATGCAGATCGCTAGTATGTCATCTACGTTATCAACAAAAGTTGCATCATTCCGAGATAATTAAAGTATCTGTTTTATTTCATCCACTACTGCCATACCTGCTAGAGTTCCATAACATTCTTCAGGAAAGAAATTTGCAGAAGACATGTCAATAGTGATTCTCAATTAGCCAGCATTTAGTGAATGTACACAGAGTGTAGCAGAGGCATACTGGTGGCCTCTGAAGAAAAATCAAATTACAACAGATGACCAGAATCACTGAAACATGTTATATAAAATTAATTGATATTCTTATAAATTTGAAGGAGCTTTCATCGTTCCCGCCAAAACTTTTTATTCATGTCCCAGGCTTTCTTCGTCCAACCCTTGCAACAAAACCAGCCTTGATGGGAGCTACAGAACGCCCTGATCCGCACTGCAGAAGATGACATGAACACACAAACATCTTAGATGATTAATACGACCTCAATTATTGACACCATAGAATTGTCTAATCATTATTGTTAATACAAAGAACAGGAAGAGGAGATTAATTACCATGAAGGGAATCGACCCATTACTGGGGATAACTGTACAAATGGGAAGATGTGTAAATTATTAGTTGAGAAAGTTCCTTGGATTTATAATGTGTATACTATAGACAGGTGGCTGAGTGAGTGGTAGATGGGAAGTTGGAGAACTATAAAAATTTCACATGTGGCTTAGGGCTATGAATGTTTAGAACGAGATGATTACTAGTGAAAATATGGGAAAATTGGAAGCACGGCTGGTAAGATTATTTCGATTAAAATGAATTACTTGGCCAACTGTATTTTGAGAGGAAATGTTCAGTTCAAGGCGGAGAATACAATTGATGAGTCTATAATCCGGGGAGGTTTGTTCCTTATGATGTTAGGGTTGTAGATGAGAAGTGATTGTGATATTAGGGACTATTCTGATGGTGTAGTAAAACAATCAGTTGTGAAATTTTAGAAAAACAATGGATGATTTTGGTGCGTTTGAGTTTAATAAAATAGGGAATGAACTCACTTGGTGCAAAAAGTGAGACGAACGTATTGGGGAAGAATCTCTTGATAGTGGTTTCATTATGAATCAGCTTGGAATCAATGCAGGTCTATTATTAAAATTATTTCTAGACCTACTAGCTGTAATGGAAGTGAAATAATATTAGTTGGGAAGTTAAACAATTGTGATAATGCATTGAAATGTGGTATTTCAAAAAGAAGGAAGAGATGCACAAAGAATTTGATAAGAAGAAACAAATACTAAATGTTCTAACTAATTATTTTTGTGGAGGATTGAGAAAAATGGAGGAAGGTGAATAATATGCTTCTTTAGTAGGAAATTTAGAAGCAAAATCATCTGGCTTGCAAAAGGTGATAAAAATACCAAATGTATTCATTCTAAAGCTACCAGATGGAGATGGAGGAAAAAGAAAGAAATAAAGGGAGCTAAAGACTTGAATGGGTTATGACAAACAGATAGGAATGTAAATGAGATGGTTTTCTTATTATTTTAGAGACATCCTCCCAACTAATATTCCCATTAAAGAAGATTTTTTGGCTTACTCAGAGCCAATGTGAAGGGAAAATTTCTGCGGAGTGTAATGAATGTTGCTGAAAGATTTCAGTAGAGAGGATATTCGTGTTGCTCTTGCTGATCATGATCCCTCCAAGGCCCCAGGGTTGGATGATTTTGAAAATACATTGCTAATAGACTTAAACTACGCTAGAATGTACAATTTCAAAATATCAAGGGGCCTTTTTTGGAAATAGACAAGTTCATGATAGCTCTATTACTGCTTTTGGAGTTCTATATACAATGAAAAAAGATCAGCAAGAAACTGGCAGAGCAAATTGATATGGCTAAAGCTTATGACAGGGTTGAACGGTTTTTGTTGTTCGGGTGATGAGAAAGATAGTTATGCCGAGAGATGAATTAAGTTTATTGAAAAGTGTATAGCTTCTGTTTCTTTTTCTATATTAATTAATATAGAATTTTGAGGCATATTATTCCAGAAAAAGGGCTGTGGTTAATTAATAGAGAATTTCGAGGCAATATTCTTTGTAAAAAAGATGAGGATGGCGAAATTAAAGGATTGGGCTCGAATTGAGTGACATTTATGTTTTTCACCTCTTTTTTATGGACGATAGTTTGCTCTTTTGCAATGCTGAGATTAGTGAGTGTATAAATATTAAAGAAAGCGTAATAAAGTATGAAAAAGTGCCGGGGCAATTACTATTTTTTTTGTAAATCTGAGATATGTTTTGTTAGTAGAGTGGATAGTGGCATTAAAAAGAGTGTATGGTTGGAAACGAAGTATGTTCTCTAAAGCGGAGAAGAAAATCTTAATGGAAATCGGTCATTCAATCGATTCCTAACTAATGTTTGAGTTGTTTAAGGCTTATTATTAGAGACGTTTATAGAGAGATGGCGAGCTTTTGGTGGGTAAAGAGAATAGTAGAAAAAGATTCATTGGGGGAGATGGGATACCACGTGCAGACCTAAAAATCTGGAGAAATGAGTTATAAAGATTCTGGAGAAATGAGTTGTAAAGATTCTGGAGAAATGAGTTGTAAAGATTTGGAGTGTTTTTATCAAGCTTTCCAGCAAAACAAGGTTGGCGTATTCAAAAAATCAGCTTCTCCTTATTAGTAAAATGTGGTTGTAAGGCTTCGTTAGTGTGGCGTAGCTTGCTTCGGGTGTAGGAGCTTCTCAAATAAGGGTGCTTTTGGAGGATAAGATCAAGAGAAAATATTAGCTTTTCAAAAGATAGTTGGCTATCTACTAAAAATGGTGTTGGTTTTACCAACCCGCCATTTATTCTTGACGAGTGGATATAGAGAAGCGCATTGAAAGATGTAGCAGAAACTTAGAATTCTAAAAAAGTTGGTGGAAACTAGTTTAGGGCCTTGACATTATGCCAAAGAATAGAGAATTTGTGTGGAGAGCTTCTATGATGAATTCCCATGGAGGGGCATTACTTAAAACTTATGTGAAGTGGTCTAAGATTTAGCTTGTTGTGCCCCAATTATGACAAAAGAAGGAAGGCATATTGGTTTGTATTGATTATATGTTGCAAGTTTTTAAATGCTTATCTAACAGATTTTGAACACTTTGTCACAGTGTCCTGCAGATAGATTTGGAGAACAAAATGGCGACTTTCTAAAGGTGTTGTAAGCCTAAATGTGCTCCAGTTAAAGAGTGCAATTTGGAAGCCCTTGACTACCAATTTTGTCAAAGTGAACACTGATGCGGCTTTGGTCACAGAGTCTTATACAGTTGGCTTGGGTGCAATATGTCGCTATGATAAAGGAACTATCCTGGGGGGCACCAGTGATTGGGTTAAGGCTCCTCATGTTGAGGTAGCTAAGAAAAGGCTTTCTGGATTGGTATATCCTAACAAAATATTTACAAGCTAAATATGTGATTCTTGAATTATATAATCAAATGGTGATTAATGCAGCCAAGAAAGGTCCTCAAACAACGCTTGCTTATAGCATGTCTCTGATATGGAAAATGTTAACTTTAGTTTTGTAAGTCACGGCGGCAATATCCCTGCATACTTGCTTGCTAAATGGCCCTTGAAGCCAAATAAATATGTGGGTGGAAAGAGGTATTTCCTCTTAATATTAGAAAGGTTGCAGCCACTGATGTATCCCCACCTAATATGTAAATCTTTATGTCTTTCTTTAATATATTTCTTTTAGAAATATACAAATATTTATCATGTTTCTAATTATCATATACTTACTGGCTGATATCAATATTGTTTGTGCCATCCTCTCCTTTAATAGATGACATCACTAGATTATGTGTCAAATTCTCATCAGATTAGGCATCATTTTAATAAAGAGTATAGATAAAGTAAAAGGGGAACTTGCCTGCTCACATCGGAGAAAGAAGAGACGATTCTCTTTGGAAAGAATTGTGTCTGGGGTTCTACATCCATTACATATAACATACTCATCTGCAATCAGAATGCATGTGCCTTTGAGTAAGCAGATTATATTATAACTTGAGTCAAGGTTCTAGGTATATAAATGCGTTTAAACATTTACCAAGCCAGCATGACTTCATACCAGATCACAATCCAATATTTGTAATATGGGCAATGTTCTTGACCATAATACACACATATATATAGGGTCCTTACTCCAATACAAACCTCCTAAAAATACAAACTACAAATTAAAATAAAAAAAATTCTAACTCACACCGAAATATAGCACATATGGTATGCAAAATGATTGTTGGAGACTAAGAAAAATTAATACAAGTCAGAAGGTGACTTCTAGGGGCCATTAGATTAGATTAATTTAAGAGCCTAGTTTAAGTTTGTAGTTTGTCCTCTAATTTGGTTTGTATTAGAGCAACTTGCCTGTATATGTATGTGTATCCATAGCTGCAGTATCAAATAGCATGTTCTGTGTCATATGAAACAATTACAGAAGTTAGAAAAAAGAACAAGAAACTTAACTGATATATCTTCGTAAAATTCCTTCAAAATTTTTAGGAGCAAATCGACCCTTGACAACTAATCTCTGTTGACCATCAAGAGAGCCACTTGTGCCCATTTCAGCCAGTAAGAAAGTCATGACATGATCTGGTTGCCTATGCATCCTGAAAGATTTAAACAAGTAGGACAATAATCTAGCTTGGATGGTAACAGAAAAAAGCATCTTTATTAAATCTATGAGACACGTTACTGTATGAATCTTCCGAGGGCAAGAATCTCTATCAGATCAATAATTTTATAATTATGAGTCCTATGTGCAAGAGCAAACCTAAGCATGAGTGTGTTAACTACAAAAAATGGGGGAAGTGCAGTAGACAGTTTCATTATACTTGTTGTGCTCACATGCATATTGAAGGATAATATTAATAGCAAAAAATTAACTTGGGAGGAAAATATAATACATGATGCTTATATTTACAAAAATGGGTCAATGATAAATAATCATGGGGCAAAAGAGTTAACTTACGCCCTGCAGAGATCCATAAAATTAACAAAAACTGTCTTCTTTGTGCCTTCTCGAAGGACTTGTGGAGGCCTCATCACTGTCCTGCGCCTATCTCCAGCAAGCTCTGGATTATTCTCTCTGAGAATATGAAATACTCTGCCGAGCAGCTAAAAATATACAGGCCATTGCATCAATCAATGGATGTAAAAGGCAATCCATAGAAGAGTTAATTAGGCGCGCGTGCATACCTCCTCATACTCATAATCCCGATCACTACCTTCCCAGGGATATTGAGGTTGCTTTTCACTTCCTTCCCCTTCAGCCTCATCTAAGGCAACACCCAAGATTGTTTAATATGCCTTGAGTTTTATATAACGAGCAGGGCATGTTTGTTATAAGATTATATTTTTTCAAAATTTTATGTTTAATTTATAAAACTTAATCGTACTTTCAATAATAAAAATTAAATTTAAATATATTTGTTTATTGGAGTAAAGTATAATATCATAATATTCCATTGGAGGATTTATTATTTCAAATATATATATTTTTAAAACTATAATCCCATGTAAAATAAACATGGATTATCAATTTAAATCATCTGCAAACAAAAAAAAAATGTGAAAATTTAATCAATTATAATCATCAGTGATAAGAATGGACGACTGATTACAATTCTTCCATTCTAATCCTGGGGCTTGATATCTTAGCATTAACAATTTCATTACCGTCAGGATCACCTCCCAAATGAGCACTCCCATTGGAGTTTGTTTCCACCTACAAGGATATGAAATATTGGTGTCACATACTCCCATGCTCCCAGTTACACCCTAAAAGGAGGTCTTTGTAAAAAACTTACTGGCTTCTTCTTTTTCTTTTTTAAGCCAGCAAATGCATTTTCTGTTCCTTCGGAAACTAACGTAAACCAAGACCAGAAACCATCACGTGTCACATAATAATTAATAAGCAAGCATAAGTTTATTATTAGCTAATGAAAAAGAAAGAAAATATACACTGATTTCCTAATAATAATGAATTCAAATTCTCGTTTGTTTTAGACATACTTGGTAGATTTTGCGCCTTATCGGCTAAGTTATCGACCCCATCATCACCATGATCTTGAATCACAACTTTCTTTTTTTTCTTCTTTTTGGTGCTATCAAATGGAAGCAACTGCGCAATAAAAGGTTTCCAAGTAAACTCACCAAGCAAACTGGCATCCAGCTCACAACATAATTCGATATAATCTCGCTGTACTAAACTTCAAATCATTCACATTAATACACACAAACGCATACATGAAATTATTGGGAGTGTTTATTAGAATCTGTTAAAATTCCAATGCTTTCCTATTCATGCATTTCAATCCTTTTGTTCAACATGAAAAAAGAACAGGTACTTGTATTAACCCACATTTGCATGGAGAAATTAAGATTAACCTCGGGGATATCTTCTTTACTATCTTCACCCATAATAGATTAGATTGTAAATATATGATTCCTGCAGTTGCAATGAGTAAAATGAATGGGACACTGTTTGATACAGCTGAAATAGTAATAATTAATTATAATCCAAGGAGTTAAGTAGGGCGATTTATTTCAAAAAAAAAAAAAAGTAGGGCGATTGTTGGCTAAAATAATTCTGCAGATCCGTTGATATCGCCTGTCTTTAACTTCTACACCAGCTTCTATTTGTAAGGTAACTGCTAACGACTCGTGCACACATGTAGCTAACAGAAAAAAGGCTCCAGCTAATTTATTTCTTACTACTTCATATATAAATACATCGGTTTTTCAGTGTGTGCCCATGACACATGCTAAGCGTGAAATTTTACAAGTTTGAGAGATTTTGATTGGCTCTCATATCTTAATAATGGCGGACGCCCTGCAAATACAACAACCACACTAATCAAAACCTCCCAAACATATCAAATTCCGCGCTTAGCATGTGCCCATTAGAGGTGGCAATATGGTTGCAAAACCATTAAACCAATCCAAACCAAACCAAACCAAAATTGTGGATTTGGACCCATTTAAAATCACATTTAGAAAAATGGATTTGGTTTGGTTTCTAGTTTTACATTTCTCACAACACATGGATCTAACCACATTTGGTCTCACTTTTAAGATTTCTTATATAATGACTCGTGACCTTACTTGGAGAAGCCAAGAGCTTGAACCACTACATTGACTCACACACACTTTTGTTATATTTAGTATTCATTATATTGTCACTCGAGTGTATTAATTTTTGTTCATTATATAATATTTATTTTTACTTACTAAACCAGTTATCCATAATTCAAACTAAAACGATAACCACATTTATTAATATATGGTTTGGAAATGATTTTGGTTCATTTATCCAAACTAAATTCATTTTATAAAAACCAAAACCAAATCAAAATTTGCCACCTCTAAGAGCATTCACATTGGGTACCTCATCCCTTTTTTTATATTCTTACTAAATTTAGTAATTCCCCAAAATTATCTTCATGAATTTAAAAATCTTCCACATCTCATTCCCCATCCTATCTTACCCCATCCCTATATTCCCTTTTATAATACCTCTTTCTCTCTCTCTTTCATTCATCATCTAATCAATTGCACTTAAAAATAAAACTAAAAAATCAAAGAAAAGAGGATGGGGCATGTACAGTGAGTCCCCAAATATGGGGTTTGAGTTTTGGTCCCTAAAACTAAACCCTATTTTAGGGTTTCGGATGTAGCTTCAGTTTTGATAAAAAGTTAAGAAATTACCTAAATTATGAGGATAGGGAAACATATGGGGGAGCCAACGGGAATGCTCTAATGCCCATAGACACACATTAGACAAACCCTAAATACATATATGATATAATTTTGATTATAAAATATACTGGATGTAGTTATGATACATGCTATAATCGTGATTATGATGGATGTGTGGTGTGATAAGATAATTAATATACATGATTGTTTGTGACATAGCACATAATAAGCATCAATTCTCATTAAAATAATTTTTTTATAGGTGGAATTAGCGTGAACGCGGGAGGCCATTAATTTCACATTATAAAATATATTATATATTTTTAGTTATATAAGAAGATACATGAAAAGAAATGCTTTTATTATTTAGAATGAAGTTAAAATAAGTGATGAAATTTAAAGGTTAATTTGTATTTATGCACACTTTTTATTTTAAATGCGTGTCTCAATACTTTACAATTAAAATTTTTTAATATTAATAAATTTTCATTTATACAAAAATGACTATCACTTTATTGGTAAAGACCAGATTGACCCCCAAAAAAACCTGTTCTGTTCTTTAAAGTAAACTCGGTACGAAATTTATTTTACCAAAATTAAAAAACAATTCAAATCTAGCTGTTGATGCAGCTTTGGAGGTGTGGTTGATATGGAAGCAAGGAGACGAACAGGAAGTCCAGTATACGAACGTCAGTGGAGCAGCGAGTCGGGAGCCTCTGCGGGCTCGGGATGCTCTTCCACCTCCACCAGCATTTCTAATATAAAGCGCACTCAGAACCTCGCGGCTAGAGCAGCGGCTCAACGACTTGCTCAGGTCATGGCTACTCAGACTTCAGACAATGGCGACGATGATGACGATGACGATTTGGAAAACAACGGCATGAGATTTCATTTTGGAGCACCAAGGAATGCTAGTACAAACAGGACTATCAACACCAACCACCGTGCTAGATCTTCCTCACCTGCGGTATTTATTTACCACTCTTTTCTTATTAAATTATTATCTGGTTCATGTGTATAATGCCAATTAGATCCATAAATTTCAGGCCGACTAATGACTCCTTATTTCCAAGTGACTTGAACTAATTTAGGACTTTAATTAACCCGTGTTTCGCAATGATGCTTGTCTGCGATGAAACTAAGTTGAGGAAAATGAACCTGTAACTAAGTTGTCTGCGATCTGATCGATTTATATACAACTTCGTTAATTATGCTTACTATACACCACAGTTCCTCTCGCATAATACATATACAAGAATATACCAACTTATGTTAAACAACTGCTGCAACTTTAGTAATGAGCTAGCATAGTAGGGACCAGTATTTCCTGCCTAATCTTGAATTGAAGTATTGACTCGTGAAGAATTTAAACCGACTGTACTTCTTGGGTTGATCATTTTTCTGCAACTCCTTGATCATAATCTGCATTGCAGTTGCATTAATACAAGCAAACATCTTTCATCATGTTAGGAAAATGAAATAGGTTTGAACCTCGGAACTTGGGGTGTTATTGCTAACAGTGATCAGGGAAAAAGTCCCTTTGTAAACAAATTAGTATGTTGCTGTTTGATGGGAGATGAACTATTATTTTAAGGTAAATTGCAACATCTCCTTTTTAAGTAGGCAAATATTTTTAATATGGTTCCTTCTGTCTAACAGAAGACATGACTGAAAATTATATGGGGAGCTGCTAAAGTATTATAATATAGAAGATCAGGAGTTTAAACTGGAACTTGTAATTTGGAGAAAAGTTGGGGTAGCCATGTGAATTCACAAGAGTCACCAACCATAACCTTGTATTCAGCCTTCACTCAGGATATGGATACGGTTGATTGTTCCTACTCTTTCATGCAATAATTGAGTTACCTAAAATAATACAGATCCCTTTAAATTTATAATGATCTTGTATTGGTTTGATGCTCCTGTAAATCTGAATAAGAAAAAGATGAGAGAAGTAATGAGTTGTTAGCTGACATTATAATACCTTGACACATGAGACTTTCAAGGACCTTACTAACTTGTAAGTAGCTTGTAATTGACCAGATTAAAGACATACAATGAATTGAGATGGGATGTGAATTGTGAACTGTTAAAGAGATATTTGGTCTTGAAATTGTTGGGTACATAAGCCTGCCTATCAACCCTTTATGAAGTGAAATACCTGTTATATCAGGATCACATGTAAGCATAAACCATGAATGATTACGTTTGATAGGCAGCATAGATGGTTAGCAATTCAATATACCTACATATTTAAGGAAATCAGGATTGTACATACTTTGATTTTAGCATACTCCCTCCGTCCCTTGGACTGTATACAGTTTCCTTTTTGGGACGTCCCATCAATTGTATACATACCAAAAATAGTAAATTTTTGTAATATAAAAACTTAACTACATCCACTACCTTCTTCCACTACACTCACTTTATACATTAAGAATTAATAGGTCCCACCAATTTACTCACACTACACTCATTTTACACATTAAATATTAATGGGTCCCACCACTTCACCCACTTTTCTTACTTTTCTTCACTAAATTACACTTTTTTTTAACCTCCGTGCCACTCCCCATATGTATACTACTCAATGGGACGGAGGGAGTATTATAGTAGCAGTGCTCGTTTCGTAGGAATTTTGTTACTTAACGAGCCAATTTTTCCCAGAATTGTGTCAATTACATTTATAAGGAGCACAGTAATAGAGGGTGCCACAGATGAACAAACTAGGATGACAATTAGACTGAATGAAGACTAATTGGAGATGTGCTGCTGATAACTAGGAAGCAATGCAGGGATTAAGTCCATACAAGGACTTGAACATAATCAGGGGAAGTTGCTATGAGAATTTTTCATTTAGATCACCAAATAGGATTGTATTGGTAACATATGACCAAGTTATTGACCAGTCATTTAAGACAGCAAAAGCTATGAGAGATCTAAATATAGGTATCTTTCACACAAATTCAATGGTCTCGAAACTGTCCAGTCCTTTATATTGTGTGAAACCCCTTGCCAACAAGCATGTCTTCGTTCTCTCCACCTAACCATTATGACAGTACTTCACCTTATAAAGCCACTTGCAGCCAACTTGATGTGTTGTCAGGCAAATGGCCTACAGTTACTAGGCAGGAAACAAAACTACAGTACGAGTATGATCAGCCTTACCTCTAGGGATGCAAGTTCAGATGCCTATGCATTACACCACTCAATGTTTTGAATGATCTGTATATATGTACAACGTTCTGAAATTTTGGACACATAAGCCAAAAATGATTGTACCACGTACGACTGTACATCGACATGAAATTCTGGCATGACAAAAAATATGGACCTATGCATTGAATTTCTTAAGTGAGAGTGAAAGTATATTGTAATTTGGTATGGTGTGAAAATTTTGCAGGTACCTATGCGTGGATGATTAACTAAAATGAACGACTTAGGGAAGACATATAAGTTCATAATTTTGAGAATAAGGGTAGCCTAAAAACACTCCCCTAGATTCAATTTTTTCATTAGAATCTTACAGATATTATATCAACCGAAGTGCTGAGCATGATCAAGGATATGCATGTAAAATCAACCAAGAACTGTACCCAAGTTCAAGCCTTACAAGTTAAATTAGCCAAGAAATCATCTCAAGTCAGCAGATGAAGCTGAAATTGTCGTAGAAGCACAATTAATGCCAGCTCATCTATAGAGTTGCTTCAGTTAGTTAGAGTTAATTGGAGATCTTTTGACATGTGTCTTGTGTATGTAATATCAGAGAGCATATATATAATAAGTTTGCCTGTATGCGTTGTTATTCTTTCTTGCATATCTATACTACGTAAAGTTCATCTTATGCATTATAGTTTTTAACTTTTTAGTAGCCAATTTTGTTTTTAGAAAAATTTATGTTCATTCTGACGACTCTGCCACTTAAAATTATAGTAACATGTAGTAATCTACATACATCTCATTATTCTTGTTATATCTTGAAGTAAAGGGAAATGAATGATGCATGATATTCATAGGCCTAAAATACTTTTGATATGCTTTATTGGAAGGCCCTTTTATCTTCATCAGCTTTGCACTTTTCCCTAATTCTCTTATAATGCGTGTGGTAAATCATGTGAATTTTTTTCTGGAAATGTATGAATTTTCTTTCAAAACTGCATAACAAATTTAAGCATGGCATCTGTGGAGGTTCCACAGTTGGAATTTTCTTCCCATTATACTTTGCTTGTACTCAATCACATCTCCATAGCATTCTTGGAAAACATGTAGAACAAAATGACGCACTTCTGATTGACTTTTTTTACCTACAAAATTAAAATCCAACTAAAACCATATTGCACAATAATATTAAATGTCTGCACAACACCTAAATGAACTTGCTTATTGCCCTCTAATCTTTTAAAGTGAAAATGTTAAATGCTTCAGGAAAAATTTAATGTTTGTTGCATTTTCTTACTATTATCGTTATCTTGCTAAGTATTAAAAACCTTGATTTCCATCAGCATCACTGTTACTTATACCTGCATCATCCTCTTTTTGGATATCAGTCTTGGCAACAATTTGGCTTTAGAGTAGTTGGAGCGCAATTATGTGGTTTTGGAAGATCTAAGTAAATGAAAGTGGTTTCTCATTTCTGAGTTGAATTGTATCTCAACTTAATCAGACATGTATTACCTTTAGCTGAATTGAGTTGTTTTTATTTACCGTAGAAGAAGAAATTAGAGAACATCGCTAAATTAGGAGGATCTGTATAGTGAAAATCAATGCAGTTTGGTAAATTATTTACTTATATTCATGAAACTTGATTATTTTAATGTGTTTGTCCAGACCATTACTTGAGTTGTTCATCTTCAGCCAAACTACTCATGAGGGAATAGAGTAAACTAGCTCATTAAGAATGGTGAATTCTGTTATAAGACGAGATTCAGAACCTTTATCATTTGCATTGAAGTTCTACTAGGAAATCTTGATCTCTTGTGCAGTATAATTTGAGTTGTTCGTTTTTGTTCAAATCTGGATAAATTCTCCTTAAAACGGACTACTGAATAGGTAAAGAAATGGGCAGGACGGAGGAAGCATATGGTTATGTACGGAAAAAACCTTTGCGTTGTCTTCAAATCAACTTCACAATGGTTAATCCTAACATGCATGGGGTAATACTTATTCCTGTAATTTTCTAGCTCGGTATATGCTTTACACAAACTAAAATAGCCTTGATAGTGTTAAAATGGTACTGGATTGTATATTATTGAATTTATAGATTTTGTCAATGTTAATATTGTGGCAACAAATAATTTAATAATGCTCATAGTTGTTTGTTGTGTACATGTTGGATGTTTGAGGGCATTGCCGAGTCTTAAAATTTGGTGAATAATTTATTTACTTAAGTCTAAACACTATGAAGGTGGGCTCATCAGCTCGCTCAACATCTACTGGAAGGTCAGCAAACTCAATTCGGGCGATGCCACCTATGCCACCTGGCACCATGCCGTTGAGGACTGCGGTATCATTACCACCAATTGATCCTCCTACTAGTAAGAACAGAAATAAAAGGTATATTATTACCCTACTTTTATTATTCTCTTGACCATGTATCCAACTGCAAGTGTGTATTATTGTGTTTAACCAGTAGAATGTGACTGTTAGAGGACATGCTTCAAGTCTGTTTGCAGGCTTAAAGCTTTTTTGCAACATGTTTTGAAAAGGTAGAATGTGCTTTTGTGACAACTAAGACAGGCTAAAGAGTGTAATTTTCAGATTTTCGTCAGATATGGGGAAAATTAACCTCAATGACATAAGCGATCTGCGGGATGCTTCTGCACTTCATGACGAAGTATGTAACTTTTTTTTGTGTCGTTTGATGAATGATGATATGCTAGAGGTTTTTGACATTTCAATTTTAGCAATAAATTATGGAGTCCAGTAGAGAACACTTATATATACACATAAAATTCATGTATCAATCTCATTATTCATCTAATATATAATTAGTTAATCAAAAAGATAAAATTTCATCATTTTTCCTCCAAAAAAACGTTGAAAATTAATCATAATATACAAATTTGTTCTACAGTAGGACCATATTCATCCAAAGTGGTTCTACAGTTGAACCAAAATTTTAAAATCAAATTTTTTACTTAGATTGTGTGTGTTAAATTGTTTGTGCATCTTATGTATGATTAGTGTTCTACATTAGAATCGAAATTTATGCATAAGTATGACTAATTATAAAATTATTAATGAGATTTTACAGTAGAATCAAATGGTTCTCCGCGGAACTCTATATGAGAGGGTTCTCCATGGAACAATGGCATATATATATATGTGTGTGTGTGTGTATGTATGTAATGTATGTACATTCTGACAGTTTCTGCTAAGTTAATATCCAATAATTTACAGCTGGATATGCTACAAGAAGAAAACGACCTTATCTTTGAGAAGGTATTTATGAATTTCTTTGATTATTGCTGTGTTTTTGTGTGTGCACACATGTGTTTATTTGTGTGCGTACTATATATGCGTATTGGATATCATTTTAAAATCTGTGGCACAGTTAAGAATAGAGGAAGACAGTTGTAAGGAAGCAGAAGCTAGAGTCAAGGAGCTTGAAAAGCAGGTAATCCTGTATTTGCTGTCTAAATTACCTTTTTCTCTTGAAATGTCAACGTATTTCTGAGTATAAGAATACTTTTACTTTTTTGAATGATGTCCTTAAAAAATATGAATGATGTCCTTCTTAGCATTAAAATGATTTAAACAAATGCCTTTCTTTTCACTTTCTTGAATGCATAAAGAACAAAATAATAAGTGATGTCTGTATACAAGGAAAGAAAAAAGGTATGAGAGAAAGGTGTCAAAAACAATATCTGTAAGTCAATATGCCGATAAAATAGGCGTGTCTAATTTGGGAGAGAGGAAATATCATATTTTATGCTCCATGGTAGTTTTTTTTTTTTTTGAAACCAATGCTCCATGGTAGTTATGAATCCGTATTTTGTATCCGTATGTTACAGCCTGTTGTATGTTGTAAACATGAAATTTGTACATGAAAAGTTGCTACTGGTAGGTTGCTGCTCTCGGAGATGGCGTATCTTTAGAAGCTAAATTACTGAGCAGGTATTAAGAATTGAGAAACTTGTAATCTGTTTTATCCTCAGCTTTAGACTTTCCACCCTTCCATCTTTATAAGCATCATATTATTCTTTTTCAGAAAGGAAGCTGCATTGCGTCAAAGAGAGGTGATTGTTTCCACTTCTTTGCTTCGAGTTAATTTCTATTCATTGACTTGATGTAAGACAACACATGACTTTGCTGTAGACCCATAGTATTGCAGTTTTGTACTAAAGATGTTGTTAGGTTTTTATATGTTCTTCTCTGGCATAGTGCATTCTTCCCTACTATTCATACATGAAAAAAATGAATTTGACTACCAGGCTGCACTTAAAGAAGCAAAACATGCAAAAGTTGAGATACATGATGAAATTTCATCCCTCCAGTCTGAACTTAAGGTAATATAGTAGTCCATTAGTGCCAATAATATGAACTTTAGCAGCATTTCTATCCGGCATTCTTGTTCCCTCAATTATAACCTTACTTTTATGTTAATACTTGTATACTGCTAAAACTTTAAAATTTATTTCATATACAGAATAACATTATTTTCTTAATGTTCTCAATGTATTTCTATAATATACTAATATATATAACTATAGCAATCTGAGGTAATAGTGGTATACATTTATCTGTCTCTTGAGTTCTCAATGACGCTTTACAAGATCGCCTCTTTGGTTTAACTGGAAGACTATGATTTGTCTTGTAACATGGTTTAGAAAGTGAAAGATGAGGCTGCAGCTGCTACAGACCAGTTTCAGAAAGTGAAGTATGAAGTTAGAGACTTACATTCGATGACACAGAGGATGGTCTTAAATCAACAGGAAATGGTGCGTGTGTATAATATATATGTACAAGATTGTGTGTGCCTCACAGATGAATTCCTTACTTGTGTATAATAGTCACCGTTTTTTATTTTTGACTTTGTAGGAGGAAGTTGTTCTTAAGCGATGTTGGCTTGCACGCTATTGGTGTTTAGCTGCCCGTCATGGTAATCTACTATTGCACTATCAACACTAGTTTGCTTTAGCTTTCTCGTAATGGTTATTAATTGTACTTTATTTTTTCTTTATCGAACCAACCTGAAGAATGAAGATTCGGGGCAATTCAAATAGATAGCTTAATTTTATTTATCTCAATAGCTCAATTTATTCGTCTCATCTGACAGATGGAATGTGCATGAATAGAACTATGACTAAACCTTTTACTATATATCTGCCTTGTGGAAACTTTTATCCGAAAGTCAGATTATTGAAATTCACTTGGCTCCTTTAACCCCTACTGCTAACTAAAAGTCTCTGTACGGACTGTATATTACAAGAACATATCATGCCCATCATGTTGTTAACTTCATTTTATGGATCATAATCCACAGATTAAGTTATTTTAGTTTTCTTTTGTTGGCACCACTCTGCACTCCGTTATACATCACTGATTAGTAAATTATTCTTGCCTATGCTACACTATAAAGTGTTTAGCCTGATGTGCTTTTGATTCAGATTAACTTTTAGAACTCTCAAAAAGTTTAATGAGCTTTATTTTCCGGTAAAATCATTCTTTGTCTTTTTGCAACTTGATTGTACCTTGATTTAATCCTGTAAAGAATTATGCATAATGTTACTAGATAGTGTACTGTTTTGCTGTATGTTACTACTCTTTGAGCGGCTTTCCACATTATTTCTGTCTTTATTCTAATTATATACGCATACTGTGCTACGCTCTTTTTGTCAAGGTAGTCCTGATTTTTTATTTATTATAATATATATATGCATCTGAGTTGAGATTTTATATTTTGTATATCTGTCAGTATTAAGTCTACCCGAGCATAACCCTTTTTTTCCAGGCATCTGCTCAGATATTGCAGCGTCTAAACATGAGTACTGGTCATCATTAGCTCCTCTTCCTTTTGAAGTTGTAATTTCTGCTGGACAAAAGGCTAAAGAAAATTGCTGGGGAAAAGGCTAGTAACTGCTACCGGAAGATGTTTTTATTGTTTTATTGTTACATATTGTTGATTTATTATTATGTGTCTTGCATCTGATGATATTCCTCCATAGTTCTATCTGTACAATAGATGAAATAATTTGTTGCTCTTCATGTATGTGTTAAACATCACATTCAATTTGATCTACTAACTGATCAGGGGATGAGAATCCACAGTGGAGAAGCAAACATGTCCAGGACTTGAGTGATCTAACCGGAGAAGGAAATATTGAAAGTATGCTGTCAGTTGAAATGGGATTAAAGGAGCTGGTTGCATTGAAGGTCTTCTTACTATGAGATTGTTATTAAACTATCTCATGTACATTAAATTTGGGTCTAGACCTACTTGGCTTCAATCTAGTAACTGTAATGTTGAAGAAATATTTTCCATCTCCTCTCCATCATGTCTCATCAGTGTAGATCTGCATATGATGCTGATACTATGCTGATGTAAGTATTTTCTTATATGAAAATGTTGCTGCAAATTTTATATATATGTTTCTCTTTTCATCTTTTTGCCAAAAGGTTGAGGACGCAATTGTGCTAGCACTGGCCCAGCAGCGAAGACCAAACTCTGTTCGGCAATCCATTTCAGGTTGTTCCGGTATATTGTACATATTATGTGGATATTTACACTATTGATGCCTCTGATAGTCTCATCATCGAAAAAAAAGCTTTGCTTTTAATACCGCTTCTAAAATTTGTGTTGCTGTTTTAAATATTCATAAATAATAGCACGAAATTATAACATATTAGACACCTGAAAACCACATCTACTGCATTCACATGTAGAATGAATCTTCCGTAAGCATATCATAGGAGCTGCATGACTTGTGTTGCAAATTTTCCGTTCCACCCAAATTTGCAATGGCAAGTTTATTAAATTAAAGCATTTGCATGTTATTTTCCATACATAAAGTCAGTGCATGTCTATGGTTGAAGAACTATATTTCCTAATATCGTGATGGAAAATTATCTATTGTTCTTCTAATATTTTTAAAGAATCCCTAGTTTCAAAATCTGTATGTTTTTTATATTCAAAACTAATCTTAAGACTATATATCTGAAAAGATGCCGGAAAAATGTTGTATATTCCATGAAAGATGTAAATTATGGATTTTTCAAAAAGCATACATTAAGTTGGTCCTCCTAAACATCTAAAACTTTGATGTCATGTGTATTGATAACTCCACTCTGCGAATTACAATTTATAGAATATTGTAGGGACATGACCCTGTAATAGATACTTAGCAAATGCAAAATAATGGACTGAATGGGGGATGTCTTTCTTTGTGCTACCTCTGTCGTGATAATCAACAAACACAATGTTGGGTATTTTATAGAGTTTGGAAAATATAATAATATGAAAATATTACCTGAACGATTTTCGAGACTTGTGTCCTATAGAAGTACCTAACCTCTACATGGTAGATTACTTGTAAATCAGACCCTAAATCAAAGTAGGATTCTCTGAGATAAAGATTTATTACGCAAGCTTTTATGACCAACATAGAGTCTTGAGGATCATTATTTGACCCGGCCTCGTACACCAATATCGATGGATCACTGGTTACCACCATAATGATCAGTCATTACATAACAATATTACGCCCGTCAGTGAGCATGGACCACTGATCATGTGACCCTAAACCCGCTACAGTTGACCCATGATAAATAAGTGTTAGTACTATACTGATCAGTCATTCGGGTACTTTGAAGTTTGTTCGATATGGTATCCTTTAGGTTTACCCATCAGGGTCCACTGTAGTCCTATGACATGGATTAAAGGCCCTTCAGGCACCAATAATATCCTAGATGCCAGCAACTTGTTTATGAAAGTCCTGTGTCCAAAATAGGGACAAGATCCCAAGTTGGTAGTTTATATAAATGAAGTTTGACACTTAGATTCATGTTGTGTTCAACACTACATACCCAAGTCCAAGCAACATAGGGCAGCTGGAGGGATTTGCAAGTATTTCAGTATATTGTCTTATGTTGTTTATCTCATACAAGAGACTTCATTTTATCAACTACAATGGCAGACGTAATTTAAATACACATTGAAAATCTACAGTCAATGTAGTAATGTACTTGATAATCAAGATTTGGTATTTTAATAAAGTTTGCGTTATAAATTCTCTGTTGCTTAATTTAACTTGACATGCTGGACGGAAGTCAGGGTGTTGGGGTACAACTATGTGTAGACCAAATGCAGGACAATTGAGGACAAGTATCATTATGAGCTGTCTTTCTAATCAATTATTAAGTTGTCATCACAAATAACCCAGATTTTGTGGCTTGGTGGTGGATTCTGCTTACCATCAATAGCTTAAAGGATTTTTATCTTTGATCAGATATGAAACATGTCAGCCCTTTTTCTTCTTTCCCTGATATGATAATATTTACAGATATGAAGTCCCCTGGAGATACAAAGTTTATGGACGCCTTTGGTATGTTACATATTTGTTTATCAGTTGCAGTCACATGACCTTGTACTTTAAAGTTAGCACATCAATATAGTTAAATGCAGAAGGGCTAGAAAATAAAAAAATTATATGCAGAAAAATCTTGTCATTACTAAGTTATAACTACAATAATTTTTGGTTGTGGCATGAGACAGATACCACATCATAAGAAGGGGTAAATATACAATTTGATCTATATATTGTGTCTGTACATGACTCTTAATGTGTCATCTTGCAGAATTGAGTACAGAAGAGTCTGAGGATGTTCTTTTCAAAGAGGTCTGCAATATTTGATTTATCTACATGCCAGTCTTTTATTCAAGATTGTTTGTCTTTGTCATACTCCTTCTGTTGACCAATTATCATGCATTTTTAAGTCCTCCACAAACAATTATTTTTCACTAAAAACTTAAACTTACCTGATTCTGGCTTTATATTAAATGATGTCTTTTCATGTTACTTGTTATTACTAAGTTATAGCTTTATGCCCCCCCACAAAAAGCATTCTCTTTTCTTTCTAATCATTATTTAATATCATACTCTATATTATAAAGGCATGGCTCACATATTTCTGGAGTAGAGCCAAAGTTCATGCTATTGAGGAGGGCACTGCCAATAAACGTCTGCAATTCTGGATAAGCCGCAGTGGGCAGTCCCCAACTTCACACGATGCTGTTGATGGTAACTATTATCTAACTATTCTTTATATAGTTTCATTCAGATCTTTTTAAATATATAGTCAAACGGATATGTAAAAGCAAATTATGAACCACAACTTTGCTTACTTTTTCTAACAACTAGGAATCTTATGAGGTGCCGTAGGAACTTGTTGGATGTGAGTGTGGATGAGACCCTATCCAACGTATACGTTATGTGAGACCCTACCCAAGATGTGATTATGGGCACACCTAATACTTTACTAGTAATCAAGTGTATTTGATAAGGTTATAGTAGCAAGAATTTAAATTATTACTCAAATTAGGTGTTACAAGGTAGTTTTTATATCACATATAGAAGGAAAATGCTAGGTACCCCAAAAACTCTTCCCAATTTTTTTTCCCAAATCTACTTGGCAACATATGATTGGGTCAACTCACACTAATAATAATGGGACCCCCTGTATGCACATCAACCACCCAATTAATACTAGCCGTTTGTGTGCCACGTCATTTTGGAAAAACATTGGGTACGTAGCATTACCCCATATAGAATTTATCATATTAAATATATCTTCAATACTAGCTATATATATTGTATTTATTATTTAGAGAACATCAGATGTACTAGGGATGGCAATCGGTCGGTATGGTTCGGTTTTGGAGAAAACCGAAACCGAACCGGATACTGTTTTTCAAAACCGAACCCGAACCAAACCGAATCGAAACCCGAAGTTCAAAAACCAAACCCGAACCACCGGTTTTCGGTTTCGGTTCGGTTTTAACCAAAACCGAAAACTATATAAAAAAATTCTAACAAAATATATTTAAAATATAGGTTCATAAACAAGTCTTTTATTCAAAAATTAACATATCCTCAATTTGTTACAAAACATTCATGATTAAATTAGAAATTACAATAATTCATAATTAAAGAGAAGCTTCATTGTTTTTAAGTATTAGTAAAGTATTATTAATTCAGCTTTTTAAAATCTTTTTATTAATTTAGCTTATTAAAAATAAATGTAAGTTAATTGCTATACACAAGAAAATAAAACATTATATTCTAATATAAGATTGTATGGATTTTATTTTATTTATTTAGTTGAACAAATTTTTTGATGATACTTTTTTTTTGTTCAAATATTATTCAATACTAGATTATGTTTATTTTATTATAAGAATATGTATTTAGTATTTATAAATAACTCTGTATCATATTCAATATTTGAATAAGTGATGAAATATTATTAAAAAAAAGATAACAATATAATTATTCTTTTTTACACATATCTTTTAATCTTTTGATAATGACTATTTTTATATAAATATGATATATATATATACACATACATACATACATACATACAAACATACATACATACAAACATACATACATACATACATACATACATATATATATATATATATATAGGGATAGGATCAATTAAAAACTTTTTTAAGTTACAAACTTACAAACTTTTTTTTATTCTCCCATCGTGTTAATCCTTAGTTATATAAAGTATCCATGTTGAAAATTCTTCAAAAAACATCACAATTTTTAAAAATAACGCATAAATAAATCGCGTTTTCAACACATTTATAACCTGGGTTCAACATCGGGTGTTGAACACTAATTATCATTGTGTTGAATATATCTAAAAAGATGTTTAAACTATACCTCTAGGGTTTGAGTAGGGTCTAGAAACATAAATATTAGTTATATAACATGTTTACCTTAGTTCTTACATTTAAAAATTGGTTTATGTACTTCTCCGCCACTATTTTAATCGATGTTCAACAAAATATGTTTAAAAAATGTTGAACTCAAGTTATATATGTGTTGAACAAAAAAAGTTTGTAAGTTTGTAAGTTTGTACCAGAACCCTCCCCTATATATATATATATATATATTGTATATCGGGTTTGGTCTGGTTTCGGTTTGGTTCGGATTCGAATCGGGTTTCGGCTATTCGGGTCGGTACTGGTTCGGTTGGCCTAAAAACCAAACCCGTACCAAATTCAATCGGTTTTTAAAAATAAAAACCAAACCCGAAACCAAACCATAAAAATCGGGTTCGGTAAAAACCATTCGGGTCGGTTCGGTCGGATATCCGTCGGTTTGGAAAATTTTGCCATCCCTAAGATGTACTAAAGATTTTGTTTAAGTTGTATGGTCAAAATGGTTATTATGTACTTCCAGTGTCCCAATATAAGTGTCTCTTTGACTTTCCACATATTTTAAGGAGAATAACGGTTACTTCGACATTATTTTTTCAAAATTCTTTTTTTGAATAAAAATTTAAATGTTATATTTTTATTCAGAAAAAAATATATATAATGTGGAAACAATTTTTTTTAGCACCTCAAAGCGACAATTATTTTGGGTGGTGGGAGTATTGATCATAAAATGTATACTTGCTCACACTTTTTTGCAAGAAATCAATTTCATACTTCAAAGAAATTGCAAGGCATAATTAATTTCTATCATTGTTTATCATTAGGATCAATAACATTATATATTAAAAAAGGCCCTTGTTACCAATCACCCTTAACTCTCCCAGAGTATCGCAAAATCCTTAAAAAAAACGACACTGACTTATAAGCACAATAAATACACATATAAATACCAACTACTAAGCCTCTTCTTCATATTTGCCCAGAAAGCGACCTTTACTATAAAGCCTATAGCACCTCTACTCTGATGGCAATAAGCTCTTCAAGGTTATTGTCAAAGACTCAACACTTCATGCTGTAATGTTGCCTTGAACACACCTTCGTTTACATTTTTCAGCCACACACATATCATCAATTCATCATAAGCTTGCCGATCCCACATATCATCATAGCAGCCACTTTGCTGCTGAAGTTCTAATTAAATTCATCCTTGTACTCATGCAAGTTGATGTGTATTTGTTTTATTACATGTCTTGTCGTTTCTGTGCTGATGTGTATTACTGGGGACACCAATTTAGTTGCATATCATGCATGCTGCGTGCTTTATGCTAACGGCAGGATAGAGGTTGTTAGGGAGTATTGTAGTGCAAGAATAAAAGGACAAAGTATGAGCTGGTGGTCACCGTTGTGAACAATGCAGTATTTCTGAAATAGCATTATTTTCACATTCTCTCATCTGTAAAATCTCATATCTGCTATCCTATGCTCGAAAGTTCTTAACTATACAAGTGCACTTGGTAGAGATAGCGGCCAGATGTAGTTCCACTTTAGCATGGAGATAACTAGAGAAAGTTTGGACATATTTGTTCGAACAACTTGTCAATTTAATAATTTTGACGTAAATTCTTTGTTTAAGCAACTAGTGAGTTTAAATCTAATCTCCACTCATGGAGTGCGTGTGTGTTTTTTCTGCCTGTGCTTTCAGTTGAGCAAGGTCTTATGGAGCTAAGGAAACTGAACATCGAGCACTTAATGTGGGAAGCATCCCGCAAGAAAGTTGATCAGGATCTTTCTACAACTGCTCACATAAAGTAGCCTGGGAAGTCAAAGACTGCAATGCTGCAGGGGATGCTAGTCCTGGATATTTGTGATTCTACATATGCTAGATATTTTCTTTTATTTATATGGTCATTGCCTGATCTCTCAGTTTCTCTGAGATGTAGAATTTGCTCAATCTCGAAGCAATGTGTATACGGTAGTAAAATGGTTAATGAAATAATCTTATTTCTGATTTCAGTGAGGTTCCACTAATTGCTGGAACATACTACCATTTCTGTTTATGGAGGAATGCATAAAAGTATATCATGTCATCGGTTGAACCTTTAGAACAAACTAGTGCGGTCTTATAAAAATTATATTAATAATTCAAAATTAATATTTGTAGAATAATATAACTTGCGCTGTTTATAAAAATTATATTAAAGATTCAAAATCAATATTTATAAAATAAAATAATTTTTATATTATAAACAATCTTTATCTTTTTAACACTGTATAAACAGCTTTCACTTAAAATATATATTGTGGAAGTGTTGCATGAATAATATTTTTCTATATACAAAGTAAATCATATAAAAATTAACAACAATAAACATGTGCGATAAACAAAACAAATATTATAAAAAAGATAACGAACAAAGATATATTACTAACAATTAATTTATTGACCTTTTTATCCATCAATATCATGTCAAGACGATATTGTTCTCTTGTGTTTGTATTTATCGACTCCCACATCAATCCGACAAACTCTTACTTTTATCGGTCAATCATCTCTGTCACCATTCAAAACATCTGGCATAATGTATAACTCTGGCATAATGTATAACTCATTATTGTATTAGATGGAGAAGACAAATAAGCTCAAAAAAACTGTGTACGTTAAATTTTATGATGGCTGACCTCAATTTATAGAGGTTGATTTGAAAAAAACTTGCTTATCAAAAATACTTTCTGTTTTTGATATACACATTTTTCCAAAAATATTATGATAGTTTCAAATTCTGATTCGATTTTCAAAAATCCTTTTGGTTTTTTATATACACTTTTTCCAAAAATATGATGACAGTTTCAAATTCTAATTTGATTATGATATTTTGAAAAAGCTAGTTCTGAAACTTTCTTTCAATATATTCGAAACTAAAAAAGGTAATTTTTATTTTTGATATTTTTTCATACAAAAATTTCAGAAAATTAGAATAATAGAACAGGACTCTCTGAGAGGCGCCACCTAAATGCCCCATGCTTCTCCTTTATATAAATATATTGATATGTGTAACGTTTAGAAGGTCATGTGTAGTTGTTTGTATTTCTCAAAGGTAAATCACTCTGTAAAGTTTTGAACCATAGGTGGATTGGTGCTCCAAAAACCTAGAGTAATATTTTAATGTGGTAGAGGTTGTTGCTTCCCAGAAGAAAGCCGCTCTGAGTAAGATTAATGAAAGGAAAACCCCAAAATTTGAATAGCAAACCTTCTGTCAACAAAAGGCTGCCGTCTGTGTTAAAAAAAACCAAGGGAAAATAGATTTTTTTGCCACCCAACTTATTATTTGTTTAGAAACCTACCATTGAACTATAATTTTTTTCTTTTTTGCCACTAATGTTATGTTCGGATTTTTTTTTGTCACTAACGTTAGTTTCAGATTTGATTATTAACATTATGTTATTCTTTTTAGTATTAATTGCATTTGGCACCCCTTTGATTTCAGAATGTTGCACATTGCACCTAATAGTTTTGGAATAAACACTATGCAGTCCCTTACTTTTAACCCGTAGACACTTTGCACCCTTTCCGTTATCTTCTGCCGTTACCGTTAACTTTGAAGGGGCATTTTGAGAAATTTTATTATATTTAATTAAAATCAGACCTTTATTTAAATTTTCCGACCATCTAAACAATATTTTTCAGAAATCTATTTTTCGGTAGTCTGCAATATAATAGTGATCTGTGTCTATATCTTTATATGTAGTACTTCGTATGTGTCTTAAGTAGTTTATCTTAGAAGATGAGAGTACGGATTTTTTTACTCAGAAAGGAAATCTCAAAATTAACTTATGGAACTATATTTATAAAAAATGGGAACCTTAAAATACGTGACAAGTAGTGGTAAAGAACTATAAAATCAAATGATACTATATATTTGTGGAGTCTTAAAATAATTCATAAAACTAAATTTTTCAGGTTCTTAAAATGCCTGTTAAACTCTCGTACTTCAAGGTAAACTAACTAAGGGACATATAGATGACTGTATATAATATTATAAACACATATCATATCACCATAATATTGCAGACTACCACTATATTTTTATAATGCTAAAAAAATAACATATTGTTAATAATCAAATCAAAACATAAGATTAGTGACAAAAAAAAAATCCAACGTTTTTTTAAGGGAAAAAAAAACAACATTAAATCTTATTCAGAAAAAATAAAATAAAATGATTTTTGAAATTTTTTGGAATCTCAAAATGCGTATCCAACTCTCGTCCTTCAAGGTAAACTACCTAGGACACTACATAAAAATATAGACACATATCAGATCGCCATTATATTGCAGACTAACACTATATTTTTATAATACTAAAAAAATAACATAGTGTTAATAATCAAATCCGAACCTAACGTTAGTGACAAAAAATAGTCCGAACCTAACATTAGTAACAAAAAAGAAAAAAATTATAGTTCAGTGGTAGGTTTCTAAACAAATAATAAGTTGGGTGGTAAAAAAATCTATTTTCCCAAAAAACAATACAGTTTTCTAATAAAATCCGAAAGTTGAAAAATTACTTTATTTTTTATATTATCAAACATTCTATTAACTTATAATAAATTTTTCATATACTTAAATAATTTATATAATCATATCATATTATTATCCAAATATTTCAAAATTTATAAATTAATATACTTATTACTTATAATTTATTTATTTATTTTAAATAATAAACAACTTTTGATAAATTAAGTAAAATTGTGTGGTTTCATCTAAATCAATGGATTGGAGTCCCATAAGTTACAAAATTAGTTCTCAAAAATTATATTGATGTTATACATAAATTTATGGGGTATGTGGTCGGCTAGAAATATGAAGGTCTGGGAACATAAAGTGGTAACTCCGAGTATGGCAATGCAGTGGAGTGCGAAACAGATTTCTCAGTGGCAAAAGGTGCAAAAGTATAAGTTGACTACGGGTGATGCGAGTAGACGAAGTAAGCAAGATGTGACAAACTATTGGAAAGCTCCGGAACCTGGCAAACTAAAGATTAATGTTGACGCGTCTGTGCATGCAGGAACTTCGAGCTTTGCACTTGGTATGGTGCTGCGCGACCAAAATGGTGGATTCTGTAAAGCTAAATGTTCAAGGCATGAAGGAGAAGTCACAGTATTTGAGGCAGAAGCATTCGGAGTGGTGGAAGCTTTAAAATGGATTATGGAGCTAGGCATAATGAATGTGGAGCTAGAAAGTGACTCATTGCTTACTGTTCAGGCTGTTAACAGGGGAGTAATCAATTTTTTAGAAGTGGGCAACCTGATTAATGAGAGCCGCTTGATGATGATTGGTCGTCCAGATATTGATCTTGTATTTGTTAAGAAGCAAGCCAACAGAGTAGCCCATTCGTTAGCACGGGTATCTTGTGAGGTGAATTGCTTCATTGAGTTTGAGTCTCCTCCACCTAGTGTGTTGGAGAACATTATGTATGATGTTTTTTTGATCTAATAAAAAAGTCTTACTTTAAAAAAAAAACACTTACTTCCTCCGTCCCCCTCAATTGTTTACATTGGAGGGGGACACGGAGACCAAGACAATGTATAAAAAATGAGTAAAGTTAGATGAAAAGTGGTTAAAGTGGTGGGACCCATCAATATTTAATAATAAATTTGAGATAGTGGAGGAAAGTAGTGGGTGTAATAGTAGTTTTTATTGTTAAATATGAGATAGTGGGGGAAGATAGTGGGTGTAATGATGGAAAATACTTACTATTTATGGTAATGTAAAGAAATGAGAGGGACATCCCAAAATAGTAACCGTAAAGAAATGAGAGGGACAGAGGGAGTACAACCTTACTCTTTATTTTGATCGATTAATAACTTGTTTTGAATTTAGTCAGAGACCCGGCAGATTGTGTTGCGTGGTTTCAACTTTCATCTAAATAGGAGACCAGTAAGTTACGAAATCAATCAACTACTTTTTCGGTGTGACATAGTACTATGTTCTGAAATTGGGAGGATGGAATTCTGTATTTGTATTTCTTCTTCAGTTCTTTGTTTTAAACTTTATGGTTAAGTTGATAGGTGCGACTGGGTCCTCTAGCATTTATGGCTGCTCAGCTAGCCTAGCTTGTCATTCATATTGTATTTAATGCTGACTTAAATACGCTTCCGGTGTTAGTTGGACAGTCCGCGGTACTACTACAACTGCCTTATAAGATAGAACATCGATAAATATATGATTTGTGTCCAGTAGAAGATCCAGTTTATTTTAATAAATAAATAAAGTGATGTGCTTCCGAGAATATCACAATGGTTACATACACCAGACTCCCACCCGTCACAGCTGCCACTGCTAGGTAACATGAATTCGACCATGGATAGCACACAAGTGGAGTCAGATCACGGGATCACTAGTAGGTCAGGTTCTACTTCTATGGAGGTGGCATCATCTTCTTCAGTGTACAAAAGTAGCAGAAAAAATCTTGGGTTGTATTTTATGGAGTCCGATGAGGGCAGGAGGACACCTTTTGCCGGCGGTTACATTACTGGAGGTGGAGGTGGAGGTGGAGGAACCACGCCCGTTGATATTCAACGGAAACCTATCTCCGAACAACGTCTCTCCAAAACCGGTGGTTGGCTAGCTGCCTTCTTCATTTTCGGTATAAGTTTTATTTTATGATATTTTTTTCCTAGACTCAAAAAATACTAATCATTAAATTTTATCGATTTCTAAAATCATACTATAAAATCTAATATAAAAATTAGTAATAGTATTAACATGTGTTGAACAAGAATTAACGATAATATGATTCTAAGTAAATTCATCATGAAATAGACACACATACATGGTTCTGAATTTTCCATGCTCAATTTTATTATGATTTTATAATATTTATGTTTAATAATTTGGATGAGATCGCTCAATGTTAGACTACATAAATTAAATTTAATTATTATTCTATTTAACTATAGGCTTAATGATCTTTTAGCCCTCGAAATTTGGGTGGAAGTTCCGATGCGGTCTCGATGTTTAAAGTTATTCGATTCGACCTTCCAAGTTTCTATGTTGTACCTTTTAACCCATTTTTTGAATACCGGTATAAATCAGGGTTAAACTTGATAATTCATATTCAGAGAAAAGTTTGGGCGTACCTTTTAACCTCTAAAGTATACATCTTGTTCCTTTTAAGTCCCAAATAATACATTAAAATACATTAGATGTTCCTTTTAACCTCGATGTTTAATGCCCCTTTTAAGCCTCTCACATGTAAAATGTCAACTTTGTCCATCCCGTTATATACCGATACGATATGCCATAAGAGTTAAAAGGTACATTCGGAAAATTTGGTAGGGTCGAATCGAAAGACTTTAAACATCGAGACCGCATCGGAACTTCCACCCAAACTTCGACAACTAAAAGGTCATTAAGCCATAACTATATCATTAATAATCTCAATAAATTTATGAAAATGAAGTATTATTCTTTTTCTAGGGTGTTTGTCTTTTTCTGGGAGTGGATTTTGACTTTTTTTCACATATTTTTTAGAGTTTTAACCACACACTTGAAAATATTATTTTTAAATTTTCCTTTTGTTAATTAAAATATGATATTGATATTTTTATTCATAAAAAAATAATTTAAAAATAATAATTTTAGACATGTGAAAAAAACACGTGTAAGAGACTAATATATCTTAGGGAGTACTACAATAATAAAAAAACATATATATAGTATTTTATTTTCATACATTAAAATTTGTAAAAAAGATTACTTCCATTCAATTGTGTACGTTATTTTTTGTAATATTTTTTATAAAAAAATTTTCTGAATAAAAATTTGATATTTAAATTTTTATTCAAAAAAGAAAAATTTAGAAAAAATATTATGAAATTATACTTTATAAACTATATGATTTAGTTTTATACATATAAATTTATATGATATAATTAAATATACAAGATGCAGAGATTCTACGTAAAATATTTTTATTTGATAATTCTATAATTTTTGTGAAGCATGTAAATACATATCAATAATAATCATCACATCATAATATGTACTCCCTCCGTCCCCTCATTTGTTTACATTCGGGGACGGGGGTTCGGCACGCATTCTAATACTCTCGTAAAACGTAGTTCGATAAATTATTTTGAACAAATAATTTAAAATATTTGTTCAAAATATTTTCATGAAACATATTTCTCACTAGCAGTATAGAAATGTATGTAATTTTAAGTAGACGGGTAATTGCTATCTATGTTGCAGGGAATGAAATGACGGAAAGAATGGCTTACTTTGGGCTGTCTATTAATATGGTAGCTTTTATGTTCTACGTGATGCACAGACCTTTCTCCAGTTCAGCAAATGCTGTAAATAATTTCTTGGGAATTTCCCAAGCGTCGTCAGTTTTTGGTGGTTTCTTAGCCGACGCATATCTTGGTCGCTATTGGACAATTGCTATATTTTCCACCATCTATCTTGCGGTGAGTGAGTGAGACATGACTACTTAATTCTAGTACAGCTAGTGAAACAACACTGACATATAAACACAAGTAGCAAAGTGGATGATATATTAATTACTACTTCTGATCATGTCAAGCTAGGGTTTAACAGGAATAACTTTATCTGCTACAATGAACATATTAGTGCCAAAGCAAGATGACTGTAGTCAGTTTGCGCTGCTTTTGGGAAATTGTGAATCTGCAAGGCCATGGCAAATGTTCTACCTCTACACTGTACTTTACATAACGGGCTTTGGAGCAGCAGGAATAAGGCCTTGTGTGTCTTCTTTTGGGGCTGATCAGTTTGATGAGAGAAGCCAGAATTACAAGTCTCACCTGGACAGATATTTTAACTTGTTCTACCTCTGTGTCACCCTAGGGGCCATTGTGGCCTTTACAGCCATCGTGTACATCCAAATAAAACACGGATGGGGATTTGCCTTTGGTACCCTAGCTATAGCCATGGGCATCTCCAACATGCTCTTCTTTTTGGGAACTCCTTTATACCGTCATAGACTGCCTGGAGGCAGCCCTCTCACCCGTGTTGCACAAGTCCTGGTTGCTGCTTTTCACAAGAGAAATGTCTCCTTTGATACCACTGAATTAATAGGCCTTTACGAGCTACCAGGAAACAGATCTGCAATCAAGGGTAGCACCAAGATACCTCACTCTAATGATTTCAGGTACTTCTGATTCAAGACCAGCATATATATACTGTGCTTGTGGTTTAATTTGTTTACAACACAAATTGATCCCGTTATTTTTTGTGGTATAGGTGCTTGGATAAGGCAGCTCTGCAACTAAAAGATGATGGAGGGGACTGCCAGGTGCCAAGTCCTTGGAAACTCTGCACGGTGACACAGGTTGAGGAAGTGAAGATTCTAATAAAGCTTCTTCCCATTCCGGCCTGCACTATCATGCTGAGCCTAATCTTGACTGAGTTTTTGACTCTATCAGTGCAACAAGCTTATACATTAAATACCTATATGGGGCATTTGAAACTCCCTGTCACATGCATGCCAGTATTCCCTGGCCTAAGCATATTTCTATTGCTATCTCTTTATTACACCGTATTTGTGCCTCTGTCCAAGCGCATAACGGGAAATCCTCATGGTGCTTCCCAGCTACAGAGGGTAGGAATTGGTTTGGGACTTTCAATATTGTCTGTGGCGTGGGCTGCAGTGTTTGAGAGATTCAGAAGGAATTATGCAATAGAACACGGATTTGAGGCTAGTTTTCTTAGCCCTATGCCTGACTTGAGTGCATACTGGCTGTTGATTCAGTACTGCCTCATTGGACTAGCTGAAGTATTTTGTATTGTGGGACTACTGGAATTTCTCTACCAGGAGGCCCCCGATGCGATGAGAAGTATCGGTTCAGCTTATGCTGCACTAGCTGGGGGTCTGGGTTGCTTTGCTGCCACTGCTTTAAACAGCATTATCAACTCTGCAACAGGAGACCAGGAAAAAAGGAAAATTTCGTGGCTGTCCCAGAACATAAATAACGGAAGATTTGACTATCTTTATTGGCTTCTCACAGCAATGAGTTTGATCAATTTTTTCATCTTTTTATATTGCGCTCGTAGATACCAGTACAGGAGAAAGCATACTGGCGCTGCTGGAGGGATCGAGATTGCCACAGGCGAAGCAGTTTGAATAGATTGTTCTGAATAAGGAGACTTCAAAATTTATTTAAAGCTGCGAAAAATTGTTGATCTTGCCATTAAAATACGTACCAATTTAATTTTGGTCTCTTAATTTCTGCACTATTATAAATTTTATATTTTCTTTAATTGCTTCGTATACAGAACTGTATTGAACTTGAATATTTCCCTTTCTCATCCAGATTCTTCATGTTTTAGCTAGAGTTGGATCAACACGGGCGAAATTTCAAGAAGACATATAGAATGCATAGTCTATGAAGTATGAAACATAGAATATTATGAAACAGAAGAAACTCACTTCTAATATGGCGTTCCTTTGGGGGACACCATTCAAATTGAGAGAATCGAGCAGCCAATCCAAATCCAATCTCTTGCTAAGAGCCCCAGTGGTGAAATGATCTCAAGCACTGATATGATCTCAAGCACGTTAAAAAATCGAGCAACATCAGTACTATTGGCACTTGTATAATGTGTTGACTGTATCCAAAACAGAAATCTATACTCTCAGAAAGCAGAATTTATATGTATAACTAAGTTTTGACAATCAATCCTAAAATTTATAGATTTAACTTCATAAACTGATGCTGCAAACAACAGAGATTAGAAACTTAGCCAGGATGATGTAACCATTTAAATCCAAAGACTTATTGTTCTCCTTATCATTATGAAGCATGTGGACTATCACATATAAAACAAAACAATCTATACAACATGGAGAAAATGATAAAAGGCAATAAAGTAAAAAGATCTGAAAATGGTATTACAAAAATCATACTATTTCGGAAAGCTTTACCTAGCATTGAATTTTGTTTGAGTTTGGCATTTAAAGATGATCTAACCATTGAACAACCTAAAACATACAATCAAACAGTTGGAGAACAAACAAAGTTCCGTAATAAAGGCGGACAGATAAGAATGTGGGAAATACATACACTGAGGAGACAACGAAGATTCATCACAACAATCAGCTCCATCGACGTGAGCTTACATTTTTGAAGCAGCTTGGATAAAGTTTAAAATCTCCTGAAGAAGCAAGTTATCAGAGAAATATTACAAAACTATCGAAAGAGTTCTGAAGTAACCAAATTCTAGATGTAACCATGAACATAACAATAATATCAAAATTGAAATGGCGAAATTGGAACTAAACTTGCGTTCCAGTAAACTAAAAAAAAAAAAAAGATGAACCTGTTGACAGAAATCATAAATGGAAAGATATAGTAAGGACACTAACCATCAATAGAGAAAAAGACGAATCAGACATGTGGGGATCTTGATCAGTAGGAGGAAGAACGGGGAAAAACTACAAATAGCAAAAATGTATAAGGGATCAGGGTTAAAATCAAATATAAGTAACAGAAAATCAGGGTGTTATCAATTGGAATTTTAAAGGATTTTTTTTCATTCATGAAAGCACTAAGCTGAAATTTTTAAGAAGAAATCAAGCACTCACAGGAAGGAGATGATGTTTTGGAATGGATTGGATAAGCTATTAAGCTGAACAAGAAATTTTTTCTATCACTATATCAGAAAGTAAGAGCCAAGAGGGTTTCCCAACTAGACAATACTCAAAGATAGCAAAAACTTGTCAAATCCCTCTTCTGTGTGTTGAATCATGTGACTGCAAAGACTAACAAAAAGTGCACGCTCTTCTTTTAATCCCTTGATTCTTTTGATGTTACCCAATTATCTTGGTCATCTACTGTGGCTGAGTTCATCTATGTTATGGAAACTCCATCCATCTGCAGGCCCGGCCCTGAGGGAGGGCAACCATGCCGACCGCCCAGGGCCCAAAAATTTTAGGGGCCCAAAAATTTTATAATTTATGTATTGTTATTAGTATATATCATTCATGTAAGCCTATTCTATCCTAATTGACTACGTCCTATTCTATCCTAAGTGACTACGTCCACCCTAAACTAATGGTACTATTGACCAAGATAAATGTCATCAAACATTTGTTTAATCTTCTTTTTTTACATCTTAGTACACTTTATCGTTAAACTTGATTATTTTATAGTTATTTTTCTACGGAAGTTGACTAAAATTTGAGTTTATATTGCTACAAGGTCATATGTTATCAAATTTAGTGAAGTAAAAAAAAAATAGGGCCCATTTTCTTCTTTCGCCCCTGGGCCCTCAAAAGGTATGGAACGGCCCTGTCCATCTGTCTATCAATTTGAATTCATGCTTTGTCTTCCTGGTACACATGCTATGCATCCGTTTTTTCTGCTCAAAAAATACCATGACAACCAAGATGAGTAAAAGTTTCAAAAGTTCTGTGACCGGGATGTTATTTTATCTGGACAAGATAAAATGTCCAAAGAGGAGGTTGGCAACATAACAACACCAGTTGCAATCATAGACACGAGATTCTCTGGCAATGGACCATGATGAACCAACTAAGCATGATGATAAAGGACAAGGCGATAACATTAGAGCATATGATAATGCAGTTAGTGTTGAAAGGTAGGATGACCAGAGATTGTTGACGTCAACTTCAGAGGATCTGCCGGCTGCAGATGGTAGTGCAGGATCTGTATGTACAACAATCACTACTCATATGGACCTCTTGTAAAATATAATAAGCAGAATATTGTTCATGTAAGCATGTTGACACTACACCATAAGTGGCCTATTGTAACAAATAATTTTGGTGTTACAAGATAAAATGTTACCATAGGTGCCTTAAAATGAATTTTATCTACATATGCCTACACCGTTTTTTAGTGTAACCATAGGTAAGCTTTAGTGTAATCGTAGATGTAATGAGACATCTATGGTAACATTTTATTTGGTGTTGCCGTTGGTTTTAAAAAAAGTGTAACTGAAAAGTGAAATATTTGAGCGGCTAGAATGAAAAGGCGGGAGATTGAAAACAATTAAACAAAAAACATATATGTCGGGGAAATAATACACAGCTTTGCCTTGTCCTAAAACTAATCTAACTAAAAACAAAACTCAAACTACATAGATCCTCTCTCATTTCACTCACCTCAACACAAACTCACTGGAACTCGACCTCACCTCACCCCTCTCGAAACCTGTTTTGTGAAAAAGTGTTACCATAACCCTTTTTTGCACTTTCAGCAACACTTTTTGGCCTTTATTCACACTTTTTTGGCTGTTACAATAGGCCACTTATGGTGTATGACCGTAGAGGAATCAGATTTGGTGGTGGTGGTCCTGATGGGCATCGCCAGCAGCCAGAAAACATAGTGGGAGATAACAGTTCGTGTGTAGTCTGCTGCAAAATTGGGATTGGTGGCAAAGTTAATGGAGCTTGAGGCCCTCCCTATACCAGTAATACAAAAGATGAACACTGATACCAATAATGACATCAAGATGATGAGTGGGAGGAGATCAATTACATCCTTGGTTGATAATTTTTAAGAAGCAAAACCACTTTTAGAGGGATAAAAATGAGGAATATCAGAATAAATTCGCCAAACGATAACTTAGATAAGGAGCGAGTGAAGAGCACTACTGTCCGGATCAGCCTGACTCGAGAATAACTGAAAACTGCATTATATGGTTAAGGAACATATCGCAGTCAAATAAGTTTATACTTAAACAAATGACTACTGCAAGTCTGCAATCCAGGCGTACGTGGATGTCGTACAAAACAGTAAACGCATTATGGAAGCAGCAAATTAAACCCAACGGAAGAACAATATTCAAATAACTACCAACAACTTGACTAGAACTTATCATGTTACTGACAAACAATGCACCCAAACTAATCTTCGCGTTCTTATCAAAAACAAAGCAACAACAATATTCAAATATCTACCAAGAACTTGGCTAGAGCTTATTATGTTACTGACAAATATAAAGCCCAACTTTATAATCACAAGAAACTACATTGTAGTGAGTTAATTGATGGGAAGCATTGGCCTTCAGTAACAGCTGGATATGTGCTATCATAGTTTGGCAAAAACAGGTTTCCTTTTCTGGCTATGAGCTAAGATAGCTTCATTTAAATCATCAGATATAACTGCACCAGAGTTCCACGTCGCAACATAATCCAAAGCTCTTTCTAGTGTCATGTCCCGACTTTTTAGCAACACAGCTTTTGTCCCAGTGACAGCAAGTGGAGACTTAGCAGCAAGTCCTATGAGACACAATCACTCAATCAGTAGCATCAAGTTAATTTATAATCATCTAAATGGTCTGAAAACTATTTTAAGACGTAAAATCTCTCAAGTATACCACAAAAATGTTGGCATAGTTGTACAACGAGAAATGATCCTTGATCATAAAACAAAACTTACAGGGTTTTCCTGAAACTCTAAAAAACGTTGAGAGGTCAACTAGTATGTACTTCTAAGTCCTAACGAAGACGAGAAGTACACAGTTAAAGATGACGCTTTCAATATCTTCTTCACTTTTAACTGCCAACTAGTTAAAAGAGTAACCAATGACCCCACGCTACTTTGGTTACTCTTAGAGCAAGTCCAATGCAATGTTATAAGTGGTACCATTTCTATAATTTGAAATCAAATGCTAAAAATCTCAACTCCAATGGGGTTTTATATTTGGATGCAAATATGCATATATGCATCCTTGGTTCTAAATTTGAAACCAAGGATGCATTTATGCATCCATGGCACATCATCAACTAACTATAATTGGTATGTATAGTGGTGAACTTTAAATAAAGTTTAGGAGAGAGGGGCTATAGTTACTCAAATTTGGAATTATTTGGATGCAAAATGCATCTAGCATTGGAGTTGAAGTTCCATTTTAACAATAAAAAAAACACTTTTTAGTGCTAAATTATAACAATAGCTACAGCTATTTTGCATCTTGCATTGGACTTGCTCTTAGAGCATGTCCAATGCAATGCTTCAGGTGATGCTATATAGATCTATTACATGAAATTGCGTTAAAAAAAGACACCACTCTAAAGCAATGCCAAATGCAAGTTAAATATAGAAGCAGATATAGATATTTCTTTAACTGCAACATAATGCAAGTGGGGAAAATGGATGATTAAGTACCAGCAAACATTTTTAAAGCACAGAAAAGATGTGATCTGATTAAATTTAGAGTTTTTGTTAATTCAAAAGTATGCATTGGACTATAAATTCTATTATAACACCAGCAATAACATTTTTGGTTTTATAATATAGCGATAGTTGTTTGTATTTGTAGCACTGGCAATAGAAATCACATATGCATATTAGAATAGATAATCATTTCGTAGTAATTTAGTTGCAATAGCCAATAGAGAAATTTGCAAAAATACCCAATTTTTCAAACTTATTTTGAAAAATACGGTCGAATTTGCCATTGAGGTTGCAATACAGTTGATTTTCAGGCTACTGGCGTTGCAACGAGGTTGCAGAACGTATTTTTGAAAATAATTAATGCAACTTAGGTATTTATTTAAAAAGCCCTAAAATATATAGTATGTATTTTCTTCTTAAGATAATATTTAGGCTGACATAATTAAAAAAGAGGGAAGTTACCCTGAGCAAAGGCAAGGACAGCTTGATCCATAGCGGATTTGGAAGCAAAAACTTTGGAAACAAGTCCCAAATGTTTGGCCTCGGAAGCGGAAAACCTTCTGGCGGTTAAAGCAAGTTCCATTGCATTGGCATAACCGACAATAAAAGGCAACCTCTGAAGGGTGCCAAGATCAGCAACAATGGCAAGGTCAACCTCCTTGACAGAGAAAAAAGCAGAGTCAGTAGAGAAGCGAATATCGCAGGCAGTAATCAGATCAATACCACCGCCAATACAAGCCCCGTGAATACTGGCAATAACAGGCTTTCGGCATTTCTCCACAGAGGTGATAGCTTCCTGCATGAAGAGAACGTGGCGGCGGAGGCGTTCAGCTGCGCGTCCACGGTCGTCGGAAGCGGCAGTGGAGCTACTGATTGTCTTGAGAGAATTGATGTCTATGCCGGCGCAGAAATGATCGCCTTTGCCGGAGAGGACTATGACGGAGACGTTGGGGTTTTCATCGAGATGAGACAGGGCTTTTGGGAATTCAACAAAGAAATCGGGTGATAGAGCATTCAGAGTTGCCGGCCGATTCAAGATTAGATTATAAACGCCCCCTGAATCACTTGTTATCTTAAGGCTTTTGTACTCCTCCATCACTTGTTTTCCTCCTCCTTTAGCTTCCTTGGATTTTATACGACTACCTCCTTAGCCTAGCGCCCTACTGCACACACGCCAAGTCTGACTTTTACCCCTGGCGTGCGCTGCTGCCTCTCTCAGTGTCGTGTATTAACTGGTTTTTCTTTTTCTTTTTTTTCCTTTGTAATTGTAACCGGGATGTTGGTCCGAATATCTCAATTGGTTATTCTGTTTTGATTGGTTGATAGTCTTTAATAATGATTATGGATCTGCATCAACAACAATCACACTAATTAAAATATATTTAATTGATAAATTTTAGTGTTTATCATGCTCATGGCACCCATCAGACAAATCCAAAAATAAAACACTACATATTTTAATATTTATGACAAAAATGTTACATCTAAGATTCGTTTAAAAAGTGAAATGATAGTATCGCGCTAAAAAAAAACGATCCTTAAAATAAAACTTTAGAAACACTAAAGCCTTGTTGCAAATGTCTGAATTTTAAATAATTTTTGAAGATCTAAATTTAAATATACTAGCCTTTAACCCGTGCAAAGCACGGGCGACTATATAATTCGTAATTTATTAATTATAATTTAAATTTTAACACCATTTTATTAGTATTTTAGTATTAATGAATTGGATTTTAGTTAAATTATATTAACCAACTGACGGAAATTTAGCTTTCACAATTTATATTATTCAATTAATTTTAAATCAAATTTTTCATATTTCATATATCTTCATATGTTACGTAATGGTTCGTGTTCATAACGAAATAGAACACGTTAGAGTTAAATTTCGAGTAAAATACGTTATAATTAAAAAGTAGCGTCTCTAATTATTTATATGTATTTTAGACAAAAGATATTAAAAATTGTATATTTATAATTACTTATACATTTGTCTATAAGTATTTTTTTAATATTAATATATGTTATTAACAGTAGTTTCACCTTTTTCAACATATTATAAATTATATTTAATAAGATATCAATATACATAAGGAGTGTTTTTAGTATATAAAACTGTTTAATAGATATAGTATAGACTTTTAGTTTTAGAGGAGAGTACCAAACCAAAATTTTGTACGACTACAAATTATACCCATGTTGGCTTTTTATAGTATAGTATAGATGTCTTTCTCCATCGTTGTGTGTGTTAGAAAATAATTTATAAATATAATGTGTAGTTGTGTTACAGAATTCTAATTAATACTGAAAATAAGATTAGGAAAATGCTAGAGACCCCAAAAAATTGTCCTAAATAATTTTCCCAAATGACGTGTCCAAATCTGTTTGGCTAAATTCACTCCCATGATAATGAGACCCCCTTTGAGATTCATCAATCATAACTAGCCACTTGTTTGCCACATCATTTGGTAAAAATTTTTGGGAATTTTTTTTGAGGTCTCCAGCATTGCCATAAGATTAAGTGTTCTGAGAGTTCAAAGCAGGAGTTTGGGAAGGAACATGATGATAAATGTAAAATCCAACTTAATTGCATTCTCTTTCTCCTTTGAAAATGAAATATAAATTATGTCTTGAACTTCATTTGAAGTTTTGTTTTGCGCAAAACATGACACGAACTCACGTTTTATTATTATTTCACGTTTACGACAAAATAAAAATTAATAACAATATTAAGAATTCTTATCCATATAAATAGATGTAAGTATGTAACTAAAATATCCCACACTTTTGTCAAATGTGATTGCGATTTTAGAGAAAATGCAACATTTGAGCACCTTTATTTGCAAGAGTCCTAATTGCTGCAACATCGTTTTTGTTTGATCGTTATTTCCCTAATTTTCTTATTTCTTAACCCTTAAATTTTGTTTTTCATTCTCAATCACTTTTACTCAAATTCTCATGCACTGTAACTTTCGTTTTTTCTTTTTTGAAGATCATGCACTAAAACTTAATTTACATTCCTTTATATTATTCTTTCTTATATATTTTTTGATGGTTAAAAATTTATATCTTATATATCTAAGTATCAAAATGGTACACACTTTTTATAATACAATCTTTTATGCGTAAGAATATAAGCTGACGTTTGTTTTATTTTGCATAATGTAAAGTTTTGAAGTCATTTTAGGTTTTTTGATATAATAAATAAAATTATTTTTATTAATTTAGTTGGCATCAAAAATTTATCTTTTGTAATAATATATTTTTTTAAAAATTTATACTCTTTATTAATAATAAAATTAAAATTCTATATAGAATATATATTAATTAGTTAATAAGAATTAATTTAATAAAAGACTTATTTACTATATGAATTTATTTTATTATTTTTTTTTGTAAGGCTATATGAAATTTAATATATAGAGCAATGCTAGGTACCCCAAAAATTTTTCCCAAAAATTGTTACCAAATAATGTGGCAAACAAGTGGAGAGTTATGATTGGATGATGAATGAATCTAAAGGGGGCCTCATTATTTTGAGAGTAAATGCAACCAATCAGGATTAGACACCTCATTTGGGAAAAAAATTTGGGACAATTTTTTTGGGTTCCTAGCATTTTCCTTTAATTATATATGTGTGTGCTTGCGGGGTTATTTGCCGGTAGTGTTGAAAGATACTATAGATAGATAGGGCTGGGATTAAGGTTGGTACAAATGGCGAGTGGGGTTGGCAATTATTCATCTTCATTTACTACTGCTTTTTGTGGTTGTAATCTCGGTGGTGAAGCTTTAGGGATTCTATCATCAACTCAAATTGATAAACGGAGAAAGCAAAATCTTGCAGGCGCACCTAAAAGAATGGAGAGCTACTCCACCACTTCATCCATCAAAAACAAAATCATCGATTCGCATCTACATATATGGGCTTCTTCTCAACAAGTAAATACTCAATAATAATAATGATGATGATGATGATGCAAGTAGTGTTTATTTGTGCCTCAATGAATCTTATGCTCTTTTTCATGGTATAATAAACTTTTTCTTTCTTTATCTCTCTCGCAGGCAGCGGACAAGTATCCATACTTTCCTGGCAATGAACCTCCTATGCCTGCTGATCTTGATTTCTTGCTTTATGTACCTTTACTTGCCTTATTCACATTCTTCTCACTTGCTCCTGTGTATATGTAGCATTCACACAATTGAGTTATTTTGTTACTGTAGAATTGTTTTGTGTTTTTAACTTTTAACAATTTTCACCTAACCAGTGCATGGCTGAAGCAGGAGTTGATGGTGCCATGATTGTGCAGCCAATTAACCATAAATCTGATCATTCCTTTGTCACAAGGTAACTACATGTAGCCTTAGTCTTTTCAAATTTGCCAGTCCTCAACTCATCCAATTTTTACTAAAGTGTTACCCAATATTAGATATGTATACTATTATTCATATATAACATCCAAGTTAATTAATTCAACGCCCACCAACATATTGCTGTGAGTCATTTCCGCGAGACAGTATTTTAGGCACCCACTCCATATATGACCTGTTATTTCCTCAAGGAATGCCCCGATATTTTAACTCAATGATTCAACCGGGGTACATATTTTGCAGAGAGATAAGTAAGACAAATTTAGAGAAACATTCAATTGCTAGAATCCTTACCCGCATCTTACAGGCAATCCAGTTAAAATCAGTGTTTGAATTTTTTCCATCTGATTCGTAATTGAAATTAGTACTTTGCTTGTAATGAAGATGAAATTTATTTTATACCTTCCAATTCTGCCAACTTGACCCAATTGGCAGTGTGCTGAGGAAATACCCATCCAAATTTATAGGCTGCTGCCTTGCAAATCCAGAGGAAGATGGAGGCGGGGTCCAGCAACTGGAACATCTCATAACAAAGGTTTGTTTGCATAAATGGTGCCTGAACTTCGACACAAGAATCGTTACTGACAACTAATTTCCTTCGTGCCAGGACGGTTATCGTGCTGTTCGATTTAATCCGTATTTGTGGCCGTCTGGTCAAAAGGTGTGGCCTTTTTGTTGTATAAATATTTCATGCAAACAGCATAGCATATATGGTCCTGAACCTCTAATTTTCCCGAGGGGCAACACTAATTATTAATTAGTGTGCTAATAAACCCGATTAATTCCTTGGTAATGTCTGACCAAAAAAGAGAACTTATCATTAATACTTTAAGTCTCTGCTACTAGTTCCAAGATAGGAAGACACAATTGTTTCAGCAATAAATATTAATGACAATGTGGTGTTTTTCAACAAGATGTTTGTTTCATCACGCTTGAATCTGTTAAATTATATTTGCAGATGACAAATCAAATTGGTAAATCAATGTTTTCCAAAGCTGGAGAGCTTGGTACACCAGTAGGTATTATGTGCATGAAGGTAAATCTTTTTATTGAACTTGACGAGGACACTAAACATTTGTTTGATCTCTAGTGCCTTACTTCTGAATCGTTATTGTTTACTGTATTATATGGATTCCTATCTTATTACTGATAAGAAGCTTTCAGGGTCTTGATTTGCATTTATCAGAAATTAAGGAATTGTGTACAGAATTTCCTTCTACAGTGGTTCTGCTTGATCATTTGGCTTTCTGCAAACCTCCTCTGTAAGCTTCCCAGTTCTTAAATTTCTATGACAAACTATGAAAGGCTTTATCTTTTAACGGATTGTACTGACCTGGAGTGATGCCCGTCATCTCTCAGAAATGATGGAGACACTACAACCTTTTCAGAGCTGTTAAAGCTATCAGAATTCCCGCAGGTAAAAGAGAAGCAGAATGCTGCAATTTCTTCAAGCAGCATTCTGCAATTATTTAATTTTACATGATATATTTTTGTGCTTGCATTATGAGTTTATATATGCAAGCAAATATGTGTGGTGAATGTTAATACCATGTCAAATGTCAAGTTCGAATGAAAATCAAGTGAAATGCCAAATGCATATTGAAATTAAGACAGTTTTACTAGCCCAAAGTGCAACAAACTTGGGTAATTGCATCCGCCCAAAATATCTTAAGTTTGTTATGGTGCACTTAGAAGTTCGAGGGCAAGCACTAGTCTCCCTATCCACGTATACGTCTACCAATATACATGCTCAAGGTTGAGTTACCAAGAGTTAGTTTTGATGTCCTGTCTCCATGTGTAACAACCCAAGTCGAAACCTTGAGCGCGTATACTTTTATGCCATATTTTGGCATAACCTATTTTTTCTAATAATTTTCCTAATCTTTATTTATTAATCCAGATTAAAGATTAATTACTTGGCCACAAGTAATTATCCTCTCTCTGAAATGAGGAAAGAATCACCAATTACAGAAAATATCTCCAAATGACATCCTTCAAATCCGGAAGATATCACAACTCGAAGATAATCTCTAAGGGTTTGTTTGGGAGTGATGTTCAAAATTGTCAAAAAGTGTTGGTAAAAAAAAGTATCGTTGTAGAAATCAATACCTGTTTGGTAATCTTTTTGGCATTTGCATATTTTGAGTTATAATATAAAAAATATTGTTTTTGGTGAGGTTTGATAGTAAAATCTATTACAGCTTCTCGCAAAAACTGAAAAACGGATTTTTTTCCCCAAAAAGTATAGGGAGGACATGTTTTTCCTAAAAGCATCTAAAAGCTGTTGTTTTGAAAAACTGCTTTTAGATTTACCAAACAATTTTTCACCCGTTTTTCAGTAAAAACTGTTGTTGTCTGCAACAACAATGCCAAACAGTGCCTAAATCCCTGAAACCATCAAAATCTTGTTAACCAAAATCCTCCATTAACAATTGATGCAATTTGTAGGAATGGTTTACTTTTTCTTCGAGGAGAATAAATAATTTCGATCAAATTCACATGAATTTTGGGTTTTATCAATACAATTTACGTTAAAGGAGAGCAATTTTATTGTTCATGGAGGCTGAATAATTTTTAATCGATATAAAAAGAGATTTTTATGAGTTCGTGAAATCGGACCGGTATGGTTTTATATATACAATTAATAAAGAAGAGAAAGATGACTCAGTCGGTGAACAAAACATCACAACATAAAAAAATAAAGAAACTAGATGGGGCCGCATGAATAAAAGGTGTAATTTTTGACATGGTTTAAGAGGAAGGAGATGAAGTACTTTGTTGAGAAGGTCAATGTGTTGATGTGGTGGGACCTGCTAAGGTATTTAAATGAAAAACAAATCAAACAATCTGATTAGAGCCACATAAATAACCTATGAAATTACAAATATTCCTATAATCAATCAACATTAAATCAAAATCAACTAACTAATATTTCAGTTACAATTTTGAATCATGATTACCACACTTCCTCTTGATTCGAAATTGTAAAATATATTTAGTGATTTCAAATCGACGATGTACTTCCCATCATCATCCTTAGAGCCCTTCTCTTCGTAATCGTACTTCCAGTGCTTTTCTCAGACCAAATTTGTTGATACACTTCTCACCAACTTCCCATTATTGGAGCCCTTCTCTCTAGAAACACATAAAATATGGTGCACTTCTAACCAAATATCATTGTTTTATTACACTTCCTAATAACTTTAATATAAATTTTTTTAGAACACTTCTCTCCAAGGTGAAATGTTCACCTACAACATTAAAACAATAATTCCCATGGCTACATGTGCCATGATCTTTTTCTCATCAACATGACACCCGTGTATTTGGTGCCCACCATTATCGGGACCTCTTGACCCTCCTTCATTTTGTTCCCTATGTACTTCTACTGGTTGATCTCCAAAATTCTCAATTTTTGTAGTGGCAGATCATCTCCAAGAGGTTGCATCTCTCCCCCCGATTCAATCTCTACAAACTTGAGCATCTTATATCGGAAGTCATGGTTATGCACTTGTATCACAAATCCTATGAGATCATTGAGGCTCTGATACCATATTGATTTTTTAGTACAAGAAGGGAGATATGATATTATTCAGTGGGAACTTATAATTTTATTCATTCCAATACTCTTTATATAGAGCTCATACAAATCAAACTTGCATTATTATTATCACATAAATAGCCTAATCAATTACAAATATTCTTATAATCAATCAACATTAAAACAAAATCAACTAATTAATATTTCACTTACAATTTTGAATCGTAATTCCAACATAGTCATAACCATATTAAATTGATTCTTATGCCTTTGAGACTGGCAAAGTAGTTTATCTAATAAAAAAAAATCTGATCCTCAAGTAGTAAGGTGTCTCTTTTCTTTAATTTTGAAAGTTGAAAATGGGGTTGAGAGAAAGGAGGTAAACAAAAGCTCACACGAAATTTTGGCTTTTTAGTACAACTGGATGTAGAAGTAGAACAGGGTGAAGAAATGGTTATTATAGAGGATAAAAATTTATCTTCGATTGGAATTGTTAAAGATACAAATAAACTTCTAGTTTATCGAATAATCATTGGTTCATAATTTTCAACTCTGTACGATTATGAACATGACAAGGATTAAGACAGAAAACTTACAAGTGGGAGGTCAATTTAACTTTTCTAAGCGTCATGGTGCTCATACAAGTAAAAGCAACAGTATTAACTTCTCTTTAGCTTCAAGATGTATGCTATGGTGCAGATTCTGTGGACATGGCGTTTCATATTGTATTATGTGCTTGTTCCTAAATCCTAATTATGTGCATCATCTCTCTCTCATTACCTTAATTTTCTTCACATTCTCTTCCTTGGTTATCTTTTATGTTTCAAATGTTTAGCATTCCGATTTTTTTTGTAACTTCTCCATCACCACAACTTCTATTTACAGCAGGCTTCAGCTCATTCTGCTTATCCACAACTTTTTCTGTCAGGTTTACATAAAGTTCAGTGCCCTGTTCAGAGTATCAAGAAGTTCATATCCGTATGAAGATCTATCTCAAGTTCTTTCTAAAGTAGTGTCAAGCTTTGGCGCTAACCGTGTCATGTGGGGAAGGTAGAATTTTATTCTTCTTTGTAGGTTTTAGTACAGACTTGGAATACACAAAATTGCAGAATATATATATTTATATGATAGTCTTACTTTTTATCCAATTGTCACACTCTTCTGTTTTTATGGACAGTGACTTCCCATTTGTTGTGGATGAGTGTGGTTATAAAGAATCTAAGGAAGCAGTGTCTCTTATTGCTTCTAAAGTGCCTTTATCACCTGATGAGTTGGAGTGGATCATGGGTAGAACCGCTTCTGAACTATTTCAAGGTCATTGGCTTTGTTCTTGAATCTGGATCACTTAACTGAGCTTGAGTGGTTGATGTCTGTTAGATAGTGCCACTTTTTTATCTCTCCTTTTTTTTGGATCCCAGTTGTGTCAAATGTCAATGTGTCCTCCTTTTCGGTGGAGTCGACACCTAAACAAATTTGATATATCTATGATAACTAATCCCTTTATATTGTTTAAGTTTCTGGAATGTGGAGTTTTTCCTTGTCAATTTTGGTCGTTGTTTTCTTTATGTTGTAGTTGTTGGTTAAATTAAAATTCTTCCAACACATATATTCCGAGTTTTGATAGAGCATATATTTATATATGCTTTTATATGATTTTATTCCCATAATTTTAGTATTTTGTAAATAATCGGGTTATTACTAATTGATTTTAAGTGTTTAATGGCAGGAAAATAAATATTCCTAAAGTTGGATTAAATCAAGCTTAATTGGGCTTAATCAGGTGAAAATTCAGATTTTACGGGCTACCTGCGCAGCAAATCTTGTTTGGGCCATAACTTGAGTTCCGGACGTCAGAATTAGACGATTCAACAGCCCACGCGAAGATATCTTAATTGTCTACAAGTTTAAAGTGGTCCAGCTATCTAAAGACAAAAGGATCAGCCCAGAATCAGGCCTGAAAGTCAGCCCACGAATTTTGTCTCAGAATCCAACTTGTTTTAGGAAATCGGAATTGTTTTTCGAGGAAACCATTAAAACATTATTATTATTAGGGTTTTATTATTATTAGATATCGAAGAGAGTGTATTGAGAGATAGAGAAAGCTTTGGGAGATAACTTGAGCAAAGATTGAAGGGATTCAGTCCAAGTTCGAGAGATTTCGTCAAGTTGTATTTTCTTACTCTTGTACCCTTTTGACATGATTTCAGTAATATATATATTCGTGTTTTCTTTAATTGTTATGGGTAACTAATCCTCTAATCCGAGGATTGGGGAGTATTTGTTGGCTTAATATGTTTGTTTGATCTAAGATTGTGGTTTCTCTATGTATGCTAATCTGTCATTGAGCGCTTAACACAGTTATAGGAGTCGCGAACCTGTAATTGTATCTGTAGGATTTATAATGAATCAGGAGAGGATTTATATTTCTTGTACATGATATGACAGACATAACTTGATTAATTAATCGGGAGATTATTAGGCGAGTTGTGAAACAGAAAATCCTTGGTTCGTGATAGCTTATAAGTTGGTTTTGATTGATCATGGGAGTGACTTCAAGATTAAGTTATAGGTATTATTTTGTATCTTGGGAGAGAACATTATAATCAATAGAAGGATTGTTTTTAGCAGAGTGGAGACTTGTTTATCACGATTGATTGACATTCATTGTAGCCAGCAAAGAAACCTGATTCTTGGATTGCTTTTTATCATCGTTAATTCACACTTTTAATTGCTTTATTAGTTTAATTTAGTTGATAGTAAAAACCACAATTTATTCTCTAAACTTCTAAATAGAAAGGAGTAATATACTTGATTTAATATTGTATTCAGTCCTTCCCTGAGAACGAACTTTACATAATTTCACTGCAACAAATTGGCGCCGCTGCCGGGGAAGGCAGCAATATTAAGTTTAGGTTAATTATTTCTTATTGTTTAGATTTTATTAAATTTGTTTCCAAGATCTATCTCATTGGTGTTTCGTTTCAGGTACACCTGATATATGCGTAGATCGAAAAGTGTTGGAAATTTCGAACCAGATCCAGAAATCGAGCGCACTTTTCGAGTTAGAAGGCAAGAAGCAAGGAAAAAGAAAGAGGAGGCCAAGATGACTGATAACAATAATGCAAACGAAAATCTCCATGTTATTGTTCCTAATGAGTCATCCATTCAGGATCATGAGACTCCTAATCCTGCTAATTGCATGTACAAGACTCCTGCGATTGGTGCAACTCAATATAACATTAATCCGAGTCTTATTCAGATAGTGAGCAATTCAGCTTTTGAAGGAGACATTGAGAGAGAGGATCCACACCGACATCTCGAGCGCTTCGTGCAAATGTGTGGTTCTTTCAGAATCAATGGGGTTACTGCTGATCAAATTCGTCTTCACATGTTCCCTTATTCTATAAAGGGAAAAGCTCTGGAATGGTTTCAACAGCTTTCAGATGCTACTCTAGCTACTTGGGATAATCTTTCTACTGAGTTCTTATCCAAATATTATCCTTCTGACAAGACTCAGCAAATGAGAGCAATTATTCTTACTTTCAAAGCACAACCAGGTGAAGGCTTGTATCAAGCATGGGAGAGATATAAGGCATTGTTGAGAAAATGTCCACATCATGGTTACGAAGAGTGGATGGTTCTGAGTACTTTCTATGGAGCTCTAAATTCTGATATTCGGCTGAGTTTGGATGTTGCAGCTGGAGGAAATTTTAAAAAAGCACCTGTTACTCAAGCTAAGGCACTTCTCGAGGAATTGGCCTCAAATAACTATGCTTGGGCACCTAGTGGTACAAGCTCAGTGAAATCAGCACAAGACACTGAGATGATGAACTTGCTCACTCTGAAATTGGATGCTCTTACTCAAGAAGTTCGTGGACAAAGGGCAAATGTCAATGCTATTTCTACTCCAATGGAAGGGTATAATGATCCTGGTACTGATCAGTACTTACATGCACAACAATTTCCAGAGGAAGCAGCTTTCATCCAAGGAAGACAATCATGGCCTGTTCAGAATAATTCTTATTACAATCCGAATCAGAGGCCCAACAACAATCTTTCTTACAACAACAATCATGCTGTTAATCCATCATATGCAGCACAGAAGCAGCAACCTCCCGGTTTCCAACCACGTCAGCAGTATCCAAATCAACAACAGTTTCAACCTCCACCAAAGGACAAGAAAGAACCTGCTGATTGGGAAATTGCACTCAGTAAGATGATACAAGGGACGACTGGAGCTTTTGCCAATATGGAGACCAAATTTGAAAAAGTGGAGTCAAGGCTTGATCAGATGGCTTCATCACAAAAGATGTTGGAAGTTCAAATTGGGCAAATTGCTAATAAGGTTGGTGTTCGTGAGCAAGGATCTCTACCTAGTCAACCAGATTTGAAGGGTAATGAGCAATGCAAGGCTATCACTTTGAGGAATGGAAGAGAATTGCCCGAAGTCGAGGCTGTCAAACGTAATGAGAAGGCCCCTTCAAAGAAAGACGAGCTAGTTGAATCTGAGGTTGAAGTTTCAGAAAAGGAAAATGATGAGCAGGAAGAAGATGAAATTGCACCAAAGGTACCAGTGAAACCATATGTTCCTCCAATCCCTTTCCCACAAAGGCTGCATAACAAGAAGTTGGAGAAACAATATGAAAAATTCTTGCAAACCTTTCGGCAATTGCATATAAATATTCCTTTTGCTGATGCCTTGGCACAAATGCCATTATATGCCAAATTTTTGAAGGAGATGTTGTCTAGAAAGCGGAAACTTGAAGATGTGGAAACCATTACTCTCAATGCGGAGTGTAGTGCAGTCATTCAAAAATCAATTCCGCAAAAGTTAAAAGATCCCGGAAGCTTCTCTTTGCCATGCACTATTGGAAAGATGGAGAATATTAAAGCCTTATGTGATTTGGGGGCTAGTGTAAGTTTGATGCCATACTCCATTTGCAAGAGGCTTGGTCTTGGAGAGCTCAAGAAGACAAGAATCTCACTTCAGTTGGCAGATCGTACAATCAAGCATCCTTTGGGAGTCATAGAAGATGTACTTGTCAAGGTCGATAAATTCTTTATTCCTTGTGATTTTGTGGTGTTGGATATGGATGAAGATGTGGAGATGCCCATAATCTTGGGAAGGCCCTTTTTGGCTACTGCTGGAACCACGATCGATGTCAAAGCTGGGAAACTCACATTGAATGTTGGTGATGAAAAGGTTGAGTTCGATCTCAACAAAGCACTGAAGATGCCTTCAATTGACGCTACATGTTTCAATGTTGACATAGTTGATGAGATTGTGAAAAATGGTGATGTAGACTTGGAGGACCAAGTACAAACTCCAACTGACAAAGAAGGTGAGGACAAACTTGCATTAGAGATGCAAAAATCAGGTATGCCAATGATTGAGATGGCATTTTCAATATCAGAGGCACCTCAGGTAGAACTCAAACCTCTTCCTTCTAATCTAAAATATGCTTTTCTTGGTGATAATGAGACATATCCTGTGGTCGTATCTTCTTTACTTGATGATGATGAACTTGAAAAATTGTTAAAAGTGCTTAAAAAATATAAATCATCAATAGGTTGGACAATTGAGGATATCAAGGGAATTAGCCCCGCTCTTTGCATGCATAGGATTGATTTAGAAGATAATCATAAACCAGTGATTGAAGGACAAAGAAGGTTAAATCCTAACTTGCAAGATGTGGTTAAAAAAGAGATAACTAAGCTGTTAGATGCGGGTATTATATACTCTGTTCCACATAGTAAATGGGTTAGTCCTATTCATGTTGTGCCTAAGAAGGGTGGGATGACTGTTGTGAAAAATGAAAAGAATGAATTAATTCCCACAAGAACTGTAACAGGTTGGAGAGTTTGTATTGATTATAGGAAATTAAATAATGCTACTCGCAAGGATCACTTTCCCCTCCCATTTATTGATCAGATGTTAGAAAGACTTGCGGGTAATGAGTATTATAATTTCCTAGATGGTTTCTCAGGATATTTTCAGATTCCTATTGCTCCTGAGGACCAAGAAAAGACAACCTTTACTTGTCCGTATGGCACATTTGCTTATCGTAGGCTACCCTTTGGTTTGTGTAATGGCCCGTCTACGTTTCAACGACTTATGACGGCTATTTTCTCTGATTTTATAGGAAAAACCATGGAAGTCTTCATGGATGACTTCACTGTATATGGTTCTTCCTTTGATACTTGTTTGACTAATCTTTCTCAAGTGTTGCAGAGATGTGCAGAAACTAACCTTGTTCTTAATTGGGAGAAGTGTCACTTTATGGTGAAAGAAGGCATTGTGCTTGGGCACAAGATTTCTAGTAAGGGCATTGAGGTGGACAGGGCCAAAATCGAAGTGATTGAGAAATTACCCCCACCTTCTTCTGTGAAGGGGATTAGAAGTTTTCTTGGACATGCCGGTTTCTACCGTCGTTTTATCAAGGATTTTTCTAAAATTTCTCGCCCTCTCTGTAATTTACTTGAAAAAGATAGCATATTTGATTTTGATGAGAGTTGTCTTGTGGCTTTCAACAGGTTGAAAAAGGAGCTTACTTCTGCACCGATAATGTCAGCCCCTGATTGGAGCTTACCTTTTGAACTTATGTGTGATGCTAGTGACTATGCTGTTGGTGCTGTTTTGGGACAGAAGAAGGACAAGCGCATGCATGTGATTTATTATGCGAGCAAGACACTTGATGAGGCACAGGTCAATTATGCTACAACTGAAAAAGAGCTCCTTGCTGTGGTTTTTGCTTTCGACAAGTTTAGATCGTATCTTGTGGGATCTAAAGTGATTGTTTATACGGATCATGCTGCGATCCGTTACTTGATGTCAAAGAAGGATGCCAAGCCTCGTCTAATCCGTTGGATACTTTTACTCCAAGAATTTGATCTTGAAATTCGAGACAAGAAAGGCTCTGAAAATCTAGTAGCTGATCATCTTTCAAGATTGGCCCAGGGTGATGGAGTGGTAGATGATAATATGCCTATTAATGAACTATTTCCAGACGAAGCACTTTTGGTTGTCTCTATGTCTACACCATGGTATGCAGATTTTGTCAATTACATTGTTAGAGGTATCGTGCCATCAGAACTTAATTATCAACAAAAGAAGAAATTTCTTTTTGATGTGAAACATTACTTCTGGGAAGAACCTCTACTCTATAAAGAATGTGCTGATGGGATTATGAGAAGATGTGTTCCTCACGATGAGATTCCTAATATCCTTAAGCATTGTCATGCTTTGGAGTGTGGTGGGCACAATAGTAGCATGAAAACAGTGGCAAAAATCTGGCAATCAGGATTCTATTGGCCTTCAATGTACCAAGACGCGAGAAATTTTGTTTCCACTTGTGATAGATGTCAAAGGACAGGAAATATATCAAGACGGAATGAAATGCCTTTACAATCTATTCTTGAGGTAGAGATATTTGATGTATGGGGGATAGATTTCATGGGTCCCTTTCCATCGTCTTATGGAAATAAGTATATCTTGGTAGGAGTTGATTACGTCTCAAAATGGGTGGAGGCAATTGCTAGTCCTACCAATGATGCTAGAGTGGTGAAAAAGTTCTTACAAAAGCATGTCTTCACAAGATTCGGAGTTCCTCGTGCTATTATCAATGATGGAGGGTCTCACTTTTGCAATAAACTGATTGAAGACCTTTTGAAAAAGTATGGTGTGACTCAAAAAGTTGCGACACCTTATCACCCTCAAACGAGTGGGCAAGTAGAGATTTCAAATCGAGAGCTGAAACAAATTCTTGAGAAGACAGTGACAAGCTCTAGAAAAGATTGGTCAAGGAAGCTAGATGATGCTTTATGGGCCTACCGTACAGCTTTCAAGACACCTATTGGAATGTCTCCCTATAGGTTGGTTTTTGGAAAATCTTGTCATTTACCTGTTGAATTAGAACATAAGGCATATTGGGCAACACGATTCTTAAACATGGAGTTGAAAGATGCGGGACTAAACAGGTTGATGCAACTCAGTGAACTTGATGAGTTGAGACTCCAATCCTATGAAAGTGCTGCAAGCTATAAAGAAAAGACAAAATTGTGGCATGACAAGCATATTCAGAAGAAAGATTTCGAAGTTGGACAAAAGGTCCTTTTGTTTAATTCGAGACTTAAACTTTTTCCTGGAAAACTCAAGTCACGATGGTCTGGACCGTTTGAAATTGTTAAAGTGTATCCATATGGTACTGTGGCAATTACTCGAGAGGGGTCTGAAATTTTTAAGGTGAATGGTCAGAGGCTCAAGCCATATTTGATCGGGGAAGAGTCACAAGGAGGAGATCATTATCTTCTCACTGATCGTAGAACTTGATCCAGAACAGGCGTCCGGCTAAATGACGTTAACGACAGTGCTTGTTGGGAGGCAACCCAATGTCTCGGTAAGTTATTATATTATATTATATAATTGAATTTTGTAATTTTTTTAGGGATATATTATTATTATTATTATTACTCCCACAAGGTGTCTTGATAAATTTTTGTGAAGTTTTTCAGATAATTTTTTAAAATGTGAGACAGAAGATATCGCTGGCCATTTCACTTCTACGCAGACTGTGTGGACAAGTTTGTGCCAAGGAGCGCGAATTTTGGTTAAGTTAATAATTGTTTTTGTCACCATAGGAGGGCCAGTTCCAGTACGTCAGGATGGGCATCCAATATTTGGTGAACGCCCGTCTTCACGTTCTGTGCAAACGCCACAAATCTCTTATAAAACTTATTCTCTGGTCTATTCTTATGGGCCACAATCATCCTGGCCCATTGTGCCAGCCATTCAACGCGTGCAACCTAACTTTCTAAGTCACTGGGAAAAGGAGCGGTGTACAGAGCAATTTAGTTTTTGTTTTTGTTTTTTGTTTTGTTTTGTTTTATTTTGTTTTTGTTTTTTTTTAGTTTTGTATTATTAATTTATTATATATATATATAATCTATATATTTATATTATATATTTTGTAAAATAGTATATTGTAAAATAGCAGCTTTGTTTTATAATATATATATATTCTACGTGTTTAACACTAACCTAGTTTGCTCTGTTTTCTTGCAATTCTAATCCCAGTTGATTTCAGTTAGATGATGCAGGTTGCTCTCTATATATATACACACATTATGGGTTCTGAACACATCTACAAATTATATAACAGGTCGCCAACGTGATCCTCTGCCGTGTTCAAATCTTCCGGTTTATTGCCCCTGCCTTTTGCGCTTGAGATAACAACCAGTAAAATATCACCAACACAACCCCTTCATGGCTCCTAAATCTTCAAGCAAACAACAACAACCTCCTGCCAAAAAACAAAAGCGCGAGCTTGAAAATCTCTCGACAACTCAACTTGCTGCTGCTAGTACAAAGATGCAGAATACTGGTCCTGCGAAACAACACACATTACATGCCGCTGCTTCTAAAACTCAGAGATACCCCACTATCAAATTTAGTGGTTCGGCACAACAGAATATTTATGCAGTGTTGTCTAAACGGAAGGTTTTGTCAAACAAATATATTGATCTATCAGCTTTGGAAGTGTTGGGAATACAAGATGACCTTGTACAATCATTGAAAGTTATTGGTTGGAGTGACCTCATGAGTATGGATGATCCTTCTTATGCGAAACTTACATATGAATTTTTGAGTTCCTTCACTGTTATTAATGATGATACACTGTCATTCCGGATAGCTAATGTGCAGCATGAAATCACTAAATCAGCTCTGGCTGATATGTTTGGTTGGCAATTGATTGAGTCACAACCGTTGCCCGAAGGATATGCTACTCCATTCTGGCAAGTACTCACTCGCTTGCCGAAGAGTGCTAGTTATGAAACTCATTGTGCTTTCTCTTCAGAAATTGTAAGTGATTCTTATCGCTACTTCTCTCGACTCATGTCCTACACCATATATGGTCGTGCTGAAAATAATCACAAGATTCAAACGGGTGAGTTGGCTCTGTTATATCACGTTCATGATGGCCAACTAGTGGATTGGACAAACTTGTTAATTAGCAGATTCTTGTATCAAGCCAAGCAAGCTAAAGGTGCAATTGTCCTAGGAGGTTTTGTAACAAGGATTGCTGAGAGGTTGGGTGTATTTAATCGCAATACCACCAATTTACCAGTGGTAGAAGGCTGGCCCACTACTATCAATGTCGATTACTTGATTGGTATGCACTTATTGCGTCGACATAAACTTTTAGGGCTGTGTAAAGTGGATCACAAGCGTAAGCATGCTTCAATACCAATGAAGGATCATGATCTAGAGCTGAATCCGAAAAATACTCTTAAGGACCAGGTTGCAGGGTTGCAGAGACAAATGGCGAGGATGGAGAAACAAATGGGAGACATGTTTTCCTATATGCAGAGGCACCTTCCACATCATACACCTTGATTTTGAGGGGAGTTTTCTTTCTTAGCTTTTTAGTGTAGTTCTTGTGTCATTGAGGACATTGACCCATTCAAGTGTGGGGATGTGTTCTCACGAATAATAATATTATATATAAAAAAAAAATAAAAAAATTGCATATTGCCTTGTCTTAATTTTAGGATAGTCATGATAGTTGCATTTAAATTAGAGCATATAGTTATTTAATTTGGCATGCATTTTTTTTAGTAGATTTTTATTTTAATTAATTTTTTTTATAGTTTGCATTTTCATAATTTCATGAAAGTTTGTCGAGCAAGTCAATTTCCTATGATGAGCTTATTTGCATAATTTCTTGGTTAGTAGTCTTGATCATATGTGATGTCTTGCATGCTTAGAAATTGCTTGTGCGGGAAGTTGTAGTTACACTATAACTGTTCTAGAGGCGAGATTTAGACTAGCTTATTTCTTGAGTCTTAACTATGGGTCGGGCGTAGAATTTTGACTATTCCCTTCTGAGCTTGGAGTCTATAATTCTTAAGTGAGGGGGAGCTTCGGGATATACATGCCTTTCTAAAAAAAAAAAAAAAAAACAGAAGAAAAAATACATGTATTAGCAATAAAGTTCACAAAAAAAATGGTGGTAGAATTGATTAGGTTGGGCTCATTAATACTCGAGTAATTAAGTCTGAGGGGACTTTGTGCCTAGTAACCTAAAGCCTTTCATGGTTTGGGATTACTGACCCAACGCTCGCTAAATGGGTATTAGTGTATAAATCTTTAGGGATCTCAACCATTGCACGGTCAAATAAGCCACCTAAACCGCATGTGAACAATTTGGTTGGTGAAGTCTTATGGTGGTCGTAACTCATTTACACCGAGAAGCGTCCTGACCTTAGACCGAGCATGTACACACCAAATAATAGATATTGAAAAAAAAAAAAAAAAAAGAAGAAGCATATATAGGAGAGGCATGGAAGTTCCTTGGTGACCCTAAACTGTAGTTGACTCTAATGTAACGAAGTGTTTAAGCATTATTCTGATTAACGACTCATGGCTAAGATTCTGTTGAAGTTTGTTGGTCTTTATGTTGTTTCATTAGAGAGCATGTTGAGCACACACGATGCACTCCGTACTTGCAGTGAAAGAGTTGCATGACTAATGTGTGTGATAGATGAAATCCTTGATTGTTGCATATTCTGAGGATTATATGTTGACAAGGTTGATAATTTCATGATTGGGATCTATGCATATTCATTTAGTTTGCATTCATATTAGTTGCATTCTTAAGACTTGGCAGAAAAGAAATGGATTTTGTGGGTACATTCACTATAGGCCCTCACGAGACCTTACTCGTCCACTAGGGCTGCCTAGGGGTTTAAAGGGCTTGTTGCATATGCCAAATGCAACCGTGATCACCTACGGAAGTGGTATATATCTATTAGGTGTTAGCTTAAGTTTATTTTATTTGCCCGAGGACGTGCAAAACACTAAGTGTGGGGATATTTGATAGAGCATATATTTATATATGCTTTTATATGATTTTATTCCCATAATTTTAGTATTTTGTAAATAATCGGGTTATTACTAATTGATTTTAAGTGTTTAATGGCAGGAAAATAAATATTCCTAAAGTTGGATTAAATCAAGCTTAATTGGGCTTAATCAGGTGAAAATTCAGATTTTACGGGCTACCTGCGCAGCAAATCTTGTTTGGGCCATAACTTGAGTTCCGGACGTCAGAATTAGACGATTCAACAGCCCACGCGAAGATATCTTAATTGTCTACAAGTTTAAAGTGGTCCAGCTATCTAAAGACAAAAGGATCAGCCCAGAATCAGGCCTGAAAGTCAGCCCACGAATTTTGTCTCAGAATCCAACTTGTTTTAGGAAATCGGAATTGTTTTTCGAGGAAACCATTAAAACATTATTATTATTAGGGTTTTATTATTATTAGATATCGAAGAGAGTGTATTGAGAGATAGAGAAAGCTTTGGGAGATAACTTGAGCAAAGATTGAAGGGATTCAGTCCAAGTTCGAGAGATTTCGTCAAGTTGTATTTTCTTACTCTTGTACCCTTTTGACATGATTTCAGTAATATATATATTCGTGTTTTCTTTAATTGTTATGGGTAACTAATCCTCTAATCCGAGGATTGGGGAGTATTTGTTGGCTTAATATGTTTGTTTGATCTAAGATTGTGGTTTCTCTATGTATGCTAATCTGTCATTGAGCGCTTAACACAGTTATAGGAGTCGCGAACCTGTAATTGTATCTGTAGGATTTATAATGAATCAGGAGAGGATTTATATTTCTTGTACATGATATGACAGACATAACTTGATTAATTAATCGGGAGATTATTAGGCGAGTTGTGAAACAGAAAATCCTTGGTTCGTGATAGCTTATAAGTTGGTTTTGATTGATCATGGGAGTGACTTCAAGATTAAGTTATAGGTATTATTTTGTATCTTGGGAGAGAACATTATAATCAATAGAAGGATTGTTTTTAGCAGAGTGGAGACTTGTTTATCACGATTGATTGACATTCATTGTAGCCAGCAAAGAAACCTGATTCTTGGATTGCTTTTTATCATCGTTAATTCACACTTTTAATTGCTTTATTAGTTTAATTTAGTTGATAGTAAAAACCACAATTTATTCTCTAAACTTCTAAATAGAAAGGAGTAATATACTTGATTTAATATTGTATTCAGTCCTTCCCTGAGAACGAACTTTACATAATTTCACTGCAACAAGTTTATGAAGTGAATTTCAAATTCAGGAAAAGATAGGTCAAAATGATATGTTGCAACTTGCAAGTAGAAATGTTTTTGAGATAAAAATTTGAAGTCCGCCCATTGGATAGGGTGCGGTGTGACACCTAGCCTAGCTTAGCTAGCCCATGACATTTCTTTCCGTTGGCAGTTGGTGCAAAGAAGACCAGCTGCTATTCATTCCATCAGCAGCAGCATTATATAAATAATGGAACACATCTTTGAACTAGCTAGCTGTTAGATACTAGATAGCTGCTGACTCTCAGAATGGAGTAAATAGAAGAAAGGACGGTTAATGATAAAATGACACTACTGAAGAGGAAGATGTTTTATTCAATTGCAGTACTAGTATATGTCTGAATTATGTGAGCAGAATCGTAGATGCTAAACCCGTTGGTCTTTGTTACTAACAGATCTGGCAATGATTTCTCCCATGTACAAAGGTTGGTTTATCCCTCCCATTTTTTGGTGGTCGTTTGTTAGACATGAAATAATAATAATAATTTATCCACAAGATATACATACGCATGTGTATGTGAGATGTAAGGTCTTGGCTTAATGCGAGCAATACAACAGTAAAGTAATAAAATACAGTAATCACTTGCTACTACTGTACTACACTTGGTTGTAATCATTCTCTTAATTACTACTCAATTGAGATCCACACAGTTGTTTTTGTTTTTGTGTGGTCGTCGTCTAAGTCCAAAATGAAGATCAAGCCCCCGTTTATGACTGAGAAATCCCCAAGCAGGCTGTTGATATTAGCCGTCGCTATTCTATTCCTCTTCAGCGGGGCGCTGGTACTTTCCAGCTACATCCTCGCCGTCGACAGTCCTTTCCTCCTCCTCCGCGGCGGCGACAACTCCGATTCAACGGAGAGGACTCAGCTAGAAACGATCCTCCACTACGCCACCTCACGCGTGGTCCCGCAACAGTCCCTGGCAGAGATCAAAGTCTCTTTCGATGTTCTTCTCTCTCGGGCACCTTGTAACTTTCTTGTGTTTGGACTCGGCCATGACTCCCAGATGTGGCACTCTTTCAATCCACGCGGCACCACTCTATTCCTGGAGGAGGATCCAAAGTGGGTCCAGACGATCTTGAAGACAGCACCGTTCCTCAATGCACGGCACGTGATCTACCGGACCAAACTCTCAGAGGCGGATAAGCTTTTACAATCCTACCGTTGGCAACCCGAGTGCACACAGATGATGTTTCTACGTGGGAATGACAAGTGTAGGTTGGCCCTAACTGAGCTGCCTGAGGAGGTGTATGATAAGGAATGGGACCTCATCATGATTGACGCGCCAAGAGGCTACTTTCCAGAAGCGCCTGGAAGGATGGCAGCGATCTATTCAGCGGCAGTTATGGCCAGGAACAGGAAAGGAAAGGGCGAGACGCATGTGTTTCTGCACGACGTGGATCGCAGAGTAGAGAAGGCTTATGCCGAGGAGTTTCTGTGTAGAAAGTATTTGGTCCAATCCAAAGGAAGGCTCTGGCACTTTGAGATTCCATCGCCCAACACCACAGCCTCAGATTCATTGCCTAATACCGTTTTTTGCTGAGGGGAGGGAGGGAGGGAGGGAGGGAAGATCCAACTCCAACACCGTTTTTTACTGTTACACTATCAATCACCTTCTTTTTCCTGTTGCCTCCCACATTCACACTTTTTTTGTTTTTTTTAAAAGAAAAGGAAGAAAAGAGCATTGTGATAATGTAAGTAAGTAGCTGCTTTCAAATAAGTACTATTTATCTGTTGACAGACAGGCAGACAGACAGAATATAGTGGGTTTAGCAAGGAGGGGAAACAAAATGCTTTTGTCTTTCATACTGTTTCTTGTTATAAGCATAGCACGCTGTCAGAATTATAATCTTTTCCATGTTAATTACTGGATCTACCGGTATTAATATTACTATTGGTGGCTAACTATCGTCAATGTAACTACCTATGTTAATACTATATTATTAATATTGAAATACTGAAAAATTCTAGAAATTATCCAAAATGTGATTCATGATTTTAATTATTATTATTTAAACATAGTCAATTTGGTCATCGGCTTGCACTCCAACGTATACTAATAGCAATTCGAGAAATCAAGCATCACATCACAGAGAAGGTTAAAGTAGGCTTTGACCGATAGATTTAATCCAACAATCTTTGCCGATTGGTTGTCTGCGATTGATGAGTTATTTCACTCGTAAAAATGAGCGGCGAGTTCGGTTTGTTAAGATCTGGAAAATACGGTCTCAAATCTCACTTTATAACGTTACATAATGTAATGTTTATAATTAATTTTTAAAAAAGCTAATATGTATTCAAAATTTTAATTCACAAAAAAAATCAATTAAAAATAATGATTTTTATTACCCGTTCAACCCATTAATCTCCTACAAAATGGTCGATTGATTCGATTTTTGTAATCCGATTAATCTTTATAAAATTTTCTCAATCAAAATATGTATAATAAATTATTAAAATTGAATACTATATTACTTTAAATATAAATAATTATAGAATTTATGATATAATAAATATATTTGTTATTAAATAAATAATTTTATAATTATAACTAAATATTAAAAATAATATCTTAATATTAAAGTACAACTGACTCACTCCGATCAATCCTTCTGATTAATCGACGATTTCCAATTAATCCTCAATCAGTAGCTCAACTGACATGGTCCTATTCCCGATTTCCGATTTCTATAGCACTGCACAACACACTTTAAAAAAATCTTAAATGTTAGTTATAGAATTATATTTTATAGGAGCACTAAAGTGATTGTCGAGAAGTGAAAAAATGTATAGATTGAATGGGACAAATGAGTAATTTTTTAATGTTATATTTGTGATTATAAATATGATTGCGAGTTGTAAATCATGTTTTTATATATAAAATAGCAAAGCCCTAGGTTCGTGCCTAGGACTTTACTATGTTAAGGGTCACAAATTATATATATAATAATGTTCAATATAATTATATTTGATTATAATTTAAAAAGTGAAAATGATAGTGGGCCAACTATCATTACACGAGTATATACTCTGATGATTATCATTCAAATATTATTTTTCGCCTCCCTACCAAAATAATCACTTGAAATATATAAAAACCCTTCGCTTTTTATAATTGAAATATTTTTAAATATTCTCGTCGAAACATATCTTTTCTGACTAATTTTTACTTAGTTTTTTGATGAATTTAATTATTAAAAAACTTATTTAAAATTCAATAAAATATATTAAACTGAAAATATGTATTAATTATTTCTAAATCTATTTTTACTAACACTATTACTTTTATACAATACAATTATATATTTAAAATTAAATTAAATATTCAAACCAGAAGTCCAGAATAGTGTCAAGTCGTCGAGATAAAAAAATGCACATGTAAAATCGGGTTGAACCCGTATGATCGGATTATTATCTTGCCGGGTCCAGTTATCTGTGCACAAAAGTAACTAAACCTAACACCCATATTTGGGCAAGAACCTTGTTGTGCCCAACAATCCTGTTTTGATATAACTGAGCGTTACTTGATTCCTTCACTGAGTTACCCCAGTGTTTAGGATTGGATTTGGAGGGGTGATCAAATGTACGGAGGTGGTGATACTGAATCAGAGCGGACTGCTTTCAGAAAGGCAGAGAAAATTTACAAGCTTTATTACCAAAGTAACACCAAAAAGTATTACTACGCATCTCCTATTCCATCTTCTATCAAACTTTTTGACAACATAAGCATTAACGATATTTATTATTATGTAGGAAAAAGCAACCAAGAGCTGTGGATTTGACTCAAGTTTTGGACTTCAAGTCCATTGTTCAATTATTCAATGCAAATGGTCAAGTTCCTCCAGGGGTTTCATTAGCAGCTGCCCCCCAATTTGATCGTCCGGTTTTTTGCTTAGAAAAACACCCCGGTGTGTTAAATACTCTCTGTCTCAAATTCGCTTCTTCTTTTTTCCCATTCATGCGATTGGCTTAGTTCGCTTGATTCTGAAATTAGATCTAATGTATTATTATTTATTTGTATAGTTTTTTGGATTTTATGATTCTCGTCGCAAATTGTATTATCTAGACTATTATTGCCTTTTGTACTGCAGGGTTTTACTTCATACCACAAGCATTGAGCGTTGCGGAACAGTGTCACTGGATAAGGGAAAGTCTAACTAGCTTTCCTCAACCACCTAATAGAACAAATCACAATGCAGTTTATGGTTCAATACATGACTTGTTCATTGCAGCTAAAGAAAGGAAGGTCTTAGTTGAAAACCAGAACTGCCTAAAAGGTTTGCTCCCTGATAACAATTCATTAGCAACTGATCTAGCTTATAGATGGGAATTGTCTGAAGAACCAAGTGTGACATCAAGAGAAAGTACTATCAAGTCAATATCAGCATCTACTTTGCTGCGGAAGTTACGGTGGAGTACTCTTGGACTGCAGTTTGATTGGTCCAAGGTCATTTTCTAATCATAATATCTATGCATTTCAAGTGCCTGTTAAACTGTAGAACTACCCATAAGTTTGAGAGCTTCGTGTATATATTATGGCATGTAGATAGTACATATGATGTGCCCTTTACCTTTGACCCATTCGGGAATCTTAATATCTACTACAAGCTGAGCGGATCACTTAAAGTTTACAATTGTGTTTGGACCATGATGAGGATGTTTGGATCTTGAGGAGGAACGAGAAAGAAAATAAAAGAAGTCTTTTATTTTTATTATTAAATAGTTTAATCCTATTTAGTATTTGAAAATTAGTTTAGTTGTATATTTAATTATAGATGAGGGCTAGCATTTTATTAGTCAAGTTGTTTATTTATCTATAACAAAGGCTAATTGTTAACTGTCGCCCATTAGATATTTTATTCTCTGTATAATGATGTAATCTCTGTATATCATGGTAGCTTCAGATACGGTGACACCACACAGGAACAAAGCACGGGGATTCGCCAATCATCGAAAAGAAGAGTCCTGGATATGGACTCGGCAATAATAATAATAATAATAATAATAACAACAACAACAACAACAACAATAACAATAATATAGGATTAATATATGTTAAACATTAAACAACTCTTTCATGTAATAAAACCGTGTTCACAGTAAGTGGCAATCATATACAAGATTCATTCCAATGCATTTTCATTGCTAGAAGAATGTCCATCTTTCATAAAAAGAACAACCCTCTCATCGAAGCGAGTCTATCGTATGTTTGTCGAAATGCCACATGGCGAGTCGGACACGCATACGACACCCACTTTGAAGAGTTTGTGCTTTTTAGACAAACATTGTTTTCTGTGAATTGAAATTGATTATTGTGGATTCAAACTTGGGGTAGTGATTTGAGTTACGATTCAATCACCCGAGGTTTGTTTGTCTTAGTTTTGTTATCTTGTTCTCATCGACGAGGTGTGAGAAAGAAATAAAAAGAGTCTTTTGTTTTTAGTAGTAAATAGTTTAATCGTACTTGATGTTTGGAAATTAGTTTACTTGTATATTTAATTATACTAGCTTATGAAATATGAATCATAATATTTGGTAATATATAATTTAGTTTTAAAGTTAAATTTATGTTATAATAATGTGCATCTTTTAATTAAAATAGGTTTACTAAATAATTATAGACATGTTTGGGTTAATATATATTTATTGGGTATGTTAAATAAATTTTGAATGATTAAGGCTATTAAAAGACTTATAATAAGTGCTCCAGGAGATATGTTTTTATGAAAATGTTTAAATGTGTTTTAGTTAATCAAAAGACTCATAAAACCCATGTTATAAAATTAGCTCATAGTCCATGCACCGCACGGGTGACTTATAAATTATAATAATTATTCTTTTTTAAATATATTTTAATATTTAATTTATATTTAATAAATGTATTCGGGTTAATATATATTTATGATTTTAAAAAAGTTTTTAATATTTAAGCCTGTCAAAAAACTTGCAAATAAATAAGTTCGATAGATATGTTTTATGTTTTAATGGGTTTGTTTAAATATGTTTTAGGTATAATAAAGAGGTTCCGCTAAAAAAATGTTCATTAATCGGCCTAAATATTGATCGGCTGACCGAAATTTTAACGAGCTTTAATAGTATAGCACATATGCGGGCCTGGTAGTTTAGTAATCAAGTAGTTTATTTATTTACATTAAAGGCTAATTGTTAGCGAGCCTTAGTCCATTAGGTATTTTATTCTTTATATAATGATGTAATTCTCACATATTATAATAGTAGTCATTCACTGACATGGTTTTCTATGAATTGGAATTGATTATTGTCAATTTAGGGATTTAAACTTGGGATAGTGATTTGAGTTGCCATTTAATCACCCGAGAGGTTTGTTTATCTTAGTCTTTGTTAACTTGTTGTGCATCAAATGGTATCAGAGCTTAGGTTTTTTGATTTTTTTAATTGTTAGGAGATCTTGAATTTTGGGAAGAAAAACTGGTATTGTTCATTAAGGTCTCTGTTTAGTGCCGGAGTTACCTTTTATCATCAGAGCTATTGTTCATCTGCTCAATCTTCATCAAGCTCATCAAGGATAATGTTGACATCACTGTTCCATTAGTAATTGAAAAAAAGACGAGAAGAAAGTAGGAGAACAAGCTTGTGAACTGAAAGGGAAGGTTGCTATGACGCAGAATGAGGGTAACCCTAACGTTTATCTTTATATTTCGTGTAAAATTGCATTTTAGTACCCTAGGGTTTTCTGAAATTCCAGATCTGGTCCCTGATTTTTCAGCATTTTTCAAAGTTGTCCCTGAAGTCCTTGGAAATCACGAACCTGGCCCTGTCAGGAACTAAAAACTGATCCCTCAGCCTTGCAGAATGGCATATGGCTTAAGAATCGCATAACTAAAAACTGAACCCTCAGCCTTGTAGAATGGCATAACAATCTCATAACAGCCCCTCACAATTTTATAATTTCCACTCTAGTCCCTGTATTTTCAGAATTCAACAATTTAAGCTCTACAGCTTCTTTGTTTTTAACATTTCAGCCCCTTCTTAATTTTCGTTTTTTCATGCGTGAAAACCTGTCTAAAGGCATAAAGTCTGCAATTGACCAAGTAATATATCACATTCTTTGTTATGAGGATGATTGTGATCTCTCACAGTATGAAGTTTATGTTCGTCATGATGAACATAAATTAATTGAATACAAGCTGACAATGGGAGAGATTGTTGATGAAGCTCGTGATGAACTTGAAAGTTTGGAAAAGAAGTACGAAATTGTGTTGGGAGAAGAAATTATTAACATGCAAATGAAGAAGAAACTTGTACATCTTAAGTTCAAACATTATATATTTGGAGAATGGAAAGTAGTCAAAGGGGATGAAATCACAAGGGAATCTGGGTGTGTTGATGATATAAATATAGAAATTGAAGATCCATTTGATGATGTTAAAGAAGTTGAGGATAAAGAGGTTGGTGAGGATCGAGTACTGGAAACCAGGCCACAAAATGACTATTTCCAAATTGTCGAGGAATATAAAGTGGTTGGTGATCTTATTGAAGTTGACCATATCGAGGTTATCATTCCAGAACACTGGGTTGCACCTCCTTCGCTTGCTAGTCGGTGGAATTTTGCATCTCAACTTTTTTTTAAGAAAACCGTAACATTTTTGTTTCAGTCCAGTTCAGTTTTATATGGTTCTTGCCTTCTACAAAACCTGTGCTCGAGTTTTCTCTAAGGGGGGAATGAATAGAAACGAGAAGGAAAATAAATGGAGTCTTTTTTTCTATTAGTAAATAGTTTAATGCTGTTTAGTCTTTGGAAATTAGTTAGTTGTATATTTAATTATATGTGGGGCTAGTAGTTTATGAGTCAAGTAGTTCATTTATTTATAACAAAGGCCGATTGTTAATGTGCCTTGGTCCATTAGATATTTTATTTCTATATAATGATTTAATCTCCACATAGCATCGTAGCTTCGAGATACATATGAATTGGAATTGATTATTCTCAGTTTAGGGATTTAAACTTGGGATAGTGATTTGAGTTGCACCCTAGGTTTGTTTGTCTTAACTTTTGCTATCTTTACGTGCATCAGACCTTCTTTCTTGTGCTATAATATTCATGAAGAAGGGGTATTTATACTGTCGGTGTGAAAATATATTATCTAGTTTTTATTAGAGGATGATTCAGCTAGTTTAATTGGTGAAAAGGTGGTTGTACACCCCGCATATACTTAGTGGCCCATCCCTCTCTAAATTGTCATAATTTATGCATCTGCCGTATCCAAGCAAAAAAATGCTATAGGGGTTTTCAGATATAGTCAGGAGAATATATAGCACTTACTTGAGCAATGTCATGGTCTAGCTCTACCCTCTCATTGCCAGTATTTTGGTTTTTTTTTTGTTTGTGCAAACTGATGTGCTCATTATATAGCCTAATCCAAGACATAATATCTCATTATGATATGCTAAGAACATGCTTCATTTTTTTTTATCTTTTCTTCGTGAATGTGAATTCTGGACCTCAGTTTTCATTTGTAAGAAGAAAAACTAAGAATTTTCGTATGCAGCGGAGTTACAATGTTGATCTTCCTCATAACAAGATCCCTGATTTACTTTCTGAACTGGCTAAAAAGATGGCAGCTCCTTCTATGTCATTGGGAGAAGAATTTCAGCCTGAAGCTGCAATAGTTAATTACTTTGGAGCAGGTATTCTTTAATGTTATTAGGTTCCTAATTGAATATGGAGGTAATTGCATTTTACACCCCACAACTTCCGTTCAAAAACCAATGTGTAGCAGAATTTTAAAAAACGCAAATTGCACCGTATAACTTTCACCTGCCAGTCATTTAGCATCCCTTCCGTTACTTTTGCATTAACTTTTGTTTTTCTTGTTAAATAGTGAAGGGAAAAATGAAATTTCAGTGTTTCATTTATAAAAAGTAATTTTAAAATTATATTAGTACTTGAAATTCTTAGCTTGATATATAAATATATGGGTTTGATGGCTTTAAAGTTACTCTTAGTTAATTACCTAGAGTTAAGGCATATTTCTATACAAAATAAAGGTTATTTTTGTAAATTCAAAGGACTAGATTCTATTATTACGAAAAGAGCATCAAACTTTCCTATACCAATTGCATACGACTTTAGGTAACTTTCCAACTGTCGACTTTGAATTTCCTTCTCTAAATATGTACACATTAAACGAAAAAAATATCAAGTTTAATTTAAAACTACATTCTATAGATGTTCATAATTCATAAGTTAAATTTGATTACTTGTTATAATTATATATTACAATTTAAAAGTTCAAATATAAAAATAATTTGATAAATATATTTTAAAATCATGTAAAATTCTAATTTATATATCATGCTAAAAGTTTCAATTATTAATGTAATTTAAAAATTACTCTTTACTAATAAAATACTGAAATTCTAGTTTTTGCCATTCATTATTTAACGGCAAAAACAAATTTTAACGAAAAATTGATGAAAAGGGTGTTAAGTGATTGCACGGGAGAAAGTTACAGGGTGCAGTTTGCATTTTTAAAGTTCTGCTATAAATTTGTTTTTGAAGGTGTAAAATGCAATTACCTCTTAAATATATGTTTAAATGATAGATTACTATGATATGTAATATACCTTTTCAATGAGGTGACGCACGGGCGATTATATAGTTCTGAAGTTATTATTTATATTTAATTTTTAACTTCATTTCATTAGTGTTTTAGTATTGTTGGATGCCCATAATTAGTTTGAATAGGGAATTTATGGTAATGAGTTGAAGTTTGATTAATTTATATTAATAGATTGATTATATCTCTCTTAGAAATTTAGTTTTTACAATGTGTTTTTTCTATTGTAAATCGGTAGTATAAACAATGAACATTTTTATTATTTTTTTCCAAATGTTTTTCGAATATTAATATGTGATTTTTTTTTGATTAATTTTAAATTATATTTTCACATTTTTTTTATTTGTACGGAAAAAAAATATATTATTTATCTTATATTGGCTTCCTGTTTAGACTTAAGAAGAGTTACATGATGGTTCGTATTTGTCTTGGAGTAGAACACGTTGGAGGTAAGAAGAGTTACATGATGGTTCGTGTTTGTTTTCGAGATAAATACGTTATAATTAAGAAGAGACATGTTGGTCTGTCTCTCATTATTTATATTTGTTTTTCCTAAAAGATAGAGAAAAGGGTAATTTAGAAATGACCAAAATTATGTAGCCAAACTCTACTACAAATTATCTCTATGTTCGCGTATCATATAATAGTATAGATGTAATAAACCTTTTTTATTAGGGGACATGCTGGGTGGCCACCTCGATGACATGGAGGCAGATTGGAGCAAACCTATTGTAAGCATGAGGTATTTTGCTTGGGTCACTTGTCTATCTAACTTTTTAATCTAGTGCAAAAAACAGAACACATGGCTTGACTTATTATGTATATCTTCAGCTTAGGATGCAAAGCGATTTTCCTTCTTGGAGGAAAGTCTAGAGAGGATGAGCCTATAGCCATGTTTCTACGAAGTGGTGATATTGTTCTTATGGCCGGAGAAGTTAGAGAGTGCTTTCATGGTATAGTAGTTTTATTTTTTGTTTTCTTGTTTTCTGCATTCAGCTCATATTGACTGATCTAATTTTGCAGTTGTCTCTTCTTATCATATATCATGTAGTGTTGCTTTTCTGGCATTTTTTTTCCACTTATAATAATTAAGTATGTGTAAAATAATACATTTACAAATTATCCTACTTAACCTTGTGAATGATAACACAACTTGGTTTCAGACACTTCTAATTAAAATATGTTGCAAGTTACGGTTTTGTCACTTCTCAGCTTCTTATAAGTAAGTTGCACAAACACTTTGCTACTTGCTCGTTGTAAAAGCAATTTGTCTTTGTCAATAGTGCACACAGCCTAGTTATATCGATTATCTAAGAGAAAGATGCCATGGTTCACTATGAAGAGCTTTATCAAGGTAAGAAAGACCTTAAAACTAAGAAGTAAAATATAATTAGGGTAATTGAAACGCAGATCCTCCCCCTCTAGGCAGTAATCCGTGGTCTCATCGCCAATAGTCTAAATCAACATAAAGATTGTTGCATTTTGTTGGATGAATATGACACCGAGTTGCAAAAGATGAATTAAATTTCATTATAGCAAGTTGGTGGACTTGTTATTTTCGCTAAACAAGTTGGTCGACTCATATTTATTATACAGAGAAAATAAGGTTAGCTCTTAAATACTTAAACGGAGCTGCGAAAAAGAGGGTGTATATAGTAATCAATATATATTATGACCCTTTGGTGATTAATATTATGGGATAAACTATTGAAAGTCTGATATGTATTAGTTTTTTAATTCAACCCCATAAAGGGTTGTTGGTACTTGAAGTGGTATGAATTAGGATGGTATGGGTTGAAACCTAATTTCTCACTCCATGTGTCTGGTTTATCATGAAAATGAATGTAATATGTTTGGTTTAAGATATTTTAGAATTTTTTTTTTTTTGTTTTTTGAAAAATACGCACTTGCATATATTAACTCTCTTCATCAATGAGGTTACAAATAAATTCTGGAGCAGTGTGATCCCACTCCACAAGACATGGCATGGAATGAGTAGCCTGAGCTAACATATGCGCTACTCTATTCGCAAATCTACGGTCAAAAGACACCAGCACTTCCTCAAAATGCTTAAGAATCTCAATACAATCTTCTATAATAACATGAAAGTTAGAGTTCTTCCGAGGCCCATGTACTGCTTCTACCACCAATTTTGCATCCATTTCAAAGATACGAGTTGTTCTCCAACCTTTCATCCATGTTAAGGCTTCCTTAAAACTCAATGTCTCCGCTTCCCTAGCTTGCATGCGTCCAGGAGTGCTATTTATTCTAGCTCTGAAATAATGACCTTCATCACGAACTACACAGCCAACACCTATATGATCAGCCCCAGGATTACAAGCCGCATCCACATTAACTTTCACCCAACCCGGAGGAGGTTTACACCACTTTTTCATCGGCGTACCTATTGAAATTTTCTGATGTTGGTCCTCCTGTACTCGCTCCCAGTCTGGACACGGTAACCACGGGACTTTCCATATTCTTGTGTTCCTCCCATCCCCTATCCTTTTTCTACCTTGTTTCACCACATCTTGGGTTGTCTAGGTTTGTAGCCCAGGTTTGCTTCTATAAAATCATTGTTAGCGTAGTACCGAGCGCTTTCATTATAATAGTCACCAGAGGGTTTGCGCCATTCATTAGTCTCCACGCTTGCTTAGCTAGCATAGCTATATTAAAATCCCTCAAATTTTTAAATCTTAAACCCTCTCCTTTCACCTCACACAAACGATCCCACGCCATCCACTTAATTCCCTTCTGACCATGACCACTCCCCCACCAATAAGCATTCATTTTTTTCTTAATTTTGTCACAAATATCCAAAGGGATCAACAATAAATTCATCTAGAAGTTCGGAATAGATTGAGCGGCTGACTTTAGTAATGGTACCTTACCAGCTTTCGAGATGTTTTGGACACTCCAGGTCTGTAATTTCTTCTCCACTTGATCCAGAAGAAAATTGAATACTGACCTTTTCCTTCTTCCTATCTTCATTGGCATGCCCAAATATTTCCCCGGGTCTTCCTTTTCCTGCACTCCCAGCTGCTCACAACCCCCCCCCCCCCCCCCGAGCCTCTCTTCTTGTATTAGTTGAGAATGTCACAACAGACTTATTAAAATTGATGATTTAACCCGATATTTCTGCATATCGATCCAAAATACGCCTCATAACACCAGTTCTGCTTTGTTTGCCTTGAAAAATAGATAACAATCATCCGCAAACAGTAGATGCGAGATTGCTGGTGCACCCTTGGTGATAGGAATCAGTGTGTATCATGTTTGTCAGTGTGTATCCTGTTTGAGTTTAATCTTGACTTAACAGTGGGGAAAGTTATTATCAGTAGTATTATTTCAATTGTGTACTTGACTTTGTATCATCTAGTTCTTAGTAGCTACAGCTAGAACCTTTAATAAGTAGTTGGGAGCTGCACTATTATTTTACCCAGCTGTTTGGGTTTGTAAACAGCCTATATATACCCCTGTATCAGCTTCTTATGAAGGCAGACTTTGATTATATATATAAAACTTTTCTCTGAATATTGATAATATATCAATTTGGGGATAGCTTGGGGTAGAGATTGTTCTGCGGTTCAATCTCCCAAGGGTATTAATCACTGTTCTTATTGTTCTTATCATAATCTTGTTATTATAACCTTATTCTTGTCATTGTGCTGCGTCAAATTGGCACCAGAGCTAAAATTCTGGTTGTTATCATTGTTAGAGTTCATCCTACTGTTACTGTTCATCAGCTGCCATATTCACCCTGATTTCCGTCCAAAACCTGACCATTTCTACATAATCTAGAAACCAAATTTCAGTCCCTGTACACCATTCCTCTCTGCTAAAAGAAATAAAATGTCAAGGAAGAAATAGAGAGAAGCTGGAAGGAGATAACATATCTAAGGAAAGCAAAGGAAATCACTGAAGTTGTCACTGTCATCTTGCAACAGAAATTTATTACATGGCTGTTCATTTCACTACGCGTCCACTGTTGTGCTGTAGCGAAACGAGGGAGGTAACCTATACCCCTGTCAGGACATCCTAATATTCTTAATCATGCTTGTTATAGAGGCCTGCCTGTTCTTAACATCACAATCAGCCTGATCTTTTAATTTCAAAACCAACAATCCATTTCGTTTTCCATGTTCCTGCTAATGTAACCATGTTCATATTCTGAGTTTTTCTACATACCCACCCGCTGCATCTAATATCAGTTTGGTTGATTTAAAAAAAAAAAAAAAAACAGAGAGAGATTTACATTTTAATTCTAGGACTAAATATTCATGTGTTGGGAATTTTAATTCACAGTTTGGTATTTAGCCTTCTTTTACATTTGCATGACTTCATTTGCTTAGTTTGCACAATATTCCATGTTAGTTGCATATACATGTCTTCTTTATTATATTTCCAGAACCAGTGATAGCATTAGTGGTCGACTATAATATAGTTGTTTACGTTAAATTTCTATCATATCTCAGCTGTGCATTTAGTCATATCATGGTCATCACTCGTAGCGGAACCGATAACAACTCACAAGACCCACCTCATGAACCTCCTGAGCCAACTTTAGCTCAATTGTTGCAGAGTATCCAAGTCCTCACAATGTCTATGAATGATAAGTTTGATAGCTTAAGTGACGATGTCCATAGAGATATAGTTCCACCTCGACGTCAAAATGTTGAGGCTATTATTCCTCGACATATGGGAGGACACGGGGGAGGTAGAAATCAAAGGGAACCCCCTAGACATCATGACAACTATAGGAACGATCCACCTGAATATGACGATCATTATGATTATAATGAGCGTCGAGACGAGGGATACCGTAATTATAGAAATCATGATAGGTATGAGGGAAGAGATGATGTGCTCAAAATTAAGATAGATGCCCCAGAGTTTGATGGGAGATTTGATCCCGATGTTTTCTCTGATTGGTTATCTAGTATGGACAAATTCTTTGATTGGCATATGATGAGTGACGAGCGTATGGTCAGATTCGCCAAGATGAAGCTTGTAAAGCAAGCTAAAATCTTTTGGGGTAGTGTTGAGAGAGACCTAGAGCGTACGAGGCAGCCTCCGGTTAGGCATTGGGCTGAGATGAAGATGCGCTTAACTCAGTATTATCTACCTCTAGGGCATAGAGATAGGTTAATGGAGCAGTTTGATAACCTAACTCAGGGTAGTTGGTCTGTTGCTGAGTATATCGGCAAGTACAGGGAGTTGATTCAAAGGTGCGAGCTTAAAGAGAGTGCTCGTATGAGCATCATTAAATTCAAAAATGGGTTACGACCCGAGCTCAAACGACAAATGATGAATACTCAAATCAACACTATTGATGACGTTTTTCAGGTCGCATTAGAGCATGAGTATCGACTCAAGGAATTCTCCCAACAGAGAGGGCTATCCTATTCGAGGCAGCCTATGAGTCGAGCTCTACCACAGAGTCGGACTATCCCCACATCTCAAGGAGCTAGTAGTAGTACGAGTGTTCCTAATAGAGACCCTACGAGAGCTCAGACTCCAGGGTCGTCCTCTCGAGTTAGAAACACGGAGACATGTTTTACGTGTCACGAGCCCGGACATAAGTCTTTCGAGTGTCCAAAGAAAAGATTAAATCTTCTTGAGAACTATGGAGAGGATGATGAGTTGTTCGAGGGTGACCTAGAGAGAGCCCATAACACCGATGATGAGGATGCTTTGCGAGACCTAGAGGAGACAGAAAGGCATGTAGGTGTTATGCGATGCTTGTTTACCAACTCGAAAGAGGATGATTGGAAGAGGACTTCCATATTTCACACCTTTAGTAGAGTTGACGGAGTAACGTCAAAGGTCATTATCGACGGGGGGAGTTGTTTAAATGTGGTTGCACAATCTGCAGTTGCGCGATCAAAGTTAAAAGTAGAACCACATCCTCATCCTTATAGTGTAGCTTGGGTCAACAAGACATCTATTCCTGTGACACACAGGTGTCTTGTTCCGATCCATCTCGAGGGCTACGAGGAGAGTATATGGTGCGATGTCTTCCCCATGGATGTTTCCCATATTCTTTTAGGACGACCTTGGTTGTATGACCGTAGTGTGACTCACTATGGTAGACATAACACATATGTGTTTACACACAATGGGAAGAAGATCACATTGCTTCCTAGTAGACCACGTGAGACTGTTAAAAGCGATGCAAAGGCAAATAGCATTCCTACACAACCGATTAAATCTCTTCATTTTTTGAAGAGGAAGGAATTCGAAACATGTGCTTTAGAGTCAAAGGTTGTGTACATGCTAGTTGCAAGAGAGGCGAGAGACATTCATGAACTGAGCGGTATTGAGATTCCTAGTGATGTTCAACAAATTCTTGATGAATTTGTTAATATCATGCCCAGTGAGCTGCCTGAGGGATTGCCACCTCTCAGAGATATCCAGCATGCTATAGACTTTATCCCCGGATCCTCTTTACCTAACCTACCACACTATAGGATGAATCCTTCTGAGCAGATTGAGATGAGGCGCCAAGTAGATGAATTGCTTAGGAAAGGATTTGTGCGAGAGAGTCTTAGCCCATGTGCAGTACCAGCCTTGTTCACACCTAAGGCTGATGGTAGTCTAAGGATGTGTTGCGATAGTCGAGCTATCAACAAGATCACTGTCAAGTATAGGTTTCCCATTCCTAGACTTGATGACATGTTAGACATGATTGTTGGAGCTCAGTATTTTACTAAGATTGACTTACGGAGTGGATATCATCAGATTCGTGTTAGGGAAGGAGATGAATGGAAAACTGCCTTTAAGACGGCCGATGGACTTTATGAATGGTTAGTTCTGCCTTCTGGGCTATCCAATGCGCCCAGCATATTCATGAGAGTCATGAACCAAGTGCTTCGTCCGGTTATTGGCAGATTCGTTGTAGTGTATTTTGATGATATTCTCATCTACAGTCCCACACGGGAGGAGCACTTGTCACACTTGCATCAGGTTCTAACACTTCTCTTAAATGAGAAGTTGTATGTGAACTTGAAAAAGTGCTCTTTTGTGCAGCATTCAGTCATATTCCTTGGATTTGTAGTCTCCAAGGATGGAGTTTCTGCAGACCCAGAGAAGGTAAAGGCTATTCGAGAATGGCCAGAGCCTTCGACTATCCATGAGGTCCGTAGTTTTCATGGATTAGCTACATTCTATAGGCGGTTCATTAGGGGTTTCAGTACCATCATGGCTCCCATCACTGATAGTATGAAGAAAGGGGAGTTTGTGTGGTCTAAATCGGTTGTGAAAGCCTTTGCTGAGATTAAGGAGAGGTTGATCCATGCTCCAGTTCTCGTTTTACCAGATTTTGGTAAGGTGTTTGAGGTCACATGTGATGCTTCGGGAGTGGGAATAGGTGGAGTGTTAAGTCAAGGTGGCCATCCTATAGCTTTTTTCAGTGAAAAGCTTAACGAGGCCAAGAAGAAGTATACCACCTATGATAGGGAGTTTTATGCTGTAGTTCAAGCGCTTAGGTATTGGCGGCATTATCTGTTGCCCAAGGAGTTTGTTCTTTATTCTGATCACCAGGCGCTTCAATATATCAACTCCCAGAAAAAGTTAAACCATAGACACGCCAAGTGGTTTGAGTTTGTTCAGGAGTACACCTTTGTACTCAGACATTGCAAAGGTACCGAGAATAAAGTTGCTGACGCACTTAGTAGAGTGACCCTTATTCTTAACACTATGAGTGTCGAGGTCGTAGGGTTCACACATATGATTCAGGACTATCCTTCGTGTCACGACTTTGGACCGATTTATGCTAGCTTACAAGATCCTAGTTCACCACCTTCCAGGGATTATTGTATTCACGATGGATACTTATTTCGCGGGATCCATTTGTGTATTCCTAATACATCCTTGAGAGAGTATCTCGTGAGAGAGTTACATGCGGGGGGGTTAGCTGGTCACTTTGGTCGAGATAAGACCATTGCTATTGTTGAGGATAGGTTCTTTTGGCCTAGTTTGAAGAGGGATGTTGCTCGTATAGTCGCAGAGTGTCGTACTTGCCAAACGGCTAAGGGTAGGAAACAAAATACGGGTTTATACACTCCTCTTCCAGTTCCCCATGTTCCTTGGGAAGATGTTAGCATGGACTTTGTTTTAGGATTGCCCAGGACTCATAAGAGTCATGATTCTGTCTTTGTTGTAGTTGATCGTTTCACTAAGATGGCTCATTTTATTCCGTGCAGTAAGACTGACAATGCTTCTCATATTGCCTCGATCTTCTTTAGTGAGATAGTGAGGATACATGGTGTTCCCTTGAGTATAGTATCTGACAGAGATGTTAAGTTTGTGAGTTATTTCTGGAGGACTCTATGGAAATTACTCGGTACTAGTCTTAAGTTCTCTACAGCCTATCATCCCCAGACCGATGGACAGACTGAGGTTGTTAATAGGAGTCTAGGTGATTTAATTAGGTGTCTTGTAGGTGAACATGTGTCTTCATGGGATAGGGTTTTACCTACGGCCGAGTTTGCGTATAATAGCTCTGTTAAAAGGTCTACAGGAGTCAGTCCTTTTCAGGCTTACATTGGTCGTCAGCCAAGGAAACCCATAGATTTGGTTCCCCTTCCCCCCTGCATATAGGTCTAGCGAGTCTGTAGAGTCATTTGCACATCACATTCATAAGTTGCATGCTGAGATACGACAGAAAATTAATTTAAGCAATGAAAATTATAAGTCTGCTGCAGATGTTCATCGCAGGTTTCGAGAGTATAATGAAGGTGATCATGTTATGCTACGACACCGCACAGAGAGGCTACCTCCCGGTGCTTGGAAGAAAGTGCATGCTAAGAGGATGGGTCCTTTTCGAATTCGAAAGAGGGTTGGTACTAATGCTTATGAGTTAGATCTTCCGACTGATATGACTATTGGCCCTGTATTTAATGTAGAAGATCTTACTCCTTTTCATGGAACCTCTGATATTTCTTCACCTTCTTCACCTATTAGTGTTCCTATGCCTTCTAGCCCCACTCAGCCTATATCTAATCCTCCACTACTTGTACCACCTACACCTCCCTATGTTTCAGCACAGCCAACAGTAGATGTGCCTGTTGATGTTCTAGATGAGAGATTTATGCCAACACGGCGTGGTGGTTTTCGACAGTACTTAGTTCACTGGAGTAACAGGTCAGATGATGAGCGTACATGGATTAGTGCTACAGATTTTCAGCGTCTTGCTCCTGATCTTTTTGAGCATTACACACAGTTCAGTTCGACAGAGCCAAACTTTTCCTAGTCGGGGAGAGTTGATAGGAATCAGTGTGTATCATGTTTGTCAGTGTGTATCCTGTTTGAGTTTAATCTTGACTTAACAGTGGGGAAAGTTATTATCAGTAGTATTATTTCAATTGTGTACTTGACTTTGTATCATCTAGTTCTTAGTAGCTACAGCTAGAACCTTTAATAAGTAGTTGGGAGCTGCACTATTATTTTACCCAGCTGTTTGGGTTTGTAAACAACCTATATATACCCCTGTATCAGCTTCTTATGAAGGCAGACTTTGATTATATATATAAAACTTTTCTCTGAATATTGATAATGTATCAATTTGGGGATAGCTTGGGGTAGAGATTGTTCTGCGGTTCAATCTCCCAAGGGTATTAATCACTGTTCTTATTGTTCTTATCATAATCTTGTTATTATAACCTTATTCTTGTCATTGTGTTGCGTCACTTGGCAATACGACACCGATGAATTAAACCAACTTCTTCACTTCTACGTATAATAGAGCTCAAACCTTCAGTGCACATGATACATATATAGGGAGATATTGGATCTCCCTGCCTAACTCCTCGACCTGGCATAACATACCTGAATTGTTCTCCATTGTGAAGAAAGTTGTAAGATACCGAGCAAATGAACGACATGATTCGATGAACCCGGACATGATGGAAACCAAATCTCTCCAACCTATTTCGAATAAATGCCCACTCCAACCGATCATAAGCCTTCGAAATATCCAACTTCAAACATGCAACTCCATTATTCCCTTGTGTACGACGTTTCATATAATGGTTAATCTCAAACGCTATTAAAGCATTATCCGTAAGCAAACGACCCTCAATGAAAGCGCTTTGTTTATCCGAAATAATAGATGGCAGACACGCCTTCAATCTTGTCATAACTTTAGATAGAATTCTCACAAGCACATTACACAAAGATATTGCATGGAGATCCCCCATTGTTTGAGGCTTCTTAATCTTTGGAATCAAACATACCAGCGAATTATTTACTCCCTCAGGCAAGCCTCCTGTACTCATAAAATTACGACAAAAATTAACCACATCAGCCGCCACTATATTCCAGAAAACTTGAAAAAGAGCCGGGTTCAATCCATCCGGACCAGGTGCCTTTTCAGGGTGCATAGCAAAAACTGCATGCTTAACTTCCTCATAAGTTACCTCTGCTATCAGATTTTCGTTGTCCGCTTCTGATAATTTTGCCACTTCCTCCCTAGTTGAGAGCTTGCCATCCAGATTCGATGCCGTAAATAGATCAGAGAAATATCCCTCAATAACCTTTCTTATTTCAGTTGGTGTGTCCCTCCAATTACCATATGCATCTTTAATTCTATCAACTTTATTATTCCTTCGTCGACCCGATGCATAACTATGAAAAAAGCGAGTGTTTTTATCACCTTCCCGCAACCAAAATTGTTTAGATCTCTGCTTCCAATAAACTTCTTGCTAATCTAAAAGTTTCAAATATTCCCATCTGGCTGCATTATACCCTCGAATCCCCTGAACATGCCTTCTTGATCTCAGCTTCTTCATCTTCATCCTACAATTTTGAATTTTGATTTTGTATTCATTACTTAACCCTCCACCCCATTCCTGCAACTTAATAGTACACATACGAATTTTCTCTATAATATCCAGACCTATACCTATCTCCCACCCATTACAAACCACATTTCTGCAATCCTGCTCCCGCAACCACATGTTTTCAAAATGAAATCGTTGTTGCTTGTGCACATATATCCGCTTATTTAAATGAAGGTACAGGGGTAAGTGATCCGATGTGGCTACCTCCAATACTTGAACCTCCGCTGACAGAAACATTTGCTGCCACTCATGGTTCGCCAAGCTTCTATCAAGTCTCTCTTGTATCCAGTTATACTCCCCCTAGACTTCTCCCACATGAACTTCTCTCCTACAAATCCAAGATCGTGTAATCCACAATCATACACCGTTTCTGCAAAACCCTCAAGAAGATTACGAGGATGCTCTCTTCCTCCTCTCTTCTCATCTATAAACATCATATCACTGAAATCACCAATTACACACCATGGTAGATTCGATTTAGTAGCCAAACTTCTTAATAACTCCCATGACACGCCTTCTATGACGTTCGGGACACCCGTAGAAACCCGTATACCACCATCTCCCCACCTGATTATTTTCCACCTCAAAATCTATGAAATGGAGAGTAACTTCCATGACTTTGCAGCTTCCTTCGTTCCTCCATAAAAGGGCCAAACCTTCGCTATGACCCTGTACATCAATACTACAGTACTCAGCGTAGTTTATTTGCTTACATACTTCTTTTATTCTATTTTCGTTACACAATGTCTCAGATAAAAAAATAATGCTGGGCCTTTTCAGTTGGGTAATATTTTAAGGAATTCAATAGTCCGTGGTTTCCCAGCCCACGGCAATTCCAAGCTAAGAGACTCATTGTTCTAGGCGGGCCTGGAGTCCAGGACCCGCCTCTAATATGTTTTTTGGCCTGTTATTATATTCTGTAACAATTTCCTCTTCCTGATTATTCGTATCCATCTCATTATCCACTCTCCTTTTTGTTACAATCACCACAATTTCATATTGAATATTATTCCCGCCCGTGACATCCGCTAATCCAGTAGTTTGTTTAGTGACACAATCCCCATGATCACGTTGTCTGACCAGTATCCCAATCTCCTTCCCCTCAATATCCGTTAAGACACCATCAGTTTCCATGAAACGCGCTGCAGCATCTCCTACACCGGACATCATGTTCACATTCTTATCTTTTTCGCCAGAATTCCACGCCTGACCTCCGTCTTGATTATTTCTCAGCCATTTAGCCCCCATATTCTAGTTTTTAGTATTTTTAGAAGGAGCACGCAACCATACACCATATGCCCTATCGATAACTTTGCCGGGATTTGCATATACAACTTCACAGTCTCGATAATGATGCCCCAGTAAACCGTAGACAAAACAAAACATGCTTAACCTTTCATACTTAAAATTAATCCAATTCCAACTACCACCTTCCCGTTTGAGCTTCATTCCCCTTTTCAGAGGTTTGCCAATGTCCATTGTAACTCGCACTCGCACATAAGGCTTCAACCAATATCATTTCTTTATGTACTTTCCCCATTGTTAGACATCTTCGCAATTATTATTTTAATATGACCATCTCTCTTCAATTTTTATTTTATTTTACAGAAGAACATAACCCCTTTTATATTAATTTGTTTATTAGGTGACACATAATAATTGCTATACAATTTATTAAAAAATGTGCACAAATTATATATAAGCTATTTAAAAGTTATTTCACCGCCAAATTGTTCTGCTACAAACAAATGATTGTACACCCTTTATAATTTGACAAGTAATTATTAACTATATATATATATATATATATATATATATATATATATATATATATATATAACTTTAGTTAATATATAGGGTCATACTCCACTACAAACCATTCTTAAACTAAAAACTACAAACTGAAACAAATATTCTATATATCACATTGAAATATAGCACATATGGTACGGAAATGGATTGTTGGGAGATGAAGAAAAATACGGTGAAGTCGGATTTTAGAAAAGGTTCACCGATTGATGGGAAAATTCAAATTAGAAACGGAGGGATTATATGGAATCATGTGTGGGAGGGTGCAGGTTTATTGTGTGTGGTGAATTCTAGGGGGGTCATTAGATTAGATCGATCTAATGGCTGAGATTAGTTTGTAGTTTTTAGTTTATATATGGCCGCTATATATAAGGTTTAAAAAAATACCATGTAAAACATATTTATATATGGCCGATATATATAAGGTTTACAAAAATATTAAACCACGTATTTAGTCTACTACAGTCTACAAAGCAAATAATGGCACACTTAAAATAGATTGTGAACCGCTGTAACACTTGATATATTTACTAATGGCAGCAAATACTCATATGTAATTAGGATGAGTTTTTTTCCACACCTATCAATAACTCTTCCCCGCTCCCCGAACCCCAAACAAACACTTATGATGGATTTAATTTTAGACTCATACGTCATACCTGAATTTGACGGACCAAGCCCCCCTTATATATACTCTCGCCGTCCCAATCAATTCTTTGCACTTTCCTTTTTTGGACACCCATCTCAAATATTTACATTACGAAACTTTCAAAAGTAACAAAGTTTTATTATATAAAAAATAATCTCATCCGCTTTTTTAATTCTATTAATCAAATATTGATTGCCCTACCACTTGTCCACTTTTCTTTCTTTTTCACACTACTTTATACACTTTTCTTATCCCCGCACCCAACTCATATGTAAAGAAATATGGACTGAGGGAGTAGTATAATAAAGTTTGAATTTTTTAGATTTTGGATGAACCATTAACTAAAACCGCCACTTATTGGGTATGGGTTCATGTTCATTTGGAAAATTGAACCGCGTATTACTATTACAGTATTACATATGTTATAAACCTGATTATTTAGTTTGTAATTGGGGAACGGCACTGTCAGGATCCGTGTGTCTTAGCAACACTATAGTAGTAGTATTAAGATATTAGTAGAGTTGTAAGGGTATAAAGGTCATTTCAGGAGGATTTGTCACATATCTGTGCTAGTAGTATACATACAAGTAGCATTGTACAATTCAGATCATGACTCGAATATATGAAAATGAGACTGAGTTCCCCCAAAACACTCCCTCCCACTCAACTGTTTCTCTCTCTAAAACTATTTCTTTCTTTACAAGTTTTCAACTGAGATCTGTTGTCTTTCTACATTTCTGATCTTTTCTTTTCTATGTCTGCATCTAAACACCTGACTCTATCTCCATATTCTACTCTTTCTGCTTTGTTACTTACTTTAAGCTAAAGAAAACCACAAAAATACGCTAAAAACTATCTCAAGAACCATTGATTCCTGACACGCGCCTAATGCGTTTCAATACGGTTTGAGCTCAACAGAATTGCATCATGCTCATCCCTACTTGTAGTGATGGTGATGGTAATATGTATTCACTATTGGGCAGAATATTGAACGAAAACAAGTAGAAACTTATGATCTGAGAGCAGTCATATTGAAGGGATCTTTCACTTATTGGGTATTTTTTCCAGCTTGTGGTGTTGAAGAATCAAATGTCTTATTCTTAGCACTCAGATCTGGAAGCTTCTTGTATAGAAGCTGAAGCCTGAAAGTAATTAAGAGGTTGAGCTAAAATGAAGCTACAGAAGCCCACTTGAAAGAAAGCCTGCTAATGGGAGATAAGAACCACTTGATCATGAAACAGAAAGACACTTTACTAGAAATTTAGGCACTAGGCTGTAGTGTGGTGCAAATGTGTCGAGAAAAATAGGCTAAGTGAATATACAGGTGTTTGACTTTTGAGGTGGGTAATAGAAATGGATTACTATAGAGGGGTCATGACAAGTTTGTATGCAAGACGAACACTTTTGTACGATACGACACGAAAGTACACGAAATGAATAAATATCTAAATAAATAGATACACTATCTACTTTTGTGTCATTTCATGCCATATTTAGGTATGGGTAGAAGTGCATGAAATACATGATTGCGTGGTTTAGTTTTAGAGGAGGGAAGGGGATTTTTTTACAAACTATGATTTTCTCTTTATCTTTTTTCATTACCATTAGACCTGCTTGCTATTTAAAGTGAAAATTTGGCACTCAATGTCATGCTTGGCAACACAGAAACATGATATTATTTTGGCAATTGCTCAGATACAAACAACTAAAAAATAAAAAACAATAGAAACCGCCCCTAACTGACTATCACCCACCCTATATATGTCATCACCTACCCCCTATATAACATCACTTACCCCCTATATAACATCACCCATCTAAGGTCCACCTCCGCCTCCACTCGATCCACCCCGGGCCCACTAGAGCCTCGCCAAGACTCTGGACAGGCCTTGGACAGGCTCCAAATAGCCCTAAGAGCCAAAACTTAGCTCCACCGCGGTCCCTCTAGACGCACCCCGACCCTACTAGGTCCCACCATGGCCCCATCTAGGCTCACCTTGGGGTCCATCCCCGTCCCCAAAATCATTCTCATTCTACTTAATTGCATGTAGGGCTGTTCACGAACCGAGCCGAGCCGAGTTTTGACCGAACCGAGCCGAGCTTTAATTTTTTTTCTGACGAGCCGAGCCGAGCCGAGCTTTTTTATCGAACAAAAATTGTGTTCAAGCTCGGCTCGTTAACTAACGAGCCGAACACGAGCTTGTTCGCGAACAAATACAAGCCGAGCCGAGTCGAGTCGAGTCGAGCCGAGCCAGAAAAAAAATAAAGACAAACCGCTAGTTGACTCTTAAAATAGCTAACCAAATAATTTTAATTTTTTTGAAACTTTGTTTATATCACTAAAATGTATATATGTTAACATCCATGAGGTTGGATCGGTAAGAAATATTTTTTAAAAAATTGAAACACTAATTTAGGATTAAACACTAGTTAGCGGTACTAGTTAACCTTCTACTTGACTGTCAAAATAGCAAACCATATAAAATTATTATTTTCCGAAATTTTGGTTACATCACTAAAATATATATATATATAAATTATATGTTGAATTCTGAGTTCAATAACATATATAAATTATAAAAAAAAACCCCAAAAATATTACATTTTTTCGAGCTTTAACGAGCCGAGCGAGCTCGAGTCGAGCTCGAGCCGAGCTCGAGCCGAACATACTAAAAGCTCGGCTCGAGCTCGTTTACTTAACGAACAATTTTTTGTGTTCGAGCTCGAGCTCGTTAACTTAACGAGCCGAGCCGAACGAGCTCTTAACGAGCCGAGCTCGAGCTTGTTCGCGAACAGCTCGGTTCGTTAAACAGCCCTAATTGCATGGATTTGTATTTAGTTTGTATTGGAGTAGGACCCATATTATATGTGTGTGTGTGTGTGGATATAGAAACCCCGCCATAACTCAACAAATATATAATTGACACATTAAATATCTTTCCGCTGGACATACTTAAGCAAATAATAATTATGTGAAGTATCAATCTTGTCCTTGCTTTTCCATTCATCTTTGTTACACTTTAATTAAGTCTGTGACATTGCTCCCGCATAGTTCTATATTGCGGAGTGCGGAGTATAATAGGGATATGGAATAGTAGGAGTTACTGAATTCTATTGGCTTCCAAATTTACCATAAAGTTATCCTTGTTGCTATTTCCTTTCCATGCTATTGGGATTGGACTTGTGGTTTCAATATTTTTTTTAAAACTTTTTTTTGTTAATCCCATGTTTACCTTGATCTCAGGCATCCCACGAATCTTTACAGATAAAGAAAATGCTGAAATTACATCTTTGGAGCAACATCTGTCAAATGAAGAGGATCTTTGCTATCTGGAATACATTAACAGGTCTAGAATTAATATTAATATTAGGCAAGTGTTTTGAGTATTTATGTTTTTGGATGGACTTATAAAATATAGAAGGGTCAAGGAAAAGCACACATGTAATGAAGTTAACCAAGTGGGATTTTAGGTTTCAAATGTCTCAAGGCCGAGGTTGTACTATTATTACTATCATGAAATCGACAAGATGGTGTTGCACTTGTACATTTTCCCCCTCAAATTCTTATGTTTATGCAGAAATCAGTTTGTAAACTTGAAAGGGTTAAATGGAGATTAATTAAATTTCTTTGAAGAAAAACTGAAATGTTAAATATATTTGGTGAAAAATTTAATTATGACTGTGATTAAGGAAAACTAATTCAAAAATCATTGCTTGGTTATTGAATGGGCACTCTTTTGGACACTAAAAGATTTGAAATAACATTAACCTGGATACGGTAAAAATAGACACACAAGATACGGTAAAAACACACACACACACACACATAGTAGGGTTTTAGGAGGATGACTTGACATCTCTCGTAACTCTCCATCTAATTTTCCTGTGTTTCTAGCACTTGCATACTTTGCTGATTTTTGCTTATGGTTAAAGCTAATTAACTCTTTATTTTCCCAGCTTATTCATTATTATCGATTACAGAACTATATATATAAAGGAGGATATCATGAGAATGATGTGGCATCCTTTTAAATTCTTCATTTACTTTTTGTATTTTTCTAGCACTTCTATACTTTGCTGATTTTTGCTTATGGTTAAAACTAATTAACTCCTTATTTTCCCAACTTATTACTCCCTCCGTCTCAATTTATAAGTCCATTTTGGAATAAACACGCATACTAAGAACAAAGTTGGTTGAATATAATTTTATCTCATGTAACATTAATTAGTGCATTGATAAGTGAGAATATAGTTGAGTTTCAAAAAAATCACAATAAATATAGGAATTTAGTGCATTGAGAAATGAGAATAATGTTGAGTTTCAAAAAAGTCACAAGTAATATATAGATAAATTTGTATTAAAAAAAGAGAGGGACAAGTATATTGGGACAATTTTTTTTCTCAAAATGGACCTATAAATTGAGACGGAGGGAGTAATTATTATCAATTGTTATCAGTTACGGATCTTTTGCTTTACATTTTACATAGCCTTTTGCTTTTCTAAATTTCAATGCATCAAGAGCATTCCCATCCCAGCCATCCTCAATCCCTATGCCTATATGCTTACTACAAATAGTAGTTACCTAAAATTATTCCTAAAGTTTTGTTTATCTTCTAAATATTTCCTGCATCCCATTTCCTATTTTTCACCAATATCACAATATTCTGCTTTATTTTACTTCATTCTCTCTCTTTTACTTACAGTATTAGTTATTAAATATTTTGTCCTATTCCACCAGAGTGGAATGGGGTATGAGATGAGGACGTATAGAAACTCCTCAAATATAGGGGTTTCAATTCAGCCCCTAAAACTATGAACTATTCCCTAAAAAACAGATGTTTACAAATGTAAAAAACAGATGTCGGATGGAGGGTGTAATTAAGATAAAATGTTACAAATTCCCTATATCCAGAGATGAAGCATGGATAGGGATCCGAATGTGAATGCTCTTAGGTTGACAATTTGTAACTCGACACTATTATGTCATTATGATTAAAATAACACCAAGAAATCTTCTGTAGCTCACTGTTCCAGGGGTTAGATGTTTTCTATTATTTTGCTTAATGCTTATATGATAAGAAAAACCAGCAGTTGAGTCTCATCAGGTTTGATGAAGCCATAGTAGATTTATGGATTCAGTTGTATACGTTTGTGCCATTAGTTAATTAGTTATGCTATGCTATAATATTCCGATGTCAAGGAATTTGTTTCCTTCTGACATTGATTTCAATATGCTGGCCGTTCTTTTACTTTGCTTGCACATCACCCAATCATTACCCTTCCTGTTAGTTCACTTCTACTGATGATCAATAATATATATGCTAGTGACTACTATAATGATGCATGTAGTTTCCAACAACTATTTCAAATTTGTTATGTTTTTAAATCCAAAGAAGTATTTGTACACTACATGAAACTGAAACATCACTTGAGGCACATGTTAAAACCCTTGTGGTAGAAGATCGTTGATGCTCTTGTGACAAATTTGCAGTTACATGTCTCTCATGTTTCCTCACTTGGGGCTGAAAGCCTGTAGTAATACATCAAAAAACAAGCAAGTAATTAAATGGGTTATTTTGTTGATGAGTATGAATGTGCCATATCATTATTCCTAAATCCTATATATGGGTATCAGCTTATGTGTCCGTTTTTTCGGTATGTTTTAATGTTAAAGACTGGAATTTAGTACTATGAAGAATGAGGATGGCTACTTACAGCAAATATTGTGGCATGACCAGGATCGGCTAGGTGAGCAAAGAGGTTGTCAATAGGTCCAGTGCCAGTATATTCGGCTTGGAACCAGGCACCCATGACAGCTAACATCGCCAATCTTCCATTTTTGATCTCCTTTACCCTCAACTCCCTGATCTTCTCAGGAGAACCACTGCCCCAGCCAAGTGGGTCAAACCACAAGCCACCTGGGTAGCCGACATCTGTTCCTGTGAGCTTGTTGTTAGGGAAGATAGGGTCAGTGTTTACACACCCTGGTTTGAGTATGTCTGCCCACCGTCTTCCCTCAGCCCAACCAATAAAGATCAACTCGACAATAAAGAGAGTGGTTTTGTCAGTGAAGTACTCTTGTTCACCGGCTGTGTACCATGATGGGGTGTTTAAAATTCCGATCTTCGTCAGAAATTCAGGTATGAAGATACCTGCCGCACCTAACATTGCCCATCTGCAGTGTACAATCTCTGCTTGCTGGTTCCACTTCAAAGTCTCGGGATCAGATCCTGCATCAGAAACGACAGCAAAGGTTAGTTATTTCTTTACAAGTTAAATCCTGATTGAAGCAGTCAACATTTGGATTGTTTGTTTACCAAGACCAAGAGGATCGAAACCAAAATCGCCTGGGAGACTGCATATAAAAATGAAAGAGTCAACCTCAGTAACATAATATTAGTATGCTTGTGCGTGTTGGTAGTGTGAATTAAGATAGTAGTGGATTATAGGGGTAAAGTAGCAGCAGACCTGCCATCAAGCCATGCAGGAGGGGTGCTTCCAGGGAACCATATGGGTCTTTCAGGGTCAGCGACAGCACAAACAGTAGTGATTGATCTTGTTCTAACAGGTGCCGCTAATTTGCTCAATCGGAGACTTCCTCCACTAAGAAAAGAAGCCTTTGTCGTTCCCACAATAGCTCCCGTTTTTTGGGAACTGAAATGTGATGATAAATTGATTATGAAAATTAAAACAAAATAATTATGTAGACGTAGAATATAATGAAGTGTGTGTTATTAATAAATTTTGAGGAGAAGAGCTTGCCTGTTGGAAGAGAAAGCAATGGCTGAAGCAGCGCAGGTGGTAGCCATGTCGACAAAATATTGAATACACAGATTATAAATTTTTGTGCTTGTGAGAGTGAAATGAGATGTGAGGAATTGCAGGCATGAAGAAGCTGTTAAAGTCACTGGTTTATCTAAATGGATATCGAATATTAGAAATGAAGGTCTGATTGGCTATTGAAATTGCATTCAGGTCCCACGACCTTCAGGACCTTCACCTGTTCCAGCAGTGTTGGTATACTTGTAATCTTGAGCTGGTGGATCACATCCACGAGACTCACTCTCGCCATTCATTTTGATTTTACTCTTGCCACCACATCTTTTAGGGGACAATTTTGTGATTTTCCTGACTCAGGCCGTGGAGCAACAAATACATCTGGCCGGTAGTGAAGCAACAATTACTGCTGTCACAACCCCGGTTTTTAAATATATACAGATGTGTCGTTGTGTGTAAAAAAGAAAATGAGCGTGGAACATCATTATAAAAAGCGGATATCTGATTTAATTGGTAAAATCATGATGATCAAAATTTAATCAGTTCCATGATTTATGAAACATGAATTGATTAGTAATTAATCGCGATCAATCGTCGACTCTTGGAATAGAGCTCTATATAAAATTTTAGAGATTAAGAATTAAGGGAGGCACACTTTTCATGTTTCATTGGATTATTGGGCTGAAATGATTTTTTGTTTAAATTAAAGAAATGGAATATAAATGAGAAGTAAATAAGTTAATAAAGTGTTTGGAGAATGACTTTTTGCTTAAATTAAAGAAGTGGAGTAGAAATATATCATTTTTAAACTTATTTTGTTTTCTTAGAAAAATATATTTCATTCCCAAAATATGTATTTATCTATATAAATAAGAAATGTTAGACAACTCAAAATTATTTCAGATTTATTTATATCTGGATGGGTATGGACTTTACAATTTTTGTATAGAAAAGGAAAAAGAGTGCTAAAAATTAGTTAAGTGTTCATAGATATTTTGAGAGTGTCTCCAAACATAAGAATCCCTTAGCTAAAATATGAGTTAACACATTAAAATCAAAAAATATAGCTAAACACCTGAAAAAATGCCACTCCGACCATACTCATCCATTTTTTATAATTTTAGCCAAGCTCCTGTGGATGGCTATATTTGTCGACCTCTACAGGTCTGTAAGAATATTACACTATCATTTATTACCATATTGAACTGATATATTCTATTTTAACAATATAAAATATTAATAACATACTATTTTTAAATTATAGCCAACCAATATAGTCAATATCATCGAAGCACAATGTCTTGCAGGTTCAGCAGATTTTACATAATATATTACAAGTCTAATTTAGCCAGCAGTTATAACCAACGTTGTTGGAGATGCTCCAACGATTCATAGCGGACAGGAGTATTTTTGTATAAATAAAAAATTGTTATTTTTAGAAAGAAGGTGCAGGCAGAGAGAATAATAATAATTTGCGTGGAGTTGGTATATACTTTAGTGTAAATCAAAGACAAATAATTTTGGTTTATACCAAAAATCGATTTACATTCAAAACATTGCATACAAAAACAGTGTGGACTCTGGATGGACTTTACTAAGGAAAATGGGCTGGAGGCCCATATGAGGCGATGGATAATTGGATACGATACAATCAGCCTACAGTGAGGTCAGATCTATCAAATTCGTAACCCTTGTGCGAAGAGGATAACTGGTAAGGACGTAGCGTCTTTTCTACTTGAATTTAACTTGTTGGTTGTCTAGGGTTTTGAGTTTGGTGGTGTTGTGTGTTTGAATAGGGAAAAGGGAGATCACATGGCGTTTATAATGGAGTTCGCCGAGAATCTGGTACTCAAATTGATGGAGGATCCTCGTGAGAGGGATCGAAAGTTTAGAGAGCATTTGTACACTCTCAAGGACAAGTGCGCCAAGACTAAAGAGATGTGGGCCCTTCCTATTCGCCCTTATGGTTTCTGGACATTTGATAGGCATAACTCTCAGATCTTCTGGGATTCTCAGATTAGCCAGGTCCCTGGTCGTCGCGATCCCTATGATGATCTTCTTCAAGATAATAGTAACTCCTCCACCTGATTCCGTATGCTCCCCCATCTCTATCTCTATCTCGGTTTTTGATTACTAATTGAATCCTATTATAAATATTTATGTCGTGTCCTCCTGCTTGAATATTTCCCGACTGAATTTAAATCACTTTCCTGACTTTTTTTTTATTATTGGTAAAATTGGAGTAAGGCTTTCATGTAAATTTGCAGGTCTCGATTGTTAATTTGTAGATTTTACTTTTTAATTTAGGGAGCCTAAAGAGCCATTTTGCTACACTTTCTATTCATTTAAATGCAATAATATCACCACCACATACCACTACGTAACCGTTATCACCGATCTCGTAATACACAACACTTTGACTCCCAAAACAAAAACCTAAATCTAGACACGGTCGTCGTATATCCATGTTCATTTTGCAGTAGAAGGGAAGGTTCTGTAAGAACAATTTTTTTTTAGGATGTCTCTGTTAGATTCTCTGGTCAAAATACAGGACACGAGATAGATCTTCCAAAGAACAAGCTTTTTCCCGATAACTATGGTGAAGATTAGCATCACTAAGCCATAAGCGGGGTTCTCCTTTATGGTGGTCGTATAACAAAACATCATTGTTACGTGTATAACAAAAAATCATTGTTAAGCTAACAAATAATAAAACGCAATGAGTTTACAACAGAAGATAGTTACAAAATAGTATAAAAAGATGTACATGAGATATTAAAATATTACTGCATATATTTAAATTACGAAGGATCACATAAATAAGTAAGATTATGAATTAGAAAAGGTACTCCTTGTTTTTGTGGAGTACATTCACACGAACGAGTCGTTTTCAAAAATGCAAATATCCATGTAATCTTCTTTTCTCGACATGGAGGGGGGATTGATGGATGGCACGAACGGGGAGTGGGCTTATACTTCACAACCATTATCCCAAAGGTAACAGAAGCAGTGATTCTTTATGTTTGTTTGCATGTGTATATAGAGAGGTGTGTATACATAGAGAGGGAGAGGAGAAGGAGAGACTATCAACCTTGTTTATTTGTATCAACTTATGTACTTGATTTTTAATATAGCACTTTGTTAAAATTGCTATTGAGTATAGATCAAGATAATTGTTTTATCAATCTGAAATATTTTTGAGTCATTAATTTTAATTTTTTAAAAATATGAATTTAATTGATATTTTATATATTTGAGTCATTGATTTAATTATGTATTTAACATTTACATGTAATTATATAAATAGGAAAGAAAATAATAAAAACAAATTGGATTCCTCGTAGCCTTGATTCATTCCCACCTCCCCTTTGCGTCATACCTTGTGGGTTTTGAGTTATATGTTTTTTCCTTAACCAAACGGCACTATATATGGGTTTACCCATACAGGCTACCTAAGCATGAACCAAGTGAGCAAGGACCCCCTATTGTGCTATTGCTAATAATAAAAATAAAATATTGTATAAGGTCTGTTGGAGATGAACACACATTAGGTTGTTGAGAGCCATTTTTTTTATTGTGAGAAGTGAAGGTAGATTATCTTACTTATGATAGCTGATAGGTAAGATAATGTAATAAACTATGTGGAATCATCTTAAAGCTACTTAAAAACAATCTAAAATAAAATTTGAAATGTTCTAATGTATTCTTTCTATGTCATCCTTCATTAACATGTTCGCTACTCATGAGAAAAACATACTCTTCCCTTCTTTTACCATCAAATTTTTGGACGCATAACATCCTGCAGAAGACGACATTGTGCAGATGACATTATTTATTACTAACTGATAAATATAGAAGCGTTTTGCTGCAGGTGAATTTTGAGCAATTTTGCTACTAGCTGTAGAGCACACTGTTTGTTCCTAGTTGCAGAAAAATATATTTTTGTTTCCTAGAACATTCTGTTATATAATAATGTTTTGTTTCGTTGTCTTGATTAGTATTCATTGTTATATATATTGGATATCTAATACACCTATACTGTTTTTCAGTTTTGTTTATTTTTGTACAGTTGGGTATGTGATTTACCTTACCCAGATGAGGCAATTCCACTTTACCTCTAAATAGTAAACTAAGAGTCTCTTAAAGATGTTGCAGTCCTCAATGAATTTTAATTATTTTTATTATGTCAAGTGTGTGAAATCAGAAGATACATACATACATATATATATATATAGGGATAAATATTACATTTAAAATGTAGTTTAAGATCTCATATCTTAATTAATTGTTCAATTTGTAGTTAACATCGATTTATCTCTTTATAGCCTTTTAGGGTACAATATTTCATATTTTCTTCTACCATGTAGACCGCATGTTTTGTTTGTATTGTTGATGCATGACTTATTTTGGATATAATAAATTATGATAAACTAAGGAAAAGATTAGCTTAGGTGGAGTCACGATATATATATATATATATATATATATATATATATATATATATATATATATATATATATATATAGGGTAGCACTCCATAGCATACCCTCTTATATGGAGTTACGTAGCACACCATTATAAATATATATTCTATTATATTTTTTTATGAAATATGATTGCAAATTTTGATTATTAAACCAAAAACGAAGTTATACAATTTTTTTATTCCAAAGATCATCTAAAATTATGCAATATCTCAACATGATTCTATAACAGAATAATAATCATCCAGAATTATTCTGTTGTAGAATCAGTTTCGAAAATATACCTTTTTTAATCAAATTTTAAGTGTTAAATTACTTAAAATAGATTTATTTTATAGTATTCTATATTAGAATCATGTTTTATATGTATTCTATAACACAATTCATAATAAAATTGATGATTTATAGTGGCGCATTATGTAACTCCATATAAGGAGTCCCTCTCTTGAATGTTGGCCTATATATATATATATATATATATATATATATATATATATATATATATGGGTTGCACCCCACACAGAACACTTTAAAAAAACAACACAGAACACTATCATAGTATTTTATTTTTCACAAAGAATGATTTGTTAAGGTTTTAATTATATAGTTAAACACCATTAAAACTTAATATATGAAATCAAACATCCAAATTTTATCCACATTATTACTATGAAATATTATAGAATCCAGAACAGAATCCAAAATAGAATCGTATATATAATGTGGTACTCAAAATTACAAAACACGAAATAAATTATATAACGTTATAAAATATGTAATATATATATATATATATATAAACTAATTTATAGAATACAAATTATTCAAGATAAAAGCATTTAAAATTTAAAAATAAATAAAGAACACGGGATAAAAACTGCACGACTGAACAACATAAGCAAAACCTAAAAACAGTAACACTTAACGTCGTTAGTCCCACGTTTTAGTTCCTAGGTTACTAACTTAGGGAGTTACCCACCGAACCCTCATATATATATATATATATATATTGCTTTAATGTCTATACATAAATTCAATTTAATTTTAAATGTCTTACTTGACAAATAAATTTATATTTAATAATTATTATTAATGCAAAATAGTTTCTTTAAAGGTTCTTTCTAGTGTCTGCCCATGGGCACACGCTAACAACTAATTTTTACCTAGGTGGATGATTTTTATTGGTGGAGATTTTTTGTGCATGCAGGGGGTCGTCATTATTAATGAGATTGGAGCAAATAAAAATTCACCACTTAAATAAAAAAGTGGTTGTTAGTGTGTGACCACACTAGACTAGCCGTTTTTTATAATATTTAGACACGTGCAGTATATGTTAATGTTACCTCTGTACATTATATAGCTTGCTCTTATTTTCCTTATATTTATTTTTAAATTCTTTTTTCTGGCAGGAGTACTATATTGTGTTATGGAGATTCGCAATGTTGCACATACTATTTTTGATATAATATTGTTTAAATATGGACTAATGTGCTTATTATAATTGGCCTTGGAATTCAAAGCCCTCTGATACTTTTCTCGCCTTAACTTCCCGTTCTCAAGTTGCTTCTTGCACTGATCACAATTAATATATGTATGAGTACAATTAATATATGCACGAGTGGAGCACGGTTGGATAGCCCAGTGGTTAAGGGCTTATCCTCTGTCGTCCCAGGTCTTGGGTTCGACCCTGGCTCATCTCGAGAATATCTTAGAACAGATACTTATTTGTAAGGCTATAAGCCATATTTGTCAAAAAAAAAATATATGCACGAGTGGATGAACTTGTTACTTAAAATCTGCTCTTGGTACTCATTTTTCCTTCCTTTGTTCTGCACCATGCAATCTAGACTCTGAACTAGTGTTGCTTTTAGAACACAAATCGTCTATATGAAATTAGTAACTAGCATGATGTTCTCCAACTATAACAGGCCCTTATTTTTCCCTTCTTATACTTGTTTTACACCATGCATACCCAACTCTAAATAGTGTGTAGTGTTCTCTTAGAAATTAAACAACCTTTGTGGAAGTAACTAGTATAAGATTCTCATCAGTCGCACATAAAAAGAAAAAGACCACCTAATGTCTAATACAGGTTGGCTTTTTGACTGAGTTCAGCAATAACAAGTCCAATTTTCAGTTGTGTGCTTTCTATAATACTCCCTGTATCCCAAAATAAGTGTCATTTTGACTTTGTGCACGTAATTTAAGGTGTAAAAAAACATACTCCTACACATTTTCAAAATTTTCTTTTTCTGAATAAAAATATAGATGTTAAACTTTTATTCAGAAAAGGATAATTTGAAAAATAATTTGTAGAAGTAATGTTTTTTTTCACCTCAAATTAGGTGAAAAAAGTCAAAGCTATTTTGGGACAGAGGGAGTATCTCACTTGTACTTCGGTATTTGTGTTTCTTCTCCTATGTTTATGTCCGGACATACTAGTTTGACATAATCTAATTTTCTTCTTGTGCAGGTATTATGTGATATGATGAGAAGTGAAAGATGAGGAAGACCAATGGACTGATACATGTGAAGTTAATTGGATGCTGTTGGATTTTATTTTATTTTTTTTTGGTGCATGAACTTGTACTTCTGTGTATTATATAAGTTAATAATCATCCATTAGTGATTATACAATGGCTGTGCTGAAGCTAAAATCCGTATTATGGTTGGATGTATACTGTTTATTGGCATGCTCTTTCGTGAATCGTTTAGGATCAAGTTACATACTTTATCAGGCTTTTTTCTTACAACGTGAAGACTCCAATTTGTGTTAGTAGCCTTGGTTTTTTCTAGCTTGGCTAAAGTTAGGAACTCCTCTCTTTTGCAACAAAAAGTTGGTTTTTTCTAGGTGGCGCAATTTGTCTGAGGGCAGACCCTGAGTTGTGCATTTTAACCGAAGACATACCCTTTGTTAAAAGGTTGGATCAGATGAGCATTAGGCTTCTCAGTTCGCAGGGGATTCGACTGTGATTTCCGTACATGTTCAGTATATATTTAATCTTACCCATAACAGCCGCATTCTGTCCCATATTTTATCTACCCCGAGGGAAATTATTTTTGGTCCTTGCTCCCACCTCATTGGGATGTTTTGCGTGATTCTGGTTCTAACTTGAAAAAATATATAAGCTCTCATTAAAGTCAAATAAATGTCTAGTATTGGAATTATGTACTCCAGTGATTAAAAAACAGTAATTTGCAATTAACTTCATTATTATATATTCTTTATTTTGATAGAAACATAACAATTCTTATTTTTGACACAGAATTAAAATCACATGCTGGGGGCAGAAAGTGCACAAAAACTAACTGAAGCATGAATGCACTTATGCAATATTGAGAATCAAAAGTTGTTAACTGCAGAAGTTAATTATTTCTTGTTTGCTTAAAAGTTTTATATTGATAACGATATCAAGTGCTCAAGGAACTTCCTTGAAGGTGATGGGATAGTCACTACCCATACATTTTTTTGTTGTACTTTTTATGCATAATGCAGGAAGTATTTAGATCGGCAAGTAGCAACCCTCATTGCCTCGTCACAGACTGTACAGTCACTAGTACGAGAGGATACAGGTAAAGTTCAAGATTCAAAGAAAAAGTATCGAATTGTACAGTCACTAGTCTGTGAAAAACCAATATGCAACTCAGATGAATAAGTACGAGAGGATACAGGTAAAGTTCAAGATTCAAAGAAAAACAACAAAACCAATATGACCAACAAAGTGATATACCATGGCTGGCATACACATTATTAGACGTTACCAATAAACTGGTATATATAACAAAAAAAAGAAAGTAAATATTCATTATTATATCCTGGCAGAAAATAAAATTACATATGAAAAGTTAAAATAGGGCTAAAGGTTTAAGCTCCAGATCCAGTACTTGACCATACAAAACACAGTTTCTTAACCAAACAAAACACAGTTTCCACTTCAATATATAAAGGCTTCTTATCTTGGAGTTGGAGGAACATTTGATTTTGCCATTGCAACCCATGAAACAATCCCTACAACAAGAATAATCCATCCGCATATATCATACTTCAGATCACTCGACACGGCCTTCTTTGAATGCTGGGAAATGATGGGTAAAAATAAATATTAGAAAAAAGACCTCTATAATCAACACACAAGTAAACTTTGATGCGGAATGGGTGTAGAATGGTCCTCAAAATGAGAACCAAGTATAAGAAACAGGCTCCAGTTTGCACAAAGAAAGTAATAAGCTGATACAAAAAGGAAACTGTAAATAAGCAGAATATATATACTCGAAGCACAAAGAACCAGCATGAGCTAGCTAGCCCTTCAAATAATTGGAGAAGGGAAGACCACCACATACGTGGCAGTCTAAAAAAAAATATCTACAAAAAAATCGTGATTGTTTATAACCAATGCGGCAATAAATATTTAATTAAAAAAAAAAAAAACTTCAATTTTTAGAGTGACATTCTCCTACACTTCTTGAAAAATTGCTTCATTGTATACTTTTCCATCGTGTTCCGAAGTACATTTTCTATAAGATTCATAGCAGACAACAGCTCTTTCCGCAACTAACAAGATTGATGCCAACTGAACTCTCATATAGACGAAAGAACAACCCATTTCTTTTTGCTTTCAAACCATTATTTGAATAAATTCTCCGATCTCTAAAATCACCATGTTTGAGATTTAATACAGTTCTCAAGATGATGCTCAGAGGGCCAAGAGATGTGTTTTATCAAACAAAAAGGATGAAATTCAGCAAGATAAACTGATTTTTGTTCGTCAAAAGCTAAGAAAAAAATGAGGTGGATCAAAAAGTGTTATACAGGAAACCAGTTCTGTATTGACATTACAAAAGTGCTAGTTTATCTTTAGAAGTTGAATCAACCTGGCAACAACTGACTATTACCTGCATATATAGTTAGTTGGAAAGGATTTAGTAAGTTGAGAAAAAGAGCTCTCTTATTGTGAACTACTCACCCGAGGGCCTCGCATCCCCATCTTGAAAATTATGTTTTAGATTATAACATGTCTTTTGTATTATTTTTCGGGCCTCTAATAATTGTACCTTACACACATTAATTAACTCGGCAACACGAAATTGACTCTTGCCCAAAAATATTGTTAGTGACTGCAAAGGGTTAGAGAAGATGAGAAGAACTTTTGCTTCTACTGCACCACTCACCCTCGTGGGCCTCCCCCCCTTTAAAATTTTACATTTGAAATCTAAACCTGCAAGGCTGTACCTTTTGATCCCCTTTTATTTATATCTTACACACACATACACACACAGAGATATGTGTGTGTGTGTGTGTGTTTACACATTAAAAATTAAGATTTGATCCACTGATGAACACACACACACACACACACACATATTAAAAATTAAAATTTGATCCACTAGACATCATTGTCAATGCTCCCAGAGCCAGCAACTAGAAAACTTTCTTTAATTCCCAAGGGTGATAGTACTGCTACTAGGAAAAATATATGCAATGTAATAATAAAACCTCTGCTTTTGTAGTAGCGGAACCTCCGGCCATAGCCTGTTGAAATCCTCCATGCTTATGAAGCTCCATGTGCATTTCTGGCGCCTAAGGGATATGTTCAGGGGTTAAGCAATACTAGCAGCACATCTATATGAATACATAAAACAATGCAGAAGAAAAAAAAAAATGAGGTGTAACGGGAATATAAAAACAGCAGCAGGCCCATATTAGATAAAATACCTTAGCAGTGGCTTCCAAGGACTTAATATAGAGTTCATTTCCTGGACTCTAAACCAACAACATATAAACCATGTCAGGTTCCAATCGAGAACTACGACAAGCAATAGATGATAAAAAAATAAAAAATAAATAAAGGTGTACACCTCGTCTACGGCTTTTTGGAAACATTCAGATGCCTTGTCAAAATAAACCTGAGCATCGCTGATGTCCAGAGTCAAAAAAGCATGAGAAGTAAATGCATTCCCTAAACACCACAAAGCATCATGCTTTCTAGGATGGATAACTAAAGCCTCCTCCAGCTTTGAAACAGCATCTGCATAGTTTGCCCCCAATCAACGAACAGAAAAGAGCAAGCAGTAAGGCAAGGAATATGTAGACCGACAACCAACAAAAGTAAAAGGAATACCCCTAATCATCTGTTTAGATTCAGTGATACCGCCAAATTGAGATAATTCGAGTAGTGCACCGCCCCATCTAGTTAGGTTCTGCAAAGGCACACAATTACAACTGAGTACGAAGTCACTAATTGAATAGCAAGTAAGCAACAAGATAAATAAATTAAAGAAACATTAATTATATAACAAGAAGAATGACAAGTGATCAGATAATTTATGAGATAGCCAAGTGATAATATATGGTAAAAAAAGACAGACAAGACGGTATAAATAGGATGGAGAGAAAAGGGTAGAGAGAACAAACATCAGCATCGTTGGGGTTCTTATTGTAATTGGCTTCGGCAGTAATACGAGCGTGCTCGAAGAGCATCAGTCGTTCAAGGTCAGCTTGATTGGGATCCATACTTGCTCTTCGATTCTCTCTCTCTCTGTGTATATAATATATATGTGGTAGCAGCCAAACTCACAGCTAGGGTTTTAAGAGAGGAGCAGAAACCCGCTGTTGTCACTGCGACCTGTTTGGCCACTTATTTCACTAATCAAATTGTCCATACTCGTTATTGACTTGTAAATACATTATTTAACTCACAAAAATTGCATTCATATCATATTCTATGTTTTATATTATAGCATGATATTTCAATCAAATATCAAATCCTTGAAACTAAATAAAGAATCGTATTTCAAAAATCATATAAATATTTTTCTCAAACAAAATCATATAAATTTATAAGAATTTAAGAAAGACTAAATCCGTCTTATAATATAAACTTAAAGAGCTTTTTTATTCATTGTTTGGATGTGTGTCGATATGGGTTTAATGTTTTAACTTGATCAATTTAACTCTTCAAATCCAATATGTTCCGATTAACTCTTATATCCGGATGAAGTCAATAAAAATGATATATAACGGAGAGTAAACTTAACAATTATTATTGAAGATGTATTTTTCTCATTTTTTTAGACCCTAAAAGATAGATTAGTTGTGTATTCTTTTCACCCTTGATATGTAATGTCCTTTTACCCTGAAATATCATGATTGTTTATCCAGTATATACCATTTTTTGATATGAGAACCGATAAAAACATATCGAGTTAAATCAAACGAGTTTTACTTTATATAACTAGTTTTAAGTCACATTTTCACATTTTCTTACTTATTCATCCCTACGGGAAAAAAATATTTGTTGGTATAAGTTTTATGATGACTTTCTAAGTTTTTTTTTATATTTAACCAGAACATTTTATGTTTAAGAAAGTGATACATGTTAGTTTTTCTGTATCTTTGGATCATTTTATAATTGTTTTCAGATAAAGAAAAGGCTAATTTATTAAAGAACGATTAATAATTTTTTAGTTAGATGACCCCATTGAAAATTCTTAATAAGTTGATTCATCAAATATTATCTAGCTCGCAAAAAGGGTTAATGCTCTATTTCATCACTGTACTGAACCAAAACTTTCAGTCAGCCTACCGAGTCAAAAAATTTTCATTTAAATAATAAAATATCTAAAAACTTACAATCACATAATTAAGTTTAAAAAACATTTCGTCACCGTTAAATTATATCTTTAACTTTAACGGCAAACGTTAATTTTGATGGAATTGCATATATTTTTCAGATCCATTGATTGTTTTAGTATCTGTTATACAGACTTTGATTTTGATAATCCTTCTGTTACTTTTATCGATCACCTTTTCACACATTGTGATGCTCATTTTCTTGCTTCTTGTGATGGCTTAATTTTGCTTTTAATTGCTGAATATCTTGATACATGTGTTCTCAAAACTATTTCCCAGCCTGAACCTCCTAATCTTAGCCTTGTTTTGGTGAACCCTGCTACTTGAAAGCACAAATTGTTACGCTACTCGAAAGCACAAGTTGTTACCGGTTTTCCCAGTTGAATATCCTGTGTATTATTCGAAAATGAAGTCAGTTTGTTACTTATGGTTTTGGGTATGATTCTGTGTGCGTGATGATAGTGTTGTGTATTGGCTACCGAGCATGGGGTGTTTCTTGATAGCGCTGTGCATTGGCTAATGGCATGCGACTTGGGTCTGAGGCTCTATTATCATTGCTTCGTTAGTCTAGGAACTGAGAAATAAGGGTTGCTTACTCTGGAGAAGTTTTCATATGAAGAGTATTAACAGGTTTTGGAGGATGGCCCTCCGTCCATTTTGGCAGGCTCAATAGGGCAATTGAAATTTTTGATCAAAATAGTGATAAAATAGAACATTAACACGTTAATTTTTTAACGGAGACTAACGAAATGACTTTTTTGCAAGTTTTAAATGATACAATTAGTTGAGTGAAAGTTTTTTTCATTCGGTAAACTAACTGAAAATTTTGATCGAATATAGTGATGAGATAGAAAATTAACCCCACACGAAAATAGTTAAAAACGAAAAGTAGAAAATTCCCTCCACCAAAAGAGGAAAAAACTCCCGCTCGATTTATAACCCTAATAGGCTAATACTAGTTAAGTTGCAGACAATTTGGGGTTCATCGGTGAGCTCGTGAAAAATGAGAGAGGAGGCGGATGAGAATGAGACGATACAACCCACATTTCCATCGGGTCGGATAAAGAGGATGATGAAATTAGACAAAGACATCAAGAAAATAAACTCAGAAGCTCTGTTTCTCGTATCCTGCTCACTGGATCTCTTCATGGAATCACTGGCCAAAAGATGTGCTCTAGTTGCCATTGAGAAGAAGCGTAAGACTGTTAATCTGGACTACCTCAGAATTGCGGTTAAAAGGCACCAACCTACCTCTGATTTCCTCCTGGATTCCTTACCAATGCCCTCTGCTAAATCACCGCCACTGCCAACTCGCCCTTCCGATGATAAGCTGCTTCCACCTCGCACTCGCCGCATCGATCATATCTTTCACAAGGCGGCTTCTTAGGTCCTCATGCTTTCACTGTTTTCCCTTTGCTTTTATCTTTTATTTTATGGCTTATGTGTGTTATTAATGTAGTATCATTTTCTATGAGATTGCATCAAGCCTTTGTTGTCACTTCTCTTCTGTGCCAGTTAAGTATGTTACTTTCTAGCTCAAGTTTCCTATAGAAAGTCAATACATGTATTGACTCGTAGCTGCAATGAGAGGAAACATTATTTAAAAAAATTGAAATTCTAATCTCATACTCACTTCAATGAATGTATAAACAAATTTTGTTATATTTACCATGGTAGTAACTTCATCTCTTGATTCTGTGCCTACTAGCAGATTTTCAAGTAGAATGAGATACTTGTAGGCACATATAATCATAGACATAACATACCCATTTATTTGTAATTGTAGATGACCCGTTCTGTAGGATGGTCTTATTACGTTTTCAAACCTGTACTTTAAAAAAAAGATTGTCATGACTATTTTGAAAAAGATTGTCATAGTGCTACAATCTTATTCCTAAACGTAACTCAAGGATTATTTTGACTAAAATCTATAACAAAGTGATTCATTCTTCTGCAAATCAGTCTCCGAGTTGACAAACACCCTCTATCCTCTGCCACCTCCAATGATTTTATTTTTATTTTTTGTGTGTATCTGTACAAATGACTTTGCGTATTCAGATGGAAAATGGCCCAGAATATGTTGAGACCATAGTTATTGTTTCTTCCTTATAAGCAGTAGTACTGCCTGTAAATTTCTTAAATTGATTTCCTTCCTTTGTAGAGAGCATGCCTTGAGTTGGTGGATGGTTGCTACTTGATCCCAAATTGTTGTATACTTAAAGTAAGTTCTCTGTCTAGAGGCGCAGCGCTGCCATGGCTTCTATGTATGCTTTTGTTAGGAAGATGCCTATTGCTTGTGCCTGGGCTGGGCCCGAACAAACTTTCTTGTTCAAATTCCAAATTTTGTACCTTTTTCTTTTCCTATGAAAGTTAAGCAATCATTAGTAAACAGAACAGATATTTTGTGAAAATTATGATGTCATCATCTGTTATATTTAATAATTCATATTCATATATATAAGTTGCTAATTATCAATGAAAAATATAAACATAGAGGTTCTTGCTTGTGTTTATCTATTAAACAATATTAAGAATATATTCAAACCTTCTCCCTTTGCTTCTTCTCCTCCTTTTCTCAGCACATTGTATTGTTCTAACATTGCCAATAGAGGAATCTGATAAGGAACATATATTTTTTATCAGCATGTTTACCATAGCATAGAAGCACACATAGTTGGAAGCTTATTAGTTATATGCATATTGTGATGACTCAGCAATGAACATAAATTTTTAAGTAAAGAACAAGGTTGCAGAATGCATACTTTGCCTTCATGTGAACAAGTATGATCACTATTTACACAAGCTTTGAACTCAATATTTCAGTTAAGATCTTCTTTTACTAGTTTTACACTTACACTATGTAAATGTCTCTGCTTATGCAACGAGTTCGCACTTCTATCATTGTGCAATACCATAAACCAGATTTCATCAATACTTTGGAGTTCAAAGTTCAAACCTTGTATGAAAACTAGATCAGCCCACCTTTTTTGATGTCAGTGTTTCACACTTCTAATGAATACTATTGAACTGAGTGTGATGAAATAACATTAGAACGTGTGCTTTATGATTTTTTGTGTATTTAGGAATTTAAATGGGCTGCTCTGAAGTCTTTATCAATGTGAGGTGCTTAGAGCAAGTCCAAGAGATGCCTTATAACATGTTCTAAATCATAATTTAGGGCATTTGATGAAAAATGTTGATCCAACAATGTCCTAGTGATGCCTTATATCACTGGGACAACCTCTTCAAGCCTAATTTATAAGGCACCTCTGTCCTTGCCCTATCCTATATTTTACAATAAATTTTTATACACACTCCTTTCTCTCTCTACTTTATATTGTACTATAATGATGAAAGAGAAGTAATAAAATATTAAACATATATTAAGGATAAGGCACATTGTTGGAGTTGAAGTTGGTTAACTATGTCCTAAATCACTAAGACATTATTTTTTATATTATATTTAAGGCTTGAACAAGGACATTGTTGTTAATGAATTGGGGTCCTAGAAACATCGCTTTAGTTATCAATAACAGTGCGCGTTTGTCATAATGGTAGCTTTCTCCTCGGCTATGAATATCTAGAATACCTCTCTTTTAGTGAGTGCATGCTAAAATTGATATCGTTTCAGAGATAATCCACTTAGTATGTTCTTAAGTACTTTAAAATAATTGCATTACCTGGTCATATAGGAAAACTTTATTTCTTTCTTGTTCCCAGCTCTTAGTTTTGGCTCTTAGCAAATCCATCAAACCTGCACAGTGATGTTCAAATTACAAAACTCTGCATAGTATTGTTCACATTACAAAACTTATTCAAGCACTGATCAGGTTATTAACACTCCTGTACAATGTGAATACTCCTATGTAGTACTTAAGTTTGTGTCATGGACTTGCAGCGCCTTGAATTTTGCCAAGCTCATTCCAGTTCTAATTGCTGTACTATATCTACTTAGGAAATGCTTTAGCTTTTATCCATCACAAAATTTTGATATTACATTTTGCAATATAAATTATCTGCATTCTATCATTTACATAAATAATCTGCATTCTATCATTTACATTTTTTCAATTAATGAACTGCCAGCAAAATGCTATCTCGGAAGTAGTCGTGTCTATGTTTCAATACTTGACTTTAAAATTAATAGTGGCCTTACTAGGAATTTTGTTAACCATAATCCGGGCACGTTCTGCTCTTTTCAGATTTTTGTGTGCGCCTCTGCTGACTGAATAGCAATTCTCGTCCTATAAAGTATTTGTGGAATGGAAAAATTAATCATTATACTGGTATCATGGCTGGATGATAGGCAATCATTAAAAAACTGACCTTCATGTATTCTTCTAGCCACCGCTCTTCATCTCGTGCTAATATCCAATTCTCCACCTTTTCCATTATAGCTTTCCCACCATGCCTCTAAGATGCTTGTCAGTTTATCAGCTTTATTTTTTTTAAGAAAAACAAATTACAAGTTTGTAATATAAAGATGGTTCACCTGAGTTGATTAAATTCATTATGTTGTCCATCTCAGGTTTTGAAGGAATCTTCATGTGTGACCGGTTGCAAATCTCCAGCTCAAATTATTTTTTTTCTTTATGAAAAGCTCTTTCATCTTGGTTGCTTTTGTTGATCTGATCTCTTGACTTGAATATCAGCCTTGCAATATTTGAAAAACATTGTAAGTGTAGATTGTGATGGTGAAATACTGACTCTCAAGTGTACTAACCTGCTGAATCATATCTATAGTGAGACTTCTGGCCTCTGGGATCTGAGATATCAGCAGATGATGTTGACAGCAAATTTGTAACATGGGAAAATATCTGCAAAGTTTGCTGACAGTGAAGCTTTGGCTTCAAGGATTTGATTTTCTTTTGGTGATCATATAGTATGAATTTACTATGAATACACTAATGCTCATCTTTGCGGCGTGTCATATTAATAGTCTTTGATTAAGATCAACATCATACTATACATATGAATTTTCACTCCTTGTTATTTCAAGTTCTGGCATCATTATCACATATAAGCAGCTACCCAATCTGCTGCTGACATAACATTCCACCGGGCTTAACTGTTATGTATGTGATCAATCTCTGTCTTTAATAAACCTGAATTTTAGGTGTGAGACACAGTTGTGATTGTTTTAAGTACGGATCGCGTCTTTCATTGTAAGGTTATCTGATAGTACATCACTGCCTTTGAAGGGTGTGAAGTTGCTGTCTCATACAATAACTGCACGAGTGTATCGTGTAAACAATACTACTACTCAAGTAGAGATTTATATTTTCCAATTTCGTACTTGGCAGGACATTCGAGCGAGTTTAATCAAATTCGAGAAGTATAATATGTCTCAGTGGACATCTTTTCTTTTCTTTTTTCCTTCAAAAGATTTCTCAGCAAACCTAAAATTGTCAAACTCACAGTTCATCGTGAAATCATATATCATTCACATAGAAGATGATCAGTGTCAAACAAGAGAGGCTAAGATGAAGCCTGTCTGTATTTTACTCTAGAAAGTAGCCATGTTTCAGTAAATCAACACAGAACTCCAATCCTTAGATGTTAACAGAGAAAGCTATATGAAGGCATGTCCTCAATTCGCAACACGTCTTCCATGATCAGTTCTTTTTCCAGCTGAGAGCGGGTATACTTTAGTACATCCTGCAACACATGTGTTGCAATTAGCAACTGATAAATATAGGTTTCAAAATCAAATATTTATAGAACATGAGAAGCACCAGCATCGCTAAGATAACAGCTCTTAATCTCCAAATCTCATAAACTCACAGGCATGCATACTAAGTAATTAGTTTACAAAAGGAGCATAAGGTTGGTAGCTGGTACATTTTGTAAAACAAAGTTTTAGAAGAGAATGCATTTATGTTGAAACAAGAATGATACTAACAAGCTAGCTTACATTGAACTCCATATAGGTTGCATTTCTCTGCAGCCACTGTTTGTCCATGACCACAAAAGCCACACAGTAGAGCAAGTCAAAGGCCCACTCATTCTCTGAAATAGCATCAAGGTTTTCATTATTTTCAGAATATGATTGTTTATTTCAACATGTGCATAATTTTTGCAAGCCGAAAGGGTACATGTCTTCAATAGCTAACAGTCTTTAGGACTTAGGCACGAGATATTTGCTTTACATTGTTAAGCAGGTTCACCCACTCAAACGTAATCACTATGTTGAAGTTGCAATATACCTGACAACATCTGTATGAAAACTGACCTAGCCAAAGATGCAGGCTTTGCTGAAATTTAACAACCTTGCATTAGCAACTTCATATCAATTATGCACGTCATGAATCAGCAAAGGCAAAGATGAACCATTTAGCTCTTTTGAGATTATAACCATGACTGGTCCACTTTCTTGTGCATATGCCAAAAGAATAGTAAAAATATACCAAGACTGGAGAAAAATTGTTCAGCTTACTACTATGCAGCTCAAGCATTTGCATGATCATGAATGTAATATTTACACCAGCAACAGCAAAAGGATACTCCCAAGTAGCTCTTTTGCCACCTTGCTTCTTCAGTAGATTGTGAAAAGATGTCTGCAATCAGAAATGGCAAGTGTTTGAGATGAAGTAGCCAAAATTCTGCTACTTTTATCTTCCACGTAGTATGTGATTTTTATGAGATTTTCTGCCTAGAAGACATGCATGAGGCTCCAGTTTAGATTTAAAAGAATGACATATGCTAATTAACAATCCTGTACTGAAAGATAGGATTCTTACAGAAAATGTCTTGGCAAAAAACAACAGGTTCTCCAAAGATATGAATCCAGCCCCTCTAGTTATCAGTGATATTATAGGTATCAGAAAACAAGGTATTCAATCATGAAAATGAAAGATTCCAAAAAAAAAAGAAAAAGAAAAGAAAGTCATGTGGCAAAAGAATAACCTGAAATCAGTTGATGGGTCTCTTCCTTGCCATCCCATCTCTTTCCATTGTTCAGATACCAAATCATGTAATTCCTTTCTTGGGAACGCGGCATACCATAGAGCTCTAAGAGCTTCCTATCCCCGTAAAGATTTGACATCAGTAGTAGTTCACATAAAACATGCAAGCCGACGACTTTTAAGTTGACAGAGAAGTAAAGTTATTTCCAAAAATCTCATCTTATGTTGACTCTGTTATATGCCCAGTCCTTGAGATATAATGTATTGCGTTGAGTAAATATGTCTAAGTAGAAAACAAAGACAGGCATGTTGAATATGAAATATGACAGTATCTGTAAACATGAAACTCACCCGATGTTCGGACCTAGAGGGCTCATAATTCACTTTCATCCTATGTTTCAACCTTTTCAGTCTCGCCTCCTGAAGATTCAGAGCAGGCATCATTGAGACATAACTGTTAAAGTTACCAAGATCATCACGTCTTCTGTCTATTATCATGCATATTGCCTAACAAGAGTATCATTCAAGCGAAAACCCACATATTGGACAGTCTATAATCTACACGTGAACTAATTGATGCTGATTCCCACAGGCCACAGATAAAATAGTGGCAACTGCCAACTGACAGTAGGTATATGAAATGCAAAGAAAAAAGAAAGAGAAATGGTTGTTTTAGTTTTTCGACAGTGAAAAGGGATTTTAATAGATAGAAGGGTCCGAAGCTTGCCACCATTTAGGGCTATCGACTTGTTCGTTAAGACTACAAATGGTATATTTGCTTAGTTCTACTCCTAAGAAGCTAAGCGTACAGAATTGGGAGCTTGCTCAACCATGCCAGAAAAACTATTTCTCAATCTATTGCAAGGGCACCAAAGGTCACTAACCTCAGTAAAACCAAAATATATTGTATTGGTTTAAATTTTTTGATATACCAAAGAGCAGTCAATGAAAAAGGAATTCTTAAGCATGATATGACCAATTCTGTAAGAAAACAAGAGGAACCGAAACCCCATATATCTGCATTTCAACCTTATATTTTAGTATACAGTCGACACTTGCCTGAGAAGGTGTCAAATTGATGCACATTCGTCGATAACTTCCCTTGGGCTTGAAACAAACACAAGCGAAACCCTTCTCCATCCACATTGGTGTGCCACAAGTTGCATCATCTGCAGTTAACCAGATAAAAATAATTTAATTAGACTAGTATATAGTCAACCATGCGGTTCTTGGACGACACCACCACTGAGAACATTAAACATTCCCTCCGCAGAAAATTGAGAGAAGTTGAAAAAAATACCAGTAGAAACGACGGATGGGGGAGCATAAGCTCGTTTTTGAGTGATTGAAGAAGAAGAGAACGTCGGGATGGAAACGAGGCTCCCTCCACTCAGCCTGCTGTGATTTCTACTGCGACTAGTCATTTCCTGCTTCTGCGTACAGCTGAAATGAAAAATAACATGCAGACAGAGATGCTCTTAACTTAAAATGCAAACCATAAATTTCCTGCTCAGTTCCTTTACTAGTATTATTATTATATAAACCTGAGAATACAAGTAGAGATACGTACTCACTCACTGCTGCAATCTTGTCTCCATCGTTAAAAAGCCCAACAAGGAAGCTAGAGGTGGGCAAGTTGGTCGTCCCACCCCATTTTTTTACATCATCAAATTATATATTTATCATAATACATATCAGCAGTCCATTGTTTTTCACCAATATTCTCATCTAACTCATCCTCCACATTTTTTAAATATTTAACACCAATCTTTTTCATGATTATTAATGGCAGACAATTCCAATAATATTCATGCACATACTTTCATTTCTTTGCTAATTATATTCAAAGCAAATATTTAATAACGGTTTTTCTAGTGTGTGCCCATGCCCATGGGCACATGCTAAGCGCGGAATTTTACAAGTTTAGGAGATTTTGATTGACTCTCATATTTTAATAATGATGGACCCCTGCAAATACAACAACCACACCAATTAAAATCTCCCAAACATATCAAATTCCGCATTTAGCATGTGCCCATGGGCACACACTAGACAAACCCATTTAATAATTTCCAACTATCGCAAACTAGCACCAGATATATAACATCTTAACGGTGACACCTTTTCCAAAATATAAAAACTGAATTAAATGTTAACAATATCTCACTCGCTTCTTTTAAGGGATGTCCATGATCAAAAATAAGATGTGAGCATGTTTAATTTGAAAAAAAATAAATAAAAAATTGACAGGGTGCGAACTGGGAAGGGAAAAAGGCCAAGAAAATGGATATTGTTACTAACATAGTATAGTAACAGTAGTAGTAGATATTAATGTATAGAGTGGTTGTTATTATCCAAGGGAGTAGTATAACTTAGAGGAAGTGCCAAATGGATGTGACGTATTTAATTGAGAGAATACCAGCAGCAGCAGCAGGATCGGTTGTTGATGCTTGCTTTTACACCTTGCTGCTTAATATGACGATAATAAGGCCAACTACTGTTCAACCGCTTCCATTTCCTTTTCCCACAGATTCCACACCTGACTGGCTTCTATTTCTTTATTCCAATTAATAACAAAGATAATAATAATAATAATAATCCTGGCCTAGGAGTGTATATGTATATTAGCTGTGGAAATGGGTTTACAACAGAGACTCGGAATAATTATCAATTTCTGTGAACAATAAATATTTAATCAATAGGCTGCTACATTTGCTCCAAGACATTCATGATCAGCTTTGTGTATTCCTAAACAAGTATGGATTACCGACAACAAACTCTGATGACAGTGTATGACAATCTAACCCCTTCAAAAGGGTTGAAGCTATAAATGACTGTGAATGTACAATGTTATCTTCTCCGGCTCCACCAGTCAGGCACTTTTAACCTCCTGCTTCTATGTACAGCTAGTTTAGCAGCCGGAACCTTGTGCCTTATCTGTCTCCACAACATGTTGACAGCATCTTCTTTCTTTGGAGGATACTGGAATTCGTAGTGATGAGCGATTCGTTTTAGAAGTCTCCACATTTCAAGCCATTTCTCTTTCGGAATTTGGCGGAGCTGATTAACCATGTAATCTGGTGTCAATGCCTCTTCGACAGAGAACACAACTGAAAACTCAGTATAATCCAATTCATCCTCGTACGGTAACTCAATGTGGTCACTCACAATTACAGGAACACAATGGCTCACAATTGCATCAAAAAGACGGCATGAAGAAGGGGTATCTCCTGCAGGGTGTAGACAAAACTTCGACGACCTCATCCCATGTATCGACTGGTATAAAAAGAGAGAGTGAGTTACTGATAAAACCCCAACTACATGTAGAATGACAAATATCTGTTGAAATACACTCTTGTCAACATACAACATCCATGTAAAATTGCACATGGAGATCTTACCATGTTTATTCCTTCTTCTGTTATGTAGCTACTTTCATAGACGACATCCTCAATACCCTTTAATATAGGAACCAATTTTGATCGAACTTTTCCCCCCTGAGACGTATAACAAATTCACATTATGATTTCAAACTTGAAAAGACAAAAAATGGCAGGGGATGTTATTCAGCTCTCACAGAAACATACATCTTTCCTCTCCGTTCTTCCTCGAAAGAACAAAAGGGTTTTGCGTGACTCATACGGATCTGGAGAATTGTCATCCATGAATGAATCCACCACATGCATGTATGGGGCCACAACATCTTTGCTAAGATTTGACAGGACCTTCGAGTATCGGCCAAAATCTGCAACGATGAGAATAGAAGCATTCACCTCCTCCCGATGAAATCTAAAAGCATTTGGATGATGCATTGGAATCACATGATCACGTCCTGAAGACCTCTTCCAGTGGTCAGATTCCCTTAAAAATTTAAGCACGTCAACCTGAAATCAGGATTCAGGACCAAGTAAATCTAATTCTCAAAGGTTTTGTCCAACATAAACAAGTATTATGCATATTATCATCGCAACATTTCGGTTATTCCTTTCCTCTCTCTGGCTACTTTATTCTTTCTATGTTTCCCCTAGTAGAGAGAGGTGAAAAAAATAGAAATTCCTTGCACTTCACATTACATAAAAAGTGATAAGCAAGAGTTATTATTTTCAGGGTGAATTTCACAAGCTTCGCCAAATTATACATTTTTAATGTTAAAACTTAAATTTTGGTGATACTGTTTTTCTTTTGCAAGAATGAGCTCCATTAGGCCTCATTCAAACCCCAAGAGCGATTATAAATGAACGAGGACATAACAGAAATCTAATCTGTTAGCCAAGCTAACAAAGCTCTGGTTTCTAAACTCAAAGCTGCTTAAATGAGCCATTATTTACCCTTAAGCTTCAAAACGAAACCATTTTTACAACTTCCATGATGCAGGACAAGATAGCAAAAGCTAAGATAGAGAAACCCTTTGGGTGATTGAATCACACTTCAGATCACTACCCCAAGTTTAAATCCCTAAATTGACAATAATCAATTCCAATTCAGAGAAAACAATGTTTGTATATCAAAGGGGATTACATCAATATATGAAGATAAGATACCCAATGGAATACTGCCCGTTAGCAATTGGACTTTATTATAAATAAACTACTTAACTATTTTCTTTGTCCCTAATTACATGTCCATTTTAATTTTCTAGAAATCAAATTGACCAATCTTTTACTAAATATTATTAAATATTCATTTATTATTTTAAACAAAGGAAAGTTACATTTTAAAAATAGACTAGATAAACTTTTCAATAATATAATTTTTTTAATTATGTAATAGATATAAATCTCAGTCAAACTATGGTCAATTTGCAAAGTCAAAAGTCAAAATGGACATGTATTTGGGACGGAAGGAGTAATAAATTAGCAGCCCCACATATATAATTAAATAAAAAACTTTCTAGTTTCCAAACGCTAAATATGATCAAACTATTCACTGATAAAAAAGAAAAGAAGAAAGACTCCTTTAATATTCTTTCCGGTTCCTCATTACATCTTTACTATAAGAAAACAGTCTGCTCTAAGTCTCACAAAATCCAAAGACAATTCCCCAATCATTTATATGCCCTCCTCTCGTTCCCATACAACCCATTGTTGATGAGAGATGACAACAAATATCTTATAATACAGTTAAAACCGAAACTAAAAGCAGCAAACCTAGGAAAATGTTAATTCACTTTCACCAAAGAAAGAACATTTTTTTACTAGCAAATGAGTTGTGAAAAACACATCCAACTGCCACGTGCTAACTAGAGCATAGTCAAAGGATACATGGGATTTAAGCTATAATTTATATTGTAAGCAATTCTCGAGTGATAACATTGACTAAATTAATTTACACCGAATAGAACAAATGTAGGGTGAAGTTCCGATTAATAATTCAGCTAAAGTAAACTAGATTGGTTAAAAAGGAAATGGGTTAGATCTCAAAATGCTCACAGAAGTGAAGGGCTGGTATCAAATTAGTCACCAAACTTAATGGGGTATCACTTGAATCACTAAAGTCAATGTAAATATCAAACGGATACCTCATATATGTGCTCGAGAACTAAAAATTATATCTATGGAGTTCTATACATCTTTCTTGAATGCTACCACAACCGAATGAAAAATTATGAATTCTAGTATTTTACATAATATAGTGATATTTTTAAAATGTGATCTACTAATTGTTTTCATTTAAATTAAAATATAACTACAAAATTAAAATTAAATAGTAGATAAATTTAAAAAAATCTCATTGTATTATCCAAAATACTAGAATTCGTAACATTTCATTTGGTTGTAGTAGAATTCAAGAAAAATGTATAGAACTCCGTAGATATAATTTTTAGTTCTCGAGCACATATTTGATATTTATTTTGATTTTAGTGATTCAAGTGATACCCCGTTAAGTTTGATGACTAATTTGATATCAACCCTTCACTTCAGTGAGCACTTTGAGATTTAACCCAAAAGGAAATTGAGCTGAAAAGAGCATAAATGAGGATACATGATACAAAAAGGCATATGCGAAAATAATAGAGATTGAGTAGTGGGGGGCACCTGCCTGCAATTGCTCGTCGAATTGGGTATCAGGGTCAGTCATATTATGTCCATGAGTATTAAAGCTCAAAGAAGAAAAGAAGGGCAAGAAGAAGACATCAGCCAAATCAGGATCAGAAACTCTAACAGCCTCTCTACTGGCATCATCATCAACTGAATTGTTGAGGAGTGAAGCCATCATCCAATACTCAACACTATGTTGTTGCTTGAGCCCATTCCTGGGCCAAGGAGGAAGAGTTTCAAGAGTGACAGGTGGCATATCTTGATAAGGACTTTTAATAAGCATGCCCACATTGAACCTTTTAGGCAAATCATACATATATACCTTCAGTGATGATGATGATGGTGATGATGATGATGATACAGGGGAGGTTGCATTTGAGGAGACGAGTGAAATAGAGAAGAAAGTGGATCGAACATCAAGGCGGCCTTTGAGAATGGAAAAGGTTAATACGATGATAGTGAGGAACACCATTGTTATCACTGTCGTCCATGTTCTTCTCATCGAGGCCAACCCGGAGAAGGAGAGGAGCTGTACGAGATCGGATCTGGTGACTTGATGATTCTAAATCATATCCTATGTTCTTGCGCTTTTTTTTATTTTTTATTTTTAAAAAATTTGCTGAAGGGTTCGGTATCGGCTCTGATAGTGATATCACAATTTTAAACATTAATATATTTCTTATTCTTAATATTATTTATTGACGTTATATAGTCGTATATATATTAATCAAAACATTAATTCATGTAATATTTGTTGGAGTTAAAAGAACAAAACTTTATTTCGAATAACATCTTATTAGGATAAAACGACAAGATGTTTCATAATGTAATATTTGTTGGGTAAAATCAAACGCTAAACGTACTTCATGTATCATTTTATTATTATTAAAAGAATGAAACGTCACACGATTTAACGTCTCATTCCAAAATTAGAAACGCTTGACAATGTGATGTTAATAAATTATATTAGAGATAATTTTTTTCAATTCTATTGTTTTTGAAAATCTAAGGGCTTATTTTTAAAAAATATATTTTTTAATAAAATTTTAAAATAAAATTATTAAGAAAGTATTTAGTATTTGTTATTTAAGACTTACTTCAGAAAAACATAAAATTATGTATATTTTTTCCAAAAATAAATCTTCTTTTTAAAAATAAATTTAACTAAACAGTTACATTGTATATCGTACGTTCCTTTCCCTTTTGTCATTGTTTTTAAGTGCAGTGTACAGGCTTCAATTTGTGCAAACTGTTGATTGGTGCTTACTGCCCGTTTCCTATCGATAACACTAAAAAATAATATAAATATTTTAGTAGTTGGCATTTTTTCTAATCCGTTCAATTACTAATTATGGTATTAGAATATAATAAGGTGTAAAAAGGAAAAATATAATATGAAGTCAGAAGTTTATGTTGGGTTTTAAAGACCTCATACTCCAAAATTATATAGGGTTAATTATCAATTGGATCATTTATTCTAGTCCAATGTATCATTCGCATCACTGCGAAATTTTTAGTCTCACATAAACCACTCTTCAGACTAATTGTTGCATGCCGTTAAATCAAATCAAAATAGACGTTAAAATTAACTTTTTCCGTTAAGTTGAAGTGACATAGCGCTTACGTGAATGAAAAAATAAAATAAGTTTAAACTTAACAAATAAACTAAAACGAAACATCAATTCAAGTTCAAAAATACACCCGAGAGGCCGAGACTACACTCGACCTCGATGACGATAATGAAGATAATGTCTAGTCGGTAGAACCAGCAACCGTGGATGTTCACTGATTTCAATTTTCTTTTGAAACAATTATGTTTTATGTTTATGTTTGGTCTGGGAATCATGATGTTTAACATTACTCTTTCGCTTGTTCTTTTGAAACTTAAGTATTTATGCTTGTCTTTAAATTTTATTTAAATTTTGCCGCTCTTGATTCTTTCAATTCCAATAAAACTAGAAAGTAAATAAGTCAAATACAAAAAAAAGGAACAAAGATTTTCTATTAATAAAACTTGAAAGTAAATAAATCAAATAAAAAAATGTGACAAAAGATTTTATATTAATAACACTAGAAAGTAGTATTAAGCTTTTAATTCCGGTACAAATCTAAAATCCCGGATATACACACTAATATTTACTGTGGAATAAAGTGAAGTGAAATACAAAGTCAGCGGCAGCAGAAGTAGCCGTTACTTTTTCACCTCAGCTGCTACCGTTAGCTTTTTAATTTGATTTAACGGAATGCAACTGTTAATCTATTGAGTGGTTTATATGAGATCAAAAATTTCGCAGTGATGCGGATGATATATTAACTCGAAATAAGTGATCCAGTTGATAATTAACCCAAATTATATATAATTTGAGTGATATTATTTATAATTAAATTAAAATAATTATGACTGATATTTCAAAATTATAATATAATTATGGATTTCATAATAATATGGGAAAGACACCTAGGGTATATATCTTACCGTGGAACACTAAAACTTCATATGTAAAACTCGCATTGCTATGATATCTTAATTTAAATTATATTTATGAGTGCGTCTAACCGCAAATTTAGATTCATAGAACAATCATTCACTTCAAATGGAATCGACCTCACAAACCTGCCAAAATTTATATCCAATAATTATGTGTTGAACAAACATTTATCTGAATAATTATGTGAATTATGCTAAGATTGAGTCCGCACGAACGATCACCAACCATCTATTAAGAGAACTAGTTGAGAAACCGCGCGTTGCGGCGACCTATAAAAATTATATTAATGATTTAATATTAATATTTGTAGAATAAAATAATTTTATGACTGTCTATAAAAAGCATATTAATGTTTCAAAGTTAATATTTGTAGAAAAAAATAAATTTATATTATAAAAATCTTGATGTAATATCAACACTAATATATAAAATTTCAAAATTGGACTATAATTCATGGTGAAGAAATGAAAATAAATTTATACAGATAATTAACAATTTAAAGCATGACGAATCTTAATTTTATTTGTTTTTTTTTTGAAAAGTAATCATGTTCTTACATTGTCACCTTCCTCCAAATTTTTTTGAATTGATTGTGCGCAAAAAACATCTAACTTAAATATAACTACCCTCTTAAAAGTTGCTTGAACAGATAATGCATGAATAATTTTTTCATGTATACAAAGTAAATAATATAAAAATTAACAACAACAAAGATGTCTGATGAACAAAACAAATATTATAAAAGAATAACCAACAAACATACATCACTAATAGTTAATTTATTGACATCAACCATCAATATCATGTCAAAACTATATTATTTTTCCGTGTTTGGATTTGTCGACTCCAATATAACGGTCTATAACTACATTTGCTTGCAACAACCTTTACTGTATAAACAACCTTCACTTATCGTTGCAGAAGAACGACACCTCCGAGTTAGAAATAGGTATTTCTAATTTTTGATATTTTCCATCCAAAAATTTCAGAAAATTAGAAAAATAGAACGGAGCGATGTGAGAGGCGCCAGCTACACGCCTCTCACTTCTCCTTTAAAAATCGAGCAAGAGAACTATCAGGTAGGCTTGTGGTATTGCGAGAGAGGAGGTTGTGTTTAGATGATCCAAAACCCTACGATCTATACGGGTATTTATAGGTGTAGAGTTTGTGGTATTGCGAGAGAGGAGGTTGTGTTTAGATGATCCAAAACCCTACGATCTATACGGGTATTTATAGGTGTAGAGAGACTTGTTTGCTACTCTTTCACATAATTAAATAATCTGAACAAAATTAGATTAAAATTTTCAAGCTACTATATGCCATAAATAATCTGTCATTCCCATAATTATATAATCTAAAACAAAATCAGAGTAAAACTTTCAAGCTACTATATTCCATAAATAATCCGAAATAAAATCAGATTCTGAAACTTGCTTCCAATATACCCGAAAGTAAAAAAGGTAGTTCTAATTTTTGAAATTTTTCATCCAAAAATTCCAGAAAATTAGAAAAATAGAACAGAGCGATGTGAGAGGCGCCACCTACACGCCCCTGGCTTCTCCGGCGACTTATAAAAATTATATTAATGATTCAATATTAATATTTGTAGAATGCAATAATTTCGTGGATGTCTATAAAAAGTATATTAATGATTAAAAATTAATATTTATAGGATAAAATAAAGTTTATATTATAAAAATCTTGATATAATACCAAGACTAATATATAAAATTGCAAAACTGGACTATAATTCATGGTGAAAAAATGAAAATAAATTTCTGCACGTAATTAACAATTTAAAGAATGACGAATCTTAATTTTATTTGTGTTTTTTTTTAAAAAGTAATCATGTTCTTACATTGTCACATTCCTCCAATTTTTTTTGGATTGATTGTGCACAAAAACATCTAACTTAAATCCGTGAGATAGCGGTGTATAACTACCCTTACTTGTAACAACCTTTATTTTTTAATACTATATATATAAACAGCCTTCACTTGGAGCAATTTTTGATATTTTTCATCCAAAAATTCCAGAAAATTAGAAAAATAGAACAGAGCGATGTGAGAGGCGCCATCTACACACCACTCGCTTCTCCTTCATATAAGTATTTTCCTTTATAACGGTCTATAATGCATGAATAATATTTTTCTGTATACAAAGTAAATCATATAAAAATTAACAACAACAAACATGTGCGATAAACAAAACAAATATTATAAAAAAATAACCAACAAACATACATCACTAATAGTTAATTTATCGATATCATCCATCAATATCATGTCAAGATCATATTCTTCTCCCGTGTTTGGATTTGTCGACTCCCACATAGCGGTCTATAACTACCTTTGCTTGCAACAACCATTATTTTTTTAATACCGTATAAACAGCCTTCACTTATCGTTGCAGAAGAACGACACCACCGAGTTAAAAATCGAGAAAGAGAACTATCACCAGAGAAATGCGGGGTTGTGGTATTGAGAGAGAGGAGGTTGTGTTTAGATGATCCAAAACCTTACAACCTATAGGGGACTTTATAGGTGCACAAAGACTTGTGTGCTACTCTTTCCCATAATTAAATAATTTGAAAAAAATCAGATTAAAACTCTCAAGCTACTATATTCCATAAATAATCTGAAACAAAATCAGATTCTGAAACTTGCTTCTAATATATCCGAAACTAAAAAAGGTAGTTCTAATTTTTAATATTTTTCATCCAAAAATTCCAGAAAATTAGAAAAATAGAATGGAAAAGAGGTAGGTTTGTGGTATTGAGAAAGGAGTTTGTGTTTAGATGATCCAAAACCCTACGATCTATACGGGTATTTATAGGTGCAGAGAGACTTGTTTGCTACTCTTTCCCATAATTAAATAATCTGAACAAAATCAGATTAAAATTTTCAAGCTACTATATTCCATAAATAATCTGTCTTTTCCATAATTAAATAATCTGAAACAAAATCAGATTAAAACTTTCAAGCTACTATATTCCATAAATAATTTGAAACAAAATCAGATTCCGAAAGTTGCTTCAAATATACCCGAAACTAAAAAAGATAGTTCTAATTTTTGATATTTTTCATCTAAAAATTTCAGAAAATTAGAAAAATAGAACGGAACGATGTGAGAGGCGCCACCTACACGCCCCTCGCTTCTCCTTTATATAAGTATATTGATTATGAAAAAAAAAACATGACTAAAAGTGCGGTTCATGAAGTAATTAATAAGAGCATTTCTAATAATACTCTTAAATTCTTTTTTCAAAAAAATATAATATATGCGTTCTGTTAAGGTAATACATTGAATATCGTGACAACTTTAACTCTATTCTTTATATTTGACTAGGGAATTATGCCCGCGCTTCGCGTGCGGATAAATTTTTAAAATTTTCATTAAAATGAGGTCGGAAAATGAACTAAACAAATATTAACATTAGATTTTTAATCTTTATTTAGCATATTATGTATATTATGTATATTTACAGATACTGCATCATCAAAAAATTAATTGTTTGGGATATATGGTATTCACCGTTAAAAATTGAGATTTATGCTAACAAAATATACTGAAAGTAATATTTATATCTGAATTATACTTATTAATTTATTAATTTTTATATATTACAACATTTCTTAAGAATAAACACACTGACAATGTAGAGAAGTTGCAGATTGGTAGAGAGATGAAAAACAGAGGAATTTGTTGTTAGTATAAGATGGGAAGCACTGAATGAGAGTGGGGAGTGAGTTGACAAATACGGATATAGGTCGCGACCTTAAATTAGAAAGTGGTTAAGTTTGAAAGAATCGTAAAGTTTGGACAGATGGATAGATAGATAGATTCTGAACAAATCCAATTTTTAAGATGAAATTATTAAAAAAGCACGGTTACAACTTTTATTGAAAATCTTTTTGAGGGTGAACGTCCTTAATATCCATTTTTCCCTCTCTTAGTCCCAAAATACCAATAATCGGGAAAGTTGCCCGAAATGATCAAAGGAATACGCATTCTGTGATTTGTGAATGCGTAGACGTACACGCATATTTACATAATGAGTAATCGTTGCTTCATTATACTGTACATCATAGCATGCGCATTCAGAGGATGCGAAACCCCTGCATACACATTCTGATGGTGCGAGACCCCCTGTAAAGATGCACATAAGCAATATTAACTGGAACACTTTCAATTTTCCACTCATGCACAGACGGTAAAAATGCCTAAAATCTCTTTTAGATTTGGATATCTAATTGATTTAGGGTTATTGAAGAAGGTAAGAGGTGCTTAACACTTGATGACTGGTGAAGGTGATCTTGCAACCGGCGGTGTTTGTGACAGTCCAGGAATCCGGGGGCCTGGATTCTGACGTCACCACATAAAACCCATTTTTAAACACTTTTGAAAACCGGTATATTTTTTTTTCTTTCAAAAGATAATAAAATCAGAGAATTTAAAACTTGAAAACATTTAATAAAAGATTTGAAAGACGTTAACTAAAAGATTTAAAAGAGAACATCTTTACCCCCAAAACAACAGGATCGCTTCCAGGTTACAGTATTGAAATTAGAATCTACCACTATTATTACACAACATCTCTTACCAAATCAGATCATCCTCAATAAGAAGAATCACTGTCAACTATTCCAGCTTGCACCAACCTCATCAACTTTCCTGAACACTCCTCGACCACTGGATCCTCAACTCTGTCTCCTCGCCTAGCATTAGCCTTATTCACAATCTCAATCAATCATCTCATCTTTAAGCCTTTCTGAAATGGTTAGAAAGGAAAAGCAAGGGTGAGCAACAATGCTCAGCAAGTAATAATAAATAATGATAGTTCTGACATGATATAATAGGAGTTCACGAGTTCAAGATATAAAAGATTCAACCTGAATTCACAAATTCAGGTATTGTGTAAAAGAATCACAATACTTTGCAGCAATGGAAACCTGAGGAATTCAATCCTTCATAAGAGAATTATTGAATTGGACTATCACATTTTAATTAAAAACCAAGGTCAGGATGCTGATCAGTCATACCTAACCCCGAGCAGGCCCCGCCATGCTCTATCACAGGATCCAAGGCACTCATTGGCCTAGCATGACCACGAATCTGGTCTGACCACTAATTTGGTCCACATAATTTTTTTTTTTATAAAAACAATAATCCAATTCCATAATTCAATTCAAGAAGCCAATGTAAGTTAACAGAACATAATCATAATCATCATCAACCACTGAATAATTCCAAATCAAACTTTGATAATAACTTTCCATAAGTCACAGTCCATCCTTCCATAAATCATAGTTCAGGAAATCCCTAACTATTCAATATCCTCCATTATCGGCTATTCAACTGAGTTTAGCCTGCTAAACCAGCATGACAATGGCGGTTTGAATAATCAAGAAGATCCCAATTCATTCAAAGCTCTAACTATCACTGAGCAACACATGCTTCAATGACAATCTGAACTTCGAATTAATTTGTAAAACGGAAATTATCTGAATTTTCGAGGATTAGAAAAGGATGGATAAGAATATTTGCATTTGCCAAATATGAAAAAGAAAGGAACGAATATTTGCAACACATTCGAAAAGAATGGATCAGAATAATCGCAAGATATCCAAAAGAAGGGTATAGGATACTTGCCTTAAACCTGACTCCAGTCTCACAGCTCATTCTCATCTTTCCACTTTCACAATCTCATACTTTATGCATATCATAGTCTCTAGGCCATCTCTGGCTATACCCTATTCGCCACACCACTTCGCTTACTCGATTCATCCCTTATTCGCTTTGTAATACCATTCCGACTTTCTGACGTCTTCAAGCGTACACGTCTCGTCCAAATCCTGTGAATCTCAGGTTGTTTTTGATTGCAGATATAGATTCTACTCTTCGATATCTTCGATTTGACTATTCGCACGCTTGATTCTGACTTCAATAACGCCTTCAAATCCACGTTTGATTATGAAGAACACGAAGAACACCACTCGGTTTCTCTCGGTATTCGTGCAGAGAAACTGGTGAAATGATTTTACGGGTGGAAATCAGCTCTAGAAAGGTCTATTTATATTTACAAATAATTGGTACCCCTTTGGATCGTTTATGACATGAAAATACGTATTTAATAGCTTTATATTAATAAAGCGGGGTCCAATCGGTACTGGTTTTCAAGATAATCATCAAAACGGGGCTTTTTAACTCAATTATTGGTCTGCGGGTCCCACTGCAATTATTACATGATAAGGATGAAGAAAATATCTCGGTTCACGTTTATCGAGACAAACTGGATAATTATCAACAACTACAATACCCGAAAAACTCCGCCGGACCGACTCCGGGGAAAACCGTACTCCGGATCGAAAAAGTCAAAACACGAAAAATGTCCGGAATATTGAAATTAGGCTAAAGGTGAATTTTCTCGAAACTTCCGGGAAGAAAATTTTCTACCTTGTTACGAGTGAACGGTTTTACGGAAGTCAAATAATTAATAAGTAAATATAAATATACGCAATTAAATCCGTAAATTGATTATAAAATCATCTAACATTCCATAAATCGATATGAAAATATCCAAATAAACTATATTTTCTCCTGAGCATATAGAAATTGAAATCTCGTGAATACGAACACATACGAGCATTCAGCTCAATAAACTAAATAACACAAAATTCACAAAAATTCATATATTAATCATATAATATTAATAATTAATCATAACTAATTAACAAACAAACTCACCAATACCACTTAATCCCATAACACATGTATTCACATAATAATCATCTAGAATTTTCGAAGCAATATATGAAAATCAGTTTTTAAAAAATATAATCATTTGTCAATAACACAATAACCCGGGGTTTAATATAAAATTTTGAAAACTCCTTAAACTGGAATAAAATATTAAATCTTATTCCTTATTTATTAAGAAGACCACTTATAATACTAATAAAAATATTTTTTAAAAATCCGGGTCATTACAATCTACCCTCCTTATAGGGATTCCGTCCTCGGAATCAGAGAAAGAAGGAGGATGCATAATCTGTAAAATCCATATTAATCCACATAACAAGTATAATCATATAAAACTATTCACATAATCAATTCACTTTTCAACTAAAGCCAGCAATAATATTTAGACAAATAGATTTATAATAATCAAATCTGAATTTAATAATATGGGATATTACATTCTACCCCCCTTATAAGGATTCCGTCCTCGGAATCCTCCGAAGAAAACTAAAACGTACACACTTCGTAATATCGTATCGTCATCCACCTTTTGATCAACCTTGGCATACCTTTGACTTTAAAGAAATAGGAGAATCAAACTTTCACAATTACAAAATTTATTTCCCAAGAATCAATCTTGGAGAAATTTGAAGGAACAAGATGTTTTGAAATTAGGTCACATTGGAATACAAGAGTGACTGGGAGATCGATACGATCAATTGAACTTAATGTTGCGTGTCCATATTAGACACTACTAAAGGTTGTTAACCTTCTTGTAATCACAACATACACAAGTGATGGCGTCCCATCCAACTCCTATCACACAGACAGGTATACCTTGTGTCCCCTATACATAGGGTTGTTCATCCCAATCAGATGGAAAGAATCCAAGAAATCTCAAGGAGCATCAAGGAATGTTAAGGATTATCGAGGAATATAGATATCAAGGAGTATCAAAGAGTGTCAAAGAATATCAACGAATATTAAGGGATATCAAAGAATATGGAAGAATATCAAGGAATACCAAAGAATATCAATTAATATCATGGAATTCCACTGTCTCTTCATAAACACGCCTTTATCATACACCGATTCAATACCAACTCACACCACTAATCAATATCAATGTCATCTTAGAATTTGAGAAATTGAAGATCTCATTTGTCAAAACTTTTGTAGAAAAGATATCATGATAATATCTCACTGATGAGAAAACAATCAAAAGAATCTTTAGTTGAAGAGAGGTATTGCCAAGGTCTTCTCAGATTTTCGCTTTGCTTCAATAAATCATTGTTCGATATATATCTTCTTTTCAACGTTCTCGATAATCGATCGATGTTGACTCGTAATAGCCTCGTAAGATGTCATCGTAGACGTTATTGTTCATAATAAGTCTAGCCCAAGTAGTTCACATTCTCATGTTTCATCCAGTTGCCTTTGAAGTCCATAGCACAACACATAGCATATCTTCAATTTTCTGGATCATCAACCTGTGGGTTATGGGCCCACCTTGATGCCATTTGAAATCCCGATTAGCTCGAAGCGTTGTCGTCGAGGACTAACGTTCTAACTTACTCGTAGACATCATCTCTAATAACTGGACTCAATTCCACGTACTCTCTATCATGCACTTCTCATCTATCAACTTCTATCTACGAATCTCTCCTTCTAATTCAGTACAACTCATATCTTACACTAACTCTTCATATCTCACTAACACCATATACCTCTTCCAAATATCTGATATGGTCAACATACTATGAACCATGCATCTTTATCATTCTCAAATCAATACAATAACCATTTTCAACTATGCAGTATAGTCAGAATACTTTGAACTCTGCATTTTCACCATTCTCAACTCAGTCATTCACTATCAAACTCTTCTATCTAGGTCTAATCTTGACCTTTCACACAATTCATCATCTCAATTAGTCAACATACTAGAAATCATATGTCTAAACTTAAGAATCCTAATCTCTTTAGATATCCACACTTAACTTGATCATCTAACAAAACTCTATGCTTCACTCACATCTCTAGACTATTTCTAAATAGTCTCACAATACCTCTATGTGAGGTCACACAACATTCTCCTCTAGAAAACTTAAGACTATAATCTATATTCAAATTTCAATAACTTGTAACCTGTCGCTCTGATACCAACTGTGACAGTCCAGGAATCCGGGGGCCTGGATTCTGACGTCACCACATAAAACCCATTTTTAAACACTTTTGAAAACCGGTATATTTTTTTTTCTTTCAAAAGATAATAAAATCAGAGAATTTAAAACTTGAAAACATTTAATAAAAGATTTGAAAGACGTTAACTAAAAGATTTAAAAGAGAACATCTTTACCCCCAAAACAACAGGATCGCTTCCAGGTTACAGTATTGAAATTAGAATCTACCACTATTATTACACAACATCTCTTACCAAATCAGATCATCCTCAATAAGAAGAATCACTGTCAACTATTCCAGCTTGCACCAACCTCATCAACTTTCCTGAACACTCCTCGACCACTGGATCCTCAACTCTGTCTCCTCGCCTAGCATTAGCCTTATTCACAATCTCAATCAATCATCTCATCTTTAAGCCTTTCTGAAATGGTTAGAAAGGAAAAGCAAGGGTGAGCAACAATGCTCAGCAAGTAATAATAAATAATGATAGTTCTGACATGATATAATAGGAGTTCACGAGTTCAAGATATAAAAGATTCAACCTGAATTCACAAATTCAGGTATTGTGTAAAAGAATCACAATACTTTGCAGCAATGGAAACCTGAGGAATTCAATCCTTCATAAGAGAATTATTGAATTGGACTATCACATTTTAATTAAAAACCAAGGTCAGGATGCTGATCAGTCATACCTAACCCCGAGCAGGCCCCGCCATGCTCTATCACAGGATCCAAGGCACTCATTGGCCTAGCATGACCACGAATCTGGTCTGACCACTAATTTGGTCCACATAATTTTTTTTTTATAAAAACAATAATCCAATTCCATAATTCAATTCAAGAAGCCAATGTAAGTTAACAGAACATAATCATAATCATCATCAACCACTGAATAATTCCAAATCAAACTTTGATAATAACTTTCCATAAGTCACAGTCCATCCTTCCATAAATCATAGTTCAGGAAATCCCTAACTATTCAATATCCTCCATTATCGGCTATTCAACTGAGTTTAGCCTGCTAAACCAGCATGACAATGGCGGTTTGAATAATCAAGAAGATCCCAATTCATTCAAAGCTCTAACTATCACTGAGCAACACATGCTTCAATGACAATCTGAACTTCGAATTAATTTGTAAAACGGAAATTATCTGAATTTTCGAGGATTAGAAAAGGATGGATAAGAATATTTGCATTTGCCAAATATGAAAAAGAAAGGAACGAATATTTGCAACACATTCGAAAAGAATGGATCAGAATAATCGCAAGATATCCAAAAGAAGGGTATAGGATACTTGCCTTAAACCTGACTCCAGTCTCACAGCTCATTCTCATCTTTCCACTTTCACAATCTCATACTTTATGCATATCATAGTCTCTAGGCCATCTCTGGCTATACCCTATTCGCCACACCACTTCGCTTACTCGATTCATCCCTTATTCGCTTTGTAATACCATTCCGACTTTCTGACGTCTTCAAGCGTACACGTCTCGTCCAAATCCTGTGAATCTCAGGTTGTTTTTGATTGCAGATATAGATTCTACTCTTCGATATCTTCGATTTGACTATTCGCACGCTTGATTCTGACTTCAATAACGCCTTCAAATCCACGTTTGATTATGAAGAACACGAAGAACACCACTCGGTTTCTCTCGGTATTCGTGCAGAGAAACTGGTGAAATGATTTTACGGGTGGAAATCAGCTCTAGAAAGGTCTATTTATATTTACAAATAATTGGTACCCCTTTGGATCGTTTATGACATGAAAATACGTATTTAATAGCTTTATATTAATAAAGCGGGGTCCAATCGGTACTGGTTTTCAAGATAATCATCAAAACGGGGCTTTTTAACTCAATTATTGGTCTGCGGGTCCCACTGCAATTATTACATGATAAGGATGAAGAAAATATCTCGGTTCACGTTTATCGAGACAAACTGGATAATTATCAACAACTACAATACCCGAAAAACTCCGCCGGACCGACTCCGGGGAAAACCGTACTCCGGATCGAAAAAGTCAAAACACGAAAAATGTCCGGAATATTGAAATTAGGCTAAAGGTGAATTTTCTCGAAACTTCCGGGAAGAAAATTTTCTACCTTGTTACGAGTGAACGGTTTTACGGAAGTCAAATAATTAATAAGTAAATATAAATATACGCAATTAAATCCGTAAATTGATTATAAAATCATCTAACATTCCATAAATCGATATGAAAATATCCAAATAAACTATATTTTCTCCTGAGCATATAGAAATTGAAATCTCGTGAATACGAACACATACGAGCATTCAGCTCAATAAACTAAATAACACAAAATTCACAAAAATTCATATATTAATCATATAATATTAATAATTAATCATAACTAATTAACAAACAAACTCACCAATACCACTTAATCCCATAACACATGTATTCACATAATAATCATCTAGAATTTTCGAAGCAATATATGAAAATCAGTTTTTAAAAAATATAATCATTTGTCAATAACACAATAACCCGGGGTTTAATATAAAATTTTGAAAACTCCTTAAACTGGAATAAAATATTAAATCTTATTCCTTATTTATTAAGAAGACCACTTATAATACTAATAAAAATATTTTTTAAAAATCCGGGTCATTACAGTGTTGGGAACAGAAAAGGTTGTATTGGGTTCGCTTATGGGCATAAGTTATTGAGTTGGGTTTGCGTGTGTATGTGCTCCATTGGAGAGTAGGGTCAAACGAAAGTGTAACGGTGCAGTTCATAAATTGTTACCTTATCAGTACACATCCACTAATCTCATGTTCACTGCATATTGTTACGTGTCCCTATTTATAACTCCTTCATTTTACAATTTTACGAAACATACATACTCTATTTGTGTTATCAGATTGGTGTCTAAATCTCATTAGGAATTTAGTGAAATAACAGTATCTCATAATAACATTGTAACCAAAACCTTATTCCCGATGGAACTTATATTAACAATAATAGAAATCCTTTCACAAAGACCCATTAGACAATAGAAATTCTTAGACAAACAGCAAGATGTAATAGAAATCCTTAGACAGGCACTAAAAAGTTTAATAATATCCATTGAATCCAATGAATACTATATAGTAATAAAAACTGGAATGCTGAAACGAAATGGTAGAATCAAGTGGAGAGCTCCTCATGCATTTTGTGAAACGCAGCAAATGAAACCACCCTATATTATTAGTTGAGGAACTCACGGTTCCTGCAATTTTACAAAGTGTTTCAAACTTTAGTTTCATAATAAAGACTATTTTCTCATGAGTTAGAAAGCACTGATTTTATGGTTTCCGGGATAGGCAATTCAAGTAAAAACTCTGCAATTTGGTTCTCAAAAAATCTGTCATACAAATACACTGCATTTTTACCTTTGTGTGACAAAGTCTAATTTTCAAGTCCACGTGATAGACGTTGTGGTTCATATTAGCATTTGAGGAGGTATCAAGCACTTTTTATTGTAAAAAATATAATAAAACGTGTTTCATTTTTGAACAGGACATAAACACTCACAAAGACTGAATATGTCGGTTATCGATTAACTATTAAACACAGATTCATTGGATTAATATATGAGGGGAGATTAGGCCTAAAGAAAGTACAAACCATTTTCACTCTTTTGGAAGAAGATTTTAAGATTGATGGCGTGTCATTCTCTTTTGAAAGCTTGACGGCAATTTTCACTCACAATGCAGTGTTCGGGTGCAAAAGAGCTTTTCATCTTGTCTTTCCATCTCGGATCCACAGCCTCCACAATTATTACACCACCATCCATTTTCTTCAACATTTATGATCTTGACAACACAGAATACATGTTTCTGCAGTTATAAAATTCAAATATTAACTAAGTTTTGTTAATGTTAGCCGATCAAATCAATAGTGTCTAATAAGCTGGGGATATTAATCGAAAAATACATATCGTTTTCATTTAAATTTTTATATAATTCACCAATCAGCCAGAAAATATTAAGCCATCTAATCCAAACACAAAACGTTTACGTAGTCTTCAATGATTTTCTCACTTAGCTTATTCAGTGACATGGTTTCCACAATCTGTTGCACGGTCCTGTTCATTGGCGTTGTAAATACATATTGTAAAAAAACAATTATAATTTGATTAAAGAAATTACGATCATTTGTTAAGTATAGATACTAATTAATTGTAAGGCCCTCAAAGTTAAAGTGATTCTAATTATAACACACTCAAAATAAATTTATAGACCAGAGTAAATATTGCTGGAGACGGTTGGAGGCTTGTTCCTCGACTATGAGATGTAATGCATCTCGACCAACGGAACAATGGTCTTTAAACTTGAAGGTAGGAAATGAAGTAAAGACAATGAATACACAGAAAGTTGTTTTTATGTGGGAAAAGAAATAAAACCTAAAATATGTGGGAAAAGAAATGAAAACTAAAACAAAACCTGACTTTAAGAATGTAATTTTTGGAGTTTCACACATTAACAATATTTAATTTATTTTTTAAAATATATTTCTTTAAAAATAGATGGTTCATATGATTGTAGTATAATATTTGATTTTATGCTCAAAAATTGAAATAATATATATATAATTATTTAATATAACAATAACATCCCATGTTTGGAATAAAAATTTATAAATTTTATGAATTTATATTAATTCATTATTTTATATAGTTAAGATAATAAATTTTTTTAGAAGAATGCTACATAATTTTAGTCATAATAAAATCCATCAGGAATTTTTTTAGTTAAATTTTTTTTAAATATTTATAAAAGATACAAAAATGATAATTATATATAATTTAATTTTTTGGTGTCGCCTAACAACACCTCGTACCTTGAATAACATAACAAAAATTTATAATAAATTATATATAAAAAATTAGTGGTAAATTATTTAAATAAATATATTTTGATTAATAAATATAAAGATATAATGATATCTTACATTTAAATTTTAGAAATATTATATATTTCAAATTTTTGTAAAATAAATATCTCTTACACATACACTATATTTATTAATAGTAAATTTCTTTTTCACTTACAAAGTACTTAGATTTATTTGATATATACTAAAAAGTATAAGCTAATAATGCATGAGATAAGAATAAACTAAACCAGAAAATGTAGATAAATATTATACATAGTTTTTTGATCATCAAGAGTTTGGTTAAAGTTCAGATACTCATTAAATCAATCAAAAAAAGAACCACTACAAACAAATCACCAAAGAACCACTACAAACAAATCACCAAAGGATGTTGCTGATCTTCCTGATGCCTTATTTGCATTGCTTTACCATTGCATTGATGCCTTATTTGCATTGCTTTACCATTGCATCACTTCATTATCTTCCATGATCTCCACAATTTTTACTGGTTCATGATCTCGATCTGATACCTGCTCGGTTAGTTGTAGCTTAAATTTCAAATCTTCTTCATTTTGTTTAAGTGATGTTAGCTTTTTTTCAAAATCAAGCTCTCATGCAAGAGACTTTTCCAACATTCTTAAAACATGTCTCTGTTCAGCTGTTTGCAATAGTGGCCTCATAAGTGACCCTTGAGAATCATCTGGCAAACCTGTGATACTGTTATATTTCCCTGTTACAAAGCAAATGTCAGAAACAATCGAGCATCACACAACTTCCCTGCTGACAGATAACTAATATGATCTTCATTGTCAATATCGCTCAACTTACAATAGGTTGGATTGAACGCCAGTGATGTCATTTGCAACTTGGTTAACTGCATCTTCATTTCCAGTGCATTCTCCTGTGATTGCTTTAGAGACTCGCCAGAATGTACAATTTAACCTCCACTGCAGTGAAAAATTCTCTTAAGTGGCCGCATGCAGATATTTGAAGCCGTGCATCAACCATCTGAAGTTGAAGGGTACTCATGAAATTTTCCGGTGCTCTTACCTCTGATTCTAAGATACCAGAAAAGAGATCATATGCCAATGCTTTCTCTATGCAATCAATAGATATATCATCTGTAGCCAGCCCTTCAAATTCTTTTTCCCATGCCCAAACATGCATCATAAGTGTGTCTAGATCAACTGATTTCTCGGAAGAGTATGCCAAGTCCAAGTCCACTCTGGTTAAAGCTTCTGTGGCATTTCCTGTATCCAACATGTCTTTAGACGACATATCTTCACGTGCTACATTTTTCCCAGACTCTGAATCACCAATATCAACATAAAAATCTTCACCATCTTTCCCTGCCATATATATGTTATGGGAATGCCAAACTGCGAAAGTACAAAAATTAGAATGATTAAGATACAAAAAGTAAAGTATAACCTTTACCAACAGACAAACTGATGACATCACAAAATTAATAAACTTGTATGAATTGGCATAAGGAAAAAAAAAGAAGCTTGGTTAATAATTTTCAATACAATTTGGTGCAAGGAGCTGACGGTTTCATATTAGTTAATAACATCTCAAGGACCCTGGTTTGAACATACTATGCCACATACTCTGCCTTGAACGAATAGTATTTTAAAATTAATGCTATCATTGAAAATGTTTAAACTACAGATTGAGACCAAGCAAAAGGAACAGAGTTGGGAGGAACAACCTAAAAAAGGAGAGGAAGGTACTAATCTTTCTCATCAATGAGTATCATACCAAGACTTATTAAGTTGCCATCTTTCGTGTTTATGACTCCCACCTACAAACACGTACCCTGATATTTCAGTCTTTTGTGTGATCATCCATGTTTAAAAAATAAGAATACTCCATTCCTGCATCAGAATATAAATGCTCCGAATAGTTTTAGCCACACCTATGTTTCAAAAAATAACACTCATACACACACATACATGAAAAAAATAAGAATCAATATAATATGATATGGCCAAAGAGGAAACACAAAACATGCATTCTTCTTTGTGAATACAAAATCACAGCCAAGTCACCGGAGCGAGATAATATATAGTACCTTTGCTGAGCAGTTGATAGGTCTTTAGTTATCTGAATGGGTGTAATTGCACATACCTCTGAAATTCCCTGCCTAGTAACTCTAGGAATAGCTAAAATTAATGAATATAAATATTAAGAACATAAATATGGGGAAGCAGAAAAAATAGGAATTATGTGAATAAAGAGAAATATTGATAGAGCTCCTCAAGCATGCCACGCCACCCTTCTGTCTATTAAATAAGTTTGCTTATACTATTCACTCTGGTTTAGGCTACAAAAACAACTTGCCAGGTTCTACAATATCTAATTATATTAAGTCCAATTAGCGCAAATACATTTCCGGCTAAAATTCAAAATTTTGAAATTGCAGTGTTAGTGATGCATAAATTTTCGTGTGTGAATTAGCCACTCTAAAATATTTGTGTATCAGAAACTCGAAACCATCTGTTTCTTTATTTATCCTGAAAAACAATAAAAAAATCAATACTCTTAGAGTCGTGTGGTACTACAATTCACATGAGATTGCACATAGTGAACAAATCTAGTTCCATTAAGTTCTTAATGAGACAAAGTATGGAGAGTGTTGATGTGTGGCAATAAGCAATAAATTAAGAGCTATAAATTTAAAACATACAATGTGTACACAGCCCTGCACAAAGCAACGAAGACATAAGCAGTTCCTATAAACTGAACTGTTTATATCAGCATAGTCTTCACACTCAACCCGTAGACAACAACAAACAGCGCCCATGGTGTTAATTCTATCAGTTTTGTATATTATTTTGGGATTTAAATTGTGTCTGTATCTAATCAAGAAATCCAAAATGCTGGAGCAAAGAACCTATAAAGCATCAAACTTTCTGATACTGTAACCTAAATAAGCTCTAAGATCTATAGAGATGAAAGGATGGAGCAATAATCACCTGGAGGAAGGAAATAGACGATGCGATAAAAAATTTGGCACCTTTCCAGTTTTTCTCATGTCCTCGTATGACAAATTCCTTACAACAATAATTCTTCATAACCCAACATAGCGACTATCATCAGGAGCAAGAGTGAGAGATCAAAAAGGAGCATGTGAAACTGCTAAGATTCTCATTCTCATAATAGTAAAGTTTAAGAGACCTTTCAATTTCTTATTTCCAAAATTCCAAAATTCTAAGAACTGATGAAAAATAAAACATGGTTTGTAGTAAAAAAAAAAACTGCCAGAAAAACATTTCATCTACCATCTGAATTCCAAGACAGTATGGGGGCATTTGATGGATCGAAACAAAAAACAAAAAAAAGATCTGTCACTCTTGAGACATGAACCAAGTAACATTGTCCAAAACCACAGATTATATCTAAATCATTTCACAGGTGCCCTGATTATATCTAAATCATTCGGTACTACACATACAAAGTCAGAATTTAAGCTTCTAGATGAAATTTTCTGTAAGCAGAAATCAATTCAAAATCCTGTTGTGCCTCGTATAAAGGATGGGTCAAGCAGAGTGATTGGGAAATCAGTGTCATATCAATCATTTGATTCAGACAATTTATTTACAGAAATAGGAACGGAAAGAAGAGGCCAAACTCACCAGTACGTTTTGAAGAAGAAGACAGGGGACCCAAATGCACGCGAAAATCAGAAAATACACACCTTTATATTTCATCATAAATCAGAAATACACACATTTATGCTCCATTGAAGACTTAGGATCACCGATGTGTTGAATTGATTTCGGTGAAATTTAAATTTTAGAGAAGAAAGAGTGCGAGACATGTCGAACAATTTCATAACAGAAATTATGGCTAAAATCATGGCATATAGGATTTTGAAATTTCAGTGGAAGCATATTTCACGGCTAAAATTGTGGAACAGCCACTGTTGAATTTTTTGCCTTGCTGGAGCAATGCAATTATATCATCCCCCACCTGCTTATCCAACGGATCAACTAAGAAGTCAATTCCCTGGATTTCGCTTAAAATCTCCAAAATCTGAAAGAATGATAACTGAGAATTCTGTGTTCTAAATTGAATCAAATTACGGTTTCTGGATTATTACAAAACATGGCAACTTGCGAAAATTTTGGGACCATCTTACATTGAAGCCGACTACAAACAAATGCATGCATGTGTTAATCAATATGAGTGATTTGTCAGATAATAATATTTTTAGAATTCAAACCAGATGATTACAATGAATAAATTTTTGACTAATTATTGATTTCTATTAATAAATTATGAGCCTCGTGCAGATTTCCACAAGGAACATGAAAGAGATAGTAATCAGGGATTAGGGAATAATACCTGACAACCGATAGCTTGTGGAACTATATCTTCTACCCGCCTAAGACTATCTTCAAGAGCAGATCTGGCCTTCCCAAATTTTAGAACTATGGAGTCCCCAGTTATAGCCTGCACAATCGAAATTGTTCTACTTTAAAATTCCCAGAGGATGTTATATATGGGAGAAAAGCATATTTACACCACACGGCCAGATCAGCACTTATTCATATTCAATTACTACCTATTTACAAATCAATAAGACAGCTCAATTTATCATAAACACAACAGATAAGCGCCTTAGATGTGCCTTAGATATCAAGGGCCTAAAGAATTATTATTTATAAGAATTAATTATAATCAGACCATATATTCTCTGAAATTTAAATTATAAATTAGATTCTTGCCTGTCGCCAGTAAATCAGGAGCTATCCAAGTATCTTACAACAACCTTGTTTGTAATATCCCATATTATTAAATTTAGATTTGATTATTATAAATCTATTTGTCTAAATATAATTGTTGGCTTTAATGGAATAGTGATCTGATTATGTGAATAGTGTGTATGTGATTATATTTGTTATGTGGATCAATATGGATTATACTAATTATGCGTTCTCCTTCTTTCTCTGATTCCGAGGACGGAATCCCTATAAGGAGGGTAGATTGTAATAACCCGGATTTTAAAAATATTTTTATTAATATTATAAATGATTTTCTTAAAAAGAAAGGAATAAGATTTAATATTTTATTCCAGTTTAAGGAGTTTTCAAAATTTTATATTAAACCCCGGGTTATTGTGTTAGTGATAAATGATTATATTTTTAAAACTGATTTTCATATATTGTTTCGAAAATTCTGTATGAATATTATGTGAATATATGTGTGATGTGAGTAAGTGGTATTGGTCGATTTGTTGGTTAATTAATTATGGTTAATTATTAATATTATATGATTAATATATGAATTTTTGTGAATTTTGTATTATCTAGTTTACAGAGCTGAATGCTCATATGTGTTCGTATTTGAGAGATTTCAATTTCTATATGTTCAGGAGAAAATATAGTTTAGTTGGATATTTTCATATCGATTTATGGAATGTTAGATGATTTTATAATCGATTTACGGATTTAATTGCGTATATTTATATTTATTTATTAATTATTTGACTTCCGTAAAACCGTCCACTTGTAACGGTGTAGCGATTTTTCTTCCCGGAAGTTTCGAGAAAACTCACCTTTAGCCTAATTTGAATATTCCGGACACTTTTCGTGTTTTGACTTTTTCGATCCGGAGTACGGTTTTCCCTGGAGTCGGTCCGGCGGAGTTTTCGGGTACTAAAATTTTCGATAATTATCCAGTTTGTCTCGATAAACGTGAACCGAGATATTTTCTTCATCCTTATCATGTAATAATTGCAGTGGGACCCGCAGACCAATAATTGAGTTAAAAAGCCCCGTTTTGATGATTATCTCGAAAACTAGTACCGATTGGACCCCGCTTTATTAATATAAAGCTATTATATACGTATTTTCATGTCATAAACAATCCAAAGGGGTACCAATTATTCTTAAATATAAATAACTTCCTCCTGTGCCTAAAGTTCTCCGTAACTTCATTTCCACATTTCAATTCACGAAAACCGAGAGAAACCGAGCGGTGTTCTTCGTGTTCTTCATAATCAAACGGGGATTTGAAGGCGTTATTGGAGTCAGAATCAAGCGTGCAAATAGTCAAAACGAAGATATCGAAGAGTAGAATCTATATCAATCATCAAAAACACCATGAGATTCACAGGTAGGAAGTAATTGAAGATTGAAAATTCGAAATTACATGATTTAAATTAGGGCTTTTTGATTTTGAAGTTGTTTATGTGATTTCTTGATTGTATGTTGGAGAGAATTGAATTATGATCATTTTGGTATATTATATGTGTGATTTGGAGTTCAAAAACGTGCTTAATTTATGGTTTAATCTTCGAAATTACAAATTAGGGTTTATACCCGTTTGAATCTTTTCAATTAGAATTGGGGATTTGTAATTCGTTGATCCTGGAGAGATTATGAAGCTATGAGCACGTTCCTCTTGTTGAGTAGAGTGGATTTCAGTAATTAAATCAGTTGAAGGAGCTCGATTTCGAGCATATCGGGAAAAAGAAATGGGGCGGTGCCGGCGAAGCTTTGCTTCGATATTCCGGCTGATTTAAGTTAGTTTTGATCGAATTGATAAAAGAAATGAGTTCCTGGTAGTTTATACATGCTATGGTACGTGTCTGAAGCTGTTCTGGGTGAAGAATGGCCGTCCGATGGTGTTTCCGGCGGGACTGGGGGCGGCGACGGCAAAATTGCCGTTTGGCCCCCAGAGTTTTGAAAATGCTGAGCTGATTGTATCCAGGTTTTAAAACTTGCAAAACTTCCCCTGTAACTTTAAGAAGTTACAGTTTAAACCCTGGACGAAACTTTCAAAATCTTACAAAATAAACCTTTTGATTTTAATTTTCTAAAATTGTTTTTATTTATTTATTTTAATTTTCAAAAATAATTTTAAATTAATTCTTTATTTAAAAATAAATCTAAATTAGTTTATTAATTAATTTTAATTAGTAATTAATTATTTTAATTAATCAATTAATTTAAATATTAATTGATTAATTGATTTGATTAATTATTAATTGATTTTAATTGATTAATTAATTAAATTTAATTATCCTTTTTGATTTAAAAATTCCGAAAAATAGTTTCGAGCTTTGAAATATTTTTCTAAATTATTTTCAAGGCTCGATAATTGTTTATGAATGATTTCAAGTCCAATTTCAAGTATTTGGGACTTGATTATTTATCCGAAAAGTGATTCTTTTATCGGTTTTAATTTCGAAAAATGTCTAAAAATTCCAGAAAATTCCCGAAAAATCATTTTTAACCCAAGAGTTGATTTGATATCAATTGGGGTGGGAAACCTTATGTGTAATGTGTTGTCTGCTATCTGTTTGATGTGTTATGTACCGATAGAGGAGTTTGAAAACGGTTTGGACCATATCTTTTGATCTGTAAGTCGGAATCAAGCGAAACGAAAGAGAGATGAAAGCTCATAAAGTCTAGTTTGATATGACATAATAATATGATGGAGTTGAGAATGTGAATAATTGTTGGTAAATATGCAGAACGTGATTATATGTTATTTAATTGCTATTAATTGATGATTACGTGATATACATGTTTATTCATGATAATATACATGTGTGATAAAAGATTTGGATGACATAGTGTCGTGAGTTGATTGATAGTGGATAAGAAGATATGGATTATAATGATTGGAGTTGGTTGGTTGATTGTTGATTGAGATAAGATAATAGGTGGATAGTCTTATAAATAGACGAGATGATGTCGGATTTTCGATAGGATTCATATGATAAGTGATTGGTAATATGTTATGTGGTATATGACTTGACTATATGGTAGAGTCAAAGCATGATTATGTGTTAAGTGATATGTGATAAGTTTAAAGGGGTATATAAGTGGGTATAGATATACGTGATATGTATATGCGATATATTATTTAGTGACTATAGTATTATCTTATTCTCGTTAAGGATTTGGACGAGACGAGGATGACCGAAGACGTTCAGAAGGACAAGTGGTGTTCCAAAGCGAATAGGGGATGAATCGAGTAAGCGAAGCGAAGATGTACGGTAGATAGAGTATAGCCAGAGATGGTCTAGAGACTATGATATGCATAGAGTATGAAGGTGGAAAGATGAGAATGAGCTGTGAGACGGGAGTCAGATTTAAGGCAAGTATCCTGAACCCTTCTTTTGGATATCTTGCGATTATTCTGATCCATTCTTTTCGTATGTGTTGCAAATATTCGTTCCTTTCTTTTTCATATTTGGCAAGTGCAAATATTTTATCCATCCTTTTCTAATCCTCAAAAATTCAGATAATTCCAGTTTTACAAATTAATTCGAAGTTCAGATTGTCATTGAAGCATGTGTTGCTCAGTGATGATTAGAACCTAGAATGACTTGGGATCTTCTTGATTATTCAACCCGCCATTGTCATGCTGGTTTAGCAGGCTAAATTCAGTTGCTTAGCCGATAATGGAGGATACTGAATAGTTAAGGATTTCCTGAACTATGATTTATGGAAGGATGGACTCTGGTTTATGAAAAGTTGATTATCAAATGTTTGATTTGGAATTATTTTATCATGGATATTGATTGTGTTTATGTTCTGTTGTTATACGTTGACCTGTTATTGAATTATAGAATTGGATTATTGTTTTATATAAACCTGTGGACCAGATTCGTGGTCATGCTAGGCCAATGAGTGCCTTGGATCCAGTGATAGAGCATGGCGGGGCCTGCTCGGGGTTAGTGCGGAACTGATCAGCTGCCTAACCTTGGTTTTAATTAAAATTTGATAGTCCAATTCAATAATTCTTTGGAAAGATTGAATTTCTCAGTTTAAATGCTGCAAGGTATTGTAAATCATTCTATACAATACCATGAACTCATGAACTCAGGTTGAATCCTCTTATATCTTGAACTCGTGAACTTCTATTATATCATTTCAGAATTGCCATTGTTTATTATTACTTGCTGAGCATTGTTGCTCACCCTTGCTATTCCTTTCTAACCATTTCAGAAAGGCTAAAAGATGAGATGATTGATTGAGATGGTGGATAAGGCTAATGCTAGGCGAGGAGACAGAGTTGAGGATCCAGTGGTCGAGGAGTGTTCAGGAAAGTTGATGAGGTTGGTGCAAGCTAGAGCTGTGCTATAGGGATTCAAGTATAAGTCATAGCTGGAATAGCTGACAGTGATTCTTCTTATCGAGGATGATCTGACTTGGTAAGAAATGTTGTGAAATATTAGTGGTGGATTCTAATTTCAATACTGTAACCTGGAAGCGATCCTGATGTTTTTGGGGGTTAAAGTGTTCTCTTTGAAATCTTTTATTTAAGTTAAATGTTCTCTTGAAATTCTCCTATTATGGATTTCAAGTTACAAAATCAGGTTTTGAAATCATTTGATTTATGTTCTTTATTAAATATTTTCCGGTTTTAAATTCTTTTGGATTTTCATTATCTCTTATAAAAAAAAAAAAATTACAGGATTTCAAAAGTGTTTAAAAATGGGTTTTATGTGGTGACGTCAGAATCCAGACCCCCGGATTCTCGGGCTGTCACAGTTGGTATCAGAGCAACAGGTTATCAGTTATTGAATTAGAATATAGACTATAGTTTTAAGTTCTATTGATGAGGAATGTTGTGTGACCTCATATAGAGGTATGACCAGACTATCTAAGAATAGTCTAAGGATGAGAGAGAAGAATAGAGTCTAGTTAGACGATTAAGTTGAGTGTATAGGTTTAGAGAGATTTTGATTCCTAAGTTTAGACATTTCATTTCTAGCGATCGAGTAACCGAGAATGGTACTATTGTGAGAAAGGTCAAGATTAGACCTAGATAGAAGAGTTTGATAATGAATGATTGAGTTGAAAATGGTGAAAATGCAGTGTTCAGATTATTCTGACTATACTGCATAGTTGAAAATGGTCTACTGTATTGATTTGAGAATGATAAAGATGCATGGTTCATAGTATGTTGACCATGTTGGATATTTGGAAAAGTATATTGTTTTGTGAGATATGAAGAGTTAGTGTAAGATATGAGTTGTACTGAATCAGAAGGAGAGATTTATAGATAGAGGTGGATAGGTGAGAAGTGAATGATAGAGAGTATGTGGAGTTGAGTCCAGCTATTAGAGGTAATGTCTGCGAGTAAGTTAGAACGTTAGTCCTCGACGACGACGCTTCAAGCTAATCGGGACTTCAAACGATATCAAGGTGGGCCCATAACCCACAGGTTGACGATCCAAACGATTGAAGATATGTTACATGTCATGCTATGGACTTCAAAGGCAATTGGGATGAAATAATGTAAACTACTTGGGCCAGACTTATTACAAACAATGACATCTTACGACGCTATTACGATTGAACGTCGATCAATTATCGAGAAGGCTGAAAAGGAGATATACAACGAACGATGATTTTTGAAGTAGAGCAGTAATTTGAGAAGACCTTGGCAGTACCTCTCTTCAACTAAAGATTCTTTTGATTATATGTTTTTCATCAGTGAGTTATTATGATATCATTTCGATAAACGAGATTTTCAATTTCTCAAATTCTAAGGTGACATTGATATTGATTATTGGTATGAGTTGGAAAGCAAAGATGTGTGATAAAGGTTTGTTGTGAAGAGATAGTGATGTTCCTTGATATTGTTTGACATTTCTTGACATTCCTTGATATTCTTTCATCATCCTTGATATCCCTTGATGTTCTTTGATATTCTCGAGATTCTTTGATATTCTTTGATATTCCTTAACATTTCTTCAATTTGATTGGGATGAACAACCCTATGTATAGGGGACACAAGGTATACCTGTCTGTGTGATAGGAGTTGGATGGGACGCCATCACTTGTGTGTGTTGTGATTACAAGAAGGTTAACAACCTTTAGTAGTGTCTAATATGGACACGCAACATTAAGTTCATTTGATCGTATGGATCTCCCAGTCACTCTTGTATTCCAATGTGACCTATTTTGAAAACATCTTGTTCCTCCGAAATTTCCAAAAGATTGATTCTTGGGAAATGAAGTTTGCAATTGTAAAAGTTTTGATTCTCCTATTTCTTTAACTGTAAAGGTATGCCAAGGTTGATTAAGGGCGGATGAGCATGTGATATTATGAAGTGTGTACAATGATTTTACAAATGATACGTTTTAGTTCTCATCGCGGATTCTGAGGACAGAATCCTTATAAGGGGGGTAGAATGTAATATCCCATATTATTAAATTTAGATTTGATTATTATAAATCTATTTGTCTAAATATAATTGTTGGCTTTAATGGAATAGTGATCTGATTATGTGAATAGTGTGTATGTGATTATATTTGTTATGTGGATCAATATGGATTATACTAATTATGCGTTCTCCTTCTTTCTCTGATTCCGAGGACGGAATCCCTATAAGGAGGGTAGATTGTAATAACCCGGATTTTAAAAATATTTTTATTAATATTATAAATGATTTTCTTAAAAAGAAAGGAATAAGATTTAATATTTTATTCCAGTTTAAGGAGTTTTCAAAATTTTATATTAAACCCCGGGTTATTGTGTTAGTGATAAATGATTATATTTTTAAAACTGATTTTCATATATTGTTTCGAAAATTCTGTATGAATATTATGTGAATATATGTGTGATGTGAGTAAGTGGTATTGGTCGATTTGTTGGTTAATTAATTATGGTTAATTATTAATATTATATGATTAATATATGAATTTTTGTGAATTTTGTATTATCTAGTTTACAGAGCTGAATGCTCATATGTGTTCGTATTTGAGAGATTTCAATTTCTATATGTTCAGGAGAAAATATAGTTTAGTTGGATATTTTCATATCGATTTATGGAATGTTAGATGATTTTATAATCGATTTACGGATTTAATTGCGTATATTTATATTTATTTATTAATTATTTGACTTCCGTAAAACCGTCCACTTGTAACGGTGTAGCGATTTTTCTTCCCGGAAGTTTCGAGAAAACTCACCTTTAGCCTAATTTGAATATTCCGGACACTTTTCGTGTTTTGACTTTTTCGATCCGGAGTACGGTTTTCCCTGGAGTCGGTCCGGCGGAGTTTTCGGGTACTAAAATTTTCGATAATTATCCAGTTTGTCTCGATAAACGTGAACCGAGATATTTTCTTCATCCTTATCATGTAATAATTGCAGTGGGACCCGCAGACCAATAATTGAGTTAAAAAGCCCCGTTTTGATGATTATCTCGAAAACTAGTACCGATTGGACCCCGCTTTATTAATATAAAGCTATTATATACGTATTTTCATGTCATAAACAATCCAAAGGGGTACCAATTATTCTTAAATATAAATAACTTCCTCCTGTGCCTAAAGTTCTCCGTAACTTCATTTCCACATTTCAATTCACGAAAACCGAGAGAAACCGAGCGGTGTTCTTCGTGTTCTTCATAATCAAACGGGGATTTGAAGGCGTTATTGGAGTCAGAATCAAGCGTGCAAATAGTCAAAACGAAGATATCGAAGAGTAGAATCTATATCAATCATCAAAAACACCATGAGATTCACAGGTAGGAAGTAATTGAAGATTGAAAATTCGAAATTACATGATTTAAATTAGGGCGTTTTGATTTTGAAGTTGTTTATGTGATTTCTTGATTGTATGTTGGAGAGAATTGAATTATGATCATTTTGGTATATTATATGTGTGATTTGGAGTTCAAAAACGTGCTTAATTTATGGTTTAATCTTCGAAATTACAAATTAGGGTTTATACCCGTTTGAATCTTTTCAATTAGAATTGGGGATTTGTAATTCGTTGATCCTGGAGAGATTATGAAGCTATGAGCACGTTCCTCTTGTTGAGTAGAGTGGATTTCAGTAATTAAATCAGTTGAAGGAGCTCGATTTCGAGCATATCGGGAAAAAGAAATGGGGCGGTGCCGGCGAAGCTTTGCTTCGATATTCCGGCTGATTTAAGTTAGTTTTGATCGAATTGATAAAAGAAATGAGTTCCTGGTAGTTTATACATGCTATGGTACGTGTCTGAAGCTGTTCTGGGTGAAGAATGGCCGTCCGATGGTGTTTCCGGCGGGACTGGGGGCGGCGACGGCAAAATTGCCGTTTGGCCCCCAGAGTTTTGAAAATGCTGAGCTGATTGTATCCAGGTTTTAAAACTTGCAAAACTTCCCCTGTAACTTTAAGAAGTTACAGTTTAAACCCTGGACGAAACTTTCAAAATCTTACAAAATAAACCTTTTGATTTTAATTTTCTAAAATTGTTTTTATTTATTTATTTTAATTTTCAAAAATAATTTTAAATTAATTCTTTATTTAAAAATAAATCTAAATTAGTTTATTAATTAATTTTAATTAGTAATTAATTATTTTAATTAATCAATTAATTTAAATATTAATTGATTAATTGATTTGATTAATTATTAATTGATTTTAATTGATTAATTAATTAAATTTAATTATCCTTTTTGATTTAAAAATTCCGAAAAATAGTTTCGAGCTTTGAAATATTTTTCTAAATTATTTTCAAGGCTCGATAATTGTTTATGAATGATTTCAAGTCCAATTTCAAGTATTTGGGACTTGATTATTTATCCGAAAAGTGATTCTTTTATCGGTTTTAATTTCGAAAAATGTCTAAAAATTCCAGAAAATTCCCGAAAAATCATTTTTAACCCAAGAGTTGATTTGATATCAATTGGGGTGGGAAACCTTATGTGTAATGTGTTGTCTGCTATCTGTTTGATGTGTTATGTACCGATAGAGGAGTTTGAAAACGGTTTGGACCATATCTTTTGATCTGTAAGTCGGAATCAAGCGAAACGAAAGAGAGATGAAAGCTCATAAAGTCTAGTTTGATATGACATAATAATATGATGGAGTTGAGAATGTGAATAATTGTTGTTAAATATGCAGAACGTGATTATATGTTATTTAATTGCTATTAATTGATGATTACGTGATATACATGTTTATTCATGATAATATACATGTGTGATAAAAGATTTGGATGACATAGTGTCGTGAGTTGATTGATAGTGGATAAGAAGATATGGATTATAATGATTGGAGTTGGTTGGTTGATTGTTGATTGAGATAAGATAATAGGTGGATAGTCTTATAAATAGACGAGATGATGTCGGATTTTCGATAGGATTCATATGATAAGTGATTGGTAATATGTTATGTGGTATATGACTTGACTATATGGTAGAGTCAAAGCATGATTATGTGTTAAGTGATATGTGATAAGTTTAAAGGGGTATATAAGTGGGTATAGATATACGTGATATGTATATGCGATATATTATTTAGTGACTATAGTATTATCTTATTCTCGTTAAGGATTTGGACGAGACGAGGATGACCGAAGACGTTCAGAAGGACAAGTGGTGTTCCAAAGCGAATAGGGGATGAATCGAGTAAGCGAAGCGAAGATGTACGGTAGATAGAGTATAGCCAGAGATGGTCTAGAGACTATGATATGCATAGAGTATGAAGGTGGAAAGATGAGAATGAGCTGTGAGACGGGAGTCAGATTTAAGGCAAGTATCCTGAACCCTTCTTTTGGATATCTTGCGATTATTCTGATCCATTCTTTTCGTATGTGTTGCAAATATTCGTTCCTTTCTTTTTCATATTTGGCAAGTGCAAATATTTTATCCATCCTTTTCTAATCCTCAAAAATTCAGATAATTCCAGTTTTACAAATTAATTCGAAGTTCAGATTGTCATTGAAGCATGTGTTGCTCAGTGATGATTAGAACCTAGAATGACTTGGGATCTTCTTGATTATTCAACCCGCCATTGTCATGCTGGTTTAGCAGGCTAAATTCAGTTGCTTAGCCGATAATGGAGGATACTGAATAGTTAAGGATTTCCTGAACTATGATTTATGGAAGGATGGACTCTGGTTTATGAAAAGTTGATTATCAAATGTTTGATTTGGAATTATTTTATCATGGATATTGATTGTGTTTATGTTCTGTTGTTATACGTTGACCTGTTATTGAATTATAGAATTGGATTATTGTTTTATATAAACCTGTGGACCAGATTCGTGGTCATGCTAGGCCAATGAGTGCCTTGGATCCAGTGATAGAGCATGGCGGGGCCTGCTCGGGGTTAGTGCGGAACTGATCAGCTGCCTAACCTTGGTTTTAATTAAAATTTGATAGTCCAATTCAATAATTCTTTGGAAAGATTGAATTTCTCAGTTTAAATGCTGCAAGGTATTGTAAATCATTCTATACAATACCATGAACTCATGAACTCAGGTTGAATCCTCTTATATCTTGAACTCGTGAACTTCTATTATATCATTTCAGAATTGCCATTGTTTATTATTACTTGCTGAGCATTGTTGCTCACCCTTGCTATTCCTTTCTAACCATTTCAGAAAGGCTAAAAGATGAGATGATTGATTGAGATGGTGGATAAGGCTAATGCTAGGCGAGGAGACAGAGTTGAGGATCCAGTGGTCGAGGAGTGTTCAGGAAAGTTGATGAGGTTGGTGCAAGCTAGAGCTGTGCTATAGGGATTCAAGTATAAGTCATAGCTGGAATAGCTGACAGTGATTCTTCTTATCGAGGATGATCTGACTTGGTAAGAAATGTTGTGAAATATTAGTGGTGGATTCTAATTTCAATACTGTAACCTGGAAGCGATCCTGATGTTTTTGGGGGTTAAAGTGTTCTCTTTGAAATCTTTTATTTAAGTTAAATGTTCTCTTGAAATTCTCCTATTATGGATTTCAAGTTACAAAATCAGGTTTTGAAATCATTTGATTTATGTTCTTTATTAAATATTTTCCGGTTTTAAATTCTTTTGGATTTTCATTATCTCTTATAAAAAAAAAAAATTACAGGATTTCAAAAGTGTTTAAAAATGGGTTTTATGTGGTGACGTCAGAATCCAGACCCCCGGATTCTCGGGCTGTCACATTGTTCCATTTGTAAAAGTCTGCGGATGATTATAAAACATTTATTTGTTTCAGCGAAAATCAAAGACGATCACATAAAATGTGATTGAATAGGTCCAGCATTGCTATGAACTACAGAAGGGAAACATTAGGTACCTCAAACTGAAGTGTTCCAGCAATGTGCAATCAATTCAGACGAAATCAGTTTTCCGCGCGTCTAAATTCGGGATGTTCTGTCAGATAATAATATTTTTAGAATTCAAATTACACCAGATGATTACAATGAATAAATTTTTGACTAATTATTGATTTATATTAAAAAATTATGAGCCCCGTGCAGATTTCCACAAGGAACACGTCCTCTCCGTCCTATACATGTTTGTCAAAATCATTAAAACATTATCTTTTAATATACTCCAAAGTGCAAATGAAACATACACACACCTGTTGTCTTAGTGGTCTCATTAGTCAGGGATGTGCCGGGGGTGGACCTCTCGCCGATACTCGTTGCTATTGGTGACAGCGTACTACCTCCTGTAACACTAAGCGGAGTACGTTCAAGACCTGGGTGGAATAAGGATGCAATTGGTCATACATACGCGCATTTCACAATTTTAAATAACCGTGATTAAACAATTGTAAGACGCTCTGTATACGTTTGAAACACACTTCAAATAACAATGTATGTCGATTCATATGAGTTACCTCTGTTTGTTATCTGGTAGGCGATATCATGTCCATAATTCCCACGAAGTTGGGTCCCAGACTGCGGAATATCTTTGCAAACTGCATAACCATAAAAACAAATGGTCAAACAGTATATTTTTGGTAGAGTTCTCTACATAGACTACCGGAGGCATTTAAAGTTATGATTTGGACTGAACAAAATATGGAGCAAAGTATGACACCTTTGTTTGTGGTTTCCACTGAGAACGCATAGGGTGAATTCTGAACAACTTTAGACAGCGGAGACCGACTGTATCCTGTAGTTTGAACACATGACAAATGTTGAAAATCTTGTACTTAATTCAGCAGACAACAACAACATTTGCGTATGTGAGGGAGTATCACCTCCATTATCTTTAAGAGAGCTTTCAACATTGGCAATCCCTGGAGGATTGGTCATGGACTTCTTGATGTTCACGGCACTGTCTTTGTAGAAATGAATCCAGCGCCCTTCCGCCTGCATGCTCTCCGATGCCTGGAAAATGGAAACAATGTGAGTTCATAAATCAAACACGCGGTGTTCCAATATAAAGCTGGCTGTTCAAAAACATCACCAGAGAAAGAGCTGCTAGGATGATTCTCGTTGTTCCTTTTACGACCTGGTAATTTGAATTCATCAGTCATTGTCATCTCTTCTTTGTCATACAATCACATTCAAGCAAATAATATGTTATCAGAACATGCGAATCTATCGAAATCGTTTTCATTCATCTTTTAACTTGAGCTCGAAGATTTGGGCTGACCGAGGTGTGCAGTTGAATCCATGGTATAACAATATATTTAGCGGATATCAAACCATGAGTTCATAGTTTAAGGCCAAAATTTTGAATCCATGATTAGGCCAAAATTTTGAATTTCGAAACTAAACAACCACATCACAGCAAGCATGGTTTAAGGCAAGACTCACCATAATTTCACCTCGCAATTCAAAAAATGGGAGTCCTGATTTGTTGCCGTATTGATTGTGTCACCTCCATTCTCTTTAAGAGAGCCTTCGACGTGGGCAAACCCTGGAGGATTGGTTCCAGCTTTCTTGATGTTATCGGCACGTTTTTGTAGAAATGAATCCAGCGCCCTTCCACCTGTATACTATCTGAAGCCTATAACATACAAACAATAAGAGTTCATAAATCAAACACATGGTGTTCATATGAAAACTTGAATTCTCAGAGGATCACCGGAAAAGGAGCCTTCGGCATGATTCTTTTTGTTTCTTTTACGACCTGGCAAATCGAATCCATCAGCCATTTTAGAAAACGCCTTCTTCATAAAATTAAAACAAAACAAAAATAATGTACTCAGAAGATGCAAAATTATCATATGCGTTTTTTGAACTCTCAAACAACCTGCGCCAGAAGAATTGGGCTGACCGAGGTAGGTGTTCGAATCCATGGAGCAATAAGTTATTTTTCAGAGCATAGCTCTTGGATAATTCATGATCAGGCAAGAATTTTGAAATTCGAAATTAAACAACCATAGCACAGCTAGCTTAACTTGACACTATCACTTACCAAAATTTTCATGCTGATAGACAAAATTTCAAGCCCCTGATTTGACGCCGCATTGATTATCCGTGTCTGTCGCAAATCAGTGAGGTTCGCGAGAAAGGAAATCATGAGGTATGCAATTGGTAAAGCCGGTTATATCCCAGTTATCTTTCTGAAAACGGGTCATGTTCTAAAGCTTAGTAATGATGTGAACTGGGTAAAATGCTAAACGGGCTGTTCACTCTTTAAGAAGATATAGATATAGATATAGATATAGATTTTTATTTATATTTTATTATTATTTGGAAAAAAGGTTGAAGAAAGAACGAGATAGAAGCAAATAGAAATAGAAAGAAATGTTATCATATCAATAAAAATAAGTTAAGAGCACCTAAAAACTCTTTAAAAGAGAGTAAATATTTATACAATATGTTTGAAAATGATTTAAACTAGAAAAAGTTAACCTTAAATTAAGATTTTTTTAAACAAAAAAATAGTTTTGTACAAAAGAAGTATCAATAGTCGGACAAATCCCCGAACTGTCAACGACCTGATTGTTAAACAGAGAACCAGCAAAGCACCTATTCATTTCATTTTCGGATCGTTTAACACATAAAATATCCAAATTCTTTAACCAAAAAGTAACACAATAATATTCCAAATAATTTAATCTGTGTCAGTTTTGAAATTAGTAATATTATAATTGACATTAACATAAATATCATGTGTCTATTGAAAAGTCATATAAATTTTTATTGGCGCAATAATTGTTCTAGAATACGAAAATCTTTTTTGTTGTGAAATAATATAGATATAAGCACAAGATGTGATAGCATCTGGTGATGGTATCATGTCATTTCGGGATTGGCGAATGATATCTCTATCCCGTTGTCGAATTTAAAACTCCTCCCCGAAACCATCTTGATCTCAATATGAGATTGGTGAATATAGATTGGACGAACAATGGAAAACGTGTATCTCTAGTTCTAGTTCTAGTTCTAGTTGTACTATTGAAAAAATCAATTAAATAACGAGGTCATGGAATAAAAAAAACTTTAACTATACTACTAGTTGGGTCATACTAAAAGTCAGTTAAGCATTGTTATTTATTTTCCGAATAATCTAGATCACAATATTATATATTTGAAATGAGAAGTTGTTGGTATTTAGTAGAAATTTACAAACACATGGTGGTCGCAAAAAAATGTGCGAAAGTGGTATAGGTAGGGGGGTAACGTCTGAAGGGGGGCGACGTCATAAATAAAAATAGGAAAAGAGTCAAAATTGTTCAGGAGAAAAAGCAGAGAGGCGCTGTTATATAAGGAGCAAAGCGAAAGCAACGGAGCAACCGAAACGATGCTCTCACTCCTCTTGTCCTAATCAGCTCAGACGCGAACAACTGTTGTGTTGGGTTTAAAAGCTTCCAATCACACACGGCCCTGGCCCTGGCCCAGCCGCCGAGGTATCTCTTCTCATCGTACTCGGACATCACTCTCATCGTCATCAGTCTGCTGTTATAATATACTATAACGTCTACGGGCGATAAAACGTCTCGATCCAAGCAGTAATTGATATTAATATATAAAGTCCTGTGGGATTCTTTCTGTTGTTGTAGTATAACTTAATTAACAGGCAGCCACCCCCAATTACAACAAGAGAGATTGAAAATGGGGCGGAAGAGTGATGGTAATAATTCGGGAGGCATGTCTTCCGCATTCAACTTGTTATTCTCCCTGCTCATAATCTACGGACTCATGTCTTATTTTGTTTACTCACTCGTACACATGAAATTTGTTAAACCCCTGCCTTTGGACGCTCCGCTCCACCGTTTCTCCGAAGCCAGAGCCATCCAGCACATCAGAGTACTCGCCCATGACATCCCTGCTCGACAGGTACCTTCATTTCTCGAGCCTTTTAATTTCATATGCTACCGTACCATTTTATTTACTCACATCCATATATTTCTCAATGTAGGAAGGGCAGCCTGGTTTGAGACAAGCGGCTGATTATATCAAATCACAGCTCCATTTGCTTCAGGACCGAGCTGGCCCTGATTTTAGGTTTCATCCTTTTCTATTACTCTTTACGCTGCACTCTGTTGGCTTATGTTTTCTAGAGTTTAATCATAGATAATCTCCTCAAACAATTTTCTGTCATACAAATGTAACCAACAAATTGGGTTCCGAATAAAAAATTATAATATGGCACAGGTCATATTTGGTTTGCAGGAATAAATTTATAACTCAAGCAGAAACAATGCTCACATGCCTAAAACGGCGGGTTTGAGCTCCCATTTTAATTTGTTCAGCAAACTATAAATGTTCACCCTCAATATTGTACCATTTCAACCTGACCCGCATAATTTCTTTTCATTCCAACTGAAGGTAAAAGATTTGCATTTATTGACATATACTGTTGCTTTGCAGGATTGAGATTGAGGAAACATCAATTAATGGCTCTTTCAATATGATGTTTTTGGGCCGCAGTATTTCCTTGGCCTACAGAAACCACACTAATGTTCTCATGAGGTTAGACCCCATGACTCAATATATTATTCTTTTTAGCTGCTGTACATGCTTCCATACTCTATTTTTTTTTTTTATTAAAAGGATGCTATTGACATCAGTGAGTCTCTAGCTAAAAATATATTATTTGATCAGAACTTTGGCTTCCATGATGTTACTTCTGTATATAGATATATTGCTGATATAAATAACTATATATTTTGTGCAGAAGCAGATTTATGTTTTACTATCTGGTAAGGGTGATTATTGTGTAGCTATATATTATCCTCCTTTAATTGGAATAAAAATTTACATTCATTAAAACTGCATCAAACAGTAAGTAGCCCGAATGTTTTTTATTTTGATATAGAATTTGGCAAGCTAACTATATATATACACATGCACATTTTTCTTGTAATATGTATAATAATGAAAAGCCCATTTCTGCAACAAAATCCAGACTATTTACAGAACATCAAATGTTTTAAGGTATTTTTTAAGGCTATTAGTGAAGACTTATGTTATATACGGCATTTGACAGTAGTGATGAATCACAGGATCTCATCAGCTGTTTCTCAAGAGGATGATCCTGCTGTATTGTTGAATGGGCACTTTGATAGTCCTCCCAGTTCTCCTGGCGCTGCAGATTGTGGTTCATGTGTTGGTGGGTTGAATTATGTTTGTTTGTTACTATTTTTTGTCAGTGTCATGGCACATAATCTTGTTTAGGTGCAGGACATTGAGGGCATATAACATAACAACGTGTTCATGGCTCAAACTATAACTCGGGACAATGAAACTGACATAGAGGAGTTCTTTTAACCTTCATGTAGTGTCCTGATTTAGTGATGTTCTCCATTATAATATGTTGTTTTGCAGCATCTATGCTGGAAGTAGCAAGACTTATTGTCGATTCTGGTTGGGTTCCTAATCGGCCAATTATATTTTTGTTCAATGGTGCTGAAGAACTGTTTATGGTGGTAAGTTTGCTTTATTTAATTTTATGACCCTAAAATATGACAAAATTATTGTAGCAGTACAAAAAACTTGACCCGTGATTTTCTTTAGGACTACTTACTAAGTAAATTTCTTACAAGTACATGTGATATCATTGAAAAGTATGATAGGACAATTCTAGCTTGTTACTATCTCCTAAAGGAGTTGAAGAATCTGATTATTGTACTCTACTAATATGTTTTTGGACTGAATTATGCATTATATGATAGGGGTCGCATGGCTTCATGAAAACACATAAATGGACCAAAACGATTGGAGCTTTTATAAATCTGGAAGCCTCTGGAAATGGAGGGCCTGGTAGGTTTAACTTGGATTGCTAATTTGTTTGCTAGAGTATTTTCCATGCTCCTCTTGAAGTGTGTTCATGGATTAAAGCCATTCTTTATATGACCTCACACCTTTACTGTAGAAAAGGTCATAAATAGTTTGGTGACTTGTAATATGATTGTAGATATTTTAATTCTTCACTTGTCAGTAATATGGATGAGTCCATATACTTTATACAACAATTGCGTGTCTGTGGCTCGATGGGCAAGTGTCTGCTTCACATGCTATCCGTTAGGTTATGGGTTCAGCAGACTCTTACAATGTTATGATTTTTTTGGATTTGTCAGAGGAAATACTTAAAAATCAGTGAGCGTCATGTACAAGCTTTGGTTATGCGACTATTACAAAATTTGTAGAAATAGTTGTAAACAAAGACATAACTATACTGTAGAGCTCCTAGGATTTTTTTAATTTTGAACTTGCCATCACCTATTATTGAACAGATTAATGTTAAATTGAGGATGGTACTCCTAAATCTGTACCTTTATCTTGATAGTTTTTAACAGCCTTTTTTTCTGCACTATCTAATTGTAAGGACCGGAATAGAACACATATGCTTACAATAGGTATATCAGCACAACTCTAATTAGCCTTATGTGACTCGTGAAATTTGATTTCGTTTTGCACTGATATTATATTCATATCGTTCTGTAGTCTGTCTTTGAAAGGATCCTGGACTAAACTTCTATTTAAAAACTTCATAGTTTTGGAAGTGAACTGTAATTTATGTTTCTTTTCATGCTACCGTATCATATCCAATCATAGATTTTACTAATGATATGGTAATTATATTTAGCACTTTGTTTAATTGGCAGATTTTGTTTGCCAATCTGGACCTGGGAGTTGGCCTTCTCTTGTTTATGCACAATCAGCTCTATATCCAATGGGTAGTAGTGCAAATCAGGTTCTTACATGGCTTCTTTTTTCTTTTTGAATCTTATAGAGCACCTTTAAATGGGATTAAAGGAAGCAGCTTATTTGTTGGTACAAAATTGTGTGTGAAACTTAATTAAGACTTTAGACCGGTGACTATATCAAGAATAGTTCGTGTATCAGTACAATTGATCAAATGAGCTGGTCATTTTTGCACATTTTTTGCCTAATTTTATTTCTTCTATTCGAACTCCCCTTTAATTTCATTGTTTCATTCAAAACCTATGAATTGCAGGATGTCTTTGGTATTGTTCCTGGTGACACAGATTACAGAATCTTTGCAAATGATCATGGAAACATTCCTGGACTGGATATCATCTATTTGATTGGGGGTTATTATTACCATACTACCACTGATACCGTGGAAAGACTATTGTATGCATACTGCTATTTTGGTACAGTTCGCTACCAGTTGGTCTCTTTCAATATTTCTAATCTCTGATATGCGGTTATACATATGAATAGACCTGGAAGTATCCAAGCACGTGGTGAGAATGTGATCAGAGTAGTTAAAGCCTTTACCATGTCAACTAAGATGCGGAATGCTTATGACAGAGAATCCCATCTAGTCGATGAGGGGATTGAGCATGAGCGGCCTATCTTCTTTGACTATATGTCATGGTTTTTGGTAAGATAAATAACGCAAGCCCATACTTATTTCATTTTAATATTTCCTTTGGTAAAATGTATTACGTATTTTATCAGATATATTACACCAGAAGACAAGCAATGGTACTGCACAGCATCCCTATTGCAGTGTTTATTCTTGTGCCATTTTTTCTGCGATTGTCACATCTTGGATTTTGGTGTTCAATAGCAATGTTTGGCGACTTTATAATAGGTAATGATCTGTACTGAACTCAGAGTTCTATTGTAATGGTAGATCATCTTGAATTTGTCACTAAATACCTGTTACTTGTATAATGATTCCATGCTTGCAACTTGCAGGGTTGATATTCCATGTTACTGGAATTATACTGGCTATTCTTGTGCCAATCATCTTTAGTATTGTAAGATTGTTGTTTGTTAGCTACTCAATGAACTGGTACTCATTTGTCTTTTTGTCTGTCATTTATATCAATTTTCCGCATTTCCCTCTAAATCTTATTCTTACCATCATTGTAAGGTTACTGGTGGCTATTGTCAAATTTATCTCTTAAAACATTGATGTTGATGGTATTTATCATGTTAGGTTTGGTAATCCTTACTTGGCTTATATGATGTTCGTACCCCCTTCAATTGTTGGTCTATTAATACCGAGATTTGTTTGGAGATCCTTTCCACTCTGTCAGGATCCAAGTAAAGTGAATTCTTCGGCAGAGGTACATTTATAGTAGCTGATATTACAGTTTAGATTGCTTATGGGTCCCTTCAAATTTAAGGGTTATCAGTGCATGTTTTGTTTCTTTTTATTTTTCTGTACGTGGAGTGTGGTCTTGTCAAACAGGCATGAGGCGACTGACCCTGCCTCCCCATTTAAGTGACCTATTTTTTTCTTGTTAACAAGTCCTCTTTTTATGATTATTAGTACCTTTTCAGACAATGTCAAACAATACCCTTAGGCTTAAGATTGACTAAAAAACTGAAACTTAATTATTTTGCTTTGAAGATTGCCATCTTTCGCTCAAATGCGAAGAGATGCTTGTTTAATATAAAAAATCAGCATTTCAAAACAATGGAGGATGTTTGAGTTGGTAGCATGGAGTATAAATTAACAACGAGATGGGATAACATGCTAGATGCTACATTTACAATCATTTGTTAGATGGTGATTTTACAGAAGTCTAACGCATAAAATTTTCACCCCTTTAAGCCACCAAACAAATGGTTTCTATACTCGAATGCCAAGAAATAGCTATAAAGCAGTTGATCTCATAGTTTTATATCACCTTGTTCACCATGAAATTGTTTAAATTTGGTGGCAGACTATTGCGGTATGCAATTTTTGACTGGATGTATAAGATTTTCAGGAATTAGCCGGTGAAGCAAGGTTTTGGGGTGCTTTTGGGCAGTATGCACTCATGACACTGGTGTGTAGTTCGATTGCCTTTCGTGAGTTTATCTTTGAAATATACATCTGCATTTTTCTTGGCCCGTATGGCTGATAATGTTGTAATTGAATCCCTCAAGCCAACACTCATAACAGCCACAATTATCTGAATGCAGGGTTATCTTGTGGCAGGATTAGGTGGAGGCTTTTTGTACTTTTTCTTTTCCGCATTTATGCTTCTTGCATGGTTCTCCTTTAGCTTATCAATCAAGTCCTTTGGTCGTCATTCACTTAGGTAACAGGAAAAAGTATATTATATGTTTTGTCTTTATGTTCAGATATTTGACAGTGGACAATTTTAAGTGTTTAAATTGGTTTAATACAGTGAGGCACTAGAAACTTATTGATGCAAACAAATATTGTTATCCCTTGTTGCTTTCATTGACATGTTGGTGTGTAATATCTTGTTCGCATTATTGAGTCTGATTAGAAGCTGTTTCTGACAGGTCAGCTGCGTGTTACATTGTACCCCTTTTACCTTGCATATTATATGTGGTCTACTTTGGTGGAGTTTTAATTCAGTTTCTGATTGAAAAGATGGGCATGATGGGATCTCTTCCACCCCCTTATGGTCAGTACCTTTTAACTTCAAGATATTAACAGTTACTGTACGTGTTTCTTGTTGATTTTTTCACTTCAAATTAATATCTCTAAGGTATATTGTCCCACCTCTGCTAACAGTGACAGTAGCATGTAAATCACTTCATCCAATTTCTGCTTTTTCTACGTGAAACTGTATTGTCGTGTGATGATTTTGTTGGCTTTGTTATCTTTATGTTATACGAATATGGATCATCTGAAAACACACATCAATACATCATTCAGATCCAAAGCTGAATCAAAGTATTCAAACTCCCAGTCCTTGTACGCATACATATAGTTGCATCATCTTCATATGAATCTTAATATCAGATCTCCGTGTGTTGACCTCCAACATAGTATTAGTTTCATGTGCATTCTTTGGCATTCAAAAATCCTCTAATTCTCAGGTTTTTATCAGCAAAAGAAGTGGCTTTGATATCCCATCACAACTTATTTTTTTGCTTTGTGACCAACTCCCTTCAAGCTAAAGTGTCATCTGAATGATTATCAGACTGGATGTAATCTGCTCCTAGCCATATAATATTATAATTACGGAAAATGATGATATTCCATGTGATGGGCGGAAACTATAAGGGAATAATTTGCGTGACAGTTTACCCAAAGACGTTCACGATTTTTCATCACCAAACCACCTTATATGTAACATGTTTTCTCTGGTGAAGAATTGGGTGTTTCAAAAATCATGTCAGAGACCTAGTTTAAGATTGGAATCCAGCTTTTATCCATGGTAACTATATATCCATATATACAAGGCTATGCCTTTTTTCTCATTATTATGCTCAACAATTTGGTTCATGCATGGCCTTCTTTGCCTGAATTCGAAACATCGTAAACCTCTGTCCTTCATTTTTGACGGGTAAACTGACACCAGCTCCCATGATTATCCATCTAGGTTGCTGCCATTTTAGTTTCCTGTTCCACTGCCAAAATGTCCACATTATATTTTGCACTTCAACACATCTTATGCTGTTATGTTCATTGTATACTTATCTTGCTTTTGTATCGACTCCAGTTATCTTTAATATGGAAAATTGACAAGGTTAATTATATACTGGCAGGGTACTTTATACCTGATGTAATAGTTGCTGCAGTTATTGGTGCAGTAACTAGTTTGTCTGTGGGACCTCTTGTGCCTGTGATTGGCAATTGGTTAGCCAGGTCGTCTATAATGCAGTTTTTGTTGCATATCACTGTGGTAACTTTGGCTCTGTCATCACAACTTTTTCCGTACAGCAAGGATGCACCTAAGAGGCTTGTTTTACAACATACAATTCAAACAGGTTTGTCAATTACATCATAATTGTCGTGTAGGGTGTATTGCTTAGTGCTTGGGTGGTCTTATTAGTAGTATAACCGTAGGAGTAGTTTTGTATTTAAAATGGATTAGCATTCAACCTAAAAGGTATGATATTTACAGTTACTCAAGATATGATGATGCTTATCTTTAAATTGGCAGCAACATTTTTGTTGCGGCTGAATTTTTAATACATGTGTATCGACATCGTCTGTCCACACTAAATCCATGTCGTGTATAATTTTTTTTTCCCTATCCAATTATAAAGTTTGTAATTTGTATTATATGATCCCACACACTTGCCCCATTTAGTCATTTTTGCACTATTTAAGCATATTCAAGAAAAAAAAAACTTTTCTGGATTTCGGAAAGAAAGCTTAACTAGAATTTGTTTGGATTTTATTGTATCAAAGTTGTCAACTTTATATTGACTTGATTTCAGTAAGTTTACTTCTTTTACGTACTACCAAACAAAACATAACAAAGCGAAATTGCACAAGTATGTAGAGTCGTAGACGCCATGACCTTGTAAGGTCTTGTCAGCCGGATCTACATTCGACACGATGTTGGCATGTTCCGCTAGACAATGGGAACAAAATTTCAGGAAGTACTCTATATTAAGTTATTATGCCATTTAAACTTCCTGAATATCAACTTTATAAATGGTATTTTTTTTATAGCTATGATTACCTACATTTTATAATCTTTTGGGCTGTAAAAATTTACTATTTAGCTTTAAATAGGAACATCAGTAGCAGCAGACCATAAGTAAATGTTTTGGTGCTCGTTTAGTATGTACAGATTCTAGGGGGTTTATATAAATTTACTGCTAATTTTTTATAAGTGTTATTAATATTTCCAATAACAGATGCAGGACAGATTATAGACTCCACTTTTGATATCTCTGTACTGGACTCCAATTCATTAGTTTTTCTCTTCAAACATGCACCTGGAATTGCAAGTGAACTGGAAATTGGGCCAGACTTTTCATTGGAGACTGCTGATCTCTCCAGCAGGGAAAGATGGATGGTAGTTATTTTACTAATATTCACCGACATTTTGTTTGCCAGAGAAAATTTCCTAATATTAAATCTTTATAAGCTTTACAATATAATGAACTTGGTATCTCATTGGAAATTTGTGGGTTGCTTTATACTTCTGATCGATTGGTCTTGTGATCACTGGTCTTTGCTACTAGAGATAGGCATCTATTAGATTTTATGCACATAGCTTCTCTGTGCCATATGGCCCATATCTTACTGTTCTTGGCTAGATATCTTGGGCAACTTAAGACCCGGTGTTCACCCTTTCCTTTTATTGCATATTATGGAAGCAAGAGGGTTGGAGTTCTGGACGTCTTTTCGTCTCCATCTATTTAGGTCTTTAAGACCGCACTCTTGTTTTGGAATTTTCTTCATTGATCAATCTTCATCCATAAATAAGTCTTGATGCTAAACAGTGCTTGGTGGTGTACAATATACTATGTTTCAAACTTGCATTTGGTTTTTTATTTTGCAGGCAATTTACCCATTGTCGTCGTTGTTCTCAAGAGGCATAAAAGTCCCTGCAAAAAGCGATGCTATTTTGAAGAAATATAGATATTTACCGCACCTCTCAAGTTATAAGCCACCAATGATATCAGATGTGGGATCTCGACGTGTCTACTTGGAATTTTCCTTGGGGTAACTGTAACTAATTATCCTCTACCTATCTGATATCATGATAGTGCAGACTGAATATGCAGGCTGCAACACTCCATGAAATGATGATAAGATGTATGATTTATCTGTCCTTATTTTTTTTTTGTTTTTTTATTTTATTTTTGATCTTCCTTCAGTTCTTTAGAGGAGGTTTGGGTAGCGGTACTCAACATTACTGGTCCGTTATCTAGTTGGTCGTTCGCAGAGAACATACTCCCAGGTAAATATGTATCTATATCTATATATTTGATATCTTTTCTTGGTGTATGAAGTTTGAAGTTGGTAAATCCTGGTACTATGAAAATGTTTTCAGCTCCTGAAGTAATTGGAGGTGGTCCACCGTCATACATATGCAGACTTAGCGGAGCAGGGCAAGAGAACTGGACCTTCTGGTTAGAGGTAAGAGTGAACCATTATCCTTGTTTTGTAATTTGGCCAAGTGACACATGTACCCCAATTGAAGTTTCACATCTACATGCTTGCCTAGCAAAACGATCAGAAACTTTGGAAATCGCAGCTAAAAGTTTTAGCATAGAACTAGGCACATTAGTCATAAAGTTCCCGCTGTGGTAACTGTTGTGTTGTATATATGCAGGCAAACAGTTCTGCAAATTTGGTGATTCAAGTTGGAGTGGTAGACCAATATTTAGTGGATGAAGCAGCCAAGATAAAAAGTCTTTTTCCAGATTGGGTGGATGTTGTCTCCTTTTCAAGCTATTTATCTAGTTATGTATTTTAGTTTGTGAGTAGCACTGGATATAATTATCTTAATAAAGCAGGTCATTTTTTCTTTTGCCTACATATCTGTTTCTGTGCCATTTTTCGTTTGTGCTCTAGCCATTTGCTTTTAGTTTGAAAAATAAATTTAAAATGATATAAGAAAATAGAAAAAAGCATTAATATATTATGCTAAATTGCTAATGACAATTGCAGAAAAATGTCTTATTTTCGTGTTAGAATATTAGAATTAGACAGCACTGATGATATGAACAAAATAAAATAACGCAATTTGATTTTTATTGAAAAAAATAGTTATGATTCAAGAGATAATTTGATTATGCAACAAAGTAAAATTTTGAACTAACTTGTAAAAAATAACTGAAACTTGATTCAAGAGAGAAGCGGAGAATAAAAATATCGATATTAATTCGTGTCCACAGATCTTGTTTAATTGTTGTCAAGGGGCAAAACGAGTCCGCCATACTTACGAAACGACAGAAGCGAAAAAAGATAAAGAAATCAACAGAGAATTACATATAGTTAGGGTTTAGCTCCGGTGGCGCAGACAAGGGTTTGTTGAGGAGAGGTAATCTCTTCACCGTATTCTGCGTCTGCTTTCGATTTGACATGCAACATTTCACCTTTTCTGTTTCTTTATTTTGTTTCCATTCGGATTTCTCATGTGCAAATAAGATTATCTTTTTCCTTTGAATTTTCATTAATCAATCCCTCGTGTACATGTATGTCAATTTATGCGATGTTTAGGGTTATTAATAAAATGACGATGTTAAAAAAAAAAAGTTGTTGAATAGGAAAAAGAAAAACTAGTCTGTTGTCTAAACTCTTGTATTGGAATCGACGAAAGAATGTATGTAATTCCGCACATTTACATTCTCTGTGTTATAATTTGTTGTGTTCTGGACTTATGATCAAGTGTTGTGGATTGTTATCAGAAAGGATTGATGTTTGATGGCTGTACATTCTTATTCTGCTACTCGATTACATCATCCAATCCTAATAATATTCTTCACTTTAGCTGCTTTTAGATGGATTGGGAAGGGCAAAAGCTAGCAGAGCAGCTGATGCAAACCATGCTCATGGCATTTGCACTGGTGGCATTTGTTACAGGCTACCTATTAGGCTCCTTTGAAACGGTGCTACTCATCTATGCTGCCGGCCTCGTTTTCACTAGCCTCGTCACACTACCCGATTGGCCTTTCTATAATCGCCATCCTGTGAAATGGTTGGATCCCAGCGAGGCTGAAATACACCCCAAGCCGCAATTTGACAGCACTAGTGCGAAAAGGAAGGCCTCTAACAAGTAGATTAGCTAGCTTCAGGAAGAATTTCAATTTGTTTCACTTGTGCTACTGCTTCTCTGTTGGTTCAAAAACCTTTTTTGGGCAACTTACAGTAAATAATATTATTTTGTTTTCTTGATTTTATATATGATTGTAGAAATTGAAATTCGAAACTTTTGCTACCGATTTAGCATTTATTAAAGAGTTTTTCGATAAATAACATATTTTTAGTCAAATTAGAGTGTAGTGGGTATCTCTATTAAAAAATTAACCAGATTTTTTTTAATAAATTGAAGATATTTAGAATACTGATATAAAACTTAATATTATCATTAAAAGAATATAAAATTTGAGGAAAATAAAATTACAAATATTTAACAGAAACGTACATAATCAGTGATTTAAAATGAGCGTGTCTGATATGAATAGGAATTTGCGGGTAAATAGATAACACGAGTGTAGGAGGTGAAGCTTCAACACAGCAGTAGTCGTAGTTGGAGAGCAGAGACAAGGGATATGAAATGATTCAACACTCAATTCCAATGTTCCGCCACACCACCACCGCCGCACCGCCCCATCTCCTCCTCTCCCTCCGTCGGAACCCCACCAAAGCATCCTCTTCCAGAAGCAACAACCGCAACCCCAACAACAACAAGTTCCAACCAACCAAACACCTCCTGAAAGCTCGCGAGGCCGTTAGAAACCAAACCTCCCTCTCCCCATCACTCCCCCTAGACCACACCCCCACCCTCTCCCCCGACCAGGCCATCGGGATGGTCGCCTCCGCCCAAGCCAACTTCATGCGCGTCATTGTCCAGATTTCCAACACTCCTACTCCCACTCTCGGTGTCGAATTACTTTGCGTTGTCCGGGCTTTGTTGAAGAAGATTAAGCGCAGAGTTTCTGTTGGCGATAAGGTTCTTGTCGGCTCTATTGACTGGGTCGATGGCAGAGGAATGATTGAGAATGTGTTTCAACGCAAGTCTGAGATACTTGACCCTCCTGTGGCTAATGTTGATCATTTGCTCGTCTTTTTCTCGCTTGATCAGCCCAAGTTGGAACCCTTTTCGCTTACTAGGTTCTTGGTGGAGGCTGAATCTACTGGGATTCCCATTACTCTTGTGTTGAATAAGATGGAGCTCGTTGATGAAACGGTACTCTCAACCTCCCCCTCTTCTTGTGTCATTATGCTAATGCGTTATCCTAGGTGACAGGCTCACTTTACCTTTGGAGCTTAAAGATTAGTTCCAAGACTAAATTAAGTTGTTTGATTACAATAAAATCAATGTCAGAGATTTAAAGTAGGTCACCGTTTATTGTTAGTAGGAACTGTCTGCTTTAAGGTCTATTACTCTATTTTGCATCTTGTTAATGAATGTGGCCTCCGTATATACTAGGCACTGTTGCTTGTTTCACTCAACTGTGTCATTGATCCACAGAAGAGTATACAATTCCACGCAGCAGGGCAAGCGTGGATTACATTGTAGTTCTGGATTAATTTTCTAGACTTTGATGGTTTTTTGTATTAATTTTATGGATTTGCTTCAGTGGGTATCCGGAAAATGTTACTTGGTTGTAGATGCTAGCTATAAAAAAGAAGGGGTATTATATCAAAGTGCCCACATTCTCATCAAAACCAATCAAGTGACTACCCGATCTCCACGGGACTCGTTTAAGCCACTATAATCACTATATATATCACTCTGTTAAATCTTTAAAAAATATTAATAAAAAAGTTAACAAACAAATGATGTGTTTCCTACTGTCTTTTTATATTTCTTTGTAATCCTCGTATCTAGTTCTTTTTTGTAATCCACGTGGCTCATACGTCATCTGCTGATTAGGGTTCCATTAAGTTTTCGGTTAATTATTTTCCAAGATTTAACATAGTGATTTTAGTGGCTAAAATGAGTCCTCATGGAGATCGGATAGTCACTTGATAGTTTTGACGGCAATGGTGGGCACTTAAATATAAAACCCAAAAAAGAAGTGCAATTTACAACTAATCTTATTATCTAAAGATCATGCCTGAAGTCCTGAGTTTCACTATATATGGAAATAATTGTATTATAGATGAAGATTGAAATGACAAAAGAAGCTTAATAATTACTAGAGATTTTGTGTCTGGGCTGTAAATAGAAGGGTGCATTTTACTATTGTCGTGCCTTCCTAGTGTCTGTCATGTAATGTCAATGTTTGTATAATTTTTGATGGAAAAACGATCACCTGTGTACTTCCAAATTAGTAAGATGTGTGCTTCCAAATTCAGCACTGCCCATTTAACTTTGTAACTAAAAAAGCATCGTCATTCTCCTGGTTTTGACGCTACTTTTGGATGTCTTTTCTTAGATTATAGTGTCCAATTGTGTATGCCTTCCCCATCTTTGGGATAAATCTAGGCTGTTATTCATGTCATGTTTTTTATTAGATTTCTAGTATTAATAACCCATCTTAATGTTAAATGTGTTTGCATGAAGTACTTATTATTGTGAATTTATATTAATATACTGTAGACTCTGATTACATGGAAGTCTAGACTTCGTAGCTGGGGATATGAACCAGTTTTCTGCAGTGTTGAAACCAAGCACGGACTGGATACTCTCAAGTTCATTTTAAGAGAGAAAACCTCTGTGATTGTGGGTCCAAGTGGTGTTGGGAAGTCAAGTCTGATTAATGCTTTGAGAGGTGATCATTCTGGTATAGATTCTGCTGGAGAGGATGATTGTCTTGATCCTGTAAGTTTCTTACTTTTAATTAATATGTGAAGTTTCCATATCATACTTCTTGACAGTTGCATTTCTATCTGTGTTTGCTTCTGTAAGTTAATGTCATATTGTTTATTTACTTGTTTTAGTTTGCAGGTAGCAAGTGGTTTGAGGATCAACGAGTTGGGGAAGTGTCTGTAAGAAGTGGAAGAGGAAAACATACTACTCGACATGTTTCTTTGCTTCCATTATCTGGGGGAGGTTACCTTGCAGACACTCCTGGGTTCAATCAACCTAGTTTGATGAAAGTAACAAGGCAATCCCTTCCACAATATTTTCCAGAGGTTTCTACCATCGTCTTTTTATTACATGTTACACTTGTTAATGGCTCAGTCACGAGACTGCTTTAATTTCTCTCTATCAATCTTAGACTTAAATGTACACTTCACTTGCTTATTATCTGCTTTTTGATTCCCAGATCCAGAAAATTCTCAGTGATAGCTACCCTGAAACATGCTCCTTCAATGACTGCTTGCATCTTGGTGACCAAGGTTGTATTGTGAAAGGGGACTGGGAAAGATTTCCGCACTACTTTCAACTGCATGATGAGATTAAAATTAGAGAGGGATATCAACTTCGAACTCTTGGAACCAAAAGAGAGGGTGATGTCAGGTATAGAAAATTGTTATCATTTTAGTGAATGCAACTTATGCTCAGAAGGCCCTAGGTTATGAACATGTGTTTCCCTGAATCATTTGTAGAGCTCCAACTACTTAATTTAAGAATTTAATGTTAAATTGAGCCACCATGATTGTACAAACAACTAGTTACAAGCTGGGATTATGTCTAGATTGATAGTATGTTGCATATCATGAATAGGGTCCATGGTTTCTCCGATGTTCTGAGTCTCATGATTTCATCTATGTTGGCAGGTACAAGATAGGAGATTTGGGTGTCAAACAAGCAGAACCAAGGCTAGAACCTAAGAAGCATAGGAGACAATCTCGTAAGAAGATCAATCAGTCTGTACTGCAGGAGTTAGATGAACTTGATGATGATAACTTGTCAGATGATGACAATAATGATCCAATTTTGAGGGCAATGAAAAATGAACACCAGTAAAGGTATGCTGGGTCCCTAACTACTTGCTTAAATTTGTATATAAGAAGGTTTAGTTAATTTGTTCTTCATTTAGAGGATAATTGAGTTCACCGAGTCCAGTTTTTTTTTGCCAAGATGAAATAGTATGTTGAAGAAAACTGCTGACTCGATCTTATATTGAAAATCTGTGCTGTGCCATGTTTTGCTGTTAGTAAATATTGTTTTTCAGTATTAGTGAATTGATGGATGAATGTTGTTAATGCGGAGTAGATATTCATAGGCATTTGGAGAATTTTTAGGAAGTTGGAACATCGCTAATAAGGATGCTTTTGTTCACTGGGCTCTTTTATATATTAAATGTGATTCTGCAGAGTGTACATTGGATTTTTTTTAACTCTGGTCAGTATCTTGATGGTGGATAATCATTGTAAAACCTTGTTAGGCTAACCAGGGTCCTTCCATGTTTGTCATATTATTAGTTGACTTGTGAAACAGGAATAAATATAATTTTTTTTTGTGATTAGCAATCCCTTGCCAAGGTTTTGTGCTAGCCTCATCTAGTTTCTTCAATTTTTGGTTTTACTGGCTCCTTAGATCTTCCAGGAGCCATAACAGAAATTAGACAATCATTATCTTTCACTTTGATAGTTAAATATATTAGTTATATTAAAACCCACATCTTATCTCAAGTATGCTACAATGCCTTTTAGTAACAGTAAACTATAGCATTTCTCAAGTTCTTGTTGTACTATCAAAGGGACAAACGGCTCTGTCATATATTATTATTCGGATATGTACTGTATTAAATTATGTTAAGCATCTTTTCCAAGCAAAGGCGTAAATAAAGTCCAAGGGTCGTTAATCTGAATCAGTCCCTGCTGGTAGCAGTTTGCTATTGTCAAATAGACAGAGCATGGTACTCCCTCCGTCCCCTTTTACATGTCCCTTTTGGGAAAAAAAATTGTCCCAAATTACTTGTCCACTTCTCTTTTCAAAGCAACTTTTTGTATGTTTTTTCAAAATGTAACAACTTCCAATGTTTGACTAGCATATATATATACACAACTCTATCTAATTCATTACATTTATTAGGGATATGTATGAAAACAAGATATCCACCTAACATTTTCTTAAGATGCGTTATTTTTTCAAAAGGGACAAGTAAAAAGGGACGGAGGGAGTATATAGTAAACACATATATTAAAGATGGTAGGCCCTTATTTATGTATCTGTGCTATATATGATACTTTGTCTAACTTTATTAGCACTCTTTACTGCATTCTTGACTTGAGAATATACAAGTAATGTATTTGTTCTGGTTTTGAGGGAAGAGATATACTTCAATGTCAACTAGTCCTGTAGACTTTTCTTGATTTTTGCAGAAATTTGGGCGAAAATTTCATTTCCTTAGCTTATGCTTTTTTTTTTCTTTTTTTTTTTTTGTATTTCAAATTAGAAAACCACATAAAATGGTTGATAATGCGTGTCAAAAGGAAGAATCCCCGAAACATGCAACACACTATAAATTTTAAGCCGTAGATAAGCATGCAAAATGTCAAACAAAAGGAGAATCCCAAAATATGCAAATGTATTGTATTTTCATATACATTTCTATATCTAGGTCTCTTCTACGTTAGACACAATGCATCCTCTAGATAACATTGAATAAGTACCTTGGTCATGTAGTTTTTCATATAGGTGTCGTTTACATCCTCTAATAATTAATAACAGTCAAATTAGCAGGATTTAGGTACATGATCAGCATCTCCAAATTTTGGGCAACCTGGAAACTCCTTGCAAGTTACTGGTAGGAATCTATATTTTAGTAAATAAGTATAGTTTGATGTTTGACATTTTTTATTTAATAAATATAAGTATTTTTTTGTTCAAAAAATATACATATTTATGTACAGCCTACATCTGAAAATAAAGATAATCGGTTAAAAAATTAAGATTAGATGATTCTGATTTTGTCGATAAAAGATAAGATTAGAGTTATTCTACTGGTTATATTTACGTCCCAAGGAAAGAGAAACATGTGGATAAGGTTGATACATGGCGGTGACACATAACACCTACATAATGCACATGCATAGAAGCAGCAGCATATTCATTCACCTAATTCTTTGATCAGTAGTACTCGGTTTTTCTAGTGTGTGCCCATGGGCACACACTAAGCACCAAATTTTATAAGTTTGGTGGATTTTGATTGGCTCATGCTTCTTTATAATGGTGGACCCCCTGCAAATTCACCAACCACACCAATCAAAATCCACCAAAATTATAGATTTTGGTGCTTAGCATGTGCCCATGGGCACAAACTAGACAAACCCTTTTGCGAAACTAATAAACTTACAGCAAAAAGTGGTGGTGGTCAGATTTTTTTAGAATTATTTTTGAGTTAATCGGACATGTAGTATAATTTAATTAAATTGTGAAGTATCTCGATATCTTATCCTTTAATATTTGGAGTTGAAAATTTGTTTGAGATGGGATATATGTAGTTGGAATACAAAATAGAGAGGAGGAAGTTGGGTAGATCAAGTGCATATATTTGTTAGGCAAATGCTACTAGTACATTATTATTATGGTCCATTGTGAGTGGCAAGGTGGGTTCCTATTCTTCTTTTTTATTCATCAGCCCAAAAAGATAACATTGCCACTGAGAGGGAGAACATGTGTGTGAAAACAAAGAAACCATGGAATTTATGCTGCTCATGCTCATGCAGAGCTACACCTGCTATGATTACTATTACTCTTACATTGATGTAATACTTTTATATTGACTCGTCCGATTCGATCAACCTAAACTCGAATTACTACAATTCGAAACTCGACTTACTCGATCCGAATTATAACCCGACTCCCTCACTTATGTGAGTACCAGAAATGTTATCGTACAGATATGATTATTCCGATTGAACATTCTTTTGTTGAACACTCTGAATCATAAACATGACACACACAACCCTAACGAAAATTAAAGCTAATCCAGACCCTTTTTTAAGATAAACACATAATATATCTTAACAGTAATTGAGGAAAAAAAGCAAAAAACATTATGCGTTTGTCCTAAAAAAATATGGAATATCTATCCTTGCAAGTATGGACAAATGAAATGTACATGTATGAAGGTCGAACAGGCGTAAGGTGTAGGTGGGAACAAGAGTCTTTTTCACAATTTGCATGGTGGTAGCAATTACCAGATTAATTAGTTATTCACTCATATATCCATCACTAACACCCACCACCACCACGACTAATGTTTGCTACTCGATTCTTCTCGATTGTTTTTTTCCTTTGTAATTACTACTAGTATTATTTAAACGACAAGTTGTTCTGATTTCAGAAAAAACAAGTGCAAAAATTGTACTGTACAAAAAAGATCTTTTTAATATTCTGGCAGGATCAGTGATCAACGAGCACAGCACAGCACCGCACCTTCATCTGATCACTAACTAGTTTCTTGGCAAATAAAAGGCTATGCAAACAGAAGTGGATGGGTGATGTGAGAGGGAACTTATACCGGGCTAGGCAGCGCATGTGTGCCACACATACCAAGACCAGAGTCACCAGACCCAACTCAACCAACAAGAATATGGAGCGGGGGTGGGCCCCGCGGAATATCTTCTGTCTTTACCCAATTACCACCATCATTAGTCCTGGATTAAATTCAAACCTCAAGATACTTATAACTTTGTCAAAAGATGGTTGTAGGGCCCACCGAATATATATGTCAAATTTTTTTTACTCACTCATGCTCTGCGGACTCAGTTTTATTTGGTCTCTGCTAAAATACGGCTCGTATCATCTTGTCTAGTTTCAATCCACCTTGATGTTGCATCTTCGGAAAACTCATGAATTCTTTTTCACGGGAATAAATCGACTTTTTATTTCAAAATCGCAAGTTATTCAACATTGTATTGTATGCTCCACAAACACTAGGCCACTTTTTACTTTTTAGCCGTGGTCAAGTTTTTTCTTATTAACAATCTCGATGATAAAACTGGGCTCCTATTTCGAAAATAATAGTAGTAAATGTAAAAAAGGGGCGGCTCAGAAAAACCGTGCAACATCGATAGTCGCGAATTTCCAAAATTAGATAAACAGGTTGCACTAAAATTTAATCCAAAATGGGCCCACCAGCCCCTGCCATCTCGCACAAACATAAACATCAACATCATCCATCCCCTTACCATCTCCCATGCCAAGCTTACTTGTTAATCTCATCTCCTTCCTCCTCCCACTCTCTCCCTGTTACATTACATACCCATCTCTCTCTCTCTCTCTCTCTCGTCATCCTCATACAAGCACATATTTTTATTACATCCACGACCATAAATACCAACCTCCATTCTCTGCACTCTTCATTCTCTTCCCACCCTCAAGGTAATCCTATCTTCTTTTATACATATATCATATATGTATGTCTGTATGTTTCTGTTATGAATCCAATTGAGACCAATCACCAACCAAAATTAATGTATCAAAAGATCCCAGCTTTGTTCTTGCCGACACTTATTTACCAAACTTCCCTTTTGCCGCTCACCCAACTCATTCTCTCTTTCATCTTGCTCCAATTACATGCCTTGTATGTATCATTTCATGGTTTCTCAAACTTCCCACCATCTTGGATCTGCTGTATGCTGTTTCTTTGTTTTTATCTCATTGCAGAAGATCCAATTTGGGCCTGTTTTGTCCAATTTTTTTTTTTTAATGTTTAAGCTCGCTGTTCATTGGTTGTTATTCGTCTTATTGCTTTATATATGTTATTTAAGTGCAGCAGAATATTAAAGATTTGATTTTTGTCTTGGCTTGTTTGTACATCATTGATTTTCCATTGTTGCTGGGGGTTAGGTGAACTTGTTATTTGTATACACTTTCTTACTTTTGGTCTTGCTTTTCCTTTTTCCATGGGGTTAGGTGAACTTGTATGTAGCCATTCTATATCTTGAGATTCAGTTGAATGTCTTTATCAATTCTGTTTATTGCGTTTTCTTCTGTACAACTTATATAATCACCGAATGTTATGATTCAGAAGACTTGAACTTGTAAAGAAGAGCCAGTAGTAACTTCTTATTGCTGCAGGTGATGCGCTGAGAAACGATGGAAGTTAGAGGGGGATAAGCTTTGTAAATTATATGGCCTTAACGGGTAATTTTTTCACTTCTTTCTAGGCTATAGGTAAGTTTTGCTTCTGTAAGTCGCCCTTGTTGCCTGCTTAAGTTCCCTGTTATATTTATGATTGTTGTATGCAGATATTCAGGCACTGTGCGTTGGATCGAACAATACCGTAAATTTTGAACTGGGATTTACTTCAGGCAGAACAATTAACAACAAGTACACCACAAGCAACAGTGTTGGTATGGAATTTGAATTGATTTGGACAAAGCACAGAAAGCCATCATCCCTAAAAGCTCAACTTACCTGTAGTTCCAAACCTTTTATTCCTTGGCATTGTAGAATCCCTAAGAGTGATGAATATCATGAATTTCTTTAGTTAATACCTTTCCATTTTATCAAATCTTGTATTTACTGGAGGAAGTCTTTCTTGTCAGTGGTGATGTTTGTGTCAAACTGCCAGGACTTATTTAGCTTTGCACTTTAATTAATGCCGAACTTTGATTGTAAAAAGAAGAAATTCTCGGCGTCAACAATGTGTTTTTCTGATACGGTCCAGCATGGCACTTTAAATTCTTCAAAAAACAGTTCCTTTATGTCTTCACCAAAAACTGATGATTATTACAGCCCCATCTTACCTGGGCTGCCAGATGACGTGGCAAAATACTGCCTTGCTCTTGTTCCTCGGTTTAGCTTCCCTGCCATGGGTGGTGTTTCAAAGTGCTGGAGGTCTTTCATCAAAAGCAAAGAATTGCTCACTGTGAGAAAATTGGCCGGCCTACTTGAGGAGTGGCTTTATGTTTTGACTATGCTTGATGACGGAAAGGGAAGCCGCTGGGAGGTTATCGATCATTTGGGAGGTAAGCACCATGTCCTTCCTCCAATGCCTGGTCCTGTCAAGACTGGGTTTGGCGTGGTAGTTCTCAACGGAAAACTTCTTGTGATAGCTGGAAATTCGGTAATTGATGGCACGGGATGTGCCTCGGCGGATGTTTATCAATATGATTCCTGCCTCGACAGGTTTGCTTTCTGGACTGATTTCTTTCTGCAGTAGTTTAAATATTCTATTCATCATTATTCTTTCATCTATAGTAACCATTATAAAGGTTTAATGACTGGTAATTTAGAATTATGAGAATCTAAAAGGCTAGAAATGAGGCCTTTTCCTCAATCAGTTCTGATCAAGGAATTCCATTGAGGAGTAAAGCCTATTTGAAACGTCCCAACTATATCGCTTAGAATTTTTTGCTTGCAAAACAGGTCTTGTAGTCTTTACATTATTATTCCACAAGGCTAAGGTACAGTCCATTCTCTTGGAGATTCTGTGCATAAAATTTGCGCATATATGTTAATATATAGGGGTATCATCCATCAGCAGTTAAATTCTTTTGGTTAGCTTAACCTCATTTATGTCTGCGCTCTATAATGGATAACCTTGCAAAGGAATTTGGTCTTTGTTGGTTCACTTTAGTGTCAATCTAGAGTTCTCTTGTAGAAATCAATTCAAGTAAACTTAATTTGTGAACTCTAACCAGTTATCATTTCTTCCGATTTCAACCTAGCAATCGCTAAATATTTTTGACCGAAATCTCCTCCTGAACCATCTTATAGCCATATTATTATACATTCAGCTTATTCAGTGCATTCATTCGAAATGATTTAGTATATAGCTAACTAGCATTAGGAATATTGTTATCACGGACAATATATTAGATAGAGATTACAATTTCTCATTTGTTTTGCAGCTGGAGCAAATTAGCAGACATGAATGTTGCTCGCTACGATTTTGCTTGTGCTGAAGTTAATGGCATGATTTATGCAGTTGGGGGATATGGGGAGAATGGAGTCTCTCTCTCGTGTGCTGAAGTATACAATCCTGAAACCAACAAGTGGACTGTAATTGAGAGTATTCGTCGTCCGCGTTACAACTGTTTTGCCTGTGGATTTGAGGGGAAACTTTATGTTTTGGGGGGGAGGTCGAATTTCACAATTGGGAACTCAAGGTTTGTTGATGTGTATACTCCTGAGAGCCACACTTGGCATGAAATGAAAAATGGTTGTGTGATGGTGACTGCTCATGCTGTGCTCGATGATAAGCTCTTTTGTATAGAGTGGAAAAATCAGAGGAAACTGTCCATTTTTAACCCAAAAGACAATTCATGGAAGATGGTGCCAATACCAGTGACTGGTAGCTCAACGATTGTGTTTCAATTTGGCATTCTGGAGGGTAAGCTTCTGTTGTTTGCAGTCGATGCAGAACCAGGCTACAGAACCCTGCTATATGACCCAATGGCGACCCCTGGTAAAGAATGGCAGACTTCAAATATAAAGCTATCTGGATCGTGCTTGTGCAGCGTCACCATAAAGGCGTAAACTGGTTTATGCACTGCAACAAGATGTTCGCCTGTTATTGCTTAGAATACTCATTTCTTCTTCGCTTTCTCTATCGCTTCTCCTAATTCAGCTCACAACACATATGGCGTCTTCCAATGTTTGTTGGCTTGTTATAGAATTGTTTGCGGCTGTTTGTTAAATAATTCAATTTTATTTTGATATTTAGGATTTGGTTCTTGATTTGCTGGTTGATACAGAGATTGAGATCACTCTCTCTGGACTCAACTTGAAATCTTAATGTGTGCCTGTGTAACCATTTCCATACATGTTGTAACATGTCAGATGTGTAGATAAAACTATTCGCCAAAGATAGCTCAGTGTAGGTGACTTGTGACATTACTGTGGGGAGATTTCAAATTAAACAGACTTGTCATTCATGACCCCTTTCTCCATTCATTCTGGCATTATAGAATTTGTATTTAAAATGTATGATACTGCTGTGCCTGTTGTTGAGGAGTCGCTAATACAAGAATAATTGTTTTGCTTTGCTGAGAAGCTAATGCTTGGCATTGCTTTTGGATCATCATATTTTAACCTGGTTAACGGGAATGAGAAGTGTAGTAGACTGTCATGTTATAGATTGTGAAATGTGTTGGAAGCAGAGTGCATCGTGGTGACTATATTGCAAACAGTGACAAGCAAGTGTGTTGATTCTTAAAAGTAAAAAATATGATAAAGAAACAGATTGTTAATCACTTATAACTATACACCCTACTTATATGATCTCCTATATTTACATAAAACTAATTTTAAAGAAGTACTCCATTAAGTAGGTGTATGTTACATCTAATTTAAAAAATGAAGTGTTTATATTTTCTTATTTATATAAAAAAAGGGCCCAATTCTTTCTTGGGTTATAAGAAGAAGATGATTACACAGTAGTGGTATGAGTTATAGACCAGAGTGAATAATAAAAATTGAAACTAACAAGGGTGGATATTCATTCATATTGGCGGGCAGACAGCACATTATATGAATGTTGTATCGAAATCGAAGACAAGCAAGAGGACAAGTGAAGCTGATTGAGTTAATTGGGGGTGCTATAATCTAATCTAGGGTTTCCTCCTCCTCCTCTTAAGCACAAGCAGCAGCAGCAGCAGCAGCAGCAGCAGCAGCAGGATGTTCGGAACACCGGCCAACTCGAGCCCCGCCTTCGGCACTCCCTCATCCACCCCCGCATTCGGCACCCCTAACCCCTTCGCCACACCCGCCGCCTCCACTCCCCAACTCACACCCAACCCCTTCGCCACCCCTAACCCTAACCCTAACCCCTTCGCTTCTTCCTCCACTCCCGCTTTCGGAACCCCTTCTTCATCCGCTTTCGGCACTTCTCTCTTCTCTACCCCCTTCTCCCAACAACCACCTCAATCCAATCCCAATTCGGCTTTTGGATTCTCCTCCTCTCCATTTCCTCAACAGCAGCAGCAGCAGCAGCAGCAGCCTCAGCCGTCTCCTTTCGCCGCTCCTTCTCCCTTTGCCATCTCTCAACTCACCACTCAAATGGCTCCTGTCGCTCCTCTCCCTTTCTCTCTCGCCGATCGCGACATTCAGGCACTCTATTTTTTCCATCTCTTCTCATTCATTTTCACTGCTCTTTTACTTTATTTTCCTACCTAGCCTACTCTTAGCATTTCCCACTTTTAGTTGTCTAGTCCATTCATGTTTCTCATAACCACATTATTAATGCCTCACCATCATAGATATACAAAATAATTGAGGGTATTTCAACTCACTAACATGATCATCCTCTTCACCCTAACACCACTGCTCATTCTGTGTATTATTACATGCATTTAGACTTGGACACTACCTTGACTTGATTGCACAATATCTACAAGTTATTTGAAATAACAAATACCAATCATCTTCCTGTCGCCATTTTCTGTTAATGCAGTTACTGGATTCAGATACATACAACTAACTTTTCTTTTAAGAATCTCATTCCCTCATGGTCTCTCTGTAATTGCTGTTAATACTCTGCAATTTATTATATTTAATTCACAAATACTCTTTACTTCTCTTGCCTGCCAGATGGCCAATGTTAATACCTGTTTGAATTTTTAATGAACTTTCAATACGGTTCTACTTATATAGGGGATTTTAGAAGCTTACAAGGATGACCCAGGAAACACCAAGTATGCATTCAAGGTTTGTTTCTTTGCTTCACATGCTCATTTCTCTTTTCCCCTGTCCCTCAAAACTCGAGCTCTATGATTATGTCACAAGGAATATAGTGTTTATTATTCTTTGTTTCATCAGTCTGATACAATAGTTTCTATCTTGATTCGTTATTCAAATTCTGCATCGTCTGTGAGTAACTTATTCGGGCCAAACTGCCAAATTATGTTTACTTATCAGTTATCATGTATATGATATGTTTGTGTTGGTTCTACAGCATTTATTGTTCAGCGTAACTGATCCACAATACAGAATAAAGCCTGCTGGTGTATCGGATGTGAGTTCCTTAACGCTATGTTGGCTTCTCTATATTTCTCTAGTCCCACTTTTGGTTCTTGTGAGTTGCGTCTTCGGTTTTCTTGGTAAGTTTCGTTAATATTTTGTATGGACAGATTATGTGGGCAGAGGCGATGGGGAAGCTAGAAGGTATGGAGAGTTCAAAACGGGAGCGCCTCTGGCCACAACTTGTTCAAGGTTTTAAAGATCTTTCCGAGCGTCTCAAGGTTATTATTTATATCATACTTGAAAGTGCTTTAAGTATTTATGGTCAGAATATATGCTTTGCTTATATAATACTTGCAAGAATAGCCTAGATAATTTTTGTATCAGCGGAAAGTATAAGGTATGCAGATAGTGTATGCAAAATAATTGTATACTCCCACCGTCCCAACCAATAGTATACATTTGGTTGGGACATGGAGACCAAGAAAAAGTGTAAAAATTGAGTAAAGTTAGATGAAAAGTGGGTATAGTAGTGGGACCCATTTATATTTAAAAATAGATTTGAGATAGTAGAGGAAAGTAGTGGGTGTAATAGTGTTTATATTATTATAGAATGGAGATAGTGGAAGAAAGTAGTTGGTGTAATGATGTTTTATATTATAAAAGTTAACTACTTTTGGAATGTATACAATTGGTGGGACGTCCCAAAAAGGAAACTGTATACAAATGAATGGGACGGAGGGAGTACATTAATTTAGATGTTTTATTAGAGCTAAAAGCTAACTGTTAAATTGCCCTTATTGTCAGATATTGCAACTTTGTGAAGCTTGTCATCCTCCCTTATTAGTAGTTTTTTTTTTACTATTGTGTTAATGCATACATGTAAATTTTTTATGTCCCTGAAGATAATTCTAATTACAACTCACAACTGATATTCGGGATACTATGTATTTTTGGAGGACTTGACTATCTCCACTTTAGATCATATAAGGCGGGCGCATTAGGGGATATGACCAAAAGTAAATGTAATGTAGGAGGGAATGTAATAATTTCAAGTAACCTAAATGCATACAAGTGTCTAGTGTTTAAGCAGAGACCAAATGAGAACTGCGAGAATTCAACATGATACATAACTAAATTTCGACATACAATGTGCTGCATCATATTTATATATGTTTTTGGGAAAAAAAACAAACCAAATAAGATGAGAAGTTCTGAACTATGAGAACCATAAGGTTTAACATCATGTTTAACTCAGTTTCAACACTATTCTGTATATAATATAATAATATCTTTTTTTTGTCAGATAGTGAAATGTTTTTTTTCTTGACAGAAGATAGTGAACTGAAATGTTTGATTTAACATAATTTTTGAAAATTAGAGGGTTAGTAAAAATTATAAATAATAAAACTAACATTAATATATGCTAGATGATGAGGAATGGAAGTGAAGAGGATCAGAATAATTTTCGTATATGTTTTTTCTGGGGCTAGTAGTTTATTAATTATGTAGGATATTTTAAATAAGCACAATTGTTTACGGGTCTTAATTTATCAGGTCATGTTTTAAGCTTTCTATTCCCTATATAACACCCGCAACCCAACATATTATTATTAGACTTGATTATTGAGATATTTTGAAATATTTGAGCTGCGATCCATAGCTTTTTCTCCCTTTTGCGGTTGGGAAATCCTTGGGTAGTAGGTTTCTTGCAGGCAATGCAGCCAAGTTTGTTGTTATACTTGTTCTTCGTTCATATATCCATTGCTTTACAAGTTTTCCAGCATGATTTGATTTTGAATAGATAAGTATTACCATATATCTAGATTCTCTAATATTTTTGAATAGATGATTCAAGTATTTAAGTACAAATACACTTATACCTAAATAACAAGTATTTAATCAGAAACACACTTGTACCTAAATAAAAGTGCAAAATAATAAAGTCACATTATAGTCAACCTTTAGTTTGAAAGTGACAAATAATCCAGAAAACTCTAACAAGATTTCATATATAAAGCCTTAAGAGCATGAGAGTGTGACATTTAGCAATTATCTGGATGAAATCGTGAAAGCTCATGGTAGTGGTAGATCAATTGTATATCTGATTGCAATGAGATATCTTGGAAGTAGAATATTAGTATCTACAGTGTACTACTAGTGAAGTCCCATTGACATCATGAAAAAGAGATTTGGAAACATTGACATGCTCTTCTATGATCTTTCCATCATCTTTATTATTAAATTGACGAACATCAGTTTTAGAAAAAAGAAGTTATTTATCACATATAAATCTTCCTAAAAATGTTCGGAATTGTAATTAATATATGGATTTGTCATGTTTGACTTTTCCACACAATACAAAGCCCTAAAGGATATAGAGTTTGAGTCAACGACTCAACTTGATATGTGAACCGTCAAATAACTTTGATTAGTCTATCTTGGACTCCTCATCCTCATTATGCAGTTACCTCTTTAAATTACAATTTTTCGCGGCTGTAAACCTCAAGTACATGTTATTTGAGAGTAGGCAATGCCAGTTCTGCTGTGTATTTGTCTCGATTTAGTTTCTATTTTGTAACATGTGAGACTGGAAAATTGGTTGGGGAAGAAAATATGTAAATCACAAACTATGACAAATGTTGACTCCTTGTGCAATTTAATTTATGGACATTGATGAGAATGGGGAAACCTAAGGGTAAGTATTTGGACATACGATCAGTAGAGAAATTTATCGTCCACTTGATTAATGTGATACATAATTAGTATCAAGTATAAAATAAAAACTTGAAAAGAAAGCATTAAATGATTAAGATCATAAAATCTACTATATAAACCAAGTAACAATATTGGGAACTGAACCATGTCATTTTGTACTCCAATGAGTGTTTCCAAATGCAGAGAGAAAAAGCTTAATATGAATAATATATGTTTATGTCTAATATCTGCCGTTATAAGGACTTTAAAACAACATTTTACCAGGCAGTACAACCCACAACCCAAACATCTGGATTAATATTAGTGTATTCAATGACTAGGCAATAGAACATTCTCAACTACTAAAACTTATTTAAGCAATCCAAGTATATACAAATTACAATGCCAATACATAATTAATATTTTAATCCAAAAAGAATATGCATAAGTGGTATGTGTGTGAGCGTATGCATAAGTTCTTGGTTTTACATTAGAATTAATGATCTATGTGATCTTTTCCAAAAATTATCTTCCAGCATAAGGCCTGTCGTAGCATGCTTGGTGTGATGAATTGGTTGGAAGGGTAATCAGGTTGTATGATTTTTAGAGTCCTTCAAGTATTTCTGATGTGATTGAGACATTGTACTGAACAAAATAACGTACATAAGGGTTTGTATGTTTACTTTTTCTTATACGTATACTTTTTTATGTATTTATAGTATATATATCTCATATTTTTGAACTAAAAAGTATCATGTACTTCCCATCAGTTGAATATCTGCTAGAAAGTTGTAGGTTTTGGTTGTACTGACCTTGTAAAAACATTGCAGCTTCAAGATGAAATTCTAGTCTCGGACGCTGATAGATTACGTATAACCCAGAGCAATGTGAAAGTGGTACATGCCATCTCTCCTGTGTTTTTATATATGGACTTCTGTGTTCACAGGACCTTTTTCGATTAATAATGCAATCTTATATGCGCAACTTACATCTTTGACCTTTATTCTTCACAGCTTCAAAGGCACTTTCAAGCCGATACTATTCCTCGAATTGAAAGAATGAGACAGAAAGAGCATGGTATTCAAAGACGTCTTTTAAGGGTTAGAGTTATTTTACTTTACTTAGTTTGTTATTTAAACAGAAACTAGATTGTTTTGGTCGTCTATACTGTAAGTGTGTCTGTTGCAATGTTTTGTGCTCGACAATTTCCTATGAACTTCCTCCATTTGGGATAACTATGATTGTTTAAAAGATAAAGGGACATGGCAGACTTTTTGTACATTTTTCGTTTTGCATTAATTAATATTTTACCATGCTGCCATGTTTCTGGCGAGTATCAGGAGGACTAAGTAGATAGACATCCAGCATCCAGGCCCCTACCTTTACCCTTTTCCTTGGTTAAAATTGGCATCTAACATATTAACTTGTGAATTTTTTTCAAATCTCAAAAGGTTATGAGAATGGTAGAAGCTCTGGAAGGAAAGGGATTTCGACTACCATTGATGAAAGGTGAAGTGGAATTAGCTGAGAAGCTGGCTGCTATAACTCGACAGGTTGGTCTTCTTTATTAGCATCTCTTTCATGCTAGATAATGTGTTTGCTCCAGAAACTGGATAATTTACTGATTCCATAATGCCTGCAGTTGAAAGGATCTGGAGCAGAACTTTCTCGGAGGGTCCAAAATCTTCTTACTCTAGCTCGTGTTCAAGCAAATGATCTTGGCGGTTCTGTTTTTCTACCAGGATCAACTAAAATTCATGAACAGTCTCTTGCTAGTATGCAGGAGGTTAGTATTCAATACAACTAAATAAAATAGAATTATAGTTCTATTGCTGTGGTGGATACTTTGAATAATATCAATTTTCAAGATATACACCATTAGCTACAGTTAAAGATAAAATGATCTTTGGGAAGTTCATGATAGATATCAAAGAAGCTAAAAATTCTAAGTTACCCTCAACTGTTAGTAATTAATTAATTGGCCTGAATAAGGAAATGAACATAATAGCTTGAAAAACATTTCTCGTTAGCAAGTGTAATTATTATCCGGATATCCATAATGTTATAGTTATCGAAAGAATGCTCTCCAACTCCATTGTCGTTCTGTTAGGTGAGTTAGCACCCAAAATGGGATATGGTTTTTAGGAAAACCCTTAAACATGTGTCTAATTTCGTGGTATATTTATAGATAGATTCCTTTCTGGGATGCTAACTAGGAAATGAGTGGTATGGTTCATCCCTGGTGAGCTCGATTTATGTATTGTTCACTTCATATTTTAAATGGGAAGTGGGTGCTGATTGGTTTCTGTGTGCAGGTGTTGCAACAGCAGACAGAGGCCATTTCTAGGATGGGAGGTGTGTTGAAGAGAGACCTCCGAGACATGGAAATTATGATGGCAGAAGAGACAGATGCTTGAACTAGGAAGTCATTCTGGGTGGCTGCATGTTATATTCAGTTGTAATTGTTTATTTGTTGCTGTTAATTGTTATTAGCTATGCTTGATAGACTTTTTCTTGATAGTTTCTATCCATCTTTCTAATCTACTCAGCTCTGCTCAAAATTTTCATCCAGCTATAAGCGATTACTTCTTGCTTTCTTGGTGATCATTTCCATTTGATAACTGACTTGTATGCAACCTAACTGGAACTCAAGGTGAATAGGGTTACTAGAACTCATCTGAGATACATGCCAAAGTACAAGAACAAGAAACAGAAGCCTAAGGTACAAGTCAAAGAGAATGAAAATCAATGCACAACAATGTCAAAAATTGCTGTAGTAAAAAATTTTCCTCTTTCGGAAGACCAGTGCGGAAGAATTGGAATGGCTAATGGCTAAAGATACTTTCAAAAGTTGAACCTTGTGGCAGGGGTTTGAAGTTCAACTATCTAAATGACAACACCAGAAAGCTAACTTTATCTGGCAGGGATCATGTAGATGTTCCTGAACTTTTCATAAAAAAAATATAAATCAGAATATAACAGAAGGATCTATCTTTTTTGGGACGTGTTAAATTACATGCAAAAAGTCAAACTGACATGTAAAAGATGACGGAGGGAGTATTATCTAGACATGGGCACCTTTCCAAGGATTAAATCATGATTGCCAAACTCACAAGTTCCAGCCAAGATTTCTGTGCTGATTTTGTCCCCTGTTGATGTATAACTTTGTGAATTTGTTTTACTTTGACCCATGTTGGCACTATAAGTTCTTGATGGCACATTAATGGTTGGAGTTACAGTTAATGGCGACTATGTGTGTCTAACTAATGGGCCAGGGCCCCGGAACATATATCATTTGGTATGACAAGTGAAAAACTTCGCAGTGAAGTACAACAAAACCTCAATTCTTTCCACTAATTTGGCATGTACTCCCTCCATCCCAAATTAGATGACCCCGTTGACTTTGGGCACGCAGTTTAAGGTTCATTGACCGCATAGCTACATGACTTATTTTTAAAATTTTATTTTTGCAAATAAATATTTAAATATGAAATTTTTATTTACAAAAGAAAAAATAAAAAAATAAATTTTGGAAGTAGACGGTCAATGCACCTAAAGTTACATGCCCAAAGTCAACGGGGTCATCTAATTTGGGATGGAGGTAGTAACCTGGAACTTATAATCTTTTTGAACAATTGACTTTTGTTGATAGATTAGAACTAATTGACTTTACAAGTAATTTTTGGCCAATAAGCTGTTGCCAGAAGGTTCTTTTTGCTAAATTACACATGCCTTTCTTTTGCCATATTTTTCCATAAAAAACCAACAGAGTTGCAGTGCTTTAACATTCACTGAAACCTTCTGCCATAATTAATAGCACAAGCGACGTCCAGCCAGTAAATACACGTGCACCTTTTCCCTTCCCGGTCTTTTGATCATATTGCTCCCAAAAATACCCAGTTTGCTGATAGTTCTTAACAACGGTTCTGAATAAAAAGAATAAAAAAAAAATACTTATGCTATATGCAGAAACAAAATCTACTAAATAAAATATGATGCATCGTACGGACAAATGACTTCAGATCTACCTTATCAAATTGCTTCTCAGATCATTATAAATATTTTCAGCTCTTTCTCTATACGGCCCATCCTCTAAATAATTGAAATCCAATAAAGAACTTTGGAATTAATAAATTATGGGGAGAAAAAAAATGAAAAAAGTATTAAGCAAAAAAAAGGTGAAAAAAGTGACCAGCCACATGCTCTTGATGTCGTACCTTTAGAGTAGTGATGCAGCGAGGAAAGAATCAAGTAATTCATGTTCATCCAAATAGGACCTCGCCAATAAGGTGGGTCATGCTCTGTGTTGCGTTTCATGTACATCGAACTGCACATCATTATATGAATTCACAAATAGTATCATGTATACCACATGTTTTTAAACACAAATTGTACGCAGCAGGAAAAAATGCTTCATCTTGCCTTGTTTTCCCCAAAGAGCGAAGTCCGAACTCGGTCCATAAGATGGACTTGTTTGAGATGATGTCAAGCTGTTTTCCTAGAACCCAAGATTTCTGTATGCGCATTAGCAAATGTCACTGACATGTCACGGGGAGAACAAAGAAGACAATTGTCACTGATATGTACATTAGCAAATATTTACATGGTATCGTATGCAACTTACAGAAGGAATAATTCTCCAAATCATTGGAAAAAGGCTGATGTAACCAATATGAGGAACTAACCCCAATACTGGTTCCTTAGACACCTCTCGGACAAGCTTTCGACTAGGGAAACCATTAGAATCCTCCACAAGCTGCCACACTAAGCGAACCTGAGAGAATTTCCAAAGACTTTTAGCATACAACTCAAAGCATGGAAAGAATAATAACAATCAGAGAGTGTAATAATAGAAGTCATCTAACAATATACCTTTTCTGAATGATTTCCAAAATCAAAATAAGTCCCATGGGAATTGTCAAAGTGCATCTGAATTAACAAAAAGATGAAGTGATTATATCTTCGTATTTTAAAAGATTTTAAAAGTATATTGAACATGTAACCAACCGATGTGTTCAGTTTTTAAGGATAACCAGTGGTTGCCAGGAATTCACAATGTTGATTCTTCTGATAAAGAGCACAAACCTTATTAAGAAGTTCGAAATCTGAGAGCAGCTTGGAAGTCAAACTATATTTCTGCATCAAGCCATTTATACTCAATTAATTATAACCAAAAAGGTATTGCAACCTCAAAAGAGATATTCCACCCCAATAATTACCTTTCCCAATTCAATTTTCTCCGCAAAAAGCTCCGAGATGGAGTGCATACAATCTGCTGCAAGAAACATCCAGCATCTAAGATCCAGGTGACGTTCTTCTTCACTTGGGTGCGACGCACGTGGATAATCATCAAACCCAGAAGACAGAGTCTGAAATGTCATTATAGTAAAGAATATTGCAGCACTATGTACTTCTATATTCAAACAAAACTGTAAAGTAGGACCTTTGGATTCAATTCATGGATGATTAAACTGTCTCTTCCATGCCAAAAGTAGGTATTTGTCTCCTTACCTGCAATGTAAAAATCATCATAATATGTTATAAATTAAACTCATAAAAGGTGGAATATAATATGAATTAGTAAATTTATTTAAAAAAATTTTAATAGAAGAATATAATTAGTGATTCTGCATAATCATTTGCTATAAGAACAAAAAGTTATACTCCCTCTATTTTTTATACGACGCTTTGAATTTTCGCGCACACATCTTTAGGTGGGTTGACCGTTTAATTGATTTTTCGTTTGCAAATTAAAATTCTAATTACAAATTTTTATTCAGAAAAAAATTAAAAATAATATTTACAAGTGCCCGGTCAAGGCATTTATAGGTGTGTACCAAAAATAAAAGCGTCATATAAAAAAATAGAGGGAGTAATACTTAGAGGTACTTCTAATCAACTTTGCACGGGGCCTCCAAATTCTCAGGAACGGCTCTGCTCTCAGTAATAAACAACAGTGTTTGTGTTTGTTTCTATTCTAGTGTTCATTAAACTGATCTTGGGTCCACAAATTCATGTTTCTAGCTGTCTTTTAAAGAGTAATCCCAACTTCTAATTTATAAAAATATGAAATTCCTTGTCTTGTCTTCATTTTCTAATATCTTTGAAGTAGAAGGATAAACGTGTCCGGCTCAACATAGTTGCAGTTATCTTGGGCTTGATTTGCCATTTTCTGTGCAAGATGGATATGCTATTACATTGGGGTCACAATGCCGGTTCTACCAGGATGTGTGGAAAAAGTATTTAGTAGTACTAACGGCATCATTCGCACATACTGCAAGAGAGCAGCTTAAACACAGTTTTAAAACACAGGAAAAGTTATTTAGACCTGATTGTGTAGTGTTGAACCACTGAAACCATGCTTCGAGACGAACAAAAGCCCGCTCGAGAAAGGAAGATATCTTTTTCTGTTCAAGATCACTAAAATTCTTTTTCTTCATACTGCAAACCAGATCTGGGGGAAAGAGAAGCATAAAGGATGTCATTATCACAAGAAATATAGCTTCTTCTAATGACATTATAAAAAAGAACTTTGTGATGTTAGCACACTAAGAATGTCTTAGAAATTAAATAATATTTCAAGTGCTGGAGCCCTGGCTATTCATCATTCTGCTGGGAAAGAGAAGTGATGTGTAGTTACATGAAAAGAAAGGAATTTGGTACTTGTAACCGATTCTAGGATATGAGTATGGACAATTGTGCATGAATATTCTGAAACGTATTATACAGTATACAACATAATTACAATCAACCAAATACGATGAGTCAATAAATTGATTTCTACACTCTACATTATATCAATCAAAGCGAAACAATACTGTTTGAAAAAAAACAGAGGTGTGGATGAAGTCTAAAGTAAAGAGTAGACATGACTACGACAGAACCATCAGTAGTCTCATCAGAAGACCCTCAATGGTAGCAGGAACAATATGTTCTGCTATTCCATCATCACAGATAATTGCCTACAACTGGGTCAAAAAATCAGGCACAAATCCATACTCTATTCTATTTCCCCCAAGATGGTCATCACCACGCCATTTCTTCATTTTTACTATTATAAATAAATTTGGACACTTCAACTTGCAGAGAAACTAACCCTTCTTTTCCTAAAAGGTATTATTAATACTACCATATTTAATGTAGCTCCTTGATTTAGTAACTTGAACCAATAAAGAAGATAAATATGCGGACACTCTTAAACAAAATTATCCAAAAGCAGCAAATGTAAAATCAAATGTACCACGTAAAACTAAGAATAGAGTTGGGGGGTTTCCATTGGTTGGATGCTGGAGAACAAATTCAGCTGGGACCTTACTGCAAAGATAAGCAAAGGTATTATATTATTATAAAATCATGTAGATAGCGCCATTGGAACCATGAGGTAGAAAGTAAGCCATGAGCAATCCCCACCACACATGGCAAAAAAAGGGATTACCTAAGAGCTTCGGCACCTAAAATCTGCTCACGGGGAATCCATCCATCAACATTCATTAAATCTAGCCAATGGCCAACAATATCCAAGCAGATGTAGATATCCCATCGCCTATTAAACATATATAAATATAAATTGATTTGTCGGCATTCTACAAAAGTCAGAACTGAAGCAAAGTCAACACAAAGTACACTAGAGACCCCACCAGATCAGTAGTTGATGAAAACCTTCATCCCATAAGAATCCTCTAGGAAAGAAAGGGCGACTGGGAACAGCTGTATATAACTCAGCTGGCCAGTATGAAATAAAATTATTTCCCGATTTTGCCTGCATGATTAAGATAGTTACAAGGCAAAGCTCTGCACTTTCAAGATATTATATGTACTATAACGATATGGTGGCAGGGTAGTAAGGTAATTACATTGATGTTAGTTGGCAACGAGATTTTTGATTCTCCATAGAAGTAACCGATTCCCCCCAACAAATTACCAATTGCAGCCTTACCAACTGTCACTGTGTTAGAATCAAGCTGGAAAATTAAGAAAGTTTAGGCTTTCACAGTTTAATGCCTATTTGACACTTTAAGAAGCTTAGATAAACAGATACTTCAACAAGTCATCTAGGAAAAGCAGTAAAATCAGTAAACATGGTTTGCTTTTATGCTAAAACCAGCAGCTGGCTGACAAAATTTTAGACAACTTTAAAGAATGAAGGCAAAAGGATAATAAACTTTATGAAAACTAGCAGCTAACCTGTGTTAATCACAGCAAAGATAAAAGTTTTTAAATAAGTACTATGGTCATGAGTACCTTTAGTTACAAATTAACACAAATTGATTAAAGTGAAAACTGATAAACTAAATTTCTTTTTGACTAATAATACCAATTGACGGGGAATAAAATACAAGGAGACTTTTTTTTATTAGTAATTGGTTTCAATATATTATTTATTAGATATACTAGTGATTTATCACTTGTATGTTTTAAACATGGGGCTAGAAGTATAAAGGAATCTCCAATGGGAGAGGCGCTTAGCTAAAAAAATCCTAAATGGCAGAAATTAATCAAATTATACACAATATATAAATTGCCTACTCCAACCATTCAAAGGCCTTAAATAAAATTATAGCCAACCTTGTCATATCGGTTAAATTTGTCGAGTTCTCCTTGCGAAGTTAATAAGATAAAACACAAGCAATCTCCAACTGAAAGAATATACAAGGTCAGACACCCCCCCCCCCCCCCCCCCACCACCACCACACACACACACACACACCAGCACCACCACACACAGTCCCATCAGTAGGACAACAATTTTTCCATGATAAGACAACAACCTCTTCTAGAAACCCTATTGAAATTGAACAAAAGGAAACACATGACAAGCAAGATAAAACCAAGCTGGCATCGAAAAACACAAGACAAGGAGAATAACCACAACAAAATGTCACTCGGTAAGACCATAGGCATTTAATCACCATTAGATTTAAACACTTTAAAAGCCAAAACAGTGTGGTTTATAATCCTTTGCTCATGATCGATGGATATCACTGATGAGTCTCATGTGAAAAACACAGCTACTATGTAATAAACAGAACTATCAAATGTATTACTTTCGTTGTTACAGGATAACAAATTAGGAATAAGAATACAGTAAAACCTCTATATACTAATAGCTTTGGGACTAGAGAAAGTTAAATAATTTATCGGTCGAGAGTCGAGATTAATGATATGTTGTCACTATTATGTCAGGGTGACCAGGAAAAACTTGAGTTGTCGAATTTCTTAATTTATCGAACTGAAATAACTGAACCAAAATGATCTAAAAACACATACCCCGAACCGAACCATACCAAAAAAGATATGTCTGTTCAGTTCAATTTGTATAATTTTCATGTCAAAAGTAATTGAATTTGTGAACTACTATGTATCTCACAAACTGTAGTAAAAGAAGTAATATGGAAATTCTAATATTTTGAATGATAGCTCTCCTGAGTTTAATGAAAGGTGCTTATTAAAATTACGATCAACCAATATGCAGAGACCAACAGACTTATCACTACTTACCAACTCAGCATCCACCTATATTTTACATATCGATTACTGACAATTACTAGAAAAATGTTTAAAAAACAAGTAAAAAATTATTACGCCAATAATAATGCTTATCCAAAGCACAAGTAAAAATCACAAATTTATAACACTTCAAAATTTAAATTCTAATACTTGACATCAATATTTCACACGCGAACATATAAGATGTTTGACCAGACAAACAACAAAGATATCAAAATGCAACACTTCATCGTAAATCAGAACACAAAGCGCATATACTTATACATGCACAAACATATGTTGGTAAAAGTTGTGATAAATAAATCAGAGGGAGGAAGAACATAGAAAGGGTCCCATCTATTGCTTGTGCCGTGTATGAAAAAGTCTAGTTAAGGCGAGGACAAACCAAACAAAGCACATTTCATCCAACAAAGAAGGGCAGGTGAAATTACGCGAGAGAATGACATCGCCCTCTTTTAAACAAGTACATGGACTCCAATTAATTTGCCTCGTCTAAAGAAACCGACTCGATATACATATAACGGACCTAAATAAACTTTCCAAATCGAATTAATACTCTTAAGAGATTACTATAATCTTTGCTAATCAGAATTGAACTCTAAAGATAACATTTAAGTAATGGGCTGCAAAGCTTTTAAGTTCGGACAACCCGAGTTTCTTTGGGCTTTCTCATGGGTCGTCCAAGGTATTATTAGTTCTTATAATTGGTTATTGTGCATTTATTAATCTTGCATCCCCAAATTTTAACATGTGCTACATTCTTGTGCTTGTATAAATTTTGTGTGCATGGTTACTAGCAATAATATTATACCTAAAATTATATTTAGGTAGCAATGTACTGTAATAACAGCCAGCAATGTCTATATGTAAGCTAACATGCAGATATAAGAAAACACAATCAATTTTAGAGATCAAAATTTTACAGTGGAAGGGAAAATGCATCTTTTAGTACCTTTCCAGATGTGTTAAAGCAATTTATGAACTTGTCATCCAATTCATTTTCCTTATTGCTTAGCTTGTCTTTCAATTGAGTACCTACATATACAAGGAGGAGCATCCAAGTGTAAAAAAGTATAAAACATTGACATCCTTTAAAGCCACAAAAGAAGAAAGTAAATGTACTTCTATTTATCAAAGTTGGATTTATCCTTCCCTCTAAAATTCGTATCAAATATACAAAAGAAATACATACATCATGGCACGAATATAGCCTATCTTCTAAGAATCTCCTAATTACTCTCTCTAATAACAGCGTGATTACTGTGTCAGACTCTTCTAATTAGTATAACCTTAATCATGGTCAGTGAATCAGTTAATTACTATCCCTTGAATACAGCTTATGGAATACTGAATACGGTAATCCACTAACACCAGTAAGAAAGAAACTAAAAACATCAATGATAAACTTATAAACTAAGATTCTAAAGTAAAACGTAAGTTTAAGACTTTAAGGTCAAGAAAGACACTAACAGACCCAAAATATGAATACTAAGAATGACCCTAATTGATATGTATTGTAGTCTATCCAACTCGCTACAAGTTATAAAATTCCACTAAACATTACTCCCCAAAATATTACTGGAACTATCGATAAGTGTGGATAACTTCCTGTAGGCCATCAAAAGTCAATAATAGTTATGAATTTCCACTGCACTTTACTAGCCAGTGAAAATAATTTACAGCAGAGCATGCATGTAATACAATTAGATGCAAAAGCAAAGAAATGTAAATTAAATATGTCCTGTCAGCCTGAAAATTCATACACTGAAGTAGCATTATTTTATGAACTTCCATGACACTTTATATGCATAGTATACAAAACCATTGATGTAAATTTAACATTTTAAAGTCCATTTTACAAAATTATCACAAAGGCCCAACTAAACTTTAATTACAATAATCTCGAGTGCTTACAATGTGGGCACATGTACATCAAATAAAGTACTAAACTAATATTACACATAAATGCACCTGTGAGGCTGCTAACACGCTCTTCAACATTAGAACTATCAAAGCCAGATCCAGATAGAAAAGCAATATCGAAACTGAACGGAATTCTAGCTGTTATCTGCAGTACATTAGAAACAGAAAGGAAGCTGGAAGTATAAACCTTAACTGAAACAATCGAAGTTAAAGTAACGAGAATAGTATTTGCCCATATGAGATGGCGCAAACTCCGATCCTGTTTGATCATGTACCTGAAAGACTAATATGTTTGCAGAATCATCCGACGTATCTGGAAGCTGCAAACGCCCAAATCTTCGTACCTATGGAAAAAGATACAAATGAATACAGTGACAACAAGAAAGAGTACTGAGTGGAACATAGATGTAATATATGTCGTAAGAAAAATAAAGAGACATCCTTTAATTATAATCTGAGGAATTGGTCAGCCAGACAGGAAAGACAAAATGGACAATGAACCAACTTCAAATTATCTTACATACTTGGTCCCCAAGAGTTTCCTGAAGTAGGTCAGACAAATTATGAATGTGAGGGGTCTTGAACCCAGAATAATGGACCTCTAAATCATTCTGCAAAACAAATGATTTAAAATGATCAACCAATATACAATATATCATCAGGCCAACTGACATATCTTACATATACTTGTTCTCTGTTTAAGAATGTAAACTTTCAGGCTGTAGCCAACCAAATAAGGGACCAAGAAGCATTAAATTCCCAGAAACTGACAGAAGTGTATGATGAGGGAGCATCCACGTAAAAATGCTTGGCTTGATATCAGTGCACGAGTATGGAAGGATTCATAAAACTAGTATACAACCAGAGGCAATACGCTTATTTCATTTTTTAAATATTTTATAAGCATGAAGTACGATTTCCCAAAACTAACAGTGACAACAAAAAATAAACAGATTACTCTTCTTCATTTCAAAGCAAACAAGATAGACAGGATAGATTAGCGAAGTGCAGTAAAGTGCATTATATTATACAGAAATTATTAATATCTTTTCTATCAACCAGTGTAAAGTTAAAGTGAAAACTTTAAAGCCATGTATAATTGGAAAATATCAGAAGAAACTACATCATGGAGGCTGAATGGAAGAATTAAATGTTGAGATTATGAAAAGAGTATAATGTTTGGTTGTAGTTCTATGGATTCGAAAACTAGCAGATTTCGGGAAAGCGGATAGAATCCGCAAAACATATATGAAAAGAAGAGACAAACTACGCTCGACCACACATAGATGTATATTCGTCTATCTAGCAAAAACAAATCATGAAGCCAACAAAAAAGCCCTTGAAATAATTCTGGAGGTGAGACATAAACCAGTAATTAGCACATAGATCACATAATAAGCTTCCAGATTCAATATTAGTCGTCAATACATCATAGATATCTGATCGAAAAACTTATGTCTTCTCACAAAATTTAAAAAAAGATTGCAACTCTTATTGAATAACTTACCGCTGATTTTAAATGCAGCTGCCAATTCCCGACATCCTCTCGTGAACCTGATGCCAGACAAGAACTCTCATGAACATCCACAACTCCTCTGCCCAGACTCAGAGCATTATTTCCCTCATCAGCCAAGTAAAAGAAGAGGTGTCCAATTCTCTGCTTTTCATCGTTAATTCTAGATTGATTAAACATAACAAGATCAGAAAATGACTTACTTAAACTTACATGATATCCATATTAATTTTTTTGTTTGATACTCCGACTCCTAGCTCAAGCCATCAAATAATCTACGATGGTAAAATTACATCAAACATTTAGTTTGATATCATATAGAATTACCATGTTAACTAAATTATAGATAGTGACCCCTAGGTCTTAATTTATAAATTGACAATAAGTATATCAGATTGACCACACCAAAGGAGCATCTTATGTCAGGTTAAATGAAGAAAGACAATGTAGTTTCCCACTGCAAGTGTCTCTAACTGTCAAGTTCACATTCTTTTAGCGTACTGAACTCCTTGAATTTCTCTTCCCTAACTAACGTCTGTAAATTTTGTACCATCGAAAAAAATTAGAGATGAGACAAACACATTAAATTAAAATTACTATTGCAAATATGAAATATTATTATTTTTAATTGATACACCTGTTGAATGTATTTTCATTCGGTAAGGATTCTTTTAAAAAAATTATTTTTAAGTTGCCAATCTTCACTTATGAAGAACTAACTAAATGTAACAGTCTCACAATTTTAAAAAAAATACCGAATCATTTGGCTGTATGATTTGCAGAACTTTTTATAGAATAAACAGATGTCTTTACATTGTGAAAAAGATAATTATAATGAAAAACAAGAATAAAACATATTTAATCAAATTGTATTTCAAAAGTACACAAAAACCGTACATCATTAATCTTATACTGTATATTAGGATAAGATAACATTATGAAACACAGTGTGACAAGTCATTCAATCTAAGCCCGGCTAGGCTTAGGTCAGGTTAATCTTGTGTCCCTTTCCTCTTATAAATTTGTAAAGTTAACAAACAATCAGTTTATTTGTTGAATAATACTATGTCTACTGATAGATAAAACATATCTCTTATAAATATACAGAGAAGTATGATAAAATACACTAAATATTTGTAAATATTTACAAATGATAAGTTGTGAAATGATACCTTTTGTTATATATACCATCGGGGGAAAATATTTGTAATTAGACAACTAAACATCCATCTTACTTATATTTTACTAAATAGTTATACACAGTTATATATTATGATAAAAGACACTGTCACACTTGTGCTGTTATCATAATAACTATGATGCAAATAAATAACTATGATGTAAACATATAATTTAAGTTGGTCATTCGCGATATTTTAAAAAAATTATTGGGAAGAAAGTCCAACAGTATCCTAGGTCATTCCTTAAATATATAAATCCTAGGAACTTAGGACATGGATAGGTAGTTTCATCTCATATATTCCTTATTCTTATCCCTATTTGATATTTTATTAATACCCATAGATTCTTTAATTAATAATAAGTAAATTAAGAGAATGTCCTAGTAATGTAAGGAACCACTAAGACATTGTTTGAGCACTATTTGTTACTTCCATTCCTTATAGATTAAATTAGGAACATGAATAGCTACTTTATTGGACTTGATCTAAGATCTACTAGGCTTCTTGATTAAAAGAGTGGTTTAATTGGATACCATTCGATAATAGCTGACTAATGCAATGTTTCCTTCAAAATTTTAGATATTCATTACCTAACCAAAAAAACCACCTCTTACTTATTGAAGTTTTTACATAATAGAAGTTTCTGGCAACAAAATTCTATGAGCAGTATCTGGAGGGGGAAAAACATAAAATCTTAATAATGTTACCCCAGCAGAGCAAGCATATCCATGTTAATGTACCTATTTGATTGGTGCATGGTACAGAATATTCACTTTAAAATATAAACCCTTACAAGTTATAGTGTCTCTACCACATTCACGGTTCCCCGAGTAAAGAAAATGTACATGGCATAAAAGACGAGCAGTTTAAACTTTCTGTAACATATTAATAGTATACTACATACTTATGTAAATAATTAAGATATTTATAAATATATTTAAATAAAATCTAGACATAGGACCAAAAAGATTAATACTTTAAGCCTATACATGTTTGTTGCTATTTAATACGGTTTGATGAAATATTCATATTCATATGAAAAAAACTAACCCTGTGACTCTAACCCAATAAAAAGAAAAATCCAGATATTGTGGCATTCAAGCACTGACCATACTTCATAATATAAGGTAAGGAAGTTTACATTTCAGTTCGCACATCACTTCGAACTACCCAATCTCCTCCATAACCACTGTTTTTTCCTCTATATTTCAAGAAACTTGTTTCCAATGTCATTTCTTGGTCAATAATAACTTGATGCCCATAATCCCGCCCATTATGAGATGTCCAGCCATACTTCTTCAGCTCATCTGAATCTTGGCAGACATGTCGGACAAAATACCTTCCATCCTTTACACCAATCCACATCATCCCACCAATCAGAGACTGTTGAACCCTGCCACACCAAATGCTTACAATGATCACAATCACAACTCGTAATACATAAATGCAACGGATACCAGTTACAAGGTTGATAAAACACCAGAAAAGTATAAACATAAAAACCAGTGTTCCATTAACAGCAACTGCCAGAAACAGGATGGCGAACTTGAGAAGGGCATAAGATAAATACCAAGAATAAAAAACATCACAATATAATATTAAGATTTAAGGTAACTCCGTATGACATGATTATGATTGTCATATTATGTCGAACATACGGTTGTAACTGGCATTCACATCCCCACTCCAAGGTAAAGAACTAAAGATCAAAGAACCCACTCACATGTCATGTGTTCACGCATAACCAAGCTACTGACTGGATAAGGAGACCACAACTACGTGCTATGCTGACACACATCTGAACGCCTATGTTACCCCGACTCTTCATGTTGCCTTCAGTATCCGTGTCGAAAACTCGACACCCTAACATGGGTATGGACACTCCGACACTTATTTTAGGAGTTTTATATCGAAGTGGTCACCGTTCTCATCAAAATATCTTACCTAGCTAACCAATCTCCACGGAGACTCGTTTAAACTTTAAAGCGCTCAAATCATTATCTCATCAAAATAAATTAAGGTTAAAGGAGTGAGGAGAAAATTTAAAATAAAACATATTATATACTTATATGTGTTTTAATGTGCATCTACATGTATAATTATAATTTACTTTTATTATGTGAGCCACGTATAATACACTTCATCTTGTGACTAGGATTCAGTTAAGTTTTCTGTCCATGTATTTTTTAGATTTTACATAGTGATATTAAAAGTGATTTGAGTGTATGAAATGAGTCCCCGTGGGGATCGGGTAGTTACACGAGATATTTTAACGAGAATGATGACCACTTCAATATAAAACCCTTTATTTTAGGCCAAAAGCAAGTATAATTTCCAGATTTGCCGAGCCCCCCAAGACATGTATCCATGTTGGACACTTTTAGCCGAGTCCGGGTACCATAGCTCAAGGCATCACCTTCATAGAGTGGGGAAACTAAGACGCACAATATGTTCCTGAAAGTACAAGATGTGCAAAAAAAAAAGGGGGTATGTGGCTTATATGCTTAGTGCACAAGAGAAGCTTCTGAGATATTAGGACCAGATAACGGGGTAACATGGTTGCATGGGCCTTTAGCGGTGCCCTGGGTGTCACAAGCAAGACGCTGGAGCAAGCACACAAGAACCTGTTATATGAATCCTGTTGGCAGTCGGTACTAGTATTAAACTGAAATACCAATTTACTTATTCAGGGCATGCCATCCTTTCACCTTCAGTTACATGTATATAAGTTATGTATTCATAGCATGGGTACAGGATACAAAGTTTTTATGTATTGATACATGCCAAAGCTTGTGCACCCAGGCCACACAAGGTAGACAAAAGCCTAAACTCAGAAAAGCTATATGGCACAAAACCAAACACTGCCAGAAGCACAAAAGTCTGCCACGAATTAGTTTAGGTTGCGTTTGGGAACATGTATTTCTTTCAAATTCTGGATTTCAAATGACATGATTTGAGGTGTCATTACAAATTCTCAGCTTTATACTAGTATTTGAATATCCTGGATCTCAAATGAAATTCATATCCAACTTTTTGTGTGTACTGTGTCCAAATATGTCATTTGATCAAATCCGGAATTTCAAATGAAAATCAAGTTCCCAAATAGGCCAGTGGAGGAACCCACCAAGATGAACCATTTGAAAAACAAGTTAGCTTTTATAGATAAAAAGATACAATGGCTCATGTCTCATTAACAAAATGGCACGCTCAAAGTTGAAAATCTCTCTTGTTATATTTATTCAATTACTGAGCAGTGTAATTAAATTGAAACTAAGTTCTCGGTCTGTGAGTTGTGTATATCATTTTCCCCAAATGTACTTAGTCGATCACAAATTTCTGCGAAGTCATTCACCAATAGAAAGGGTCGACATTTAAATTATAATAGTTCTGCACTTCTGCCACATTTCAAAATAAATGCATCCTCCAAACTACATTTAAGCCATATCAATATTCCTAATAAATTAATAAAATGTCGGGTAGCGATACCTAGCTCGAATTCCAACATAAACATTTGGGCGGTAAGTTCCCCAGTATAAACTCTCCTTGTGTTCACCTTGAAACTGCACATAAATAATCACCAACAGTCCAATTAGATGATCACATAGATATAAATAAGTACATAAGTAGCTTTTACGAGTTTACGACTCCGATATGAAAGAAATTAAGGGAGTATACCATAGGAAGATCAGCGAGTTTCGGAGAAGGAAAGGGGGTGACAAGTCTACGAATCTTATCATCAACATCCCCGGTGAAATTAACCAGACGGTAAATTAAAAACAAGGCGATTAAGAAAGTGAAAACTCCAAACCCTAACAATACTTTGAGGTTGAGATTAAGATTGAGTATAGAGCTAGTGTTGTTTCTGGCATTGTGTTTTCGTAATTTAGGAATGGACTTTAAGTTGCCGGAATTGAGGTGATCGTTGTCCTCGGTGCCGGAGGATTTGATTCTACTCCGGGCAGATCTCCGGCCGGTTGTTGACGTCATTTTTCAGGTGAGATTTAACATCAGAGGAAGGGGATTAGCGGGATGAATGAGTGAGAAGTGAAGAGCACGAGTTGGACTTGGGAAGAGTGTTGACAATTCAAATGGTGGGCTTCAAAAGAACGGGAACCCGCTTCGGAGCCAGGCAGCCAGCCCAGCCCTCACGCAAAGTAAAAGTAATTGATTAATGGGCTTAAGTTAATGGGCTTGTTGGCTATAGTAAAAATATATTCAAAAAATTAGATTTTTGAATAAATTGATAGTAGTTAATAATTTTTATCATTTTTGATGGACGGAATACAAACAAAATGAAACTTCAACTAGAAATATTTTTTTATTATTGATAAATGTGTGCTCCAAAAAAAAGTAACTATTTTGGAAATTGATATGTATATATTTTTTTTTTAGTAATATCGTTTGTTCAAATCCCTTTTTTACACTTTTTTTCTTAAATAATTGATTTAATTGTACTAAAGTGGCGTTACCTAGCTTTTTTTTCAACATGGAAATGGTTCTATAATATATGCACAATTTAGTGGTCGAGTTTAATTTTTAAACATCCGATCGGGAAATCTTTTAGATGGATGTTACAAATACTCGTTTAAAAATTTTAAAAAAAATGAAAAGAAAAGGGATAAAAGCACCACATATCTATTACTCCCTCCGTCCCACAATACATGTCTCTTTTGAAAAAAAAATTTGTCCCACAATACATGTCTACTTTTAGTTTCCAATGCAAATATATTGCAAATATTTCAAAATTACCCTTCTTGAAAGTTGTATAACAATTAATGTAGGTTGAATAAGAGTCTACATTCATGCATTTATTAGGGGTAGAGGTGAGAAAATTTTATCTAATCAATGCTTTCTTAATATGCGTAATTTTTTAAAAAGAGACATGTATTGTGGGACGGAGGGAGTATAACATCTTTTTATGTGTTTCGGACTTTCAGTAGATCTCCCTCCAAAAACCAGACCAACTTGCTCCCTTTCTTGCAAACAAAAACCGTAAATGCTCGATCTGCTTGCCAAGTACTCCGCATGAAATGAACAATTACAAGCCGCATGAATGTCGAGGAGACGAGGATACGTAGACAAGAAGTTCCAACTTTTATTCAACTCGAGCACAAAAGTTAAAATTATATTTATTTTCAAAACTACTGCACAGACCTTATTATACAGTACCCAAAAGATGACAAGAATCTGATTTTAGCGGACTCCTGATGATTAGGGGTGAACATAAACCCGTTCAACCCGCTAACCCAACCCAAACCGACCCTTTTTTAGGCCGATTAACCCGACCCGTTCAAAACCGAAAAATAAATGGGTTAATTTTTAAAAAACCCGATTAAGTTGGGTTGGGTCAGGGTTTTACAGATTTTAACCCTGAACTAACCCAACCCAACCCGATTATATATATGTATATGTATATATATATATACACATATATATAATATTTACATACCTATTTTACATTTTTTAGTTTATCTCAATCAATCTTTAACCTAATTTGATTTATCTAGGGTGTGTCTATACATTTACAACAGCAATATGAATAATTTTAAGTATCTCGATAACTATAAAATGTAAATGATTACTTTTGGAATTTGAACATGATTAATGATTCGTTAATGAACTGATATACACATTATAAATAAGAGTTCATAACTGAGTGTGTATACAACAATTTCCTATTATTTCACATTGTTTAAATGTTTCACCAACGTAACAGGCTTCCCTCTTCGATCAAAAACTTACGCATCGACTGATATTGGTGAATGATTCATAGAAACCGAGTAACTATAAATATGTATGCCGACTGTTACTAGCTACCGGTGTGGCGGTGTGCGAGTGAGTTTTTTTTTTTTTCCTATCACGATGAATGACTAAATTTTTATTTATTATAATTTTCGCAAGTTTAACCCAAACCAATCCGACCCAACCCGAATTAATTGGGTTGGGTAGGGTTGGGTTAGATAAAAAAATTTCAGTTAACGGGTTAAGTTTTTATTAACCCGAACTAATTGGGTTGGGTCGTTTTTTTCCAAAAACCCGCCCAACCCAACCCATGTTCACCCCTGCTGATGATGACAGACAGATGTTACCTCTTTTTCTAGTTTTTTGACATCTCAGATTAACAAAAGTAACCGATTAGAAATACCTTGACAGAACCTAAACAAGGTGGAATGGAAAAAGGACAGCCACTAGCATCAACATACATAACATATTCAGACACAACTCACAAGTTATTGTTTCTCAGATTTTGTACAATGTCCTTGACATCATCGTACCCACAGCTCTCCAAGTCAAGGACTGGTTTATGTTCTGTCAATTGTGTTAAGATATGTACATTCGCGATCTTGGCAGGAGGTTCTCGAGTAGTATAAGAACCAAGAGTTCTGTTCAAGAACTTGCTATTTGAATAGCATGGAACCTATAGGTTCAAGGAAAAATGTTCCTAGAGCCAGGAGTTTTCGACAAGAAGACTATGGCACTCGAAGGACTTTCTTAAGAAGCTATTCACTTCACTGGGGAGGGGACGCTAATATAAGCGAAGAATTGGAAAAGCCTATGCCTAATGTGACGACCAAAGTATCAGATGAAGCAGAGAAACCCCTGAAGAAGATAATTGTATCGATCTTTAACTGGGGAGGAAAGACGATTTTAATCTGCAGGAGGTACAAGAACAAGGTCACTGTTCGTGTGATATCTTGTCTTCCGGTTGGATTTAGACCTCCTGCTATGATTTCAGCCAGATAAATACTCATGTTAAGAGCCCAGTACAATCAGTTATACTCTATTTAAGAGGGTGTGTAACTTTCTTTCTTACCTGACTTGTAAGTCAGGAAAATTGCAAAAAGTACCCTCTAATTATTAATCTAACCATACAAGTCACCATCAGAAAAGCCAATCACCCCTTTTGGTAATGTCGCAAGTACATTTACACATGAATTATCATGCTCCGTACACACACAGCTGCAATATCAGATGGAACAACAAATACCATGAAAAAGTTGCTGCTCCGATGCACAGAGTTTATAAAGCGGTAATCTGTTCATCTATATTCATAAACTACTTAAGAGTCAAGATCGATTCTGTACAATTATAAGACAAGTTTCATGAACTCCAGATGACTATAGGCAAAAGGTTAAATCTTCTACTGGCAGGGAAAATACTGGGCCTAAAGTTTGAATTCTATACCTATTAGTCTATAACTCTTACATATGCAACATGTTTTTCAGGATTTACGGAACAGTTAGCAAGTTACACATGAATCTTGTGTTGCTGTTATGTGGTAAATTATTGAGTTTTTGTCAAGTTTACTGTATTCACTTTGGGTAATGAACTAATGATTGATCTAAAATAAGTTCCTTGCTATTGGTATGTTTCATATGAGGGTAATAGTCTTACTGTCTGCATATGAGACTCGAGAGTGACAGACATGGATGATTAGTGAAGGACACCGCTAAAGTACAGACTTTCAGTTCAGAGATTTAAGTTTTCTGATTACAAACCCATAATTCTCTGAGTCTTAAGATCTGTAGCTATATGATTGGCAAAAGTTTCTTATGATAGTAGAAACTAAATACTACACCTGAAAAGCAAAATAACTAAGAAACTAACATGTAAACATTTTTTTGGTAAAGAAAAAACATATATAAGTTACAAATGTAGCCAAGTTGCTAATTACTTTGGCGAAACTAAAGAATGAATTTATAAGCAGGTACTTATGAAAACTTTTCATTAACCCACAAACTGCAGTACCTTGTTGAAGGGACGGCAGATTCGAGATATCTGGGATGATGAAAAATGACAATTGACTGACATGAAAACACAAAATCCTCTATATTTAGCGGAGACCAATGGAAGCTCCTAAATGATAATGTTGAATAATGAACCAGCTATATCTTATGATCCAATTCTCTCCAGGTTTTCAGAGACCGTCTTCATCCTTGGTCGACTTTCAGGCTCTACCTCGGTGCATGCAAGAGCTATATGAAACACTGCCAGCACTTCCTTTTTGGCACGAACTTCCTGAAGCAACAATGGATCTACCATATCCGATAATGGGGTTTCTTCTTCAAAACCCTTTCTAACCCATCTCACTAGATCTATAAACTCAGTAGAAGTTGATGCGGCTGGGGATATATCGGGAGATTTTCCCGTTAGCAATTCAAGCAAGACAACTCCAAATGAATACACATCCCACTTTTGCGTAGGTCTGCTACCAGTGATCCGAGCCTCTGGTGCTCGGTAGTTATTGGCTCTCTCTGGTTGGACAGAGTTCAAGTAAGGAAGGGCTCCGCCTATAAATCCCCCAGAGGAAGAGGGATTGCTGCCTGTGATGTTAATTAGTCTATTGAGGCCAAAATCGGAAATGAACGGCTGCAATTCATTGTCAAGGAGGATGTTGGAAGGTTTGATATCTCCATGTACGAATTTTCTTGGGCTACATTCATGTAGGTAGGCCAACCCCCTGGCGGTTCCTTTTGCTATTCCTAATCTGACTGACCAAGAAAGGCTCGATGGTTGATGACCAGTGCGTCCTGTTAATAAATTAGTCAGTGTTAAGTTCTGTTGTAAAAAGTATTGACACTGAACTGAATAGAGTATGTCCTCCACATTCATGATAGATCACTCAACATTTACATTAATGTAGTCAAATATTGCGGTGTCATCATCTCCTATCAGATAATCAGGTCAAACAGTAGATAACAATAAAATTCATTGGCAACAATTAGACCAATCTTGTTTTTGTAATGGCTATAGTTAGTGGTACTAAATAGCAACAACAGGGAGTGAAAAGAAAACGTAATGCTGGCAAGTTATAAGTGAGTGTTCAGAATCTCAGTAGAAAAATAGAATATCAACTTACCACGAAGAGCAGATATGAGATTGCCATTGGAGATGAAATCACTGATAAGAAGCTTCTCATCAGGAGCCCAATAGTAAGCTCTCAACTTAACAACATTAGGGTGCTTAACCCTCCCTATCGCCTGAATCTCCGAAACAAATTCCTTATACCTCTGTTCACCGCCTTCTCCAAGTCTCCTCACTGCCACAGGCACCCCATTACCAAGCACTACCTTATACACAATTCCCAGCCCACTCTTCCCCAAAACATAGGCAGATGCTCTCAACAATTCATCCAACTCAAAATTAAACCCTTTATCAATCGCCACAAGGTCCCCTTCACCACCACCAGCACCACTTCCACTACCGACCCCACCTTTCTCCGAATGTACATCCGAATCATTACCCGAATTTCCACCAATACAAGGGAACACACACAAATGACCTTTCTCACTAGAACCAAACTTCCGCTTTCCAGTGCAGCTACAACCATTCGATTCCTTCTTTTTCCAGTACACATAAACAACCACCAATCCAATAAACGCAACCCCAGCAGCATCTGCAACAGAAATCAAAACGATCAGACCAGGCTTAAGTCCCTTCCCCGAATCCTTCTTATCACTCGCGGGAGACACATTCTGAACCCCGGAAGAAGAATCACTTCCATTGTCTCCCCTACAAGATTTCTGCAAAGGAAATCCACACAAAAGAGGATTATTCAAGAACGCCGTCGGACCCTGATTAGCAAAAGACCCTGTCTGAGGAATCTCACCACTCAGCTTATTACTCCTAAGGTCAAAACTCACAGTCAACGGCAAATCACCCATGGACTTAGGCAACTTACCCGAAAATTCATTAAAAGACATATTCAATGTCCCTGATAAAGACTTCAACTCCCCTATATCTTCAGGAATCGATCCATTCAACAAATTCGAAGACAAATCAAGCTGAACTAAATTAGCTAGCTCCGGAAACACCCCCACCGGGATCTCCCCATATAACTTATTCTCGGCGAGAATCAACCTCTGCAGCTGCCTACAATTCCGAAAATCTCGCGGAATCGAGCTCGAAAGCGAATTATTCGAAAGATCAAGGTTCTGCAACCTCGGCAGATTACACAACGCAGGCGGCAAAGAGCCGGATAAATTGTTACTATACAAAAATATACTGTGCAGTGAAGAAGCATTAAAGAGCTGAGCCGGAATGGAGCCGTGAAAACTGTTACCGTGAAGATTGAGACGCCGGAGATAAGTAAGAGCGCCGAGTTCCGACGGAATGTAGCCGCGGAGATTCTTGCCGGAGATGGCTATAGCGACGACGCGCGGGCCGGAGCTGTTGGTGATGTTGGAGCACGAAATGCCGGACCAGTGACATGGGTCGGCGTCGTTCTCGTTCCAGTCGGAAAATACACTGTCGCCGGACTCCACCGCGGATTTTAGAGAGAGGAGAGAGAGTCCGTCGGAGGAGAGCGAGAGTGTTGACACAAAACAAACGTTAATGTAGATAATCAAGAGAGATAAAGATAGTAAAACAGAGTTGTTAAGGTTGATCATTGTATGTACATAGGGGGGGTGTGTAGAGATGTGGACAGTGGTGGTGGTGGTGTGGCGGAGAAGTGGCGGAGAAGCGGCGGAGAAAGGTGGTGGTGGGTGAGGAGGCAGAGGGAGAGGAGTTAATGAAGGTGGGATTTATGAGATGAGACAAGAGGAGTTTGTAATTTTCATATATTTGATGAGATGGGGTCCACGTACCTGCATGAAAGAGATCATAGAAGTAGAAGGAAAGCAATAGGTGGCTTTTTATCATTATTATATTTAATCATCTCACATTATTTTTGTTTTTTTAAGATAATCAAATTGTGTTGCAAAGAATAATGGGCAGCATTTTTTTAAGATTTTGTATTCTTCTACCAATAATCAGATTCATTTATGTTAAAAATAATATATATTATTTTAAATATCAGTTTGAGCCAGAATCGAGAAAAAAACGCTAGATAAATAGCAAGAATTGTGTGGGGATGATTAGATGATCTTTGGTGTGACGGTTTCACGTGTCAGCCCCTTTCCAGTAGGGTACATTCTCACTGGCATGTTTATAGGCATTTTCCATTAAATATAGCAAAAACTGCTGCATCATTATAGGATTGTACCTAAAGTGCACTTACAAATATAACAAAAGTTAGTAAATATTAAGAACAGAACTGAACTTAATACAATACTAACTTATATTAGTAGTTTATCTAATATTTAACTATGAAGTTGGATTATATTTAAAATTTTCAATATTCATAAGATATAATATTTATATAAATTTTATTATTTATATAAAAAATTAGTAAAAAAGCATGTCAAATGGACAAAAGGCATGCCTTGAGCATGCCCAATCTCGCATGCCCGTGCCGCTGTGACATGAACCCTACTCTTGAGTTGTTGTACATTGTGTTCGAGAAATCAAGTGGTACGTTTTGCAAGGGAAACGAGTGCACTGTATGGTCCAACGTCATATATATGGAAAATAAATAAAAAGAAACCGGAAATAATAATGTTATTGGTATATATGAGGTCACAAATAGATCCTGACTATTTTCACCATATTTGGAGAAACAAGCCAAACCCACGAGAAAGTGGAAAGCGATTCTTGACGCACAGTGATACAATAATGTGGTATCATTGGCTTGCAAATTTGGATTGCAAGACAAGGCTCTTTGTCTTTGTTTGCTAGGAAACCGAATCACATCATTTTTTGGAAGTTTGCTTCTATTTTCGCTTCTGCTAAAGTGCTCTTGTTTCCCCTAAGAGCAAGTCCAACACTATGCTAAGAGATTCCTCAAAAATATTATAAAATAATATGTCTTAGTCATTTAGCACAAGATTTAGCACTATGCTAAGAGGTTCCTCAAAAATATTATAAAATAATATGTCTTAGTCATTTAGCACAAGATTTAGCACATGAGCTCCAATAGTACTCCCTATATCCATTCCCTATTATTATAATAATATTAAATTTAAACAACTTTGGTGTGGAGGAGAGAGGGAAATGATGTGGAGGAGAGAGAGAAATGAATATTTTAATGATAAAAATAGTTTAGAAGTGGCTAGCATATTCTAAAAATAGGGAAGGGAAGGCTTGTGCTAGTGATTTAGCACATCACTAGCATAGTGTTGGAGTGCAATTTTATCCCATATTCCCTATTTTTGGATTTAAGACTTGATTTAGCACACCTATTGGACTTGCTCTAATAATTTAATTTCTCAAAATAATCACTAGAATCAGTGTTCTAAAAATCCCCGATTTAGCCGATTAATTCCCGATTAATCCCCTGCAAGGTCGGCCACCGATTCGATTTTTGAAATCCGATTAATCCTTATATATATTCCTTAATAAAAGTATATATGATAAATTATTAAAAATTAAAATACTATATTACTTTAAATAGGAATAATTATAGAATTTATGAATATAGTAAATATATTAGTTACTAAATAGCTAATATAATAATAACTAAATATTAAGTAATATTTTACTATTAAAATAAATCCGATTTTCACTCCGATTAATCTTTCCGACTAATCCCCGATTTCCGATTAATCCCTGAATCGGCAGCTCAACCGATTAAGACCTATTCCCGATTTGTGTAACACTGTGTAGAGTACATTAAAGCCCAAAACTGAATACTCACTGTCACTGCATGCCGCATGATGAGAAATTCTAGAAAATCAATTATAGCACACGCACATTAAAGAATGGCCACTCGATTGCCATTGATGCTGAAATCCAAGGAATCCAACAAAGAACGTTTAAAGGAGTGATGATCTTTGTTTAATGGACTGCACTTCCAATTAAAATTTATATAATCAAATGCTAAGTCCTAATAACCCCTATGATAAACTTATTTTCCACTTAGCTTCAAGTAATTGTGTAGTGCGGTGCGGTGGTACTATTGACTCCAACCAGGGACGAAGCTACATAGGAGCCAGAAGGGGCCATGGCCCCCCCTAGGGTTTCCCTAATATTATAATTTGTATTATATAACTTTGAAAAAAATTGTATTTTATCTCTATATTTATATAAATATAAAAATTTGGCCCCCCCAGAAAAATATTTGTTCGGTCTTAAGAGATAATTAACATTGTAAGATGAAGTGTTAATTTTTAGATTTCTCTAATTTATGTATTAGATCAAATTTATAAATAAAAATAAACAAAAATATGTGTGTGTGTGTGTGTGTATATATATATATATATAATTATACTATTTAAGAAAAAGATCGTGAAATGTGATATGTGATAAAGGTAAACGTCAATATAATTCTTTTACAAAAATAAGAATTTTTGGTGGAGGTCTTTCTTATCCGAGAAACTTATACCTCACTTTCTTCATTTTCGTAGAATAGTACTCGCGCATTATCAGTTTTTACTTGTTTAAACTATAGTTTCTCATCTTCTAAATAAGTATAATATTTTTTTTGTAAGGTTAATAAGCATAATATTTAGTTTTTGTGATATTGTAAAAATTTTACTTTTGTTTAAAATACAATATCATTTTTTTTGAAATATAATTTCATTTAATGTGTCTTACTTGCTAATTAAAGATTATCGTATAATTTAGAATTATTATGATGAGTTTCCTGATATTTTATACTCTTATATATCTAAAGAGAAATAGCTAAATATTTTAATTGACACAACTATATACTTGATTTCCTGGTTTAAAAGAACGCAAGGTTCTACTATAATTTTTTTACTAGTATTTTTGTATTTATTTTATATTAAATATTTTACGGTGTTGACGAAAAATTTCACTGTGTTAAAGAAAACTTTTTGGCCCCCCTTATAAATGTTTGCTGGCTTCGTCCCTGACTCCAACAAGGTGGTGCCGTAAATGAAAACATGATCAATTTTTTCTTGTCTTGGCACTAAAGAAAGACCAACATAAATTACTCATGCATCGCCACTCAAGAGTAAAGCACTGACGATATAGCATGGGGCGAGATCGATGGGGATGTAACCCATTTTCCCACAATAACTAACCCACCCAACCATAAATAATCTTCAACACCTACCACCACACCCAGCATTTACATCTACATCTACATTTTGTGCCGTCCGTCTGTGTATAGTATATCAAGGGATCCGGATCTCTTCCATTGTTGTAAAAACTTTTTCATTTCTTTTTCTTATTTAAAAAATATAATATCTAATTTTATATATGCATATACCGGATCTCGTTTATCCGCGTTCTAAATGCTCATTCCAAAATTTCTATATTTTAATTCTTAAAAACGAAATATATTATTACCAACAATCATCCATCAATAGAAGTTCGGCATGATGATTATCAAGAGCCGTGGAATTATAAATAGTAGTATTATTATTATAGATGACACAATTGTATTAATTACCTAACATGCAAGTTGGTTGTGATATAGGACTATAGGAGCAGCATGCATACTTGAGATCTACCCTGATTATAGTATGAGACCATTTAGACTACATGCACCAAGGTGGGGGGTAGGAATTAATTATTCATAACAGATATCCTCTTTGTTTATTAAATAATATAAATATACGTATTTTAAGCTTGCTTGAAGTACATCTTAAGGGAGGGATGTTAATAGTTATGGTTGCTGGGGTGTGTGTTTTTTTAATCGAACGTCCCCAACCCAAAAATCTTCGCTTGGAAGACAGGTTTGCGGCTACACTTATGATAGTTATGAACTCCACCTCACAATATATTGCTCTTTGTGTTTTTATACCCAACCAATGACAAATCAAATCATATCTTTATTCTTCTTCGCCAAGCCATGATTTCTCAGTTTATATTTATGCAGACCAAATATCTGCTGATCGATCCATAAATCTACCAAGAGGCAAAAATAAATAGAAAAAAATGTGCTGGCTATGGGGTTCGAACCCATGCGCACTTATGTGCAGAAGATCTTAAGTCTTCCCCCTTAACCTCTCGGGCAAACCAGCTGACATGTTTAGAAACTCCATTTCTACCTCTAACTAGCCAGATCCCGAAGTTATTTAAGGCATGCATATTATATAATTATCTACCCTTTTTTTTCCTGATAATTCTTAGTTATTTAAGGCATGCATAATTAGAGTTAAGTTCTATGGAGTGCACAAAAACATTGGAGTATTGGAGTACAAGTCTTAATTTTTTAGTTTAATCATAAATAATATATTTGATTATGCAAATTTATATACAATCTATCATTTATAAGTTGTCTTGCACATAATTGTCTATCAATCATTAATATCTTTCAACTTTAACAAGTATTAACATTATTATTCTGCTTATTAGTTATACTGCAGAACATAGAGTACTGTAATTTATAAAAGTCATTATTCTACCTTTTGATGACAATGTTTATGTTGTAGAACATAATGTGCAGGTTATTAAATGTTTACGAATATTATTGAACAAAAAAAATTGAAATTTAGATGGATAGATTACATTTTATCCAACTTTGTACTCCAATACTCCAATATTTTGTGTACTCCATATAACTTTACTCTGCATAATTATATATCTACCCTTTTTCCCCTGATAATTCTTACTCAGCTGCCTGTAAATTTAAAGTAACATAATCATATTATCATTGGGATGTACAGTATTATAGAATATTTGTCAAAACATGAGCGCCACCTGCCGAGCTTTCACCTCAACTAAATAGCATCATTGTAGCCCAATTCTTCGAATATTACTCTAATGAAACAGAACTAGCCCAGTACTGCATGCAGCATGGCCCGAGTGGTAATAGGGTGGCCCAGTCACTTAGGTCAGAGTTAGCAGATACAGCCCACTCCTAGCTACTTATTCACACAGAAAGATCTTATTTTTCAAAACTAAGAATTTTTTTTTGACAAATATGGCTTATAGCCTTACAAATGAGTATCTGTTCTACGAAACTCTCGGAGTGAGCCAGGGTCGAACCCAGCACCTGGGACGACAGAGGATAAGCTCTTTAAAGAAGTTTCAAATGTACAATATATAAATGGACTGCCTGTAACTACTAGTCTACTATTGTAATATGAATAATAAATATATGAGTTAAGTTTTATGTCCATATATATTCTTCAAATAAAATATAGCTTAAAATAATATAAAAAATATTATTTTTCGAATGATGTTCTACAAACGTCATTATTTTATTGATAATCTTGCGGATCCCATACATTTTAGTATTTACAAATAGAACATATAAATATATTATTTTATAAAACAAGTTTAGTGCTTAGTTAAGCAGAACATGGATGTTGATGTATCATAATTCATAACATATATTGTATTTCTATTTTCATATATCAATATATGATATAGCAACCACCATCATCGTTAATGTATATTATTCATACTAGCTTATAGCCCGTGCAAGGCACGAGAGCTTTTTAATTATTTATAAACTTTTTAAATATATTTTAAATGGTGTGAAAAAAATTAATTTATAAATAATAAATTAAAATTGTATGTATCATGTCAATGTATTAAATTCTTTCTATCAAATTTTAAATTATTTTAAGTAGAATATGTGACGCCAACTCCTATTAGATTATATTTATAAATTTATTTTATATTAGAATTATTATAATGTGATTTAAATATTTTTCTAAAAATTTTTCTGGTTCGAGATTAAAATTGATAAACAGAATTTGTTTTGAATTAAGAAGATGAATCATAAACATGCAATAAGATGGTAGAATTTGCTTTGGATTAAGAAAAAGTTTTTGTATTTGTTCCTCACATAAATCGGGCTTATTTATTTTAAAATATATTAGATAAAAATAATTTTGTGACGGTGCGATTTATATGATTCTACAAATAAAATTGGTAGAAAATATTTATTTTGGATTAAAAAAGATCATAAACACGTGAAATACAGAATTTGTTTTGGATTCAGAAAAGGAATTATAAACATGTAAGTAGATATCAGTTGTCTTATGGAACATAAGTTAATTTTGTTATAATTTAACAGTGCTTATTTGTTTAATATAGGATCCGATGGATAAAAATAATTTTTTGACGGTGTGATTTATACGATTCTATAATTAAAATTTGTAGGAAATATTTATTTTGGATTAAAAAAACCAAAAACACATGAAAGACAGAATTTGTTTTGGATTCGGAAAAAGAATTATAAACATGCAAGTAGATGTCAGTTTCCTTATAGAACAGAATTTAATTTTGTTCTAATCTAACGGTGCTTATTTGTTCAATATACGATCCAACGGATGATAAGCTTTTGGACCATAGGACCATGCGACCAGATTATCTCCCTTACGTTCATTATATGATAAAGTTGGGCCAGATCCATATTGCATGTTTGAGATAAGACTAATTTAATATAATTACTGTTGTTAGTTGGGATAAGGTAGAATATAGAGCAGATGAGCAGTTGTTGTATGACTGTGCATCGCATAATACGGGAAAACAAGTTTTGAATTGGTTATATTTAATTATTTAATTATTTATACATAAAGCTGTATACGTGAGTGTTACTTGTTTACCTTGCATGCATGTAAACTGGAGCAAGGAGTAATTCGTACAACAACTGTAGTGATAATAATGATGAGTTATAAAAGAAAAACATACATGTATGTGTGCATGCTGCATCTGTCGGACAAATGGCGTGAACAGCAAGCCATTAATATGGTTGTGGTGGTTCATGCATGTTGAGAGATAGAGCTAGGGTTTTCGTACTTTATTCATGTTCAGGAATCTGTTGCTGCGTACGTAGTTGACTCATTCGTACTCTCCGTCCCCGAGCATTAAATAAATATACAGTAACTATGCAAGAACGTTGGAAGTATAAATTTCATATCAACCTATATGGCCCCACGAATATAAAAATCAAGACACACTTTAAGAACCCCGTTTGTTAGTGTTGCACTAGAAAATTGAGTGGCCGTTTGGGTGAGCTTAATATAAATGTTTTTTGCTTAAAATAAATAAGTGGAGTAGAAGTTAGAAACAAGATAAGACTTATAAGTGATTAAAGAGTTTGAGAAATAAGTCTTGAAACAAAAATTAGTATTCCTAGCTTTTTATAAGTGTTTCTTGACTTATTACACAAACGGTACGAATAAGTACTTCTAACTTATAATCTCAGAAGCTGGACTTATAAGTGTTAAACAAACACCCACGAAAGAGAATGAAAATTTTTGAGTCTTTTAGATAACATTTCCATGCTCGATAGTTGTTTTGAAAGTAGATCGCTGCTCCATAGTATCAACTACTTGATGTAAAGGTTAACAGCATCTCCAATAAGCTCTTTAAACAAGCTCTTAAATGAAAAAATAGAGAGCATTAACAAAATGGAAGCTCCAATAGACTCTTAAAGGCTCTTCAAAACCTTAAGAGTCTATTCTCTCTCCTCTCTTTTAAGAGTCTCTCACTCACTCTTAAGTTATATTTTATTATAAAGTAATACAAGCATCCACTTTCTCTTTCCACTCTAGTATTGTAGTCCTATTCATTTAATAATAAAATATTGTTTAAGAGTGGATGTAAAGAGTGTTGTTGGAGATGAATATACATTAAATTGTTAAGAGTGAATATTTTATATTATATTTGAGGAATGACTTAAGAGACTATTGGAGATGCTCTAATTTTGGTAAATTCGAATATTGTCTGGATTGAAACCATGTTAATGCCTATTTAAATACTAAAATGTATATCCGAAAACAGTGAGTATGAAACGAACTTGATCTCCACCGGCCAAAGTTAAATAGACCCAAATCATTTGAATCAATTAATCACTTCCTCCATGTTCACCCTATAATACTGCGCGCCTCCCACGTACAAACTCCACGCATCGAACCATACGTATAGATTCAGATTTCACGTTACGCAGATATATTATTCTATGCGTTATTGTCCCTCTCCTAAGCGATGCTCTTCATTCTTTAATATGTTCCTGTTCTGTTACAGGACTTGATATCAATACTTGGACCTATCAAACTGCATACAATGCTGTCTCTCCGATATTATACGGATCGCTCTTAGCTGTAGAATCCAGATTTAGATCCGCTCTGTCTCTTTTACTTTTTTATTTTCTTCGTTTCGAAAATAATAATCGCCCCCGTTGGATAGCGGCTCGACTATATTTATTAACGAATAACATATCTATTTTGAATTAAATTACAAAATAAACAACTACTTGAGTTAGTTATTTGTCAAGTTCAATATTAAAAGATTTATTTAAGAAGGAATGCAAGAGATTCCGAAAAAAAATAATCATTTTCTAATATTTTTTTATCGAAAAGAAAACGATAATATTTTTGTCGTCCTCGTAAATTATTCAACCAAAATCAGACGCTTAGAGACAGCCAAAAATAAGTAACGGTGAGGTTATGAATTATGATTATGGAGCATTCATTAGATTTGATTTGGTAATTATAAGTTGGAATTACTGTCCAGTAGTTTTGATTAATTTACTTTCGGTGCTCCCTCACATGCGTATATGCCACCTTAATTATTCTTTGCTCCCTAAGCCGCGACCTAATAATTTTATTATATAAAAATTTCTGAATTTAATACATATTAAAAAATGAACAAAGACAATTATTTGATACCTGCATTTTTTAGGACGGCAAGTTTAATTGCTCCCAACCACTCCGAATAGCGAACTCCAGATTAGAGGGATTGAGCTACTTTTGTTTCTTTTGCTGTTGATCAAATTGTTTCCACTTTTGTGTTTTGGTTGCTATTTAAGGTTGACTAATCATACTTTCACGGCACTGTTGACAAAAAAAAGTTGTGGTTAAGATCTAAAAGGAGCCCATGAATTGTACAAATTGTAACTAGTGGCTTCATTCCCCCACAAGAAAAACTTGATTTCTCGTGTCCTACTACTTTTCAGTTTTCATAGTCGATTTGACTGGCTGATCATGATTCATGGAGCTCTTTTGGTTTGTAGTTCATCCACTTTTACTCATATTCAGGGCCGGCTCAACCAAATTTGGGGCCCTAAGCAAAACTTAAAAATGAGGCCCTTCCATATTTATATATAATTTTTTTTGATATTAATATAAAATTATTAATATAAGACTTTTAACTCAATATTGGATGTTGAACGATGAAGATGAGAAAGATATCAAAAAAAAGATTATAATAGTTCAGTAGCTGGTTGTTGAGGAAGAGTTATAAATTGATGTACACACAACAGTGAAAACTAAAAATAGAAGCTCAAACACTAATTTCATCATAATTATTTGTGATAATATATATATATATATATATATATTAATTTTTTTGAACAAATATTCATATAAATATGATAAATATTATTTATAGAAACATAATAAAAATAATTTATATTTCAAAAATCTTTCAGAAAAAATGATACTTTACTTAATTATTCTCATTTTTAAATAATAAATCAAATTTTTTATATTAATTAAATATATGAAAAAAATTTAAAATATTTGGTAAAAGTTTGTTTTCAACAAATTTTTAATAAAACAAATATTAATATTTATGTATTCAGATATATATAAAAGGGTTTTAAAAATTTGGGGGCCTTTTTTTGTTTGGGGGCCCTAAGCCCCTGCTTAGTTTGCCTTATGGTAGAGCCGGCCCTGCTCATATTGCTGCAAGTAAAATCAACTTTTCATTTGAAATTTGTAATTAAGCATCTTCTAGAGTTTCTTTGATTAATTAAATATGGGGGCCGTTTGGCGGGGCTTAAAAAAAATGACTTGTTGCTTAAAATAAAGAAGTGGATTATAAGTGAAAAGTTGGTTTGAATTTATAAATTATTAAAAGTGTTTGGATACCCGTGACTTATTTTGTTATAATAAGCTCCAAATCCAAAAAAAGCTAGGTTTCCTAACCTTTTTTTTGGGCTTATAAGCCTCATTTTAAGCACTTCTCTTACTTGCCAAACAGTCCATAAATAAGTTGAAGCTGCTTCTTTTCCAAATAAGCCATAAGCTTAGGTTGCAAAACACCCACATGATATATTTTTTTTTGAGATGAATGGATATTATGAAATTTTAATCACAAATATTAAGTGATGATTTTATAATATTAAAATTCACTACCTACAAAAGTAGCCTTGATATAATAATTTTCCAATTTAGGGGTTGTTTGGCTGTAGTCGAAAGAAGTGACTTATTGATTAAAATAAAGAAATAGATTATAAGTGAGAAATTAATGTAGACTTATTAATTATTTAAAGTGTTTGGCTACCGTGACTTATTCTGTTACAATGAAGCTATAAGGAAAAAAAAAAAAAACTAGACTACCTAATTTTTTTCTTGAATTTTTAAGGTACTTAAGCTGAAACCATTTCTCTTCTAAATAAGTCATATATAAATTTAGTTTTTCAAATAAACCCTCAACTCAATTTGCCAAATCCCCGCTTAATCTCCGAAGCTCCGAATTCCGATGCTTGTATGAGATTATTTTCAGATCAGGATGAGCGAATAATATTAAGAAGATAACAAAATACTCCCTCCGTATCTTTTTTCTTTTCCTATTTGTAATGTCGGTACTATTCATAACATGAGATAAATCACTAATTTACATCTAATCTATAAAACTAAATATAGTCATGAGTGATCTTGTTAGATTCGTATTCACGAGTACTTTAATACGGTGAAGTTTTTATATTTAATGCTACTACGAAATGAAAGATATTAACGATCAAAAATGTGTGTTGGCAAACGTGAAAAGTACAAACAGGAAAAGTATTTATGGACGGAGGGAGTATTGTAAATAGAGTGAAAGGCAGAGAATAATTTCCATGGTCAAATATATGCAACTCGTGTCGTGATGATAAAAGATGTAGACGTTGATAAAGATATCAAAGCTGCAAATGTTACTGTTTCCGGACTACTATACTTACTGTGCATGCATTTGTAATAGTAAGAGCAATAAGCGGTCTCCGTCCCTAAATACTTTTCCCATTTGTACTTATCACGTTTGCCAATACACATTTTTGATCATTAATATCTTTAATTTTATATTTGTATTAAATATAAAACCTTCACCGTATTAAAGTACACATAAATATGAATCCAACAAGATGACTCATGACTATATTTTATCTTATAGATTAGACGTAAATTAGTAATTTGTCTCATGAACAGTGCCGACATTTCAAACGGGAAACGTTTTTTGGGACGGAGGGAGTAACAGCTTACCCCGCACAATATTTATGCAGCGGGTAAATTTGAGGGATTAATTTATCATCATCTGGAAGAAGGGGGGAAAGGAGGGGTAAAAAGGGGGAGAGTGACATATACTACAGCCAAGTAGTGATAGTAATCTGAATTAATGACGCATCTGCTTTACGACAAACAAATAGGTCGGCAAGTGTCGGCCCATAAAATCTCGCCGCGTTAATTTATTTATTTAACCGCTTAACTAATCCTACTCATCCCACTCCTCACCCTTGTCTTTATTAATCTTCCCCACTCATTTAAATTACCAAAACAAATTAATTTTTAATTAATGCTATAAACTACTCCCTCCGTCCCTTTTTATCTGTCCATTTTGGAAAAAAAAACACATACCAAGGAATACTTGATTGTATAAACTTTTTCATTAAATACCTCTAATTAATATCTTGAAAATGGTGGAATACCCCTACTTTATGTCTTGAAAACATGAATTCAACCAAGTTTTAAATAAGTCAAGCCTTGAAAATTGAAATTATGAAGATATATTTGAAAAACTATCATTAAATTAGTTTTGAAAGTATAAATGGACAGATAAATAGGGACAAATTTTTACTTCCAAAGTGGACAGATAAATAGGGACGGAGGGAGTAATTTATATTTTAAAATAAAAGTCTGCCGTTGAGTTATTAAATCACACCCATGACTCGATCCTTCTTTTTAAGGATAACGAACCTTTTTTTTCTTGAAGATAACCCGCACTAACAAAATAATATTCCTGGAATTAATTAATAAACACATTTTGATTATTAAATTCATCACAAAATAATAAAATAATAGTAATATCTCACATATCCTTGCCATTTACGCCTTCCTCTTTCCTTTTTTCCTTTCTGTAAATAAAGCAGATAGATACACTTACACAACATACCTACATTATACATACATATGAAGCTCACTAATACATTTCAACGAGCAACCTTAATAAATTCTTCATCACCATCTTCTCTTATTCACCTTGTTTCATGAAGCCTGCCCTTCAATTAATCACTTGCACACACAATTGCTAACTCTGTAAGTCCTGAATGACTCGATTTCTGCTTCATTTCATTCAAAATCATTACTTTTGCATCTGGGTCATGCTATTTCTTCATTATCTTTGCTTTGATTGTGTAAAGTTTGAATCTTTAGGTTGCTAGCTTGTTTTCTTGCATTTCTTGATAAATCTTGCTGCCCCCTTAAAGGTTGTTGCTTTATTCAAGGTCTCCATTGTTTTTCATATGTTGATGGGTGGTTAGGCCTTTCAGATCTTATTCACATCCCCCACTCCAACCCCTTTTGGTGGGGGTGGGGGGTGGGTGGGGGAGTTAATTAATTACAGTTTGTGTTTTTTGAGCTTTTGTTTAGCTCAATTAATCAAAAGTTTGTGACTTTTATAGCTACATTTGTGGAATTGATGGTTTGGTGTCTGGTGATTTGGTTATTAGCAGTTGGAATTCTATTTTCATCTTTGCTTGAAATGATTAATTGATACTCCATTAAGTAGTGAGATACATATCATTTGTATGTCTTCATTTATAAATTTATGTTTATATGGTATGGTTATGCAATTGCATCGCTATAATTGGTCGATAACTTTATATGTTATCCTGAAGTGACTTGTTTTGTTTCTTATATACTACATCCAACATCAAGGAGGAAAGTTCTACTTTTACTAATATTGTTCAAACATGTGAAATTTACAGCTACTGTTTTGCGCTATTTATGTGAATCATGGATGCTGCTGAGGTCGAAGAGCATTTATTCTCAATTGGAGAGCCAAAGGTACAACAACCATTTTTCAATAGTGATTTCAAGTTTTCAATTGAGAATCTCTTCTTTGCACTATTTTTTCAAGGCATCGCTGATGATTTGAAGTTTTTGTGCATATCATGTTTGTTTGAAGTTTTCCTCAATCTTGGAGTTCCGACTAAATTGTATTGACTAATTTATTATGGCTGCTGCAGTTACATGGAGGGATGTGCAAGATTCTCTCTGCAATATATTGTAGAGTGCTGGCGATTTTTCCCGATTTAGAGGCTGCTAGGCCTAGGAGTACGTCAGGCATACAGGCTTTATGTTCTTTGCACATTGCACTCGAGAAGACCAAGAATATTCTTCAGCATTGTTCTGAATGCAGTAAACTATACTTGGTAAGAAGTTTTTTTCTTCATGTAATATTGGCTTATGTGTGCTGCATAGACATAAAAAATCGAAGGCATAGAATTTTCTGTTGTGGTATTTATTAATTGAGTTCTTGCGAGTTCTCGGGTAAGATTATTGATGGTTTGAGGTTATTGCATTAGAATGTGTAACATGCAAATTTAATGATGTTAAACAAGCTAGACACATGGTTTGAGAGGAATGAATGAGTGGATGAGGTATAACGCCCGAATCATGTAAAATGCTTATCTGTCATGTCTTCATCAATGAACTGAGCAGTGATATTGATTATTGTAGTAGTCCGTGTGTGCGAACGTGTGTGTCTGTCTTGTATATTAAATCCTTCTGGAATTTTAAACTAAAACCTTTTTAACCATGCAGGCTATAACTGGGGACTCAGTTGTTCTAAAATTTGACAAGGCCAGATGTGCTCTTGAAGACAGTCTTAGGCGGGTAGAAGATATTGTTCCACAATCTATTGGTTGTCAGGTATTACTTATACACATGTTCAACTCTTTCTTTATTCCTGTGTCAACCTGTTTGAGGCTCACAAATCCTCAAAATGACTACTAATCAGTAATCAAAAAGTTATGAATTGGTTGGGGTGTCTGATGTTTAAATTTTGTATATATATCTAAATGATAAAATTTTAGAACATTGGAATGCTAACATTTAAAAAATCTGTTACTATGCTCATATTATATAACAACGCTTGTTTATAATGGCCCGAATGTAGTGTTGGTCCCAAAACTTATTGCAAACTGTCAAGTGTGATATAATCTGGAATCAACTCCATATCTAAAGTAGTAAAGTATTCTATTGAGTCTCATTATAGTTTAAAATGTCTCAGATTTCAGAAATTTTGAGCGAGATTCAGGGGATTGACTTCTCACTTGATCCGCTGGAGAAGCAAGTTGGAGATGATATAATTGCATTGCTCCAGCAGGGCAAAAAATTTAACAATAGCTGTGGTGACACGAATGAGCTGGAAATATTTCACCAAGCTGCTTCAAGACTTGGTATTACGTCTTCAAGAGCGGCCCTTAGGGAGAGAAGGTCCCTGAAGAAGCTCATAGAGAGAGCCAGGGTCGAGGAAGACAAGCGAAAGGAGTCCATTGTGGCTTATCTCTCACATCTTATGAGAAAGTATTCAAAAATATTTAGAAGTGATTTCTCAGATGATAATGATTCACAGGGTTCAACACCTTGTTCACCAACTGTTCAGGGATCTTTCGAGGGAATTAGTGGGTCTGATAGCAATGGGCAAGCCTTTGAGCGGCAACTCTCTAAGATAAGCTCTTTCAATTTTAAAACAAACTTCAGGAGATCAGGCCAAGTGGCTGTTCCTCCTGAAGAACTAAGGTGTCCAATATCTCTACAGCTCATGTATGACCCAGTCATTATTGCTTCAGGGCAAACATATGAAAGAATATGCATTGAGAAATGGTTTGGTGATGGACACAATACCTGCCCAAAAAGTCAGCAGCAACTCTCTCATCTTTGTTTGACTCCTAATTACTGTGTTAAAGGTTTAGTTACAAGCTGGTGTGAACAGAACGGCGTTATTATCCCAGATGGTCCCCCTGAGTCCCTTGATCATAACTTCTGGAGGCTGTGTTTGTCAGATAGTGAATCAGCCGACTCAAAATTGTTAGAAAGCCTAGGTTCCTGCAAATTTAAGGGCATGAAAGTTGTTCCTTTAGAGGAAAGTGATATAATTGAAGAGGCTGAAGAAAATGAACAGGAGAACGGTTCTGCAGTGGAGGAAGAGGTCAATGTATTTGCTAGATATGAGGAGTTCCTGACCATCTTAGAAAATGAGAAAAACTTGAGGAAAAAGTGCAAAGTTGTAGAACAGATGAGGCACCTGCTCAGAGATGACGAGGAAGCTAGGATTTATTTGGGGGCTAATGGTTTCGTAGAAGCATTGATGCGTTTTTTAGAATCCGCCATACAAACAGGAAATGAAATGGCTCAGGAAATTGGAGCTATGGCTCTTTTCAACCTAGCTGTTAACAATAACAGGTATTTTATTAAGTATTAATAATTGTTAGGACTGGGAATTTATTTTTGTAATTTCTGGACTAATCGTATAAACAATTAATTCTTCTTCTAGACTTGCTTAATTGGGAAAAGGGGCAGAATCACTTTTTTTTTTTCGGGGTGGGGATTGGGGGAGTAAAAAATATATACTTTTTGTACAAAATCTAGCTAGCTGATCAACTTAAATAGCAAAGTTCATGTTGTAAGTTAACTAATCATTATCATTAAGATATGTGAAGTAAAACATATACTATTGTGCAAAATCTAGCTTGTGTCTAAACTTGCATAGCAAAGTTCGTGTTGCCAGTAAATCAATCAGTTCCATATGTTATTCAACCACTATTTTTGTGTTCGGTGAAGTGTATCTTATGTCATCTGTGTTTTTCCTTACAGAAACAAGGACTTGATGCTAGAAGCAGGAGTACTTCCATTACTTGGGAACATGATGGGCAGTTCCAGTTCTCTTTCAGCAGCAACAGCCCTTTATTTGAACCTCTCGTGCCATGAAGAAGCAAAATCCATTATTGGCTCAAGTGAGGCCGTCACTTTCTTACTTGATGTCCTTCAGGGGGACACTAATCCACAATGCAAGATTGATGCATTGCATGCTTTATATAACCTTTCCAGTCTGCCCTCCAATATACCTCATCTTTTATCAGCTGGCATTGTCAGTGCTCTTCAAGCTTTGATTAAGGATTCTAGTGATCGCACATGGACAGAAAAATCCATAGCTTTGTTGATAAACTTAGCATCTAGCAAAACAGCAAGGGATGACATTGTATCATCGCCAGACCTTATTAGTGTGCTCTCAGCTATATTGGACATTGGTGAGCCTATTGAGCAGGAGCAAGCTGCAGCATGTCTTCTAAATTTATGCAATGGAAATGACAACTGTTGTCAAATGGTTCTTCAAGAAGGAGTTATACCTTCTCTGGTTTCTATATCAGTAAATGGAACTATGAGAGGAAAACAGAAGTCTCAGAAGCTTTTAATGCTGTTCCGTGAGCAGCGACAACGAGAACAGCCCCCAGTTGAAGTTGATGATATGCCTGAAAGCAGTGAAATGGCCCTGCCTTCTGAAGAACTGAAACCAGTATACAAGTCGATTTCAAAAAAAAAGCTGAGCAAAAATCTTAGTTTCTGGTGGAAGAACAAGAGTTTTACTGTATACCAGTGTTGAGTCCCTTCTCCTGATACTTTGTAAATTTCTGATGCCTCTGCCTTCTCAGGTATTGGCTCTCGAGTTTAGATGTATAGTTCTTGTAATTTATGGATTTTGGTCAGTCTTACCTCTGTAGTCTAGGTTTACATGTCTATTTTCAACATAGTTCAGGTCCTCCATGACAGCTCAAAGCGTCTATAGGCACTCGGACCTCAATGTTGCTGTAAATGGTAGTAATGAAAATGAAGACGAGTTTTCCACTCATTTCCCTTTTCCGCGTCTCAAATCACCTCCCAACTATCCATCTTTAGTCGTTGATATGTCTGGTTCTTAGTTTTTCACATCCATATGCAATGTTTAATTTCAGTCGTGTTTTATCTGTAAATACTTCATTCTGTCACTTGTTCATACTTGCTAGTCTGGTACTAACTGAAGTTTCAGATAGATTAAACTAGTCATCAGTATTGGAATGCCAGTAAAACAATAAGACATTAAATTCTTGATATAAATACAATGCCTGGTTCCAGAATCTATGTAGTGTATCAGATGGAGTAAATATAACAAGACTTTCCTAATAGGCAAGAACACATGGCAGACTCTATTTCTCATGTGAATGGGAAAGAACCTGCAGGCAACGAGCCTGCTTTCGCGGGGTTCATGTGCCAGCTTGTATCGAATAATTCCATGATCGGATCTTCGGATACTACAATGTTATCATCACTTCCAGTTCCTGCATTGTCGTCGCATTCTAAAGCTTCTTCTGTGCTATAATAACTTTCAAGCAAATCTTGATCATTTGCATTCTCTCTTTTCTTCCCAAAGAGTAGTTCCCTTTTTCCCCTTTCGTAAACATCTTTGTAACTGCCCTTCATTCCTGCTTTTGCCTCCTTCACTTCTTCTTTAAACTGATCAGTATTCAGCTGTACCATTCTATCCGAGCCATCACTGAAGTTGTCAAAACTTACATCAACCGTTATATCCTTCTCCCTCGTATAATAGGAAATTCTCCAGTGAGTGAAGATCGATAGTATAAGGTTTATGCACGAAATCAGAGTGGTGAGTGCACTATCGAGCAATGGAATCCGCTGTATAATCACTGGAAAGTTACTCATGGTGTCATCAAGCCTTTCTGGAAGAACTACTACGATATCAACAAGCCTGTCAATCTTTCTGAACAGATATGTCGATGAGGGGTATCTGTTTTTTAAAATGCTGGCGACAACTCTGATATGATCATCAAGAAACGCGAGCACTACTAGCCATTCGTATTGCACTGCGTGGATAAATGGAAGAGCTGGCGCAGTGAACCTGGCAATCCTTCTCGTCGTCGATCCTATAAGTCCTCCATTGGCCTGAGCTTTGGTGCATGCTTTTTGCATGATTGCTAGAAATGAAACTCCTAGAGGGTGTAATAATCCACGCCTCAACAACACTTCATGCTCCGAGCTTGCCTGATAAATTTATTCGAAACAAAAAATCTTAACACAATTATAAAATTGAGGACAACAGCCTGATATATCTAAAGATTTGAGCATTGCATGAGGTAGAAGATGATACCGGTTCCCACGACGCCATAACCTTGAGAGAAGGCCTTCGCTTGTGAAATGTTTTACATAATGTAGTATATGCAGTCTGTATTTGTATGTGTTTATGTGTGTGCAAAGCTTGTCTGGGTAAAGAAAATAAAGCAGCCAGAAGAAAAGAGCTAAAGGGGGAAAGAAATACAGAGTACAGAGATATGTAACTTTGAGCATAATGCAGGAGAATGGGTGGCTCTCAGTTTATTCAGCCGATAAGCATGGCTTAATCAAATTCAAGACTTTTATTATTTGGTTAATTATAATAATACTTTGATGTATTTACCTTTCCATTTCCCTTTTCCTAGTTTATATTTTTGGTTCTTGACAAAATATTTGATTCAGATTTCTTTAGTAATTGACTGATTATTTGATTTCTGTAAACATGGCTTAATCAAATTCAAGGCTTTTATTATCCGGATAATTATAATACTTTGATGTGTTTACCGTTCCATTTTACTTTTTTGGTTTTTGACAAAATATTTGATGCATGTTTCTTTAGCTATTGACTGATTATTTGACTTTTTTAAAAGCATGGTTTAATCAAATTCAAGGTTTTTATTATGTGGTTCATTATAATACTTTAATGTATTTCCCGTTCCATTTTCCTTTTCCTAGTTTACTAGCACTATACTACTATGTTTTTATTTTTGAGGTGGTGCTAGTTTTCTTGGATTCAAAGACCCTTCAAAAAGTTGCTGCATCTTTTATTTATAATGCAATGCAATGATTTTTTAACTTGTGCTAAAGCTTAAAGATTCATATTCAGACTTTGTAGGATCTGGCCATGGCATTTCAAGGCTCCAATCATGGTGGTAAGATCAAGTAAATGAAGAGCACCGATTCTTCGTCTTATTAACAAACATAAAAAAATTTCAATGTAATCATGAATGCTCTTATATCCTCAAAACAGACAAGTTAACTGGGAAAACTAGTTCACATACATCAAAAAGGAATTATAGCATCTCATTGTGTGCAATCTGAGAATAAAATATATAATATAACAAACATTTTACTCCAGATGAAAGTCAGCATCACAAGCAACTTAACTTCACCATGTCCAGAGTACATTCTACATCTTTATTCCATGGGATGCAGCATCTGTAAGCAAGGAGCGAAAAAAATATATATCACTAACACTATTCTGTGAACGACAAAACATCTATACTTTCAACGGAAATTTGAATCAAAAGTGATTTAGCAATTATTTGATCCCAGATCTTTGTGATGATAGGCATTTAGATGTCACTAGCTCATTACAATTTTCAACCCTGGTGAGGAACCCTATGCAATGAAGCACAAATAAGACACAATTTGAAATACAAGTTTTTTAATGAGGTATCATCCAGATCTCGTCACCTGGTCTCTCTATAGTCGAACTAAAAGAGGAGACATACAACTCCCCCAAAAACTGAAAAATAAAATAAAATTATATGTGATTCTCTAACAAAAGAAAGAGGCACCAAAGACAATAGCTATTATTCAGATGTTTGAAACTGCAACACTATTGAACCTATTTTTGGCCCTTTATTAAACAATACTCCAAAAATGCCACATTAACATCAGTCCAGACCCACCAATAACATAATTAACAATGACATTATTCTTCAGCCCTAAGGTGAACGCATCAGACACCATTTAAGAGCAACTCCAATGCTAGATGCAAAACGACTATAACCATTTCTGTAATATGGCACCAAAAAGTGATTATTGGTGATAAAATAAAGCTTGCCCTCCAATGCTAGTTTCATTTTAGAACCAGATTCATTTTAGAACCAGTTTCATTTTAGAACCAGTTATTTATAAATTCAACTAACTTTTTGTACAACCCTCCCAACTTTTAATTTAAGTACGTTGACTTGCATTTCATTTATGGTCAAGTGATGATGTGGCTAGATGCATATATGCATCCTTGGTTGCAAATATGGAACCAAGTATGCATTCATGAATATTTTCATCTTGTTATGCAACTTCTCTGGAGGTAGGTTCTCTTGCATTTGGTTCCAAATCAATGCAACCAAGTTTGGCATTGCATTGGACTTTTTCTAAATCTCAACACTATGTCACTCTCTATGTATCCGGTGTATGCGTGGGAGTAGCTCGAATAATCTCACAGCTAGAAGCATAATGAATGACCAATTTGTTAGCATATTAGACAAAGGAAGCCCTCTTGTTCTCTTTGCTAAATTGAAAATGTATTTAAATGTCCAAATCTCTTGGATTTCATCTTTAGATATTAAGTAAAAAGGGTGAGGTCTAACCTGATACAGTTATTCAGGCGGCAGCAGCTTGCTGCAACTCCCTATCTGCCCGCTCCCTGATTCTCCTTTCAAGCTCCGGCCTGAAGTGCCTGATAAGACCCTGAACAGGCCAAGCAGCAGCATCACCCAAAGCACAAATAGTGTGCCCTTCAATCTGTTTTGTGACTTCTTGAAGCATGTCAATCTCCTCCAACTTTGCATTCCCAACCTTCATTCTTTCCATGATCATCCATAGCCATCCTGTACCCTCCCTGCAAGGTGTACACTGTCCACAACTCTCATGCTTGTAAAAGTAAGAAAGCCTTGCAATTGCATCTACAACATCAGTTGACTTGTCCATGACGATCACAGCTGCAGTTCCCAATCCCGATTGAACAGCCTTCAGTGCGTCAAAATCCATCAGCACATCCTCACATACATTCTTAGGGATCAATGGAACAGATGAACCACCCGGAATTACTGCAAGCAAATTGTCCCATCCACCTCTCACACCACCACAGTGCCTCTCTAGCAGCTCCTTCAATGGTATACTCATCTCCTCTTCAACTGTACACGGTTTGTTTACATGACCAGAGATGCAAAATAGTTTTGTACCAGAATTATTCTTCCTGCCAAAGCTAGAAAACCACTCCGGTCCACGCCTTAGAATTGTCGGGGAAACTGCTACAGTTTCCACATTTGTAACAGTTGTAGGGCACCCATAAAGCCCTGCATTAGCGGGAAAAGGAGGCTTCAGTCTAGGTTTTCCTTGTTTTCCTTCAAGACTCTCTAGGAGTGCTGTCTCTTCACCACATATATAGGCACCAGCGCCAAAGTGGATATGTACATCAAAATCATAACCAGATCCACAAGCATTCTTCCCTAAATATCCAGCTTTGTATGCTTCTTGCCTTGCAATTTCAAGGTTTAGTCGTTCATTCACATATTCACCTCTAATGTAAATATATGCCGCACTAGCCCTCATTCCCACTCCAGCGATCAAGCATCCCTCTAGTAACTTGTGTGGATCGTGACGCATGATTTCTCTGTCCTTGCAAGTTCCAGGTTCACTCTCATCAGCATTGACTACAAGATATGAAGGGCGGCCATCAGATACCTTAGGCATAAAGGACCACTTAAGACCAGATGGAAAACCAGCACCACCACGTCCCCGAAGCCCGGATTTCTTCATTTCATTTACAATCCAATCAGTTCCCTTGATTACAAGGTCTTTAGTTCTATGCCAGTCGCCTCGTTTTAGAGCACCTTTAAGAAATGGGTCATGTATACCGTAGACATTGGTGAAAATACGATCTTCATCCTTCAGACCGCCAAAATGAGTCTTCTCAGGAGGAGGGGGTGGCGGGGGTGGCTGAGGAGTAGTACCAGTAGTTGCAGACTGAGTACTGAACAATCTACTAACTATACCCAGATGCTCATTGTGACGCCGAAACAAAGCAGCCCTTTGTAGAGAAAGTATTCCCTTTATAGGTGCCTATACAAGAACATAGAACCAAACAAAGATCAGAACAACCTTACTTGCAGCCTTGCTAATAAACGATTACTACAAACTAGCCTTCCTGAACCTCGTAGCCATGATGTACATTGTGCAATAAATAACATAACAATTACTTGGCTGGTGCAGCTAACAAAAGTATAAGAATTTCACCTACACTCAAATGGCCTGAAGTTAACACGAATTTAGTCTTATCACTGTATTTACACAAATTGAACTAAGAAATAATAATAAAAACTACGTAAAATCAAATATTATAGCTATCTGCAACCATATCAGATGGAGTGTTCTCTCTGACAACTGCATTATACAAACACAAGGACAAATCTCCGAAAACCAAGGACTAATCCCAATCTAACTTCTGCCCCCCACATTAACTTCAACAAACGAAACTTGCCCACATCTCCTAAAAACACCTACATAAGTAAAATCTCAAACTCCGCAAAATTTTATACTATGAACATCTGCCCAGCTATCCTAAAACAAAACCTCGACAATCATTTCTTCCGCTCCCCCCTTAAAAATGTCAACAAGTAGTTACCAAAACTCAGATTAATCGAGAAACAACCGAATAACACAGTAGAGCATATCCTTAGTATACATACAATTAACAAGTTTTACAACAACTATGCGCAATTGATAGAGTGAAATCAAGGGTTTTGCTATAAGAAATGAATCCCAAATCAAACATAATTGAACCCTAACTAAAATTGAAACGATCCAAATAATAATACTAATAATAATTGTAATTATAATTATTATAAATAGAAACGAAAGTGAATTGAGGGAAAGTGTAGAATACCATTGAAATGTGGAGAAGAAGATGATCTGTGATTCAGCTGCTAGTACAGGTGATTAATTCTGCGCTTTGTTTGGATATTATATATTACCGACTTTGATTTTGTAATTGGGCTGGGGTTTGATTATGGGCTGGGATGTAACGTGTTAAGTGGATCGGGCTTATCTGGTATAGACCATCCTTATTCCTTTGCGCTTATGTCTTTTGAAATTTTATATCATCACATTACTTTTCCCATCATCAATAATCAAAATCGTGATTTCTTTAAAAAAAAAAATCAAAATCGTGATTTTGTATTTATAATTCGAACACGAGTATTGAGATCATTTGGCTGAGTTTTGAAAAAATGAATTATTACCCGAAGTAAAAAATTGGATTATAAGTTAAAAATTAATTTATACTTATAAGTTATTAAAAATGTTTGGATGTCGTAACTTATAAGTGAAGTATTTCTATTACAAAAAGCTATAATCTAGAAAAAAAAGTTAACTTTTCTCACTTTTTATTAACATCTTAAGCCTCGATATAACCACTTTTATTGATGTGCCAAACTGTCTCAATTAATCAGAAACTCACTTTTATATGGAAAAAGTCCAGAAAACGGCTAGTCAAACACCCACGTTATCCGTAAAAGGATTTTTTTTTTTTTTTTTGTATAGAGTGACATGCCAGGTTTGAAATCTGGAAATACAGCTATACTTGTCGAACTTGTAAAATTTGATTTTTAGCAAATCATCCAATTTCTCATAATATTTCTATTTTACAATCGCTAAAGAATCATTACAAAAATAAATAAGTCAAAATTTCTTTTAAAAGTACACAACAATCATCTAAATTATGAAATACATTACAATCATTATTAAAGGAATGAAAATTTATTCATTACCGTAGGGACGGATCTATACAGTGGTGGTACTTGCCCCAATAACGATTGCTTTCATGGTTTTGCTGTTGGTGTGTTAATGTATTTATTAGGGTTCGATTCTTCCACTTACCCCAAAAAGAGCAATGAAAAAATGTAAAAAAAATGAGAGAGACATAGACAGTATATACTTTGTCCTATAGATTGCAAATCCCGGATGCCGGATATGTCCCTAACAATAATCCAAACATAAATACATTTGATGATCATTGAAATATATGAAAATTATCTCATGGTTTGTAGTTGGCCTATACTTAAAGTATCTTCGGTGAATTTCTTAAATCAATTTTTAAAATATAATATAATATGTAGCTTCCAGTGACTTAAAACACAACAAATTCTATTCACACTTTTATTTTTCCTAGTAATCATTTCTACTCATTCTTATTATAAAGGGGTGTTGATCTTACAAAGTCGCTATTCAGCATTGAAAGATTTATATAGTCATTTTTCAAAAAATATTCAAAATGTCATTTCAAAAAACGTAACTTTATCTCGTGTTTATAATATCAAATAAAAACGTAATTTTAAACTGAAGTTTGAGCCGGAAACACAGTTTCAGGTTATGATTTTCAACTGTTAAATAATGACAATGAAGATCCATTAATCTTAAAATGGGTTAATGGGCAAAAAGGTAACTGAACTCATGACCAACTTGCAGTCGGGTCACTGAACTCAAAAAGTTTGCAAACGGGTCACAGAACTAAATTTAATTTGCAGTCAACTCACTGAACTAATAAGAGTTTGCATTCAGGTTACTGCGCCGTTAAGTATTGGTTGGCTTTAACGGAATCCGTTAAAAAATAAAAAAAAACTCTGGGATAAAATATAAAATTTGATTTGCTTAAAAATTCTGAAAACTTCAAAATAATTCTGAAAGTTTTGAAAAAACTTTAAAAAAAATGGTTTTTTTAAAAATGAAAGTTTATCGCAATTTAAATTTTTTTTTGAAACTAAAAAAAATTCAGACTTTTTTTCCAAAATTTATCGATGTTTTAAATTTTCGAGATTTTTTGTGAAAACTTTACATTTTTTCATACTTTTCAAAAAATTACATATTTTTGAAAGCTTTTCAAAAGTTTCAAATTTTTTTATAAAAATCAATTTTTTATACTTTTTTCCAAATTTTTTTTTAAATTTTCTAACGGATTCCGTTAAAGTCAACTGATATACTTAACGGCGCAGTGACCTAAATGCAACTTTTTATTGGTTCAGTGAGTTGACTGCAATTTAAATCTAATTCCATATCCGTTTGCAAAGTTCAGTGACCCAATTGCAAGTTGACCACGAGTTCAATGATCTTTTTGCGTGTTAACCCATCTTAAAATAGTTACGTTCTGCTTATAAGTTCAAATAGATTCTTGAATATAAACTAGGGTTGATGGCACAGCGGCACGGGCATGCCAAGCTGGGCATGCCAAGCTGGGCATGCCCTAGGCATGCCTTTTATTCATTTGGCATGCCATTTTACTAATTTTTTATATTATTTTTATATTATAAATAATAAAATTTATATAAATATTATATTTTATAAATATTTAAAATTTTAAATATAGTCCAACTTTACAGTTAAATTACCGCATCATAATTATATGCTTAAGGCTAGGGTTGATGGCACAGCGGCACGGGCATGCCAAGCTGGGCACTCTTTTTAGTGAAAATATTAGATAAACTACTAATATAAGTTAGCACTGTACTAAATTCTGTTGTTAATATTTACAAACTTTTGTTATATTTGTAAGTGCACTTTAGTATCAATCTTGTAATGATGTAACAGTTTTTGCTATATTTAATAGAAAATGGCATGCCATTTGGGCATGCCTTTTTGTAATATACATGCCTATAGGCATGCCCGTGAAAACACCCGTGACATGTACCCTAATATAAACCTCGGGGCAGGAGGTTGCTTGAACTGTAATGGCTAAACAACAACTACCGATACTACAGTTCGAAGACAAAATTAAACAAACCGTCGAAAACAACCCCGTTGTTGTCATCATCGGAGAAACTGGTTCCGGCAAGTCCACTCAACTTTCTCAAATTCTTCACCGCTCTGGCTATTCTAATTCCGGTCTCATCGCCGTCACTCAGCCCCGCCGTGTCGCCGCCGTCACCGTCTCTAGGTCTTTTTTCTATCACTATTATTAATTATTTTTTATTTTATTACTATTATGAACTTGTCAATTGTATAATTAGCTTATCTCTACATTCCGGTACTGTAATGCAACTGAAGTTTGAATGTTAAAGTAGCACTCTTGTAATTAGCCTGCTATTGATTTCGTAACTAATTTATAGTTTTTTGTACGAAACTGCTTATGTATATTCGGGATTACTTGCGCATTTAACAATTCTTGAATTTCATGATTGACTCGTTTTATCAGACTTATTCACTACTATTATGCAACGATTTTCGTTTGTCTTGACCATCTACAGACGGGTTTCGGAGGAGCTTGGTGTTAGGCTAGGGGAGGAAGTTGGTTACTCTATCCGCTTCGAGGATCGGACTTCTGAGAAAACTCGTATTAAGTAAATGATTTTTGTTCTGGAAGTTAAATTTTGTTTTCAGTGTTAATTACATTTAATAAATGTACTAAGATATGGTTATTGTTATATGACGTGCTTAGATACCTTACTGATGGAGTTCTTCTGCGAGAAAGTCTTTCAGACCCTGAACTGAAGCAATATTCAGTTATCATCCTGGATGAAGCTCATGAGAGAAGTCTAAACACGTGAGAGACTTTTTCTCTACCTTGTTTTAGTTGTTTCCACTTTAATCTATGTCACACATTTCGCCCCTACAATGTCTGTTTCCGCCAACTTATATCATGTATCTTCTTTTTTGTCAACTTCTGTCATGTGTCACGTGATTGGGAATCTTGTTCTTCGTGAGATACTTTAATAACCTTTTTTAATGCGTGGGTGTGTATTTATATTTTCCAATTCTTTCTTCCAATCTTCCCTTGTTTTTAACTATTTATCTATTCTGTAACTAATATAGTATAATACGCCTCTTTAGGGATATATTGCTAGGGCTTATGAAAAGATTGATCAAGCTACGAGCTTCCAACTTGAAGGTCTTAATTACCTCAGCTACCCTTGATGGGGAAAAAGTATCAAAGTTCTTCTGTGATTGCCCCATCCTGAATGTTCCAGGGAAATTATTTCCTGTGGAAATTCTATACAGTTCAGAGCGTCCCAAAAGCTATCTCGAGTCTTGTCTGAAAGTAGCTATTGGTATGCGTTGATAACTGATTGTTCCATTTAGCGAGTATATGATTTTCATTTGCATGCCATCATTCATGCATTTGCATTAACAAATCTTTACCAGATATACACGTTCGGGAGCCTGAAGGCGATATCTTGATATTCATGACCGGGCAGGTAAACATTGTATTATTAGTGTTCTTCCATCAAATAGATCTCACTTATCACTTATCAGGCTGTTCTAAGCAAACTTAAGAATTCCTCTTCAAATCATTGTTTTGCTTGACATTTAATAGGATGACATAGAGAAGTTAGTGTCGAAGCTGGAGGAGAAAATCATGAGTCTAGAGGAAGGATCATGCATGGATGCTATAGTTTTACCTCTTCATGGATCTTTGCCACCTGAGCTTCAGGTAAATCATGCCTTCTAAGTGAAACTATCGTCACGATGTGTCATTGTCATTTACCCCCATCAGTTTACAAACCACAATCAGCAATCCACTAACTCCAGGAATTTAGGAAGTGTTTATGTCATTGTCAGTCCATGGTTTTGGCTCCCTTTTGAACATGGATGCATCATGCATGTACAATTGCCGGCTCAGCTATATTGTGAAAGTTTTACATGTCTTTTATTGAATGAAGTTTCGAGTGTCCTTTACCATGTTTAAGTTTTCAATACAGAATTGGTGGTGAAATGAAGAGTACTGGTCACATAGATGCTGAGAATCTAATGTGTGATATACGATGGTCCCGTTATATCATCTCTATTATCTTAGATAAACATCCTTGAGCAGTTAGCCATCATAAATGAATCTTTTGTCTAGTGAATAAATGGTTCACTCATGTGGTGCTTCTTGTAGGCACAAATATGATCGTGATAGTATGCCGAGGGTACTGCCAGGGGTCCCAAATCTCGGGTTCACTTGCTGTTTCATTATTTTAGGAGTCTTGTTCATCTGATAGTATAATATCGAAAATATTATGTGGAAGACCATTTTGGAACCCTATATTGAACCCAATATCTATTTGAAGGATGTTGGTTTGCTGCATTGGAGGTTTTAATTATGCTATATGCATTTAGTGGGTTGACACTATTTTTGGTGACTACTAATGTATTTGTGCAATTATATTAATATGAAATGATCTAGTTGTCTTTCATGTATCTACTGTTATCAAGAAATCGGTAATTTTCCCATATATATTATCTGCATTAGCATGGTTATAGTATGCTCCTTAAATTAAAACTTTTAATTGATAGATAGTTGTTTATTCTATTGGTATGTGTTTCTTATATAAATTAACAATATAAGGCATTAGAAAACTTTCTCTACTAGCTAACCTTATCAAAGTTTTCATCCGTTTTCCTGATGTTCACTTCCTCCCTACAGATACGTGTATTTAGTCCTCCACCTCCAAACTGCAGGAGATTCATTGTTGCTACAAACATAGCTGAAACTTCATTGACGGTTGACGGTGTCGTGTAAGTATACTGTAATACCTCCACATATCGAGTTATTTGCTATGAAAATATTTAAATATATATTTGGACAGTTAGTATATTTTTGAGTAGTGGGGGGTGAGATGAGAATTGAAATCTAAGCCTCCACAAGATGCACCCTTGGTAGGTACTCCATAATTTTGAAACAATATAGATCTATTTGGAATATATTGTTGCTACAAACATAGCTGAAACTTCTTTGGCGGTTGGAGTCGTGATGTTGTAGCATTTCCAGATATCAAATAAAAAGCTATGAAAGTATGTATGGACGGTTAATATAATTTTATTATTAGGGGTTAGGGGAGATGGGAATTGAACTCTAGATCTCTTCTAGCACAATAAGCAACCTTACTGCTGCTGGAAAACTTGATTTTTAATTTAATATCTATATACATGCTAATTAAAATGCTGCCCTATAGTCTTTTGAAGAACCGTAATAATCATATTTAGCTTATGACAGTGACCATAATCACTATACAAGCCATTTGAAAACGTATCAATTACAGTATATAGATCGAAGAAAGTAAAAGCAGTAAATTGAGATGCCACGTTTTGGTACCTTCCATAATCACAAACATGCAAACCTTTGTGGTTGTGCATAGCTATTACTGTTTCCCAAAATATATGCTGTTTCATTCTGTATAATCCAAACATAATTGTAAGTACCTGAAAAACCTCCACAAATAATTCCAGAGTTTCCATTTTGACTTGCCAATAGTCCTCGTGTTAATTTTCCCAAATTCTGGATCTGTTATACTTTCCCCCACATGTTTTTGTTGTTTCTTTCTGTTTTTACTTATGAATTGGTTGTTTAATTAGTTGATTTCTTTTTAAACTCTTTGAATTGATAGGTATGTTGTTGATTCTGGATATGTGAAGCAACGCCATTACATTCCATCAACCGGCATGTACTCCCTTGATGTTGTTCAAATTAGCAGGTAGAATGTAATTATCTTTTAAATGTCTACACTTGAGTCGGTGTAGAAAGTTGATATTTGTTATTTCATTTGTTTCATGCAGCTTCTGTTCTTTTTTGGTCAACTAATTAGTTGCTCATTCGATTCTCTAGCAACTGTATAAATATTTAAAGTATACTTTTTTTGAATTGTAGGGTGCAAGCTGATCAGCGTGCAGGACGAGCTGGTCGAACACGTCCTGGGAAGTGCTACCGTTTATATCCATCTATAATCTATAATGAGGAATTTCTAGAGGCAACAATTCCTGAAATACAGAGGTCTTCTCTAGCTGGCAGTGTTCTTTATTTGAAGTCATTGGATCTTCCTGATATTGATATACTTAAATTTAATTTTCTTGATCCCCCTTCATGTAAGCACATCTTTATGCCTTGTCCTCACTGTTTTTCCTCTAAAACTTGATGCTTGTCTGTTTATAAAGTACTAAATTTGGTAATGCTTTGCTGCAGCTGAATCGTTAGAAGATGCTCTTAAGCAATTATACCTCATTGATGCTATAGATGATAATGGGTCCATTACTAAAATAGGTCATACCATGGCAGGTATGCTTTCTTCTATGACTCTTTGATAAGCTAGCATGCAATTGAAGATCAGAAAACAAATGAATTAGAAGCTATGTATATTTTATTATGGCGGCACTAGTGTTATCTACTGAAACGGTCCTGAAAAATAGAACTTCCTGAATCGCTGATTCCTCTATAAATTTGCAGAACTTCCATTGGAACCTTCACTTTCACGGACCTTAATTGAGGCAAATAAGTATGGTTGCTTATCTCAAGCTTTAACTGTTGCTGCCATGTTGTCTGCAGAAACAACATTGCTTCCTGGACGAAGGTAGAATAGTATATGCTTATTGTTTTTCTTTTTATGTATGCTGTAATTCCTTTTCATGTTCCTCACAAGTTCTCTCTTATATGATATGCCTTGGTTTGCATTATATGTATCAGTGGTTCACAAAGTGATTTATATGGATGCTATCATATAGCCTTAGCACCTTGCAAGAAAATAAGTCATAATATGGCAAACTCAAATCTATTTATGGCACATCGAAAATTTTATGACCATCTTAAATTTGAAGATGCAAGGGAAGGAAAAACAACATTTATACTTGATACAACTGTTATATATTTATGCCTCTTGAGCTGATATGGAATTATCAAGTTGTTTTCCCTATTATAGGGCTATCTCTCATGTCGTATAAAAGTCAAGCACAGGAACTCCCCAGCATTTTTTAGCTCTTCAAATATAGTTCATTGGTTGTGTATCAATCACCTTTCTGGCCATTACCCTACTGCAGACTCCAATATATACTTGAAGCACAAAAACTGAATCTTTTCCTTTCTGGCACCCCTACTGCAGACTCCAATTTATACTTGAAGCACGAAAACTGAATCTTTTCCTTTAATTCCCCCCTGTTTTTTTACGTTGATGAGTTTACATGGAAGTTTGGGATATATTTCTAATAAGTTTGCCTCCATCTTGATGATTCCCTATTGAAAATACAGTATATAGTTTCATCTTTTGAGTGTGTTATTTTGTGTGGTCCTTCATACTTTCCCTTGTATTTTTTTTTAAAAATCTTAATATTATTTGTGTTGCAGCAAAAGCAATGATAAGAAGAGAAAGCAGCCACTTCCAGACCTTCCTGATGGTTCTGGATGGGGTGATCACATCCAGTTGCTAGAAATCTTTGAGCAGTGGGATCAGACTGATTATGCTGTAGATTGGTGCAAAGACAACGGTTTACAGGTATTGTATTATAATCATGTTCAGAAGCTGTAGCTAAGAACCCTTCTTAGCACCTACAATCCTACATACATATCATAATTTAACAATAGGGAGCTCAGAATAATGAGTTGCAGCCTTTACGGTCCTTAACCTACTGCAGACTTCAATTTATACTTAAGGCACAAGGAATTAATCTTTTTCTATAATTTCCCCCTGTTTTTTACATTGATGAGTGCACATGCATGTATTCCCTGAATTTTATACATCACTTAGGAGGAAAATGTAGATGCACTTGACCTCTTACTATGTTATTAGTTATTACATTGAAATTGAATTTGCTCGAACTTGCTGATGGTAGGTGCGGGGGATGAAGTTTGTCAAAGATGTTCGGAAACAGCTGTGTCAAATAATGCAGAAAATTGCAAAAGGTTAGTCATGAACTCATGATGCTTTTATGTTTGTTTTACGTCATGATGTTTGAAGACAACGATCATATTTCTCTAAGAAAAACTTGCATTTATAATGAGTTGAAGATGCCAAGTTTAGTTAAATTAATTTCGTTTTAAATTTCATGGACCAGTACTAATGTACAAGTTGATTTCTGACAGTTGGATTCAATAATTCTGTAATAAAATACGTTGTGTTGTTACTCATAATAGCAACGAAGCAAGAGCATATTAATAATGTTTTTTTGCCTGGTTGTAACAGGACCTTTAGATGTAATAAGAAGTAAGAGATGGAAAGATAGTCAAGAGGATTATAAAGACCTAAGAAAGGCTTTGTGTGTTGGTTATGCGGGTCAGCTTGCTGAGCGAATGCTTCGGCACAATGGTTACCGAACCATTGGCTTCAAGTCACAACTGGTTCAGGTAGAAGGAAATATTATATTCATAAACACATAATAAATATAGATTTACTAACTCCTGTACATAGTAAAATTCTCATAAGAGTTCAAAGCCATTTATTTCATTCTGTTCCTTTATCTACTTCAACTGGGAACTAAAAATAGAAGGTCAAGCCATTCCTGCTTGTTATGATGGACATGAGCTTTGAAACTCGTGTAGTGGGCTATAATCTCTGAATGTCTTTGGCATTTGTTGCTCGCAATATGGTTGTTACTGGCATTTTTACTTGTTTCAGGTACATCCATCATCTGTGTTGAGGACAGATGACGAGGGACTGCTCCCTAATTATGTTGTATACCATGAACTTATAGCCACTTCAAGACCGTTTATGCGTAATGTGTGTGCAATCGAGATGAAGTGGGCATCTTCCATCATGAAGAAGCTCGAAAAAATGAACATTCCCAAACTCAGGCAAGCTGGTTCTTCTAGCTTTTTACTACTCCCTCTGTCCCATTTAATTGTATACGTTTCTTTTCAACTGCTCGACACGCATTTCAATGCTCTTATAAAATATACTTCCGTAACTTATTTTTGAGATTTTCTTTTTCTGTATAAAAATATAACATCCAAACTTTAATTCAGAAAAAGAAAATTTTAAAAATAAATTACACAACTACACTTTACAGGAGCATTAAAGTCCGTGCCGCGTCCCCGTCCCCCAATGTATACTACCCAGGGGGACGGAGGGAGTATATGTCAAATATTTGCATACTTTTTGAAATTGCTGTTGAGTTTGAACCTTGACATCTTAAACAGTGGCGGTACTGGTGAACCTGAGGAAGCAACTGAAGGAAGCAACTCAAACTTTCCCAAACAAGAGATTTCTGCCGGGGCTCCTGATGACCGTGACAATAGAATACAAGCGGCCCGGGATCGTTTTTTAGCACGGAAATCAAATAAATAGGCGTACTGAGAAATCGGACTGACAATTTCTAACAGGCAACTTAGCAATACCATTGATTGGTGAGGGTTCCATTTAGGATAATTATCAAGTGAAATTTTGTTGATTTCGCTTGGAACCATTGCAAAAGTACAGGATGTATAATTTTGGCACAGCAGAAGTGAGATGTTTGCAATCTGTTTATCATAGACGACATGAATAACTGAGATTAGAAAGAAGTTTGACGAATATGTTGTTGTAAAGAAAGTGCTTGTTTATTTTGCAAGGGAATCACGGCTCCATCTATAGCTATTTAAGCTCCAATATTCTACGAGTAATAATGCAACTTATATGAAAAGATGCTCAATTTTTTTCATTCGGCACTAGGTGCTGATTCAACATTTCTTCAGAAAATTGCTCAAAATTATAATTAGATGGTTAACATTCTGTATTACATTTACTGTCAATAATAAATATAAAAACTTAAATAAAAATAGAAGTACTGAATCCTAATTAAATGGATATCGTAAAGATAAATAAAACAACTAATTTATAGAGTATTTATTTTATTTTCATTATGTTGGTATAAATATTTTATTTATTCAAATAATCTTATATTATATATATTAGATTTTCCGGATTAACTTTTGATTTATTGATTAATAGCTCGAATAAGCGTTTTCCTGCTTAGAACCGCATATATTAATTTAATTATCATAACTGAGTACAAGTGGGCTATAAATAATTCCAGATCTGACAGATATAAAATAAAAGACGTGAAGAAGCCTGGGTCACTCCGTCAAATTTCACAATAGTCAAAGCAAATAAATAGAAAAATAAAACACAAAATTAGCCGAAAAAGAAAAATAAAAGGAAAAAAAAAACTAAAGGCTCATTGGTTGGTACACCTAATCTGGAACACAAAGCGATATAAACAAACAAACAGACCCCAAACCCCAGAAACACAAACAACATTTGACGAACAGCAGCTTGAGCAGCTTCTCAAGATTCAGAGCGTGAAACCCAAGACAGAACATGGCGAGCTCGTTAGAAGATGTCCAAACAACCGACTTGATGTCTGAACTCCTCCGTCGCATGAAGTGTGCTTCTAAGCCCGACAAGCGCCTCATTCTTATCGGTACTTGTTCTCTTTTCACTTCAACTTGCTACATTTCTTTCTATGTTTTAGCGTTCTTGTTGTTTTATGTTCAATTTTGTGATTCGCGGACTAATTACTAATTAATTGAACTCGTGTTGGGAGATCTCTTAGTTTTGTTGTGCCCTATCGATTCTCGAGTAATGTGTATTGCCTTGTGGATTATGATTTTCTCACTGTCACTCTAGACATTTTCCTATTACTTTATAGTTGATTTTAGGTAAATCTTTGTAAAGTAACTTACTTTATGCAAATCGTAGGTTTTGTTGTTTGTTTACTTTTTTTGGAGGGGGGGGGGGGGGGGGGGGGTTTAATTTTTAATTATACAATTTTCCGAGGAGATTAGATGTAGGAAGGAATGAGCATTTATCGCCACATGGGTAGCTCTAGTCTCAATTTGTATAAACAGAATGCAGGAAGAAACAAGATTTACTAGATGTATACAAATGAGTGAATCTCTAATTCTGTTTTCACAGTGTTTGGTTCATTCGGAGTCGGAACCTAGAAGACCGCAACTTTTCAATCCCAGATCCGTTTTTTCTTCCGGTTGTTAAATAAGAGGCCCGAATATTGTTATAATGCATAATCTCTGTATGTAGGTGCCACCATTTTATATGAAATATGCCTCAAGTTTCAACTCCTGTCTCTAACTTATAAACATAATGAATTTATCGGATGTAAAAGGATGATTATGGAATATGAGCGGTCTTTTTAATCTTATTCAGTTTTTGGCATGTTGATTATGCTAGCAAAAAGTCTTGTCATAATCTACATATTTCTCTATGTCCTTTATGCAAAGATATTTGTTCTAAAAGCCTATTATTTAAGGAATGCATAGTAATGGGAAACTAGATATGAATGACAGGTCCGCCTGGGTCAGGCAAGGGTACCCAATCACCTATCATCAAGGATGAATACTGCTTATGCCACTTGGCTACTGGTGATATGCTGAGAGCAGCTGTTGCAGCTAAAACTCCACTTGGCATTAAGGCTAAGGAAGCCATGAACAAGGTTTGCTTATTATGCATTGTTCTCTGTATGTAGTAATAGTTCTTGTTTTCTATTGTCAAAGTTATTACAACTTCTACAGTTTCCTCCTGCTTACTCATCATGTATCGAAATGCATAAGCATAAATCTGTTTTTTTTGTTTTTTTTAAGGGAGAGCTTGTTTCTGACGACTTGGTGGTTGGTATAATCGATGAAGCTATGAAGAAGCCTTCATGTCAGAAGGGTTTCATTCTTGATGGCTTTCCTCGCACAGTTGTCCAAGCAGAAAAGGTAAATTTTGCTCCCTCCCACCTACACATAAACACACATAAACCTTTGTGGAGGCATTATATGTTTGATCATATAAATAATTTGTTAACCCTATCTTCTTGCAGCTTGATGAAATGCTCGATAAGCGGGGAGCAAAAATTGATAAGGTGCTCAATTTTGCAATTGATGATGCTATACTGGAGGAGAGAATCACTGGTCGTTGGATACACGCTTCAAGTGGTCGGAGTTACCACACTAAATTTGCACCTCCAAAAGCCCCTGGTGTTGACGATGTAAGTTGTTAGAACTTAGATGTATTCCTTCCCAGTTCTTTCACCTAAAAAAATGGATGGTATTCTGGCAGGACTTAAATGATAAATTTGTTTTTATATATCTTGTTAAGTATAACACAGCCTAATGGTGGAGTATATTCTGATTTTTGATGTATGCAATATCTTGTCACATATAATGCCTCCCTGTGAAACTTTGAATATGATGACATACTCCATTATCTCTCTCTCTCTCTCTCTCTCTCTCTCTATATATATATATATATATATATATATATATATATATATATATATATAAGTCTTACTTTGCATGTCCTTAATTGGACTTCTTACTCAAATCCATTTTTGCAAACTCCTACTCAGTCGTGGTATGGAATAATGACCAGTTACTGCTTGACGGTATGAAAACTAGTTCTTATTTGGTTTTTCTCCTTGTGTTAAAGGTTACTGGAGAGCCACTGATGCAACGCAAAGATGATACCGCAGAAGTTCTTAAGTCAAGGCTGGAAGCATTCCACAGGCAAACTGAACCGGTATGATTTCATCATCAAATAATAACTTTAACCACCCCCAGTATCATAGCCTCTCTGGATGTGTTATGCATTTTAAATTTAATTGGTTAAAGATATAAGTACTGAAAGGAGAAAATTTGAAGTACATACTAATGTCGATATAAGTCATGTGGCCATTGACTTGTTAGGTTTGGTTCAACGATCATCTCTCTATGTATCCTTGAGGATATCACTCAATAGTACATGAACCTAGCCCCTAGGAGGTTTACTAAACAGTAATGCTGTTTTTGAAGAAATATTGTTTTAATAGCGAAAGTAATATAGCATAGTCAACTCAAGACGGATTATTTACGATGGAGGCACTTCTATTCTTCCATTTTTTCACTCGAGGTTATACATTATGACTCAAGTTTTTTTAGGAGACAAGCATTTTACATGCAAGTCTCTATGCGTACATCACTGAAGACAAATTATTAGTTACCAAAAATCAAATTCTAAGTTTTGCATTTCGTAAGAAATATAATTGTGGTGCATACAGTGACTTGTGATGGCATGAGCTGTTGAAAATTATAAGCAGTTGTATTTTGTAGTTGATAGAATGAGGTCTTGCAGTTAGCCAATCAGCATCAGATAATGAGTGATTGTAATGTAATATTGCTCCTATGAGAGTTGATGTCTATCTTACCAAGGCTTGTTCTTCATCCTTCAGTTTTCCAACCACCTAACATTATAATTTGGGTATACTTTTACCTACTTTTACAGAAGGGATGAAGTTTAATAGTAAAAGGGCGATTAAGTTTTACAATTTTTCTCCAAAACAATACATCTTTTTCCTCCTATTTTTCCAGTTCTTTGTATGATTACATTTTCTTAATGCATTGTTACTTATGTGTGTAGGTCATAGACTACTATGTAAAGAAGGGTGTTGTCGCACATCTTCCTGCAGAAAAGCCCCCAAAAGAGGTCACATCCGAGGTTCAGAAAGTTCTGTCTTCATGATTAGGATCATTGCTCTTCCTATACTTTAAAAGCAATACTGAAATATTTTCCTGATGTAATCCAGTACATTACTGGGTCGGCTTTGCCCCTTCTGCAATAGCGTTTTTCATTTATTATCAGGCTGTTCGAGCTCCGTCTCCTTTTGAGTTAAGTGAAGATAATGTTGTAACTTTCCTAAAATAAAACCCCCAAATACCATGAAGTATTTTTTGCTTGTAGGTGTTCTCCGCCGCTAATCATTATGAGACCTCTTGGTTTGCTTTATAAATGCTGACCTGTTTTGTTAGAAATTGTGATTGATTTCAATGATCTTTGAACGTTTTAGTTCTGGGTAAAGCATTTCAATTCGATGAAGAGAAACATAACAATCCTGCACGGACACCATACTAGCATAATTATGAAAAATGCAAGAATAAGTAAAAAAAATTTAGACAGGTTAAGTTGTTTTCGTAGAGATGTTTATGAAAAATGTCAAAATAAGTTGAATTTTTTGATATGAATAGCATTTTTCGGTTCTTCCCATTTTTATAATTCAAAAATTAATATATAATTTTAGAAAAGCATATAGTAAATGAGTCCGGATGTTTGATAATTATTTTCTACACTAATCTATCCGCGGATTTTTAATGTTGAAAGATCCTGTATCTATTTTTTATATGAATAGAGGAAACATGTCGTCTATCAATATCTTAAAAACATAAGAATTTTTTGTCGGAAAAACTTGTTGGTAAAAAACGAGTCTTCCCGTAGATTAATTAGTAGCACATAAATACGTTTTGAAAGATTATATATACTAGCTTTTAACCCGTGCGAAGCACGGGCAGATATATAATTCGTAACTATTATGAATATAATACAAGAGAGGTGTATATGATATAAGAGAGTATTTTATAAAGCTAAAAGGGAGAGAATGTGATAATATCTATGAATTTCTTACTCATTCTCAATACATACAAGTGCCTTTATATAGGTCTTGGGGTACAAATGAAAGGTCAAAAATTTCCTGTATTAAAGGGAGAAAACTAAAAGCCAAAGGTCATGGGAGAAAACTAAAAGCCAAAAGTCATCCATTTCATAACAGTAATTTATTATTTATAATTTAAATTTTAACATCGTTTTATTAATATTTTAGTATTAATGGATTGAGTTTTAATTAAATTATATTATTCAACTGGCTATATTTTCATATCAGGATTTTAGTACATTTAATCTGAATTTAGTACACGTAGATTTAAAAATAAAAAAAATCAGAAAATTCAAATCTTTTCCAAACATAACCGATCGTGTAATACCTTTGAAAGATTCGGTAATCTAATCAATCGAATTTCAACGTAATTTTGTAATCTTGGTTTTTTTTACAACAATAACTTTTAAGATTAGAGTTAGAAAGAGTTATGTTATGGTTCGTGTTTATCTTGAAGTAGAACACATTAAAGTTAAAAAGAGTTATATGAAGGTTGTTGTTAAAAAAAGATATTCAAAATTATATATTTGTAATTTTATTTATAACATCATTATAATTTTTTAATGAAATATTATATGATAATGTATTGTTATAAGTATTTTTAGTATTTAAAACTGTTTAACAATGTAATATTAATAGACTCCACATTTGTAGACTTGTAGTCCCAAAAGGAAAGTACCAAACCAAAAACGGTGTTTCTATGGTGTGCCCATGGGCACACAATAAGCACAAAATTTGATGACTTTTCCTTGTTTTGATTGGCTTATACCCCTTTAATAATGATCCCCCCCCCCGGCGCATTCACACCAACCACACCAATCAAAATACATCAAATTTATGAGTTTCCGTGTTTAGCATGTGCCCATGGGCACACGCTAGACAAACAAACCTTGGATTACAAATTATACTCATTTTGGATTATGCCTTTAACCCGTGCGAAGCACGGGTTCGTAATTTATTATTTATAATTTAAACTTTAACATCATTTTATTAGTATTTTAGTATTAATGGATTAAATTTTAATTAAATTATATTATTCAACTGACTATATTTTCTCCCGATTACTTGAAAAATGGACAAACCCTCATATGTGTGTGTGTTAGGATTTTAGTACATTTAATCCGAATTTAGTACACGTAGATTTGAAAATAAAAAAATCAGAAAATTCAAATCTTTTCCAAACATAGCCGATCGTATAATAACTTTGAAAAGATTCAGTAATCTAATCAATCGAATTACAACGTAAATTTGTAATCATGGTTTTTTTGACAACAATAACTTTTAAGATTAGAGTTAGAAAATGTTATGTAATTGTTCGTGTTTATATTAAAATAGAACACGTCAAAGTTAAAAATAGTTATACGAAGGTTCTTGTTAAAAGAAAGATATTTAAAATTGTATATTTATAACATCATTATAATTTTTTATTTAAAATTGTATATTTATAATTTTATTTATAACATCATTATAAATTTTTTAATGAAATATTATATGATAATGGATTGTTATAAGTGTTTTTATTATTTGAAACTGTTTAACAATATAATACTAATATACTCCATATCTGTAGACTTGTAGTACTAAAAAGAGAGTACCACCAAAACATTTGTAGACTTGTAGTACCAAAAGGAGAGTACCAAACCAAAAAATATAACTAAAACTTTGAACTACAAATTATACTCATGTTGGCTTATTATAGTATAGTACTAGCCTTTAAACCCGTGCGAAGCACGGGTGGATATAGAATTTGTAATTTAATAATTATAATTTAAATTTCAACATCATCTTATTAGTATTTTAGTATTGATGAATTCAATTTTAACCAGATTATATTTATCAACTGATTATATTTTTTGGACGACTATAAATTATACCAATGTCGGTTTATTATAATATAGTATATAAATTATATTTAAAAGAATTAGTAGAGATTTTATCTTGTACTACATCTCAAGTGTTTGTAATTTAAACGATATAAAACTCTTTAATATTGTAAGAGTAGGAGAAGTTTACACGTGATAGACTTGTAGTTGCAAATGAGATGACCAAACCAAAATTTTGTACGACTACAAATTATACCTATGTTGGCTTATTATAGTATAGTATAGATATATATATAGGCTCATGATCAAATAGAAACCACTTTTAAAATAAAAACTAGAAACCAATACAAGTTAGTGATATCCTTAGTACAATTTAGTGATGTTCTCTTTACGATTTAGTGATATGTGTTGCACGAATTAGTGAAAACTTGCGGAAACTGCCCAGAATTTCTGAATCTGTTCTAGTTGCCGATTCAGGTGGTGGTTGCGGTGGTGGAGATAATGGAGGTGAAGGTGGAGATGGAGGTGGTGGACATGGAAGGAGCCTTTAGCTTTGTCCGGCAGATTTTTGGCAAAGATCTGGAATTTAAATCGGCATTAAGCTAGATATACGGTACTGTAGGTGAGGAAGACGGAGGTGGAGGTAAGGACGAAGGTGGAGGTGGAGGTGGAGGTGGAGGTGGGGGTGGGGGTGGAGGTGGAGGTGGAGGTGGAGGCCGGAGGGGGGTTGGATTTGGTGGTGATATAAATAATGGAGGCCGACATGGAGGTGGTGGCTATGGAGGGTCGGGCGGCATGGAGGTGGAGAGAGTAGCAGAGACTTGGCGGGGGTGGTAGGGTGAAGCTGCCGGAAGTGGGGTGGAGGGTTGGTGGGTTGGAGAAGAAGAAGGAGAAAGTGGGGTTGTTTGAGAATTTAGTGATATTCTCTTAGAAATTTAGTGATAGTTTCTGGTTTTTAGAATAAGGAGGTTTCTATTGGAGTAAAACTCTCTATATATATATATATAATTAATTTATCGTAAATTGGATCAATTGTATATTTGATAATAATAAATTAAAAATCTAAATGAATAAAATTGGAGAAAAATAAATATTATATTTTATAATAATAATAATTTAAAGTAACTAAAAATACTCCCTCCGTCCCACCAGGTTCTTTACAGTTACCTCTTTTGGACGTCCCATCCATTTCTTTACATTACAAAACTTTCCCAAAATAGTTAATGGGTCCCACCACTTTATCACTTTTCCTTCCTTTTCACACTACTTTTACTCCACTATCTCTCTTTTATATATTAAAAATCGATGGGTCCCACCACTTCACCCACTTTTCTTCCTCTTTTTCACTACTTTATACATATTTCTTAACCTCCGTGCCCAAACCCAATGTAAACAATTGGGCGGGACGGAGGGAGTACCTAGGAGGGGGGAGTCTGAAATTTTTTAAGAGCCGACAGACTGTGGTTTGAAAAAGCCATTGAATATTCTCGGATAATTTCCATTTTGCGTAATCGTCAGCAGTGGCGGCCCCGGTTGAGTTATTCAGTCAACTTGTGTAAAGGTAATCATGCAACTCAAATCATCATCATTATCGCTTACTTACACTACTACTACTATCTTAAACATCACTTGATTCGATCTTTATTTTCATTCAATCTACGTTGACTTATTTATGTTAAGTAGTTAGATTCATTCTTATTCGAGTTTTGGAGATTGATTCTGTTAAGTTGTGTGCCGTTACTTTTGGTATTGATTAGTTGATTTTAGGAGGATTGAAGATGAAGTTAGCTCCCAGAGAAATCGAGAAATTAATGCTGCACAATGCGGGATTTCTCGCTCAGAAGCGCCTCGCACGCGGCCTAAGGCTTAATTACACGGAAGCTGTTGCACTCATAGCGACTCAGGTTCCGATAAGCTTGTCATTTCTGTTTAAGTAATTATGTACGAGATGAGTGGAAGTCTTCTGTTTTATCGATTTAGTTGTTGTCAGATTTTGGAGTTTGTACACGATGGAGACAAGAGTGTTGCCCAACTAATGGATATCGGAAGACAGCTTTTAGGAAGGTATGGTTTCAACTAGTTTTAAATTTCGAGTAGAGTTGAAGATTTTTGTGTAGGGTAAAATATGAGTCGTGTTTGAGTAAGTAAATAAGTCCCATTTTCTAAGAGAAGAAAGGCTTTAGTTGTCCGTGGGAATGTATGAAGTTTACATATGGATACAAATGTATTTTAATCAACTTGATGTAAATTATTCATGGCATATATATTGCTGCCAGTGATCTGTGATTGCAATTCATGAAACTTCCATATAAGCAGGAAACGAGGATATATTGTGCTGTCAAAATTAGTTATTACCCAATACACTCATTAATCTTATAGATGCATTATCTGTTAACAGGAGACAAGTTCTTTCAGCTGTTCCTCACCTGTTGGATTCCGTGCAGGTATAAAACTTATCTCCAACTGGTTATTCTATTGAACTTTCTAGTAAGTAATAGATGTACTGAGAATTCTCTATACCGCATCCACTCTATAGTGGTATGCGTAACACTTGTAGAATTCTCTGGTCATCTGCGTTTAAATGTAAGGTTTGTTTTTCCAAGGACGGATTGAATGCTCTTAGTGTACATGTAGCAATTCATTAAGAACCGTTTTTACTAACCCTTATCTGAAATCATCACTGCAGTTTTTTAATTTTAGAAATTCTTCCTCTGCATATGTTTTATCTTTACATATTATCGTGTTTTTATGCTATTCAAAACAGTTGATCTAAATAGCAATGCTCATTGTACTTTTAGGTTGAGGGAACCTTTCCTGATGGTACAAAGTTAATCACGGTACATTATCCGATATCCAGTGAAAACGGAAATCTGGAGCTTGCTTTGCAAGGTTCTTTCCTTCCAGGTGGGACCATTTGTTGCTATTATTTATCTGACAAGTATGTGACTGTGATTTACTATATACTCATTGCTTTTTACATATAATTGATAATTTATACGTTCACATGTGTTCAGAGGATTTCATTTTAGATGTTTGGTTTAAATGATACGTTCCATACATGTACTAAGACTAAATCCCTCCATTTTTACAGATTTTATAATGCATTTTTTATATAAAGCCAGCGAAATACTCTAATGTTCATCTTCATATTGTTATTTAATGATCTTGGGTATCAACCCCTTCCAAAAAAGCTCTTCACTGTACTATGATTTCCTGATGCTTGCATAACGTGAGTCATATTTTTTGCTAAGTACATTAGAACTGTAATATATATAGATCATGTACCTTAAAGTGTACTGGAACATATTGCACATGAATTTGGTTCCTCCTTACTATATGAAGGGCTCTAATGCGAGGGTGTTAGTTCTGCAGTTCCTTCACTTGAAAAGTTTCCCAGTGTGGAAGGCGATCTAATTCCCGGTGAAATCAGGTTTGGAGCAGGATGTATTACGCTTAATCCCGGAAGGAAAACAATAAAGTTAAGAGTCAAAAACACTGGAGATAGACCAGTTCAGGTTGGTATTACACACACATGTTTACATACTTCTATAACATAACATCTTTTTAATACAGGCTCTGTAATCATAAAGATGGAAGTTCTTACTGTCTGATCATAGTAGTTGTTTGCATTTGTGCTTGGATATATCCCCTATTATTTCAGGAGGTTCATTCATCATGCAATTCACTTGTATAACTGTTGAAAACTATGGCAATTATTTGTTGAAAATATTTATTGTAAGCTGTAAATATTCTTTTGTCACTAAAATACTGAAATTGTGTTTAAATCAGACATGTTTCGTTCATTCTAGAATAGGCTGTTTCATTTTGTATGCTATGTTATGTGAACTGAATTCATACATAACAAAGACTTGCATGTATTCCTGTTTTTGCCGCAAATATCTACTAAGACAGCATTTTATCCTCTTCTGTTTGAAAGAAATGTAATATTCTGACAGTGTTGACAATTTTTCTGTCTTGCAGGTTGGTAGCCACTATCACTTTATCGACGTAAACCCTTACTTAGTTTTTGATCGAAGAAAGTCTTATGGGATGCGCTTAAATATACCAGCAGGAACAGCTACCAGATTTGAGGTCAGGCATGCAGAATTCCTAGTTTGCAGATGATCCCCTTTTAATATCTGTTAATTGGTATAATTTTCTTGATATTCTTTTCTACCTCTAAGACTAAGAGCTTTTGTGAGTCTCTGCTGATATACTTGCTAGTTATTACCATCTAACCTACCTCTTCTAAGACAAATTTCTCTGTTAGTTCCTCCTAAAGCAATACAAAGAAACTTTACCCCCACAACAGATAAATTTTATTGTGTTATTTGACAATAGTAACAGAGTCGCCATGCTTACCGTGTAGCTAAACAAAACTTGACTTGAGTGTAACTTCTGGCATGTTGTACACAGAACCAAAACTAAAAATAGTGTTGCATCAATTTTTTTTTTTCTTTTTTGTTTTGAGCTTGCTCTTTTATGTCAAATATAATGTGTATCCTTCAATATGCACATAACTAATATGCATTATTTGTAGCCCTCACGGTCTGCTGTTCAAAATATAGTGGCAGTTCAATATATGTTATCTTGTCCAGATGTTGATCATGTACTTGGGTTGAAACTGAATTTAAGGTTCAGTTGCATCCGTATGTACAATGATCAGTTTACACCGATCTTCTTCATGTTTTACTGGATATTAATTCTGGCTAAGTGGACACTTATTTCACTGCTGTTAGCTAGTCACCTGATTGGACATGTAAAATTTGACAAATAAATCTTTCTATCAGCCAGGCGATGCAAAAACTGTTACTTTAGTACAAATAAGTGGTAAGCAAATTATTCGAGGAGGAAATGGTATTGCTGATGGTCATTTCCATGATGCAAATATTGAAGCAACAATGGAAAGGGCACTTGAGAGGGGGTTTGGTCACTTGGAAGAAATGACTGATAGGTTTACAAAACATTTCTAGTACCTTATTTTTCTTTCTCTCACAACTGTTGTACATTCTAAAAAGTCAAATTGCTCAATTGTTTCATGTTTCGAAAATAGGCAGCATGAGAAATATAAAACAAAACCCCTGATTTAACACTGTTTTGCAGAGCATCTGCTACGGTAGAAGACTGTGAGACTGTACTCTCCCGTGAGGCCTATGCTAACATCTACGGTCCAACAACCGGTGACAAAATTCGACTTGGCGACACTGACTTATTTGCAGAAATTGAAAGAGATTATGCTGCTTATGGTGATGAATGTGTATTTGGAGGTGGTAAAGTTTTAAGGCAAGGAATGGGGCAGGCTTGTGGGTGTAATCAGGTTGATAGTCTGGATACAGTCATCACAAATGCTGTTATCATAGATTTTACAGGAATTTTCAAGGCAGATATTGGCATTAAAGAAGGTATTATTGTTTCTCTTGGGAAAGCAGGCAACCCAGATGTCATGGATGGTGTTATGAACAACATGACAGTTGGGGTGAGTTCTGTCTCGTAATGTTAACATAAAACATAATTTTAATTCATGCCATTGGGTCATTAATATTATTATATATGGTCTCTTATTTAAGGTGAATACAGAGGTTATTGCTGGAGAAGGAATGATAGTTACAGCAGGAGCTGTAGATTGTCATGTGCATTTTATTTGCCCACAATTGGCACATGAAGCAATCGCAAGTGGTGAGATTAAAATAATTAGGAATGATAATTCTGAAAAGAGCACATAGCTTCACAGACATTAACAATCTTGTAATAATTTGCTGCCTTCGATAAGTATTCCCCCCTCCCCCGATCTCTATGCTTCTCGTTGTTTTCTTCTATTCCCACCACATTCCGTTCCATTCTATCTACACGAACACAGCTTGAATGTTAAGTTGTTTAAAAGAGTAAATCAGTTAATCTCATATATTATGAACATTTTAACAGGCTTAATGGTTTTAGGAAAGCACTAGGACCAGACTTAACTCTTGCGTTTAAAACATCAAGCCCGTTAAATTGTATATATCACATAAGATTAACTTTTTAAGAATAAACAATTTTATTCAGCACTTGAAAAATACTGGTGGGGTTGGGGGTATTAAAGAATCAAAACAGCAATCTTTTTCAATATCTGTTGTGATTTTTCTTCATAATCCTGTGAAGTGCAGGTATCACAACAATGGTGGGAGGTGGAACTGGACCTTCCCATGGGACTCGTGCTACCACTTGTACACCGGCACCATGGCATATGAAATTAATGCTGCAATCCACTGATGAACTGCCACTAAATTTTGGTTTTACTGGAAAAGTATGATCATTATTTATAAGTTTTTATATTATTGTAGTTGCTTCTTTTTCTGGTTTGTCAAGTGGGCATGATATATATTTGTATATTTATATGAAATAGAGTTCCTTGATAATTTAAGTTTACCACATATGTATGCCTTGTAAATTACTTTACCTTTTTTTAGGGTAATACCTCTAAACCAGAAGGGTTACATGAAATTATTAGTGCTGGTGCAATGGGACTGAAGCTCCATGAAGACTGGGGAACTACGACTGCTGCAATAGACAATTGTTTGACTGTTGCAGATCAGTATGACATTCAGGTTTTTAATTTTGTGACATTTTCTACACCTTCCCCATAACTTCGCATTCTACTTCAGTCTAGCTAATTTTGGAATTTGTTAGGTTAATATACATACTGACACCTTAAATGAATCTGGATTTGTGGAACACACAATTGATGCTTTTAAGGGTAGGACTATTCATACTTACCACAGGTATACTATCCACATACTGAAACCCCGTAACTTTACCCCTACACTGCCATTTTTACTGCATCCTACATATTTCAATAGAAGTTAATATACTTATCATTACTTTTGTGCAGCGAAGGTGCTGGGGGTGGCCATGCTCCGGATATTATCAGAGTTTGTGGTGTCAAAAATGTTCTTCCCTCATCAACAAACCCAACACGTCCTTTTACTTCAAATACTATCGATGAACACTTAGACATGCTGGTAGATTGATATCACAATATCTTGCCAAATTTCTTTACCTAAATATTCAGTATTCATATACTAATCTGTTGCATACAGATGGTCTGCCATCACCTTGACAAGGATATCCCGGAGGATGTTGCTTTTGCTGAATCTCGGATTCGGGCTGAAACGATAGCTGCTGAAGACATTTTGCATGATATGGGTGCTATTAGCATCATATCATCTGATTCACAGGCTATGGGTCGGATTGGAGAGGTTTCTTAATTGACTATATATTAATTGCTTAACTATATTTATCCACTTCTAACACATGTGTAGGGAATACATATTAGATTTGCAAAATGCATTATAGTATGTAACTTAATATTTGACACATCTATATCGTAGAATTGCTACTTGTTTATAATCATGTCAACAATCTGTAGTTCTAGGCTATGTTACCCGGACTCTTCATTTTGTCTCGAGTACCCGTGTCGGACACTCGACACTCGGACATGGGTATGGACACTCCGACACTTATTTTAAGCCAAAAACATGTAAAATTTTCAAATTATTGCCGAGTCCGACACTCCGACACGTATCCATGTTGGACACTTTTAGCCGAGTCCGGGTAACTTAGGTTCTAGGTTCAAGTTCGCCATGGTTAGAATTATATAAAGAAATTTATTTTCTAATTACTATCCCTTGAAATTGACAGTGACATCTTCTATAGTTTTATGTATAATGCATGAAGGCAATAAGTTCTTATGTAGCATGAAATTTGGAACTTGTTGTCCTAAGAAAATACCTTCCTTTACCAGGTGATTACCAGAACGTGGCAAACTGCTCACAAAATGAAATTGACAAGAGGACCAATTGAAGGTGATGGACCAGACAATGATAATCTTCGGATTAAACGTTATATAGCAAAATACACTATAAATCCTGCAATAGCGAATGGATTTTCTCATTGTGTTGGGTCAGTTGAGGTAAGCTACCTTTCTCGGAATTTTAATATATTATATTAATTGAATAACAGGCATAGTATAAAACAATAATTCGATAAGATAAGCCTTTACAGGCTCACCCCCGTATAGATTGCATATTATCCCTCATTTAACTTTTTTTACTGCAACGTGCAATCTGAACTACCACGTACTAATTTGAAGTAAGTGCTTATGCAGGTGAATAAGTTGGCCGACCTTGTTATCTGGAAACCTTCCTTTTTTGGGGCCAAACCAGAACTGGTGATTAAAGGTGGTGAAATTGCATGGGCGAACATGGGGGATCCAAATGCTAGCATCCCCACTCCTCAACCGGTATATGAATCTTGATACCTAATTAGGTGTCTAATTCTAAAGTCTAAACTCAAGTATCTTGATGTGCATACATGAGTATTAGAATTTAAACAGTACTTTTTGCGCATAATTGGATCTTATGCTATAGACCTCCGCCAAACCAGAGCTCTGATACCATGTTGAGCACCAGTCCATCTAAAACCTCCCAATTGGATCTTATGCTATATTTCAACATATACACACACTCTTGGTCATGGAATTAAAGTACACGGCATCATTCTAAACTCAAATTAATGTTTGCTGAATCACCATTTGGCAGGTTATCATGAGGCCCATGTTCGGAGCTTTTGGCAAAGCTGGAAGCAGCAATTCCATGGCATTTGTTAGCAAGGTTTTGTCCTTTCCCATTATCTTATCTATTTAAATACATCATTCCCATTTTTGGCATTTAAATATTTCATACCATAACTGTATTTGATCCAATCCCTGCCAACCTCGTAAGCAGGCAGCAGTTGATTGTGGTATAAAAGACACATATGGGCTCAACAAGAGAGTAGAAGCAGTCAGCAATGTCAGGAAACTCACAAAACTTGACATGAAGCTGAATGATGCACTTCCAGACATCAAGGTCGATCCTGAAACATATTTAGTGACAGCAGACGGTGTTGCCCTTACCTGCAATGCAGCTACTGAACTTCCCCTTTCTAAAAATTATTTCCTGTTTTAGAAACCATCAGTAGTAACTTCCATACAAACTCATTTATGCAACATGAATGCACAAGATTTTTGGCACGTATATGAAGACAGCTTAATTAAGCTGTAAACCTTGGCTGTCTATCAAGTGCCACGAAGCTCTCCTCTATTCTTGGCAATAAGAGGTCGAAGTATAAGTCTCCAAGAAGGCATGTGTGAGATACAATTTAATTTTCTGTAATTGACAATAAGAGGCCGGAGTTTAAGCCTCCGAGAAAGTAATTATATGCATCCTCTTTTTGTGTTCAGATGCATATGAATTAGGTATTCCTTGGGACCAAAATTTTATACTTTGTATTAAAAGGATATTGTGAAATCGAATGGCTTCATTTATACTAAAATGGACTTGTCAGAATAACTCAGCTCTCACTATTATAGTTATTATTCACATGTATTGTTCCATTTGACAAAGGAAAATGAAATAATTATATTAACTTGATATATGTGGCACATTTTCAGCTCCAGCTTCATATAACATGATTGTGAACACAAACGAACACTCTGTTTTTATCTTGAGTGTCTTGATCATTGATCCCACGGACACTAGCTAATATACAGTGCATAAATAATGAATTCAGCGTCTAGATTACAATGCTGGCAAAGTAAAGCGAAAGCGATGCTGACAGGTGATAGCTGACAGATGAGGAGGACCTTCAGAATTTATTCGACGTTGTAAGAAGCAGTTTTCGGCTTGTAAACATCAAAGAACTGAGACTGATATTACAGCCTGAAGTGTACAAACTGCAGATTCGAGTCTCGTTGCCTAGGATCACAAATTGACTGGGAAATACGTAAGGAATTTACAACAAGCGCTACCAGCAGCAAGAAGGTAGCTTAAAGGAGAAGGAGGAAGGCAGATGCCCTGTCCTCCTTATGTAATCGGCCTTTTCTGAAGTCTGCACAGCTTTTTCACTTAGTTTAGACTCAGCATTTGCACGTTTTTCCTCTGCGATCCTCCTTGTTGAAGCGAGCTTGTTTGTGTACTTCTCCTGTGCTCTGGACTTGAGTCTTTCCGCCTTCACCTACACGTACATATCAGAGGGAGTTAGAAGCTGGCCGATAGTGTTTGTAGGAAGTACATTGACAGACTGTAATACCTCCATTCTTTTCATTTCCATTTCCGCTTTCCTCTTCTCATGATTTTCCCAAGCTTGGATCTTCACCTCTTCTCGTTTATACCTGCATAATCAAGTTGCAGACATATATCTTAACATACATAAGGTTCATACAGCCGAAATGAAAACAATGCAACAGTTATCTGGTTCCAAGCACGTACCTCGCCAAGTATCTGGCACGTTCAGCCTCGTCCCAGGCCATTGCCCGAGTTTCCAGAGGTGTCAGCTTTTTAGCCTGGTCTGAGTTGTTTTCAGGCACAACATTAGTGATTGGAGCTTCTCTCTCGCGACTAAACCATGTAGTCACAAAACCCGCCCTCCCATCCTCTCCTCTATTCTCAGCAGAATTGATCACCCCTTGACCATTATCAACAACCTGCACCCCACTGTGACCCCGTACTGGAGTCGTGGATCTAGATGATACCGGGCTTTGTCCTGCTGGGGTCATGGCTCTGATAGGCGTCGTAGCTCTGGAAGGCTCTTGGCTGACAATGGGAGTCATATCAGTCCCCATGTCCCTGACACATATCGATTGAACTACTGGAGTTGAATTCTCAGGTTTATTCACCCTCCAACGCGAGTCATCATAATCAACTTTCTTCGTTTCTACCTCATACCTAGCATTACTAGAAGAGCCTCCTGCACATCCAGTCAGTTCTTCATCATCACTACTCGAACTATCCTCCTTCTTTGGCACCGGAGCTATCAGTCTCCTGTCATCAGCATTTGAATTACGCGGAGCATTATTAGACTGGCTTTTCTCTCCCCCTCTCGACAAATTCACTAACCACTTCTGTGCATCATCCCACTTTGACGGTGTAGGCTTCCCTAAACCTGTTCGATGCTGAGAAGTACGACCCTTTCCATTCGCTTTGTGGAACTCAAAATTAGCCACACCATTACTCAAAATCTCATGTGTTGGTGTCAGATTCAAGATCCCCTTATCCTCTATCGATCTCATTTCCCTCAAATATATTTCAATCTTCTCTAAATCACTTTATAATCAACCCACTCGTTCTCTTCCCAAATCTAACCACACCACGACACTCACCCGTGTCACACAGCCTTATAATCCGCGCACTTAAATTTATTTCAACTATGCTTGACAATCACTTGTGCATATCTCTAAAGCCTTAAGGACTCAAATACTAAAACAAACAGATGCAAACTCGCACACAATTACAAAATGAATTATTTTAAGATTCTTCCTTGAAAAAACACTCATTTCAGAATATTTCATAAAAGAAAAACACTCATTTCAGTAGAAGCACTGTAAGAAAGTAACAGACCTCAGAAAAATGCCCTCCAAGAAGCACTATCTTGCAGCAACACTAATCTTCTCCGAGCAATCGATCCGCGAAACACAATCTACCTACATACACACTTGCTTGCAAGAAAAAGAATTGCACTGCAGAATTTGCAGAGCATAAAAAGAAAGCTGCAAGCCACTTATCCACAAAGCTCAAGTGTAAAATGGATAGAAAGCAGTTAAGTGTAAACTGGAAACTCACCTAGGATAGATGCAAAATGTGACAGCTAGCTAGAAACAGAGAGAATAAAAAAAAAGGAGCTTGAGACTGAGAGCATGGATGTTTGTGACTGTCAGTTTGAAGATATCAAGAACAGATCCATACAAGTATACAAAATGCTGAAAAATGCATGGTTAAAAGCAACTGCAAATGAAAACAACAGTAAAATTTAAGGAAGTGGGTAACAATTAAAAACAATAAATAATTTAGCTTGCATTGAATTTGATGGAATCTACTTCAATTTAAGCAGTGGGCTACCACTCATCTTCACTCAACCCAATTTAACAATGGTTCCGGAGACACCCACATAACTTCAGTACTGTACTTATTTTTTCACATTAACATTGAAAGTAGTGAAAAGATACGCGTTTATTAAGCGCGTATCCACATTATAATATGTTGTAACAATCATCTGTGAGATAAACCGACCTGAAAGTAAACTCTGTGAAATACTACCATGGTACTTTTAACGGTAACTGACATTGGGCCATTTGATTGTAAGTAATATAATTGTATTATTATTGCTCTGAGCATTCTTTTATCTATTTCACATGGCATGGGCATCTGCAGCACTGTGTTTTTTATGGTTAATAAATTATTTTACTGTCACATTGACTAAATAAATAAATGGTCTATAGTATTGGGTCCAGACTACAATCACTATCCACTGGGTAGGCGTAATTAATATTACACCCATATATATTCAATGAAATTAGGCATCTTTCTTGAATAAAAAAGAAATTAAAAATTATCTAAAATTAATAAAGTTGGGTATAAGCCAAATCTTGAAGTTGCTTCACCATGTGCATTGTAGAATGGTGACAAAAGCCATGTTAAATTTCTGTTCATACAAATTTAATATTCATCACCTTGGCTTATCTACAGCAGCAGCTACTGCTACTCCATTAGCTTTGCAAATTTCTTTTGTATAAACCTGAATTTTATTTTGTTTTTGTAATAAAAAAATTGAGAATAAAGCTATATACATTGTACAGTCTACAGATTCAATAACAGCATCTACACCACTGTTATTAATTAATTTAAGAAATGGACGACATTCTGTTTCCTTTGAGCTGCCCCAGTGTGCTAGCACCATCCAACCCTTCTCAGGCAGCATAGCATAATCTAATGTTGTTTTTTCCAGTTACCCTGTGTGAAGTATACCCAGACTTCTCTAGAAACCAAGTTAGAATAGTAGCTCTGAAGCGTATATTTACTCAAAACCTTCTCTGTCCCTTCTCAGAATCAAATGATTTCTTCTTGCAAACTCACAACTTTAGTTATCTGAGCAGTTTTAAAGTTAATGACTGGTAAAATAAACCATTCGTCGACATTAACCTTCTGTTGAAACTAGTTTACCCCTAAGACATCTTTCCGTGTAGTTATCCATTAAATTACGTCCTTCCCAACAATATTTAGAAGCTCTGCCTTGGCTGCGTCCATAACCGCCTTGAACTCTATCTGCGTATACCTTCCCCTGCAACAGAGAATTAGCATCACCGAGTGAGCTTTAAACTAAATCTAAGAGTTTGACACTTATCAAATAATCAAATGTTTTTTCATAATTTAAAACAGGCACTGATACAAATTTTGATATTCAGATATACCAGAAATGAGTTCTGGACCAAATCGCAGAAGGGAAGGCTGGACTGGCTATCCCATGCATTATCCTTGCAATAGCTCTAGGGGTAAACTTGGCATGGTTGTTACTCTGCAGAAAAACCTATCACACCACACAAAAGAAAAATATAAAACTGTTTTGGCTGAACTAAACCCACTCCATGCAACAGCAAGAACTAGTGATCTATAAAGCCATACCTTTATATCTGATCGCAAAAAGGGGCTGCAAAAACAAACCATTGAAAATAAAATGAAATAAGGAAATAAAATAAGTGAACAAATCTGATATTTGTCTAGTATAAGGCTATAAGCATATGTAGCTTATTGTGTTTGAGAGATTCATGTATAATTTGGTTGATATTTCTGACCAAAATGCTAGTCTGGACTCCAGTTCTTGTACAATTAAATTTTATTGATAAAGATCGAGGATTGCCCTTTGCATGCTAATTTTAATGATGCTCATCTTAGCTAGTATGAAAAAGGATCCTAGTTTCTTTTTAGTTTACAAGTGTGTCAATACGCACCTGCTTTGGCCCATCTTATTAGGGATTTCATTGCCATCATCTGCCGTGAAGTATTCCAAAATCTTCTTTTGCAAGAATGGTGTGCAATCATTGCAGCCAAGCATTTTATCACACTCTTTCACTGCAAAGACTGCAGCATTGTACATTGCATCTAGCTTCTTTACCTGCAGAAAAGTGATCGCATATTAGTGAAAGAGAAAATGATAGAACAACAGCCTGCAAATAAGAATTCACTGATAGTATTCATGAAGATTGAGAACTGTTGAAAAGGCTCGGAATTGTTGAAAAGATCCATTAGAAATCAGCCTATGTGGATTTAATTAGGCTCAATAATTCTAATATTCTAAACAATGCTAACGACTATATCCAAGTTAATAATTAGGCTTAGATATAATCGCTAGCAGATCAGCCTATGTGGCTTTAACACTTAATTAATTCAATAATTTTAATTATCTGAAAAATGCTAATGATAATATCTGAAGCAAATCAAGACAACCCTATCATAGTAGAATAGTGTACACATCTCTGTTCTCAAGAACCTTGAGTTTCATTTTAAGTCCAAACTGCACCATGAAATAGTCATAAAGTAGATGCACTCTATATGGGCAATGCATAAAAGTCTATATGAGCAATGCATAAAAGCTTAACATGAACATGTAACAAGGTAATGCAGGATGTGGAGCAGGAAATATTTAATACAGTTGATTATTCTGTACTATTATCTAGACATAAGTGTATTGGTACTATATACTACGAGATTCTAGGACTGAGATACAGGGTAATAATTATCTATAAAGAATTTAGTTTATGGTAATAGTTATGTATTAGGAATCCAAATGATTGTTATTATCCTTGATATGGTTTTGCTGCTATATTAGGAGATTTAATTATTCTACATTACTTGATATTTTTGAAGATTACAGATTGATGAATGTTTAAATGATCTAAGGATTGATGTGGCTTTCCCATTCTCTGTGGAGATAGGTTCCCGTGTTTTCAACCTTTTCTTAACACTCTGCAGGTAGACCCTAACCCGGGTTTTTCGAAAAACGACTAAAAAAGAGTACATAGCTAATAATTTAATCAACATCGAAGGATGACTGATAACACTAACTAGCTAAAATTAATCAATCACCTTGCAACTCTCAACCTCCAGCAACCACTTTGTAAGATCTTCTGTAAGTGAGCATATATCCTTTGGGGAATTCAATATTGTGTAGCAATATGCTGGATCCTTCAATTCATATGTAACTTCTCCCTTCAACTAGAATAAGTTGAAAGTAAAACATGTAATCAGATAAAACTAAATTTACTTGTGAAAGTAAAGAAATTGAAAACTATTGTAGTGTAGCGTGAAATGGTATAGAAGTAAATCAGAAGATTATGACATAATATAATTATTGGCTATGGAGTACTATGATCTATTGCTTACTTGAACTTATCGGCAGTCACAATATTTCATAGTGAAAAAGTATTAACGAATATACTGCATAATATATATGCATAAGGTACATACAAAATTCAAAGACCCTGCGACTTCCAACCAAAATAACTAGTTACCAATACTTTTCTTGATTATAAGTCTGTAATCTTAATATATAAAAGACTGGTCTGTATAATAGAAGTCAACACTCATCATTCCATGGAATCAGCATATAGTAAGAGCAGAAGTAAACTGTAAGGAGTAGACAACTCAAACAAGTACTTTTGGGTGCTTAATAATCTTTGACCACATGGCCTAATCAGTAAAGTGATATGTAGAAGTGAGTCAAGGACAAGGGGTACATGCCACTAATAGGGTTGTGAATCGTAACATGGTTAGTGGCAAAGAATTTATGTAACTAACACCTCATAAATGGAACTAACGATTAGCTAAGTTGAGCTTTGCATGCTCTAATCTTATATTATGGTCTTACTCTGCAGAAGTTCCATACTAATTCTCAATCATATGAATATTCATCTAAAGACACTTATTAATAAACCACACACAATATAGATCTATTTTTCCGATGAATATATTCAGCCTAATTAGTTGTAGTTCTCACCAACAATATGGTTTGGGTGAGGGTCACCATGAGTTTATGCCTGAGAAGACATTAAATGACTAACCTTAACATGTCACTATTCATTAACTCTCATAATTTTGAGATGATTTACAAATTTAGATTTGTCAGTCAATATCAAAACCTTAAGATACTGCAGCTGATTTGTGAGGTCCATAACTTGAACATGCATGCTGCTTGCTACAGTAGGTATGTCAAACACATAGTGGCCATCCTTTGTTACTGACCTGAAAATATATTACCCTGTGTTTTTAAGTAACCGCCCATACAGTAATATAAATAATCAATCCAAAGGGTATACTCACTTCTTCATAATCGCAGCAACAAAAACATCCTTTGAAGCCAGTACTGCGGGTGGAGTCTGCAGTTGTGCAAATTATTACAACTTACATGATTAGAAGTAATGACTATTACAAATCATAAATGTCATAGATGAGATATGATGGTTTTAGATTTAAAATATATACTCCTACTATTCAAAATTTTCGATTTATAATGTTGTAGCTTATTTTTCATCAAGAGTGAATAAATTACTGTAGAACACAATCATATATATTGGGAAAATCACCAGGACAATGACCAAAGAAAAGCAGAAGTCAAAATTATGGACAACAAGACTATAGAACAGACTCTTTGAAACACACCTTATAGAAATTCAAGCAGCAAGTTATATTCATTTCTGGAAGTAAATGCAAGTAGCGGACTTCACCCAACTCCAAGCGTGTTAAAATTGTAAGCATCACCTGTGCCAATCAGGTTGAAAAATCAACATTTGCAGATAGTTACTAAAATAACTGTGCTGATTAAAATATAAATTATCATTATACCAGACAGTCTACTGACAACGTTCTATGCAGAATAGAGGCATAATAATAGACTTATGCCAAATGATTATGTCCCATGATAAAGCTACAACTTATTCAATGACATGCTGAATGCTAATCAAAGTAAATTTTGAAAGTAAATGAGAATGTATTAATGTGAATCGAGACAGATACAGATTCCAAATATCTTTGCTCTCTTAATCACACATGAAAACTAAATAGGAAATTGTGGAATGCACCTCTTCTTTCATGTCAAATTTACGAGATAATGATTCTTTGGGCAATGAACAAACTTTTCCAGCAAATTCATCGCTGCTGAAAACTTGACGAAGGAACTTATTTACAGCATATTCGTCTAGACCATCACTGCAAATTACACAATAGAATTACCAAGACTGATAACCATAACACACATGAACTGAAATACAATGACTCATTGGCAATAAGTTAGCTACCTGTACATAAGACTCCGAAGCTTATAATATGTGGTATCATCAAAAAGAAGATGACAGAAAGACAATCTCCCATCCCGTCCAGCACGACCGATCTCCTAAAAAATGAATCATAAACTTGATCAGGTTGATGCTATTGGGTGGGGGGAGGGGAGGGGGGGGGGGGGGGGGGGGGGGGGAGCGAGAGGGAGAGGGAGAGGGAGGGAGGGAGGGAGGGAGGGAGGGAGATGAGGGAGAGAGGGAGAGGAGGGAGAGGAGGGGAGAGGGAGGGGAGAGAGAGAGTGTGTGTGTTTGCAGTTTTGAAAATGATAAACAACCTGGACATACTCTTCCAAGCTTTCAGGCAGGCTGTAGTGAATTACCTGGAGGACAATTATTTAGGTTTAGAGAAAAATATTCACCAACAGAATATCACAATAAGTTAATAACTTATCAGCTCTTACAGCTCCAACATCACTCTTGTCAAGCCCCATACCAAATGCCACAGTCGCAACAACCTTCGAGAAAGGAGCGGTACAAAATAAGAAAAGAATGGATAGGAAGATGAAGGAATAAAGAAGCAATATATACGTTTGACGTCAAGAATTGTATCTACATACCACTCTTATCTTGTTGGAGCAAAACAATTCCTGTGTGCGGCTTCGCTCTTTTGCAGTTAGACCACTGTGATAACTCTAGATGTAAATTTGACATCAGTATTAAACCATATTATGTATTGTTTCATGGTATAATAGTAAATATCCGGAGCAAAGTATTGTACATTAAACACTAACCTTAGCCTTGATATTGCCATCAGCTAGAAATTTGCTAATTGTGTCAGTTTCATACTACAGATGAATACCAAAGAGTAAGATGTCAGTCAACCTAACCCTGAACAGATACTAACACATTATAAACGGCATATATCATGCAACACTCATCACTCATGTAGTTAAAGCAATGACTTTCTTGAAACACAGATGCTAGTTTTTACAAAGTCTCAGAGCTCTAAGATCCAAGTAAATCTCTAACTCTAAATGAAAAATCCAGATATAATATGTGAATAGCATGTATAGAAATCATATATTTATTAAAATTTACTTGCACTTCTTATTCTTCTAGCCCTCAATATTGAGTGCTAATTTCCATCTCCTCTCGAAGTTAAAATTCCAAATGCATTTGTCCTTTCACTCCAATTTCTTTGTTCTATATATTGCAAAGATTAAATGCCGATCACTATAAACATGTTTTAGATTTAAATTACTTAAATTCGACAAGAAATAACGACCAAAGTAATAATCGTATTAATATATGGCATCACTGTGAGTTAACTACTAACCTGAGGGATAAATTTACAGGCATGACAAGAAAAGGGGAAAAAAAAAATGCAAACCTTATACTTGCAGTATACAATGATGCTTGTTATTTCCTTATAGGGAGAGGACCTGATCAGTGTCATCAGATGTTTCATCCTGCTATGATCAAATTGTTTAAACATATAATTGACATCTGCGTTAAAAAAATCAGTATATATAACAGGGAAGCTGGCTAATAACTAAAATGGAGGCACTTGCCTGTTTTCACTTATAGATACTGATAACTTAAAGTTATCCCTCAATTGTGCTGCTTGGATGAGATTTGCAGGAGGAATATCCAACGCATTCATTACATCAAGCAGTGTTTTTTTTGTCGCAGTTGCAGTCATTGCAAGAATGCTCTTGACATTAAGACAGTCACACAATAAGGATGCCCTAAGCCTCATATAAGATGGCCGGAAGTTATGGGACCTGCCACGATAATTTGAGCGCCCATTATTTATGCTGTAACATATCTACGTCAGATTTAAGATTTCGGTTAACATGGTCCAGATATGACTTACCATTCCGAGATACAGTGGGCTTCATCAATCACCGCAAGTGAGACAAGTGTGCCAGCAGAAAAAATAGATATGAATTCATTACTCAAAAATCTCTCTGGCGAAACAAAAAGGACCTGATCCAAAAGTATCAACTAATTAAGTTGAACTGTACAGAAAAATTTTAAAAGAAGAAACAGAATATATTGTACATAATATTTTAAAAATTCACGAGCTGTGCATGAATGTGTAGAATGGAACTCTTAAAAAAGAAGAAACAGGATATATTATACATATATGAGTTGAACTGTACAGAAAAATGTACGATAATCTTCAGAAGGATTCACGTTTGTACACATTAATACAAGGAATGTAACCTTTGCAGGGAAAAATAGGACTAACTATATTACTGGCGAGTGGAACATATGAAATGTACCTTCAACGCACCCTCTTGTAGCAGCCTCAATGTTTCCTCGGTCTCTTCACGTGTCTAAAACACAATAAGGGAAAGCCCTAAGTCAACAACGAGCTTGTTATTTAAACACTAACATGTGTACATATACCGGAGAGGAGAAAGGCATACCTGACTGCTAGATATAAGACCACCAGGAATGACAGGTGGTAGCTGTTTGAGTTGATCAATCATCAGAGCAACCAAAGGACTAACAACAAGTGTAATCCCCGGCAAAACCATTGAAGCCAACTGATAGCACAAAGATTTCCCTGCACCTGTTGGCAAAACCAACATAGTTGATTTCCCATCTAGCACCATTTTAATTGCCTCCAACTGGCCATCCCTAAACTCATCAAACCCATGAGTAAGCTTCAATAGCTTCACTAAATTCTCATCTGACACCTCATTTCTAACATTTAACACTGCCTCTTCAACCAACATTTCAAACTCCCCCCTTATCTTTTCACTCCCTTTCTCACCTTTCTTCTCAAAAACCAACCCTTCCTCTTCAACAAACTCCCCCTCCTCCTTACTATCATTACCTCTAACATTCCAATTCTTATTCCTCCTTCTCGAAGACTTAAAGTTCCTATTTTTACTCTTGTAACTAAACTTGCTCCGTCCATAGCCATTAATATTAAGCCTCACAAAATTACCTTCATTAGAACACTTTGCTTTCTTAACTGGCTGCACAAAATCACCACTACTAATCAAATTAGGATGCTTCTTCACTGGCCTAACCACATTTTCAGCACAACCAGCTGCTTTTCCAGCTTCCACCTCAATTTTCGACCCCGAACCACCAAAACAACCATCTTTACCATTTTCACCAGATTCAAGACTAGACTTAGCCTTTTCCGAACCCGAAGGAGCAGAACCAAAATCTTTATTTTTTTCCTCTTCAGTAGCTTCGAAATTCAAACAAGCCACATTCTTTTTCGAAAAAGACCCAAATTTCAACACAGCCAAACATTTAGCTGGCCTTGTTTCACTCTCACATTGATCAAATCCACAAGGGTTAATGAGCCTAAAAGGCAAATCTTGGAGACTAACAGGCCTAACTGAGGGAACCGGTTCGGGAAATGGGTCGGGCTGAACTGCAATTGGGTCAGGCTTAAAAGAGTGCTTCTTGGGTTTAGGCCTTAAAATTGGTCTAGAAGTGTTCGGAATCTTCGTTTTGGATTTGGGTTTGCATTTTGTTGAGAATAGAGTGTTTGATCTTGGAGATGGTGGGGAAGGATGCTGTGGTTTTCGCGAAGGAGGAGAGTGGTGTGGAGGTGGTGGTGGGGGAGAGGAGTGACGTGGTGGGGTTGCGGAGATGTAAGAGCCGCCGGAATCGGAGTCGGAATCCATGGCGGAACAGAAATTGAGAGGTGTGATGTGTTTCTTGTTTCCCGCCTTTTTGTTTTATATTTTAGAATGGAATGGGAAAAATTATTTATTTATCAATATATTAGGTTATGTTATATATATTCTATATTATTTTTTTATGTCGAAAAATTATTACTTTTTCATATTAGTTACTTATCCATTGAGACTGAAGTTAAAAGAAAATAAACAAAATTTATATTATTGTAATATTCCATTATTACTATTTTATGTTTAATATTCTTTCATGAAAAAACAGTTTGTTTTTTTTTTTTATGAGAGCTCCCCCTCTTTTTTTTAGAAAAAACAATTTTTGTAGTTAAACATGCAGCAGATGCATTGTCTTTAGACATGGTATTATGAATTTTGATTGTAAACATTTTCTCTTTTGTTAGCGATTCAAAACATAGCCCAAATAGATTATGTTTTGGCCATTTTTCTATTTAGTAAAGGCTTTGGAGGTGTATCTGCAGGGAAGTGAACATGAGGAATACAAAAGCTTGACAAGGCTAGCTAGTAAATTAATCATTCTAAATCCTATTGTTGTTTTCAAGATAACACATACTAATAGAATAAACAACTAATCATGGAAATTTTAATTTAAGGAGCCTACTATAACCGACACAATGCAAAGATTACAAATGGAAAAACAACTGATTTCTAGATGAGTCCTCGTTGATGTGGACTGGTTAACTGGCCCATCGTTTTTTGGCCGTCAGATTATAACCTACATCCAGGGCTTTTAAGCGCTGGACGAAATCTGTCAAGCGCTTTATAACTGCTGGACGGGGTTAAAAACCCCATCTAGCGCTTTTTAAGCGCTGGACATACTAAATATAATCGTGGACGCTAGATTTTCATCCAACGGCCAAAAAACCATAGGCTAGTTAACCAAAAAGCGCTGGACATACTAAATATAATCGTGGACGCTGGATTTTCATCCAACGGCCAAAAAACCATAGGCTAGTTAACCAGTTCACAGCCATCGATGGTTGTGGACCAGGTACCTTTCTAGATAACAATAGACATGGAAAGATTTAACTTCCCTTTACTCCATATCATACATATTTTTTAAAACAAGCTCGAATTAGATGGCAAAATTTTAGAGTTAAATACTAAAATTCTCTTAAAAATTAAAGGAGAATTTCAGAAATATAATGGATCGGGTCTGGATCCCAAGAAACTCGAAATATAATGGATCGGGTCTGGATCTCAAGAAACCCGACCCGATCTGACCCGTTGCTATTCCCAGAATTTCTGGATCCAGTCGAATATCTATCTTCAGTATCAATTCCACAAAGACCTCACTTTCCAGATCGTCAAAACGGTAAACCTCTTCTCCATCGTGATCAAATGCAACAAGTCCATCATAAACACCTGGGAAGTGGGAACACATCATCTATTAACTTGTGTGCAAATGAGTCCTCGTTAAAAGGAGTATCAAGTATGGATCAACCTGGTGCAACACAATCAGACCACTAGAAACTCATCACTTGTACCCTTCATCTTCATATATAACATATTGTCAAAATAAGATCCACAGTTCTGATATAAGACTATAATTCCATTGCCGAGAAGCTAGGAAAATCGAACCTGGCTCCCACCTTTTTGTCTAAAGACAGCGTCATATATGCTTTTAAGAATTGAGTAGGATTGTGTTGTTAATATGGTTCAACCTGTGACTGTAAAAGGCGTGTATTTGTATTCTCTGAAGTCGGCTTTGTGGAAGGCTTTCTCTTTTCCTCTGAATAAAACTCTGCCTATAAATTTGTTTTGAGGAAATATTTATGATCTTTGAACAAGGCTCCATTTGAGGTGTGCATGAACTCTGAAAATTTGAACTGGAATTTCAATTACTAAAATGGGAAATATTATTTAGGATTTTGGGATTCACAGCTCAATGTACGTGAAACACAATAAGAGGGGCTCACCTTAATGGAGAGGCTCTATTTGGTTGAACATGAATTACTTGATTCTTTCCTCACTGCATCAGTACTAAATAGGTACATACCATGAGCATATGGCTGAAAAAAGGCTCAGAGCGATTTTACAGACAGATATTTCTGAAGGTTATTGAAGACAACAGCTATAAACTAAAAACGATTACCAAGGCATTCCAAGGTCAAATATATATCCTCAGTTCTTGGATGTGTTTTATCCACAGAATAAAATTGATGGACTTGATTATCAATCTCAATCCAGCTGCAACCAGGAGTTTTGTGTGCATTTTGTTCCTTCAGCATCTTCCTCACTTTTCTAACCTCATTCCAACTCCCCGACTCACTATATATATTTGCCAACATTATTCCATAACCGCCATTATTTGGATCAATCTCAATCAATTTCTTTACTGCATATTCAGCCATGTCCATTTGGCCGTGAATCTTACAGCCGTTAAGCAAAGAACCCCAGACAACTTCATCAGGGGGAATCTTCATTTCCCTTATAACTTCCTTGGCCTCTTCAAATTGACCTGCTCGGCCTAAGAGGTCAATTAAGCAACCATAGTGCTCAATATGAGGCTCTAAACCATAATCATTAATCATCATGCTGAAATACTTGCGCCCTTGTTCAACCAATCCACCATGGGTACAAGCATTTAACAAACCAACAAAAGTAACAGAATCTGGCAGTACATTATCTCTGTGACCCAACATCTCCTCAAAAATACTAACAGCGCAATCACTTTGACCATGCAAGGCTAAACAATTTATCATAGAATTCCACGACGTCAAGTTCTTCTTAGAAGTCTTATCAAAAACCCTTTTCGCCTCTACCAAGCTTCCACATTTCCCATACATATCAACCAAACCATTCGAAACATAACAATCCGACCCAAGATCATTTCTATATATATAACCATGTATACACTTCCCAAGTTGAAGCATACCATTATGTCCACAAGCTGAAAGAGTACACACAACAGTGACCTGATTCGGCCTATTACTACTACCAACCATTCTCTTAAACAAAGAAATCGCCTCCGAAAACAACCCATTCTGAGTACACCCCGCAATAACAGCATTCCACGACGGACTATCCCTCTCAGGCATCTCTTCAAACAACAAAACCGCATTCCCCATTTCCCCAACTCTAGTGTACCCCGAAACCATAGCTGTCCATGACACAACATTCCTCTCAGTCATTTCATCAAACACCTTCCTTGCAACCCCAAGATCCGAACAAAACCTCGAATACGAATCCACCAGAGCTGTTTGCACAACTGGGTATTCACCAAACCCCAATTTCGCGATCTGGGTATGCAACGATTCCGTCCCAAACGGCCCCAAAACCCCAGCACAAGCCCTAAGAACATGAGGAAAGATAAACTCATTTGGTCCCGGATTCGCCTTTCGAAACATTTGAATATACAAATTCAAAGCCGAATAATGATCAGGCTGCGAAGCGTAAGCAGTGATCATAGCAGTGTAAAGATAAATGTTGCGAAATCGAAGATTATCGAAAATTGAACGAGCGTAGTTGAGGTTAAAGAGAGAAAGATTGCAGAAGCGAACAAGCTTGAAAGCATAGAATTGAGTTTGTGAGTAACCAAGTGTTACTAAAAAGGCTTGGATTTGCTTTAGATGATTGAGATGATTTGATTTGTTTAGTAGAGTGACGATGTGTTTGTTTAAAGTGGGGACTGCTAACATGTTCTTTGTTTGTTTGAGTTTGGTTTAAGTTCCCGCTTTTATCCGTTATTTATAGTGGACTTTGCAAGAAATTTACTTCAGATTAATCGGTGGAATCGGAAATTTTAGAATCGTGAATACGAGTGTATGAATTTGTTTGATTATAAAATAAATATATAAATTGAGTAAATATGATTGGTTAAGAAATTATGATAAATATTTCATTTACAAGGTGGTTGATGAAACAAGTCAGATATTAAGCGAAAATTTTGAATACAAGATCATTGTTGCATAATGTGAAAAAAGTGGTTAATGTGTAAGATTGAATGATTCATAAATTATCATTTTGCAGTGAAGAAGGATATGGATATAGGAAAACTGAACATGGTTGGGATTCATTTGTGAATTTTGTCTACAAAACTGAGACACTTGAGGAAGAAGGTCCGATAGTTTCATGTACAATGTCACCTCCCTTCTGCGCGAAAGTTGAATTATGAGAGGACTCGGATGATTCTGAAGAAGGACTTGAAGGCGATTCAGCATCAAACTGCGGTGTCATCTTAAGCACACCCTGTCCGAGGCCTTGGTTGAACTTAGTTTTGGTGGATGCATTAGGAAAATCTCCCAGCCAAGGAACCATAACTCTCTTATTGTTTGGAAGGGATGATTGTTTTGAGAACCTTTGTCGGAGAGAGATCTGGGAATTGTATTTAAATGCTTTGTTAGCGTCGTATGATTGTAAAGAATCAGTGTCCTCATCCAAGCTTATACTGTCATCGACGTTTTTATTCTTTCTCATTGGCCATTGGAGAAGTACCTTAAGCCGTTTTGCAGCTTGATTTACTGAACCAAACCTCTTGCTGTCCAATAACTTTGGATTTTTGATGGAGTCATGGCGAGTGATCAGAACATCTGAAGCATCTTCGATATGACCACACTTGGTGGCACCCGCATTCTCAGCATCTCTGAGATGCATTATTTCTGCATCAACAACTCTGAAAGAACTCCCCGGGCTGCCTCTAATACTATGCATTTTGATGTGAGAGACCAGCATTCTTCTTATCATATAATCTTCAAATTTTGAGATCCTTCCTGAATACAGGTACTTTCTCAAAGTTTCAGAAGATGGTAATTGCTGTTGTTGCCTGATGAGATCTAACGGAGTCCTTCCACCAGCATCACGGACATTGAAACTGATCTCCGGGATTTTCATCAGAAGTTCCACCAGATCTGTGTGGATGTTCTCGGTTATAGCCATGTGAAGTGCTGTTTTTCCTTCATTATTCTGGACATTAATAAATTTTTGCATATTCACTATGTTTCCATGCACCAACTGCTTCATGAAATCTATTTGTCTGTCCTGTCTCCTGAAGCCTGGAGTACGAAAACTAGCTACAGCCATATGAAGCAAAGTGTCTCCATAATTGTTTGTTGCAGAGGCTGATGATGGAAACGTAGAAATTAAAACCTCTATCACAGCCAAGTAACCCCTGTAAGCAGCCACATGCAGAGCTGTGTTTCCATGTTTATCTTTCGAGCTGATGATGTCATACGATGAAATCAAGTACTTGACTATCTGTGAAATGAAACAAGTTAGAAACCAAAATTATGTCAAACACAGGTAAAAATCAAGTACTTACTATAAACATGCTACTTCAAGGCTAAAGCACCAGTGTACAAAGAAATTCACCTCGATTTGCCCCCTACCGGAGGCTGTATGCAACAATGTTGAATCCTGAGAATCTCTATAAACCAGAATATCCGAACAGTCCTTGAGAAATTCCTTTAAAATCTCCAAATTCCCTCCTCTTGCTGCAGCATGAACTACCCTGTTTGTCATCTCAGACTTGAAAACAGAAGAAACCTCCGTCTTTTTCCTCTCTTTTTTTCCTCCATCATCCTTGAGAGGTCCCCAAAAGCCAGAGAACTCAATCAGTAACCTGAAAACCTCAGAACTCTTACTCCTGGCTGCAGCATAAAAAATATCAGTGACGCCATACTCTCCTTCCCCGAATACGATCAGCGGGTCCTTCTCCAACATTTTTTTAACAAAATCGAGATCCCCAGCTGAGGCAGCAGTGTAGAGAAGCCAACCTCCATATCCAGATCCAATCAAAGTACTTCTCCGGTTTTCACATTCCAGAAGCAGTTTCTGAGCAACCCGGGACCTATTTTTGGCAACATCATCAAACTCCAGTTCATCATCCCACATGGTTTCAAGACGGTGAATTCTCCGAAGAGAGGTGAGTTTAAAGAGGAGGTTAGGGTCATCATACAGAAGCTCCCTAACCAATTCATAATGCCCATTTGCAGCTGCCCAATCAATGGGAGATGCATACCACCACTGATGTCCTGTAGTTTCCCACCTCAGAGGAAAATTTGTTGGAGACATCGAAAACAACACGAAAAAGGTTGAGAACCTTAAAACAAGATCCAACCTTTATCCTAAACTCAAAACTCAGAACAGGCCTAACCGAACAAAATAACTAACTGAGCAAACAAAGCGAAAACACCAAGAAAGATTAAAAAACAAGCGGTATCAACAAAGGGCATGCAGAATATATGTACACAAATATACCATCTAATAATGGAAGGGCCTAGGAGCAGAGAAGTATGTGTATATGATACAGTATAGATAAAATCAAGAAGCAGCTTTTCTCTGGTGAGTAAAGCATTTGAAGATGATAATAAAACAAAATAACAAGGACCACCTGTCAGGAAGATTTTATTGGGGAAATTGTAGCCTAGCAAAACAGAAATACTGAAAATACTAGAACCTAGTTATCCAGTCCAGTGATAACTAAGTGAGAGGAGAGTATTGAATTGACCACTTCTGTTTTACTGGCAATTATTCTTAAATTTGGTTAACAAACCAGTGTTCTACAATTTTCGAGCCAAGTTCATAGATTAGGAACTTTGTTAACACTTGCGATGCATACGTTTGAATACTAAGACAAACTAAACACGCCTAAAGCAAATCTTGATAACTGAGAATTTCAAACTATGAAGGCCAAGTATCAGTTTCGGCCACCAGTTGGCTGGTTATGTGTGGATAACAGACAACACATACTAAGAACTAAACCACAAATGGCCAAAAACGAAAAGAAGACTATTTCAAGATCTTTTAGATTAATTAGATATATCAATTCCTTTTAAAGTATCATATGAAGCGAAAAATAATTTGCCAATACGCGTAGATTGTAGAAAATGTAACTAACCTGAACTTATTGAATGCACATGGTATACAAGAATGTAGGGCTGTTATTCGGTCCGGGCGAGCCGAGTTTCGAGCCGGACATAATTCGAGCCGAGTTTTATTTAGTCGAGCCGAGCCGGCTCGTTTAAGAAAACGAGCCTAAACCTTTGCCCGAACTCGACTCGTTTATTTTCACGAGTCGAGTCGAGCTGGCTCGTTTAGTTAAACGAGCCGAGTTTAACGAGTCGGGCGAGCCGGCTCGTTTAATTTAACACTAAATCGAGCCTAAAATGCTACCCGAATCCGACTCGTTAATTTTCACGAGTCGAGCCGAGCCAGCTCGTTTAACAAAACGAGCCAAAACCTCTGCCCGAACTCGAGCTCGATTAACTAAACGAGCCGAGCCGAGCCCATCAAAACGAGTTCGAGCCGGGCGAGCTCGCGAGCTGCCCGGATCGGATTACAGCACTACAAGAATGGGTTAATACTCTATTTCATCACTATATAAAACTTGCAAAAAGGTCATTCCGTTAGTCTCCGTTAAAACTTAACGTGTTAAGGCTCTGTTTCATCACTGTTTTCGATCAAAACTTTCAGTTGGCCTACCGAAAAAAGGACAACTTTCAGTATACATGTATAATTACAACTAAGCTTAATTGCAGTCTCATCTTCATTTCTTCCATTGAACACACAAACAAACCACAACACACAGTAATCCTGATCCCAATATTTACTTGGATTTTGATCCTATTTTGGATGCGAAGACATTGTCATCGAGGTTGGCATGAGATCTTGACAATGATAAAAACAAGATAACATTCCAAGACAACTTACTTAAAAGAATAACGTTTGTAGGGGATTCACTGAATAAGAATCAATGGACTTCACTTCTTTGCTTAATCACCGAAAGATTGGTCCAATGGCATGGCTCCTTAGCCACCTTTAAAACCTCTGTAAGTGAAGCTTTTTATCTTCTTTCCGTAAACTATATCCTGACTGACCAGATTTTATTAGATTAATTTCTAATGCAATATAATTTTAGCAATATGATGGGGTATTCCAATTCTACTGGGAGCCATTGTTGGTTGAATCAAACTGTGATGATCCCGCAGAGCATCATGTATTTGAAAGAGTTATCGATGTCCACAAAATTCTTATATTTGATTTTTTCATGTGGTGGGTATTTGTGAAGATGACAATTCTGTAAGCATGGTTGACAGACAGGGGTCATCTCAAATGTTATAAATATATTTAGGTTTGCATGCAAGGAAGGAATGAGGGAGGAAGGAAGAGAGAACGCTGGCAGAGATAGAGAGACGGAGAGGGACGAGGCGATTGAGAGAAGAGAGGGAGAAGGAGAGAGATAACAAGGAGAAAAACATACACGCACTATATTTTTATATAAAAAAAACACACAAATGCAAAAACAAACCACTCCGTTAACTTTAACATTACCTGTTAAAGTCAAATACATAGTTAACGGGGTTGAAATGTTTTCTAGCTTTTATTATTTAAATGAAGACTTTTTTGACTCGGTAGACCAACAAAAAGTTTTAATCCAGTAGAGTGATGGAATAGAGTATTAACCTATACAAGAATGAACTCTACTTGGAAAAGATATACCAAGAGAATATAAACTATTTATCTTATTGAATGCACATGGTATATAAGAATGAACTCTACCGAATAAGTTTAGCCAAAAGGGGAGTCGAGCAATAAATTCAAAATTACCACAGTGAGGGGCAGAGGCCAGGCTGGATGCAAGGAAGCATGTCCATATCTGCCAGAACTGCCTGTCCATATCAGGCAGGGAAATTACATTACTCGTCATAAGATTACCACGAGATGGACAATAAATTTAACCATGCCTGAGAAATTAAACCAGCCTGGAGGTAAAGAACTTGTCAGTGTCAGACATGAGGCCCAGGAGTAGCATCTGATTTCTAAATCATATTTCAAGGTGGTATGAAAAGTTAAATTAAAACCAACTGAAGCAAAATCCAAACTTTAAATAGAAACTCTCGAATATAATTCATATATAATCAGACTGTTCGACTGTTTCTTTTCCGGAAAAAATATACTCCACACTAAACCAAATAGAAACGAACTCTGCTTCACCAAATTATATGATAAACAAAGTCTATTTTATTTCAAATACAAATATGCTGGTAACAAGATACTAAAAACTTCAAAGACTCCCATAGACCAAAAGGGGCTTGTGATATCATCAATGTAACAGCATTAAGCTTGGACGGATGCCATGTGAACGATCAAGTCAATCACACGAGAACTGCAAAACAGAATAACAGTGTCATTGGAACACACTTAACAGAGTCTAGTTAAATCACTTCGAAACATAATATAAATGTCTGAACATTACCTGTAACCCCATTCGTTGTCGTACCACGAGACAAGTTTCACAAAGTTATCGTTCAAAGCAATCCCTGCTTTAGCATCAAAGATGCTTGATCTGCAAATGTTCAAAGCAAACATTGAGCCAACTTCATAAATGTAACATATATATTGAAAATTAACTTCTCTCTATTAACCAATATTATTCACCTGCTATCACCAACAAAGTCTGTTGAAACAACATCATCCTCGGTGAATCCCAAGATGCCCTTGAGCTTTCCCTCAGATTCCTCCCTAATAGTAATAAAGATAGGTAAAAATTAGAACCAGTTGTTACTGAACTAATCACTCAGTGATAACATGAAACAATAGACATAAAAACAGAGCTCAAAGATATTCAGAAACACTTACTTGATGGCAGCTTTAATCTGGTCATATGTGGCCTTCTTCTCAAGCCTCACAGTAAGGTCCACAACTGAAACATCCACAGTGGGTACCCTGAAGGACATACCGGTCAATTTACCGTTGAGTGCTGGGAGAACCTTTCCAACAGCCTATTTGAAACGGAAGATGAAAATCATAGTGAGATATAAATGCGTAGATGTAACAAAGACATTGTACTAGAGATCTGGCCCATCAAATCAAAATCAATTTTTTTTTTTATTAATCTTAAATTAGATTCATGTGACATTCGTTCAAAATTACCTTGGCAGCTCCAGTGCTGCTAGGAATGATATTGAAAGAAGCGGCTCTTCCACCTCTCCAGTCCTTGCTTGATGGGCCATCCACAGTCTTCTGTGTGGCTGATTCATACAACAAACATAAATTAGTAAGGGAAATAATGTAAATACAAAATAAACTATATCCACCCAAACCATAATAAACATTAGGAAGATTTTAAGAGATGCAAGAAGCCACTCACCGGTGATAGAGTGGACAGTGGTCATAAGACCCTCAACAATGCCAAACCTATCATTAATAACCTGCAAATTATGGTTCAAAAAAGAGAAATAAGTTAAAGGAACATGCTTATAGAAAAGCAGGAGGAAATTGACATATATACTGGTCCAGGGTGGTTATAATACCTTGGCCAAAGGAGCAAGACAATTGGTAGTGCAGCTAGCATTGGAGACAATGTCGAGGTCATGCTTGTATTCCTTCTCATTAACACCAACAACAAACATTGGTGCATCTTTGCTAGGAGCAGAAATCACAACCTTCTTTGCACCACCCTAAAAAAAGAGGAAAATCAAACTTTTTAAAATCCATGAACTGAAACTACGATCAATAATAATCACAAGACAAGTAATGTCCCGATTCGCAATATTGAATTGACATGAACTAGGAAGCTAGTAATATCTAATCTACATGAACTGGCCCTCAATTCAGTAAACAGGGCTTCATTTCTAACATGGATTAAATTTTATCGAGATCAAATAATGAGACAAAATCCAAAACATTATGCAAGTAGTAGGCATTCACATCGGAAAAAAAATATAACAGGGATCGCAACAGACCTTCAAGTGAGCAGCAGCCTTGTCCTTGTCAGTAAAGACTCCAGTAGACTCGACGACAAAGTCAGCTCCAGCTTCACCCCATGGGATATCCTCTGGGTTCCTAAACAACATCACACAACACAAACAATTTTAACCTCACCAATTTACTCAAATTAAGATGCTCAAATCCAATAAAAATTTACAGAAACTGCAAAACATCAAAAGAACATGAAAGCATTATTTACTCAAATCTAGATGCTCAAATTCAAATATATATTTACATGCATAACAAATTTGCAAAACATCAAAAGAACATGAAAACATTAACAGATCCAAAACTGTAAATACTTAGCAATCATCCAACGAAACACGAAAAATCGAAAAATGCAGAAGCATACCTGATGCCAAACACCTTGACTGGCTTCTGACCAAAGAGAAGAGTCTTCTCGTCCTTAACCTTAAGCTCATTATGCTTCCATTGTCCATGAACACTGTCGTATTTAAACATATACGTCTGCAAACACACCCCTTCAAATCAGCCCCCACGCTACTATTTTTTAACATTTCAATTTTAATAATATAACAAATAATTTTAACAATTTACCACCGCGTCTAAAACCTGTAAACTTTTAATGTTTCGACTTTACGTACCATGTAGTCAGTAGTGATGAAAGGATCGTTAACAGCGACGAGCTCAACATCGTCTCTCTGGAGAGCTACTCTAGCCACCAATCGTCCGATCCTTCCAAATCCTGTAATCAAGCAACCAAATCAACAATTAAAACACTACGAAAATAATGCATGAAATGAAAAAAAAAAAAAAATAAGAAAGAACGATAAGTTACCGTTGATTCCGATCTTAATCTTCTTGTCAGATGCTGAACACAAACAAAAATCAAACACAGTTAGTTAAACTAATATTAATCATCGTTGAAAAATACTACTAAAAATGTAAAATGAAACTAAATATTTACCCATTGATAAGAAAGAGTGAGAAAATGTATGTATAGATGTGTGTATAGATTGTTGTGAAAACGAGAGTTGTGAAGAGAGAAAAGGGTTGGGGGAGGTATTTATAGCGGCGGATTAACGTATGACATTTCTTGGAGAAAAAGAAAGCCGGTTTTCCTTACGGGTCAACATTTATTATATTATTCTTTCTGTTCCAAATTATTTATATAATTTAATATGTAATTTATAAAATTATGTATTAATAGTTTAGATTAAAGAGTATTTATTTTGATATTTTTTGAATAAGATCTACTTTAATATCTTGTATTATGAATGAGATAATAGTATATTAAAATGATTTGATTTAATTTTATATATTTTGACAGTGCGGGAGGATTGGAGAAAAAGAAAGAAGGTTCTAGAAGTGTGTAAAAGTAAAACAAGGGACTTTATAGTGAACGGGTTTATTACCAAACTGTGTACGAAAAGTAAAGCTAGTTTAGCCGGTTGATTTCAAAAATAGCAGTATTGCTTGGTATAATTTGTAATTTCGATTTATTCGAGACTGTAATAGTATGTGCACAATTCGAACACTTTTTCTATATAAAACAATACGATGTAGGGCCTAGGCCTTGGCTTGTTGTGACTTGTGAGGGGTGTTGGATTCAAAATTTGTCACGAACTCTAACATTTTGGTCTTCCTTATTTTTCTAGTCCGATTACTGCTGTCCAGCCCTCAAAGTTCTAGTTCGACTTTTTTACGGTATCTAGAACGTTATTATTCCGAATACTCCCTCCATCCCAAATTAGATGAGCTCGTTGATTTTGGGCACGTATTTTTAAGTCCATTGACCGCATAGCTACATTATTTATTTTAAAAAATTTATTTTTGCAAATAAAAATTTAAATATGAAATTTTCGTTTACAAAAGAAAAATTTTAAAATAAATTTCGGAACTAAACGGTCAATTCATCTTAAGTTACGTGCCCAAAATCAACTAGCTCATCTAATTTGGGATGGAGGGAGTACTACGCAGCCCGTATATTACAATTTGTACAGTATTCATCTTAGGTGATAAATCATGAATTAGTTGTTGTTTCGTTATTCGTCAAATTCATTAAATATCTGATTATTTAATGAATTATTCGGTCAATTCAATTAATCCTTCATCCATAACTTAACTCATCAAGTCCGATTTTCATTTTTTACAACACCGATCCTAAGTTTCGACATAATTTCAAATATAGTAATATGTAAAATTAGAATTACAATCCTAAAATTGATGATCTAATGGTGCATGCCTCCTGTCGAAAGTCTCGCTACAAAAGGCATGACAATTGACATCATGCATTCATGCTTAAGAATTTTATTCTCCTCTGCAATAATTTCAATAATTTCTTTCTTAATCGCTATAACTGTATAATACTGATAGTGATAATATGAGTACCTCTTGGATGTCAAATACTCCCTCCGTTTTGAAATATAGGTCGCTTGACTTTTTTGCAAGTATTTTTAAGTCTTTTGACCGCGTGCTTAAAATCATTGTTTTTGAAATTTTCTTTTTTTGAATAATAATATCAACCATATATTTTTATTCAAAAAAAATTTCAAAAATAATGATTATTAGTATGCGGTCAAGGGAGTTAGAAACGCGTGCAAAAAAGTCAAACAGCCTATATTTCAAAACAGATGGAGTAATAAACTACTCTTTTTTTTTTAACGTAGGAACCTGCAGCCGCTACCCTTCGGGTGCGCACTGGGTAAACCCGCGAGCTCACGCAATAGCCTGCAAACTACGTGAACCAAGGTAAACCGCACCTTAGCGCGACAGGCTCTGATAATAAGTTGATAATAAGTTGATGGATGGACCGACATGATGCACTCATGGCGGCATAACCGCATGCCATCCGTCTCGGATATATAATACAGATCTAATCTTAGACAAAAGTCAATTATCTAATTGTATCCTTTCTTTTCTTGTACTATAAAATAAATAACTCGGTAATTTGTGGAGGAAAAAATCTGACCTTTGGAAGACGCAAATTTCAAATGTCGCACAGAAAACCTGATGAGTAACCAGACAAGGCCTCGCAGAAATGTTCCAAACAGTGGCATGAAGGGCCAGAACATCTTTAACATGAAAACCATTGATGTTTGTAAACATTTTAATGTTTATTTGATTCTTTTCTTATCCGAATTATGAACACAAGTCCATCACTCAACTTTGAGAATCATAATTTATACTTTTCTTTTCTGCTTTTTAAACAAATTCCTTTCTTTTCATGATAATAACAAGACGACCGATATCATGAATTAATTATATGCAAATAGAACCATAATCAAGAGATATACTATCACAGATCACACATATAATTGATAGAATTGAATTTGAGTCTGAGAGTATCATTGGATCGCTTATATTAACGAACGAGAGCAGCTATAAAATTAAATTTTTAGAGGCACATTTTCTTTACGGATATAAATGAGTAAAAAAAAATCAAAGAATAAATAGGTAGAAAAACTATTTTAAAGATACATATTTCTAATTTCTATTTTGTAATAGCGCAAAACATGTTAAATACTTTAATAAAATACTTATATATTATAATATTTTTGTCAATTGATTGATGTGAGAAAAAATATTATTGATGTATCATTTATTAGTTTTTTCAATATTATTATTGTAGACAAATTTTACTTTTAACTTATGATTTAGATATCCCTCGAGTGAACAAGATTAAAGTATTTATCTCATCTTTCTTTTTCTTAACGATAATTGAAATAATCATAGGAGTGTATTCGATTGGAATTTTAATGGATTGTATGTGATTTTGATTTTCTGTGGATTCTTAATAAAATGTCGCAGAGTTGATAGGATTTAAGAACAAAGTTTCAAAATCCCATGAATTCCGATGAGATTTCAAAAAACTTGAAATACACTGAAAAATGCCATAACATCCATCATTTTTATAAAATCCAAAAAAATTCATCATCATTTGAACACCATCAAATTTTAATGAATTTTAAACAATCCCAATCGAATATTTTCGGAATACAATCATAATATACAATCCCACATGGATACCACTGAATTTTAAAGCATAATTTAAAATTATAATTGAATACCACCAGATTTTGTAGTATAATTTAAAATCTCAATTGAATATCTAAAATTTTAATGGATTTCAAACAATGTCAATCGAATACTCTCGAATTTCATGAATAAAAAAAAATATTTTAAAATTCAAATCAACACACCCATGTTAGCTTGAGCTTAATCAATATCCAACATAATGTAGTAGATCTTTTTATCATTGTATGCCGGACGTATCCAGATTCAAACTTACGAGAACGGATAGTATAATTTTGAATATATAATAATGTCATAGTTATACATTTCATAAAATTTAATTCATAATTTTATAATTACATACTCTGTTCTTGTAAATTTGGAAACCTAAATACATGGATAGCAATTTTGAAGAACAAAAAGGTTCTACAATAAAAATTTACAGTACATTCTCCGTACAAAATAATGATCTGGTAAATTTAAATTTATTTTAAAATTTGAAAAAGAATTTGAGAATTATCTTCCCAATTTACATTTCTTAATGAAATCTGAATATATTTTCTTATAACTCAAAATAGTTGCGCAAAATATAAAATCGGAACGCAAACGCAGCTCTTCATTTTTTCCCCTAAACTTTTTCTGTAAGAAATCTCTCGCCCTAATACACCTCTCTCCGTCTCTGGCCGTCACAAATCTCTCTCGCCGCCGCCGCCGCCTCTGCCTATTTGACCCGTATGGTACGTTATTCGGATTATTCGTATTTGTCTTCTCGTGATTTTTATTTTCCCCCTTTTAGTACTGTTATTCCTGAATTTCGTTTCGAAAAGATTCGAACTCTCGATCTCCGATATGTGGTCATGGCTCTATAACTTATTTTGAGTGCAGGCTGGAAAGCTTATTGCCAATCTTATTGTAATCGGCTCTACTTATCTAGCTCGCGGTCTCATTGAAGGTTATCGCAAAGCCCTAGCAAGTAAGATTGATTCACCTTATTTCGCATTATTCTTTTTTTTTTTTTAATTGTTTCTCTTGATGTTTACTGTTTGTTTGTTTATGCAATTTGAATCAAATTCATAATTTAATTTATCGTACGGAAAGAGAATTTGAATTGGGATTGTGGAAGAATCTCCGTGTCTGATACATAGGAAAAATATAGGGAAAATGTGCTGATAATTCTACGAAAGGTAAGAGAATCGAAACAATGTCAATATTAGGAGCTACGTGAGTTCCTCCAAGAGATATTAGTTATGTGATGTCGGTTAGTGAATTTTAATCAATAAAATGAGGTGAGCTGGTGGTGATGATGGATTTACAATTTACTTGTTTGCAAATTGTAAGAAGTTTTAGTCTGCTTAGATAAGGTGCAAGGTGTAATAAAATTGGTGTGACGAAATTTGAGGCACCTTATGGAAGGGAACACCATAATGGTTTTGCGTAAAATAAGTGGAACCAATAAATAATTCAAGAAGGGAGCAGCTGCAGTGATACTGATTACAAATTTATATTAAGTAATTTTTTTTAAAGAATAGATGGAGGGACAGATGAATGTTATGATCTTATATCTTACCTTGCATTTTTAATTTTTAGATTCAAATTTACTGATTGGGCAGCATAATGTCGATCATATGTTTATATAAGTGTGTTCTCACATGCTTGAATAAATTGAAGGATTCAGACTAAAATTTTTAAATATGATAAATATTAGAATCATAAATTTAATTTATGAGATCTGTCTAACATAAAAATATTTCTTAAGAATTATGATAACATAATACAGAAATCACTTCAAATGATTCCTGTATTGTATTTGATCATGTAGTTGGCATTTATGTTGCTGAGAGTTTTAAATGAATCATTCTCATCAATCCCACCTTACAAGGATGTAATTGTATTCTGAGAATGATAAACTTCTAGTCGAAGAGAGCTGAACTTTGTATGAACCTTTTCATTTCAAGATTCATCCAATTGCCACTTTTGCAATTGAAGATGATAGATCATGGGAATTGGGAAGCCTACAAAAATTTATGGGAGCACAAACTATTTGAAATATATTGCATATATATATTCATTGCATCTCGCCATGTGCAATCATTATTTTTGCTCATTAAATTAAAAATTGGTATTTGTCAGATGCCAAACAGTCTGGTGTTGCTCATGAAACATTGCAGAAAGTCCGTAATGGAAGCAAAGCCATGACGGAGCAGGAAGCAAGGCAAATTCTTGGTGTATCTGCAGAGTCCTCTTGGGAGGACGTTTTGCAGGTTAGTTTATTTAAAACACAAGGGAAAATTGATATCCTTTCGGTCTAGGAAGCCAAAAAGAAAAATATTATCTGGATGCTTCCAAACAGTATGTGTATCTTTCCCCAATCCCCATGGTGTTCCTCTGTCTTCTTTAGCTCTATTTTAGTCATATATTTGCTCTATATGTGAAATTGTGATGTCTTCTTTTTATTTTCCCCGTTACATGCACCCTTTCTAAATAGTAATTTCTTTTTTGTGAACAGAAATACAATACGTTATTTGAAAACAATGCCAAAGTTGGGAGCTTCTATCTTCAGTCGAAAGTTCACAGGGCCAAGGAAAGTTTAGAAATGGTTTATGGTCGCAAAGACCAAGAGACTGCAGGCTGAGAATAATCATACCGGGTTATGCTTCGTCATAAGTTTGCTGTTTTAGTCATGTATTACTTTAATGTATAGTTATAATCCGAGAGATGTCCTGATAAATTAATTATCTAGGTGTAAGAAGTGCTTCTATTAACTTCTCTGCACGAGTTTTGGTATTTACCGGTCATGTTGTAGTTGTGAACCAGTTATTTCAAAATTTATTAAAGGTGGCTATTCTTCCATAGTCTTCTTTACAAGCTACAGGAGTTACCTCTTATCATTGACAATTTGAAAGGAGGTACTGGAACTTGTAAGTCTCAATTATACTTAAAAAGAGTTGCAAATTTTCTATGCCTACATTCTGCCCACAGTCTTGTACACCTTTTGATTCACCTCAGATGTTTTTATATGCTTTCTGATGTCATGAACCTGCTGTCATCTTAATAGTCTTTTAACTTTCAATCTAAAGTGTACAAGTTACATAGCACCATATTTTCTATGCTTTCCATTGCTTGAATGATAGTTTTTCGCCAGTATTAAGATTCTGGTAGTTTGGTAGTTTGCACAATCGCAGAGCACCAACTGTTTGAGCAGGTTTCAGTGGCCTGTTTGGTAAAATACTAAAAGCGCAGTGTCTAGAAATCCGGCTCATCCTTGAAGATAATTGATGCACCTATAATGCTTCAATTCATAGGAGTTGCTCCGAGTCTCGGAGATGTCATTGATGAGTAGTGATATTGAGGTAAATGATTATTCTTTTGCTGATATACTCTAACCGGGCAGACTTGTACCGGACTTCAACTGGAAGTACAATAATTTCGAGGTAACAGGGGTCGTGAATATTGTCACACGATACATGTAAGGTTACGTTGGTTTGACAGAAAAACATAATTCCAGCTCAGAAAAAGTAGATTCCTCAGGCAGGAGAAAGAAAGAAGCTGATTCGTAAGACCAACGATAATGAATGGAAGGACTCGTAAAATTTCATAGTTTAGTTAAGAAAATTTAATATTGGAATCACTAGATTGTGGTAACTGTCGATCTCTTGTCATAAATCACTGCATATATTGGTATTAATCGTCAAATAGGAAAAAGTGTCAAAAGTATCATAATTTTTACATATTTATATAACAATATCGTTTTTCAAATTTATAATAAAAAAATATATTCATATTACTCTTTTTCAAGAATGGACAACCCGATTTATTCATATTGGAAATAAGTAACACGCGGTACACTATTATGTCATGCACAATATATTTTTAAGAAAAATTTTCATTTAGATTTATAGCTAGAAATAGCTACATATAAATATTGTATTCTTGTTATACAAATTTTCAAAATACGTCAAAACCACAATAAATTTAAGAAAATAGAAAATCAGTATAAATGATAATTTCCTAATAATTTTTGTAGAAATCTTCGAAAGCCTTTCTAACACGATATCGTTGCGTCTTAAATTTTTATCTCCCGTGAGACCCCAGAGAGCTTGAAAGATTTGCAGCTAATTCTGCAGGGAACTCCATACATAAGGTACCATTTCTTCATCTTAAGCCCCTTCTTACACAAGGATATAAACACACCTATACATACACCGACGTATCTATATGTTTATCATAGTGATAGAGTTACCATTCTTGCACTTGTATCAGTAGTTTCTAATTGACGTTTTGATTTTTTTACAGTAAAGATTAGCTTACATTGCTCTTAAGTTGATGATTTAAATACCCAATTGGATTATTGATAAAAAGTTGCTTTCTTTTTGTTAATTTCGATGTGTTGTGAATTTTATTTGTTTTATTTTTTCTTTGTGGAATATTATCAAACACCTTTCAGCCTTTACATTAAAGTTCGATTAGTTATTTTTATGGATTTGTTGTTTAGTTGTTTGATGGTTATTTGCTCTGTGGAGCTGGGATTTTCTTGTCGATGTTAAGCTAGTTTAATTCGACTACTTGGGGTAGGTTAATTGTTACTCCCTCCGTTTCAATTTACATGTCCACTTTAGGAAAAAAAATTGTGTTTCAAATTACTTGTCCACTTCAACTTTCAATGGAAAATCATATTTCCAAAATCATTTCTATTCCACATATCTCTTATTTATATTTCCTAGATGAATCTCACTCCACATGTTATAGTCATTTAGTGCAATTAATTTGTGAACAACTACTTTTCTTAAACTGTGTAAATTTTTGAAAGTGGACATCTATTTTGAAACGGAGGGAGTAGAATGAATTGCTGATGGAATGGCTCCTCATGGGAAGGGTACTACTTTGTCTGTTTACAAGATAATTTTAAGATTATGCGTTTTGTGCGGTGTTATTATGTAAGGAAGTTCTGTTTTTGGTGTCGAGCTTAAAGAATTATTTGTTATATTGCTAATATTGAGATCATGGCGGTTGCAGGTCTTCCTTATACCTACTTATTTAAGTGATTGCAGCAATGACCAATGCTTGTTTCAGTGGAATCCGTGGCATTCATCATGGAAGACCAGTTATGCTGCCCAGGAGGAGAAAATTTCAAACGCAATTTTTTAGAAGTTTTTCAACTGTTGCAGCGCCACTATTTTCTGCAGGAGTTCCCAATTATCGTTGCCATTCACCGTTAGTGCATGCTTGTATTACCCAATCAGATGCTCCACAGAGATCTGATGAGTGGTTTGCACTTAGGAAGGACAAGTTGACAACTAGTACCTTCAGCACTGCTCTTGGAATGTGGAAAGGCACGCGGAGATATGAACTCTGGCACGAGAAAGTTTTTGCTTCAGATGTTCGATCAGCAGAAGATGTTAAGAACAGTGCTATGCAGTGGGGTGTTCTAAACGAAGCAAAAGCTATTGAAAGGTACAAGAAAATCACTTGCCGTGATGTGAGCTCCCTGGGATTTGCAATGCATGCGGAGCAGAAATTTGATTGGATTGGTGCCTCTCCTGACGGTCTACTTGGTTGTTCTCCCGGTGGCGGGATTTTAGAAGTGAAGTGTCCGTATAACAAAGGGAAGCCTGAGTTAGGACAACCTTGGTCAACTATGCCATTCTACTACATGCCTCAGGTACAAGGTCAGATGGAGATCATGGACAGAGACTGGGCAGACTTGTATTGTTGGACTCCAAATGGGAGCACAATATTTCGGGTTAATAGAGATCGTGAATATTGGCATATGATACACGAGATGTTACATGAATTTTGGTGGGAAAATGTCATTCCAGCTCGAAAAGCAGTACTCCTGGGGCAGGAGAAAGAAGCCAATTCGTATGAACCAGCGTCGACACATAAACAGACCGGAATGGTGATTTTTAGAAGCATAAGGTTAGCCGAGGCATCAAAATTGTTATGCAGAGAAAGAGCTGGTCATGTGGAATTCTGTAGGTGATTTACCGATATTCATGGTTCTTTAGTTAATCAGTTGGCTCCAATATTTGTTCAATATGCCTAAATTTCTATGCATATATGTATTCGTAATTCATTATTGATTCATATAGAAAATTATTTCTAATGATAGCAGAAATTTAACTTTGCTCGGGGGGCAGATACGAAATCGGCATAGCCTGTCTCGGTAAGAGCAAGTACAATGGCTATGCTAAAATAGATGGAGCTATTGCTACAATTTAGCATCAAAAAGGTTTTGATGCTCAACTAGCAACATGTCTCCAAGAGTCCAAGTACCCAACTCTTTAATATACAAATTTAATTTTTTGAGTTAACATCACACCAAGGACCCCGTTATTTTCACTTTCTGGGGAATGTTCGACAATTATAGATTCATTTATCTTTTGTCCTGTACCAAGAACAAATTATAGCATTGTTCTATTTTAGCAGAAGATATTAAATATCATTGGAATGATCTTTAGTTTTTGTTATGTTATAGATATAGAGGAAAATATAGCACACAGACGACTGGACCTGCTCTAAGCCTTATACTCCCGCTGTCCCATTTAATTCTATACGTTTCTTTTTCACTGCTCGACACGCACTTCAATGCTCTTATATAACATAGTTCTATATCTTATTTTTAAAATTTTCTTTTTCTGAATAAAAATATAACATTCAAACTTTTATACAGAAAAAAAAAAATCTTAAAAATAAGTTATAGAACTATACTTTACGGGTGTATACAACTCAGGGGTACGGAGGGAGTATGAATGAAGCACAGTTTTTTAATTAATTAAAATAAAAGGCAACAAAGAATACTAGTGTATGCTTCCTGAAGATTAATCTGCTGGTGACTAGGCAAGAAAAGCAACTTCTTTAACATAAGACAGTTTGGCCGAGTGGTCTAAGGCGCCAGATTTAGGCTCTGGTCCGAAAGGGCGTGGGTTCAAATCCCACAGCTGTCATTTTTGATTTTGATAAAATCAGTATTATCCCTAATTGACCCAAAACATCTGCAAAAAACTGCTGCAGGAATCTAGCTAAGCCTTTTGTTTGTGTTCTCTGCCAAATGACTAAATGAGCAGCAGGGCAAGAATGCTTCTGCAAGGAAAAGTCTCTGAAGAAAACCGGAGCATGATATAAATTGTTATAAATAAGCAATTTGAATGGATCAAACTTTTATTCAAAAAAAAAGAAAATTTTTTAAAAAAATGTTATGTAACTATACTTTATAGGAGCCTTGCGTGCAAACTGATGCTGTGGTGCTGGTGTTGGGGAGCCTTGGTTAAGGAAGCAATTGAATTCAGTAGAGCATAGGAAGTTACTTATTGTCATGTTAGTTATAAAGTGTTACTTTGTTTCAGTAATTGTTGGTTTCCACTAGAATTTTCATCTTGCCTCGCGAAATTCCCTTTACTGCAGATTTATCATGGTAAGCAATCACAATCATAGCTAATATCAAGAACATCGGAATTTAGTCTGTTTATGTGCCATATAGACGGCTGAAAGCTGTCCAGACGAATGCATATTATAGATTACGCGTCCTTCATCAGCCGGCTGACCATCTTGTCGTTCTCTGTACAATACATTTCAAGAGTCTGATAATTCTGTGGCCCCAGGTCTTCATTGTTTCTTTGTCTGATGCAGAATTGTTTAAACAAACATGCTGTAATATAATATCTTAGGAAACATGGAATGCAACATTTACATGGGGGAATACTGAATTAGGAAAGTGACAGTAGCATAGTGATTGAATACTGCAACTTGATTCTGAGCTGTGATATTAATACCAGGAATACAGATATTTTACATTCCGAAACTTTGGGAATTCTAGCTCAACTATGATAAAAATGTGTATTATGATTGCTCGATGTTTCGCATTGTTCTATGCTTTCTTGAAGATGTACAACTCTCAATGTCATTGCATTATATTTAAATAAAATGTTGTTATCATTGACCCTCTTGAATTTGAATCAGGAATCATCGATATCATCGCTCTGGGACAAGGAGAAGCATATATAAGCATCGATTGAGCAGAAAGTTCTCAGACCATTGCTGTCTTGTTTTTTGAGAGCTGTTTATACATAAAAACAGTTATTCGTATGTAGGATGGCTCCTGGTTTCTATCTGCAATCGAAGTTCTGTGATGATGATGAGAAGAACAACCATGCAAGGCTTCTTAATTATAAGCTATCAGGCACAAAACGGTATTCTGCTCCTTACGGATATAAGTTTGAAGAAAGTTTGTCAGACTGCTTCACTCCCTTTGTGGACGAAACCCAAAATCATAAGAGGCTGAAGGAGACATCATGTACTGATGAATTTGTTTCGAACGAGGAAAGTATTTATAGTAGTAGTGCTAATACTAGTGGCTTTTATAGTGGTAATAGCAGTGGAAGTACAGAGAGCTTGAACAGTGTGTCAAAACCTCATTTTCGTGATCATATATGGGCTTACACACAAAGATACCTGGCAGCAGAAACCATGGAAGAGGCAGCTGCAGCATTGGTGGCTGGTGATGAAGATGAAGTTAAGGAAGAAGGAAGTGCAGATGGTATGAGACTTGTTCAGCTGCTTATTGCCTGTGCTGAGGCTGTGGCTTGTCGGGATAAATTACATGCCTCAACTCTACTGTCTGAATTACGGGCTAATGCCCTGGTTTTTGGAACCTCATTTCAGCGGGTTGCTTCGTGCTTTGTACAAGGCCTCTCTGACCGCCTAGCTCTTGTGCAGCCTCTTGGGACGGTTGGAGTTGTGATTCCTCATTTGGAAACCATGGCCATTTCGTTAGAGAAAGAAGAGGCTTTAAGCCTTGTTTATAATATTTGCCCACATATCCAATTTGGCCATTTTGTAGCCAATGCGATGATACTGGAAGCCTTTGAGGGAGAGAGTTCTATTCATGTTGTGGACCTGGGGATGTCCCTTGGTCTTCGACACGGTCATCAGTGGCGTAGTCTGATGTACAGCCTAGCCAATCGAGCAGGCAAACCACGCCGCCTACATATAACTGGTGTGGGAAATTGTGCTGAGCACCTACTAGAAATTGGGGATGACCTAGAGCAATATGCTTTTAACCTGGGGCTTAATTTTGAGTTCTCAGTAGTAGAATGCAATTTAGAAAATCTGCAGCCCAGAGCCTTCAAGCTAATCGAGGGAGAAACTCTGGTAATCAATAGCATTCTTCATTTGCACTGTGTTGTAAAAGAAAGCCGAGGTGCCCTGAATGCTGTCCTGCAAAAACTCCATCAGCTGTCACCTAAGTATCTTATTCTGGTGGAACAGGACTCGAGCCACAACGGACCTTTCTTTCTAGGCAGGTTCATGGAGGCCTTGCACTACTATTCTGCAATCTTCGACTCACTGGACACAATGCTGCCAAGGTATGACACAAGGCGAGCCAAGATTGAACAGTTCTACTTTGCAGAGGAGATTAAGAACATTGTGAGCTGTGAAGGGCCAGCCAGAGTGGAACGTCATGAACGAGCAGATCAGTGGCGTAGGCGGATGAGTCGTGCAGGCTTCCAGTCAGCCCCGATAAAGAAAATTACACAGACCAAACAATGGTTGGAAAAGATGAAAGTTAGCGATGGTTATACAACTGTGGAAGAAAAGGGGTGCCTAATTCTTGGTTGGAAATCAAAACCAATCATCGCAGCTTCGTGCTGGAAATGTTCCTCTGTCTGACATCATTTTTACCCCTCAGTGCAGGTTTCGTTTTGTCCGATATTATTTTCTTGCTTCATATATTAAAATAATCCCTAGCAAACCCTTCTTTTTGGTAACAAGAGGTTGATTGTTAAGCCAGGTGAAACCACGAGTGTGTGAGTATTTGAATTTCCGCAGTTAACATATATTAAATAAACAAAAATTCTCTTCTGAGAACTTTCTTTACAGAGCCTAGATTAATACCGATATATAGGATATTATAAGTACATGATCTTTAAAGCATAATCAAGCAAAGATTTAGTTGATGCTCGCGACTGCATTTGGTTCAAAGAACTTAGACGACGAAGACCACTTGCCCTCACTAGAAGCAATGGAGTTGCCTCCCATTAATGGAGCTGGACAACCGAAAGGGAAGCAAAGGAATCTTTAGCATTATTAATCTTTTACTTTCCATCTGATAATTGAACTAAATAAGCTTGGTGGGAAAGTTTTAAACATGTAAACAACAAGGATCGATGTCGTTTCTATGTTTCTTTCGCTTTATCTCATCCATTCCCCCTCATTTCCTTGCACCAAGTGTTTTTAATTTCTATGTCAATTATTGTGATTAATAAAGAAGTCGTATTTTGTGCATAATGCTTGTAGTTGTGGATGGCTGATGCTTTTTAACTCAATCATTAGTTCTTTCTGAAAGAATCACTTTGAATATTATATAGGCATGTTACCTGGCAGATTCTTTTATGGAGTATATAATCACCCCTAGTGTTGCAGATGAACATTTCATCGCCCGCCCTTCGGTATACGTTCGTGTTTTCCTGTGACACGTTGTCTGAGCACGATGGGGAGGCAACCTTGTTGCGAGAAGGATGGACTGAAGAGAGGTCCATGGACTATTGAAGAAGACCATAAGCTGATGAGATTTATTCTTAACAATGGCATACAATGCTGGAGAACTGTCCCACAACTTGCAGGTCTTTCGCGAATTTAGTATCAGGTGCACGTCTGAAGTAGCTTAGTTTCTTATACTAATACAAGTTAATGGTGCTTCAGGTTTGATGAGATGTGGAAAAAGCTGCAGGCTGAGATGGATTAATTATCTGCGACCAGACCTCAAGAGAGGAGCTCTGACAGAATCCGAAGAAGACATGATCATCAACCTTCATTCGTGCTTAGGTAACAGGTAAACAACGAGACTACTCTCTTTCCCATAATTTAAGGGTGGGGGGGATTTGGGCTTAAAAACTTTCAATTTATACTTGTGTTTACGTAGGTGGTCGAAGATAGCAGCACATTTCCCTGGCCGTACAGATAATGAAATCAAGAATCACTGGAACACCAGAATCAAGAAAAAACTAAAACTTCTCGGTGTAGATCCCTTGACACACAAACCACTTAATAACCATAACAACTGTAACAGCGCAAGTGAAGTACTTAATCAATCTTGTTCTTCGACAGAAGAGGGCAACACGGGCATTAACTTACAAAATACTATAGTGTTTAATCAGTTTCCGTATAGCCAAGGGACACAAAATTCTAGCTTTGGTATCCCAGATATAAGAATTGCAGATACCAGTAAGATACCTACAAGTTTGGACGGGGGGTCAGTCTATTCTGAGAGAACAGATTTTGGTAATACGTTCTACAGGGGCAACGATGAGCTCCAGTCTGCAGACTATCTACGACAATGGATTAGCAATCCAGGGTCATGGGGTGGCTATAATCATTTTGGCCAGGGATTCCTGTCCTGATGAAATGTCTACTGCACTAATTTGCATCTCCGCGTTTCTTCTAAATGTAAAATCCCCTGATGTTACATTGTAGACTTGAAAGACAGTATCGAGGTGGGGAAGTTTCTATCTCCGCGATCCTGTTCTTAGCAATGATGTTTACAAAATAAAAATACGAAGTTGATATATGTACTGAGCTTACTTCTTCAGAATTCAGAGCTGATCTCAATTTACAAGCATGATTTTTATAGCAATTGTTTCTATAACACTGCATTCTTATGTACTCATACTATAACACTGCATTCTTATGTACTCATACAATGAAACATTCTGGTATAAGCCAAAGTTTCCAAGTAGTTCTAAACTTTTCATATCAGAAGAACTTCAGCCAGTAACCATGCTGGAGAGTATAAAATTTCTACAAACGACTACATTTGCCACGATGATAGTATATTTCTTCAGAAAACGATGTAACAGGAGAATCAGAGTTTAATCAAACAACAGCACCGTACAAAGTGAAGAACAGAGGATAGTGTCAAGTACTGCAGTTTATGAAAGAACATTAAAGTTAAGGTTATGTGAGTATCCAAGTCTCTGATACGTGAGCCCGTGAAGCATCTTTGTTTCTTAGTTTCAAATTCATTGTGCAAGCAACAAGCAGTATATATATTTTTGTAAGAATTGATTGTGCTCTTATTCATGCTTAACCTGTCTTGACTCGCAGGTCCCAAGTCCTGAGGATTTTAGTAAACTTCCCCTACATAAGTATTGAATCGAGTCTGAAACATGAGCGTTCACTTCGACAACTTTATTACAACAAGAAACGACAATCTTTACCGAGCACAACAGAATTCTTCATTTAGACTTAGCTTCAAAGCTGTGATCATGCTATGAATAGACCTTGATCCATTACAGGATACTCAATGGGGTCGCAGGGGTACTCGTAGTCAAATTTCAGAGAATCGTACAAGTACATTGAAGGTTCAAGTAAGAGCCCTGGGTTGTTACTGTCAGAGAAGTCACTGTTCTGCATTTCAAAATAAGTTGGTGAACAATCTTCTGGAAGCAGGCAAGGCGGAAAGTTCTCATTCAAAGATGTTAAGGCAGAATTCTTGCCAAGGATCAAGTTTCCATTGAATGAATCTAGATCACTTACTGATATATGGTCTAAAACCTGATCTTTTGAGCTCCATGCAGTTCTTGTAATTGATTCAGACGGATTAAAGGCTGTCGTAGAGCACTCTGATTGAACTGGATTTAATCCAAATGTATTTTCTCCAGGCATTTGTTGTCTGATGTTTAGACTAATACATTCTGTGGCACGCGGAGGCATGGCTTTGATGTGTGTCAGTTTGTCTCTCTCCTTGTTGAAAGGTGTAGGATAGCTAGGAAGAAAAGTTTTCTGATTGACTTGGACTTGGTCGAGATCAGGCAATGACAGATGGTTGAAAACATTGTTTGGATCAATCTGAGGTTTATGTTCTCGGTTCCAAGAGAATTGAGGTGGAAGGGCAGAAGAAAATGTCGTATACTTGGTATCTAGATCCGGTGTTCCAAAACTATAGTGGAGGCCAACTCCTGAACTGCTGGTTGCCTTCTGAATTTCATGAGCATCACTAACCAGTGGTCCCTTGGGGCCTAAATCCGGTGAGGAAACTACACCATCATGGCTTTTTGGGTTGGAATTTTGGATAACAGTATTTTTAGGTATCCCGAAGTTGGTATTAGCAACATCGTTATGTTTGATGTTGATGGAATTCTTGAAGCCAAGGTTTCCAGCTTGGTCTCTTGAAGTTGCATCAGTGGACTGCTTTATGCCACCATGAGATGCTTTAAGATCATTATCTTTTTGTAATCGGCTCAAATATAACCGGTACTTCTGCACAATAGAGAGGAGGGACAAGGGTTTTCTATTAGATTGAGCATAACTTTTGTTAAATTTAATCAAAGATTAGTTGTGTAACTTGAAATCTAATTACCTGCAAGTGGCTAGCAACATTTTCTCGTGTCAACCAGGGCACATTCATCAACTCGAGTATTTTCTTGGGGCCAACTTCTGCCAGTTATTGAAGAGCATTTGAATCATAAAACAAATGGTACCAGCAATTTTGAGAAGGAAAAAGAGATTGTGAACTTACTGTCAAATCCCATGTAGTTCACGGCCTTGACAAACTTCTGATGAAGATCGACAGTCCAAACTACTCTAGTTCTCTTCCCAGCAGAAGGATCACCAAAGTTTTTATCATCGTGCTTGTTATCAAAGTCTTTTCTTTTCCTTCCTGAATTCAGATCACCTCCACAAAACGAAAATCCATCATCAGACTGGTCTGATATTCCATTTCTCATCATTTGGAATTCCTCAATGCCTGATTCAAGACCTTCAATATCTCTCACCTCATGAATCTTCTTTCGGAAAACATGTTGCCAGATATTCTTGAGTTCTTTCATTCTGATAGGCTTCAGAAGATAGTCGCATGCTCCATGCTGAACACCTTTCATAACCCTGCTAGTTTCCCCATCAACTGACATCACTGCATCAAAAGGTTCAGAATTGAACATCAGGTAATAGTTCTGTTTTTGCAGTACCCAAAAAAAAAAACAAAAATACAATTTCAATATAATTAATCTGCATTGATTTTGTATTAAATAAAGCTCAGTCTGATGACAGTAAACTAACTTATGACAGGAAGATCCATCTCAAGTCCAACATGCTCAAGTAGCTTAAAACCATCCATGTCCGGCATGTTAACATCACTGATAACAATGTCAAAACCATCTTTTCTTTCACGAAGTAAATCCAGGGCTTCTCTTGCAAGGCAACAGGTAGTCACTGAAACAAAAGAAATAAAACAGTTCGTTCAGCAAATATTATATAATCCTCTGTATGTTTTCTTTATTTTCAGATTGCTTAAAAGGGCATGTCGCTAAACAAAAATCCCTGCTGCAGATACTCAAAGTACAAATTTCGACACAGAGTAAATCATATATCCAAGTTAGTGTCATATTTCTGCTCTGAGCAACATGCTGTTGAAGTATGCAACTTGAATTGTCTGCTTCGTCATCCATAGTCATGACCCCGATGCATCTGAATTTCGCACAACATCCTAATAATCAACTATTTCACTTTCTGGTAAATTTAGCTGAACAGTGAAACACATTTTCTTTTCCTTTAATCATTAGGCCCTCCAAAGTATGCCAGTAGAAGAACGTGAAAAAGGCTAAGATACCCTTCTCTACCTATTGCAATCACTAATCAAGGTGATTATCATTTAATTTACATTTAAGTATGTGATGCAAAGAGCTTATCTATACACAAGGGCCTAGTCTTCCAAGGCAACTACATATTAAGAGTTATCTCATTCTTAATCTTCTAAAAATTACTACTTTGATCTTGGCACGCACGTATACATGAATCATACCAAGAAAAAACATGACAAGAGTCTCACATGTAATCAAACAAATGGAACTAGTAGTATAATTATGATATTAAATAAACACCTTCATAAGAACACTTCTTGAGCATCTTCTCGAGGATTTTCAACCAAGTTGGATCATCATCCACAACAAGAACACGAAGACCAGCAGGAAAGGCCTCAGCTCTTGGAGAAGAAAAGCCATTACTATAACTATCCATCAAAAAAACATTTGTAAAACTACACCACCAGGTAAATATATATTTATATATATGGAGAGAGGGAGTGGGGAGAGGCAAGCAAAAGATGTAGTAGTGGAGAATATGTGAAGTGTTAGACAGTTCTTTGTTGATATAACATTATTTTGAAAATCTAAGAATAAATAAACAAACTTAAGCTAAAATTTATTTAAATACAGTCAGTATAATTTCACCAGAATGTTCCCATGTTGTCAACCTAAATAACCCTAGAACGGGTGATTAAAGCGCTCTAGGGCACATAGCCCCCCGTATTCCAATAAAAAAACAGGTTTAAAGCTTCCATCCGAAAAAACTGCTCAACTCAAAGATGGGTGAATCAATCACTTGTCAGGGATCAGGACCCCGAGACATATTAATAAAAAACTCATAATTGATGTACCTTGTAGTTGGATTTTAAAATTATAAATACAATCCACTGGATGACACTTATTTGCACAAATCCACTCAAATATATATGATTAGGAGAGCATAAAGATTGTTTCAAGTCACAATTGGTTATGGCCTTGATGCTCCCTTTAAGACACTAAAATAATAATCTACTTGAGTTATTACCAGCCCCTTTATTTGCTGCTTTAATGCTTACCAATTAGTTTCTACCATTTGCTCTTCTATCCTCTACCTACAGCTGTCTGCAGTGGCGGTATCAAGCGGATAATCTAGTTTGCAGTCACGACTGAACTTTAAAACGTTATAATTTAGAAAGAATGTTTTTAAAACCCCAGACTTCTTGTTAAAATCAGTAGAATTTAGAAACATAGTTTAAACTCAGACTGTCATCTAAAAATAAAAATTAGCGATAATTCTTTTAGCCTCAATCTGTTACGAAATCCTGTTCTGCCGCTCGTACACACACACACACACACACACAAATTTACATCCATATATGAGTACAGATTCATGTTGGTCTGCATGTGTTAGTTCTGCAACACTTCTATTATACAAATGGAGCTTTAGCTGGCTTTACGAAAGAATATAAAAACAGAATGATGTTAATATCTCTAATTAACGCAGCCTTAACCACTGAGCTTAAAATATAGTGCATTTTAAAGTACATTCCGTAGTGCCTGTTAAGATCAAGTAAAGAATTCCAGTAAAGTACAGTGTTACCCATTTTTTGAACAAAAGTAGAGCTCAATTCATAAAAAATTAGCGTGTTTTTAGTCGCGAGTTAATTAAAAAGACTTATCATCAATGGATGCAAGACCTCTGAAAATATTTAGTAGTGTGCTTCGAAAAGCAAGAGAAAGTGGCACTAACGATCACATAGTGTTGTGGCCAATGAACAACAAGTTTCCTCGTCTACTTTTGATTCATCGATGGGGATAATGACACGATTAGTTCCATGATTATGAATTAACATCAATAACTTGAACACTAACCTTTTCTTCTGGAATGAGATTCTATTCTATATGCTAAAGGAAATCTCCAGAGGAACTCTGCCTCATTCTTTTACTCCTCTTTCTAGTTTTTCAAATGAGGAAAGTCGATAAACGAAGATTAAAATCTTTACTCATGCTCGTAAGTTTTAAACTTTTATAAGTTTTAGAGTATTTTAAAACGTCAACTTTTACGTTTTAGAGTATTTTAAAACGTCAACTTTTAGTATTGTGCTATTTTTGACATAGTCGCTCATAATTAGTACATTTGTTGTGCAAAGGGGCGGAACCAAGGGTGGTATCACGCTATCAGCCTATGCTACCGTCCTAATTAACCTATGAAAATCAACAAAAATAAAAAGTAGTAAAATTTTGATTTTGATTCCAAGATAACCTCCTATATTTAAGGATATATTGTTTTAGCCGACTATCTCGTAATCCTGATTCCGTCACTGCTCGCACGAGTATTATACTTTTCCTTTGCAGGATGCAAGAATTCATCTTCTAAAAACCCTGATGACTATGTTAATCTTATCTACTTTTCCGTGTGCATTCTGTGTAACATAAAATAGTATGAGAGAATAGGATTAAGGAGCTTAATTAGAGGTTAATCATACTTTTACCAGGTGGGGGCATTGATGTTTCTGTTCCAAAAGAAACTCTAAACTTAATGGCCTCAAAAGGGAAATGCCCATGCCACTAACAAAATGTGCTTTATGTTGTTGTTGATTAATTATTTGATTTAATTAAAGAAGAGATTGAAAGTTAAGCATGACTGATGAGACTTACAATTTGGGAGGATGAACTCCATGCAACTTCTCTTAAGTGGAATTTTCTTTTCAATTTTTTATACTTATAATTCTAAAGTGAAGAACTTAGCCTTGATGCCTTCTTCTTGTTCTTCTCATGCTTTTATTCTTATTTTTCAATGACTTTTTTCCTTTAACTTCTCCACGCAACTTTGGCTAAGCTTTTAAGCGGCCTATAAATCAAAAAACATATATTTTTCAACTTAAAAATTACTTATAAGATAAATGAGACGGCCCCTCTATTTCTGATTTCCTTTTTCCTCGCAACTTACTTGGTGAAGAGATGCTTTGAGCCATAATATATTACTTTGTTTACTAGACTGGAATCTAGTTAGATGTTAAGTACTTGTTAATGAGCGAATTATTCACTTGGGTTAGGCTATCGGATAAAATATATGATAAAACATTATTTTATTGTTAAAGGTATATTCTACCGTTTTATTGTGAAATATACGACTACTAGACTGTCAACAAATCCTCGTAAAACATATTTAATAGGATGAGGTTTTAATCTCACCTGAGGGAATTTAATTTAAATTTCATGACCCTCAGGTGACTAGATAATGGAAAAACCTCATAACCAGCAATATTTGGACAGCAGAGTTCTAACTTTGCCATTGTAACTTCGTAGAGAAATTATGCAGAAATTGTGAAAAAAGATTTCAGAAATCAACAAAGCAGAAGTGAATGTAGTTCAGATTCAATCCAAAGTGCACACTACAAAGTTCAGCTGCAGTGTATATAAGATGGGCTTCCCTGACTGTACAGGCCCAATCTATTAATGAAGCTATAATACATTTTTGTTCTCTGTTCAAGGGTTTGTGTGTGATTTTTTATATATTCTAATTTCGTGCAAGTCTGTCTGCTAATTGCATTTCACATTCTTATTGAGTTTATTACTTTATCGAGATTAAAAATGCACTCTTTCCATTATGTTTGGGCTGAAAAATTATTACTTTAACGAGATCATTACTTAATGGAGAATCTAACCGTAGTAATAGGTAGTGACTCACTGATGTGATGCTTAGAAGTGAACATGCAGTGTTCTGCTAGACTGCTACTGTTTCTTTTGTTTCTGTGGTGAACAAGTTCACTTGACCAGTTCATTAGAATTTGTGTCAATTCTGGGTAAGCTTTTGCTACTAAACGTTCTTGCCAAATAGCTTTTTATCATGTCATGCAAATTGCAATGTGCATAAAATGCTACCATGCATGCTTCATTTGGATCTTGCTCCTATGTTGTTTGCTGCCTAACATCTTACCTAACCATACCTAAACATCTTTACCACCTTTTTTCTATAAGGAAATGCGGAGACAAAAGAGAATCGGTCTAAAATATTATTAGGAGAGAACAAATACTTAAAATAGAATCATAGAAAGATTAAAAAAATTTCAAAATATAATACATAAGACATTTTTTTATGTGAAGTGTTACCCTAACTAATACTAGATTTAAAGTAATGGTTCTAAGGGTTTCTTCTGGAACATGACTCTCAATTCAATTCAATTTTCAAAAAATTATTACTATTTATTCAGAATTTTATATATGTTTTGTTTAAAATGTTTGCTATTTAATGAGATGGCTTAAAATCTATTACGATCTTATGATTTTTAAAAATTAGTGATGAAATTCGTATGATTATAGTATTATTTTATATGTTTCGAGAAATATTATTGTAATCTAATATTGAATAGTAAGGAGCTCAAATCCTTGATTTTATAATATTTTTACTCAACAATCAAATAGTTATAATTCATTAAAGTTTATAATTTTTTTAATTAGTTAAATCCGAAATTAATTCGCCGTTTAGTCTCGTCACAAAAATGAATGATGTTGGATAAAAAATAATAATGAATATAATGATAATATAAAATTAAAAAGAAAAGATTTGAAGTCTCTTTAAAAATATACAGTAGTAAGAAATTCGAAAATGTTGAAATGCTCGTAAAATCAAATCAGATTATCAGATTATATCATAATCTTCACTAGAAATTCAGTAATAAATATTCTTTACCATTTTAGAAATCCAATAAATCGGGGCAAAATCCACATTTAAACCTTAATTAACTTCTCAGGGCCCACAACCTTCACGTATGAATGCCAAATCGGCAACTCGCCACGTCACCCTAACATCCATCTTTCAGTTTCAGCTGAGGTTAATACACACATCATCATCATCGTAACACACACCACAGCGAACGGCGCCGTTTCGACCCCAACACGACCATAGTAATTGAAAAACGAGGTAAATTTTACAACAGTTGTGAAAACAGTGCTGCAGATCCAACATATACAGACATACAGATACATTTATTGTCTTTCTCCAACAAGACCAAACACAATCGGCATCTCACTCATCTCCATCTTTTGATTTCTTCGAGGTAATTCCTGTCTCCCTCAGTTCTTGTCTTTTTTAGGGTTTTATAATTTCCTATAATTTTCACAGGGAGAGAGAGGGAGAGATTGAGAGATATTGGGAGAGATTGGGAGAGAGAGGGAGAGAGAGCTATGTGTGTATATATGTGCATTTGTATATAGTTATTGATGAATTGGTGATGTGATTGAATAGAGACCATGATTGTTATGTTGTTGATTGAAGTGAATTGTTGGTGGTGGTGTTGATTTAATTGTGTTTATTTGGATCTGTGTTTTTGGTGTTTGTATAGATTATGAAGGATTAATATGTCGGGGAATTATGATTCGGAGGAGTTGTTAGATGGTTCTAGAGAAGCTAGTTCAGCTGAGGGTTCAGCTGAAGGAGAAGACGGTTCAGTTCTTGTCAACTCGGTTGACTCACCGAATCAGGTATTAATCTTAGCATTCTCTACTTTAAATTTAAGTACTGATTTTGATTTGCCCGAAACTAATTGCTAAGCTTTTATGTTTGATCACATTATATATGCAGTGGAATCTGGATAAGTTAATTTTCACAGTAATATATCTTTAAACTTGATAAATGAACAATCTTGATAAACAAATACAATGCATTTATGGAGGTTTTAAGTGTATATAGTTGGTATACTTGCATTTTCCGAATTTAGCAGGAGTGGTAATTTGGTGGTATTTTATATCTTCTTATGCTGTTACTACTTTCGATTGTTTTTGGTTTTGATGTAATTTGGTTTTGGTGTAAGATTTCTAACTTAATGTTTCTGATAATTAGTGGAGTTTGATTTGTCAAGAGCTTTGCAACCCAACTTTGTGCAGGTTGAACGTATAGATCAGGATGATGGAGTTTTGGTTATGGGAGTTGATACCTTACAAGACGACCAAAATGAAGAAAAAGTTATAGAGGATGGAGGGAAAGATGACATGTTTGTTGATTGCCCAGATGAGCTGGTATCCTTTGATGGGAGGATCGCTGTTGCCGATAACATTGAAGCAACAGCAAGCTCTGAACCCCAACAAGGGTTTGAGGGATATAGTGCCGGTTTATATATATCAGACAAAGGAAGTGGAGATGATCTGACAGGTGAGCTGGAACGTCTGCAGGCTCTGCTTGAAAAAGCTGTTGGTGAGAAAGAAAGCTTTGCACTGGAATATGAGGTTGATGAGCTAACTTTTGATAGTTTTTGTGTCTTTGAATGAATTTTCCTAATTTCAAGTCTTTGCAGGCAGAAAGAAGATCTTTGGCGCAAGGACTTGCTGATCTTCATCATCAGCTCAGTGCTCTGAGCACACAGGGGTCGTTGGTCAATGAAAGTGATGGCGGGCTTGTGAGCCATTATGACTCAGAAAATTGGACTGGTGAAAAGTCTGTGGTATCGGATGATACCCCGTTGCAGGATGTGATATGTGATTGTTCCAAGTTAGTTAAGCATGCCTTAGATGACCGCTCACAGACTCAAGGGACAATCAGTGAACTCCATTCAACGCTGCATAAAAATAATCAAGAAATTCAGGAGCTCACTGCCAGAGTAGCTGAATCTTCTGTGCAACAAGATACTGAGGCCATTGCAAACAGGGTGTTGAGTTGTCTCGCATCAGCGTTTAATCAAGATGAACTGTTGGATATATCATTCACCCAAAAAATGTGTCATATAGAAAGCGCCACCTTATTTTTGATTGAGAATTATAATAGTTTTCTTTATGAAACTGATTTACTCAGGCAATGCATAACGAATGTAAGGTCGGATCACAATCTGCAAGATGGAATAGGGTCAATCTTTCTCACTGCACGTGAAGAACTAATAGAGATAAGAAGAAAAGAAGTTGAGTTGACACAAAAAGTGATAGAGTTGGAAGAAAAAAACTCAAAACAGATGGAAGAACTCGCAAGAGGTAAAGAAGCCATTGATGTGGCACATGCAGAAATTCAGAAAGCCAAAATGGAGCTTGAACATGAGAAGGCGAGGTTTAATAATACCAAAGAAAAGCTTAGTTTAGCTGTAACAAAAGGAAAGGCGCTGGTTCAGCACCGTGATTCATTGAAACAGTCACTTGCTGACAAGACAAATGAGCTTGAGAGATGTCGTATTGAAATCCAGGAAAAGGTTAGTGCCATCGAAGCTGCTGAGTTATGTAAGAAGGAGTTGACTAAATGTGAAGATTTGGCTGCTTCGTTGAATGAAGAACTTTCAGAAAGGAACAGTGTCATTAAAAGCTGTGAAAAGATTTTACTCGAGAGTAATCTGCCAGAAGACCTTCAGTCAATAGATTTTCTAGGGAAAATTCAGTGGCTAGCAAATGAGAAGAACAAACTCATGGGCACCTTGCAAGATACGGCAATCATAACAAGAGAAGCTGCAAATAAGGAGATTGAGCGACTTACTGCATTGATATTGGTAGAATCACAGGAGAAACATTATCTTGAAGAAGAGCTTGAAGATCTAAGATGCGAATATGCTCAGATTGTTGAGAAGGAATATCATCATTCTTCGGAGAAGGATCGAATGGTGAGGCTGTTACATGAGGCATCTGGAATATCAATGTACAGTGCAGAAAGCTCTCCCTCTGATTTAGGCTTTATGATTGGCCAATGCATTGAAAAAATAAAAGATCAAGCCAGTGCCTCCATATCATCCCATTTGGACGGAGAAATATTTGAAAAAATGCAGAGCCTCTTGTATACAAGGGATCAGGAAGCTATGCTGTTTGAGGAAATTTTGGAGGAAGATATACTGAATAGATCAGAGATGAACCAGTTGGTGAGTAAAGTAGCTGCGGTTTCTCAAGAACTACGTGATATAAGAGACGAGAATGACTCACTGCATCATAATCTTTCACGCGCAGAAGAAAAAGCTACTCTCCTGAGGGAGAAATTATCTATGGCAGTTAAAAAGGGCAAAGGATTAGTTCAGGAGCGGGAAAATTTGAAACAGCTTTTAGAAAGAACTAGAGAAACGGCCCAGAATGACATTGATCGACTTGCTGCATCAATTTTAACAGAAACACAACAAAATAATTATCTCCTGGACGAGCTTGAAGATCTAAGATACAAATACAAAGGAATTGTGGAGAGAGAGCAACATATTTCTCTGGAAAAGAATCAGCTTATTAGAATGTTACACGAGGCATCTGGAATAAAAATGATTGATTTAGAAGAGCCACACTCTGACATGGACAATATAGTTGACCGTTGCTTTGGGAAGTTAAGGGAAGAATCTGCTCAGGTGGAATGGGAATTATTTGAAAGGATTCAGAGTCTCTTGTACACAAGGGTTCAGGAGGCCATGCTCTTTGAAGTAATTTTGGAGGATGATATGCTGGATAGGTCTAGGGTCAATGACCTAGCTAATAAGATATCAGTGCTCTCTCAAGAACTAAATGATCTGAAAGATGAGAAAGACAGTCTACAGAATCTCCTCTCACATTCGGAAGAGAAGATCATTATTTTGGGGGAAGACTTATCATCGGCCACTAAAGAAAGAATGGAACTTGTTCAAGAGCAGATAGATATTAAGCAGCTTCTGGATAAAACAAGAGAAGCCGCAGATATTGAGATTGATCGACTAACTTCAGCAATTTTGGCAGAAACCCAAGAAAAGCATCATCTTGAAGAAGTGGTTGAAGATTTGAGATACAAATATGAAGGGATCTTACAGAAGGAGCATCAGATTTCTCTGGACAGGGACCGAGTGGTCAGGATGTTGCAGGAGGCATCAGGTATGGCCTTAAACGATCCAGAGGAGATACAATCTGGCATGGACAGTATTATAAACCAATGCTTTGTGAAATTAAAAGAACAAACCAAAGTTTCTGTGGAGTCTTCTCAGGTTGGAGAGGATTTTATCAAAAGAATGCAAAGTCTCTTGTACATAAGAGATTTTGAGGCTATGTTGTTTAAAACACTTCTAGAAGAAGAGATACCCAATGAATCAGAGGTAAACCACCTGACAAATAAGATAGCTGTGATTTCTGAAGAACTAAAGGATCTAAAAGATGAGAAAGACTCTTTGCTGAATGATCTTTCACGTTCCGAAGAAAAAGCTACTCTTCTCAGAGAAAAGTTATCCATGGCAGTCAAGAAGGGCAAGGGGCTAGTTCAAGAGCGGGAAAACCTAAAACAACTTCTGGATGAAAGGAATGCAGCAATTGAAAAATTAAAGCTTGAACTAGAGCAGCAAGAACTTTCTCTAAATGACTACAGGACCGAGATCCATAAATTGTCCAGTGATGCTGATTGTGTCCCTAAGTTGGAAATTGATCTCAAGTCTGTTAAAGAAGAAAGGGATCAGCTGGAGAAATTCTTGGCCGAGAGCAATAGAATGTTACAAAGATTGATTGGAACAATTGAGAATATCACTTTCCCGGACGGTCCGGCTGTGGAAGAACCTGCAGAAAAGGTTCAAAGGCTTGCTTGGTATGTAAGTGAGTGTGAAGCTGCAAAGACGCAGGCACAACATGAGTTGGAACTAGTAAAAAAGGAAGTGGCTACCAAGTCTAATGAGTTAGCACTTGCTGCCACCAAAATTTCTGTGCTAGTTGATGAAAAAGAAGATGCTCAAGGTAGTAAAGTTGCTACACAAGTGGAGCTTCAGAAAGTCAAAGAGGAGTCGTCTTGTCTTAGCAGTGAGTTAGCTGAAGCCCACAAAACTATAAAAGCCCTTGAAGATGCAATGTCTCAAGTACAGACAAACTTGTCTCTGTTGGCTGAGGAATATAGTACGGCAAAAGTAAGCAGGACTAATTTGGAGAGTGAGATAGAAAAGCTCAAAGAAGTAGCTGGCATGCAAGCGCGTGAGCTTGCAGATGCCTCCTCTAGTCTGAAATCATATGAGGAAGCAATTTGGAAAGCAGAAAATACTATATCTGAGCTTAGTGGTGACAAGGAAGATGCTGCACACGAGATTCAAGATCTTAAATCTCAATTGAATTCATGTATGCAAGAGTTGGGGGATAAGCAAAATGCTGAACAAGAAATTATAAATCTTAAGTCACAATTAAATGCATGTGTGCAAGAATTGGCTGGTACCCGTGGTGCCAAAGGAATTAAGTCTCCTGAGCTCTATGGTCACCTCAGCAGTCTTCAGTTGCTTCTGAAGGATGAGTCAATGTTGTCCTTACTGAGACAGAGCTTTCAAGGTATATTTGATGGCCTCAAAAAGCTTGATCACATCCTTACTGACACAAAGCTCCATTCGAATGATATGGAAATGAATATTCAGCAGACTTTACCAATATCCGAGGTACACTTTTACTCATTAACTAGGCTCTCGTGATTAGTTATGTATTGAAACATATTTCTCAAGGTTTTTTCATCCTAAAGTTTTGAATTTCAATAAATTCCACTTGGACTTTATTAATTTATTGCCAACTCCTTGTTTAACTTCAAAGTTAATGAGCAGAAAAGAACCCTGCTTGAATCATTCCTGTAAGCAAGGTCATGACATCCAATAACAGCCATTGTGGATTTTCTAGAAGTTATTTATATGCCGTTACCTCCTAAGTTCATATTCCTTTTTAATACCTATTCTTCAAAGGTTTAGAAAGCCAAAGAATAGTGAGATTTTTATTATTACATATTGTATTCTCTTTTCCCCTTTCTTCTACACACACACATGTTTACTCTAGAACTATATACCACAGAAAATTTCTTCGTAGTCTACAGAATGTTTCTAATTATTAATTCTTTGTTTACCTCATAGGAAGATTCAATTGCTCTGAATCAATTCCCAGATGACATTCAGAGTATTGAGAACATTGAAATGGATGATGGAGAGTTAAATACTGCAGATGATGACAATTTTATCTCACGTATTGAGAAAACAGTGGATAATCTCCAATTGAAACACAAAATTCTTGCAGATGTATGTGTAAGAAGTTCTTCATTCATGGATAATTTGATTGCATCGTTATCAACGAAACTGATGGCAACAAGAGATGAATTCCTAGATGTATTGGAGCAAATGAAAGCTCTAAAGAAGCACATAGAAGGTATGGAAATGGATAAACAAGCGCAAGATCAATATATGGGTACAGTAGTTGAAAGTTTACAGAACAGTTTGAAAGAAAGCAGCACTTCTTTTAAAAAAGTTGTAGAAGAAAGGGATATCTACCAGAGCCGAGTGTGCAAGTTGGAAGCTGATCTGGAAGCATTCGAAATTCTATGCAGTGATATGAGGCATAAATTAGGGGAGCATCAAGCACAGGAAAGCAGGTGGCAGGAGAGAGAAAAAGAACTTATGTCATTGTATCAAAAAGGTACCATGTTCGTATGATTTGAAAGCGCATGTAAACTTTGAAAACTTGAAATGTTCCTCAACTATAAACTCTTTTTTTTTTTTTAATTCTTTTGGTTCATATCAATCTTACAGAGACTGAAGACCCTCTTCTATCAGCATTCCAGTTGAAATCTCTTTTCAAGAAAATAGATGGAATCAATATCCCGTTCTCAGAGTTTGAAGTAGACGAATTAGAACCCCATGATTCTGACCATGTTAAAAAGCTATTTTACATAGTTGATTGTGTTGGTGGACTGCAGCGTGAGATGGCCTCCATATCACACAACAGCGAACTACAGCAATCAATTATTAAGGATCAAGCTACAGAAATCGAGCATCTGAAAGAGGAAGCTTCAGCTTTCGTTATATACAAGCAGGACTATGATAAATTGAAACATGATCTTGCAAAAGGATTAGAGAACATTATTAAGAAGTTAGCAGGTAATGAGGTGGTCGGAACTCTGAAAACTGCTGATGTTATGGAACAACTGCCGTTACTGGAGAAGCTAGTTACAACCATTATTTTTGAATCTGAAAACTCAAAATCCAAAGCCCAAGAGCTTGACACTAAGATTTTAAAGACTCAAGAGGTTGTTGATGAGCTATCAAGTAAGGTCAAATTCTTCGAAAAAAAAGCTTCATCAGGCTCTATTCAAGAACGTGGGAGTTTTGAAGCTCATTCATTGCCTCCCCGGTCAGAAATTTCTGAAATCGATGATGCGGTAATTATGATCAAGTCACTAAATCCTCAAGTAAAATGTGTATTCAGTCACCTCTATCTAATCTGCTTGTCAGTTGTTTCACTAATATTAGTTTAATAGCTATATTTCCAAATTCAAGATTAAAAAGAAACCTATATAGTTGCATATTTATAATAATATTATTGAGAACCTGAAATTTCTTTTTCACATTTTACATTGTTTTGTATCATAGTTTTTCTTTCGTACTAGTGCTGTAAAATATTTGCAGTAGGCAAGTATATGTTGCCGTGTGTGTCACTGTTTGCATTCCATTAATTGAGAAACAGTATATGAATGTATATAAAATGGAGATGGTTTAGTTTAAGTTGTCCAAGTCTCCCTTGGTATTTTTTGACACAATATATGTTTTTTTTAACTTGCATCTGATGTTTGTTGACTTTGTTCTCATGCAGGGGCCAGTTGTAAACATGCCCATTCCACCAGGTCCATCAATTGCTCAAGTAAGAAGTTTAAAGAAGGGATCAAGTGACCAACTAGCAATTAATATAGACTCAGAATCTGATCGTTTGATCAGTAAGAAGGATACCACTGAAGATAAAGGTTTGTTTTTACAGATTGTTAAATTTCTTATTCAGTCTAGTTTTAAAAGGAATGCATTAAGCTTCTTCATATTGCAGGTCATGTGTTTAAGTCACTAAATACATCAGGTTTGGTCCCAAGGCAAGGGAGGACCATTGCAGACAAAATAGATGGGTTTTGGTAAGTTGCTCGTGCCTCTTCCCTGTAGCTAGTAGTTTAGTCTTTAATTTCTTTTGCTCTTTTATCCTCTGTTTTATATAGGACATAATTTAACTTGAGACAATTTCACCAAAAATGACTTGACTCACGTAATGTGCAGTGGATTGTGCAAAAGCTCTTGATTGAGTTGTTTATAGACGCACAATTATACTTAACTCTGCCATCTAGACCTTATTGTTTATTAGTTAGACTGTTACAGTATTACCTCAATTACAAAGTATTAACATGGCTTTTCTTATTAAATTCAGGGTAGCCGGTGATCGAGCTCTTATGGGTCGTCCAAGGGCAAGAATAGGAGTTATTGCATACTGGCTCTTTTTGAATATATGGCTGCTAAGCTACATTTTGTAACATAGCCTACAATTACCCTGCCATAGAATCAAATCCCAGTTCCTCCTCACACTGTAATATACATATAGTTGATGATTGGTATAGCTAAAATCCGACACTAGGATATCCGTCTTTTTTATTTAGTTAGCTTCCAATCCATACCATTCATTGTGCAGATATGTAATAGATTTTCTGTCAAATTACATTGTAGCAATTCAATAAATATAAAAATGTATCATTTTGAACATCGGATTCGCCTAGAAGCTGTTTCCTTCTCACCTGTCTCTCCTATTCTAAGTGTTCATACTTGCTCTCTCTTGTACAGGGTACTTTGTCGAATTCGGGTAAGAAGGTTCATGGTTTTGATGACAACTTATACAGGTGATATGAGAACATATATACAGTATATATCACAATTTGCACACACCAATGTACAGAAAGATTGAATCACAAATACAAAAGTTTGTTCATTGACCATGAAGAAGGTTCAATTACAAGTGGTATACATAATCAGTCTATAGTGACTGATTAAAGAAGCTACTAATAACAATCAAGATCTCATCTTATTGATCTGGTTTAGAGCTGGTTGTAGAATATTGTACAACACCCACAGTATAGCTGGCGCCACGACGATCAACAGAAGCTGACCTCTGCTATCACCTGCCTTGGCCGCCTCCTCTGCAAGAGTAGCCACCTGATCAGCCGCAGCAACTGCATGAGGGGTCGACAGGAACCCTCCCGAGGCAGCCAAGCCACCACCGAGCCCGAGTCCAACAATGACACCTTTAGCAGACATTTTGTTGATCTGGTTCAGAGTTGGCTGCAGAATGTTGTAAAGAACCCATGCAATGGCGGGCACAATTGGTAGCAGAAGCGCTAAGCCACGGTTGTCGCCTGCAGCAGCACCGTCAGCCAGGACAGCCAGCTGCTGAGCAGCCAGAGCAGGGTCACATGAGCTCAGAGTCGAGAAAACAGCTCCTGCTATCGCGGTCCCTGTCAGGCTTTTCGGGAGGCTCTGGAGCACAGACTTAGTAGGCCTGGAAGGAAGAGTGATCAAGTTGGGCTTTGGAGATGATGATGAAGAAGAAGCACTGAGAATGCACTTGGCATTCAGCATGGCCATGGTTGAAATGGTGGTTGCAGCCATTGCAGCTTTTTTCTCTGTATTCTTTACTTGGTAGCTCTGAGTTTTGGTTCAAGTTGTAAAGAAGCAAGATAGTGAAGAGGTGATAGAAAATGTGAAGTATGAAAAAGTCTAGATTGTTCTCTTATCTAAAGAATATGGAGGGTGAATTGGTGTCCTCATATTTCATACCCTACTCAACCATTTCTTATCACTTTGTAGCCACTCACCACTCATATTTCTATTTCATTTGCATGTTGCTAATTTTGCAAGTTTGCAAAAAGAGAGGCTTTTGTGTTATGGCCTTGAGAGTTATGGGCCATAAGGTTCGGACTTGTGGGAATAATGAACCAAACAATTGTGAGGCCTTAGTACCTACATATAGCCATCAAGGAAATGCAATAATTATGTTAAGCCCAACCGGATAAACCTAAAGCCACGAGTATAATGGGAAAATCGTGTGTTTGTGAAGTTTTATAATATAAATAATTTATGAGTTTTTCAAACTATAATAATAATAATATTAAATTCTTTTAAGTGATAATTTTCCTTTATAATTTTATTAAATGTGAATAATATATTTATACTTGTATACAATTCTCTATAAATTTGTTAATTTATCTACAATATATATCCACAAATACATATAAATATATACTTTTTGCACAATTATATATTTAATATATCATAACATATATATAATAAATATTATCTACAAATATTTTGTGTACCTCAAATGAAAACACATATCAGACACGAAATTTATGAGACTAATTTTCATTCTATTAAATAAACTTCGTAATTTCATTGGGTCAGATATTTATCTGCAGTGCTGCGACTCCATAATATTGTCAAAGGTTCTTCCCCCATTTCTTGGAAGCAGCTAGCTTAGCTGACATTTCTAGGGTTTGCAAAATCCCAATTCAAACCATGACTTCTCTTCTATCATTCACACCAAGCCCAATTCTCTCTCCCCCTCCATTCTTGACCCGACCCGGTACCAACCCACTCCTCCACAACCCGACCCGGTTCGGTTCTTTATCTCCCCACAGACCCTTTGTTCCCCGGACTCTCTGTGTAGTCAATTTCGGGTCGGGTCAGTTACCAGACTCGGAAACAATTAAGGGCCTGTTTGGCAAAGCTGAGAGCATTCTTTATACTATTGCTGATGCTGCTGTTTCAACTGAAAATGTCACAAATTCGAAAAATAATGATTGGTTTTCTGGGATCAGTAATTATATGGAGACTGTTCTTAAGGTCTGTGTAAATGAAGTTTGTATTTTTAATTCTTGATTATTTTAGTATTTTTAGTGTGTAATTCAAGATTTTTGATTTTGATGAAAATGGTGGACTTCAGGTTTTGAAGAACGGGTTATCTTCTGTACATGCTCCTTATGCATATGGGTTTGCGATTATTTTGTTGACTGTGCTTGTTAAAGCAGCTACCTTTCCTTTAACTAAGAAACAGGTTAGTTTTGTTATCGAATAATGATCTTAATGTTTTTGTTAGTTTTTAACTCTTGTTTTTGCATGCGGAAGAAATTTCATGAAGATGATGCTTAAGGGTGTGATCAAGGCTATTGTAAATGAATGTTAATGATCTTGCAGGTGGAATCTACCATGGCAATGCGATCATTGCAACCTCAAATAAAGGCTATTCAGCAGCGGTATGCTGGTGATCAGGTTACTTATTTATCTTTTTTGAGTTGTTTTTTCTTTTTACCATATGCTTTGTCTAATTGGTTACCCTAATTGTCAACATGGAAATGCATGAGTATATATGTAATTTGTATTATCTTGCTAGAATTCTGACATAAATGGATTCATGATCATACTCTGATGTAATTGGTTAAGCGTATAATAATCTAGGGCATTGTGGAAATAATATTTAGAATCTGCACTTTAATTGGTCACGCTTATTTAAAATGACGGATAAGTTTCCGTTAAGACTGACATTTAGTAGTGATTGGTTTTCTAGATTCCAAATTGATTTCACCTTTTGTCTTCTTTCAGGAAAAAATTCAGATTGAAACTGCTCGGTTGTATAAATTAGCAGGGATAAATCCTCTAGCAGGTAACTTTATTCTCCCTTTTTTTTTTCCATGCATTCATGCCCGATGTTTTTGTCTGATCCTTCATGGGGGGTATATATAATATAATAAAGGCAATGGTTGGGATTGGTTACTGCATTGAATTTATTGACAAACATTCCATTTAAATGTAGGCGCCGATCCTTATTTATTAATTATTACCTAAGCAGATGGTATCAGACTTCTGTATATATAATTTTTACCTGTTCTTTAGACTCTTCAAGCGAATAGTTGTTTGATGTAGGCATATAGCTTCCTGAATAGCGTTTTTAAAGATAAATCAGAGTTCTCAAGGCTTTAATTTCCTCTGATTGAGAAATGAAGTATTATATGTGATTCCTACTAGATTGAAATCCAATAAATTTGGAATTGTTAGTATATGCATGTTGGATGTTACCTTTGGGAAGCCATTACATGTGATCATGGATTTAATATAATTTTGTGTGCTCATTTATATCATCTTTGCTTGTAAATACTAATCTTTATTGCAACAGGATGCCTTCCAACACTTGCCACGATCCCTGTATGGATTGGGCTATATAGAGCTCTTTCTAATGTTGCTGATGAAGTAAGTCCTTGTATAGTTTTATGTTTCAACATCTGTTGCTTTAAGCTGTTATACTTGAGTAATCTCATGCTTCTTTTTAATTATTATTCTAATGAAAAGGGACTCCTGACGGAGGGCTTCTTTTGGATCCCATCGCTTGCTGGCCCTACAACAGTTGCAGCTCGACAAAGTGGAAGCGGAATCTCTTGGCTTTTTCCATTTATAGTGAGTATAATTGTTTATGGAGATCTGACGTCCTTCATTGGTATACTCGTAAAATTATAATCAGTATATGTTTTTCTCCTGTTTAAATTTCAGCAAAAGATCTGCTGATCGTAATATCTTAAGACAGTCGTGGATAGTATAACTGGTTACGAACAATCTTTAAAGTTACTATGTAGTATATATTCTAGATTATGAACAGTTTACTGTTTAGTTGGAGAGAACTCTGAACCTTGAGATTTTCTAGAAGTGCTTTAAAATATATATATAATGAAGTTTGCACTTGTAAACATACCGAATTTTTTATAATGCTGTGGAATTAAACGTCACCTTCTGTTGCTTGCAGGATGGTCATCCTCCTCTTGGATGGTCAGATACCTTCGCCTATCTTGTCCTGCCTGTATTGCTGGTTGTTTCTCAATACATATCTGTTCAAATTATGCAGACATCACAGGTTATTATTACTTTAGCTAACTTGTTCAAAATCTTGCTTCTTGTATCATATGTAGCTTACTTTACCAAGCCTTTTTGTCCCTGCTGAATGTAGGACTTCTATTTCCGCCTGACAATCAATTTTATCTCCATGCATAATAGTCACCCTAGTGGGCATGTTCGACAGGATTAGTATACTTGTAACCTTGACAATGGATACAATATAAATAAATAACTTTAGAGCAGCTCCAGTGGGAGCCGGACTTACTGTGTTGATATGCATGGACATTGAACAGGAACTGGCCTTTCTTTTGTAGCGCTAGAGTGAGTGATGAAAAAGTGGGTGGTCCCACTTTTGTGGGACTGACGATTGTAGCCCATTCCAATTTTCTAATATATTCTCTGTTCTTCAACAAGCTGAAGTAGTCAACCGAGAGCTGTTAATGGGTGAAGCATAACCAGATTAATTTAGAAAAGTACCAACATATTCATGTATTTTATCTAATGTAGATATTTATAAAATATCTTTCATATGAATTCAATCCGTAATGTTCTATTTGAACTATATAATGATTTCTAATTATTTTTTATTATTTTTATTTTTGATTTCAATTTTTTAAGATATATTACGCCAATTGCAAAACATTAAATAGATTCAAACTTATGTTTACTTGAGCAAGTAGATTAATTAGGGCCTCCTAGACGTGGTAATTGGGCTTTGTCATTGGAGGATTTTACTCACTGTTTGCTAATGTGGCCTGTAAGTTTTTCATAAAAAAGTGGGGAGTGGGCTTTGTTATTGTAATTGCTTTCAGGATAAATCTTTCATTTGATACAGGATAAGGATTTATGTTTTGTCTGACACCTGTCCTTTATTTTATACTTCCAGAGTGATGACCCAAACCTAAAGACTTCTCAAGCCATAACAAAATTTCTGCCTTTGATGATTGGTTATTTTGCTCTTTCAGTGCCTTCTGGGCTAAGCCTTTATTGGTGAGTGGTTCTATACTCTACTTCTATGAATACACTATCCTGCTCGTTAAATCTCTGTGAAGACACTATACAAGTTTGACATATTAAATAGATTTGGGACACAATTATAAGCTACTTTTGCTAATTTAATGCGCACACTCACTCACAGTTTTTCCTTTTACGATGCTTGAACCCTCAACCTTCCATAAAGGGGGTGGGGGGAGAAGGGTGATACAGCCAGGGGATGATCGCTTTCGTTATTGTCTGTCTTTTAAATACTGGTTATGAGTTTCCATCTTTAAACAATTGTTCTTGTTTTTGTTAGGTTGACCAACAATATATTAAGCACAGCTCAACAAGTATGGCTCCAGAAACTGGGAGGTGCAAAAAACCCTGTAATTCAATCCCGCACTGATATACAAGAGCTGTCCAAGAGTCAGACATCTGCAATCGAAACAACCACAATTAATGTGGCACCTAAAAAAGAAAAAAAACAGACCCCGGATGGACCCCGTCCTGGCGACAGGTTAACAGATGACATGCACATATATTGCATACACTATTGTTATAGTTTTAGATCTGTGGTAAAATTATAGGTGTTGTATTTTTCAGATTTAAGCAGTTGAAGGAGCAAGAGGCAAGGAGAAGAAAGCAAAAAGAAGAGGAAGAAAGAAAAGCTAATGTAGTTGCAGAAAATGATGATCTAGTAACCAATGGGAAACTCAAGCCAGGAACTTATTCAGTTGAGAAAGAAGATACAAAATCGGAACCCCTTAATACTGATGACCTGTCTTCCACTGAGATATCTTCTATCAACGGAAATAGCTCTCCTCAAGAGTTAAAGGAATATCAGGATATATCAACTCGGAGGGTGGAAGATGTAAGTTCCAGTAAGGGAAAGGATGATTAGCATCTGTATGAAAATTTAGAAAAGGTAAGATATAGCAATATCGAAGACAGAATTTAGTTTATATCATATGCTTGTTTAAAGTATGCATCTTTGTTCTCAATTCTCGAGCACGTCATTTATCTTATCTGTTCTGGATGTCGTCTTCTCGTATTCATGGTCTTATTCTGCAGTCATTTATCTTATCTGTTCTGGATGTCGTCTTCTCGTAGTCATGGTCTTATTCTGCATTTATCTTGTACATGTGGTTACTGGTTACCTGTTACTGGTTATTGTCTTTGTCGAGATTATTAAATTTGGTTGTTTGCAATACTCTTTATTAATGACCATTGTTACATTTCTTTCATACCAGGAAGAAGCTGTTACTACTTTAGGCACGGGAGAAAGTATAGTCTCCGTTGATGACAACAGAAGTCGGGATAGAAGTTGAGTTGTTTTAAATGTGACTTGGAAGTTGTGACCAGATACAGTAACAAGAACAAGACATCAGGTCAATTACACAATATAAAGAGAAGGCATGACAGATGTTATACTGGTGATCTCTCAAGGATCTACTGCCATAGATGAGAAAGATTGTTACTTGTTTGTTTGCTTGCTTTGTCGGAGTCAACATAGGGTGTATATTACTAAAAACAAATATAATGAAATATAGGAAAATTTTGATGATTGTTTCCTTTTTTTTGCTTTACAATAATGGAATTAATATTGTCTGTGGTAAAGAATGTTATTAGATCAGATATCGAGTTTTATGAAAGTGGCTCCCTAAAGTTGTCATAGAGTTGTTGCAGTGAGGAATTCTTTATTCTGAGCATCTTTTACGTTGAGTTTATTCAAATTTATCTATAGATGATCATGTGATTAGGGGTTCTAAAATTTTGCGATTCTGGGCACAAGAACTTATGCATAGGCAGGATCACTCGGAATCTTATCAGTTTTAAGAACTTACGCCTAGGCAGGATCACTCGAAATTTTTATCAATTTTAATGGAACGGGAAGAAAGCATGCAGGTCGTGACAGTAGATTGGACGTGTCGGGGAAAAGAAAACCGTAATTGACACGTTTTGTACCACTCACATGTGGCGATAGATTCATGAGCAAATATAGTAGATAAGAGTGTCGCCACTTGTATGTGACATAGATTCATGAGCAAATACAATATAAGAATTACTATCATAATTGAATGTATTTTCTTATAATAATTTCCCTTATTTGGATAGTGTGAAAAAAAATGTATATACTATATAATGTGAATAAAAAAATATTAAGAAAGAAATAACTGTACTTAAAAATAATAAAAATTAAAAGAGACTAGGGCCAGCTGTCTAGAAATATGGAGAAGAAACTATTAATGTTACATGGTGATCTCTTTAAATTTCCTGGAAAAATAAAATATATAAATGGTTGCTAAAAGTAGTTAATTTAACATAGCTAATGTCCTACATCAGGGTTTAAAGTTTTTCGCATGAAGTGTTGTAAGCTTTTTCTTTACAATGATGGATGGATTCATGTGAGTACAGAACATGAATCAAGACCTGTTGTCAGAATTTCCTTGATCATCAGCAAATCAATATATACTAAGTAATAATTATATTAACCCCAGATATAGAATACATGAATCAGGTTATACCCATGGTCGTTAGCAAATCTAGTGCAGCTATCAACTGCTAGGACAAAAGAAGACCTTATGTATCTGCAATAACCTGGGGAAGTCTGGGTTTCTTTTTAAACCATAGGCAGTGCTGAGTATATTTGTCGCATAGACACTTCTAAGAGTCCTAATGTATCAGCTTATAACCACTCTAATATTAAGTAAATCAAGCCTCATTAAGGGCCAAGTACTAGCAGTACGCGTCTTTTTCTGAATGATCATAAATTTACTGAGGTAACTGATGAATTTTATTTGTGCTGTTTCTCAGGAAAATCTGAGTTCAAATGTAGTCAGTCAGGAGACTGAGCATTAGTATCATCTCTTTAACAGGTGACTTCGAAGGAAGTCCAAGTTAGCACCCCCTGCTATGGAAGTACCAATGACCATACTTTCTTTCTCTCAGAATCGGGTAAGCTATACTCTTTTGATGCTGGTAAATATGAGCAGTTACGCGTTAAACATCTCCCTAACCATTCTGATCATAAGCCTAATCCGGAGCAGGTTGATGTTGGTCTTGGCTAAAAGATGGTATCTGTCCCTAATTCAGTATTCTTTTCTTTATATGCAGCTAAATTGAAAAACAAGGACTGTGGAGAGGGAGAACAGGGGTCTTCGGAGAAAGTTTTAGCACACTTGTTTCAGGTCAGTTCCATGAACAATTAAGCATCTTTTCATCTTTGTGAATAATCCATCTGTCACAAGGTTCACAGTCGCGGTTACACTATTTGGTATTACACGTTCATAGAATTTATAGAAGCACATGCCATAACCTTTCCGGTTGCATAGAAAACAAAGACAATGTCATTGGTTCAGTGACAGGACAACAACTGGGTCACTGTAAAAACAGACAATGTTATCAGTTTGTCTGTACAGACTTCATAAAATCTCCGCGTGCCCAGTGGGAGCGATAAAATCTAGTGTGGATAAACTGCAAGGACTGTGTAATCCTCTAAAATAAATGTTATAAATAAAAAGAGTCTGATGATCCTTACTCCTTAGCAGGTGGGTATATGATGTGGAACAACCTCAATCCTGCAAGAACACAGGGCCTACCTCACATGGGAGAACATGCTTTTGTTTTCCCTGTAACCTTGAAATTTATATGCCCAACTTTATTCAACAACAGTGACGAAAGGAACTCCACGATGTACACAGCCTTACCCTTAATTTTCACACTGAATCCGTTTTCTAGAACCCCGACGCCTAAGTAAATAGCAAGTAGACATTTGAACATCCGCTCCCACGAGCATGCAGTAAAGAAAGACCAGACATTGCATGTGGCAGAGGGGATCAAAAGTCAGTCTCGTGGGAACGTAGTACCCTGCGTACGTCTCAGAGTCTCTCGATGCATTAAACCCTGGCGGTTTCTACAGTTATTTTCTTCTGTTCTTCCAGAATCATATACATAAACACATCACAAAGAATACTATTAAAGGTAAATGGAGTTAAAGCGCCTTCAAAACAGGCTTTGTAATGAAACTGACATATAACAATGTTGATAAAGATTTACAAAAAGGTACTCTAATTGAACCCAATTATAACTGCCTTAACCAAATGCAACAGAACACTATAATGTCAATACTCTACCTTACATGTATAGACTATAGATTATTGTCTTTCTTATTCAACACTACCAACAGATATTTCCAACTAGTGTCGGTTGTATACTGATTATGCTTAATACCATGGTTCTAAACTCGCCAAATTAACCGATTAATTATGTGATTGATCGTCATGAGGCATTTTGTGATTTGATTTTCATTTATTTGACTAGTACTGTTTCACTTAATCATTATAATGTCGTGTTATTGATGAATTCCGACTATCAATTTCTACAACTATGTTTAGGCTCTGTTTGATATTGCACTTGTAGACATCAAGAGTCGTTTTGCTGAAAAATAGGTGAAAAATATTTGGTAAATCTAAAAAAGCTTTTTCGGACAACAATTTTTAACTCCAAAGTTGTTTTTTGAAAAAGCAGGTACCTTCATGTATTTGAAAAAAACTACTTTTCTTACCAAAATCAATATTTTTATATTATAACTTAAAATATGCAAATGCAAATATAAAACACCAAACCATTATCTGATATCTACAACCAGCACTTTTTCTGACAACACATCAGTTTTTAAGAACACTCTAGACAACTCTTAATACATCATCAACATCTATGGCAAAAAAAAAAAATACATCATCAACATCAACATAATTGACATCAACTACTTAATCTTCAACTTTATGGTCATATCTTTCTTTCATATTCTGTCTGCATAACATCATTAGCAGTTAGAACCATACTGCAAAGTTGGTTGTAATTACTCAGATAAACCCACATAAATTTGGTTAAGTAGAAAATTAATTATTATAATAATTAGGGAGCAAGATGGGTACATGTCTTCTATCAGAGCATTGTTCATCAACCTCCCATCCTCTATATTAATATCACTCTCCTTCCCAAGCTCCTCACACAATTATTTCTGAGCCACTACGAGAAATCAAAGCTCGATAATTAAAGATGCATTTCACATTTCTGTTTTGTTTGTTCATCGTTCTTCTTGTAGGTCCAAGCTTTACTCTGTCCTCCCCTGTTCAAGATCCTGAGCTAGTAGTACACGAAGTACACAAGTAAGAAAAATTACTACAAAATTTGTTCCGAAACAATAAATGTGCTTGCTCAACATTGAGTTTTTGTTTTACAGGAGTATCAATGCATCTAGGAGGAAGTTGAGTTTTTTGTCATGTGGTACGGGGAATCCTATTGATGATTGCTGGAGATGCGACAAGAACTGGGAAAAGAACCGACAGCGTTTAGCAGATTGCGCGATAGGCTTTGGCAAAAATGCCATTGGGGGAAAAAATGGTGATATTTATGTGGTCACAGACTCGAAAGATGATGATCCTGTGAACCCGAAGCCAGGGACATTGAGGTATGGTGTCATCCAAGACGAGCCTTTGTGGATCATTTTTGAACGAGACATGGTGATCCAGCTGCGCGAAGAATTGATGATGAACTCGTTTAAGACCATTGATGGGCGTGGCGCGAGTGTCCATATTGCTGGAGGGCCATGCATTACGATTCAATATGTGACAAATATTATAATTCATGGTGTGAATATTCATGACTGCAAGCAAGGGGGGAACACGAATGTCAGAGACTCTCCGGGGCATTATGGATACAGGACAATTTCGGATGGTGATGGAGTTTCGATTTTTGGAGGAAGTCATGTTTGGGTTGATCATTGCTCTTTGTCAAATTGTAACGATGGTCTTATTGATGCCATTAGAGGGTCCACAGCAATCACGATATCGAACAATTATATGACTCACCATAACAAGGTTATGTTATTGGGTCATAGTGATACTTTTACGCAAGACAAGAACATGCAAGTCACTATCGCCTTCAACCACTTTGGCGAAGGCCTTGTTCAGAGGATGCCGAGGTGATTATTATAGAATGTGTGCCTGCAAATTGTCCGTGATTGAATGCTGTTAAAATTCTGTTTGATTAATTGCAGGTGTAGGCATGGATACTTCCATGTGGTGAACAATGACTATACTCATTGGGAAATGTACGCGATTGGTGGCAGTGCTGCTCCGACTATCAACAGCCAAGGCAATCGGTTTCTTGCTCCCAATGGTCAATTCGACAAAGAGGTGAGAATTATCTGAGTATCTGACATGGAGTATATAATACTTTTCTGATAAATTTTCAGTACTAAAATAGAAAACAACTTGTTTCTCCAGGTTACTAAACACGAGGACGCGCCAGAGGATGAATGGCGTCGATGGAACTGGAGGTCTGAAGGGGACTTGATGCTCAACGGAGCCTATTTCACAACATCAGGGGCAGGTGCGTCTTCTGGAAGCTATGCAAAAGCTTCAAGCCTTGGCGCAAGATCGTCTACGATGGTGAGCTCATTAACAGGGGGTGCAGGTGCTCTTATTTGCCGAAAAGGTTCCAAATGTTGACTGTTTTTCGTAAATAAGTCTATAGTGAAACCATAAGCAAGTCCACTGTATGTACCCCGCCGTTCAACTAATACGTTCTATATAGTCATCTTGTTCACATTGTTCAGTTTCTTCCGTCTTTTCTGAGTAAAAATGATGGAAGTTTCGAACTTGTAAGTTCCGATATAGTCATTCTGTCAAGTCGTAAATTAATGCCAACAAGTTGTTGATATCTTGAGCCCGAGTAAAGTTTAACTGTTACACTAAGCATACCAACATTCTGGTATTAAGTGACGAGTGACGAGTCGAACTAATTGAGAATCACGAGTCTAACTATTCGGGAGTTACTCCGACATCTACTCGTAAATAATGCAAGTATACATTATCAACAATACAAAAAGCCATAACTATAACATTGACAAAGTTGCACTAACTATCAATGCTAAGATCTGGTTGGTTTTATGATTCAACAATCAAAGATCAAAGGTACTTTCACTTTCACATGCATTTATCTTAAGCTTATGCTGCTGAACAATGCCCACCCACGACGGATCTAGGATTTAATCTCTGGTGAGATGTCAAATAAACTTTTAAAATATACTCTTATATTCTAAAATTTATGAAGACACTTTCATATTTTGAAAAAAAAATTAATGACGATAAAACATTAAAAAAGAATTCAGGAGGACCTGTCCCCGTGCCCTTTACTAAATAAGACGCGTATACACTTAGGACCGTAGCCCTTAATTAAATCCTCCTATGTGCCCAACTGTTACACAAAGACATGTCATTCACTCAGAATCCTTCCCTTCACTGCAATTCCAAATTACATATTCAGTTCTATACAATTTGCAGTTGTTAGGATTACTACTACACCAAACTCAATAACTAATTATCTCAGACCTTTCATGAACCAAGGAATTACGTAAGTACTTCAAACTGCAACTTATTAGGCCATCTTCCATTGATAGGAAACTGAAAGGAATGAAGTACAGTACATAACAGTTTGTTTGGTAGCAATAAGGTAAAGAAGACATGAAAGGATATTACCATCTGAACATTCTTGCATCTAACCATTCGTATCGAAAAATATATCAGATCTTACAGAATGCTTCGTTTTCCCACTCGTTCTGCAGCACTCTGTTACTGAGAGATAAGCAAATTAACAGTAGTCTGCTTCGGATTGAATACAAAGTAATTTTTCTAGATATACCCTTTAATCGGAACAAATTAGGCCAACGAAACACTATCAGCTATCTGTAATGCAGAGAAAGATGAGATAAGAGCGTAATCCACCAACCACAATTATAGTGAAGGAACAATAAATTTGAGGTCCCAGACCTTTAGATAGTGGACAAAGACTCGAGTCACCATTGATTCAACAAAATAATGCAGATGATGTTACATCCACTACTAACCTTATGCAAATTAGTGTGCAAGGCTCTGAGCACGAAAACGAGAGAGGTACACATCACTAGAAGTCTATAATAGCCTGTGACCGACAACCAGCACTGTTAACTAATCACGTCGTATTAGTATTAGGAATGATCTCCCATACTCATCGAATGCTAATGCAAGAAAGGACTTCTTAGTAACATGAGTTATTCCTTATAAGCCATTTAAAGAGATTTGCATGATTTTCAATCTGTATATTCTGTAAATTGATAATCAGTAAGTTGCGTATTTAATCATTCAGTTTCCATAATCCAGAGATACAATAGCTAATCAATGCAACATCTTTTTCATAAATCGCATCTTTTACTAAATAATTAATTTAATCCAGCCGAATCAGAAGAAGAACGCTGCACCAGCTGCACCAGCAGCAATGCCAGCAATTGCAGACACTTCCAAGGCCGAGGCAGCACTGGCACCAGGTGAGGTCGATTGACCAGTGCTAGAGCTCGCGGGGAATGCTCCAGCTGGCACGGGTCCTCCAACGGGTGCAGCATCATCATTATCATCGTCAGTTCCAATATCGTCAGAAGGTCCTTCAGCCGGTTCCCTGGCATCGTCAGAAGGTGCATCAGCTGCCTCCGCGACATCATCATGATCATGATCCGCAGGCTTAGCAGCGGATACCAGGCCAACAATGACAAACAGGACGAGGGCGAGGACAATGAGTTTACGGGCCATTTTATTAATCTGGAGATATGTGAATAAATTTCAGAATGCAGCAAAAATTCCCTTGATCTCAGAGAATCAGAACTGCAGCCAAAAATGATTAATCAAACAAGTTAAATCAATGCTAGAAATTTAAATGTTGGACTCTGTTTTGGCTTGTGTTGAAGCGTCAATATCGCTTCATCGCTGCAGCATTAGCCCATCACTTTTTATCTGGTTTTAACGGATCTCAATATACTTGTTTGGTAAATATGGCATCTGGCAAAATTTATATCTCCACGAATCTCTCTCTCTGTCTAAATTTACGGTGTGTATAATTAGAACACATATTTTATGAAAAAATGTGTTCACCGCGATAATATACACCTGAAATCAGCGGTAACTTTCGGCTCGCTAGCTTAAAATAATTTGCACTCAAGTGATCTCAAGTGCTTTCGTTTTTATTAAAACGAGTCTCGTGTTAAGTCTGAACCTAACTTCACAGTGTTACAATATTATCCATTTTCGAGCTGTATGAAATTATCGAAATCTCCATCTTTATATTAATGGAGTTATTTGTCTACTCATATTCTAAGTATTTGTTCCTCCCACAAACCTCCTACCATCTTGGTTCTAAGCTCCTTTATTTTCTTGATAATAAATTTAACAATAAAATATCTTGCGAATTTTTTTTCAGATTAAAGGTGTAGCCACCGAATTAGGACGGCGAACAAATATAGTCGAATCGAGTTTTGTCTAAACTGAAGTGACTTGGCTCATTTCAAGTTGATCCGAGTTTTCTAACCGGATGAGAATGATGTTCAAAGATCAACTCGCTAATAAATGAGCCGTTGCCCACAGATAATTTGATTTAAAATGTACTCGAGACAAGTTTAAATAGAGTCAAGTTGTCCACAAATAATTCGTATATGATTTTTAGTCTATCAATTCTAATTCTAAAAGTATATTCTGTGCAAATTTAGTTGATGTCCAAATTTAGATGATGTTTGACTTTGACACGTATATTAACATATAAAAAATAATAATTGTGCTTAATAAAAAATTCATTCCTTATTATTAAACAAGTTTATATTCTACACTTATATATTTCATATAATTTTTATAAAAAATAATTACGTTCATGTTATTATCACACTGTAATAATGATCATAATAAGGCTTAATAATATAATGTTATCATCACACTATCGTAATACATTGTAATAATAATCATAATAAGGCTGTGACTCAAACCGAGCTAGTTTCGAGCCGAACGTCATTCGAATCAAGATTAATCGGGAGAGCCAACTCATTTAAATTATATCTAAGCCAAGTATGAACCAAACTCGAGCCAAACATGCAAAAAACTTTGTTGAAATTCATTCAAGAACCGAACAGAAATCCATGTTCAAGATCGTGTCTGATAAACAAAAAACCGAGCTCATTTCAATAAATGGAATTCGAGTTTTGTGCACGAACAACTTTGTTCATTTTAGTCCACATTGAGCCATAGGGAAGAGAACTTCCTATATACAATAGCTATTGCCTTTCTAGCTTGTTTGTTATGGCTAGAACCCAAACCACAACGAGCATGCAATACAATGTGATTCCCCTTTCATCGTGAAAAAATAGGGCAAACAATATCATTTCCACTTTCATCGCGTAAATAAGAAACACTAACATGACAATGAACACCAAAACCCAGAAACAAAATTCGGCAAAGAAATCACACGAAAAACAACACCAAGTGCTTACTATTAACATTAATAAAGCACAAGAATATGTATGAAGAAATGTGTGCCACATCAAAACAGAGATCACACGATTATCACAATATGACAACACACAAGAATATCCCATCACAACTTACAAAACATCAAAATAAATATTGAAATTCATGAAGCAGGGGCAGTTAATTACAACATTAAAAACCTAGAAGAATGAATGTGGTTCACCAGAACTGGGAGACGAACTTTAACATTTCAAATTAATAAATAATGTGACTGATGTGCTAACAAACATTACATCTTATTCCTACCACAAAAGAACACAGAATACTCCAGTGCATCGAAGATTTGGGCAAGCAAATAACAATTTTGAAGCCAAAAGTTTGCAAACGTGACATCCTCATAACCTAGATATGACAATTTCACATCTGACCAGCAAAATTTCCTTGACCAAAACTACATCACTCAATTAACAAGATACACTTCCCAGGGCTAGGCTCCTTGTGAAGTTATATCTAGTCAACAACAAAAATAAAGGCCAAGGTACACCACCAAGGCCAACACACACACACACACGAAAAGCCCAACGTCTTGCAACACAATAAATATACAAACTAAAACTGTTGGGCTTTACTACAGCCAAGGCCGAAGATTATATATATCCTCTCAACAACTGCAAAACCAATTCTAAACAAAAAGAAACAAGTTCAGCAAGAACTTAAAAATATAGAAGCTAGAACAGATTTATGACATCTGAATTCAGCAAAAATTACAGGAAAGTAGGCCGACTACATTACAATGATCATGATCTAAATGTAGATTTGAGATATATACATGTAGCAAAACACCGACTCTTAGTGATAGAATGAACAGACAGATACAGCACATTGGAGGCTTCCAGCCAACCTTCAAGGACTCTAGAGCTTCTGGCTGCAGGCACCTTGATATTCGGTATGGATAGATGGACAAGCAAGAAATTTTACACAAAATTACTAATGGATTTACATTTGACTATTACATATGAGTTCTAAGGTTACAGGGACGAGAGCGATCCACGACACATGATCCCCCATTACACCATTAGCAGGTTTACATTTATGGTTACCATTTACAACATACACTAGACAAATTAAAACAAAATCCTATAACCAGAACAAAGCCAGAACCTTAATAGTGACCAAACTATACAAGCTGGTTATCTGAGATGCGTTACAATATCAAAAAGTACTGCATTACATTCAATGACACAATGACAAACAACGCATATTGGTGCTTTATGTGCAGAATGACAACCTCTTTCTAGATATCTTTTTTGCAGGAATACAATTATAAAATTTACAAGTCTACAATGATGGTCAGTCTCATAAATGCTGCTTTGGCACAACCGATTTCAGATGAGTCCAATGAAAGCAGCAAATTTTGCACATCTTTCTCCAGATAACCACATGGGCTGATTCAGTAACAAAACAAAAGGTTACCCACTCTGAACTCATTATTCTAATTAAAGAAGAGGAAAAAACTAAAATATTTATATACCAGCAAAGTCGTAAACTTAGTAATAGTACATGATCGTGCTAGATATCAAGCTTGATAGGTGTATATATAGCCATACAGGCAAGGCATATCCGTGAAAACTTAAATGAGCACTGCTTAAAAAAATTCCCCTAACACAGAACAGTGCGCCCTCACCAACTTTAGAGTTGCATAGTAACTACCAACTATTAGTTTTAATCTTACAAGGACAATACAGCCCCTTTAATTACAGAATAAAGGAAACAAAGATCTAGACAAAGTAAAAATAGTTATGCACTTATAGTTGTCTTAACAGACAAAGATCTGACCGTCTGCAAACTAGTAATATAAGTAATAATGGACCAGTTCTGTTAATTTGAACATCTGCTAGATCTTGGGGCCATGTAATACCAGGAAAAAAAAAGGGTAAAAATTAACAGGTCAAGGGACTAAAAAACAGATGCATGTCTCAAGAGATTAAAAAACAGATGCATGTTTTTCTCATTTTAACAGAACCAACTACTAATTTTCTTGCCAAAAAACAAGTTTCTAGGTCAGGGGACAATCTAATAAAATTAACACACTTGCAGAATGCACCAACAAAACTAATTTGATTATATCCAGACAGCTTAATGTTTTATATGGAGTTTCCTCAAAATATAACTATGTTATATCATGGCCAAATAATATGTATCATCAGGGACAATGCACGTCTCATGTAAAATGACCATTATTTCTAAAATATTACCAATGTATGACCAATTTCACCAGCAGCATAGAAAGCAAAAAGAAGTTGGCATCAGTGTCAGTGAACTGGTCACCAGTTTGAATGCTCGTGCCGTACACATACAAGGACATACAATTATCAGGACAGACTCAGACCATACTGTGGTGGAACCCACTAAGATAAGTCAAACAATTTCTAAAAAGGAATATTGCCAACTAATAATAAAAGCCACAAGTAATAATCATGAGAATCAGAGACAGAGCATGCACAGGCATCAGATTAAGGAGTCGGAGAATCTCAATCATCCATATCCTATACGTCATGACCTCAGAACACAAGGGATACCAGAGGATAGGTAAACAACTATTGAAAAGCCAGCAAGGGCACTAACAGTTAATATCCAAAAGCAAACATTACGATACACTACCACATTATAAATGTATTTTAGCAAGCACATGTTTTTAGGTGTCACAGTCTATAAAAGCTGAAGAAAGAAAATAAGAACTGTTCTTGCCTCCAACGCATCCTGCCGAAACTTACTTTTTTAATGGGGAAGCATTCTGCATGCATCACCATCAAAAACAAAAAGAACCAGCTGCAGGTTCATCCAGTAATCTGATGGACACCAGGAAACAGAAATGCCAGATCTGATAGATCCCTCAAGAAGAACAATGAGGGGCAGATTACATCAGTCCGATGGTAGGCGTCTCCTCTTCCCATAGTCTGCATCCCTTGAACGAGACCTATGATCCTCCTCTGGTGCAACACGTGATCTGCTCCTAGATCTCGAAGAAGCTTGTCCCCGATCCCCATCATCCTTGTAAGAGTCACGATCTTTTTGTCGATGTTCACGATAATCATCCTTTTCCTCTCTGTATCGGTGCTCCCTGTCGTACCTGTCCCTGTCCTGATCCCTCTCATCACGATGCCTCTTCTCAGAGTTCCCAGACCAGTCACGCTCCGACCCCCGTTCCTTCTCGCGTGAAGCAGGATTTGACCTTGTACTTTTTTCATTACCTGGGTCTCCATACCCATACTCAGAACCACCATCTTCACCACCATAACTCGACTCTCTAGTCCTTTGTCCATGTTCCTCGCCAGCCCATCCTCCCATGTTGGAATCATTCCACATTCCAGAATGAGGTCCATCCATCCCAGCATTCCCCATCATCCCCATTCCATTAGCAGCCATTCCCCTGCCAAAAAATGCTGGATTGACATGAGGAGACACACCAGCAATTCCCATCGCATTAACATTTGGAAAAGGAGGCATCATTCCAGGAAAAGCAGGACCTGGAAAACCTCCATAACCAGATCCTCGACCCATATAGGTTGGGTCAAACCCACCACCCATCATACCCTGAGGATGCATGAAACCACCAGGTGGACCACCAAATGCAGGTCCTCCCATCCCTTGCCCATAACCTCCCGCATTTCCACCAGCTCCAACACCAGGGGCATTTGGCATATTCTTTGGTCCCATATTGCCACCCATTCCCCTCATATGCCCACCACCTCTATTACCAACTCCTTGTCCTCTCCCCCACCCACCTCTTCCATACCCTCTGCCAGAATCTCCACTGGGATAATTTGTACCGCCACCTCTTCCTGCATTATCGTTCATAGGCCTCCTCCCCTGTTGCTGAGATTGAGGCTGGACTTGTGATTTATTCATATAAGAAGCCCCCATCTGCTTTATAGTTTGTGGAGAAGCAAATGCCACCACACAAGCACGCCCATTAAATATGTAGCCATTCATTCCTTCTTTGCATGCAGCTGCAGAGGCTGAGTCATAAAACTCAACCTGACAATAACCCTTGGATTTACCACTAGCTTTCTCATCGAAAAACTTTATCTCTTTAACCGGTCCATACTGAGACGAGACACTCTCGATTTCTGCATCTGTAGTCCACCAATGGAGTTCCCCTACAAAGAGCATAGTCGCACCATTGTCTCCAGCTGGCCTAATTGGGTTATCATTGGCAATTTGGCGATTCATGTTCGCATTAACATTTGAATGATTAGGCGGCACCTGTGAAACACCTTGGGGGACACCTCTGTTGGGATTATGCGAAGGCACAGGCTCATTGCCAACTTTACCTGACATGTCAACAGGGTTAAGGCCGGTATTCTGAGCCACAGGTGCCGGGCCACGGAACCCCATATTTGATGCTTGAGCATCATGAATAGTACCTGGAGCAACTGATTTTTGTGAAGTATTATTTGAGCCAATATTTGGTACCATTTCAGTCGGCAGCCGTTCCTTTGGGTCCGGAAACGGAACTCCAGTATTGGTATACTTCCCATCATTGGGTACTCCATGAATGTTTGCCTCTTTTGGCAAAATATTTTCTGGTCTAGGTTCAGGAACAGTAGCTTTTTGAGTCTGAAATCCCCCATTAACAGCACCACCAGCAGATGGACCTGATGCCTCAGACCGCTGAAACTGAAGGAAACCGTCACCAACATTAACATCATTGTAGAGATCATCATACTCGTCATCCTCGCCTATATTCTCATCCTCAGCAAGAGCAGATATTGCACCACCTCCATGATATTGCATCTTCTGTGGTGCTCCATATTCCTCCTCTTCATAATCTAATTGCTCTTCAGCCAAGGGGTCCATTTTCACTGATTAAACATAAGTAGATGTAAGAAAATTTAACATTTGACTACATAGAGCAAGTGGTAAAAACTATCGAGTCTAATTAAAAGCTACATGTATTCAAAGAAAAAGATTAGCTAAGCACTCAGCTGGAACACCTAAGGGGGAAGCAGCTAAATAAACCACAAAAATCAACATGATAGGTAACGTTGTTGCAAAAAGTAAAAAGAACAAAGAGCCTTCTGATAGACAACACATGTTAACACAATTTATTAGGAAGCAACAATATCTAACACAAACAATTTCTAGTAGACTGCAGTCAACAATATGCCGCTTGTTTCCCGTTTTCATAATAAAGAAACTTGAATACCCGTGACATAAATCTGTGTTCGACATTTAACCAACATCTTCTTCTATATTCTATAAATCTTCCTTGCAATAGGTATGTTGCAACTTTTTTTAATTAATATTGACCTCGACATTTTAAAACTAGGTCGGATCTGGTAAACCGCATTCTCGATAAGGCTGTAAAAATCAAAAAGCTCTACGCAGTTGTTTATATTTATCACTTGGATGTTACCTTTTGAACTGGCTCATCTTTTAAACTAAGACCTTAGCTGGAATTTGTGCGCTTTTCACGACTAAGCTAGAACATATAACAACCCTCTTTAAAAGCCTGAATCTATTTCTTTTCTTACATTCCTTCTTGGTGCAGACTATTCTGTCAGCTAATTTATTATTTTGTGGATAACCCACCCATTCGAAAAATACAAAACATCAGTATAATTACCGACATAAGTTATAACAGAACAAATAACATAGATATAATACTACTACAGGTAAAAAAAAACATCTCAAAACTAACCATCACAAATCAAGATCTAGATCAAACAAACACATAAATTCATGTCCAGATCTTTCCACAACAAATAAAATAGCCCATCTTCCATTTATAACAAAACAAATTCAATTTTCACGAACCCACCTCAATTAACCCAACAAAAACAAGCAAAACAAAACAAACCCCATATCCAGAAAATCAAAAATGATGCATAAAATGAACAAATCAGATATACCCATGTCATAATTTCACAAAATGAACAGAAATTTAAAACACCCATCAAGAGATTAGCTCAAAATTGAAGGAATTTACCGATTTGAAGTAAGAAAAACCAAGAACTTTGTAGAAGTTGACCTAATAAAAGAGGGGTGTTTCTTCTTTGTTTCTCTCTCTATCTCTGTATCTATAGATAGATGTTTGTATGTATATATCTCCCCTATCTTTTTCTCCCCTTGTAAAATACAGAGTTCTATCGGATTGGAGACAGGGTTTTGCTGCCAAGATTGGATTTTTCTTATTTATTGGATTGGGTCTTTACTATTGGGCTTTCCAATGGGCTTTTATTGTTTAATTTGTAAAAGAAAGGATATTTATAATAATTATTATAATATAATAAAGAATAATGAATTTGGCAAAAAAAAAAAAGAATAATGAATTTATTATTGTATGTATATACAATTTTATTTACTTTTACATAATTATTCAAAGATGTGTTTCTCGAATTATTTTATGTATGTGAAAGTATTTATTTTACTTATTGAGATATTTATATACGCAAAAAATTTGAATCAGATATTTGTTTATAAAAATTAAAGACAAAATCTCAAAATATAAATAAAAATATGCATTATATTACAAAATAAAATTCATTAATATTAATTAATATACCGCGTATTATGAAATAACATACTTTTGTTGTTGTGTGGAACTATTTTTCTCGAATTATTTGATATTATTTAATTATTTTACGATGTGTTTATCTGAACATTTTCGACGTTGTCAAAATATCGATTGAACTCACTGGGATATGTTCAATATCCATCAAAATATAAGAATCTTGTAAATCTTACAATAAACTTGTTGAGATAAGTTTTATATCTATCAAAATATAAGAATCTTGTAAATCACATAATTCATTGCTGAAATTTAAAGATTACAAACTTTTAAAATAAGTCATAACATCAAAATCTAAGCATTGTGTTACAACAAAAAATATTATTTATACAAAATTTTGAGATATAACATACCTTTATTCTCAAATCCAGATTCGCTTTTCTCCGTTTCTCTCCCATTTTTGTGACTGAAATCGCTTTGACTTGTATTTATCAAGGCATCTTTTGTTGTCGCTTCAGTATCGATTGTACCTGTTGGAATATTAGAATCTGAATTTTGTGTATCGTCTTCAAAACTGAAAGGGCTGTTCAAATCGAAATTGTGGCTATACGGGATGTTTAAATCGAAATTGTGACGCGTAGTCATTATCGTCAATAAAGACTCAATGAAGACTGCTTTTTATGTTGTTTACATAAATTTTTGACCACGCATGATTTATAAGCAAAAACGACAGTGGGAAATGAATTTCATTTGAATTTGAATGAAAACTTTTGGAGGGAAATTAATATTAATTCAAACATATTGTTGCAATATTTTTAGAAAACTTGTAACTGATATCATATCACGTTAACTTTAGTGTTATTCCAATTTATATACATATTATTCAAAAAGATAAGCGGTAATGTTTCTTTTTATGTAAATATTAAACTAGAATCACTCATGTTGAGTATATATAATTTGATCTCTAAATCCCTTTTATAACATTTATTCTTTTCAACATATTTCGTAATTTTTACCGACATACAGTCAATGACAATATCATTTTGCATCGCCATTAGCGGTAACTGTTATGAATGACGGACGATGGTGGCATGTTATAAAAAGTGTCAATAATGGTTGCAGGAGGTCAATTTTTGCAGTATAAGTGAAGATGATCAATTGATCATCATATAAATTATATATATAGAGAGAGAGGGTTACTCCAGTGAGAACTTCTTAAAATGAGAACCATGAGAACTTTTTTAATTTATCATATTTTGACTAATCTAAACATCAAACAAGTGGGTACCCAATATAAAAAGTGTATATAAAACTAGTCTCTCCCTAACTAGTCAAAAAAAAAAAATTCAAAAAAAAATTCAAAAAAAAAGTCCACTGCCACGTCATCAGTGAATTTTTATTTTTTTTTCGGCTAGCTAGGTGGAGACCTTAATTATATACATTTTTTGTGAAGGTGCCCCTGGCGGGGCCCTTCAAATGAATGAGATATTGATAAATTAGAAAAGTTCTCACGGTTCTTATTTTAAGAAAGTTCTCATTTGAGCAAGTGCCTATATATATATATATATATATATATATATACATGTATATATTTATATTCGAGAGATACATTATATATAAGATAGTGATTTGTAATGTACAAACGAGTGATTTTTGTAGTTAAAATTAGTGATTAAAAATTAGTCGTAGACTACTTTTAGTTTGTATGCTAATTTGGTGTGTATTAAAATAATATACACACACACATGTATGTTTTGAAAGTCATTCAAGAACGAAGTTTGTCAATAATTGATTGTGAAATTATAATTTTTACAAAAATGTTACTTTTTTTTATTCATGCTGAAATAAATTATTTTGTTAACGAATTAAATCTCAGATAATATAAACTTCATATCATAAAAATTGTCTTATATTCACTTTTGAGTTTGTTTTAAAAAAATTATCAGAGAGACAAACATCTTTTCCTCAAACTCTTATTTTTAATTTTTTTTTATTCGTAAACAAGGGTATTTATAAAAAAAATACTGCTTTTTTATAAGTTTACCATCTTCTGAAAATAACTGTGAATATATCTTTCGACTAAAATTAACTAAATACAACTTTCATATGTTATAAAGTATGCATAAGTATCGAATTACATCTTTCTCTACAATAGACATAGGCTAATGATTAGAAATCTGCTCTATTGTCGAAAATTGATCACTAGACTTAAGTTTTGTCGTTGCGAGTTAACCACCATCCTTAGTTTCTTGACCGTGAGTACACTTTCGATATTAAAATGTTGTATATATGTTAGAAATTACGAAATGAGTTGTGGAGAGTTATGTGAAATTCGCAAGTACTCCGGTCTTTATCCACATTCAACTATGTCTATGTTAATTGGTCTTATGGAATACTACTTTAAGTTGTATTTGTGATTGTTTTTAATTGAAAAATACTTTCAACGGTTTTTTTTAAAGTTACAATTGTGGTTACGTATATAAGAGCATCTCCCACCATTGGAAGCCTTTAACTAAAAGATGAGTTGTCATACTAAAAAAAAAAAAAAACTCATACTCCAACTATACCAGCCGTTGTCTATAATTTTAGTCAACCTTCTATCGATGGCTAAATTTGTCGAACCTCTACAGATCTGTAAGAAATATGTAGGAGCAAATACGTTTTACAATCATAATAACCATCTTTTAACATTTTGAAAAAACTCTTATTAAGAGCCTGAGTTTACATAATGTCTTACAGGTCACATTTAGCTAACGATTATAACCCTGAAGATGCCTAACTTATACTATTTGGATGTGCGGTCGCAAATGCAACTTTCGTATTTTTGTAAAACAAAAATAAAAAATAAAAAATGGCATATTTGCAATTTTTATTTCAAAAAATGTATTTCTGTAATTTTTTTAGAAAATTACTGTGTTTTTGCAAAAAACTTTCTAGACTTGGGTATCTGTGAGAAAACCTCAAAATAAAATGCTAATTTATATTATTTATTTAATTTTTATTATTATTTTCGTATATAACAATGTAATTTATTTATTTTTATAAATTTTAATTACACTTGCACTTTTTTAATAAATGGATTTTAATTATGTTATCCTATATTATAATACCTGAGTCTACCCAGGTATGCAGTTAACCAATCAGAAAAGAGGAATTATTTTAGGACCAATCAGAAGTCATTCCTAAATTTCAGACCAATCATATTGATTCTCCAACTTTCCTTCTACCACTATATACAGTTAACCAATCAGAAAATAGGAATTATTTTAGGACCAATCAGAAGTCATTCCTAAATTTTAGACCAATCATATTCATTCTTCAACTTTCTTTCAACCACCTTATGCAGTTAACCAATCAGAAAAAAAAGAATTATTTTAGCACTAATATTATTTATTATACAATATAATTAATCAACTCCTTTTCATTATCTGATTATAACTCAACTAATTAGACTCCTTTTCATTATCTAATTAAAAATAATCTAATTAGATAATAATAGAATTTGAGATTTACTTTAAGTAATTTAATTTAATTCAATTCAATTTATGAAAAAATAAATTATTTTAGGATGTTAACCAATAAAAAAAGAGGAATTAATTTAGTACCAATATATCATTCCTTATTTTAGGCCAATAATATTTATCCGTTAACTTTAGATAATTTTAAAACAAATCAGAGTCCATCCTCAAATGCAGTTAACCAATTAAAATGAAGAATTATTTTAGGACTGATCAGATGCCATTCCTAAATTTTAGACCAATCATATTAATTCTTCAACTTTCTTTCAACCACCTTATGCAGTTAACCAATCAGAAAAAAAAAGAATTATTTTAGCAGTAATATTATTCATCATCCAACTTTTCTTCTATTAAATTTTATCCAAAATATTAACCACATACAAGTTAATCATGAGTTAGTCAATACAATTTTTTATTATACAATATAATTAATCAGCTCCTTTTCATTATCTGATTATAACTAAACTAATTAGACTCCTTTTCATTATCTAATTAAAAATAATCTAATTAGATAATAATAGAATTTGAGATTTACTTTAAGTAATTTAATTCAATTCAATTCAATTTATGAAAAAATAAATTATTTAGGATGTTAACCAATAAAAAAAAGAGGAATTAATTTAGTACCAATATATCATTCCTTATTTTAGGCCAATGATATTCATCCGTTAACTTTAGATAATTTTAGAACAAATCAGAGTCCATCCTTAAATTTTTTTTATATGAATAATCAATAATTATATGTTTAGATCAATTTGATAAATCTTTTTTAAAATTATACGAGTCTCCACACCCTACAGATTAGAACGAGTTTTTTATTTACTCGATGGCAAAGAAAAACAGTTTCCTTATGTTGCGGTGGATAAAATATTAACATGTTACATGACGTGCATGGTCTTTCGAGTATTATATGATATATAAAATTATATATTTACTATTTTAGAAAATTAAATTCACACTTAGCCAATATAAACATCGTTTTTATAATTATAAATATATAATTATAATGTGATTGGTTAACTGCATACTTGGGTAGACTCAGGTATTATAATATAGGATAAATACAAGTTAGCATCCAGAATGACCAGTTTTCATAAACCTCACAATCCATAAAATTTATTGACATAAGTGAATTTTTACAAGATATACACTTTTACGGTATACTCGATTGAATTTAATAATTTTTATTATTTCATAAATATGTTAAGTGCATACAAATTATCAGAAATATGGCTATAATGACAATTATGCAAATTAAATGAATATGCGTATAAATCAATTAAATTATATAATATAATAATAACGACTGATATTAGGCATGTTCCACCCGATCCGATCGACCTTAACCCAACATTACTTTATTCAATAGAGGAAATTAAAAAACATTATGACCTTGAAATTACTCGCCCGCTCGCGTCCCCATTCACTAACTGGCTCCCCAGTTCTCATATATATATTATAAAAAATTTATACATAAATATTACAATATTGTTAAAATTAAAATAATTTTATACAAGTCCACCCATAAATTTTCATATGACTAAACAATATTTCTAATTTGTTGCGGTGGTTAAAATATTAACATGTATTACGTGACATACATGGTTTTTTGAGTATTATATAATATAAAATTAAATATAAAATATTTATAATTTGTTGCGGTGGTTAAAATAATTTTATACGATTCCACCATAAATTTTTATATGACTAAACAATATTTCTAATTTATTGCGGTGGTTAAAATATTAACATGTATTACATGATATACATGGTCTTTTGAGTATTATATGATATAAAATTAAATATTTCATATTTTATAAAATTAAATTCATACTCATCTAATATAGTGAAAATGCCCTAAATAACTAATATTTATGTAATGCATGCCCAAAATAACAAACGTCGAGTTTGATGCCTTTTTGATGCCTCTTTTAACCAATCAGTGGCGCATTCAAAGGATGCGCGTATATGAATCAAGTGATTTAACCACTACGGGGTACTTCTGATCCAAATAAAGACAACCCATGCATATTTCTTCATATCCAAAATAGCTTTGGACTCCGTGATGCTGTATGTATGATCATATATGTGTTTTCAAAAGCGAACAAAAAAAAATGACACGCATTCTGACTATGCGTGTTTGTTGGTCACGCATACTATATATGCGTAACTTGCAAGCAGATTCAAAATTTAGTCTAATCCTCACACACGATTGATGCTCATGCACAAAATCAGCCAAAGCATGCGCATTAACTAGATCCGCACTCAGTATTCGCATTCAGAGAATGCGACTCTTTGTGGTTATTTTGGTCCATTTTAGTGTGGGTGATCATTATGGACAATATGCGCAGAAAATGAGTTATATTGGATACTCACCCTCTAATATAAACATCGTTTTTATAAGTGTAAATTTATAATTATAATGAGAAAAATAATATAAAATAAACACAAGTTAACATACAGAACGACCAATAAAGAAATCTCACAATGACTTTACAATTTATTAGGACAAAATTTTCATTATGTTCGTGATTAAAATAGATATAAAAATAAAATATATTTATCTTCTTAAATTCATAAAATCTTATTTACATGAGTGATTTTGTTACAAATTTATACCTTTAAGGCATGCTCCATTGAATTTAATAATTTATATTACTTCGTAAATAAGATAAGTGCATACAAATTTTCTAAACTATGGCAACGAAAACTAATCATGCGGATATAAATGAATTTTTGCGTACAAATTAATTAAATTATATATTATAATAATAATGACTGATATCAGGGGATGCATCCACCCGACCCGATCGACCTTAATCTGACATTACTTTATTTAATACGGAAAATTGAAAAAATTTATGGCCCTCAAATTACTCGCCCAGCTCCCTTCCCTGTTTACTAACTGCCTCCCCAATCCTCATATATACTATAAAAAAATTCATACATAAATATTACATAATTGTTGACGATAATATAATTTTATATGTACATTTTTTATTCTCATATTAGTTTTCAATATCTCATATTATAAAAACAAATTAGTTTAGATCAACATCGGTGCAAATTCAGGATTCAGTATGAAATTGAGATAATTCAGATTTTGGATCCGAAACCGGGAGCAGGGATTGCATTCGCATTCCATGATCTCTAAACGATAGTCGATCCTTATATAATATTTGATTGAAAAGAAAATATGATTATTTCATTTCATATAATATGAGGGTGTTGAGCAGAGTATTTAAGAAATAATATCATTTTTCTTAAAAATTTATACCTATATTATGTAATAAAATTATATAAATGATAAAACAATATGTACTTGAATTTGTAAGTATACAAACTTATTTTTATTTTATAAAAATAACCATTCGGTGCGTAGCACGGGTAAAATGCTAGTTAATTGTTATATTTGAAATCTATAGAACAAATTGTAGAAAGAGACATAAAAAGGTTTATGATTCGAATAAAAATAATTATAATAGTTTTATATATTTGGATTGTGATTCGAATTATTAAAATAAATATGATTCATGTTCGAATTCAAATGTTTATTGGTATGAATCACAATAACTAAAATACTGCTGGATAGTGGATAGAGAGTGAACAACATTTACAAGCAAGAGCAAAAGAAATTTCCTTTATCAAGTTTCAAGTATCCAGAAAATCCAATTGCCACTACAATGCTGTATCAACAGTTGAATCACTATGAAATAAAAACTAAGCTGACACTATGATGATAAAACTAAGCTGAAACTATGATTAAATAATCACAATGAAAAGAATATAAAAGATTAAACTATGCAGAAAACTAACTGCCACTCATTTCTTAGCTGAAGTCGCAAGTAGGATCTGCCTACAGCAAAGGCATTGTATATCATGGCCGGCTCCAACGGCATCTGCTTGCTACCAAAAGAATGCAAGAAAAGAATTAAACGAGTCAGAACAAAAAATGTATACCACCTCCTGAGGGCTATCCTGTATATTTACTTGATAGCCAAATAGAGCTATCTTTCTCCGGTAGTTGCTTGAAACAATTAGCCATTTGATGTGTAACAACACAAACTACAGATGCTTTCAGAACTATCAGCTTAAATGAGTCTTTCTATCGGTAGAGATACATTCCCTTGAATACAGGATTAGTTCGACATATGCTTGCCCCATGTTCCTCGTACTCTGCTTTTGTATGACAAGCCTGATAAGCAGGTAATGATCAGAATTTACAGTGGGCGGTCAGCCAAAAAAATTCACATTCACCTCGTGCCCAATAATTGTTCATATGGGACTACTACTAATTTGCTGGTCTATAATAAATTCAGAACTACTGATATCAATGTAACAAGTTTTCCAGCTTTATTAGATCCACATCACCAACAAAATTTCTTGCTAGTGTAAATGTTCCCACGTCCATTTAAAGATGGCTAACAAGGTCCAAGTGCTGCTCTAAGCTTTAATAATCAGGGTTATGAATGCATAAATAGTTCTTCCTAAAAATAAGTGACAGTTGACTAACGATATTACTACATTGATATAATAGACAATGGCTATCAATCAGGTCAATCCAAGAGAAATCACCAACTTACCGTGATTAAGCCAGTAGAGCTCATCTAAAAGTGTGATGTAGGGAATATTCATATTGAGACTATATATAGCAAAGTTTTGAAACAATTTCTGCTCATGTAACGGATGGGTTATGCATTTAAGCTGGCAAAACACAAATGAGCCCACCCTAATTGGTAATGGGGCAGCAGGTCAAAAACAAACCAGTAAGTTTTTATAATCTAAACTTTTGTCATGCTTCTTCTGCTATGTTTGGTCCAATTAAATAAATTTGATGGGATGGAATAGATATTATACTACTTTGCGTGAATTTAATGTAATTTTTAACCACCACCCCCCCCCCCCCCCCCCCCCCAAAAAAAAAAAAGCCAACATCCAATCGACCCAAAATGGCAAATGAACTATTTAAGTTACTTTAGTGCTGAGTTAACAAAGGTGAAAATTTAATACTTTCTATAAAGAAAGCTATTCTTCATAGTCCTTTTGCTAATTTATTCTTGATAGCTTTATAATATGATGCATTTATATTTTTCTCCTTAAATTTTTAAGCAGGTAATCTACAAGTAAAGCACAAGACACTAACAAGCATGGTTGTCACGTCAGTGGACTACTGGATAAATTAATAATATACACATCTCATGTGTTGTTTTTCTCAACAAAAGCCCAACATTTCTATATAAATGGACATTAATTAGAAAACAGATATATTAATCATGAACACCTCTTTTATTTTCCATTCGATATACATACATATATATGCCGACTTAGCATATATACAGAGCTACACATACATAAACAGATATGTGGCAGTTTTAATCAGCTCAAACTTCAAACACACACACATATATACATATGCATATATGATATATTAGTTGTAATTTAACGGAAAATAAAAGTGAGATGAATAAAAAATTGTGGTTAGCATGTACCATGATCTCCCCAAGTAGACTTTTAGAGAACATACCTGAAAAAATTCAGGTGTTGAAGCAAGTACAGAGCCTCCAAACCAGACTGCACATCTTTGAATAGGATGACTAACCACATTGACTTCCACTGGTTTTGCCTGGTGAAAAAAGAATAAATCGTCATTCAAAGACGTACTATATATACAATAAAATCACAGAAATATACGAGAAACAACTTACTTTGATTCCTCCAATTCCCAGAGCATCAGATGCAAGAACTCGAGCATCCACTAACTTTTTTACATCCCTTTGCAATCTTCGGTGAAAATCTTTAAACATGGTTGATCCTCCAGACAATACTATATTCTGAAATAAAAACAAAAATCATGTGCTAAAAAATGTGCATAAACTACATGATAATTGGAGACCATCAGTGAAACCTGGAAATCTGTTTGATTATTCGTGCAATCAATAATTAATGGGGGAAAAACTTATGATGGATATCTCCAATAAAATAGTTGATAATCACCCATAAAGCAATGAAATATGACTGCTTTTCAAATTCTAAGTCAAACTTTGTAACTTTTAGCTGATTTCCGACATCTAAAAAAAAAAAAAAAAAACAAACTTTCTAATATATTAATAAAAATTTACCTTATACAAGGCCCTTCTTGTATCAATTGGTGTAGACTGAATACACTTATCAATCACTTCTGGTAGGGAGCTAGTGAGCTCACCACTGTATATCTCTGGGCTGAAAAATATCTGCACAAATAGGTCATACAACCATCAGACTATTTGAGGCATAATAGCATGAATCAGCACCTATGTCATGATGGCAGAACATGCTTTTATTATTTTAATTTAAACATTTTATATGATAACTCCAATGCATACTTTCAGATTGGTCTTTTGACTAACTAGCACATTATTATCAAAGAAACATTATAAGATTCAACAACCACAAAAAAAATTGGTAGAACTAGTTTAAACTCTCATTTCAAGGTACCTGTGTTCAAGATTTATCTTGATTAACCTGTAGTAATTGAACATAACTTCAAATTTCAAAGAGATTTATATGCAAATAACTTGCTTAGAACTTTTGTACCATACATAGGCTTTTCTGGTATGAAATGACAGAAGCAGCTTGTACCAGAAATCTATAGCTACAACTCAACTAAAGGAACCCCAAATATTACAATGTCCATTAAAAATCCAGACTTAAGGTTTTGTAAAACAAGAAATGAAAGAGTTGCTTTGGATGAATAAACCGATGACTACATTGATTATCAGATCTTGGTTCCGACAATTTCTTCAAACAAGATTGAAATGTTAAGAGTTGTATGAAAAAGGAAGGGAAGATTTGCAGACCTCAGGACCAAGAAATCGTTCATATCCAACATCACAAGTATATGGTGCTCCAGTCTTAGGTTTGATACCTCTCCATTGCTTGATATACTTTGCTGGTTCCTTATCATGCTTCTTGTATTCCTGAATGATGCAGTGCACAGACAATAGCTAGAGTATAAACATGATTAAATTTTAAGCTTATAAATAAATATATAGCAGTCTTATAGTAATCGGAAAGGACAGGTTTACAATATGCACAACCGGAAAATCGCTTCAATACCAAGAATGAAGAACATTAGGGAATACAAGTAACCCCCATTAGCTAGAGTAATACGATTGTAATGACAGAACATCAGGTTTTCTGTTTCAGCTTCTTTTGGGCTATACAATTTGCACAGAAATATTCATGATATCATTGCCAAAATATAATACTTTTAACTCCATTCGACATATTACGCATGAAGTCCCCGTGCACAATGAAAGAAATATCTCTACTTCCAATTCATAGGTACTTGTTTGCTTCAGCCAGAGAGTTACAGAAAGGTTACCTTGACAATATCAGAGCAAGTGTAGCAATAAGATTCCTTGACTTTTCGAGCTACATCAAGAGAATCTTCAGGAGGAATGTGTTCCCCTCTTTCCTGCATTAGAGAGTGTCAAAACGGATACTCAGCAAGGACTATAAAAGTGAGAGTCACACAAGAACAATACTCTCCTTGGTGTTCAATTACTTTGCAATTAGGTATACTACTATACTCTACTCGAGGTTCATAAATATATTTGAACAGGTTCAAAAATATATTGAAAGTAACACAAGGATGAAATTTAGGATGAAGTACCCGCATGAGTTGCTGGATAAATAAAGTTACATCTTTCCCTGAAAGAGGAATTGACCTAATGCTGCTACCAATAACATACCCATCTGCAACAGGTACAACATGGGTAGCCCCCTCACCAACATCTACTACCACTCCTGTCATCTCACACTGAAAAGTGCAGGTTTATATTAATATGCAAAAAAAAGATTGTGCAAGTAATTTTAAACATATCTGTAAAATCTAAATCTGCTCACTCATCTGAAAGCAGTAAACCAGCAATCAAATTCATAAAGGGATGGGACATAAACTTCTCTTTCCTATAGTAGTTTTAACTTTAAACAGATGGTCACATCTTTTGATAAAAACTCATCGGTCACATGAAATCTCCAAGTTCTAGAGTGTAAGAAATATGATTGCAGCTTGAGAACCATAGCGCAGAAAGGAAAAAGTAAAAGAAGTAATGTATGGAGTTGCAAATTAGATGGGACTTGATTAATATATAATCACGAAGAGCACTTACGTTTGGGAACATCATTCATCATATCTTTATTTCTACTCGTGTAAAAAATTTAAGGTTTATAAACTAGCTTTCTCCTCTTCATTTGAAGTGATCCTCTGTCCATAATCCATTTTCTATATAATGCACCAGATATTATTGAACTTCTACACAATCCACTAGATAGTATAAGAACTTACAGTAAAATTAATTCTGCTGTAAAAAAGTATCTTTTTTAATTATAAACCTTGAACTACAGATCATCTTAAATAACTATCAAACAGTATAATTAACACCAACCTTGGATGTAGTATATCCTGCTGCTAGAGCCAGCACAGGCTGCACCGCAATGTAAAGACCTGGAACATTAAACGTCTCGAACATAATTTCCCCTGTATACTCCCGACTCTCTGGTGCAGTAAGCGGACTCTCGGTCAAAAGAAAATAATGATCCTCAGGATCACACCGCAAATAATTAAATATACATTGTTGCCAATACCGTTCCATCGCATCCCAATTCTCAACCTGACCATACTTAATAGGATAACTAAGATTATAAGCATTACTAGATCTTGATCTCGAAATTCCCTCATCGCCAATAAAAAAATCAAGATCAGCCATCACCCCTGCACTATGTTGCGCCAACCAATTATTATTCTTCACCGCACTTCTTGGCTGATTAACAAAAGAATCATTAACAGCTACAACAGTAGGCTGTACAAAACACGGCTCGACATTACCCGCAAACCCCATTTTCGTATACCTGAAAATTTTGAAAGAGACATTTAATCAAACATCTGGTGTTCATAATCACAGACACAGCAAAACTCAACCTTAAAATCAAAAAGATCACATACCCGGTTCCGTTGTCAATGACAATAGCTGGGCGCGAGATGGGGTCCATGAGAATTTGAAATTAGGGTAAAAAGATTGAAACTTTAAGAAAAAAGAGGTAAAATTGATGGGCAAATGGCAATGAAGATCATAGTAGCAGAATTTTAAGATTTTAATTTTTTTTCTAAGATTAAAATTACAATGGGGATTATTGCAATTGCAATGTGTGTCGAAAGATTGATTAATGTTGTTAGTTCTGTTAGTTGTAATAAATATGTTTGATTCTTTACTTCGCAATCAAACAACTCAACAACTTGTTCTATGAGAGTATAATTTCCTATCTCTATTGCTTGGAGTCGACTCCATTGCACCCGACAATTAGCTCGACGTCGTTTTGATCGAAATAAATTTAACTATAGATTTTTTATTTAAAAGTTTTCATGATCATTTCAAAAAATAAAAATAAAAATTTCATGATCAAACTCTCACATCACATAGTCCATTGATTTCTTAAATTATATTTTGAAAAATAATATAATAATAGAACCTAAACAAGTCGAGTAAATGAGATAAAAATCGGTAAAAGATATGTATCATCATTGATTAATAAATAATAGCGTTTGATGTAACTAGTTTGTAGTTTGAAAAGTATTAATATTAAAATTTTGTGTTGGCGATTTTCAGTTTTGATATCTATTTCAAATAAATTTTGTATAAAAAAGTTTGGAACACAAGTTGAAGAAGAAGTTTAAATTAAAGACACTTTAAAGATATTTCTTTTCAAATTTATTAGGTTCTTGATTGAGATGCTTCACTTGTGTTTAAAGTCAAGAAGTTTCGACTAATAACTCAACTCTCAGACTCACAGCTGGGCAGCCCATAGGTGATAGGTGTTCAGTGTTATAATTGTGTGTTCTAATCTTATCATTGTCCATGCCTCTTTATCCACTCATGTTCACTTAATTTGACATTTGATAGTTACTAGTTGCATTGTGATAGCAGCTCAAAAATTTACAGGACAGATCACAGATTGTGTCCTTGTTATTCAGTGAAATACTGAAATCTGAATGCAAGTTAATTACTTTTACGTCATGAAACAAGACGGAACAAAATTATCATATAATTTGGATTTTGGTAAGGTGTTCCTTGGCCACTTGAGCACCCAGTTACAGACTTGAAATTTTGCTTCAGAGAGTACTGAGTTTGAAAAATAAATTCAAAATAAATAATTTAATGTGAAGAATTGAATTTCTTGCAGGAAATTTGAGCTGCAGCCATGCAGTTGGCCAGTTGCAGGCTTGCAGCACAACACACCCAGAATTCCTTCCATGTTTTCCTCCCTCGAAACTGTTTGCCAGCATGGTTTTGTTTCTTTGTCTTGTCTTGCCGAGTTTCTGCCAGCTTTGCTCTCCTTGCAGCAATAATGGGCATGGCCTTTTTGTGAACCTTGTGCCGATTGCTTAATTATCCCCAGTCTGCCAATAAATACGGCCACACCAATTATTATATGAAGAATCCTTGCTGCAATTTTGCTTGATGGTTTTCCTGTGTTACAATTTGCTTATAATCTGTAATCAAACTGGATTAGAAAATGAGGACTTTCTGCATTACCTAAAGAATAAGAAAGAAAACTTGCAAAACCTAACAAAACCTATCAAAGACACTCAGACTAAAAATATATTCTGAGAAACCTTTTTGAAAATGAGAGCAAGACAGGTTGAGGTATCAGCTATTCAATGGATAGACCTTGTTTGGTCAGAACTCAAAACTTTTAACTAAAGAGAATTAACAGATCACCATGTGTACAACTTCTTTGTCGCAGACAATATGATGTTTGGATTCCTCACTGCTTGAATCATCACAGTCATCCTTCCCAAAATTCTTGTAACTGAGTAGAACTGACAAAGCAACAAGGATGATTCCAAGGAATCATCAACATACAAGTGATTCTGAACGAAAGAATTACAATGTTCAAGGACTATTGCACATCATTGTGAAAGACGTAGAAATAAATTAAACATAAACAAACTACTACGAGTAAGAAGATGATCAAGAAAAGAAAGGCATAGGAAATAAATTGGCACGGTCTTTGCGAATTATGATTTCAACATAATCGATGTATATTAGGAGAAAATCCTCATTATTATTATTACCGGGACTCTAATCCCGTTTGTAACAAACATGCTAATTTATAGTATTTCAATATATTAAAAATGCCTCCTTAAAATACCACATCAAAATTTAAAGTTGGTTTTTTGAAAGAAACTCCCATTTAGGAATCCAACAATAAAGCAAGTACAAGACAATGATTATTCAAAATAAAAAAGGGAAAGAATGAGAAAATGGACGAGCCAAACAACCCCTTATTATCCCTGAATAAAGATAAAATTTGCACTACTAGTCTGCTGGTGAGTAGCGAGCTTCAAAATTTTTTGAGTCCCTGAAAAATGAGACTTGAATTTGTCAACAAACAATCCTTAATTTCAGTGGCTCTAAGAAAAGACTTCCATTCTTGCAAATTCTCAAGCAGCCCCCAGGTTACTTTCTTCGTTTATGAGTTTCTTTTCATAAAGTTTGCATCTTTATTCACATATTTGAGTTTGTTTGTATGTATAATATGATTTGTTTACATAAAGTTGCGATCTTTATTAACATATATGAGTTCTTTTGTATGTATAATTTGTTACAATACAATTTGCTTGAGTTTTGGAGGTGGGTTCATTTGTTTACCCCTGTAATGTTAAAAATGCATTTAAGAAGTTATGTTTAGCTCAAATGGTTAATTATAGGGAAGTTATTGTTTTTGTGAAGTTTGTAATTTAATAGATGTTTTGATGGTTTAATGATAGGTGAAATTGGTGGTAATGCTTTTGAGATTTAAGAATGATTGGTGTTGTTTCATGTTTGATGTTAGGTTGCTAAGAAATTAAACTTAGGCGATGAAGATTTTGTTTCAAAATTGCTTGATAGAAGATGGGCATTAGCAAGCCCGGAGACAAAAATTCACCAAATAAAGGTGTCCAGACATCACAAGCATAAGCAAGCTGGATACTTCGGAAACTTGTCTTTCAAAAACAACTCGAATCCTCTGTTGGGTGATGGCATGTTGGAAAATAGCAACGATCATGCATCCTTCTATGTTGTCCGGGATGATTTGCTGCATCCGCTGGTGAATGGTAATAAGGCAAGGAAATTAGATGGACTGCTTCCTCTACTCGAAGATAACTCTATTACAGATGTGGTGAGATATTAGCTCCATTCAACCATTGGCTTAATGTATTTCATTTACTTCCACACTACATATACTTCTCCTTTTCTTTAGAATTTTGGTTGTAGTTGTATGATTATATATATGTTGTTAGTTCAGTAGATATGTCATCATATCAGGGTATGCATCAAAGTTTTTGTGACAAATTTTGGCATCTAGAGATATTTGATTATTTGCAACCGCTTTAACTTGCACATCGATTTTTTAATTCTTTATGAAGTTTTAATTTTTGAGAAAGGATGCATCTTTTACATGTGCTCTATTCTAGAGATATCTATAGTACAAGATTTTAGCTTCACTAAAAACATCCAAGACGAAACAAATATTTGTTTGAGACAATTTTGTGTTTTAGTCACATACATATGCTAAAAAGAAAACTTAAGCTTAGCATCTCAAGAAACTTCCATGACAGAATAATACCCCCCTTAAACGGTTTTTTTAGGTCACATGTGGAGGGTGTCAAAGTGCACATGCTGCAGCTGTTGGTATGTCATATAGCTTCCTTTGCCAAATTAGAATGTTCTGATGAGCGTCGAGCTTTAATAAATCCATCTAACCTATGGCCTAATGAACTTCTAAAGCTTACTAATCTGGAAATGGTCATTTCTGACTGATCATATGCATGTCTGGCAGCTGTTTCATGCGCAGAGAGAGGACTGAACTCACATTTGCTTCTTCGTGGAGAACCACCAGAAACTGCCACTGGATATGGTCTCATATCTATGATATATGGAAATGCCACTTATGTTCCTAGAACTCTGTATGCAAAGAGGGAGACAATGCTTGCCAATCATGCCGAGTTTATAGCTGGAAGTTCTGGATCTGTTGTAGCGCTTAGTGATTTATTTGAGGCTTCAATCACGAATCATGTATCAAAGAAACCAATTTCAGCGCAAATAGATGCACCTAGGTTGTCTGACAATATTAAAAAAGTTTCTATCATCAATGAAGGTGCAGGTGATGCTGCGGGGTTACTAGGTAATTGTTGTATTGACTTTAAAGGACTTGATAGTTTTACCCCTCCATTAAATATGTTTGCTCTTTTGCAATAATATTATTTATTGCTTATTCATCATATATCAAGATTTACTTTTGAATCGCTTTTATGGTTCCACTTCTCCGTGTCATTTTAGTTGTTGCTTTGTCTGTGTTATAGGTACAATTCGACTGGTGCACTACCTATCCCGAGATCATATATTTGGAAAAAATCAGCCGCTGAAGGTTGTTGTAGATTCTGGTACTGGGACAACTGCAGTTGGTTTGGGAATTGCAGCCTTATGTTTAGGGTAAATCTGAGTTTGTAGTGATTGTCCTCCCGTTAAATCTCATAAAGTCTCACAAAGTTTGGTCAAAAGCTTGTGTCTGTAGAGCTTTCTTTATCCTGAAAAATACTATTAATGAAGCTCTTAATGTATGATGTTTCTTTTGTTAGGCTCCCATGGGAGGTAACTGCAGTGATGCTGGCTGATACCTTTGATGGATACAGAAATTTGGAGCAGCGCTTGGTTACTGAATTCCTACGTTTCTGTGCTTTTTCTCTTTGTGCTGAAGTTGTAGACAGATTAAACGATGGACTTGTACATTGGTTGGAACGTCCTCATCCACGGAAGTACATAGTTTCAAACTTTGCCAAAGTTTCCTTTATTCTTTTTAGTCTCTGCCCTGTGAAATGCTAAAGTATAAATGTTTATGCCATATTCAAAAACAACAAAGTTTCTGTGCCTAGTAAGCTCCTCAGATACATCCGTCATGCTTTTATAGGTCACAATTCATAGGTCTGATAGCTTTGTTCATGGTAAGAAACTAATTTTTGGCTCAACTTTTTAGTTTCATAGAAAATTTTCTGAAACATATCTACCGGAAGTCGTCTTTGCAATCAGTATGTTTATTCTTTTAAGTTTGGCCCTATCACTTGTGTGGTAAATTTCGATTTGACTTTGTGTTCTACCACGTACTAGTAGTATACTACAATACTTAGTAAAACGAAACAATGTCTTCTTAATTGCTCCAACTTTGGTCCATATCAGTGCTTTCTACAATGTTGTGAAATATATTCTGCCATTTTAAAGGGCCATGGTTTATCACTCTTATATATATTTTTTGTATTTGAACTGATTTGAATGCACATGAAAACATTCTCTCACCACACAATCTGTTATATTTTCTTTTCCCACAGATTTGGTAATGTTTTGAAAGGGGAAGTTGAGAAATGCCAGCAAATAGCTCAGCAAACTGGCATCCTTGTCGATCCCATATATACATTAGCTGCTTGGGAGCTATCTACGACACTTAGTCAAGAGGAAGTAGGTGGTTCAAAAATAGTAATGCTTCATACTGGGGGAACACTTGGCATGTTTGGATTAGCACAACGGTACAAGCCTTTCTTCCGATTATCTGAAAAGGTTTAAATGTCCACTTAAGTTTGCTGGAGATAATTGTTTTGTGTCCACATGCTCACACTTATCTTTGCCTTGGCCTTTTGGTTATGAAATGAACAGAAGTTTATCCCATGTTAAGTCAGTTATCTGTGAGTCTGGATACACGTTTTCTGGAAATGGTAATTGCACATACAAATGTAGTACCAAGAAAGTATTTGTAATGGTTGATGGGGATGCATGGCTACAAGGCAGGCCACTGGCTCGGCTCCTTGGTGAGTTTAGCTTTGTACTGTTAAGGTGTTCGGCAGTTAACATTATCTTTTCTGGGCTTTATTTATATAAAGTTGGGTTACTATAAGTAACATAGGATTTAATTATCAAATTATTTGATTCATTACAGTAACATAGAATATCCTTTTTTGTCTGCAATTTGTTAAACCGACACAAAGACAATTTTAAAACAAAGTTAACCTATAGAAAATATACCGTTTCTGCATACTGCAATGACTCTAGTTTTGGTGTATAGTTCATGGACATATAAACAATATTCTTGATCACAACTCCCTGGGTGACTTGAGTGGTGATGAAACGGTCTCAGGTCTCACGAGAGCGATACATAGTTGAGCATTGTGATCAGAACTGTTGGATGTTGTGCTAGTCACCCTCGAGGAGTAGTTGAGAATTAAGCGTTTTGATCATAACGGTTGGATGTTATGCTAGTCACCCTCAAGGATTAGTCGAGAGTTAAGCGTTATGATCATAACGGTTGGATGTTATGCTAGTCACGTTTCAGGATTAGTCGAGATCAGCACAAGCTAAACACACGTCCCGGTAAAATAAAAAGAGACATTCTTGATCACAGAGTTACTTTTGAATTATTAATACCCCACATGTAGGTAAGTGCTAACACAATAAACATGACTTCCAAAATCCCATCAAGCCCACCTAGTTGATGTCCATATTATTAAAAACTGTCCCTAGTCACTAATAAGTCTGTGTCGCCCACAAAAACATGTCTCCTAAAACTGGCCGAGCCGCATAATCTTGTGGTTCCAAGTCTCTGGTAAAACTCGGACCATTGCGGTGCCATTCCTTCCTTGTAACAGGGGATGGAAAACCAGGAACCAGGATACGCGATACTCTAAAAATTCTTTAAAGTAGCCTAATATTTACACGTTTGTCTGCGTGTGAAATCGACAGTGATCAGTCGGGCTTACATGTATATATCTTGAGAGATTGCAGAGAAACAACAGAAAAATAAAAAATTATAGGAAGAAAGGATGAAGGATGGTGCTTCAAAAAGTGTAGGAGAAATCAAAGATGGCAAGCTCCAAAAAGCGAGTGCCCCAGAATCTTCTACATTTGAAAACCCGCATGTCGCATACCTGTGAAGAACATATTTTATGCGAGTAGGGTTGACAGACATGAATCAAATCCGGACTTGCAGTTTGATTTAGACAAAACTTAAAAATGTCCCATAAATCATATGTCTGACCCGAAATGACTTGAAATTATAATTTCATTCTTAAAACTTACAATTTGAAATTTCAATTTTGTTTGATTTTGAGTAATTTGAACTTAACACCTGTTTATCGACACAAACACAATTTGTTATCTGAAATTACCATCCGATGAACATGATATACCAAACTTATGCATGGATTGAAATATATCGCATATCATATCACAAAGAACATGTTTTATCACGAGAACTTCCAAAACAGATCAAGTATCAAGTGAAAAGGGTTCTGCATGAACTGAAATACATCACATGCAACATTCACAATACCAGATGATCAGTCCATGGCCTGCGACTGGGACCATAGTACATGAAATGGTTTATAAGTTTTGACCCGAATAAGGTTGTTTGATATTGAATAATTGTATAAATGTAGAAAGTGTGGAGCATGGCAGCCAGACATTCACGGGCCTCTCGTCAAAATCAATTTAAACGAAAGTCTTGTCCGACTATAATCAGGACCATTATAATGAGGGGACACGGGGCTGAGTCACCACCACATGGGAGCTCATATTTATACGCTTGACTGGTGCCTCTCATAAAAATGCTAATACACTCTCTGAAATCTTTAAAGGAAAAGGCAGAAATAGACAATCTGGGGATGAAAGAAACATCACTATCACTTGCTTTCTGTAAGCCCTGAAAAGGGCCATCTTTTGATATATGTGTTGTGTAAAGAGAGTGGCTAGCCCTGTGCATTACTAGTGGGAAAGAACTGGGGAACACACCAGAACAGAACTTAGTTGAAGCCTAGTGAGCTACTAGTAGTACCCATGCTACTTATTATATGGATCTGGAGAGTGAGACAAATTTGTACGCCAATAGGCAATAACCATGTTTAAAGGGTTTGATCACTTTTTTTTAAAAAAAGTTGTTAATCTAATAACAAAAAATCATACGGCATCTATATCTTTGATTAATCGCATGTTCTCATGAATAGATAGTTAAACGGTATTTTGAATATAATATATATATAAATATAAGTACCCGCTTCATGCATATTCGTTGAGGTACGGATACCTTTTTGATGCCCCTGACAGAGCTATCGATCATAACTGCGATTCCATATGAAATTCGAAATAAAAGCAAACCAAAAACAATTTAATCACGCAAACTTATTTATGTAATCTCTTTATAAGTTAGTACGATTTTTGTTTACTTGGGATGAATAATTCAAATACGACTTGTTCACAAGTCGATTTACAGAAATATAAGTAAAATATGATATAAACTGGTAAATTTCCAGCTTTATGAATATTCAATGTCAATTCGAACAATAATCCACCGAAAATCCAATAAAAATTAAATAAAGTTCAATTATTACACAAGAATCTACCTAACTATCGGAGTGATCTAACAAGATTTATGTTTACAGGATTTCTCCTGAAATTTATGGAACCCCGTTCTTTAGAAACCAGTAAAAACATGGAGCAACAAAGGTTTACCGGAAGTGAGATCAAAGATGTGTAAATTTGAAAACCGGTGCATCTAACTGTAAACAAACACATTCTAGAAAAGCGTGTCCTAATACATGTACATTCGTTAAACAAAACATCCCACACAAAACCATATGTTAATGTGTGTATATAAACCACAGTCCACGTAGTGCGTTACATAAAAATACACACACCATTTCGTCCACAACAAATTTTACTCACAGAGACAGAGACCAAAGCACCACTTCTTGCTGTCACTCACTCGGGAACCTCAGCTCGAAGTTTTCAAGAAACCAACCGCAAAACGCTGTCGTTTTGCTCCTTCCCCGCCGGAAACTCATGGACAACTCCGGTTTCGTGAATTTCTCCGGCATGCTCGACCCCGGCGCCCAGGAATTCGTCCCTCCTAGCCTCTTCCCAACCCCTCCTCCAGTATTCTACTCGTATCCATATCCGACACCAAATGAACCCGCAGGACTGAGTATACAATATCCTGCGGGTTCATTTAATGATCCCGCGGGTTTGATAAACGAACCCGCGGGATTATCGTACTCGTACACAAATACGAATACGATAGTAAATGAACACTACGCTCAGGTAGTGTTTCCCCAGTATGTAAGAGTGGACCCACCACCACTCCCTGTGTCATTACCGCCACCTTCAAACACGCCGTCACGAGCACTTCTACTAAGCTCAGTTCCGACGGAAGTGAGTGAATCGACGGTGAGAAGAGACCTTGAAGTGTTCGGAGATTTGAGAGCTGTGGAGATGGAGAGAGTCGGAGAAGGAATCGTGGCCGTTCATTTCTACGATATCAGACATGCAGAGACGGCGCTTGTGGAGATTCAACAACAACACATGCAACAACAGCTTAGGCTTCGACAGCACTTTGAAGCTGTGTTGGTGACGCAGGACGAGGCTGCGTTGTGTAGGTTTCCCGCGCCTGTGCCGCCGCCGGCGGTGGGGCTGGTTTCCGGGAGGGCTGTGTGGGCCCAGTTTATGTTTCCGGCGGGCGGGAGGTACCCGGAGGCTTATAATCAGGGCAGTCTTGTCATTTTCAATGTTGACTATCAAGTTCCAACATGTTATCTCAAAGAAATTTTTGAAAAATTTGGTACCCTCTTTAACTCTAATCAAGTCCCGAGTATTGTCATCAATGTTTTTTGATTATATTTGTTGACTTTTTAATGGTTATGTTAATTTGAGAATTTTTGTGTTTATGTATATGAATAGGATGTGTAAAGGAAGTGAGAGAGACGCCGATGAAACAGAATCAGAGGTTTGTCGAGTTTTATGATATAAGAGATGCGGCCAAGGCTTGTGTTGGAATGAATGGGAAGGAAATCTATGGGAGGCATCTTATAATCGAATTCAGTCGGCCTGGCGGTCACAGTAGAAGATTCACCAAATCGAATCACAACAAAATGAATTATGTTTCCGGTCATCAGCAGAGAAGTCCTCGGTTGGTGGCACCGCATCAGGCATTGTGTGCTGAACGGTCACCGGCATTTGGTAGCCGTTTGCAGTCTCAATTATCTGTTAGGAGTACGAAAAACCCTAACGGGAGCCGGAAAACAAGTCCTGGCCAAGGGGCAGAAGGGGCTGAGATTCCGAAGAAAAATTTGAAGAAAATTGGCGATCCTGGCACAAATAATTTGAAGCAAGTGAACGATAAGAAAGTAGCTGATTGTAATAGCAAAGGATGGAAAGGAATAGGATCGGTCAAGAACGGAAAAGAGTACGATCCCCGATTCCTGATCAACGAAGATTCAGTCATGTTGCCGCATTGCAGCGATCCCAGAACCACTGTGATGATCAAAAACATCCCAAACAAATACAGGTGTTCTAATTTGTTTAATTGAACGAATTATTTAATTTGTTTTTGGCGAGTTAAATATTTATTGACTCTATTTGAATTGTTAAACTATACTCTTTTGGAAAGTGCAGTCAGAAGCTACTGCTCAATATGCTGGATAACCACTGCATTCACTGTAACGAGCAGATCGCTGACAGCGATGCCCAGCCCTTGTCTTCCTACGATTTTGTTTACCTTCCTATTGATTTCGTGTAATTTATTACTAACCGTAAACCCTAATTCATCGTTTATGCCCGTGATTATCGTGTTTGCTTGATTAATTGTGTTTCTGTGATTCAGTAACAAGTGCAATGTGGGATATGGATTTGTGAACATGACTTCCCCGGAGGCCACATTGCGGCTTTACAAGTCGTTTCATCTTCAAAACTGGGAGGTTTTCAACTCGAGAAAGATATGTCAAGTAACTTACGCTAGGTTGCAGGTAATAATATAATTTTTTACAATTCCAATTTTCATATTACGAGATCTTGATATATTGCACGGCTAAATAATATTGGAGAGGATATTTTGTTATAATTATTAAAGGCGTGGAAGAACACATAGTTATTACAATTCCGATTTTCATGTTACGAGTTCTAAAAATACTGCATGTCTAATTAAACATAAAATGGGATGTTATGGGCATAGAAGCACATTTGTTTGTAGATAGGAAATTTCCGAGTTTCATGTTACCAATTCTTGGAATATCGCATGTCTAGTTAACATTGAATCGGATGTAATGTTTTAATTGAAGGGCGTGGAAGCGCTAAAAGAGCATTTCAAAAGCTCAAAATTCCCCTGCGACGCGGAGGAATACATGCCGGTAGTGTTCTCCCCGCCCCGCGACGGCCACACACTGACGAGTCCGGTCCCGATAATCGGCCGTGGCGCCGTAGCCGAAAGTAACAACACTGATAGCAACTCCTCCGTAACCACCACCAAGGACAATGAAGAGGAGTGTTATGACGGAGAGCACGAAGGCCACAATGTCAATGATATTAATGGTGATTGTGACAACGATTTGATTAGCCGCGGCTGCGACAGTGGCGGTGCTGAGACGGCTCTGGAGGCGATGAGATTGTTTGACGAAAATTTGTAGCGTACAGTAGTAGATTAGCTTGTAGTTCCTTCGTACTGTGATAATGTATGTTCGTTTATCATTGTAATAGTTATTCAAATTCAATGCAGAAGTATTTATGTTGTGTTTGGTTGGGGTGAATGATTCCGGAAGGAATGGAATGAAAAATGAACTATTTTATGGACAATTTTCAAGAAATTCATTCATTCCTCCATTCCATTCATGTGCTACATTTCACACCTTCAATTTGAGATGGAATGCTCCATTCTCCCCATCCTCAATTTCTTCTCAAATCTCATCATAGCAATTTTGCACTTCCTCATTTTTTTTTCAAAATTTGCTTCCTATCTTTATTAGTTTCAAAGTATTTTTACTCATTTCATTCCATTCCATTCCATTCTCCCCAACCAAACACAACATGTGCCTGCCTTGTTTAAAAAAAATCTGGATTAACTAATCACCGATTAATTGTTATAAGATACTCCCTCGTCTTATTTTAATTGTCTCATTTTTATTTTTGTTGATCAAATTGACTAATTTTTGACTAAAGATTATGAGTTATTTTTTCATTATTTTAAAAAACTAAAAATTACATCATAAAGTAGATTAAAAGTTAATTCTGGTGATAATTTTTTTTTTTCACTTGATAAAAATATTAATAAATTTGAGTAAAACTTTGGTCAATTTGACCAGCACAAACTCATAGGTGACAACTAAAATGAGAAGGAGGGAGTAGTTTACTGATTTGAGTTGTAAAATTTTACAGTATTATTTTTTATATTTTTTTTGAAACAAACATAAAAGACTTTTTGTGGATTATGAGCCCGTTTTGGTGAGTTTAAAACTGGATTATAATTTGTGATTTAATGTGATAAATAATTAAGAGCTTATAACGTGTGTTCGAGTAATTTTGATTTATTAATAATTTACAATTACCAAAAGTATAATAAAAAATAAAATGATTTATGAATAATTTATAATTAAATTTTAAAAATTTTAAAAATTTAGGTCAATGAAAAAAATATTTAAGTTGATACATCGCTTATTCCTAAATTTTTAAATCAGCATTAACAAATAATTTTCCAACTTAAAATGAAATATTATTAACTTAAAATTAAAAATTATTTAAAATCTAACTTTAGATCCAGATAAATAGACTTATATATCTAATAATCTGCCTCCAATTCTTCAACTATCCAGTTACTGTGTGCGGGCATTGAGTGCATATCTAGATATGGAGGCTACAGCAGAGACGACAGTAGAAAGGATCTACTATATAGGCTACTACTAGTATCGATCTTTTGATTTTCTCTTTAACATCCAATTTTGAACTTGTCTATGAGTCAATCAAATCACTGCTGGAAGACTAGTAGTAGATATTTAAGCTATTTTGCTCAACAGCAACAGTGACTGAGGGAACAAGATAACTAATCCTAACTAGTTTGGTTCCGGTTTGTAATTCAAGACTTGGTTTTACAATAAATCTTAAATTTATTTGAACCGAAGAGTTAAGTAAAAAGTATTGTTACGTTGAATAAACATTAAACACGCACAAACAAACACATTATTGGTTACTCAAACACTGTATATATGTGGTTGAATTAGTTAGTAGCGGAAAAGCATCCAGCGGATAAAAAGATGAGTTTTATACTCAGAGATTAGAGAGTGAAAGAGCATCATGTGAATGAGTGGGTGCATGACAGAGAGGTAAAAGCCAGAAACACACCAGTAATAATATAAAGTGGACTGAGTTACTGATCCAAGTGCCAGTGCTTGCATATATTGCAAGGGGATTGGTTTGACCTTGAGAGATACCATTCCATGCATCACTGGACTCTCAACTCTCAAGCCAATATAGCTGCCCTTTGTACTATTTTTCACATCATTGGATTCTCTTTACACTTATGAAACGCTTGGAACATGATTAACGAGTCGGGTCAACGAGAACCAGAATTTCAAATCTATTTGTTAATAACTTCTGGGTTAATAAATATTATACAATGGGAAATTATCCCACTCAATGAGCAAATTATTCCTCACACACCTCATTTCCATATCCTTCATTCTCATTCTCATCTGTCATACGAACGTCTTTTTAATTTATGATAAAATTGGTTTATCAATATTGTACTGTACTGGTATATCCTAGTCGAAAATTCTGTACTGGTATATCATACTCGAAAATATTGTATAAATATAAATATATAAGTACGATGCATATCTGCTCTTGAATTTTTTTAACATATATTATTCTTGAAATATACGTTAATTTTAAATTCTGATTCCGGTGCTAACACGGTGTTCAACGGTTTAAAAACCCACAACCGTTGATTTGAGATGCCAGAAATGTGTAAATTTTCATTATTTGTATGTCAGGTGCAGTGGTGCATCAGTCTTTTAACTCTTTACACCTGAGATGGTATGGGGATTTGACACGTGGCCCACCTGAGTACCTGCCACGTTGTCAGAAAGCCTTTGGTGTGGTCCCGGGGCCCTGCACAGTTTGATAGAGTAGTCGTTCACGAGGAGGCACAAATGGCCGGGACCAAACTCATAACAAACCTCGTATTGTTCCTAGCTACCTCCATGTCCCGCTCAAATTTAGTTCAATGCAATCATAATTTATTTTTCTCAATTTTTCATTTTGCTGCATGTAACGTGGAAACCGGTATCAAAAAAATCGTTGCTGAAATTTACATATTTTAAAGTAAATTCACAGATTTTGAGGTGATGGTAGATTTATGAAGGTGAATAATGTCCGTATATAAATTTTCTGATCTTTTTTCTTTAAATAAAATTATAATATATAAAGATTTATATAATTAAATTTTTAAAAAATTAAGTTATGAAAATATATTTTATACGGATATTCTAGTGTGTGCTCATGATAATCATTTTGTGAACCGTAGCCAGATTTCTATGGATTAAAATCTCATTAATAAAGATGATCCCACAAAAATTATCATCAATAAAAATCTTTTATTTTATTTTTTGAAAATAAAAGAGTTGCTTTGATACATAATAGAAAAATCTTATTTATATATATCTTCAAATATATGTCAAGTAATATAAAAATTATAAATAAATGAAAGAGATATAGAGATTACAGACGTATCACTTTCAAATTCTCCACACCTTATGAAATCGAGATTCGACTTTGAATAATGACTCAAGTAAATCTGACTCAAAACATAACTTGCAATTATTCAATCGAGTTCAGCACTTGACAACATTTTATTTTACCCGACTCTCACTTGTTCATACCATAAGTGAGAGTGCATCCCAACAACTAAGTAAAGCTCAAGTGAAACAGAGCTCGCAGGTAAGTGGGATATAGATTCTCTGTCGTTTTGGCAAAAAACTAAAGTAACAAAAAACAGTCTTGAAAATACCAAACACTAGCGTTTATTCTATTCACTTGTGGGGTTCCTCAATTAATTTTCTTTTTAGTTTACGGATTTTGTCCGTGAATCTTTACTCCTCGCTTTGACCCAAACAGTGCAAAGCCCGTAAGTGGTCAAAGATTTGGAGACAGAATTGGAGTGCTACCCAACAAAACGCTTACTATTCTATACATTTAGTACATGCAGTTTTTTATTTTTGTTATTGGGGATTACGTGCTTTTGTATTTTTCCAGAATTAAGCTTAATTAATCGGCGATTTGGGTGATTAAATTAAGGACATGGATGGAGCATCTATGCTTAATGCGTGCATGCTTTTGTGTTTCGCAATGTCGCACGGTTGGCCACTTTGCAACTCGTTTCTTTATTGTTTTGCAGTTCGAGTATTTTATGTTAGCTTCGGATTCTTAATTTTCAGATTCTGTCAAAACTTAATTCTTTAAATACAATGAAAATGGCACTTCAAACCATTCTGGACGGATTCTTTCTTGAAAAATATACTCATTTTTTTAAATTTTGTTATAAATTTACCGTTGAAACCAAATGTAACCAAAATAACACGAAAATAACTCCAATTCAATCAAAGAAAATCACTTTAGTGTATATTTGGTTGCCAATCAGATGAACAAAATTGCATCTAGGTGTAAGTAGTGATTTTATAAATGTTTTTTTGAAAAATTAAAATTACAAAAAATTTATGGAAGCACAGTATTTTTGATGAATTCCCTGTATTTTAAATTAAAAAACAAGGGTAACCAAGACATGATTTGAAAAGCTGAGGAAGAAGCCAGGTCCATATATTATATAATTGAAATTCCATAAATTAACATTTTGCTCTCGTTCATTATTTGAAACACTAACAATTAATATATAAAATTTCATATAAAATTTTAAATTTCAGTTTCTATCAATAAAATATTAAAATTAACTTTTATTGGAGTATTTATTTTAAAATATAAAATAAATATAAATCTAAACATTCAACAATCATAATATCTTGCTTTAAGAATTTATCTAATTGGATTTGGATCAAACTGATCAACTCTATCAAAAACCCAACCTGTCAATAAACCCAGTGCTGTACCCTAGCCCAAGAATGTACGGCCCAAAAGTAGTTTTATCTCAATTTTAAGCATCTCTCGATTACAAATCCGTTCATTTTTATGATTGCTGATTTAAAATATTTTTACTATGTACACAAAAAGATGAATATTCTTTAAATGCACCGAGATGTATTGTGTTAAAAAAAAAATTTAATTCAATAATAAAAAGTCATACGGCATTTACAAAAACAATCGAATCAAACAAACATAAAATAAATCGTATTATTGCTGATTAATCTAGTTTTTACGAATACACAATCAAACGATTTGTTGACATTGATATATGTACATGTATCGCCTTCACCAAAACCTTCAAAACCAGTTTTAGCTATCGATCGTAATTGCAATTTTATATTAATCTTTATCATTAAATCAAACTTATGAAAATCCGACGGATCTAACGTCGTGGAAATCGAATCACACCGAAAACCCACATCAGGTTCTCACAAGGAGAAAATAAACAAAACCCAAATAAATTGGAAATAAATCCCACCTAAAAAAAAATTATCAAGTAAAAAGATAATCTCGAAAGATAAAAAAATTCTTCCTAAAAAAGAGTATTGTTGAAAACAAGAACAAAATAAGAAAACAACTAATTTGGGATTTTTCACCACTGACGGAAGCCCCGAGGGTGGCTAGAAAAAAAAAAAAAAAAGGTCGAGGGAGGATTTTTTTTAGGGTGCGAAGCTGCCAAGTGTACATCAATATACTTTATAGGAGAAGCGAGGGGCGTGTAGGTGGCGCTTCTCACATCGCTCCGTTTTATTTTTCTAATTTTCTGGAATTTTTAGATGAAAAATATCAAAAATTAGAACTATCTTTATTAATTTCGGGTATATTAGAAGCAAGTTTCAGAATCTGATTTTGATTCAAATTATTTATGGAATATAGTAGCTTGAAAGTTTTAATTTGATTTTGTTTGAGATTATTTAATTATGGAAAAGACAGATTATTTATGGAATATAGTAGTTTGAAAGTTTTAATCTGATTTTGTTTCAGATTATTTAATTATGGGAAAGAATAGCATACAAGTCTCTCTGCACCTATAAATACCCCTATAGATTATAGGGTTTTAGATCATCTAAACATGACCTCCTCTCTCTCAATACCACAAACCTACCTCCCTCTCGTGATAGTTCTCTTGCTCGATTTCTAACTCGGAGGTGCTGTTTTTCTGTAACGATAAGTGAAGGTTGTTCATACAGTATTAAAAAAATAAAGGTTGTTGCAAGCAAAGGTAGTTATATAGACCGTTATATTGGAGTCGACAAATCCAAACACGGGAAAAGAATATAGTCTTGACATGATATTGACGTTTGATATCAATAAATTGATTATTAGTGATGTATGTTTGTTGGCTATTCTTTTATAATATTTGTTTTGTTCATCGGACATGTTTGTTTTTAATTTTTATATGATTTACTTTGTATACAGGAAAACATTATTTATGCAATATCTGTTTGTTCCGTTCAAGCAACTTTTAAGAGGGTAATTATAGACTTCTATCTCACAGATTTAAGTTGGATGTTTTTGTGCACAATCAATCCAAAAAAATTGGAGGATTATGACAATGTAAGAACATGATTGCTTTTCAAAAAAAACAAACGAAATTAAGATTCGTCATGCTTTAAATTGTTTTTTTTATCAAACTTTAAATTGTTAATTACGTGTACAAATTTATTTTCATTTTTTCACCATGAATTATAGACCAATTTTGCAATTTTATATATTAGTATTGGTATTACATCAAGATTTTTATAATATAAATTTACTTTATCCTACAAATATTAATTCTACAACATTAATATATTTTTTATAGACAACCACAAAATTATTTTATTCTACAAATACTAATATTGAATCATTAATATAATTTTTATAGGCCGCCGCAACGCGCGGCTTCTGAACTAGTTGCACCTAATTGAGGGAAAATGGAACATCTTTGAAATTATTATGAGCTATTCCCTCAATCCCATATTAGTTGTCAAAGTTTGACCCAAATTTATTAATATTTTATTAAGTGAAAAAATAAAAAAAATATGTCATCGGAAATAATTTTTAATCTACTTTAAGATGTAATTTTTTAAAATAATGAAAGAGTGACTTACTCCCTCCGTCCCAAAATAGTTGTCACATTGGTTTCGTGCCAACCAAATTGACTAAATTTTGATTGAAATTTATTAATATTTTATCAATTGACAAAATAAAAAAAAAAATATGTCACCAGAAATAATTTTTAATCTACTTTAAGATGTAATTTTCAGTTTTTAAAATAATGAGTGATCGACTTATAATCTTTGGTCAAAACTTAGTCAATTTGACCAACAAAAATAGAAATGTGACAACTATTTTGGGACGGAGGGAGTATAATCTTTGGTAAAAAATTAGTTAATTTGACCAACAAAAATAGAAATGTGACAACTAAAATGGGACGGGAATAGTACTTTCTTGCGCCAATTATTTTATTTTAATAAAATATACAGTTAATTGCAATTGGCACCCCTTTGGTTTCAGCATATTGCACTTAATAGTTTTGGAAAATACACTTTGCAGCCCCAGATTTTTAACCCGTAGACACTTTGCAACCTTTCCGTTAATTTCTGCCGTTACCGTTAACTTTTGCAGGGGCATTTTGAGAAATTTAATTATATTTAATTAAAATCAGACCTTTATTTAAATTTTTTGACCATCTAAACGATATTTTCGTAAAAACTTAAAGAACGAAAGTTGTAGAGAATAAAATGATCCTCTTAGAACTATAAGGTTCAAAATTTTCGTAATTCTTTTTATAATTATTCTAAAAAAATTCAAAAATTAGCAATCTTGTAAAAATGAACAATCGTTTTTAAATAATTATTTAAATTTTGAACCTTATTGTTCTAAAAAGATCTTTTTATTCTCTACAACTTTCGTTCTTTAAGTTTTTCCGAAAAATATCATTTAGATGATCAGAAAATTTAAATAAAAATCTGATTTTAATTAAATATAATTAAATTTCTCAAAATGCCCTTGCAAATGTTAATAGTAACGGCAGAAATTAACGGAAAGGGTGCAAAGTGTCTACAGATTAAAAGTCTGGGACTGCAAAGTGTATTTTTCAAAACTATTAATTGCAATATGCTGAAACCAAAGAAAACTATTAAGTGATTCCTTTGCAATATGATATTGCCTAGAGTATCTCCTGCTGTAGTTGGAATAGGAGGGAAAATATATGTTTTTGGAGGGGTTTCAGCTTACAAACAGACTTTCAAGGAATCCCCATATGCCGAGTTTCTAGACACGAATGAGCCTGGATATCATCAAGAATGGAAGGCATTGAAGGAGCCTATATCCCGGTTATCGTGCCCTTATGCTTTTCATTATGAGGCTGAAATTATTTTAATTAGCGGATTCGAAAAGAGTTACCGTATGGGATCAACCCAGTTACTGTTTTAGGTGATAAGACAATTTATTGGATTGAAGGTGTGTTTCTTAGAGCCTATGAATTGGACAAAGGCGTTTACTACCAGGCTTACTCAAAAGTTCGCGACACAGGGGCCGATTTTGGTACACTTGAAAGACAACCTATTCAACATCTTCACCTTGCGTGGCATAGGTTACCATCCTAACAGAATTGGGAGTGACCAAGTGTGCTGGTGAAGGGGTGCTGCAGGTAGAACGTGTGGAGTTTGATAAAGGTTTTATCTGTGTAGGAATTTTTACTTAAGTCTGGTTTCATCCTTGAATTTGCTTGTAAACTATGTCTTTGTTTTGAGGTTTGACACTTCTTAATGGCTCTATCATGCACATATTGTTGGTTTTCTGAAAAATCATGTAAAACTCTTTTGTTAAATGGTTTTACCAAATTACTAAAATATTAGCATAAGCTGAATGTGGAAACAGAATTAAGGGTCTGTCGAGCTGGCAATTACCATGAGCATGAAATGTATGTTGCAAAGGAGGACGGGAGGCATGAGTGTTAATTAAAAATCTTACTTGAAGACCTTGGCAGCTATGAAGAAGCATTGAAACATATTTCAAGTCTTGAACCAAGTCAAGCTGGGGTTACAACTAAAATAAAGACCATGGCAAAATACTCTCGAGCATTAAAGATAATTCACTCTGTCAATTTTTTTCGCATTTACATATGGCGGCACCAACCATCGACTGTCTATAACCATTTTCCTACGTTCTTTATCGTTGAAATATAAAAACACTACAGTAAATTATCAAACCTCACATAAAAACTCCGTAAAAAACGTTTAAAGATGGTTGTATCAATCGCTTGTCAGGGACCGACCCTTTGTATACAAAGATCTAATATGTCTTACTGCATGCTGTATTGATCCTTGACAGGGGTGACAGTTCCTTTCTAATAGAAAAAAGAAAAAGCAGTACAATTGGAAAATTCAAGAACACTCTAAAAGTTAAGCAAAAAACTACGCCAAAAGTTAAGCGAAAAACTGCGGGCAAACCACTTAAAGTCACACATTAACGATAAAATTATTCAAATAAATATTTAAGATTATCTTGTGATGGTAACTTGCTTATTAAATATTTGCAGTTAATCGGTGCAGCAAGTGTACGTGGTGGACTTCTCCATAGGACGGCCACATTCTGCACATAACACCTTATCCTCAACACTGCCTGTTGATCCCGGAAGTGTAAAACGATGACAATGCTGCGGAGTATGAAGCTTTTTAAAATATTCATTCAGTGCTGCCAAAAAACCTTTCTCTTCACAGTCATGCTTCCATACATCAAACTCAGACAAAGACAAACTCTCCAAAAACATTTCACCTTTCGCTTTAGCCATTTCCATACCTCGACTGATCATTGCCCATCCTTGATCACCACCGTCAAAGTACATCATCATCATGATTTCTTTCATTATCTCATCATTTTCAGCGGATTTCCCATGTTGCACTTTGGAGTGCCACATGCTCTCCAGCCTCCTCCACAAGAACCAGATTAAGGCCAGGTCTGGCAACACATTACTAAGATTTTCAGCAACAATGATGTCATTGATTTTTCGAATTTTTCCAGTCGGGTTGCTTTTGCCTACATATAACATCTCTAGCTGGATATTGGCAGCACGCGCTACTGGTTGCGCTGTGGCAGTGAACCTGCGGATCCAATCAATATCCTCACCACCGTACAAGCAAATGTACTTTCCATCATAGATCTACACAAGAAAATTTGGTCCGATATCAGTTGATTTGTAAGACTAAATACAACAATGGTGCATAGTTGTCTTACCCATTGCAAGATCCTGGGTTCAATGCTATCTACCAGTAGCTCAATTCTCCATAATTCTTCATTCCATAGTTGCTCTTCTCTTAGGCTAGTGAAAGGGTAAGCCACGCTACCCCAAATCCACATCATATGGAGGGCGTTAAGGTTCACAACTTTCCCTTGTTCATCCACCACTACAACAATAGACTTCTTGGTCAAGTGCCAGTTGTCCTTCATGTACTTAATGGCAAGCGGATCCATCATAGACGGATGATGCAAAGATGGCCACAACATTGAGTTCTGTGTATTTTCAAATTGTTGTTGCTTTTCTGCATTCCATGAAACTGACCTGTCTGTGATTGGAAGCCAGACAACTTCAAAATTACTCTCGGCCTGATATTGGTTTTCCTTTGCTTCGGCATACATTTGACCAATAAGCAGAATCTCCTCTTCGGATATGTCAAATTCTGTAATAAAAAGCAGTACAATCTTCCTTCTCAGTGTGTCGATGCTAACCTGTTTGAATGCATATAACGTCAGAACTTGATTAGTTACATCTGATTTTTCAAAAATCATGTCAGATCAATAAGAGTTGAGAGCTAACCCTTCTCTTGGTATGACCCTCAAACAGTGGGAGCTGGTCGTCTTTGGGGTAAATCAAAGTCTTGAGGAACTTTGTGTTGTCAAAGTGAGGTGTTTCAAGCAGCCGAACAAATGTTCTATAAGCTTCATCGTGTTTCTTCCTAGCTGATAATTGATAAATAAATATTATGGAGTTACATATGTAAAAATGATGCAAACAATCATTTCTTTGAACACAAATGCACAAGTAATATACCAATGTGCTGATGGCAAATAGACAATTGTTTGTTAAGGTGGGCGTGCATGTTTTTGACCTTATGGGCCAAACTATACAATTCCCATGCCTCTGTTGTCAAGGCAAGGAACCTAATCAATCAAACAACATCATTATAATTTTGATCAATTAAAATGTATGAGCAAATCGCCACATATCATAGCAAATAAAAGAAGCAGCAAAAGACATACTCGTGACTAATGCCAATAAGGTTGATAACTATAAATGCACAAGCCACAATGCTTCTGATGGTCCAGTAAACAGCTATAGGGATATGTGCAGTTGCAGTGACTATCTCCGGAGTGTCCAGGCTAATGTACTGAGCAGTAAGGCTCTTAAACTCCACAATGCACTTTGTTAGATCAAGCACTGCCTTGATCAGTTTATCAAGTGACTCAAACTTTGGTATCAAAGATTCGGCTGGTTCCATTATATCTGGAAGTTGCTTGAGGTGCGAAACTGATTTGGCTAGAGGGTTGGTGTGGCAAAGCTGTGACACTAGGCAAAACTCGTCATGGATCATAACAAATGCTGCCAAGGCTACCACTACCTTAACATCCCATGGATAGATTGAGAGTGTTTTGAAGAGTGACACTGTTGTTGTTGCCTGCGCATCTCCTCCTCCAGAACATTTGCAGGTTATCTATAAAGCATATAATAACTTTAAAATTTGTAAAAATCATAAAATAAAACTATATTTAGAATACTGGTTATAGATTACCTCACACATAATCTTCTTAATAGTGGGGGCTAAAAGTTTATGAATGTCAGGAAACCTGCTGTGGAGAAATTTCTCATCCAACTCTGCCTTAGTTCCCTGGAAAATTTCATTGTGAAAAATAAATTTAGTCAAATTATTAATCAACCAATGTGGTGTTTATATATGTTTAGTCTGAAATTTTTTTACATACCCTCTGAAATTAAACTTGGACTCATAAAGACTGATGACATAAGATATTGGAAAGAACACGCAAATTGTGCACTTAATAGAGTCTAAGTACATATTACGAATACCTGAAGGGCGGTAGGAAAAAAAGTGCCAAGGAGGGGTGCATTGACACGGTGCATGGCATCTTCGATGATAAGAAAAAGAGGCTGGACATGAAATTTGCGACCATCAGGAGAATGTGTACTCAGGATCTGGTCCATCATGACATTGTCATCTGACATAGAGAACAAGATCCGATCACCCCTTGCCTGCTGCATCCTAGCACTCCCAGTCAGTAAAATTGCTGCCATTAAAAGCCAATTACTAAATTTGTATTTAAAGCAAAACACACAGCGACATTTATTTTGGACTAAAATGTGTTCAACTTTATGCACTTTGTGTACAGTAAAGTTAACTTTGGAGGAAGTGACACGTGCAGCTGATTAGTTAGTAATTTCAAGTTAAAAACCTTAAATACTTGGTGGCCGAATACGTTTATGCTCAACTATCTGTGATTTCAGTTACTTTGAGTTGATGAATTCATATAAAATTTTCAATTCCTTATAATCATTTGAAGTTTCAGTAAATTTGAGTGAATGGCGTCCTTTTCTGTAAAGTAATTTTAATATTTGAAAAGCATTTCCACAGTATAAATTATATCTCATGATAAAATATACAAATTAGCAAACAAAATGAAAGAAGAGAAAGATAAAATGCATAAGAAATATACCAATGTGCTGATGGCAAAGAGACAATTGTGCCTTAAGGTGTCCGTGTATGAAATTGATCGTATGAGCCAAACTAGAGTCCCAGACCTCTGTTGTCGAGGCCATGTACCTAATCAATCAAACAGCATCCACATTATAATTTTGACCGATTTAACATGCATGAGCAAATTGCAACATATATAATAAAAAAAAACACAAAAGACATACTCATGACTACTGCCACTAAGATTAAGAACCACAGATGCACAAGCTACAATGCTTCTGATGGTCCAGTACACGGCTATTGGGATATGAGCACTGGCACTGACCATCTCTGGGGTGTCCGGGTTAATGTATTGAGATGGGAGGCTCTTAAAATCCACAATGCACTTTGTTAGATCATGCACTGCCTTGATCAGGTTACCAAGTGACTCAAACTTTGGTTTCCAAGATTCAGCCTGTTCCATTATATTTAGAAGATGCTTGAGGTGTGCTACTGATTTGGCTAGAGGCTTTACGTCGTCAAGCTTTCCCAGGCAAAGTTCTTCATGGATCATAATGGAAGCGGCCAAGGCTACCACTACCTTAACTTCCCAAGGATAGACTGAGAGCGTGTTCAAGAGTGACATTGTTGTTACATGTGCATCCCCTCCCCCAGAACATCTGCAGGTTATCTATATAGCATATAACAATCTTAAAATATGTACAATTCATAAAATAAAACATTATTTAGAATAATGGTTATATATTACCTCACTGGAAATCTTCTTAATAGTGTTTGCTAAAAGTTTAAGAATGTCAGAGAAGCACGTGTGCAGAGCTTTCTCGTCCAAATGTGCCTGAGTTGCCTAAAAAATTAAATCGTGAGAATAAATTCAGTCAGTTTATAAATCTACCATTGTGATATATATCTATGTGTATAGTCTGAAAAAAAATTACACACCATTTGAAATTAAACTTGGACTCACAAAGACAGATGACTTAAGATATGGGAAAGAACACGCAAAAGGTGCACTCAGCAAACATTGGAATTCACGAACACATATCTTACTGATTGAGTTGCAGACTTGTGTCTTATACATGAAAATACAATTTTCTAAGTATTAAAATATTACACTGTATCTGAAGAGTGGTGGAAAGTATAGTGCCAAGGAGGGGTGCCTTGGCACGGTGCATGACATCTTCAATGATAAGAAAGAGAGGTTGGACATGATATTCACGATCAACAGGAGAATGTGTACTCAGGATAAGGTTCATCATGACATTGTCATCCCGTGCCTGCTGCATCCTAGCACTCCAAGCCGCTACAATTGCTTCCATCAAAGCAAACCACACCATGCTACTTATTTTGCAAATTGTGTTCATTAAGTATGCACTTTGTGTCCAAGGGAACCAGGTACCTTGCTTTGAATGCAGGAGAATCTCTAAGAGCTTTTTATGTAGATGCCTGTAGGGAATAACTTCAAATGAGGAACAAAAGGTTCATTTTTTGTACCCTTTTTTTTTTTTTTTGATTTACTGTGTCTGAAATGATAAACTCATTTTTTTACTCTGAGCAGGCTACTAATAAATTGGATTCTCAACATGGATCTCTACTACATTCTACACATCCGAATCAGAACAGATGCCACCATGCTACTCAGTATCAGCAGCACTGGTCCCGTAAATTGTTTCAGCAAAGTCAATGACAACACCAGATATAATTGCATCCCCAGATTAGACAGTCGTTGCTTGCTGCCTATTCTCTGTATGTGCATGACCAGGTAGGAAACTCCTCTATCCCATTGATCCTCCAAAACAGCGTGCAACAGCCTCTGCATGTCAGTTTTGGACCGCATCCTACACTATTTCCTGGAAGTACTTACTTGATGTATGAAGTCAATAACCGGAGTATGTCACAAGTCCAATATTTAGTTCCATCAACTGCTGATTCCATAGTGTAGGATAACCCCACCCCATGATCTAGCTCTGAGCCATAGTCTCCAGGCATTCTCGTATAAATCCTATCTACTTTCTGGACCAGCTGGGGGATGTATAATGGCTAATTGGCTGTTCGCTGCTATCTGCTTGGTTGAATATCCAGTACCTTGTGTTTAAGAATTGAGAATCTGAACTGAAGTATTGACTTTTATTAAGTAATACTAACTACTGTCTGTTTGAATCTCTTAACTTGTAATGCTTGTGGTTTAAAATATTAAGTGATCCTACGGTATTTAAAATATTAAGTGATCCTACGGTATTTTGGAAGATCCTTGTGATTGTTGAAAATAATCTATTTTATTTTTAGAAGATGCTATTATTAGCCACAATCTATTTTTGTTTTAGAATTACAAGTTAAAAATAAAATTTAAAGATGTATGTTTTAAAATATAATTTAAAAAATGTATGAACATAGTTTAAAATATTAATCAGATATCTCGAAAGTTTATGATATTATTTTGATTCTGATTATATGAGTTCAGATTTTAATAATAATCTAAAAATATTTAATAATTTTTTATGAAATTTGTAAAATATTCATATTTTTAAGTTTATGATATTAGTTCAAATGTACTGTTTAATCACACTGCTGAATAAGAGTATTGTAAAAATTATTCGCCTACAATATTGTTTCTTTTGTACACCATTAGTTTTAAATATTTATTTGTTTTGCTATAGTTGGGAATTTATGGAGCTGTTTTTCAGGTTTTTCTTTTGTTTGTAATTGTCTACTATTTACATGTTTCATGTTAGATTATCTGTAAAGATTGAATTGATAGTTATCCATTTTAACCATGAGTCTGTTAAGATCCTAGGTGCACCACTGATCACAAAATCCCAGAATTTCATAAGTTTTTTCCTTCTAAATCTTGGGATCTTGAAGGGTATCATTTTTTTTTTGTCCTGCTGATGGTGTTTTAGATCTCATCCTTGGAAGGGACATTAAGGGCCTATAGGAAGTTAGTTTGACAGGGTAGGAAGGTTTGGCTAAAGTACAAACCTGAAGGGACATTAAGGGCCTATAGGAAGTTAGTTTGACAAGGTAGGAAGGTTTGGCTAAAGGACAAACCTGTCTTCTGCATCGACGTCACCCAGCAATATGATTTAACCTTGTTCTTCCCATTCAGGTCCAATATTTAGTTCCATCAGCTGCTGTTCCATAGCGTAGGATGACCCCCACCCCATGATCTAGCTGTGAGCCATAGTCTCCGGTGAACACGCCCTGCATGGTCTCATATAAATCCCATCTACTTTCTGGGAACACTTTTTTGCCACCCCTTCCCATCCCCCAGCTGGTCCAGATGCAAACAGCACTGCGTGCACATAAACATAAACATCATATAATTTCTGATAACAACAGTATGGTGTAGACAACCTTAGTTGTTCTATATATCAGAAAAATAGCAGCAGTACAAGCGGAAAATTCAAGAACACACTAAAAGTTAAGCGAAAATGGAACACTCTACAAACAGGAAATTATAGAATTCATTCTGGCAGCACTCAACATCATACAGGAGCCTGTTTGTGTACATTTTAGGGAAACCGCTTAAAGTCACGCATTAACAATAAAATTATTCAAACAAATAATTAATTAAAATTTGATGTTGGCCGGCAACAGTAACTTGCTTATTTAATATTTGTTGGTGCAGCAAGTGTACATGGTGGACTTCTCCATAGGACGGCCACATTCTGCACAAACCATCTTATCCTCAACACTGCCTGTTGATCCCGGAAATGTAAAACGATGACAATGATGCGGGGTATAAAGCTTTTTAAAATAGTCATTCAGCGCGGGCAAAAATCCTTTCTCTTCACTGTCATGCTTCCATTTATCAAACTCAGACAAACTCTCCAAAAACATTTCACCTTTAGCTTTAGCCATATCTTTCTCACCCCAAAAAATCACTGCCCATCCTTGATCACAACCGTCGAAGTATAGCAACATCATGATTTCTTTCATTATCTCATCATTTTCAACAGATTTGCCATGTTGCACTTTGGAGTGCCACATGCTCTCTATCCTACTCCAAAAGTACCAGATTAAGTCCAGGTCTGGCAACACAAGACTAAGATTTTCAGCATCAATGATGTTATTGATTTTTCGAATTTTTCCAGTCGGGTTGCTTTTGCCTACGTATAACATCTCTAGATGGATATTGGCAGCACGCGCTACTGCTTGCGCTGTGGCAGTGAACCTGCGGATCCAATCAATATCATCACCACCGTACAAGCAAATGTACTTTCTTTCACTAATCTACACAAGAAAGTTTGGTCAGTTTCAAGTTCATTTTGTAAGATTATATACAACAATGATGCATAGTTGTCTTACCCATTGAAAGATCATGGGTTCAATGGAATCCACCAGTAGATCAATTCTCCATGATTCTTCTTCCCATAGTCGCTCTTCTCTTAGGCTCGTGAAAGGGTAAGCGAAGTTACCCCAAATCCACATCATATGGAGGGCGTTAAGGTTCACAACTTTCCCTTGTGGATCCACCACCACTACGATAGACTTCTTGGTGAAGTGCCAGTTGTCCTTCATGTACTTAATGGCAAGAGGATCCAGCATAGACGGATGATACAAAAACAGCCATGGCATTAAGTTCTGTGTGTTTTCAAGTAATTTTTGCTTTTCTTCATTCCATGGAACTGATCTGTCCATGATTGGAAGCCAGACGACTTCATAATGACTCACGCCAAATGGGATTTGCTTTGCTTCTCTATACATACTATCAAAAAGCGCAATCTCTTCTTGGGACATGTCATTCTCTGTAAGAAGAAGTAGCACAAGCTTATTTCTCAGTGTCTCGATGCTAACCTGTTTACATGCATATAAGTTCAAACCTTGACTAGTTGCATGTGATAATTTAAAAATTAAGTCAGATAAAAGAGAGTTGAGAGCTAACCCTTCTCCTGGTATGACCCTCAAACAGTGGGAGCTGGTCGTCTTTGGGGTAAATCAAAGTCTTGAGGAACTTTGTGTTGTCAAAGTGAGGTGTTTCAAGCAGTCGAACAAATGTCCTATAAGCTTCATCGTGTTTCTTCAGAGCTGATAATTGATATATAAATAATATGTAAAAGTAATGCAATTTATTACTTCTGTGAACACAATGCACAAGAAATATACCAATTTGCTGTTGGCAAAGAGACAATTGTTTGCTAAGGTGGGTGTGTATGTTATCCACCTTACGGGCCAAACTATACAATTCCCATGCCTCTGTTGTTGATGCAATGTACCTAGTAGTCAAGGAAATAACATCAACATTATAATTTTCATCGATTAACATGTATAATCAAATTGCAACATGTCATAATTAAGAAAAAAAAAAGCAGCTGCGACATACTCATTACTAGTGTCTGTAAGAGTAATAATTATAAATGCACAAGCCACAATACTTCTGATCGTCCAGTAAACAGCTATAGGGATACGAGCAGTGGCAGTGACCATTTCCGGGTTGTCCGAGCTAATGTACTGAGAAGGGAGGCTCGTTAATTTCACAATGCACTTCGTTAGAACAAGTACTGCCTTGATCAGTTTACCAAGTGACTCAAACTTTGGTTTTGAAGATTCGGCCCGTTCCATTATATTTGGAAGTTGCTTGAGGTGTGCAACTGAGTTGGCTAGAGGGTTGGTGGGGTAAAGCTGTGCTACTAACCAGAATTCACCATAGAACACAGCGAAAGCTGCCAAGGCTACTACTACCTTAACATCCCATGAATAGTTCGAGAGCGTTTTAAAGAGTGACACTGTTGTTGCTTGTGCATCCCCTTCTGCAGAACTTTTGCAGGAAATCTATAAAGAATGTGATAATCTTAAAATTTGTGAAAATCATAAGATAGTGCATTTAGAATACTGGTTATAAATTACCTCACGGGAAATTTTCTTAATAGTGGGGGCTAAAAGTTTAAGAATGCCAGAGAAGCTGCTATTAAGAGCTTTCTCATCCAACTGTGCCTGAGTTCCCTATAAATTTATATCATGAGAATACATTTAGTGAATTCATTAATCAACCAATGTGGTATATATCTTTGTGTATCATTTTAAATAAAATTTATACACAGTCTGAAATGAAAGCAGGACTCACAAAAAAAGAGGATGAATTATGGAAAAAAACATGAAAAAAGTGAACTTTATTAAGTCGTAGTACATATGACGATATTACAGTACCAGTACCATACCTGAAGAGTGGTGGAAAGAATACTGCCAGGGAGGAGCGCATTGGCATGGTCCATGACATCCTCAATGATAAGAAAAAGAGGTTGGACATGAAATTTATGACCATCAGGAGAATGTGTACTGAGGATCCGGTCCATCATGACATTGTCATCCGCCATAGAGAACAAGATCCGATCACCCCTTGCCTGCTGCATCTTGTCACTCCCAGCCCGTAGAATTGCTATGCACTCTGTGTGCAAATTTTGTTAAATATCTATAGTAAGTATGAGAGCAGTGATGTGGACTAAAGGCCAATGGAACCAGATACCTTGCTTTCATGATTTCCTTTGAAGATCATGTCCTACTAGAGCTATGAACCTTAAACTTTCATGTTTTTCATATAAAGCAGGGTTTCAGTTCTGGTATGGTATTCAAAGCAATAGCTATAGGCCGCAAAAGTAAATTCAGATTACTGTTTATTCGGGACATCTTTCTTGAAGATTAGATCTTTTGTTCATAAAGTTGCTTGAGGACCCTTGCTTTGATAGATAATCAGCTTTAACTCTGCAGATTTCTCAAGAGGATTCCTAATGAAAGTGTAAAGGAATGGCAGCACTCAACATCATATAAGAGCCAAGAAGGATTCCTTATGAAAGTGTAATGGAATGGCAGTACCTGAAGAGTGGTGGAAAGAATAGTGCCAAGGAGGGGTGCATTGGTACGGTGCATGACATCTTCAATGATACGAAAAAGAGGTTGGACATGAAATTCGCGATCATCAGGAGAATGTGTACTCAGGATCTGTTTCATTGTGACATTGTCATCGTACGTAGAGAACAAGATCCTAAGAGCTTTTCTTGTAGATACGGGAATGCAGGGAATAACTTTTGAATGAGGGGCAAAAGCTTGATTTTTTGTACTTAATTATTTTTTTATAATTTAATGTATTCGAAATGAATTCTCAACATGGACCTCCATATCAGATGCTGCCATGCTACTCATTATCAGCGGCAGTTGTCCTGCAAACTGTTTCAGCAAAGACGAACTCAATCACAACACCATATATACTTCCATCCCCAAATTAGACTGTCATCGCTTGCTGCCTATTCTCCATATGTTCATGACCAAGTAGCAAACTCCTATATCTCATTGACCCTCCAAATAGCATGAAACATCCTCCGCATGTCAGACTGGACCGCATCCTACACTATCCCCAGGAAATACTTACTTGGTGTATGATGTCAATAACAGGACAATGTCGCATGTGCCTCATAACCATCTGTAGAGAACAATTCCAGGATTTCAAGTAGAATGGGTAAGAAGGAAATCAGATTACTGGTGCAATTCACAGAATAGGAAAGTGGTCGTCTTGTTGATCTTACTGTTGTACTTCACCAGTTGTATGTTCTAATTCTGAGTCTGAGGGTTCTTGGATTAGCGCGGTCTTGTTAGGCAACAATTTAGTTCCATCAAATGCTGTTCCGTAGCCTAGGATAACCACCCCATGATCTAACTCTGAGCATAGTCTCTGGTAAACACACACTGCATTGTCTCATATAAATTTCAACTAGGGATCACTCTGAAGGGGTTTTAGTAATGACTGATAGAACAAATGTTCTCTCCTTGTAGACCTCAAATTTGATCCACCAGCAGCAATAGCGACTGATACAAGCTGGTTTGGAACAGGTTTCACATCAAAGCCTTAGACAATTATAACAGGGAGCATTCATCTGCAATAAACAAAATTGAAAAGTTGTCTTAAACAGACTTAATTAGCTACTAAACCTAAAAAAAGTAATTGCACTTAAGATATTTCGATCATCGCATTCTGCATCTTTTTCTAATTTTCTTGGCAACAATACAATGTTATAGGCTACCTAGAATACGTCAATATCAAGTGTAAAGAGAATGGACATACTCTATTTTTTCGTATTTCATATATAAATGTTACAATTAAATATTTTATACCGCAGTTGCCTAATGCTCAATTCTTCCTCCATTAACAGACGGATGCAGATTCTCATGAATGCAATCAGTTCTACTGTGATTTCCATAAAGACTCGTATGAGGCGTGACTTTGACCCATAACACTTTTTAAAGTCATGGCTGGTCATATCAGCAAACTTGTTGAGCTGCAACTTATAAGGCTTGTTCTTCCTATTAACTTTGTGAATATGCATCACATTTGATACAAACACGTTGAAACGAGTCTGTTTCTCGGCTATATTTATAAAAAATGTGCAGTGACTCGTCTCGCGTTCAGATCCCAGAAGCTCCATCTATTTACAAATCTTTGCCACAGCGCCAACTACTGCCAATGATATGGCAAACACTAAAACCTTTCCTACACCATAACTTATGAATTTGTGAACCCCACTAATATGATTTGTGACTCTGGTCTAGCTATGATTGTATTTAAAATTTAACTTCAGTCATAGTATGCTATTTATGGCAATAGCATTGGCCTGTAAAAGTACATTCAGAGTTGTTCTGTCAAGGGGGTGTGAATAATTGGTTATATTACTGTGAGGACATTCTTCTTCCACGCTTAGATTATCTATTCTTAGAGTTTTTAGAGAGCACGTGCTTTATTATACGATGATGACTAGTTTATGAGTTTAAATATTTTTTATAAATTTATTATTTACTAGATTAGTTCCCGGGCGGATGTGAGATCATAATATATTTCTTTTAAATAATTTGAACATAAATTTTTTTAAATATATATTAATGATGTGTGTTATATAAAATATAATATATATATTGATATGTATAGTATTATAATATATTAAATTTATAACTTCAATTATTATTAATTGGATAACATAGTCTAATTTACATAATTAATTAAATATTTCAATTTATATACTTCATAGTTCATACTAATTTGAAAAAAGACTTCCATGTTGACTAGAATATTGTAATGTAACGATTATCTAAATTTTGTAAAGAATTACATCATGAACAAAACTCTTCGTTTTAATTTTTAAAACTCAAATAATTTAGTTTACGAGACAACTCTACGAAATTTCTATTACGTTTGAGAATTCATATAGATAAGGAGTCTAATTGATATTATTAGCCAAATTCATATTAATATAAAATTTAATTTAAACTCTGTCTTTCACAAGATTGCGATAAAGACAAACTCTACCGAGAATCAAGCCACTGTCACTCTATCATCTCAGCAATTGTCTATTTTACTATATAGTTAAAGGACCGAAACACAAAACGTTGTCAATTTTTTTTGATAATAAATTAGTTTAAAATTTAAAGTTATTTAACTTAAAACTTTATTAGATTTCATATTAATTTGTCTGAAACAATTATCACTACCAAACTCAGAAGAATTTCGTTGTTTAACAACAAAGCTAAGTAATATAACTGTTGATATTTGGTGCTTCTCCGTCCCAAAGGTTTCACTTATTAGTAAAGAGTATGTGCGTGTTTGGCAATTGAGGAGAACTGCTTCTTTTCCGGAAAAGTTAGACTTCTACTTTTCTTGACTCGTTTCTGTACAAAAGCGGAAGCACTTATTAAAAGTTATAAATGCTAACTTTTCTCTGAGAGCTTTTGCTTCTTTCCTAGACACTTTAATCACTTATAAGTCTTAACTTGCTTTCGACTTTAATCAAGAAGCACTTATTTTAAACTCACCCAAACGGCAAACAAACAACAAAATGATCATCATGTACTTATTATGTGCATGAGTATAATCTAAAAGGATATTGTAACTCTCGAGTCCAGTACGAAACTATCAGCGAGCAACAAAATCAACCGAGAGAAGGGTTTGAGATATGTTTAGAGAAGAGGGACAGGTATATATGTACCTTAAAGATGAAAACCCAATTAATTTGAGGCCAAGACATGCTGAAAACCCGAATGCTTGTGAGAGGTCCTCAAGGTCGCACACACGAGCTTCCCTTTTGCTCCATATGCGTCCACGGGTCGCGTAAACGAAGCCATACTACTACAATCCTTATTCTTCCTTCTTCCTTCTTATTCTTATTCTCTAACCTTCTTTCTTTCTTTCTTTTTTAAACTTCAACCTTCTTTCATATTTGTGATATTTTTTTTACTAGCGTGACTTATATTCTCGAGGTGAGTTAAGTCCGGACCCAGGACCGGACCAAGAGTTATCCAATTATGCTCTATATTTGTGATATTTAATTAGAAATTTATCTATTTTAATTAAAATTATAGTGATTTGTGCTTTCGTATTAATAAATGATAACAAATACTCCCTCCGTCCCTATTTATCTGTCCACTTTGGAAGTAAAATTTTGTCCCTATTTATCTGTCCATTTATACTTTCAAAACTAATTTAATGATAGTTTTTCAAATATATCTCCATAATTTCAATTTTCAAGGCCTGACTTATTTAAAACTTGGTTGAATTCATGTTTTCAAGACATAAAGTAGGGGTATTCCACCATTTTCAAGATATTAATTAGAGGTATTTAATGAAAAAGTTTATACAATCAATTATTTCTTGGTATGTGTTTTTTTTTTCCAAAATGGACAAATAAAAAGGGACGGAGGGAGTAACAATTAGTTGGTTAATTGGGTGTTACTAATATTTTTGACAGTTATGCATTATGTTTTCTATAATATTTATTTTGCACTATTCTACTTATAATTGGAAAAAAAAATTATAATTTATTTTATCCTCCCTCGTATTTATTCCCAACTTCACCATGGCACCAAGGCATCATTTCCTCTTAAAATTCCACAATCTGCACCCTTGTCCTTGATCCTTTATGCACTTTATAGACGCCGAAAACGGACCCTTTCCGCTCTATTGTGTCCGCATGTATACATACAAAGCTCACTTGCAAGGCCACAAATCCCTCACAATTTTCACTTTTCGATTTTATTTGTGTCCATAGGTTGCTCATGCAGGCTTGCGAGGTTCCCTTATACTCCATTCGTCTCTGCAGGTCGCACACACAAAAAGCACGACAGCTTGCAAGGCTCCCTTATGCTCTATTTGTGTTTGCGAGGCACCGCAGGTGACAAACACGAGGTCCCTAAAGGCTTACAAGACCACGAGAATCAAATCACAGTTTGCAGTGAATGACAAGTAACATTATACATCACACTTTGCAGTGAGTGACAAGTAACATTGTATATCACACTTTGGAGTAGTTATTCAAGTCTAAAATTATAAAGCCTTAGCAGGAGAGATAATATTTGGCTCCTAATGATAATCCATTAACTCTGCAACTAGAGGATTACCACAAAGCAGACAGCAAAATACAATTTTGTCCAACATGAATCACAATGTTTTCAGTAAATCAAAATCATCGACCATAATGACTTGTAAAATCTTGCAGTTAATCGGTGCAGCAACTGTACATTATGGATTTCTCCATAGCACAGCCACATTCTGCACAGACCACCTTGTCCTGAACACTGCTTGTTGATCCGGGAAGTTTAATACGATGACAATGATGCGGAGTATAAAGCTCTTGAAAAATATCATTCAGAGCAGGCAAAAAACCTTTATCAACAATGTCATGCTTCCGTTCATCAGACAACTGAGACAAACTCATCAAAAACATTTCACCTTTCGCCTTTGCCATATCCATGCCTTGACCGATCACCGCCCATCCTTGATCACTACTGCCAAAGTATAGCATCATCATGATTTCTTTCATAATCTGATCATTTTCAACAGATTTGCCATGTTGCACTTTGGAGTGCCACATGCTCTCTAGCCTACTCCAGAAGAACCGGATATAGGCCAGCTGTGGCAACGCATGACTAAGTTTTTCAGCAACAATGGTGTTATTGATCTTTTGAATCTTGTCCCTCGGGTTGCTTTTGCCTACATAGAACATCTCTAGTGGGATACGGGCAGTGTGCGCTACTACATTTGCTGCATGGGTGAACTTGTGGATCCACTCTATATCGTCGCCACCATACAAGCAGATGTATCTCCCTTCAGAAATCTACACTCCCAAAATTTTGATAATTTCAAGTTCATCTTCTAAAAGTATATAAAACAATTATTCAATAGTGTCCTTACCCATTCAGAGATCATGAAATGAATTCCATAATCCAGGAATTCCATTCTCCAGGATTCTACATTCCAAAGTTGCTCTTCTTTGACACTGGTAAAAGGGTAAGCAAAGCTACCCCAAATCCGCATCATATGGAGGGCATCAAGGTTCACAACTTTCCCTTGCTGATCCACCACTACAGCGATAGACTTCTTGGTGAAGTGCCAGTTATCCTTGATGTACTCAATGGCAACTGGATCGAGCATAGACGGATGATGCAAAAAGAGCCATGGCATTGAGTCTTGTGTTTTTTCAAGTAATTTTTGCTTTTCTTCATTCCATGGAACCGATCTATCCGTGATTGGAAGCCAGACAAATTCATAATGACTCTCGGTCCCAGATGAGTTTTGCTTTGCTTCTCCATACATCAACTCAAACAGCAATAGCTCCTCTAAGGGTATGTCAAATTCGGAAATGAGAAGCACCACAATCTTCCTTCTCAGTGTCTCGATGCTAACCTGTTTACATGCATGTAAGTTCAAAACTTGATTTGTTACAAGTGATTTTTCAAACATTATGTCAGATCAAAAGCAATTGAGAGCTAACCCTTCTCCTGGTATGACCATTAAACAGCGGGAGCTGATCGTCTTTGGGGTAAATCAAAGCCTTCAGGAACTTCGTGTTGTCAATGAAAGGTGTTTCAAGCAGCCGGAGAAGTGTTCTATAAAGTTCATCGTGTTTCATCATAGCTGATATGTAAAGATTCTAGAGTCATGTTCCTACACAGAAATGTTACAATAAATTACTTTTGTGAACACAAATGCACAAGAAATATACCAATGTGCTGATGGCAACGAGACAATTGTTTGCTAAGGTGGGTGTGTATGTTATCCACCTTACGGGACAAGCTATACAGTTCCCATGCCTCTGTTGTCGAGGTAATGTACCTAGTAGTCAAGGAAACAACATCAACATTATAATTTTCATCGATTAACATGTATGATCAAATTGCAACATGTCATAATTTAAAAACAAAAGCAGCTGCGAGCCTGCGACATACTCATTACTAGTGTCTCTAAGATTTATAATTATAAATGCACAAGCCACAATACTTCTGATGGTCCAGTAAACAGCTGTAGGGATATGAGCAGTGGCAGTGACCATCTCTGGGGTGTCCGAGCTAATGTACTGAGAAGGGAGGCTAGTTAATTTCACAATGCACTTTGTTAGAACAAGCACTGCGTTGATCAGTTTACCAAGTGACTCAAACTTTGGTATTGAAGATTCAGCCCGCTGCATTATACTTGAAAGTTGCCTGAGGTGTGCAACTGATTTGGCTAGAGGGTTGGTGGGGTAAAGCTGTGCCACTAGCCAGAATTCGCCATAGATCACAGTGAAAGCCGCCAACGCTACTACTAACTTAACATCCCATGGATAGTTTGAGAGCATCTTAAAGAGTGAGACTGTTGTTGCTTGTGCATCCCCTTCTGCAGAACATTTGCAGGATATCTGTAAAGAAAGTAATAATCTTAAAATTTGTGATAATCATAAGATAATGCATATAGAATACTGGTTACAGATTACCTCACAGGAAATCTTCTTAATAGCGGGGGCTAAAAGTTTAAGCATGCCAGAGAAGCTGCTGTTAAGAGCTTTCTCATCCAACTGTGCCTGAAATAAAAGCAGGACTCCCAAAAACAGAGGATGAATTATGGGAAAAACACGAAAAAGGTGAACTTTATTAAGTTGTATTACATATGATGATATTACACTATACCTGAAGAGTGGTGGAAAGAATAGTGCCAGGGAGGGGTGCATTGGCATGGTGCATGACATCCTCTATGATAACAAAAAGAGGCTGGACATGAAATTTACGACCATCAGGAGAATGTGTACTGAGGATCTGGTCCATCATGACATTGTCATCAGCCACAGAGAACAAGATCCGATCACCCCTTGCCTGCTGCATCTAGGCACTCTCAGCCGGTACAATTGCTATGCACTCTATGTGCAACTTTTGTTAGATATCTATAGTAAGTATGAGAGCAGTGATGTGGACTAAAGGCCAGTGGAACTAGATACCTTGCTTTCAATGTTTCCTTTTTAGATCATGTCCCACTCGAGCTATGATCCTTAAACTTTCATGTTTTATATATAAAGCAGGGTTTTAGTTCTAGTATTCTATTCAAAGCGATAGCTATAGTCCACAAAAGTACATTTCGAATACTATTTATTCAAGAACACGCTAAAAGGTAAGCGAACAACGAACACTCTACAAACAGGAATTTATAGACATTCGTTTTAAAATAAAATAAATAAAATATTAGCCGGCGATAGTAACTTGCTTATATAATATTTGCACTCAATCGGTGCAGCAAGTGTACATGGTGGACTTCTCCATAGGACGGCCACATTCTGCACAGACCACATTATCATGAACACTTCCTGTTGATCCGGGAAATGTAAAACGATGGCAATGATGAGGAGTATAAAGCTTTTTAAAATAGTCATTCAGGGCAGGCAAAAAACCTTTCTCGTCGCTGTCATGCTTCCATTCATCAAACTCAGACAAACTCTTCAAGAACATTTCACCTTTCGCTTTAGCCATCTCCATACCTTGACCAATCACTGCCCATCCTTGATCATCACCGTCAAAATATAGCATCGTCATGATTTCTTTCATTATCTGATCATTTTCAACCGATTTGCCATGTTGCACTCTGGAGTGCCACATGCTCTCTATTCTACTCCAGAAGAACCAGATTAAGGTCAGGTCTCGCCATACATAACTAAGATTTTTAGCAACAATGGTGGTGGTGATTTTTTGAATTTTGTCCCTTGAGTTGCTTTTGCCGACATATATCATCTTTAGCTGGATACCAGCAGCCCACGCTACTGTATTTGCTGTAACAGTGAACTTGCGGATCCAATCAATGTCCACACCACCATACAAGCAAATGTACTTCCCTTCATTAATCTACACAAAAAATTTTGGTCAATTTTGAGTTCATCTTGTATGATTATATACAACAATGATTTCGATTGCCAAGTGTCCTTACCCATTTAAAGATATTGGTATCAATGCGATTCACCAGGAATTCAATGTTCCATGACTCTTCATTCCAAAGTTGCTCTTCTTTGAGGCTAGTAAAAGGGTAAGCCAAGTTACCCCAAATCCACATCATATGGAGGGCGTTAAGGTTCACAACTTTCCCTTGTTGATCCAACACTACAGCAATAGACTTCTTGGTGAAGTGCCATTTGTCCTTGATGTATTTAATGGCAACTGGATCCAGCATAGACGGATGATGCAAAGATTGCCATGGCATTAAATCCTGTGTGTTATAAAACTGTAGTTGCTTTTCTTCATTCCATGGAACTGATCTGTCTGTGATTGGAAGCCAGACGACTTCAAAATGACTCTCGGCCCGAGATGGGTTTTGCTTTGCTTCTTTATACTTTTCACCAAATAGTATAATCTCCTCTTGTAATATGTCAAATTCTGTAATGAAAAGTAGAACAATCTTCCTTCTCAGAGTCTCGATGCTAACCTGTTTACATGCATTTAAGTTCAAAACTTGATTTCCAGAAAAGTATGTCGCATTAAAATGAATTGAGAGCCGTGACAAAATATATAAATAAATAAATAAAATGAATTGAGAGCTAACCCTTCTCCTGGTATAACCATCATACAACGGGAGTTGATCGTCTTTGGGGTAAATTAAAGCCTTCAGGAACTTTGTGTTGTCAATGTGAGGTGTTTCAAGCATCCGAACAAGTGTTTTATAAGCTTCATCGTTTTTCATCATATCTGATAATTGACATACAAATATTCTGGAGTTACATATGCAAAAATGATACATCAATTGCTTTCGTGAACACAAATGCACAAGAAATATACCAATGTGATGATGGCAAAGAGACAATTGTTTGTTAAGGTGTGAGTGTATGTTATTGACCTTGTGGGCCAAACTATTCAGTTCCCATGCCTCTGTTGTCAAGGCAAGGCACCTAATCAAACAACATCAACATTATAATTTTGATCGATTAACATGTATGAGCAAATTGCAACATATCATAAGCAATTAAAGAAGCAGCAAAGACATACTCATGACTAATGCCAGTAAGGTTGGTAACAACAAATGCACAAGCCACAATGCTTCTGATGGTCCAGTAAACAGCTACAGGTATACGAGCAGTAGCAGTAACCATCTCTGGGATGTCCAGGCTTATGGACTGCGAAAGGAGGCTCTTAAATTCCACGATGCACTTTGTTAGATCAAGCACAGCCTTGACCAGTTTACCGAGTGACTCAAACTTTGGTTCCAAAGATTCGGCCGGTTCCATTTTGTCTGGAAGTTGCTTGAGGTGTGCGACAGATTTGGCTAGAGGGTAGGTGGGGCAAAGCTGTGCCACTTGGCAAAATTCGTCATGGATCATAACAAATGCCACCAAGGCTACCACTACCTTAACATCCCATGGATAGATTGAGAGCGTGTTAAACAGTGCCACTGTTGTTGCCTGTGCATCTCCTCCCCCAGAACATTTGCAGGTTATCTATAAAGCATATAATAACCTTAAAATTTGTGAAAATTATAAACGAACTATATTTAGAATACCTGTTATAGATTACCTCGCAGCAAGACTTCTTAATAGCGTGGGCTAAAAGTTTAAGAATGTCAGAGTAGCCGTTGTGGAGAGATCCCTCCAATTGTGCGTGAGTTCCCTAGAAACAAAATCATGAGAATGAATTCTGTCAATTTATTATTAACCAATGTGGTATATATTTGTGTGTATAATCTGAAATATAATTTATATACCATCTGAAATGAAAGTTGGACTCACAAAAAAAGAGATGATTTAAAATATGGGAAAAAACACGCAAAAAGTGAAACTTAATAAAGTCTTAATACATTGCACTTGACGAACACATATCATACTGATAGCATTAGTCGCAGACTTTTGTCATATACATGAAATATACAATTTCCTACATATTACGATATTACACTACCTGAAGAGTGGTGGAAAGAATACTGCTGAGGGGTGCATTGGCATGGTGCATTACATCTTCAATGATAAGAAAAAGAGGTTGAACATGAAATTCACGATTATCAGGAGAATGTGTGCTCAGGATTTGGTTCATCATGACATTGTCATCTGACACAGAGAATAAATACGAATCACACCTTGCCTGCTGCATTCTAGCACTCCCAGCTGGTACAATTGCTGCCATTAAAGCCAATTACTAATTTTATTTAAATAAAAAAACACAGCAGTGCTTATTTTGGACTAAGTTGTGTTCATCTTTATGCACTTTGTGTGCAGTAAGTGTCAGATATCTAGAGTAAGTATGAGGGTAGTGATGGAGACTAAAGGCCAATGGAACCAGATACTCTAAGAGCTATTCATAGCACTAGCGATAACCTGCAAAAGTACATTCGCAGTTCTTCTGTTATGCAAGGGAGAGTGACTGTTTATGTTGTCAAGGCATCTTTATTGAAGGTTAGGTTTTTTGTTTATAATGTTGCTTGAGGACCCATCTTCACTCTGGTAGATTTTTAAAGAAAATGTAGCTAATTAGTTTGTTATCTAAAGTTAAAAGTCTTGAATCCGTGGTAGCAGAAAATATTTCATGCTCAACCATCTGTGTAGTTAATTCGAATGAATGGATTCATATAAAATTTTCAATTCCTTAATCATTTAAAAATTTTAATCATGAGGTTCATTTCCTATAACCAGTATATGCCGTCCTTTTTCTGTAAAGTATTTAAATTATTGAAAATCATATCCACTGTATAATTATATCTTATGATAAAGTGTACAGATTAGCAAAAAAAAAGGAAGGAAAGATAAAATGCACAAGAAATATACCAATGTGCTGATAGCAAAGAGACAATTGTTCTTTAAGGTGGGCGTGTATGTTATTGACCTTACGGGTCAAACTAGACAGTTCCCATTCCTCTGTTGTGAAGGCAAAGTACCTAATCAATCAAACAGCATCATTATTATAATTTTGATCGATTAACATGTATGAGCAATTTGCACTATATCATAACCAAAAAAAGCAGCAATGACATACTCGTGACTACTGCCTATAAGGTTGATAACTATAAATGCACAAGCCACAATGCTTCTGATGGTCCAGTAAACAGCTATTGGGATATGAGCAGTGGCAGTGACCATCTCTAGAGTGTCCGGGCTAATGTACTGAGAAGGGAGGCACTTGAAATCCACAATGCGTTTTGTTAGATCAAGCACAGCCTTGATCAGGTTACCAAGTGACTCAAAGTTTGATTTCAAAGTTTCGGCCTGTTCCATAATATGTGGAAGTTGCTTTAGGTGCGCAACTGATTTGGCCAGAGGGTTGGTGGGGTAAAGTCGTGCCACTAGGCAAAATTCGTCATGGATCAAAACAAATGCTGCCAAGGCTACCACTACCTTAACATCCCATGGATAGATTGATAGGGTGTTAAAGAGTGACATTGTTGTTGCATGTACATTCTCTTCCCCAGAACATTTGCAGGTTATCTATAAAGCATTAATAATCTTAAAATTTGTAAAACTGATAAATTATAACAATTTTGGAATACTGGTTATAGATTACCTCGCAGGAAATCTTCTTAATAGTAAGGGCTAAGAGTTTAAGAATGTCAGAGAAGCAGCTGTGGAGAGATGTCTCATCTAACTGTGCCCAAGTTCCCTAGAATATAAAATTGTGAGAATGAATTTAGTCAATTTATTAATCAAACGATGTGGTATATATTTGTGTGTATAATCTAAATAATTTATATACCGACTAAAATGAAAGTTGTAGTCACAAAAGCAGATGATTTAAGATATGGGAAAAGACATGCAAAAAGTGAACTTAATAAAGCCTTAGTACATGAACCTTCACAAACCCATATTTAGTGATAGACTTAGTTACAATATTACACTGTACCCGATGAGTGGTGGAAATAATAGTGCCAAGGAGGGGTGCATTGGAACGGTGCATGACATCTTCAATGATAAGAGAAAGAGGTTGGACATGAAATTTGCGACCATCAGGAGAATGGGTACTCAGGATCTGATCCATCATTACATTGTCATCTGACGTAGAGAAAAAGATCCGATCACCAATTGACTGCAGCATCCTAGCACTCGCAGCCGACACAATTGCTGCCATTAAAGCCAATTACAAAATTCATATTTGAAGTAAAACACAAAGGGGCCCTTATTTCAAAACTAAATTGTGTTTATTTTCAATACAAAAGCAACTCTAAGAGCTAATCATAGCAATAGCTCTTAGAGTTGCTTATAAAATGTACAGATTAGCAGAAACAAAAAAATAAAATTAAAATTAAAATGCACAAGAAATATACCAATGTGCTGCTGACAAAGAGAGAATTGTTTTTTAAGGTTGGTGTGTATGTTATTGACCTTATGGGTCAAACTAGACAGTTCCCATGCCTCTGTTGTCAAGGCAAAGTACCTAATCAATCAAACAACATCAACATTACAATTTTGATCGATTAACATGTATGAGCAATTTACCATATCATAACCCAAAAAAGCAGCAAAGACATACTCGTGACTACTTCCTATATGGTTAATTACTATAAATGCACAGGCCACAATGCTTCTGATGGTCCAGTAAGCAGCTATTGGGATATGAGCAGGGGCAGTGACCATCTCTGGAGTGTCCGGGCTAATGTCCTGAGAAGGGAGGCACTTGAAATCCACAATGCATTTTGTTAGATCAAGCACTGCCTTGATCAGGTTATCAAGTGACTCAAAGTTTGGTTTCAAAGATTCGGCCTGCCCCATAATTTCTGGAAGTTGCTTGAGGTGTGCAACTGCTTTTGCTAGAGGGTTGGTGGGGCAAAGTTCTTCCACTAGCCAAAATTCGCCATAAATCAAAGTGAAAGCTGCCAAGACTACCACTACCTTAACATCCCATGGATAGATTGAGAGTGTGTCAAAGAGTGACACTGTTGTTGCCTGTGCATTCCCTCCCTCAGAGCGTTTATAGGAAATCTATAAAGCATGAAATGATCTTAAAATTTTGTCACAAAATTAAATTAAAAAAATATGTAGAATACTGGTTATAAATTACCTCAAGGGAAGTCTTCTTAATAGTGTGGCCTAAGAGTTTAAGAATGTCAGAGAAGCAGTTGGGGGGAGCTTTTTCATCCAGCTGTGCCTGAGTTCCCTGGAATAATAAATCATGGGAATAAATTTAGCCAATTTATTAATCAACCATTAAGTTATATATTTGTGTGTATAGTCTGAAATAAAAATTATATATATACCATCTGAATTGAAACTTGGACTCACAAAACAGATAGTTTGAAATAATGGGAAAAAACAAGCAAAAGGTAAAAGTCTTAGTATATTGGACTTTACGAACACATATCTTACTGATTGAGTTAGTCGCAGACTTATGTCTTATACATGTAAACTACAACTTCCTACATATTACGATATTGCGCTGTACCTGAAGAGTAGCGGAAAAAATAGTGCCAGGGAGGGGTGCATTGGCACGGTGCATTACATCTTCAATGACAAGAAAAAGAGGTTGGACATGAAATTCACGACCATCAGGACAATGTGTACTGAGGATCTGGTCCATCATGACATTTTCATCCGACATAGAGAACAAGATCCGATTACCACTTGCCTGCTGCATCCTAGCACTCCCGGCCTGTACAATTGCAGCCATTAAGCCAACTACCACATGTACGATGCAATCGATACACACAATGACACTTATTTTAAACTAATTTGTTACATATTTGTAGTAAATATGAGGGTAGTGATGGTGGACTAAAGGGCTACAGAACCAAATACCTTGCTTGCGGTATAGGAAAAACTCTAAAAGTTCTTCCTGTAGATAATGTGATTTTTTATCTCTTTGTTGTTAATGTCTTCTTTCCTTTTAGGCTATATTACTTTTCATCCATTCAAGTTTACACATTGTACACATGAACCATCAAAACTGCAAGACGTCCGGTTCAACCATCCGGGTTCGCTAGAGTGGCTTATGCTCTCTGTTTGAAAGTGTTGAAATACCAGAAAAAAAAAAGGCTTTTTACACTCTCTTACATCGATAGACCATTTTAGATTAAAAATAAACATATAAAACAAGTATCGACAAAACACAAGCATTCATAAACCAAAACTTGTGCATGGTGTCAAGCAGCAAGGCGACATTGATGAAATCCATTTCTTACAAACCAAAGCCAAAATACATCGCTTTCAAAATTTAAAACTTGGCTATATAACTTCAGTAAAACCTGCAACTATCACTGACTGCTCAAGTCCTTAATTAATATCATAATCACCCTCAATCAAACCTGTCCTCTTGCAGTCTCGACACTTCTATGTGAAGCATCCATATTAACAGCTTCTGTACAGTCCTCATTAGCAACAAGCAGGGCTTTCACAACATCGCTGGTATCTCCTGCACTAACTTCATCAGCACCTTTACAACAGTCCCTCAACTGTTTTCATCTTCCCTTCATTCGCGCTACATTTTGCATCGTTGTTTTGTATCTGATGAGCTGCTTTAAGAGGTTTAAGCATTCTGATCCCGTGTTTCCTGAGGCCAAGAATTTTCTTTACCATCCCCGGTAAAGAAATCCCAAAGTTAAGACTATATTCAATTTGACAGCTAGAGCAAGAAATTCAAGCAGCAATATTATTCCCTTACTTCACATCATTACATTTTCGACATTCTTATCAGCGCTAGAATCAAGACTTCAACTTCGACATCCGTATTATCTCTACTTTCAATAGGTCATACACCAGTTTGTTCATCATCCTATTTCAAACATCCACACTTCCAGTCTCATTTTCACCTCTTCCGAAAGCATTCTCAATAGGTGAAATTTTCAGTCAGACATTTCATCAAACAGATAGGACACAGCCTCGAAATTTCTGAACTTCAACTACATATTTATCAAAGTGTGACAATTTAGCACATGGGTGTTCAAAATTGATAGATTCATACTTGGTCTGGATGTGTATTTACAAAAGTTTATTTTTTTAATAATCAGATTTATATAGTATATAAATTAGTATTTAGCATCGTTCTAACAAATCCAGAAGGGCAATGTGTAATGGAGGGAGTGTATCCTACAACCTCGGTTTTTTTTATTAAATTATGGTTCATGTGTCTGGTTTTGTTAATTTTAATGGTCAAACCGAACATTTTTGAATTTTGATGGTTCATTTGTATAAAGTTGTAAACTTGAATGCTTAAAGAGTAATATAACCTTCCTTTAAATCATCTTTAACTAAAGTAATTGTCCAAAAACTTTCATGTTTTTATATATAGTTTAATTTCAGTTCTGGGATGTTATTTATAGACATAGCTTTAGCTAGCCTGCAAAAGTACATTCTGTTTTGTTCTTTCGAATAAAGGTGACTAACCAGTTATAAGTTGTCGAGACATCGATTGTTCCTAAAGTTGCGTGGAACATGAGGGATTGAAGTGAGTCCGGATCCATGTCAACTGTCCTTAAATACATAAATTTTAATGTGAAAATTTTGAAAATAATTAAAATCGAGCTTCCATAATATTTTATTGGTCCCCCGTGCTAAAATCATGGTGCCGTCCTGAGGACCCATGTTTCGCTATATCAGCAGCTTCACTCTGGTAGATTACTGAAGAAGATTGCTGATGATAAAATATATAAACTGGATGTTAACTTTGATTAAGTTTCTGAATTTCTATAGAACTTTCAGTGGAAATTAATTATTTATCGAATAAAAAAATATCAATTGAACAAGGAATGATTTTTAAACCAATGCTTATTGACATCATATTGTTACATTACAAGAAAGATGAAGCAGTACATTGGAAAATTTCAAGAACACAATAAAAGAGAAAAAAACACACTGAAAAAGAGAAAATTATATCATTATGCAAGATTGGAGCTTGCTTATTAGATATTGAACTTAATCGGTGCAGCAACGGTACATGATGAACTTCTCCATAGCGCGGCCACATTCTGCACAAGCTACCATGTCTGGTACACTGCCTGTTGATCCGGGAAGTATCAAACGATTACAATGATGCGGAGTATGTAGCTCTTGAATATAGTTATTAAGCGCAGGCAAAAAGCCTCTCTGATCAATCTGATCCTTCCATTGATCAAACTGAGTCAAACTCATCAAAAACATTTCACCTTTCCCTTTAGCCATATCTCCTGTGCCTCGGCTAATCACTGCCCATCCTTGATCACTACCGTCAAAGCTTAGCATCATCATGATTTCTTGCATTATTTGATCATTTTCAACAGATTTTCCATGTTGCACTTTGGAGTGCCACATGCTCTCCAGCCTAATCCAAAAGAACCAGATTAAGGTCAGGTCTGGCAGAACATGACTAAGATTTTCAGCAACAATGACTGAATTGTTTTTCCGGATTTTGTCCCTCGGGTTGCTTTTGCCTACATATAGCATCTCTAGCTGGATATTGGCAGCACGCGCTACTGCTTGAGCTGTGGTGGTGAACTTGCGGATCCAATCAATGTCCTCACCACCATACAAGCAAATGTACTTTCCTTCATTAATCTACAGAAGAAAATATGATCGGTTACAAGTTCATTTGGTAAGATTATATGCAAAAATGGTGCATACTGGCCTTACCCAATTAAAGATCAAGGGCTCAATGGAATCTGCCAGTAGCTCAATTTTCCATGATTCTTCTTTCCATAGTTGCTCTTCTTTGAGGCTGGTAAAAGGGTAAGCCAAGCTACCCCAAATCCACATCATATGGAGGGCGTTAAGGTTCACAACTTTACCTTGTTGATCCAATACCACAACAATAGGCTTCTTGGTGAAGTGCCAATAGTCCCTAATGTACTTAATGGCAGCTGGATCCAGCAACGACGGATGATGCAAAGATAGCCATGGCATTGTGTTCTGTGAGCTTTCAAATTGTTGTTGCTTTTCATTAGTCCATGGAGTCGATCTGTCTGTGATTGGAAGCCAGACAACTTCATGATGACTCTCAGGCCTAGATGGGTTTTGCTTTGCTTCTCTATACATCGAATCAAAAAGTGAAAGCTCCTCTTGGGAAAAGTCAAGTTCTGAAATGAGAAGCAGCACAATCTTCCTTCTCAGTGTCTCAATGCTAACCTGTTTTCATGCATAATAAAGTTCAAACCTTGATTAGTTGCATGTAATTTTTTTATGAAAATTCTGAAGCTGATTAAGGAACATGAAAATTAACCCTTCTCTTGGTGGAACTCTCAAACAGTGGGAGCTGATCATCTTTCGGGTAAATCAAAGCCTTGAGGACCTTCATGTTGTCAATGTGAGGTGTTTCAAACAGACGAACAAGAGTTCTGTAAGCTTCATCGTGTTTCATCATAGCTGATTGACAGAATCTCAGTCATACACATACGCAAGAATAATACATGAAATTACTTTTATGAAAAGACATGCACAAGAAAATACCAATGTGCTGATGGCAAAGTGACAATTGTTTGCTAAGGTGGCTGTGTATGTTATTGACCTTATGGGCCAAACTAGACAGTTCCCATGCCTCCGTTGTCGAGGCAATGTACCTAATTAATGAAACAACCAGACATATATAAACTAATTGTAATATGTTACATATCATAACCATAAAATTGCAGCATAGTGGAGACATACTCATGACTAATGCCTATAAGGTTCATGATTATGGATGCACAAGCCACAATGCTTCTGATTGTCCAGTAAACAGCTATCGGGATATGAGCAGTGGCAGTGACCATCTCTGGAGTGTCCTGGCTAATGTACTGTGAGGGGAGGCTCTTAAACTCTACAATGCACTTTGTTAGATCAAGCATTGCCTTGATCAGGCCACCAAGTGCCTCAAACTTTGGTTTCAAAGATTCAGCCCGTTCCATTATATCCGGAAGTTGCTTGAGGTGTGCAACTGATTTGGCAAGAGGATTGGTGGGGTAAAGCTGTGCAACTAGCCAAAATTCGCCATAGATCACAGCAAACGCCGCCAAGGCTACCACTACCTTAGCATCCCATGGGTAGCTTGAGAGTGTGTTAAAGAGTGACACTGTTGTTGCATGTGCATCCCCTCCCCCGGAACATTTGCATGATATCTATAACAATATTGAAATATGTGAGATTATTAAAAACTGAACAATATTCAGAATGTTAATTATATGAATTACCTCACAGGAAATCTTGTTAATAGTGTAGGCTAAAAGTTCAAGAATGTCAGAGAAGCCACTGTGGAGAGCTTTCTCATCCACTGCATCCAACTGGGCTTGAGTTCCCTGAAAAATCATGATAGCAAATTTGTTTAATTATTTAATGAACCAATGTGGATCATTTGATAAAGTCTTAGTACAATGGACAAAATGCAACAACTTTGCTCATTTAATGAAGCCATAGCTTACTGGTAGTCTTAAAATGCAAAGTTATGTCTCAAACATTAAAAGTAGGTATTCCTATGTGTTTGATAATACAGTGTACCTGAAGAGTGCTTGAAATAATAGTGCCAGGAAGGGGTGCAGCAGCACGGTGCATGACATCTTCAATGATAAGAAGAATAGGTTTGACATCAAATTCACGGCCATCAGGAGAATGTGTACCCTGGATTTGTTTCATCATGGCATTGTCATCAGACGTAGAGAATAAGCTCCGATCACTCCTTGCCTGCTGCATCCTAGCAACCCCAGACGGTACAATTGCAGCCATTAGCTAAAGCCAATTGACAAATTTAGAATGCTAACAAAACAAACTACACACTTGTATTGGACTAAGTTCAGTTGGTAAACTATGCAATTTCTGTACAAGGACTAGTACCTATTTATATTAAGTACGAGGATATAGTGATTTGACTAAAGGCCAGCTGAACAGAATACCTTGCTTTCAATGGAGGAGCAACTCTAATAGCTTTTCTTGAGGATAATGTGGTTAGGTATCTATCTGTTTGCAGTGATTCCTTACCTTCAGTTCATGCCCAACTAAAGCTAGGTATAGATTAGAACATTCATACCAACACAATTAAGGATAGAAAAAATAATTCTACTTTCCCATGAAAAAAAAATAAAATGTTAAACACACCATGTACTTTTATAAGCATCGTCAAAGTTAAGTTGGCCTTGGCTACTCCAAAACAAGCCTCATCTCACTCGGAACTAAGGTCCAGAAAGCACGGTATGTAACCAGATCTTATCCCTACCACTATTTCAGTAAACCATTGGCATGTCCTCTGTCTAAGCTCACTTGATCATTCTGGGGCCAAGAGCTTCTGCATTAGGCATAACTACCAAGTAACCTGGTGGTAGTTTATCGTATAAACTTTTGTTAGTGTCATTCAGTAAAGAAAAGTGTAATTTACTACTCAAATTATTAAATTTGTAAAATTAGTTATTAGTGCTCAATATTTAACAGATAAGGGAAATTTGAATTCAAGAATAAATTTGCAATCTTCATGACTTTTACTTTGTTAAAAGAGGAGAATATGAAGATATATACCATTCCTTGCTTGAACAAGTGAAAAGGTTCTCAATCCGGATAAGACATAATTCATAGCTTCAAGGGGTCCATTAAAAAGGCGAGCAAGCAACACGAATTTGTAGTTAGCATAATTCATAGGACTATCACAATTTCCGACTTCTGCAGGAAATAGACTGTTATAAGTCCATAATAAGATTTGATTCGTTTTGCAGAGCTGATATGACTTCATTGACATAATGGCATTCACTACAGCCTATCAGTTAGATCCTCTGCGTAAATTCATGCTTTAGCAGGAGTAAATTTGATCTGCTCAAGAAATGAGTTGGTTTACAGTCTGAACTAGAATATCTGCATATCATGTTTCAGTAACATGCCTTGCGTATATGATAGTCACCAACTGCAAGAAATTAAAAACAGATTTTCTTTCTATTCATAGATAAAGAAAACTTCTCTTTAATACATTTACTGAATACTGAATTTCCTTTTGCTTGATTGATATTGAGCAGCACTCATGATCATGGGCCACCTGAGAGGTTAGGTTGAAACGCAGTTTTAATCGCCCTTACTAACCCCATCCTTCCTACATATTCTTTCCAAACTGGAAAAAGATCCAGGCATTCTATAGCTTCCATTTCTTGAAGCTTTAGAACATCCTCGGAATTTTTATTTCCAATAAGTACCCAGCTTTTACTAGTATTATTCATTTCTAGTAACCACAACACCTCTTTCAGAACTCTATGATTTGGAGCTGTATTCTCTGCACAAAGAATTGATCTTTTCATACTCCCCAACCGAAGCCAAAATTTCTTGCTCTGTATCAGTTTATGAGGATCATAAACTGATGGACTTTTATCATCAATTTTAATCACTTCAAAGTTCAGCCCTGCAGCTCTGATCTCATCCAACCTGGAAGTGAACTCTTTTGTCCAGTATAAGTCATCACCTCCATATAAGCATATGTTGCTACCTTCTTCAACCTGGATCATCATACATAGTTGTATCAGAATGTATACTGTTATTAACTAAGAGTGCAAAAGTAGTATGAAATTGTCTATTAATCATTTCGTCAAATCATGTCAAAGTATGGTCTCTGAATTTATCTCATTTGTACTTTTATTCACATGATTACCAAGACTAGATTATTTCAATTTATTCCTATAATAGATTACATTAACTTTCGATTCACGAGTTACTGCAGAACTCAAAATTACTCTTTTTATGAATGTAAAAAATGGGAAATTTATTTTGCATGCATTGTAAATTTTTAAGTATTGAGAAACCTTACCCGCTTCATCAATAGAGGGTCTACCCCATCTAACAGTAGTTTCAAACTCCAACTCTGTTCTCCCCAGAGCTCCTTTTCTTTTGAAGTAGAAAAGGGAAAAGCCTTAGCACCCCATATGAACACCATATCCATTGCATTATAATGTGAGACCATGCCTTGCGAATCCAATGCTACCATCAAAGGGTACTGCTTTTTGTAGTTCCACTCCTGTCTGATAAATTTCAACACTGCTGAATTTAGTAGCCAGGGTTTCCGGATGCAGAGACAAGGCAAGGATTTTGATAAAATGTTGAAGTTTCTCTTCTGGAGAATAGTCCATGTGTCTGAAGTTGGAAATGGGACCCATACAATTTCATAGTTTCTTCCTATCTTCTTATGATAATGATGATTATGTGTCCTTTGCTCAAGAAAGTGTATCTGATCTACGGGGAGAACCTCTGGCGTTGATACTAGGATTAGTACTACCTTCTCTTCTAGTTCGAAGATGTTAACCTGTTTCAAACACTGAGCATTAAACATGACTGAAAAAAGATAGATCTTGTATATCTAGGACAGATCTCCTTATAATTTTCTTGGTAACCAGAAAACAAGTACTTATCGGTAAATCTATATGAAGACTCCTAATACTTATTTAGAATCCATTTTTTTGGTAGAGAGTTTGTCGAAGCAGTCTGAGAGAAGCCTACTTGTGCTTGTGAAGAGCAATCTTTTAATGGTATCTCATCCTTCAAAGCAAACAACATCTGAAAAACCTCTTGGTTGTCGTTATGGGGCTTGCTGAAAATTTCTGAAAGTTCCTTGTACTGCTTTGTTTCTGCATGTACAGCAGTAATAAAGTTTAGTAGAGTACCAGCATCAGAACTTTGTCGAATAAATACAAAAAAAATGATGATGTTTCTGTTACCAAACATTCTACTTAGTTCTATCATGTTAGAAGATAGAGTAAATTATTTACAAGAATCTTCTTTTTTACTTCTGCTAAACCAGTTGTAGGAGTTCATATTTCACGAGTAATGATCTTTTTTATACAATTAAAAAAGTTGCAACCTGTTTGATCATGGCACGAATCAACCTGTTTCAGGAGGTCATTGCATAGTCTTCTTAACCTAGGTACCATATATGAGAGTCCCCATGCTGCAATTGTTGTTGTCTGTGAAATCCTGCAATTGAAAGGAGTTGAGTAATACAATAATATAAGGAATAGGATATCACATGTGGATGCAAGAGTAACACCACAAATGAAAAGCAGTGAAGAGGAGAGAACATGCACTTCTCTTGATTCATGGCTACAAAATCTGTCGTTTGAGCAGAAAATTCTAGTGAGCCTTTAAAGATCCTGTAAGTAGCTACGTAGATTTGAGTTTTTGTAAGGGCCATTGTGTTGTAGTCCAGATGTACTTCTTTCATGGGCAATCTTTCATATTTGATGACACACTTCGCCAATTCTACCATTGTATTAGCGAGCATGCTTAAGGCCTTAAACTGAATCCCCAGTAAGTTCAGATCCGAGGGAAATTGCTTAAGCATACCAGCTGATGCTGCGAAGTAATTATAAGGGTAGAGCTGCTTTATGAGCCAGCAGTCACCACAGGTCATTGCCAATGCTGCAAGTATTATCACAGCTTTTGCATCCCAGGTATATTTTCCTAACATCTGCAATAAGACCATTGTCTTTGTGTGTAAATCACTGTCCCCGCAGCACTTCAAGAGCATCTGCAGTCAATTATGCTATTAGAAAAGCAACACAAATATGCACAGGAAGGCCAAGCACGACTCATTACCTCACTTGAGACTTTGTAGATAATCTGTTCCAGAGATTCTTCAGAACCAACAACTTCAATAATGGTAGCATCATCATATGGATCAGAAACCTGGAAATATGACTACAAAAAATATAATATGTAAATGGAGACGCAAATTGTTTATCATCAAGAATCTATCTATTTTTGATGTTACACTCAGCAAAACTTGTGGCTGAAATTCTTGATTCAGTTACTATTAATTTATACTAATGATGCAATATAATTAAAAAGAATTAAGATCATCTAGCCTTCAGTTTAAATTTAAAAATATGGGCCAAGAGAGGAATTCCTACATCTGCAGTAGCAGTTGAACACAGAACATCCTCCACTGCTTGAAGTAGCAGCTCAGAATCAAGGTATCGACCATCGGGATCATGTGTTAGTACAACCTCCCTGATGAGGAAATCATCTTCAGAAGGCTCTGACGAAAAACCTTCCTTTTCAACTAAGTTCATGGCAGACTTAAAATAATAGAATGAGATTTTATAATGTTTTATATGCACATTAGCATCAGAAAAGGGCCATGTAGCACAGTTATGTTCTCTTCTTTCTGGTCCAATTTGGTTCTACACTTAAGCTTTTGTAAAGTAAACAACAAAATAGAGGTCTCTTCAGATTGATGTGGAAGCTTTATAAATTTTTGCACTCCAGATTTGATATTACCATCTAAAAAGTAAAAGCAAATACTGGTGGTAAAAATTATGCTCTAATCAGTCATTAAACATCTGACAAAAACCGGAGTTCATAATCCATATGCATTTTAAGCAGCTTCATATCCTGATGAAAACTTTCGTTTAGTATAGTTACATACGTTTTAGAGACAATCCAGAATCTAAACCTCAGTGAAATGAATTGCGAAAAGAAATGAACTCAGCCATTGGGGCCTGGGGAGATGAAAGCAAAGTCGGTAGCAGGCCCAGAGCAAACATAAAGAAAAAGCTTGCTACAATGAAATGAATATGATAAAACAACAAAGTGAAGTACATAAAGCATCTAATCACTCTCAGGAACTTCCAGGGGCCACCTTCTTCCCCTCCAGCACTCCAAACGCAGACAAAGGGTATCGCAAATGTTTTATTTTGGCAAATAAATTCGATCATCTTGCTTTGCTTAAGAATCAGGGCAAAGAAACTTCGAGGGTCGAAAGCCTGTTATTTGTATAGACCTTTACTGGATATTGGATGATAATAAATGCTACTCTATAAGGCAACTAACTGTAAACATCAGGGCAAAGCAGCATTATTGTTTCTAGAAACCACAGCATAAAATAAAGAGCTGGGAATACTAGTATTAGTTATACTCATAAATTAATAAACGTGCTTAAACAGCTTATGGCGAAGATTCTTATGAATGAATGACGGTAGAAAGAATAAGTACATTGGTGGTGATTGATATAGATATACTCAGTATCAAGATTCAAGATGAATCTTCCATCCAAAAGAATGAAAAAACAGAAGACTAGAACTAGATAACTGCAGTTAAGAAAGCCTATGAGAAGAGCTTGATTCTGGTTTTAATTTGGCTACGGCAGATTGGACATGACTGAAGACCAACGCCACACTCACAGCATGTCTGCACATAGAATAATATTAGAAAACACAGTCTCATCTTCAATTCCGATATTAGTATCATGACAACTGAAGGATTAATATGATGCATTTACCTGATGCCCGCAACCAAAAGCCATGTTTTTCGGATTAACAAGACAAATGGCACATAACTGTCATGTTATCAAGCAGAGGAAAAAAAAATTAGAACACCCTCCTTGTTAAACATACTACAATCAGAATCAGATTTTATATGCTATGCATATTAAGGTGCATGTTTTACCAGATGATCATCAACAGAACTTGAAGATGCGGGTGGTTGTGCAGAGACAATATTGGGCATCGGATGAATGGGTGTGTTCTGGTTAAAGCTTCTTGAAGGGAAAGGTTTCAAGCCACTAATGAAAGACGTGGTACCATAAAGAGGCGGAGGAAGTGGAATCCTATTAGGATCGTCGCCCATCTGACGTCTGCTCAAATTAATATACAAATATTTAATAATCAACTCATGCCCAAAAAACATTGACAAATGCTTTAATCTTTACCCCAATATGTTGAGCTCCAGAGTTGCTTTATATTGAGAAGGTATTTCCATCAATGCTGCAAGAGCAAATTCGGTCTTTCTTCTTTGGTAACTCAAATTTTTCGACATAATCTCCGTGAAATTCACAAACTATTAAACAGAAGGCATTCACCCACATTAAGTTCCCAAAAATTAGTTATGCTAATTAAATTAAACTTGTTTAGTTGCCAACCTGAAAATTATCAAAGGCTCTAGCAGGGATATTATCATCAAACACCCTCATTGTGTCCCAAGGACCATCTCCAACCCCAACCAATATAATTGACAAAGGATATGAACTGCAGTAAAACACGAAGACTTAAGCGAGGGTTTTCAATCTCAAATGCATTGTTACTGTGTCAAACATACCTGGCTCTCACGATAGCATCAATAGTCTGCTTCTCTTGCGGGCTCAACTGGCCTTCATGAGTGTCAATGCTCCTTGTCACCTAAGTAAATAGACATTCTGCACTTAGCATTCTGAACAGTGCTAACATAAAACACAGTAAGCCATTTAACATATCGCTCATGCAATGCCTAACAGAGCAATAGGATAAATCAGGATGTTTAAACAAGAAATAGCAACATAAGTTCTAAAATTGCATATTCTTCGAGAGGTGTGAATAGCATTCAGATATAGAGATCACAATACGTTTTGGATGAAAAGGGACCAATGTTTAAGTTTGTCAACAGGTTGCTTCTGAATCTTAGAGCAAGTCCAATGCAATGTTATAAGTGGTGCCATTTCTATAATTTGAAATCAAATGCTAAAAATCTCAACTCCAATGGGGTTTTATACTTGGATGCAAATATGCATATATGCATCCTTGGTTCTAAATTTGAAACCAAGGATGCATTTATGCATCCATGCCACATCATCAACTAACTATAATTGGTATATATAGTGGTGAACTTTAAACAAAGTTTAGGAGAGAGGGACTAAAGTTACTTAATTTTGGAATTATTTGGATGCAAAATGCATCTAGCATTGGAGTTAAAGTTTTATTTTAGCAACAAAAAACACTTTTTGGTGCCAAATTATAACAATAGCTATAGCTATTTTGCATCTTGCATTGGACTTGCTCTTAGGCAAGCAATAACAAGCACAAAGGAAGCACGGATTGTATTAAGTAAATCACCTGCCCATCAGCAATTATCAGCAGTACATGATACTGGCCACAGCTTTCTTCAACAATAGTCATGGCCATTTCAATTATAGGCGCAAAAGATGTCGGTCCTGAATTAAGCAACATAAACATGTACTCGATTGGTTGTCAATCTTTTCATATAAGCAGTCTAAGAAGTTCACCTAATGAAATGCATAAAAGACTCACCTGAGAGCTTAAGGTGAGGAATTATTTCTCTGTATCGTCTCAACACCTCTTCAAATCCATTGCAGTAAGCTTGATTCGGATAGAAACTGAAGACGTCTTGATCATGTGTAGATGCTGCAACGTCACAAGTGTCAATAACAATCTTGAAATGGCAAACATAAAAATTATAAAATTAACAATGGCATAGTCCCTTTTTATTGGTAATTACCATCCCCAAATCCAAAACATGGAATCTGATTATCCTCGTCAAAAGCAGATAACGTCTTTCCAATTATAGATATTGCTTGTTCATAAGGGTTCTGAACGTCTCCTATATGGTGCAAGCTCTGCCGATTGAATGACCTGGTACCTGATATTCACAAAAACAGCAGCTGAACTGATAACTAAAACTGATTAACCTAGCTATAACAACTTCAAAGTATTTGAAGTAGCTAACCTGTCCACTCATTGCTCTTGGTAAAATCAATGCCAACAATTAGATTCGACGACTCTAATCCAGCATCAGTCAAGGCAGCGGTAACCTAACAGACACATCCAAGTAAAAGAGTCTATAAAATACGAATTTGACAGTTTCTTAGCATTTATTTATACACAAACTTGAAAGAACTCATCCAGTAACACATTCTTCAACTTTAACCTAAGCTAACAATGTAAATAACTTGTTCAATAGAATTTATCTACTTTAGGCTTAAATATTCAATTTTATCAAATTTTAGTACCCGATACCCGAAATTGACAGCCTGTCAGCAAAAATCAACAACTACGGATAACAAAAGATGAAACTAACCTGTTCGAATGTCTGATAATTATCTGCGATCCTCGAATACTTATTATCCAAATTCCTCTGTTGTCCCGAACACGACGACTGAGAACTATAAGGCGAAGCCGCGCGGTGATGCTGCGGTGTCAGGGGACTAAAATGCTGCCGTGCCGGTGCATGGCGATGCTGTGGCGTATAATACCGAAAACGATCGACATTCCCTGCTCGTGAAGCGCCATTAATATTTCCGGCCGATGATCCTCCACGACCACTTCGATTTCGCCTGTATTTCGAAAACTTACTTCCCATCACAGTTTCGATTCTCGCTCAACTCGAGATTTAACAAAACTAGTACCACTCCAAATATATATATACACAAACCAAAACTCAACGAAAGATCAAGATTTTCAAAAGGGTTTAAGCATTGTAAGTGCAGAAAACTTCTACTATAATTAATTTTAAAGATTACATAAATTTATGATAAAAATATTAAATGCCTTGACTGAAACCAAAAAGTGCGGAATTTAACAAAAATGGTTCATTACCTACTACAATTACTAATCGCTGAGTATCTTATTTGCATTACACGCAATAATAAAAAATTATGAAGTGGCAGAAGATTCATCCACGCAATCTACGGAACAAAATAACTTTATTTCGGTCCAGATAAATTCTGTCAACGACTGTGATCGAATAAATTAATGCAGATTTTATAGTAATAAATGTTATTTAAATAAAATGAGATGAAGGGCCGTACGAAACTTCATATTTATCTGGCTTGTTTTGTGATGGAAAAATAAATTTGTGTCTGCATGCGATTGAGTTGCCATGTATATATGAACGTGAGGAAATATGCGAGGGAAACAAACAAGGTAACTAACTTTAATTTCCATGTATTTTTGGTTGCATGCAGAGAAGAAGTAGTTGCTGTTTATTTTCGTTTTAATTTAGGTGAGGGAGAAAATAGTTAAATCAATTTAAGTGGAAAATTGTGAAGAATCGAACTAATATTCAAAGTCACACAATAGCATTTTCAAATGTTTTGGTTAAAATATTTAAAATCATATTTTGTAAATTTTCTTGCATATTATCTATATTTTGTATTCTTCTAAGAATTTTATTATAAGCATCCAATTTCAAGTCATGTGTATTTTTCCACCTTCATAGCTTTAATTTTTTGGTCGGGGATGTTCACGATTCTAGCGACTCTAGCCTAGTTGAGTTTATTTTTCTAATTAATTAAATTTGATTAACTTTTTTCATGTAAAATATATGTTCGAAATGAAACTCGAATTCGTTAAAAAAAAATAAGTGATACTTAAATTTTCATCTACTACTAATTATTTATGCCAAGTTTAAATTTATTCAGGAACATCTCATTGATTTACCAGTTTTTATGTGATCAACCATCAAGTCATAAAATCGATGAAAGATTTATATATTGAACATTTGGATTATAATTTTAGACATGAAGTGTTCAAAAAATCAAGAAATTTAGGATAATTACAAATCGGGTTAATTATCAAACTTATCACTGAACTGGACAAATGGTATCAATTTCATCACTGATCTCCACGGGGTCTCAAGTTGCTCACTAAACTCGTTTAATGGTATCAAACTCATCACTGCCGTTAAAAAAAAGTAACGGAGGTTAGACGGAGTGACAGATTGGTGGTTGACGTGACACATTAATAAAAAAGACTGAAGAAAAACAAATGAAAGAAAATAAAAAAAAAAGTAGAAAATATTTTTTTGCCAACTATAATATTCACATAAATAAAATTTATTAAAAGAGAAAACATTTCAATATTATTCAAAAATAATTATAATCTATTAAAAAACATAAAAGTTAATCTTAATTGTTTAGTAAATTATATATTAAAATTTAGTTCCACACATTTATTTAGATAATTATATCCTAAAATCAATTTAATAAAACATTTGCATACTTTATTTTCATATAAATTTCAAATTATGTAGCATTTCTATTTTCTACTTTTTTTATATTTTTTTTATTTGTTTTTCTTCGGTCTTTTTTATTAATGTGCCACGTCAACCGCTAATCTGTCACTCCATCTGAGTTTGATACCATTAAGCAAGTTTAGTGAGCAACTTGAGATCCCGTGGAGATTAGTGATGAAGTTGATATCATTTGTCCACTTCAGTGATGAGTTTGATAATTAACCCATTACAAATCTTGATGTACTTATTTTTGATAAATTGTGTATTATTATATTAATAAAATTAAATATAGAGAAAGTAGATTTTTAGCTTATAATCTAAAATAAAATGTTATATCTGCTAAATCACTTTAATCAAATCAAGTAGAAACGTTCGTTTGAATTTTCTATATTTTTTCATTAATTATAAAATTAAAAATAAAGTATATTAAATTTATGATAATTTAATTAAGAATATTAATGATATGATGGAAGTAATATTTAAGTTTTTTCAAAAAAAGAAAGAAAGTACTACTCGTAATATTTTAGTTATTTAAAATAAAAATTCAAAATACTTTCTTTCTGAAAGAAGATCAAAATTTGGTAAAAACAACGCGACGAAGATACCTATATATCTTTTCTGTAAATTATCAGTTTTTGCTTTCAAATCTCTCAAATTCTTGCCTGAAATCTAGTCTTCTTCTTCATCTATACATACGCCTATACGCACACACTTATACACAGAATTGTCACTTCAATCGCTTTATATTATCCACAAAGATTCAATCTTTAGGGTTTCAATTGATTTTATAATGATTATTCTCCATAATTACTAATTAAACTCAATTAATTGCTTTTATCATGACGAGCAACGAAGATGAGTCTAACGACGCCGTTTTGAGCGACGTGGAGGACGAAGATCCGGCGCCGATCGAGGTCGGGAGTAGTTCGCTGGATGAGAACGTGTCCGTTGAGAAGTTCCGCGAGATTTTCGCGGAGCTGGAGAGAGAGAAGCTAGCGAGAGAAGCGGCGGAAACGTCGAAATCGGAGTTGCAGGTGTCGTTTAATCGGTTGAAGGTGTTGGCTCATGAAGCGATTCGGAAGAGAGACGAGACGAATCGAGTGAAAGACGAGGTGGTACGAGAGAGAGATGAGGCGATTAGGAGTCGTGACGAGGCTTTGAGAGAGAGTGAGAAGTTGAGAATTGAGTTGGAGGAGGTAGGGAGAGTGAGAGATGAAGTTTTGGAGAAATGTGAGGCGGTGAGAGGTGAGATCGAGACAGGGGCGAGGATGTTGATGAATGGAATTGAGAAGATTTCGGGGAAAGTGAGTGGATTTAGGGATTTTAGTGGAGGTGGATTGCCGAGATCACAGAAGTATAGTGGATTACCGGCTGTGGCATATGGTGTGATTAAGCGAACGAATGAGATTGTCGAGGAGATGATTAGGCAGGTTGAGTTGAAAGGGAAGGAGAGGGATGAGGTTAGGGAGCAAATGGAGCAGCGGAATTATGAGATTGCGATTGAGGTTTCGCAGCTCGAGGCTACAATTGATGGATTGAAGGAGGAAGTGGTGAAGAAGGGGAGTGTTGTGGAGGGGTTGGAGAAGTTGGTGAGTGAGAAAGACGGGAAGTTGGGGGATTTGGAGAGGGAGATGTTGGAAAAACAAGGTTTAGCGGAGGATGAGTTGGTGAGGTTGAGGGGACTGGTTGACGAGAGTGAGGGTAAGTTGAGGAATTTGGAAGTGAAGATGGATTCACAGAGGCCGTTGTTGGTGGAGCAGTTGAAGTTTGTGGCAAAAATACATGATCAGATTGATAATGTTATTAAGATAGTGGAGGGTAATAAGTTGGATCAGTCGGAATTGTCTGAGTCTTTGTTTTTACCAAAAGAAACGGATATGGAAGAGAATGTACGTGCTTCTTTGGCGGGAATGGAGTCGATATATGAATTAAGTAGAAATGTTGTTGAGAAAGTAAGGGAATTGGTAGAGGAGAGGAGTAATGAAGTAAAGAGGCTGAATGATACGGTTTCACAGTTAGTTAAGGAGAAAGAGCATATAGGAACCTTGCTTAGAAGTGCTTTGTCGAAAAGAGTGTCAGCGGATTTGTCATCCAAAACCAATGAACTTTTCAAAGTTGCGGAAAATGGATTGAAAGAGGCGGGTATCGATTATAAGTTTAGTAATCATATGAGGGATGGAAAGGGACTGCCTTTATATGACAAGAAAGATGCTCTAGTGGCAGAGGAGGATGAAATTTATACTTTGGTAAGTGTGTCTTGAATATATAGGGGTCGTGTAATCATATGTGCTTTTATGGCTGTCATGTAATAATACTCTCTATGCAGGCGGGTGCCTTGGAGAATATCATTAAGCAATCACAGCTTGAAATAATTGAGCTAAAGCACACTGTTGACGAACTCAGGTACCTTCTATTATACAGAGTTTCATGGATCGCTTGTGTAATTGTGTAAATTTCATAAGATAGACCCATGAGATATTATACTCTGCAAGTAGATAGACCATTGATATGTGTAGGACGGTTCCTTTTTTGTATTCATGGGCATTTCTATGGCTTGTTAACTGTTTATAGAATATTTTCTTATTAAGAAACCCGTAAAATTGTATGTATATGTTAATAAAATCCTTTGTACTATCTATACTAATAACAGTGTTTGTGTTCTGTGCTATTTTACTGAATTAAGGGCAGAGGCAGATTTACTCAGACAGCATGTTGAAGCTCAGGCCAAGGAACTCAATCAAAGGAAGCAAAAGTTAGAGGAACTCGAAGAGAAAGAGAGAGTCGCCAATGAAAATGTAACTTGCGAATATCTTTCTTGTCTAATATTTTAAAATGTATGATGAGAATTAAAGAGTTGATTTTTATCCCCCCTCCCCTGGACTTAAACTATATCGACTACAAAAAAACCATGTATGATGTTTTCAACTTTGGTGGTGGGCCTTTTAAACGACAATGCCCTAATGGGAGAGGGTAACTGAAGAAGTTATTACATCCTGAAGCCTCGCTCACGGTGAGAGCTGTGAAGCCCAAAAGACCACTGTACCATCCCTTTGGGGTTTGCTTTCTTGTTAGAACATGTGAAAATGTGGTGTTAAGGAGTACCTAGTATAATTAGTTAAACTTTCTTTCATGTATTGATGCTACTTTCTCGTTTCAGGTTGAAGGGCTTATGATGGACATTGCTGTAGCTGAAGAAGAAATTACAAGATGGAAAGTAGCTGCACAACAAGAAGCCGATGCGGGTAAAGCAGTTGAACAAGATTTTATGGCACAGGTATATATTCTGAAATGGCTTGGCTTACGGAACCTCTATTTGAGCAATATCTGTGTGCTTAGAAAGTATTTCTGGTGCTTTTCCTGTTCTCCACTTTCCAATTTCCTTTCATTTTTTGATGAAAATCTAAATAATCCTTGTGTACATTGATGTTGACAATAAAATGCAAGTCATAGAATTGTACCCGATTAAAAGAAACAAGGTAAGATAACAGCTATGTTTTGATACTATTCATGGCCTACTTGACCATATAATGGAACTTCTATGAAATCTCAGGTAGTTGGGTGTCCCTTTCAAGATACATTTTACATTAGAAATAATGTCATTATCTATTTATATTAATTTGAGGCATTAAATATTGGGTGGCGGAGGCAAAGAGAGCCGGGAGAGGGGGGAGCTTCCTTTAGCATTACCCTCTGATTTCTGGACTATTTAGTAGATCTATCACATATATATTTTTAGAAATTTACATAGCTCAGTTATCAAAGTTTTAGGGAGTGGGTTTTTATTTCCTGCTCTCAAATATCTATTTGGAGTACCAAGTCATAGAAAACATAATTTATATGTGCCACGCTTTCGAGGGCAGGATACTAACTTTCCCTCCAACATTATTTTTTAAATTACCCTCACCAAAAATCCCCTTCTGCCACTAGTTGCTATGCCATTTTACTTATATTAGGTTCTTGCAAATAGGTGGCTAAAATGAAAAAGATCTCATCAGCCATCACATGGAATTGATACTATAACTAATGAATAGTGAAGGCTTGCACCGAACTTTGTTCGTACTGCATGTACATGTGAAGCCTCAAATTGTTATACCAATTCGATATAAATTCAAATCAATAAAATCTACAATTTGTTGCAAATAAAATAGCGTGTGCTGGTGACTTTTCACATGAAATAAAAAAGGGACTACCATTATCTGACAGGGATGTAATAGTTGAAATGATATGTTACGTGTATGAAAATAGTAAACCTCTCATAACGATCTCCATTAAAATATGCTATTGATTTTGTGGAAAAATTAACGATTATCTTTTATTCTGTCTCATGTTTACTTTTGATTTTAATTGCTAGTCTTTTGCACTTTTGAGTAGACCTCTCCTCGTCTTCCATATTTGCAGTTATCAGTTGTTCGTCAGGAACTGGAAGAGGCAAAGCAAGCTGTAATAGAGTCCGAGAAAAAACTTAAGTTTAAAGAAGAAACAGCAGATGCTGCCATGGCAGCAAGGGATGCAGCTGAGAAATCATTGAGGTTGGCTGATTTAAGATCTTCTAGGCTTAGAGATAAAGTTGAGGAGCTAACTCGCCAGCTTGAAACACATGAAACCTCAAGATCTGTTTTAAGTAGGCCGAGATATGCTTGTTGGCCATGGGAATGGCTTGGCCTCAACTTTGTTGGTTCTCACCAACCGCCTACACATCAAGAAAGTACTAACGAAATGGAACTTTCTGAACCTCTCATATAGGTTGTAGCTGTGCATCTTCTCACAGTTTCTTTATTACATCCTCTTTGTATCTCTCAACATGAAAGCGGTTGTAGAAATAGAATATACACGTTAGTTTGTACAATATCCATTTTTTCAGGTTTCTTTTTTCAATCGTATAAAGATCAGAGTAGTGATATCGAAACGTATAACTATGAGAGAAAGTAATACTTGTTTTCTTGTTTATCGGCCATTTGATTGGATTTGTACCGTCCTGTTGTCATTTACAGTTGATACGCGTGTCTGATTGGTTCAGTTTATTGCGATGTAAGAAAAATTGTTCAGCTATATAACTATGCATTAGAAGATACAAATGATTCGAGAAACAAAAATGTCATAGTACATAGACTTTAATTCAGGATGGTGAAACAAGAGAAGAGAGTCTCCCACACTATTTAGCTTTTTGTTTCACAAGTTTTCGCCACCAAAACTCCACCAGGTGGAGGTGTCATAACGATACTACATAGACCATGCAACGAATATGAATACTTGAGAACATTTCCCGATTTCGACTTTGCTCTAAAGAAACTCTTAACATCGAAGCTGATTCTGCCGCTTCCAATCTGCCCTGCAAGCTTTTGGCTACGAACCTGAGAGAGCCTAACCTGGCTTGTCAACATTTGAACATTTGCAAGCAAATATTGTGCCTTTCCTAAATGGAAATGATCAATGTACTCTGTGGCAATAGGAACTCCATCGAAGTAGAGACTGATAACAATGTGTTTGAAGTTCACACTTAGTTTTCTGTTTGGGTTCGTGAAGTTGGTTAAGATGGTAAGGTCAGCATTGAAGAGATTATTTGTATCGAGATATGCTGCATTCAGGCTTGCTCCCGCGACATCAAACTTTGGACTTTTCGGGTGGTTTACAAGATACACTATGAGGATTATAAGGCCTATTAAAATGAACAGAACCCAGAAGATTGCACAGAAGATGGCAATACACCATGTAAAAGGCTTGGTTTTGCGGGGTGGGATGATATTCTGAGCTGAGGATTGATGCTGTTGGTGAGCTGCTGGATGATCTGAATGCATTGGCATTTTGGGTGTTTTTGGTGAAGCAGCAACAAGAAGTTCAGGATCATGAGGTTGTCGTTGGCGACGTGCTTGTGAGTGTGGAGGGGAGTGATTGTCAGGACCGAGTTGTAAGAGTGTGGGATCCAACAGGGGGGCAGCAGCAAATGGTGGCCGATTGGGATCCGACATTTGGCCAGCACCGGGTTGTGGCCGTGTAGGATCAGACAGAAGGCCAGCTCCACGTCGCTCCCTTCGTTTACCTTGACGCTGTAGTCGTGGTTGTGGTTGAGGAGGCACCTCATAACTGGGACCGGGCAGTGGCTGTACAGGCAAGTCAATGCCAGGGTTGGGTTGTGACAGGGGTGGCTGGTGCTGTTGATGTGGTGGCTGCGAGGGGAGCAAGGGTTGGTTGATGATAGACTCAGGTGGCTGAGGTTGGTTTACTGGTTGTAAGGAGAGAAAATGCGGGTTGGTTTCACGTGGGCGATACATTTGGTTTATGTGCTCGTACGTTTCCAGAGGACAAGCTGAAGCAAGTTCTAGTAGAGTATTGCTAATATGGGAAAGTATGGATTTCCATATGTGAAGAATGGCTTGGGGAGAACTTCGAAGTAGGACTTAATATACAGGCAAAGAATCAGGATATAACATAGACCAGAGAGCAAGTAAAGCTCTGTGATTCCCTTACTTTTGCAAAATATGTGCTTTAGTTTTATGCATCAAAGCAATCCCTTATATCAGACTCAAATACATTTAGACATGCTATTTCACAAATGGTAACCTACTTGCAAGAAAAATCAACTAATTCGATAATTAAAATGAATTCACTCGATCAAGAATTTAAGGTGCTACTTTCATCTGGTTTCAGTTGACAGAGTACCTTTACCGTAATACTATTAAACAAAATTACAAACAGCCACAGGCCCACAGCCATTGCTAAAAGCACTAATTCAAACTTTACTATGTATTGTTTTTAGTGTATGACATTGATTTAATAAGATTTTTTGTTTCTTACAAAAATTATAAACAAATATGTTAATATCAAAATGAGCCTATAACATTTTGTATATCATGAATTTGACATGATGATTGTAATGTTAAAGAAGCATTTACCAAAAATTTCCAGCACCAGCGATCGCCAAGGCCAGCTTACGTTAGATGGGCCTTTATGTCCAAAGCAGCAACTATGGAATGTTGGATGACATGCAGCTCTGGGAGATTGACCCGTTGTTAGAAGTTTTCTTCTCATATCCACATAACCTTGGAACATGCAAAAAGAAATTTCTGCACATTTCCCCCTTGTATGATTCTGAAAAATAGGATGGCTTGTATTACGAACACGCGCTAGAGATGTGCGATATTATACCACACGTGCGCTATATACCATGCCATTCATCTAGGCAACCCTTATAGAACTTCATACTATTCCAGGGATGAACAAAGTAACCAGTAGAATAAGCTTCCAGTAAAACTTATGGTCACCTAAGCATACAAGAACAAACGTTAGCCTAAACAGTTACTTCAGGGTGTTTGTGTAGGTACGAGAGATGGTAATATAAACCAACAGGAAGCTAGATATCATGATACAAAGAGGTTTAAGTTACAGTAAACAAGCAGGCATATAGGAGAACACAGATTTACGTTAATGTACTACTCCCCATTAAAGAGTCTGACTGAGTGCATATAAAAGGCGAAATATCACAATGAAATGCTAATGTTGTGTTTGGTTGGAGTGAATGAATTTGGAAGGAATAGAATAACATTTGTACTATGTTATGGCCAATTGTTTTTGAAAATTTCATTTTATCCTCCATCCCATATGCTAGAAGTAATACTCCATTCTCTCCAGTCTCCATTCCCTATACTAGAGATCACAACCACAATCTGAGAAGTAATACTCCATTCTCTCCTATACACAATTTTTTCTCAAATCTCATCATAACAATTTTGCACTCACTCAATTTCATTTTTTCAAAACTTACCTCTTACCCCTATTATTTTCATTTATTTTATGCCATTCCATTCGACTCCACTCAACCAAACACAACATGAGTTTTTTATTAAAGCAATGACAGATTATAAAGACCAGTACTAGACTTTTACTTTGAACCTGGACAGGTACGACCACATTTATATATAACTACATGGGCAAGTTCTGCATATTTCGAATCACAAGGAAAACAACAAAGAAGATTATATATGAGAATAATTGTCACTCAGTGATATACACATTAGCTCTATGTTAAGTTAAAGAAAAAAATTAAAGGACCGAACACCTCGAAGATAGCAAGGGAGTATTATCCTGCAAGTTGTATAATGCTTGACAGGAAAAAAAAAAAAAAAAAGTGAACCTTATTTTTCCTTCTGCATCCGTAGATAAGCAGGAAAAGCACGGACGCTTCACATGCGTGCACATCAGCAATTTTGAGACTTTCAGCACGATGTAAGAAATTGCATAATCACCCTGGAAAAAGTGACACCAACATATCTACATTACTAACCAGGATCCATATTTACTATATACAATAATTCGCCAATTATATATCTAGAAACATCCTAGTACTTTCCTGCGAAATGCAACTAATTTTGTGCAGCATCCTCAATGTCTTTAAACCCGTCTAAAATGCATATGGATAACAATTTCCCCACTATTAACCCCAACCAGAGAAGAAACCCAAGTGTTCGAAAACCAAGAAAAAGAGAGGTAGACTACTTAATTTATTCAATACTAAAGGTACTGCAAATTACTATAACCTGTGCATGCAAGACAGTTCCAAATTTTAAGGCAAGATTATACACAAACCATTTGTCTTACTGCGGGATGCATTGTCAGATATAGCAGTGATAAGTGTCTCAGAAACATCTCTATCAAGTGTGAAGCCCTTCTCCATCATCTGATCCCAGACTGTGCAAGCAATTGAAAGCTTCTTTTCCTGTATAAGACCTCGAATAACCAATTTGAAAGTAAGTTCATCTGGATGCACTCCTTTGGTCTGCATCTCCTCATATAAAACCATCGCATCAGACACTCGAGATGCCCTGCAAAACCCATTAATAAGTGCATTGTACGACACAACGTCAGGGGTGATCCCCTGCTCTATCATATCACGGAATGTGCTTTGAGCCATTCCAGTTCTCCCGGTCTTACACAAGTGATCAACAATGATTGTATACATCACACGATCAAGTGACAAGCCCAAAATTCTCATCTGGTCAAGAAGCTTTTTGGCTAAATTGGGTCTGCCTTCTCTAAGAAAGGCTTTGATAAGAATTGAAAATGTTACCACATCAGGAGAAATCCCATTAGGGGCCATCTCCTCCAGTATCTTATAAGCTTGCTCAGTACGAGAAGCTCCACAGAGTGCTCTAATTATTGTGTTATATGATACAACATCTACTAAGCCTTTCAGCCTCATTTTATTCGCCATCAACTTGTACGCCCTATCAATCCGGTGAGCTTTGCAAAAGCCCTTGAGGAGTTGGTTGTAGCTATAGCTATCGGGATTCAACCCACCTCTCTCCATCTTATCTACCAACTTCTCTGCCTCGTCCAACATCAGCTCATCACAACAATAATTCAACAGCACATTGTAAGTAACCAAATCTGGTTTACACCCATTCCTTCTCATGAACGTTTTAATTGCCTGTGCTTTATCAATCCTCCCAGCTTGACAAAATCCGCATATAAGTACATTGTAAATCCCCGTGCTAAATTCCACTCTTCCTTTCAAGTCACCCAACGTAAGCTCATAAGCCAAATCAACCTTCCCACAATCACACAAACCAAGAACAAGTGCCCGACAAGCCTTATCATCCGGAACAATACCTTTCCCAATCATCAAATACCACAACTTAACAGCATCATCAATTCTCTTCACCCTGCACAACCCACTAACAACAATAGTATAACTCACCACATCCGGCTCCCTTCCCTTCTCACCCATAACTCTCAAAACCTCCAACGCCACATCAACCAAACTCTCCGAACACAAAAGATTCAAATACAAATTACACGCCCACATATCCGGAACCACCCCCACTTTATCCATATCTTCCAAAAGCCTCTGAATAACTTCAAACTCCCCAACCTTACACAACCCACTAATAAACCTCGAGTAAGTAAAAGAATTCAACGAAAACCCTTTCGGACCCATCTTCGCATAATACTCCTCAGCTAACTCAAACCTAGAATGCTTAACCAAAACCCCAATAATCCTATTATAATCAACACTAAAAACCCTACAATCTGACTGAGACATTTCATCAAACAACTGGAGTGCTTTATCAATAAGACCAGTTTTAACAAAATGGGCAATCTTAAAACGATACGAGAGACGCTTCCATCCAAGAGCTCTATACATATCAGATTGGTGGTCTATATATAGAATACATATCATCAATTTGTGAGCTTCAGAGTGAAATGAAGCTCACAAAATGAAATAAACAAGAATGCAATAATGTTAAACTAAAAGGGTATTCAAATATAGCCCTAGAATATGATTAAATGAAGTTAAGAGCGATGAAATTGAGACATTGAAACCTGGTTTTCGGCGGTGTAGGAGACGATGAAGAATGAGGTTGATGGACTTTGGCGGCCCGGTGATCTTTCAAATGTTTGATCCATGCTGCTCTTAATAGTTTCTAGGCCCAATCGCGAGTTAATTAAATTAAATTTAAATATATTCGATGTTTATTTATGAAAATCTTAAATTGTTAGATTTTTTTTGCTTTTCTGAATTTTGAACAAATTTAGATTTTTGAATCTAGAAAGATTCATTTAAATTGGGTTAATATAAATTATGTTTTTTAATTCAATTTTCCTATATATGAATTTCGAGAACCTCCGATAATATATAATTTAGACAAGTTTTTGCATATGTTTTCGATTTTGCATGTCCTGTAAATGTCCTGTAAATTTTGAAAAAATTGTATTAATCAGATAATATAAAATGTGCGAGTTTCATAATCATATTTCGCTTGTGAAAGCTTCTGAACTCATGTAAATGCCGTTGAATTGGCATGTATAGTCAAGTTTGATAAACAAGCAGAAAGGAATGAACACATGACTTGGTGGAAATTATAATTTTTAAGAATCTCCGCCAACAAAAATCTTCCACGTAATTAAAAAGTAGTTCTTAGTGTATAGAAAGTCGAGAGAAGCGGACACCTACGAGAGGGAAGCCAAGTCTTGAAGTGTTTCCTTAAAGAAGGGTGTAAGAAGTATGTGATATGAATGGTAGGAAACATCAGCGACCATCCATCACTGAAGCTGTTAGAGTATTCACTGAAACATTGTTGTCTTTGTCTATCTCGAAGCCTGAGCTACCACCAGAGGTAAAAGCAGGGCGTTTGGGAGGAACCACCTGACTGTGCTCATTGCTAAACATAAGCAAGACATCAGACATGGTTGGTCTGTCTGCAGCACTTTCCTGAACACACAAGAGACCGACATGAATGAGTCTCATTGGCACAAAGGAAGAAGGGATGTCTAGATTCGAGTCCACCAGCTCCAGAACCCTGTTGGATTGCCACAACTCCCACGCCTGAATAGTATGGACAATAGCAAGACTACTTAAACGTAACGTACTAACAATGCACAAACACTTAAAGATGCCAAGTAAGAGAAAACCTACATGTCCAAGAAGAGTAAGGCAATCAGAGTGGCGGAAACCAGTGTTCTTTTTCCCGCTTATGATCTCCAGTAGCAAGACACCGAAGGCAAAGACATCAGACTTTATTGAAAATAGTCCTTCTATGACGTATTCTGGGGACATATAACCGCTGAATTTGATACCATTAAAGGAAAAACATTACTGACAGTAATAGGTTTAGTCAAATAGAGTAATGCAGGAGTTGAATTTTACTTACTAAGTTCCCACAATTCATTTGGTATTTGCTTGCACTTCATTCCCACCAAATATTCTGGCCATCCCAAAATCTGCAATCTTAGGATTCAGTTCATCATCCAACAAGATGTTGCTAGCCTTCAAATCTCTATGAACTATGCGTAATCTTGAATGTTGATGAAGATAAAGAAGTCCTTGTGCAATGCCATCAATGATGTGGACACGTCTTCTCCAGTCAAGTAGACTTTGTTTACTGGAATCTGCCATAGCGATATACTTCAAATGAAATACCAGGATAAAAAAATAATAGTTCTTAATAAATGTTCATCTATACTGCATATATAACAAAATAATTTGCTGACCACTTGCCAAAAATAAAATGATCCAAACTTTTGTTGGACATGTACTCGTAAATTAAAATCTTCTCATCTTGATCAATACAACATCCCAGGAGTCTAACAAGATTCCTGTGTTGGAGTTTAGCAATTAGAACTGTTTCATTTCTCAGCTCTTCTAGCCCTTGTCCAGACCCTTTAGAAAGTCTTTTAACTGCTACTGATCTCCCTCCAAGTAAGTTACCCTGAAAGACCGTGTTACAAAAGTATTTCAGATATGTGTAAGATAGATCATAATCATTTAAAACCTTAACTTTTCCTGATAAACGCAATTTTCTAAATTGTTAAAATAGGATTGCGGTTCCATGACATGATCTTCTCCAGAAACTGTTTACTGAGACCTCTTTGTATAGATTCTCATCTTTTTAAAATAAAGAAATAACCTTATAAACAGGTCTGAGAAGTTATTTGTGGCAGCAGATATGCTTGAAAAGCTAAACTGTGGCAAATTAGGAACTTTCTTCTCTCCTCCAAGTAGGCTGCTAGTGGTGATGCTATTACTATCTGTGTTCTGTTGGCTGCTAGTGTCCCAGTTGAGATTTAATAAATTCTCACCTGTTTTTCCTGGTATTGTAAAATTCAACCAGTAGAGAAATGCTAGTCAGTAGATCGGTAGAGGCAAACATGTATTCTGGAAGCAGAAAATATGTGTAATATTAAAACAGTGAACCGAAAGACAAGCCTGAGACTTAGAATTCAGAAACAACTGGAACGTTACCTTTCTTGTTATGTCTTCTTCTCCAGATATGCCATAATATGTAAATCAATGAAATGCAGATGAGAACTGGAATGGTAATGAAAGCCGCCAGCAGAGCATTTGACAGCTTTTTGTCTTTGGTTATAAGAGAAGATATTAAGTAAGATCTTAGAACTTGACCACAAAAAAGAAAAAGAAACAATTACATAAAATAAAATGGCCTTAAATTACTTTAAAGTTGAAAATAACTCTTACTTTCCAGTCTGACGTATAGATTTCCTAAAGAAATCCGGCCACCGACTACTGTATTTAGTAGATCACCATACCATAATGAACATTTGCCGTCACTGTAAGCATAAGCATTGCAGCTGCAGTTGCCCAGACATGCATACTGACAAACTTTTCGACTCTCTGAATTCATAGATTTTGCATTAGCAGGCATTGAAACATTAGAAAAATAAAAAAATTCAGTATTGGAACACTGCAGGGGCCTAATCCTGATACATCCACCAGACCAATTAGCAGACTTCCACTGTTTTGGTGAACGAATCTTAAAACCTTTGAAACAACTGCAAGTAGGGACTGAAAGCGTGCTGCAGACTCCATTTGGACCACAGAAACCAAACCTATTACAATCTTCTGCAAGGATGGATACATGTAATCTCCACTTTTGATTTTCCGCTCTCACCCACAGATTGATCTGTCCCTCTTTAGTCATGGCAAATCTGCCTGTGAGGGATGCTGGAACGTTGTAAGTAAAATATTTAGCCTGCTTTTTTCTGATGTAGCTGAAATTCGCCTGACCGATTGAAAAAGAATTGAAATTAGAGCCATTCCAGACGCCACTCCTCCAAAGTATCAGTCCTGATGAATTCTTCCAGAGAAGAAGTTCAGGATTGCCTCCTGGATACATCCCAAAAGAATAGACACCCGGAGCTGGGTCATCGTGATGCTTCCAAGAAGTGAGGATTCCAAGTTCCCCACCAGGTAGCCAAGTATCTGTTGGATGGTCAAAGCTTTGCCATACAACCTCATTGTTTTCGCTAATTAAATTGAGATTCCCATCATCCAGAAGTTCCGCTCTAACAATGTAACCCCATGCTATCCTCATCATTCCATCCAAACCACTGTATAAATTTAAACAGCCTTCTTCTCCTACTACTAATTTGGAGCCAGAACCTTCTCGGATGGGCCTCTGTCTGTTTGCAATCCAGACTATTGTTTCTGGGCTGTCATAGTACCATATACCAACATAGGAATTACCTGAATTACCTGGGGAGAAAAACCCCAGTTCAAATTTACGTCCTGGAGAAACTATAGTACTTCCGTCGCTTGCATATAAAGGCACGAGTGTTCCTATGGTGGCCCGTGGTTGTCCATCATAATCCTCAATTTGGCTTCTAACCTTTAAATTGCTGAAAATACAAAGAAACATAACACTTATTCTTAACGGGAACGAACCAAACACTTGCATCATCAAATTTTGTTTCATGCTTAAGGAATTTGACAAACATAAATCAGTGAGCAAACCCTGATGATCACACAGTACCAAGGTAAATATGTATTATATTTTTTAAGTCTTGTTGCCCCAGGTGAAGTCCACGGCTACAGTTCCCAAAAGTCTATAGTGTAGCTGGATCCAGCTCCACAAGGACCACAACTGTATCCCGAAAACACGACCAAACCATTATGTATTGGCTTGATCAACATCCAACCATATGATCACTGGTCCTACTATATTAACCAGTGGCAATATCGTGAATCCGTATGAACCCTGCGTAGTCCTTGCATAGTTCTTCCCCGCCAAATATTCCAGCCATCCCAAAATCAGCCAGTCTCTGTGAACTATGAATAATCTTGAATGTTCATGAAGATAAGAAAGTGCTTGAGCGATGACATCAATTATGTTCACAAAATTTATGATTTTCCTGCTTTGTTTTCACTTTTGGAACAGATTTTTTAAAATACACAATCTTGAATATTTATGTTTTTTCTTCGGACACACAACAAATAAAATAGATAAGAGAAGCAAAATGGCAATGAATCTGCAAACCGAACATTCTTTTTATCTAGCAGATTTATTTTACGTATTATCGCTCCATATCTATCTTGTATCTTATAGAACAGCTGATAAATGAGCCATACATTAAGCTAATCATTCAACTGACAACTGCATATTAGGGCAAATCCAACAGTGGACTAAAGGTCCAAATTGGGACCGATTTCGGCCTAAATCTTTCCAACAGTGGCTTAAATCTTGGTCCAAATTTAGGCCCGTGAACAGTACTGGCCTAGTCCGGCACTATTCACCGGCCTAAATCTTTTTAGTAATATAATAATAACTTTTTATCTATTGTATATTTTGTTAATTAAATGATTATATTTTAATACAATTATTAAATAGTAATAAATTAAATTTAATATATTTTTTAAATAATTGTATATATTTATGAAATATAATAAAATTCAACACTCTTAAAAAAATTGAATTTTACAATACATTAAACATAAGATAAAGATTGCATTTGGTAAGATAAAAATTACATTCGATAATGATGAAAATGCTCGATTTCAACAATTTCTTGGACGACATCGAAAAATAAAAACTAAAGAAGTTTTTTGCACCCCGAGAGCATTAATTGAGCATTTCTGAGAATAATACATTAATTCCGAGTAGTATTGAATCTTTGTAATTTTTATTTTAGTTTATTAAATAAAATGTTAAGTTTTCTTTTATTTTCTTTATTTAAATGTAATGTTTTTCTAAATTAATGAATTTATTAAGTTTACTATTAATATGAGATTTTATATTATTGTTAAAATATTAAAATAATAATATAAAGATAGTTAGAAGAATAAAATATTGATATATAATTTGGACCAAAATTTAGACCAAACTGTTGGAATGAAAAGATGATTCGGTCTAAATTTGGACCAAGATTTAGGCCAAAAACTGATTTCACTATTGGAGATGGCGTTATGTAACCATATTTTTAAAGGTTAGTTTTCTCAAATATCTGAACTTTAGATTCACTACTAAAAGGTTTACTATTAATATATGAATTAAATATATGGTAAGATAACGGATAGAAAAAACATAAATTGTGACAGTTTCATATTCAAATTTCATGCATAATATATGTTTATTATAACATGAAATATAACCGTGTTAATAATATCATAACCGAAATTTGAAAATTTCATGCATAATAAATGTCTATTCCATGGTTTGATAAACAAGCCGTAAAGGAAATTATAATCTTAAGAATGTGGAATATTGCACATTTTAGGAATTTTCCACAAATTGCTACAATCATGAATAAAATATCAGATTTTTAGTTTGTATTCATTCACACTAGGGGTGATCGTGATCCGGTTTGGTTCGGATTGGAGGTAGAACCGGAACCAAACCATATATTAGCGGTTTTTTAAAATCTCAAACCAACCCGTGGCCCGCAAACCAATTAACCCGGACCAAGCGGTGCGGTTTTTGATGGTTCGATTAAGCGGATTGATCAGTTTATAACTAAGGCTTACAATCAGAGATGAAAATTCATGAATAATACTAAAAAATAAAGTATCATTTTGTCTCTATTTTACACAATTTCACGTAGTTAAATTAAAATACAAACTTTAGTCTAATAAAATGCATAAACTTGAATCGTAGTCATGGATTACTGAATTGATATGACCGTATTGATAAGGTAAGTAAGTAACTAACCAACAACCCAACAAGTATAAACTAAAAAATTAATATATTTATATAAAATTAATATTTTGTGTATATATAATATTAAATATTTATATTGTATATATAATATGCGGTTCGGTTTGATAACGGGTTGGTTTAATATAAAACCGAAACCAACCCATGAACCACGGTTTTTTAAATTAGTTGAAGCCGAACCGTAAACGTCATTTCGGTTCGGTTTGGATCGGATTAATATCGGATTGGTTTATACGGATTTTGCGGTTTAAACCAGACCGTGATCACCCCTAATTCACACACAATAAAAATCACTTTTTAGTTAAATGAGAGATTCTTATCATTTCTGATGTACTAAAATGCACAAAAATCTCTCCTGACAAAAAAAAATGCACAAAAATCTCCGCCAATAAAAATTATCATTCACTATGTGTAAAGACACAAATATACCACAAGCAAGAGAAGTCGACACCTACAAGAGGGATGCAACCATTGAAGTGTTTCTTTACATAATGGTGTAAGAAATTATGGCAAATGAATGATAGGAAACATCAGCGACCATCCATCACTGAAGCTGTTAGAGTATTCACTGAAAAATTGTCAGCTTTGTCTATCTCGAAGCCTGAGTTACCGCCAGATGTAAAAGCAGGGCGTTTAGGAGAAACCAGCTGACTGTGTTCATTGCTAAACATAAGCAAAACATCAGACATGGTTGGTCTGTCTGCAGGACTATCTTGAACACACAAGAGGCCGACATGAATGAGTCTCAGTGGCACAAAGGATGAAGGGATGTCTAGATTTGAGTCCACCAGCTCCAGAACCCTGTCTGCTTGCCACAGTTCCCACGCCTGAAGAGTATGTGCAATCGTCAAATTTCCACAATTTTACGTGTTAATAATGCACCAACACATGATGAATTGATGATGCCATGTTTTAGACATGAGCATAGAAATAAGAGTAAACCTACATGTCCAAGAAGACTAAGGCAATCAGAGTTTCGGAAACCAGTGTTCTTTTTCCCGCTTATGATCTCCAGTAGCAAGACACCAAAGGCAAAGACGTCAGACTTTATTGAAAATAGTCCTTCCATGGCGTATTCCGGGGACATATAACCGCTGAATTTGATACCATTAAAGGAAAAACATTACTAACAGTGGTAGGTTTAGTTAAATATATAATGCAAGATGTGCAACTTTTACGTACTAAGTTCCCACAATCCGGTTGGTATTTGCTTGAACTTCATTCCCACCAAATATTCTGGCCATCCCAAAATCTGCAATCTTAGGATTCAGTTCATCGTCCAACAAAATGTTGCTAGCCTTCAAATCTCTATGAACTATGCGTAATCTTGAATGTAGATGAAGATAAAGAAGTCCTTGTGCAATGCCATCAATGATGAGGACACGTCTTCTCCAGTCAAGTAGACTTTGTTTACTAGGATCTGCCACAGTGATATATGTCCAATGAAAACCCACGATCAGAGTATAAAAGTTCATGCCAATTAGAACAAATATAACGGAAATAAACCAAACAATTTTATCACCACTTACCAAAAATGAAATGATCCAAACTTTTGTTGGACATGTACTCGTAAATTAGAATCTTCTCATCCTGTTCAATACAACATCCCAAGAGTCTAACGAGATTCCTGTGTTGGAGTTTAGCAATTAAAACTGTTTCATTTCTCAACTCTTCCATCCCTTGACCAGACCTTTTAGAAAGTCTTTTAACTGCTACTGATTTCCCCCCAAATAAGTTACCCTGAAAGACCGTGTTTGATTAGCTTTCAGTGGACAATAAATTTCATGCATGTAAACCGGCATGAATGCTACTAAAATAGCATTTTAGATAGATCGTGATCATTGAAACCCCTAACTTCTCTCCTAAGCTCAACTTTATGAATTGTTGAGAGAGGACTGTGGTTCCAAGATATGATCTTATGTGGAAACTGCTTACTGAAACCTCTTTGTATAGATTTTCGTTTTTTCAAATTTTGGAATTACCTTGTACACAGGTCCAAAACCACCCTCTCCTAGCTTGTTTGCAGAGGAGAAGTTGTTTGTGGCAGCAGATATGCTTGAAAAGCTAAACTTTGGCAAGTTGGAAACTTTCTTCTCTCCTCTTGGTGGGGTGCTAGTGCTGATGCTAGCACTATCTGTGTTCTGTTTGCTGCTAATTTCCCAGTTATGATAAAATATATTCTCCCCTGCCTCTGTAATATAGTAAATTGGTAGGCAAGCGTGTAATTGGGAAGTAGAAAAACATGTGCAACGCTAATTCAGTGTACCGAAAGACATGAATAAGATCAGAATTGAAAAAGCAACTACTTATATCGTTTACCATTTCTATTATGTTTCCTTCTCCAGAGACACCATAACATATAACTGAATGAAATGCAGATGAGAAGTGGAATGATGATGAACACTGCCGCTAGAACATTTGATAGCTTTTTGTCTCCTGATTATAAGAGATGAACCAATTAGTAACTTAAAATAAAACAGTACTGAAATTGCTATAAAGTTTACAATTACTCTTACTTGCTAGAACCTCAGAAGATCTGATGTATAGAATTCCTCCAGAATTTTGGTGACTTGATAATACGCGTGTATCCACTAGATCACCGAACCATAATGAACATCTGCCATTATTGTAAGCATAAGCACTACATGAGCAGTTTGCCAGACATGCAAACCGACAGACTTGACCACTCTCCAAATTCATAAACTGTGAATTTGCAGGCATCGAAACTCCAGACACATTAAAAAAATCAATATTGGAACACTGCAGGGGCTTACTCCTGATACATCCAGCCGACCAATTAGCAGACTGCCACTGTTCTGGCGAATCAGGGATAAAACCGTTCAAACAATTGCATCGACGGGCTAATAATATGTTGCAAAACGCATTAGAACCACAGATACCAAACAATTGACATATATCTGCAGGATGCAGCTTATATAGTACCCAAATTTGATTGTTCACTAGCAACCAGTGCTGGATCTGTCCCTCATTAGTTATGACATATCTCTTAGTGGGTAATATAGAACTATTATAAGTAAAATATTTAGCTTGATCATTTGATATGTAACTAAAATTCGTCTGAAGTGGCACAAAAGAATCAAATTTATTGCCATTCCAAAGTCCAGTCCTCCAAACTAATTGTGACGAATTCTTCCAGATAAAAAGTTGAAGGTTGCCGTTTGGATCCATCCCAAAAGAAAAATCTCCCCGAGCAGGATCATCCCGACTCTTCCAAGAAGTGAGTATCAAGCTCTTATTGTTTCCAAGTTTCGCACCAGGTAACCAAGTATCAGTTGGATAGTCAAAGCTTTGCCACACAAAACTCAATCCATCACTTAAAACGAAATTACCATTGTCAAGAAGTTGCCCCTTATTAGCGACAGAACTATTTGTAGACCAGATTATCTCATCCACAGAACTGTACAGATTCAATCTGCCATCTTTAGTTAGTAACAATCTTGAATTGTTAGTAATCTGTCGGATGGGCCACTCTCTGTTTGCAACCCAAGCTATTGTTTTTTTCCCTCGGACACCATAGTACCATATACCAACATACGACTTATGTGAGTTACCTGGCGAGAAAAATCCTAGTTCAAATTTGCGGCCCTCAGAGATTAAAGTCTCGTTTCCATAGAGAGGTCGGCCTGGTGATAAGCTGTCCAATCCAACACAGAGCTTTAAGAAGCTGAAAATGTAAAGAAACATAACAATCATCCGCAGCTGAAATGAACCACTTGATTTGTTAGCTGCAGCCATCTCATTGACAAGTTGCATCATCAAATTTTGTTTCTTGTTCCAGGAACTCGATCAACTTAAATCAGTGAGCAAACGCTGACCATGATCACAATACAACCTTTTCCACTTAAACAAAGCATATTTAGATGCATGATGATTCCAAATCGTTGAAAGTTCAACTTTTGGCGTGTACATTGGACAAGCCAAGTCAAGGACAAGGAGTCAACTGTATGCTAGTTTATTTTACTAGGTCTGGTTTAATACTCCTGGCCTCCTGGGCCTCTATTTTTAATCACCCATTAATCCATGTTCCGCAACTCGTCGAACTGATTAAATATTCAGTTATATAATTAATCATCCGACCAATCCAATTAATATACGATTAATCTTTATTATGTGTCCTCACCGATTAAGCTTGATTCCCTTGTTTACAACATTATCCTAAAAACGATATTTTCGTTATGAGGTCATTGTTCCTAACAAAAAAATCTGTAAAAAAATCCAGAAAATTCTAGCTTCAAATTCCCATCCATGGAAAACAAAAAAAAACTAAGAATAACTGAAGCAGTTGACTACATATATATCAAGAAATCAAAAAAAACCAGAATAATTATATGATCGTAGAAATCGAGATTTGGAACTAATCGGTCGACGTTAAGAATTTAACGGAGATTTTTTAATGAATTAAATTTTTTTAACGAAATCATAAGTCAATAAAATACTTTTTAGAATCAATTAAGAATTAATTTAAAAAAATTAATAAATCAGAGATATTTCGAACACAGATACCTATCGGACACATAGATCTACTACACAGATAACAAGTTCAACTCAGCTGAATTTAACGGTAAAAGTGAAAAAATGCAAGTATCCTGCGGAACCCAACCTAAAATAGACACCTGCGTTGATATCTCTAACCTGCTTGACAAAAGTCCTCAACCAAAAGCATCACTATGGATGGGGTAAGACCCAGTAGCTTAAGTACAAGATGGAGAGGCCCATGTGGGCTAAAGAGGAGTGCTGAGGTTGTAACTTTTGGGGTTGTTATATCAGCTGCATTCTTGATTTTCCTATCTATGGGGGGACTAAAAAGTCGAAAAAGATTGGATCTTGATCACTCTAGTTTTTGCCAGTTTCCAGCAATTTATAACTTTGGTGACTCCAATTCGGATACTGGAGCTGTTTCTGCTACCTTTGGTCGCCTTTCTCTTCCGAATGGGCAGACCTTTTTTGGGAAACCTGCTGGGCGGTACTGCGATGGTCGTCTCATTATTGATTTTGTAGGTAAAAAAATAAAATTTGGCTGACATTTTGTTTGTGAGTAATGATATGAGCCAGGAAAGTTAATGATCCAGTTTTATGTAATTTAGCGTTTTAGGTTGCGTAAGGCTAGACATATTTGGCACAGTGTTTATTTTTGTTCCCGTGTTGTTGATTCGACATAAGAGTTTGTACCATGATTTCTATCTGTATTTTCTGCAATCTTGGACTAAATTGATGAATGTGGAAATTTGCTCAATTGACAAATTGTGGCGTCGTCTTAGCATATGTTGAATATAAAGTACATTTATCGTGTAATTTGTTTGGAATGTTGCTCAAAGAGGAATTAACTAGCAAGTCTTAAAAGATTACTATGGATGTTTAGTAATGATCTAATGCATTAATATGTAAGCGATATAGTATATAAAGAAAATAGGGACAAGTAGCTTAGTCATATCAATGTCTTTAGTCTGAAAGGATTTCTGGGCAGGATCTTGCTTTATGACAGGAAAATATGCGATGACGTTGCCTTCAAAGTGTGAAATTTGATGGTTATCTGTGTTAAATGAATGCAGCTGAAAAGTTGGGATTACCGTATTTAAGTGCATACCTGGATTCTATTGGAGCAAATTTTCGACATGGAGCAAATTTTGCTGCTAGTGGTTCTTCCATCCAGCCAGCTGATTCTGCAATATTAAAGGGACATGTCAACCCTCTCTCCCTCAATATACAGCTTTTGCAGTTTGAACAATTTAAAGAAAGGACTGCTGAGTTATATACAGAAGGTTGGTTTTGACTTTTGATATGAACATATACTATAAATTTTTTCTTTTAATCCACATTCCACAGAACAATTTCATATAGAAATCTTTATTGTTAGACTATATTCTGAGTTTCTTAACTTTGATTCATGTACATATTTGTGTAAGGCTACTTTATATATTGCAAGTGAAAATTTTGTTATTTATATTTTGAGAAGCACTTATCAAATTTTAAACGTAACCATTTTCCCGTCAGTTTTACAAAGAGCCAACTTAAAGAGTCTTTTATGTTGACCGAGTAATATTTGTAAATTGTAATGGTTAACAGCCACCAGCTTGTGAACCTTTATACTCATGTTCTATCCACAATTAATTTTCAGCAAAAAACTCATACCACAAAAGTGGTCTTCCAAGACCGGAGGACTTCTCGAAAGCTCTGTACACGATGGACACCGGACAGAATGATCTTCATGCTGGCATTACATCAATGAGAGTAGAAGAAGTTCAAAAACACATTCCAAATATTATTAATGAGTTTTCTCTTAACGTAAAGGTAGTGTGCACATATTCTAGCGACAGTGCAAATTCATAGCTTACCCACATTTTCTAGCGATAGTGCAATACCATAGTTGGTTTACTGTGCAGTCAGATCAATCGAGCATTAATATCTACAATTTGCATCAGTTGTTATGGCATTGACTTAATAATAATCTGCTTGGATATTTTCAGAATCTGCACCAACTGGGAGCAAGGACATTTTGGATCCATAATACAGGTCCAATTGGGTGCTTGCCCTTTTTTGTTGTCAACTATCCCCCAAAAGCAGGCAATTCTGACCAAAATGGCTGTGTGAAGTCTTACAACGATTTAGCGCAGGAATTCAATAGGCAACTTAAGGACAAAATAAGCCAGCTAAGGACACAACTCAGTGATGTATTTATCACTTATGTTGATATTTACTCCGTCAAATATGCTCTCATCAGTGAAGCAAAAAAATATGGTAAGCTTTATACAGTGATCATGCTTATACAACTATATAAGAAATGATATGAGTATCAGAAACGTTGCTAATATCATCATTTATTCTCTCTCTAAGTCGCCATAGATTATCGTCAAGCATCATTATCTATTTGAACTATTTACAATAGTGATGGGTATATTGCAAACCACTTCAGCCTAGTACTAATCAATTACACCCTGTTTTTGTCCAGGTTTCAGCGGTCCTCTTGGTTACTGCTGCGGGCATTATGGAGACTATCGTGCAAGGTGTGGGCGGAAATCTTTAGTGAATGGCACTGAATTGTATGGAACTTCTTGTGAAAAGCCAGCAGAATACCTTAGCTGGGATGGTATACATTATTCCGAAGCTGCAAACAAATTGGTTGCTGACCAAATTCTAGACGGGTCTTTCTCTGATCCATCAATAGCCATCAGTGAAGCATGTCACAGGCCTTTGTAATACTGTAATTCATTGTAACAAATCAGTGTTGAATTTGTACACAGCATTTTTATGAAATGTGATGTTTTTTTTGCCTTTTTACGTCTTGGTGGACACTTTTCCTACACCTCCTTTAATTTAGGAAAAGATTCTGGTTCTCCCCGGCTCTCATTTTATAGCAGAAACTTGTGCAATTCAGTAAGCAAACTAAAATTTATGTAAGCAGCTAAGCTGTTTAAAAAATAAAACATTTTGCTCAAAAGTTACCAAAAATACAATGCGACTCCGCTGGGGATCGAACCCAGAATCTCTGGTTTCGTAGACCAGCGCCTTATCCATTGGGCCACGGAGTCATTGATGCAAACAAATCGTTTACCATGTCATCGATGTCATAGGAAAAAAGCTTATACTTGTTATACATAGATTGTTACAATATATTTTTTACATGTTCCCTTTTATTTTGCTATTAATACACTCTTACAGAATGTAAGAACTTGTACCTAACAATACACATTCTCTTTATTTACTTGCCATAATAATAACAGCTCTCATAATATAGAAGTTAGTATATTACAACAATATTTTTATTCTTTGCACATTTATACCACCTATATATCTCATTACTTACTAACAAAATGATTTCAGTGCTGTTCACAGGGTAACATGCAACTGCAAAAGTCAAGAATATGAAGAACAACCGACTGTCCCAGATTAAATGTAAATTATACTTGTGTTTTCGAGAGCAATGCAACTATAATCCGAATGAAAAAAAAAACAGTCGAATTAGTCTTTAAGACGGTGTAGATCAATAATCATCACAGTAATGTCATCTAAACTACCCCTGCTTAGTGCAAGATTCGCAAGCTCTTTGCAAGCAGCAATGAGTCCCCCGGAACTTAGCCTCTTCTTATCGATGCTATGTTGGTGACTTGGTGCCTGAGGTTTTATCTTCAGTTGGTTTACAGGTGAAAGTTCTTGAACTTTTGATGGCAGGAATACATCTTCACCAGTAGAATTCTTCACATTTTCCTTCTGCTGATATATGCTATTTTCCTGAGTTTGTGTTCTAGGTTTCATGTTCGTTTGGTTTGCCAGTAAGGGCTCCTTCCACCGATTAATGCTAATTTCTTGACTTGACATCTGAGGTCTCGTCTTTATTTGGTTTGCCTGTGATATCCTTTGAGCCTTGGATGGAGGACTTACATTTTCACAAAGATAATCGCATTGAATTTCCTTGCACTGATTGACAGTATGTTCTTCACTTGGCATCTGAGGTTTCAACTTCATGTGGTGAACCAGTGATATCCTTCGAGCCTTTGATGTAGGACTTTCATTTTCACAACCAAAATCATCACTTTTCGTGCAGCAACTAATTCTCTTCCTGTAGATAGGGGAACTCCCCAACCTTGTATTTTTCTTGATTAGTGATAGTCTGCGTAACTTTGGTGAAGTACTTGAACCTTTGCAGTCATATGCATCATCATTCACACTAACAGTGTCTACACTAGCTCCAGGTTTCCTTTCTACAGAACACGACCGCAACAGAATATCAATAGCTTCTTGATTCCCTACCTAAAAATTGTAAATCAAAGTTTAAAAGGAGAAAAGTGCAAGAATACATGAAAATTCTACTAGTCAATCAGGAAAAATATATAATTATTAGATATTCTTAAAAATAAGGTTGCTCCTTATCTGTAAATATTCTCCTACTTCAATACCTGTTCCCACAGCCCATCAGAAGCTAATACAAGATATTCCATATCCGAAGTCAAATGTAAGATTTTCGTATCAGGCTCAGCTAGCACCCAATTCTTCAAGTGAGCATCTCCAATACTTCTGGAAACGGATAGTACTCCATGAACTCTCCAAGCTCCCCGGTGCATCTCCACATATCCTCCCTAAATCACAATATCAAGGGGAACAATCAAAATCACTACCAATACTACATATTTCTAATAAAATGGTACATACAATGCAGGTTTCTACCTTATCCTCTATTCTTTTCCTTTCGTCCTCCTCAGATGCTCTATGATCTTTTGTTATGGCATCAGCTGTGCCAGCTCGACAAAGAACAGCTCTGCAGTCACCTACATTCGAGACTATAAGCTCGTTTCCCTCGATCAAGGCTGTCACACAGCAAGCACCACTACTAACACCCTGCATTTATCACCCCTTGTTAATCAACCATTTCTAGTAGTGAAAATTTAATCAAATAAAATTTACAATAAGATCAGGAAAACTGTGGAGATACATAGCTTTATATACATTGATACTGTTAGTTAATGAGTAGTGACTATAAGGAGTTCTATAGTCATAAGAAGAGGTTTAAAGGCATTAGGTTCGCCCTTAGTTAATCAGAAACACATAAATGCAGCATAAACATAATTAATATCAGAAAAATCGCAATAGGTCAAAATAAGCATAATGACCTGCTTAAGGAAATCCTGATCGGTTTTCAAATACCCTAGTTTTACAGCTTCTTCCTTATCTCCATTCTCTGGAACTTTGTCAAGCATCTCTTTAATATTACCATGTAACTTTTCCGCTACAAATTGTGCAGCCTTACTTCCTCCATGTCCATCATAAACACCAAAGACACCCTACATATTCAACAAAACAACTGATCATTAACATCCATAAATACATAGGTTCACATATCCCCCGCAAAGCATCTAAATAACAAAACAGCTACAAAATCACGGGTCATAGTACTGCAAGTTATCTTCAAATTACTAAAAATACCAACACAATAAAGAATTTATAATTCAAAAGCTAACAAACACCTCTATGGTCCACTCCAAAGCATCTGAACTACGAACCAGAAATAAGTCATGGGTCATAGTACTACAATCGCTACATTAATATCAACTACCAATACAATCAACAATCATAATTCATAAGCTAACAAACACTTCCCTGTGTACAGCTAAACCTCCATAAATAAAAATCTCAAAACCAATGAATTTATTAATAAACATCCAAGAAATGAACTACCTTCTTCGAAATCGGGCAAGAAACAATAGTATAAGAATCTTCCATAGTCTTTTTCTTCCCCTTCACCGCGTAAACCCCAACTCCAAATCCACTAGAACAAACAAAACCATCATCACCACAGCAATTCCCACCAGAACCCACCCTTTTCTTGGCAGAATCCACCGGAATTTCAGTCAAAACCCTAGGGATTTCAATTGTGGGGGGCCTCTTTCGCTTTAAAGAACATGAATTCACCGACCCATTTAGAGAAAACGAAGATTTTTTAGGTGAAAAAGATGTATCTATACTGTTCATCGCTAATGACATTCTGGGTTTTCTTGAAATCTTCCCAGGAGAATGTGTTGTGTGTGATATGTGTGAGAGAGATATAAAATGGGCTCCAACGGCTATGAACAAGGGGTGTAAAACAGTACAAGTCAAAAGAAATAGACGAAGAAAAATTCAGACAAAGAAAATATATTCGGACCAGTACTAGTAATAAAAGGTGTTTGGAGAGGTCAAATGATTTGAAATCTTCCCAGTGTGGCTGAGAAAGACCGTTGGAGATTTCTTCGAGAGTCAATTGAGTTGAAAGGCACAACCTCTGCTAGTAATAAATATTACGACATCAAATTTTTGATTATAAATATTTTTTTTAAGAAAAAGAGATAATTCAATAAATAATAGCACGTCATCTACAAAAATGATCGAGTCGAACAAACATAGAAAAAATTAACATGCATGTCTTCATATCTAAGATAAGACAAATAAGCGATGTTGAAATTGACGATGTATAGATCTTGCTCTTGCTATGTGATCACCATCTTTTCCAAAAATTCCGTTTCAACTATCAACCACAAATGTAATTCCTGGAAGGTTTTATTGATAAATCCAAACCAACTCTCACAGAGGGAGAGGAAAACCACACACTCTCACCAGGTACAGAAATCAAACAATATTCAAAACATACTAAAGAAAATCCAACTAGAAACTAAAACAATTAGATCTGCACCACGACATGTAGGAGATAATCGATCCACTCATAAATCCAAAAAACTCTCTGAAAGCGAATAACAATGAAAATCGAAAGTCTTGGTGATATAGATCTAAAAAAACTTTCCCCAAAGAGGGAGATTTATTAAGAAAATCAATGAAAATGCAAGAATAATTAAAGAACAAGCAATCAAACGAAAATATATGCGCCTTTCCACCGGAAAACCGATGGAAGCCCCGTCAGGATGAAAAGAGGGAGGCGGCTAGAGAGCAGGGAGAAAAAGAAAACTAGAGTTTTTGATTATAAATATTACTCCCTCCGTCTCAATTTATATGTCCATTTTAGAATAAACACACATATTAAGAAAAAAGTTAGTTAGATATAATCTTATCTCATGTATCACTAATTAGTGCATTGATAAGTGAGAATATTGTTGAGTTTCAAAAAAATCACAATAAATATAAGGATTTAGTGCATTGAGAAATGAGAATAATGTTGAGTTTTAAAAAATCACAATTAATATGTAGATAAATCAATATACTTATATAAAGGAGAAGCGAGGGGCGTGTAGGTGGCGCCTCTCAAATCGCTTCGTTTGATTTTTCTAATTTTCTGGAATTTTGGGATGAAAAATATCAAAAATTAGAACTACCTCTTTTAGTTTCGAATATATTAGAAGCAAGTTTCAGAATCTGATTTTGTTTCAGATTATTTATGGAATATGATAGCTTGAAAGTTTTAATCTGATTTTGTTTCTATATAAGGGAGAAGCTTTATGGAATATAGTAGCTTGAAAGTTTTGATCTAATTTTATTTCTATATAAAAAGGAAAACTGATTTTGTTTCAGATTATTTATGAAATATAGCAGCTTGAAAGTTTTAATCTGATTTTGTTTCAGATTATTTAATTAAGGGAAAGAGTAGCACACAATTCTCTCTGCACCTATAAATACCCCAGATTCTTGATCATCTAAATACAACCTATTCTCTCTCAATACCACAATCCTACCACTCTCCGGTGATAGTCCTCTTGCTTGATTTCTAACTCGGTGGTGCCGTTCTTCTACCACGAAGAGTGAAGGTTGTTTATACGATATTAAAAAAAATAAAGGTAGTTATAGACCATTACGTGGGAGTCGACAAATCCATACACAGGAGAATAATATAGTCTTGACATGATATTAATGGATGATATCAATAAATTAACTATTAGTGATGTATGTTTGTTGGTCATTATTTTATAATATTTGTTTTGTTCATCAGACATGTTTGTTGTTAATTTTTATATGATTTACTTTGCACAGAGGGAAATATTATTCATCCATTATCTGTATGTTCCGTTTAAGCAACTTTTAAGTGAAGACTGTTCATACCTGTATTAAAAAATAAAGGTTGTTACAAGCAAGGGTAGATATAGACCGCTATCTCGCGGATTTAAGTTAGATGTTTTTGTGCACAATCAATCTAAAAAATTTGGAGGAATGTGGCAATGTAGGAACATGATTACTTAATTTTCAAAAAAAAATACAAATAAAATTAAGATTCGTCGTGCTTTAAATTGTTAATTACGTGTAGAAATTTATTTTCATTTTTTCAACATGAATTATAGTCCAATTTTGCAATTTTATATATTAGTATTGGTATTACATCAAAATTTTTATAATATTAATTTTATTTTATCCTACAAATATTATTTTTTAATCATTAATATACTTTTTATAGAAAGCCACAAAATTATTGCATTTTACAAATATTTATATTAAATTATTAATATAATTTTTATAGGCCGCCGCAACGCGCGGCTTCTCAACTAGTTTGTATTGAAAGAAGAAAAGGACAAGTATTTTGAGATATTTTTTTTTTCCCAAATTGGACCTATAAATTGAGACGGAGAGAGTATTTTGTAGGATGAAACTAACCTTAACTAAACAGTTCTTTATGTTAATTCATCCTCTCCTAATAGGCTAATACCAGTTCACCCTCTTCTTTTCTTTTCCTCTGATGAGATGTTATTCATACCCTGAATTATATTACTAATAGAATTATAAAATCGAAACTAATTCCAATGATGACAAAGAGTGAAGCCTATTATATATATTTTTGAAACAATGTAAATATAAAGAGCGGAAGTTATTAAGTTAACTTTTATATTTAGTTAAAGGTCATAATTTTTATTCGATTATTCAGTTAACATTTATATTTTTGATACTTTTATTTTATCAGCTAAACAAATTTAGTTGAAGACATCATATTTTTTAAAATTATTTAAAGGCCGTAACAAAACACTTATATAAGAGAAAAGAATATTAAATAATTATAAAACTATTTCAGAAAATATATGAATACACTTTACGCTATTATTTTAGCCAATTTTATGGATGATTTTCTAATATTGATGTTATCGTCTAAATAAATTTAGTTGAAACCACCACATTTATATTTAAATGCAGCAATAAAACATTTATATAAGAAAAAGATATAAATATTTCAGAAGATATATAAATAGGAAAAGTGTTTGAAATCATAGGTATTGCCGCAGTGGAACATTTCTGATCTCACATAAAAATCGTCACTCCAAGATCACTTGAACTAACAAAAAAAACTAACCCCAACCGGCGGCAAACAAACAATAAAATAATGGCTTCCTCCTCACTATTCTGTTACAACTACCTAACTAACTCTCAAGCCTCCCTCACCACTTTCCCCAACAAACTCCCTCGCTGCTCCGCTATTTTCGCCGCCTCTTCCGTTAGTTCAATTAACAGTATCAGTCAAAATAAGTACTCATCTATTAGCCCTAAGCCTGTTTGTGATGATGATGAGAGGCTTAAGGATGGGGAGATGGCGTCGTGTGCTGCGTCGGTTGCGGCGGCGATTCGGAAGGCTTCGAATTCGCCTGTGGAGTTTATGCAGAGGAGTGAGAGGAAGGGGAGTGGGGAGTTGTTGCTGCCGAGCTCGGATTTTGTGAGGCTTTGTGTGCAGCAGTTGGATTTGTTTCGGAGGATTGTGCATCCTGATGCTGTTCTTTCGGTTAGTTTTCGGAGAATTTGGTGGTGTGTTTGGATTAGAAGAATATTGTGATTATGATAATTTGGCCGATTGATATTTTTTTGGAGAATTTGTTAGTGTTTTTTGATTAGAAGAATATTGTGATTATGATAATTTGGTCAATTGATAATGTGTAACATTTATTTTATAAAAGTGCAACAAAAAATAAGAAATAAAATCTGGAAATTGCAGATGGTGATCATAGTAGCAATAGACAATGTGAAATTCAAGGGCATTAATTGAGTATAAGGAGCAGTTAGAAAGCACCTTGCATGATTGAATTGGTCTCGGGTATTAGTTGAGGATAGAGAGCGGTTCAGTTGTGGCTAAATGAAGTTTCATCCGCACTCCTCCTGGTTTATGTGAAATTTGATTTAATGTGTCATGAAATATGAATATTAGCAATACAAAACAAGCGACGATACATACTAAGTTATAAGGGTGATGTTAAAATTTATTTTTATGAGGTCAAGTCGAAGTAAAAACTAAAGTCACTCGAGTACTTTTCGTATAGTTCAGTAAGCAGGTCGTTATACGTTATTTTAATTTAGTCTTTCTGTTGATATCAACTTATAAGCGAGTTAAACAGGTAGACCCTATGTTAGCCTAGCTTGACTTGTATCTTAGAATTCTCTTACTAAATTGTAGGTCTATGTAAGACCAGCTGGTAGTTATGTTATGGACCAGCTAGAGCTACGCCGAGTTCATTGTTTCCCGGGGCACAATGATGCAGATGATATAATCATATTGATGGCTAATTTTAGTGTTCCCACAGGTTTAAGAGCAGCAGAAGCTTCTCTTTCTAATCGAAAGGTGTGCTCAATATTCTATATGATATAGAAATTCTGCAAACCATCTATCTTCAGTCTACATTTCTGATTATTCTTTATTTAATTTAGGATGCATATTAATGTGAATTGTAGGCGCAATTTGTCCCAGATTTTCGATCAGTCGTCTTTCCTATGGTCAAGCATCCTTTTGTTGTAGGTTTTTTGGTCGCAGAGCTCCCAAAAAGGGAACAGGAGAATGGTGGAAAGATGAAACATTACCCATTACCGGAAGAATCTTATGCTTTGCCCCCATATACAGATCCGCAATCATGGGGAATCGAAACTTTTAAACAGAGTCCTACAGAAAGTTATCTATTCACTGCCGACCAGAAACTAAATGCTATTAATATTTCTTGCTCGCTAGCTATGGCATATGTTATGGATCAGGTACTTGTAATGCTGGACTATATATTTGTTTTATAATTTGACCAGAGAACTTTCTGTTCATTATTCACAACTTAAACTACTAAACAAAGTAGTCACATCACTACTTATTCTGCCTGGCTACTTAAAATATTATTTTAATTTTGCATTTCTTTTACTTTTAATAGTTCCTATGAACTAAATGCAATAGTATAAACACATGTAGGTGCATAAGTATTGATTAGTATAAATTATGTTGCTCTAGTTACTTGAATAAACAAAGATGGGTATTTTTATGTGTTGGACAAGAAAGTTTTACTATTTAGATTGCGGCTGATTTTTAAATATTTTATACAGAAAGCAATGCTACTCCAGCAGTCAACTTGGCAAAATAATGTTAGGATGAGTAATTTGGTCGAACAGGTAAAGATATTTTGTTCTACTGAATGACATTGTAGAATTTTGTTATGATTTATTAATTTATTAATTCTTTTTGTACAGATTCGAGGTCCTCTGTCTAGCATTCGGACATTGAGTAAAATGTTATCAGTTCAGGTGAAGAGAAGTGAGGTTGTTACTGACTTCATACCCAAGTATTGCTTATCAAATTTTAGCATCTAAATGCTTAGAATCCTCCATACATACTGAAGATGACGTGTTGATTATCTTTTGCACAGATATCATACGATATTGCAGAAGACATTTTGGTGCAGGGTGATCTTTTGAAAGATACTCTTCAGCAACTTCAAGATGCTGTATACCTCACAAAGGTCATTCTCTTCCCTCCATCGCTTTACTTACTGATGCCTATGTTTTTTATTCTTCCAAAACTTTATACATTATAACATATATAATGTATGTTTTATTTTACTTTTGAGTTGTGTGTATCTCTATTAAGTAAAATGCTTAAAAGCGGATAATGCACTAGTTTAGAGAAAGGTTTAGAATATGCATAATTTACAAAGACTATGAAATTACAATTAAGTAGTTCGTGAACCCTTTACTATGTACTTCAAGACATTTGATTGTATTGTATGATCATTTATGTTACAAAGTTCTAGCCTTTTAATGACATTGTGTTAGTACTAGTTACAAGTCTAAACAATAACCTTTGTCGCGGATCTCATAATGGGGTTCATTCTCTAAATCGATGTTAGAATAGTTCTATATGTTTAATTCATATATGTTACAGAGCAGTAAATTGTATCATGATCTTGACGTACTCATGTGTTAGCTAATATTGATCACATTGTGTTATTATGAATTACAAGTGAACACGCTATTGACCAATGTCTGAGATTTTGTAATGTTTTTACTCTATAATTGTGTTGGATTGCAGCTCATTTTGATCACAATTTGTTGATAGTAGTTATCAAATTATTGTAGTGGTGCTCTGTCTGATTTTATATATTTAAAAAGAGTTTCATTGATCTATCGAACTTTAATTACATATCGGGCAGAAGTTCAGTTGATCTGTAAAAATTTATATATTAATAACACCACATAAAGATATAAAGCTTTTTTATTTCATGATATCTTTGTTCGAGGGAAGTAACAATTTTAAGTTAAAAAAATGAATGTACAGATCAATCTAAATGCTCTAACAATAGAAGATCTCAAGAAAACAATTTGCGAAATATTATTGATAATTATGAAAAAGTTTTTCTTGACAAAATACTTATATCAATAAGGGGTTTTATATCAAAGTGGCCACCATTATCGTCAAAATACCTTAACTAGCTCCCCGATCTCTACAGGGACTCATATAGAGCAATGAAAATACTATATCGCTCTATCAAAACCGTCTTTAAACAGACATTAGCACTTTATGAAGCCTTTTGACATCATGAGATTGTTTAAAAGCCACTGAGCCTCAGAATTTATTGGGCCAAACACTTGGTCATGGTTTATGGTGAAAGTCATAGGACATTTGTCGCTATTGCCCCTTTATATGCTACATAAATGTGTAATAGTGCATCTGCCAGTAGAATGCCAAGTGGTCATGTTTTAGATTAACTTCATGTGTATTGACATAGCAATATGCCAACATCAGGGCACTTCTTGCATATAACCTATCTAGTTTATGAAATGATTCTTTGCTAGATAGTAGAAAGTTTGTTAAATACCTACTGTATTGTTTTAGCATCCTTCTTTTTTCAGGCTAATATAATGAGGTACAATGAAGAAACTTTGATGAAAATGAATACTTCAAGTAATACCCCTACCAGGCCACAGGATTCGGAAACAACTTCTGGCAGCACAGGGAAAGAATCTAGGGGAACATATTTTAATTTTTCTTCGAAAGATCTCGAAATGCCCATGCCACCTCTAGCTCTTGCACCTGTACAACAAGGAATAAGGTACGCTTTTTTAGTTATGAATTCTTTACTGGAACCTGGTTAAATGAAACCCAGACTCTACCTGGAGCCTTCTGTAAATTAATTTTTTACCTGGAGATACACAATGCTAGATTTATCCCGTAGTTAAGTTGGTGCAATTCTAGTTGTATTGTGCTCCGTTTTCAGTTCACTTTCCCGTCACGGTGTTGTATAGAACTTAACATGTGTATGCTGTTATGGTTGATTATTCTGTTTTTCAATCTTGACCTTGTATTACTTTGTGTTAGAAGACCATGCAATATTTCGGATGTGCTAGGAGATTTGGTTGGGGCCTTGAAGCCTTTGGCTCAAAAACAACAACGCTCTGTAGAACTATACGAACTTGCACAATCTACCAAAATTGCTGTTGAGGAACTTGCTCTGCGCCAGGCTTTCAGCAATCTAATTGAGGGTGCTTTGCTGCGTACTCATGTTGGAGGAAAAGTTGAAATAGTTTCTACAGAAGCCCCAGCAGGTGGTGCTCTTGTAATAATCGATGATGATGGGCCTGATATGCACTACATGGTATACAATACTTTTTTGCTTGTTTCTAAAACCTGAAACATAGGCAAACTTCTTTAATTGCTTGCATCATGCATCTATATGGTCCTTATTTTCATGCATCAAATATAGCAAATGTTTTACCTCTTAGTGCAATATCTCCTTAAAGTAGCAACACTATAGTACGTATTGGACAAAGTCTTTGCAACTTAAGTCTGTCTTCATTGATCCTCAAGTTAGTTGCCTGCTAAATAATTTTTTTGCGTGCAGATACAGATGCATTAAGTAAATTTTTTGTTTGCAGACACAAATGCATTCACTCGCACCCTTCGGATCAGATCTATTGTCTGAAGATATGGTAGAGGACAACATGACATGGAATTTTGTTGCAGGGCTAACTGTTGCCCGAGAGATCCTGGAAAGTTATGGCTGTGTCATTCGAGTCATCTCACCCCGAACCATGGATGCTTCACTTGGGGTAGGAGGAACTCGTATAGAACTCTGGCTTCCTACCTTCTCAAATTCACCTAGTCTTAATGGTCCTGGTCAGGAGGCATAACAAAACCCTACAGCAATGCTATATATCCACTTATACAGTAAGAAGTTTTTTGTCCAATGACCCGAAGAGTTTCGTAAAATCCACTCTTCTAGCCTCTAGGTTGCAGCTAATGGTCGGGTCGGCATTGATATAGAAACATTACGGTCACATATATGATTGTTATCTGTAATCTGCTTGATCTATGCAGCTATTGTTAGGTTGAAATCACTTCATTGTATCGATGTAGTCGAGTAGTGTCATAAAGCTTGCCCACCAGATCATTATAAATCTGCTGAAGGACTCTGGTAGAGAACAGAGTGTTACCCTCTTTCCTGCGGCAGCTTCATGTTTTTTGTTGGCGGTCTTGTTTACCTGTGTATTTTTGTAAATACGATTAATTATATGGGAATAGAGTATAAATATGAGCTTAATTTCATCTAGGCATCCAATATACATCTTTGATCGATATAGCACACTTGCCTCTACTTTATCAATCATTTCTTGAAAAAATTATCGCATATGCAGTAAAAAATCTGTCAGTAAAATTGTTTTTGTATTCTGTGCTTTAGCATTTTTTTGATAGGCTACCAAACAATGTTCTATATGGTTGATACTGTATGCACACATTGAAGTATTATCGATTTGTCTGGTTCACGGCAATTTTAAGAACAATTTGTTATTTTTAAATTATCGAAAATATATGTATATATTCCTATATTAATAAAATAATCCAGATCAAATATTTTGTGTATTCGTGCAATGCTACGAAACTCAAATTGACACAGCTACATGGCTATGTTACAAAATTGAAAGATTTGATCGAAGTGTATTCGATTGGGATTTTAAAGGATTTTTTTTTTCATTCATGAAATTTGATGGTATTCAATTGGATTGTTTTAAATCCATTAAATCTTGAGATATTCAATTCAGATTTTAAATTATGCTACAAAATCTGGTGGTTTTCAATAAGGATTTTAATTATGCTTTAAAATCCATGATATTCAATTGAGATTGTTTAAAATCCATTCAATCTTACGGTATTCAAATGTTGATGATTTTTTTTAAAATTCCACCAAAATATATGAGATTTTGAAACATTGTGCTAAAGTACTAAAGAATCAATATCAAGAATCTGCCCAATATCAAAATCATCTTGAGATATTCAATTGAGATTTATAATTATGCTACAAAATCTGGTGGTTTTCAATAAGGATTTTAATTATGCTTTAAAATCCATGATATTCAATTGAGATTGTTTAAAATCCATTAAATCTTACGGTATTCAAATGTTGATGGTTTTTTTAAAAATTCCACCAAAATATATGAGATTTTGAAATATTGTACTAAAGTACTAAAGAATCAATATCAAGAATCTGCTCAATATCAAAATCACACACACAATATATGTTTAAAAAATTGAATGAAATATTATTACCATCTACATGGCCAAAACATCCAAAATTACATGCATGCACCTATAAATAACTCTTGAATAAAAGTAAAACGAATAAAATCATATATTCTATCATAAAACTAACAATACAGTTGGAACTTGGAAATATAACGATATCTTCAAATATCTTCACGAATGATATCAAATAAAATTTAAAAAGTTACTGAAACAATATTTGGAATATCGTACTTGAAATCCAAATTTCTTTATTTCTAATTTTGGATAAGGCCAAATTTCCGACCAAAAAAAGTCACACCTGACAACAGATTTTGTACCTATATCATTTTGTTTATTTCAAATACAATGTTCTTGTACTTCTGTTAGTTCCTTGCAACTCTCCCAAGTTAAGTTCATAATCTGTAAATGAAGAATTCAAGGACTCGACATTCACTTGATCACTTCCCTCACAGGTTTACTATTTTAGTATACTACTTAAAATAATAAAGAGGCGGAACCAGGATTTTGAAATTCGACTAATTTAAAATACATGTCTAAATTCTGAATTCCGGTCCTGATTTTTCTTTTATTGATTTTAGAAGAGGAGTCTAAAACTAATGGGTTAGCCTCCCGGTGTTTCCGCCAACTTCAACTTATAGTGCAAATTTTTACTTTTTTCAGGCGCAACAGTTTTCGTAAGAAACGGAATGAGAACATGAGGCTCATCCTGGTGACATTGGTTGGAGTTGTTTCCGGCTTCTTGTTTGGAGTATCGTATCCTGTACTTTTGTCTGAAAAGGTAAATATATATCTTGAATCGTTCCTAGTATTGTAGTTTAGTCGATACTCACTTCTCTCAGTAACAAGAGGTCGAGTAGCCTCTGAAGATGAATGTCTGAGTACTTAAATTTCTGTGATCGACGTCTATTAAAAATTGTCTCTTCCACTGACAGATGACTTCGATCTTCGCGATAACAAAAGCTCAGGATTTTAAAGACACATGGAAGGTACACCTTGTGTTACAGTAATGAGTACATTATAGTTTCATACTTTTGCTATTTGTTCACAGTAAATAACCAAAGTTTCTGTTTAATTAGTTCATTTTCAATATTAATTAAAAATTTAACTCTGTTTGGTTTGTTAATCATGTACTCATGGGTGGTCAGAGGCTAATATATCCGTAATTTCATTGTTTCGGGCAAGAATTTATCACATTTTCTGCAATTAATAATTAGAACACGTGTCCCCCGTGCCTCTTACTAGATCCGCTCCTGGTATTGAGCAAATATTAGCTTCTCCTGTCTAAGACCACCTATATCCTGGCATAGAATATGTAGAAGGCTAATGTGTATGCAAGTATTTTTTTTTTTCCCTAACATGGTATGACTATTTCTTCAATATAAAAACTTATGACTCATGTTTGCACGTCTCTAATGAACTTGCACAGATATGGGTTCCATCAAATCCTCGAGGTGCAGAAAGATTAGTGCCAGGCATTGTTGTGCCTCATTCAGACCTTTATCTTCGAAGAATGTATGGTAAACCCAGTGAGGTAATTCTCTGAAGTCATTAGTAGAATCATGTGAATTAATGAAAGGAGTGATTACTTCTGTGAATTCTGTATTTGCTTTTCTCATTTGGAAACTTCAAAAGTGGAAGTGGTCGGGCATGATATTACTTGATAATGTATGAAATATTGATCAATCTTTCGTTTGCAGGACCTAAGTATCACGCCAAAGTATCTTGTGACTTTTACAGTTGGTTATAATCAGAGGCATAATATCGATGCTGCTATTAAGAAGGTCAGCCCCTCCCTCACTACGTTACTCATAAAAGTTGAAATATATATGAATAGTAAGGCCTTGACCTCTTTTTACCAGAAGAAGAAGGTACACTAGGCCACAATGCTAGCAATATGTTAGGCCTTTGTCTCTCTGATCATGTTGCTGTTGCAGTTTTCAGAGAACTTCACAATTCTTCTGTTTCATTATGATAATCGAGCAAGTGAATGGGATGAATATGAATGGTCAAAGAAGGCTATCCATGTCAGTGCCCAGGGGCAAACAAAGTGGTGAGTAAGTATATTAGGATATTTGGACACTTCGTCCATCTTTCTGCAGGTTGTCAAGGTGTCTATGTCATGCTTATAAGCTTTGATGACTTTTGTCCAAGGTGGTATGCAAAAAGATTCCTTCATCCTGACATCGTTGCAGCTTATGACTACATATTTATCTGGGATGAGGATCTTGGTGTTGAGAATTTTGATGCTGAGGAGTAAGTATTAATAGTAAACAATTAAATTTTTTGACACATGTCAAAGTCACCAAACTCGCCTAGTAACTTGCTATCTTCAGATACATTAAACTTGTGAAAAAACATGGTTTGGAGATTTCACAGCCTGGTTTGAAACCTGAGAGTGGACAAGCATGGAGAATGACAAGAAGAATGAAAGACCGTGAAGTTCACAAGTAAGATCATGGCAATTTTACAAGAACATCCACCAGTAACCTTTTATTGTGGATAATATATATAACTGACTGTGATTTTTTCTCTTTTGTGCTGTTTATAAATGTATTTCATTAGAAAAGCAGAGGAGATACCAGAATGGTGCAAGGATCCTCATTTGCCTCCCTGTGCAGCGTATGATATGGTTGTTTTACAAGTTTATGCTTTCGGACTTTGAAGTCTGCTACTTATTGCCTCTTCTGGTTGCAGGTTTGTTGAAATAATGGCTCCTGTATTTTCCCGTGATGCATGGCGATGTGTGTGGCATTTGATCCAGGTATCAGTATTAGTTCATAATTTTTCAACTGCGAGAATGTCCCAGGTCCTACATCTTCCCTTTCAGCTTTTACCATCTTCCAGTTACTCTCTTTGTTATGGCCTTGTAGAATGACCTGGTCCATGGATGGGGACTCGATTTTTTCCTCCAGCAATGTATTGAGGTCAGCTTTTATTACAATAAGTTTCTGTTTAGAGTTTATTTTAAAGTAGATGCATTCGGTTTTGTAATGTGATAGAATCTGTTCCCTCTAAATTTGATGATGATTCTCTGGTGAAGCCTGCTTATGAGAAGATAGGAGTCGTAGATGCACAGTGGATCGTTCATCAAGGCATTCCATCACTTGGTGATCAGGTATAGTGCACTAGCAAGTAGCAAGCTTGATGTACACATTCTTTGTATTTTACTTCCTTATACAGTTATACTAGACCTACTGGACATTAAAGAAAATATAATGTTTCACCCTTTCGATTCTCATAGGGGAAAGCTGGTGATGGGAAAGTACCAAAGCAAGGGGTATGCTTCGTGACTGTTATATATTTCTGACACTGTATCCTAATAAACCAGATACATGTTGCAGGCTGTATTTTCGGGGAGTCTTGATTTTCATGAACATAACTTTCATGATCCTTTGGTTGCAGGAAACGAGGATGCAGGTGAGGAAGAGGTGCAGACTAGAATGGAGAATGTTTGGACAACGGTTTAAAGATGCTGAAAAGGATTATTATTCATCTATGGGTGTTGATCCTTCCAATATTCCCTATCATACCAATTTTCACAAAAGCATGAGGATGAACAACCACAGCCAGATCACCAGCAGGCTCAGGCCACCGGCTAAAAAGGTCTAGTTTAGAGCCTTAAACATATTATTGTAGTACTTATTAAGTCCAGCAATCTCAACATTTTCGTTCTTGAACTTTTTATCTTTATAGAGGAAAGTAAGATTTACAGAGAATTATATTAATCAATCACACACTAAACCCGAAAGAGTAAAATACAAATCACCTTCGACATGATGCATTATTTAGTAACACTATATAGAAAAGTGCAGAAAGGAAAAGGAAGAAGTTTGAAACATCTTATTTTGATACACATTGTAATCCCCAGCTGGTTGGCTTGCGTGTTAATGCATGCCTAAGGACTCGAGCAATCTGATTTCATCTGTCAGTGCTCCAATACGAGTCACCACGTAAGAAGTTCTTATGCTTGAGGTTGATATAGTCCTCAGCATCAGCATCAATATTAACTTTAACCTTTCCATCACACTGAGCCTTTTCATGATTTGCATGCTCATAATTTAGCAGTAGATTCCTTCTAGTAGGTGCCTCAAATCCCTGAGAAGTTACGTAAATGCTTGAATATGGAGGAGCATCAATGAGTTTGTGTGGCATATGTGCATTCTCCGGCTTCTGATGGCTATGGTGTTTGTACTGCAGCTTGTGCTTGTAGTCATGGAAGGAGGTGAACTTCATCTTCAAGAGTTCTGAAAAATTATGACAATGAAATCTTGGATATCTGATTTTTGTTGATGTGCATTCGCGCTTATATAGTACCATGATTAGGTAGTTTTCATGATAGGAAAGTCGAAAGAAGTGATTGAAACCGAAGAGAATTTAGTTCTAGCTCTTTTTAGGCAGCCTGTGTTGTGGCGCTGGCGCCTGACATTTTCGTGTTCTTTCCACCAGTAAAATGCCTAACTCATATTTGACACAACTCTGTTTGTTTAAGGAATGTTTGATTCGAACAAAACATTGATTCTTAAACTCATTGCTGACATCTGTCTTCAACCTAGTTGGAAATGATTTATTTAGATGAGTACGATGCTCCTACGTGCTTAGGTAAGTTAGCTAAGTACGCAGTATACATTAGCGGTAATTTTGTCATTATTTGCTTTAATCTTTAAAAATACATAAATGTCCTGACTTAGGTGAGTACGTACTTAGGAGCATCAACACGTATATAGATTACACTGAAGAAAGATAGTCCTTAAAAATAAACTTAGATGAGTACGTTGTACTTAGGAGCATCCCCGTATAGATTATACTGAAGAAAGATAGGTCCATTAAAGCTGCTTGTAAGAAGCTTCGGGCTTCTAGTTTTGTAGATTTAATCAGGTTCTATCTCGTCAAAGATTCGAGTAGGGAGAACATTACTAGAAGGAGAAGTCGTAAATTTCTGACTCAAGAATTGTTGTTCTAATCTTTTATTCCTTGCTTATAGTCTAAGCAACTGGATACACACAAACACACAGATCCATCAGAACTTTGCGTACACTGGTTTTGAATGTTGAATGATATTTAGCAGTTTATTTTAGTCTCGTAAGAGATCAAGCAACAGCAGATAAGGCTGCAGCTCAAAAAACAAGAGAAATTTTGCAGAAAAACAAATGAAGAGCAGCTGCACAGAACTATTTGTCGCGTTTATAATTTAGTTAAGGCTGTGATTGTTTTACCATAATAATACTGGAGACAAGCTACAGAACTCCAGTAGATGTTTATAGAATTCATTCAAGCAGTGGCTTACAAAGCAACCACAAAGACGCGCCAAGTATGCGCACTTCTGATGCCTTAATGGTAGTACCGTAGCATCCCTAGTCGTTCAACCTGAGTTCCCACTCAGCTGACTGGTGACCTTGGTGCATAGGGCTATGGGGCATGCTTGAATGACCATAATCATCATGATCATGCTTCAGTGACTCGATCTTTGATCCCACGGGGCTGTCTGCTGCCACATTGTAAAGGCTCCAATAGCCATCAGGGGGCATTCCACGGCTGGAGTTTCTTGTAGCTCCATAGCAAGAACTCCCATTTCTGCCAGTTGGGACTATGACAGATGTACACTTACGTGGCATTCTATGGCTGCAACTGCTGTCATAGGAGGCACTGCCGTGAAAATCATCAATGGTGGGGCGTTTTGGACCATGCCAATACGAATTCGTCATATCAGAAGAGCTTAAGGGTGGAGTAAACATATACGTGCTCGGTTTTTGGCCATCTTTTGAGTTGTAGCCATCGTGTGTGTACCTCTGTTGCTTGTAGTCACCAGGAAACATCTCAGATTATAGAACCATTTTTAATCCTAATCTTGCATTTCTCTTTATGGTTATAAGTGCTATTTATAGCATTACCTGATGATTCTTACCAGATATGGAGCATCGCATACCTGTCTGATCATGGTCACAAAGTAGCACTACTGACAGTAGTCACTCAGATTCTTTTCTTTTCCAGATTCGTAAAACTAATTTATCCCCAGAATCCATGCTTATCTTCAAAGCACATTAAAGAACAGTATATCTGTTCAAGTGTGATGATTATCTTTAGAGAATCTGTATCACTAATCCAGTACTATTAATAATCACACATATCATTGATTGTATAGGGACTACAAGATAAATTGCAGGAACTGGTGATTAGACTTCAAGACCTGGAGGGGAGGAACTGCAGAATCGGATTTATGAATCTGACGCTGAGCCTGTTTGTTTCTGCTTGAAGCAGGAGGTTTAAAGTTGTTTATGACTTTAAGCCTAAAAATGTTTATTTGTATAATAAGTCATAAATTGACTAAAAGTCGGAAATAAGTCAAAAACTGACTTAAAGTCGGAAGCAGAAGTTAGTTTGAGTTACTTTTTTCGGTGACTTAATTTTTTAAACTTTTTTTTAATAAAAATTATCCATAAGTCATAACTTACCAGTAAATCACTTATTTTTATTATAACATTTTTAATAACTTATAAGTCAAAATTATCATAAAAGACATTTTATAATCTCAGTTTGTCTCACGTTAAGTCATAAGTCACAATTTTAAACTCCTTCAGGTCTCGATGTCTGGTTTCATCAGAATATTAAGGATGCTTAAATATCTAATAGAATAAATATCAGAAAAAGGAGATATAGCTATCAGGGGGCATTCCACGGATTGTTGCCAGTTGGGACTATGACAGATGTACACTTACGTGGCATTCTACGGCTGCAACTGCTGCTATGGGAAAAAGGTGATGAATTATGCCCCTTTGAGGCACTGCTGTGAAAATCATCAATGGTCTGGCGTTGTGGACCATGCCGAAATGAATTCGTCATTCTGTCAGAAGAGCTTAAGGGTGGAGTGAGGAACATATACAAGCCCAGTTCTTGGCCATCTTTTGAGCTGTAGCCATCGTGTGTGTACCTCTGTTGCTTGTAGTCACCAGGAAACATCTCAGATTATAGAACCATTTTCAATCCTAATATTGCATTTCTCCTTATGGTAATGAATCCTATTTATAGCATTACCTGATGATTCTTACTAGATATGGAGCATCACATACCTGTCTGATCATGGTCACAAAGTAGCACTACTGACAGTAGCACTCAGATTCTTTTCTTTTCCAGATCTGTAAAACTTATTTATCCCCAGAATCCATTCTTTTCGTTTGGCTGGGCTTAAAAGCCCAACTTCTGAGCTTATAAGTCATAAACAGCTTACCCGTACAGTTCGTGTAAAGAAATTATAAGTCAACTTCCGACTTATAAGCCAGAATCCGTGAAGTCAAAAATCCTAGCTACCTTTTTCTTAGTGACTTTTTTTTTTTTTTTTTTGAAATTTGATTTTACAAAAATATAAAGGAGCACACATGTTTATTGCTTGTATAGGGACTACAAGATAAATAACAGGAAGTGGTGATGAGACTTCAAGACCTGTAGGGGAGACTGCAGAATGAGATTTATGAATCTGACTATGTCTGGTTTCATCTGAATATTAAAGATGCTTAATTATTTGATAGAAGAAATTTCAGAAAAGGAGATATAGCGATAGTATAAAAGTAGCAGATATTTCTGACTTCCTGAAGAAATACGATTAACAGGTAATTCTCTTATTTAGACTTGGCTATGATTTAGTTAAGGCTGTGATGTCCATAGCTGGGCTGCTAATCTTCATACGAGTTTGATTAAGCGTTTTTCTTTTGATTTCCGCTTACCTGAAATATTGTTTCTGAATTCTTTCTAGTGATCATAGCATCAGAGATGATTTCCCAGGGAGAAAATCCAGTAGATATTATAAGAGTTTATTCAAGCTTAGTAATATAACAACCACATTATATGTGGGAAATTTGAGACATTGCCAAGTAATTAGAGTCTGCATACTTCTGATGCATTAGTATCATAGCATCTCTAGTCGTCGTCTTCAATGGACTTGAGTTTCCACTCAGCAGACTGGTGACCTCCATGCATAGGGCTATGCATCATGCTTGAATGACCATAGTTATTATAGTCATGCTTCAGTGACTCAATCTTCGATCCCATGGGGCCGACTGTTGCCCCATGGTAAGAGGTTCCATAGCTGCCAGTAGGCATTCCATGGCTGAAGTTGCTGGTGTAAGAACTCCCATAGCCGCCTGCTGGCATTCCATGGCTGAAACTGTTGCCATGAGTGAAAGGGCCAGACATATGCCCGTTTGAGGCACTGCTCTGAAAATCAGTGGTGCTGTGGTGGTGCTGACCGTGTCCATGCCCATGAGTTCCAGAATGCATCATCTGAGAAGAGCTGAAGGAGGGAGTTGGTCCCATATGCATCGGGCCTTGGCCATAGCCCGAGGAGGAGTAGCCATCGTGTGAGTAGCTCTGTTGCTTGTAGCCACCAGGGAACATCTCTGATTGCAGAACCATCTTCGTCGTTGAGCTTGCATTTCTCTTCATGATAGTAAGTGCTATTTATAGTGTTACCTGATGATTCTTATCAGATATTAAGCATCTCATACCTGTCTGATCATGGCCCGAAAGTAGCACTACTGACGGTAGTCTGTCAGATTCTTTTCTTCTTCGAATCAGAAGATCCTTAGAACTTTAGGCCATCTTGCAAAGAATCTGTAATGCTTATCTTCGAAGGGCATTAGGCCACAGTTCATCTGTTCCAAATGTGATCATTATCTCTGCAGAATCTGTAACATTCATTCAGTACTATTAACAACTTACATCTTACTTTAAATAATAAGTTACTTGTCGTAATAAGTTTTTGCAGTCTGATCAGGAATCCGCAGCATGAGTGCACAGATTGTGACTTGTGCTTTTGAATTCAGAATTACATTCATCCTGAAATCGAACGAATGTGATTGGCGTTAATAGAGATATCAAGGATTTCCAGATTCCTAGATAAGCATTCACTCACCCGTAGCACTGCACACTCGATTGCCGAGAATTCTTTCATCATTAATTTTGTAAATAGTTAATTATTTAATCATTTACCTATTTTACAGTGCAACAATTATTTTATCAAAAAATTATTATATAAATTGTTAAGGATAATGTACTTATTTACTTAATTGTTTGATTTATATTGATTTAAATAAATATAACTCTTAATATATATATGCATAATATATAATTTTAATATATTAATATCTGCCGAATTCATGTGTTACCGCACATTCCCGTATCCGTACCCTGCATCCTACTGGGATTTATTTCCCATGAATTAAAGTATCGCAGCTAAAATCAAAAATAATATTTCTGTTTTGCTGATTATTTGAAATTAGCAAAGAATTTAGATCGAAAACAGTATTATTTTTACGAACAAAATACGACTTAAAATTAAAAAAATAATATCATTTTTCTCATTCAGCTAGCTCTGTGCCTCTGTCCTGTATCATCCTGTATTAATCATTTCCGATTGTGATATTATTAACTCGATCAATTTACTTCTAATTGAACAGAACTTCAGTTCATGTCACCACCGTAATTCGAATTTTTGTGCTCAACGATACAACTTCTACCGATTAGTCACTAACGTAACTTCAAAATTTTAAATCAAACACCGAATCACAAGGATCCAGTAAGAGGGGGATGATCAAAATTTTCATGAAATTCTCGGACTTGCGTGTCAATAATTGCAAGCCCGATAAATTATTCGAATTTGTCAGTATTGATCGGTGATCCGAATAGTTGAAAAAACTCTAGAAAAACATGCTGATTCGTCAATAATTAATATAGAAAGTTAAGAACAGAAAACAACACAAGAACAAGAACACATGCACATGTTACAACTTATAAGACATCTCTAGGCGTAGAATAATAAATCATGCCAGAGAGATAATGGGGCCAAGAAACCAACATCATCATCAACCCATAAGCTCCCTCAAACTTTGCATTATTATTATACCAGTATAATATTGGCATTCTAGAATACTCGAAATAACCGACCCGAATCAAACCAAACATATCTGGTATATCCCGAAATAACCGGCTCGAACGAACCAAACCAAACGTAACCGATATACCCTACCCGAGATACTTGACATATGAAGCAAAATGACCATACTTTAACCCATCTCTTTGTATACCATATGGCAGCAACAGCCAACAAGACATGCCTACAACTCCATGATATTTAAATACAGCACAGAACTTAACAATGGTATACATGCTTAATCATTGACATATTTTTATCGCATTTTAAACTGTTTAAAAGCATCATATATGATATATTCTATCTGTCCATGTCTCGTAGCTGGCGCCTGCCCTCAATGATACAGATAATAACAAGTACTCCAAATTTCAGTAGGGCTGATGACTGTTTCTTGTGTGTGTGTGTGTGTGTTGGGGGTGGGGGGAGAGGGAGAGGTGGTTCCGGGCTATACCAGCACAATTATATCTTAAGCAATAAACTTTTCAATAATCACAAGCTCCAGCACTCGGTAAATGTGTGTGCTAAATTTAAATATGATAACCAACTCGCATACTGATGTTATATACAATATCACTCCAGAAATTTATGGACTCAACTAACCTTCCACAATGCCTCCGAAAGAATGATATATATGAATATACGAAAGAAATGTAGTGTGAACTAACACATTGCAGTCATCTGTTGATTGGACAAAAACATCGCGCACTCCTGTTAGCTGAATCTCCAACTTTACACAAAAACTGGGCAACGAAACTACCATAAGAGGTTGTTGATCAGCCACCATCTTCTCGTATGCAATTCCCGGGCAGAAGAAACTTATACTTGTCAGCATTCTCCAAAAGATATGCTGGAAGGTGAACCGCGGAGTAGGAATGAGGTATGGGACCCATTTTTCCGATGATTGCCTTGAATGTGTACTCCTCAGGTAACATATCAAAGAGGTCAGCCCCTCTGCAAATTACTGCCTGAACTCTTTTAGGGTTCAAAAATTTAGAAAATCTCACTCTATCATTGTGACTGTATGCTTTCATCTTAAATATGAACTCGCTGATACGGCGGAAGCAAAAGCTGCAATGCCAGCCAGCATCTGACAATATGTCATCAGACTGGCGATAATGTGCATATCTTGTCTTCCCTGTCTGATATCTATGAATTGAAGCTCGCCAGCTGTTGTTATCCAGTAGAAACTCGAAAGAATACAGATAGTTCTTTAACCGAAGATGAAGGATTGGGGGTATGTCATCACACCACCTCAATAAATTGATGGTGTGCCTACTTGGTATCTCATCAACATCTGACATTATTAACAAGTCATCATCTTGAATACCTGCTTTCCTAAGAAGGTAATCAAGAGCTAGGCGCTGATATGCTTCCTCAACGAATGGGTTTTCTCCTTTTAAATGTCTTCCAGGAATTTGGCCATAAGTTAACCGCGATTCAACAAACTGAAACTGTTCTCTATGGCTGGCGAAATCCAGTGGCTTTGCCAAACCAGTAAAAGTAGAATTTGACTCGAGAAGCACAAACTCTGTTATGTAAGGATGCAATTCTTTCCACCTCACAGTAAGCAGATCCACTTCATTACTAAATAACACTGCATCGTAAACTCGTCTTGGGAACTCACGGATGCCCCAACCATGCAGTTTGCACAGATTCTTCATTGTCACATTCTCATGATAATAATGAGGGATCTCTCGAAAAGGTTTAGGGGGAGATTCCCATAATGGCCGCAAGAAGTACGATATTTTTTGACCATGCAAATATAAACCAAAGACACATGTTGGTATCAATATTAATAGGAAGAGAAACATTTTTAAATCTAGTCCCCGTATAATACAACGTAATCTTGTCATGCTCAACATACGGCCCGAATCCTGCATTATGTGAACATATTACCTTTAGGACATTTGGTAAGGAAAAGCGATCAAAAAAGCACTATCCAATTTACAGGCACGGAAGCACATAGACCAGCTTGTTGAAAGCAGGCTATGACTGATAAAAAAGAAACTTAAAAGAATTGTTCTGCGCCATTAAAATAATGCAGACCTCTAAACACTATTCCTAACAAAACACCAAAAATCCCCTAATTGGAATTTACCTAAATCACATGGCATCTTATAAGCACAATTATAAATCATGAGAAAAAAAGACAAAGAGGTCTATCCCATTGGACTGCATTACAACATATATACATCTCTCTAATTGCATATGCTAGATGGAACCAAAATTGGCGTGAAAACATAATATATAGGAGAAAATCACATGTGTTTTCATGATCAAGAATCAACTAAACAATACCTTTTCGACAATACAAATCCAAAAGTCCATTTATGCAATTCTTCTAGATTTCAAAATTGTTTACTTGGTCAAAAAAATCCAAATTTTAGAGCAAACTAAAGGGTGCCATGTACATGATCAAGTATAAACTTGTCAAATACATACACTTTCTGGAATTACAAAATATAAAAGTCCCTTCGAGCAATTATTTCCGATTTCAAATTTTTTGACTTGGTCCATGAAAAAACACAAGTATACAAAGACCATGACCTTCAACATTCCCCAAATTCATGCAGTTTCGAAGAAACTAATCAAATTACAGGCAATCCCATATGAGAAGATCGAGCATTGTCTAAAACTAACATATCCCAGCAATGTAAACACAGAACAATTAGATCTAAATGCATATAAATCTCGAAAATATAGAATCTTTAACATAAAAATTGAAGCTTTTAACAAAGATTGAATCTTTACCTCACCAGAAGCATTCCCACATATATCATCAGACTTCTTTGAACAATAATCAGATCCTCCTTCCACCATCATATACACTTTCTCACAAAATCTCGTTAAGCTCCACATCTCTCTCTATCCCCTTATAAATTTCTTTAGAACTCTCTCTCTCTCTCTGAGTTTCAATATTGACTACAAAATCAACTCAAAATCAACCCACAAGTTGACTCAAATCTGACCAAAAACAATCAATCAAACCACAAGAAACCAAAAAAATACCAACTTTCACCAAATGGGTAATCAAAAAACCTCTCTCTCTTGAAGAAAAGATAATGCTGAGAAAAATTACATAGAGCCCTAAAATCCTGCTGCAAAGTGGGTAAGAAAAACACAGAGAGATGGATAATAAGGAGAGAGATATGATAAGGGAGGGTGAGAAATAGAATGAGAAGAAAATGAAGGAAAGAGATGAAGAGGGGGTGTGGTTTAGAGGGTATGTGATAATGGGTGGCAGACAGGCAAGGAAGTTGTAGAAGAGATTGTTAAGAAAATTAAGATGAAGAGGAAAGTGTCTCTCTCTCCTCTCTCTCTCTCTCTAGGCTTCTACCCCACTTCTTTCTCTTTTCTCTTTCCTTTTCCTTATTATTTTTTAGTTACCTTTTTCTTGTATATTTATCTATAAGAAATTTTTTAAAACAAAAATAGAACTAATTGATTCGATAAAATTATATAAAAATATTAGTTAATTAATTGAAGAGAAACAACATTATATAATAATATAATATATATGAATCCTTATATGACAGCCTTAAAATTATACTAGTTTTAAAATTTTAATTGATAAAAAGATTTTAAGGAATGAAATTGTTACTCGGTTAAACTACTGACTTTATTTATTCTGTGTATTTTAATAAACAATTTCATTCCATATATGACTTTGTTTAACCGAGTAACAATTTCATTCCTTAAATTTTAATATGATTTTGAATGAAATTGTTAGTCGGTTAGATTTTGAATAAACAAAGTCAATAGTTTAACCGAGTAACAATTCCTTAAAGATTCTATCATCAAAGTAATATAATTGTTACTCGATTAGACTTTGATTCAGTTAAAATTTAATGTGATTTTGAATGAAATTGTTACTCGATTAAACAAAATCATATAAGGAATGAAATTGTTTCTTTCAAAATCTTTTTTCAATTTAATAAAATCATCATATTTTGTTGTACAAGTAGTCTTTCATTTTAGGTGTCAACAAAATTTTTAAGGAATGAAATTGTTTCTTTCAAAATCTTTTTTATTGAACAAACAATGTAGTCTAGAAGATATAAATACCTACCTTTTCTATTATTGTTTTCAAAAATACTACCTTTCAGAATTTTTTTAAAAAATGCCTTTTCATAAAATTCTTTTTTCAAAAATACGATTTGCAACTTTTGCAACCTCATTTGCAACCTTGGGCGGCGCCATCCGTTTCAATTGCAAATGAGGTTGCAAAAGTTGCAAATGAGGTTGCAAAAGTTGCAAATAAAAATGGAAAGTTGCAACTGCTGCAACTGCAATTGCAACTAGTTGAACTGAAAACTGTAAGTTGCAACTTCCAGTTTTCAAATGTCATTTTCGACCTCATATTTCGACAAATATGAGGTCGAAAATGACATTTGAAAACTGGAACTTAAAATCAGAAATTCAGTTGCATATATGGTTGTATTCAGTTGCATATGGTTGCATTCAGTTGATTCTATTATAATCTAATGGCTCCGCCAGAGGTACATTACAGTTTTCAGTTGCATTTAGTTGCATATGAGGTTGCAAATGAAGTTGCAACTGCAGTTGCAACTTCCCAGTTAATGAGGTTGCAAATAAAACTGGGAAGTTGCAACTGCAGTTGCAACTTCATTTGCAACCTCATATGCAACTAAATGCAACTGAAAATTGTAAGTTACGACGGATGTATGGTGTGCCCCTGGCGGGACCATTAGATTACAATAGAATCAACTGAATGCAACCATATGCAACTGAATACAGCCATATGCAACCATATATGCAACTGAATTTCTGATTTCAAGTTCCAGTTTTCAGTTGCCATTTTCGACCTCATATTTGGAATCTATATATGTATATATATATATATATATATATATGTATATATATATATATATGTATATATATATATATATGTATATATATGTCGAAACAGAGGTCGAAAATGACATTTGAAAACTGGAAGTTGCAACTTACAGTTTTCAGCTCAACTAGTTGCAATTGCAGTTGCAACAGTTGCAACTTCCCATTTTTATTTGCAATTTTTACAACCTCATTTGCAACTTTTACAACCTCATTTGCAACTGAAACGGCTGGCGCCGCCCAAGGTTGCAAATGAGGTTGCAAAAGTTGCAAAACCGTATTTTTGAAAAAAGAATTTTATGAAAAGGTATTTTTAAAAAACAATGAAAAGATGGTAGTATTTTTAAAAAAATAATGACACAGATGGGTATTTTTAAAATTATCCCTTTTTTTTATCTAGTTCTATAATTTGATTATCCTATCATTAAAGAAAATATTATCAAGCATTTTAATGAGATATTTTTTTATTTTTCAAAAAAAAGATAATGAAAAAAATGTGTAAATAAATGAAGTATATGCCAGGTGTATATAGACTGTCTCCAGACTCAATCAGAAAATATACGCGGTGGAGTGCTGTGTCGACGCCATGTAATGTAACGTATTTTCTCATCTCTATTTAATGTAATCAAGTTTAGGACTAATTAAGATTAAGAATTAATGCTGGTGATTTGCGGGTGAGAAGAAAACGAGTGGGGAGTTTTCCAGTAGATATTGAGCTGTACCAAACACACATTCTGGTTCGGATTTTTTTCGGTGCACAAACTTAATTTTGGTTACAACCATAAATTCAAAGCGGTTAATCCGCTTCCCATTGTTTTGACATAATTTAGTTTTAGTGATTTTCATACTGTACACGCAAAATCCTGAAAGTATCCTGACAGATCACATTAGATTTACATTAGATTTAGGTATAAATTCTTTTTAACAGGGAGGACTAGGATCAACATATTAGTCAGAAAGAAATAAAAGGCAACTTCTGAAACTAATTTTTTCAGTGTATGCACGTGTACAGACATCAATAATTATATTTGTTTTACATATTTATTGTAATTTTATTAATAATGATGACTTACTTTATGCGTAAAAATCTCTCTCAATCAAGAATCTCTGTTTAAATATAAAGAAAATTCACTTTCGGAAAAAATGATCAACGAAAACTTGTTAAACGACACGATTTAGATTATATTTATTCAATTGAAATGACCAATGAAAATAGTTAGATGATGGCACATTAAATTTACAAAAAAAATATTCATATATAATCCGAAATTATCATAAGAAATGTCATGAACGATCTCTATTATTTAATGAAACCGGAGTTATTATAACGAATATTCATACAAGTCTAGTTTAATTCATTTCGGAAGGAAGTAGTGCATAAGTTCAATTCTTTCTAACATGTAAACAATCTGGTCTGTGTGATAACTGATGACCCAAATTATTTGATGGATGAACGAATTGGGCCTGTTTAAATATTAGTTGACCAGATTTGAGTTGAATATGGGTCTAGGCCTGCTCAACGTACGACCACTTAGTAGATACAAACTCAAGCAAAACAAGCCCTTTCCAGTTTCCCTCTTATAAATCTACATTTTGAGTGTTTGGTTATGTTTTTAAACTTGTTATAAAAATGAAACCTCTCCAGCTTATATTGTTTCATCTTTGTTATGCTGTCCTTTCCTTGAGAAACAAGTCAACATGCATGACCATGAGACTGGAGCGGAAATGAGAGACAAACTGTGGTGCCTTGCAATGTAATCAACTTACATGATGATGAGTAATATGAACGTAGTTTAGCTGTGAAGTTGATAGTGTAATACAATGTCAGCTGGCTGGGCACTCCTTGTTTTTGTTTGTCCACTCCATGTCCATCAACAACCGCTCTGCAATTTACGTACATTGGCTCTACTTAGTTGACGTATCGGCCATGGGTATGTATTTCATAAATCTCCATGTCGAGTCGAGTCGTGGTGTATGGTGTATGTGTGCTAACGCAGAAACAGAAAATAAAGAAGAGAGGGACTGGTCATGAAGAATTGCAAGTTGAGGCCCCAAAAGCTTTAATAATTAATAAAATGAATAATATAGCAAAACACAAAAATATATATATAGCACCCAATCATATGCATCAAAATATCCATCTCAGTGCATGCATGCATGTGGGGTGGAATATATCTATCAGTTTCAATGCATATCTGTCCATGCATGCGCCCTGGATAATACATACAAATCTATGACACTGATTATAATCTAAAGCAAGACTTTTGCCCAAACAAATACATACACATAAAACATTGATTTAATTAGCTATACCCTATAGCTAAGGAGGTTGTAGGTTTATGTAGCATAACGGAGCCACCGTGGAACTAGAGTGTCGGTTGCTGCCTAGCTGCAATATATGCTGCAGTGTCGCTGTGTAATTGTTCATTAACCATGAAGAAGGTTCAGTTACAAGTGGTATATATACATAATCAGTCTATAATGACTGATTAAAGAAGCTACTAATAACAATCAAGATCCCATCTTATTAATCTGGTTTAGAACTGGTTGTAGAATATTGTACTACTAATAATTGTTGGACTTCCTCTTAAAGTTAGAGAATGCTATTGCTTTTATGATATTCCGCAGTGCAGGAGAATCTGATTCCTCCCATTATAAAAGGAAGAAGAGAAAATTGGAACTTGGGCCTACCTGTCAACTGGCTAGCCCGTTGGATATGGCAGAGCAGGGCCCATATAACCTTATGGATCATACGTGTTGTAGTGGGGTGGTGGGCACACACAAGGTGTTAGAAAATGGAAAGTTTAAAGCATATTTTTTAATATGTTCTTGATGTAATTTCCGGGACATTTTCTTAGTGAAATCCATTGAGAAATAGAGTTGAATACAGTGGCTTGAAAGAGCTTGAAATGAGAATGTGATTCATTTAATCTGGACAAATGAATCTGGTCCGAATGTCTGACAGATACAGATTCATTGAACCTGGACAAATGAATCTGGTCAGAATGTTTGACAGATACAGATTCATTGAACCTGGACAAATGAATCTGGTCAGAATGTCTGACAGATACAGATTCATTGAACCTGGACAGATGAATCTGGACGGTGTGTTGGTGCCTTGGCCTCACTATAAATAGTGAGCCTCGACACTTGAGTTGTAGCACGGGAAAAACACAAACACCATTCTCATTCTTCTCTCTTACACTCTCACCATCTACTCCGATATATACACATATACATACTGTTCTCGGGCGAACTGAGGTGTTGATCGCTGTTGATCGTACTCGTGTCTGTGAGCGGTTCGGTCTGTGCTGTTTTATCCTGGGAGCGATATTGCGACTACCCATCACAGCGTAGTGGGGCAATAATCACTTCAAGAACAGTCTAGTCTTCATCGAAGGGCTAGGCGACTCAGCTGTTCTGTATACTAATTCTAGCGACGGTGTAAGGTGCGCCTTTCTCTTCTTTTCTTGTAATTTATCAGTCACTGATTATTGTATATACGATCTTCGTGCATGCTATATTGTTGTGGTTTCGTTGGCCTACACTTGTTTATATAATATAACTGCTCTATACATTGTTGCTGTGATTTTCACTGTGACTCCCAACAATCTTGAAGTGATTATCTGTTATATTGTGTAGTAAGCAAGATGGTTAATGAGATTGCGGATTCTGTTGTTGGTGGTGGTGCTGGTTCTGGGTCTGGTGTTACTAGTAACATCGATTGGACTACGTATCGTTTTCCACAGCCCATTGATTTATCAGGTATTCCTGATAAATTCGGTGGGGGAGTTTCTTTTTCTCGTTGGCAGAAAAAGATGAAACTGTGGCTTACGGTTAAGGGTCTATGGCCGGTGTTGCAGTATGAGAAACCAGTTGTGGTACAGGAAAAGGCTGAAACCCTTAAGGCCTATGCTATGTGGGAGGAAAAGGATGGGGTGGCTAGGGCTGCTATTCTAGCAGCCTTAACGAACACTCTGTTCGATGTTTACTCATCTGACTCCTACACTGCTAAGACCTTGTGGGAGAAACTTGATCAGACACATAATACTGACTCGCAAGGGTTGGAAAAGGATTCTGTGGCTAAGTTCCTGGACTTCAAACTGGTGGATACAAAATCCATGACTGAGCAGGTGCATGAGTTTGAGACGTTGGTGCATGCTTTGAAGGAGTCCGGAATGGACCTTCCTGAAAAGTTTTTGGTTATGTCTGTGATTGAAAAACTCCCTAAGTCTTGGGAAGAGTTTGCACTCTCCCTGAAAAGGCAGAAGGGAGAGATCACTTGGACTAACCTGATGCTGGACATCTCTGTGCAAGAGCAGCACAAGTCCAAACAGGGACATGTGATGCCAACTGAATCTGGTAGCTCGAAGGTCAATGTAGTGACTGTGGGACAGAAAAGAAAGTCTGTCGCTAAGAAGGTGAACACTAAGCCCAAAACTGACAAGGGCAAGGCTAAGAAATCAAAGGCCAACAAACCATGTTGGTCTTGTGGACAGGTTGGTCATTGGAGTAAGGACTGTCCTGTAAAGAAAGCAAAGAAAGCTGAGGTGGTAGCACAAGCAAATACTGTGCTTGGAACCACTGATGGGCCTGTGCTTAACATGGTTGTTGGTGAGGCTGTTGCTTCTGAAACCAATGACGGGTATGTTAAGTACAACCCTGAACTATTTTCCACTTATCTGTCTAATGAGTGGTTGATTGATACGGGAGCTAATGTGCACATTTGTGCTGATATTACTCTGTTTGTATCTTATCAACAGGCTCATGGGATGACAGTGACGATGGGGAATGCTAGTGCGGCTCAAGTTCGTGGAATAGGAAACGTGGACCTGAAGTTTGCTTCAGGGCGTGTTCTATCCCTTACTAGAGTGCATCATGTTCCCGAGATTCGTAGAAATATTATTAGTGGAAGTTGTTTAGTTAAAAATGGCTTTGAACTTTCTTTAAAGTGTAATAAAGTAGTTATTACTCAGACTGGTGTGTTTTTTGGCAAGGGCTACTTGTCAGACGGCTTGTTTTTAATAAATGTGGAGCCTGTTTTAGGCGGTTTTATTAATGATATTGCTTCTCCTTCTGTTAATAATATTGAATCATCCGATTTGTGGCACTCTAGGCTTGGTCATTTAAATTTTGGTGCTCTAAAGAATATGATGAACTTAGAGTTGATTCCAAAGCATGCCATTGATAAGAAAACTAAATGTCAAGTATGTGTGACAGCTAAACTAACAAGGAAACCTTTTCATAGTGTGGTTAGGGATTCTGACTTGTTAGATTTAGTGCACTCGGACATATGTGAATTTGGTGGTGTGTTGACTAAGGAACACTGTAGATATTTCATTACCTTTATAGATGATTGTAGTAGATATTGTTATGTTTATTTTCTTAAACATAAAGATGAAGCACTTGAAAAATTCATTAGATTTAAAACTGAAGTTGAAACACAAACTGGTAAAGTACTTAAACGTTTGAGATCTGATAGAGGTGGTGAATATACGGGAAACACCTTTAATGAATTTTGCAAGAGCAATGGTATAATTCATGAGGTGACTCCACCATATACACCTGAGTCTAATGGGGTGGCAGAACGAAAGAACAGAACTTTTAAAGATATGATTAACAGTATGTTGATTAATTCGGGGTTGCCCAAGTACATGTGGGGGGAGGCTCTGAATACGGCTTGCCATATTCTGAATAGAGTCCCTCTGAAACATATGGACAAGACACCTTACGAATTATGGAAAGGCAGGAAAACTAGTCTAAAGTATCTTCGTGTGTGGGGGTGCCTTGCGAAGGTACTTGTCCCTGAACACAAGAGAAAGAAACTAGGGCCGAAAACTGTTGATTGTATCTTTCTGGGCTATCTCGAAACCACTACAGCTATGAGATTTTTAGTATTAAAATCTGACATAGATGGTATAGTGGCAAACACGATAGTTGAGTTTCGTGATGCAACATTCTTTGAGGATGTCTTCCCTATGAAGACTGGTATACCTCAAAGTTCTTCTAGTGTTGATCCTACTCACACATCTAGTTCTATTCCCGATCATGTGGAAAAGATGACAAATGTGGGGGCAGATCCTACTAGTAGCTCTACTCCTAATGAAGTTGAGGAACCTAGAAGGAGCAAGCGTGCAAAGGTAGTTAAGGACTTTGGAAGTGATTTTATCACTTACAATGTCGAGGACGAACCTTTGACTTTCCGACAAGCCATGGATTCTTCGGAATCTAGGCACTGGAAAGGCGCTGTGAAGAGTGAAATTGACTCTATTGTTTCTAACGGAACATGGGAGTTGGTTGACCTCCCTCCTGGGTGTTCTACTATAGGATGTAGGTGGATCTTCAAAAGGAAGATGAAACCAGATGGCTCAATAGATAAGTATAAAGCTAGATTGGTTGCTAAAGGTTTTAGGCAAAGAGAAGGTATTGACTACTTTGATACATACTCTCCTGTTGCAAGATTGACAACGATCCGAATGCTTGTAGCATTGGCTTCCGTACATGGTCTTATCATCCATCAAATGGATGTAAAGACAGCTTTTCTTCATGGTGATCTTGAAGAAGAGATTTATATGGATCAGCCTGAGGGATTTGTTGCATCTGGCAATGAGAGCAAAGTATGTAAGTTAGTCAAATCCATCTACGGCTTGAAACAAGCACCTAGAGACTGGCACAAAAAGTTTGATGACACTGTTTTGACTTTTGATTTTATAGTTAATGATAATGACAAGTGTGTCTACTATAAGGTTAAAGGAAATGACCATATTGTGTTGTGCTTGTATGTGGATGATATACTACTGTTTGGAACCAATATTGAGATTATTAACGAGACAAAGAATTTCTTGAAAAAACACTTTGAAATGAAGGACATGGGTGAGGCGAATGTGATTCTTGGACTCAAGTTGACTCAGTCAACTGAGGGAATAACCTTGTCACAATCTCATTATATAGAGAAATCTATACTTGAGAAGTATGGTTATTCAAATTGTAGAATTGCTAGTACACCATATGATCCTAAAGTTGCTCTTATCAAGAATGCTTCAGGTGTACCTGTGTCTCAGTTAAGATATTCTCAGATTATTGGTAGTTTGCAATATCTTGCTAATGGTACTAGACCAGATATAACATATTCTGTGTCTAAGTTAGCAAGATATACAAGCTGTCCAAACAGAACTCATTGGGATGCTCTAGATAGAGTACTTAGATATCTGAAAGGCACCATATATCTTGGGTTGCACTACAGGAGATATCCGAGTGTGCTTGAGGGATATAGTGATGCAAGTTGGATAGCTAAGAAGTCTGGTTCCAATGGAGTGACTGGATATCTGTTTACCCTTGCGGGTGGAGCAGTATCCTGGAAGTCGACTAGACAGACTATAGTAACTCGGTCTACGTTTGAGGCCGAGTTGTGTGCATTGGATGCCACGGGTACGGAGGCTGAATGGTTACATGGACTCATGTCTGTGTTACCTGTAGTAAGTCGTCCGCTACCGGCAATTTCTGTTCATTGTGATAGCCGTACAACTATCGACAAGATCAGAAGTGTCAAGTATAATGCTAAAACAAAGAGACACATCCAAGTTAGACTTAAGTCTATAAGGGGTTTGGTGTCTGATCGGACTATTGCTATTGAGTTCATTGGAACTCAAGATAACATAGCTGATCCACTGACTAAAGGGCTTGAGCATGCTGTTGTCCTTAAGTCAAGGTTGGGGATGGGACTGATAACCCATCATGATTCATCTACAGCGGGAACCCAATACATCTGAGAGGAGATCCCTCAAAGTGTATTCAATGTGGTAAACAAGCTGTAAGGGTGGATCGGTAGTACCTTTAACTACAATATAGATACTTATGCATCTGAGTCTATCCCCTGCAAACCTAAAAGGTACTGACACTGCAAGTATAGCAAGAGTTTTTAGAACTCTGAATGGGGTCAAGTCATTTGACGAGATGGTTGCAGTACATCTCTGGAGATGCCCAGCTAAGCGAATGTAATTGTGAGGTCGCAATTAGAGGAAAGGGTTATTCCTTGAAACATTCGACGAACAGGATCGAGACACGACCATTAATGTCTCAAAGCCGTAGATCGGCACCATAGCCTTTGACCTGTCGTCGTCTATGGAGTGTGGTTACACCCAACGGATAGAGATTCAAGGTGAAACAATCCATCTATATCCGGTAGCCATCGAAGTAGGGGACTTAGGAGGGTTCAAACCCGGAAGGGTACCTACTCTGAAAAACAAGTCATGATGAGGACTAATATGCATATCTATATGGATTTGTGGGGGATTGTTAGAAAATGGAAAGTTTAAAGCATATTTTTTAATATGTTCTTGATGTAATTTCCGGGACATTTTCTTAGTGAAATCCATTGAGAAATAGAGTTGAATACAGTGGCTTGAAAGAGCTTGAAATGAGAATGTGATTCATTTAATCTGGACAAATGAATCTGGTCCGAATGTCTGACAGATACAGATTCATTGAACCTGGACAAATGAATCTGGTCAGAATGTTTGACAGATACAGATTCATTGAACCTGGACAAATGAATCTGGTCAGAATGTCTGACAGATACAGATTCATTGAACCTGGACAGATGAATCTGGACGGTGTGTTGGTGCCTTGGCCTCACTATAAATAGTGAGCCTCGACACTTGAGTTGTAGCACGGGAAAAACACAAACACCATTCTCATTCTTCTCTCTTACACTCTCACCATCTACTCCGATATATACACATATACATACTGTTCTCGGGCGAACTGAGGTGTTGATCGCTGTTGATCGTACTCGTGTCTGTGAGCGGTTCGGTCTGTGCTGTTTTATCCTGGGAGCGATATTGCGACTACCCATCACAGCGTAGTGGGGCAATAATCACTTCAAGAACAGTCTAGTCTTCATCGAAGGGCTAGGCGACTCAGCTGTTCTGTATACTAATTCTAGCGACGGTGTAAGGTGCGCCTTTCTCTTCTTTTCTTGTAATTTATCAGTCACTGATTATTGTATATACGATCTTCGTGCATGCTATATTGTTGTGGTTTCGTTGGCCTACACTTGTTTATATAATATAACTGCTCTATACATTGTTGCTGTGATTTTCACTGTGACTCCCAACACAAGGTGTATCCAATTCCACTATGACTTATATAAGCCCAAAACTTACCTTACCATGATACCATTAATCATAAAATTGTGGTAAAAAGTAGTAGGACCAGTGACCATATGGCTTTTATACATTGTTGGCCTGTTGGGTCGGATTTTTTTAGACAGTCGTGAAGCCGGGTCCATATCCAATTTTCACGATCTTTTTTCCCATTTTTACTGTTCTTTTATAGCTGGGATGCATGATTTTTATTTTCAGAGTAGGTGTTCTAAAAATATCTGACTTATTGAAAAATTATTATTTAATTTTTAATTTTTATCGAATCATAAATTACACTCGATTTGACTAAAAATCTTCAATTTACGAGTAATGAATCATCGGATAAATTGATTAGTTACAGTTCTTCGATTTCTATAACCATTCTCGGAGCTGATTTTTATACACAGAATCATTTATTTTTTAAACAAATGATCATGAACCAAAAAAATATAAATTTGTTAAGGTAAACATCAATCAAATCTATACCAAGAAAGTGGAAAGTGTTGGGTTTCGGGGCAACAAACACAGCGGATAATCGACGTAAAATCAAAATTTTCCGAAACCCTAACCCGAGGATCCATCTATAAAGTACGGCTGATCATGGAGATACGAAGTAATACCTTGTTGAAGCTTTACGTTAGCGAAAGATGGAGGTCCGGAACGAGCAATCACCACGCAGCCCTCGGTCTAAGGATCGCGTCTCTAAGCAGTCCACACGAACGTCTGATCGCCAAAGATCACCGGAGCCGGTACTAGCCGAATGCAGCCCCTCTCTCTCTCTAGCCTCTCCTGATCTGGAGCTGCTAGGGTTTTTAATAAAACGATTTTTGACACTTTACCCTAAAACAATACATCATTATGTATTGATAGGGAAGAGAGATAGATGGGCCAAACCCTAATCGGATTTGGGCTTCTCCAAACCTAATCCGATTTTGGTTTTAATATTAAATTCGAAATTCTAATTACTTAATTAAGACCGGCTCAATTAAATAATTTATTTCGAACTTAATCATTTAATTTAAATTCAGAATTTAAATTAAAACTCCTTTAAATGTTCAAAGTGTGTGACCCTTTAGGTTATTATTACGTTGGCAATAATTTTAATATCCAATAATAAAATTATAAACAATGAGCGGCATCTAGTAATACATCATTGCTACCCAAGTAATAATAATAATTGGTGATTCAATTAAACCTTTTGTGAATAATGTACAATGTAATATAATCCCCTTTAACCTTATATTATAGATCAGACTCAAGGCATGTATTGTGTCATCCTCTTCATCGTCTAATCCGAATTTCCTTGATCAATGAGTAGACTATTAAACAAATCAATATTTGAGCACGGCCATGCATTTTATAGTCTCACTCAATCAAGAGGCCAATAATATCACTCCTAAAATAGGAGGGTTAAATCCTTTCTAGATCATTCATATTTCTCATACGATTCATAATATACCCAATGTACATTTCATCATCACCCGGTCAAAGGTAACGTTTAGTGCAACCAAAGTATATTAATTCTCATATAGAAATATAATGATATCAAGTCAGAGGATCATTACATCATTATCACAGTGAGAATTTCCAATGACACTTATTAACATGTAAAATCTCACGGTGGGTCATTCCAGTGCCATGTGTCGATACATGCACTTATGTTCTTGACTTTAGCATCACTATACCTATGATCAATGAGATGTGATCATCAGTCAACAAACATACTAGTCTTAATGCATCATTATTGTCCCTTAACAATGATACTCGACTAGGGACATTTAGGAATATTGATATTATTCTCATAATCTCATTTCTAAGTCACGTACTTAGAGATATAGAATTACATATAATATTCCAAGGACATTTATTATGCTTTCAATTTATTATTACGCAGTAAATAAAGACATAATAAATATTTATTCAATAATCAATATAACATAATCCGTAAATGTCTACAATAGAACACAATAGCATTGTCTCTAGGACACCAATACTAACAGAAAGAAGTTGCATTTTCATTAAAACCAAAACCAGTTGAGAAACCGCGCGTTGCGGCGGCCTATAAAATTATATTAATGATTCAATATTAATATTTGTATAATAAAATAATTTTGTGGCTGTCTATAAAATGTATATTAATATTTCAAAATTAATATTTGTAGGATAAAATAAATTTTATATTATAAAAATCTTGATGTAATACCAATACTAATATATAAAATTGCAAAATTGGACTATAATTCATGGTGAAAAAATGAAAATAAATTTATACACGTAATTAACAATTTAAAGCACGACGAATCTTAATTTTATTTGTGTTTTTTTTATAAAAGTAATCATGTTCTTACATTGTCACCTTCCTCTAATTTTTTTGGATTGATTGTGCACAAAAACATCTAACATAAATCCGTGAGATAGCGGTCTATAACTACCCTTGCTTGTAACCACCTTTATTTTTTAATACCGTATAAACAACCTTCACTTCAAAGTTGCTTGAACGGAGCAAACAGATTATGCATGAATAATTTTTTCCTGTTACAAAGTAAATCATATAAAAATTTAAAACAACATGTTCGATGAACAAAACAAATATTATAAAAAAATAACAACCAAACATACATCACTAATAGTTAATTTATTGATATCATCCACCAATATCATGTCAAGACTATATTCTTTTCCCGTGTTTGGATTTGTCGACTCCCACATAGCGGTCTATAACTACCCTTGCTTGTAACCACCTTTATTTTTTAATACTGTATAAACAACCTTCACTTCAAAGTTGCTTGAACGGAGCAAACAGATTATGCATGAATAATTTTTCCTCTATACAAAGTAAATCATATAGAAATTAACAACAACATGTCCGATGAACAAAACAAATATTATAAAAAAAAAACCACAAACATACATCACTAATAGTTAATTTATTAATATCATCTATCAATATCATGTCAAGACTATATTCTTTTCTCGTGTTTGGATTTGTCGACTCCCACATAACATACATCACTAATAGTTAATTTATTAATATCATCCATCAATATCATGTCAAGACTATATTCTTTTCTCGTATTTGGATTTGTCGACTCCCACATAACGGTCTATAACTACCTTTGTTTGCAACAACCTTTATTTTTTTAACGCTGTATAAACAACCTTCACTTATCGTTGCAGAAAAACGGCGCCACCGAGTTAGAAATCGAGCAAGAGAACTATCACCGGAGGGAGGCAGGGTTGTGGTATTGAAAGAGGACAAAATCAGATTCTGAAACTTGCTTCTAATATACCCCAAACTAAAAAAGTTAGTTCTTATTTTTGATATTTTTCATTCAAAAATTCCAGAAAATTAGAAAAATAGAACGGAGCGATGGTAGGGTTGTGGTATTGAAAGAAAGGAGGTTGTGTTTAGATGATCCAAAAACCTACAATCGATAAAGGTATTTATAGGTGAGAGAGACTTGCGTGCTAGTGTTTCCCATAATTAAATAATCAGAAACAAAATAAGATTAAAACTTTCAAGTTATTATATTCCATAAATAATCTGAAACAAAATCAGATTCTGAAACTTGCTACTAATATACTCGAAACTAAAAAAGGTAATTCAAAATTTTGATATTTTTCATCCAAAAATTTCAGAAAACTAGAAAAATAGAACGTACCGACGTGAGAGGCACCACCTACACGCCCCTCGCTTCTCCTTTATATAAGTATACTGATGATTGATGATTTTCTTGGGCTAAATAATTTTTCACAACTTTTTGGATGCCTTTTTATTAATACTTGCTGCCCCTTAGTAAGCCTTCCCCTGATTCATGAAGAAATTTAGAATTTTATCTAAAGCAGTGAGTAATTCATGTAATTTGATTAAAAGCCCACCACGTTCGTTTAAAATATGATTCTGGTAAAGCCTCTAGAACCCGGAGTCCCGAGTAACTTGCATGTAAGCAGACCAAGTGGGCGCAGCTAAAGCACGTGTGCATTGCCTGTCTGTAACTCCTTGCCAAAGCTGGCATGGAACCTTAAGCTAACCTAAACAGTACAGCAGTGTGCTAACTCACCCCAGTCCACACCTCATAAAATATTACAGGTTGCTATTTATTATAAATTAGGCAGTGTACAATTTCACAGGAGTGGTTCATGGTTGGTGAGCATTTGTTTTCAATAAAGTTTCAACTTTTCAATTTTAATTTAATAAAAGATATGAAAATTATTTTTATGGGTTTTTCTGGTTTAGATTCATAGTGATCTTGAATTCTTGATGTGATTGCATGCCTATAATTCATGTATGCATGTCTGTATCAAATGGGGTATATAATTAGATTGACATGACACTTTGTTTTGGATTGTTTGATCTTCTTGGTTAACTGTCAGTCTGCCCATTATTGTTATAAATTGTTACCATATCCTTCTGAAAATACCCATATCAGAATTTCTTGAACTTCACTGCTGATAGAAGCCCTGGTATATTTTATATCAGTTTCCAGACATATCGAAATCGTTTAATCTGGCCTTGATATGGTTGCAGATAATTGAGAACGCGAAAACTGAAGCAGAGATGAAATTTATGAAACTTGGTTCTAGGCCGGATACTTTCTGTACTAATGAGTCTGTGAGGTAAGAATGAGATTATACCTTTTTAGATATCTTATTTGTTTTATGTGAGGGGATGAATTTAGGTCTTTTTTGCTTGTTGATACTGCAGGTCAATCTCCTCAGAGGTTTCTTGTGATCTTCTGATACAAGTAAAGGGAACGAGATATTTTCTGCACAAGGTGAGCATTTTGGTGAAGGCCTTTTCTTTCCTTATGAGTCTGATTTAGTTGTGATGAAAATAATTGTGTTTTCTTGATTGTTGTCACAGTTTCCGCTGTTGACCAAGTGTTTGCGCCTTCAGAAGCTGTGCTCTGACTCACCTGAATCGTCGCCATGCCAAATAGTCCAACTCCCTGAATTCCCAGGTGGAGTTGAGGCTTTTGAATTATGTGCTAAATTCTGCTATGGGATTACAATTACACTCAGTGCGTACAATATTGTATCAGCTCGATTGGCTGCTGAGTATCTTCAGATGACTGAGGATGTAGAGAAGGGAAATTTGATCTATAAGCTAGAGGTTTTCCTAAATTCTTGTGTTCTTCATGGTTGGAAGGACTCGGTTGTGACCTTACAAAGCACCAAAGCGTACCCTTCATGGGCAGAAGACCTCAGTATTACTAGCAGATGCATTGAAGCTATTGCTTTAAAAGTTCTTTCCCAACCCTCAAAGGTGCCGCAAGCAAGAAGAAGTAGAGATAATACTCAGTCCTGTAATGTTGCAGAGAGTCAGCCATCTAAACATGTAACCAAGGGATGGTGGGCCGATGACGTTGCAGACTTGGGCATAGACCTTTATTGGAGAACAATGATAGCCATTAAATCCAAAAGAAAGGTTCCTTCTAGCCTTATTGGTGATGCATTGAGGATTTATGCATCTCGACGTCTACCAAACATATCAAAACACTTGGATGCTGATAAGCAAGTTGAGACTGATCTTAAGTCAGATGCTAATGAGGTAAGCTCAAAACATAGATTTCTATTGGAATCAATAATTAGCTTACTACCAGTAGACAGAAGTGCGGTTTCTTGTAGCTTCCTACTTAAACTTTTGAAAGCAGCGAATATCCTTGAAGCGTCTTTCTCATCAAAAATGGAACTAGCAAGAAGGATTGCAGTTCAGTTAGAGGAAGCAACAGTCAGTGATTTTTTGATTCCCAGCTCGTCTCGCAATCAAGACACAAAATATGATGTTGACATAGTCATCACAATACTAGAGCAGTTCATGTTACAGGGTCAGAGCCCAACAACTAGCCCTTCAAGAGCCGAAGGGGATTTTCAAAGACAAAGGTCGCGTTCAGCTGAGAATATAGATTTTGAGTTTCAGGAGAGCAGGAGGTCATCTTCAGCATCTCATAGCTCTAAACTGAAAGTGTCAAAACTCGTGGATGGCTACCTTCAAGTGGTAGCTTGGGAAAAACAATTGCCCCTTGCAAAATTTCTACAAATTGCTGAGGCTCTTCCTGCATTTTCAAGGCCTAAACATGATGGTCTATACAAAGCTATTGACATCTATTTGAAGGTACACCTCATCCAATTTGATATATCCAGTAAACACGGTCATTTCATTTGTACCAAGATATCTTATTAATTTTACCGTGTTTTTATTGAAAACATACCTTAATCATAAAAATGTGAATAATCAATAGACGAACTAGCATCAGTTAGAGTACATGTCACAGTTATTTTCTTTTAAATTGCATGAAAATATGTATACTAGAATGCACACTAAATTTATCATCTGTGGAACATCCAGGGACACCCTGAACTCAACAAGAGTGAAAGAAAGCGTCTTTGCAGAGTTCTGGACTGCCAGAAGTTGTCCACGGAAGCCTGCAGTGATGCAGCACAAAATGAGTTGCTTCCGCTGAGGGTAGTTGTGCAAGTTCTCTTTACTGAGCAGGCTCGAGCTGCTAAAAATGGTCAGGAAGCGACCAACATTCCTAGCAATATAAAGGCACTTCTGCATTCACATGTTGATTCACCAAGGCCTTTGGGGTCATCAGTCACAACAAAGGCTTCGGGAGCAGATGATCAGTGGAGCATCTCAGTCCTCGGGACACCAAAGTCCAACCTTTCAACTCTAAAAATGAAGCTCGCTGAAGATGAAGACTTAGACGAAAACTGTACAGATGAAACTGAGAGATCACCAAGAATCAGGGCATTCTGCGCGCTTCCTGATCGACCCAAAAGGATGCTGAGTAAGTTGTGGTCCATTAACAGACATAGAAGCGAAAAAGTCTAAATTTATTCAATTATGTTCCAATAGATGGTGTTGTTTCCTAAATGGTAACTACTATTCCCTGTTCTCTTCCTTTCTCTTATCTTGCAAAATGTTGTAATCTCTAGAGTAAACAGATATCAACTGTATATCATCAGTGTAATTTTTGCTAATAAATAGCATTATATTATTTTAACAAGATAAATAAATAGTGTCTGGGGCATCAATTTCTTCTGGATACATGACTGCAAGTCTGCAACCACTTGCATCGACGAAATCCTTTAACAGAGTTAATACGATGTTATTTGCCTGCAGATCGAATGTCAGTATGTCACCTGTATTTATCTCTATGTCGTGGTCTACAAATGCATATCAACTATCTTTGATCCAGGAAATACCTTGAGAAATAATTCTGCCTAGTGTTTGTCACCAAAACCCGAAATCTGAGTACTAGGAAATATCTGAGATCTTTAGTGTATTGAATTTGCACCTGCTCAAATTCATTTACAGACCTTTTTTTTTTTTTTTGCTAAATCATTTACAGACCTATATAACCCTTCAATAGCACTAAACTTAAGTCGGAGACAATGCAATGTGAAAACACATATTTCTGAACTCCTGATTCGGACAAACTGATACAGAGATCTTATGTCTGTAATCTTCACACGTTGGTAAAAAATGCGTAGCCACATGCTTGAATAAGCTAGCCTTTTATAGTTGTATCTTCCAGGACCAGTTCTTGATTAATGCTTCCTACTAATATTCTTTAGAGAGCACGATGAGATATCCTAGTGGTCAGGCCTTATCATTTATCGTTTCATGTACCATTTTCAATCCTCGTGAACAGATACTAATTTGTAAAGCATGTAAGTTTAACATTTAAACCAAAATATAAATGTGGATTTGTGCAAGGTAACATGATTTTTCATGTGGTCTAGCTGGATAGAAAATCAGACGATTGTGCAGTATCTTATCAGTATCAGATGAAGATTAAATATAACGTTGGGTGTTTGATCATATTCGCAAAGAAAAAACAGGAACAGTACGTTTTAGGTACATGTTGAGTGATTTGGATTACTCTCTGTCACCTTGTAATTAGCATAGTATTCCATTTCTGTCATTCAATAATACAGTCACTTTTTTTCAAAAAATAATAATAATACAGTCACTTTGATCTCCCCTTCTTGGTACTTCCAAGAAGTCGATGATTCAAGTTAACTAAAAAGCCGAATATTTCAATCTCATTTTCGACTCCCGAAGAGAGCAGAATTTGTGATTATGCCTCCTGGATCAGAGCCTGTCGCGCTTAGGTGCGGTTTACCTTGGTTCACGTAGTTTGCAGGCTATTGCGTGAGCTCGTGGGTTTACCCAGTGCGCACCCGAAGGGTAGCGGCTGCGGGTTCCTACGTTAAAAAAAAAAAAAAATTCCACATTTATCATATTTTTTTTAATAAATTCTGAATCGGTAGTTCAGTTCAATTAGTTCCGATTCCGATTTTTACAATTATGATATATTTATATAAATCATTATATTTTGGAAAGTTTTATTTGTAGAAATATAATTTGATGAATTAAGAAATGAAAACTTTTTTTTGAGAATTAATCAAATAATTGATAAAAAGATCACGCGATATTCCTAAAAATGGAAATTGACAATGCGAATTCAAACGAAGGCCCAAAATGTCTTACTGGGCCAGGGCAATCTAGATTTACACTTCTAGTTCTAGATACAAATGGAGGCCCAAAATGACTTACTGGGCCAGGGCAATCTAAATTCACAAGTGGAGTCAAAGATCGATAGGCAGAGAAACAAGAGCAAAACTATACGATCCTATCATTTTTAGCCAGGTCGTGTTTCTAAGACACGTTCTTTTAGTTAGATATCGTAAAATTATTTGTTTTTCAGATTCATGATAACAAGCAAAGAATCAATTTAGTGTGACGGAGTTAATACAAAGAATTTGTACTGTTTTAATCTTATGTTTGATAATTTGTAAAAGTTAAATTTTTTTATTTTTTATTTTGACAAAATAAAAGTTAAATTTACTATTATTCATTCGATACTAATTGTATGGGGATGAATTTAGTTATTCTCAAGGGTGTCAGGCTAGAAGAGATCATCCTGAGTTTGGTTCTTTCCTCCCTATGTTAAGATACCACGTTCTCCCAGCTTCTCGAGATTTTAGGAGAACTGATCACTTGACACCCTCTACAATCAAGGACCAAATTCCGTCCTACCTAAGCACACGCTAATCTATCAATATCAGCAATTTGAACAAATTGCTGATTGGTATTGAAATTGTGGGTGTTATTGCCAGTGATTAGTATTACAGATGAGCTGAGCTCGCGTAGAATTTCCATTTGCATAGCACGGTACTTTTCCAGCAGACTTCTTGCGCAGCAAAGCATATCCTGCCTGCCTCGAATTATGATAAATTTGATCAGTAGAAACTATAGGCGAAAACCTGGAATTACAGTGCTTCCAATTTGCAGCTGCAGGAGAATTTAACGGAGATTTAGGCGAGGTAGAGGCATTTGAGATTGGTGGAGATGTGTTTTTAGGAAGCGCTAGGAATGCTCTGATCTTCACTATCTCAGATTGTTCATATTCTTCAATTAAATTGAAGAGATCTTCGTCGGATTTTATGGAGACTAAGGCATCTAGGTCTTCAGTAGGCAGCTGACACCGCAGACTCACGCTAGCTCCACATAACTCTCCCAGCTTCACCAATAGCTCTAGAAAATAGATTACATATTCAGGGAATGCAGAGAAAAATTAAATAAATTATTTGGTTAGGGAGAATGAAATGATTTATGGACCTGAGAATGAGATGGAGCGATGGACAGAGAGGACGCGAGTATGACCACCATGATAACGGAGCTTGCCATCTGGATAACGAGGGAGGATTTTGCCTCCGTAGCTGCAGAGGAACTTGAGGTTGAGAGCTTGAGTGTTGAGTGATGGAGCGATCATGATTGCTTTAGAAGTGAATTGGCTACGTTTAACTTGCCATCATACATTCATACTCCTATTTATAGTGTTTCCTTAACACTTTTTCATTTTTTTTAAAAATGATTTATTCTGTGTTGCGTCGTAAATATGTACTCCCTCCGTTTCAAAATACATGTCCACTTTAGAAAAAAAAATTTGTTTCAAAATACTTGTCCACTTCAACTTTCAATGTAAATTTATATTTCCCAAATCAACTCTCCATCACATATTACTAACTTCTATTTCCAAGATCAACCATACACCACATATTATGTTCAATTAATGACTTAATACACCTCTTTTTTCCCACAATCCACTTTTCTTAAACTAAGTGATTTTTTTAAAGTGGACATGTAATTTGAAACGGAGGGAGTAGAACATTTTTCATCCTCAATATAATGTGATCAAATGTTCTGTACATATTCCGCATCTGGTGTTATTGCACAATTGTTGTCGCCTCTATTTCTCGAGAAAGCTTAACTGAGTTTCTCGCTTATCTTGAAACCGGACAGAACCAACACGTCAATCTAGGCTACAGTCTCGACTAACCTAATATAAATTTGATTTTGAATCCCAAATAGCCTTTAATATTTAACTTCTTATTATTTTATCCCAAGTGTCTCTTATTCTTGGTTCTGCCACTGTCTAGAAGCTCACAAACTCACGAGCTCGAATCCTCCAACCTACATTTTTGTATAGAATGTATTATTCTATCTGATTGCCAAATGCCAATAGAATTACACTTGTGGATATTCCATTTATCCTCGGCTCAGTTGCATTGCCTTCATCCCAAGAATAAAGAGGAAAAGAATAATTTTTATCATCTTGGTCCGGGTGCTTAAAACACGACATTTACACGGTTTACCCAACCTTGCTCTACATTCCTCTACGTGTATCTTTTGTCGAATCCTCATCGTACTACATCACAGATTCTACCTGCAATATTAACGTCAAACTTGTCCTATTGGCGCTATTGCACTTGATTCTTGTGATTCATGTCTGTAAGCATTCATACTAAAATTACATGTACCGCAGTCTTGCCTGAAACATAAGAACTGTAACCTTATCGGCTTATTCAGGTAATCCGATTTATTCCATGCCTCACGACGTCTAATTTTTCACGCTACATTGTTAAAAAATTATATTCCGCTAAAGAGAGTCCTTCGCGTAAATTACCCCAAACATCTGCCTGCATTTTTCAACTGATTGAGTCGCTGTCTGGACTGATATGTTAGAAAAGGTTCAATTTATTGGTTTTTTCATCGTAATTAGACTAGCCGCATTCTTATTGCTCACTTGTCTCGATCAATTTTCAAATTCTTGCAGTAGAACTCCTTATGAAAGCTACACTTCATTCGCCTCCACGTCAGGGCCTTGCCGTGTAGGCACCAGTGTCTATTCAAAACCACAAAAATTTCCTAGCGTTACGCAAGCAGCGACGAATCTAGCAAGAGGCACGGAGATGTGTCCTCCCTTAAATAAAATTTGACATTTTTTTACGATTCTAAATTTTACAAAATTATAGAGATGACCCACAAAATTTAAAATATATATGAGTGCTTTTAGAAAATTTGCTTGGTGCTCCTGAGTTTGAATCCTAAATCCGGCCCTGAACACGGAAAAACTCCAGGTTTTTATTGAACGGCATTTTTAACCGATTATTATTGTCACGTTATGCTCATCTTATTGGAGTAGGAACGGGTATGTGGTGGGAAATAGAATGATGAATGGTGATGAGTTGTATTGTACCAAACTGTTTGGTCTTGTACAAGACATGTCTGGAGAACATTGGATAGTTCATATAATTTGGCAAAGCTCAACTTCGAAACATCCAGAACCCCGACATGATTTGCTATTTGATTGAATGGAGTTTGTGGCTGTGATTTTATGATATGAACCCTCTCCATGTCATCTACCCAAAATAAAATATAGATTCCGAGAAGGATCGGCGCATCCTATATGTTATTTAACACTGGATCAAATTTCGAGTCTTCTTCCGAAAATCGGATAAATTCCTATTTTTAAATCAAAATAAACTGAAAGCCCACCGCATAGCTGCAAACCTCCAAAGGATCATTATTTATTTATGTATTTGATACTTGATAGTCATAATTATGATAGTCATAATGCATGGGACTCGGGTGCTAATGACACACAGGCAGGGAGAAAGGGACTGCTACAAAAGGACCTTGACATTGGGATGAGTTCCATGCATGATTAGTTTTTTGGTAATGATAAAACATCACTGATTCACTGTTGGATTTTAGTGCCGACTAATTTCCAGTTTGAATTTTGAAGTTTTAATTTCATATGGATGATAATTTGCTACACAGAGGTGGAAGATTTAGGCATATGGGGACCGGAACTGTGAATATGGAAGAAGGAATGTATCAATATTCCATCTGAGATTCTCTAAAAGTAAATCAAGTATGTAATGTAACTGATACAAGAAATATGTCATTTTTATCGCTTAATGAGTTTGACGATAACTAAGTGTCCACTTGCTATCGGTCAGTGTCACGGGTTTAAACCCTAGAAAGACTCTTCTATCGAATTTTCTAAACATGATGATGCAGGAATCTTGGAGTCTTTTGCATAGTAAAATTACACAAGCTAATATCGATTTTTCAGCCAATTCATATTGCTCTGCTAGCATTGAAGCTAGCAATGGTGAAGATCAATTACAGAAATTTAAAAACACAAGCAAATTGACCCCACGGGAGTTCGGATCCTTGATACAACCATATGATACAGGAGAATTTCCAACCATGCAAAATCTTTAGCTAAGAGGACTGAACAGAAGTTGAGTACAGAGTATGGCCTATGGGAGCTATTCTTAAAATCATACCAGACAATACAACTATTCTTACAATACAAAGAGGTAAAGAAGAATGTAGCTCTTCAAATGCATCAAGGAAAGGCTTATGATCAAGAAGAGAGCTCCTCCACAGATCTTAGGCTCGGCTCCCACGTGTAACCCCTCAGTGATTTTGACCGCTGTATGGGAGGAACAAACCGCTTATTACTCTTCTTGCTATCAGATGTTGATTCATAAAAGTCCGATGAACGAACAGATTCTTCTGAATAATCATCCACATTAGAAGCAGCTTTTGAGTCCAACAACATCACTTCAGGTTCCTTAACCTTCCGCTTTGATGAGTGCCTTCGCTTCACTTTCTGTACAGTAGTACACGGGACTATGAAGTATTTCTGCCCGGGCAATAGCTGCTCTTCTGCAGACAAAATTGATTCTTGAGGCTTCTTGAAAACCTCAGGCCTCGCCACACACATTCCAGGATACTTCTCCATCAACCGCGAAGCAGGAATAGCAGTCTTGTAGAGCTCTTGTCGCCCCCCTGCATGAATAATCCTAACCGTGATATCCTTCAGCTGTATGCTCATGTCCAATGCCCTAACAGGCCTTCTCAACTCTTTCCTCTTCCGCGAATCTCTGTCACTGTAATGGACAAGTCCCAACAACTGAGCACATCTCTTGAGCATTTCTACCTCCCAATAGCCCCTTCTCCGAGAACTCTGAGCATTATAACTCAATGCCAGCAGAAGGGCTATATGATCAGGTTGAGAAGCTTCAGCAAAACTCTTGATCATCCATTAGTAAGCAACCCCTTGTGTGCTTTCCTTGGCCAGCTCACTATCTCAACATACTTCCAAGAAATGTAGATCCAAAAATTCGTCGAAAAATATATGCTTAAGAATAAATTTCTTCGGGTTCTTCACCGAAATGTAAATTCCAATGTTATGAATGACAAATGACAAAGCCTGATAGTAACACCTGTAAGTGTGATCACAATGAAGCATAGAAACACAAATATTTCACTACACAAGAAGGTCAGAACCAAGTAAAGTTGAAGTGCATGAAAACAAAACCAACAGTGAAGTGAAGTACCAAACAAACAGAAAAAACCACAATACAGCTAAGCCGCCGCCCCCAAACACTAATAGAAAGACTTCATAGCAACTACAGTTCAAACTCGATTAAGTAATAATCGATAAACTGATCAGAATTAAACTTGCATCTGCCTAAAACCGAGTTGCCAAGTTCTCTAAAAGTTGACGAAGCTAAACAATAATTTTTTTCTGTGAAATAAGTGGTGAGATTTACAAAAGATGTTCTCATGTCCCAAAACTTGATACGATAAACTATATGTGAATAATATTTATTTATTTAAAAATATTACGATAACAACTATTATGAAATTTTTGACACTTTGGGAATATCAGGCATTATTTAAAATCATATTTTATTTTTGTATTAATTACTTATTAAGTTTTATCTCCGTGTATTTAGTTGTATTTTAAGAATAAAACCGGTGAACATGGTTCCAAAATCAGACGGATAACAACTTTAGATTTCCGCTCGGTAAATATATGAGAACAGGAGGTCAATGATATAATCCCATGAGAAAGCATTTGAATTTTTATAATCAAACATTAACCCACAAAACAATAATAAATACATTTTCTAACTACTCAAGATACTAGTCTTTGCAAACAATTAAAGGCTACATAAATTTTGAAATTTTTGAAACTTTAGGAATTTTAGATATATGTCCGGACAGCTCCACCAAGCACCCATACATTGAACTAAAAAAAATCACGCACTACAAAATTGACATATTATCCTAAACTTGCAAACACTTGCAATACAATAGGCATCATCACATACTCGCATATGAATTCTACCAGCACAACAAGGGTTCTCCGAATTGAAATCCGTTCCAGCTCCCGTGCTCCTTTTTAATCATCTTTTACGACGAGCAGGTGACTTGGATCTTGATCTTTTTCCTCTGCAATTCGAGTAAAATAGTTAGTAGTCCAGAAAGACTTGACCCCAGAATGTAAACCTATTGACATCACCTGCTTCGAGTACTATTACAATGATGGACGTGTCAAAAACATAACACAAGCTAAGCAAAGAAGACGCACTACAACATACCTGGTTGTCTCAAGAGAAGAGTAGGGGGAATGCCTGCGCTGAGAATGCTTGCTATGTGGAGACCTCGAAACTTGTCTAGAAACGAAAACATCCCATGCTAAGCCAGTGAGTTAATAAATATTTGGGAGGCCTATATGCCGATCTTCTATAGTCAGACTTTATAAGAACCGGTCTCTGTAAACTACTCTGCTTTTAATGAGATATTATCACATCTACATAATTAATTACCACAAACATTAATGATAACTCCTAGCTAGTGCTGCTATATCCTCCATTACACTAAAGAAACCATGTAATGATCCTTGCAATCTAGCAATATTAGGACTTTCCTTTAACAGACAACTTCTAATAAAAGTGTTCAAAGATCATGTGAAAGTTGTCCATATCAATGATGCCTATAAGAACAATGTGTATAATTCACATGGCTTACCACCTTGTAAAATTAGCTTGAAGTGGCTTCATCAGCGATAAATCCAACTCACCTTTAATACACACTGTTCCCGAGTATACATAACAGTAACACAATCAACCAAAGTGTCTAACTTATGAACAAGTAGAAAAAATTAACACCACCCCACTTTTTAACAGGTTCCCAGTGATAATGATCAACACAATAATTACCCTCCGCAGCATGAACATGTATAGGTTAGTACGATTGCATAATATCTTGAAATTTGTGACATGGATGGTGTTGCCATGTTATCATTATACAGGTGCAAGTGACCTAAGTTTTGGCTCACTAAACTATGAGACGTCTTCATACGTTCGTACAGTTGAAACACAGATAAACTAAAAGGCTGGAGAAAAAACAGTGTCAGGCTGATTTTGCTATGCCCAAAAGATCTTTGGATAACTTTATTTATCCAAGGTATTATACAAGTTTTTATCACTATGAAAGCAAGAAAGCAATGTCATTTAAAATTGCTTAGTTCCATACTGAACATCAACGGAACACATGTAAAAGATAAAGTGTGTAGGACCAACTATTTCTGATACAATAATATTCAATAAAGGTTATGGAAGAATGCACACATGGACATTGAAAAGCACCTGAAAGAGATCATAACATATTGAAAACTGATATTGTAAGGATATAGATGAAGTTAAGTGGCAGAGCCAGCTATTTGCAGTAATGGCTTAACTGAATACAAGACAAATGTAGAGAAAGTCCAAAATATATGGAGAGTAACAAAACTACAAAAACCAATGAAAATGAACATTTTTTGCATAAAGAGAATGGTAACTGCCCTGCATATAAAGAACCAGCACTGAACAAGCACAACTCTTGTACACACAACCTTTTTGAAGCATGTCCAAGAAGCAGCATTCCACAAATATTAATAATGCAACTTGCTACATTTAAAGTATTCTATGCAATAAAACACTTGCACATTATTATAAAATTGATTTTTATACTAACAATACCACAAAAAAACCATAACAAAGTAGACTAGAAGAGTATATATAAGCTACGATTATCTTTAATTTTTTAATTAGGACTTGTAACTAGTAAGGCCAGGTACAAACTTGTCAAGTACTGACACCGGAAGGAGACCTTCAATTTGTTTACGTAGAGTTGCAGCCGTTAGGCCCGTTACATAGATGATGCTAGAGAAACACCAACATTGCATATTGCTTGATTCATACTTTGCATACTTAAAAAAAAATAAAAAATTAATGGTAGTTGGTGGGACATCTATGTGCAGGGATATAAACAATCAACTCAAGCAAACATTGGAAGGTGAAATACAATAAGCTGAGCCAAGAATATAGTACCTTCTGCGAGATCTGTCAGGTGATGGAGATGACTTACGTTTTCTTGTACGTGACTTTCTGATAACAGAATAAACAGAAAGTTAACAATAACAGGATGACCACCACATAATAACAAGAAAATTTGCAAAACCAACCTTCTGGAGTCTCCTGAAGATTCGTCATCACTAGAATTTTTGGTATGACCAACTACTGTGTGGTTCTTGTCATCTCTACCCTTACTACCGACTGAAGGAGAACGGTGTCTCTTGTGTCTGCGCGAGTCACTTGTAAGCTTATCTCTTGATCTTTCTCCCTCCTCATCCCTCGTTCCATCCCTTTTCCTTTCGCTAGCTTCTTTACTTCTACTTCTGTCCTTATCTGTCTGCTTCATGTCCTTATCATTACGATGACTAGATCTTCTCTTGGAGTTTGGGTCCATGTACTTTTCCACAGACTTAAGACCTTGTTCCTTTGATTTCTCTTTTGACTCATCATAGTCATTTTTCTTTTCCTTCTTCACTTTCCTCTCCTCCTGCCTCCTATGACTCTCATCTCCCCTTGCATGCGCTCCATCACCCCCAGGTTCCTTATCAATATATTTTCCCGCAGAACTCCGTCTCTTGTCATCTGTCTTTTTTCTGTCTTCCCTAACTTCAGTATCACCTGAGGTTACCTTCTTGGAACCAAAATTCTCAATTGACAACTCTGTTTTCGCTTGGCCCTTGATATTATCTGTTGATGTGGCAATATCAGCTTTATTTTCAACATCTACAGCATCATCAGGTGAGAAGCCATGTGAAGATTCTCTGCTAGGTCCATTATTGTTAAGTTCATTATCAGGCCTATATTTGCCCGAGCTCCCATTAGGAAACATCCTTCCATCACTTCCCGAAACAAAGTTCTTATTCATATTTTCTTTAGCTTCTGCTGCTGAATATTCATTTGAAAGCATTTTGTTGGTCGAAGGCTGATCTATAGTGTTTCTCTTGGAATTCGGAACACCAACATTTTGACTTTCATCATCCTCATCATCATCAGATGCATAACTAGCAAGTCCCAACAAATCTCCAGGAGCACTTGTCAATTTTTTAGTATCATCTGATTCAGTTCCACTGGTCCGTGCTGTAATCAAAACCTTTGCAGAAGCCTTGGGGGTAGGAATTTCTGGTGCAGACGGTGATACGTCACGAGTTACAGAGGCATTATTGTGGTCAACTAACCACAAAAGAGGGAACATTTATTTCAGAGACGTATATGGTAGAAGTTATTAAATAAGTTTCAAGCTTTTGCCAAATATTTAGAGACAATTATATAATTCATAAACAGAAGAACTAACTGGCGTACCTTCTTCACTGAGAACCTTAGTAGCAATTTCATTAAAAAGTTCATCGGTCACCTGTATACTAAATCATGTAAATAGACGCACACATAACCAAGCTAATCGAGAGACAATGACCATATATAACCAGGTTTACAACCTTTAACAGAATTTCAGTCAACACGCGTTTTATTTCCTGGTTTATCGCTGCAGTTCTAGCAATTTCGCCATCATCCTGTGAAGATGCACAAAGAATACATCAACTTACAAAATGAAGAAAGCGTTAAAAGTAAAGGGAAAACATGATAATACCATACATAGTAATAGTAAGTTAAGAATAAAAATTGCATTACATTTATATTCAAATTTAAATTATAAGTTAGCACAAGTATAAAGTCAAAAGAATTATTCATGTGTTATTTCGGTACAGTATAACTCAACATACACATTGTACTTGAGAAGGATTGTACAAGCTTTATAGAACATAGTCAATTGATATCATTTGCTTACAAACTGAGCCAATAGGTGGGTCTAAATTTTGTTAATTCAATTCCAAGGCGAGTCAAGTCAAATATAGCCCTAGATGAATTATGCACCATTTGACGTGACCTTTGAAATCTCTATTTCCAAGAAGAATGTTAAATTGTAGTAGAAACAAAAGTAAAAAGCGTTAAAGGCAAAGAAGAAACCTCTTCATCGTCCTCTTCTTCTGTTGACCTAGATGAGTCAATACTTCTGCTATCTGGATCTCCTTTCACAAAAGACTTGTCAATTACATCCTCTGCGACAGAATTAGGGTCCTCAGAGAAATCTGGAGCAGAAGTTGCTATAACAGCTTTCTTCTTTATGATTTCTTCTCTTAGCCAGTTAGGAACAGAGGGCTGTAATATCACAAAACAATTATTGCTTAGAGTAAAATATAACTCTTAAAAATGCTGAAGGATCCAAAAGTACCTTTTTTGTGCGATCAGAAACACCAGAAGCCCCAAATCCATCACCAGAAAAAGTTCCCGTGCCACCAAAAGGCATACTAACTGACTGACCCAGTGGCTGGAAGTTTTGTCCTGAAATCCTTCCGAACAGTGGTCCAAAGTTTCCCGAAACAGGTGAAGAGATGGATAAAGAAGGATCTACCTGATAATATTGTTATGGATTTGAATTTTAGAGTAGTCACATAGTGACCGAAAGCTGCAGGAAAAAAAAAAGAGAACTGAAATGAAACCTGTGGGCCTGGTGGGTGCACTGGAGGATAGACTACACCAGGTGCAGCAGAGGCACTCCAAGCATGGATAGATGCTACATCTGAAGGACTCTCTAGGTCTCTCAAGGGTACCCCAGCATTACGAGAGTAGTTAGATTGCACATGTTGATTATGGTCACGGTTATAACTAGGGTTGAAATCTAATGGTTGATCACTAAGATCGCTAGGGGGCCCAGCTGACTGATGGCTAAATGCATACTGAGGCTGCTCCATGGGAAGTGCTCTGCCATCTGCAGCAGGCTGAGCTTGTTGCTGCGAGGTCGAGGTAAAGGCCCAAGGTGACTTAGAGAACTGCTCACTCTGATTTGTGATGTCTTCTTTACCTGCGATGCAGAATTTAAACAGCTAAAATATCAAATGCAGTAAGAAAAATGGCTACCATAAGTTCTGTCCTTGCGTCAAATCACAAAACATGACCAACTCTCTGCGATGATTTCTGTAAAAGAAGTGCATGCATTCCCAGGTTTGAATTTTTCTGGGACTGTACTTGTGACCAATAGAGCTATATATGATGGTTTTCGTTGCAAAAAATATGTTTCTCCAATACGTGCAATTTGTTGCTCTAGATCTTGACATTATGATGCACTAAATTAAAATGAACGGCCAGCCTAGGGAAAGCCAATGACTGGAATAGAAAAGCAGCAAGTTTTCTCTTTTGACTTGTTATGAAAATAAACATTCCTCTTGAAATCCTATTCTTATCCGTCGCACCTTCTTTACGACTCCACAAACTAGTTTATCCCCGACGTGAGGCCTGGTTTTCTTCTCTTTAATATCTATTTGTCCTTTTTATGGTGTCATATTTCTTGATGATACAATGATGGTTGTATTAGGCATGGATGTTCCTGGCTCCCTGCTCTTAAAATATTGGGAGACTTATTAATTGTTCCTCAAATTTCGAGTGCATAAGAAAAAGAGCTTTACTAAAATTGCTAGATCGTGTCTCAGAAATGTCTGCCTTTCGGATATTAGAGATTAAACAGAACTGTTGGCTTTAAAATTGATTAATTTTCTACATATTTGAATAAATGATGTATTGATGCGAGTTTTGTTTTAAGACTATTATAATCCTGTTAAAAAGTTTCTAGATTTTATGACTCAGCAATGAACCCCCTTAAGAGAAGTGACCATTCTTAAGTTTCAATGCAATCAGTAATTTAACTAAACAAAAGAAAGAAGTTGACAGTAGTGTTCGGTTCATATTTATTATATTAAAAATTGTGTAAAGATCAACCTGCCCAGGATAGCAATAACTTGAAAAAAAAATACTACATTACTGATTAGTCAATCCAAGGGAGAAAAAAATGAAAACAAGTCCATGTATTATTCATTCTCAAAAAAAAAAAAAAAGTCCATGTATTATTAAGGTATTTCTTGAGCACAAGATTCGCTCTCAAAAGCGAAATACAAATCAAATTATTACCTGTGAAAGAAGAATAACTAGAAGGTACCTCCTGCAGGTGAACTGATGCATTCGAAGGAGAACTTTCTTGATGAGGCAAGGCAGAATTTGTTCCGCCTACTAAGCTGCCATTTCTACCATTGAACGGCATATGACCGTCTTGAACATATCCAGAGCTGAAGGATGACTCTGATGACTGGTAAGGTGGTGCAACAGAAGCTTGATATTGTTGATAGCTTGAAGCAGCAACTGGAAAATGTTGTCCATCTGCATACTGTGGGTTAGGCACTGAATACTGATTTTCTTCTTTTCTACTAAATGATGTATACTGGGACTGGGGATATTGATTATCCGAAGAGTTCTGTGCAGCTGCCCATGCTCTGGCTTTTGCAGCCCAATCTTCACCATTATTGTGTGCTAGAAATCCAGAGAAAATTGCAAATTTAGCAGAGCTGTTAGAGACTAGCATTTAAAAAAAGGACAAGCTCTATAGATCATCTAGCTTTACTCTTCAACATAGGAACAAAATGGCACAACAAAAAAGTAAGACAAATTGACTCGTGGTCCAAAGATTATGTACAGTAGAGCAGCTACAGGTCAAAACCTCAATGTGTCACTTCTATCTTACAAACCATATGAAAAACAGCACACATTGTAACATATCACCTACTCGAAGATTTAGCTATTAATATAATCACTTGCTTGCCCAACTACTCCTTTACTTCAATAAAACACTCTGCTAGCCTCATATCATTACCACAATGTAGTTTAGCTTTCAGCGCTAAGTTAGTTTTCTCAATGCGAATTTGAGAAACGTTAGAGCAGGGAAAGGATGCGCCATATTAATTTACAACTCATAAATCATGATTAGAAGCATGATAGTAACATTAGGATATGAAGTACATCTAGGCGATGTCTGTTTCGATTAAGTATAAGATAAGGTAGAACTATAATCCTTTAAATTTTTAATTTCATGTTTCTTCTGTAAAAAATTTATTTCGGATTTTAGTCCAAGTATTGGAGTCTTTGAAAAATATTAAACTCATGTTTGTTTTGTTGCATTAAGTATAGGATTATGATCCCCTCTAATACTTAGATGGAGGATGATTATTACATCCCCTCTTACAAGTCAACATTAAAAAGGTTATAATAATTTTACTACAATCCAATGTAAAACAAACATAGGATTTAAAATTTTAAAACTATAATAGTCCAATCTCATATATTATCCCTCAACACAAACATTGAATATATAGGGTTGTAATCCAATCCTAAACTTTTTCCTTCAGAACAAACATAGAATTGGACAACTTATAGGATTATAATACTCGGAATAATAATGAAAAGATTGTAATGTATGAATCTAATCTGGGATTAAAATACCCTAAACAAAACATAGCCTTAGAGTTGTAGATATAACTTGCACAGCCCAATTTGTGAGGAAAAAATGAAAACCGGGCTTGCACATCCAAAACTCGGCCGCCCCTTTTATTTATTTACGGCCCTATTTTCCTGACTACATCGGAAGAAAGGGTTAAACACTGCAATAAGAGGTTTACAAATCTTTCCTGTTAGATTGAAGACCCAAATCTGAAAAATGGAATCTGAAAGCATCTCCCCGTGAGATTTTGTATACATGTCGCATAATAAGAATACAGCAATAAAATGTAACAACAATGTACTTAATAAGTTTATATTAAGTTGGACTCATTTAGAAAGCCTGGAGCTGTAATCTGGTCAATCTCAAGACAAAGTCTTGTTCAATAATTTCTTATATAGTGCTAGAACATGATTCCTAAACTCCTTAAAATAATACTCGAGTTAATTACCCAATTACATGAAAGAGCTCAATCTTGTTTCGGACACAACTCCACTCGACTCACAATTATGGTTTCGTCTCTAATAAGAAACAGTGTACATGAACTACTTGCACCGGATTTATTAACAAGTAAAAAAAAATAGCGGTGTAATGTGAGATAACAAATTAAAATTCTACCACCAGAATCATAATATAAACCTGGGTACTGCAATTGTTGATTTTGATGCTGATTCCAACCCGAGTTATGCCATTCCTGAAAGCAATTACACGCATAATCAGTCCTTGAATGCAACAAATTACAATTATAATGTGTTACGCACTGTTCCAAACAAACAGAAATCGCCCAACTACATAATAACTGAATTTCAAAGCAACTATCAGCCTGAACACTAATTCCTCTTAATAAAAACATACATTAGTTTAATCATTTATAGGTTAATGTAAGTGTTATCAAAGTACCAACACAACCGCAATTAGCAACAAACAAATCCGAAATACAACCAATCTACGAAACAATAACAGAAACCGATAAAGCTGCAACCGCTTGTAACAAACAGTAACAAACTTAATTATAATGCAGTTCATTGCAACTAATTTTTTCCCGAAACACGCCACTATTAAATTGCAAACCGTAAATACATTTCGATATCGAAATCGATATCTACCTGATTGAGCTGAGGCGGATACGCTTGCGGCCGAGGAGGAGGCGGCGGAGGCGGTGGCTGATACTGGTGGTGCGCAGCATAAGGCTGCGGCGGTGGCGCAGGATAAGGCGGGGCCCACTGCTGGTGATTCTGATTCGCCTGGGCGGCGTATTGGAACTGACCGGAGTACCAGGAGGGCCCCGGCGGTGGTGGGGCCAGAGAAGGTGGTTGTTGCTGGTGGTGATTAGGATCGGACGGTGGAGGCGGCAACGTCGGTGGAGGTCTAGCGTAGCTATGGTGCGGCTGCTGGTAGTCCATCACCACCGGGGAGTGTAAGTATAGGTGTGTGTATAGGTGTGGGAGAGATTCTAGGGTTTGTTATTGGGAGAGACGAGAAGGTGGTTAGTTTTACCGCGATTGAGATTGAGAGATTGTTAAGGAGGTGCTTATTTATTTTTAGTGTAAAAAACGTTTTTTCTTAATTAGAAAAACATTTTTAATTAATAATTTAAATTAATTAAATATTATAAGATATAAATTTAAATTAATTAAATATCATAATAAAATCATGGAATGAATGTAATAATAAATTTTATGTAACTTTCAATATTTTTTAAACATCAAATGCATAAGACAATTCCTCCTGTTTCAAAATTTTAAATTTATTCGACTTTTATTATTATTGACCAAATATGTTTTATAATTATATATATTATATAACTAGAAAAATATGAAACTTATGTTTTTATAAAATGTATTGTGTTTATATTATAACATAATTTTAATTTTTTAAACTTGTAAACTAACAATTCTAGTTTTTAATTATAATTCGACTACAAAAAATGGAAAAGACAGGCATGTGATGGAGTAATTGAGGTACAAAGCCTTGTTGATTGTTGACCTTTTCTGTATTAATCAAGTTGCAGCAATTTTTATTGACTACTTGGTAAGATGAAATTAGTTGGTGTATAATTTACTCAAAATGACACGATAATGGATTGAACTATCTTTAATTAGGATGAAAATACATAAGCTCATTTAAATCAAAATTTTATATATGCCATATTCTACTTTGTACCCAATTTTATGTATGAAACATTTTCTGATATAAACCAGCTCCTTTACATCTCAGGGCTCTTCCCACCTTATGCACTGAAGTACAAATAGTACAAGAATTTTCATGGGGCTGTAGCTCTTTTTTCAAAAACTATCAAGAGCTTCTCCAGTTCTTCCTATATGTTCACAAATGATTGGGATTTGCAAAGGAAGTCATAAGAAATATGTATCTAATGGTATTCTAACTGTCCAGCTTCATACTGCATCGAATCGTAGGTGTATGATATGGGAGGTTTGGCTTGATATTATGCCGATTTTGCTCAAGATCATGCCACTGCACCAGCCTGTTTCCCTGTCAGCTGCGAATACATACCGTCTTTCTTGAGTAGCTCCATGTGACTGCCGGTCTGGATATGAAAGCGGAGTTAGAAGAAAGAAAATGAACGCAAGTGATGTAGATTAGCTTATTCTGCTATGATCCAAAAGGATGCCATTGACTTGCCAGGGGTGCACATGCACGAAGAAATTTGTTGAATCTGATTATCTTACGATAATAAGATACAGTAGAGAAGGGACCATGTTACTTACCTCAACTATTCGACCGCCATTCATTACCACTATTCTATCCGCAGCTTGTATAGTTGAAAGTCTGCAGCAAGTAATATAGCGGTTCAGAATCTTGAACCAGCAAATTGCACAGGAATAAGAAATCAGGACTTACCTGTGTGCAATTACCACAACAGTTCTCCTACTCTTCAAATCATTTCTGACAGCACGGATAACACCCTGTAGACGGAGGAATATGCAATGAGTAGAAATAACGAAGCTCATCATCCTACTAGTTTGGTAATGCATAAGTAGCTACCTTGACATTGTACTCACTCTCTGCATCTAGAGCACTAGTTGCTTCATCGAGGATCAAAATGCTTGGATCCCTAATGATGGCCCGTGCAATTGCAATTCTTTGCTTCTGTCCTCCACTAAGTAAATCATCATCGACGATAGTTTGATACCCATTAGGCAGAGCTGAGATAAATCCGTGAGCATAGGCCTCCTTTGCAGCCAATTCCACATCCTCTTGTGTTATCTCTCTAGTACAACCATATCGTATGTTTGAACTTATATCCATGTGGAAAAGTCGGGGCTCCTACCAGAAAAACCCAATAAGAAGCATTGGTCTTAATTAAAGTCAAAATGATGGCATGTTCACAAGGGAAAACCTGTCCAACATATCCTATTCTCTCCCTCATCCACTTTGTGTCCAAATCTTTAAGAGGATAACCATCAATCAAAATCTGCATGAATAAAAAACAATTACTAGTAAAATCCTATTGGGAACTAGAAAAGCATGGTTTATTATAAAGTAGAAGTTTTAGCTACTATGCATCCATATAAATATTTAGACTAGCTATTACAAAAGTGCCATAAAGTTGAACTTTAAAGAAAACCGAGAAACGACATCCAGGACATAGAATTTATAATATTCACCAAAAAGTAAGATGCAAGCAGTGATCGCGGTTCGATTGGTTCAGGTTCGTAGTCAAACCGGAACCAAACCGCATAATTATGGTTCTTCAAAATTTCAAACCAACCTACCCAACTAAACCTAACCTTTTGGTTCAGTTTAAGTCCGGTTCGGATTAGCGAATTTTGCGATTTATGAAATTATCACAATTTAATGAATAAAATATTATTATAAAATAAGGGTCTTCCTAGATACTAAACCTGAAGCAACCCATAAACTGCAGTTTTTTAAAAATTCAAACCATAACCGTGAAGCACATCTCGGTTTCAGTTCGCATTGGATCAAATTCAGGTCGAATCTTGCTGATTGTGCGGTTCAAACGGGACCGTGATAACCCCCTATCATACATGGCATGCTCTGTTCCTAGTCTAGGGTGCCTTGTATAGAACATCCATAAAATTTCTTGAAGACACTAGCAAGACCAGTTTTCTTCTTTGTTTACTACTAAATGGTACTAAATTATCTCCGCAAGAAGTATAATTTCTTGGAAATTATTTGGTAGAAATCTCTCATAAAAAAGTGTTAATTTAGCTAGACTACAGACCAGAATACCTTAGTTTATATATAACAGTAGAAGGTATCGCAGATACTCCATCTACCGTGTTTCCTTTAAAAAAAAAGCTAGCAAGGTTGCATCAGCACAAGATTGAAATGCACATATTCTGATATATGTTCTATGTATCATATGAAGTAGATTATGTCAAAGTATAATATATGAACGAAAGAGGGTACCTGACCACTTTTTGGCTCATACAGTCGAAGCAAAAGATTCACAAGAGTGCTTTTCCCGCTACCACTTAGACCAACCTAAACCGTATGAATACAATGTTATGTGATGTGTGGATGTGATTTATTATTTATAATTTAGATATAGCATAACTTTGTGTCATTGTGTGTACTTACAATTGCAACAACTTCACTCGGATGCACCACGAGGTTTATGTATTGTAGTACAGAAACCTGTTCAAATGTCAATATATCAGTTTAGGCTGTTGCAGTTAGACTTTAAGCAAACATAACCTGGACAAGAAAATCTCCTAAAGTCTGCTCCAGAAAATCAAGAGCCACAGATTGCAAAAAGGGTTATTATGCCATTTTATTAAATTAGAAATTATTAGATTACTCATTACTATATGATATCATAAGGCACTTATTAAAAAGCCTACAATGAAAGTCACCCATAAATTGTACGATATGATCTAGAGGTATATTTGCTGAAGTAATAAGTCATACCGTTTCTCTCGACGAATAGTAAAAACAAACATCCTTAAACTCAATATGACCATCAAGTTTTTCCAACTTTAATCCTGCAATTTGTCGAATTGAAGCATTCAATTTATGCACAGATCAACATGGAATATAAAAATATTGCACAGCTGAACAACAAAATAAATTCAAGCATTCCATGTCCATGTATTGAGTTCATCTAGCAACTATGTGCCTCAATCTAACCGCTTATGTTCTAACAGGGCCTTTGAGTTCTAGTAAGTTACTGGAGGCTTGATAATAAGTGTTCCCTCTAGAACAGAACTAGGCAGCCAAAGGAAAACTAGCTTGTATTAAAGTGTTAGACTAATGCTAATCATTTGTGTATATATTATAAAATCAAGGTAGAGCGTGCAAAGATTTAAGTTCAACTAAAATTTCGAAGGCATAAAAATAAGGGCAATGTCAGTAATGCATGTGATGTTAAAAGAAACCATCATCATCACTTTATTGATTACAAGTCATAGCAAAACAAGTCATATTCAAGAACTTCCTACCTTGATGCGTGAACTGTTCACTTGGTGAAAGGTCCATCAACTGAAACACTTTTTCACTTGCCCCAACAGATTGCATCAGCGATGACACATTGTCCCCCACCCACCAAGTTGAATAAATCAACCATTCACTGTACAATATGAATTTCGTAAGTTGCTCAGCCGTCAAAGTACCAGCTAAAATAGACATTCCTCCAATCAGCACAGCCGTAACCTATAAGATAACATATGCACTGGGAAGTAAATTAAATTTTCAAGTATGATGTCCTGACAATAAAAATTCAAGTATGATGCAGAAGTCACTACATGATTCCAGCAGTGTCCTTTAAGTAAATCTGAGCTCTAATATTTTCCTCCAGGAGTGGAGACAACATTCTACGCATAGTATGTACCAGTACTTAAATTTTTTTTAAGCATAATGATGAATATATAATGTCATTATGAAAATTAAGAATCTCTTCTATATGCTTCAATTGAACATATTACAAGTTCAACCACAGTTTCCTAAACAACAATCAAAATATCTGTTGCAAGATACAGCATATTTTATCAACATGTTTTGATGTTTAAAATATAGCAAAACATGTGAAATAGAAAATGAATACAGGAAAATGTCATGCTAAAAGGATGTATATCCAACAAAACCCTATCGATATCTAAGCTTATATATGGGCATACGCTGATATATGATAGATTAATAAGAATACAAGAGAGCTGATCCACAACTACTAGAGAAGTTGTTAGTACATCATTAATGTCTAGTTCAAGTGGTCAACTAACAGAGGAAAATAAATGAAAAGATCAAATCACATATTCACAAAACGTTCTTTTGTTTTTCATAGATAATAAGACCGGAACAAATATGCCTAGATTCAGGGCTGCAACCCGGGCTTTAGTAATAGCTAAAACCTGCATCCTACTTTAATTTCCGATCCGTTACCTCTTACCTGTGCTTTAAAAATTGTTGAAATGATTTTAGTGACTATAAATTAAAATGTTGTGGAAAGATGGTACAAAGGGTAAAGGTGCAGACAAACTAGTTTCATAGACACAAGTGATTTTTATGATAAGGGCAAGCAGCAATAAGACTTGACCTGCACTGAGTGATAAAGAGTATTAAAGCTGAGGTTCCATATTCCATAAGCCGCACTCTGCCGCAAACTTATATCAGCTAACCTATCAAGCCACTTATTATACCTGTTTACAAAGGTAGAGCAGATAACTGTGTGTCAAATACAAGGTATACAATTCCAAACATTTCCGAAATGCTTTTTTTATCTTTGAAGCTCATGAGTCATGACATTTATTGTCTAAGTCGTGGAACTGAAAAGTACTGCTTGCACAAAAGCAAAACTAGAAGCACAATTACCTTCGAGTTTCATGTTGCTCTGTTCCATAAACTCGAACCGTACGCATCAGAGAGAGTGTCTCTTGCGCAACCTATAAAAGTGCAAGGGAACTTTTACAAAGAGACTTAAGCGTCAAAAACATATAACCAAAATTCACAAAAACTTGTGTATTACTTCGTTGGAAGAAGCAGTGAACTCTTGAGTCAGCTTAGCTGCTTTCTTCTGGTACCTAAATTTAATGAACATAGAAACCGTAGTAACTAATAAACAACCTTAGACATCAATATGCAAGGAAAATACAATTTTGTGTTTTGAAGTTCATTATCAAAGCAATTAAGTTTGTATTTATTTTAAAGAAGCAACTCTAAGATAATTACATGTGGCAAATATTAACTTCATGAACTTGTAGAAAAAGGGAATCCAATTCTAGGCAATGCAAGTATGACACAACTCTGATGCACAACTTACAAAAAGAATTGTGCGAACAAGCATAAGAATCCGGTTCTAAAGCACTCTCGCTTTTACATTGATTCTCGTTTATATTGTCCTATAGGCTAGGATCTACTATAAATTTCACTTTGTATTCAATCTATTGGTTGATTCTAATACGACATCAATCACTTTCTTATTTAAAAAATTGAGTAATTAAAAATTTGCCAATAACCACATATAGCTCATCTGTAAAGAAAGCTTGATATTAGGAGCGCAGACGAGTTTTTATAATTTATTAAATATGTGAATCATATATCTTACTTTCCATAGAAGAGCATGATAGTAAACAGAGCACAGCATATTGCCAAGGTTATCAGACCAAGAGGCCATGACAATACCAACAAGTAGATTAAAGCACCTGAGGCCTGAAACATAATATTTGTAATAATATCTCAGTTCATAGTAAAAGCCAGAAACCGTTAGTTTTCTGCTCAGGAAAGGAACCTGGAGAACATTGCGGAAAATCAGATTCAAATCATTTCCGATGACACGAGATACTTGCTGACAATCTGCCCCAAGCCTACTAGTCAAATCACCAACAGTCCCCGCATCAAAGAATGAGATGTCCTACATGGAGGTAAACAAAATAAAGAAAACGAAATAGAGGAATGAATATATATAGCTCTGATTTCAGGACAATGAAAAGACTATGCTTCATCATTTATGCTTCATTTAGTCAGAGGGAATGAAATTGGGAGGATTGGAATAAATTAATTCTTTCAGGTGGTTTAACATAAATAAGTATTATTCCTTCCTTCATCCCAGAACTACATACTTAAACAAGGGCGTAAACCCATCAATTTGAGGATGCATGCTCCATTCTCCTTCCTAATTATTTTCATCCAGATCTCATCATAAAAAATTTGCACCTTTCCTTCTCACATCATTATCCGCCCTTAATTTTTGTTCAGAGTTTTTAATTCCATACCTACCTCATTCAATTTCTTCCAACAGATGATAATTAGCAACAGATAAGTAATTTTACAGAAAAAATGCTTTAGAACCTGAAGAAGGAGGGTGGAATACAATGTTTCCCTCATTCGCTTTACCTGCAGAAGCATCAGAACTGTGTACATTAGGCTAAGATGCGGTGAAGACAGTTCAGCAATGTAATTTTAGACTGTAAAAAAATGAAGATATACACATTCAGATATGGAAATGAGAATGAGCACTCGATTGCACGTGTGACACATAAGTTTAAATTAATTCCTCAATGGCTATATCATATCCTGTGATAATTAGATATACCATATATGTCCTCTTATAATAAATAACTATGGCTTGTACAAATCATAATATATGACATAATCTAGTAGAAAAAAAGTTGAATGAAATAAGATTCACTCATTTGAAGAGGTGGCAACTTTTATTCTATGCTTCCCTGCTGCTTAACCAATTTCGCTTGATGAAAATAAAGGGACAAACTGAATATGAACTCACAAGAATCATATTCGCAATGCCAAAAAAGCAACCTCGCAGACCACTGTAAATCAAAAAAAGTAGAGCAGGGGATTAGATCATCAAAGTCAAAATTACGGTGCTAAACACATGCCCATACATGACGTTGGAGAAATATCAAGACAAGTCTTTATTTTTGAAAATTTAAAGTCTTTTGTATTCCCTTAGGCACATAGAAGATGTTTCAATTTTGACTTCATTTCTATACTTAATCTAATAAATTTTCATCGTACGCTACTTAATTTAACAAGTTCCCTACTAAATACCATCTCAGATAAACATTTGTCCAAATTATAAGTGATGATAGTTCACTCGAGAATGCAATAAGGTAAAATTAACCTGCATATTCCAGATGTGACACATAGTACAACTAAAAGGCGCACATTCCGATGAAATACTGCGACTTGACCACTTTGAGCAGTAAATATAGAGGCTGTCAAGAAATGTGGAATGGAGATCTCAGAAAGCTGCACAACAAGAATAAATTTCAAAATAGGAAGCAAACAACCACGTATCCATACATAGCAACTATCATTATTAAATGCAAAAAGATGAAACTAATAAAACCCCAAAATGGCCAGATTGCTTAAACTTTCAAACTTTTTATCTTAATGGCTACTCCCATCATCTTCTAAAACTAATAACCAACAACTCATATTGGCAATAATCGTAAAAAGATGTGCATGTTTATCAAAATTCAACAAACATTAACTAATGAAACGCTAGCACCTTCCAAACTATATCTGATAAAAATCTAGCACCAACTCATATTGGTTTTGATCGCATTACAGATGCATAAAGTCAAATGAGTACTATTCATATTTATGCATGTTATCTTTATCACAATGCAATGAACTTAGAATCCTAGAATTCTAAATTTGATTAGAGTTCCAAACTTTATATAAACTGCTACTCAAATTCTATTCTCAAACTAACTACAACAACTCATACTAGCACAATCACACATATACACCCAAAGTATGAGCTAAGTTGCATACAGCAGTAACAATGAGAGCAGCAAAAGCAGCAAAAACGAGCACTCTATCTTCACTTATAAGCTCCCACATTCTCGAAAGCGCCTTCCAAACAGTCACAGGCTTAGCCATCATTTCAATCTGCACATCATCATCAAACTTCCACCACTTTCCTCCAGGCAAAAAAGCCATGAAATTTTCGACAAAGTTTCGAACTTTCTCCCCAAATTCCACATGGGTTTCATCTGAATCACTCCCTGGCACAGCAGAATACCCATTAACAGAAGCAAAACTAGATACCCTTTTTCTCCGGGTCGGGTACACCAATCGGATCCTTGACTTATCTAGCCTAAATTTGAGTGAATTGGGTCTTAAATTGATGAAATTCTGTGATTCTTGGAGTGAAGAAATCAAAGTGCACGAAGAGTGAAGATGATTGCATAGTGTTAAAGACATGGTTGTAAATTAGTTTCACAATTCTTGAACATTACTTGTACCATGCAACCATATACTAGGATGTAATAATATTTGTCACACCATTGAAGTTGAGAAGTGTGGAGTTGTAGAAAAAGTTTAGAAATTTAGCGGTTTCAGGCTCTCAGCTAAGCTAGTTATCCAAATAAGTTGGTTTATTTCAACCAAGAAATGCTTAAAAATAGAAATGATAAAAGACATTGTGGACCAGAATTGTTATTACATGGGGCTTATTTGAGAAACGTGTCAAAAAGATCTTAAAAATGTGATCTTGAATTAGCAAAATAATAAAAAATGTGAATATTATTCATTTCTCCGGAATAAATATATTTATTCTACTATATTTTACGATGATTTTTCATTTGCGTTCTGGTTTTATTTTATATTCTTTTCAATCAAATCACGTGGAAATCGAACGGATCATAAATATTTTGGAATTGAATTGTTATTATATATTGTAACTAGTGTAATTTTTTAAAACGGATTACAGACGGTTGTTGGGATTAATCTCGTGATTCTTCGCTGATTACAAATTTTGACTGAATCTTTTCAGTCCATCATAACTTAATGGAATTAGCATTTTCAGTCAAATTTGCCTCTTTTTCTTGCAGTGAAATCCTCTGCAGTTATGGTTTGGTTCTCCAGCAGCCATAGAAGCCTGCAGTAGTCTACCTCAACTCCTCAAGGCCTGCGTTTACTGTGTGAACAATTCTGATGAAATTTGATATTACATCTCTGCTTCAATGTCGAAAATAGGATGAACGGCATGTTGTTTAACATATAACCTGCAATCTGCAAAATATAGTTTTCTACAAACTGTACTTTTTTGAGAACATCAAGCACACAATCAACCTAAAAGTTTCAGGTTCATATACTAATTTGCTGCAACCAGTGGCCGTAAGCACGTGCAACCTAATGTTGCATGTTCATCTATAACTTTGCTGGAAACACTATTGGTCTTGCAAAGCTGACAAATCTCGATGTATCATGTAGGGAATAGATTTATACAGAAGCAAATGCCTTCATCTTTTGTTAAGTGACTAATTCTCCCAAAATCTCAAGGTGTTGGGAGGAGGGCTTATCAGGATCATATTATATTATAACATTTCATGAACTATAACACCATGTTAAGTGACCAATTCTTCCAAAATCTCAAAGTGTTGGAAGGAGGGCTTACCAGGATCATATTATATTTCTAATATCTTTTAGTACTTAATTAGATTAAGACAACCAACTTTATGATAAAATGAAAAGATTCAGGAAAAAAAACTTCAATAGACCTTGCCCTTTTAATTTCATGCTGAGCTACTGTTTTTTTCACAATTTCAATGAGGCATAATTGCTGAACTCAAATGTTGGATGATTGTTCTGGACTTCTGGGAACAAGAAGAAAAAGAAAAAAAAAAAAAATCTCGGCAATGTATTACAATCAGTTCTCTGAGCCCTTTGCTCGTTCTGGTTCTCCTCCCCATTGCCTGATTCTCTGTTCAGCGATAGAAGCCTGCAGTACAGACGGATCAAAATTAGTTCAGTGCTAAGAATATGCAGTATAGTGTATTTAAGTTCTCGATTTCTTTACTGGACAATGTGATGTTTACCTCTTTGTTCCAGTTGGTCCTGTATACTATCCAAAACAGAACAAGTGTTTGCACCACTGTCCCAGACAACATGCCTATCCAAATACCCTGAAGACAATCAAAATTTGTTATTCACAAGTAATCGTCAGACGCGTTCCTCTGTGATTTACGTCAGATCAATTACAGAGTACTTACCTTCACCCCCATATCGAGTTTGTAACCCATAATAAGGCCAATAGGAATTCCAAATACGTAATAGCACACAATGTTCACATAAGCAACAACAGCTTGCCATCCAGCTCCAATAGCCACACCTGCAATAAGAAATTAACATTTACATACTGCATATAATAGGCAGAAGCTCCGAAACCAAGTGATGGGAGATACTTAAATAGTGACTAAAATATTTAAAACCCGATTAACTTAAATAGTGACTAAAATAACCCGATTACCAGAGAGAGCAGGTTGAATATTGTTAATGACAAGACATGTAGCTAGCAACGGTGTCAGTCCATAAACTACTCTCTTCACTTCTTCACTATTGGTGAATAAAGAAGGGTATTGATCCCGAAAGATGATGAGAATTAGGGATAGGACGAGTCCAATCACAAACGAAGATAGAACAACAACCACAACTGAAAATTTCGCTGTTCTTGGATGTGCTGCGCCCAACTCATTTGACACCCTTACACTGCACAAATGTTCAATTTGCATGCATAAGATCAAAATGAATTTACATGCCAAGTTAAACCAAACATTCCAGCAACATGTCCAGCTCAGAGACCCGAATTGGTAATTAACAAAATGATTCGGATATTGAAGTTGATGTTTTAGTTGGAATATAAATGAGTTCTTAGATTTTTCCGGTCCACACTTTACCACACATACCTTATAGCTGCATTGCATCCGATAGCTACCATGACCGCCCAGCCCACGATGTTTGTGCTGCAAACAGAATCAGAGCACCCAGATTATATTAGAACACAAATCTATCTAGTTTCTTCAAGCAGAGCTAGAAATTTGTAATAATATGCCAACGAATTCTAGATTGAATGGTCCTAGGTCTCTGATAAATAATGCTGCAAAGCAGAACTGCGGAAGTGAGTAGTTTCGCTCTGTCTGATTCGGGTGCTTAAAAAATCAGTACGTAACTTAACTTCTTCATTTGACAGCAAAAAACGAAACAAATCAGTGTTCTCACCGTTGTATGTACATCACCATACCGATATAAAATTTTCAACTTTTTAATGATTAAGTGGATAAAAATTTTCACTTTAATGACTATGTTCAGTTTACATTTATAATGAGCGGCTCATTTGATATTTAACCCGTTTATATAGAAGTTGTCTATATTTAATACTAGTCCGAGTTGTTTTCTAATCGTGGACCGCCTAGAACCATCAATATTTTGGTCAAGAAAAGTGGTTATCGATCATCATGCTATATGATAGTAGTTGCTGATAACGTAGCTCCAAAATAGAAACCCTGAGTTATCCAAAGTTCTTGCAATGTCATGATCAAAACGGAAACTGGCAAGGACAAAAATGATGACATGCTTATCATACAGACCCTCGGACCTGCACTCAAACTTAAATTCAATGTGCCTAGGAATTGTATTACATCACCTGTTCCAAAAACTGGATATCGGTTTGACTCGATCCTTACTTTAAATTTGAAAACTCGGATGAATTTCATAGTACTCGTTTTCACCTTCTGGGTACTCTGACACGGTTGATACTTGATTTTATGCAATTTGAAATGTATTCATGTCGAAAATTAAAATCAAATATCATGTATCATCCCGAAATTAAAAACAAAGAGTGCTTCCCATTTATTTTCTCCAAAATTTATTTGAATAGCTTCACAAATTCGATACACTCTTGCATCATGAGTGACTTGTGCCAAGCAGCCAATAATTTATGAAAGGCCAAATATTCATGTGATGCTCATCAAGTCAATCACGTAGAATTTGTCTTCCACACACAGACGCATATATGAAATAATAAAGGCTTATCCTTTTGGTCTCTGGTTCTCTGAGTTATGTGCTCAAATTCGACTCTCACTAATCTCGAGAATTATTAACAACAAACAACTCTGATTAGCGAGAGTGATATAAGAGTAGATGAAAGGAATTGGAAAATTTTATTTATTGGTTTCGTTATCAAATTTATTCCGAGACTCAACTAGATTCTGATAGCTAGAGACATGGTGGTTAAATTATGACTTTTTGGTTTTTTGAAAGACCCACTGAACCATCCATTTAATCTACTTATCCACATTTGACATATAGAGCACTGCAGACCGCACACTTTACCAACCATTCAGAGAGACAGCAACCAATTTAGTACACCCACCATTCAGAATCTGAACGAGACAGATCAGAGCAATAAAGAGTCTGCAAGAGGGTGTTATTACTTACCAGATGGAGAGTGCATCTACTGCTATTTCAGCATTCTTCAAATATCCAGCAAAGAGTACCAATGCCATGAAGTACCATGTCTCTAAGCTGCATTGATGGAGATTTTTGCCGGTTAAAATCAGTTGACGGAACAAAATTTATGATATAATGAATTAATGATCGATGTCGTTTAGGGATATATATATTGCTAAAATCTAAACAGGCATGTCAACATCGAAAGAATATCATTTTCTAAATTTCCGAATTAGTCATATGCATGATGAGATGCACTTATATCTTACTCCCTACATCTCGACATATCAGTTACGTGTTAAAATGTAATTTTCAATTTTTTTGAACTATGAAAGAATAAAATTTGGTTAGTTTAACTATTAAAAAGTCAAATAAAACTATTAATTTGAGATGCTGAGAATATTACCAAAGCATGACAGCTGATGCGAGGGATAGTCTGACAAAACCCCACAAATTCTGAAATGCCTTCCAAGAAAACCCGGACCAGGCTTCTCCACATGTTCCGCTAAAGATGTACACAAGCTGCGCCAACACTATGAACCACCACGAAAAATTTAAGACCACGGCTCCACCAGCTAGTCCCCACCCGAGCTTCAACATGAACAACCAGCTAAAAACGGTGTGCACAACCAAAGCCGCGGCTGATATCCAGGCCATGGCCATAATCTTACTCTGCGACTGCAAAAACTTGGCTATAGGAAAATTCATAGCATATGCAAACAGCTGTGGAATCATCCAAATCGCCAATTTTCCAGCTTCTCTGGATATATCTTCGGTTTGACCAATTAATCTCAAAAATTGAGCAGCAAAAATGTATACAAACATTAGGATTACACCAGTGCAGTTCAATATAACCCATGATCTCTGCATATAAACTCCTAGCATATCAATCTGTCCTGCTCCAAAAGCTTGTCCACATAATGTCTCCAGTGCACTGCCCATCCCTAACTACACATTCAAATCATAAAAAAAAAACATTTAAATAATTAAAAAAAGGGACTTTAATCTGAATATAAATTCAGGAAAACCAAATCATCTCGAATATCTAATTCAAGAATTTTTTTTCTATATTTAGTTCTACAGAAAATGGGTCCCATGAAGATCTCTTCTACAATAAATTTCAAAAATACCCCATTTATATACTATTTAATTTATTGCAGAGTTTAAGTACAATCCTGAGTTACCAAAGAAGTGTAGAATTTGTTCACAACCACCAGGTTGCTTATCGTGCTGGTCAAAACAAGTGACGCAGCAAATCATATTGTTGAAAATTTTATCCTATTGCAGATGAAGATCGGAAAACTGTAATAGGCAGGTTAGGATGTCCTGTAATACGTCTTTTTCAACCAGACAGAACAAAATTTTCAACAACTAATATAGAAAAAATACCATGACACCGAAAGAGAGGCCAGCAATGACAGAATTCTCAACTGAGAAGGCCGCGAGCTGCAGAGTGCCAACATGGCCGGCAAAAGTCTGCGTGATGGCGCCGAGGGAGTACTGACAAATACTGGTAAAAATTGCAGGGCCTGCGAGGTACCATAGTTTTCGAGATTCGATGATAAATTCTCTGTAAAAATCTCGGACACCGGTTATAGGAGCGATGTCATCCGCATCAGCAACGAACGAGGAATCGAATGAGTGGTGCGACGGGCGACGGAGGAGTTGCGGGGGTGTTTCTTCGGGGGTGAGAAGTGGGAGCTTGTTGCTGCTGTTTTCCATGTTGTAAGAAATGGAAGAAACGGATGTTCAAAGCTGGAATGAATAATGACACGGACAAGCTGTAATATTAATTTTATAGGCGTGACTCATGTGGTACAGTATCTTCTTTTTTCTTTAATTTGTTTTTTTATGAAAAGATGAAAAAAGTGAACTGTGGATTTGTTTTTATTTATAATTGAGGTTTTTTCCTTTGGACAGTCCTGTTTATTGAAAAATCTTTGAACAATTCAAATCTTTAATTAAAAATCTAGTCGACGTGTCGGAAATAAAATTTTAAATTAACTTAAAAGATTTTGTAGTGAGCAATTTTAACGATATTAGCTAGATTGATATAATATTCGTTATGTGGTATTTGTTTTTTTTTTTGAAACAAAAGTGTTAATCTAATAACAAAAAACATACGGCATATACACCAATGATCGAGTTGAACAAATTGTAATCGTCTGTTTTCTGTTAAACGATATTTTGAAAATAATGTATATACAAATACAAGTACAAATACAAGTATCCGCTTCATGCATCCTTGTTGAGTTACTAGTACCCTCTTCATCATGTCCTGGTAAAGTTATCGTTTGAGTTATCGTCCACAACTATAATTCTATACAAAATTTCATCATCAAACCAAGACCCCCGCTTACGATTAAGAAGCGAAAACAAAACTCTCATCAGGGAGAGAAGACAACCTGAAAATACATGTCCAAATTCGATATAAAAACGAACCGGCAGGGTCGGCCCTTGGGTAAGGCGACCAAGGCGAACGCCTAGGGTACCACTATCCCGGGAGCACCAAAAAATTTATGCATATGTAGTATATAATGATAATCTATGCATCTATATATTTACATGTATTTAAATTGATTGGATTAATCTTTACAACAATATTTTTTACTATGTCATTGTATATTGATTTGAATGTATATAAATTTTTCCTTTACGATCTTGAAAATAGGGGCACCATTTTCAAAATTCGTCTAGGGCACCCACATCTCTAGGGCCGGCCCTGCAAACCGGGAACAAATCAAAATAAAAAAATTTAGATCTAATAGTCGAAGCAAGAAGATAGATAGATAATTTTGAGTTAAGGTCAAATTTTCTGGTTGATGTATCGTTTTCCTGCAATTAGTAATTTAGTGTCATAATCACACTTGCTAATCTGACAATTGTTCACGTTTCATGTAACCAAATATTTATATAAGAATTGGCAGGAAACATTCATACAGTGGTAGAACCCGAAAATCCACAAGATTGCGAGAAAAAAATTACCAGTTTAAAAAATTCCATCAAAATTAACAGATGCTAAAAGAAATCTGAGTTGACTCTAGTATAACTAAGCTCTCCTAATTGGTCTCGGAAAAATGTGTAAAGATCAAATCTAGCTTGTCTGAGTAGTGAGTTTGTATAAAAATCAGTCGATTAGGCCTTTTTCGAAGTGGTCTGATTCTGCAGCATGATCTGATTCTCCTCCCCATTGCTTAATTCTTTTTCCAGCTATTGAAGCCTGCAGTTCAAATCGAATCAAGATTTGTTTACGCGTATAAATTCAGTTCAAGCATAGTTGTCGTAGGAAAAGTTATTTCCAGAGCCGTTTTTTCAGTTCCAGAGCAATTTGTATTAGAGTTGCAAATTACGTTGTGTTAGAATATAATATGATCCTGTTAAGCCCTCCTCTCCCAACATCTCGAGGTTTTAGGAGAATTGGTCACGTAACATGGTACCAGAACTCAGGCTCGCCCCTGATGTGAATTGATCGCTTAACACTCTGGAAGTAAAATTTTGGTAGGGGAAATGTTTACCTCTTTGTTCCAGTTGGTCTTGTATGCCATCCATAACAGAACCAGAGTTTGTATCGCCGTCCCACACAACATGCCCATCCAAATACCCTGCAAAGATCAAATTGTCATTACAAGAAATCGGGCTTAAGTCTGCTTTGTTTTAACAAATAAGCACTTACAGTCACTCCCATGTTGAGCTTGTAACCCACAAGAAGGCCAATGGGAATTCCACATACGTAATAGCACACGATGTTGACATAAGCAACAACGGCTTGCCATCCTGCTCCGATGGCCACCCCTGCAATTCAAGAAAAACATGTAAATTACTGCAAATAGTAAAGGAAAAACATTGATCTTTAGAGAGTGACTAAAACATTTAAAATTTGAGTACCAGATAGAGCGGGTTGAATATTGTTAACGACAAGACAAGCAGCTAGCAATGGCGTTAGTCCATTAACTACTTTCTTGATTTCTTCACTGTCAGTGAACAAAGAAGGGTACTGATCCTGAAAAATGATGAGAACTAGAGAGAAGAAGAGTCCAATTACAAATGAGGACAGAACGATCACTAGAACTGAAAATTTAGCTGTCCGCGGATGTGCTGCTCCCAACTCATTTGACACCCTTACGCTGCACAATTATGCAAAGAAATTATTGAAACAGTATAAGAATTCAGATTTATTGTTTAATTTTGAATTACAACACGTACCTTATAGCTGCATTGCATCCAACAGATACCATTGTCGTCCAACCCACAATGTTCGTGCTGCCAACAGAATCAGATGGAAGGCCTTATAATACGTGCAATGTAGAACTAGAATGGGCGTAAAAAAAATACTTACCAGATGGATAGTGCGCCCACGGCTATTTCAGCATTCTTTAGATATCCAGCAAACAGTATCAATGCCATATAATACCAAATCTCTAAGCTGCACATCAGTAAATGACATTCTCGGATCAGACTATTTCACAGGCCAAAATTAATTTGATCAACAACCAATTTTAGCTCGTATAGCTTCAACACTAAAAATTGAACTTGTTAAGATTTTTCTACACAACACTAAAAATTGAACTTGTTAAAAGACTTACCAAAGCATAACAGCTGATGCAAGGGATAGCTTAACAAAACCCCATAAATTCTTAAAAGCCTTCCAAGAAAACCCGGACCATGCTTCTCCACAAGTCCCGCTAAATATGTACACCATCTGTGCCAGCACTATGAACCACCACGACAAATTGAGCACCAAAGCCCCTCCGGCTAGTCCCCAGCCCAACTTCAACATTAACAACCAGCTAAAAAACGCGTGCAAAACCAAGGCGACCCCTGATATCCAAGCCATCGCCATAAGCCTGCTCTGAGACTGCAGAAACTTGGCTATAGGAAAATTCATAGCATATGCAAAGAGCTGTGGAATCATCCACACTGCTAATTTACCAGCTTCTCGAGATATATCTTCAGTCTGACCAATTAGTCTCAAGAAATTAGCAGCAAACAAGTACAAAATCATTAGGATTATACTAGTGCAGTTCAATATTATCCATGATCTTTGCATATATACTCCCAGCATATCAATCTGTCCTGCTCCAAAAGCTTGTCCGCATAACGTCTCTAGTGCACTCCCCATCCCTAACTGCATTCAAATCGGAACAAAATAAAGGTACAAATATTTATCTAATAATAAATAAATTAATAACAAGAATAAGAAAGTACGTGTAAAAAATCAAAATAACAACAGAGAACGGACCAACTATTCTAAGACTAAACGTGACCAAACATACGCGTCAAAAAATCAAAACATATATTACCAAAACCGAAGAAAAATATATTACCAAAACCCCGAAAGAGAGGCCAGCAATGACAGAATTCTCAACAGAGAATGCAGCAAGCTGGAGAGTGCCAACATGGCCAGCAAAAGTCTGCGTGATCGCGCCAAGCGAGTACTGACAAATGCTGGTAAAAATAGCAGGGCCAGCAAGGCACCAAAGCTTACTCGATTCCGCGATAAATTCCCTATAGAAATCACGACAGCCCTCGATGGGGGCAATGTCATCTGCATCAGGGACAAAAATTGAAGAATATGAAGCAAACGAATAAACAGAGGATCGGCCGAGAAGAAAATTTGGTGTGTGATCACCATCAGGCTCTCTTCTGGGAGAGAGGAGTGGGAGCTTAGTGATGCTGTCAATTTCCTCCATGGTAATACTAGCTGTCACTTGTCGAGGTACGAGGTATTTAAAGAGTAATGCTACGTATCCAAATTTGTCTCGATTTACTTTTCAATTTTAGATAGCTAGCATTTTTCTTATTTAAAAGACAGGAAACAAGGCTTTCCATAAACCGAACCAAAAATACTCAGAGCAGACTTTCCATGTAATAGAGAATTAGAGATGGATATTTCCATGTAATTTGTAAAAGCTTGGTTATCATGAGCTGTAATATGTAAAAATCGATTGCTACTGCCATTAATAAAGATGTGTATAGGATTATGTATTTATGGTGAATTGCATGGTATATCTGGTTCTCAGAGTATTTGAGCTGGCACGGAAAATATATTTACTCTTTTAGTTATAATCGATTTCTGCAGCAATTTATTCATGGATTTTTATCGATCATTTTTTATGCATATGAATTTTTTATGTCAATACAGACCAAGGTCAAATCATCCCTCTCCATTTTTAATATTTTTATTTTTCCGTCATGAAATAGTATAAATCATTTTTTTAAATCAAAAATCGATCGTCAGTTATGTTCTTGACTTATATGTTAATATAGAATCGACCAGTCTCTAATTAATCAAAATACTATTGAAATAATGATAAAAAGTGCTCTACATATTCAATCTAAAAATTGATCAATTTATGAAAACTCACAGCCCGGATCACAAGTGAAAAAGAAAACCAAAACTTTTCATTTAATAATAGTTGCTGAAGTTTCTATGTAATAGTAGGAAAAAATTAGAAAGAAAACTTCGATGACATAAAAAAAAGTAACAAGAAGATTATGCTTAATATTTCTTATTCAAAAAAAAAAAAGCCAAGCCCAGTGGTCTTGGATATTAATTTAAGTAGAAGCCCATATGATAATAAGGAGACTTTTAAGCAAACCCATATAAGCCCAATACTGGTTGGATTCTGGCCTGTTGCAATATAAAAACAATGACAAAGTATAACAGAACGGGCTGTTATCAATTTGTAAAAGTTTTCTAAAATTTTCCAACACAAAATTTTGAAATCAATCACCGAACACGGTTTAAATTTGATCAAAAATCTCTTACTTATCAAAAAAAGCTTTGATGAATATATTCGATTATATAAAAAAATTATAAATCGAAGAAGATAAATCTGCAATATAATATATAAAGAAAAAGAATAATGCATTATTGTTATGTTACATAAGAACTTAAAACAAAATCAATAAACTAATAAAACATTTTTTAAAACCAAACAATTTTTTAATAAATCGAAATATTTAGAATGAAACGAGACTGTTTTGCGCCATAGAAATTTATATATTCCGATAAAGGAGAGATGAGTGTACTTTTCCACATAACAGCTTGGCTGAGCACAAGTTGAATGAAGTGGTACATGTGATACCCCCAATAATTGAGATGAGAAACAAGGACAACACTATACAGTACAAGTTTATTCCCTAAACCAAGCTCATGCATCAACAGTGGTATTAACATGTCGATTTTTCCAAATAAGACTGTGAGTAGACGTGCTGAACCACCTTTGTCTGCCACTGTAGCAGCTACTTGCTGTAGCTCTGATCCCGATGCAACTCTTTTTTTATTCCATGCAACCCTCCATCCAACTTCCCTTCACACTTTATTACGATCTGTTTAAAATTGTTTCTAATTTGAACTAAAAAATTTATGTTCGTGTAATAAATAAAAAATTAAATAAAAAATATTAATAATTTAAGGATTGATTTGAAATTAAAAAATGTTTTTCTGAGATCAATTTAATTTTTTTAGTCTTTTACAAAAATTATTTGTAAGTCACATTTATCTTTATTATTACATTTTTAGAAATTCATAAATCATTAGCAAATCAAATCTAAACAGATATAAATTCTCAACTTATCTTATTAAATCACGTTAAATCATAAGTCACAAGTAAATATTGAGGAAGACTTAATAACTAGACCCTCTTATTTCCAAGACCCTCCATGCAGAAAATTCTAGTTTGTTTAAAATTTTAGTGGTCTGTTTGGACAACATCGCTTCTCTTATGCTTCTTTTGATAATAAGCCGATTTCTACTTTTCTTTACTCGTTTTTGTAAAATGCCACAAGCATATATAAGTAGTTAAGAATGTTAATTTTATTTTGGGATTTGTACTTTTCTTCAAAACAGTTCAATCACTTATAAGTCTTAATTACTTCTAACTTTTACTCAATTTTTTTATTTTAAATAAAAAGTTTTTTTTTAATCACCCAAACAGTCATAAGCCGAAGGTGTCGATAAAATCTTATATTACGCTGAAAAATTGAGATCACACGAAATTGTAGGTATTTTCTTGAAGGGAGACGCAACTAAGCAACTACTCCCTCTGTCCCATTTAATTGTATACGTTTCTTTTCAACTGCTCGACACGCATTTCAATGCTCTTATAAAATATAGTTCCGTAACTTATTTTTGAGATTTTTTTTTTCTGAATAAAAATATAACATCCAAACTTTAATTCAGAAAAAGAAAATTTTAAAAATAAATTACACAACTACACTTTACAGGAGCATTAAAGTCCGTGTCGCGTCCCCGTCCCCCAATGTATACAACTCAGGGGGACGGAGGAAGTAATAATACAGACAAATGTGGGAAGAAAAGGAAAAGATTCTGTCAAAGAGGTTTGACAAATGTAGGCATATTGTGAAAGTCATCATCGTCGCATAGGATTCTTAAAAATCGAGGAGCCCCGGTTTGAGAAAATCTTGACAAAAGCATAATGCAAAATTTTAAAACATGCCCACTACCATTTTCGGAGATGCTTCCCTCAGTTCCACTTATGGGAGAAATGTAGTTTATGATAAAGATATAGAAATGGTTGATGATGATGAACTCAAAAGTACCACATATCCACTTGATAATGTATGTAAAAGAACAAGAAAAACACAATCTTACTCGTCTCACGTCTGTGGAACTATTATCTCTGTCCAAATATCATAAATTATGTAAAAATCACACCGGTTCTCGTCGGACATTTTAGAGTGAAATGTTATACTCCCTCCGTCCCCTTTTACATGTCTCTTTTGAAAAATTTTTTTGTCCCAAATTACTTGTCCACTTCTCTTTTCAAAGCAACTTTTTGTATGTTTTTTCAAAATATAACAACTTTCAATGTTTGACTAGCATATATATACACAACTCTATCTAATTCATTGCATTTATTAGGGATATGTATGAAAACAAGATATCCACCTAACATTTTCTTAAGATACGTTATTTTTTCAAAAGGGACAAGTAAAAAGGGACGGAGGGAGTATGAAATTGTGTTTATGCCTTCGAAGCGCTAGATGATTTATCATTTTAAGCTGTAATATGTTATTTAAAAGAGTTAATTACACTTTGTAACCTTTAGGTTTGCTCCAAACGCAGTTTAGTACCTGAACTTTAAAACATGGTAATATGCACCCTAAACTTAATATTCCCGTGCAAGTTGTAACCCTAGTCACTATTCCGTCCAAATCTGCCGTTAACTTTAACTGTTTGAGAGGTAACAATGTGTATATTAGTTTCTAACAGCTACTTTACCCCTTGTGGCGCCTCAAAGTTTATGTATTATATTTTGAAATTTATTGTTGAACACACACAGCGATGTAAAAAAAAATTAAAATAATTTTTAAAATATGTACTTATTTCAAAATTTTAAAATAAGTTACATCGTTTATTTAAAAATCATTAAATTTTCAGATTCCAAAATCTAGATACATATTTTTAAAATTATTTTAAATTTTTGAGGGGTCAAAGGGGGTAAAGTAGCTATTAGAAACTGATATACACACAGTTACCTCTCAAGCAGTTAAAGTTAACGGTAGATTTGGACGGAATAGGGACCAGGGGTTACAACTTGCACGGGAATGTTAAGTTTAGGGTGCATGTTGCCACATATTAAAGTTCAGGTACTAAACTGCGTTTAGAGCAAAACTAGGGGTTACAAAGTGTAATTAACTCTATTTAAAATTATTCTTTCTAATAATGTGCCTGTTTTGGCACGCCAACTTCCGAATTTTGTGATAAAAGATAGTATTCTACTTTATTGATCCGTTTATATAAAAAGTCAGAAGTACTTGTAAGAAGTACCGAGTATGTTAGTAAAATTATACTCCTTCCGCCCATTTTAGTTGTCACTTTGGGTTTGTGCCGGTCAAATTAACTAAAATTTGACTGAAATTTATTAATATTTTATCAAGTGAGAAAATAAAAAAATTATGTCACCGGAAATAATTTTTCATCTACATTACGATGTAATTTTCAGTTTTTAAAAGTAATGAAAGATTGACTTATAATCTTTGATTAAAAATTAGTCAATTATGACAACTAAAAAAGGACGGAGGAGTATTTCGAAGTAACACTTCGACTTTTTTACAGCCAATCACCTCGGTGCTTTCTCTTCAATTTGACGTCCGTGCACTAGTGAATTACCATTGACAGGGTGGCAATTTCGGGTAACAGGTCGTATTCGTGTCAGCAATCAGATCGATTTCGAGTTGATTTCGAGTCAAGTTAAAATCACTTAAAATTGAATAAAGCTGAAAATTGAAGTTATTAGAAACGAAATTCTAATTTCGTGTCATGTCGGGTCCATTTCATGTCAAACGGGTGATTTTCGGATCACTTTCGAATTTTATCTCAATAAATCGGGTTGCAGGTTCGGGTCGTGTCAGATATTGCCAACCCTAACCATGTACACAACTTATTAGCTATGTATAGGCAGCTGACTCGATTTATTCCTCGTCCCTACGGTGGCTAGCTACTCATAATCTGCACTTTCGACTCAAAAAAAGAAAGCTGTTTGTATGGTGATGTAGTGTAAATAAGATTATGCCATTATATGAAGTTTGATTGTTCTGTAGGTCCAGTTGCGCACTTATTGCGCGATGTTATCAACCACAACAAGACGCGTTTCTTTCACTTTCACATATCTTGTTTGCAGCATTCGTTCCAACTTTGTTGCATTCATGGACAAGGACGCACAGTGATTTTATGAATACTGAGACGAAGGTTCAAATTTCTTCCGTAATCCCTAATTATGTGTTTTTTGAGACGTTCATTCATGGTGTCAAGTACTAATAAATGAAATAGGTTATAGAAGTTGAAAATATTTCGAAATATAAAATTAGAAAATTTCTTTATTCACATGAATGATATATCGATTAAAATATATAATTTAATTATCATATTATTTTATACAAAATATTATTTTGTACATGTAATATGGTCTATAAAATTTTTTGATTATGTATTTTCTGAGACGTTAATTTAGTTGTCTACTGCACTACTATATCTTATAGTGTTAACACTATTTTATCATGTTTATCTTACCTACTTAGCAGAAAAATAGATACGATACATATATTATGTATCGAGTTGGAAGCTTAAATTTGATTTCGAATTTCAAATTCTCTGTTCAGTTTGGACCAATATATACGAGCAATTAACAAAAATTCAATTTGCACTTAAATTTAGGTGTTCATTTCATCATCGCATTAGGTTTCAAATATAAATTTATAATTTTGAAATGATTATCTAGTTCATATTCATTTAAAATAAATTTTAATTATCAGAAAGACAATCTTACAAGTTACAACGTTTGGAGAGATGCATGTTTTAACAAGATTTACAACTCAAAACCGTATGTGTTATCCACCGTAATATTTTTTGGCTTGCCTTTAATATCAGAAACACAAGTATGTAGATTATGATCAAAACCTATGCATGCTCTAGCAAACTTCTAGCTGATTTCAAAATTTAACAATCATTCTAACCAAATAAATAGTTACGAATTACATAGTTACGAATTACAAAAACACAAGAGTTAACCAGAATGATACATCTTGCAAACTACCAGAAGCTAAAGAGACCGATACATATGTCTTACATGTTAACACTTATCATGGAAATTTATACCATGTTTTTTCAAAATCAGAAACTTAAAATACCTGCGACAAGCACATAAGATGATTAGGTCGCAAGTAAGAATTAGTGCTAAGTGTAGTCCGAATTCTAGTTAGGCCTTTTCAGCATGACGGATAAATAAAGATTCAAAGTCTGGTGGAGCTGCGAAGAATTCTCTTACACCGCCGTAATAACATCTAGGTTTTGTCTTTCGCTTCCTTGGAGCCGGTGGACAATGAAACTTACTTACTCTTGATTCCTCGGATTTTGGTGTTGTACTTCTCGAATTTTCTTCTTCTTCCTCTTCATGTTTCTTGAATTCTTGTCTTGTAAATATCGGCTTTAATGGAGTATACGATGTGATTTCAGTTAAAACCACTCGTTTCTTGGCTTCGGATTCAACGATCACACCTTCATCTTTCTTGGAACAACCCATGTTAACCAAAAAAATAGTTATATATATGTATGAATGGAAGATCAAAGGTGAGTTTGATAGCAAGTGTACTTATATATGGAGTTTGAAAATATGTGTACAATGTTATGGGAGGTTTTGGAAGCAGAGAGATGGGAGAGAATCAAAAGAAAAATGAAGACTTTGGAGAGAAAGTGAAGAGTGGGGAAAAGGGTAGTGAATTTCTTTAATTTTGTAGAACTTTTGTTCTTTTTTATCTTTTGTTTTCTTTGAGAGAAGCTTTGGAGGTGAGTGGAAATGAGACGAAAAAGAACACTTTAAAATGTACAAGCAAAATGGTTTTATACACCCATGCAGAGAGAGAGGGAGAGAGATGGAGAGATTTGAAGGAGAGAGGTGGAGATAGATGGGGAGAGAGAGATGGAGAGAGGTGGAGAGATTTGAAGGAGAGAGGTGGAGAGAGATGGGGAGAGAGAGGGGAGATGAAAGGGGAAAGTAAAAAAGAACCCGAGGAATACGTGAGGGAAGAAAAGGCTAGTAGAGCAGAGAGAGGAGATAGAAAGAAAGGATGAAATTGCCCGTGAAAGTTGCTGACCGCGGGCAGTTAAGGAAAAAAGAACTAGATTGACTTTAATTTTGCTGCCTCTCTTTTTTCTGCTAAGACTAAAGAATATATTCTTATTCTTCAAGAAGTTTCTGTGGGTTATCACCACACATATTTATCTTATGCTTCACCTAACCCATACTATTTCAAAACATTTTAAAAAATTATACTCATAATTTAAGCTAGATTGTTATCTGAGAATTCCGCGACTCGACATCTGGACCTACGTAGACACTTAACCATCACACTAACGAGATCTTATGAATTATGATATATAAGAAGATGATAGCATTGAGTTCATGCAGAGCATGTTAATGCTTCACGAGATGAGAGTTGATGGTAATTGATATTATTAAAAGGTTTCACATAACATGCACTTCACTTGGCTTAATTGTTTATGGGATGAAAGGAAAACAGACATGTTTGCCTGTAGAGATCTATACATACGATAAGTTGTATTAAAGCACCATTGTTTACATCCTTGAGTAGCCTCTGGACTCCTCGTATTGCTCCATGAACTCATCATTGAACTTCTTGAAACTCGACATGATAGCAGGCATGTCCTCTTCAGCTGGCAAGATGGTTGTCCTCAAATGGAACACCCTGTGTACAATTTGTTTGCGAAGTATAGAACATTAGAGATTACCAAAAATACTATCTGAAATATAATCTGTTCCGTAATAGATATGTACTTGGGCTCAAATTATCAGCACTGAGAAACAACTCTTAAGTAGATTGAACATTCTTTTGATTTTCTTTAGAAAGGAGGTTTCAAGTCTAACGAGGCTTAGTAAATTACCCTTCCTTTTGTCCGAACCCTGAACCTGGGACGGTGGAGATGCCTGTGGCCTCTAACAGCTTGAGGCAGTAGAAAACATCAGGAACTTTGCCAACTTTTTGTGCAGCCTCGATTGCTTTTGGAGGTAAACGTACTTGTGGGAAGGAATACATGGCACCTAAAACCATTAACACATAAATGAACAAATCTTTAAGATAAAACAGTTCAAGTTAAATGAGCCTGAAAAAGAGCGCATACCTTCAGTGAAATTGCAGACAACGTTTCTGCAGCTGTTAAATCCGTCAGTCATTATTTGTGCTCTCTTCCTTAATGAACCAAGAATACCTTTGCTGCATTATGGACAAAAGAAATAGTTGCTGAGAACACAACAATGAATGCTTTCTGGAGATCAAAACTAGAATTTCTTAGAAATAAGTACATTAGTACAAACATTTGTCAGCGAGATAGGAGGCAAATTTGCAGATATCAAAAGATATTTAGCATTTCTAACGCTGGTGTACATTCGAAATAATGATTTCATGAAACCCTATCTGGTGACTCACAGAAATCAAGATTACAATTGAAACCAGCATTCATACCTCTCTCTGATAAACCTGTCATATGAGATGTCTCCAGGTTTTGGAGGGTTGACCATCACACCCATCTGTAAAAAGTATCATGATCATTATCTGTAATTATATTAATTCTCAGAAAAATAGATGAAGTTAACTTACGAAAATCTGGCCAGGGACATTTGGACTGAGCGATATTGATGCAACCTTATAGATTTCGTCAACAGTCTGCAGGTAAAACATAACAGTAAAAACATTGTAGACAGACTATATAGTTACACATCAAAGATAACAGCTTATACAATCATTAATACAAAGAATATATTAATGCTTGATAAATGAAGAACGGCATGGGTTTATATAATCAATCACATAAATGCAACCTGTGGAGGAATGTTAGTCATCTCAAAGTACCCTCCTCGCTGTCCACATTCACCCCAATAGCCTTTGGAGACAGTATGAAAGGAAACAAGTTGGACCTGCTTGTTTATTGGTTGGCCCATGTCCATCAAAACCTTCATGCATAAAGATTAATGGATTAGTTGATGTTGAGAAGACGTAATATCCAGAGGTTGCCCTTTAACAGAATAAGGGTGTCACCTTCTTTGAACTTATAAAGGGACGTTCATCTTGGTAAACATTTTGTTGATACACTTCATCCCCAAGCAAGACCAGTTTCTCTTGGTTACAGAACCTCAAAATTTCTTGCAGATTGGCTACACTAAGACACTGTCCAGTAGGATTTCCAGGGTTTATAATCACCATAGCACGAACCTGATAATGTTGAAAATTTTAAAAAATAATGAGCAGATGGAATTGCTATATGCAAAGGAGATGATCAAGGCTTTAGCTGAGAACTGCAGAGTGAATGCAATATGCCTGATCAAATTAGATAATTAAACCATGTTATTAAACAGAAGTAGCCAATTTCTTAAGAATGAATGCCACTGAGAAAAAAATTACTGATATACAATTTATATGATAATCTGCACATATTCTTTGTCAGGTAAACTCCTGTTAAAACAAATCAAAGGCCAGGGCATCATAATTGTATTTTTTTTTTTTTTTTTTCAGTTTTCGGGTCTGACTTGATGTCAGAGTACATGTTGTCTGTCTTTTTAACCTCGAGCATATGGATTCTAGAGTAGGAATTCTTACTGTTATCCCTTTAGCACGAGATTCTGCAACTGATTGGCGAAGGTTTTGGATATCAAGACCCCAGTTAGCCGTCTCCTCGAGGTAGTATGGCACAAGAGAACCACCAAATAGAGTAATGGCAGCTGAATATAGAGGATATTGTGGAACAGGAACTAAAATCTGCAAACAAACAAAAGTATAATTGTAAGGCCCGTTCAAAGAACTTCATAACTATAATCAAAGAGAAAAGTCATGTGTATGAATACACTGTGAGCAAGAAGTATACTAGAGGAGGCAATGACGGAAAATGATATCAATGTACTATTTCATTCAAAGACGGGTTATTTGTTTATTGGAAAACTAAAAAAACATTTCTGGTGAAAGTGAGTCTACATAGCACGCGTAGAGAAATATTTACCCCATCACCAGGACCTCTGATTATGGTCTGCAAGATCTGCATTACTCCTTTGCTGGCACCATCGGTGAGATATATAAGCTCCGGATCACTGTAATTCATACATATAAAGGTCACAACATCATAAGAAGTTGGAGTGTAGAGATAATAGCCTAATGACAAAATCACTTTTGACATGATTACTTGGTAAATGGTACAGAAAGCCAAATCATTTTCACCTTGGATATCCATCACGCTTCTCAATAAACTCTGCAACTTCTTTCCTTATTCCAGGAAGACCACGAGAGTCACTATAAGCACCTATTTGGTTCATTTACAAATATAAGCTTATCAATTGTATATAAGGGGTTATGTCGTTCTTTAATATAATACAAGATTAACACAGAAAAGTAGTAAATGTGCCAGGCACAAAAGCGTTTTAAAAAAAATAATAGAAGGTTTTTTCTTGGATATGTCAATTTGAAAATTATTGGAGCTCAAGATTTTCAGTAAGTAAATATTTTAATTTGTCAAAATAGATAAAAAGAAAGGAATCCAGTGAGAAAGAGGATAACCTAGACCACCCGAGGTGAGTCCTAAATAATGTTTGGCTCTTGCAATGGTATCAGCAGGGAAGACAAGTCCAACATTTGGATCATCGAGTAGAAATGGTGCTTGACACAGAGCAACAACCTGCAATAAGTACCTTTTTAACTTAATCCAAAATGCATTATACAACACCACTTCTTACAAACTGACCAGCAGAGTAATATCTATATATAATGAAATTAACAGAGTGAAACCTGGCGAGGGAAAGTTAGTGGCTTCTGTCCAAGAGCATGAGGATTCCCCACATTTGTGAAGATAATCTGCATCAGAATCATCAAAGTACAGGTCAAATATATCATGTTTTACTTAAGATATGCATGCTGCTCGTAACATTTCTATATACTTCTAATGAAGAAACTATATACAATCACATAAATCATCATATATTCTCATCAGGAGGCTAAGATACCATATCTACAGAGCATCTTGATTTCCAGATTACACATGTCTGCAGAGTTCTCAACAGATGGATTTTATTTTCCTTTTTCTGGTTTTATTGCATTGCACCTACAATTTTGGTGCAATAATCTGGCATAGGAATGTTTATACTGTAAACAATTTCCAAGAACAAGCTGCAAGCCAGAGATTACTTCCTGAAGCAACTCAAGTGTCCATAACTTTTAATACAACTGTGTCCAATCTTACAGTTGCGTCTGACTACACTTACCAAATACATTTAGACGTGAAGAAGAATATCAGTGGAAGAATGGCAGTAGGCCAAATTTAGATGCAATTGAAGGAAGTTCTCTATAGAGAGTAATTATTTGTCTATATAAACAAAAAGATAAAACCTCTAATTATTAGAGAGCATACAGGTTGACCGAACCTATAGAGCTATGTTGCAGTCCAAACACGAGGGATAATTAGTTATAGAAATTCAGCAGTTTTAAGGATAACCTATAGAGCTATGTTGCAGTTATTACATAAGGTGTAGATTAAGTTAAGAGAAACTCAACAGTTCTCAAGATAAGTTGTATTTATGAATTTAGCGGGCTATATAACCTTACACAGAATACTTACACAGTGGCACTACTCCTAAACCAAGGAGACATACCTTTTTTCCTTCTTTCTGAAGCTCGGAAGCTCGAAGATACAGCTCACCTCTTACAGCATACTGAGCCTTCTTCACGTTTTCGTTGATGGTTTCATAATCCAAAGCTGCCATGATGGAATATGTAAATTCCTATCTAGCACCTGAATTGAAAAAGTAACTCAGTACATACAGTGAAATATTCTTGTAATCATAGATATGCACAAGGTGGATTTAAAGCTGGATTTATAAACACAAAATAGCCAAAACAACAATACAAATCGCATGTGGAAAACATAGGAAGTCAAGTTCACTAAATCATGGCAAATTAAACTACTTGCGTGAATAATAGCCTTCTCCATACAATTAACAAAACATCCTTGTGAATTTGATGCTCCTATACCTAATTTATAATAAAGATAATTGCAGAAAATTTTGTTGGCATTAATCAGTGGGAACAAAATCAAGCTGCACATGTATATTCAACAAGGATATCACAATAAGAGACGATTTATATAAAAGAACTAGGACTACAATTCCCACATAAGACTCAGACTTCCGCTATAGGGAATTGTCGATACAGGTAAACCATAGGACTCAATTGAGAAATACAACTTCAAAATTAGCTCAGAAATGATCACTTGCATACTTTCACGAAATCAGATTACAAGACGATGATCAATCACAAAACTAAGCAGCTAGCTAAAGAACCTTCAAGCGATAATAAGATAATGATCACTCACAAAAATAAGCAGCCAACTAAAGAACCGAAAACGATACCGATTAATGCAGATGTCACCGAAGAAATCCCAACTACAGTCCAAAGCTAATGACCTCAACCTTGATAACAAGCAAAGCGGAACACGGAACAAGGATGTCTATCCCATTAATTCATCGATATCCGATATATACACTTATAGAAGGAATGCTACAACTTTAAGTCCTAATAATCAAAACAAGATACTACAAAACCATTTACCTTAATTACTAGTTCAAATTCGCAAAAGTTAGAGTATAAATAGAAACAAAGTTAACAGGGTTACTCAAAGGCCATTTGTTTCACGGGGTTATAACTCTTAACTATTAGCCTATTACTCTGATTTTCTATTGAATTTTCATCTTTATGCTAATAATCCCATGACTACATTCCAATCAATTTTAGTACATTTCATGGGATCATATTACCTTTTGAGAAAGCAGGATTGGAATAATCCCACAATGAAATAGAATGACATCATAACTTGTTCATGCAATTACTTTAATCAATTACAAAATGATATTATGAGTACAAATCATAAACACTAAAGGGTTATAAGCCTTTTAAACAAACATAGCCCGAAAATCGAACACTAAATTATCAATAACTTAGCATATACACATTCACAAATTGCATATATCAACACAACAATGAAAGGGTACACAGAAAGACTCAATTCAATTGCATGCATAGAAAGATCAAAACTTTTTCATGTGGGTGTTTGCTAAAATTAATAAATGCATACAAGAGCATAAGATTGTTACCTCTAGAGGGTAGCCTTGCAAAGATTATATGTCTAGCAAACTAGGTGCTTTTAATAGGACTTTTAAGTGATGAAATGTGTATAAGGCTCTGGCTGTTGCATATAAAAACAGATGAGTGTGCAGAATGCCTTAGCCAGAGGTGTCAGTGCAAGTCTAAAGTCCTGGGGGACTCCACAACCACTGAAATAGTGGTAAAATATGAATGGATATTAGATTTTGGTGATGTTTGTGATTTTTTGATAAATATAGGTTTGGATAAATCTCAACAAGAAGAGTGGTTCAGCTTCATGCAGTGACTACAACTTCATTCTTACTAGTATTCTTTTAGTTAGTTGTGTGGCTTTCACCAGGTGTCACTCTCTCCTTTTTCATTATTGATAGCATGTCTCCATTTTCTATCAACTACAAACTGATTTCTATGACTCTGTTGGCTCAACTTATTTTACTTATTTTTAAGAAAAATATATAAACTTCGAAGTAGCTATTAAATTTTGGATACTAACAGGTATTTAATACAATTTCAATCATTTTTAACTGGAAAATATAGTTCAGTTTTAGATACTATCCGATATCTTAGACAATTTTATTAACTGTTTTTCTGGTGTGTCGTCATGACTCATGAGCACATGCTAAGCACTAAGTATCATAAATTTGACACGTTTTGATTGGCTCTTGTTTCCCGATAATGATGTCCCTACATATACAACAACCACACCAATCAAAATACTCCAAACATATGAAATTTAGTGCTAAGTGCTCATGGGCACCCACAAACCATTTTATTAATTTTTAACTAGAAGTTAAAATTTGAAAATAAAATTACTTGCTGTGGTGATTCTATATTTAGCCACATAGATTAACTCCTTCATTTTATCTATGTTCATTGACATTCATTTGGGGGGTTGGAAAATCAAAATTTTACGATTTCAACATATTCTTAAATTTATGCAAATTTTGAGATTAATTAATATATCAGTATAAGGGGTCAAAAAGCTTTTTTTTAATCTCTATAATAAATACATATTTGTGTATTAAAATTTAATTAATTTATAATTATTTTTTGATTTTGTCCACTGTATAGTACAGATCATGATCCACATTGTCAAACCGTTTTCTCATTTCTGGACTTGGGCTCTTGTAAAACCCCTATAAAATTCAATTGGGCTTTTTGAAATAAACCTATTCGGAGTGGAATATTTACGTCCAAGAGACCTTACCATACGTATGAAACATGACTACTGTACACACTACACAGTACACAGGAATCTGGGTCAAAAGTACAATACAATTTCAATTCTAAATGCGGATAAATATTTTTTTAAATTATTTCTTCAAAAAATTGAATTAAGAAATTAAATATTAATTACCCCAAATGAGAACATTTCTTTTGAAAATTTTTATAGAGTGAGGACTATAAACGGGACGAATCCTAATTAATCCTTATAGAAAAATATATAATATGCGAGTTTAAATATTTCATGTGAATCATATGGATTGTGTATTTGTGGGCAGGGGTCAGCGTGTTGTATCTCTTATCGCTTCATTCTCTTCTTGCCCCTTCAATTTATGAATAGCTTTGAGGTATGGATAACAATAAAACGAGAGAACGGTGAAAGCACTTTCAACATTAAATATAGTTGTTTTCCATTTTTTCAAAAATACAAACAATTGTTATCATTGTTCTCCAACCAACCAAATCAAATATATAATTTTATTTTAAATCATAAATGGAATTGAGATTTTATATTTTGTATTGTCTCAATTGAATAAATGTTTGCCTCAATATTTAAGTTGCCGGTAATTAATGTATTTACCTGAAATAATGTTTCTGTACAAGCATTTGCCTAAGCTTTTACGACATCCACGGCTCGATGTTATGTTAAGCTTGTGATGTGAAAGTATGTGTATGTTATATATTCTTTAAATTATCAATGAACATTGTATTATGGATTATTTTCACAAGACTTAACATATAAGTATTGGGGGAATTTCAATATATCGACCAAATACATACGGCAAGATGCTTTAATCATATAATTTTTTGAATTATTAATTTTCAATTTTGATGACTAAAAGTGTTATTTTAATTATTTATAACTTTTGGAAGAATAATAAATATAAATATATAGTAATAGTACTGTTATTTTGAACATATAAAGTAGGAATATTATTGCATGTATTGAGGTAGAATATCTTAATTAAAGTTATTTTATATGAATATAAGAATTCATTTTAAATTAAACTTAACATTCGTTTTATGAATTTTTTTATACCTAATTCTACAAAGGAAGCCTTTTATGGAAAATAGTTAGGTTTGCATGATGAAGTCTACTCTTGGCCATTGACCCTTGTATAAAGAACTTGTTCAACTCTGCCCACTGTCATCTTCTTGAAAAGAAAGTACATAGCTTGATAATTGACCCCATAGTTTATTACTTTTCCGATTCTTTATTTTTAGAAATGAATTGTACTATAATTTATGAAAAAATTAAGGGGCCGAGCCTAAAATAAGTGTTTCTTGCTTAAAATAAATAAGTGGAGTATAAGTTAGAAGCAAGTTAAGACTTATAAGTGATTAAAGTGTTTGGGAAAGGAAGTAGAAGTCGTGAAACAAAAGCTAGCATTCCTAGCTCTTTTTAAGTGCTTCTTGACTTTTTTACAAACAGTATGAATAAGTGCTTATAACTTATAAAGCAGAAACTGGGCTTTTAAGCTCTAAACAAACACCACCTAAATAAATATTTTTTGACAATTATTTAACTATGCAATTGCATTTGGCAACTTGTATATAGTAGTTCCGTACTGGGATAATCCGATATTCCTTCCCTTGTATGAAGGGTTACCTGTGTTTTATAATTCATCAACTGAGATCTTTATTCGAGTTAAATGTACATGCTCTGTATAAATTTAATGAATTTTGATTGGTGGCTCATTATAAAAAAGAGAGCCAGTCAAAACAACTGACCTTGTAAATTTTAGTGCGTGTCCATGGCAACGTGATAACAGATCGCCAACTCTTACACTAACATTGGAAACAAAAAGTCAAACTTCTACTTCTCTCTATAATCTGCATTGTTTTCGACTTCCTAAAATTTCTCAACACAGTACAGAAAAAGGCCTTATTCCCCGCTCGTTAACTTTCTTGCAAAGCTCAACATTGTAGTACTCGTATTGATCATCTTATCGTCATGTTGTAGCTGGTGCACTTCTGCCTCCTCACTTCATCAACGTAATAATTTCGAAACAGTCTCGACATTTCTAATACCCTATAATTGGGTTGTCGGGTGATATATTGTATGTTTGGTTTGATTTATTTTATTTGTATTGGTGTGTTCTGCAGGGGAGATGGAGAATTCGAGGTGGATACGGATTGTCGGATCGATCCCGAAAGCTGGGCTATCTGAACTGTGAAGATGCAGACAGCTTAAACATGAGGAAAACTACTTGGTCTGCAAGCCTTAAGACGGCTTATCGCCACCGCCAGCACCCTGTAAAGAGAGTTGCATCACGTTTGGGAAATGTCGCACCTCCCCCACCAAACATCTAATGATAAATTTTGTGGCCAAACAATAATGTCCTTTATTGCTTGTTTGTTATACCGTTACACAACAATATACATACCGCAAATAATGTGGCCGTTTGAGTTAGCTTAAAAGAAGTGACTTCTTGCTTAAATTAAAGAAGTGGAGTAGAAGTAAAAATTATATAAGTTAATAAGTGTTTGGAAAAAAGTAGAGCTGTGAGAGAGAAACTAACATTATCAGCTTTTTAAAAGTGCTTCTACTTATTTACACCACGGGTCAGAGAAGCAGAAGTCAGAATCCGCGACACAATAAAATGACGGTAAAAACAGAGTCTGATCGACTGAACTGTCGCTTTAGCCAAAGCGGTCGGGTTGCTCCAACCCGACCAAGAGGTTAAGCGGGTCGATTTAGGACCATCTGACGTCTCGGTCCCATGATAGCGGCGTGGCATTGACCATCTATATACACCTACCTATATCTTGGGAAGAGTCACTAGTATGGGGAAGCAAAAATGACACCAAAGTATGGAGGCAAGCAGGAAATGATTGGAATGGATGATTCTTGTTTGAGTGTATTAATTCATGTATGTGGCTAACTATAGGCAAGAAAATAATAAAGAGTTTGGTAAAGAAGAAAGGGGTATTTTTGTTCGATGATCTAATTCTGTTAGTGACTAAACTTTAGCTAACACAAAGGAAGGTTTAAAATACTCCAAGGAGTGAGCAAAACATCAGCACAGGCCACAAAATATGGCCTTTCTCACAAGCTCAATCTTGCGCACTTCTCTTTATCCTCCTATCTATTTGCATGGCCTGTTCCAAGGCGATATCCGGAACTCAAACTGGTTTTCTGATTGGCAGAGCGGATTCAGAAGCATGATCTTATTAACTTTTATAATGCAGGTGCTTTAACAAATATAGAGGTCAGAAGGGTACTTGGTCTGAAAGCCTCCGAGTTAAATTACCGCGCCACCATCACCTTTCAAGAGACCTTGTGGACCACATATGAAGGCTAATCCACCATCACCTCCGCCAAGTCCTCCTGCACCGGTCTGGTGGCTGATCCAACGAGGCTACTTGATCGTGTAATTATGCTGTTATGAAAAATTAATTAAGCGTCTAGACGTATATGGATTTCATTTTGTACTATTTCTACATTGTACTTTATTTTTGTTTTTGACATGATACTCCCTCTGTCCCATTATATATTGCAAATCAATCGTTGGTTCTATGAGACGACCCTCTCTTGTTTTCAGTATATTCATAATGAGAAAATATGACATTTTCGTTGTTTCCTTGATGCTTTTCTATAATCAACCCGAATACTTATTCAAGTCAAGCTGCGAATGCCTAAACTATATAAACATAGAAAACAAAATGTCAAACTTCTTTCTTTATATACTTCGAACGAGATGAGGCAATTATACAGTCAGTTACTGCTGATGATCTGCAGCAGCTAAACAGCAGCAAGAATCGTAAACCATGGCCTTTCTTACAAGCTCAATTTTGTAGCACTTGTCTTTGTTCTCTTGTCAATTTCTGGAGTTCCTGCACTTCCGTCTCCTCACTTCATCAACGTACTAATTTCTTCAGCTCTATATCTTTATAACTTTTGGAGCACACACTTCAAACACGGTTCAATTGCTTATCGAGGCAACTGTAAAATTCATCAATAATTTTACATAGAATCATGAATGTTATTATTCTGCCCCATTATTATTGTTTCTATGAAGTATATTGAGATGAAATAGAGTAAACAACAATATGGCGGAATCCGGATCCAGAAAGTGTGAGGGCTGATAATTTGTGTCGCTACGACGACATACAATCATTCCTTTTTCTTTTTTTTTTTGAAAAATCATGTGTAAATTTGCTATAAAAAGGAATCAAACCTGTATCTCCTGCCTAACATAGAACACCTCAACCATGAGGCAAGTAAACAATTTGTTAAAAATAATAGTAGAATATATATCTATTATGAGATCAGTGGGGGCAATTACCCCCACTGCCCCCCTCTAAATCCGTCCCAGCCGACAAACCAGTAAGCTTTTCGGTCAGGTTTGCTCTAACCGGACGATAGGTTAACGCGGCTCATCTGACTCTCGGTCCCATCATAGTGACGTGGCATTGACAATCTATATACTCCTACCTATATTTGGGAAGTGTCACTAGTATGGGGAAGCCAAATGACCCAAAGTATTGTAGGCAAGCAAGGAAATGATTGGAATGGATGATTCTTGTTTGAGTGTATTAATTCATGTATGTGGCTAAACTATAGGCAAGAGAATTCTAAAGAGTTTAGGTAAAGAAGAAATGGGTAATTTTTGTCCGACGATCTAATTCATGTATGTGACTAAACTATAGCTAACACAAAGTAAGGGTTTAAATACTCCAAGGACATGAGCAAAACATGAGCACAGAGCCACAAAATATGGCCTTTCTCACAAAGCTCAATCTTGCAGCAATTCTCTTGATCCTCATATCTATATGCATGTCCTGTTCCAAAGGCGATATTCGGAACTCAAACTGGTTTTCTGATTGGCAGAGCGGATTCAGAAGCCTGATCTTATTACTTTGAAATGCAGGTGGTTTAACAAATATAGAGAGTCAGAGAGGTACTTGGTCTGAAAGCCTCAGAGCTAAATTACACCACCACCATCACCTTTCAAGGGACCTCGTCCACCACATATGTTGACTTTTCCACCATCACGTCCCTGAGTCCTCCTGCACCAGGTCCGGTGGCTGATCCACCGCCCTACAGATGATAATTCCCATTACTGACGTATATGGATTATTATTTTGTACTATTTCTACATTGTACTTTGATTTTGTGTTACAACGTGATACTCCCTCTGTCCCATTATATGTTGCAAATCAATCGTTTGTTCTATGAGACGAGCGACCCTCTCTTGGTTTCAGTAATATTCATACGGGATATAAGTAGTATTCATAATGAGAAAATATGACATTTTCGTTGTTTCCTTGATGCTTCTCTATATCAACCCGAATACTTATTCAGTCAAACTGCGAATGCCTAAACTATATAACATAGAAAACAAAAATGTCAAACTTCTAATTCTTTTATACTTCGAAAGAGATGAGGCAATTATTCAGTCAAGTTACTGCTGTGATCTGCAGCTGCTAAACAGCAGCAAGAATCGTAAACCCTGGCCTTTCTTACAAAGCTCAATTTTGTAGCACTTATCTTTGTTCTCTTGTCATTTCTGGAGCTTCCTGCACTTCCGTCTCCTCACTTCATCAACGTACATAATTTCTTCAGTACTATATCTTTATTAATTGAGTAGCTTATGGAGCACACTGGCACACACTCCAAACACGGTTCAATTGCTTGTCGAGGCAACTGTTAAATTTGATCAATGATTTTACATAGAATCATGAATGTTATTATTCTGCCAATCATTATTGTTTCTATGAAGTATATTGAGATGAAAATGAGTAAACAACAATAGTGGCGGAATCAGGATCCAGAAAGAGTGAGAGCTGATAATTTGTGTCGCTAACGAACATACAATCATTCCTTTTTTTTTTTTTGAAAATCATGTGTATTTTTGCAATCACCACTGTGTCATATGCTAGCTTCCCTCTGGTTGCGCCATACATCACAGTACACGAAAAATGCACTAGAACACAAAGTGCAGAGCAATAGAAAAAACACATACATCTTTGATGATCCACAGTAAAGGGCCTTTAATCACTACTAAAAAAGCAGACATTTCCGACCAAAATTTCCGACCGACCAAAGTGGTCGGAAAAAAAACGGTCATTTCCGACCGACTTACCGACCAAACGCGATCGGTCGTAAAAAATGGCGTCATTTACGACCGCCATACACGACCGCACCAATCGGTCGGTTATATGGGCGTGGGTCCCGCTCACCAACATTCTTCAGCTGACATGGACGCCACGTCGGTAAAACTGACCGACACATTTCGACCGCATGTGTCATTTCCGACCACCTTGACTGGTTTAAAATAATTGGTCAGCTTTTAACTTGTTGTCGCCTTGTGTTGGCTGAGTGGGGACGAGGTGGAGCCCAGCTTATTTCCGACCGATTTTGGCGGTCGGAAATGGCTGCTTCGTTTCCGACCGAATTAAAACTCGGGCGGTCGGTTTTGACTTCTTAGAAAAACAATAAATTTTATTCGACTAAGTAAACTATTTAAAAAAAAGTAAAAACATTGTGCCTCCAGAAAACCGACCAGATTCAATATATTTCCAACCAAACTCTAAATTTAACACAGAAAACCGACCACATGCAACATATTTCCACCAAACTCATATATAACACAAGAAAACCGACCAAATTTAACTCATTTCCGACCAGATTCTCAAGTGCAGAAAACCGACCATTTCGTTCTGTCATTTCCGCCGATATACGACTATGGCGGTCGGTTTTGACTTGTGAGAAAAATAAAAAAAATTGTTCAGCTAATAAACTTAAAATTAAAAAAATTGAAACTGCTTTTAGTCAGTTATAAATTAATAAAAAATTATTCATAACTTTATTTGTTTTTAATTTTTTTTTATTTCCAAACAAATAAAAATACTAACTAATTTCAAATTAATTATTCAAACAACAGAAAATGTAATCTTTTTTATGGTCTAATTTAAGGTACTAATCATGATAGCAAAAGATAAAAAATATAAAAAAAATTATAAAGACACTATTCTGTTATGATCTGCATTGCAGTGAATGTCGGAGTTCAGAGTTTGGATTTTATCAGAAGTTATCCTAGGGGTGTATACTTTCGAAATATCAATTTGTTTTTTATGCGATCCAACCGTACGGATCGTAAATTAAGTAGTCATAGTAGTTGTATGCCAAAAATCAAATCAATAGGATTTTATCCGCTGAGTTATTATAACGAAAATATTATGTTATACTTAAATATAGACTTAGGGTTATTTTTTTAAAAAAAATAAATTATTTTTTAGGCGATCCAACCGTACGATCGTATTAAGTACTCCTCGTAGTTATATACCAAAAATCAAACAATGGATTTATCTGTTGAGATATTATAGCGAAAATGTTATGTTATTCTTAATATGGATGTAGTGTTATTTTTTTCAAAAAAAATAAATTTATTTTTTAGGCGATCCAACCGTACGGATCGTAAATTAAGTACTCATCGTAGTTATATACCAAAAATCAAGTCAATATGATTTTATTTTTTGACATATTATAGCGAAAATATTAGTTTATAGTACTTAAATATTGACGGAGGGTTATTTTTTTAAAAAAAATAATTAACTTATTTAAATAATCCAACCTTACGGATAAGAATATAATTACTCAACTTATATTGGTCCTTAAAATCAATAATTTTGAACAATAGTTGAAGGAATATTATAATGAAAAATTAATTTTCTACTTATTTAATTTTGTAAAATTGATATAGGTTTATATTTAAATTCCTTCAATTTTATAGCAATGTTGTAGTTGGTCAGGTGGTTGAACACTCCAAGCACAAGTTTCAGGTTGCGGTTTCGATTCTGGATGCTGTTTCCTCAGTTTTCAGCATTATCTCTCAATCATAACGTTCATCTCTCCCATAACTCTCTCCCTTATACGTGCTTTTGATCTCTCCTACTCACTCTCGAGACTCTCTCGAATCTCTCACTCTGTAAGTGCTTCGAGACTCTCTCGAATCTCTCACTCTGTAAGTGCTTCTCTCCCTCTCTCGATTCTCCGTCTCTCTCTCTCTCCCTCTCCCTCTGTGCTTTGATTGATACATACAAGGCATGTTCTACAGGTGAAATCCAGAAATCCAAGTGGTCTTCCGATTGCCAGAGTGATACCGAAAGCTTGATCTTATGAACTGTGAAAATGCAGTTGGTCTAACAAATATAAACAGAGATGCTTGGTCTGAAAGCCTTAAAAAAGCATTATCACCACCACCATCACCTAACAAGAGGCCTCCTGTACTACGTACCCGAACGGATGATCTACCGCCCACATGATAACTCCAATTGCCGAAAAATGTTCAAACTAAAATTTGATCGTGTTTGTTACTTCTTTTTTTTTTTTTTTAAACTTTATAAGACAATAATTATGCGTCTGCACGTATATAGATTATTCTGCACTATCTGAACAATGTAATTCGATTTTGTATATGTAAATGGGGTTTATATAAGAATGCAAATGCTTTCAATTTTCATTTCGTCATGCACAACAATATTACAACATCATATGAAAAATATGTATCACAGAAAGCTTGATCTACTGAACATGAACAGCCTCAGAAGAGCATTACTATCATTTATCGCTCTGCCATCACTTAACAAGTTAAAAAAAGACCTTCTGCACCATGATCGCGAGTTCCCCCTGTTATATATGCTCCCTCCATCCCATTTTAAGTGAGCTTGTTTGACTAGCAAACTTTTTAAATAAATGAATATTAGACTCAATTTCAACCACAAAAAAAAATAGATAGTGAAGGTTAAATCAGTGAAGTATATGAATGTGTGGTTGTAATAAAGAAAGTTTTATCATTTTTGAGATATCCAAAAAAAGAAAGTGGTTCACATAAAATGAGACGGAGAGAGTATTAAAAATTAATTAGGCATATGCACGTATATGGAATATTATGTACTGTTCACTGCGACAATCAAGCCCATCTGAATCTGTCGTAAATGATCTTATTTATGACAAAACAATTTGTTCTTTTTACTCAAATGGTTCGAATTTGATACTCTTGACATATATGATCAGTTTCTTCCATTACAGAGATTTGGAGCAAAACGCAATGTAGCAAATGCTGCTGAGTTTTAATTCAGTCAAGTTCAGTTAAATTTCACCAGACAATCAAATGATAGTTGATTTAACCGAATTTTAGTTGAAATAAATTATTATGCGAACGTATATGGATTATTATTTTGTACTAATTCTACCTTGTGCTTTGATTTTGTATCACCACATGATACTCCCTCTTTCCCAAATTTGCCTCATATTGATATAAAAATGCTTAAGTTTTCATTTTCCTTAATTGAAAGGCTCTTTAAAACTCTCTCCCAAGAATGTAGTCGCGCTTTCTTCAACTAATTCAATATATTAGTATTCATAGTATTCACACGGGATATAAATTAGTACTCATAGTAGAAAATTATGATACTTGGTTGTTGCCTTGTTGTTTCTTCGAAATCAATCCGAATACTAATTCAATTCAAATTGCGGATGGCTAAATTATATAACATAGAAAACAAAAACGTCAAACTTTTAATTCCTTATATACATGTCTGTTTTAATGTAATGTATTATGGGACTTCGTAAGAGATCAAGTAATACATTCAAGTTATACTGCAGGTGATCTTCAACAGCAAAACAACAGGCAGACCAGACCGATAAAGATGGGTTTTCTTACAGACCTCTATCTTGTAGCACTTGTCTTTCTCCTCTTGTCAATTTCTGGAACTTCTGGGACTTCCGTCTCCTCATTTCATCAACGTACATATTTTCTTCACGTACTATGTATCTTTATGGGTCTTTCTCGTGTGTGCTCATTTTTACTTAAGTGGAAGATTTTGATTGATTGTTGTGCATGCAGGGGACATCATTATTGATGAGATCAGAATTAATAAAGATTAGTAAGCTAATTAAAAAGTGGTTGTTACACATTAGAAAATCCGTATCTTTATTTAATTAGCAGCATACACATTGGAACAGAGTCTCAACTTGCTTGTTGAGGCACCTACTAGATTTTATCAATGACATTAGAATGAGTCATGAATTATTACTATTATTATGCCATTTATTATCGTGACATTCATGTTCCACAGATGAGAACCAGAACTCCAAATGGTTTTCCTATTGCTGGAGTGGATACCGAAAGCTTGATCTTATGAACTGTGACGATGCTGGTGGTCTAACAAATATGAACAGAGATGCTTGGTCTGAAAGCCTTAAAGAAGCTCAACCGTCACCACCATCACCGACCACAAGACCTATTCAGAATGTTGCGCCACGTGGGGGAGACGATTCACCTTCGCCGAACCCATGATATATAAATCCAATTGCCGAACAATGTCCAACCTAAAATCAGATGGTGTTTCTAAACTTTTATAACTTATAAGAGCAAGTCCAACTGGTGCCTTATTTGGCGTCTCCACGGATATATACGGATTCTGTATTAGTACATGGCGTTCATATAAGAATGCAAATGTTTCCGCTTTTAGTTCAAATAAGTATTCCCGACATCAAATGTTCTTCGTTTATCAATCGATTCAAATCTCTATTCAACTTGAACAATAAAAAAAATTACCACACTATATATATGTAACAAATTAAGGATTCTTAAAGATTAAAAATTGACAAAATTGTAACTGGGGAATTAGAAAAAGTTAAACATCCAATTCTTTAAATATCACAATGTATTAGATTTGTGTTGAAATATAGCATAACATTCATTTGATCTTAAAAAAGCACAACCGCAACCATCATCGCCTGCCACGAAACTAATCTTGTGCCTCCACCACCCCGCAAATGATAACTCCAGTTGCCGAACAATGTTCTATTTTCCGATTATCATTTTGTAATGCACGACTTAGATCTCTATTCAATTTAAACATAAAAAATGGTATAGGTAACAAATTAATTAATGAAGGAATCTTAAACATTAAAAATTGCCAAGCTTACAACAGGGGAATCAAAAAAGTCAGACTGCCACTTCTTTAAATACACACAATGCATTAGATTTTTCGATCTATCTTTGAAAACTGGGCAATTCGATCAATGCTGGGAATCCTCATCATATCAGAACAGCCATGAATATGGCTGCTCTTACGAAGCTCTATCTTGTAGCTACTGTATTCCTCCTCTTCTCAAATTACAGTGCTCGGTGCATTTCTGCATCCGCACTTGATCATCAAGGTAAGAGGCTGTTTGGAAACATACATTTCATTTCAAATGACAGGATTTGAGTTGTCATTTCAAATTCTCAGATTTATACTAATATTTAAATGTGTGGAAATGAAATCCAAATCCAAATTCCCAAACATGTTATTTGATCAAATTCATGATTTCAAATGAAATCCAGGTTCCCAAACAGGTTATTAAATATTTCTTTATATTTAATATTCAACACACAGTAAACTGATTTTTGTATCAGTTTTCTACGGAAACAGCCTTTCTACGTTGTTAAGCTCATCACGACAACGGACTGTCACTTAATTATATAAACTGATTGATCTATTATGCATGATAGGTTCCACAGATGAGCTCAAGTCGAGGTGGTTTAGGGATTGTGAAACCGGCCGATACACAAAGCTCGATCGTCTGAAGTGTCGAAATGCATTTAGGTTAAGAAACACGGGGAAAGCTCCTTGGTCTGAGAGCCTTAAAAAGGCCCTATCGCCGCCACCAGCACCTGATGTCATGAGAGGTTCATTACCTTCGGAAGATGATGCCCCGCCACCGCCAAGCACCTAACGATGAATTTAACGGCCATGCAATGTCCTTTATCGTGTGTTTACAAGCTTACACTTCAATTTACGTACTTAAATTTGTTCATAACAAGTGTAAGATGTAATTTTAAAAGTATGTGTTAATAATAATCATGTTTTGTTTAGTTATACATATAAGGGTCGCGCTAGAATCAAAGATCACTAAGGTTCCGCCGAAGAACCCTAAATGTTAAATAGATTTTTTGAATTCAAATCTAAATATATGTTTTTTCATCGTTGTGTGTTTCAAAAATGATTTTGAAATGTAATACATAGATATTGACATGATGCTGCAAAATTCTAACTAATACTATATATAAATAAAGTAAGAGTTTTATGGATTTAATTATCCTTAATTGCCACACTATATTGTTCGTGGTTTTACAAAAAAAATGATTGACCTAGGATATATATATATATAGAGTTTTACTCCAATAGAAACCTCCTTATTCTAGAAACTAGAAACTATCACTAAATTTCTAAGAGAATATCACTAAATTTTCAAACAACCCCACTTTCTCCTTCTTCTTCTCCAACCCACCAACCCTCCACCCCACTTCCGGCAGCTTCACCCCGCCACCCCCGCCAAGTCTTTGCTACTCTCTCCACCTCCATGCCGCCCGACCCTCCATAACCACCACCTCCATGTCGGCCTCCATTATTTATATCACCACCAAATCCAACCCCCCTCCGGCCTCCACCGCCCCTTCCATTCCACCCCCACCTCCATCTCCACCTGCACCTTCGTCCTCACCTCCACCTCGGTCTTTCTCACCTACAGTACCGTATATCTAGCTTAATGCCGATTTAAATTCCAGATCTTTGCCAAAAATCTGCCGGACAAAGCTAAAAGCTCCTTCCATGTCCACCACCTCCATCTCCACCTTCACCTCCATTATCTCCACCACCGCAACCACCACCTGAATCGGCAACTAGAACAGATTCAGAAATTCTGGGCAGTTTCCGCAAATTTTCACTAATTCGTGCAACACATATCACTAAATCCTAAAAAGAATATCACTAAATTGTATTGAGGATATCACTAACTTGTATTGGTTTCTAGTTTTTATTTTAAGAGTGATTTCTATTTGATCATGAGCCTATATATATATATATATATATATATATATATATATATATATATATATATATATATATATATATATATATATATATATATATTCACATGAGCACCTTCCCTTGATTCCAGGGATACCTCTTTTTATAACTCACCGTTGCATAGTTGCATGTCTGCGGACTACGGGCAATAATTATGAATAATGAATGTAAAATTAAATAATTTTTAAACATGTATATATGTTTAAATATTTTAGGAGCATTCATGTCTTTGTTAAAAATGATGGGTTAAATTGGAGACATCATGTTATATCTAGTTATCTACATACCTTTAAGACATATATATATATATATATATATATATATATATATATATATATATATATGTGTGTGTGTGTGTGTGTGTGTGTGTGTGTGTGTTTGCTTACCTCTTTCAATGAATATCATACTAAAATGCCAAAATTTATTATCGTTATATTCTTTTTATTTTATAATAATTATTAGTATACTACTATGAAATTACTTTCATATTGGCAGTAATTCGTAAAGTAACGACTATCTCACCAACACAATTATATAGCTAACAAAATTATTCATTTTAATTTTTAGAACTCAAATAATTTTGTTTATATATATAATCCTATAAAATTTCTATCATGTTTCAGAAATCAAATAAATAAGGAGTCCATATTGATAACTGGCCAAATTCATATTAATATAAAATTTATTTTTCAAGTGGTGTACTTCACAAAAGATCGGATGAATGCGAATAAATACTCCCGTGGCAAACACAAATTTCATCGAAAATGCAGTCACCCGCCACTACAGTGAAAGGACCAGAATACAAGACTTTATCATAAAATTTGATAACTCATTAGTTTTGGATTAAAATTATTTATTGTAAACTTCTATTAGATTTTTGAAAAAAATTCGGGATTGGGTCGGGTATGATTTCTCACATTTTTCCGTTACCGTTCCCCGATTTTTCTAGATTGCCCGCCTGATCCCCGACCCAATTATGATATTATATATTATATTACATACCTGAGATTTTAAGATTTGTCATGAGTGTGTGTGTGTATATGTATGTATGCATGTATAGTGGAGATTTTTAATGTGCTATGTATATATCAGTTATTGGTGTGATCTTGCTGCAAATTTTAAGATAACAATTTCCTAAACTTTTTGCTGCAAATTTTAAGATAACAATTTCCTAAACTTCTCCGTCAGTCGTGTGCACATATTCAAATTAATCGACTTTTGTAATATTTCATGCAGGTGTAGTTACTATTTTGCAAGATAGAAAAATTACTATTTTGCAAGATAAAAAAATAAGCCTAGCCATGAAGTATTTAAATATAAATTAAAAATTCACGAATCACCGTGGGTATCCCGAATCCCGTTTGAACCGGGGATGAATAACAAAAAATAATCCCCAATGAGGATTGATGGGATGGGGATTGAGTTTGGATTGGGGGATCGTTGTCGGGTATAGCAATCCCCGACTCCGAAGTAACCTGATACTTATCCCAGTTCGCTGCACTTCTGCCCCACTTCAGCGGCCTCAATTAACAGTCATAATACGACTTCTCATCCAAAAAATTTGAAAATTCTAACTTCTTTTTTTACGTGAGGAACCGTATAGTATATATACATTATTAACAACACAAAAAAATGCGTGATAAAATATAAAAATATTTCTGAAAACTATTTTGATACCTGGATTATAACCTAAATATTTTCATAACCCCGGTACTTTTGGGAGTCAACGACTAACAAGTGGGAAATTTTATAAATACTTTCTCAGTCGAATATTACAGGCACATAAATATGAACGCTTGCATTACCATATGATTGTGTTCTTAATTAAAAAAAAATGGTTAGGTACTTAATTGACTTGTTATTAAAAGTTGATGATGATGTAGAGTATGTTTGGCTGAGTTTATGGCTATAAATTAACATGACTTAATGTGATAATTAAGTTGGGAGCATGTCTATTTGAATAATTTTTATTTTTTAAAGATTAATGAGTTATTGATGATTCACGGTTCCTTTGACTCAAGGGGTTGCTCTTTCTTTACAATTTACACTTGCATAATTGCAGACTTAATTAAATACACAAAATCTATGTATTTTCATTGATTGATAGTGTTTTTATAAGCAACCTAAGTTTCTGTTCCATGTTAATGAATGTTACAAATTGCTTATAATTCAACACAGAACAAAATACTAGTCAAATTGCACTTTCTTTATATATCTGTCATGCATTAGACTAAGAATTAACTTGGTAACTACATTTCTGCTGGTGATCTTGAGCTGCAAATCTACTCATCAAAATGGCATTCGTTACGAAACCTAACATTTTTGTACTTGTATTCATCCTCTTGTCAATTTATGGCGCTCTGAGCACTTCTGCATCCTCGCTTCATCAACGTACAGTACTTTCTCTTCACTCATAGTTTATATGGTAGTTGTCTGCATACTTAATTTTATGGATACTTCACGGTACTTAACTTGAGTGAGATATACTGGGTATGTTTTGTAAACGTGATTAATTTATATATTCATGGTATGTTCCACAGGTGAGAAGCAAAACTTAAGGTGGTTTTCGGATTGCCTGAGTGGACATAGAAAGCTGGGTCTTGTGGACTGTGGAGGTGGTTCGGCAAACATGAACAGAGCTAATTATTGGTCGGAAAGTCTGAAATCATCACTATCGCCGCCACCAGCACCTGTCAAGAGAGTTGTAACACGTTCTGGAATTGCTTCTCCGCTAAGCAAATAATGATCCAATGACTAGATATTTCTCCTAGATCGTGCATACCTAGATTTTCACGATGTGCATACTTGGGTTTTGTATTGATACTTAATCAAAGAATTGTTTTGATATAGAATGTCAATTTCTATAAACGAATTACCATTCTGAGCAGCGTTGATAGAAGCATGTCATATTACAAAATAACTACCTCTATATCGTTTAACAATTGATAGCAAAACGTTTTTTCTATGATGTGCGCATACTAAGCATTAAATCTATGCACTTAATTCATTTTTGATTGGCTCATACTTCCTAATAATGATTGACCCCCGCATATACAACAACTACACCAATCAAAATGAGTTAAATGCATATAATTGAGTTGTTATCATGTGCTCATGGGCACACACTAGACAAATCCGATAAAAAAAAATGGGGCCAAATGTATAGTATTATGTAAATTATCTTGAAAATTCAAAACAGATGGACATTAGTTTCTGCAAAGAGTTGTACATGACCTGGAGCCTGTTTTTCAGAGACCAGAGAGCTTAAAAGCATTTTGGATAATAGGTTAAAACATGTCCCTTTGTATAAGTCAGGAACGGACTTAAAAGTGATCAAAACAATTCAATATATAGTTAAAGTCAAAGCCAGGAGGCAGGAGCGGATACATTTTCCAACTATTTATTTTATCTTTACTATTTTCTGTATATTTTAATTTTGGGAGTCAACGACTACCAAGTGGGAAATTTTAGATACTTTCTCAGTCGAATATCATATGGCACATATATATGAACGCTTGCATTGCCATATGATTGTCTTCTTAATGAAAAAAAGTGGTTAGGTACTGAATTGACTTGTTATCAAAAGTTGATGATGATTAAAGCCTAAATAATCTCAAGCATGTGAACTACTTTTATTAGCTAGCTAGGTACTATAGGATGATTGATCACGGTTTCTTGACTCTAGGGTTGCTCTTTCTTTATAATTTACACTTGCATAGTTGCAGAATTAAATACGCACAATCTATATATTTTCATTGATTGATAGCGTTTTTATTAGCAACCTAAGTTTCTGTTCCATGTTAATGAATGTTACAAATTGCTCATAATTCAACACAAAACAAAATACTAGTCAAAGTGCACTTCTTTATAACTAAGAACTGGGCAACTACGTTCTGCTGGTGATCTTAAGCTGCAAATCTACTCATCAAAATGGCATTCGTTGCGAAACCTAACATTTTTGTACTTGTATTCATCCTCTTGTCAATTTATGGCGCTCTGAGCACTTCTGCAACCTCGCTTCATCAACGTACTGTACTTTCTCTTTACTCATAGTCTAGAAAGCAGGGATACTTCAGTTTAACGAAGAACTGCGTATCGGATACTTCGTAGTGCGGGGGTGCGCGGGGGTGCGGCGGAGTGCGTACGGGATACGCCACGTGGCGTATCGGTGGAGGCAGCGATGGGGATACGTGGGGGTGCGGGGATGGGGGTGCGGGAGTGGCACAATTCGTAATTTAAAACAACTTTTTTTCAAAAAAAAAACCTAAAATCAATCAGTCAGACCTGTGTTGCTCTGTACTCGACTATGTGCAATCTGATCGTTGTCATCGCCGGAAATCTTCTGGAGGTTGTCGGAAAGAATGCCCAAGTCGTGAATGGTAGTTGTATATGACTGCAGACTCACAGAGATGAAGTTTGGCGACGAACGACCACGGGGCAGAAGAAAAGGGGGGAGTTAGTCTGTCTGAAACAGATCTGTGTTTATATGTATGAATACACTTTGGTAACTTTAAATGAACCTGGACTGAGATATGTCCACATTCATTTCTTAATTTTTCATTTTCCTTTAATGATTAATTTTAGGAACTAATTATACTTCTGAATTCACAATTTTAATATATAAAAATAAATGGTTTAATTGTTATGAAAATTTTATAAATTATATTTATTTATAATATATATATATATATATATATAATATTTTTAATATTTTAATATTTGCCGTATCCCCATATTTTGGAATTTGACGAATTCCCGTATCCACGTACCGCGCACCTGCACTCCCGCACCCGCACTCATGCTTCCTAGCTCATAGTTTATATTGGTAGTTGTCTGCATACTTAATTTTATGGATACTTCACGGTACTCAGCTTGAGTGAGATATACCGAGTATGTTTGGTAAACGTGATTAATTTATATTATTATGTTGTGTTCACAGGTCATGAGAAGCAAAACTCAAGGTGGTTTTCGGATTGCCTGAGTGTACATAGGAAGTTGGGTCTTCTGGACTGTGGAGGTGGTTCGGCGAACATGAACAGAGCTAATTATTGGTCGGAAAGTCTGAAAACATCACAATCACCACCACCAGCACCTGTCAAGAGAGTCGCAACACGTTCTGGAATTGCTTCTCCGCCTAACAAATAATGATCCAGTGACTAGATTTATATGTCCTTGTCTTTTAGATCGTTCATACTTGGATTTTGTATTGATATTTAATCAAAGAATTGTTTTGATATAAGAATGCCAATTTTTATAAATAAATTACCATCCTGAGTTGTGATGATAGGGCTGTTATGTAACAACCCCAGTCCCACCCAGAAGGAGTGTGGAGACTTTAGTTCAGTTTGTAAGCATAAGTATTACTACTAATTGCACCAACAAATCATGATCTTTTGGAGCCTGTGGTGGGCTTGTGGATTACCCAAGTTTTTGGGTTGGGCCAATTTATTTGGGTTTATTTTTGGAATTCGGGGCTTGACCCGATTTTCGAAAAGGACTCGAAATTTGACCCGAATTGTTTCATGTTAGGTATCAGCCCGTTACAATAGTATAATGGACTTTGGTGATCCAAAATATATAAGAAATTATAAATGGTATGTTTTGATCGCAAAGTTAGAAAGTCTGAAATCATCGCTATCGCCGCCACCAGCAGCTGTCAAGAGAGTTGCAACACGTTCAGGAATTGCTTCTCCGCTGAGCAAATAATGATCCAATGACTAGCTAGATTTATATGTCCGTGGCTCCTAGATGGTGCATACCTAGATTTTCACGATGTGCATACTTGGGTTTTGTCTTGATACTTAATCAAAGAATTGTTTTGATGATATAAGAATGTCAATTTCTATAAACGAATTACCATTCTGAGTTTTGTTGATAGAAGCATGTCAATTACAATGATTACCTCTATATCGTCTGATGATTAAATAACAAAACGGCGGCGCCTCATCGGTAAGTGTTACAAAATCTCATGCAGTCATGCTAAACATTAAATTTTGTACATTAACTCATTTTGATTGGCTCATAAGCATGTGCCAAGGACCACACACCAAACAAATCGATAACAAAAATGGGGCCAAATGTATAGTACTATTATGTAAATTATCTTGAAAATCAAATCAGATGAACATTAATTTCTGCAAAGAGTTTACAGACCTGGAGCCTGTTTTTCAGAGACCAGAGAGCTTAAAAGCATGGGATAATAAGTTAAAACATGTCTCCTTGTGTAGTAAGTCAGAAATCGATTTAAAACTAAAAAAATTTGGAAACTGATTTAAAGTTAAAGTCAAAGTCACAGGCAAACAATTTACTATATTTTTACTATATTATATGTTAAAAGTTACTATCAACGTTCAAATAAATACTCTATATAGTTGGAGTAAAATTATCAACCTGCATATATTGGGTCAAACTACAAATGATAATATTTTTTTAACTCGGATAAACGAAAATGTCAAACTTCGACTTCTTTATATGTGTGAATTCATAATGTATTTAGACTTGTAAAAAGGTAGCTGAGCAATACACTGAAAGAAGTTACAAAATGGCTCTTTTTACCAAGATTAATCTTGCAATATTTGTCTTAATCCTCTTATGGTTTTACAATTCTCATTCCACTTCAGCCTCCTCATTTCACAGTCAGAGTACAAAATTTTCTTCTATATAATTACGTAAATTACGTAAAGGACATGTAGACGGGGACGGTGGGAGTATTTATTTTGTTATAATTTTGTTCGCGAGTTTTCTATTTATAATTGATATATGCATGACATGATCAACAGGTGAGACCCGAAACTCAGGTTTGGTTCCAGGTTGCGCGAGCGGATACAGAAAGCTAGGGCTTATGATCTGTGAAAATGCAGGTGATTCAACAAAATTGGTCTCAGAGGCTCAAAGGTGAACTGCCGTCGCCGCGACCACCGATCGAGAAACGTGCACCAGAATGGACGCATGCTCCGCCACCGCCCCTAAAAAATGAATGAATCTCATCACCGAACAATAAGAAATTTATGTATACATGTATATGATGTACGCAATGTTATCTCTTCTTGCAATGTGCTTAGGTTCTGTATTATTAAGTACTGTTAATCTATGAATTTCATTTACTTTTTGTAAGACAAGAGGAAGCTTTTAAAATGCATGTTCCGTTGAATATTGTACAATATTATCGTGTCATTCAATAAAATAAGTAGGCAAAGTGACGGGACCAATCAATATTTAATATATAAAGTGGGTGCAGAGGTTCGACCATATTTGGTCGAAAATATTCCGGTCGAAAACAGTTGGTCGAAAATAGGTTTATTTTCGACCGGTTATATTCGACCAAGCACCAGCAATTTTCCCGCTCTCGGATTTGGTCGAAAATAATCTCCGGTCGAATATAATTTTGGGCGGTAAATTTGCCGCGCTTTCGGATTTCAAAAAAAGTCAAGGGCGCTGATTTGTCAAAATTATATTTTCGACCATATTTGGTCGAAATTATATTTTCGACCAAATATGGTCGAAAATATAATTTCGACCGTTTCTGGTCGAATTTAGCCGCCTAAAAAATCAGCACAGCTCACCTTTCCTTTCCAGCAGCCGTCCCCAACTTATCTTTCCCCCATCCTCTCTCCCTTTTTCTCTCCCAAGGTTATGAATTGCATATGAAACCCTCATAAACCATCAAGTAAGTAATTTTTTTAGTCATTTATAATCTATATATACTTGTCTTTGTTGATTTTTGTAATTGTAGGATTTTCTTTTCACACATTTATGACTTTTTCTTGTTTCCATTGTTGTGATTTATTTGCACATTTTAATTAGTGTATTTGTGTTGAAATGTATTAAAATAAATTCAATCTATTTATTTATTGTAGATGGCATCCGATCGTAGTTGGATTACTCGTAGTCGATATAATGAGTCAAGATATTTAACGGACGAATATAAGAATGGTGTTGAGGATTTCATTAAATTTGCTTGTGAGAATCCTAGTGTTGGGGTTATTAGGTGTCCGTGTGGAAATTGTAAGAATAAGCATTATAAGACTCCTGTTGCCGTTAAACTTGATTTGTATCGGTATGGTATGATGCAATGGTATACTATATGGACTGCACACGGGGAGAAAATGCCGGAAGAAAAAATCGAGACTAGTACTAGAAATGTTGGGGATGGGGATGATGATATGTATCATGACGCCGATGATATGTTAAGAGATATTGGGGAGGCAAATAGGTATTTTGAGAATGTGGATGATGAACCGAATCCAGCGGCAAAAGAATTTTATAAGATGTTGCACAGTGCTTCGGAACCAATTTATCCAAGTAATGTCAACTATACAACCTTTGAGTTCGTGAATGAGTTACTTCATTTCAAGAACAAGCATAATTGTAGTAATAATGGCTTTGATGATTTGCTTAAGCTCATTGGATCAGTCTTGCCTGACAATCATAAACTGCCCCAAACCTATTATGCTGTGAAAAATATGCTTAAAGGATTGAATTTGGGATATGAAAAGATTGATGCTTGTGAGAATGACTGTATGTTATTTTACAAGGAAAATAGCGAGAAGACGCGTTGTGATATATGCAAAGAAAGTCGATACAAAGAACCAAAAGATCTTAACAAAAAACAGATCCCACGGAAGATCTTGCGTTATTTTCCTCTCACCCCAAGATTGCAACGTTTGTTCATGGCTGGGAAGACTGCAAAATGTATGAGATGGCATCATGACAGAAATGTGGTTGAAGGTGAATTAAGTCACCCGGCAGATGGAGATGAGTGGAAACAATTTGACCGCAGGTTTCCAAAATTTTCAAAAGAGATTCGAAATGTGAGACTCGGACTTTCTACTGATGGATTTGATCCCTTTCATGATGCACATGCGAGAGATTATACAGTATGGCCTGTGGTGGTTGTTATTTACAACCTTCCCCCATCTATGTGCACGAAGGCTCCGTACATGTTTATGCCTCTTCTTATTCCCGGGCCTAAGGATCCGACAAAAGACTTGCATGTTTATCTTAGACCATTGATTGATGAATTGAAAGACTTATGGCAGAATGGGGTGGAAACCTATGATAGGTTCTCATGTTCCAACTTTTTGATGAGGGCAGCATTGATGTGGACAATTAGCGACTTTCCTGCACTTGCCATGCTTAGCGGGTGGTCAACTAAAGGGAAGTTGTCATGTCCAGTTTGCATGGGTGAGGTAAAGGCCAAACAACTGAAGTATGGTGGCAAAGTTACCTTTTATGACACTTCTAGATATTTTTTAGAACCGGATGATCCATTAAGAAGAAGTACGAGGTTTGGAAGTGTTGAGACACGATCATGCACATGTCGTCATTCAGGAATAATTGCAAAGACCATGTGTGAGCAAATACAATTCCCCCCTCCAGGAAAGTCATCCAAGAAAAAAGCAAGGGATTATGGCGTGACACACAATTGGACTCACTATTCTCCATTTTTTGAGCTTCCATATTGGGAGACCCTTAGTCTTCGTCATAACATTGATATCATGCACACGGAGAAAAATGTTTTTGACAACATATTTTACACGATTCTTGATGATAAGCAAAAGTCAAAAGATAACTTAAAATCAAGATATGATTGTCAAGAATTACGTGTGCATCGTGAGCTGTGGATTCAAGAAGATGGAGCCAAACCACATGCACCTTATGTGCTTTCGAAGGAACAACTAAATAAGTTGTTCAAATGGATTGACACATTGAAACTTCCAGATGGGTATGTATCAAATCTATCGAGATGTTTGAATTGGGAAAAGAATTGTATTCGTGGGATGAAATCACATGACTGTCATGTTTTCATGCAAAAGTTGTTGCCAATCGTTTGTCGTGACTTACTCCCAAGACATGTGGCGGATCCTATTATCGAGTTGTGCAACTTCTTCCAAGATTTGTGCTCATCTACTTTGAAATACTCAGATTTGGTCAAAATGGAGAAAGATATAGTGAGAATTATTTTCGACCGACAGATTTGGTCGAAAATAGCACAAATGGCGGGAATTTGAAATTGCGGTCGAATTTATATTTTCGACCAAATTTTTAAAATTTTGAGCGGGAAACGAAAAACTTCAAAAAATTTCAAGGAAGAGCACGAAATTTTGGGCGGTCGAAAACGGTCGAAAATAATTATTTTCGACCGGAAATGTAATTTCGACCAGCTTATTTTCGACCGCAGGAAGGCGGTCGAAAATAGGTAATTTCGACCAAATACGGTCGAAAATACCTATTTTCGATCAGAATTTGGCGGTCGAAAATAGCCGCCTTTCTTGTAGTGACAAATTAATTTAGCCATCCATAGGAGGTTGGCTAAAATTATATACAACTGGCTAAAACTTATTATTTTTAGTATGCTAACCCATATTTTAGCTAAGAGTTTTCAATGGTCGGAGATGCTCTTAACTTGTTATAATTAGGTAGGAGTAATGGAATATATATACATATATAACTTAAACAGCAAGTTAATTAATCGAAATTTCATCCTTATCTCGCTCGAGATTTATAAGAACAAATACTGGGGTGTGACTTTACAGGTTTACCTACTGAAAACAAGCTGTCAATGATAAGGCCTCAAAAATCTCAGGCGCATGTGATCAACTTGAACTGGCCAGTAGACAAGTACTAGGATTATTGACACTAGCTAGCTTCCCTTAACTCAAGGGTTACGCTGTCTTTGTTTATTTACAATTGCAGACTTAAATACGCACAATCTATGTATTTTCATTGATCGACAGCGTTGTTGGTATTTTATTAACAACCTAAGTCCTTGTTCCATGTTAAAGAATGTCACGAATTGCTCATAATTCAACACACAAAACAAAATAGTCAAATTTACACTTCTTTATAAATCTGTTGTGCATTAGACTATGATCTTCATCTGCAAAACTACTCATGAAAATGGCGTTCCTTACCAAGCTTAACTTCGTCGTACTTGTATACATCCTCTTCGTAATTTATGGCGCTCAGAACACTTCTGCATCCTCCATTCATCGACGTACAGTACTTTTTCTTCACTCAGTTTATATGGTAGCTAGCTAGTGCCAATATGTTTTACAGTACTTAGCAGAGTGGGATATACCGAGTATATTTGCTAACGTGATTAATTTTTAAATTCTGGTTTGTTCCACAGGTGAGAAGCAAAACTCAAGGTGGTTTTCGGATTGCCTGAGTGGACATAGGAAGTTGGGACTTGTGGACTGTGGAGCTCATTGGTCTGCAAGTCTGAAATCATCAATGTCGCCACCGCCAGCACCTGCCAAGAGAGTTGCAACACGTTCTAAAATTGCTTCTCCGCCAAGCAAATAGTGAATTCACTGACTAGACTTGTACTAGATCAGGCGCGCGCACTTGGATCTTCACAATGCGCATTTTGTATTAATATTTAATTGAAGTTGTGTTGGTATAAGAATGCCAATTTCTAAATCGTGTAATGCCTTGACATTTTATGAAAGTTACGTTGATATAATAATGCTAGTTTCAACTTCTATATCGTTTATTGACTTAATAATAACAATGAGGGCTAAATATCTTTAGTATTATGGAAATTATCTAGAAAATTCAGAAGGGATGAACATTTCTGCGAAGAGTGAAACAACAGACTTAGCATAACAAATCATAACAATAAGCAAGTTTACAGCATCGAACTTTATAATTGAAGGCCGGATTTAAGCCTTTAAGCCCTTTTTAAATCTCAACTTCTCAAAATTTTAAGACGTCGAATTTTTTTATACAATTATATGTATATGTATTTGTTCAGGCTTACGCGTTTTCAGAATAATAAAGGTTTGGTTTACCAAACCTCGCCCTTTATTTATAATTCAAAGTCAAAACTATGGAAGGGCTAAATTATATTGCTTCTGTTCTTTGTATGTCTGTATAAATATAGTATTACATTTGGAACAAGTAGGCTATACATTAACAGTAAAGACTCAAGACCCAGCACAATGGTGAATTCCGCTATTGGGGCCCTTTCTCAAAACATCTTAATATTTTAGATGAGCGGGTTACTTAACATGATATCAGAGGGCCCGGTGAACATGTACAATACATGCATGTTACTTATGGGATCCATAGATTTAGAATACAGGTAATAGCCTGGTGTATTATTACTTAATAATTATATCTCTGTTCCTCTTCAACACAAAAGATGCCAAAATTTATAACAGGAATCTAAATTGTCAAACGTCCACTTCTTTATATATTTGCCATGTATTATATATAGACTACTTGATCTATCTTCGAAAACTGGGATCTACATTGTCCGGCAAATCCAGCAGCAAAACAACAGCCAAGAATCAAGAAAATGGCCCATCTCACGAAGCTCTACCTTTTAGCACTTGCATTTATCCTCCTATCAAATCAAAGTGCTCGGTGCATTACTGCATCCTCACTTCATCAAGGTAAAAAAAATTCATCTTCTTAGCATAAATTTTGTCACAAGACTTGATCCGTTTAAGATCCGGATAACGTCTGTGTACATCTCATCATCCTAAAACCCAACTTAAGGGTGGAATATATCGACTGTGTTTATTTTTTGGTAACAGTACTTATTGATCTATATATGAGTTACTGTATTTGTTGGTAACAGTAAGTTATCCATCGTAAAAAGACTTATTTGTTGTAATGATAATTTCCACAGGTGATAAGCAAAATAGGTGGTTTTTGAGTTGCGGAAATGGGTACAGAAAGCTGGGGCATCTGAACTGTGGAAATGCAGGTGAATCCACAAACATGAGGAAAACTCCTTGGTCTGAAAGCCTTAAAACAGCGTTATCGCCACCACCAGCACCGGTCATGAGAGGTGGATCGCCTTCGGAAGATATCGCACCACCCCCTCCAAACAAATAATGATGAATTTAATGGCCAAAAAATGTTCCATATCGATTGATCGTGTTTTCATCTTTATTGATTATAGGACAATGCAATTGGATGTTCTTGAGTGTTGTAAATTTTATCAAGTGTTTTTATTTTAAGAATGCAATCGACTTGGCTCTTTGTATCATGTATGAACTACAGAGAGCTTCTACATTTATTAGTATAGATCCGCCTAACGAATAACTGATAATTTACGACGGAATCGAAGACTTACGTAAATAGCCAATTTACAACAGTAAAGTTGTTTCGTCATAAATTTAGCAGGCGCATCACTTTCATCTGTGAATTATCTGTCGTAAAAAGATATATCAGCATCGTAAATTATCCGTCGTAAAAAGATTTAACAGTATACGGTTTCTTGGAATCTTAAGACCGTCCGAAGCAATTTATATATTGTTATAGAAAACCGAACCCCATTGACACCTAATAATAGGTTTCTAAGAGCAAGTCCAACAGTGTCCTAGTTGGAGCCCTAAATATAATATAAAAAATAATGTCATAGTAGTTTAGGATATATTATCTTAACTTCAACTCCAATAATGTGCCTTATTTTCAATATATGTTTAATATTTTATTATTAAAAGTTCACTTTCATCATTAAAACATAATATAAAGTAGGACGAGAAATAGAGAGTTGGTCGTAATTTATTATAAAATATGTGATAGGGCAAGGAGAGAAAGTGCCTTAAAAATAGGGCTTAAATAAGTTGTCGTAGTGATATAAAACATCACTAGGACATTAGGACATTGTTGGATTAAGTTTTCTTATCAAATGCCCTAATCAACTAGATTGGCCACCATCGAAAAGTCAAGAAAATTATTTAAATTAGGAAGGTACGCAGGAGACGACTTTGTAATGCAAGTGGAATTGATTATTGCTCAAGTAAATTACATGCACATATACACCCCTGAAAGGTCAATACACTTGTACACTGCTGGGACGAAATCTTCCCCTTTCCTATTCTTTAAAGAAACTTTCGGTTTCAAAGACTCGAAGGTGGTGCATCACTAGCAACTTGGTCCCAAAAGCTCAGAGGTGCAATCACCGGCACCACCACCACTGACCGAGAAACGTGCAGAACAATGGATACATGCTCCTCCACCGCCCAACAGAATTGAATGAATCTCATGACCGACCGGTGTCCCGTTTGCTGTGATTATACTTTCACAACGTCTTAATATCATGTTAAGTTATCGATTCTTGGAAATTAAATTATATATACTTCAACGTATATATGATGTACTCTCTTAATATTACTTCCTGTATGATATACTTAGATGGTATATTATTCACTAGGGTTAATCCACAAACAGATATCTATGAGTATTATATAGAAATTCCGATGAATACTAGTCACTACAACAAAACCGCGTTTTTCCGTCGTTTTTGCTCAAGTAGTAAGTTCAAAAAACGTCACAATTTTTCACATGCGTTGTAAGTATAGTCAAGCGTCATAAGTTATACCTGATAGGACCCACAATTTCACTGAAATAATAGCTAAACTTACTACACATAAATCCGTCGCAAGTTTTCAATTTATGACAGAACTTTCCATCGTAAAGTAACTACCGACGAAGTCCATTATGAACATCCGTCGGAATAACGGAATTTTTGATTTATTTTTTCAATCAATATACTTATATAAAAGAGAAGCGAGGGGCATGTAGGTGGCGCCTCTTACATCGCTCCGTTCTATTTTTCTAATTTTCTAGAATTTTTGGGTGAAAAATATCAAAAATTAGAACTACCTTTTTTAGTTTCGAATATATTAGAAGCAAGTTTCAGAATCTGATTTTGTTTTATATTATTTATGGAATATAGTAGCTTGAAAGTTTTAATCTGATTTTAGTTCAGATTATTTAATTATGGAAAAGAGTAACACACAAGTTTTGCTACACCTATATATACCCGTATAGATTGTAGGGTTTTGGTTCATATAAACACAACCTCCTCTTTTCAATACCACAACCCCTACCTTTTTCTGGTGATAGTTCTCTTGCTCGATTTCTAACTCAGTGGTGTCGTTATTCTGCAACGATAAGTGAAGACTATTTATACAGTGTTAAAAAATAAAGATTGTTGCAAGCAAAGTTAGTTATAGACCCCTACGTGGGAGTCGACAAATCCAAACACGGAAAAAGAATATAGTCTTGAATGATTTGATGGTTGATATCAATAAATTAATTATTAGTGATGTATGTTTGTTGATTATTCTTTTATATTATTTGTTTTGTTCATTGAACATGTTGTTATTGTTAATTTTTATATGATTTACTTTTATACAAGAAAAAATTATTCATGCATAATCTGTTTGCTCCGTTCAAGCAACTTTTAAGTGAAGGTTGTTTATACAATATTAAAAAATAAAGGTCCTTACAAGTAAGGGTAGTTATAGACTGCTATCTCACGGATTTAAGTTAGATGTTTTTGTGCACAATCAATCAAAAAAATTGGAGGAAGGTGACAATGTAAGAACATTAAAATTTTTTAAAAAAAAACACACAAATAAAATTAAGATTCGTCGTGCTTTAAATTGTTAATTATGTATAAATTTATTTTCATTTTTTCACCATGAATTATAGTCCAATTTTGCAATTTTATATATTAGTATTAGTATTACATCAAGATTTTTATAATATAAATTAATTTTATCCTACAAATATTAATTTTGAAACATTAATATACATTCTATAGACAGCTACAAAATTATTTTATGACAAAAATATTAATATTGAATCATTAATATAATTTTTATAGACCGCCGCAACGCGCGGCTTCTCAACTAGTTTAAAAAATAACAAAATAACGAACCTACGACGGAGAAGTAAATCCATCGTAATAACGTACGACGGATATCCAAAATCCTTCGTTATTTCAGACGCGCAAGACTTCCGTCGTAAATAAAAAACTTGCGACGGATATGTTGATTTCCGTCGTAGTGAGTGTTCCGAAAAATATTCTCAAATCATATATAAAATATTTTTTTCATTGGAGAACTAATTAGATGTGTATTTCAAAAATAAGAATCCGGATTCTTTTATGCACATAAATATTACAAATTAATATGCAACACTAAGAATCATATTGGAAAATCTCTACTAGAAACTTTCTTCGATAATATTGTATGTTTCACTTCTTGTTAAGCCGACAACAATCTATACTATAATATAATAAGCCAACATGGGTATAATTTGTCGTCGTACAAAATTTTGGTTTGGTCATGTTGGTTTGGTGATTCACTTTATAACTAAAAGTCTGCTACACCTAGAGTTCTCATAGTCTTACATCTCTAAACAATTTGATATACTACAAGATAAAAACTCCACCATTATACTTTTAAATATAAATTTATAATTAGTTAAAAAATAAAAATAGTAAATTTACTATCATTAATATATATAATTATTATATAATAATTAATAATTAGTTTAAAATTATATAGCCGCTCGTACTTTGCACGGGTTTAAGGCTAGTATTATTAACAAGTAGCTAGAAAATAACTTAATATATACACTTTCGAGTCGAATGTCTGTTCCGTGAATTTTGTATGGCACAAATGAACGCTAGCACTATCGTATTAATATTGTCATCTTAATTAAGCTTGATAATCATAAAGCCTAAATAATCTCAAGCATGTGAGCACGTATTAGCAAGTAATAAGAAACTACTTGGTATTATTCACAGTACCTTCAATTCCCTTGATTCAAGGCTTTCTCTTTCTTTATAATCCACACCTGCATAGCTAATATTGAACGAACTCAAGAACTCAGCAACACATAATTGAGAGAACTCGAGAAAATGGCATTTCTTAACAAGCTAAACATTGTTGTAATTGTCTTGATGCTCTTATCATTTTATGGGGCTCGGATCACTTCTGCCTCCTCACTTCATCAACGTATAGTTTTTCGCTCTACAAATATTTACTTAAACATAATTTATGTAGTAGAATGTGACATGAGATGTTTGGTATAACCGGCCATGTTAGACAATAACGTGGTCGGGTATGACCTTATAGCCGATCATTTTATATGGTCGGTTTTGTCCTGTTTTCTCGTAGTGTTTTGTTTATCTTGATTTATATGTGCATGGTGTGTTGTACAGGTGACGAGAAAAACTGGAGGTGGATTACGGATTGTCGGATCGGACATAGAAAGCTAGGCCTTCTGAACTGTGAAAGCGGAGGTGGTTCGGCAAATATTGACAGAGCTCACTGGTCTGAAAGTCTCAGATCAACACCGTCGCCACCACCTGCACCTATCAAGAAAGATCCAACACGCTATGATTCATTAATTGCTTCGCCTCCAAAGAAATATTGAATCTGATGACTAAATATGATTTAGATCAGTCATGATATATATTCGCTTACATATTTAACAGTACACACCTTGCAAATTACACACATATAGATGAATTTTGCGATGTAGTACTTGGATTGGTATTAATGTATGATCAAGTTGTGTTGATATAAGAATGCAATTGTTTCCAGCTCTCATTTCGTTTAGTGACTTCTGAAAACATTAAAATGGGTTGAGATAGTTTCATGTAAGTTAGCTGGAGTGAACATTAGAACCAGAACGACAGACGATAAACATTTACCTGATTATTTGATCGTAGTCAAAGAAATTAATTAAATTAGGGGAAGGGCCGTAATAATGTAAGCGAGACTAATTCTTATTCAAGTAAACAAGCCTGTATAGACCCTCTCAAAGGTCACAACATAAGGTCACAGCATGAGAAATACTGAATATCCCGAAAAAAATTCAAAACTTTCCCGAAATATTAAGTTTCCAATACATGGATTTATCATAAAAAAAAAAAGTTTCCAATACATGGATGTTAACTTTTTAAATAATTATATGAAATTCGGCATGCATATACATGCATCTCCAACTTAAAATTTATCATGCGTTATGCCATATGTTTGATAAATATTTGAGTAATTTATTTAACGATTTTTCTAGTGGGCACACACTAAGCATCAAATTCTATAATTTTGGTGGATTTTTATTGGTTTATATTTCTTTATAATGGTGGACTCCCCTGGAAATTCACCAACCACACCAATAAAAATCCACCAAACTTATAGAATTTGGTGCTTAGCATATGTTCATGAGCACACACTAGACAAACCCTTTATTTAAAGTACCGCTCTCAAAACATTGTCGAGAGGAAATCTTCCCGTATCATTTAAAGAATTATTTTAATTAATTAACAGACATTAAATAAGATACCTAATTGAAAGGATTGTATGGAACTTAAAACTTCCAAATTTCACGATCAAACTAAACAAAACATCTTCTCCAGCAATATACACAAAAATGTATTTAGATTTTAGAGTGACTCATTGTATTTTAGGATCCTATCGGTAACCACTACACCAGAAGCGGATACTTGTTGGAGATGACCTGTGAGAGCATTCACATTTGAACCCCCAAATCCAACCACATCCCTATAATTTAAAAAAATCTACTAACTTTTGTAAAAATATAATAGTCTACATCCGGAACCCCAAAATAGGGTTTGGTTTTAGAGACTAGAAATAAATCCCCATATTTGGGGTTTCACTATTCATCCCCATACACTATTCATCTTTCATTTCATTATCATTTCATTATTATTTTATTAAATATCAAGTCTTATCTTATACTTTTATGGGGATAGGGATTGAATATGGGAATGGGATGGAAGAAACTTTTAAAAATTTGTAAAAAATTTTGAGGGATTACTGTTTTTAGTAAGTTTTTGTGGTTGGGGATTGGGGGCCGGATGTGAATGCTCTGACATGCCCTGATACCAATTTTTAGGATACTAGTGCTAACTACTGCACCAAAATCAGCTACTTGTTGGAGATGACACAACAATAGTCTTTAATTACAGTGTAGTACTCAGCGCCAAGGTTCGAGTCAGAGACATGCTGGGCACACCCCAACATAATAGTCTAAGTAAAATTCACATAAGGTGAACAGTTAATAAGTGATCATGGTATATTCTGTGCAAATCTTTTTAAAATTTGGTTTGGTTTGTAATTATAATATATATACATGGCATGATCAGTAGGGGGAGAGGGAGATCTGAAACTCAGGGTTGTTTCCGCATTTTATGATCTCATTCAGGTGAAAAGATACGGAACTTGGTCTGAAAGATGCATCACCGGCACCACCACCGACCGAACAATATCCTGCAGTATGATACGATTACAAGTCAAATATCATGTTAAGTTATCAGTGAAGTGAAATTAAAGTACGACACTCTTTCCTTTCACTTTTTCTTGCCGACGACAAATGGGAACTCTTTGATACTTTCGAGTCGAATGTCTGTTCCGTGAATTTCGTATGCCACATTTGAACGTTTGCATTACCGTATTAATGTCATAAAATTAAACTTGATGTTGATAAAGCCTAAATAATCTCAAGAATGCATGTGTGCAACTTGTATTAGCTAGTAGAAAATTAGTACTAGGTATGTGAATTCACTGTACCTTCCCTTGATTCAAGGGTTGCCCCTTCTTTATAATTCACACTTCATAGCTAAAATTGAAACAACTCAAGAACTCAACTAAAACAACTCAAGAACTCAGCAACACATTGAAAGAACTCAAGAAAATGGCATTTCTTACCAAGCTAAACATTGTTGTACTCGTCTTCATCCTCTTATCATTTTATGGTGCTCAGATCACGTCCGCCTCCTCACTCCATCAACGTAATAACAATATCTCAACACACTAGTCAGATTTTTGACTTTTCGACTTTTAGCATCGGTCAAAATAGATTTTTAACGTCAGATATTTTTTGTTATGATATTTGCCTATCCTGATTGATTTATATGTGCATGGTGCGTTTTACAGGTGAGAAGCAGAATTCAAGGTGGTTTTCAGATTGTCGGATTGGACATAGAAAGCTAGGCCTTCTGAACTGTGAAAGTGGAGGTGATTCGGCAAACATGGACAGAGTTTTTCGGTCTGAAAGTCTGAGACCATCATTATCGCCGCCGCCACCACCTGCCAGCAAAGTTCCACCACACTCCCGATCAATCGGTTCACCACCGAGAATATAATGAAATCTGATGACTAAATGTCTTTTAGATAGCGCAAGATATATATAAGGTTACACATTTAACGTACAGCACACACCTTGCAGATCACACATATAGCTGAATTTTCCCTATATTGTACTTGGGATTTTGTATTAATATTAAATCAGGTTGTGTTGATACTTGATATCAGAATGCCAATGTGTCCGGCTTAAAAATGACCTGAGACGACTGATGATAAATCTTTATACTAGATTATCCAATCACGCGCTCAAACCTAAACATATGATCGGTGATGTTAAGTTACAGAATTCTTTTGGCACTTCCTAAGCTATAAATTAAGTTACTCAGACAGCTACTTAATTAACAGTTTATAATAAGTAATCATACATCATTTACAAACATATAGGTTTTTAACTTAAACGCGTGAGGACTCTAACCCTTTTAATATCTTATCTCTCCCATAAGTTCAAGGTTCGGGGTTTTTTGATTAGATGTATATATTTGTTTATGCTTACGCGTGTGTTCAACCAAAGGTTAGACTGTTTCTGCAATCGACTTTCATACATATTCATAACATCTATCACTCTCTCATTTTCTTCTAATCTCAGTCAAGCTACGAACAAGTAATTAATTTCTTAACTCCTCGAGGAGTAGTGTTACATGCACAAAATTAGGTATAAAATTTTGTACAAAATGGCATAGTAATTAAGATGACCTGTTATAAATGACGCTATTACTATATACAAAGCCTCATTCTAATCAAAACCCAACACATGTCATTTTTGTGAAAACGTTTGTATCAAAATTTGTGCATGAAACATTTTTCCTCACCAGGCCAAGACGTACAACAGATGTCAAACGTCACATTCTTTTAATGTCTGTATAAATGTATCAGATTCGGAACATATAGGCAATACAAGTTTACAACATTATTCAAGACTCAGAGACCACAAGAATGGTCTGTCTTGCAAAGCTCAACCTTGTAACATTGATTTTTATCGTCTTATCAGTTTATGCTGCTTGCTGCTCTTCGGCCTCGTCACTTCATCGAAAGGTGGATCTTCTCAACTGTAAAAATGCTGGTGGTTTCGCAAATGCGAGGAGTTATGATATTAGGTCTCGGAGCCTCAAAACCGCACAGTCGCCGCCACCAGCACCTAAGATGAAGAAGCCACCACAACATAATCCACCGCCAAATTAGTATCTATCATGTACTCAAGCTGCAACACAATACATGTGTATATAAATGATCATTATGTAAATGGAATTTGTATTATTGAGTGGTGTTAATAAAAATGCGAATCTCTCCCATTCACACTTCGAATATATTACATGACGTACCGCCAGTGACTGGTAAAATATAAAAACCTAAACGTTGATTTACTTTGAAGAGTTCAAAAGCTGGAAATTTCTTCGAAAGTTTAATATAAAACCCTGAATTGACCTTGTTTTGTCCTGTTAATGCTACATAACTTGCATGTACATGCACGTATAAAATAAGTAATTCGATCCTGAACATCTGAATATTACTATCATGTATTTGACGGAAAAAAATATTGGGCGAAAGAAATCCTGAAATATATATATCTGGCGAAACGAAAGATCCTTTTTTGGCTCTCTCTTTAGCCCTATGTCTCAGCTTATCCCTAGGAGGTCTTCCTCCGCTAGCAGGTTTTTTTGGAAAACTCTATTTATTTTGAGAAGTTAGGAGTAAATAAGTTAATAAAGTGTTTGGAAAATAAATTTAAATTTTGATAGAAAAACTAGCATTCTCAGCTTCTTAAAAATGCATTTACTTACACAAATGGGTCAAGAAACGCAGAAGTCACAGCTAATTCTACTTCTTCAAAACAAACCGGCCTTAATCTTATTGGTTTTGTAATCAGCCTAAATACTCGTTCAAGTCAAACGACAAAGGTTTAAACATAATGACGTCGAAAACGAAAATGTCAAATTTCCGACTAATTTTATATGTCTGTAGTAGGTAACCGCAGTAATATTAGTAGTTTTTCATGTAGTGTTAGAGTGTCGGAGATCTTCAGCAGCAAAACAGAAGCCAAGAACCTCAAGAATGGCTTTTCTTGCAAAGCTCAATATTTTAGCATTTGTCCTGATTCTCTTATCATATTATGGTTCTCGCTGCAATTCTGCCTCGTTACTTCATCGTCAAAGTACACATTTCCGTTCACTTTGTACACTTATTTAACATCCACTAATTATATTTTACCGTTGAAATTGAAGTCAAATATTTTGTGCTACAGGTGAGATTCGGAACTCGAGATGTTTTTCTCATTGTCGGAGTGGGAACAGAAAGCTGGATATTCTGAACTGTGAAATTGCAGGTGATTTAAAGGGGGAACAGGGACAGACAGCCTGGTCTCAGAGCCTTAAAGCTGCAAAGAAGTCGCCGCCGCCACCTAAGCACGGAAAGTCACCGATGGTGGGAGTCCCACCGCCACCCGGTGGCAACACATAATATATGTATCCCGAGACCAAACAATGTACTTGAGCATCGATCATGTTTATATGCACTTTCACAACATTAATACATAAGCACATAGAGATCTATTTGCTATATGTTATTGTCTAGTAGTATTTGTACAGTGTCTGTGGATTAATATTAGTATTATAATTATTAGGTATCAATTTCGATTATATTCTGCGAGAAGAAAGATTTACTCTTACGACTTCAAAAATCTGGGCTTTGCTATATATTGTCAATACTCTGTTGATCAAAGGCTAATGATAGTCGCTGCTTTTCTCGAGATAAGAGGTTTGGGGAGGTTTAACCATGTTAATCATCTATTATTTAAAAAATTATTTTTATTATTTTATGTCAAATTATTTAAATTAATTAATAGACAGTGAGATACCTAATTGAAAGGACATTGTGCAGAAATTTGATTTTTCAAATTAGACAATACAGAAGTCTTCTTCTCCAACAATATACACAGAAATCAATCTAGGGTGAATAACTTTGTGATGGTCAAGTAAAATTTACTCAAAGTGAAAGTACAATTAGTGATCAGCAGGGCGAGATCTGAAACTTAGGGTTGTTTCCAGATCTTATGATCTCATGCAGGTGAAAAGACACGGAGAAACTTAGGGTCTCCAAGACTCAAAGGTGCATCACCGGCACCACCACCACCACCCGATCGAGAAACTTACACCACAATGAACACACATGCTCCTCCACCGCCCAGAAAAAATGAATGAATCTCATGACTGAGCAATGTCCTACTGTATGCTGTGACTACACATCAAAAACCATACCCCTCCGTTCTTAAATATTAGTCGTTTTGACTTTGTGCACGTAATTTGAGGTGTACAAAAAATATATTTCTATGTATTATTTTTCAAATTTTCTTTTTCTGAATATAAATTTAACATCTATATTTTTATTCAAAAAAGAAAATTTTGAAAAATAACATGTAGACGTTTTTATTACACCTGTGCAAAAAGTCAAAACGACTAATAAAAAGGAACGGAACGGAGGGAGTATTAAGTTACCGATCTTCTAAAATTCTAAATATTAGAAAAGGGCTTACCTCAACCTATCACATATTCATTAATGTTTACATGATGCACACAATAATATTACCTCTTTGGTCTAATATGTTTAGATTTTGTATTATAAGTAGGGTTACTCAATGAACATTACACCAACTTTATAAAGATTTCGAGATATACAAGCTAACCGGAAAGCATGATGGCGGGTGCGGGTACAAGAGTGTGTGGCACAGAATATGAAAATTCGGTAAATTTAAAAATATGAGAATTTGAATGTGGAGAACTGATTCGGTAAATATTAATATATATGAATAAAAAATATATGCTATGCATGTATTTCAAGAGTTATATTTATTTTTAAACCAAGTAATCAAATAAATAAGGTCAATATTCTTAACATAAAATATATTTATTTAATAACACAATTATTATATATTATAAGGTGGTTAATTAAGTGATAGAGTAGTCAACTAATTTATAAAAAAAATAATTATTAATAAGAATCTCTTAGCATCCACAAATTTCAAAGAGTATTTAAGTATAATAATAAGATTAATCATTATCAAGAATCTCTTACTATCTAAGAATTTTCAAAAATCGAGTGTGCAGTGCTATGGCCAAGCGAATAACTCCTCATTCGCTAGTTAGTGCACACGGAAATATCTCCAAACCAAGTATAAAATATTTCGTCGGCAAGATTTGATCGAGTAAGATGAGGACCTTGCACACATGAACACCGCAAATTATATAGCAGGACACTCTTACATCCAACAACTATTTTGAGAACTCTACTTGAACAATTTCTTAAATATTACGCCTTTCACTTTTTGTTTATTATAAGCCGACGACTCATGAAATTTTTTTAGTACTTTCGAGTCGAATGTCTGTTCCGTGTTGTATGGCACAAACGATCATGAGTTTCCGTATCATTGTCATATATCTAACTTGAGAAAGATAAAGCCTAAATAATCTCAAGCATGCATGTGAGCAACTTGTATAAACAGTACCTTCCCTTAAATCAAGGGTTACTCCTTATTTATAATTCACACTTGAATAGCTAGAATTGAAACAACTCATCAAGAAGCAACACACTCTGGAAAACACTCAAGAACTCAGCAATACATTCAAGAACTCAAGAAAATGGCATTTCTTAACAAGCTAAACATTGTTGTACTTGCCTTGATGCTCTTATCACTTTCTGGTGCTCGGATCACTTCTGCCTCCTCACTTCATCAACGTACGGTTTTTTGCTCGACGAATATGTACTTATAATTTATGTACACTACAACAGACAGGCCTTTTTACGACTAATGTGTCTTAAGTTATCCGTCATAAACAGGCCTGTTTTGGAGATATATTGTGTATTTGTTTATGCTGATTGATTTATATATGCATGGTTTGTTCTACAGGTGAGAAGCATAACTCGAGGTGGTTTTCGGATTGTCGAATTGGACATAGAAAGCTAGGCCTTCTGAACTGTGAAACTGGAGGTGCTTCGGCAAACATGGACAGAGCCTTTTGGTCTGAAAGTCTCAAAACATCATTATCGCCGCCACCGGCACCTGTCGTTGGAGTTCCACCACATTCCCGATCATCAAATATTGCTTCACCGCCCAGAAAATATTGAATCTGATCACTACATATGTTTTAGATTGCGCACGATATATATACGGTTACACATTTAACAGCAGACACCTTGAAAACCACATATAGATGACTTTCCGCGATATAGTACTTGCTTGGATCTTGTATTAATATTTAATCAAGTTGTGCTGGTATAAGAATGCAAATGTCTCTGGCTTTTATTACGTTTATCGACTTCTAAATCATGTAAATTAGTTGAAAATTTTCAGAAAATTCTGACAATTCTTCGATGAGAGTCTAAATCAAGACCTAAGAAGACATTTTACTACTAGATTGTCTAATCACGCTCAAACTAAAGGATGATACCAAGTTGCAATGTTCTTTTGACACTTTGTAAGCTATCACTCATACCGGTTATATTTATTAATATATTTTAAAATTGATAAACCCAAACTAAAAAACCCTAATTTTCTTTTTCTCTCTTCTCTCTAGCCGCCTCCTCTTTTCATCTCCGACGGGGCTTCCATCGGTTTCCGGTGGAAAGCCCCAAATCTTTTCGTTTGATTGCTAGTTTTTGATTGTTCTTGCTTTTTCATTGAGTTTCTTAATAAATCTCCATCTTCGGGGAAAGTTTTCTTAGATCTATATCACCGAAACTTTCGATTTTCGTTTTTATTCGCTTCCAGAGGCCTTTTTGGATTTGTGAGTGGATCGATTATCTCCTAAGCGTCGTGGTGCAGATCTAATTGTTTTAGTTTGTTTTGATTAAAGTTTGATTTCTCTCCCTGGTGAGAGTGTGTGATTTTTCTCTTCTTTTGTGAGAGTGGTTTGGATTCATAGATAAAGCCTTTCCGGAATTGCATTTGTGGTCGATAGCTCAAACGGAATTTTTGGAAAAGATGGTGAACACAGAGCAAGGATCTATACATGTACCATTGTCAATTTCAACATCGCTTATTTGTCTCATCTTGGGTATGAAGACAGGCATGTTAAATTTTTCTATGTTTGTTCGACTCGATCATTCTTGTAGATGCCGTATGGCCATTATTTATTGAATTATCTCCTTTTTTTTTTCAAAAAAAAATATATTTTAAAATTAGAATCAGTAATGTTCGGTTGCATGACCCTAAATTTTACATATATTCTCAGAATTTAAATCTAAATATATATTTTATGTATCATTGTATAATTTTAAAATATAATGTATAAACACATCTTTTTCATCATAAAAGATCCGCTTGCCTCCAAATGATGATAGTTTTTGGACATACAGTTTTACGATAAAACCCTAATTAATACTGAAAATAAGATTAAGGGTGGTTAGGAGTTGCCAAATAACCAATATCGAAATTAACGATAATTATAGACCATGTGAATATCAAATCAGAGGTTGTGTTTATTTTTTCATAATCTATTATATTATTATTTATTTATTGTATATATTATTAATTTTTAATGAAAAATTTTGTAGGATCAACCATTTCGGTCAACGTTGTTAAAGATGTTTTTACAAGTTCAATTTAACCAATACAGTTGGAAAAACCTCAACTTACTTTAATTTTTTAAAATTACAAATTATAATTATATGAAATTTTTCTAGACTAAAATTTCTCGGACTTTATGCAAGTCGAATTTCGAAATTAGTGTGACAGAATTCTACAACACTGCACTGCACTGCTACAGTATATACGGGAATAAACAATAACCAATTCATTTCGATCGAAACCCAAAACAATTGCAAAAACCGAATCAGAAAACTCTATTACGGGCTGTTTACATCGAACCAGGGCCGTGCCTGAGATTCTAGGTGCCCTGTGCAAATTTAAAATATGTGCCCCAACAACAAAAAAATAATGCATCTCTCTCTCCCAAAAAAAACCTAATTATCTCTAGCTTCTCTCTTGTCGTAGCCGCTTGGGGCTTCCATCGGTTTTCACCGGTGGAAAGCCCCGAATCAGTTAACTACTTTGTTTTATTCGTAGTTTTTGAATAATACTTCTTCTCGGGAAAGTTAGATCCAGAGCCATCGGAGATTTCGTTGTCTCTCTTCCAAGCGGGTGAGTTACAGTTCGATTTTTCTTGTTTTTGTGGTTCTACTCCAGATCTATTCTCGAGGGATTCTTAGATCTAAAACCATCGGAGATTTCGCTGTCTTTCTCCTCCAGTCGGATTTCTCTTGTTTTTGTGGTTTCATCTAAGGTTGTTTTCTCTCCCTGGTGAGAGTTTTGTTTTTCGCTTCTTAATTGTAAGCGGGGTTTGATTTGGTATGAAAGCTTGTATGGAATCGCAGCTCTGGTCGATAGCTCAAACGATAGCTCTATCGGGGCATGATGAAGAGGGTACCAGTAATTCAACGAGAATGCATGAAGCGGGTACTTGTATTTGTACATACATTTTCTTCAAAATATCGTTTAACTGTCTCATTGTGAGATCAGGCGATTGCAATTTACTGTTTGTTCGACTCGATCATTGGTGTAGATGCCGTATGGCCTTTTATTATTAGATTAACACCTTTGTTTCAAAAAAAAAAAAAACAACAAAAAAATAATAGTGTTATATAAGATAATAACTATAATCATTTTTTTATTATTTTAACATAATTAAAAAAAATTAAAAAACTGGAAAAACAAGTACAAAAATAGTAAGTTATAATAATTATAAAAAAATAATAATTATACAAAAACAAATTTAAATGTAAAATATATTAAATTTTGATGTAAAACTTTAACTAACTGATTAATTAATTAATTCTAATTTAACTTTTTCATTGAATATATAAACATTAAATAGAAACATAATTTAAAATAAATTAGATATCGAAAAATTAAATTATCAAAAATAATATAATGCACAAGTTGTCTAAACGAAAACTAGTATTGACCATTGTATTTATTTATTAAAATAAGTAGTCTAAATTACTAATCAAATAGATTAATATTCTTATTACATATTTTTCTTATTAATTTTATTTTTAAAAAATTATTAATTACTTTATCATTAAGACTAATATAGAGTATTTTTTTTTAATTTTGCTAAAATAATATTTTTTTTCAATTTTTAACAATACATACATATACTTGTGCCTCTAAAAAATATGGGCCCTGTTCCGTGGAACAGCCCGCACACCCTCAGGCACGGCCCTGCATCGAACCGTTCCGATCCCGATCCATTTTCCACTATTTTATATATCAACCTCACACTGATCCTCTCTATCAGAATCCAAACCCCATATCAAACCAAAACACAAAAATAATGGCGGGAAACTCTTCAGCGTCAATGGAGCTAGCAATAATTGACAAAAACAAAGCCAATTTGAGCTCAATCAGAGACCTCTACGAAGTCGAGTACTCTCGCTTCTTCACTCCTCATTCTCATTCTCCTGATTCATCATCATCTCATCCGTCTCTCACTCCTCTCCGATCTTCCCGCGGCTCCTGGATCTCCTCCGATATTCTCGCCTCGCTTCGCCTCTTCGCTGCTGCTTTCGATCGGCGCGGCTTCGTTCTCCTCGTCTCTCTCGGTCGCAAAGTTCTCGTAAAATTCTCATTTCTATACACACGGCATTTAATTTTGTGAAATTCTGTTTTGTTAAAGTATCGTGAAATTCGATTTATGTTGTTTCAGTTTCGTAGATTACGTGATCTGTTTTTTCAATATTTTTTGCTAGTGTGTTAATTGTGGTGTTAAGGCGAAGTTTGATTATGTTTAGTATGTTTTTGATTTCTCTACTTGATTACTGTTGTGTTAGTATTTAATGAAACTGAAATTTCGAATTTCCTCTGTTTTGTTTCATGTATTTGCTAAGTTACGTGATTTGTTTTTCGAGATATTTGTATTTTGTGTTAATTGCATTTTACAGGCTTAAGCTCGATTATGTTTAGTGAGTTTTGATTTGTATCGTATTATGTGTCAATTACTGTTATATCAGTGTTTCCTGAATTTTGATTTCCTCTGTATTAGATTTAGTTCAGTCAGACGAGTGTTTTCTTGTTTGTGCTTGAACTATGATTTGCCTAACTACATGATCGATTTTCTCTACTGTTTCTCGTTTTTTGTGATAGCCTGTTTATTACTACTTGTTAATGCTAAGCTTGATTATGTATAGTAAGCTCGAATATATAACAAAGTTCTAGTAAGTTTCTAGAGCATTTTGATTAAGATGTTGATACTGAGCTTGAATGCTTGATTATAACTAGTAAACTTTTGATTCTCCAATTTTACATATCCTTCACAGGATTACTGATTTGTTAAAAGTATTATAAGATTTTAATTTGTTCAGTATCTGTTCCAGAGGTTTTGCTTAACTGCATGATTTGTCTGTTTACATATTTTCTCACTTAGGATTGGATGTTAATTATATTGTTAAGCATTAAGCTCGGTTACTTTGTAGTAAATTTTTAATTTCTTTGTAAGTGTATAGTATCATTTATTAGTTACTGTTATGCTAGAATACCATACAATTTTAGCTCACGTGCACTAGATTAAGCACTTGATAGAGAGTTTTTTTCCTTTTTCATGCCCTGAACCACAATTTCTTTAACTATGTGATTCGGTTTTCTCATTATTTCGTTCTTCTTTAATGAAATGTTGATGACTGTGGTAATGCCAAGCTTGCTTATGGTTTGAATCAGTTTTAGTCTATGTGAGAGATTTTTGTCCCCTCGTTTCTGCTTTAAACTGTAGCCTGACTAAGTACTTGACCAATTTCTCTTTAGTTTCCTCGTTTTTTTCACTATCGCATATCCATCACCATGTCAGGCTAAGCTTGATTGTGATTTGTGCAAAACTGATAATATCTGTGATTTCTGTGCTTAATAGTTTGATCTAAATTCATATAGGTAGTACTGTTTTCACAGAGTGCTACATTATGTTATTTGTGGTTCTTGTATTTACTCTATGACATGATTGTAGATAGAATTTAAACATGTGCTACCCGATTTTGTAATTCTTTTCGACATCTGTAAAGAAACAGATGCACATTGAGTTTGGTGAGTGGGTTTATGTTACTCGCTGGGTTGGTATTTGACTATGTAAGATACTTGTCAGCTCTTTTTCTATGCTCTTCCTATTTGCAGCTGGAACCACTCTTTCTTCCTCTCAATGACTGTATTTCATATCTCTCAGGAAGAGCACTACATCTCAAAGCTGCATATTACATGGCCTCAGGTGTCATGTTTATCTGGATACCCTGCCAGGGGAAGCAGAGTTGTACTCTTAAGTTACAAAGACTCTGCAGGCCAGGCAAGCTGTTCAATATGACATACCTAGTATAATTTGTTATTATATTTTGTGAGGTTACATTCGAAGATGAAACTAGATGACTTTCTTCTCTCTCATCCTCTCTGTTTTTCTAATAAACTTTTGTAACTTTTGCTGAAAGAAATTTTGCACATGCAGCATAACCTGTGTTGTAGAATTTGTTTAGTGGGCAGTCTGTTTTACCTCCAAGGTATTTTACTTGTGTGTATGAATTGATCATCTTCAAGTGCCACATAAATACATAATTAATTAACATTTGATGTTTGGCACAGTTTTACTCACTGATGAACTAATTTAGCATCACCCCTGAGAATGATTGTGCCGGAAGTTGATGAGCTATTGTGAACGGCCAATTGTATTTACAGTGCTGCTAAAATATGTGTTCACTTTTTCTTGTTTTACTTGTTTGCAGATCCATAAATTTGCTCTTCGCTTTTTGTCGGTCTATGAAACAGAACAGTTTATAAGCTCATTAAAGGTATATCTCTTGGTTTTGTTTGCTGTTCCTTGTGTAGATATGTCGGTCTTATGTCAAGTTGAATATTATATCAGTTTTTGTTTGCCATTTTACTTCCTTTCAGTATAAACATGTTATGTTCCTCTAATAGGAGATCTTGGACGATTCAAGTGATGTTGGAGAGCCCTCTAGCAACTTTGGGTCTGCTCAATCACCTCCATCAGAGTGCGTCATTTCAAGTGGATCTCCATATAGGTGAGAAGTTTTTAATCCCTTCGTTGCATATATGTTGTTCTCTCTAAGTAACCTATACCTATGGTCTGTGCAGACCTACCAAGGATTGGAGCCCTGCACCTTCTACAAATACTCAGTCCCAACGAATGTCACCAATTTTGAATCCTGATGCTCTCCAAACCTCAAACCCACCAGAACCCATATATTACAATCCTGTTGAGGCTACTCATCCTAATTTTCCTCCCAGCTTCACATCGTTACTGTTGAACTGTAACCCTGCTGTTCATCAAGGTAGACTGCTACCCATGTAACATCACCATTGCGTCAATGTAGCTTGCACCAGTTCTCTACATTGATCCATTCCTTTTTTGTATGTATATAGCTGCTGCACAAGTGCAGCCATCTCTCTCTGAGGATGCGGATCTGAAAGATCAAATTGCGGTAATTTGTTTTATGCTGAAACTAATATCAGTATATACTAATTGTTTTTCATCTTGATGAAATATTATATAGTCTTTTTCTCATTGACCACAAATTATTCTCCATTATCAAGTAGTAAATACTTGCTGATTGACTTGTTTCTGTACCTTCCTTTTTGTATCCTTCTCTTGGGCAGAGGTATATGGAGGACTCTTCCTTTCAAGGTATGTCTGCATCTTATCGTCCTGGCCACGATTTTCCTAGATAGTAAGGTTATTACTTGGCAAATAAGAATTGATGCCACATTCTTATAATTGCTTTCAGAAGAAGCGAAAATTGGTATTTTTAAGTTATATTCACTTTGGTAAGATGCATTTGCCTACCAACACAACTATTGGGGCATTTGCATCAAGAACGTGGTGTATTTGCTTTATGTTTCAATGTAGGAGCACAACGATATGAATATATGAAAAAGACAAAATGCCTTATATTTATAAAAACAAGGTCGACAAAGATAATCTGTTCATAACTAAATGGTGGCAGAACTATAGTCTGTTCTGAAATATGTTTCTCTGTACTGTTTAAAGTTCTGATTAATCAAGTGGTGTTTGTTATGTCATTTTCAGATATGCTGATGAAAGTACAGAAGGTCTTCAGTGAAATAGACGATTTGACGATAGGCTAATTAATGCAGCCTTCTGCAGCTTCGGAAGCCGTATCTTATGCGCTCTTTCATGACTGATAAACAAACGTTGCATAGATTTTAAGACCACTTTGAGCTGAAGTATCAGAATTTCAATAGGAGTACTTACTCTGCGATGAATAGGATTTGTTACATTTGTAAAGTTTTTACTGTTAAATATATAGTGATACTATGTGTGAGTGTGAGTGTGACTTAAACATCTTTTTATATTGTTTCAAGAGTTTGAGATGATAAAAGGACTAATGTTTTATGCAGTTTAAAAGAAATATTGTCCAGTGCTTGACGCCTTGAGAAATTTATCTTTTTGCTGTTAGAGCAAGTCCAAGAGTGTACTAGTGAAAGCCCTAAATATAATATAAAATATTATGTCCTAGTGATTTAGGACATGTTTTACCAAACTAAACTCCAACAATGTGCCTTATTCTCACAATATGTATAATATTTTATTATTAAAAACTCTCTTTCATCATTAAAGCATAACATAAAAGTAGAGAGAGAAAGAGAGTGTTCATGAGAATTTATAATAAAAAATAAGATAGGGCAAGGAGAGATGTGCCCTAAAAATAGGGCTTGAGGAGTTTGTCCTAGTGATATAAGGCATCACTAGGACATTGTTGGATCAAGGTTTTTCATCAATTGCCCTAAATTATAACTTAGGACATGATATAGGGCATCTCTTGGACTTGCTCTTAGTATTATAAACCGCATGGGATCTTACAAAAGGCAAGGATTTCTTAAGCCGAGGCAAAAAATGATTCACTTGAAAAAATCATTTTCCTGTCTCTATAAATATTATGGTGTACTTATTAGATTTGAAAAATTCAAAATCTCGACATCATTATTTATCATTACATTTATATGATTATTTGAAAATTATTAATTATTAATAATATAAAAGGATTAAAAACACAAACATAACGTATTTAATTAAAAAAAATTACTCCTCTGCGGATTAATACACCGAGTTTAAAATTAAAAAGCTCTCAGACATCTGAGAGCTAGGTTAAAAACCTGTATTATTCCTCCTCCTAACCGTTTCTTACTCCACTTTACAACCGCGTTCAATCGCACACACAATTCAGCTCCAATTCCAACTCCCCCAATCCCAATTCCATTCCCAATGAATTCAATTCCAAACCTCACAGCATAAAATGCCCCTCGATTCCCCCAATTCAAATCCCTCACCAAACGAATCAATCAGATCTCATCATTCCTCCTCCACTGTGATCTGATCCCTTCGATTCCAATTCCAAACCCTAGGGTACGCTTTATTGATTTAATCAAATAATGTCAGGTGCGGCCTCGGCGCTGTTCATTCTCGACATCAAAGGCCGCGTGCTCGTGTGGCGCGATTACCGAGGCGATGTCACCGCCGTCCAAGCTGAAAAATGCTTCACCAAGCTCATCGACAAAGAGGTGAATAATCATATTCGTGTGTTTTGTGTTTGTAATGGTGATGATGATTTGTCGATTTCGTGTTTTACGGTTTTATTTATTGGCTGATCTGTTTGTTTCGTTTTAGCGAAAAAGTGAATCATGCACGTTTATAAGTTAGGTAGCTGTGTTAAGATCAGGCTGCTACACGGAAGATAGTTAGTTAGTTGCTTAATATTAGCTAGACTTTGATGTACGTTTCACGAGGCTTACTAATTTTCGTTGTATGTTAATGTAGTGAGAAGTGATTCATGTGATTTGTAAGTTGACTCTGCAATTCGGATAGGTAGTCTGGTGCTTAATATTAGCTAGGATTGGATTTACAATCTTTGGCTTACTAATTTTATTTTATTCAACGTATCATCAGTGTCATGCTTCTGGTTTGAACTATGCAAATTTCATACTTACGTATTTACTTAGTTTTGCAGTTTTCACAGTTTTGCCTCTGATTATCCCCAGTCTCCACTGAGATTAGAGATGAGTTGTCGATTTTATTTCCACGGCTTGAATTAGTTCATTTTGTTTGTCAATTGTTCTGTTTTCTTTTTCCTTAATAAAGTGAAAAGAGAATCACGCAATTCATTATGTATCAATTGGTTTTTGTGATGGAGATGATAATTTGTCGATTTTGTTAATTATGATTTTTTGTTCAGTTTTTTGGCTGGTTGATCTGTTTGTTCTGTTAATTGGTTAACACGGAGCAGAAAAGCTAATCTGCAATTCATAAGTTGAATAGTTATGTTGAGATTAGACTACGACATGTGAGCTAGTTAGTTGCCAAATATTAGTTCCAATTTGATTTACACGTGAAAATGAAAATAAAGGTGATTCATAAGTTAATCCTGCTGTAGTTCAATTCAAGTAGCTAGTTAGTTGCTTAATATATGCTCAACTCAGATATTTGGATTTAAGTCGATGTGTGTGTGTGTGTGTGTGTGTGTGTGTGTGTGTGTGTGTGTGTGTGGAGTCTTACTCTAGCACAAACCACTAAATACAAACTAAAATTCAAACCAATGCTTTTAAGAGAATGGGGAGTTTGTGGGATCCGAGGACAGACCCCGAGCTGGGACTTGACAAGGCCTATGTGGGGCCTAGTGGGAAGAGGGTGGGGTCAAGTAAGTATTGGCTTTTGAACTTGTCTGGAGCCCTCCAAAGGCCTGTCCGGAGCCTTAGTGAGGCTTTAGTGGACCCGAGGTGGATCGAGCGGGTCCGAGGTGGGTCACGGGTGGGTGATGACATATAGGACTAGTGTCTCTTGGTTTGTATTTAAGGTTTGTATTTGATTATTAACCTATATGTGTGTGTGTCTCTGTGTGTGTGTGTGTGTGTATGAAATTTCATGTCAATTTCACATTTATTTAATTTCAATTATCTGTTAATGCAGAGAAAAAAAGAATCACATGATTCGTAAGTTGACTAATTACATTAATATTACTCTATTATTGGGAGAGCTAGTTAGTTGCTTACTACTAGCTCGAATTAGATTTACAACGGTCTTCTAGAAAATTCTGCCTATGCTTAATTGTCACTTAATGATTTTTAGTTTTGCACTTGCCACTTAAATCGTTGTTAAAGAGGGTTTTTTTCGTCGTATTAACGTGCTTTCTGTTTATTGTGACAGAAAAGATGAAATGTCAATTTCGTTATTAAAGTTTTTTGTGCGTTTTATTGGCTGGTTGATCTGTTCGTTTTGTTTATTCGCTAACCCAGAGCGGAAAAGTGAATCACGCAATTATAAAAGTTGGATAGTTATGTTAAGATTAGGCTATGAGTCTATGACATGGAAGCTAGTTAGTTAATTGCTTTATATTAGCTCAAATTTGATCTAAGTTGCAGACTTTATCATTGTCAATTTATAATCACTTCATTGTTAATTTCAGTCGTCCTAATTGGAAATTAGAATTACATGATTTATAAGTTGAAAACGGATTAGCTAATTAGTTGCTTAATATTGGCTCGAATTTGATATATGTTGTAGCGACTTTATCATTTATCATCGTTAATTTCAGGCTTACTAATTTCCATTGTCTGAAGCGACAAGGAGACTACCATGATTTATAAATTATGACTTGATCCTAAAATTTGAATAGCTAGTTAGTTGCTTAATATTAGCTCAAATTGGATTTTCATTAATCTATCTAAAAAGTTAATGCTTACATATTACAGTTCTTTGTTAAAGTAGCAAAGGAAAAAAAGGTGATGTTAATATTACTTATTGCAATATCATGCTTCCTATATTCACTTATTAACTGACATTTTTACGCTATTTATTTTGGAATTTCATGTTTGCTTAAAGACCACTGATAGTAGAGATGTTTTTTCAAGTTCATTTTTACTGCTTGATTATAAGTGAGAGCCAGTTAAATACTTAAGCTTAGCTCAAATCAGATTCATATTCATCTTTTATATTGTCGAATGTATGTGAATTCCACTGAACTTCTTGCTACTGGCTGTGATGTTTTGATTTAGGGAGAACCAGATACACAGAATCCAGTTGTGCATGATGATGGCATAACTTATATGTTTATACAACACAATAATGTGTATTTGATGGCTGCATCGAGGCAGAACTGTAATGCTGCCAGTATATTCTTATTTCTACACCGCGTAGTTGATGTAAGTGTATATTCAAGATTATTTATTTCACATAATGAGTGGACTGTTTTATCTTGTAGTTGATGTAATTCAGTTTCAATTGTTTGTTTTGGTGACAGGTATTTAAGCATTATTTCGAGGAGTTAGAAGAGGAATCACTTAGAGATAATTTCGTTGTAGTGGTATGGTAAACTATTATTTTATTTACTGTAACCTTGATTATTAGTACTATATATAGAGAAAAAGGTAAAAATTGTGTGGATGTTATGGCGCTGATACATATTTTGGTATGTACAGTATGAGTTACTTGATGAAATGATGGACTTTGGTTATCCCCAATATACTGAGGCGAAGATTCTTAGTGAGTTTATTAAGACTGATGCATACAGGATGGAAGTTACACAGAGGCCCCCTATGGCAGTGACAAATGCAGTGTCATGGCGAAGTGAAGGAATTCGTTACAAGAAGAATGAAGCAAGTCATTTTATGTGTAAATATATCTTAACAAGATTTGGAAGTAAATTTGGCCAGAAAATAGTTAAGAGTTTTTTTTTGCTCTACAGGTATTTCTAGATGTCGTTGAGAGTGTTAATATACTTGTAAACAGCAATGGACAGATAATCAGATCTGAAGTTATTGGTGCATTAAAGATGCGAACATATTTGAGGTAAACTTTATGCTGAATTCTGATATTATTATTGAAAAAACTGTCCTGGCTTCTGTTGTTTGATTATGTTTTTAAAATTTGGTTGACGCGGGTGTACGTTGCCAAGTGTAAGGTCTTATTGAAATTAAAAAATAAGACCTTATTTGGTGAATGCATATTATGATATGCTTACTGCTTGCAGCTAGCACTGGTTTTCTTTTTCAATATTGCAATATGAGACCACTGTTCATCATTTATATTATATATTCTGGAACAAGGGCAGTTTTTCTATATATAAGGAAGATCCACTCTGTTAACACGAGTATTGACAAAGTCTATCTTTACATGAATGGATCTATATTATTTGGGAGTGCTTAGCTATAAGTTAACCTTTGGATTTCATTATGCTTATATGAGCTATTGCTCTTCTATTTAAGCGTTGTAGTCCAGATGGCAACCGACACCCAAATATTGTGATCTTTTTATGTTTTTGCTACTCTAAATATGTATCGTCACTTAACTGATTTCCTCTGTTTCTATCTATCGCAGTGGTATGCCTGAGTGCAAACTTGGGCTAAATGATAGAGTTTTACTAGAAGCGCAAGGACGAGCAACCAAGGGAAAGGCCATTGACTTGGATGATATCAAATTCCATCAGTATGCCATTCACTCTTTTTCTAAGTTACACTTTATGTTCCTAAAATTGTTGTAAATAGTTTTGTATGTATCATGTACTATGAGTATATTGTGTTTAAATCCTTCATTTTCACATTGCCTTATATTTTTTATTGTTGCTATCTGGGGATAAATACCATATTTGAACAGGTGTGTGCGTCTTTCTCGATTTGAAAACGACCGGACAATATCATTTATACCCCCTGATGGGTCTTTTGATCTAATGACATATAGACTTAGCACTCAGGTATACCTTGTAGACACTATTTTCCTTTGTCGCCCTTTTGTTCTTATCTTCACCTTGTAGCATGTTGTAATGAAGGGTTGAATTTTGAATTCAGGTTAAGCCTCTGATATGGGTGGAAGCTCAAGTGGAGAGGCATTCTAGAAGTCGTATGGAAATCATGGTAAAAGCGAGGAGCCAGTTCAAGGAAAGAAGGTATCGTTTGTTTCTTTGGCACACAACAATATCTGTGAAGTCCTAATTCCAAGGCCTGCTGTATGAGCTAGTTTATGATTGCAGCACTGCAACAAATGTTGAAATTGAGTTGCCTGTGCCATCTGATGCCATCAACCCAAATCTACGAACATCAATGGGATCTGCTTCTTATGCACCTGAAAATGATGCATTGCTTTGGAAAATCAAATCATTTCCAGGTGGTAAGGTAAACGTTAGCTATAGATCAGCTATATATCCTTCTTTGATATATATAATTTGTTCTTTGTGAATATCATCTGAATGTTTGATTTTTTTGACTAGTGTAGGAATATATGTTGAGAGCAGAGTTTAATCTTCCTAGTATCACAGACGAAGAAGCAGCTCCGGAGAGAAAGGCTCCCATACGAGTGAAGTTCGAGATACCATATTTTACTGTTTCAGGAATACAGGTGTGTCCTCATGCATATGTTTTACTGTATCAATATAGGGAACGCTTGGATGTCATATTTTCTGGTTCCTTCTGTTCCAGTTGCAACAGAATTTTATTTGCCTTTTGCACCAACAAAAAGTTATATAACAGAAAAGCCTGTTAAGCAGATACATCCTCCTCCTGGAATTGTTTGTATATCAGTGCCAAGGGCCTGTTATGCAAGTCTTCAGACATATATGTAGAATAATTATTAAAAAGAAATTTGGAACTTCATACAAGTATGTTATATAATATTTTTTCGATTGAAATTGGTTATTAACTTGCAGGGCTTTATTCTCATAATCCCTTTATACATTGTGTTCTTATTTTTTCTACCTAAATATATTAGATCCGGGAATTCTGCTTTATTTATTTATAAAGTTGTCTCGTATCTTATTGTATCAAGACAAAAGCTATTAACTTTTGGAAAAGTGATGACTAATTTGTACATCAGTGTTTTAATTTTTAAATCTTCTTATTAACTCAAAATGATGATTTGGTCAATAAACAAGCTGAGGGAAATTCTAGAGTGCTCATCTTTGCGTTGTAAAAAGTTGTTAGATGTGAACTAGAGTTTTGATGGAGTCAAAAGTGTGCGAGCTCAGGTAATTAGGAAGAACCATTCACAAACAGTGCCAATTTAGTATGATATAACTCCAAGAAATTCCGTGTATGATATAACAGTGCAAGTATGCGACTCCTAGTGATTGAGTACATTGATTTGTATGCCAACTTAGTTTTGTAGCTTAATGAGATGACTGCATTTCGTTTTTATTGTAAGAGATTTTCAGAGAGTTCACGTAGATTATCTGTATATGTAGGCATGTTAGGTCTTTTCTTATACACTTTAGTCCTGTAGCTAATTATATCGTGGAAAGGGGAGCGATGTTGTTTATACATATTGTTTAGTTTTTCCAAGTTGGTTCTTATTGTTTTCAACCTGTTTAATGAAAAGGTATCATCTGTCTCTCTCTCTATAGCTATTGTGTCAACTATAAGAGCTTTAGTTGGATATCTCATATTCGAGATTCATGACAATATTGGGGTTTTGTAGGTCCGATACCTGAAGATCATTGAGAAGAGTGGCTATCAGGCTCTGCCATGGGTGAGATACATAACAATGGCAGGTGAATATGAATTGCGACTCATGTGAAAGCCACTTTATCCCAGAACGTCACGATTCCAGAAACTATCAACCTGGTCTCAGTATTGTTATACATAGGCTTCCAATCATCTGGAAGCAGGGAGTTGCTTGTTCTTACCTGAATTGGTAATTTTTCCAGCACAAAGTTTACTCTAGGGCGGGGTAATTTTTCAGCACAAATTTACTCCAGGGCAGCGCTTTTTGTTACTTTGCTTAACTGTTGTCTTTTATCAACTACAGGTTTCTAAGATTTTCATGTATAATCAATCAAAAATTTGTACTTTTGTTTTCTTGTTTTTTTTTCCATGTCTCTTCTTTGAAATATCCCCCGAAGGGCTCATATCATTATTTTTTGAATCAAATGATGCTTGTAATTATATACCTGATTTGGCTTAAACTTTAGTTTGAATCCAATCTTGTCAAGTTATCAATATATATGTTCCTTTTGTTCTTTGTTTGCACATGTGTACCTTCAGAATTGAAACAGTTCATTTCATATGCCGAAATTCGGTTTAGATTGATAAATTCGAAGTCTTTTATCTTCATTTTGCTTCAATTTCGATAGTACTCCTGTTTTTAATTGTTTGTATTTCGACATTTCGGCACATATCTGAAAATGTTTTGACTACATAATTTTAAAATTTCATTGTTAAAAATTTTCTTTCGAGCAAGTGCTAAATCTTTTACACAAAAAATAATCTTTTTTAACTATGTAATCAAAGCAAGCACTTTAAATTGTGCATAATATCCATGTCCGGAACTAAAACTAAAATTTTAACTTAAAAGAGGCACAGAAATGTATATTCAGAACTCGTAATCTAAAAACAAATGTTATTTAGAGCACTTCTAACTTTTTAGTACAGGCTATTGAGATCAGAATACATGATAAGACATACAAAGATGTTCTAAACTCGGAAGCAATTTCTCTTTACTAAGCTACAGAATAGTTTTTTATGTCCTAACCTAGAATGATAAAGAAGAACATGCAATATACACCTCAAAGTTTGAAGAGGCTAAACAAGTGAACAAGTTTCTGCGATATGCATCTATCTTCTCTTTCTTGTGGGGGGGTGCTAAATTGCTAATGGTGCACTTGATTTGGTAATGTTGGCGGAATCCTTCTGAATGCATGTTTTCTGCACCGTTCAAAGATGCTATCATATATCAGATCAAACTGAACTCCTGCTCTTTCGCGGTTCACAATGAATAGAATGTGATCACCTTCAATGATCTTGTAATACCTGAAGCAGAAGAAAATGGCATATATTCATTGTTAACGCTTTACTTGATGAAATGTGACAGTTTCATACAGGAATTATCTAGTTGCAGTACAAGCAAACCTCAATAAATCAAAAAGCTTGCAGTTAAGCCGAATGACCTCTAAGTTTTCTAATAAAAGTTTCTACATATATACTACAGTCGGAATTTTAATAGCTCTCTAGAAAACCAAAATCATATATCGTAATGCAGCACTTAAGAAAATTCAATATCGTACAAGCAAACCTCAACTAATCAAAATAGCTTGCACTTAAAACCAAATGACCTCTACGGTTTCTTTCAGAAAATTCTACGTACTACAGAAGTCAGAATTTTAATAGCTCTGTAGGAAACCAATATCATATACCATAAGGCAGCACTTGCGCGTTCAAATAATTGACTGAATATGGAAATACATGATATATTTGAAACACAAAATCACATCTAAGAGATAATTAATCAATATACAGAATTTTCTTTTTCAGCTCACATGACAGAGATTTGATTTGGAATTTTGCAATCATATAAATGGAATTTAACAATCAAATGAAGATTTAAGTCATATGGAAAATACCAGATGCCTGGTTGCAAGGGGTAGCAGTCGGAATCATTTGTAACTAGGCGACTTGGGTGTTCAACAGGGAAACGAGGGTGTGTCATTGATATTGTGTTAAGAGCTCCATCATTTTCCCACCAATCTTCATCCCTGACAATGTAATTGCCTTTAATATGAAACTTGACAATGTATAGCTTTTATTATGTTTTAAATGTGGAATGAGTAACATATTTGAACAGCACCAACACTTTAATGATTGCTCACCTGTAGCCTTTGAATGGGGGTGCTACATCAGATGGATGACGCCATTGACTCATCTGTAGAACTCTGATAAAAAGCAAAGGGTGAATCCCAAGTATGCCAGATGGAACGGTACCAACTCCCATAATTTTCCTAGTTCGCTTAGTAGCATAGCTAAAGTAATAAGTATCAGGAAATGTAGATAAATGGCTGTTCAGTCTCAAAGATCCCTGGAGTGTTAGATCAGGAAGAATCCAATCTCCGGAAGCAAAGGGACCAGAATTCCCCAGAAGACAATCAAAAAGACCCCGAATACCCATTTTCCTCCATGACATGTTGTAGTGATCAAACCCAAAATTATAGTATTCCTTTATCCAAGGGATGTCAATCCAATCATAAATTATAGCTCCCACTCGACACCACTGAAGCAAACATAGAGGTTTCAGTGACCTCCCATCTTCTGGTCTGGAAAAGGTTGTACAAACAGCCGATCAAATTTAGGAATCAAAAATCATATGGTGGTGGAAGGAACCTATAAAACTGTTTACATGAATAACTTGCAAACTTAAGAACATATAAAGACTCTAATTCCAGATTAATTGAAGGTAAGATCTATTTGATCAATATTTAAGCAGTATTACACAGAACGATAAATCTTTAAATTCACATACACAGAACGAAAAAATATTATGTTCGAGTAAAGTAAAACTTACTGTATTCCATCTAAGTAAGTTCTTGTAGTTCCATTAAAAGCACCAGATAACGCTGTTATGCTCAAGACCCACTTATCAGATGTGCTTTCATGTCCTTTAAAAGCCTGAAATAAGCGGAAAAAATTGGTTATCCAGCTTAATTGAATTGATCATTTAGAGCAAATTAATATGAGATAAGTACTAACCTTGTCCGCAAGCATCTGCTGCAAAACACGAGCAACCTGCGCGCCAGCTGAGTGCCCGACAAAATGAATAGGATGATTCTCATCCCATTCAGGATAGTGTCCTGCATACCATTTACATCACGCAACATCCCAAGTAAGTAATCACAGAAATTAATATCCAGCTTACCAAAATCTGACAAACAAACTTAATTAGTTAAAAGATTAACCTTTTTCGTAAATTCGACCAAACTGAGAATGCCCACAAGCCTTGCTGTGTTCTTCCCCATAATCAACTTGCCCCCCTTTCAAATAATAAAACAGTTCACGTGCCCTGCAACCCCAATTCCCTTTGATCATTTAGTAGACTAAACAAAAGTAACCATAAATATAATAAAACATACATAAACAGAAACAGATTGACAAACATAGATAATTAACAGTAAGACTCACCTATCATATATGCTTGTTAATGAACCAAGATCTGGCACTAAAACTCTTTCATCCTTCTTCTCTGCCCCAGCAAAATATGATAATCCACCCAATCTCTGATAAACAAACATCACAGTCATCATAAACAAAAACCACCAAAAAATTCATTTTCACAGAATGTTCATATTAAAGAAAAAGCACAATCTTTAAAAAGAAATTAGCGGAATTAGTCCAGGTGCACACAAGCTGAACCAGACACCCGGTATAACAAAAAGAAAACATGCCAAGAGAAAATTAACAAAAATCAAGACATACCCCTTTACCAAACCCGAAGATTCCATGAAGCAACACAATGGGAGGCAAATCATCATTAGATGTCAAGACTTTAGAATCATCATCAACATTTGTGATCTCTTTAACATTTGAACCACCATGATTATTATAAATCCATTCATTCAAGGATTGTGAGAGATCACCAGCCACAGCTGTGCTAAATATATAAAACCCATATGCAATATGCACCACAGAACTCACAAACAACTCTACAAATTGCAGAACTGCAACAGATAATCTAATCATTTGGCAACAAATAATCCAACCCACCCAATAAAAATCAAATCTTTCTTGTTTATATAACTCAGAACAGAGCCTTCTTCTTGGTTCTTGAAGAAGGATGTGCTGCAGAGCTAAAGATCACAAATTTATCAGAGAAAAATGTGTGTTTCAAGAACAATCAAAAATTCAAAACCCTTTGTGAAACCCTTTGATTTGAGAAAATGATGAGACCCTTTTGATCAAAATTTGATCTTTTGGTATGGAGAAATTGATTTCCTCAAGTTTCTCGTGGCTTACCTCACAAGTGACACAAAACAAATGGAGAAACTCTTATTTATATGTGTGAGTTGTGTATCATAATTCACAATAATATGTAATGGGTTGATGATACGCATGAGAAAAAAGACTCGAGTTGAAGCCTTGAAGGTGACTTTCTTGGTCCAAGTCATTGTGCTATACTTTAACAAAAAGGGTCCCACAATACAAATTATAATGATGAATCAAACAAATTATAATAATGAATCTAAAATTGTATTTTATCTCCTCTCAATTGTTTGCGTTTTTTTGGGGAACATATTCGACACATATTTTTATATTTTTAGAAATTATAATTTTATAAATTATTTTTAGTAAAAGTATAATAATTAATTTTTTTGAAAATGAAAATCTAATAAAAGTATAAAACTATAAATTATATACATCTTAAAATACGTGTGAAGTAGCCCATTACTATAAATAAATGAGAGAGGAAGGAAATATAACATTATATTAACTTGATTTTGAAAGTCGGATCAATTATTATTATATATGAATCTAATATTGATACATAAATCAAATATGTTAGAAAATGATTTTTCAAGGGGGCGTAGAATGGAAAAATATAAAAAAGTTAAATTGCCTCGTATGAGCATTTGTCTAGAGAAGGCAGCCTCCAGCAATAAAAATTAAAACATCATGTGGGTCCTTTAAAACAACTAAGCTTAGATTATTCGGACATAATCTGATTAGTGAATAAAACAGCGCCGTGTGGTAGTACAGTTTTTGTAATAAAACAGATTAGTGGATAAAATACAAAACCCTTAATGACTTGTTAAGTTGTTTTGGTGGAAAATCCTAGAGATTCCCTTATCTAATTTATAAGAATTAACGTAGGAGTATAGTTTAGTCATTATCTTTTAATATAGTACTAGCCTTTAACCCGTGCGAAGCACGGGCGGGTATATAGTTCGTAATTTATTATTTGTAATTTAAATTTTAAAATCATTTTATTAATATTTTAGTATTAATGAATTGAATTTTAATTATGTAATGGTTATATTGAAATTGAACACGTTAAAGTTTAAAGGAGTTATATGAAGGTTCTTGTTAGAAAAAGATATTCAAAATTATATATTTATAATTTTATTTATAACATCATTATAATTTTTTTAATGAAATATTATATGATAATGTATTGTTATGAGTGTTTTTAGTATTTGAAACTGTTTATAATACTAATAAACTCCACATTTGTAGACTTATAGTATCAAAAGGAGAGTACCAAACCAAAAAATATAACTAAAACCTTGGATTACAAATTAATAGATTATTAAACTAAAAAATGATTGACCTCGACTAAGCACTCATTGTCCTAGCATGAAATGATTCTGTAGTATATTTTAGATACCAACCATTATATTCCATATATTTATTTGATCAAAATAACTTATTATTTCCCTGACAAGAAAAGAATAATAACTTATTACTTTAACTTTCCACACAATTCAATTTCAAAATGAAAGAAACAGATCGCTTACTATTTTAGGTGAAATGATATTCAAAAACTCTCAAGAAACGTTGGCAATAAATATGACAAAAAGTTGTGATTAATTACATAATCTTTGTATCATAATTTGTCTAATTGATTAAATTTTTGATTATCTAATTAATTATCTTATCATTTCTTTATCAATCCGATTAGTTTTTATTCTTTAACTCTCGATTAAGTCTGACTTTCGTTTTTTAAGATGTCGATCGACAACTAACAACTTACAAATTGAGAATTAGTTGAGGGTGAATTAGACTTTCACATAACAGCTGGGTGCTTCCAGGGCTTTCTATATGGTCCAAGTGGAGTGAGCTGGATCTAAGGTGTCAAGATTCTTCCTTGCCTTATCCAGTCAAACACTCCGTGGTCCCACTTTTTTATCCGCTCCATTTCTCTTCCTTTCGCAATTTGCAGTCAATTACCAAAATTACTGTCCCTTTTAAGAAGAATCTCCACTTAATTGCAAGAATTAAGCGGAGTTATTTCCCATATTGTCTGTACTAATTAGGTTCATTAACATAAAATCATTTAATATGTATAGAAGGTAAAAATGTATTTTGCTTGTAAATGAATAAAAAATAATTTGTAGATAACTCCGGTGGTTAAGAGTTTATTTATGATGTCCGAGATTCTGGGTTAAAATTAGAATAAAATTTGGGGCAATGCTATAGACCTCAAAAAAAATTCCCAAAAATCTTTACCAAATGATGTGGCAAACAAGTGGCTAGTTATGATTGGGTGATTGATGAATCTGCAGGGGGTCTTATTATTATGAGAGTGAATCCAGCCAATTAGATTTGGACACATCATTAGGGAAAATTATTTGGAACAATTTTTTGGGGTCTCTAGCATTTTCCTAAAATTTGAAGTACTTTTAGATATGAAAGACATTTTCTTCAAAGAAGTTTGAACATTTAAAAGAAATTATGACCATTTCCTCAATTATATATATCCATGCTGTCCATACTCTTACACATACATAAATGTATGTATAAATGATGATAATGTTTTAATGATTGTCCATCTAATCATTTTCAGTGTTTAATAAAAGAGGATGTGTAAGTAGTTAGGAGTTATGAAATTGGATCCACCCATGTTCCTCTGGCATGGCAACTCCCACCGCCTACCTTTAAACACCATCTCACGTCATAATTTATATTGATTTCATCGAATTTGTTTGTCGTTTGCTTGTTATATTTGTAAGGAAAATACTAGGGACCCCAAATATTTATCCCAAAATTTTTTCTCAAATGACGTGGCGAAATCTCATTGGTTGCACTCATTCCCATAATAATGAGGCACCCCTGCAGATTCATCAATCACCCAATCAAATTTCGCCCCTTGTTAGCCACGTCATTTGGTAACAAATTTTGGGGAGAAAATTTGGGGTCTCTAGCATTGCCCTATTCGTAACTGTGAAAATCAGTAATCCGATTGACTTGTAATCGTAAAAATCTGAAATCGGAATTAATCAACCAACTTGTAATATAATCAAAATATGCGTACGATTGGATAACAGAAATGGTTAGGAGTTTATATATCCTCTGTCAGCCCAGTCCTAAATAGTAAGACTATAAGTTATATTAGTCAAAAAAGAATGTAAGCAGAATATAATCAATAGATCGATAATATAATTTTAAAAAATTAATAGATTTTTTTTTTAAAATACTGATTATATCTCATTCAATATAGATGTTTGTTATGATATAGTATTTTATAATAATATTATTTGTAATTTTTATGTTTTATTAAAGAGGTCATTCAATTTTATCCATTCAAGACAATATTCATAGAGTTTCATGTTTATATGATGTAGTTATGTGTGCTAACATCATACATTTGTTTATATTTTTTATTTTCCTATATATTGACATTTACAATAGACAGTTAAAAAAGAATTATACCAATCACATAATTTTGTAGATTCCGATATTTGTTAGAATTTTATGACGGAAGAATCCGAATTAAAAAATTCAAAAACTAAATAACATGAACGAAGAATTTAATTTAAAAATCTAGACAAAAAGCTGAATAATAGATTAATGTATCAATTAATTTCCCCTTCCATTCGCATGCCATTGTTAATAAGTGTTGTTAGGTGACAAGCACATGCTGGTGGTTGATCACAATCTCAGCCTCCGTTATAAATTATTGATTCTACATATTTAAAGCACACTTGGAAAACCCCGAAAATTTTCGAGATAAAATTCCAAGGCAGGCTAGCTAGTCTTGTCTGTTGGGAAATGCTTATAGCATGCATAGTTGTAATCTTGTGAATGACAATTTGATGGAGTGTAAACTTCGTATGATTTTGACCCTTAACTAGTTAACTTCCCACCAACCTAACAAACCCATTTTCATCCAAATGGAAACAGATGATGCATAACACCAGGTTGTTTATCCATCTAGCTGCTTCCTGCTACCATTCCGGATTTTAGAACCATACCCGAGTCGGATACTTGATTAAAAATATATAAAATTTGAGCCGTGTTAGGTATTCTAGATAAATTTCTCAAATATTTATCAAATGATGCGGTAAATCCCTGGCAAATTTTAATTTGAAGATGCGTATTTATGCACGCGGTTCCCATATTATTATTAAGAAAATTACAATATATATATATTGACAATTCAGCATTTGAGGACAAAATTTGGGTATCTACCATTTTTCATAAAATTTTGATTAATTTATTATATATACTTGTTTGACAAGATTTTAATACTGGTGAACCTGGGTTATAGATGAGCAGGAGCTTCGATCTCCTCATTTTTGTTTAAATTGTGATTTATTTTTTATACTGTTAAATTATTACTATCGTTGTATGTATGTATTTTGGATTTTGTGTTTAATTAGTTACCTGTGTGTTTCTTTTGAGCTTTCTGGATATGATGGCCTATTGATGATTTCGTTCAAATCCAATGGGCCGGACAAAACTAAGGCCCATGTCGGACAAAACTAAGGCCCATGTTTTTTGGTACTGCAACATTGCCGAAACCAAAAGAAAAGAAAATGGATCTGTTTTACTTAAATCCACTAATCAGTTATCAGTATAGAGTATAGACATGGTTGTCTTCAGTAATTCGTACGTAGAAATATGTACTCCTGTTAACAGTTTTCTTTTACATTTATACCACGTATTTTATGGTACATATAATTTATGAAATTATATTATAAAGTAGTCTTGAAATACATGTGAAGTCCCGTTTCTAAGGTAAACAACGGCCATAAAATCATGGGGACAGAGGAAGTATACGTTTTCGAGTATACCTTAAGACTGTGTAGTTGTCTTGTTATTTCGAAAAGAACAATTTATCATCAGACAAGTAACAAGTTAATGTTTGGATTCTGTCACTGAAAATTCTGGAGTACTCGAGAGAGATATTCATGAACGAAGAACAATGGCGGATAGAGGTGCTGCAGATTCGACTAGATGTAGACTTGTAGTAATTTAGCGTCGATTTGTATTCAGCATACGAAGGCTCAACTGGAATTCCTTAAGAAAAATTAGTGAAGAGAAGTGGTTTCAAGGTTTGTCAGCATCAGTTCCTTGCAACAATAAATGATTAAAGTAGAATTTGGTTAAGTTGTTTATACTAATTCATAGCCTATTCAAAACCCGACGAGAGTATATATACCATTAAACGGGATAAAAAATACAGAACAAAAAGCAATATGAAATAAATTTGAAAATATAATCCATGAATAATAATTGTAGGACATGAGCAATGAGGCTGTAGCCTGTAGTTAAGGAGCTTCTGCTCGAGAGAAGAGCAGAAGTGTTTGTGAATTACTGTCTATTCGTTCAGTCGTACAATTGTCAAGGAATGTTGACTAATATAAGATCATGTGTAGTCACGGGTTAATTCAGATCTAAAATACTTTCGGTATAATGGTACAGTGTTTTTCTCCATCCATTTGATATCTGTTGAATGTATTTTGCCACATCATTCACCGAGTCATATAAGAATGCATCCCGTTGATACCAGATTCGCCGATTATCACAAGGATATTTCCATCCAATGAGTTCACCGGTCTTCAAACATCCGACTATATAATCTAAACATTTAACAGTCATTTTCTTACACCAATAACTGCCATCAAGCAATGTGTAAATCATGCATCCTCCTTGATTAAGCCTATAGCTAAGGGCAACATACTCCTTAAACTGCAAAAGGCCAACCTCAATATTGTAATTTCCCCACCGATAGAAAGGCAACAAAGAGAGATCATCATCAGGCAACTGAATCGTGCAAAATTTCAGGCTATGCACATCAAAGGAAAGCACCACAAGCCCAAAGTCAGCAAGGCTCTTTTGTGCTAACCAATAAATCGATCCATTCACAGTCACAGTACTTACTTCACGATGGGGCTTATGAAAAGGTCCGATATCTAACTCCACATTGATTTCCTTCCAACAATTCTCCTTCAGTGATTTTCTGTACAATCCTCACAGCCTTGTAGTCACTGGTCGCATGATCAAAACCAAACCCGAAAGCAACGCTATCAACATCAGAGTTTTTATCAACGGTGTACTTGTATCCAGGCATGTTTTTCACTTGTCTAGTAACGGGGTTCCAAAGATATAGTTTGTTGGCTTTGTCAGCAAGGCAAAGCAAGCCGTTACATGATCCAACAACATGACTCAATTCGTCGATAGGGCGGTTCAATCTTATAGACCTGTCGATGGTTACGTCGATGACAGAAAAAAAGTGATAAAATTCATCGTAAGCGATGAATAAGTCGTGATTATTGGGGTTGTTTCTTGTTCTCGCCACGTGCTGTTTTACGAAATCAGGGTTTGAGGTGCGGGATCTCCATGATTTGCATACTGATTTTCAACGGAGGAGAGATTTGACAGGTAGTAGTAAAAGAATTTCGAGAAAAATATCTTGGGGAAGATTATCCATGGGTGAATGTCAAGTCGTCGTAAAAGGGGTGTTAATACAGTGCTAGGGTTTATGTTAGAGCCAAAACAAGGGGAACACGGTTTATATGGTCCGTCTCAAATGATAAACCTTGTTTTTATTTGATTAGTCAAACACATATATACTATTTATACTATGTTTTTTATTAATCCTGAATTAATCAATTTTCCTTTTTCTTAAAATTAATACAAATAATGAGATACATACCAAAATGACTCTGTTTAATTATAATGTGTTCTGAAATAGATACCAACCATTATGTAAACTTTTATTTTTTTTTGGCAAATATACTTATAGCCTTACAAATGAGTATACTAAGATATTCCCGAGTGAGTCAGGACCTGCAACCACAGACGATAAGCTCTTTTAAGCACTTGCTATGTAACCGTGCTCATATAACTCTTTTAATTAACTCTAAACACGAATCATCATCTAAATTTTTTTAACTCCAACATTATCAACTCCTAGACAAATATTAAGCCGATACTAGATAAATTAAATCATATATTTTTTCTTAAATAAAGAATATCAAATATGAAAAATGTGATGTAAAATTAATAGGAAAATAATTCATCACATATTAACATCAAAAACATTTACGGATGTTGTTCATACTACCGATTTACAATATAAAAACTACATTTCTAAGACAAAATATAATTATCAACTAATATAATTTAATCAAATTTCAGTTCATTAAGTCTTACAAAAAAAATTCAGTTCATTATAATAGTACTTCACACACAAAAAAATTATAGGCATCTAAAAATACTCGTTCCGGAAATACGTGAGTTTTGACTCTTATTTATCCCGAAAAGTATTGGAATATATACTTGTTCCAGTTTCCTGGATATTTCGGTTCGAGTCTTGCTCATACCGAAAAATATTAAAAGATACTCATTGGAGTGTAATCAATTAGCATATTGAATTTTAAATTGGGTGGAAGATTGATTAGTTATCTTTTATCATCTTCTAACTTTGTCCAACATAAAACTTAAAGAAACTAGCACTTAGATATCACTTAGTATATAAAAAGCATAAACTAATCTTACCAAATTTCGATCCACTCTTTGTCTTCGTCAATCCAATTCTTTCTCTATACGCCGCTTAACCCCACAACAGAAGTAAATAATTTTAAATTAATACTCTCATTTCCATTGATTCCCCAATTAATATCATGGGAATTTCGAATTCCAACATCAAATTCTTGACGGTTACCGGAAGTCACAATCAGTAATAGCTGATCGAATAGCCTTTGTAGCCAAGATTAATGCTATATACAACCCCTTATAGCCTGCAAACCTCTTTGCACAATGCTTACATCCCTTGCAAAGCAGCATAGAACAGAATGTAAGACCACAATCAACACTACAGACCACAATTTCAAGATTCAACCCATATTTAAAAATTTCAATATTCATTTGAAAAGAGCCTAGGTACTCTATATTTTCTTATCTCTTCAAATGCACTAACATTCTTCACAATATGCTCCAATTTCCTAGTTTCTATCTTAAATTCATATTTTTCAATAACAGTATTTACTTGTAATGTAAGAACTTAACAGTCATGGAGTGATTATATAATATGAATATTATATAATATGAACTTAACAATCATAGTGGAAATGACTTATCTATGTTGTGCAACGGTAAAAAATTATATAATATGAATATTTTTTTCTTGTGTTTATTCCAATTAATCATCATTACAAAATATTATATACGACCTCCATTACTTTCGGAGCTGGATCCTCCACTGTGAACAAGAATATTATATAGCAGTAGTAATATATTAAGATAATTATGACGATGAAGAATAGTAAATAAAGTTATACTTGTTTGTCTAGTTTTTCAGCGGTAAGCTCTCCTCTTATGCTGTAACAGAATGCCCTCACAATCTCTGTCTGAAGATGACATCCACATATCAACACCTTTTAGAGAGCCCACAATTACCAATTTGACAATCTGGAAAAACCTTATACAAGGGTCATCTTATTCGGGGATACAGAGACATTCAGTTGACCAAAGTTTAAATGAAAAACTTATGTCATATTTCGAAACAAAGAAAGGGGATATCAGATTAACAAATTTTATAGCACCTCAAAGTTCGTATACAAGAATACTCTTTCTGTCCCTCTCATTTCTTTACAATTACTATTTTGGGATATCACTCTCATTTCTTTGAGGGAGTAATTGTAAAGAATACAAGAATACTCTCATGTTTTAAATTTTGTGACCAGAAACAAGTCAGCTATAGCAGCCCTTCATACTTGGAAATTTAAGGTTTGTATTGGTCTCCCTTTTTTGCCTCTATGCTGCTCACCAAGTATCTGATACAATGCACAAACAAAAAACTGCACACAGACTGCCTTGTAATTGATATATTATATTTTCTTGACTGTTTTTATAAATGATCTATTTTCTTTTGCTTTCTAGGTCGTAGAACGAGTTTTCTCCAAGCCACTCGATCTCTCTCTTCTCTTCCATACCCACAAATGTTTTATTAGGTGATTTGCAAAATTGTGTCTACAATATTTATTAGTACATTGGTCATTAAGCCACATTATAGTACTGATATCGTAAACATATAAAAACAGAGTGAACATAAACCGAATAAAGATCGGAAACGGACATAACCAAAACATATAAAGATTATAAGCATAGCTATAAAATCAGATCTAAAATAGTATTTTTATAAAGACAGAATGAATATAAACCGAATAAAAAAATTCAAGATAAACAATTAACAAAAAATAATAATGATTTCCTGCTAAAAAGTATTCAAATTAAAGTATAATATTGTAGTCCTCTTTTACCCATATATTTCTATCAGGATACATTATCAACAAAATTTTGGGAGAGAGAGGCTACCATTCACTGAAAAGAAGTAATCATATTTGAAAAAGGAGGAAGAATGAGAGAGTTATTAAAACAGCCATTGGATTTTGACAATTGAAATGGCTCCAAACTTATTAAAAATAATAATGAGAAGGCAAAAAAGGGCTTCACTTCACTTTAGTAATGCGACGCCTCTTTCAAGTTGCCTTGTGCTAAGTGTGGCCCTCGCTGTGATACGCATGAAAACAAAAATAGAACTTATCCATCTATTAGACGAAAATCTCTTTTAAACGCTTCTCTCCAATCAAAGTCAACTCTGTTAAAATCATTCTGTACATATATAAGCTTCGTCTCAGCATGTCCTGTTTGGGTCTAACCTGAAATAGAACCATACATACTAGGTTCAAGTAAAACTCTAAAAAAGGAGGTCCTTATCCTTTATTAGAGTTGCAGTTGACATCAAGCTACAGTAAAACTGTGGTGTCATGCTTTATTCTTGATAAAATTTAACAGTTACTTCCAAAAAGGAGAGAATAGTTTCTAAAAAACAGAAAGCAGAGCTAGCAAGATGACATTTGTGTAAAAATTCAGCAAAAAAACACTTATACTTGGAGGAAAAAAAAAACTAAAGAGTGAGAAAGAACCTTCTCCTTGCTTCCTTGCTTTTCAACGCCTCTTATGAGCTACCATAGCAAGCTTAAACTCCTTTGAAGCCATACCCTTCTTTTGCTCTGGCAGTACAGACTCTGCAGCCAACCACATACACCCTGAATCCCACTCGTAAGTAGGGAATAGGGAGCGTCAAGTGTGTGACACGCGCAAACCTTACTCTACCCCAAAGAGAAGAAGTTGTTTCGATAAAGACCCCACGAATCAAATGTACATAAAATAAAAACACTGAAAAAATCTTATAAAAGCACGGAATAATACTAATTCGCCTGTCTAGCGAAACTAAGCTTATCTTTGCGTAATTGAGCAAAATTCAGTTGCTTCAACGCAATAATCGTCTCAGCACATTATCGAATTAACTATATTAACAGTCAATATCTATGAATAAATATTTAAGAGGTATCCTTATATATTGCATTCTATGTTATGTTCACTCTCACTTTGGAGTAGCTCAAAGGCCATTAAAGGCTACAAGTTTCCTTTATAACATTGCTGCTTCTTGGATTTGTATAAGATTGATGATGGTTCTAAACTTCTGATTACCATGATTCATTTCTGCGTATTCTACACAGCAAGCCAAAAAGGAAATTCCAATCTAAAGTATCAAGGTTTTTTGAGAATATATAGCATGAACACTCATCTTGGTGGATCTCTTTTTTAGTGATTCTTTGTGGAGGGATTGCGCCAGCGTTTTATTGTCTCCTATTTAGGTTTCCAGGAAGAAAGCCGGTCGAAATGGAGAAATGATGATAGGCATAATCAGCTCAAATCTAGATGCCTAAGTTAATTAATAGGCCACTTATACAACACAATGCAACATCACCAGAAGTCCAGAATAACCAGCACTGTTAACTAAACACTGTAATTATATTAATATTCTAAAACACACTAAAATGGCTCTCATCTTTTACATGAACAAAACTGAGACACAAGAACTAGGGAACTACAACTGTCCATATATCCCAAAAAAGCTCAAATGAGGAAAAACAGGTCAGTTCACAGTGATAAAGAGGATGAGAGCCAATGGACCAGAGAAGTTAAAAAAACTCTAACCACCAGGCCAAGAACCAGAATATTACTAACCAAATATTGAGTATCTTTTAATCAAATTTTCCATGGAATACTGCAATACCAATTGGAAGCTAAAGAAATGTAAAATAAACAATAAACGATTGACCAAATGTCTAGTTAATAGTATCAAATGTAGTAGTAGAAACACGAAGTAGATTGAAATTACAAGCCCAACATGAAAACAACTAAACACATTGACGAGTATCGAAAGTGGAGTCATTCCATGAAACAACATAGAAACTATGAGAATATTGGAACAGTAGCAGTTAAGTATGGAGCTTGGCAAATGTGTTCCATTCCTCCGATTCGAAGTTTATTCCGTCGTCCATTTCATCGTCGTCCATTTCATCATCACCCATTCGGTCGAGTAAAGAGCTCTGGAAACATGAACATGAAACAATGAGATTATGGAACAATAGCAGTTAAATGACAAATAGTCATAGCGTCTTAAGAATAAAAAATAGCAGTTAAATGACAAATTGTGATAGCGTCTTAAGAATTTAAAGCTGCGAGAATATTAAAAAGTTTGCGCTGCCGTAATGCAATTACTACGTAATTCCCATTTTGTCCAAAATTTCTTTCAGCACCTACCTAAAACTACTAACCACAAAATATGCAAGAAAAAAACAACCTAAAAAATAACCAATACTAAAGATTTTACAAACCACTCCTCAGACACAAAATTAAGTGAAGATGAAATTAGGGAGTAAACAGGGGTTGACTGAATACAGGAGGTGAAAAGAAAAAGAAAATTAACAGCAGGGTGAAAATTTCTAAGGCTATGACTAGAAACTACGCTTACAGATATACTATTCACTAACACTTTTCTTATTATCATTGTTGAGACCATATTATTATATGAGATTTGGGGGAACATGTCTGCAGATTAAAGAAAGATTTAAAAAAAAAAAAAAGATTGCTGATACGATGGTCTCAATTGCAATAATATAAATCAGCAGCATTGTTAACATAAGAATTACCAAGATTTTTTCTTGAATTCCCTGGAGCCTCTTCTCCACATCTTGTGCCTGTTATTTACAAGAAAAAGAATAAGAATGGCTTGTGAGAAAAATTGTGTAACTTATATCCAGGGTAGGATATGAAATCTATAAAAAAACCTAACCAACCTCGTTGTCGGGCAAGGGTGAAACCCAACGAGGAGAAGAATCCTCTAAAGAAGGAGAAGAATCGTCATCCCAGCGACAGGTAATATACGCTTTAAAGGTCATAATCTTGCAATTATCAGGTTCACTTGCTTTGAAATGTGCTGTGACATTGTCACAACCATAGGTACTGAACAAAAGACCCTGCATAAGTTCCACAAACTCAAATTTTCTCCCCTGCATGCAACAACCATTATTAGTCATATTATAATCTAACAATGAATGAATAACAATATCAACGAGATATGCATACACACCTCATCCTTATTATACTTTTCGATCGATCTCTTGGAGAAATCAACGAGATGATCATAGTCGTATTCGTCAAAGGGATATGATGTGCCATGTAGGTATGGATATACAACGATATCATCTTGAAAATACTCATCATCACCAACAACAACACGCTTATGTTCATCATCAACAACAGCGGAATTTAGGTTTGACATCCTATTGCTTGTGGTAGTTTCAGATCTAAAGGGGAGAGGTAAGGGAGCGGCTTTAGGTTAGATGTTTTATATGTTAGGGCATACCACCTTGGGCTTGGACCATATTCTAGCTCTTGTAAGAAACCTAAACCCATAACTCACTTTTGGCTGAATTTGATACAAGAATCAAATTTATTTTATTTATATTTATATGTATGTATTTCTACAATTATTAAGAAATTTTATTTAAATAAAATTTTAAAATTAATCACCTAACAATATTTTAAATCAAATATTTTATTTTATGTTAGGAATTCTATTGACCTCTTTAAGTTTATAAAAGTTTATGGATTTTAATTTTATGCTTATTTTTAAATATTGTGTCAAATTTTCCTGATACTTAAGATATGTTTAAATGATTATTGGAATGTTAACAAAATCATTGCTCCATGTCTATATCTATGTAGTCATTGGTAATGTAATAAATTTATCATTATAAAATAAAATACAATTTAGGATTACATAATTTTATTATGAGTTGATAAATATATCCATACTAAACTATAATCGATAAATAGAGGTATAATTTGTAGTTAATTATTAACCCCTATTTTTAGTTATCATTTTTTTTGGTACCCCATTCGTACTAGATATGCCAAAAAAACATTCAAAATTTCATGAATTTAAATTATCAATATATAATTATGATTTTCTTAGTAATAGTATGGAACACGCATACTTCTAACTAAAATTTAATATATATTATTTGATAGAAAAAAGTTTATCTTCTCCTTCGGCCCAGGCCCTCTTCCACTGCTCATGCCATTCCTAACACTCTAGCAGATTGTGGTATGTACACGCCCAATTAAGTGAAGCGGTCTCTCACACGAGGTACTGCGGTACAAGTTTAATCATATTTCTTAATTAATTTATTTTAGGAATAATTTTAGAGATGTGGAATGTTTCAATAAAAGTTTATTTTAGAGAAATAACTTAAAAGTTCATTTTTTCAAAAAATTGTGATTTTATTATATTCTAGAATTAATCGCATACCCGATCTAGACTGTATGGAGTTGCAGAAACATCGTGTTTTTATGTAATTTTTTTTAAAATCATCTTTTTGTAAATAAAAATTAAAGAAACGTATTTTTGTAAAAATTAAAAATTTGCCAGTGATTGTTATAGTTGAAATTTGACATGGGTAAACTCAAAAGAAGTTCGAGTGAATTGGGTCCCGGAAAAGTCATCAAAAATAAGAGATTTTTTGTTGAAATAATAACTGTTTTAATTCTTTTACACGTAATTTACATTATTGAAAAAATAGATGTGTTTACAAATTGTTTTCTTAATGAAATTTAGTTTTTCTTTTAGGAAAACTAAAACTCTAAAACTAATACGCAAAAATTTATTTTATATTTATAAAACACGTGTTAAAATTCAAATCAACTAAAATTTATAATTAAACTTTTTATACATGAATACATTTTTACAGACCACTGGTTGAAATATCTTGTTAGGTTCACAATATCTTCACTAAAATATGCAGAAACTCAATATCTGCAGGCCATTCCATGATCTGGAAAATCTTTTAACTTTTCTTTGGGAGAGATACATCTCTACTGGGAAATAAAAGTCATAGAACAGAAGGTAAAGGCACCAACAAATTGGTTGAAAAATGGGAATACCATCGCCACAATTGCGAAAATCACAAAAACCGTCCTCCAAACTAAGAAGGAATTGAAGCTCGAGTTTTTATTTCTTGAAATTCCAGTTGATTATGCACCAACTTTCCACAAATAATATGTACATTTATTGACAAGTTACCTGTTTAATATTTACAACGGATACAAGAGTTCAATGAGATGTTTGCTATAGGTTGAACAAGCTGATGAGTCTTTTCAGGATGGAAATTTTATATTACCTGATATTAGCAGCTCCAACAAGATGAATAATAATGCAAACATTATCCAAAAGAGTAAGTGCTAGGTGCACATAATTGTGTACAGAATTTTTGTACATAATAATGTGGCAAGTGATGTGGTGAATTTTAATTGGGATGGTCGGTGTAAATGCAGGGAGGCCATCCAATTAAAATCCACCACATGTCATTATGTACATGTTTTTGTACACAGTTATGTGCACCAAGCATTTTCCTATCCAAAAAGGCCCTAAGAGCATCTCCAAAAGCCTCTTCATTTAGGCTCTTAGCTTGTGCACCAAGCATTTTCCTATCCAAAAAGGCCCTAAGAGCATCTCCAATGCTACTCCTAAATCATTCCTTAAACAATAATATAAAATGTGGCTCCTAGTAAGTTAATACCCTAAAAAACATGAGAACTCCAATGCTACTCTTCATACTTGGCTCTTTATTCAAATTTTATATTATTTTATATAAATGAGAAGAAAAAGTTAACTAAAAAAAGAGAAGATTGAAGGAAAAATTAATATAATATTGAGTTAAGAGCTACTAGATGCTCTTTAAAAGAAAGGAGAGAGAGTAGGCTCCTAAATTTTTAAAGAGCATCTAGGAGCCCATTGGAGCACTAAATTTTGATTTGCTCCTAAATTTTAGACTTAGGAGCTTGTTTAGAGAGCCCCTTGGAGTTGCTCTAAGAGCATCTCCAAAAGCCTTTTCATTTAGGCTCTTAACTTGAGATTTGAGGAGGGAGAGGAAAAATGTTGCTCCAAGAGACTTTTAAGTGGCTCTTAAATTTTAAGAGCCTCTTGTTTCTCTCTCCTCTCTCCTCAAAGTTAAGAGCCACCACATGGCTCCTAACTTAATTTTTTACGATTAAAAAAACTTTCCATCCAATTTACCTCCATCTTTCACTCTTTTTTTTGTTGTAGTGGAGCCCAATATATGAATAAAATATGAAATAGAGAAAAGATGTAGAGAGTATTGTTGGAGTTTACGCTCTTAACTTTGTTCTAAATTACTAGGAGCCACATTTTTTATATTATATTTAGGAGCCAACAAGGAGGCTCTTGGAGATGCTCTAATAGCATCTCCAGCAGATACCTAAAATGTTCGCTAAATATATAATAAAATATTCATTTTTAAGGGATTACTACATTTTATTGAATGGGAACTCCAACAACATTCCCTATTTCTATTCCCTATTATTATTATAATATTATATTCAACTTGCAAGTAGGAGAGAGAAAGGAGGGAAAGAGAGGGGAAAAGGAGAGAATTGAATATTTTATTCTTCAAAATAGTACGAGGAATGTGGAACCATTCCTTAAAAATGAGGAATGAAATGGGCATCCTAACTTTTTAAGGGATGGCTAGGACTCTGCTGGAGTTGTGTTTTATGTCATATTCCTTATATTAATAGCTCAGGACACTATATAGTGAAGCTGCCGGAGATGCTCTAAGGAACTAAAGCTGCAGGTTAAAAGCGGAAAAGGGTTTTCTTAAAGAAATCATCATCTGTAAAGAAGAGTAGAGTTCCCCGGCCTGAAGAATGCTACTTTCAAAAAAGCGACAACAGTTAAAAAGCACCATTAAAAGAGATAATAAATACAGAAGAAATATGCAGTATGCAGTATGACCAGTTCATGTTTCTACTGTGCACAGAAAGTAATATGAAATAAATCTTTAAGACATGAGCAATAAGGCTGTAGTTCAGGAGCTTCTGCTCGAGAGAAGAGCACAAGTGTTTGCAAGTCAATTCAGATCTAACAGATTACAGACTCTCGGTATAATGGTACAGTATTCTACGTCCATTCTGTAATATTGGTTGAATGGATTTCACCACATCATTCACCGAGTCATATAAGACTACAGCATTGCCATAGCAGATTCGTCCCTCATCTTCATAACGATGATATAATTTCCATCCAATGAGTTCACCGGTCTTCAAACATCCGACTAAATAATCTAAACATTTAACAGTCATATATATTCTTACACCAACAATTGCCATCCAACAGCGTATAAATCACACATCCTCCTCTAAACTGGCAGCAAAGGGCAACATATTCCTTAAACTGCAAAATGCCAATCTCATGATCGTACCAGCGATAAAAAGGCGACAGAGAGAGATCATCAGGCAACTGAATCGTGCAAAAGTTCAGACTGTGCATATGAAAGGAAAGCACCACAAGCCCAAAGTCATGAGGTCTCTTCCGGGCAAACCAATAAATCGATCCGTTCACACCAGTTACTTCACGACAAAGGGGCTCATCAACAAGTCCGATCTCTAACTCCACATTGATTTCCTTCCAACAATCCTCATTCAGCGAATACACCTCAACTCGATTCACAAGTTCATTATCATCGAATTTCTGTACAATCCTCACTGCCTTGTAGTCACTGCTCGCAGGATCAAAACCAAACCCGAAAGCAACGCTAATATCATCATCAGAGTTCTTCACAACGGTGTACTTGTATCCATTCATGTCTTTTATTTGTCTAGTAACAGGGTTCCAAAGATATAGTTCGTTGGCTTTGTCAGCAAGGCAAAGCAAGCCGTTACATGATCCAACAACATGACTCAATTCGTCGATAGGGTGGTTCAATCTTATTGACCTGTCGATGGTTACGTCGATGACAGAGAGAGTGATAAAATTCATCGTAAGCGATGAATAAGTCATTATTATTAGGGCTGTTTGTTGTTCTCGCCACGTGCCGTTTTACGAAACCAGGGTTTGAGATGCGAGATCTCCATGATTTGCATACTAATTTGGAACGGAGGAGAGATTTGACGGGTAGTAGTAAAAGAATTTCAAGAAAAATCTCTTCAGGAAGACAAGGGAAAAGAGGTTTATATCCTCGTTCTTGTTCTAATTTGATTATACGCCTTTAACCAGTGCTTCGGCGGGTATATAATTCGTAATAATTATTTAACATTTAATATTATTTTATTGATATTTTATTATTAACGAGTTATATTATATTAATCAATTGATTATACTTCTGACAAAAATTTAGCTTTTACAATTTATTGTCTATTTATAAATATTTTTCTGTTATTATATGTGATAATTTATTATTCAATTAATTTTTAATCAGATTTTTCATATTTCGTATATTTTCATATGTATGGAAAAAGATATTTATCGTGTAACAAATTAGAGTTAGAAAGGGTTACGTAATGGTTAATGTTTGTATTGAAATAGAACACGTTAGTGTTAAAAAAAATTATAAGAAAGTTCTTGTTAAAAAATATTTAAAATTGGATATTTGTAATTTTATTTTTAACATCGTTATAAATTTTCTATAAAATATTATATGATAAAGTATTGTTATGAGTGTTTTTAGTATTTTAAAATATTTAACAATGTAGGAGTAATAGATATCCACGTATTGTGTTTTGGCGGTGCGGTAGAATACCAAACAAAAAGATATAATTAGACTACAAATTTTAGTAATGTTGTCTTATTATGGTATAGTATAGATATAACTGACAACATTAATTAATTAATAAACCCCTCTTAATTTCTTTTTACTTAAATTCACTCAATCAGTTTGTCTTCGCTAACTTATACGCCGAAAAATGTATATATTTTCGAGCATATCTTAAAAAATCGGACAAGTAACAATTTAATGTTTGGATTTGGGCACTTGTTTTCTAACATTGAAAATTCTGGAATCCAGAGAGTTATTCATGAAATGAAGAACAATGGCGGATCGAGTTGCTAGTGGATGCCAAATGTTTGTGGGAAACTTTGTGGTTTACGTTTTTCTCCTTTCAAAGCAATAATATTGATCTGTTCGCTCGTTAAGTTGTTCATATCCTATTCCAACCTGAGGAGAGTAATCCATTAAAATAGATAAGAAATACAGAACAGACATGTTATGTTTCTGCTGTGCACGGAGTTGAGGAGCTTCTGCTCGAGAGAAGAGCAGAAGTGTTTGCAAATTACTATTGGTTTGTTCAGAAGGAGTTGAATAATATAAGATCATGTGACGTAGTCACGAGAATACAGCCAACTGTTGCTTGGTTAATTCAGATCTAACACACTCTCGGTATAATGGTATAGTTTTCTACGTCCATTCGGTATGGGTTGAATATATTTCACCACATCATTCACCGAGTCATATAAGACTACAACATTGCCATAGCAGATTCGTCGTCCCGATCGTTGTCCCTCTTCTTCAAAACAATGATCTCTCAATCCAATGAGTTCACCGGTCTTCAAACATCCAGCTAAATAATCTAAACGTTTAACAGTCATATTCGTACACCAACAATTCCCATCAAGCACTGTATAAATCAAGCATCCTCCTCGATCAAATCTGTAGCAAAGGGCAACATATTCCTTATACTGAAAAAGGCCAATCTCATAGTACCTTCTCCGGTGTGAATACAACCGAGCCGACAAATCATCAGGCAACTGAATCGTGCAAAAAATCAGACTTTGCACATTAAAGGAAAGCAGCACAAGCTGCCTAAAGTCATGAGGTCTCTTCTGTGCTGACCAATAAATCGATCCATTCAAACTACAACGGCGCCCATCAACATATCCGATATCTAACTCCACATTGATTTCCTTCCAACAATTCTCATTCAGTGAATACACCTCAACTCGATTCACAAGTTCAATATCATCGAATTTCTGTACAATCCTCACGGCCTTGTAGTCACTACTCGCATGATCAAAACCAAACCCGAAAGCAATTCTATAATCATTAGAGTTTTCTCTAACGGAGTACTTGTATCCGGGCATGTTTTTCACTTGTCTCGTAACGGGGTTCCAAAGATATAGTTCGTTAGCTCTGTCAGCAAGGCAAAGCAAGCCGTTACATGATCCAACAACATAACTGAATTTGATAGGGGGGTTCAATCTTATAGCCCTGTCGATGGAATTTACGTCGATGACAGAAAAAAAATGATTAAATTCATCGTAAGCGATGAACAAGTCATGATTATTAGGGTTGTTTGTTGTTCTCGCCACGTGTTGTTTCACAAAATCAGGGTTTGAGATAAGAAATCTCCATGACTTGCATACTAATTTGGAACGGAGGAGAGATTTGACCGGTAGTAGTAAAAGAATTTCAAGAAAAATCTCTTGAGGAAGACGATCCATGCGTGAATGTTAAGACGTAAAAGAGGTGTTAATGCGATGCTAGGGTTTATAGTAGAGCCAGAATAAGGGGAACAAAGGGTTTATATACTCGTTCTTGTTCTAATTTGATTATATTTCTAAACGAACGAATTTTTAACTAGTAATTACACATCTATACTAATACTAATATTATACTTTTTTGTCGATCTTACATTACTGATTCCTTTTTCCTTTAAACAAATATTAAAAATTAAAGATAGACCATGATTCTTATTAATTATATTATATTATATCAAAAACAAATATGAACCATCACATAATTCTTTTTAATTCTAACTCTTCACTTCAGAAAATACGAGTTATATATGTAATTTTTTAAACTCAAAATTATCTATTCCCGGATGAATAGGAAGTCAATACTCTTATTACAATTCGGGGCACGCCGTCCTACCATCTCAATGTGAGGATGATTTTCGACACATGCTATCCAAGACCTCCGATCACGGTTTTCGAGAGCTTCTCACATCACACAATAACAACCTCACCTGATATCACTTGTTGGATCAATGATATTATTCTAGCCCGCACAAATTTGTTTTTTGTCGCCTCCCAAGCCTCTTACTATTGGATATTCTAACTTTATATCCCTCTCACGTCACTAAAAAAAAACAGGACAAAACCGACCGCCTAAAACGGTCGGTTAAGCCACGAATCGGTCGGTTTAAGGCTTAAAACCGACCGTACATGTTGATCGGTTTTAACGTGGTCGGTTTAGACTATTTGGTCGGGTTTAAGGGTTAAAACCGACCATATATACGGTCGGTTTTATTCTTACCAGAAACTCGTCAATTTGGGCCTAGTTGATGAAACATTAACAGATGATGATCCAGAACTTCCAACACTAGCACTGGTATTCTCGCAGTCTGCGAGGCTGCATCTGAGTGCATCACATATAGAAGCTCTGAACCATAAAATCTCAGATATTCAAATTAATGAAGTAGCCATTAGGCTTCTTGGAACAACAGCCAAGTGCTAAATCTTTATTACAAGATTGTCAGTAGATGAGCTGCAGAATGTGCATAGTATTTTGAGATTAATCAGAGCATTAAAAGTGCGAACTTCATATTCTTCACAGGTATGACCTTTTCGCATGTTTGCGACCTTATTTATGTTAGAATGAATGAAATGAATAAGGACCAACAATTTACCATCCCTGCCTAAAAAGATAAAACTAAAATCATATGACGAAAAATAATCCAAGACTATCTTGTCAGGGACATCGCGAATTCCTTCCAGGCCCTCCGTAGTAAAAATAATTACCCCAAACACGATTAATCCCACCTCGTATATCATAACAATCGGGATGATCAGCTAAAACTCTGAGGTTTGGTAGCGGAATCAAGTTGTTACCCCAATCCACAACTTGTAAATTTCTGAAATAAGAAGCTTTACCGAAGCCTTCCCAAGCAAAATGTCCACTCCCCATTTGTGTTGGAGTGTGATAACCAGAGCTTCTGGTGTTGACAACTTCTCCTCCGTATTGTACCATGGTTGCATGAGTTCTCAGGTGAGTAAACAAGAATGCTGGCCAGTATCCAACCAGTGTTCCAGATCCGAACTCTAGCCACCAGTTTCCGTGCTTCGGATCCTGCAGAAATTAATCAAATTATTTTGTGCAGACAGTACAAACAAAGCGGGTAAAATTTTGACAGAATTCTGTCAAACAAAGCTATTTTCGACTGACCTGGCATCTGTCAAGAATAAAAGGACTAGAAATTAGTCAAACCCTTGAAAATTATTATCTTCAACAGCCTATATTTGACACAAGCCAGACGGTATTCTCTTTAATCCATTATATTATGTTATTGGACTTTCTTCATGTATTTTTAAGAACTTTTGACTCGATAGTTAAAATTATATTCTGTTAATAAAAAAGTAAGATGTATAATTTATCAGATTTGTTTCAAAAATTTAGAGTCAAAACTCGTGAAAATAAGTAAAGAGAGGGAGGGGCTTATAAAATGCACTGGACGTAGTTTATGGCAGAAGAATTGTGCTACCTGCAGGTTCTGACATCTTGTTCTATACACACCTGAATGATGGATATATTTCCTTAATTATGAAAATAAGTAGGTTGATTCCAGGCCTACTGAGACTTTATGGCCGGTTTCTTGTTATCACGAGAAGAGGTGTATCCATTAGACTAAAAAAAATTATATAAGAATAGAAGTCAAAATGCTAGCTACTTTTACCTTCCATACTAGAATGCTAATATCAAATTGGCCACCATGGTAAGATGATCTTGGAGAAATTGCAGCTCCCATGGCTATCCTATTGTTAGTTTGTACAAACCCCGAACACAGTAAGTTGTAGCATCCTGTAGTCTGATATGCATCTGTCTGCGACCAATATTGAATTATGAACCAGTTACCATGTTATGACAAAACCCGAAAATCACAGACAGAGCAACACATTGGAGTACTAACTTACAGTCCAGTAGGTGAAGAACCTAGGATAATTGTCCCCATACAATTCTGGGCTAACCTGTTGAAATCAATTAATAAATGAGTTAGCTTCAATGGCTACATTACAAATTCCTTACTTGAAATCAATAAATGGTAGTTGAGATGTTATTGCTACTTTAAAGGCTTATTGATTACATTGGTGCCATTTCTTTCAGGTAATTAGTTAACATGAAAAGAAAGGAGCTGTGAACTTGCCTGCCAACCAGCTTCAATGGTGTTAAGATCGTTCCCAAATGAACCAGAAATGACCCACATTTGAGATAAGCTGAATTCATATCGGCTAGCCACTCGAGGTGCCCACACATTTATGCTTGCCTTTGCTCCGTAATACTGTTGTCCACTAACATACCCAACTGCATGCTGTAACCCGAATTCATATAGTATTTGTCATCAGTGACCAATTTTCCTAAAACCTTAAAGTGATATAACGACAAGAGTCAAATTGAGTCTTAAGTGATCAGTTCTCATAAAATCTTAAGGTGTTATAAAAAAACCTTTTATCAGGATCATTATATTCTAACAATTTTTTTACGACTAATACTTTTATCTGCATTTTACACTGGTTTGGTAATACTAACCTCATGGCCACTGCTGGAAGTATCTCTTCTAACCGGCCTCTGAAATTTTCGTCCAAATCTTCTGACAGAACTAGCTCTTAAAACATCTTGTTCAGTTGTTCTTCTGATTGGAACAGTTCCTTCTGGACAAAATTCTCCAGAAACACTCCATAACTGATAATTCTCCGATGGCATCTCTCCTAGATGTCGGCCTTTTGGTCTTTCTGGTGGATCCTATAAAATCAATATAATTACTTATTACACTACAACAAATGAATTTATCAGTATAATTTTCGCGGTATTTACCAATGGTTGTTGCCCTTTCAAATGAGGGTGATCAAAAGCTGGTTGCAAATGCGATGGAACACAATCTATATAATCACCATCTGGACTCTGCATTCACATAAAAGGGTAAGTAAAAGTAAAAAAAAAAATGTCATAAAATTCGGAACATTTACAGTGCTGAAGTCAAGAAAGACAAGCCTGTATTGTCTTGACAGAAGGCTTATTGATCTTAATAAGATGAGCTCTTATCATTTTCAACTTGTGCAACTCTTTCATCAGTCTAAATGTTTGGTTGGACTGTTGAAAATCAGGTTTCGAATAAAAAACTGTAGAAACAGAGGAACTAGTATGAAGAAAGAAAACAAGAATCATGGCTGGTAAGATCTTGCAATTGATTGAAGAAGACACCATGGTTGATGAATGTACATGCATCGGTTCTTGTAATTTAAATGTTCTGTGTTCGTGTCCTTTCAAGTTGTCTTCTTCGGTGATCATAGCGACTTAAAACCATTTCCATACAACATGGAATAACTAGTGTTAAAAAAGACTTGCTTCAATATGTTTGCCATTTTCCCTTCTCCAACCTCCAAAATTTGAAAACCTCATTCTCAAATTTATATTACTCTTTTGTTCCAAAATATATATTCTCTTCAACTTTTTACTAATCAAATTGACTATAAGCTCGTTTGTGACTTATGACTTAATGTGACATAAGCTAATAGTTTAAATATAATTTTGACTTATTAATAACTTAATTATGAGTTATTAAATATATAATAATAAAAGGAAAATTTATTTATAGGTAACTTATGTCGTATGAGTAATTTTTATAAAAAAAAGTGTAAAAAAATTAATCAACAGGGAAAAATACGAAACTAGCTTATGTTTAAGTCAGTTTCCGGCGTATTTGTAACTTTAAACCGACTTCTGACTTATTACACAAACTGATGATTTTCAGCTTAAAGTCGAAAATGGCTTAAACCCATGCAAACGGCAGGTTTTTTAGTGAAATTTAGATATAATTAAAAAAATCATAAAAATTAAATCATAAAAAATGCATTTAGTCTGTTTTATATATATATATATATATATATATATATATATATATATATATATATATATATATATATATTTCTAAAAAAGTAAATCAAATAAATATTTTTTAAATTTAATCAAATATTTGTTAATTTAACTTCTCGAAAACTGAAAATTACATTGAATTTGAGACGGAGAGAGTAATATTTTAAATAATCTAAATTTCAAATAAAATCCAACCAATTAAATTCAAAATTTTATATCCTTATGTTTAGTAGTAATATTGTTATCAGTTTGGAGCTTTTGTCGGCCGGCACACATAAGGTACATAATTAAGTTTGACCAAACGTGGTCTAACGAGATTCCCGTTGACCAATTTTTAAGCTTTTTAAACTAAAAGAAGGATTGTGATTTGACACTTGAAATAATTTTGTAAAATTATTTTCTCACTTTTGCTTTAAAGTTGTTTTAAAACTAATTAACCCTACAAGAAACAACCAAAAGCAAGCTTTTTAGGGCACAACAAAGATTGTAATCAGTAACCCTACTTAATTTGGTGGTTTTCAATTCAAATGCTTTCCTTGTCAAAAAAAAGAAAAAGAATTCAAATGTTTTTTAATTGTTGTTTGCCATTTTCTTAGGATATTTAAGTCATTATGCATGGCAGTGTGTGAGAGTAACAATTTACTTTGGAGCTAGGTGGGATGCTCTTCCAAATTGTTGTGCTCAGAAAAAATGTTGGTAAAAAAATAGTGGTATTGTAGAAATGAGAAATTATTTGGTATTTTTTTTATATTTGCATATTTTGAGTTATAATGTAAAAAATAATGTTTTCGATGAGATTTGATAATTAAATCTATGACGGTTCCGCAAAAATATAAAAGGGCATGTTTTTCCTAGAATCAGATTCAGAGCTAAAATCTGTTATTCAAAAAGCTGTTGGGCAACAACAATAGCAAACGATACATTCATATATCTCGACACAAATAACGCTATCCAAGGCAAAAACCAAGTAAACAAAGCGCACGAATGGTGAATAGAAGACAAAACGAGTGATGTGAAGCAGAACATAGATCAATTATCAAAGATGCTCCCATATACTAGCTAGCTGAAGAAAGTTGGAGATTCTTTAGTAGAATAGCATGATCTCAAAGCATCTGAGTAGGTTAGAATAAGAACGAGTAGTTATATATGAGTGTAGGGTTTCCAAAAGAAAAACCATCCTTCCACTTGCATGCATGAAAAGAAGATACATATTAGAATTAGAGCCGGCCAAACGGGCCGAACCGATTGAACCGGCACGGCCCGAACCGTGTTTTTAACCGCCCCGGAACCGTCTAAATACGGTCCGGTTCAAAACCGACCGAATCGTTACTCAACACGGGCCGAATACGAATTATCAAATATAAAACCGAACCGTAACCGGCCCGAAACCGTTAGAATTCGTTTAAACCGTCTCGTTTAAACCGTAAAACCGTCGAATCTGTAACCGCCCGGACCGAACCGTAAACCGTGTAATTTAATTATTTTATTAATTTATAATTGTATATTTTTAATTATTTTGATGAAAATTTTATAACTTTAATATGCTGAGTGCCGGGATAAAATTATTTTATTTTGTTATTATGTAATTAATTATCAATAAATTGTAAACTAATAAATAATTTACTTAACCGAAACAAAATTAGCTAAATTATTTTGTAAAGAAAATTACAGAAATTCAAAAATTAAAATGAAATAAAATTAAGTAAGTTATTTTTATATACACACCATATTATATATTTTATTTTATATTTTAAAACGAAATAAAAAAGTTGAAAAAAAGAAAAACATCAAATTTTATATTTTTGTGATTATTTTGTTTGGCACACGTACATGTCTTTAACTGTGAAATTGATTTACAGTTTTAAAGGTTTGACTGAACCGTGACCGAACCGTGGAACCGCGGTTCACGGTTTCTTTCCAAGTTTTATCTATCTTTTTCTTTACCAGTTTTATCATCCATTTTTAATTTAAATTTCATTTAATTTAAATTTCATTTAATTAAATTGATTAAAAAAGGGGAAAATTTGATTACATAATATATTTGGATATGCTAAGAAAATATAATATCTATACTTTCCGCAGTATACATATTATATTAGAAAAACATAAAATTTTATATTTTAAAACGAAATAAAAAAGTTTATATTTTAATACACTCGATATTATATATTTTCTTTTTTAATTTTAAACTAAATGTCCAGTGTCCACTGCTTTCTGTTGTACCACTGCCGCCTGTCAGAGACCGCCTCGCTGAACCGTTCGAACCGCGAACCGCCCGAACCGCGTGAACTGCATAACCCGTCAAACCCACCAAACCCGTATAACACGGTTCCGGTTACCTTCTACACCAGCCCGGCCCGGACCGGACCGGACCGCCAATCTTGACGTGCCGGTTACGGTTCCACCGGTGACGGTTCGAAACCCGTTTGAACCGGCCCGAACCGGCACGGCCCGCCCGTTTGGCCGGGTCTAATTAGAATCATGACAAAGAATTGCACCATCCTTGACCATTTTGAAAATGGGAGTCGAACTTGAATCTAACGATACCGATATTTGAGTTCTCATACTATATTTGACGATTTTTGGGTTTTGATATCATATTAATTGATCAGTTCTTTTTTTCAAATCTATATTACGACCATTATATATATGTAGTTCCACCTGGTGTGTTGGTTCACTTTAATAATATGTACGATTTAAACTTTGTACCAGCAAAGTGAATGGCAAAAGGAGAGAGTGTAAAAGACAATAAAAGAGGATACTAAAGGCATCCAGCCATGGAAGAGTGATGATTGTGTCCAAGAGGCATGGGTGCTACATATTCTTGTTTACATAACCACTCAAAATCCATATATTAAATTGGATGATGTTGGTGACCATGCACCAACCATCTTTAGTAAATTGTCCATGTTTTGGTAAGAATCTGATAATTGAGCATATGTTATGATTATGTTCTACATCAAAACTGCAAAAATTACAAATGTCATAACTCCTTTTCCTTCTTAGGTGAATTTCCTAATATGCAATGTATAAACTACTTTTGCATGCACTTGCCCACTTATTAGTTATTAGATATTTAATTTAAGGGTCCATATCCCTGCATACTTATGCATATGTATGTTAATGGCATATATTTAGTAGAGAATTACTTGCTCGTGAGTTTATATATATATATATATATATATATATATATATATATATATATATATATATATATATATATATGGGAGAGTTCTGGTACAAACTTACAAACTTACAAACTTTTTTTGTTCAACACATATATAACTTGAGTTCAACATTTTTTTAACATATTTTGTTGAACATCGATTAAAATAGTGGTGGAGAAGTACGTAAACCAATTTTGAAATGTAAGAATTAAGGTAAACATGTTTTATAACTAATATTTATGTTTCTAGACCCTACCCAAACCCTAGAGGTATAGTTTAAACATCTTTTTAGATATATTCAACACAATGATAATTAGTGTTCAACACCCGATGTTGAACCCCAGTTATAAATGTGTTGAAAACGCGATTTATTTATGCGTTATTTTTAAAAATTGTGATGTTTTTTGAAGAATTTTCAACATGGATACTTTATATAACTAAGGATTAACATGATGGGAGAATAAAAAAAAGTTTGTAAGTTTGTAACTTAAAAAAGTTTTTATTTGATCCTATCCCTCTATATATATATAAGGGGGTGTTATAACATCATTCCATAAAAAAATGATCTCATCTTAGGACTTTTTACATTCAGGGTCTTTTTTTAATTGAACATATCCTAGTATCATTAGTATGTTTTGCACTAGCAATGTACAGTATGTGTTTTCATTTACCTATAGCAATACTCATTACTAGAGTATTATTGTACCAACCATATCTCCATTTATATCAAAATAATAGTCATGTTTAATAAAAATATGTATATTAAAAATATTTTTTTATAAATAAATTATATAATTATCTTGAGAAATGAAAGTACTTATATTATGAAATAAAATTGTTTTAGAAGAGATTATCATTTTTTGAACGAAGGCAAGAGTGACTACGAGTCCAAGTCCAAGTGGTTCAAGTAAATCATCTTTAGTGGATTTACTTGGAGAATTAGGCTAATGGGTATGAGACCCAATATTCATTTTCAGTGGACCAGCCTCCATCTAAAAGATGGATCCACATGAATAAGGCCCAGTCCGTATATTTCTTGAAATGTGTTTTCTCATCATAATTATTGTTTTTCCAAACCTTTGCAATATTGTCATTCATTTTTACTCACAAACAAATAAAATAATAATTTAGTATTGTTATAGAATCTTTTACCTGCACAAAAGAGTAAGTTGAGAACTAATATTGATTTAAGTTGAGAAATAAAATAATAATTTAGTATTGTTTCTCCTACTTGTTCTTTTTTTGCAGGTATTGCCACTTGCTTTTAAATAACCAAAGATTTGAAAATACTCCGTAGTTTATATTCAACTTTCCACCAAAATTTCCATTTGCCTAGGAAGACAGCGAATCAACGATTTAAGTGACCATTATATCTGAATAGTGCTATGAAATAGTATTATTTTATCTTATCGTATCCTAAACTTTGTGTGATTTGGCATTCCCATTCTTCATTCTTGTATTGCGCATGGTGAAATGGTTTTCACCGTATTCCGAGACTGTCAGACTCGAGTTCGTTATATACGTCAAGTTATGTCAAGTTCGAAATTTGGTAATTCCTTAGTTTGATAAATTTGATTTCAGTTCAAAATTTAACTTGATAAAAAACAATTCATTAAAATCTCAATCGAATACATCCCCTCAATATCAAGTTCAAAATTAGGTAAATTGATTTCGGTTCGAAATTTAACTTGACTTCCCTGTTCTCTACAATAGCTTGAATATATTTAGGGGTCGTTTGGCTGAGTTTAAAATAAGTGTTTTTTGCTTAAAATAAAAAAGTGAAGTAGAAGTCAGAAGCAAGTTAAGACTTATAAGTGATTAAACTGTTTGGGAAAAAAAATAGAAGTCGTTAAAAAAAAGCTAGTAATCCTAGCTTTTCTTAAGCACGACTTTTTACACAAACGGTACAAATAAGTATTTATAACTTATAAACCCTGGCTTATTAATTGTTGCCAAACACCACCTTAATTTGGATGATTTAAATAAGTCGAGCACAGCTCGTTTAGTTTCAGCCCAAATTCAATTTGAATTTTTATGAGGGAGCATTTCACTCATATACAGTTCTCGCAAACTTCCCACTCCAGTCTGCATAATCATTCTGGCTCTATATAAAATAATGTCTTGTCTGATCTTTTCATGTTAAAACAATTGAATTCTGTGTGCGGAATCGGCTTTACACTTGCCTGCCATGATCAGATATTTTTTCTTATTAATTTGGAGCAGTAGATTTGATACGGTAACTGCAGATTCTGCATGCTAATTTGCTTCTCAAACTATCAAAAAAATAACATGCTGATGTTGATAAATATTATATAAGGGAGGCTTTGCTGCAAAGGCTTAGCCAGACTCAAGAAATATCATCAAATGGACACACATGCACTACATTATTATCTGAGTTTTCTCCTCCTTTTGTATCATAATTTACCAAGTTATGGCATAGAGTCACCCCAATATATAGTTGTACTATCTGCACCAGATGTAGAGATCAGACTCTACAATGAATCCATATGGATTTCTGCTCTTGTTCAAGCTTCGAATTCCTTCGAAGAGTCTACCGAAGATGGCTTCCACAGGTTACTTCTCATAAACCCTACTCAGATCATGATCTGTACTCAGAATTCAAATTAAATATACTTAGCTAACTGTTTTTGCATCTAACTGGTCTCAGGCTGTACCAGTACATTCATGGGGCTAATGCAAACTCGTCGCAGCTGAAGAAAACTGCTCCTATATTAACAAGCATCAGCCAGACTGCAGTTAACAGTTCTATCCATTATGTGAAGTTCTACTTATCGCGACAAGTAGGAGCTGTGCCACAGCCTAGTCCTGAACTGAATCTGCAGGTCGAGATGTGGAGAAGCCACTGTATTGCAGTGAGGAGATTTTCAGGGTTTGCAAAAGATGGAAACATTGATAAAGAGAAACTTGGCCTTATCAGTAGCTTGGACAAACTCTCAAGCAGTGCAAAGAGCAAAAATATTGTGGTTTTCGAAGATAAGAGTGCTTACGCTGTTGCACAGTATAATGCTTCGTTTCATCTTTCTGGCCGTATCAATGAAGTGTGGATGAATGTTTCAGCTGAAGGATGTCCTCTGTATTAGAATATCAGTGAAAAGGAAAATATGATGATCAATAGGCATATTACTCTGCGTATGACTATATTTTGACATGAATTCTCAACTTTCATGGAGTTGCATATACAACAGACAATTCTAGCACACAACACAGTAACCAAATTAAACTATCTGTAGAAGTTTGTACATGTAAACTAAATTTGTTCATAATGTTACAGTGTAGAGCTCTTTATTCTTTGAGCTCGTTTTATTTGTACTTTGTATGGAAACCTTGTGCTACTCTATCAACATTTTAAGGTATTTCCTGGACTGCACTGCAATTCCTGTTGTCCAGTCGTGCTTTTGAAACTTTAAGAATTAGAATGTCCGTAGAAACTTGTTTGGTAGAGACGATCTCCAATTTCTTGCCTCAGGAAATATATTTGGATCTTAAAACCAGATATTTGCTTACATCTGCGGTCTTGTCTGGACAACATAAATTTTTCCATCTTTCACCACTCCTTCAATGTCCTGAGGAGATCCATAGAGCTCTTCAATTGCACTTCCAGCACGAGCAATGCTAGACAGTATGGATTTCTGGAAGTTGGAGTCAATTAATAGAGGGTCAGACGAGTAATCAACAACTACTTTGTCTTCTTCATCCATTGGCACACTGCAAAAAGGATGGAATTTAAATCAGCTAATAAAAATCCATTAACTGCAAAAAGGATGGAATTTGACCAGCAAATAAAAATCCATTAAAAGAAATATGAACGTGACTTAAACAAAATCATAGTACAAAAAAAAATTGAATTAAGAGAATAATCAGGTGTGTCATCAAGTGCGAACGAATAAGAAAACTAGTCAACTATAGAACAAGAATACTAGGACATCAGGAACATTGACAACAGCCAAAACGAAAGACTGGTATACAAAAGTGAAACAGATTTGTCGTTGCGCTGGTCAATAATGTTGCATGCAACAACAATGAGTTACTGAAAATGTACCTGTCATAAAGGCCAGCACCAGCATACCCTTCTAGATCTTCACCATTGGAATCAGATCGAAAGATAATGGAGCGTCTAATAAAAAGGCCAATGGGTTTGCTAGGGTAGCCTAATACCTGAAATTTTAAATAGTAAGGAGGGATGTGAATTTACACAGAACTTAAGAATATTAAAATATACAACGGCGGTATGCTGACGTCCAGCAGAAACTCAGAGTGACTACATACATGAGGTAGATAAGAATGCTCCAAATTTACCTTAGGAGAGTTTAGGTCATCTTTCTTGCACACAAAACTCAATGCACGACCTGGATAGGCTCCAACAAGAGTTTCTCCAAGACCTTTCACCACCTGTGAAAATTGAAAAAAAGGTTTGCATCTGATTATTAAATTAAAGTCTGCTATCTGAAGAGGGCTAGACCTAACTACTATTCCTTAATCCAATTAATCAATACAAACCTTTACAAGTCAGTCATGATTTGTAGTTTAAAATGGCTTTCAGGAGGAAAGGATGGGATATACTTAATTTGACATATAAATTGGGGAAACTATTTCAGATTTTAATTCTCTAGCATTGCACGTTGGCATATAAACTTGAAGATGTATTTTTAAGATAAACAAGCATAACTTTCCTAGTTGTACTTACTACTTTTTATAGCAAAATCGAAGAGTCGCTCAGGGTACCACAAAAGAAGTAAATAAAAGATTACCTCTGTGTATATCTCTGATGGATCACCTGAAGATGGATTTGTAGTGTGTATCACGAATGCATAATCGGCATTTATTATTTCCTGAACAAGGACTGCCATACAAAGAAAGTTGTGATCTAGCTTCACTTTCTTTGTGCTGAAGTATGCTCTCTCATTCCACTTTGATGCCCAAACCTGGATATGTAAACAAATGGTATGCTAGTGATATCAGAACTTGTTAATAGGAGAAACTGATTACGCAATCACACACACACAAAAAAGTTCACTAGCATGAATAAATTATAAAAACTGTCACATGTACATTGAATTTACTGCAGTTGAAGCCTCAGATCATTTCTTTTTCCTTTTTCCAGACAAAAGTAGCTTAAAAAGTAGCCATAGGGAAATCAAATATGCACCATGGATCAGTGCAAGACTATAGCTATGTTCATTTCATGGACTGGGAAGAGAAATTTTTTACCAGATAAATATGTGATGAGCAAAAAAAGAGCAATGTTCTCTAGGCAGCTATTTAGTTTTATTGCTTAAATCAAGAAGAAAATGTATCATCAAGCAGCAGGTCCTGTGGAACTTCCAGAGCGATGTAAAAATTACCTTCTTGATAGCCATCCATGCTTGATCCCATCGCTGGTCACCTTCATCACCAGGCCAAGGCATGCCAGAACTTTGCATCTTAGATTTTAGTTCTTGTACCTGAAATAGTGCTATCCATAAGGTCTAAACTAACCCAAGACTAATTACTACTAAGAGCATCATTTTTTAACAATCTTCGATCCAGATGTGGCATGACATTAATCATCCGGCTACTAGCTAGTTGTAGGGAATCAAGAAATAAAGAAGCACAAACACAATGCACCCAGAAAACTATATGCACCACCACCAGAGACTTAAAAAACTATTCCTTGATAAGGTGCATTAAATCCCGAGGTAAATTCAATTTGACCAAAGTGAAAAAAATAAAAATAAAATAAACACCCCCAGAACCTCTCCATATAATGGAAGCTTACCAATTGTGGTGGTGCTTGAAGTGCTAAAACTGTCTGCCGAATCTCCTGGAGAACACTTAGCTCTTCTTCTTCTAACTTGTTTTGCAATACTTTCACCTTTTCTGCTACTTCCTGAAGATTATGTATGCAACACAAATATAAGAGTTGGATAGCTGATGCGAAGTAGAAATAACAGAAAATTTATGTACGTACTAGCTAATTTGAACAGCATTAGATAAAAGGGAACTTAGTCAAAGGACCAAAACAGGTTAAAGGACAAAAACACATGCTCTGAGGTGAAATATGTTTGTAACTATGTTATCTGCGGAAGAAAAGAAAGGTGTACTTGGGCAAACAATGCATAAAGATATAAGCTTTAGATGAAAAAACCTTGTTTATATCATCTGAAAGTACTTTCTCGAACACGCCAAAAGGTAGGGCAACTGAAGTCGGAATACCAACCCAAGATGGCACTTTTCCTTTTAGATATCCAATATTACGTGATTTAGCTCCAACCTAAAAAAATAAAAAAGAGTCACTCATGTTAAAGCAATATTCAACAACAAAAGGCAGTTCCATGACTTAGTGCTAGCAGTGCACTTAAAAACTTTAATAACATAACATTCCAAGCCTTACTAATTCACTTGTAAACTCCTCGGATGATATGGCATATCTGCCACCAAACTGCTTTTTGGTCAGTGTAATAGACCCTGAAGGACCAACTTCTTCCGAGTTATTTGAACCCGTAATATCGACATCCTTTGCCTCGCTGATTAAAGAAACAAACCCAAAAAAAACATAACTAAACATAAGCAAGATTATACTTCTGATACAATTATGATGGACTTGATAAAATGAGCTTTCTGACTTTCTCATATACAGATGCAAGAGTAAATTTGCGATTAATTATATGTCAAGTCACCAATTCCACATATGATCAGAGATCAGATATTAGTATAGAAATGTCTGTCTACAGTTTACCTATAAACTATATCTGCAGATGTTGGTCGGAGATGCAGAATTTTTCCTTCTTTTGATTGAAGGTCAGACAAAATATTAGGATCAAAGCATGTTGCAAAGCAGACCTGCCAATGTTAAACTAGTTAGATAAATAGATATATGCAGTGAATGTTGTGCCTTTAAATACCAGGGACTACGAAAATATAGGGTAAAAGTTTGTATCTAATATCCACCTTGCTATTTCTTGCTCTAACAGAAACATGAGACAGGACATCTGGCATGTCAGGTGTAAGAACCGCGACAGTGCCATCAGGAATCTCCTCCTCTCCTCTTACAGATTTTGCCACCAGAATGGTTGGCTTTTCATAAGTTTTATTTTGAACAGAAAGCAACTCATCTACTACAACTACGTACCCAACTGCTTCAACTGGGCTAATAACCTGCCAACTAAAGGAGTTGCCAATTTGGGGAATTAAGAGTCAGTCATCAAATAATTATTACTAAAACATTAATTTCCAAGAATAAGTTCAAGCTTAACAACCTTCCTAGATTAGCAGTTTCGCGAAGAGTGGGATCAAGTCGATTAAGAAGAACAGATAATGAAGCAGCAGATCCAGCACGGATGATTTCTTCAGTGAATATGTCCACCTGCATACATTTACTACACAGTTACATGCAATTCGTTTTTTTGCTAACTCAGTTATATGCAATTCCCAGATCATTGATTAAGTATCACATACAGCCCACTCATCGACTCCAAGCTGTGCTCCAAGGTACTCGGCAGATGGTTGTAATTGGCGATGATACCACTCAGCCTTGCTTGTAAGAGCAAGTCGGGTTCTATCAAGGACTGATTTCGCATATAATGCCCAGTGATCATCTCCGGAGCTCAACATGCTTATTGCTTGATTCCATCCCTTCAAAAGAAAGCAACATCAATTTACATATTACAGAACTATCAGTAACAAACTACACATAAATTCTTCCTAACCTGTTTGTTCCCCCGCAAAACACTAGTAATAACTGATCATAGATACACATGTGTAAGATAAGGCGATACAATAGAGCATTCAGTTTTAAGAAGTATTTTGATTATGATATATATGCCACGCTTTGATTAAATTTAAATTAGGAATTCATTCAGGATAATTGAGGTCAACTATCCATGTAAATCAATTACATATAACAAGGAAAGCTAAACTTGTCATGATTTGAACGTAGTGCCATGACTTAGCACCACTTTTGGTATTCTTCGTAAAATTAAGAAAATGAGAGGTACCCTTTTCAATGAAATAATAATCTATTTACAACAATGATCAGCAATTACACACACTTTACAACTTGACAAAAGATTGACATGCCGTCATATGTATATAAACGTAGCATCAAACATTCAAATATTTGTCAAACTGTTGATGTACTTTCTAAGGCCTGAACAACAAAAACTTAAAACATTTCAAATCAGTCTGCCTATAAAGTATAACAAGAAGGATAATCACTTTATCAAAACTAATCACTTACCTTTAAGCAGAATATAAGATCTTCATTATTATCTGATGAAAGCGCCAGATTTTCAAGAAGCAATGTGATGAAGTACATAACTTTCTGCAGGGGAAGAAATCAATAAAACTTAAAATGATAAAATAATGCTACACATATTAGACAGTTTATGCGCCACCTTATTTGTCACATTTTATGGCCCCAACACCAATTCACACTTTAATCAACCTATGTGAACTGTCTACCTTTAGTAAAAAAAAATTGTTGTGAAATTCGTAGTAAGAATAGTATTTGTGGTGAAACATGTAGTAAGAATAGTATTTCTTGTAATAATCATCTTCGAGTCGACTGTTGAGAAATTTTAGCTGATGGTGTAGAAGTAAGCCATCATGTAAAATAATTGATTGGGAATATTGTAACAGTTCTAGAAAAATGAAATGACTAGACTGATAATTACCTCTGGCTTAGCACCATTCAGTTCCTCATAGCCTCTTTCAATGGCTGTCCTTACAGTAGAATCAAGGGCAATGTCCAAGAAAAGAAGATCTTTTAGTCTGTCATTCGGATTAGAGAGCAGTGGCCTAAGCTCCTCGCGGACCTCCAATAACCCCTTAATTACAACATTTTTATAAATTTAAAATGAAAAACATTGAAAATCCAAATTGCAAGAACTGACAATAACAGAAGTATTAATGAAAATTTCTAATTACCTCTAGAAGGGGTTCTACATTTTTATCTTCCACGTGTGCAAGAATGAACTGAAGCAAGTCCTGTATAGTAGCATACACAATTACGCAACATGTAAGAAGTACTAGCTTTAGGTTGTAATCAGGAAGCAGAGAGACCTACCGGAAAACCAGATGGCAAGCCTGATACAGGGTTTATTTCTACCCCAACCATGAACCCCTGTCCCTGAAAAAGATTCATTCAACAAACTTATATAGTTTACTCATCAAATAAGTGTGCAATTTAAGATGATACAGTTCATGTATATATATACCTCAGATTTGTAGCCCATACAATTTGAGATTGCGGACTCGAGATCCGCTCCTGAATGAACTGCCTACAGGTTGATTATATAGTAAGCCAACTATATGGAGTATAATATATGTTGGATATTTATGTCCTCTGTTACAGTATCCCAGTCAGTTAAAATAGAAGGAAATGAGAAGGTGAGTTACTTTCACATGGAACGTCATTTACCCGATTATGATTTAAATTGCTACAAAAAAATGCATGGATCAATAAAATACTCTGCAAGGATAGCAGTTCAAAATTTCCATTTTTTTCATGATCAGGTCATTGACAAAGCTAGTCAAGGAAAATATTCATGTGACAGGCAACATCGAATAACTACATAATAAGTTTATGGAATGGAACCTTTAATGTCCTCATGTAGCTTCCTAGATCACGTAAAAGACCATCTTTCTGATCTCTCCGGAAATTTGGTTCAGAGTGGATGGCTCGGTCATAACTAAGTAGTCGTTCTTTTGTTATCCCATTATCGTTTAATGTTCTCCAATAAACATCGATGTCAAAGTCACATTTTATGTAATCGAGTAGTGCCTGCAGAAAGAAGAAGTGTTCGCGGGAAAATTCAAGAAAGTAAATCTTAAAATCTACTCAGAATGTAACTTCTATACCTGGCAGATCACAACATCATCGGGACTAGTATTATTATGCAGCTTCTGGTGCCATTCCTCCATCATTCCTCCCTTGCAATCATTATTTCTCTGTAGTTGAAGATGCCCTTTTACTATTATATGACTTTAGGACATGAAAGAAAAGTGTGCCAGAATGGAAGAAAGGGATTGACATTTATTTAACCTGAATAACAAGAATTTCATCCCGTATTCTCTGTCCTACGTCCCCTTCACCTCCTCGGCCAACAGTTGACATAATCATACGCAAGAGTTCACGGTACTCCGGATGACTTTTATATACATTCTGAAGCAAGTCTGTAAGCCTATCTTGAGCTTTACTTATTTCCCTGCACCATCAAAGATAATAGATGCTTTGTCAATCTAGAATGATTACTGAAATTGCATCACCAATATAATTTGTAAGTAGGGTGATGCCTTTAAAAGCTCGCCACTTGTTCAAGCAATATATTAGGATGATGTTAAAGCTACAACTTTTGCAGTTAAGATGCCCAGATAGAAGATTAACTATAACTTAATATAGGCCAAGTCAGTTACTAAGTCCTCAGATAAGGAACAAGAAGCTGTAGGGATCCAAGGAATCTGTACAAATGTAATTGCATTTAGGTGTTATCTTTAAGAGCTATACCGTGGCTTTACATTGTAGTTTTTATTCCATATCAACTGCCTTGTTGCCATAAACCTCATCCACACAAGAATTCCGGCAAGACCCAGTTCACCGGCATCTTTGGCCTCCTGGACTAGATCTGCAGCTATATTGAATCTGGAAAATACAACTAGCTACTATCAATATAAACAAGAAAGTTAAAAGTTTTTTCAAGAACATCTAAATTTAAACTAATTAAATTAAGGGGAGAAAACACCAAAAAAGAAAATGAACATATCACTTATTACCATTAACATTAATATTAGTTATTATAATGAGAATGAAGTAGGTTGCTGTGTAAGCTTAATGACCCAATTAAGACCAGAATGGCTTAGGTAAATGAGGGGATCTAACCTGAGGCATCTCTAAAAAGGTAAGCCCTGCCTTTGAATCGGAAAAAGAACAAGAACTTTTCAACAGTTGACAGAATGTACAATTTTTACATTCGATGTGCATCAGATAAAAATGGGGATCATGTAATAGCAGGCATAAATTTTTCTAGTTCTCAAAACATGATTATGAGCCAGTCTAGTGGGAATGTGGGATATATTATCTAAAAAGTTTGTCATGTGGCCGTATTTATTGACAAGACCATGGCATGCTGTAAGATAGAGGCCAATATATATATATATATATATATATATATATATATATATATATATATATATATATGTAGTGACCAGAAATTATAAGGTGGAAACTGATAAGTTATTCTAAAATGACCAGAAAGACTGAAGTTCTCTATATGAAAACTGGATTGACAAACTTTAGTCGCCGTCGACCTACATATATGCAAAACATGGTCATATGTAATTATCAATCAAAATTTTGTGGAATGCAAAAAAATTCTTTTCTCACTGACCCACAGAACAAGCATGTGGCTTTCTGGTGAGACAGTTTTTTGTCAACCTAGGATAAAGATTACACAGCTATCCTAATCGACATACTCATAACTGTACAGTTTAATACTTTTGCCAAATTAAAAGGATCTATTCCGAAAAAAATTGTTTCATGTGTAGTTCTTAATTACCACTTACACATATATACTAATTCAGTTTTAGATGGATGCAGGTTGTGATTTAACACAATAGTTGGTCAGTAAAGCAACTAAACAATATTTTGAAATCCTTGCTTAACAGATGTAGTGTGCAATGACCATGCTTTCCGTGATTTTTCTCGATATGGTCAATTTGAAAGAATTAAACACGAACTTCTGCCTAAGGTTTAAATTGCATATGTTCTATAAACTTGGGTGAACAATGTAGACTGGATGAATTATTCTGAAAGAAACATTCGTTAGGATGCATAAATGGGAAGTAGGGGAAAACTACAAGTTATTCAAAACAGCATAAGAAACTAATGAAAACCCCTCTCACAAACCTAACTCTTCATAAATATGAGAAATATTAACATATTGGAAGTAAACTACACAACTGAAACAAGCAGATTAACTGACATAGTGACATGTTCTTTACAGGAGAACTAACCGGTGCATAAATGACTTCTGTGCCTCACTTTCTAATCCTGCTATTTTATCCAACAAGGATTTTGCTGTCCCCTTGCCATCACCAACATCCTTTGAGTGATTTTATAAAAATTAGAACAAAATATGTATATGCTCAAAATGTCAGATACAAATGAACATTGCTTTCGAACAGATACAAATGCCTTAATAACCTATATTAAGTGTATTTATTAAAAGACAAAATGGAGGCAACCTTATGGATCAGCTTGGGCCCACTACTGAAGTTGACATAAAAGTCCGAACCATTATTCTTTATCCAGTTAGCACCAGACAAAAGAACAAATGGCATCCCAGCAAAATTTTCTTCTACTTCTATCTGTATAGACTGGACCTGAGATGAAAGTTATCAGTTCTATTTAGTTACAGTTTACTACCACTACTACGACTACTAATACTATTACATGCACCACTACAATAATTCATCTAGGCTTATAGGTTAAAACATAGTATGCAAAATACCTGGTATTTTAAATCATCAGCAGAGCCACTCGAAAATTGTGTTTCAACAGCCTTATCCAACAATACTGAACCAGCAGGCAATGTGCTCGGAGGAGGTGCCTGTAAAACATTCATAAATATCTATGAGTTGCTCACAAAAGGACTTAATATTATGCAGACGACATGTCTATGGTGTATATACCAGCCACTCTCCAGGGTTTTCTGATAGAGCCCAATGAAGGGTAAGCGGATCTTTGAAGTCCGTAGCGATGTCAATTCTCGTCTTACCAGAAGGCTTTGTTACAAGTACCTTTAAGTGGAAATAAGACCCGACATTAATCTAACACTCAAGACTAGATATCCTCAGAAGGAACATGAAAACAATAATATCTTACTAAAAGCTCCTTATTAGCAAGCTTGTAAACATTTTTCCTGAGAGCAGGACCGCCACTTTGTTCTTCCTTCGCCTTAGCAAAAAGGTCCATTGATGATAAAGTTGGTGGTTTGGCTGGAATTGTTTCCTTTATAGTCCCTGGAGTATACTTGTTGAGGAGCTGCATTAAATCCCTCTTCTTGCGTTGGATCCTTCCAACAGCATTGTATCTCTTTGTATCTGGAATCTTTGAAACATTGGTTTTTATCTCTCCCTTGGTGATCTTTTTCCGTATAGCTTCAATAGATATGCCCTTCTCTAGCTCAGTTTGTAATTCTTTCCTGGCCTCTTCAAATTCTTTCTGCTCATACAACACCACACTAATCAAATTCAGTAAAAAAATAACCTCATCGAAGAGTATCGAGTCATTATTATTAAACAAAACGTGCAATGTACAAGAGTGTCATAACAAGTATACTCAAGTACAATAATTAAAATTTACAAGTTGCTGATCTGGGGAGAAGTTAGGCTTTCCAGCTTTCTCCCAGCGTATATATGCTTGTGTTTGCACAAGATCATCAGGCACTTGGCTTATCTTTTCAGAAAGAAGTGGACCCTTACTTTCGTTCACATTACTTTTATTTGTTAGCCTTGCTCGAATGTCTTGTATGGGAGTACCTCTACTAACTTCCACCAATAACTCAGTACGAGCTGCCTCATATTCCTCCTAATATAGTAGATACTAATTGCTTAATTAACTAATTTTATATCAAATATAAAATAAGTAAACACGTCAAATTATTAGCATAGCAGCTTCTATGTGATGTCAGATGGTAAATGTCAATTTTTGCTTGATATTTTATTCTGCCTGAATGAAAGCTAACACATTCTAACAAGAATAAAAACTTTAAACTCTTGGCATTGCAAGTCCCAAATTTCCAGCTTTACATCAAGACTAGGACTGCTCAGCTCAGATTTCAAATTGACTTCATATTACGACCTTGCCTCCCGGTAATATTTTTTCTTATTGGAGTTCATTAACAAATGTAGTTGGTGCCAAAATAAGGTATGCACAAATATAAGCAGTCTAATAGTTCAAACACATCGCCTATAAAGATATCATAAGAAAGGAGCAGCAATTTCTACCTTCTCTTGCTCGGGGGTATACATTTGTTTACCATTCCTCTCCCATCTCAAATATGCTTGGATTTGTACAAGATCTTCAGGAACTGAAACATTCGGACTCAGCTTCTCATCTGATGGCAGTTTTATATGAAAGTTATCTCCTTTATGTTTGAACCTGCCCACAAGTACAGGATGAGGTCTTCTCTGTGGATGCTAAAAATTATTAGAAATAATATAACTGATGCGTACCACTTATTCTGCGCTTCGTCAAATATGAGGAATTCTATAGCTTGTATTGCTGGATCATCAATCTCTAGTCTCAGAAAGGAATTGGAGCCAGACTACAGAGAACCAATGAATGCATAATAGTAAATATATTAACATCTTAGTTTCCACTTTCCAGCATGATACAGGCTTTTTAACATTTCCAAAGTTGTATTTTGCTATGTGGAAGAACTGATGAGAAGAATTGAATGCACAGCTAACTTAAGAACATACTTTCACAAAAGGAGTTCTAAGAGCTCTTTTCTTATATACTTTAGTTCCATCTGGATGGCGAGAAGGAAGCACCCACTTCCTAATATACAAAAAGTGAACGGTAAGCATCAAAGATGGTATACATATAAAATTAATTTAAACGGGAACCTAAATTAGAATCTAACTTACCCATTCTTATCTTGTATACCACCCCAGTGAAAAACTAGATTATCACTACTATTGGTGACCTGAAGTTCTATCTGTGACAAACAACCTGGACCAGGCGACCTAACATTAACCTGAAAAATTGTATGACATCTCTGCTATCAGCTCCGAGTGAAAGGAAAGACAACAATACTTCGCAAAATATTTGCAATACCTGCAATTCAGTATTTCCTTCGAGATTGAATTTTTCTGCAAGCTGTAATTGACACAAAGAAAAAAAGGTGTCTAATTAGCACTTCCCAAATTATACCAACACTTAAAACAAGAACTGATATGCAGATAGAATTCGCTCGAATCTTCAATACAGTTGGAAATAAAAGGTTCATATCAATGAACTTCAGTTAAAAATAAAAACAAGAAACTTTAGGATAATGTCGCAGAAAAATGTGCACAGAAACAGAATGGCATAATCGCTACTATGTAATCCTATCCATATACCGGAGCTACATGATTATATATTTTGATCATCCCCGTGCATATCTGAACTGAAATTGATCATTTTTACCAAAAAAAAAAAGAAAGAAAGAAACAGATTTCAATCCTTACAACTCGTTAACAAGAATATCAAGCATGTTTCTAAAAATCGCCGAGTCGTCCGATTAATCACTAGAAGGTTCTCTGCCAATTTGATTATTTAAATCCGACTAATCACAACATATATTTCTAAAATTAATATATTAGGTTTAGTAAATTATATATTATTAATATTATTTTCATATATCCGATTAATGTCCCGATTAATCCCCGATTAATCCCCGATTATCCGGTAGCTCACCGATAAGTTCCAATTGTTTACAACAGTGGTATCAAGTTCCCGAATCTTAGCTCCCTATATTAACATTACAAGCAGGAATCCTGCCTCATACTCTGATGACAAAAGCCGCATTTCTAAAACACTACAGCTCCTTCCATTTCAAACTAATTATTCAATTCCAGTCAATATCTACTACTTCCAACAGACAAAACCACAAAACTACACTCAAAAACACATAATTAATTCAACAATCACGGAGAATGTACCTCCGAAGGCGAATCCGTGGCCAAAACAGCTCTTGTCATAACTCCCCCTCCGCGATTCGAACTCATCGACAACCTCTTCCTCGCCACATTCACCCGAAATGTGGCAGTTAAAGGCAGTTTTCGTATTCGAAAACTATCTTGAACTCGAAACAAAGTATAATTCCCTCCAGAAACACAAGTATCAATTCTAGTCTGATGCTCAAGTAATCTCTGGTGAACAAAATTCGATCCAATACTATTGCTCATTATATATAATCACAATCAACGCTTCAACTTCAACTTCAAATTCAAATTCAAATTCAAATTCTCTACACAAAACAAAAGCAAAGCACAAATTCAAAACTAATGAGAATTGATTAACACGTAATTAGCAGATAAAAATTGAAATGAGATGTAATTAATGAAGCTGAATTAGTGAATTAATTACCTTGTTTAAGCTACTGTGTGTGTTGAAATGGTGAGAAATAATTAACGGGAAATACGTGGGGAGGAAAGTGAAGGCTTTATCATGAGTGAAGTGTACACGTGGCAGGTTTTTGTACGATCTCGAGGCATGGGAAGGGGAGATAGTTCACGTGCTGTGTATTAATATCTTCGCGAGATGAAGCCTAATTCACGTAATTTGCATTTTATATCAAACGTGTTGGATCTTGGAGTACCCCGGGCATTGCTGCGGGAACGAGAATTCAGCTGATCAGATTTATCGATTTAAAATTTATCAAAAAAAATAATTAAATAAAAATTTTAATAAAATTAGAATATAATTAATAGATTGATAAATATATTATGGATTAATCAAAAATTAAATCAGGAATTTTCAAAATAATGCTTCTGTATAAACACTTACTTTAATATCCAGTATCTCATTTACTTGACTATCATTAAGTCAAATTAAAATTTCTTAAATACTGTGCTAGTCAAATAAGGTCACATAATTTGGGACTGAGAGGGTAGGAGTATTTGATTGGTCACTTACACTCAGTCACCTTGCCTCAAAACGTTTAATTAAAATCAATCATGATCTATTATATCGAAAATTTTGGACGAAATTTGGTACTCCCTCCGTCCCCCTTAATGTTTACATTGGGGGATGGGGGCTCGGCACGCATTATAATCCTCTCATAAAATATAGTTTGATAAATTATTTTGAATTTTTTTTTGAATAAAAATTTAATATCTAAACTTTTATAAAAAAAAGAAAATTTTGAAAAACAAAAGTTATGAAACTATGTTTTATATGTGTCTTAATATGCATGTCGAACAATGAAAAAAAATATAAAAAATGAGAGGGACAGATATATTATGTTACTATGACATATTACATTTCTCATCAGAAGATCAAGGGATCTCCTAAAGGTAACTAGGAGTAGTCAATAGTCTAGTCGACGTCGGTCGACTTGTTTGAAATCACTTTGTGATCATAATTTTACTATCACTGCAAAGCATAAATATGTAATGTGAACGATAGTAACTTATAAGAAGCTACACACTTTTCACAAAGCACCAAAACAGAGCGATCTGGCACTGGTCCGTGAAAAAGCGATTTGGTTGATTACTACTTTAATTTTTCAGTCACATTACAGAAACGTCTGGCTAAAGAACATTTAGAGCAAGTCCAATAAGTTAACTATCTCATTACTTATTAATAATATAAAATAATGAATCCTAGTGAGTCTTAGTGATTTAGGTAATCTATTTTTAGTGTCAACTCCAACAGCAATCCCTATATTTGTTCTCCTAAGATTATTTTAATAATAAATTTGGGAGAGAGAATGAGAATGGATGGAAAAAGACAAAGAAAGAAGGAGAGAGATCATTTTTTTATTCATAAATAGTATATAGGTAATGGCTAGTGTTTACTTAAAAATAGGTAATGGCTAGCATATTGGAGCATGTGCTAGTGATTTAGGAGCTCACTAGGAGAGTGTAGGAGTGGTTTTTTTTGGTTCATTACCTAAATGTGAGCTTAGGAGCTCATATAAGTAACCTATTGGACTTGCTCTTAGAGCTTGATAAATTAAAACAATTTTCGGATGAAATAAGAAATTCTTTATTAATTTATTATTTATGGATATTATAAATATCTCTAAAGGATCATGTTCAAGAGAGAACCATTATCCAAAGAACTCTTGTCTTATTTCTGACAATAGAACTGCACATGAAAAAAATTTATGCGTTGTATTTTGAAATTACTTCTGAACACACGCAATGATTTAATAAGACATTAAGGTTCCAAATCTATATACATTTTTTTTCCATCGTTGTGTGTTCAAAAGTAAAGGGTTCTCTCGTAGAACATGGCCCCATATATAATATAAATTAAAACCAACTTTGTCGGGACAAAATTTAGTTACATATTATCATTCTAAATAAATTTCCTTTCACAAACTATACCCTGAGAAAGACCGTGGGCCATGGGGCCAGGTATTATTAAATTTCTACGGATCACATGAGTGGAAATTTAAGCTTAATTATTTGTTTATCCCGAATTTCAGGCCCATTGTGACACTGCATTATTTTTGTGTAAATAATTGATGCATGGGACTCTGAAATTTAGACGTGGGAAGGCAGGAAAAGCGTTATTTCATTGATTGAAATACAGTAACTCGGTTCTGATTTCGGAGAACACTTTATCTCATAGTAGTAACATTTTTTATTTATCGGGAACCTAGAATCCTAGATGGCTAGATTCTTTACTTAACATTCGAAATTCTTTGAACACGATTTAACAATTCATGCATAAGCCAAGCATGCCTGCGATTCTGTAAATATTTTGGTTGCTTTCAGCTGATCCTCTTTGTTTTTTTACTTTTCTTTTTCACTTTTACTGTGGCCTGCCTGTGAGGTTCCTCAGAGATGGTCTATGAGTTTAAAACTAGCTAAAGCGATGGTGATTTAAGTCTGTTCGTAGAAACCAGAAAAACAAACTTGAATATAACGCAAGGCATAGTACATGGAAACTACGGCAAAAGTGGTCGGCAGTCCGATCCGACGTATATAATGCCCTTAAAAAATATTATTTATTAAAAAATAATATTAATTTTTAGTATAATTGAACTCGATACGTGAACTATTTATTTGTGATGGACGAGCACTTTCCCCGAGTTCATGTAATGAAGAATTTATCCGCAATATATTGAAAAACGTTACATATGAAATTTGACTTATAATAATGTTTGATCGATTTCACTGAGATCATGTATATGGTATTGGAATCACTCAATTAAGAATGTTTATTTATTTATTATATTTAGAGCTGTAATTCGAGTCGGGCGGCTCGCGAGCTCGCCCGGCTCGAACTCGTTTAACTAGACTCGACTCGTCTCGTTTAATTAAACGAACCGAGCTCGGGCAAAGGTTCCGGCTCGTTTAATTAAACAAGTCGGCTCGACTCGACTCGTGAAATTAAACGAGCCGAGTTCGGGTAAAGTTTTAGGCTCGATTAATTGTAAAATTAAACGAGCCGCTCGCCCGACTCTCTAAAACCGGCTCATTTAGCTAAATGAGCCGGCTATACTCGACTCGTGAAATTAAACGAGTCGAGTTCGGGCAAGGATTTAGGCTCGAATAGTTAAACGAGTCGGCTCGGCTCGGCTCGATTAACTTCGGCTCGAATTACGCCCGGCTCGAAACCCGACTCACTCGACCCGAATTACACCCATAATTATATTATTTGATATAAAATTTGGAATATATTAAAATTACTCATATATAAATATCACGTATCATGTATATTGAACATGACCGGGAAGAGTGTAATCGAATCGGAAAGAGATACTTCCCTAATTTATAAGCAATTGCATAAGAAAGCTGGTGACTCCATGTGGTATGGAGCCTATTTGGTCAAACTTTCTAGATGTTATATTATTTTTAATAATTAAATTTGTATTGTAGGCTTTACAAATTAGTACGATATGTTGTGGTAAATTTCTATTAAGCAATAAAATTGCAATGGCGGCAGATTATCACGGTTCAGAACTACAGTTCAGAACTACAAGTGAAAGGTTGGAGATGTCCACATTTTTATCTTTGAGTAGTGCAGTTAGTGAGGTGACTTCGCAGGTTCTAAAGGTCATATTTTGTACTACTATAGTTTATATTGATTTATAAAAATGCAATTGAATTTTAAAATTAGCAGAAAAATGACTGATATTCGTCTTCGTCTTTTAAAAAGATGGTTGCCATTATGAAGTTAGTTCAACCATCAATATATATATATAAAGGAGAATACCGGCGTCTCTAGAATAGCTCGATTCAGTCGTCTGATTTTTCTTAAATTTCGGAGAAAAATATAGTTATAATTCAAAAAATCATGTTTAAGAATTCTAAAGGTCATACAATTCTTTTCTTATTGAGTTCCAAATGTAATACAATTCTTTTTCCAATTCAGGAATCATAAGGGTGATACAATTCTTATTGTTAATTATATATTAATATAAAAATTATTAAAAAGAGTACGATTCTTATTCTCAAAAGTTATAAATTTATAATTTTTTTTGTAATTTTTTTTCAAAAAGTAGTGATTGCAATCTTCTCATCTCTATCGAATATTTATTTATAATTCAGTTTTTTTCTTATTTACGTATCCCAAAAGGAATTAATAGGATTATATTTATTCAAACTAACAATCATAGAATAAATACTATTTATATTTCCAATTTATTCTAATAATTTTCTTAAATTTCAAATAAAAAAATTTATAATTTAATTTATTTATTGAGCACCGGCGGCGACCAAATTCCCTCCCAAGAAAGTGAACAAGTGAACCTGACGATGTCGTTTTATTGACGAAGTAATATTCACTTAAAACCTAGACAAGCCCGATCTCCATATAAACCCCTCCTCCCCTCATCAACGGCGCCTCAGGGAGAGATTCCGAGAGAGATAACGGATCGATCAAGATGTCGAAGCGAGGTACGAACATGTAATTAACAACCTCCATGCGTCTAATTTCATCATTTTCATTAATTATCTCTTTCAATTTCCCCTCAGATCGCGGATTTTCTTAAATTTCTGAATAGAAATAAAAGATTGTAAAGATAATAATCATAAAAAAAACTAATAGCAAAAAAAAAATAGAACCATAAACGAATAATATTTTTAACTGATAAATAGAAATCATAAAATAAAAATAATAAATAAAGAAAAATAGGATATAAAAAATAGGAATCATATATTGATTTTATGATAATGTAAAATGATTCTCGATTAGTATTGTATTTGACGGGCACGGGAGGCGGCCCATACTAATTTTTATCTAAATAATAATAATTTTTCTAATAGTATTATTTTTGACGGGAAAGTGGCTAAAATAGTAATACAATTCTTTTCTTATTTAATTCTAAAGATGATACAGTTCTTTTCTTATTTGGTATTTCTTATTGAACTCTAAAGATGATACAATAGTATTTCTTATTGAATTCTAAAGATGATACAATTCTTTTCTTATTTAGTAATCCAAAACAAATAGGATTATATTTATTCAAACTAATAATAATAGATAAAATACAATTTATATTTAAGATATGTAAAGTAATATATACAATTCTTATTTTCGATAAGATATATATTGAAGATATGTTTAACGAGAACACGACTGAAAATAACTTTTTTGGAATTATAATAGTATTTCGTATCAAACTTTATAAAAAATTTATTTATTAGTATTGTGTTTAAGGGGAGGGCGGCCCAAATTAATTTTTACCTAAATAATAATATTTTTTTATTAGTATTATGTTTGACGGGAAAGTAGCTAAAACAATTTTTTTTCGATAAGATATATATTGAAGATATGTTTAACGAGAACACGACTGAAAATAACTTTTTTGGAATTATAATAGTATTTCGTATCAAACTTTATAAAAAATTTATTTATTAGTATTGTGTTTAAGGGGAGGGCGGCCCAAATTAATTTTTACCTAAATAATAATATTTTTTTATTAGTATTATGTTTGACGGGAAAGTAGCTAAAACAATTTTTTGTCTAAATTTATAAAAAATTCATAACGCCGCCGCGAAGCGCGGCTTTTTTCACTAGTTAACTTAAAAAAAACATAAAATAAAGGCGTATTTACGTCTGTTTCTCAGCATAGCACTCATTCATCCTGCAAACAAATATAAAAGTTGTTACATTATAATTAAAAATACAAAATTTATATAGTTTGTAAAGAAAATTGCAGGAAAAATTGGGATGAGGTGTAATTCACGTGCCGGACCGGGTCGGTTTGGAACATCGGGCCGGTTTATGATTCCCGAACCTGCTCGTGTTCATCTGTGTGCTACGTCAATTCTGTTCGACCCGATTCCACCAGGATTTGATCAATTTCTTCACAATTCGTGCCGAGTTGTGCTGTGCCGAACCGTCCACATGCACCGGCTCATTCTCAGAAAAATCAGAATTTCTCATCTCTCTCGCTTCTATCTCTCGCACACGCGCCTCGCTTCTCTCCGCTCTCTCCCGCAGATAATCTCTCCAAAGGTAGGACTCTCTCTCTCATTTGTGCATCTCTCCCAAAATATGTATATATATTTGTTTGTATGTTTAGATTAGAAACTTTTAGTGATTCGTGCTTCCTTATTCTAAATTTAGCTAAATGTAAGATTGATTTCTGCTACAATAGTTAATTCTTATGATTTTTTTTCCTTCATATTTTGCATAGTTGTTATACGGATTATCAGTTAGACAGCCTGGATGATTTATTATCGGAATATTTATCTGGTTGTTTGTTTTTAAGTGTTTTGGTTGAGATATTAAATTCAGTATATAATTACTATTATCCACCTGGTTACATCGAGGCCGGACACAAATGAGAACTATGGTCAAAGTAAGTATTTGGTTCTCACAGGTTTTCGATTCTCATTCGAATTCTCATTCGAATATGATCCTATATTATGGTACTGTTATGATGTGAAATGTTTGTATAATTATGACAAATATGTAAAGGGAGTGAGTGATTTCCAAAACCTTAGCTAATAGGATCCACATATACTTTGCTGTATAAATAATTAGCCCTCTTGAAGTTAGTATGTAATTTGAGAACTTAATGAGTGTTTGGATATCTAAAGTGGAGCTAGAGCCTAGAGGTATAAGTATTAAATTTGAATTAGTGATATAGTTTGTGTATGAGGTGATTAGCATTATGGTTTGCGTACGAGTAGTTTGCATTATATCTAGCTTAAGTTAAAGGAAATAAAGCTATTAAATTATATGAAGGATACATACTTATCTGGAAGAACTTGAAGTTATTTTGCACGGGAAAACAATGGTGGTTCCCTTATAGTTTTTCTAATGCAAAGTGATGGTAGTTTATATTCAGATATATAATAATAGCATAATTGTCTAATTTTGTTTCAAAATCAATTTCTTTTCAGTATAGATCTCCATAATCTTCCAGTTGCAGTTACATTATGGAACTTCTACTTCTCAAAGTGCGGATATGTCTGGTATTTGGGACCATGTTGTTTTTTCTTTTTAAGTTTGGCTCTTGCAAGCGCATTCCTAATTTTGCAGAGGTGAGTCTATAATATTGTTTTTACCCCTGGTGTTTATGGACAGTATGTACATGTGTGTTCAAATACATTGACCTGTTGCAGCTAGTTTGGTTCAATGTTGTATCTTTGTACTGAAATTTCTAGTATTCAACTATGCTTGCATTTGGCAATTGGTTCTTCTTATTCTTAAGTGCTTCTTCCTTTCAGGGATATATTTCAGAGCCATACTTTGAAAAATACGGAAGTCTGCATGATTCATATTTTCAAGATTTCCTAGCACATGAAGTTCCACTTGGCTTATGTGAAGTGTTTCAAAACAAAATCAATTCTGCACCAAAGCTGTCTATTTTACACCGTCGTCTTATTGGTGAAGGTTCTCACCGTCGTCTATCTACATCAATCCAATTTGAAATATACCAAGAATCAGTTTCTAACTTACCTGATCACTATTGTGAGGCCATTATCATTGAGAAACTGCCCTCTGGAGTCTTTGCAGATCCATTTGAGCTACAAGATCTTCTATACCGCGGTGGTAATTATCATCAAACTTTTAAAGCAACATATTGACCGTAATTATAAAATTATGTTTCATACTGGTTTTTGCATTTAAACCATTCATTTTGCACAGTTTATATGAAAGCATCTGCGTTTGGGGATACGAATTTAGAGTTACCGTCAATTCAGTCAAATCGGTCCCTAGTTGAGATTCACATGGATATTGGGTCGAATGCATTAACAGGAAGCAAACATGGGATGGAAACGAAAATTGAACTTCCAATACATGCACGCTATCCGGTAATGTAGAATGAATTTGTACATGATATAAGAAAATGATGAATTTTGAATGGAGTTGTAATGATAATATTGATTAGTTCCTCTGTAAATCTATTACTTGTCTGCTGCATATACAAGTTCTCCCCCCCCCCCCCCCCCCCCCCCCCCCCAACCCCCAAAATAAATGAATAAATAACTCCCCTGTTAAATACATGTTCGAAACTTATATATTGGTGACCTGGTGTTATTCCCAAAAAGAATTCGGAAACTTAATTTTTAGTTTATTCTTTGTGTAGCCTCTTGGAGACCGTGGATATTCAAGAACTGAATTTGGCCTTCCTGATCTATTTACGCGCTGCAGCATAAAAGGGAAGTCTAGTAGTCAAAGCTGCATTTTTATGTCAACTGATAGCACTGCTAAAGTCATCGATGATAGTATTGTTTGGGAAGTACCTTCTGGAAACAAGAAACATGCCTCAACCGTATCGTTTCTCACTTTTGTGTCTGCAATTTTATCAGCTCTGTCAATTGTCCTTGTATCTATCCGCCACTCCAACTTTGAGACAGATGATAGTAAGCAATCCTGAACTGTAACTTTTCTGTTACTTGATAGTGTTGTGTTCTCATTGATTTCACATTTAATTGGAATACATTAAAACAATTTAGACACTTTTACATCTTTAATTTGTTGTTATATTCGTGTTCATAATATAAGTTCAACATAAATTTACAGTTTTCCGTATTAGAACTAGGATTTCTAATTAAGCTTTCTGTAATTGCTTTGCTTTAACGAAAATCAATAATTAATCCCCCCCCCCCCCCCAACCACCACCACCACACACACACACACACACAATATGAATGCACTATTGAAGTTCTAATACACAGTGTCATGACTTCTCGTTAAACCACCAACATAGTGACTTCTCTGTACGAACATATGGATGAAACTTGAACGGGAATATGGATGGAAACTTCTATTGCATTTCTATAATGTGCCAACAATACACCACAGATGATATGATGAGACGTATTTGTAAGTTTGCACAGAGATTTAAATGAATTTAATCCCTGAACTATACGCAGATAATAGTACTTGTGTGATTATAATTCGATGAGGCATGCAGTCTGACAGAAATGTGTTGTGCATATTAAGCTTAAATCTGCTCGGATACAGCCAAGCAGTTATCTGCTGCCTGGTACATCAAATCGAGTTTATCCTTAATAGGCTTAGGCATTTCAGCAGAGCCTTCAAATGCGTCAGAACAATCAGACGAAGTCGCTGCAGATAAATGTACATTAAGGCTTCCTTTGTCGTTCTTCTCGACAAATCCCAGGCAATCCTTCAAGTCATCCACAGTTGTTTCAAAATTTTGACGACACGTGTCAAGCACGCTTTTCTTGGTCTTGGGAGGAAGATCTTTAACTGCTGGCTCAAGCAGTGGATACATCTTCTGCAACTCTATAGCTATATCCAAAGTTGACTCAACTACATTTCTCGTAGCATCTTGTAAAGTAGTTGCTCCTCGAACCATCTTTGTGCAGAAGTCCTTGTGATCAGCAGTGTGGCAGAATTCATTTACAGGGCCGCCTTCAGAACTACCAGGGGCTTCAGAACTCCTGGGGGCTTCGCCTTCAGAACTACTGGGGGCTTCAGAACTGCTAGGGCCTTGAGAATTTACACCGCTTGCGAAAAGACCAAGGACAATGATCACAGCCACTGATAAATTTGAATACCCTTTAGAAGCCATTATTCTGGCTCCCAAATAAAATTTCTGGTAACTTCTTTTCTAGATTGATTTTTTCCTGCTTCACAGTCTTTTGCAAGGAAACGTAGAGATTTATAATGGTGCTTGATCATATAATCAGTTGTTTTTTTTGTTTCGTATGAAGATTGCCTTAACTATAATCAGTTGTCAGAACCCAAAAATTTGCTGCATTTAATTTTGTTTGAAAAAATGGAGCTAAATTATAGGGGAGATGTATTTCAACTGATATCTTCGTTTCTTTTAACCAAAAATAGAAGGTTGTCACTTCAATTTTCAGCCAACAATGAAAGCATTGGTTTTGCTAGATTTGCGAATTTTGTGAGGTGAACCTGGAGTTTCTCATTACAGCCGGTCATGAATGTTGTTGCTGCATATGTCCGACAAGCCATGTTTTTTTATACCATATGCAGTACAACTTTTTAATCAACATCCGACATATAACTAAATTGATAGACTACACGCTACAACGAAACAGGACAAAACCGAACATCATAAAAAGACAGAGGTTAAAACCGATGAAGTGCTTCTAAACCTATCATTTTTTGTTATGTTATATTTTCGTGCCACTCGACTTGTTACTAACAAATCAACACCTATACCTAATTTTTAAATTTAATTAAAATGTAACGTTAGCAAATTATGTAAACATTTTTTTTTTTTGAGCAACAAATTATGTAAACATATATAATAAAATATATAATACAAGAGTCTGAGGCTCTGAGCTACATATTCTGCAAGTTGCTTCTTAATCCGGATAAGATTGTTCACATATTCTTCAAACTAATTTGCTCTAAGAGCAACAGATGAGCTAGTGCGTTTGCAGCTTAATTAATTATCCTTAATTTTATAAGATAAAGATAATTATCTTGATAAACTAAGGTGTTCCGGTCTTCTTGCAGATATACTTTCATTATACTTTCCTGTGTTTCATTTCTAAACATCGCATAATTGCGATGTATCTATCAAACATATAAATCCATTTACATGACTCCCAACCTTACAAGTGAGTATGTTTTAATAAATTTTCGAGATGAGTCAAGGTCGAACCCAACCCGCTCAAACAAATCAGAACTTATACTATCAGTAATGACAGATACTCGTTATCGATATAAATAATTATGATGGGACGAAATTATTACAGTAATAAGCTGAAACGGGATCATTTTAAAGATTCCAGTTTGCTTTGAATATTCATAGTTGACTTGGTATTAAAAAACCAGCCAAAGAGGTACAGGGTTCAGACCGGCGATGGTGACCCAAATGTCCCCAGTTGGATGCTAGCAACCTATCAACTCTGAAGTCCAATTTTAAACGGTACAAAGTGCCTGACTTTTGTCGATTTAGAAGAACTGATAACTTAACATCAAATCGGTGATTTATGATTTATGATTTATGTATAAACATTTATCTTAACAATTCAGCTATCAGAACTCAGAAGCTCTGAGAAGTTTTGAAACTGAAATTAATTTGCATGGCTAAAAATATTACAAGCAAAATTGTTATTTTAGTTTTAGATTCTGAAATATTTGATAATACTGAATATGTTTGATTCGATGAAAATAAACCAACTGTGTATGAGTGTATCATAGTTATCACACTCAGGTTTTGTAATGTTCGCAAATTGCCAAATTATGAAAAGGATGTCATTTATTATTCGGCATCAACTTGCTTACAAGCTAGAAGACTAATTAAGGGTGATATTTCGACTAAACTGACAAATTCATTATTTTTTAAATTTAAATATATTTTATTCTTAAAAATCGGCAAAATTTTTAATCTGAGTCCTATTAAGTTTAATGTAACACCAATCGGTAATTAGGCAATTAAGAACCCAAATTTCTGGCTAATCTATGTAGGGAAAGCGAAATTGTGAGAAAATAAGAAATAAAATATATAAAATAATATTAGAATATGAAAGATATTGCCAAAGTCAAGAACATGCACCTAGTATAAACACTGGGCACACTATCTCCAAAGTCAAATAATTGAACTGAGGTTTTGGCATTTCACAGGATCTTTTTCCTTAAATTCAACCATCTAACCACTGGCCAATAGAATTTAGAAAGTAATATTCTCTTTGGACAGAACAAATTGAATGAGACGAGATTAGAATGAAAAATTATAAACAAGATTTCGATTTCAGATATAATGAATGTACGCCAAAAAAATTTAGCGGAAAATTTACAAAAAAGAAACACGAAATAAAATGAAAATTTTCGGGATTGAGCTCGAGCTCGAGTTTATATCGACCAGGACAGAAACAAATTGTCATAAGAAATCACCTCCTGATGAATTCTTGACATTCAAACCACATGTTAATTCCTGCATGTTGAGCTACAAGAAGTCTCAAGACTCTGCAGCCATTTGAAGCTTTATACTTTTCAAATGCTCTTTTATCTGATACAAAGGCCAAGAATCAGCATCCGATCCTCCAATTCACAGTGTCCATATAAATAGCTAGTCTGCTTTCCCCTGTCACTTTCTTGCGAATTTCGGTACATAATCACCACAGACTGTCTGCAATTTTTAAGTCACTCAAAAAATTCTTAGCAGGACTAAGAATTTGAGCTGAGCAGACAGAATTGGTAGAGTTGAGATGGAGGAAGCTCAGTCAGAACCCGAAAGAGGAGGAAACAACAGGCCTTTTTCGATACCTGTGGATTCGGAGCATAAGGCCACCAAGCTGAAAATCCACTCTGTTGCAGCTCCTCATATGAGAGCATTTCATCTGTCTTATGTCTCGTTCTTTGCTTGTTTTGTGTCAACCTTTGCTGCTCCACCCCTTATACCTGTTATTCGCGATAACCTCAACTTGACATCAACAGACATAGGTAATGCAGGGATTGCAGCTGTGTCGGGAGCAGTGTTTGCAAGGATCATGATGGGAACGCTATGTGACTTGTTTGGACCGCGTGTGGCCTCTGCCTCACTGATGCTCCTCACGACACCAGCAGTTTACTGCTGTGCTATAGCGAACTCTGCAGCCTCGTTTATAGTTGTCCGTTTTCTGATTGGTTTTTCAATTGCCACTTTTGTGTCAACTCAGTACTGGATGAGCTCAATGTTTTCTGCTACTGTCGTTGGCACTGCTAATGGCCTAACTGGAGGTTGGGGGAACCTTGGTGGCGGGGCGACTCAGATCATAATGCCTTATGTGTTTTCAATTATTCATGGGATAGGTGCAACTAAGTTTACAGCATGGAGAATTGCTTTCTTCATTCCAGCTTTATTCCAGACCTTGGCAGCATACGCGGTCTTTTTCTTAGGACAAGACTTGCCTGATGGGAACTTCTCGCGGCTTGAGAGATCTGGAGATAAGCACAAAGATAAATTCTCAAAGGTGTTCTACCAGGCAGTCACAAATTATAGAGGATGGATCTTAGCACTAACTTATGGTTATTGTTTCGGGGTAGAACTAACTGTGGACAACATAATTGCACAGTATTTTTACGACAGATTCCAAGTGAATCTTCACACTGCAGGAATCATTGCAGCAAGCTTCGGGTTAGCAAACATATTTTCAAGGCCATTAGGAGGCTATATCTCAGATGTCATGGCAGCAAGGTTTGGAATGAGAGGTCGGCTTTGGACCCTGTTTGTTGTGCAGATTCTTGGAGGCCTCTTCTGCGTTCTCTTGGGAAGACTGGGATCTTTAACTGCATCCGTTACTGTGATGATTATATTCTCTGTGTTTGTCCAAGCTTCATGCGGTCTTACATATGGAGTAGTTCCTTTCGTTTCAAGAAGGTATCTTCTTTCAGAAACACGCATAAATATTTACACTCCATCTAATTTTAGGAACTTAAAACAGATATGAATAAGCACTCCATGATATACTGCTAGAATATAATACGATCCTAGTAAACCCTCCTCCCAACACCTTGAGGTTTGGGAGAATTGGTCACTTAGCATATACCCGTTCCCTAGATCTGAGAAAAAGAATTGCACAACACTTTAGTTATTCACCTTGATGAAGAAACTAATAACTGGTACTATATCTCTTAACAGGTCGCTTGGCGTGATATCAGGGTTGATTGGAGGAGGTGGGAGTGCAGGGGCGGTTTTGACACAAGTAATCTTCTTCAGAGGATCAAGATTCAAAACCGAGACAGGTATAACTCTCATGGGAATCATGATAATCTGCTGCACTCTTCCCATTCTGCTTATATATTTTCCACAATGGGGAGGTCTGTTTTGGGGTGCATCATCTAAAGGAATTACAGAAGAGAACTACTACATGTCTGAATGGACTGAAGAGGAACAAGAAAAAGGCTATCACAAAGCAAGCCTAAAATTTGCACATAACAGCAAAGGTGAAAGAGGTAAGAGGGTGAATTCTGCTCCCTCGCCTCCAAAGGGAACTCCAGAATCAACTCTGCCTGGGTAATTTGTTAAAATATACACTTAATTGTTAGGTAAAATGTTGTAGAAGACGCGGGGAGAACATCATCTCAGTTCAGCGTTACAAACTTTGTTATTTTCACACAGGGGATTCTATTGGTTAGCCATTCAGTCACTGTTGAGCATAAAACCATAAATGAATAGCAAATCATTGGTGATATAGCAATCGTGTAAGTATCATCTACTATGGGAACAACGCTTATATAAAATTCAGGATTCAGTTCAGTGGAGACCCTTAAACGGAGACTATATGTTCTGCTAACTAAATATTGCAAAACACGAGCAAAACATATTGTTAGTTCTCCTATTAGTACTCCATTTAACGGACTCCATTGAACTTTTGGAATATAGTTCATTTAGATACATGTTTAACATAAAGAAGTATGAGCAGCTAGAGACGGACATTGTCAGGTCTTGAATTAGAGAAACACGACACTAGTTCTGCCAGTAAAGGTAACAATGTAGAATTTACAGAAAGCATGGACTAATTACCAGTATTCATTAGATTACCGTAAAATTCATCAACATCATCCATGATCAGTCATCAGTAGGATAAAATTGTCCAGATATACTATCCATAACAGCTAATTGCATTTCTTCTGATGGTTTCCAGTGACGCTTCCTTTGATTTATAAACCAGTTGTTAATTTGCTTCTGGTCTAAACCCGTCGATTCGGCCAAGAAATTTTTGTCAGCTTCCTGGATGAGAAAAAAATCACACTTAAAAAAACCCTGATAAATTAAACCAAGTATCTGCAAAATTATAAACTTATTGAAAACACGTACAGTTGGGTAAGGCCATTTGTAATGCACTTTCCACCAGTCGAGTAACATGTCCCTTGCCTCCTTCGGTAGCTTCCCTTTCTGCTTCTTCTTTGAGAATTCCATCTTCAGTTTACTTATGTGACTGCCAAACTTGTGCAGAAGCCTGTCTTTCAGTTCTCTGTCTTCGGTTCTGGTCTGCACGTCTTGTACATCTATCTCGCCTCCACTGAATTCTTCGTCTGATGATCCACCACCTTCATCTGCTAAAAAATATCTAGTTAGACCTTTTGATTGTAACTTAAGAAGATGCAAAAATTAGAAGAAAAAAAAAACATGCACATTTGAATTTGAAATGCTGCAAAAGCTTAAACTAACAGATAAACGAGTTTTCTTGGTACGAGTCTCAGTGAAGGCATGTGCGATAGAAAATTTAAATTTGTGAAACCGAACATAACCCAAAGAATCAAAGATTGAACAATGTAATGACCGAGACAAGAAGCTCTTCACTGGAATGAACACATTAATTTTTTTTCATAAATGTATTTAAGAAAATTACAACAAAATAAAATCTTATAGAAGTCCTGAGAAAACATTAAATTATCAAAAATTAAAAATATTTTATGAAATAAATAATATAATACTCCCTCTGTCCCTCTCATTTATTTACCTTTTTTTACACTGCTCGAGCATTTTAAAGTGTCGAGCTCCGTCCCCCAATGTAAACAAATGAGGGCGACGGAGGGAGTAACATATATCTTGGTCTGACTGTATCCCTCTCGTGTTCCGGAATGAACATACATGTTACGGTAACATTCAAAAATCAAAACACTGAAAAGTGAGCAGTGTACAAATTGGTTCGAGTCATGAGTGTTAAATTGTGCATTAAATTGGTGGTGGGCTAGTGAGTAAATGTTTGGTAGAAAGAGTCTGGATTTGTGTGGGTGTATATGGGTATATTCTAAAGGCCTAATAGGTTGGGCCATCCCTCTGTGATCCAAATCCTAGTGACTGACTAAACAGCGAAAGCACAAGGTACGGCCCATCAGTGTGGCCGTGGTAATAACTACACATGATCTCTTCACTCTCACCATTCACCAACATGGCTGCCACGAGCACTTGCCACCCTTTATTTATTAACGTGAGCCCGAATCTTATCAAAAATAAAATATATTTTATATTATTATTTATCAGTTCTATTATGAAATATAAAAATATATAATATTCCTATTTAATAAAAGCCTTCCTATTTGATCCTAATACATATATTTCAACCTTAGAGGCATGACTACTACATTTTACCCTTTTCAGATCCCGTCCAAACGGGATATACTGAGTGAGTTGGTATGGTATGGTACATATATTTCGACCTCTTAAACGCACAATTACAGTTATTAGTTAAAAAAACAAATATATGTAATTTATAATTAATAGAAAATTAAATAATATTAACTTACGTTCATTATTCCAAAATTGATGAATGATCATGATTAATTATCGATTAGTTCATGTTCCGTAACTCGTTAAACTGATTAAATCTTCATTATTCAATTAATCATCTATCAATCTAACTAATTTTAATTAATTCTTATTCCACCTATTGGACCTGTTTGGCAACCGGAAGCAGAAGCTGCTTCTGGCTTCTACTTTTCTTGACCTATTTGTGTAAAGAAATAGAAGCACTTTTAAGAAGTTAAGAATGCTAAATTCACTCTCACAACTTCTGCTTCTTTTCCAAACACTTTATTAACTTATTTATTTTTCAGTTGAAAAAGTCACTTCTTTTAAGTTTGGCCAAACAGTTGTAAGTCTGATTTCCGTTTTTCACGAAAAACAAAAGCTCGGATTCCGGAAACCCTAGTTAAAGGAGGCGGGGCCGGAAGCAAAGTAACATGGGGCGAGGGAGACACGTTTAATACGCGGGGGCAGAAAAAGAAGCCCAACGACTCGACAAAAAGTCTTAAAGGAATTGACAGCCACAACCCACAGTGTCTGAATCCCATTCAGAAAGCGATAGATAAGCCTAGCAGTGAGTGTGTGTAAACTGAACCAACACTTAATGGCTACATGCACAAAAAGGCAGAAACCGCAGCGAGAAATGCGGGAGTCCATGTGAAAGTGGCCACCCGATCTCTTCGGGGCCGTTTCCGATCACAAAAAGAGTGAGCCCGGCCCTATCATATCCTTGTGTTTCTTGTTTGGCTCGCACACACGAGCGCTCACTCCGTCCCAAAACCCTTATCAACTTCAATTATTGTACTAGTGTCTAGTGCTTGTTTAGTCCAACATGCACGGCTACGTTCATTTAGCTTACTCGTAAGATAGACTTAGATGCACTGATTACTAGATTACGTAAATTAAGGTATATATATATATACTCCGTAGATAAGTTAAATGTACAAATTACTAGCTGGACTACCTAAATTAGGTCATGATATTCGGTAAATGACTTAGATGACAGACTTCTGAACTACGTAAATTAGGATCTCGTGACCCAAATTGTATGTTAACCTACTTAGAATAGGACTTAACGTAGACTTGTCAGGACTCCATAAATTAGGATCTCATGAGCTAATTTTTTGTTAGTGTGCTTGATAAATGATATAAATAAACGGTTGTGTTGGATTAGAATATTATGAGTTGATTCTAACGAGTGATCGATTTTTATTATAACTTACTTAGACGGATAATATAAAAACAATATTAGTACCGTAACGATAAATTAGAATATTATGAGTCGATTTTGACTAGGGGCGGAGGCATGAGTAATGTTGTACTGGTAAATTGAAACACAGTATTTTTCAGAACCTAGCACCAGGGTTAGTCGTACATATTTGGAAACACTCACTTCTACTTGTGCAAGATTGGTTTCTATGCATAAAATCAACCATTTATGCACTAGATTGACACCAGAAGACCATGTAACAAGGTGAAAAATCTAAATTGTAATGAATCGAATACACCAAGTATGTTTAACTCCGAAGCAGGAAATGCAAACCAGAGAACGTTATAAAAAGGCAGGCTAGTACTGGTGCACAAGTATATATAGAGCATGCATCAATGCGTAGACAAATGAATGAACTGCATAACTGGGAGTCTGCAGGGACAGACTGCAGAGAATATATCAGAGGTTTCACAAAAACAGTCGTATTTAGCCAGCTCAACCAACTTCTTCATTTAAGCATTGAGTTTGCTCCTGTTAAACGATTGACGCAACCATCTTTGAGCAGGATTTCACTCGATTCTTTATCACTCATTCTAGGATTTTTGTGTAATTAAGCGGGAAAAACTCTCAAAGATGGTTGTAGACAATCACTTGTCATAAGCGATCGTGCTTGAGCAACATTCATCTCTCTTCCCACATGATTAAATTCTCATTACATACCTAGGTGGATCTCTGTCATCTTGTCTATGAATATTCTTCTTAAGAAACCATAATAAAAAATATTGCAACTAAAAAAAAGCACACGAGGCCATCACAGAGATTACATGCAACACGTTGAAAAGCTAATTTGTACTTCTAACCAAAAAAAACAATATTAGTTGCCAGCCCTTAACCAAGAACCATAATCACTCCAATTAGATAAACTAACAGTACTTTTCGAGCCTAATGATTCTGACTTATCACTAATGGAAACAATTACAGCTCTTATAACCTGACAAAGCTGAATAAACTAATCCAACTAGGGATTCAAATCAAAAACTTAATAAAATAAAACCCAACAAAGTTAAAAATCAGATCTCATTTGTACTTGCACAGCTTAACTATTATGTTGCCAGCCATGGAATGAGACTTTTGTGAGAAACTTTAGCATGAAAAGATTGATTAGAACAAAGGAAAACAGCTTTGTTCCATATAAGTATTTATCTATTGCAAGTACAGAAGCTCTTGAGCTTGTGATCAACACTTTCACGTGACTACAGATATATGAGATTCTTATGCCAAAGTGTATGTGTAACCAGGAAGTGGATGCCTAAAGATAATTTTGAAAATTTTGGTGTTTTAATGGTGGACAGATGGTCGTTTCTGATTATAGAATTGAAATTCGTCTAGGTAAGTATCTACAAAGTAGGGCAGCTTTGACTGCCGCACCAGAATTTCCATATTTGCAGATCAACTAAAAAATGCTCCGAGTCTTCATTAAGGTGCTCTCCCGAATAAAAATAAATTATGAAACTAATACGGAGTAACAGACTTGCAATATAAGTATTTTTCTTATTATCACTAGTGAGTATTCTTTTAATCTCTTTCATTTCATGCGTATCTTCCTAACTTCATCCCAATTCTAGAACAAACTCAGGAGCACCAAGTGCGCGCATGCAAATAAAATTTACTCGATCTGTTTCAAAATAGTCGTCGAGTTTGATTTTTGAGCATATATGGGCATTGATCTGATAACTGCACAAGTTATTCTTTTTCTAAATTAAAATTCACAGTAAATTTGGAATTATAAAAATAGATTGAAAAATAATTAATCAATAAATATACACCTTAATATAAGTGTGAAAAATCAAAACCGGACTACTAGTTTTGAAAAAGTAGGAATAGTGTTTTACTTCTTTTACATCTTCCTTGAATCCTTTCTCCCTAATACAAACTGGTAGGAGACTCGCAGAGCTACATAATTACTATCACATAAGTATCAAAATATACCAAGATCGACATCTGTGTCAATTGGTCATGAGATGTATAAGAGCCATGAACTATTTAGTACTAATCTGTTTATCACTTGAGCTTAGACAATAATGCAATATGAATACAGTGAATCGTAAAAATGTTAAATTATGTCAAATAAGAAAGGGAAAAAGCTGGAGATCACTTGTGATCACTTCTATTCAACTGAAAATAAGCCCTTGTATAATCGGGTCATTCAATCTTTAGCCTTGATGATTTGACTCTGAGAAGTTTAGTGTGGTAAGTTTATGTGGATCACACTGTTACAGGCTGAATGGAAAACTCACACAAGGGCCATCCAAAAATTGATTAGTCTTTTAGTCTTTCTTGGGAAAAGAAGAGATTTAATCATCTACTACTTATTTTACCTTATCTTTGTCTGTAGAACAGCAGAGATCTAGTGTACTGTTTGCTACTAGTAGTATATTTTAAGCCCAGCAAGAATTCTGCCTATAGCCTGGACCTCACTAATAAGATCTTTGTTAATCGACAAATTATTATGCCAAAATGCCATCTAATTACCATTATAGTTATTCACATAAACCACAACTTAACCAAATGAATCACAAATTGATAACGTCGAAATATATACCCATACTATTATATGTCTTGACCCTTTTAATGTAAGTCACCAACTTTAATTTGGAACATAAATTCAAGGGTGTGAAAGATAATAAGTGGGCAGAGACGGAATCAAGGGGCAAACCTAGGCCATAGGTTCTGGCTGAACTTTAAAATTTTATATTAAAAAGTTTAAGTCAGCAGGAATGACATGGAGTATTAAGCTACACTTGACGTTCAGAAGTTTGCATTAATTCTTTTAGACTCGACTATTTCAGAATCCTTGTCATGTTTTCACTGGTATAAGTATAACTAAGACTGATGAAGAGATGCCAATAATATAATTCTAGCTAGCATAGTCTGATTATGCATATACAGACATTCATTTTGACACAAGTTTTCCTCAAATTTACAGATGACAAAGAGCCAAGGAGGTGCAGTATCTAAAAGAGCAGCAACTGTGACCATGATGGTTTGTCTGATTATTTCAATGTAAAAAAAAACCATAAAATCATAGCCTCAACGTTCCTTCCATGATAAAAATAAAAAATCATATAAAACTATTCATCACTGTGAAATGTCTAATCATAATGAGGAGGTTTGCTTCCAAGTTTGGTTCTCCCATGAACCAAACAAAGTGCAAAAATAGAGAAGAAAAGTAAGAGATAATATATAAATATAGTCACTATGTTTGTCAGTAGAAATGAGAGTAAACCTAGACCAGATATATTGTACTACTACTATTTCAAGCTCCATTATTAAGCTGCAGACTCTCATGACTTTGCTTAAGGTTGTTACTTACAAACAAAGAGAAGCATGTATTTCTGCCAAATGGTGTTATACTAAAAAAACACAACCTAGATTTAATCAAATAGGCCCCATTGATCAGTTCTAGGGTTTCTGTAGAAGCTAGGTTCACTACTGTTACATGCATCACTTGTTCAAGAAATTAGTGTGAAAGGAATTTCCTTCTGACTAGAAAGAAGAAACATATGATCAAGATGGAGAGTTGGGGACTAGTTGGTTTAAAGATAGAAGACATCTACAGTGCATACCATTTACTAAGCATGTTCGCTCTCATGTGCTCGTTTTGCTGTCTCGTGCCTATCAAATAATAATTGCAACTAATTCGATGTTCTTACAACGCTATTTATCGTGTGCCTAGCGGATAATTTTTCTAACTAATCCGGAAATTGTCGAACTAAGAACTAATTCTTACACAATGGATCCAGAAATTGATGTTATTTTGTGCGAATAAGACGCAACAAAAGAACAAATAAAGAACACCTTTCAGTTTTGTTTTTGTTCTACGGAAAACCATGGACAAACAACTATAAAATCACTGAAGCTAGAAATTATATGTAAAAATTAAGCATAGCGATGGTTTAAAATTACTTCCTCCGTCCCAAATTACATGTTCACTTTGACTTTTAAACTTATGTTCAATTGCATTAACATATATATGTGTGAAAATCTAGATGGATAAGTAATTTGAGACGGAGGGAGTAACCGTTAGAAAGAGCGGAAGCTAAAAAGTTACGAAACAGAATCACTACTAACCTTTGCAGAGATCACCGAGCTGTGCTTCAATCTTACTCAGGAAGCTTGTTGCTTCATCGAAAGGCCGGGAGAGATCCGACTTGTACTTTACCAAAATACTACAGTAAGTTTCCTGATCAAAAACAACTCAATAAGCAAAAACTAGGCTGAAAATTCACAAAAAATCACCAAATTTAAAATTTAAAAGCCAGAAAAAAACCATAAATTCATCGAGCTCCGGATCGGCTCCCACGCAGGTAGACACCGCATCAATTTTATCATAAACCTCATTTTCCCGCTGAATTTCATCTAATAAACACGTTATTTCCGGCGGCGCTCCCACCTGGAAATAAATAAATAATCTCGATAAATGAATAATCTAGTCAAATGAATATCGAGCTTACGAGAGGACGAGAAAAGACTCAAGACCTTTTGGCAATCGATGTAAGCTTGAAGAAGCCTAGGATAATAAGGATGCGAAGCAATCTTAGCTTTCACTAAGCTACTTGGCTGACACGAATTAATAATATAATTATTAAAATTATTATTAACACGATCACGGCGGCTAGAAGTACTCATTGCTGACATCAGCTCATCGGATCCGTGAGCCGGGAACCTCTCGTACTCCGGCGGTACCATCATCGTCATCATCGGATAATTATCAGGTACCATGATAAAATTCGACTCGGTCGAATTATGATCATGCATTCCGTCCATGTTTACGATAAATGAATAATCTCGTCGAATGAATAATTTCCGAGGACACGTAGATTTATTACGTATGGGATTTTGATGGGTGTGGTGTTGGGGAATTGAAGAACAAATGAGAAAGGATAGTGAAGCTTAAGGCTGCTTTTGAGCCATGGGAATATGATATTACAAGAGTTGAAGACAAAGACATGTTCAGTCTAGTTTTATTATTCGTCTTGCTTCTTTTTTCTTTATTGACATTTTTTATCTCCACTAGAATTTATTTTATTTTTAAACAGAAAAATAACCCGAAATACACAATGCATATAATCGAAAATAGGAATGAATTATAGGTGGTGTTTGGCCACAGATATTAAGCCAGTTTCTGAGTTTATAAGTTAGAAACACTTATTTGTACCGTTTGTGTAAAAAGTCAAGAAGTGCTTAAAAAAAACTAGGATTACTAACTTTTGTTTCATGATTTCTACTTCTTTCCTAAACAATGTAATCACTTATAAGTCTTAACTTGGTTTTGACTTCTATTTCACTTTTTTATTTTAAGCAAAAATCATTTATTTTAAGCTGAACCAAACCGCCCTGTAAATCATATCTTCTTAGAAGAATAAAAGTTTAAAGTCTATCTCCATCCCTTTGTGAATCAGACAGTAAAGCTACGTTTGCTGTTCAGGGCGTCAAAAAAGAATAATAATACACGAAAAGGAAAGGTGTAAAGAAACAAGGCCAGTGTGTAGAAGATATTACTATTTTCAGCATTAGATTTTAATATTGTTCTATATATTGATTAATCGATTATTAATTTCTGCTCGATAACTCATTGAATTAATTAAAATCTTTATTATTCAGGTAATTATCTGAATAATCTTTAATCAATTTAATTAATCTTTAATTAATTTTTATTTCATGCATTAATCAATTAAGTCTGATTTCTATTTTTAACGACACTGAATTTAAGTGACAAGGGGATGTCGCTGTCGGACGAAGTGCATTGTGGGTTTCTCATGTCGATCGTATCGTATGGTTAGGGAGCTTTTCTGCATATTATCTTGTTCTATTGAAATGAGCGTGTTCCATCCCACAACCATAACCACTAGGCCCGCATTAGAAGTCGAATGATAAAAAATTGGGATCTTTTTAAAAATACCCATCTGTAAAATTATTTTTTTAAAAATACTACCATCTTTTTCATTGTTTTTAAAAATACCTTTTCATAAATTTTTTTTTTTCAAAAATACGATTTGCAACCTCATTTGCAACCTTGGGCGGCGCAGCCGTAAAAGTTGCAAATGAGGTTGCAAAAGTTGCAAATAAAAATGGAAATGAGGTTGCAAAAGTTGCAAATGAGGTTGCAAAAGTTGCAAATAAAAATGGAAAGTTGCAACAGTTGCAACTGCAATTGCAACTAGTTCAACTGAAAACTGTAAGTTGCAAAAGTTGCAAATGAGGTTGCAAAAGTTGCAAATGAGGTTGCAAATGAAGTTGCAACTGCAGTTGCAACTTCATTTGCAACTGCAGTTGCAACTTCATTTGCAACCTCAGTTGCAACTAAATGCAACTGAAAACTGTAAGTAACAACAGATGTATGGTGTGCCCCTGGCGGGGCCATTAGATTACAATAGAATCAACTGAATGCAACCATATGCAACTGAATACAACCATATGCAACCATATATGCAATTACAAATCCTGATTTCAAGTTTTAGTTTTCAAATGTCGTTTTCGACCTCATTTTCGGAATCGATATATATATATATATATATATATATATATATATATATATATATATCGATTCCGAAAATGAGGTCGAAAACGACATTTGAAAACTGGAACTTGAAATCAGGAATTTGGTTGCATATGAAGTTGCAAAAGAGGTTGCAACACGGCTGGCGCCGCCTGGAGTTGCAGATGAGGTTGCAAAAGTTGCAAACAGTATTTTTGAAAAAAAGATTTTATGAAAAGGTATTTTTAAAAAGAATTCTGGAAGGTAGTATTTTTGTAAATAATTAAAGAAAAGGTAGGTAGTTTTGTAGATTTCCCTAAAAAATTTGGGATAAAACTATAGAATACCAAATTTTATAGACCAGCGAGGATATAAAATCAAGTTTTGTGTAAATTCTTGTTAAAACTTATGACATATAAATTGTTTTTTTATTAATTTTCAAAAGGCACCAAATTCTTCATGCTTGGACCAGTGTACCAATGTTATTACTAGGGGTGAGCAAGAAACCGAATTGAAACCGAAACCGTAACCGAAATCGGTGAAAACCGATCAAAACCGAACCGTCTAAAACCGAACCGATCCGAAACTGAAAATTTAAAAACCGAATCGATTATAACGGTTGCGGTTCCGGTTTTAGACCAAAACCGAACCGCAAAAACCCGAACCGAACCGAACCGATTATTAAAATAAATATTATTTATATTTATATATATATGTGTATATTACACATAATTTATATATAATATGTAAATGTAATGAAGAAAGTAAAATGAAGACAAGAGAGATTACTGGGAAGTGGGGTTGAAATGTGCTGACATTGTTTTGTTAAAATTGTTTTATCCGGACGAGTTCTTCCACCGAGTACTTTATTTTAGTATCACTACAACTGAGTCCGCTAATCTACTTCAATCATGATCCCCACATAATATATAAGTTTCATTTGTAATCTAATCTTGTTTAAATCCGATAATATAATAATGTGGTTCATTATTAAATTTAAAGTATATATCGAATCAACATAAATTATCTACTATTTTAATTTGGAAGTATGTTTCTTATTTTTATTTATTGCGGTTTTAAAACCGAAACCGAACTGTTTGAAACCGAACCGGTGTTTTTTGAAACCGAAACCGATCCGGCGGTTCGGTTGCGGTTGCGGTTTTCAATTTTAAAAACCGAACACTTGCGGTTTCGGTTGCGGTTTTACCCTAAAACCGCACCGATCCGCACCGTGCTCTCCCCTAGTTATTACTGATAATTCCCTCCTAGCAACTTATTTTATATGTTATTGAAATTCAAATCAATAAAAAAATATGTGCAGTCCCAAATCGGTGTATATAGAATACATTACGATTCAAATTAGATTCTCGAGTAAGATACATGCAAGAATACACTATGATTCAAATGAGACTCTCAAATAAAAATATATGTTAAGAATATAATATGATCTCCTGTTAAAAGAAAGCTCGGTGCATGATATATTCGTGGTGTTTAGGAACTAGCAGAAACATTTGAAGAGAAGTTGTTTCTATTTTTCCTAACCTATTTGTATAACAATGTATAAGTTTTTCCTTACTTCTCAATTTTAATCTATTTTTTTTCCTTTAACAATAAACACTTTTTTAAACCAACAAGTTCCATTTACTGTTGGACTGTTACACCCATTCGGCTATAATATGTCTAGATTTCAGAGTAGAATCCCGTAGTGACAACATCACCAGTCATTGCATTCATCAAAATTACAAAAATGTCTCGTCATATAATTTTTATCTTGTTCGAACAATGATTACTGGTGGGAGGAGATTTTTGAATTCACAGTTGTACTAGAAACTGTTGTATAGCATGGGTATAGTTTCTTTTGTATGCATGCAGAGAAGTGTATATATATACACTTACGTGATATGTAATCCATAGTTGACAACACTGGGCTTTGATTGATTGATTTGGCTGAGTTTGACAGGTAAAGCTGGAAATATATATTGCATGGGACGATTCGCTTCAGAGAATATATAGTCCAACATAAACAAAAAAAGAATAAGAAAAAAACATCAACTAAATAATTAATACTCGGATTGCCGGGGACGGTCCGAGGGTGAGACACCAAGACGGGTGTATAGATTAGAGCTGACAATTCGTGTCATGTATTGTTCGTGTCGTGTACCGAACGGTATACGACACGAAATGATCACTATTCTCGTAATTATTATCAAAATATTTATATGTAGTCGAATTTTTAAAATAAAAAATATTTTTATTTTTTTTTGAGAAAAAAATAAACAATATTATTTCAATTAATACTCATCACATGTTACAAAATTTTGTACGGTCCCCCAAGCATTTTTCATATAACTGTGTAATTTATACGCTTACACCCAGCTCATGTGACACTGCCGTGTTCGTTGAGGCCCGCATGTAAGTAAACTATTCATCAATGACCCATTGGGCCTGTTATTGGCCGAAAGAGAAATCAATATACCTTTATAGCGAGCGGTAGGTGGCACCTCTCACATCGCTCCGTTCTATTTTTCTAATTTTGTGGAATTTTTAAGTGAAAAATATCAAAAATTAGAACTATTTTTTTTAGTTTCGGGTATATTAAAAGCAAGTTTCAGAATTTGATTTTGTTTCAAATTATTTATGGAATATAGTAGCTTGAAAGTTTTAATCTGATTTTGTTTCAGATTATATTTAATAATGGGAAAGACAAATTATTTACGTGATAGTTCTCTTGCTCGATTTTTAATGGAGAAGCGAGGGGCGTGTAGGTGGCGCCTCTCACATTGCTCCGTTCTATTTTTTTAATTTTCTGAAATTTTTGGATGAAAAATATCAAAAATTAGAACTATCTTCTTTAGTTTCGGATATATTAGAAGCAAGTTTTAGAATTTGATTTTGTTTCAAATTATTTTTGGAATATAATAGTTTGAAAGTTTTAATCTGATTTTGTTTTAGATTATTTAATTATGGGAAAGAGTAGCACATAAGTTTCTCTTCATCTATAAATACCCCTATAGATTGTTGGGTTTTGGATCATCTATTATTCATGCATTTTCTGTTTGCTCCGTTCAAGCAACTTTTAAGTAGAGGTTGTTTATACAGTATTAAAAAATATAAGTTGTTACAAATAAGGGTAGTTATAGGCCGTTATCTCACATATTTAAGTTAGATGTTTTTGTGCACAATCAATTCAAAAAAATTGGAAGAAGGTGACAATGTAAGAACATGATTACTTTTTAAAAAAACAAATAAAATTAAGATTCGTCATACTTTAAATTGTTAATTACGTGTATAAATTTATTTTCATTTTTTCTCCATGAATTATAGTCTAATTTTACAATTTTATATATTAGTATTGGTATTACATCAAGATTTTGGGAATTGATAAATAAGCTCCAAATTTTACTATTTAAGCTCCATTTTAATTTTTTTCTTTACCCAAATAGCATAATCACCTATTATATGGATGAAACATGGGTAAAAAGTATGGGTAATTGTGGTATAAAACATGGAATTAGAGCTTAAATAGTAAAACGGGGAGCTTATTTATCAATTCCCCAAGATTTTTATAATATAAATCTCTTGCTCGATTTTTGATGGTGAAGCTTATTACATCAAGATTTTGCCTCTCACATTGCTTCATTCTATTTTTCTAATTTTCTGAAATTTTTGGATGAAAAATATCAAAAATTAGAACTATCTTGTTTAGTTTCGGATATATTAGAAGCAAGTTTTAGAATTTGATTTTGTTTCAAACTATTTATGGAATACATAGTAGTTTGAAAATTTTAATCTGATTTTGTTTCGGATTATTTAATTATGGGAAAGAGTAGCACACAAGTTTCTCTTCATCTATAAATACCCATATAGATTGTTGGGTTTTGGATCATCTATTATTCATGCATTATCTGTTTGCTCCGTTCAAGCAACTTTTAAGTAGAGGTTGTTTATACAGTATTAAAAAATATAAGTTGTTACAAGCAAGGGTAGTTATAGACCGTTATCTCATAGATTTAAGTTAGATGTTTTTGTGCACAATCAATTCAAAAAAAATTGGAAGAAGGTGACAATGTAAGAACATGATTACTTTTTAAAAAAACAAATAAAATTAAGATTCGTCATACTTTAAATTGTTAATTACGTGTATAAATTTATTTTCATTTTTTCTCCATGAATTATAGTTCAATTTTGCAATTTTATATATTAGTATTGGTATTACATCAAGATTTTTATAATATAAATTAAATTTATCCTACAATTATTAATTTTGAAACATTAATATATTTTTTATAAACAGCCACAAAATTATTTTATTTTACAAATATTAATATTGAATCATTAATATAATTTTTATAGGGCGCCGCAATCGCGCGGCTTCTCAACTAGTTTAATGTTAACCACCAAATATTTTTTCTTAAAAATAAGTCAAAATAAGTCCTTTTTCCGTAAGTTGACACGTCCAAAAACGCGTGGCACGTATTTTACATGCGTCACTAGCTTCACCCAATAAGAAGTTGCCACGGCCCAAGCACCGGATAAGTGGGAAATTAGATGGATATGACTATGAGGAGTTTAAAAAGCAGTTTTGGATGAGCATGAGTTAGTGGAAACACTATAGAGTATACACCGCCAGCGATAAAAAAATATATTATGTCCTCCCTTCAATTGTATATATTGAAAATGATTTTTATAGAATATAATTTGAAAAATTGTTTATCACTTTCTAAATAAAAAAATAATATTTAAATTTTTATATATTTTCAGAAAAACAAAATTCTAAGAACAGACAGTTAATCTATCTTTTATATGCATCTTACAATACGTGTTAAAGAGTTAAAAAGATAAAAAAAAATAATTAAAGGGACAGAAGGAGTAATAATTAAACAAACGACATCAATAAACCAAATTCAAAAGCATTGACCAATGAGACGACAGTAATAATCTAAACTCAAAAGCATGGACCAATGAGATTTTATTAAAATATGGATGGATTTTAGGGCTAAATAACCTTATTACCCTCTTGACATGTAATTTCATGATGAAAGCACACCTATTTTAGTTAAAAATAAGTATATGGCTGGATATTCATCTAAAAGTCAGAAACTAGAATGTTATTTAACACTAACAACTACTCCCTCCGTCCCCCTGAGTTGTATATATTGGGGGACGCGGACGCGGCACGGACTTTAATGTTCCTGTAAAGTGTAGTTGTGTAATTTATTTTTAAAATTTTCTTTTTCTGAATTAAAGTTTGGATGTTATATTTTTATTCAGAAAAAGAAAATCTCAAAAATAAGTTACGTAATTATATTTTATAAGAGCATTGAAATGCGTGTCGAGCAGTTGAAAAGAAACGTATACAATTAAATTAAATGGGAGGGAGTATAATATTCGGGAATAACGGAAGATAAACTCACCGCTTAGAGTAATGGAGGACAATCCAATCAGGCTTAGTCATATAATTTTTAAAATAAAGTAAACAGTAAAAGTATGTTTTGGATAATGATACAATTATTCAATATTACAGCTCTTTCTTGTTGATCAGCTATTTAAAGGCCCCAGGGTTGTAACTTAGTCTCTCCACTAGTTTTTCCAACCATTGAAAGGTTACATATACATAATTATCCAGTTTCTTGGATTAAGTTCACTAATCTTTCAATGGATTGAGAAAAACATGGCAATTTGGAGTCATGCTCCAAATTTAGATAGTTTGTGCATGCTTTAGCCATCTGCATGGTCTGCAAAACACTAGAAAGCTTGGGCATGCACTGCAGAATTTGAAGATGAAGCTTCTGAGAAGTTCTATCAATGAGTCTGAGGGCTTTGGCTAATGTGTGGCAAACTGGCAAGTCACAGAAAGGCAATGAACTCGATTCTTCGAGTTTTCTTTATGGCTAGTGTTTGGATCTGTATCAGCTTATGTTGTGGTAATGTAATAACTATCTGGTTTTCTGTGAGGAAAATGTATGTGTATGAATAAAAGTTGTTTGCTAAGGTTTCGAAATGCAAGAGTCTTGATGTACTGCTTTGTATTCTGTAATTCTAAATTTATGATGAATCAATCATGATTGAACTTTATATATACTAATTCTGAGCAAATGAGAAGTGCAGAAAGTGTTACTATTTGTTTAAAGAATGTGTTGAAATATAGCATAAGATCCATTTGGGGCGTTCCTCTAACACCTTAAGGTTTTAGATGGATGGGTTCTCAACATGGTATCAGAGTTCTCGTGCCTGACCTTAAGATTTTAGATGGACTGGTTGTCAAAAGAGTGAGAGATTGAATATAGGATCATATATGAATGTTTGTAATTGAGAAACTGAGTAAAGAAAAAAATAAGCACCAGGATACATGAAGTTCAAACCTTTCACATTCTGCAGAACTTTGACAAGATCTCAGCCTAGGCTTTCCATGATCCGGTTCCAGTTTTCAAGAGAGAAGCATATAACAACTCATTCCAAGTATCTGGTACTCCAGGCAAACACCAATGACTGCAATCCTCGAGATGCATTGCAGAATGCCCAGCAGTTTGTTCTGATCTGTAAATTGAAGGATGTGCATCTTTTCTGTAGTCCGTGAGCTTAGTAATGTTTAGATATATCACCGGTGTTTTCATGTCTTGGATCACACGCTCCAGAGCTCTCATCTTTGAACGATATTTAATTAGGTGAATGTCGTTGGTACTTGGTTCAGTTTCTTGATGACACTGACCTCCTGTATTCCAATGGCCTCCTCTGCAATGCATCAAATTAAACAATTAAGGACGCGAAAACCATAACAGATTTTGGACAAGGAAACACATAGGATGACTATTTAACAGTTTACTTGTATTATTTTCTGAAGAGTTAGCCTAAAGCACTAAAAAAAGAAGGATCAGTAAAATTTTCAATGGCTATACAGCAGAGGATCATGACTAGGATCCAACAAACTTTATGACAGATCAATATAAAAGTATCCATTGCACTAACAAAGCAAGAAAAACGAGTTAAAATTGTTACAGTCTGCTGGAGACCACAGACAGGCATCTCTTTTTTACTAACCTAGTGTGCTCTGACTACAACAGAGAAGATTAAAGATGGCAGAAAGTCGGGTCTTCCACGGATACAATCTAGTTTATAACAAGGTTGCCAAGCATCACACAAAGAACCGTCAAGAAAACTCATATGAAACAGGCTTTTCAAATTAACAGGTGATTATTAAGTGAATTAGGCAAGCGGAATTGTTTGCTTTACAAATACTATTTATGCATCATATGACATAAAGATATATAAAAAACAAGTTTTTTTTATTAGATAAGAACACAAGGATTAATAGATGTTACCAGATGCAAGGCAGAAGGAAACAGTTATACGCTTATACCTGAAGTGGGTGGCTGAGTATCCCCGGAAGATAACCTGAGTTTTCTTCCTATCGACGTTTTCATCAACCCATCTAGCCCAAGTCCTGAGTGCCCTCCTGTAAGCATCATGTACCTTAAGTCTTGTGTGTACAATATTACCTTCCTGGTAATAGTTTAGTCTGTTATATCAATAAAAAAGAAAAAATTAGTCACAGATTTTACACTGATACTTCCTATTATCAAGTCCTTTGCTCTGTATGAATTTATATAAAGACTGCTTAGTCTCCGCTTGACCATACTTTCAAATTTCTGGTTCACAGGTGTGTGGCACAGTGGTATGTAATAATATGGCTGGAAAATTACGAAAAACTGAGGAAAATATGAAGGAAATGCATTAACCTCTTAGAGGTTTTATCATGCGACCACCAATGACCTGTATTGAAAATCAGGTAATCAGCATTGTAATATTTTGAAGCGCTCTGATCCATTAGATCCAGTCTTAGCGTCTCCAAAGAACCATTCTTTGCCTCGAAAGATGACTCTCTGACAAGGAATCGAGATGTTACAAATTCCACAGTGCAATCATAGTCCTACAAAGAGAGCCAGAAGCAATACTGGTAAGATAAATAAGTAAATTGCTTTAGATAAATGTCAAATGTTTATGCTTGCCTCAAATCTGAATGCATGAAATCCTTGACTTCTGAACCCCTTTCCTCCTGATGTCTCCTGAGCCTGTTTCTCATGAATTCGTTGCTTGTCCTTCACACTATGTTGAAGTATGCAGACAAGGGACTCCCACATATTCCTATTCAGCGAGTCTCCAACAAATACCAGTTTTTTACCTCTGAGTCTTTCCAAAAAGTCGGTTGCATTTAAACTGCAATAACGACAGCAGAAAACAAAGAAATATTGATAGCTATTTTGTAGTACTATGCTAAGTTAAATAATTACAATTTTGAGCACAAGTTGCTACAATGTCAATCAATTTGTATAATACGAAAGCTAACTATCTTGCAATACAAAGACATTGCAAAGTCCCGGGTACAGATCAACAGAAATTAGGGTATTTACTACAGCATCGGACACTAGTCACACTAGTTCTGCAACATAGTTCACAGTGAGTTAAAATTATCTACCTGCTCTAGAATTAGTTCATCTTCCCTAATGCTCCCACCTCCAAACTTTTACAACCTTCAGAAAACAACAAACGAAACTGAGTACTACATCAAAGTAATGAGCTCTTCACCAAGTTTCTTTAAGCCTTTAACAGCTATAGTGAGGCAAAGGATCTACGTCTTAATCTCTTTTGACACACTACCAATGGATATTGCCTCTTTAACACTACCAATGGATATTATCTTATTGAGTCTTAACTCTACATATATACGGTATTTGTTAGGATAGCTTGTATAGTAAAAACACATAAACAGGGGGGATTCAAATCTATTCAGGGAATTGAGACTAGTAGTACCTTGGGATATCACAATCGTTTGGCTGCCATCTCCATTTCACAAACTCACTGTCCGGTCGCTTATTGAGGTAACAATCAAAAACTGTATCAATGTGAGGGCAAGTACCTACAGGATAATATGGCTTTGTATTGTCTCTAACCCACCTTCCATCAAAAATATCACATTTTTCCAGTGAACCTTTCTGCACTTCTGGAATTTGGGATTGTTTTGACCTACCATTAACTTTTTCCGAAGAAATTACAGGAAGCTTCACCTCAGAACTAGGTAGCAGTGCACCATTCTCTCCATTATCCGACAAATCACCAATCTTATCATCACCACTTACCAAACTTGTCCCATTACCAAAACTCAAACCGTCTCGGTAACCAACAGTATCATCAACTAAACTTGCATTACCCTTATCCTCCAATTTTCCCACATTACTTTCCTTAACAGTTACATTTCTATCCGCGACAAAGCTTCCAACTTTAACCAAATTAGACAAATTTCTCAAAGGGGCATCCTCAAAATCACCTCCATTTCCACTATCACTAACAAAAGTCTCATTTTTGGATATTCCAGAAAAATCCCAAGAATTGGTCAATTTAGCATCAGTAGTATTACTAAAGTAACTAGAATTTGAACTTAAACTGTTAAATCCTCGAAAAATTGGATTTAAAAAAGGAGTCTTGAATGAAAGATCAAACAGAAACACAGTAAGAAAGACAAGTGAAACTACAAATCCAGAAAGTACCCTCTTTTGAGAGATGCAGAGTAAGCAAACTGACATATAACTCCAGCTTTTTTCAGCTCCAGCTCTTAACCAAATGACCATTTAGCATACCCTCTTCAGCACAGACAAAGAATCTTAATGATGAGCATAAAGTACACACAGTAAAGTTTGTATGTGTGTGTATATGCACCCTGTGTGATGCTTGCTAGTTGTGTTTCTGTTGGTATTGATATAAACCATGTAAAGTCAAAGCTCTTAGATTGGATCAGTTCAAACATTCAGTAACATGTGTTATAAATTTTGATGTAATAATGATGTCACAGTTATTATGTAACTATGTGAAATTTTTAGCTATAAAATATTGTCATAATGTTGTTGAGAAATTACTTGAAGGCATGTTTAATTTTATGATTATTTAAGACAAATTATATACACCATCAAGATTTCTAATATGCTCAGACAACAGGATCTGCTAGTTAGTAATGCTCATTTGCACAATTTAGAAAACATACATGACACTTTCAGCATTCTGCTAGCTCATCCGGGTTTTAATTTGCTTGAGCTCTCGATCTCTTAAGACTCATTAATATATGGGGTTCGGTCCTTGGTCACTGATGGTCAAGGATCATTTACACAATCATCAACTAAATCCGTAAGATGACTAACAACTCATTTTTTTTCTATTAAAAGAGGTACAAGCATATACCGGAAGATGACTAACAACTGAATTCCCAAATTTTTTCAGAATTTTCCATTAAATTTCTCAGATCTATGTAAGTTAAAGATTATAAGGTTAAGCAACTCACAGAGCAGTAGCCATCGGAAGAGCAGGCAACCCTTCTCCAGCTGCAAGGATCAACAAATGTAATATTCCGATTCTCCAACCTTCATAGTTTACTCCACAGGGAGAAAGAGATGCAGAAGAGCCTTGCAACAATTCTTAAGCGGTTGTACAGGATCATTGTGACGATACGATACAATCATAATGAACACAATCACAGACAAATAATAACTATGAACAAAAAAACAATTAACGAAAAACCAGAACATCAGTAACTCAAACTTGAACAGATGTGACAATGTTATTAAACAATAATTAACACCGTATTCAAGTACATATACAAATTTATCCCGAAATTCTTGAAGATCTAGTCTCCCACCCCAGAAATCTTCAGGAACCACTTCAAACTTACTAATTATTTCCAATATCCTGCTAATTACTCACAATTAGTAACTAATTAAGTCAAGAAAAAGAAAGCCCTTGCTTTCACTTCGAATCTAATCCTGGCTAAAATAGAGATCACTAGTATTAGGAACCCCAAAAGTACCAAAATCACTTAAATCCTGCAAATTATCACCACCATTATCATCAAGAACCAATCCATCGTTCACGAAGCCATACTTATTAAGCCCACTGGAACCATAATTAACAGCAGGCATCATCAAATCTCCATTAGCAAATCCCACATTATACGAAACAAACTGATCTGAATTAGGCACCACTACTTGATCATCAAGTGACTGAGGATCATCAGCATTGGCAATCTCATTAATCTTCAATTCCTCACCTTTCACCATCAAATTAGTCTTTAACTTCTCCATCGAATCAATAAAAATCTCAAGCTCATCAACCTCCAAATCCTCAAAACAATTCTCCCACCAAAACCTGCGACTACTTTCCTCCACTATACTCACTTTCGCCTTCTCAACTTTAGTCTCCTCAACAATCTCCAAGTACTTCTTATTCCACTCCTCATAATTTGACCTTAAGTCCTCCCCCACTTCACCCCAATCCACCACATTGTTCCCAAGATAAGCCTCGACGACACGATCGACACTCGGGTGGCCAAAAGCAAACACACGGCCTCCAACAGACTGAGCAAGAACGGCCACCTCAGCATTGGTTACAACACAGAGTTCACTGGCCTTGTTGAACAGGCCTTTTCGACGTTTCGAAAAAGTGACTTGCTGCTGGTTACCTTGGAGCTTCTTGATCTCGATTCTTTGACGACCCCTTGTTTTCTTTGGCTCCATGGTTGTTGAATTGGTGGAGGGTTTTGAGACAAGAAGAGGGTTTATGGTTATGGACTTATGGTTTATATACGTAATGTGCATGTAATAATTATGGGAACGCCACAATTTTAGGACAAGATTAAGAGCCTAAAGCAAGCATATATATAGCAAGTAATAATTTTCTCTGTTTTTCTTTCAAAAAAAAAAAATAATATTCTCAGTTGTAAAGTTAAAAAATTATTTAGATTAAAAAGTCTGTTTGGGATAATATTTGAGTAATTTATATTATATAATCGAAAATTATATTAGCTTAATCTCGGTCCAATTATTAAAATTGTGCATGACAATTCTACTGTGCTAGATCATGCCTGTTTTAATTTGATGATGAAAATCATATATCACATTATCTTTCATATTTTAATTTGATTATAAAAAGAAATCATACATCATATTTTCTATTATAAAAAAAGTTGAATATCGTACATTACAACTTTCGCTATTCAGTTAAATCCTATTTTAATTTGATTATAAATTAATAGCTTTCAACATCTTGGATTATAAAAAATCCGATTTTAATTTGATTATAAAATAGTAGTTTTGAACTCGTTTGATTATAAAAAAAAAAATCCACTTTAATTTGATTATCAAACAATAGCTTTCAACTTTGTTGATTATAAAAAAAACAGCTTTCATAATCGATTATAAAAATACAATCATTTGATAATGAATTAAAAAAAACAGCTTTCGCTTTCGATTATAAAGATACAGCTTTCGCTTTCGTTGTCCAGCTAGATCAATTCCATTTTATTTTATTTTTTTGAGTAACCATCAATTCCATTTTGATTATAAAAATGTACATCAAGACTTGTACCAGCTAGATCAGCTAGATCATCCCATTTTAATTTCTCGAACTCGACCGATTGATAGTGAAGGTCTATTATCATAATGCAAAACATAATTCTACAAATATTGATCACTCAATGACTCAAATGCACCATTCATGCGCAATAAACTCAAATGCTTATACACATTGGCTTTCGATCTCGAAATTTCTACTTCTATGAGCACTGGCTAGTCAGCTATAAGCCTATAACACCAAATGCCTGTTTCTCAGCTCAATGGTTTTACCAACATACTACATATAACTGAATTGAAGTACAAGAAATTGTGTATCTGTCATCGAGGACCTGAAAGCTCCATGGCCTCGACCACGAGGGAAGATTCTTCGATGAAATCTGAGTATCTTTCAGGAGTGGTTTCTGATGTCCTGCAACTTGGTGTTTCATCTCTCTGAGAGGCCTCCCATTTTTCAGCTAAACCGTCGCCTTCCAGCATTCTTAATACTTCTGACATTTTGGGACGGTTCGAAGGGTTGAATTGTGTGCATAAAAGAGCTACCTGCACAATCTCTTCCAACTCGATCTTGTCATAATCTTTCTTTAACTCTTTATCTACAATTAGGTCTAGCTTTCCATCTTGACGCAGCTTCTTCACCTGCAAGTAAGAAGAGATCAAATTACGGCTCTGTTCTGATAATTTACGGTTTCTGGCAGGTTGATATAGTGAACGAGGTAAAGAACCAAGCTATTAAGAGGCGATACAGCATCAATTTGATACTACTAAAATTATTGCTTACAAGTTACAAACAGAAGTTACATAAGCTCAAGATGAAGAATTATACCCAATCAAGCATCACAACTTTCTGACTAGCTGCCCGGCCAAAGTCCAAAGCTTTTTGACCTGTGATCAACTCAAGAAGCAAGATGCCAAAACCAAAGACGTCAGTTTTATCTGATGACTGACCAGTTGAAAGATACTCCGGAGCAATGTGGCCAACAGTACCACGGACAGCCGTGGACACATGAGATTCACGATGATCCAATAGCTTTGCCAACCCAAAATCACCAACAACTGCCTCAAAGTCTTCATCCAACAGGATGTTGGCTGCCTTCACATCACGATGGATGATTCCTGGGTCACAGTGCTCGTGGAGATAAAATAATCCCCTTGCCGTACCTAAAGCTATCTGCTTTCGCCTTGACCAATCTAAGATTGGCCTGCCAAGGACATGATCTGGAAATAAACCTAGATGTCATATAATGGATAACCAGAGACATGTAGTATTTGTTATCGGCATATTCTAATTTATTAAAAATTAGCATAGAGTTGCTGGAGCTGCTTTTCAATCATTTTATATATTTAACAATGTAGGTTTTGGAGTTTGTGCTTGGTGACACGACTCTATACCACCTGAAAATAAAAGCAAGAATATAACTTCTAACAAAGTGATCTAGCTCTGCAGTACTAACCTCAACCCCTTTTACAGGAATTATGAGATAATGACAATGCATTCACATTTTATAGTCAAAACTTTGTATGTCTACGAAACAGTTGTAACTGGTCACTGAGAGTCTAATTGCCAGATTGAAGGGCAGAGAGGATAATGTTACATGAACTTGCATATTATAAGACTAACAATGATTTTCACACTGACCTCTTAGTCTAGATGCCACGCTCCCATTTACCATGTATGGATAAACAAGAATTCGTTCACTTTCTGTCGTGCAGAACCCCAAGAGGCGGAGAAGATTCCGATGAAGGGCCAAGCTTATCAGTTCTACTTCTGTCTGGAATTGTATTTCACCCCCCAAGGTATTATACTCCTTCAACCTTTTGACAGCTACAGTAGTCCCATCATTTAAGCAACCTTTATAAACGATGCCAAATCCTCCTCTCCCCAAAATATTCTTCGAGTTGAAATGATCGGTGGCAGTTCGAAGTTCCTTGAAGGTATACCTCCTCAAATGTCCCAAACATACATCTGGATCATATTGATCTGCCAAATAAAAAATCCTTGCTAAAAATACAAAAATATCTACTGAATAGTATATTATTCCCTCTGTTTTGGTAAAATATAACGCATCTTAACTTTTGACAGATGATGTGATTTATTTCCGTGTTGCTGAAGTTTAGCACATGTTTATTGCATATATAGGATGTAAAATAGTTATAGGATTAGTAAGCAATTATCTTCACTGAACTTCATACAAAAAAAATTACATTTTATAAAAGTACAAGTACAAGAGGATTAGGGACTGACCGTGAACATCAAAAAAAATCTGCTTATTGTGCCTATATCGCCACCATACCAGGGACCCTATGATTATAATGATTAGAAGAGCAGCACCAAAACTTGTACCCATTGCAATAGCTATGTGGTGGTGGTCTTTTCTCCCGGATTCAATTTGATCTAGTGAAGGAATAAAGTATTCTTATTTTAGTGTAAACAGAAACAATAGAAAATAATTAATGTAAATTTGTGATTCTTCTTACCATCTGGGGGGAAGGACGGAAGCTTCTGATATATAACAGAACAATTGTTTTCAGCTCCTTCGGGACAAATTAAAGGATTGCCGGTAATCCTAAAAATAAGCGTAACAAGACCTTAACATCTAAAGATTAGGCAACTAATTAAAGAGATTGCTGTTTGAAAGAATGAAAAGAGAGAACCCTAGCCTGAAAGTTCTTGCAGGTAATTTTGGCACAGGAGCACTGAAATTGTTGAAAGACATATCCCTGCAAACATTGGCATGTGCAATAGTAATCAATAAATGTGTCCAAGGAAAATTATATCACTTAGATACTCCCTCAGGTTTCTTATGCAACTGAATTAATACAAGTTAAAGGAATTAGACAAATAGACTTACACGAGAGTAAGAGCGCCGAGTCCCGACAGAGAATCAGGTATCTTTCCAGTAAGACTATTGTTGTTTAGTCGCCTGGCTTGCTCAAAAGAAAAGTTATTTGGAGTCAATTTTAAAATACTCCATTGCTTCTCTTTTATACATGAATTATTGACACTTAGGGAAAAGTTTTGCAACTCACAAATAATTCAGGTTCTTAAGGTCACCAAACGAACTAGGGATTTCACCATGTAGCTTGTTGGAGGAGAGATCAAGTGTTTGCAGCTTCTCCAATTTTCCAATAGCAGCAGGAATAGAGCCAGAAATGGCATTATTTTGCATTAACCTATATATGTAAAAAATAGTCAGTTTTAATATCCGTTAAAACATATTTCAGTAGAAACTGAAAGTTTAAATAAATTTTGGTGCAAGCAAAACAATGTAGAACGAGACAACAGAGAGAAATTATAAATTACTTGCTGTAAACTTACACATATTGCAGGTTAGTGAGGTTACCGATCCCTGGAGATAAGGTCCCCGACAAATTCTGGCTAGGTAGTCCTCTAATAAAAGAAGAACAAGAATATATGGTAAGATTACTAACAGCTAAATCATCAAAGTTTCTAAGATTTTCCAGTTATCATCAAAAGTGAAAGATGTAAGAAAAGCTACAAACAGCAATGAGGTTAAGCAACTCACAGAACAGAAACATAGCCATCAGGAGTGCAGGTAATCATTCTCCAACTGCATGGATCCACAAACGTAATATCCCAATTCTCCAGCATATTGTGAGGATCAATTAAGTCATTTTTTATGGCCATCAAGGCTACAACTGCATTTATATGACAACACAAACTTAGCAAAGAAACTAATAATAATACCGTAGATGGCAACACACAGATATGAGCATAAATTTCAAACAAGGAAGATATAATCGAATGGTAATATTAGAATCAAGAAATTCACAGCTAAAACCGTGGCCGCTTAATATGTAATCTTTATGTTTCAACTATATAATGCCAATATATCTGAAACTTTCTGAAACTGGAGTTTTAACCAGAAAAGCCTCATTCTGAAACCTTCAAAGACGCAAGACCTACCAATTACCAGGTATATATGCTTGGGAGCATCGATCAATGTATCGTGTATATGTAATATGCCCAAAATTTCTTTCAGACAGGGACATAACATAAGTATTAGAAAGAACTGTACAAACATGGTAAGGATTGGAAATAGTGAGAAAATATGTAGGTGAACTTTTTTTTTTGGCAAAAGCAGAAGTTGAACTTTGAACAAACAAGTAAACAACAATAAACCCCAAATATTCACCACCTAAATAATCAATATGAACAAAGATACACTAACACAAATATTCACTCAGATAATCAATACACAAATATTCAAATCTATTGATTAATGCAACATAGGTGGACACGTAAGTATAGAATAAAAAGGAGGGAGAGGGGGGAGAGACCGAGAGAGAGAGAGAGGAGGGAGAGAGAGATAGACTGGGAGAGAGAGAGGAGGGAGGGGGAGAGAGAGAGCGAGAGAGAGAGAGAGAGAACCTTCATAGTTCACTCCAGAAGGAGAAAGAGATGCAAAACAGCCTTGCAACAACATCAAAATCAAGAATCCCCCCAAAACCTCCATTCTCTCCCCAAAAACCTCACTCTCTTGATCTTCAATCATGATCCATCACACACCCTTCTACCACAATGATCAACAATCAAAACAAACCAGTACCAAAACTCACATAAAAAAACCACCACCTTTCTATCCCCTTATCCAAACAACATCACCTCACTTCCCAACAACAAATACCTCCAAAAATCATCACCCACCACTTCCACAATCAAAACCAACCCTTTTAACTCTTCTATCTCTCCACTACAAACTCAACTGCCAAAAAATATTATACAAATAATTCAAGGACCCCATCAAACTTTTTTAGCAGCATTTCAAGAACAAACAAAAAGAGAATTTTTTTGAAAGAAACATATATCCCCACTTATGTAAAACAATTAATACTAAACCTGAAATTCTGGGTGCCTCGAGATCTGTGAATACCTACTGCCTAGCTAACTAGCTCAGTGTTTTGTGAGCATGATTATATGTACTGTTGTCTTGATACTCAACAGTGCTAGTTCAAGATTATACAAATCTTTTTGTGTGTACGTACAAAACACAAACAGGTCATGCAGAGAAACAGCCAAAGCTTGACACAACACTGTAAGATGACAGTTTAAAATTATTGGGTTTTGGAATTCTAGGAGCAAGTAGATGATAATTATTGCATGTGTTGTGTACTTGCTAAAATGCTGTTGTATATATTTATCGCAAATAATAAATACGATGAGAAATATTTTCTCGATAATAAATTAGGAAATTAAAGATTTAACTTTTTATAAAGTAGATATTAAATAATAATAAATAAGAAATTTAATGTCAGGAACAATCACTTAACAAGAAACTGAATTTAATACAGTTGAACATTGATTATTCATTGTAATGATCGAAATAAATAGTAATTATTATTGTTCGTACAAAATCAATATTATCATGTATATTTCACGTAAATAATAAAGAATAATGTCGTGTAGCTCAATTTTTTTCTAATGACTTGTCACACGTATGACTAATTCTAGTTGATTGATCTATGGGGCTGTTTCGGTAAATTTAAAATAAGTGCTTCTTGCTTAAAATAAATAAGTGAAATAGAAGTTAAAAGCAATTTAAGGCTTATAAGTGATTAAAGTGTTTGATAATAAGTAAAAATCCTGAAACAAAAGCAAGCATTCCTAGCTTTTTATAAGTGCTTCTTAACTTTTTACACAAACGGTACGAAATAAGTGTTTCTAACTTATAAACTCAGAAGCTGACTTAAAAGCCGTTGCCAATGAATAGAATCAATCATATATTGTCGATCAGATTTAAAAAATGAAAATATTTCTTAGAATACTTCCTAATAATAGATATTACAATTCAAAATCGAAAAAAAAAAAATCCATGTCAAGATGAGTGACCGAAGTGAAAAGATGGGGTAGCAGGGGAGAAGAAAGGCATGACCAAAAAGCAAAAGCAAAAGGTTTGACAGGTCACGTGCTTGGCTTGTCTCAATCTCTGCTTGTCTGTCTTTTTCTCATCACAAAACTGTATTTCGCAGCGGGCGATATGCACGTTTTGTGTGAGAGTCGGCATATACATCTGCACAGCATACATAAGATTGTTTTGAATTTTTGTTGGTATTTATTTTTGGTTCTCGCAATTTATTACTATCGGTCCAATTATACCTCACCAATGTGTCATACTGTACTAATTTTGTAAGCTTTCTTATTTCGGAATTGTGAGGTAATTAATGAAGATTTTTTAAAATTCACGAGTTGATTCGACAGTTATTAATAAATCTTGTAGGATTTCGTAACATTAAATTAATAGTGGATTGGAAAAGTTTCTAAACTTTTAACTGGGCTACATCAAATTGCAAAGGAAAATATAAGCAAGGACTGTGGCCCAACTATTAGTAGCCCAATCTCTAGGCAGATGTGAAATGTTAATTTGTCGGATGTGAAATGTTAATTTGTCACTTAAAAGGGGAAAAAAGGCTTTGCATTTATAAACATTCATTTAAGTTATAAATATATGATTTCAATTTTGATGATCCTCAATTCAAAAATAATAAAAATGATGATCCAACCCTAATTCTCTCTAGAGTCTAGTCTCTCTCTTGTCGTAACCGTCTCGGGTTTCCATCGGTTTTCACCGGTGGAAAGTCCCAAATCAGCTAATTACTTTGTTTTTTTATAGTTTTCGAATAATACTTATTCTCGGAAAACTTAGATCGAAAATCATCGGAGATTTCGTTGTTTCTCTTCCAAGTGGGTGGGTTTTCAATCCGATTTCTCTTGTTTTTTTGGTTTTCGTTCCAGATCTATTCTCGGGAAGATTCTTAGATCTAAAACCATCGGAGATTTCGTTGTCTTTCCTATCTGTTTCAATCGGGTGGATTTTCAGTCTGATTTCTCTTGTTTTTGTGGTTCCGCTCCAGATCTAAGATTGTTTTCTCTCCCTCGTGAGAGTTTTGTTTTTCGCTTCTTCATTGTAAGCGGGTGTCTTGATTTGATGATGAAAGTTTGCATGAAATCGCAGTTCTGATCGATAGCTCAAACGATAGCTCTATTAGGGCATGATGAAGAGAGTACCGGTGATTCGATGCATGAAACGGGTATTTGTATTTGTATATACTTTATCTTCAAAATATCGTTTAACTAGGCGATTACAATTTTCAGTTTGTTCGACTCGATCATTGATGTAGATGCCGTATGACTTTCTATTATTAGATCAACACATTTGTTTCAAAAAATAAAATTGATGATCCTAAATTCAAGACATGATTTAATATAAGATGAAAGTTGTCTTTATAAATATTATGGTCAAGTTATTTCAAAATGTCATCCCACTTGCATAAACAAAAAAATTCTCAGACATTGATTTTAGAAACTCTTTTATCTTACAAAATTGAATTTATTAAAATATATATCCATTCGAATAGGCTAGGCTGTCGATACATTACTCTTCATAACCTCCAGCCCTCTTTATCCTTAACAAAAAAATATACAAAATCATGATTGTTGTCAAGAAAACTCGTTATTTAGTACGATTGGATAACTTATTGGTTAAGGGCTCGTTTTCTGTTAGTCCAGGTCCTAACTCGACTCTGAATAATATTTTAGAACAGATACTCAAATTATAAAGCTATAACCTATAAGCCATGTTAGTAAAAAAAAAACTAAACTGAAATTGGCCAGGCCGAGCACTATCTTAATTTTAAACTCGAACTTTAAAGTCAAATCTATCTTGCAGCTGGCCATTACATAAAAAAACCAAGTCCACCCCAACAATCCATTCGAATAATCAAATATAAGTCAACTACTTCAGAGTCTGACATTCAAAGAAAAGCCCAGATCCCTTTGAACACCAGAGTTCTTCCACAAACAAGAAAAATACAACAATGCTCTCTGAAACAGAAATGTAATATTCTTCCACAGAGCGGACCGAGGGAGATACCATCTACATATTTTTTTGAGAAAGCGGATCGAGAGAGATACCATCTGACAACGTCGATACAGAAATGTATCTGCCGACACATCTACTGATAGATATCTTCTGCAGACTAGAAGTCAGGTCTCTTGTACAATGCACTTGTGTCTCCAAAACATGGTATCAAGTTATTCACTCTACTTCCTTGGCTAACACGCATCTCACTTACCAAAAAACCTCCTCTGCAAACAAATATGTGCTACATCAAGATTCGAGATCATGCACATTACTCACCAATTGGGAGCCGCTTCTTGATAGTACGAATCATTCAAAACACCGTTACACTCCCGAATTATTCGAGAAAAATATCAACATTTTCGAAGGATGCCAACTCAAGATCCACGGATTTTGTGACGGGCTGTTATGTATTTCTAGAAACGGTGTATCGGATAATAATCTCAGAGAATTTAATTCTGGCTATCGCGTTGGAGATAATTTACATCTCTGGAACCCGATTTGTAGAAAGGCTAAGAAGCTTCCAGAGCTCAGAATTTCTGACGAATACGATTGGCTAATGAGGAAGGGCGGTGTGAGCTTTGGACATTATGATCATGACTATAAGGTCATAGTCATTTCCACAATTGGTAATATTTTCGACGTTTTTGTTTACAGCTTGAGTACTAATTCTTGGAACATCATTCATACTAATTATCACTATGAAGATGAAATTGTTGATTTTTGCGTTGTGCCTGAACCTACCAAGTTTGTAGATGGTATTGCATATATGATAACAGATACGTTTAGGTACGGACCCGGACCTCAATCAATCGTGCCACTGGCTGTCTGTTTTGATGTCAGAAATGAGACTATTCAGCAGTTCAGGTGTCCGGAAGAATTTATCAAATATCGTACTCAATTTGCTATGGAAGCATTCGGAGAATCAGTAGCTGTTCTCGGATGTGATGATGGTTCTGGATTTCTTGACATGTGGAATCTAGTTAAAGACGAGTTCTCATCTGAATCGCGCTGGGAGAAGAGGCTTGTTATAAAATTGCAGGAAGTTGGTTTTTCAGTTCCTGTAGGTTTATTGTGTAGTGGTAAATATTTGGTACGGACGATTGTCTTTCTGGAATACCGAGAGCAGGTGACAAATTTCTTTTTGTATGACTTGGAGTCTCTGGAGGTTACGCGATATAAGTCTCCTGAAGATTATCCGGATTATCTTTGCATCATAAATTCTAATTGTGAGGAGAGCCTTCTTTTACTCGATGAGGACAGCGTGAATCCTTTTGTTCACAAGGAGACCGAGTCTTCCTGCAGTTCCATGGTGTTTACATTGCAGAATGCTATTGCCAAGACGTTACCAATCCCTGTTAATGTGCATTATGGAAGGAAGCAAAAGAGTCGAAAGAAAAAAAGTAAGTCTTCATTTAGCATTTCTAAGAATTCATTTAGCACTTCTGAGAATTCATTCTCACTGACCTTGTAAATGGCTCTGACAGTGAAGTCGTTATACGACAATGGCTCTGTCCACGGTCCAGAGATGCTTGAGCTCACTGAAGACTATATTGCAGTGAAATTTGCGAGTGGATTATCAAATCTTGCTTCTCTGTCCCTTTCTATTTCATACCCGAGTATTGCTGCAGCATCGTGCATGTTCAGCAACGCCTATAAAAATGTCTTGGCTTTGTCTCTGGCAACAGACTACACCTACAAGCAGGCTGAGAAAGTTGAGGAGTTTTTGAAGGTCAGTAATAGTCTAATAGAAAGTACAAGTATAGTAGAATATGAACACTTCGTGTTTAAAATGCCTCCAATTTATTGCTCCGCGGACTCTTTTTGCCAGAATGGCTATGCAATTACACGAATTAGGCCTGTCTTCCACGGAACTGCATCAAGATATTCTATTAACTCTTCATATTGTGGTTTGTCAATATTTTGCTTTGTTTATCCCAGCTGGGATCAATTATTAACTATGATCTCGCTTTCTAGGATCTGTCCAAGTAGGCTTGCTCTGTGGTTTCGGTTGCTTCATTTGGTGATCAGCCTCCTGCGAAGTAGGCAGCAAAGAAGGAAGAGCCTGAAGATGAATTAATAACAATGTTGTCTCTGTTATGTATGATTAAGTGGAGTTTAGTAGTCCTATTTCGAAAGAGAATGCGTGATTAATCGGTGTCTTTTTAGTGTCTGTCCATCAATTATTTTTTATTTAGTGGAGAATTTTGTGCGCAGATTGACCATCATTATTAATGCGATTAAAGTCAATAAAAATTCAGTTTTCACATGCCAAGCGAGGAGATACCATGTGACCAAGTCCTGGACTCTGCTGGTGGTCTTTGACTATCTCTGATATAGCCTGATCATCATCGTCCTTATTACAACCTTTATCACTCCTGAAGGCAACATCATCTATCCTTCTTCTGTTCTTTGTTTGTATATTCACTGAAATGTTGTGTGATTGTTTGAATAAGATTTATTAAATTGTGTATTTCGTTGCATGTAATCATGTTTCTTTCCATTTCCCACAGTCTTTCAATCCTGTTTTTGGCTTTCACATTTTGGATTCTCGAATCTCGAATCCAGTGTAAGTCTGTTGTTTTATGATTTATCAATCCTGTTTTTGGCTTTTACATTTTGAATTCTCGAATCTCGAATTCAGAATAAGTCTGTTGTTTTATGATTTATCATGAAAAAACAACTAATTTCTGGGTAGATAAATTTTATTCAGAATTCAGAATAATGACGGATCTAAGCATACATGAAAATCTATCCCTGTCAAATGAAATATACTCCTTTCTACCAATCATTTATTTTCATTTTATTATTTGAAAACTTTTCTTTGAAACAACCGTACCACTATACTTATTTGTATATCGTATAATCGTATAAAATATTAATAGATTTGACAACTATCTTTACATTTCTTACTTTATCATTCTTATTTCGATCTCGTTTGTGCCCATGAGTACATGCTAAGCACGCCAAAAAAACTCGCATAACCCTAACCTAATCACTCTACTAATTATGTATTCAGATTCAATGCTGATACTGAGTAGTGATTCACAGGACTCTGAGCTGAGTCAACTCTCATTCTCTCAGCTCCATCAGCCGATCACTCCATTCTCAACTCCTAAGCGAATCAAACATTCCAGGTAAACAAAACTCCATTCAGTTTTGTATCGACTGTGTCTTTGTAGCTATATGTTTGTATCTATGCGTGTATCTATGTCCCTGTGTATATCTATGTTACTAGTTGTGTGTCAATTTTGGTTTGATAAAAATTGGGGGAACTGGCCAATTGGGGATTCGATACATTGAACAAGAGAGAGAAACTACAGTTTGTATTGGGGGTATTTTGGTATATATGAATTGTATTCAAATTAGAGGTTTCTGAACGAAGAGAGAACTAAATTGAAGAAGACAGAGTACACGGAAATGACAGGACTGAGATAATAAATTTACTGACTACTCAGAAATAATCTCAAGAGTGACATCATATATCATTTCTTTATAGGTTTTTACTTAAAAAAATCCCGTAAAGAAATGAGACGGACCGAGTAGCAGGAGAGCATGACTTCTGAACCACTCTCTTTCACTAATTGGTTCTCTTTCATTTGCTATTTTATGTTCTCTTGTATTCCTTTGGCCTCCTAGTTTGTAAAATCCAAACATAGAAGAAGCAACATCTGAGCTCTCTCTAAACAGAGCTATATATTAAACCATTGACAGAACATACAGACAAACCAAAGCCCACCAAGATAAATCATTGTTAATATATTAATAGAGTTGTTGAACTGTCCTGATTGTCAGTATTAGTGGACTTTTTTGGATCCATGCAAGCGATTAGTTTTTCAAAACTTTTAGCCTATCTAATCATCTTCACCCCCTAATAATGTTTACAATCATTTCTAATTTCCTCGTCTGATGTCTTTGATCTGCAGTCTGAAAAAATGGCTTCACGAAGTTCTCCGACTCTACTATCCTCTTCAGCTCTTACTTGGGCGTTTTCTTGAGCTACCGCGGTCCTGATACCGGGCCAAATTTTACCGCTCATTTATACGCAGCACTAGATCGTCACAGAATCAAAACATATAAGGATGATTATAAGCTACGCCAGGGAGAAGTTATCACAGAGGCATTGAAAAAAGCAATAAAAGCATCCAAGATTTACATTGTTGTCTTCTCCAAAGATTATGCTTCTTCTCCCTGGTGCCTGGACGAGCTGGTAGATATTGTCAGTTTTCACGAAAAAGAGGAGAGGTTGATTATTCCTGTGTTTTACCATATTGATCCATCTGTTGTGCGACACGTTGGTATAGAAAAAGAAGAAAAAGAAAGTAGTATATATGATAAAGCTCTTCAACGTCATGCTAAAGGGTATTACAAGAATGAAGAGCTGAGAGTGAAAAGCTGGCTCTATGCACTGAAAGTAGCAGCAAACATATCAGGAAATCATATATGCGAAAAAAACAGGTAATTTTTTACAAACTAAACAAGTTTGATCCTTTTTTGTACCCTTTATCTCTTTCATCTGTTTAAAACATATCTTATTGTATATCAAATATAATTATAAATAGCTCTCTAATGTCAAAGCTACTGTTACATTAGAAGACCTCAAAAGTAATTTCTGGTGATCTCTAAACTAATAAAGGAAATATAATAATTTCAAAAATTGCTGTCTCTCTGGGATTATTACTAAAATTTGATAATATGAGATTGTGTTTGGAAACAGATAATTCATTTTAAATTATGAATTATAAATACATGATTTATCATTTCATATTCTCAAGTTAATATTAGCATTTTAATGTTTAAGAAATCAAACGAAATGAGAGTCCAAATTCTTTTGTTTGACAAGCCACAAAATAATTTTTATTAGTATATTTAACATTAAATAAGAAAAATTATAAACATCCTTTAATAAAACAAATATTTTGTCCAAGTCTCAAATTTTCTTCACCTTCAACAAACACTATTGACAAAAATAAAAGCATGAAAGCGCCATAGATTTTTTTAGGAGATTATATTGATACTAAAGGAAATTGTATTGCAGAGAGGAACCTGATGTTATAGAAATAATTGTTGCTGAAATTTCACCGAGGATAAATCCCAAGAGTTTTGATGAGAAAACTGTGGGCTTAGAGCTTCGTATTGAGAGCATAGTAGCAATGTTGAGCAGCGGACGCTCAACAGGTGTCACTAAAATTGGTATACATGGTATGGGTGGAGTTGGGAAAACAACTCTTGCCCGAGCTGTGTTTGACAAAATATATTTCGACTTCAAAGGCAGTTGCTTCCTAGCCAACGTAACGGCAAATTCAGGCACAGATGAAGGAATGAAATCTTTACAGCAGCAACTTCTTAATGATGTTCTTTTTCAAAATGAAAAGGATGTTAAAGATGTTGCCAGCGGAATAAAGTTGATAGAAACTAAATTAGCAGACCAAAAAATTCTGGTTGTTATCGATGATTTAAACCACTCTGATCAGCTTGAATCATTTGGAGTAAAGTCGTTTGGTCATGGGAGTGTTGTCATCATAACTACAAGGGAGGAAGATATGCTGAAATATTTTGAGGTAAAAACTGAACATCGATACATGGTAGATAAGTTGGGCTGTGAAGAGTCGCTCATACTTTTTCAACAACATGCATTTCGATTTGGTTCTAATCCAGATGGCGCTTTGATGAAATTGTCTAAAGACATTACGTTATTAGCTGATGGGCTTCCATTGGCTCTGAAGGTTTTTGGCTCGCTTTTGCATACGAAGTACGAGGTTGAAGAATGGGAAGAATTCATTGAAAGATTGAAAGAAACTCCTAACAGAGAAATTGAGGACAGCCTTCTAATTAGCTTTCAAGCTATAAATGGTGATCTTCAGAAAATGTTTCTTGACATTGCTTGTTTTTTCATTGGGTGGGGCATAGAAAAGGTGTTTCAAATATTGGAGACTTACTATTCCTATGTAAAGGTGAAGATCAACAATTTGAAGGGAAAATGTTTACTAACAATCGATGATAAAAATGTGTTGCATATGCATGATCTTCTTCGGGATATGGGAATGCAAGTTGCACGTAACAACTCTCCGGGTAATCCTGAAAAGTATAGCAGGCTTTGGCTGTCTAGAGATATAGATCGTGTGTTGACAGAGGAGAACAAGGTAATTTCAATGTATACATACATACATACATACATACATACATATATATATATATATATATATAGGGTTGCACTCCACACAGAACACTTTAAAAAAAGAACAACACAGAACACTGTCATAACATTTCATTTTTCACAAATAATTATTTGTTAAGGTTATAACTACATAGCTAAACACTAATTAAACTTAATATATGAAATCTTAAATCCAAACTCATCCATATTACTGATATGAAATATTATAGAATCTAGAACAGAATCTAGAACAGAATCCAGAATAGAATCATATAAATATATTTTTTGCACGATTATTTTACATAGAATCATGTTATTTTTAATAAATATTTATTATTAAACATGGTTGATACTATTATCATTCATAATAAAACGTTGTTCAGCTTAAAATTTGAATTTAATTCAAGTTTTAGATAAGATTCCATATTTGATTCTAAAGTGTTCTGTGTTGTTCTTTTTTTAACAGTGTTCTGTTTTGAGCAATGGCCTATATATATATATATATATATATATATATATATATATATATATATATGGTTCATTACTCTCCTTTTTCTTTTATTTTAGATTTTCTAATAAAATACTTCCTCCCATTTGAAGAATAAGTCACATAGTTCTTTTTAACGTATAGTTAAAATCATTATTTTTAAAATTTTCCTTTTTTTATTGAAAATATATGATTAGTATTATAATTTGATTTTATTTTTTAAATAATGATTTTAACTATATAATCAAAGCACTTAAAATGTGTGTCAAAAACAAAAATCGCATGTATTTTAATGGAGTATATTAACACTTATTCTAAGGCATAGTTACATATAGTGTGTAGAAATGGAGGCAGTTGAAGGTATTTACTACAATAAGGAATCAGAAATAGACTTGGAATTACACCGAGGAATATATCGTGAACCAGAGGGACTCCAATTAACGACGGAAATATTCAAAAAGATGAAAAATTTAAGATTTCTTCACCTAATTGATTTCCAAAATCCAATCGGAAGCTTTGACAATACATTCAAAGATCTAAGGTGGCTATCTGGGAAGCGGTGTCCTTTAGAATATTTTCCGCCTGATTTCAAACCCACAAATCTTGGAATACTTGAACTTAGATACAGCAGGATGAGAACTATGGAGCTCAACATGGTACGTGATGATATTTATTTTACTTTTCATATAATATTCGAGTGTTATGCATTAAAATTTCTATAAATTAATAATTTATTGACGGACAAAATTAGTTACAATATCTTTTGACTGACAGCATAATTACAAATTATTAACTTATTGTAGATCATTTTATAGACTTGTGATCAAGTAATAATCCTCTTTAATTGCATTCCCGATACACAAAATTTCCTCATTTCCCTTGATAGCATTTGTTACTCCACATTTGATTGGAGATTATATTTTACTGATTTTTGACTACTCTTGTGTCTTATGTCATGCAATCTTTTCTTAACAAATAAAATAGATTTTAATTGATAATTAAAACTTCTTTTTTATTATTAAAAAAAACTAATATTATACATATAGAAGTAGATTAGATATATTTTTTATGTTTATAGTTATATAATTTATATAATTTTTACAAGAGTTACCTTGGTTTAATTTAAAAGAGGTGTGACGACTAATAATTAATACATTACATGAAAGTTCTCTCAAAAAATACATTATATGAAAGTAACTTTTAATTTATGTTTAGACTTTAGATAGATTTGTTGATATTTATAACTAATTTGATATAAAAACTACTAATATAATAAGAAAATTATTATAAATTATTTTCTAAAATGATTATGTACTTTTTTGTAAATCCAAGTTTTAAAAGTAAAAAAAACAAAATTAGTATTTTCAATTTCTCAAAGATTTCAGATTCCGAGTTAAGTTAGTTCTAACTTATACGCAGCATCTAGGATTTTTACTTGTTATGTATGATATAATCTTTTAATCATACAAAAAAAATAATATCTTTAATTTATAATCATTAATTCTTCCATGGGAATTGTAGGAGCAAAAATTTGTTCATATAAATTGAATTTTCTTTTCACTAAACTTTTGACTGGAAATTAAAAATTCTTCTTCTTACAATTTTGGAAAGCTAATATTTTGTCTTATTTTAGGGATAAGGTTAATAAAATATAATTCTGATGGATAGTTTAGAGATTACTTCCTCCCTTCTGAATACCTCCGTCCTAAATTAGATGAGTTAGTTACTTTGTACACCGCATATTTCCGTAATTTACTTTTTAATTATTTTAATAAATAAAAATTTCATACTAATTTTTTATTTGTAAAAAGAAATCAAAAATAAATTATATAGTTACTAGATCAGTTCAGCAAGCTCGAGTATATTCAAGTTTTTGGTTAAAGTTGAAGCTTTCATTCACTGACATTTACAGGTTTTCCAGAAGTTAAAGATTCTGAATATGGAATATTCTTCAGATTTAATGACGACTCCAGATTTCAACATGTTCCCATCTTTGGTAGATTTAAATTTTGCATATTGCAGAAGCTTGAAGAAGATACACAGATCAATTGGAAGGTTGGCAGGGCTTGTTTCCCTAAATTTAGGGGGTTGTTGGATGCTAGCAAGTCTTCCCAAAACTATAGGCAACTTGAAAGCACTGAAGCATCTTAATCTTTTTGGGTCTGCAAGTTTGGGAAAATTGCCTGAAAATCTGCCTGAATCCTTAGAAAACCTCAACATAGGTATGTCAGGTCTTAAAAGCTTACCACATTCAATCCATTTGCTCGGTAACCTTATTGAGTTGGATGTACCATATAACTCGGAACTTATAACTCTTCCGGACAACATTTGCAAGCTAAGATCATTGCAATATCTGATTGTTTCTGCATGCAAAAATCTGAAAGCATTGCCCGAAGATTTGGGTGATATTACATCCCTAAGAGTGCTACGTATGAAGGAAACAAGTGTTTCTGATTTACCGGGTTCGATAGGAAATCTTAGTAACCTTGTTGAACTGATATTAGGTAGGAACCCCAACCTCGAAACTCTTGCAGACACAATATGCAATCTGAGATCACTGGAAATCTTAACTATTGGCAGTTGTGAAAAGCTTAAAGAATTGCCAGGTCAGATGTGGAAGATTACAAGCTTAAGAGAGTTATGTATAAGAAATACTACAATGTTGAAAGTGGAGGCAAACCAAATTCCAATATCATTAAAGAAGCTGGATCTTTCTTATAAAGCTTTCACCACGCTGCCACTCGGTATCAGTCGGCTAACGAACCTGGAATGTCTTCAGGTTGAAGGATGTAGTCAACTCTTGTCCATTGAAGAGCTTCCTCCTAATCTGAAAAGGCTATATGCAAGTGGTTGTCCATCTATGACTCTTGAACAATTGGAGCTACTGAAGCTTAAAACTTTTAGTGGTCTAGAAGTGATTGTTTAGATTACTGCACTTCTGTTAAAGCAATTGATTTACAGTGCAGAAGACTTGTGCACTAAATCAATTGTAAAGCAATTGATTTACAATTTTTTGGGTTCAGTCCTCTGCTTATACAAATCAACATCTATCATTTCGATAAAATTTGAAATCTTGAAATGCTGATATTAAGTGATGACACCAATCTTGAAACTCTTTCGGACACTACATACAATCTGAGATCATTTAAAATTTTTATAATCCTAAATTGTCGAAGCTTAAAGTGAAATCAAGCCAATTTCATTATCATCAAAGACGGTGGATCTTTCTTACAATGTTTTAACTGTGCTGCCACTTATTATCAGTGGAATTTCTTAAGAATATAGTGAACTCTTGTCTGAACTTCCTCCAAATCTGAAAGAGCCGTATGCACATATTTTTTCATCTATGTAAAATTTCCGAGCCACTTCGAAACAATTGGGGATACTGAATCTTACAAGTTGTAGTGATCTAGAAGAGATTCGAGGTTTAGATTCATGCATTTCTGTTAGATTAGGATTAGATCTTAAGTTAAATTATACATGAAAAGTTATTTTACTTCATATAATTTTTAAATATAGCGCCAAGACTTAAGATTTCCAATGATCTCAGATTTCATATTATGTTACTTCATATAACATTTGCATCTTTATTGATAGCTTGTTTAGATTTTACCTTGTTGAACTGTTATTAGATGGTAACCCCAACCTCGAAACTCTTCCAGACACAATATGCAATCTGATATCATTGGAAATCTTAAGTCTTGGCGGTTGTGAACAGCTTAAAGAATTGCCAGGCCAGATGTGGAAGATTACAAGCTTAAGAGAGCTAAATTTAAGCGAGACTACAATGTTAAAAGTGGAATCAACCCAAATTTCAATATCATTAAAGACGCTGGATCTTTCTAAAAATGCTTTCACCGCGCTGCCACTCAGTATCAGTCGGCTAACAAACCTGGAATGTCTTGAGGTTGACGGATGTAGTCAACTCCTGTCCATTGAAGAACTTCCTCCTAATCTGGAAACGCTATATGCATATCGTTGTCCATCTAAAAGACTCTTAAACAATTGGAGATACTGAAGCTTACAAGTTTTAGTGGTCTAGAAGTGCTTGGAGATTAATGCATTTCTGTTTAGGGCCGAGTACGATTGGCTAATGAGGACGGGTGGTGTGAGCTTTGGACATTATGATCATGACTATAAGGTGATAGTCGTTTCGACAATTGGTATTATTTTCGACGTTTTTGTTTACAGCTTGAGTACTAATTCTTGGAACATCATTCATACTAATTCTCACTATGAAGATGAAATTGTTGATTTTTGTGTTGTGCCTGAACCTACCAAGTTTGTAGATGGTATTGCATATATGATAACAGATACGTGTAGGTACGGACCTCAATCAATCGCGCCACTGGCAGTCTGTTTTGATGTCAATAATGAGACTATTCAGCAGTTCAGGTGTCCGGAAGAATTCATTAGGTATCGTACTCAATTTGCTATGGAAGCATTTGGAGAATCAGTAGCTGTTCTCGGATGTGAAGATGGTTCTGGATTTCTTGACATGTGGAATTTAGTTAAAGACGAGTTCTCATCTGAATTGCGCTGGGAGAAGAGGCTTGTCATAAAATTGCAGGAAGTTGGTTTTTCAATTCCTGTAGGTTTCTTGAATAATGGTAAATATTTGGTACGGACGACTGTCTTTCTGGAATACCGAGAGCAGGTAACCAATTTCTTTTTGTATGACTTAAAGTCTCTGGAGGTCACGCGATATAGATCTCCTGAAGATTATCCGGACTTTCTTTGCATCATAAATTCTGATTGTGTGGAGAGCCATCATCGTGTTTACATTGCCGAATGCTATTGCCAAGACGTTCCCAATCCCTGTTAATGTGCATTATGGAAAGAAGCAGAAGAGTACAAAGAAAAAAAGTAAGTCTTCATTTAGCACTTCTAAGAATTCATTTAGCACTTCTGACAATTCATTCTCACTGACCTTGTAATGGCTCTGACAGTGAAGTCGTTAGACGACAATGGCTCTGTCCACGGTCCAGAGATGCTTGAGCTCACTGAAGACGATATTGCAGTGAAATTTGCGAGTGGATTATCAAATCTTGCTTCTTTCTCCCTTTCCATTTCATACCCGAGTATTGCTGCAGCACCGTGCATGTTCAACAACGCCTATAAAAATGTCCTGGCTTTGTCTCTGGCAACAGACTACACCTACAAGCAGGCTGAGAAAGTTAAGGAGTTTTTGAAGGTCAGTAATAACATGAACACTACTCATTTAAAATGTCTCCAATATATTGCTCCGCGGACTCTTTTTGCCAGAATGGCTATGCAATTACACAAATTAGACCTGTCTTCCTTGAAACTGCATCAAGATATTCTACAACCTTTAATATTGCGGTTTGTCAATATTTTGCTCTGTTTATCCTAGCTGGGAATAATTATTAACTGTGATCTCGCTTTCTAGGATCCGTCTCAGTATGCTTGCTCTGTGGTTTCGGTTTCTTCATTTGGTGATCAGCCTCTTGCGAAGTAGGCAGCAAAGAAGGAAGAGCCTGAAGATGAATTAATGACAATGTTGTCTCTGTTGTGTATGATTAAGTGGAGTTTAGTAGTCCTATTTCCAACGACATTGTGTGTTTTATTATCAGTGTCCGCCCAACAACTAATTTTTACTTATGTGGAAAATTCATCGTCCTTATTACAACCTTTATCACTCCTGAAAGCAACATCATATATTCTTCTTCTGTTCTTTGTTTGTATATTCATTGAAACGTTGTGTGATTGCATGAATAAATTTATTAAATTGTGTATTTCGTCGCATGTATTCATGTTTCTCTTCATATTCACACAGTCTTGCAATCCTGTTTTTAGCTTTTACATTTTGCATTCTCGAATGTATAGTAAGTATTTTTTTTATGATTTATCATGGAAAAAAATCAATTTTTGGTTAGATGATGAATTTTATTAACTCCAATATCATTAATCATGACGGATCCAAACATACATAAAAATTTATCCCAATCAAACGAAATATACACCTGTGTACCAATCATTTATTTTCATTTTATTATTTGAAATGTCTTATTAAATCATTTACAAGATGGTGATTTTTATACCAGTAATTAACTTAACAAGATGGTGTGGTATCTATGATTAAGTGGAGTTTAGTAGTCCTATTTCTAACGACATTGTGTGTTTTATTATCGGTGTCCGCCCAACAACTAATTTTTACTTATGTGGAAATTCATCGTCCTTATTACAACCTTTATCACTCCTGAAAGCAACATCATCTATACTTCTTCTGTTCTTTGTCTGTATATTCATTGAAACGTTGTGTCATTGCATGAATAATTTTATTTTTTTTGACACAAAGAAAAACAATTTCATTAATCAGAACATAATACAATCGGGACAAACCCCCAACTGACCACACAACCAGGTTGGAAAACAAATATCATGCTAAAAAGAATTAGCTGATTTGTTTCCTGATCGTTTGACACATAGAATTTAAAAATTCTTAAAGCTAAAAATGAAATCAAAGATCCTCCAAACGATCCAAATTGCACCAACATCACAGAAAGAAAGCAGCAACAAGTAGCACCCCAGCTATTTACATGCCAGATACCAACTATAGACATGCCGAAAGTATAAACCCCAAACAGACGAACAATCAGTGGTTGTGAAAGGTGAGCTCTTGCCATATTTACCGCCGGCTAATATTTGACGCGGGCTTTTCAGATCCCAAAAAACATCAATAAAATCATTCTCCATAAATCCAACATCGGACGAATCCAAACATAACTAAACATAAACATAACAAACACTCCAAAAGGAGAGACAAACCAAACACACTCCAAGAGGAGAGACACACAAACACCCAAAAAGTATGGTTTTATTGAAAGAAAAATCAACGAAGATGAAAGAAAATAAAGGGATTGGGGCTTTCCACCGGAACCGATGGAAGCCCCTCAACTAGCTTGAAAAAAGATGAATAAATTTATTAAATTGTGTATTTCGTTGCATGTATTCATGTTTCTCTTCATATTCACACAGTCTTGCAATCCTGTTTTTGGCTTTTACATTTTGCATTCTCGAATCTATATAAGTCTGTTGTTTTATGATTTATCACGTAAAAACAATCAATGTCTGATTAGATGTGAATTTTATTAACTCCAATATCATTAATAATGACGGATCCAAGCATACATAAAAATTTATCCCAGTCAAAAGTAATATACTTTTTTCTACCGATCATTTATTTACATTTTATTATTTGAAATGTCCCATCAAATCATTTACATTTCAAAACTTTTCAAAAATAATAAAACTTTATAATATAAAAATCAACTAACCCGTTGTTTTCTTTCATCGTACCATTATACTTTTTTTTAAACAACCGTGTCACTATACTTATTTATATATCGTATAAAATATTATTAGTACTATCTTTACATTTCTTACTTTATCATTCTTATTTTACTCGGGAGGGACGCGTTTTTTTTACTGACCCGCACGCCGAGAGACACTAAGAGCATCTCCAACCATCAATAACCCTGCTAAAAGTTGAGTTAACATACTTAATAGCTCCAACCATACTCAGTTATTGTCTATAAATTTAGCCAACCTCCTATGGATGACTAAATTTGTCGAACCTCTACAGATGATATATTCTATTTTAATAATTTAAAATATTAATAACATACTACCATTGAAGCAAAATGTATTCCAGGTTGAGCAAATTTGATGCTCTAAGCAGTGATTCACATTCAACTATGAAGACTCTCAGCTGAGTCAACTCTCATTCTCTTAGCTCCATCAGCCGATCACTCCATTCTCAACTCCTAAGCGAATCAAACGTTCGAGGTAAACAAAACTCCATTCAGTTTTGTATCGACTGTGTGTTTGTAGCTATATGTTTGTATCTATGCGTGTATCTATGTCACTGTGTATATCTATGTAACTAGTTGTTTGTGTGTCAATTTTGGTTTGATAAAAATTGGGGGAACTGGCCAATTGGGGATTCGATACATTGAAGAAGAGAGAGAGAGAGAGACTACAATTGATATTGGGGGTATTTTGGTATACTAAGTTACCCGGACTCGGGTAAAAGTGTCCAACATGGATACATGTCGGAGTGTCAGACTCGGCAATAATTTGAAAATCTTACATGTTTATGGCTTAAAATAAGTGTCGGAGTGTCCATAGACTCCATACCCATGTCCGACACGGGTACTCGATACAAAATGAAGAGTCCGGGTAACATAGTTGGTATATATAAATTGTATTCGAATTAGAGATCGCTGAACAAAGAGAGAACTAAATTGAAGAAGACAGAGTACACGAAATGACAGTACTGATAACAAATTTACCGAACCTATCAGAAATAATCTCAAGAGTGACATCATATATCAATTTTTTATGCTTTTCGTAGGCATGTACTTTCGTGGAATTTGGATTTGAAGCTTTTGGCTCTTCGATCCTGAAACCATGAGTCCATGACTACCCATAATAATATCAGTACAAAATATCAAAACTAACCAATCGATCAATCAATCAAAACGAGTGTAGCCTTTGACAAAATTAATACTTCAGGATTATCCAGAACAAAATTAATGCTATTTTATGTTCTCTTGTATCCCTTTTAATCTCTAGTTTGTAAAATCCAAACATAGAATAAGCAACATCTGAGCTCTCTCTAAACAGAGCTATATATTAAACGATTGACAGAACCCAGAGCATACAAACATACCAAAGCCCACCTAGATAAATCATTGTTAATATATTAATAGAGTTGTTGAACTGTCCAGATTGTCAGTATTAGTGGACTTTTTTGGATCCATTCAAGCGATTAGTTTATTAAAACTTTAAGCCTATCTAAGTATCTAACCATCTTCCTCCCTAATAATGTTTACAATCATTTTTAATTTTCTAATCTGATATCTTCGATCTGCAGTCTGAAAAAATGGCTTCACAAAGTTCTCCAACTCCAGTATCCTCTTCTGCTCTGAATTCAGCTCTTACTTGGGACGTTTTCTTGAGCTACCGCGGTCCTGAAACCGGGCCAAAATTTACGGCTCATTTATACGCTGCACTAGATCGTCACCGAATTAAAACATATAAGGATGATTATAAGCTACGCCAGGGAGAAGTTATCCCAGAGGCATTGAGAAAAGCAATAAAAGCATCCAAGATTTACATTGTTGTCTTCTCCGAAGATTATGCTTCTTCTCCCTGGTGCCTGGACGAGCTGGTAGATATTGTCAGTTTTCATGAAAAAGAGGAGAGGTTGATTATTCCTGTGTTTTACCATATTGATCCATCTATTGTGCGACATGTTGGTTTAGGAAAAGAAGAAAAAAAAGGAGTATATATGATAAAGCTCTTCAATGTCATGCTGAAGGGTATTACAAGAATGAAGAGCAGAGAGTGAAAAGCTGGCTCGATGCACTGAATGCAGCAGCTAACGTTTCAGGAAATCATATATGCGAAAAAAACAGGTACCAGCTCTGTTTTAATTTACATTTAGAGAAAAATGTTTCAAGATCAACTTTATACCAAATATTTCTAGTTTAAATTTTCAAGAATCAACTATTTTTCCCCATATTATACTTGATCAATGTAGTAAATATGACTCCAAATGAAAGTTTTTATAAGAAACAAGTTCGGTCCCATTTTCTTTTACCCTGTATCTTTGTCTGTAATGTATATTATTGTACATCATCAATTATATTATAGATAAAAACTTAAGTTTTGTTTTCACAAGAGATCATCTCAAAATAATTTCTAATAATCTTTAAATTGATTTAAAAATAGTTGTCTCTACCGGATTACTATTAAAATTCTGTAATTAGTACACTATTTATCTTCATTACTGAGACTAATGATTTTATATTCTGTATTATTAATTGTAATATAAATAATTCTTATAAATATTTAACTATATATAAATATTTTGTGAACATCCTTTATACGACAAATATAGGGGCTGTTTGTTTAAGGGAAGCAGAAGCTGCTTTTGGCTTCTGCTTCTCTTGACCCGTTTGTGTAAAAAAGTAGAAGCACTTTTAAGAAGCTGAGAATGCTAGCTTCTTTCTCACAGCTTCTGCTTCTTTTCCAAACACTTTATTAACTTATTTACTTCTCACTTCTGCTCCACTTCTCTAGTTTAATTAAGAAGTCACTTCTTTTAAGCTTGCCCAAACGGCCCCATAGTTCAGATTTTATTTTATTTTGTTATAAACATGTCCAAGTTCTAGATTTTCATCAACTTCAGCAAATAGTATTAATTAATAATAAAAAAAATATTTATTTAGGAGATTCCATTTGATATAAGAAAGAATTCATTGCAGAGAGGAACCTGATGTTATCGAAAAAATTGTTGCTGAAATATTACCAAGGACAAAACCCAAGAGTTTTAATGAGGAAACTGTAGGCTTGGATGGTAGTATTAAGAGCATAGAAGAATTGTTGAACAGTGGTGCCACTAAAATTGGTATATATGGTATTGGTGGAGTTGGCAAAACAACTCTTGCCAAAGCTGTGTTTGATAAAATACACCTAGGTTTCAAAGGCAGTTGCTTCCTGGCGGATGTAATGGAAAATTCAAGGACAAATGAAGGCAAGAAGTGTTTACAGCAGCAACTTCTTAATGATGTTCTTGTTCAAAATGAAAAGGATGTTAATGATGTTGCCGATGGAAAAAAGTTAATAGAAACTAGATTAAAAGACCTAAAGATTCTAGTTGTTATCGATGATTTAAACCACTCTGATCCGCTTAAATTTTTGGGAGTAAAGTCGTTTGCTCATGGGAGTGTTGTCATCATAACTACAAGGCAGAAAGATATACTGAAATATTTTGAGGTAAAACCTGAACATCAACACATGGTAAATAAGTTGGATCCAATTGAGTCGCTCAAACTTTTTCAACAACATGCATTTGGATTTCGTTCTGAGCCAGACGACACTCTTATGGAATTGTCTAACGACATTTTCGATGATGGTCTTCCATTTCAATTTGATTCTGACACTCTAAAGAAATTGTCCAACGACATCCTGTCACTAGCTGACGGGCTTCCATTGGCTCTGCAGATTTATGGCTCGGTTGTGCGTACAAAATACGAGGCTGACGAGTGGATAGAATACATTGAAGATCTGAAAGAAACTCCCAATGAAGAAATTCAGGATAGACTTGTAATTAGCTATGATGCTATTGATGGCACTCAGTTGAAGAAAATGTTCCTTGACATTGCTTGTTTTTTCATTGGGTGGCAGATAGAAAGGGTCTTTGAAATATTGGAGACTTATTATCCCAGGGTATATGTGAAAATCAACAATTTGAAAGGAAGATGTTTACTAACAATTGATGATAAAAATGTGTTGCATATGCATGATCTTCTTAGGGAGATGGGAAGGAAAGTTGCACAGAACAAGTCTCCAGGTAATCCAGCAAAACATAGCAGGCTCTGGCGGGATAGAGATATAGAGCGCGTGTTGACCGAGGTAATTTTAATATATGCATGCATGTGGTTCATTACCCTACTCTTTCTTAGTATTTTAGATTTAATTATATATAAGTCACATAGTTCTTTTACAGGTATAGTTAAAATTATTATTTTTAAAATTTTCTTTTTTAAATGAAAATATATAATTAATATTATAATTTTGGAAAAAAAGAAAATTTAAAATTAATAATTTTAACAATACATCAAAACACATAGACATGTGTGTCAAAAATAAAAATCGCATATATTTGAAAATGGATTATATTAACATTTGTTTTCCCGACATTAACATAGTGTGTAGAAATGGAGGCACTTGAAGGTATTTATGATGATCGGGTTTGCCACAAAGGAATCCAACTAACAACGGAAACATTCAAAAAGATGAAAAATATAAGATTTCTTCATCTATCTGGTTCCAAAAATCCAACCGTCAGCTTTGACAAGACAATTAAAGATCTAAGGTGGCTATCTTGGGAGCTGTGTCCTTTACGACATTTTCCGCATGATTTCAAACCCACAAATCTTGGAATACTTGAACTGACACACAACATGTTGATAACTATGAAGCTCCCTATGGTACGTGATGCAATGATATTTATTTTAGTTTTCATATAATCTTCGAGTGTTATACACTAAAATATTTATAGATTAATAATTTATATAAATACAAATTTATTATAATATTTTTTGACTGGCAAAAATAATTGCAACTTATTAATTTATTAATTATTAATATATCAAGTTTTTATTGTAAATCATTTTATACAGTTGGGATTAAGTAGTAGTCCTCCTTAATAGCATTTCTGGAACCCAAAAAATCCTCATTTCTTTGATAACATTAGTTTATATTAAATTGGAGATTGCATTTTACTAACTTTTACTCTTGTGTCTTAAATTTATTGTGTCATGCAATCTTTTCTTAACAAATAAAATAAATTCTAATTGATGATTAAAACTTCTTTTTTATCGTTTTAAAAACTAATATTATGCATATCAAAGGAGATTAGATATAACAGTTTAGATAGTGTTCCGCCATAAATAATAATAAGAAGAAAACTCAACGGTGGATCTACTTAAAGTTTTAATATTATAAATTAATATCTTATTATAAACTCTATATGATTTTGTTAAATTTTAACTAATATTCTATACATTAATGAGTAAATGACAAAAACTAGATGATTTTCGGTACGACATTAGATTATCTAAAATAATCTGATAATAACAACAATAATATAAAATATAAATTACAAATATATTTCTCATTTCGGTTAACAAAATTTTTATTAAGGGTATTGAAAGAGTAAAAATTTAATCATATAAATTGAATTTTCATTTCACTAAAATTTGACTGGAAATTAAAAATTCTTGGCATTACAATTTTGGAAAGCTAATGTTTTGTCTTCTTTGGAGATAAAATTTATAAATTATAATTTCATGAATAGTTTAAAAATGCTTCCTCCATCTTAAAATTAAATTAGATGAGTTAGTTAACTTTCTACACCGTCTATTCTCTAATTTACTTTTTAAAGCTTTTTATAAACAAAATTTTCATACCAAATTTTTTATTTTTTTTGGTAAAAAAATTTAAAAGTAAATTATATGGGTTACTTGATCCATTCAGCACGCTCGAGTTTCATGTTTATGGTTACAGTTGAAACCTTCATTCATCGACTTTACAGGTTTTCCAGAAGTTAAAGATTCTGAATATGAAATATTCTTACTATTTAGAGACGACTCCAGATTTCAACATGTTGCCATCTTTGGTAGATTTAAATTTTGCAAATTGCAAAAACTTGAAGCAGATACACAGATCAATTGGAAGTTTGGCAGGGCTTGTTTCCCTAGATTTAGGGAGTTGCTCGAAGCTAGCAAGTCTTCCCGAAACTATTGGCAACCTGAAAGCACTGAAGCATCTTTTTCTTTGGGACTGTACAAGTTTGGAAAAATTGCCTGAAGAATTGGTGAACATTGAATCCTTGGAAAACCTCTACATACGTAATGCAGGTCTTAAAAACTTACCACATTCGATCCATTTGCTCCGTAACCTTGTTGAGTTGAAGGCATCACGTAACTCAGAACTTATAACTCTTCCGGACAACATTTGCAAGCTAAGATCATTGAAAGTTCTGGATGTTTCTGAATGCAACAATCTGAAAGCATTGCCTGAAGATTTGGGTGATATTACATCCCTGAGAGTGCTACGTATGAGGGAAACAAGTGTTTCTGATTTACCGGGTTCGATAGGAAATCTTGGTAACCTTGTTGAACTGATATTAAATACAAACCCCAACCTCGAAATTCTTCCAGACGCAATATGCAATCTGAGATCACTGGAAATCTTGACTCTTCGCTTTTGTGAAAAGCTTCAAGAACTGCCAGGTCAGATGCGGAAGATTACAAGCTTAAGAGAGCTAGATTTATGCGGTACTACAATGTTAAAATTGGAATCAAACCAAATTCCAATATCATTAAAGACGCTGGATCTTTCTTGTAATGATTTCACCGCGCTGCCACTCGGTATCAGTCAGCTAACAAACCTGGAACGTCTTGAGGTTGACGGATGTACGCAACTCTTGTCCATTGAAGAACTTCCTCCTAATCTGAAAAGGCTAGGTGCATATGGTTGGCCATCTATGACTCTTAAACAATTGGAGATACTGAAGCTTACAAGTTTTAGTGGTCTAGAAGTGATTCAAAATTTATATTAATGCACTTCTGTTAAAGCAATTGATTTACAGAGTGCAGAAGACTTCTGCACTCTGTACATTGTGCACTAAATCAATTACTTGATTTATCCTTGAATTTAATTTGTAAATCAATTTCTGTTAAAGCAGTTGATTTAGTTCATTTAATTTTTAAATATAGTGGAGCTTAAATATTTTTCTTTGGCCAGCGTAACCTTGAATATGTTTTTTGTTGTTTTAACTGTTTTTTATGATAAATTCTACCAACAGGCTTGTTCTGGATTCGAGAATGTTATCAAAATTCATCTTGGGATGGAAATGTATTTGACAAGTTGGATGAGCTACATTATATAATTTTGAATCAAGAAGAAAAGCTTGTTTACGTCAAACAAATTCTGAGGTACGATCCTCTGCTTATACAAAGCAACATCTATCATTTCAATTGAAGCCACTTATTTGATTCACAGCATCACAAGTGGTTTAATATGGAGTGACATTCTCAGAGGCGTAGCACAGTAGAGGTCAAAGGGGGCCATGACCACCGGGGATGGAGCCAGGTTTCCGAGGATATTGAGGGGGTGAAATTTTTTGGATACTTATTTCATAAAAGTATATAAAATTTATGAATATTCTTATGAATTTCATTAATTTAAAAACATAAAAATAGCAAGAAAAAAGAATGTAATCTGATTTTTAAGGTTAAAATCTTATTTTACGTTAGTGACGATCCGATCGTGGCGGTCGTCGGCCGGTTCGTCATCATCGCCGGCGGGAATGTCAGGTTTGAAGACGTGAGCTTGTCATGGCTATATTAACTTGTGCTAATCACGGTACTTCCCGTAGGGTATTTTAGATATCTGGTTTTTCGTTTCAGTATGGCCACAAGTACCTTAGAGCTACAAATTACTTTGTTGGGATTCATGATCATGCAAACAAGCACTTAAAACGAAGTTATGAGTAATTTGCGTGAAGGAAAGTGAAGTACCAGAAGAGCAGAAGGGGAGAGATAAACAGCCTGGCGAGTGGCCAGCCTTGTAACATAACCATCCTGAACAGTAAAAATGGATTCTATGAACTCGAGAAGCTGAAAGCAGTACCCACTGTTGTCTGCTATATGCAAAACTGACCAGTTTAAGAATAATAGTCAATACCTCTTTGAGCATTCCAAATCAACCCAAGAGATCAACAATGAAAGCATAATGCAATTGAATGAAAGATTTTCATTGCTTCATTAACCTTTCCACTTGTACCAAAGCCCTCGATGATATCCATTCTGTCATTTACAGAGTTGGTTCCAGCATAAAATTTTACGCAGTTCCAGCATAAAATTTTATGCAGTTCCAGCATAAAATTTTCAACATTTACAGAGTTGGTTGTTGGCATGTCAAAAGTTAGGACATTGTGTACTGAGCACAAGAAAACAGCAGTAAATATTATAATATAATTATCCTATACTTTTTTGTAGAAATAAGTAGAGTATCTTACCCAATTTAATCTTTATAATTGGGTATTTTTAAAAAAATCCTTTCTTATTTTCTTACCTGATATCTCCGATCTTCACCTTCTTATTTTCTTACAATGGCTTCCATAGGTTCTCCAACTCCAGTGTCCAGGTCTGCTCCGGATTAAGGTCTTACCTGGGACGTTTTCTTAAGCTATTCTGGTCCGCATACAGGGCCTGATTTTACTGGTCATTTGTACGCTGCACTACATCATCATTAATCATTATATTCAAACATTTAAAGATGATTATAAGCTACGGATGGGAGATGATATCTCAGATGCATTTGAGAGAGGCTATAGAACAATCCAAGATTTACATTGTCGTCTTCTCCAAAAATTATGCTTCTTCTCCCTGGTGCCTTAATGAGCTGGTAGATATCGTCAGATTCAAAAAAACAGAACACAGGTTGATTCTTCCTGTGTTCTACAAAATTGATCCATCTGTTGTGCGTCATGTAACCAATGGTTTAAAAAAAGCTTTTGAAGTTCATCAAGAAGGGTACTACAAGGATCAAATGCAGCAAGTGGACAACTGGCGTGCTGCACTGAAAGAAGCCACTAATGTTTCCGGAGAGCATGTTTGTGAAAGGAACAGGTAATTTTTGTGTATCAGATTTAGTTATGGATACTGAATTTTTGTTTATGTAATGTCAAAGCTATTACATTAAAGTCCATCAAATCATTTTGACTCCTGTTTACATGATTTAAGAGTCTATTTCATGTTTTTTTTTACAAAGATTTGAAATATAAAATTTGTTTTACGGTCTTAAATCAACCTATTATATTTTACATAACATAGGGGTTGTAGTCACAGTACTTATTGTACTTCTTGTAGGGTATTTTAGATATCTGGTTTTTCATTGAAGTATAGCCACAAGTACCTTTAGAGTTGCCAATTACTTTGTTGAAATTCATGATCATGCTAACAAGCACTTTTTTTTTTTTTTGACAAATGCAAGAAGATTTCATTAACTTGAATATAATACAGCCGAGACAAATCCCCAACTGCCGATACAACCAGGTGGTAAAACAAATAACATACTAAAAACAATTAGATGATTTGTTTCCTGATCGTTTAACACATAGAATTTAAAAATTCTTGAAACTAAAAACGAAATCAAAGACATCCCAAATGATCCAAACTGCACCAACATCTCTGGAAATAGTACCATCGCAATTGACCGTATCACGTAAAACCCATTGTTAGCCCAATGTTCAAAAACAACAATCGTATGAATTGAGATTGGAGAAACGGCACCACAGCTATCTACATGCCGGACACCAGCTATAGACATGCCGAAGGCACCCCAGCTATCTACATGCCGGATACCAGCTATAGACATGCCGAAAGTGTAACCCCGTGAAGAATGAACAATCTTTGATTGTGAAAGGTGAGCTCTTGCAATAATCACCACCGTCTCAGAATCAATACAGTCTTTGCAGATCACCAAAAATATCAATAAACTCGTTTTCAATAGATCCAACACCAAATGAACCCAATCACAACCAGACAAAAACATAACAAAACACTCCAAAAGGAGAGACAAGACACACACTCCAAGAGGAGAGACACACAAACACCCAAAAGATTGGGTTTTATTGAAAGGAAATTAACGAGAATAAAGAAAAAATGAAGGGGTTGGGGCTTTCCACCGGAGAAAACCAGTGGAAGCCCCTTGATTTACTTGAAAATGCACAAACCCTAGATGAGAGGAGGAGAGGAGGGAGGCCACTGATGTTAGATGATAAAGGTCAGATGTATTAGTTTGTTCGACTCGACTTTAAGTAAATTGAAAAATGCGAGAGTGAAGTACGGGGAGATGGGATGGGATGTGAAAATATGCTAACAAGCACTTAAAACTAAGTAATGAGTAATTTGCGGGGAGGAAAGAGAAGTATCTGAAGAGCAACAGGAGAGAGATGCGAGTTTATCATGTGGAGCCCTGTAACTTGACGGTTTACATTATATTTGTGAAAGAAGCTGGAAAAGGATATGTTTTCACTGAAATTTTTATGTTCGGTTGATATAAATCATATGCTATAATTAATTTTTACATTGCAGATGCCATTGCTAAGAGGTTCCCAATCCCCCTTAATGTGCATTATGGAAGGAAGCAAAAGAGTCGAGAGAAAAAAAGTAAGTCTTCATTTAGCACTTCTAAGAATTCATTTAGCACTTCTGAGAATTCATCCTCACTGAACTTGTAAATGGCTCTGCTCTGACAGTGAAGTCATTATACGACAATGGCTCTGTCCACGGTCAAGAGATGCTTGAGCTCACTGAAGACAATATGGCAGTGAAATTTTCTAGTGGATTATCAAATCTTGCTTCTTTGTCCCTTTCCATTTCATACCCTAGTATCGCTGCAGCACCGTGCATGTTCAGCAACGCCTATAAAAATGTCTTGGCTTTGTCTCTGGCAACAGACTACACCTACAAGCAGGCTGAGAAAGTTAAGGAGTTTTTGAAGGTCAGTAATAGTCGAATAGAAAGTACTAGTACATGAACACTACTTATTTAAAATGTCTCCAATGTATTGCTCCGCGGACTCTCTTTTTGCCAGAATGGCTATGCAATTACACGAACTAGACCTGTCTTCCTCAAAACTGCATCAAAGTATTCTATCACCTTTCATATTGCGGTTTGTCAATATTTTGCTCTGTTTTTCCTAGCTGGGAATAATTACTAACTCTGATCTCGCTTTCTAGGATCCGTCCAAGCATGCTTGTTCTGTGGTTTCGGTTGCTTCATTTGGTGATCAGGTTCCTGCGAAGTAGGCAGCAAAGAAGGAAGAGCCTGAAGATGAATTAATGACAATGTTGTCTCTGTTGTGTATGATTAAGTGGAGTTTAGTAGTCCTATTTCTAACGACATTGTGTGTTTTATTATCAGTGTCAGCCCAACAACTAATTTTTACTTACGTGGAAAATTTTGATTAGCGACGATTTTTGTGCATGGGACTATCATTATTAGCGATATTGGAACATGTTCGGACTTTCACATCCCGAGCGAGGAGATACATGACCAAATCCTGAACTCTGCTGGTGGTCTTTTGATTATCTTTGACATAGCCTGATCATCATCATCCTTATTACAACCCTTATCACTCCTGTAAGCAACATCATCCATTCTTTTTATGTTCTTCGTTTGTATATTCATTGAAATTTTGTGTGATTGTATGAATAACATTTATAAATTGTGTATTTCGTTGCATGTAATCATGTTTCTCTCCATTTTCACACAGTCTTGCAATCCTGTCTTTGGCTTTTACATTTTGCATTCTCGAATCTCGAATCCAGAGTAACACTGACTATCAATTTTTGGTTACATGGTAAATTTTTATTAACTCCTGTATCATTAATACTTGCAAATAGCTAAAATATACTACTTCTTTGTACCAATCATTTATTTAAATTTTATTATTTGAGATATCCAATCAAATCATTTATATTCCAAACTTGTCAAAAATAATGAAATTTATAATATAAAAATAAACTAAGCCAACTATTTTTCTTCGCCATACCGATATACTTATTTATATATTGTATGAAATATTAATAGATTTCACAACTATCTTTACATTTCTTGGTCATTGGGGCCGTTTAATTGAGTTTAAAATAAATGCTTCTTGCTTAAGATAAAAAAAGTGAAGTAGAAATTATAAGCAAGTTTTAAAGTTAAAAAGTGAAATAAAAGTTATAAGCAAGTTTTGAAGTAAAAAATTGAAGTAAAAATTATAAACAAGTTAAAACTTATAACTGATTAAAGTGTCTGGGAAAGAAGTAGAAATCATGAAACAAAAACTATTATTCCCGACTTTTTATAAGTGTTTTTTAACTTTTTACACAAACAGTATGAAATAAGAGTTTCAAACTTATAAACTCATAAGCCGACTTTTAAGCGGTAGACAAACGCCCGTATCCTTATTTTACTTGATTTTCACCGCAGCGTACAACCCAAATGCAAAGGTTTGGCGGGAGGGACCCGTTTTTGTTAATGGCCGTTTGGTGGGAGGGACGCGTTTTTGTTACTGCCCCGCACGCCGAAAGAGACTCGTATAACTCTAACCTAATCACTCTACTAATTATGTATTCACTCTACTGATTCAACTCTCATTCTCAGCTCTACTGAGTAGCGATTCACATTCACCTATCAAGACTCTCAGCTGAGTCAACTCTCATTCTCTCAAGTCGATCACTCAATTCTCAACTTCTAAGCGAATCAAACAATCGAGGTATATGTTTATATATTTAAATCGAGTTTGTGGCTTTGTAGCTATATGTTTGAATCTACTTGTGTATCTATGTCACTATGTGTGTATGTTACTAGTTGTTTGTGTGTCAATTTGGGTTTGATAAAAATTGGGGGAACTGCCCAATTGGGGATTTGATACATTGAAGAAGAGAGAGAGAGAGAGAGAGAGACTACAATTTATATTGGGGTATTTTGGTATATGTAAATTGTATTCGAATTAGAGATTGCTGAACAAAGAGAGAACTACATTGAAGAAGACAGAGTACATGAAATGACAGTACTGATAACAAATTTACCGACTACCTATCAGAAATAATCTCAAGAGTGACATCAGATATCAATTCTTTATGCTTTTCGTAGGCATGTACTTTCGTGGAATTTGGATTTGAAGCTTTTGGCTCTTCGATCCTGAAACCATGAGTCCATGACTACCCATAATAATATCAGTACAAGATATCAAAACTAACCAATCGATCAATCAATCAAAATGAGTGTAGCCTTTGACAAAATTAATACTCCCTCCGTCCCCCTGAGTTGTATACATTGGGGGACGGGGACGCGGCACGGACTTTAATGCTCCTGTAAAGTGTAGTTGTGTAATTTATTTTTAAAATTTTCTTTTTCTGAATTAAAGTTTGGATGTTATATTTTTATTCAGAAAAAGAAAATCTCAAAAATAAGTTACGGAACTATATTTTATAAGAGCATTGAAATGCGTGTCGAGCAGTTGAAAAGAAACGTATACAATTAAATGGGACAGAGGGAGTACTTCAGGATTATCCCTTTTAACCTCTAGTTTGTAAAATCCAAACATAGAAGAAGCAACATCTGAGCTCTCTCTAAACAGAGCTATATATTAAACCATTGACAGAACCCAGAGGCATACAGACAAACCAAAGGCCACCTAAATAGATCATTGTTAATATATTAATATAGTTGTTGAACTGTCCTGATTGTCAGTATTAGTGGACTTTTTTGGATTTATGCAAGCGATTAGTTTATCAAAACTTTTAGCCTATCTAATCATCTTCACCGCCTAATAATGTTTACAATCATTTCTAATTTTCTCATCTGATATCTTTGATCTGCAGTCTGAAAAAATGGCTTCACAAAGTTCTCCAACTCCAGTATCCTCTTCTGATCCATATTCAGCTCTTACTTGGGACGTTTTCTTGAGTTACCGCGGTCCTGAAACCGGGCCAAAATTTACGGCTCATTTGTACGCTGCACTAAATCGTCATGGAATTAAAACATATAAGGATGATTATAAGCTACGTCAGGGAGAAGTTATCCCAGAGGCATTGCTAAAAGCAATAAAATCATCCAAGATTTACATTGTTGTCTTCTCCGAAGAATATGCTTCTTCTTCCTGGTGCCTGGATGAGCTGGTAGATATTGTCCGTTTTCACGAGAAAGAGGAGAGGTTGATTATTCCTGTGTTTTACCATATAGATCCATCTATTGTGCGACGTGTTAGTATAGATAAAAAAGAAGAAGAAAGTAGTATATATGATAAAGCTCTTCAACTTCATGCAAAAGGGTATTACAAGAATGAAGAGCAGAGAGTGACAAGCTGGCTCTATGCACTGAAAGTAGCAGCTAACATTTCAGGAAATCACATATGCCAAAAAAACAGGTACCAGCTCCGTTTTAATTTACATTTACACTATTTCGAAAAGAGAAAAATGTTTCAAATTTTCCATTTCAACATTTAATGTTGTGTAATTTATTATTTTTCTTTTCAAGATCAACTTATATCAAATATTTCTAATTTATATTATCAAAATCAACTGTATTTTACATATTATACTTGATCAATGTAGTAAATATGACTCCAAATGAAGGTTTTTTTTTTATGAAAATTAAATCTCCATAATATGCATAATTCTGAAGGTGGACATGTATAAGAGTGGGGAGTAATTTTCTTTTACACACTCATGACTCAACAAGTCCCGCCCCATTTTCTTTTACCATGTATCTCTGTCTTTAATGTATATTATTGCATATCATCAATTATATTATAAATAAAAATATATGTTTTGTTGTCACATAAGTAGATCTTAAAATAATTTCTAATATTTTTGAACTGATTAAAATATGTGGTAATTTCTAATTTGATTAAAAAATTGTGGTCTCTACTGGATGACTATTATAATTTTATAACTAGTCCACTAGTTATCTTCATTACTTAGAGTAGTGGTTTTATATTCTCTATTTCTAATTATAATATAAATAATTCTTATAAAATATTTAATATATAAGAATTTTCTGAACATCCATTATAAGACAAATACATGTTTGTTGTTATAAACATATTCAACTTCTAGCTTTTGTTCAACTTCAGCAAAAAGTATTAATTAATAATACAGATTATATATTTAGCATATTCTATTTGATATAAGAAAGAATTCATTGCAGAGAGGAACCTGATGCAATCGAAAAAATTGTTGCTGAAATATTACCGAGGACAAAACCCAAGAGTTTTAATGAGACAACTGTAGGCTTGGATTGTAGTATTGAGAGGATAGAAGTAATGTTGAGCAGTGGTGCCACGAAAGTTGGTATATATGGTATGGGTGGAGTTGGCAAAACAACTCTTGCCCGAGCTGTGTTTGATAAAATACATCTCGGCTTCAAAGGCAGTTGCTTCCTGGCAAATGTAACCGCAAATTCAGGCACAGATGAAGGCATGAAGCGCTTACAGCAGCAACTTCTTAATGAAATTCTTCTTCAAAATGAAAAGGATGTTAATGATGTTGTTGATGGGAAAAGGTTAATAGAAACTAGATTAAAAGACCAAAAGATTCTAGTTGTTATCGATGATTTAACTGACTCTGGTCCATTTGAATCTTTGGGAGTAAATTCGTTTGTTCATGACAGTGTTGTCATCATAACTACAAGGCATAAAGATATCCTGGAATACTCTGGGGTAAAAACTGAACATCTACACATGGTAGATACGTTGGGTCGAATAGAGTCGCTCAAACTATTTCAAAAACATGCATTTGGATTTGGTTCTGAGCCAGACAACACTCTCAAGGAATTTTCTAACGATATTTTGGCTGATCATGGTCTTCCATTTCGATTTGATTCTGACACTCTAAAGAAATTGTCCAACGACATACTGGCATTGGCTGATGGGCTTCCATTGGCTCTGCAGATTTATGGCTCGGTTGTGCGTACAAAATACGAGGCTGACGAGTGGATAGAATACATTGAGGATCTGAAAGAAACTCCAGACAAAAAAATTGAGGATAGACTTGTAATTAGCTATAATGCTATTGATGGCTCTCAGCTGAAGAAAATGTTCCTTGACATTGCTTGTTTTTTCATTGGGTGGCAGAAAGAAAGGGTCTTTGAAATATTGGAGACTTATTATCCCTGTGTAAATGTGAAAATCAACAATTTGAAGGGAAGATGTTTACTAACAATTGATAATAATGAGTTGCATATGCATGATCTTCTCAGGGAGATGGGAAGGAAAGTTGCACAAAACAAGTCTCCAAGTAATCCAGCAAAACATAGCAGGCTCTGGCAGAATATTGATATAAAGCGTGTGTTGACAGAGGAGAACGAGGTAATTTTGGTAATTTTAATGTATGCATGTATGTGGTTCATTACCCTACTCTTTCTTAGTATTATAAATTTAATTATATATCAGTCACATTCTTCTTTTGAAGGAATAGTTAAAATCATTATTTTTAAATTTATTTTGAATGAAAATATATGATTAGTATTGTAAATTTAAAAAGAAAATTTTCAAAATAATAATTTTAACAATAAAGTCAAAACACTTGGAAATGTGTATCAAAAACAAAAATGGCATGTACTTCAAAATGGAATATATTAACATTTGTTCTCCAACATTAACATACAGTGTGCAGAAATGGAGGCAGTTGAAGGTATTTACTACCAAGAGGAAGGTATTTACGAGGAAGACGCGATATTAGAGGAACTCCAACTAACAACAGAAACATTCAAAAAGATGAAAAATTTAAGATTTCTTCATCTAATGGGTTTCCTAAATCCAACTGGAAGCTTTGATAAAACATTCAGAGATCTAAGGTGGCTATTTTGGCAGTGGTGTCCTTTACAACATTTTCCGCCTGATTTCAAACCCATAAATCTTGGAGTACTTACACTGAGATACAGCAATTTGATAACTATGGAGCTCCCTATGGTATGTGATGCAAAGATATTTATTTTAGTTTTCATATAAGTTATACATTAAAGTCATGATGGTACGGAACAATGAAGTTACGTAATCCTTCTTTATAAATTAATAATTTATCGACATACAAATTTATTATAATATTTTTTGAGTGACAAAAATAATTATAAAGTATAAATTTATTGATTATTAATATTATTAAAAATTCTTCGCATTACAATTTTGGAAAGCTAATGTTTTGTCTTCTTTTGGAAATAAGATTAATATATTATAATTTTCAGGGAGAGTTTAAAACTGCTTCCTCCATCTTAAATTAAATTAGATGAGTTAGTTAACTTTGTACAGAGTCTATTTCTTTAACTTACTTTTTAAAACTTTTTATAAATAAAATTTTCATACCAAATTCTTTTTTGAAAAAAATAATTTAAAAGTAAATTATATGGTTACTAGATCAATTCAGCACGCTCGAGTTTCATGTTTTTGGTTGGAGTTGAAACCTTCATTCATCGACTTTTACAGGTTTTCCAGAAGTTAAAGATTCTGAAAATGGAACGTTCTTACTATTTAGAGACGACTCCAGATTTCAACATGTTACCATCTTTGGTAGATTTAAGTTTTGGAAGTTGCGTAACCTTGAAGCAGATACACAGATCAATTGGAAGGTTGGCGGGGCTTCTTTCCCTAGATTTAGGGGGTTGTTGGGAGCTAGCAAGTCTTCCCGAAACTATTGGCAACTTGAAAGCACTGAAGCATCTTAATCTTCAGGAGTGTAGAAGGTTGGAAAAATTGCCTGAAAATTTGGGGAACATTGAATCTTTGGAAAGCCTCAACTTACGTAGTGCAGGTCTTAAAAACTTACCACAGTCGATCCATTTGCTAGGTAACCTTGTTGAGTTATATGCAGATTTCTCGGAACTTATAACTCTTCCGGACAACATTTGCAAGCTAAGATCATTAAAACTTCTGGATGTTACTGCATGCAAAAATCTGAAAGCATTGCCCCAAGATTTGGGTGATATTACATCCCTAAGAGTGCTACGTATGGAGAAAACAGGTGTTTCAGAGTTACCGGGTTCGATAGGAAATCTAAGTAACCTTGTTGAACTGAGATTAGATGGTAACCGCAACCTCGAAACTCTTCCAGACACAATATGCAGTCTGAGATCATTGGAAATCTTAAGTCTTGGCGGTTGTGAACAGCTTAAAGAATTGCCAGGCCAGATGTGGAAGATTACAAGCTTAAGAGAGCTAAATTTAAGCCGTACTACAATGTTAAAAGTGGAATCAAGCCAAATTCCAATATCATTAAAGACACTGGATCCTTTCTTATAATGCTTTCACCGCGCTGCCACTCGGTATCAGTCGGCTAGCGAACCTGGAATATCTTGATGTTGAAGGATGTAGTAAACTCTTGTCCGTTGAAGAACTTCCTCCAAATCTGAAAAAGCTATATGCACGTCATTGTCCATCCGAGTTTTAGTGGTCTAGAATTGATTCAAGGTTTATTTTAACGCACTTCTGTTAAAGCAATTCGTTTACAGAGTGCAGAAGACTTGTGCACTCTGTATATTGTGCACTAAATCAGTTACTGTACTTAATTAATCCTTGAATTTGATTTGTAAATTAGTTTCTGTTAGAGCAGTTGATTTAGTTCATTTAATTTTTAAATATAGCGGAGCTTTTATATTTTTCTTTGACTAGCGTAATCTTGAATATGATTTTCGTTGTTCAACTGTTTTTGTATGATAAATTCTACAACAGGCTTGTTCTAGATTCGAGAATGTTATAACAATTCATCTTGGGATCCATGGAAATGTATTTGCCAAAGTTGGATGGGCTAGTCCATTATATAATTTTGAATAAAGAAGAAAAGCTTGTTGACACCAAGTATGTGAAACAATTTTTTGGGTTCAATCCTCTGCTTATACAAAGCAACATCTATCATTTCGATAAAAGTTGAAATCTTGAAATGCTGATATTAAGTGATGACACTAATCTTGAAACTCTTCCGGACACTAAATACAATCTGAGATCATTTAAAAATTTTATAATTCTAAATTGTCGAAGCTTAACGTGAAATCAAGCCAATTTCATTATCATCAAAGACGGTGGATCAATCACAGTGAAAACATTCTGAGAAAGATCCAACGTCTTTAATGATAATGAAATTTGGCTTGATTTCACTTTAAGCTTCGCACAATTTCGAATTATTAAAATTTTAATTGATCCTCAGATTGTATGTTTTGTCTCGAAGAGTTTCAAGATTAGTGTCATCACTTAAAAATTAAAATCAACATTTCATGATTTCAACCTTTATTGAAATGATTGATGTTGCTTTGTATAAGCAGATGATTGTACCGAAGAATTTGTTTGATGTACTTGGTGTCAAATTTAGACGAGCTTTTCTTCTTGATTCAAAATTATATAATGAACTAACTCATCCAATTTGGCAAATGCATTTCCATCCCAAGATGAATTCTGATAATATTCTGGAATTCAGAACAAGTCTGTTGTAAAATTTATCCTAAAAAACAGTTAAACAACGAAAAACATATTCAAGTTTACCCTAGTCAAAGAAAAATATTAAAACTCCACCATATTTAAAATTAAATGAACTAAATCAACTGTTTTAACAGAAATTAATTTACAAATGAAATTCAAGGATGAATTAAGTTGAGTAATTGATTTAGCGCACAAATATACAGAGTGCACAAGTCTTCTGCACGCTGTAAATCAATTGCTTTAACAGAAGTGCATTAATCTACAATCACTTGTAGACCACTAAAACTTGTAAGCTTCAGTATCTCTAATTGTTTAAGAGTCATATATGGACAACCATATGCACATAGCTTTTCCAGATTAGGAGGAAGTTCTTCAATGGACAAGAGTTCACTACATCCTTCAACCTGAAGACATTCCAGGTTCGTGAGCCGACTGATACCGAGTGGCAGCGCGGTGAAAGCATTATAAGAAAGATCCAGCATCTCTAACGATATTGGAATTTGGTTTAATTCCACTTTTAACATTGTAGTACGTCTTAAAGTTAGCACTCTTAAGCTTGTAATCTTCCACATCTGACCTGGCAATTCTTTAATCTTTTCACAACTGCCAATACTTAAGATTTCCAATGATCTCAGATTGCATATTGTGTCTGGAAGACTTTCGAGGTTGGGGTTGCGATCTAATCTCAGTTCAACAAGGTTACTAAGATTTCCTATCGAACCCGGTAAATCTGAAACACTTGTTGCCGTCATCCTTAGCACTCTTAGGGATGTAATATCACCCAAATCTCCTGGCAATGCTTTCAGATTTTTGCATGCAGAAACATCCAGAACTTTCAATGATCTTAGCTTGCAAATGTTGTCCGGAAGAGTCATAAGTTCTGAGTTATGTGCTACATCCAACTCAATAAGGTTACTGAGCAAATGGATCGAATGTGGTAAGTTTTTAAGACCTGCCATATTTATGTGGAGGTTTTCCAAGGATTCCATGTTCACCAATTCTTCAGGCAATTTTTCCAGACTTACACACCGGCAAAGATTAAGATGCTTCAGTGCTTTCAAGTTGCCAATAGTTTCGGGAAGACTTGCTAGCTTCGAACAATCCACTAAATTTAGGGAAACAAGCCTTGCCAACCTTCCAATTGATCTATGTATCTGCTTCAAGGCTGTGCAATATTCAAAACTTAAATCAACCAGAGATGGTAACATGTTGAAATCTGGAGTCGTCACTAAATACTGAGAATATGCCATATTCAGAATCTTTAACTTCTGGAAAACCTGTAAAAGTCAGTGAATGAAGGCTTCAACTAAACCAAAAACATGAATATACTCGAGCTTGCTGAATTGATCCGGTAACTATAATTTATTTTAATTTTTGTTTTTACAAGTAAAAATTTAGCAAGAAACTTTTATTTATAAAAAATTTAAAAAGTAAATTAGGGAAATAATCTGTGTACAAATTTAGGGAAATAAGATGTAGTGCAATAAAAAGGTAACTCTTGTAAAAATTCAAATAAATATATAGTTATAAACAAAAAAAAATATCTAATCTACTTTGATATGTATAATATTATTATTTTTGAAATAATAAAAAATATTTAATTATCAATTAAAATCTATTTTATTTGTTAAGAAAAGATTGCATGACATAATAAAATTAAAGACACAAAAATAATCAAAAAATCAGAAAAAATATAATCTCTCATCACGTACCATGCTGAGCTCCATAGTTCTCAATTGGCTGAATCTTAATTCAAGCATTCCAAGATTTATAGGTTTGAATTCGGGCGGAAAGTATTGTAAAGGACACCGCTCCCAATACAGCCACCTTAGATCTTTGAATGAGTTGTCAAAACTTCCGTATGGATTTCGGAAATCAATTAGATGAAGAAATCTTAATTTTTTCATCTTTTTGAGAGTTTCCAATGTTAGTGGGAATCTCTGGTCCAAAATTGGAGCTAATTCCCATTTGAATTTCTCCATCCTGTGGTAAATACCTTCAACAGCCTCCAATTCTTCACATTATATGTTAATGCCCGATAACAAATGCAAATGTTAATAGGAATATTTATAAATATACTAACTTATTACAAATTATTTACAAAAATACTGTCTAGTTGAAATTTTTTTTAAAATACATTTTTTTTTTCAAATTATTTATAAAAATACGACTTGCAACTTCTGCAACCTCATTTGCAACATCAGTTTGCAACTGTTACAAATGAAGTTGCATAATTAGTTGCAAATGAAATTTCTCATTTGCAACTGTTGCAAATAGCGTTGCAAACAAGGTTGCGGAAAATGCAAGTCGTATTTCTTCCGGAAGTTGCAAATTAATTTCTCATTTGCAACTGTAGCATATGTTGTTGCAAATGAGGTTGCATAAGTTGCAAGTCGTATTTTTGTAAACAAATTTAAGAGGTTATGCAGTTATGAAAAAAGCCCTTAATATACTCCATTTTGAAATACATGCGATTTTATTTTTTAACACACATTTATAACTATAAGTATTTTGACTGTATTCTTAAAATTATTTTTTAAAATTTTCTTCCTTCAAATTATAATACTAATAATATATTTTCATTTATTTTTTAAAATAAATACTCCCTCCGTTTTCCTGAGCTGTATACATTGGGACAAGGACGCGACAAGCACTTTAATACTCCCTCTGTCTCATTAAATTCCGTACGTTTTTTCGTTGCTCAACATATAAAGTATAGTTTTATACTTATTTTTAAGATTTTTTTCGTGAATAAAAAATAAAATGTTAAGTTTTTACTCTTTTTTTATTCTAAATATAAAAGTTATGGAACTATACTTTATAAGAGCAACTCCAAGGGTGATATCCAAAATTATTAGCTATAATGATTATGTAAATTGATTATACAAGTTTTTTGCTAACAGGAGAGATATACACTCCAATGGTGTTATACATAGTAGCTTTCCTAGTTCAATAAATCTATTGAATCAAACATGATTATCTATATTCTTTTTGCTAAAGGGTGATGGTTGGAGTGTATTTTTTTTTTACATATCATTTAAAAGTGCCACTTAGATGACACATGGGATGACACATAGATATTTTGCTAAGAGTTTTTAACCCTTGGAAATGCTCTAAGAGCATTAAAATGTGTGTCGAGTCAAAAAAATGTATGAAATTGAATAGGACACAGGGAGTAATGATTTTAACTATACAGTAAAAAAGATAAATATGGGGCTTATATTTCAAAACGGAAGAAGTATTTTATAATTAAATCTAAAAAAGTAAAGATAGTTTAGTTGTTATTCTGGGTATGTATATATTGAAATTACCTTGGTCTCATCCGTCTAACACATGCTCTATATCTGTAGAAAGCCAGAGCCTGTTATATTTTTCTGGATTACCCGGAGAATTGTTACGTGCAACTTGCATTCCCATGTCTCGAAGAAGATCATGCATTTGCAATACATTTTTATCATCGATTGTTAGTAAACATTTTCCCTTCAAATCATTGATTTTCACCTTTACATAGGAATAGTAAGTCTCCAATATTTGAAACACCCTTTCTTTGGTCCACCCAATGAAAAAACAAGCAATGTCGAGAAACATTTTCTGAAGATCACTGTCAATAGCTTTAAAGCTAACTAGAAGGCTATCCTGAATTTCTCTGTTAGGAGATTCTTTGAGTCTTTCAATGAATTCTTCCCATTCTTCAAACTCGTATTTCGTACACAAAAAGGAGCCAAAAACCTTCAGAGCCAATGGAAGCCCATCAGCCAATGATAGAATGTCGTTAGACAATTTCATTAGAGCATCATCTACATAACCAAATCGAAATGCATGTTGTTGAAAAAGTATGAGCGACTCTTCACGACCCAACTTCTCTACCATGTATCGATGTTCAGTTTTTATCTCAAAATATTTCAGTATATGTTCCTCCCTTGTAGTTATGATGACAACACTCCCATGACCAAACGACTTTACTCCAAATGATTCAAGCTGATCAGAGTGGTTTAAATCATCAATAACAACCAGAATTTTTTGGTCCGCTAATTTAGTTTCTATCAACTTTTTCCCGCTGGCAACATCTTTAACATCCTTTTCATTTTGAAGAAGAACATCATTAAGAAGTTGCTTCTGTAAACACTTCATTCCTTCATATGTGCCAGCATTTGCCGTGACATTGGCCAAGAAGCAACTGCCTTTGAAGTCTAGATATATTTCGTCAAACACAGCTCGAGCAAGAGTTGTTTTCCCAACTCCACCCATACCATGTATACCAATTTTAGTGACACTTATTGAATGTCCGCTGCTCAATATTGCTACTATACTCGCAATACGACTCTCTAAGCCCACGGTTTTCTCATTAAAACTCTTGGGATTTATCTTTGGTAAAATTTCAGCAATAATTTTTTCTATAACATCAGGTTCCTCTCTGCAAACAATTTCCATTAATATCAAATATAATCTCTTAAAAAAATTTACCACGCTTTTAATGCTTTTTTCTTTATCATTATTATTTGTTGAAGGGGAAGAGAATTTGACACGTGGACAAAATATTTGTTTTATAAAAGATGTTTATAATTTTTCTTATATATAATTAAATATACTATGAAAAATTATTTTATGGCCGGTCAAACAAAAGCATTGAACTCTCATTTCATTTTATTTCCTAAACATTTAAATTCTTATATTAATTTGAGAATTTGAAATGATAAATCATATATTTCTAATTCATAAATTAAAATGAATTATATGTTTTCAAACACAATCTCATATTATTAAATTTTAGTAATAATTCTGGAGAGCCTACAATTTTTTGAAATTATTGTTTTTCTTTAATTAGTTTAGAGATCACCATAAACAAGCAGTTGCTTTTAATTTCTAAATGTAACACCATAAACAAGCAGTTACTTTTAATTTCTGAATGTAACAGCTTTGATATTAGAAAACTATTCATAATTATATTTGATATACAATAGAGTAAATTTCAGGGGTGTGGCTCCTTTTTACACCGATTCGCAAAAATGTGACTGAATTTTAAAATTCGCAAAAAAGTGGCTAAAGTTCGACTTCACGTTTCAAAATTTTGGCTGCCGTTAAATAGAGCTTAACGGGAGTAACGGAAGAGAGGGTATAATTGTAATTTATTAAAAAAATAATCAAAAATTCTTCTTCTGTGAAACAAAACTCTAACTTTCACATATTTCTCTCTCCTTCAATTCATAATTACACGCACAAGAGCAGAAGAGCTCACACACACAGACTTCAGCTCATATTCATCATGAATTTCAACTATTATAACCGAAAGAAACTCGACGCTCTGTCTCTTTTGTGGCATCTGTTGCGATAAAAAATCACCAAGAACAGAGAGGTGAGATGGGTATATTTTGTGGACTAATTGGGTATAAGGGAGTTGGTGGAAAGAGGAGTTCTTAATGTATGATTTGTGTTGTGGAGACATTGGGTGAATTGTGTGTGTAGGCGGCAAAGTCGCTGCCGATGGTGGTGATGAGGCAAGAAATATGAGGGAGTAGGAAGGGATAGCAAGTTGGGGGAAGACTGGGGGAGATCTCGTGTGTACATATCTGGGCAGAGAGTTCCATCCCAACAGCCGGCAGCGAGAAAGAGAGAAGTTGGCTGGGAAAGGGAAGAGAATTCCTAATTCTGCTTATTTTGTGTTTTTACGTAACTACCCATTTCAATTTTTGTTTTTTAAATGAGTTAACGGTTGAAAACTAACGGACTTAACGGTAGCCAAGATTTTAAAAGGCGGAGTTGAACTTCAGCCACATTTTTGCGAATTTTAAAATTCAGCCACATTTTTGTGAATCGGTGTAAAATGTAGCCACACTCCTGAAATTTACTCTATACAATAAGATATGTTTTTTTATTAAACTATACCTGAATTTTTGATATAGGTGAGAATCGAACCAAGACCTTAAGGACGAATGAAGTATAACTTTATCACCAAGTTACTCTCAACCCAATCAATAAGATATGTTTTAAAAGATCGAAAGAGATAGAGGGCAAAAAAAAAAAGATCAAACTTGTTGAGTGTGTAAAAAATACCTGTTTTTTTCGCATATATGATTTCCTGAAATGTTAGCGGCTACTTTTAGTGCATAGAGCCAGCTTTTCACTCTCTGCTCTTCATTCTTGTAATACCCTTTAGCATGAAGTTGAAGAGCTTTTTCATATACACTACTTCCTTCTTCTTCTTTTCCTATATTAGCATGTCGCACAATAGATGGATCAATATGGTAAAACACAGGAATAATCAGCCTCTCCTCTTTTTCATGAAAACTGACAATATCTACCAGCTCGTCCAGGCACCACGGAGAAGAAGCATAATCTTCAGAGAAGACAACAACGTAAATCTTGGATGATTTTATTGCTCTTTTCAATGCCTCTGCGATAACTTCTCCCTGGCGTAGCTTATAATCATCCTTATATGTTTTAATTCTGTGACGATCTAGTGCAGCGTATAAATGAGCCGTAAATTTTGGCCCGGTTTCAGGACCGCGGTAGCTTAAGAAAACATCCCAAGTAAGAGCTGAATTCAGAGCAGGAGAGGGTACTGTAGTTGGAGAACTTTGTGAATCCATTTTTTCAGACTGCAGATCGAAGATATCAGATGAGAAAATTAAAAATGATTGTAAACGTTATTAGGGGGTGAAGATGATTATATAGGCTAAAAGTTTTGATAAACTAATTGCTTGCATGGATCCAAAAAAGTCCACTAATACTGACAATCAGGACAGTTCAACAACTATATTAACAATGATTAATCTAAATGGACTTTGGTTTGTCTGCATGCCTCTGGGTTCTGTCAATCGTTTAATATATAGCTCTGTTTAGAGAGTGAGCTCAGATGTTGCTTATTGTTGCTTATTTTATGTTTGGATTTTACAAACTTGGAGGTAAAGGAATACAAGAGAACATAAAATAGCAAATGAAAGAGAACAAATCAGTGAAAGGTTCAGATGTCATGCTCTCTTGCCATTTACAAACTCTGCCGTCCAGATGAGCTGGAATTACAAATATCGTTGGCCGTGTTTGAAAGTTAGAGGTTTGGGGTAAAATTACAAGTTTGGGGTGTTTCAGAGATTTGACCATTTCAGTCCGTTAATGTTAGTGTTTAATACTTAGCAGATTGAAATATAGGTTTGGGCTCAAAAAGCTATTTTGAGGAGTTAGCAAACATTGCTAACTCCTGTTGAATGTCCGCTGCTCAACATTGCTACTATGCTCTCTATACGATGCTCAAACCATAACATTGCTAAAAGCTATTAGTTGATTTTTTCAGACTGCAGATCGAAGATATCAGATGAGAAAATTAGAAATGATTGTAAAGATTATTAGGGGGTGAAGATAATTAGATAGGCTCAAAGTTTTAATAAACTAATAGCTTGTATGGATCCAAAAAGTCCACTTGTACAGTCAATCAGGACAGTTCAACAATTATATTAACAATGATTAATCTAGATGGGCTTTGGTTTGTTTTTATGCCTCTTGAAGGGATACAAGAGAACATAAAATAGCAAATGAAAGAGAACAAATTAGTGAAATAGAGTGGTTCAGACTTGGTCAATTCTAAGAAAGACCAGTTATTAAAAACACAAACTTTAACAAAATCCCCCAATTCTTATCAAACCCAAATTGACAAACATAGTGACATAGATACACACATAGCTTCAATCATATAGCTACAAAGCCACAAACTCGATTTAAACATAAATACACAGTCGATACAAAATTGAATCGAGTTTTGTTTACCTCATTTGGCTTAGGAGTTGAGAATCGAGTGATCGACTGGTGGACTTGAGGGAAACAAGAGTTGACTCAGTTGAGGATCTTGATAGTTTGAAAGTGAATCACTACTCAGTTTAATTATAATTTATCAAAATATTTATAAGTTTTTCTTATTTTATATAAAACTTTAATGTTTAAATTTTTATTAAAAAGGAAAAATTTCAAAATAATTTATCAAATTAAATTTTATGATAGATAGGCGTAGTCTAATTACATCCCCTCTGTAGAGCAGTGATTCAGGTTCAACTAGGGATGTAGACAAACCAAAATTATTCGTGAGCTACTCGAGTTCGGCTCGAAAAATATTCGAATTTAATTCGGTAATAATCGAGCCGAGCTCGAGCTCGAGCTATTTGAATGTTTTACCAAGCCGAGCTCGAGCTTCAAATTACTCGGCTCGTAAGGTTCGCGAGCCTTATCGAGCCTCTATTATTTTTTAATTTTTTTATTATAAATATATTTTTACAAATATATTTAATATTTTATTTATAATTTATATATTTAATCGAATCGAACTCGAGTCGAACCGATCATATTTCGAGTTTTTGTCAATATTTGGTGACTCGATTCGAGCTTTCGAGCCGAACTCGAGCCTATCGAACTATTTACGAGCCGAGTTTTGAACTTGAAATTAAAAATTCGGTCGAACTCGAACTCGAAACCGAGCCCCGAACTTTTCAGTCGAGCTGAGCCGAGCCTGGCATGGTTGGACTCGGCTCGGCTCGTTTACGCCCCTTGAGTCAACTATCAACATTCTCAACGGAGTCGACTCTTGTTTCTCTCAAGTCCACCAGTCGATCACTCAATTCTCAACTCCCAAGCCAATCGAGGTAAACAAAAATCGATTCAGTTTTATAACGACTGTGTCTATATATTTAAATCGAGTTGTTGGCTTTGTAGCTATATGTTTGAATCTATCCGTGTATCTATGTTACTAGTTGTTTGTGTGTCAATTTGGGCTTGATAAGAATTGGGGAACTGGCCAATTGGGGGATTCGATGCATAGCTTCTGATTCTGACTTCTGAGCATTTGAAACGGTGATATTCGGCAGAGAATTTTGATAAATTTCGGTTTAGGTTAATCGGAAAAAAAATTCAGTTTCCGTTAGCAGAATGCACAACCTTGTATTAGTGGACTCTGTTTTTTGGATTGATGCAAGCGATTAGTTTATCAAAACTATTAGCCTATCTAACCATCTTCATCCCCTAATAGTATGCTCATTTAAAATGAATAGAACATGACATCTAAACCACTCTGCTTCACTGATTGGTACCCGTTGCTTTTAATCTAAGACTTCAAATTGCCCTTTTATTAAACCATGAGATGCTTCAAGGACTTGTCTAGTTGTGTATATTGTCAGTATTAGTAGACTTTTAGATTATTTGATTGTAATCAATCAAACAGTACCTTATAATTGACTATTTTTTTATTAAAAATAAAAATTAATTCTTTCTTATAATTTTTAAAAACTAAAATATTCATTTTAAAGCAGATCAAATATACTTCCTCATGATATGATTTATCATATAATATGTATAATTGTTGATCAATTTGATTAAGTCAAATCAAAACAAAACTACACCAAAATTATTTTGAGACAGAGAGAGTATTAGACAAAAGATAAACAGATGAGTCCAAAATTCATATCAGCACAGGATGCAACCATAAGATGCTTTAAGGAACTTGTCTTAGCTGTCTTCAATTTTAGTGGTAGTGGACTTTTAAGTTATTATTGGTAATCTATCAAATTTGTGCCTTATTTAATCATCTCCACCCCCTAATAGTGTTTACAGTCATTTCTTATTTTGATATCTTCCATCTGCTGTGTTAATCAATGGCTTCAGGAAGTTCTCAAACTCCAGCATCCTCTTCTGCTCCAAATTCAGCTCTTATCTGGGACGTTTTTTTGAGCTATCGCGGTCCTGATACTGGGCCTACTTTCACCGCTCATTTGTACAAAGCACTAAATGATCATAGAATTAAAACTTTTAAGGATGATTATAAGCTACGCCAGGGAGAAGTTCTCCCAAAGGCATTGAGAACAGCAATAAAAGAATCCAAGATTTACATTGTTGTCTTCTCCGAAGATTATGCTTCTTCTACCTGGTGCCTGGACGAGCTGGTAGATATTGTCAGTCTTCACGAAAAAGAGGAGAGGTTGATTATTCCTGTGTTTCACCATATTGATCCATCTACTGTGCGACATGTTAGTATAGATAAAGAAGAAGAAGAAAGTAGTATATATGATAAAGCTCTTCAACTTCATGCTAAAGGGTATTACAAGAATGAAGAGCAGAGAGTGAAAAGCTGGCTCCATGCGCTGAACGTACCAGCCGGCATTTCCGGAAGTCATGTATGCGAAAAAAACAGGTACTAGCTCCGTTTTAAAGTACATTTACCTTGTTGAAAAGAGAAAAATGTGTAAATTTAGTTTTCAGTTTCAACTTTCAATTTGTATAGTTCATAGTTTTATTTTCAAGATCAACTATATATACATATATCTAATTTATATTTACAAGATCAACTATATTTCACATGTTATATTTCATAAATATACTCCCTCCGTCCCAATGAATTGTATACGTTACTCTTTGACACGCTTTTTAAGGTTCTTTTAAGTTTTAAAGTATATAGCTCCACAATTTCTTTTTAATTTTTTTCTGAATAAATGCTTGATGTTTAAACTTTTATTCAAAAAAAAGAAAATTTTTAAAAAACATTATGGAACTATACTTTATTGGAATCTCGAAATGCATGCAAACAGTGAACGTATACATCCCATTGGGACGAGGGAGTAATAAATATGATTTCAAATTAAAAATTTATAAAAAATAATTTTTTTTAATATGCGTAATTTTGAAGTCGGACATGTTATCTCAAACAAACAACCGGGAGTAATTTTCTTTTACACACGCATGACTCAACAAGTTCGGTCCCATTTTCTTTTACCCTATATCTCTGTTTGTAATGTATATTATTGCATATCATCAATTATATTGTACCGATGCGGCCTCGATGTTTCAACTCGGCCGATTCAACCCTCCAAGTTTCACAAATGTACCTCTTAACCCTTATACTGGTATGATTGAAAAAAATGGTATAAATCTGAGGGTAAAGTAGACAAATCGGGTAAAGTTTAGGCATAAGGGTTGAAAGGTACATTTGTGAAACTTCGAGGGGTAAAAGGTCATTATGCCTTTTTGTTTTCAGAAATGAGACTGAAGCCGCTGGTAGTGACGACCCAGATTCTCCTTGACAATTGTTTTATTTGACTATTTCTATATTCTCTTTGCCAATTGTTTTACACACTATCTATATATTTAATTGTCTGACATTCATGCCAACAATATGTTTAACAAAAAATTATCAGCCAATCATAATTGGTTGTGATAACTAAATCATCAAGCTTTAATATGTTATAGAAACTTCTATGCACAGCTTTATCTTACAGCAATGTGCTAACCCAATGAAGTGATTCAGAACATTAGTTTGCAAGAATATAATACTAATTTGTACTCTCCTCGACAGCAAAGGCCATTAGGAAATATAAGTTGCACCTCAAACTTAGAAACTTACAGTAAAAGAGAGTGAACGGAGCACACTCCAACAAGAACCATGCAAACAATGCAGTCACCAAGTTCATAACAACCATAACGAGAAATTAATCAATTATTGATTCCTACACAACAAATTATATCTAAAAAATAACTAGTTAAAGATAACTTACCAGCCAAATTATCTGCCTCGTTTTCTTTCTCATCATCCAACAGATCAGTCTGAACCTGCAATTAAAGGAGCCAGATGAACATGTGTCACAAGATACATTCACTAAAATTCGGACAAGAGATCCCCATAGCACACCTGTTTCAAGCTGAAAATACAGAGAAAATCATCATCAGAAACAACTTTAGAGCATATTAAATTTGGGGGGGGGGGGGGGGGGGGGGGGGCGGCGGGGGGCACGGTTGCTACTGGCTCATCGGCAGGATCTTGAATCACAACTTTCTTCTTTTTCTTCTTTTTTGAGGGATCGAACGGGGCAATCTAAAATCAAGTGAAAAAATCAGTGGATAATAAGCCCACTTTTAATTTTAATCTAAGAAATACCAGCGGCTTTAGTTAAATACCAGCGGTCTCTTTGACCGAAGTCGCCGGTATTTAACTATATATTTACAATATAACAAATCATTTAAAAAAAATTAAAGTATTAAAAAAATCATTTTCTAAGAAAAATGAAGTATTAAGATTAGATAGTGTGTCAAAGTGTGTAAATCAATAGTGTGGCAGTTCTGAGCTATTTCTACACTCTCTTTGAAAATTGTTTAATTTGTCTGCTATAAATTCTATATCATTCATATTATTTCAGCATATCAGTGCTTCATTTGTGTTCTTTGATTAGTCATAAACCCCAGAACAAATCAAATCTCCAGACTACCACTATTTGTAACTTAGTCACTCGACCCTCGAAGTTTCACAAATGTACCTTTTAACCCTTATGCCCAAACTTTACCCACATTAGGATTTGTCTACTTTACCCTCCGAGTTATACCCTTTTTTCAGTCATACCGGTATAAGGCTTAAAAGGTACATTTGTGAAACTTGGAGGGTTGAATCGGCCGAGTTGAAACATTGAGGCCACATCGGTACAACCCTCCAAACTTTGAGGGCTAAAAGGTCATTAAGCCAATATTTAACTAAATATAAGAATTTTTTTGAACATCCTTTGTAAAACAAATGTAGTTCATATTTTTTTGTTATAAACATATCCAAGTTCTAGATTTTCTTCAACCTGAGCAAACAGTATTAATTAATAATAAAAATTATTTATTTAGGAGATTCTATTTAATATAAGAAAGAATTCATTGCAGAGAGGAACCTGATGTTATCGAAAAAATTGTTGCTGAAATATTACCGCGGACAAAACCCAAGAGTTTTAATGAGAAAACTGTAGGCTTGGATGGTAGTATTAAGAGCATAGAAGAATTGGTGAGCAGTGGTGCCACTAAAATTGGTATATATGGTATGGGTGGAGTTGGCAAAACAACTCTCGCCAAAGCTGTGTTTGATATGATACATCTCGATTTCAAAGGTAGTTGCTTCCTGGCGGATGTAACGGAAAATTCAAGCACAAATGAAGGCATGAAGTGTTTACAGCAGCAACTTCTTAATGATGTTCTTCTTCAAAATGAAAAGGATGTAAATGATGTTGCCGATGGGAAAAAGTTAATAGAAACTAGATTAAAAGACCAAAAGATTCTAGTTGTTATTGATGATTTAAACCACTCCAATCCGCTTAAATTTTTGGGAGTAAAGTCGTTTGGTCATGGGAGTGTTGTCATCATAACTACAAGGCAGGAAGATATACTGAAATATTTTGAGGTAAAAATTGAACATCGACACATGGTAGATAAGTTGGGTCCAAAAGATTCTCTCAAACTGTTTCAAAAACATGCATTTGGATTTGGTTCTGAGCTAGATGACACTCTTATGGAATTTTCTAACGACATTTTGGCTGATGGTCTTCCATTTCAATTTGATTCTGACACTCTAAAGAAATTGTCTAACGACATTCTGTCATTGGCTGACGGGCTTCCATTGGCTCTGCAGATTTATGGCTCGGTTGTGCATACAAAATACGAGGTTGAGGAATGGAGAGAATTCATTGAAGACCTGAAAGAAACTATCAACGAAGAAATTCAGGATAGACTTGTAATTAGCTATGATGCTATTGATGGCACTCAGCTGAAGAAAATGTTCCTTGACATTGCTTGTTTTTTCATTGGGTGGCAGAAAGAGAGGGTATTTGAAATATTGGAGACTTATTATCCTTATGTAAATGTTAAAATCAACAATTTGAAGGGAAGATGTTTACTGACAATCGATGATAAAAATGTGTTGCATATGCATGATCTTCTTCGGGACATGGGGAGGAAAGTTGCACAGAACAAGTCTCCAGGTAATCCAGCAAAATATAGCAGGCTTTGGCGGGGCAGAGATATAGAGCGCGTGTTGACAGAGGAGAACGAGGTAATTTTAATGTATACATATATGTGGTTCATTACCCTACTGGGCCTACTCTTTCTTAGTAATTTAGATTTAATTATAAAATACTTCCTCCGTGTTAAAATATAAGTCACATAGTTCTTTTGAAGGTATAGTTAAAATTATTGTTTTTAAATTTTGCTTTTCTGAATGAAAATATATGATTAGTATTGTAATTTTAGAAAAAAGAAAATCTTAAAATAATAATTTTAACAGTACAGTCAAAACACTTAAAAATTTGTGTTAAAAACAAAATTGCATGTATTTCAAAATGGTTTATATTAACATTTGTTCTCCTGACATTAACATCTAGTGTGTAGATATGGATGCACTTGAAGGTATTTACTACAAAGAGGAATTAGCCTGGGAATTAGAGCGGGAATCAGAGGAACCCCAACTAAAAACATTCAAAAAGATGAAAAATTTAAGATTTCTTCATCTAGTTGGTTTTCGGAAACCAATCGGAAGCTTTGACAAAACATTCAGAGATCTAAGGTGGCTATCTTGGGAGTGGTGTCCTTTGGAACATTTTCCGCTTGATTTCAAACCCATAAATCTTGGAATACTTGAACTGACAAATACGAGTTTGAGAACTATGGAGCTCAATATGGTACGTCATGCATTGATATTTATTTTACTTTTCATCTAATATTCTAGTGTTATACACTAAAATCTCTATAAATTAATAATTTATTGACAGACAAAGTTATTATAATATTTTTTATTGACATTATAATTATAAATTATTAATTTATTGATTATTAATATATCAAGATTTTATTGTAAATCATTTTATAGAGTTGTGATCAAGTAGTAACCCTTCCAAAACCCAAAACTTCCTCATTTCCCTTCATATCAGTCGTTAGTTTATATTTAATTGGAGATTATATTCTACTGATTTTTTTAAATCTCTTGGGTCTTAAATTTATTGTGCCGTGCAATCTTTTCTTAACAAATAAAATAGATTGTAATTTATAATTAAAACTTCTTTTTTTATCATTTAAAAAACTAGTATTATACATCTTTGGGGCATTTGGTTAAATTTAGAAAAAGTGTCATGCAATAAGTAAGAAAAGAATTTATAGGAAAGTAACTTTTAGTTTATGTTTGGATAAATTTATTGATATTTATAACTAATTTGATATAAAAACTATTAATATTATAATAACTTTTATAAATTATTTTTAGTGATCATATACATTTTTACGAAGTCAAGTTTTGAAAGTAAAAAGTAAAATCAGTATTTTCAATTTCACCAAAATTTCAGATTATAAGTCAAGTTGATTCTAATTTATTAGCACCAAGGGTTGGTTCCAACTTGTTATATATGATTAAGTATTTTATTCATATAAAACTCATTAATTATACAAAAAATTAATATTTTTAATATATAATCACTAACTATAAGGAGCAATGATAATTCTAAAGACCAAACATCAACACTAACATCAACAGTTTAGATGGTGTTCTACAACAAAGAAGAAGAAAACACAACGATACATCTCAAAAAAAAAAAACACCACAACGGCATATCTTTCTAAATTTTTATATTATAAATTAATATCTGATTATAAAATCTATATGATTATGTTAAATTTTAACTAATATTTTATATATTAATAAGTAAATGACAAAAACCAGATGATTTGGTACTTTAAATATTAATATTTAGAATAATCTTATAGTAACAACAATAATATAAAATATAAATTACAAATATATTTCTCTTTTTTGTTAACAAAATTCTTATTTAGGGAATTGTAGGAGTGAAAAATTCAATCTTATAAATTGAATTTTCTTTTCACTAAACTTTTGACCGGAAATTAAAAAATCCTTCTTTTTAAAATTTTGGGAAGATAATGTATTGTCTTAGTTTGGAGATAAGCTTAATAAATTATAATTTTCATGGATAGTTTAGTAATTACTTCCTCCATCTTAAATTTGATGAGTTATTTAAATTTGTAGACCGCCTATTTCCATAATTTATTTCTTAAAGTTTGTTATAACAAAAAAACCATACTAATTTTTTTTTTTGTAGAAAAAAAGATTTAAAAGTAAATTATATAGTTATTAGATCAATTCAGCAAGCTCTGAGTACATTCATGTTTTTGGTTAAATTTGAAGCCTTCATTCACCGACTTTTACAGGTTTTCCAGAAGTTAAAGATTCTGAAAGTGACATATTCTTGGGATTTAACGACGACTCCAGATTTCAACATGTTACCATCTTTGGTGAGTTTAAGTTTTCTAGCTTGCCCAAGCTTGACACAGATACACAGATCAATTGGAAGGTTGGCAGGGCTTGTTTCCCTAAATTTAGGGGCTTGTTGGATGCTAGCAAGTCTTCCCGAAACTATTGGCAACTTGAAAGCACTGAAGCATCTTGATCTTCAGGAGTGTACTTTCACTGCGCTGCCACTCGGAATCAGTCGGCTAACGAACCTGGAATGTCTTAAGCTTGAAGGATGTAGTCAACTCTTGTCCATTGAAGAACTTCCTCCTAATCTGAAAAAGCTATATGCAAGTCGTTGTCCAAATCTTAAACAATTGGACATACTGAACCTTACAAGATTTAGTGGCCTGGAAGTGATTGTAGATTAGCATAAAATATTCAGCATTTACAAAGTTTGTTGTTGGCATGTAAAAAGTTATGACATTGTGTAGTGCACAGAAGAAAAACAGCATAAAATCTTATGATTATAAATATAGTACTTTTTTCTAGATGTAAGTAGAGTAAGTATTTCTGATAAACAATAAGATAGAACAAACACGGCAATAAATTCAGCATTAGCCAGCTCACTTGTTCCTACAATTCTCTTCCTTTTCATACTCCAGTGTCCAGGTCTGCTCTGGATTCAGCTCTTACTTGGACGTTTTCTTGAGCTATCGTGGTCCGGATACAGATGCATTGAGAGAGGCTATAGAAGAATCCAAGATTTACATTGTTGTCTTCTCCGAAAATTATGCTTCTTCCTCCTTGGTGCCTTAATGAGCTGGTCCATATCGTCAAATTCAGAAGAACAGAACACAGGTTAATCCTTCCAGTGTTCACCATCTGTTGTGTGTCATGTCAGCAATGGTTTTAAAAAAGCTATCGAAGTTCATCAAGAACTACAAGGATCAAATGCAGCAGGTGGACAAATGGTGTGCTGCACTGAAAGAAGCTGCCAATGTTTCAGGAGAACATGTTTGTGAAAAGAACAGGCAACTTAAACTTCACTTCTTCAGTTATAAATACAATTTTTTTGTTTAATGTAATGTCGAAACTCTTGCATTAGAATCCATCTAGTCCAATTTCATAAAAATTGATCCCTAGTCAGAAAAGTATTAAATTCTCTATTGTAAAAGTTAATATTTCAATATAGCTTTCGGCTTTTTTGAAGCAATTGTATATACACCCTTTATTTTGAAATATAGATTCTCTGCTTCCGATATTTCTGTCTTCACCATTTTGTAGCGGATATTCAATCACTGTACAATAGATGAATAGCAAAAAATTCTCTTCCTGCTGCTGTGAATTCAATTCTGTGATCACTGTCTGTGACAGAGAAGATCGACTCTGGTACTATTATTATTAATCCATCAGTGTAATAGTTGTGAATGCTGCTGCTCCATTTGAAACCACTTCTGATGTTCTTAATGGAATAAGTGTTTTCGTTCCAATGGACAGATGTTGCTTCTTTGAAGCAAAGGATCGTCCCCAAAAAATTGTGTGACGTACTTGGCGTCAGATCCAACGACACTCTTCTTCTTGATTCTGAATCATGTAATTGACTTATCCAACTTGGCAAATACATTTTCACCCCAGGGTAAATTCTAATAACATTCCCGAATCCAGAGTAAGTCTGTTGTTTTATCGTGGAAAAACAAAGTTAGACAACAAAAGCCATGATAAAGCTTCTGACACAAAAAATTACTTGCGACTTCAGAAATTTATTAACAAAGTTTCTCAAGATGAAATCAAGGTTCGTCGTGCAACAATTTAAGAGATCAAACAAACCTGAAAGAAACGTTTTGTGAAAATGCGTTGAAGAAGAGATAAGCTGCAATCTTCCAAGCGAAGTTCCCTGATAGAAGAGAGTTCCTCTGAACCTTGAATCTCTGTCAAAGCACTACAACCTGTAAGGTCCAACATCTCCAAGTGTTTCAGATTGGATAGATCGGGTAAAATTTTCATAGACGAACAGCCATTGGCCTTCATCCATTCAATTGTAGAAGGAAGTTCTCCAATAGTCAACAAATTAGTACACATGTCGAGATCAAGTATTTTTAAGGAAGTGAGTTCCTCCAAGCCTTGAATCTCTGTCAAACCTACACATTTTCTGAGGTCCATTTTCTCCATGTGTTTCAAGTTGGATAGATGTGGCAGTCTTTTCAGAGATGAACACTGATATGCACTTAACAATTTCAGATTAGGAGGAAGTTCTGCAATACACCATAGTTGTCTGCACCATGTAAAATTAAATTCTTTAACAGAAGTGAGTTCCTCTAAACCTTGAATCTCTTTCAGACCACTGCAATATTCAAGGTTCAGTACCTCCAAGTGTTTCAAAATGGCTCGATATATTTTTACAGATGGACAATAAGATGCATTTAGCTCTTTCAGATTTGGAGGAAGTTCTTCAATGGACAACAGCTGCTTACATCCTTCAATATTAAGGTACTCTAGGTTCGATAGCTGGCTGATACCGGATGGCAGGGCAGTCAGAACACTCTTAGAAAAATCTAACCTTTTTAATGATAATGGGAGTTGGCTTAATTCCACTTTTGAAATTGCAGTACTACTTAAAAGTAGCTCCCTCAAGCTTGTAATCTTCTGCAGTTGGCCTGGCAATTCTTCTAGCCTCTCACAACTGTCAATCTCTAAAATTTTCAATGATCTGAGATTGCAAATTGTGTCTGGAAGAGTATTGAGGTTGGAATTATTACTTAATATCAGCTTAACAAGGTTAGTAAGATATCCTATCGAATCTGGTAAACTTGAAACTCTTGTCCCTGATATATCTAGCACTTTTAGGGATGTAATATTCCCCAATTCTTCAGGCAATGCTTCCAGATTATAACATAAATCAACTTTCAGAACTTCCAATGATCTCAGCTTGCAAATGTTTTCCGGAAGGGTTTTAAGTTTTCTGTTAAATGCTGAATCTAACACAACAAGATTATAGAGCAAGCCAATGGATTGTGGTAATTTCTCACCATTTAACCCCATTATTTTTAGTTCTTCTAAGGATTCCATGTTCCCCAATTCTTCAGGCACTTCTACCAGGCTCGGACAGTTAGAAGCATTAAAATGTTTCAGTGCTTTCAAGTGGCCAATAGTGTCCGGAAGACTTGCTAGCTTCACACAACCTCTCAAATTTAAGGAAACAAGCCTTGGTAAACTTCCAACTGATCTATCCACCTCCTCCAACCTTTTACACTCCTCGATATTCAAAGTTACCAAACAGGGTAACATATTAAAATCTGGAGTTCTAGTTAAATATATGGAATACGAGATATCTAGAGTGTGTAACTTCTTGAAAACCTGTAAAATTCAGTGAAATTAGGACAACTTTAAAAAGTCAAGCTCCTTGTATAAAGAAGCAGAGAGTACGTACCATGCCTGGCACCAGTGTTCTCATAATGTTACGACGCAATACAAGTATTTCAAGATTTAGGGGTTTGAATTCAGGTGGAAGACAGTGTAAAGGACATAAATCCCAATGTAGCCACCTCAAATCTTTAAAGGCTTGTTTAAAGCTTCCAGTGAGATCTTTGAAACCACTAAGGCGAAGAAATCTTAGCTTTTTCATCTTTTTAAATGTTTCCGTTTCCAATGTTATTTCGCAGCTGGAAACTCCCTTCTCATTGTAAAGAATACCTTCAATCGCCATTATTTCCTAGCTTCCATACACATATGCAAACAGTTGATAATCTATTAATCTTAGAAAAAATTGGAAGATACAGAAAAAAAGTATAGTTAAATTGTTTATCGATACAGAATAAATTTTTGTACCTCATTGTCCTCACTTAACACAGTGTGTATGTCTTCAGACAGCCAGAGCCTGCTATATTTTTCAGGCTCACCTGGAGAATTATTACGTGCAACTTCCCTTCCCATGTCCCGAAGGAGATCATGCATATGCAATACATCTTTATCGACCATATCCTCATAATGAACAGCCAGTAAACATCTTTTCTTCAAATTGTTAATTTTCACATTTACATTCGAATAATAAGTTCCCAATATTTTAAACACCCTTTCTTTCGACCATCCAACAAAAAAACAAGCAATGTCAAGGAACATTTTCTTCACTTGAGGATCATCGTCTATGGCATTGAAGCTAATTAGAAGACTATCCTGAATTTCTTTGTTGGGAGTGTCTTTCAGTTTTTCAATGAAATCTCTCCATTCTTCAATTGTGTATTTCGTACGCAAAAACGAGCCAAAAACCTTCAGGGCCAATGGAAGCCCATCAGCCAAATACAGAATGTCATTAGACAATTTCACTAGAGCGCTGTCAGGCTTAGAACCAAACTGAAATGCATGTTGTTTAAAAAGTATGAGCGACTCTCTAGGACCCAACTTATTTACCCTGTATCGACATTCGGTTATTACTCCAAAATCTTCCAGTATATCTTCGTGCCTTGTAGTTACGATGACCACACTCCCTTGAGCAAATGACTCTACTCCCAAAGATTTGTATTGATAAGTGTGGTTCAGATCATCGATAACAACCAGAATTTTTTTCTTTCTTAATCTAGCTTTTATCAAGTTTTCTCCTTGGGCAACATTATTAACATCCTTCTCATTTTGGAGAAGAACATCACTAAGAAGTTGCTGTTGTAACGCCTTCATGTCATTTACTGTGCCTGAATCTGAAGTTATGTTTGCTAGGAAGCAACTGCCTTCAAAGAGGAGATATATTTTGGTAAACACAGCTTTGGCAAGAGTTGTTTTGCCAACTCCGCCCATGCCATATATACCAATTTTAGTAACGCCTTCTTGGTTGCTCAACATTGCTTCTATGCTCTCAATGCTATAGTCCAAGCCAACAGTTTCCTCATCGAAAACTTTGGGATTTATCCTTGGTAAAATATCGGCAACAATCCTTTCTATGACATCAGCTTCCACTCTGCAATGCAATTTATTGAAAAGTATATGGAACCTCGTATATAGATTAATAAGACTATATTAATCAATCATGTCCATCTCTGTACTGTTTCTTGAGGCTTAAAAAAATTATAAATTTTCCGATGGACAATTTAATACTTTTCTGACTAAGGATCGGACAAAATCAGATCGAATGGATTCTAATGTAATAGCTTCGACATTACATAAACAAAAATTTAGAATTTATAACTAAATCTGATAAACAATATTTTGCATACCGATCAAAGAAGTAAGGTTAAGTTACCTGTTCTTTTCACAAACATGTTCTCCTGAAACATTTGCGGCTTCTTTCAGTGCAGCACGCCATTTGTCCACTTGCTGCATTTGATCCTTGTAGTACCCTTCTTGATGAACTTCAAAAGCTTTTTTAAAACTCTCGGTTACATGACGCACAACAGATGGATCAATTTTGTAGAACACAGGAATAATCAACCTGTGTTCTGTATTTTTGAATCTGACGATATCTACCAGCTCATTGAGGCACCAGGGAGAAGAAGCATAATTTTTGGAGAAGACGACAATGTAAATTTTGGATTCTTCTATAGCCTCTCTCAAAGCATCTGAGATATTATCTCCCATCCGTAGCTTATAATCATCCTTATATGTTTGAATGCCATGACGATTCAGTGCAGCGTACAAATGACCAGTAAAATTAGGCCCTGTATCCGGACCACGGTAGCTCAAGAAAACGTCCCAAGTAAGAGCTGAATCCGGAGCAGACGCAGATACTGGAGTTGGAGAACCTATGGAAGCCATTGTAAAAAAGTGAGGGGGTGAAGTTCAGAGATATCAGATAAGAAAATAAGTAAGGATCATAAACATTATAATAATGGTCCAGCCATGAAGTTTGCTCAGACTTTATCCAAAGTCAACAGTTGATTTCGTCTTGTTAGGCAATTGAGTGACTTGATATTGATTGGTCTGCTTATTCAATCCACAAGTATGAAAAGGAAGAGAATTGTAGGAACAAGTGAGCTGGATAATGCTGAATTTATTGCCGTGTTTGTTACTTTGTTTTATCTTATTATTTATCAGAAATACTTACTCTACTTATATCTAGAAAAAAGTACTATAATTATAATTATAATATTTTATGCTATTTTTCTTCTGTGCACTACACAATGTCATAACTTATTACATGCCAACAACAAACTTTGTAAATGTTGAAAAATTTATGCTAGAATTGCTTTGACAGAATGACAACATCAATTATCGAGAGCTTCGGTACAAATGGAATGGATTATGAAGCAATGAAAATCTTCCATTCCTTTGCATAAGCCAGAGGACTTAAGAGCATCTCCAAGGGGAGTAGCTAACATGGTTAGCTAAAAATAAAATATAATAACTATTAGTTAAAATTTGGGTGAAAATTATATATAGTTTATATAATTTTAGACAGTTAAGTCATCAAGTGTCTCGACTTTACACATCCTAAGCAAAAGTGTATAGTCAATACCTCTTTGAGCATTCCAAATCAACCCAAGAGATCAACAATGAAAGCATAATGCAATTGAATGGAAGATTTTCATTGCTTCATTAACCTTTCCATTTGTACCAAAGCCCTCGATGATAATCGATATCGCCATTCTGTCAAAGCAGTTCCAGCATAAAATTTTCAACATTTACAGAGTTGGTTGTTGGCATGTAAAAAGTTGGGACATATTGTGTACTGAGCAGAAGAAAAACAGCACATAAGCCAGATGCATCAAAAAATTCATTATTAACAGCCAGCAGACTATTCCCTACAACTGTCTTCCATTTCACACTAGTGCATTGGATAAGCAGACCCATCAATTCCAGAACTGGAACCACAGATTAATGGCAGGACCCTCTATTATTGTGTCAGTGTTAGTAGACTTTTTAAAGTCCACAGACAACTAGTTTAATTTTTTATTTTTTTTGTTATCTATAAAAATTTTACCCAATTTAATCATTATAATGGGTATAATTTTTCCTTCTGTTCTTATCTGATATCTCCGATCTTCACCTGCTTATTTTTTTTAAAAATGGCTTCCATAGGTTCTCCAACTCCAGTCTCCAGGTCTGCTCCGGATTCAGCTCTTACTTGGGACGTTTTCTTGAGCTATCGTGGTCCAGATACAGGGCCTAATTTTACTGGTCATTTGTACGCTGCACTACATCGTCATGGAATTCAAACATATAAGGATGATTATAAGCTACGCATGGGAGATGATATCTCAGATGCATTGAGAGAGGCTATAGAAGAATCAAAGATTTACATTGTCATCTTCTCCGAAAATTATGCTTCTTCTCCCTGGTGCCTTAATGAGCTGGTTGATATAGTCAAATTCAAAAGAACTAAACAAAGGTTGATTCTTCCTGTGTTCTACAAAATTGATCCATCTGTTGTGCGTCATGTAAGCAATGGTTTTAAAAAAGCTTTCAAAGTTCATCAAGAAGGGTACTACAAGAATCAAATGCAGCAAGTGGACAACTGGCGTGCTGCACTGAAAGAAGCCGCCAACGTTTCAGGAGAACATGTTTGTGAAAAGAACAGGTAATTTTTGTATATCCAGATTTAGTTATAATACTGAATTTTTGTCCATCAAATCCAATTTCTTAAAATTTGCTGATCCTTAGTCAGAAAAGTATTACATTCTCTATCATAAACATTAATATTGTCAATATGGCTTTGGGAAGCAATTGTCTATATATTGGAAAAAATTTATATTACTCATAATTTTTTTGGGCCGCAAGAAGACAAGAAACAATATAGATATAGACATGAATAATTTATTTAGGGGGCTTTTGGATTGTGAATGGGAATGAAGGGTATGAGAATGAGGGGTATTAGAATGGGTATCCCAAGGCGAGTATAAGGAATGATTTACCCTCTAAGTGGGATTGGGTTCCCATTTCATGTCACGAAATTGCTAATCCACACAATAACACATGGGTTTGAGGTTCCAATTGCCTTTAACCGGGCTCATTAACCATGAACCAAACTCCTCCTTAGTCTTACTACATCTATATATGAGGTTTTATATATATATTATAAAATTTGCATTGCAGAGTGGAAGCTGATGTTATAGAAAGAATTGTTGATGATATTTTACCGAGAATAAATCCCAAAGGTTTCGATGAGGAAACTGTTGGCTTGGAATTTCGCGTCGAGAGCATAATAGCAATGTTGAGCAACCAAGAAGGTGTGACTAAAATTGGTATATATGGTATGGGTGGAGTTGGCAAAACAACTCTTGCCAAAGCTGTGTTTACCAAAATATGTCTAGGCTTTGAAGGCAGTTGCTTCCTAGCAAACATAACTGATTCAGGCTCAGTAAATGACATGAAGTTGTTACAACAGCAACTTCTTAATGACGTTCTTCTCCAAAATGAGAAGGATGTTAATAATGTTGCTCAAGGAGAAAACTTGATAAAAGCTAAATTAAAAAACAAAAAAATCCTGGTTGTTATTGATGATTTAAATTACTCTTATCAATATAAATCTTTGGGATTAGGGTCGTTTGCTCATGGGAGTGTTGTCATCGTGACTACAAGGCACGAAGATATACTCGAAGATCTTGGAGTAAAAACTGAATATCGGCACATGGTAAATGAGTTGGGTCCTACAGAGTCGCTCATACTTTTTAAACAGCATGCATTTCAACTCGGTTCTAAGCCGGACAGCGCTCTAATGGAATTGTCTACAGACATTCTGTCTTTGGCTGATGGACTTCCATTGGCTTTGAAGGTTTTTGGCTCGGTCTTGTATACGAAACACGAGGTTGAGGAATGGAGAGAATTTATTGAAGAACTGAAAGAAACTCCCAACAAAAATATTCAGGATAGCCTTCTAATTAGCTACAAGGCTATGGACGGTGATCCTCAGCTGAAGAAAATGTTCCTTGACATTGCTTGTTTTTTCATTGGGTGGCAGGAAGAAAGGGTCTCTGAAATATTGGAGACTTATTATTCCTATGTGAATGTGAAAATGAACAATTTGAAGAGGAAATGTTTACTAACAATCGATGATAGAAATATTTTGCATATGCATGATCTTCTTCGGGATATGGGAAAGGAAGTTGCACGTAACAATTCTCCGGGTAATCCAGAAAAATATAGCAGGCTTTGGTTGTCTACAGATATTGAACGTGTGTTAACCGAGGAGAACCAGGTAAGTTCAGTGTATACAACTTATCCATCTTTACTTTTTGCTTCCTATTTCAGATTTATTTACAAAACATATCAACATTTCTTCTCGGCATTAACATATAGCTTGTTTATATATCCGTATGTCTGCATGTGGATGCACTTAGGAAGTAGAGGCAATTGAAGGTATTTTCTACGTTAAAGAGGAAGTAGCTGGCTTGCAAATTGAGGCAATTGATGACATTTTTTTCGGGAAAAGGAAATTCATGAGCACCAGCGGGCAAGTACCGTTGACAACAAAAATATTTAGAGAAATGAAAAATTTAAGATTTTTTCACCTAGATGGTTTCGAAACCCCAACGGGAAGCTTTGACAAAACATTCAGAGATTTGAGGTGGTTATGCTGGAAGTCGTGTCCTCTAAAATATTTTCCGCCTGAACTCAAACCCGTAAACCTTGGAGTACTAGTATTGCGTGGCAGCATCATGAGAACTCTGAAGCCAAGCATGGTAAGTGATGTATTCGATGTGTTTATAGTTGTGACAAAAGTTGTTTGATTGAAGTATTGTTTTCATTTACTATTTCTCCAGGTTTTCCAAAAGTTAAAGAATCTAGATATGGCATATTCTTCCTATTTAATCACAACTCCAGATTTTAATATGTTACCGTGTTTGGTAACTTTAGAATTTGGGATGTGCGTAAACCTGAAGAAGGTACACGAATCAATCGGAAGTTTGGCCGGGCTTGTTTACTTAAATTTGGGAAGTTGTGTGAAGCTAGCAAGTCTTCCTAAAACTATTTCCAGCTTGAAAACACTGAAGTATCTGTATCTTGGCATGTGCAGAAGTTTGGTAAAAATTCCTGAAGATTTGTTTAGGATGGAATCCCTGGAAGAGCTCGACATAAGCGGAGTTAAGGTAAGAACTTATCACATTCGATCAATTTGCTCAGTAACTTTTTTACCAAGTCGTGTCGAGGGTCAATTTGTTTGTTGTGCGTTTACAATAAAGCGTAGTTTGTCAAGCTGCTTAGTTTCGTAACATGATAGTTTTGTAACAGAAGCTAAACTAGTGGCATTGTTACCACGTCTGGTTACAGGGGCTCCAACTCCAACAAAGGCAAGTTGTGTTACAAAACATGAAGAATAAGCTGAAGCAACTACAAGAGATGAGAAATCAAGAATTAGAGGAGAGGAGATGAGAAGCAAATGGAAGAGATGAAGAGCCAACTTGCTATTGTTATTAGTAATCGGAATGCAAATTAGATATTGTGTACGAGACAAGCTAGCTTTTTATATGTTATGTTTGAATTATGTGTGACTTATGAATTATAACCTTGGATGTTGCTTTTAATTTATGACCTTTTCTTTTATCTAATGAAGTAATTTATTTTATTAATTGTATAATATAGGGATGTCAAAAAGATTTAAATGTATCAATTAAAATAAAAATATATAATTTTACCAACTATTTACCAACGGAATGGAATTATAAATAATTAAAATTTAACCTTTATTGTGGAATACAATCTGTAGGCACTAGGCATTCTGTTGGTAAAGTGCTATTACCAATGGAATGTCATTCTGTTGGCAAAGTTCTTTACCAACGAAATGGTGGCCAACAATTTTTGTTGGCACATTACCAACGGTTTAATGTCTATTGGCAAGTTACCAACGGAATATCCGTTGGGATATTGGATTTCTCTGAAAGTCAACAGCCTCCCGATCCGTTGTTAATCCATTGTAATATTATCATCGGAATGCATATTCCGTTGGGAAAACTTTACCAACGAGGATATTAGTAACAGTTTTTTCCGTTGGTAATTCGGTTGGCACTTCGTTTTAGCAAACGGGATTTTATCAGATTTTCTTGCAGTGTTATTATGCTGGAATCAGTATTTAAAAATAAACTTATAACTCTTCCTTACAACATTTGCAATCTCAGGATATTGGAATTTCTAAAGGTTGGTACATGCTATCATTTGTCGGCATTTCCCCGTACAATTACACCCCAAAAGTTGCAATGAAGAGCGTTCCAAAGTTATGGAATGTTCTTAAAACGGTGTATTCAGTTGGGATTATTTTGGACCTTTTTTTCATTCTCGAAAGTCGTGTATATTCAATTTGGATTTTGGAAAATGTATTATAATTTTAAGGTATTTAATTGAGATTTTTAATCAGCCTAATATTCAATCAAGATTTATAATCATGCTTAAAAATCTGATGTTATTCAATTAAAATTATTTAAAAATCATTAAAATCAGATGGTATTCAAAAGTTGATTTTTTTTTGTACTATATAATATGATGGATTTTGTGATATATATATTCGTTTCTAGAGATACCATCCTAATCTACGAGATTTTGAAGAATTGTGCTCAAATCTCAAGGACTCTGCATCAACTCGTTTCAAATTCGCTAGACACCGCAAAAAATATACAATTCCTCATTTTAAATTTTAAAAACAAAATATTCTACTTATAATTTATAATGAAATTACTATTGCTACTTCAATACGATAGTGTACACAACTAGAGCATATTACCTACTAATTAAATTAAAACCTAGCAACAGACTAAGCAATAAACTGCGAAATACATCAAAATTTCTATTTTTTTTACACATAACACAATGGCCTCAACCCAATTTACGAAACAGCCCTCTTGGTTTTGTCTAGACTCTGAAGGAAGTAACTAGAACTTTCCAAAGACCAAATCAAATGATAGTATGATACATGTCTTATCTCCTGTCGTCCCGGGTTCGATGCTTGGTTCCCTACTATGTAAGTTGTGATAATCATGATGTCTTAGATATCTTAAATAACTCACTTTTGATTTGAACATGCATAGTGCATAACCATTTGTATATTTTAGCTACGAATTTCTTTGTTCACAATTTCACATCCATAATTAAATAAGCATGCAACCAAACAAACAACAATGGACATAAAAGAAAGATAATTAAGTACCTGAGGAGTGGGAGCGGCGGAGGAGAGAAAGGCAGCTAGTGTCCCTCATAACATTGTTCGGGTTTCTTTACGGAATGAAACGATCCCTACCCCTGCTAATGTTGTGTTCAGGAGTCGGGAGATATAAAAGGGAAAGAGAAAAATTAATTTCTTCGAAACAACCGAGTGATATTTAGAAAGAAAAATAAATATAAAGTTTTGAAAGATTTTTTTTATATTTGTCTACTAAATTTAATTGAAAAAGAAAATTTACAAGTTTTTTTTTCTTACTCATAACCTGGGAAATAAAAATGGTGGGAGGCAAAAAAATCAAGTATATACCATATACATGTTATTTTAAATATTATTTAATTGCTGATATTAGATAGGTAATTGTATTGAGCAAGTTTGATATTTGTTATACTGAGTTAAAATTTATATTTAAATGATTCGATTCAGAGTTCAAGTCCGGCTTAATATATCCGACTCCATTAATTTAATTAATCGAGTTCAAATTTGTACATGACTTCTACATGAGTTTGAGTTGAGTCAAATTATACCAGTTCAAACTCGAACTAGTTATGAAGCCATTTAAATCAAATTACAATTCTAATTATTATGAAATTGTATGATGTCATATGTGAATGCGATGTTTAACAGCTTAAAATAGTAAATGTTAAGAGCCAATTTTAGACTTCCCTGAACTTAGTTAAAGATTTTCATATTTCATGTTGAGCATTTTGTAACTGCAGAATTAATTGATCTTTCACATAATACTCCCAGCAAAGTAGCAAAACAGGTACACCACATTTGTTAACAGAAAAAAGGAAGATAACGAACTGGCCCAATTTTATTGAACAAGAATTTGCATATCGAATCCAACACAAAGGTCACCGCAAGTGGCTAACACTGAATTAAACATACACGGATTACGACCAAAAAAAGAGCTCATATAAAGAGTGGTACAAGATTTGTGACATTCATGCAGCTGCGCTAATGCACTCTATTGCCTGTTTGCATATTCCCGTCATTGTTTTTTCCGGTCCATATACCTATAGAAGAAGATGGAACAGTTGAGATTCATTTGTGGCTCAGCTCAATAAAGAAATGCAAAATACCAGATTTGTGTTTATACCTCGATTGGAATGCCAATTTCTTCTCCAAGGGCCCTCATTTTTGCAAGACCTTTTTGGTAGTTTGGACCTCCTCTCCTAACATATATGTGCATTCTTGCGGCCTTAAGCTTTGATTCCTATATGATTTATGCACACAAAAATGAAGTTCACATACTGGGAAAGTAAATTGATACGCCACGGTAAAGTTATTTTCAATAAGCCACCCAACATGATCAGTAAAAAATATACACTCACCTTCTCCTTTAATGCACGGATGATGCCGTTAAATGTAGCAGCAACATCTGTAAAGTTGGCTATTCCACCACCTACTACAAGGGCTCTCTTCCGGCCATCAGGATCAGCGGTTGCACACTGAGACCAGAGACTCATGGGACAATTATCAGTTACGAGGGTAAAATTGAAAGTTTTCATATGCTTAAAACACATTCTGGAATTGATTGGTGTGCCATATAATGTACATGTCATTGTTTCCACAACAGTGAAAATTTAGACATTGTTAAGAGAGTCCTTACATCAATCACAACTCGAGCATATTGCAAAACCTCCTCTTCGTTTGGTGCTCCACTATATTCTGCATAGTTTCCAAGCTCTTCAGCAAAACCAAGATCTCCAACCTAAACAGAAAGATACTATGTCAAGGCTAGCTAATTTGATAGAATAGAAATTATTGATGGGATTATCAAAAGATCTCAACCACCCAAAAGCATCAAAATGGAAAACGAACCGTATCTGCATAGATGACACTGGCACCTCCTCCAGCGACCATAGTCCAAATACGTCCTTTTGGATTGAGAACAGTGAACTTCAGAGAGGCACTAGTCTGCAGAAGAAATTTATAAGGAATAATGTTTAGAACACCTGATTTGTCTACAAACAAAATTGCTCTACAGAGCTAGACCTTCGTAATAGTATCAGTGTATCACAGTCTTAAACGAGATTTGAAATTCAAATGCACTTTCTTCTCATATTCAGTATTTCAGTATTACTCTTATAGATATATATCGTCCCCTATTTAATCAATAAAACAGCTAAAGTACATGGTATTTAACATTATTTACATAGTCTAGTATCAAATTAACAAGAAACAGCTCAGATTAAATTGTTTTGAAGAAGAGAAAGAAGTTCTCCTCAACCTCAAGCAATTGTTAAGTACTGCTGGTTACAAAGGATGACACGACCTACAATACCTTTTCATCTAGCCCATGAATAAAGCTCTCGGTAGAACTCATAACTCTTCCGAAGGGCAATGGAAATTCAATATTGCCCCACCTACGAATGGAGACATGTAAGTTAACATTAAAAGACCTGATATTTGTCCAAAAAAATGTACAAGGATCCAAATCAGATCATCGCCAATATAAAAGGATGAAACACACTTCTTGAAGTTCTTGAAAGCAGCAGTGTCATCAAGCTCTCCTCTCATGTCTAAAGGATACGGCTTTCCATCAACCAGAGTGAAAGGATTCATTTCTAGGAAAGTGAAGTCCAAATCTAGCATAAGAGAAAACCCGGAATTTAGAGGGCAGAGGCCAACATGGGGGAGGGGGCAGAACATAAAACATTTTTATTATAGAACTTGTCATATATCATACCTGCAAATAGAATAAATATCACCTTGATAAACTCCTCGATTACACTTTTAATCTGCATCGTTTGAGAAGTCCAGAACAGCAAGTTCAGACACAAATTAAATGGGTGTTTTTAATAACCTTAAGCTCACAGACTACTACGTTAAGGGTACATTTACAGGCAAGGCTTCCTTTCATTCAAGGAAATCATAACTGATATTTAAAGAGTGAATGATAACAATTAAATGACGATTATGGTTTTAAGCATACCTCCAAGGGGAGAGTTGCAACCAGTGGAGCACAAATCTCAGGTGTCATGGACATGCCTGTCGGAACAAATATTGTTTTAACCTGAACAAGAGTAAGGTGCAGATCAAATTACAGCTTCATACAAATAATTAAATGCGGTTTTACCAAATTCTTTAGATCAATTTTACAGTCTGAGTACCTTATCCCAGTTCTCTTCAATATCAATTCCACCACACTCTGAAAAGCTTATGCTACATCCAAGTCGATCTGAGACCATATTTAGATAAAATTCTTCGTTGTGTGGAACAAATGGTTCAACAATGAATGTTGTAATGGGTCCTTTGCATCCTCCCATCTCGACCTAAACATCATCAATATAACATGATTATTATACAGATTTTTTTTTAGCCCTATCTATGTATAGGAAAGTAACAGTAATTCTTAAACTGATTGGAAAATGAGTGATACAGATACCTCCTTCCCAAGTCGCTCTTTCACGAAGTTGTCAACTTGCGCCAAATCCAAATTCAAAGCAACAAGCCCGCTTTTTCCACGCTTTCCAAATAACATATCTGGCTTAACAACTAGTTTGGAGGAGGAGAGCCAAGGTTCCTTTTCTACGAGCTCATTGATATTAGTTGATTCTGTAATCTGATTCAGTAAGATAAAAGTTATTATGTCATTCAGATACTAACTAAATACATATCCAACCCTAGCAATGTGGCATTAACATGTTTAAAATTAACTACGTAAGCTGATAAAATCAGCAAAGAGGAATACTGCCCTACAGTGCAAGGTTCTTGGCCAAATTTATTTTTTCCCCTTGATTTATAGTAATTAATCATTAGGTAATCCAGATGATCTGTGATCAAAACCAGATCTGTGATCGAAACCGATAACACATATTCACAGCATTCATAAAAATAACTTCATGTTACCTCTAGGCTCTAGATCATTACACTATTACCAATCCAACAAGTTCAAACATATCATAAATAAGGCTCACTCACAACAAGCTAGCCTTACATTAAGAATCCAATACACAAAGAGAAACCACTCCTTGACCAATTAATAACACTTCCTTGTCATAACGGATCATAATAATTTCATATATTATCCATAGATCATTACCCTATTACCACTTGTAGTCGCTCATTCGCTACAAGTCTTGAACAAGCTCGCATTATTAAATCCAAATCCGATACACAAAAAAAAGCCACTTCTTAACCACCTCAAAACCACTTCCAGATCACAAACAACGCCAATTAACAAATCAAACCGCCTTTACCTAATCAACTCTATCCTCATCAACTGCTCTGGCATTCAACATTATCAACAATCACATCCATTCCATCCCATTTATCGATACAAATACGATTTATCAATATAAAACACAAGAATAGAACATAACAGATCCAAACGCCTTTATTTAATCAACTCTATCCTAGTCAACTGCTCTAACATTTCACCACTATCACAAAAATCACATAATTCCTTCCGATTTATCTATACAACTCCAATTTATCTATTCAAACACAATAAGTGAACGCAACGAACCAAAACGCCTCTACCTAATCAACTCTATCCTCATCAACTGCTCCAACATTTCAACACTATCACAACAATCACATAATTCCATTTCCATCCGATTTATCGACACAACTACGATAAGTACACACATAATGCGATCTAAAAACAACAAAAACACGAAAGAACACGACACGAAAACTCGAATAAAACAACGTACCTGAGCGGATTTGATCCCGAGCTCATCACCACCAGTGATCCTCTTATAATGCTCCTTCAACAACCTCTTCGAATCGTACTCTCTGATCTTCTTTCGCGCCATTTCTCTCTTCACAACTACACAAATTCACACAAATCAATCACTCAAACACACACATTAACAAATCAATTGAGATCTATAACAATCAGTTGAATCACAAATCAATTGCATTGTTTCAGATCTGAGGCGTGTGCGTATATAAACATGTATGTATAGGTTGGAGATTACCGTTGAGGCGAGCACAGAGAGATGTATAAAAATGGTTGGTAGTTGAGAAGAGAGAGTGAAGCTTTGTATTTATAGTTGGTTGGTTTTGATTTTTTGTTTTTTTTGATAAATTTGTTTTTTCGCATCAAAGAGCTTTGAATTTGGTTGTTAGCTTTGATTCCTTTTATTTTCCTTATTATGTTACCGGAACTTGAGATTCCGAAATAATACGGAAATTATAAATTATTAATTGATAAAAGTTAGTCAATATTTTAAATTCAAATTTTTACTAATTTTCAACTGAAAAATATGTTTTACGGAATTTTTGAGAAATTCTAAAGTTAAAAAAAACTACACCAAATCGATAAAACGTAGTTTTTGAGAAAATTCTAAATGTATTACAATATTGGATTTGAACTAAAATTTGACATGTAAATCGAGTAGTTTAGAAATAACGTGAACATCGATTGAATATTGTAAACATTTTTTTAATGTCGACAATATAAATTGAAATGATATTTTTTTTTGTGATTTTATAGCAATTTTTTAGAAACAGAAAAGAGGATAACGAGGAAGAAGGCGCACACGTTGTACCTACCAACTATCCGTAGTAAAACGTTGTGTGCGTGGACGCAATGTACATAAGGTTTGTCTGGGGTCTGGCAGGCGCACATACTAAGCGCGGAATTTATATGTTTGAGAGGTTTGAGTGCGGAATTTATATGTTTGGGAGGTTTTGATTGGTGTGTTTGTTGCATTTGCGGGAGGTCCACTATTATTAAAATATGAGAGTCAATCAAAATCTCTCGAACTTCTAAAATTTCGCGCTTAGCATGTGCTCATGGGCACACATTAGAAAAACTGAAAATTTATTTAATTCACGTTCGTGTAACTTACATTAGTGTTTACAGGTCTGTTGTTTTCAAGAAATGCAGTATTCAATTGTCCAAGAGCTTGGATTTAAGTTGAACATTCGGTCTGGAAACTCTTTTTTCTATATCTGATAAATTAATGATTTTCATACGAAAAAAGTCCAAAAATGGGCATATTTTCATTGTTTGTGCACGGAATTCTGATTCCGCAACTGCCATTTGGATGCTAGTCGGGACTATAAATAAACTTTTTATAGATTTTCAGAATAATAATTTGGAACTAAAAGGAATTAAAAAAATATGTGTCGATGATTAGCCGGAACTAGAGCCTCGGAGAGCCGGAAACCTTCGTCCGGCCCTCCGGCATTGTGTAGCATGCTAAAAGAAAAGGTCATACAATTTATACATCGGATACTTTGCAAAAATAGCAACAAGTTGATCACCACTATACTTTGTTCATTCTTCACTGTACTTTAAAGTTTGAACCCCATATATTACAAGGAAGAAAAATAAATAAATGTAGTTTATGTGTTGCAATGTGAAGATTGTAAGAAATAAATTTTCACATATACAACAAATAATGATTTACAAGAAAAGGATGTGATGAATGCGGAAGAGTTGGGGGAGATAAGCTTGTTAGTGCTCAACTCTGAGGTGGTGTTGAGCCTACACTTCCCAGCTTCAACTAGGAAATCTCGACAAACAGGCCTTCTTGGTCCGAATTATCAAGAGGACGATGCCGTAGCATGGAAGATGAACCAAACCAATGCCCAAGTACCTGCAAAAAGTTTAATTGGCTAAGAGAACATGCAATGTATGTCGACCGTGTAACTCATGACATTTTACGTCTAAAATGGTGAGACCACTATTGACGGTATATTTTTATGTACACCGGCTATATATGTGTTAAGGTGGTCTAGAGAATGGAGACTTCTTGGATACTGGATAAAACCGTATTAGAACTCGATCTAAATGTCATCATGGTCATAAGTCAAAAGTGAGTTATTTGTGTACCATAAAATCTATTTTAACAGTAAGTGGCTGACAAATAACTCACTTATGTTATGGTCCTATGGATCAGATTTGCAAGTAGATTCTTTAATTCTAAACCGTGCTTTAGGAAGATAAAAAGATCCCGCAAGTGTTGCAATAAGTAATTTTTGCTTCTTTAAAAGTTGCATAAGCAAGTTTATATGTTACCATCATTATACAATTTTTGCTTCTTTAAAAGTTGCATAAGCAAGTCTATATGTTACCATCATTAAACAATTCAGATATGAAAGATGAGAAAGAAATTACAGAATCCTTGGAGACATATACATGATACATACCATAGTGGAGCATACGGAGATGACAAGTCAAGAAATGGATATGGCCACCTGTGAGAGAATGTATAAGGTGAATTTTTTAATAAAAAAAGTTGTGTCGTCTTGAGTAGAAGTGAATATACAACAAATAGGAAGCAACTTACCACATCGAAGCACAAGCATGTATAGTCCACTGGACAACAACAAATATACAAGTGAACTGGACAAAATAAGCAATTCTGAAGAAAGGGAACCTCTGGAACCAAAGACAATATTAGTTAGTCCTTCAAATACAGAAAGCATGTCCGAACATCCATATAAGATAAAACATCATATTCCTACAAATGAAGGATCATTGACAACCTACATCTTACCAAGTGATTCAAGCAGATATCTGCAAGCAGGAACACAGCATTTAGAGAATGCATGCAAACCTCAAGCTGCAGAAATTAAAGGAGAGGTGTTGAATATACATATGTGAATACATGTAATTCACCAATTCCACAATCAAAATTAACTATATTTTTAGTACAATATTTTTTTAAGAACAAATAAACAGTTGAGAAAGTAACATAACTCTGAATACGAAGGTACAAGCAAAGACATGTGACATAACCAAGGAAACGATTAGCAAATTATACACAAATAATATCCTGTATTGTATAGTGCAATATATTTAAGCATACAGGAAATAAATACCACAAACAGAACTAAACAAAAATTGGGTTTTCCATGTAGGGGCGGATTTAGCTCTATGACAGGGGGTGGACAGGACCCCACCAGAATTTTGGGTTTAAAAGGGATATATCCAACAAGACTAACGCTAGAATCATCGTATCAGAGCAGTGGGAGAGAGGTCACAATGAAGCTTGTGCAATCAAATTGGTTACTATAAGAAAAGAAGCTGTCACCAATGTTACTGATAAAAATGTAACAAATCATTTTCAAAAGATAAAAACACGGAGTAAATTTAGAATGCAAAATATTTCTTAGAATTGATATTGTTTTTTATTAATTATCATGGTATCTTTTTTGTTTTTGTTTATTTTGTATGAGGAACCCACTGAACTAAATTACTGAATCCACCACTGTTTCAATGTGCAACCAAATATTTTAAGAGACTAGAAGTGTCACGTCGAGAGACTAGTTGTACTTGGGAGGCCAAAACAAACCTAAATACTACCTCTCAACAGTGAAAGTATGGTTAATATATAGAGGACAAGCTAGGAGGATATTCTTTCGCCGTCCTATTGTTAAAAGTTAAAACCTCTCAGAAAGGAGAGTAATTCTTTTCAGTGAGTAGAACAATGGAAATACTTACTATCAAACTAAAAATTCTAAAAGCTTATGGACTATGAACTTTAACGAGCCAACTTTTTTAATATTACAAATCAAGCATATTTCTACGAAGGAAACTACACAAGCAATTAAAGTTAAGGAGCTTAAGGTGATATGTTTTCTACATCCCAAAGCAGTCAATTGCACATTATAATTAACAAGCTTCCTGCACAAATGACTTTAATATATGAAAAGGAAGCTTGAACGAATCTAAGGGTTGGATCGGTGAAACTTACAAAATGTAATTTATGATCTGCGGGAGTTAAAAAGGGATAGATGACAAACCAAAAGACGCTGTCAGTAAGCATTACAGCACCTGCAGAAGTCTATTCATGAAAAACAAAAACATGAGGAGAAAATAACTGAATTCATTGCAGCATGAGATAAATTTTATGACATTGAGAAGAAATAGTGATGGATGCAGGAAAAGAATTGTGTTTCCAAAATTAAATGATAGATGATATATTCATTAATTCAAAGCATTAGGGCGATATTGTGAGTAAAGTCACATACAAATTTTTTTGGAATACTAGTATGTTCTTGTATTTAAACAATAGGTCACAGGTGCGTTGTAATATTAGACAACAAACCATTTTATAATAATATTTTACTTAATCATAATTAGAAAAAAATATTATATAACAATTAACTTAAATTTCTGCTACAAGTATTCATTTTTTGATATTCTCTGCAGAAAGTCAAAACTCATAACGTAAAATAAAATCAACAAAAAAAAATAGTAATAACTTTGGATGGGGAAGATGAAAGAAGAAAACTTGCCTGAAAAACTACTTGAAAGACATAACCCCAAAAGCCTGCACTTCGAGGGTCATATTCTTCTTCCTGACTGGGAAAATTTATGGGCATGTTGCTGAGATCTGCATTTCCCTCGTACGAGGGAGCCACATAAGAACCACGCTCAGTGTCTACACCCGCAAAATCAGCCCTATCATCATCAACTCCATTGCAGCAATAGAAACATCCATAAATGGAGAATGAAGACCCAATCTAGAAGGGCATATTGACATAAATAACACTGAAAAACCATTTAACTCAAGCTTATGCATATCCATGCTATGCGTTTAAAAGTATTATCAACAGATTTCTGGAGGCCTGAGAAGAAAATAGCAATTAACATACCCCAAAATAGATTGTGACCAGTGCAAATGTCCACCTGTTTAGTAGCAATAAACATCAGAATGCTTTATAAAAAAAAGGAAGGCGCCATGTAATTTCTTTATTTTAGTGTGTTTCTGATCTAGGGATGTTCTCAGAATCTATAGGAATGCTGCTCAGATTCTATACAAGCTGCCATGACTGCTCAAAACTTAGTGTCAGCAGTTAAAAGACATTTTGCTAATTCAGAAAGCTAAGAAATTTTTGAAAAAATTTATACACAATGACCATGTGTAAAACTATTTATTAATATACAGAAAGGGATTAATATATATTTTTTTAATGTGCTAATTACACAGTCTCTACGAAAAAAAAGATATGTTCCAAACCAACTCTTTTTGTAATTTCAGAAAAGCTTCATCCAAAGATTAAAATTACAAAAATAAATAAATTAGACAGTCAGTCTAAATTAGTTTAGAAGTACCAAAACTGAAACCAGGAAACTTACAAAGTGTAAAAATAGAATATGTCGGCCCCACCAGTGATTATGTTGATAGCTAGCAATGCCAGGAGCACAGTAAAAGCAATTATGCGGAGAGCAAGAAGCCAAGCAGGATGAATTGCCTTTGAACATGTTCTCCATGCTTCGTCCTTGTTCAAACACCCGGCACTTTCCAGTCCATCATCTCTTCTCTGGATTTTGTCCAAAGTAAAACCTTCGTATTTCCAAATAAGCACTGCTGCTGCTACCATAGCTGTCAAAACCCATGTCCCACAAAGGAAGAATCTCCAGTTCAACCAGTAGTTTAGGGTATTCGTATCATTGTCAGTCATGACACACCGGCAGGTCTAAAAAAAAACTGTTCAGATGTTAAAGGTCACATGCTCTTGCTCAAACCTCAATACACTTAGCTAAAGAAGAATACTTGTTGTCTATATCTATCAGCAAATGATTTTCAAATGTACTGGACTTCACTAAGCTCTAGATATCTGTGAAAGGGCCAAAGGGAAACTGGCCAGTTGGCATAAAACTTGCAAATGATGAAGGGAAAAAATAAGCATATCATACCAAATTGCAGTCTGTTAAGGATTAATTGGCCCTAAAGTGTTCTACTAGTAGAAACCACTAAATGGATCTTATACTTTTGACATTTGCACGAATGGACCCACTAAGGGATACAACCCTGCTAAAGGGCACAATCTTACCAAAAAGTAACAAACAAACAGAAAAGGGTCAAGGGTGTCTGCATTTAGAGAGTATTGGGGGAGTGGACAAGTGTTCGCCATTCGACTAAAGGGAACAACCGCACCAAAGACCAACAAACAAAAGGGTGCAAACTCGAGACCTCGAGCTTGATACATAACCAACTTTACAAAAACCTTAACATTTCACTTGCAAACTGCTAGCAAAATTCAATCACTAGAGCACATACAACTAAATGAATAATTCAGGCAAAAAAAAGAGAGAACAAATCCAGATAAAATTACTTGCACCAACTAATTACCATATCCAACTGCCAATTTAAAAGGGTATGTATATTGAATGATCACTTAATTGCCTAAACAAGTAAAAAGGTAAATTCAGTCTCTTAAACAAGTAAATTCAAGACCAAACAACATCAAATAATCCAAAAAAATCAAGCACAACTAAAAAAATCCAATACTCATCATACCAGCTAACAATCATTAGTCTCAAACAACCAAATTTCATCAAAATCAAAGCTTAAAACTTGTAAGAACTGTAAATAAATCAAGATGGGTCACTACAAAATAAACAAGATAACTTTGAGTTAGACTTTTTTTTTTTACCTTTTTCGATGCTTAATTCAATCGTTCATTAGAATATTTCAAGAACTTTGGCAGCTGAAGAAAGATAAAGAGAGTTTGTTGTCTGTTGATAAAGAGAGATAGATACAACACAAGTATGTATGAAATCATGTTTACGTGAGCATAAAATTAGGACCAAATTCAACTGCCAAAACTATGTTCCGGGTCGTAGACTGGTAGTTTGTTTAATGTGTCCAAATGGATGTGATTATTGGGAAATTCATCTATATCTATATAATCCTAATCTGTGAATACAAAGCATCTTCCAATTTACTCTTTTTGCCCTTGCTCTCAATTTTTATTAATACTGGATGGGGGGTGTTTTCTGTAATTTACCAAGAAACTTGGATCATGCAAGTGTAAACGGGTTCCGACCCATTGCAAAATTGAACTGCTTTCTGCTTAACTTACAGTAGGATCCGAGATAATACGGGCGCTCCATCAGTTTTTTGAAATTTTTGGTTAGTTATGTCTGCCCATGATTTCAGGAGCCATTTCCTCCACCGCACAGTTATAGAGTTGCCTGTGAGTCTCAAACAGATAATTATGCTCTTTATTTTCTCAATCCGATATGAAACTCAGCAGAGATACCATGGACGGTGGTAAGTATCAATCTTCGCAATGTGTGCTTCATCGTGTGTAATATCTTTTGTTTTGCATTTATTTTTCCATCGTCTTGCCTAGGATATTGTTATCAGTCAGCAGAGAATTGCAACTTTGCTCCTAATCTATTCCTTATTCCACGCCTATAACGTCGACGGGTCTTGCTTGGGTTTCGAACTGGTTAGTCTTCTCGGTCGGATTTTGCTGCGGTATTATTGATCAAGGTGGGTTTCTTTGCCTGCAAATTTCTCTATTTACCGACTTTTCTTTAGCTTTGAGTTTGATTGGGATTATAGAGATTAGTTGTATTTAAATATTTGTATTAGCAGCAAAGAAACAGATAAATTGATTTTGTGTATTGGAAGGGCCATGGCCACAACTAGATGCGTTTTTTGTCTTTCCCGATTTACACAATTTCTTTACTTTGGCAGGGATGTCTTGAACTTTTGTCAATAAGTGGTATTAGCATTAAGGGAATGAAGGCAGTAGTGGTCGGTCAACGTAACATTGTTGGATTACCAGTTTCACTTCTACTTATTATTCCCTATTGCTTCTCATCTTTTTTTTTGTGGTGACATTTTTCTGATAATTTCAAATATTTGATTTTAACCTTTACGGGATTCTGGTCGTGCTTTTGTTGGTTTTTGCTCCTTAAATTTGATATGCAGGATTTTAGTGATGGTAATACTTCTCACTTGGCACCCTATATTTGGCTTAAATTTATAATACAGTAATGTGGCGCCCTCCAAACCCGGGTCAGAAGTTTGGGGTCCACAACATAACATAAACCTGTAATTAATAAAATATATGCAGTGACCCTTAGCTGTCCATGGATCGCAACAGGTTAAAGTATAAAACAAGCCACAGCATAACTTTAATTATTACAAACCCAATCCCAGAATATAAACTTAAATCTTACAAGCTTACACATTGTTTGTCTCTCGTTATTCAAACTAGTACATATATATAAAAAGCCAGGTGCCGCTGATAGCTTTCTTCCTCTCCTAGCCTGGAATCCTGGCCTTACCACTAGCCTGAGGGTCATCGTTACCAACTTTCTCTGCTTTCACTGGAAAGAACATAAAATACCGCAAGAGTGAGCTAACCAGCTCAGCAAGTATAACAATATCAATTTACAATATTAATCATAAGCTGAAGGAAACCAGTGTCTCAAGGAATCAATCTCAATACCAAGATTTGTTTTTAGAACATTGATTAGAATTGGATATTAAATTTATTTTCAAAAATCAAAGGTTAGGCTGCTGATCAGTCAGACACTAACCCCGAGCAGGTCCCACCATGCTCGTTTACTGGATCCAAGGCACACATTGGCCTAAAGCGACCACTCATCTGGTCTGACCATTCATTTGGTCCAAGTTTAGAAAACTATCCAATTCTATCAAAATCAAGATGATCAACAATATTATTCAATAAAATAGAAACATCAACATCATAAATAAATTTGGAAGCAGAAGCAGACTACTATTCAAAGTGTCTCAGATGGATCTCAAAGGAGGAATGAGAAATATCTTCATGGTTTAGCAAAGAATCAAACATTGCCTCATAGGATGGCAAAGCATATCAAAGTTTAGTGTTTATATGAAGAAGGGTTCTAGGTTCACAAAAAGAACCCAAGTATAAATGAATGCTGTTAAGATCAAGAAACTGGAGTTTATGGAAAGAATCAATCAACTGTAAGTTATATGTCATAACAGATGTTATTTGGGGTCGTTCAACTGGTTACGGTCTGAAATAAAAGTGATTGATAACTGGTTGAGGTATCGAGGGTATATTTTTGAAATGAAATTAGGTTGTTATGGTAATCATTTAGAAGTTTTAAAGATGGAAGGTTTACAATTGAAATAAGTTTCGTAGCAGGTATCAAAGAATCGGTCAAAGGTTCAAGAATCAATAAGGTAAGTAATCCATAATATAGTTCAAGAAATCTGGTTGAAGGTTCAAGAATCAATAGGATAAATAATCCATAAAATAGTTCAAGAAATTTGGTTGAAGGTTCAAGAATCCATAGGATAAATAATCCATGCGATAATTCAATAGGTCACAGGACTTCATCAGAAAGTTCACTAAATAATCACAACAGATACAACATATAATTGAAGGAAAGTCTGAGGGAACTTGCCTTATATAGCTGATCTCAAGTTTCAACTACGCTTGCTCGCTATACTACTCTATCACCACTTGCTTTCCCTTCCTACGTCTCGCTTCTTCTGCTAATCACAACAATTCTTTATCAATATATGATCTCATACTATTCTTATTATCACACCTTCGCAACGAGTTCCTAACTACCCTTCGTTTCACTTAAATCCGACTTACGGATCAAAAGATATGTCGAAACAATCCTATAATGTTCATGTAGACACGTAACACATCAATCAGATATGCCATTACACGTATCACATAAGATATTCAATGAAATTTATTTATCAAAGAAGGTTTGAAGTCAAAAGGATTTTTCTGGCATTTAATATGAATTTTTAAACATTTTTCGGAATTAAAACGGGTCAAAGAATCATTTTATAAATAAATAATCCATTGTTGGATACTCGAAATCAAGTCCGAAATAATTTAAAATCAATTAACGAGCTTCAATCATATTTTAAAATAATATTTTAAAGCTCGAACTAATTTTTCGGAATTTTAAAATCATTTAAAATTATTTAAAATAATTAAATCTAATTAATAAATCAATTAAAATCAATTAATAATTAATTAAAACAATTAATCAATTAATAATTAAATTAATTGACTAATTATTATAATTAATTACTAATTAAAATTAATTAATAAATTAAATCAGATTTATTTTTGAATTAATAAATAATTAAAAACAATTTTTGAAATTAAAATAAATGATTTTCGAAATTAAATTTAAATAAACAAAACTTTTAAAAGATTTTGAAAGTTCAGGGTTTAAAACGTAAGTTTGAAAACCTTCAGGGTGACTTAATTGCAAATAAAAAAACTTGGGGAAACAATTGCATCTTCTTCGAAAGTTGGGGGGTCAAACCGTAGTTTGACCCTCCGGTCACCACCTCCGACTGTAACCCGCCGGAGTTCCGCCGGAGTTACACCACGCCGCCCAGAACACCCTCAAAAGGTGCAGATCTGTTGTATTCACTCCCAGGAACTCATCCCCGTTGTTGTTATTGGCAAAGGACCGCCGTGAAGCCACCGGAAAAGCTCCGCAGCCGGCGACGGCGCGAGCTCCGGCGGTTCCATACGGCCTCCTTTGCTCAATCAAAACCCATCCACATACTCCTCTTTTTCCCCTCTTTCCATTCATATATAACACTACTTCCCAGAATTAACGGGTCGAAAATCCGACCAAAATCAAAGCTTTTCCGGCAAAACCACTCAAGAACACCAAGAACACCATTTCAACAATTAAACTGACTCTTCTACATGTTATTGAACTCCAAATCAAGCATATGATATACCAAAATGATCAGGAGAACATTATCTACAACATACAATCATCAAAACACATCAACAACTTTAAAATCAAAAATCTCTAATTTAAACTAAATGGCTTCGAATTTAAAACCTTAAATCTCTCCTCACCTGCGAATTTCTTGATGTTTTTGATGACAAAATCAGATTCTACTCCTCAAAACCTTCGATTTGAGTGCTTAAACGCCAAGATCCGAGTCCGATAACGCTTCCAAATCCTTGTTTGAATCTCAAGAACACGAAGAACACTCTCTCGATAAACCCGTGTTTAACTGAGATTATGATTTCCCCGATGAATTAAAGTGCGGTTAAGGCTATTTATAGTTATGAAAAATTAATACCCCTTTGGATCATATATGACACGAAAATACAATGTTTAATAGCTTTATATAATAAAACAGGTCCAATCGGTACCGGTTTTCGAGATAATCATCAAAACGGGGCTTTTTAATCCGTCATTAGTATGCGGGTCCCACCGCAATTATTAAAAGATAAGGATGAGTATAAAAATATCTAGTTTCACGTTTATCGAGACAAACAGATAATTATCGAATACCGAAAAACTCCGCCGGACCGGCTCCGGAACAAACCGTACTCCGGATCGAAAAAGTCAAAACATGAAAAGTGTCCGGAATACTCAAATTAGGCTAAAGGTGAGTTTTGTTGAAATTTTCGGGAAATAAAATCTCGGTACCGTTACAAGTTGACGGTTTTCGAAAAATTAAAATAATTAATAATTAAATATAATATACGTAATTAAATCCATAAATCAAATATAAAATCATACGACAACACATAAATCGATATGAAAATATCTAAATAAACTATATTTCGTACTGAACATATAAAAATTGATATTCCTCAAATTTAATCAGAATTGTATAACTAAATAAATAGAACAGGAACCAATTAATTCACAGAAATTCATATAATATTCATTAATCATTAAAATATTTACACGGATAATCCCAGATGTTACATCCTTCCCCCCTTAAAAGGATTCTGTCCTCAGAATCGCTTAGGTGAACAAATGAGGGTACTTTTCACGCATATCACTTTCTAATTCCCAGGTTGACTCTTCAACCTTTGGGTTTCTCCACAATACTCTTACTAAATTAACTACCTTGTTTCTTAACACCTTCTCTCTTCTATCTAGGATTTCCACTGGCCTTTCTACATACGATAAATCTGCCTCGAGTTCTACCGGCTCATACTCTATCACATGCTTCGAATCTGGATTATATTTCTTAAGCATTGATACATGAAAGACGTTATGAATGTGCTCCATTTGCGGGGGTAACGCCAATTCGTATGCTACTTTGCCTACACGCCTCAAGATTTCAAATGGCCCCACGTATCGGGGACTTAGCTTGCCTTTCTTCCCGAATCTGGATAGCCCTTTCCATGGTGATACCTTCAGTAACACTGCTTCTCCGTCTTCAAATTCTACGTTCTTTCGGAATTGATCTGCATAATTTCGTTGACGACTCTGTGCTGCAATTAGTCGTTTCTGAATAATTTCGACAACTTCCTTTGTTTGTTGTACTAATTCCGGTCCAAGTATTTTGCGTTCTCCGACTTCATCCCAATATACTGGCGATCGACATTTGCGTCCGTAAAGAGCTTCATAAGGAGGCATCCCAATACTTGCATGATAACTATTATTATATGCAAACTCCACTAAAGGTAGATGTTCGTCCCAACTGCCTTTGAAATCGATTGTGCAAACACGTAACATGTCCTCGATCGTCTGAATAGTTCTCTCACTTTGGCCGTCTGTTTGTGGATGATATGCCGTACTCATATTCAATTTGGTGCCCAAGCATTCTTGAAAACTTTTCCAAAATCTTGAATTAAATCGTGGATCTCTATCTGATACAATGGATACGGGGACTCCATGACGAACTACAATCTCTTTCAAGTACATATGAACTAATTTATCCAAAGAGAATCTCTCATTGATCGGAAGAAAATGAGCTGACTTGGTTAATCTGTCCACTATCACCCAAATGGCATCATGGTTTGCTTTGGTCCTTGGTAATCCTACAATAAAATCCATAGCAATATGTTCCCACTTCCATTCTGGAATCTCTAAAGGTTGCAATAATCCACTTGGTCTTTGGTGTTCTGCTTTCACTCTTTGACACGTATAACATTTACTTACCCATTCTGCAATCTCTCTTTTCATGTCTGGCCACCAATAGTTCTCCTTTAAATCTCTATACATCTTAGTGCTGCCTGGATGAATTGAATACTTAGAATTGTGTGCTTCCTGCAAGATATCATTCTTTAACTCTGTTACCGGTGGAATCCATATCCTGGAAGAAAATCTAAGAATCCCTTGATCATCTTTCTGTGTACATAACTCCTCTCCTACTAACTTGTTTACATCCTGATCCATTACTTCTTCCTGACACTTCTTAATCTTTTCTAATAGCTCTGGTTGGAAGGTCATGGTATATACTGCTATCTTTGATGGTTCATGAATTCTTACCTCGATTTCCAACTTCTGAAACTCTCTATATAACTCCTCTGGCACAGTCAATACGTTTAACCTCTCCTTTCTACTTAAAGCATCTGCTACAACGTTGGCTTTTCCTGGATGATACTTAATCGTACAATCATAATCCTTAATCAACTCTAGCCATCTCCTTTGTCTCATGTTAAGCTCCTTCTGGGTAAAGATATACTTCAAACTTTTATGATCTGTATAAATCTCACATTTTTCTCCGTACAAATAATGTCTCCATATTTTTAATGCAAATACAATAGCTGCCAACTCCAGGTCATGAGTGGGGTACTTTTGTTCATGAGGTTTAAGTTGTCTAGAGGCATATGCAATAACTTTATCATGCTGCATCAATACACATCCTAATCCTTTATAAGAGGCATCACTATAAATCACAAAATTTCCTTGATCATCTGGAAGGGACAATACTGGTGCTGACACTAATCTCTTCTTCAACTCCTGAAAACTTTCCTCACACTTCTCATTCCATATGAACTTTTCATTCTTTCTAGTTAACTTAGTCAGTGGGGTTGCAATTCTTGAGAAATCCTGTACAAACCTTCTATAATAACCTGCTAACCCCAAGAAACTCCTGATCTCCGTGGGGGTCTTTGGTCTTTCCCAATTCATTATAGCTTCAATCTTTGCTGGATCTACCTTGATTCCCTCACGACTCACTATGTGTCCTAGAAATTGAACTTCTTGTAGCCAAAATTCACATTTAGAAAACTTTGCATATAACTTCTCCTTTCTTAGTATCTCTAAGGCTGTTCTTAAATGTTCCGCATGCTCCTCAGCTGTCTTAGAATATATCAGAATATCATCTATAAAAACAATCACAAACTTGTCCAAATACTTCTTAAAGACTCTATTCATTAAATCCATAAAAGCTGCTGGTGCATTCGTTAATCCAAAAGCCATCACTAAAAATTCATAATGACCGTACCTTGTTCTAAAAGCTGTCTTAGGTATGTCCTCAGATTTGATTTTGAGCTGATGGTAACCTGACCTAAGGTCAATCTTAGAAAAATATTCTGCTCCTTTCAACTGGTCAAACAAGTCGTCAATACGGGGTAAAGGATATCTATTCTTGATAGTAAGCTTATTAAGCTCTCTGTAATCTATGCATAACCTCATACTTCCATCTTTCTTCTTTACAAACAACACTGGTGCTCCCCATGGGGATACACTCGGTCTGATCACTCCTTTTTCCAATAACTCTTGTAATTGTTTTGCCAATTCTTTCATCTCTACGGGTGCCATCCTATACGGGGCTTTGGATATCGGCTCCGTTCCAGGTGCTAAGTCAATTACAAATTCTATCTCTCTATCTGGAGGAAGTCCTGGTAACTCATCCGGAAACACATCTGGAAATTCATTCACTACAGGAATATTTTCAAGTTTTACGGGTTCCTGACTTTTATCAATTACATAAGCAATATAGGCTTCGCATCCTTGACGTAACATTCTCTTTGCTTGAATCATAGTTAAGAACTTCTTTACTTGCTTTTGTCCTCTAAACGTTATTATCTTATCGTCTGGTGCCTTTAATATTACCTTCTTATTTTTACAATCTATCTGCGCACTATGTTTAGACAACCAATCCATCCCTAAGATTACATCAAATTCCCCCAGCTTGAAAGGTATCAAGTCGGCGCAAAACTTACTTCCTAAAATCTCAACTTCACAATCAGAACAAACTTGATTAACGGGAATACGATCCTGATTAGCTAGCTCTACATTCATAACCTCATTCAACAATTCAACCGGACAATTCAACTTATCAACAAAAGCTTGAGAAATAAATGATCTAGTGGCTCCCGAATCAATTAACACCTTGGCATTTAAAGAGTTTACGTTAAGCGTACCTGCCACGACATCGGCATCCTGAATAGCATCCTTCACTGACATGTCAAAGACTCTCGCCCTAGGAGGCTCATTCACTTCTGGAACAGTTCCCATGATTCTAAGTGCATTACTAACTGGAGCTGATGTTTTGCAATCTCTAGCCATATGTCCCTGCTTTCCGCATTTGAAACATGCATATCCTATAGCTGGAGCTTTACTTGTTGAGCTCTTATTCGCCTGATCTCTTATTGCTGATTGGTTCTGGCATTCCCTAGAATAATGTCCTTTCTGGTTACACTTAAAGCACACTATGTTCGGCTTGTTACACACTCCTCCATGTCTCTTGCCACATATCTGACATTCTGGTATAGAAGACCTCTGCTGATTGGCCTGATTTCCCATAATAAAACGACCACTTTGTCCACCACCGCCTATGGTCTGCTTCTTAAAATTGGAACTCCTTCCTGTTTGAAATTTCCCTTTCTTCTGGAACCTCCCTTGATGGGATGGCCCTTCTCTATTGTCTGGCTTTCTCTTCTTATCCTCTTTAGACTTCTGAAACAACTCATTTTCAGCCTCCGCAATCATTGCCTTCTCAACCACTGCTGCATAAGTCTCCAATTGCAAAATAGCTAACTTGCTCCTAATCCAAGGCTTCAGACCTTGTTGGAACCTTTTTGCTTTCTGCCTATCAGTCTCTACATAGGTTGGCACAAACCTAGCCAATTCCGCAAACTTATTCTCATATTCAACCACAGACATATTTCCTTGTTTCAGCTCTAAAAAGTTCAACTCCATTTGATCTTGAAGAAACCTAGGAAAATACTTTTCTAAAAACAATTCCTTAAACCTCTCCCAAGTAATCTCAACTGTACCTTCCATATTCTTCACAGATTCCCACCAATACGTTGCTTCACTCTTTAAGTAATGACTGGCAAACTTTGTTTTCTGGTCCTCACTTGCTGGAACTAATTCAAAACACTTTTCCATTTCTTTTAACCATGTTTGGGCTGCAACAGGATCTGCTGAGCCCTTAAATTCTGGAGGATGAACTGCCTGAAAAGTTTTAAAAGTTACCCTAGGATTCTCTTGATGTTGCTGTTGTCGGGTAAGATGAGCAGTTTGTTGAGCCAAAATTTGAATAAGTTGGGCCACAGCAGGATCTACTGGGCCTATGTTGACATTCCGGTTATCATTGTTATCATTGATGCTGTTGGTGCCTTCAGGATCACTGTTGGCACGAGTATGTCTTGTTGGAGGCATTCTGTAAAGAAGAAACAATTCACTTAGTCGTTTCAAATCAAATTTTCTTTTTTTATAAAAGGTTTTTAAGAAAACAGAGTTATACATTTTTGAAAACATTTTTTTTTTTTTTTTTTTTTTAGATTGTTTAACTAAATAAATTGCATTCTTCTTTACAGAATGTAAAGTATTAAAAGAAAGGTTGCAATATTATCACAAGAGTTTATGATCGGTACTGAAAGTAAAGTAAAGTAAAGTAAAACAAGTGCGATAAAGTAAAGGACAAGACTGAAAAGTAAAGATGCTGATATATATAAGTCAGTGCTGGAGATACAAGCGTCAAGCGCTTCGTCAAAAGTAAAGTACAACAACAGCAACAACAAGGCTATCATCTAGTCAGCTCGGCTAGTCTATATATACATGTCAAAATCCGCTGACAACCACAACAACATACATATCATCTAGTCAGCTCCGCTAGTCTATATATACATGACAAAATCTGCTGACCTGATACATACTACTCACTACAAGCTGCATCATACACACTACTCACTATGATACTGATCATCTCCAACATCTGATATACTCCAGACCTATGGAAAGTCTGGTCCTCCAATAACCTCTAGCTGCTCCAAGACCCAACGAGCCCAGTCTATAATATCCCCAGGGGTACCAAACTCCGAAGTGGCTCCATGTAGTCTCGCTGCTGCAATCCTCCGGAAGACAAAGATATTCTCTCTCAACTGTCGCTCTCCCCTGTTAGGATCTAGATTCTGCATCGCCTGTGTCAACTCTCCAATCTGGCCCAACAACTCCTCTCTCTCCATCAAGAGTGCCTGATAGTAGTGATAGGGTACCGAAAGAGGGGAACACGGATAAGAGGGTCCGACACCTGAAAATCCAGAAGACTCATGCTCTGGTGGAGGTCCACGGATAGGAGGTCGTATAAAGGGAGCAGGTGGGGACATCACAGGAGCGGGCGGGGGTATAGCCCTAAGTGGTATAGGTGCAATAGGGGTCTGTCCACTACGAGGGTATCCAGGTGGACGTGAAGGTCCAGCTACAGGTGGGGGTGTAAGAGCCCTGGGTGAAGATACCGGTACAACTCCAGGACGGAGTGGAAGTCCCTCAACCGTCGACTCAGAATGATCAGAATGAACCGGGGTACTGGGGCCTGACATACCTGATAGTCTGAGAATCAACATAAACAAACACGCATAAGAATCTGTATCCACTACCAGAATCAACCCTACATCTATTACGAATTCCTCAACCTCTCAACGTTCTATCTACCTATCACTCCTTTCTAGTCCTAATCTTCTACCCAACCTAACAATCTAGGCTTGTTTCATTGACTTTAAACCTGTCGCTCTGATACCAACCTGTGGCGCCCTCCAAACCCGGGTCAGAAGTTTGGGGTCCACAACATAACATAAACCTGTAATTAATAAAATATATGCAGTGACCCTTAGCTGTCCATGGATCGCAACAGGTTAAAGTATAAAACAAGCCACAGCATAACTTTAATTATTACAAACCCAATCCCAGAATATAAACTTAAATCTTACAAGCTTACACATTGTTTGTCTCTCGTTATTCAAACTAGTACATATATATAAAAAGCCAGGTGCCGCTGATAGCTTTCTTCCTCTCCTAGCCTGGAATCCTGGCCTTACCACTAGCCTGAGGGTCATCGTTACCAACTTTCTCTGCTTTCACTGGAAAGAACATAAAATACCGCAAGAGTGAGCTAACCAGCTCAGCAAGTATAACAATATCAATTTACAATATTAATCATAAGCTGAAGGAAACCAGTGTCTCAAGGAATCAATCTCAATACCAAGATTTGTTTTTAGAACATTGATTAGAATTGGATATTAAATTTATTTTCAAAAATCAAAGGTTAGGCTGCTGATCAGTCAGACACTAACCCCGAGCAGGTCCCACCATGCTCGTTTACTGGATCCAAGGCACACATTGGCCTAAAGCGACCACTCATCTGGTCTGACCATTCATTTGGTCCAAGTTTAGAAAACTATCCAATTCTATCAAAATCAAGATGATCAACAATATTATTCAATAAAATAGAAACATCAACATCATAAATAAATTTGGAAGCAGAAGCAGACTACTATTCAAAGTGTCTCAGATGGATCTCAAAGGAGGAATGAGAAATATCTTCATGGTTTAGCAAAGAATCAAACATTGCCTCATAGGATGGCAAAGCATATCAAAATTTAGTGTTTATATGAAGAAGGGTTCTAGGTTCACAAAAAGAACCCAAGTATAAATGAATGCTGTTAAGATCAAGAAACTGGAGTTTATGGAAAGAATCAATCAACTGTAAGTTATATGTCATAACAGATGTTATTTGGGGTCGTTCAACTGGTTACGGTCTGAAATAAAAGTGATTGATAACTGGTTGAGGTATCGAGGGTATATTTTTGAAATGAAATTAGGTTGTTATGGTAATCATTTAGAAGTTTTAAAGATGGAAGGTTTACAATTGAAATAAGTTTCGTAGCAGGTATCAAAGAATCGGTCAAAGGTTCAAGAATCAATAAGGTAAGTAATCCATAATATAGTTCAAGAAATCTGGTTGAAGGTTCAAGAATCAATAGGATAAATAATCCATAAAATAGTTCAAGAAATTTGGTTGAAGGTTCAAGAATCCATAGGATAAATAATCCATGCGATAATTCAATAGGTCACAGGACTTCATCAGAAAGTTCACTAAATAATCACAATAGATACAACATATAATTGAAGGAAAGTCTGAGGGAACTTGCCTTATATAGCTGATCTCAAGTTTCAACTACGCTTGCTCGCTATACTACTCTATCACCACTTGCTTTCCCTTCCTACGTCTCGCTTCTTCTGCTAATCACAACAATTCTTTATCAATATATGATCTCATACTATTCTTATTATCACACCTTCGCAACGAGTTCCTAACTACCCTTCGTTTCACTTAAATCCGACTTACGGATCAAAAGATATGTCGAAACAATCCTATAATGTTCATGTAGACACGTAACACATCAATCAGATATGCCATTACACGTATCACATAAGATATTCAATGAAATTTATTTATCAAAGAAGGTTTGAAGTCAAAAGGATTTTTCTGGCATTTAATATGAATTTTTAAACATTTTTCGGAATTAAAACGGGTCAAAGAATCATTTTATAAATAAATAATCCATTGTTGGATACTCGAAATCAAGTCCGAAATAATTTAAAATCAATTAACGAGCTTCAATCATATTTTAAAATAATATTTTAAAGCTCGAACTAATTTTTCGGAATTTTAAAATCATTTAAAATTATTTAAAATAATTAAATCTAATTAATAAATCAATTAAAATCAATTAATAATTAATTAAAACAATTAATCAATTAATAATTAAATTAATTGACTAATTATTATAATTAATTACTAATTAAAATTAATTAATAAATTAAATCAGATTTATTTTTGAATTAATAAATAATTAAAAACAATTTTTGAAATTAAAATAAATGATTTTCGAAATTAAATTTAAATAAACAAAACTTTTAAAAGATTTTGAAAGTTCAGGGTTTAAAACGTAAGTTTGAAAACCTTCAGGGTGACTTAATTGCAAATATAAAAAGCTTGGGGAAACAATTGCATCTTCTTCGAAAGTTGGGGGGTCAAACCGTAGTTTGACCCTCCGGTCACCACCTCCGACTGTAACCCGCCGGAGTTCCGCCGGAGTTACACCACGCCGCCCAGAACACCCTCAAAAGGTGCAGATCTGTTGTATTCACTCCCAGGAACTCATCCCCGTTGTTGTTATTGGCAAAGGACCGCCGTGAAGCCACCGGAAAAGCTCCGCAGCCGGCGACGGCGCGAGCTCCGGCGGTTCCATACGGCCTCCTTTGCTCAATCAAAACCCATCCACATACTCCTCTTTTTCCCCTCTTTCCATTCATATATAACACTACTTCCCAGAATTAACGGGTCGAAAATCCGACCAAAATCAAAGCTTTTCCGGCAAAACCACTCAAGAACACCAAGAACACCATTTCAACAATTAAACTGACTCTTCTACATGTTATTGAACTCCAAATCAAGCATATGATATACCAAAATGATCAGGAGAACATTATCTACAACATACAATCATCAAAACACATCAACAACTTTAAAATCAAAAATCTCTAATTTAAACTAAATGGCTTCGAATTTAAAACCTTAAATCTCTCCTCACCTGCGAATTTCTTGATGTTTTTGATGACAAAATCAGATTCTACTCCTCAAAACCTTCGATTTGAGTGCTTAAACGCCAAGATCCGAGTCCGATAACGCTTCCAAATCCTTGTTTGAATCTCAAGAACACGAAGAACACTCTCTCGATAAACCCGTGTTTAACTGAGATTATGATTTCCCCGATGAATTAAAGTGCGGTTAAGGCTATTTATAGTTATGAAAAATTAATACCCCTTTGGATCATATATGACACGAAAATACAATGTTTAATAGCTTTATATAATAAAACAGGTCCAATCGGTACCGGTTTTCGAGATAATCATCAAAACGGGGCTTTTTAATCCGTCATTAGTATGCGGGTCCCACCGCAATTATTACAAGATAAGGATGAGTATAAAAATATCTAGTTTCACGTTTATCGAGACAAACAGATAATTATCGAATACCGAAAAACTCCGCCGGACCGGCTCCGGAACAAACCGTACTCCGGATCGAAAAAGTCAAAACATGAAAAGTGTCCGGAATACTCAAATTAGGCTAAAGGTGAGTTTTGTTGAAATTTTCGGGAAATAAAATCTCGGTACCGTTACAAGTTGACGGTTTTCGAAAAATTAAAATAATTAATAATTAAATATAATATACGTAATTAAATCCATAAATCAAATATAAAATCATACGACAACACATAAATCGATATGAAAATATCTAAATAAACTATATTTCGTACTGAACATATAAAAATTGATATTCCTCAAATTTAATCAGAATTGTATAACTAAATAAATAGAACAGGAACCAATTAATTCACAGAAATTCATATAATATTCATTAATCATTAAAATATTTACACGGATAATCCCAGATGTTACAAGTAAAGTATGGTTATCACTTATCAATAGAGTGTCTATTAAGTCTTTAATAATATCAATGTATTAGGTGAGCCGAGTAAAACTCTGGCAATGCTTTTGATGCATTTTGGCGTAATAGAATGGTTAATAGGATCTATAATAACATATCAACAACCCATGATAATTGTGTTTTTTTTATTAATGTCTTCTGATCTTTTATTTATTACTCCTCTCACTCAGTTTTGTTCTATTTGATCTTCCACACAAACAGTCTATGGACAACAATTTCTCACTGGTTCTAGCAATATTCAGGGTGGAAGTCTTCAACTGAACTTTTGCTCAAAAGTATACCAAAGCCATTATCTGGGTTATTAATATTCTTAATTATTTTATGGTATAGGCTCATATTTTTGTTTGTAATATGATTTGTAGTTTGTTTTACTTAATCTGTCACCCTGGGTTCCTACAGGGAGAACTTAATATTGCAGATTTTGGGTGGTTAGTGCACAGAATTAACAAAAGACAGATCATGTACGAAATTTTGGATTATTTACCACATGAGATAGGTATGTGCATTACATGTGTGTTTCTTGAGCATTTCATCCTCTAAAAGGGTCTTTTGGGTCGGAACATATGTTTGTGCAATTCACTGTATTGTATTTAATTGCAGGAAAACAAATATTAAAACACATTTATATTTGATAGTTAAGTTGCAACAAATGATCACACGATAGTTAAGTTGCAACAAATCACACGGCTTTTAATTTCTGCACAGATAAATGCCAATAATACCACGTTTGAACTCTTAGTTACGCATGCAGCCTCCAAATCAGATTTATTTTTTTTGCTTCGATTAGCACTAATTAAGTGTGGTAGCTAGCGAGTAGTCTCTGCACCTACTTGTGTGCTCATTCCATTAGTGATTTTTGTAATCAACCAAAAGGTCCAAATTTCATGTCCCACTTCCAGAAGATCAAATTAGGCTCTATTCCGTTAACCTGCGTTGATGTGAGACACGCGTGCACGACCTTATTTTATGAGCCGTGAACCTACGTTGATGCGAGAGACGTGTACACGACCTTATTTTATGAGTCGGAGAGTATCTTTGTAAGTAGTATTTCATCAATTGGATTAGTGTAGTAAAATTAACAAAATGATCATGATCCCGCGGTATGAGTTCCTGTGGTTAATGGATATTCCTTTTAATTGTGTTCATGGTAAGGGCGCAAACATTGGACATTCCTTTTACTTCGTTTATCACGGTTAGGACCTCGCTTAACTTGAAGACTATTAACAACAATTAACTTCTGTGTCTCAGCCAGCAGGAAAGGGAGATCAACCTTCAAAGATAGGGGGCCGGAAGCACTCCATGGAGAGAACTAACAAAGTTCTGGCACTTGCTCTACATTGGAAGAGCATGAGCAAGTATCGACATCTGGAGTCTTGGTGTACTGCGCTATGAGTTCCTTTATGGTGTCCCTCCGTTTGAGCAAAAGAACAATCAGATATCATCGTGACAGTTGTGTAGTTTGTAATCTAACTGTTTTGTACTTGAGCAGTTGCCTATATATATTAGTTTATAGGGACTATGAATAATTAGATACAATGAGTACCTGTTGTAATTACACATTGATGATCTGATGGAATTGCTAATACTAAATAGAGATGAAATGCTGAAGTTAGTCTCTGGATATTTTGTAGGTGAAAGTAGTGAGAGATGCTGACTTTGATAGTGGAAGCTTGAAGATAGATACCAGAAGCACTTATCAGGTTTCAACACTTTCTGAGTCTCAATCTTCTTCGAAAGGTATTGCCTTTCCCCTTTTTTTTTCTTCTGTAATTAGTAAATTATATAATATATAATAAATAAGAAGATTCATTTAGTTTGATGTCTACTGCACACTGAATTTGTGCTACTGCTGCTATCCTTTCAATATAGAAATCTGATTCAATAATATACTGCAAATGTGCAAAATATAGAAGTATATATTGTTACATTTTACCTGTGGTTTGCAAAACTGTTATATCAAGGAGGATTAGCTCATCAGCTATAAATGAAGATGAGGAACCTGAGCCCAGTGGGGGTGTGGCTGGTACAGTGAGGCGACACATGCCTATTGATACTCTTGATCCCCCTGGGGCTATTCTTCATTTTTTTGTTGGGGACTCTTATGATCCTAAGCAGGTTGGTGAAATTTCTAATTAGTGTTCAGTTATATTGCAGCATTTGTTTTGTATTGACGCTGACCATCTACATGTTCTGCACAGTTTGCAGCAAGTCTGATGATGATCATATATTAAGAAAGTTGCACCCTAAAGGCATCTGGTATCTAACTGTTCTTGGCACAACAGCAACTACTCAGAGAGAATATATTGCACTGCCTGCTTTTCGCCGTATAAATTTAAAGGTGAGATATAGGCTATCACAATGTGCTACAAATCCCACGACCCATAGTTGAAGCAAATGTGTGATTTTATAAGGGCATAATGCACACCTTTTTGTATATCAATGCCACATTAAAAAAATAATTGAATGCTGTGTTTAGTTTTACACATGGGGACTATCGCTAAAATTTAGATCCGGGCTCAGTAAGATGCCTGCTTATCATCATCGTGCATTATTTGATCTGAACTTGATGACTTTTTTATAGATGAGCCGTGACATGTGTGACTGGTTGATTACAGGAGAAGGAGGTTTACAAGTCAGTTGCGCATGATCACTCCGTCATCAAACTGGATGGGGAGCTCATCCTTGAATCCTTGATGTTTACTTTTCTTTCCTATTCATATTTTCAAACGGTTCGTAGTGATTGTTAGTTAAACTTTTTGTGTTATTCCAGACCTTATTGAATGATTCGGATTAATGTTTTATTCATAATTGATGACTCTGCGTTTGGGATGAAGTAATCTGTTTTTTGATGCTTATCGATTTAAACAACAGTGCTGCACATCCTTGAAACTTAGATGATCCTCTCAGTATCAAGAAATAAGCTAAAGAAACTTCAATGTATTGGTTCACAGAGTGATTAAGTCTGCAGGTTCTGTGCGGAGCAATGTGACCAGTTTAGATTATTTTGATCTATGCCTTATACTCTCATTAAAGATTATCCCAGAAACTACAGGTATATTAGTCTGGGTTCTTTTCTTGAAATGTGCAGGCAGTTGAATAGACTTGGGCTACATACAACCAGTTATTCCGTGTATGCATGGAATTTGCTTTGTTTCTTGGACTGGAATTAAAAGATTCGTGCTCAAAACGAGTCTCAAGCATCTGATTTCCAGATTTGTATAAAAAATTAAACTTGAGTTAATTACGGATTGAATCACTGAAAGTTTAATAATAAAATATGATTCAAGTTATAATAATCATGGCCCGCGCGTTACAATTTAGAAAATATTACAATCAATTAATTAAATATTAAAGAATAAGCATTACCCGTGTGCGAAGCACGGGTAAGATTACTAGTTTTAGTAATTATACTTGTTTTGTATAAGTTATATAATTTTTCATTTTTTAAACGCAGTAGCCGGCAGCACCTACAATTCAGGTGTGCGACAGCCTCGGAGGCCCCGAAGTCGAACATGTGATTAAAAAGATACAAGTCCCCTCATCAACCAGCTGAACCAATCCCTTCAGGTGTATAATTATATAATTTGAAAGTTATTTATATGAATTTTTAAGTTAAAAAAAGAGGGATGTTCTAGAAATAGTATAATGAGAATATAAATTAGAAAGAAAATAAATATTATATGAAAAGGAACTAAAATGAGCATCAAGATATATATATTTTCAAAAATATGAAAATTTAGTTGAGTAATTCTTTTTTATTATTATTTACAATGCAGGCTTATATACTTCACAAATTAGGACATCAGAGGATAAATTGCTATCCAATCGTACTCTACATATATATTCATGAAATTAAAATTCTAAATTGTATTTTGATAAACATCAAAATAACTCCTTTTCGCGTTAACTTCTCTGCATATATTCATCATATTAAAAGTTTAACTAAATAATATTATAGATATAATGTGTTATTTCTTTTTGGAATTAAAATAAACTTGGTAGTAAAAGATAAATTGGTTGGTGAATTTTTTTCTAACAATCTACATAACCATATATAATTTTACTACTAAATAACAATTAAATCCCCTATTCAAAAAAAACAATTAAATCCCTTAAAAATTCATCACACCAAATGGGAAAAACAAACTTATGTGTATCTACACAAGCCCACTCCATCCGATCCAAAGCCTCAAACTCAAAGCCCAGGCCTCACACTCAGACAAATTTCATATCTTTCACTCCTGTTGTTTAAGCTCAACACTAGCTGAACTTTATTCTGCAATAAGAGTTTTAATATTTGTGTTTTCTACGTTACATAGAAATGTTATTCCATGTTAACTGCTCCGAGTGCGATTTCACAAGCTCTAGCTACTCAAGTACATCTCAGCATTGGTCGTGGTCTCAATTTAACCACATTCAAGATATTAATCATAATGTGAAATATCCAAACTCGAACTCAAATTCTCTTGTGTCGTTGATATTCTCGTATTATTTTCAGAAGCGGATCTAGACACAAAATCTCAGGAGGGCACCAAGCAATTTTCGGAAAACACCTATAAATTTTTTTAATTTTGAGGACACTTCTGTACTTTTGTAAAATTTAGAATGGTAAAAAAAAGTAAAAAAAAATTAGGAGAGATGCGCGTTCTCTGTGCCTAGTTCCGCCTCCGATCATATTAGATGTTCCGTCTTCTAATATCACGGTAAGTAATCTGCCAGCTAAAAAATCTACTTTGCATGTCAATGTCAAGGGCAATTGGAGTTGCACGAAGGAAAGGGCAGTGAATAGATCATACAAATAATTCAGTACTAGAAAAGGAAGCCTAGCTCTATAATTAAGATGGGTTAGAGCAACTCCAGCAGCTTCCCTATTTGGAGTCTTAAACCAAAATATGAGGAATATGAGAAAATAATCCACTCCAACAGTATTTTAGTTATTCCCTAAATCACTAAGATCCACTAGCCATGCCTTATCTTTAGGTAACCTCTCTCCAGTCCTAAATCTTATTTTATAAGAGCATCTCCAGCAGTCCTAAATCTTATTTTATAAGAGCATCTCCAGCAGTGTCTTAGTGTCTTCCTTATAAATATTATAAAATATTGAATCCTAGTGATTTAGGACAAGATTTTGTATTTCAACTCCAACAATGATCCTTATAATTCATTCCTTATTATTATTATAATAAAAAATTTGGAAAGAGATTGATAAAAGATGGGAGGAAGAGAGAGAAAATAAGTTACAATAAGAGAGAGAACTGATTTTTTTATTAAAGAAATCAAATAAGGCATGGCTAGTGGTGCCTTATTAATAAGACATGGAAGGAGGATCCTAGTGATTTAAGGCACCTCTAGGACATTGAGCACTAATTTATGTCACATTCTTTATAATTGGACTTAGGACATGAAATAGAGAAGCTGCTGGAGTTGCTCTAATAAATTTTGAATACAAACGTGTTCTCTCTCTTCACCTATTGCAATAATAGTAACTTTTAATAATAAAATAGTATATAAGGAATGAATATAAGGAATATTGTTGGAGGTGAGAATAGCTATTATTATCTTAAGTCACTAGGATCCAATATTTTATATTATACTAGTTGAGAAGCCGCGCGCTGCGGCGGCCTATAAAAATTATATTAATGATTCAATATTAATATTTGTAGAATGTAATAATTTTGTGGCTGTTTATAAAAAGTATATTAATAATTAAAAATTAATATTTATAGGATAAAATAAATTTTATATTATAAAAATCTTGATGTAATACCAATACTAATATATAAAATTGCAAAATTGTATTATAATTCATGGTGAAAAAATGAAAATAAATTTCTACACGTAATTAACAATTTAAAGCACGACGAATCTTAATTTTATTTGTATTTTTTTAAAAAGTAATCATGTTCTTACATTGTCACCTTCCTCCAATTTTTTTGGATTGATTGTGCACAAAAACATCTAACTTAAATCCGTGAGATAGCGGTCTATAACTACCCTTGCTTGTAACAACCTTTATTTTTTAATAATGTATGAACAGTCTTCACTTAAAAGTTGCTTGAACGGAGCAAACAAATAATGCATTAATAATATTTTTAAGTGTACAAAGTAAATCATATAAAAATTAACAATAACAAACATGTCCGATAAACAAAACAAATATTATAAAAGAATAACCAACAAACATACATCACTAATAGTTAATTTATTGATATCATCCATCAATATCATGTCAATACTATATTCTTCTCTTGTGTTTGGATTTGTTGACTCCCATGTCTAAAACTACCTTTACTTGCAATAACTTTTATTTTTTTAATACCGTATAAACAGCCTTCACTTATCGTTTCAGAAGAACGGCATCACCGAGCTAGAAATCGAGCAAGAGAACTACTACCATAGAGAGATAGGGTTGGGTTGTGGTATTGAGAGAGTAGGTCGTGTTTAGATGATCCAAAACTCTACAACCTATAAGGTTATTCATAAGTGCAGGTTATTCATAAGTGCAGAGAGACTTGTGTGCTACTATTTCCCATAATTAAATAATCTGAAATAAAATCTGATTAAAACTTTCAAGCTGCTATATTCCATAAATAATCTTGTTAATCTGAAATAAAATCTGATTAAAATTTCAAGCTGCTATATTCCATAAATAATCTGAAACAAAATCAGATTCTGAGCTACTATATTCCATAAATAATCTGAAACAAAATCAGATTCTGAAACTTGCTTCTAATATATCCGAAACTAAAAAAGGTAGTTTTAATTTTTGATATTTTTCATCCAAAAATTCCAGAAAATTAGAAAAATAGAACGGAACGATGTGAGAGGCGCCACCTACACGCCCCTCGCTTCTCCTTTATATAAGTATATTGATTTAAGGAATGGGTTAAGATGGAGCTGGAGATGCTCTTATAAATCAATGTTAATTGTTGCAGTCAATGTTAATGGTTGCAGTCAGTTTATCTTTTCAAAATTAGATGCTACACTTGCTGCAAGTTGATGTTATTAGTAACGTCAAATGTGAATTTGACTCCATCTTTCAGAAACCGGCTGCACGAAAATCCGAAGGTTGAGTGCGGAATCGTAGTAATAGATTCGACCCAAATTCGTATAAAATTTAATGATTACGAACGGTTTGGCCACTTTTTAAAAATATATATATTTAAACTTTTTTTAGATATTAAAGCTAAAAAGGTGTCTTATATTTGTTATTTAATAAAAAATAAATATTTATTTCATAATTTTAAAATTATATCTTTTTTCCTCAAAATAAGTTATTACGGTATATCTAAAGTATAAGATTGATCAAACTTTCGCAAAATTCGATTTACGGTTTTTCTAGTGTGTGTTCTCTCATAACAACGGTTTAATTTGATTGGTGGAATTGATGTGAATGCATGAGGATGATCAACATTTAATATTCATCCACCAATTAAAAGTCAGTAATCTCATAAAAGTTAGTGACTATTTTGTGCCCGTGATCACACCATACAAAATTCGATTTATTAATCAATTTTAGACCACTTAAACACGACAGTCCAATCAAGAAGTTATACGCAACACCGAGAGGATTATGACATGGTTATATATATATACCAACGTTTGTGGCCAGCAAATTAACAAATTAAGCATCACCTAATACATCATAATTTGCTTAATCATTCAGTTGGTAATACAAAGAACTCAACGAATGTGCACGCGAAAATGAGCCTCTACTCTGGCTGCTAATTAACGTGTAGTCCTTGATATTCAACGTGAAGTTAGTAGTATCCACTTTTTCATTACTCAATCACTTAATTTACAATTAGCACGCTTAAATTAAATTAATCTATGCTTAGCTAATATAAAGCAAACCAAAACAGGTTACATGTGTTTTCTTATCCAACATCAATATTTTAAATTTCCTTTAAATATCTTCGACCACCTGCATGTTTGAGAATTAGATGTATTACATTATAATACAATTTATTATACATAATTTATGGTAAGGATTTAAAATAAAATTCTATACTTAAATAAATGCTAGATTAACCATTCTCTTGCGTTTTCCAACATTATTGTTTTATTATACGCATGAGTTATCAAGAAACCAGTCTTAACAAATATTTGGTAGGCCTATGTATCTAATTGTACGGTAAATTATACATATAAATGACTATTACGATGAATTATTATGCTGATGACGTTGGTTTCTACACGTGACCGATTTATGATCCATGACTTAACGTGAATTGTGATAATCGTGATTTATCTAAACATGATCGTAAATAATAAAAATTATTTTTCTAAATCAATAACAACTAATAAAATATAAACTAACTCCACTAGATTCACATATATATTAATAACAAATAAAACAAAATCAATATACTTATATAAAGGAGAAGCATGGGGCGTGTAGGTGGCGACTCTCATAGAGCTCTGTTCTATTTTTCTAATTTTCTGGAATTTTTGGATGAAAAAATATCAAAAATAAATATTACCTTTTTTAGTTTCGGATATATTTCTAATTTTCTGGAATTTTTGGATGAAAAAATATCAAAAATAAATATTACCTTTTTTAGTTTCGGATATATTGAAAAAAAGTTTCAGAACTACCTTTTTCAAATATCAAAATCAAATCAGAATTTGAAACTATCATCATATTTTTGAAAAAGGTGTATATCAAAAACCAAAAGGATTTTTGATATTTTCCAATTTTCTAGAATTTTTGGATGAAAAAATATCAAAATTAAAAATTACCTTTTTTAGTTTCGGATATATTGAAAGAAAGTTTCAAAACTACCTTTTCCAAAATATCATAATCAAATCAGTATTTGAAACTATCTCATATTTTTGAAAAAAGTGTATATCAAAAACAAAAAGAATTTTGATAAGCCGGTTTTTTTCTCAAATCAACCCTAAAATTTAACACAAAATTTTTTTTGAACTTATTTGTCTTCTTCATCTAATACAACAATGAGTTACACTATACTTGATGCTTTGAATGATGAAGAGATGATTGGCTAACGAGAGTAAGAGTTTGTCGGATGTGAGAGTCGATAAATCGAAACACCGAAGAACAATATAGTCTGTATATGATATTGATGGATGAAAAGGTCAATAAATTAACTGTTATTGATACATGTTTGTTGGTTATTTTTTATAATATTTGTTTTCTTTATCGAACATGTTTGGTGTTGTTAATTTTTATGTTACATGAAAATATTATTCATGCAACACATGATTAGTGTTCGGATTAATCACATATATAATCTTAGATATTTTCTTTTTCACTCTACAAATATTAATTTTAAATTATCAATATAATTTTTATAGGTCGCCGCAACGTGCGGTTTCTCAACTAGTGATAATCAATCGAAGATGGACATCTTTATCACCAGAGAAATTTTCTTCTCACAACAACACCACTTCTCATTTTTCTTGCGGTTATTGCTTGTATTTTCTTCACCGCAAATTTATTCCATCGTATTATTGATTTATTGTGGGCATATACTCCCTCCGTCTCAATTTATAGGTCCACTTTGAGAAAATTTTTTGTCCCAAAACACTTGTCCCTCTCTTTTTTCAATACAAATTTATCTACATATTAATTGTGATTTTTTTGAAACTCAACATTATTCTCATTTTTCAATGCACTATATCCCTATATTTATTGTGATTTTTTTGAAACTCAACTATATTCTCACTTATCAATGCACTAATTAATGATACATGATATAAGATTCCATCCAACCAACTTTTTTCTTAATATGTGTGTTTATTCCAAAATGGACCTATAAATTGAGACGGAGGGAGTAATAAAATCGAAATGGGGTCCATTTCATCTCGAATTTCGAGGAGTCGACAAGCACGTCGTTTGCTCACCCGCCAAAATTTACCCGCCAACTACAATGAAGTGCGTGGACCCCGCATATGTTCTTATTATTAATTCTTCCATTCATTTCTCGTGCACTGACTCAACCAATAATAATCTTGCTCATTCATACCTTACATTTATATTAGCATGTAAATGTTTTTAAAAAGTTATCTTTAGAATTATTTGATTCGAAATTTGTATTTTTGTTATTTGTTTGATATTCTTCACTATTTTCTCAACTACATTATCTCAAAATATATAGCTGTAGTTCAAAAAATAAATAACACATACTTGATGAAAACTTTTATATTGGCTGTTGATTCCACAATTAACAAATTTGAGAAATTAAATCTTTTAACTAATATTTTTTTATATGAAGAATCCTTTAATTAATACATAAAAATTTCAAAATGAGAAGTTCAAGTTGAACCTAGGGATGACAGTTTTACCCGACCCGATGGATACCCGATCCGTTCCGAATCGATTGAGTCTGAATCTTCATTTTCCAGACTCGGACCCGAACCGAAATATAATGAATCAGGTCTGAATCTTAAGAAACCCGACCCGACCCGACCCGTTGTCATCCCTAGTTGAACCAGATGAATCAATTATATTCTTAGAATTTCGTTCCATTCTCATTCCCATTCCCATAATTAGTTTTTCTCTTTCTCATATCAATTCTCCATCATGTAATAACTTTTAAAAAGTTAGACTAGTTAGTGTTCAGAATTTTATTTCCTCAATGATTGAGTTTTTAACAAAAATAAAAAAAAATTCAAATACATCGAAGTTACACTTTTTTCTCCACTATAATTATTGCAACTTGGAAACAGTGTTGGAACGTCAACCATATTTTTACAGCTAAATTTAAAAAAACAAGTCTTTTTTATAAATTTTTCAAAATAAAATCCGGCTAACTTTGTATATTTCGATATTTCATCAAAACATGTTCTCCTAACCATCATCTTAAATGTAAAACTTAAATGTAAAACGAATAAGCAAGTTTAGTAGTTTATTGACCAGAAATATAAATAGAGAAAGAAGTTGTTGGGTCATGGATGGGAAGAAAAGTGTAATGAGCATATACGATAACCTCTGTAAATCATATTTTATACTCCATGATTTGTAAATGTGGGGTTTTTTCAGAAAATCCGGAAACTTAATTGTATAAATAAATAACCAGCCAAAAATATATACGAATATCTTATATTCATATTCCACTAAATTTAAAAGATAAAATATAATTACACACTCACACAGTATATAAGATCATGAGATGGCATAATATTCTGTTCTGGCGTTGTCCACGACCACTGTCTTCACCACCACCTCATTGATACCATAAAACACACCACACCATTTTCTTCTCAATTATTTCGCACCTTTCCTCTTCACATCTCCCTGGACAAGGTATGTTCTTCAACTGTGTGTGTGTGTTTTTATTTAATTTTTTCAATTTTTTTTTTTTTAGATTTTGGATGAAGTTTTGGTGACCCTTTTAAATCTTGTGACGTGGGCAAGTGTTAGTTTCTGGATATAAGTGGTATGTGTTGAAATATATTGCATTTTGTTTATGGGTTCTTTATGCAAATGGTAGTTTTTTTTGTTGATTTTTTTTTGATTTTGGATGTAGTTTTGGTGACCCTTTTGAATCTTGTGATGTGGGTGGGTAAGTGATAGTTTTTGGTCATGAGTGGTGTTTTTTCGAAAAAATTTGCATTTTATTTATGGGTTCTTGACAAAAATGGTGTTTTTCTATTTTTTTTCTCGAGTCCTTGATTGATCTTAGCCGGTTGTTTTTGATGATATAGTTGTGATTTCTTTCTGTTCTTTCTTGATGGAATTGTGCAGATAGGTTAGTCATAGTTTAGATGTGATATGCAAGATTATGTGTGTATTTAGTATGTGTGATATCATTTAGTTTTGTTTAAGGAGTAATAAGTATATATTTTTTTCTGCTTCTATTCCACCTTTTCGTTTTGGTTGATATTATAATTTTTTCTGATTGAAATGCGTAATGATGGTGCATTTGTGTTGTTTTGCTAGTTTCTAAGTAATCTGTGGAATATAAGCAAGGAAATTGTTCTTGTAAAGCTAACAAGATTAAGTGTTTTGAGCTTCTTGTAGATAAATTTAAGATGATAAATTAACTGTGCTTATCTGAAATTGCTAAACTGAAGCACTTGCCAATTGTTTGATTGCCATCTCAAATAAATGATTTTAATGAATAATTTCCAGTTCGAATCTCCAATACATCTTTATATTGTTAGTATTGGAGCATTTCTAAATTCTAATCACTAAGATGAAAAGTTAAGTATACGAAGATGGTCAGGATCTTGGACTGGTTTGTTAACTAATATGTCATTCGTGAAAAGGCTGATGCGATCCACTCATCTCTCATAGAAATTAGATGATGGTTTATACTAGCTATTTAAAGGGTCTCTTGTAATGACATGTAAAGAGCTGTTTAAAAAGTTCACCAGCACCAGCCCTATACATGCCAAAAATTGGAATGGAATCTAAAGATGTTTCTTTGAAATTCATTGATGAAAACTGATAAGTAGATGATTCGCTCCTCCGAGGTTCTGACTACAATTTTTAAGCGATGCTAATTTGTTTATAGATTAGTCAAGTTTGAATGTTGTTTGATGCAAAGTTGAAATTTCCTGGTTGTATTATAATGGTTTATGGTTATCGTTTTTTTTTATCTTGACTTTCTGATAAAGGGTCCTTTATTGGATGTCTGCTTAAAATTACATTTATTTATTTCTGTAGGTGAAGCTGTTTGATTCTGTGAAGGAGACCACGTTAGTAAAAGTATAACTACTGCTTTTTGGGACGATGTTAGGAGGAGAAAATGGAAGTACAAAATTTTCTCTTTTTATTGATGAAAATCGCTTACAGTATCCTGCCATTGGATCAAGTCAGCTGCAGCTGTTTGGAAATAGTGAGTACTTATTTTTCTGGGAAGAATATATATAAGGTTACTAGTTTATAAACTTAAATTACCTTTCTTGTATTATACAGATTATCGATGTATGGCAGAATTTTTTAATTAATGTCTAATTTCATTATATCACTTTGAATTAGACCTTTTTCTAGTTACAACCTCCGTTTTTGGCAAGATGAATGATTATTCAGTGGACCGCTTCGGAGGTTCTAGAATTTAAAAATTAGTCTTTAGTTGGACAAGGTGTTAATGAACAATTATAAAATTATGACAATAAAGTTAGAAATTGGATTTAACTTTCTTCATGGACTTGATAAACCATATTTGCCTATCCATTGGTATCAACATTGACACTTTTGAGATGCAAAGCTTCGCATTGCTAGATACCAGTATTAGAGTATACATCGGTGGTAAAGAGGTGTCTATTTGACAGACGATATGGATGGCTTGTTCTTTCTGTTGCATTCTACTACTTGTTATGACAATGCTATTGTTTGTATAACTAATTAACTATATATGTTATGCCGAGATATATATGACTGCTTTGCAATTTACAAAAGATTTTGTTGTCTTTTGCTAGTTATATGGATATTTTGTAGTGAAAAAACTATATTACTAGATAACATTCTCGCTATCTAATTATAAAACTGATTGCTAATGTATTTTTTTTGGTGTTTTCGCCACATTAGCAGCCGGATATTCTGCTGATCCAGGTAATATTTCGGCAAGGGAGCATAATAATGCTACATTTGGGCCTAACAAACGAGGAAGGAAAGGAGAATCTTTGTCTAGGCGGCAAAAGCTTCACTTCTCCTTAAATCAGGGACCATATCATGATGAATGTGAACTAGCTACATGCTTTCCAGTTCAGAATCCTGTATCCACTGGTCTAAGATTGTCTTATGACGATGACGAGCGGAACTCCTCAGTCACTTCTGCTAGTGGAGGCATGACGGCTTCACCACCTGTCATTTTGTCTCTTGAAGAAAACCTTTTAAATGAACTTAATCAACAGAAAAAGGAATTTGATCAGTATATCAAGATTCAGGTATATGATGGCTGCTATTGCTCGTGCATAATGATCATAGTGTTGTGTTCATCGGTCATGGTTCATTATGTTAAATGTCTCAAATCATCAATTTTCTGTCATCTTTTCTTTGCAGTTTATACTTGTGTTATCCTTATTCTTTATAACTTAATTTAACTTGTATGCTCTATAACAGGAAGAAAACCTTGTAAAAGGTTTAAAGGATATCACGCAGAGGCAGATGGCATCTTTTTTGGCAGCTATTGAGAAAACTGTGGCTAAAAAATTGCACGACAAAGACATTGAGATAGAAAACATAACTGGCAAGAACAGGGAACTAATCGAGAGAATAAAACAGGTAGCAGCTGATACCCAGGGTTGGCACCACAGGGCCAAGTACAATGAGTCCCTCGTTAACATGCTCCAATCCAATCTCCAACAAGCAATATCACAAGGTGCTGAACCGATGAAGGAAGGATTCGGGGAAAGTAATATTGACGATACTGCCTCGTACATTGACCCGACCCACTCTCTTTGCATTCCCAGTATCCCAGTAAAGAAGTCTTCGGGAAACGACTCTAATATGATTTGTAGAGTGTGCAACATGAAGGAGGTTTCTTTCTTGTTGATGCCTTGTAGGCACTTGTGTTTGTGTAGTAATTGTGAAGGAATGGTCTTCTCTTGTCCAGTGTGTCGGTTAACAAAAACCGCTGGTGTTCAGGTTTACTTGTCATAGATATGAATCATATGAACTCTACAAGGAAAGATTATCAATTTTAGTGAACATGTCTTTCCATGTAACTATGAAATGTATGTCCATGACTTGTAAGTTGTTGCTTGAAATGGAGTCTCATTATCTAGTTGATATTGTTTTTTGAATTGTCTTGTTTCTAAATGTTTTTTGTCCAGCTGGTGTTAGGAGTTCTGTACATTACAATGTACTGGTAATATGCTTTCTCTTGGATCAAAAGACACTTGCTAGTGCTCTCTTATGGTCAAGTTGTATCATCCTCCCTTCTTCAATGTCAATATTCGAATTTTTTCAGAAATAGAAACAGTTTGTATATGCATTAATGATATTAAGAAGGCATGTCACAAAATTCACAAGTAATAAAAAAAATAATATAATCGGAGAAATGGTCCAAAATATCATTTATTAACGCGTTTTGAAAATATTAGACCATTTTGTATTTAAGTGTGAAAAGCCTTACAAAACATAATATGATTAGACGTTTGAGAGTAAAACGCTACATAAAATATTAAGAAGAAAAAAAAGGATAAACACCGCACATGATATTTTGAATTGCGAAATGATAGGTGCGGACCATGTTCTCCAACAATGATATTCGATATATTTTCTTGAAAATTGTGATCATAGGACCAGTAAATGTATTTTTTTCAATCTTGTAATTAACAATTCTTTAATTAAAAATTTAACGATTATGATGGAAAGAAACAAATTATAAGTACAACTAATATGCATGGGTTGAGAGTATATCGTGGTAAAGCTATACATCAGTCGTCCCCAAGTTCTTGGGTTCGATATATCAGAATTCACAGATACTATGGCTATTAAAATAGTTTTAAAAAAAAAATGAGGCATCAGTTTGATACTGTCTATGCAAACAAGTAATCCCATTATTTTATTTTAATTTTTCAAAAATTACATAAAAATACAATTTTTTATGGACACGCAGACGCAGGTAGATTATATTTTTACTTCTGGGCCCAATTCCTCACAGCCCATAAACCCCAACAAACCAAGCCCAATACTCCCTGTCCCTCAAATACAACTTCCCTCTCTTTCTCTCCCAACCTTTTCACACAGTTACACACAACTGCAAATCTCTCACAAACCAGACCTTCATTATCACTCAGGTAAATCAATTAACTCACCTCTAATCTCATTTCACAATTAATTAATCAATTTATTGCTCTAATTATCAAGTTAATTACTTTTACTGCTGGATTAGGGTTAGGGTTTCGTTTTTAACTGTTTATGTGCTTATGTGATTGTAGATGAGTGTTGTAAGTGATTCTCCGGTGCACTCGTCCAGCAGCGGCGATGATTTCGCGTCGTTTCTCGATGCGGAGTTGGATTCGGCTTCCGATACGTCTCCGGAGCCTGGGGACGAGGATGATGAGAATGAGAACGATGAAAATGAGAATGATTACGACTCGGAATTGTTTAGGTATTATTTAATTATTTTGGAGTTTGATTACGTTTTTATGGAAATGTGCGCGTTTCGTTGTTTAGTTGCTTCTCAGGAAATTTTGTGGTTTGTTTCGGGCTTAAAAATGAATTACATTGTGTGATATATGATTAGAACTATATAATTGTGAGTATTTATCTCATTTAAGTGTAATTTGCATGGGTGTTGGCCCTGAAAGGCACTTAGCGCAAGGTTATGGGCCTGAATGTCACTTTCTTACAAAATGGCCTTGTCTGTCACCTGTAAACGTGAGTTCGATTCACGTTCCGGGCAAAACGTGGTTTTGATTAGCGTCTTCACACTGAAAGTTGCGTGTTCACACCTGAACACAACTTTAAGTTGCGTTTTGTATATTTTTTTTTAAATTTTAAAAATAAATCTAATTTCAAGTAGAAATAAATCTTTCTAAAACTCAAATCTGTACCCTAAAATATTAAAAACTATTAATATATATTTTTAGATTAATTTTATAAATTGGTTCCTCGGCTTTAGGGCCTCACGGCCCTAAAGCCCCGAATTAATTAGGGTTTAGAATCGAGTGTTTAGGGTCTAAAACCGGTTTCTCGGTTTTAGGGCCTTCGGCCCTGCAGCCTCGCATTAATTAAAATTTAAGCTCGAAAGAGTAGGGCCTACCGGACCTACACCCTCCATCCTAAACCCTAACCGTCGGCCAATTTAATATACAGTACGAATTAATCATTCTGTAACCCAAACCTAAAGCTTAAATGTTAATGATTGTAAATTTATTTATTCCGCCGGTTTCTCGGCTTTAGGGCCTTCGGCCTTGCAGCCTCGCATTAATTAGGGTTTAGGCTCGGCCCTACACCCTCCATCCTAAACCCTAACCGTCGGCCAATTTAATATACAGTACGCATTAATCATTCTGCAACCCAAATCTAAACCCTAAATCTTAACGATTGTAAATAAATTTATTCCGCCGGTTTCTCGGCTTTAAGGCCTTCGGCCCTGCAGCCTCGCATTAATTAGGGTTTAGGCTTGAGAGATTAGGGCATACCGGCCCTACACCCTCAATCTTAAACCCTAACCGTCGGCCAATTTAATATACAGTACGAATTAATCATTCTAACCCAAACCTAAACCCTAAATGTTAACGATTGTAAATTTATTTTATTTATTTATTCTAAAATCCAAAAGTGAATCCTAAAATATTAAAAACTATTAAAATTATTAATTCTAAAGTATATATATATAATATAAAAACATATATTATAAACGTGACCGTAGGTTACCCTTTTTTTTAAAGTAGTATAACGTAACATAAAGTTACGTTTATACTTATTTAAAAGATAATCCTGTCAAAACGTGCATTAAATGGGCGTTTGGTTGGAAAGTTGTGAAACGTGACTTGAACCAGTGTTTTGAAGTGCCAGTGAGGGCCTTTTTTCTGGACAGTGCCATTTGGGGCATTATGTATTGAAATTGTGACCCCGAAGGCCTTTTCTCAATTTGCATTAATATGTTAAGCTTGTTAATTATGTATAATGTATACTGATATAATTTTGTGGAGTGTTGTGGAGAAGATATGAGGTGTATCACCATTTTTTTTTGGTTGCAAGTGGTAGAGTGTTTTTAGTGTACTTTGTGGGAGAACAGAAGGGCCTCGGGTGGGATAGGATGCACCGATAAGGTCTAGATGTAGTGGGTTTGACTTTTTCGGAGTTCTGTTTCTGCTTAGTTTTTTTTTTGTTTTTGTTAACGTAATTAGTTTTAAGTACCTGTAAAATGTTTGGTAAATGAATAGGATATTCTACAATGTAAGCCAGTCAAAGAATCTGTTTTAATTTTATCCACTGATTTCCAGTTCCTCAATATTTGTATAGTTTTAATACATAATGTAGGTACTATTATAAAACAGGACTAGCAAGAAGTAATTAATCCTAACAAATGAAGAGTCCAAAGTACGGTGAAACTATATATACAATTAGCTAGAAGTATATATGCTTACATTCTAGAATAATTTTTTTTTACCTATTGTTGTTTTAGTTAAATAAAAGTTCTGTGGGTGATATAATGTGTATGCAAATTGTTGCAGTACTAAAAAGCAGAAGGTGGAGTTATCTGATAAGGCTGTAGATTCTTATGGCTCTACATCAAGTGGAACCGGAACTAAATTGGGTAATATTATGGGAATAGTATACATGTTGATTTACATTACTGTATTCTCAATGTAGGACTTGTTACTAGAACAACAGTAACTAAGTTTATAATAACTTTTGTATTCACTAATTTTGTCAACTTCCGTATACACTGTCATGAACTTTCTTTGGATGAATAAAAACCATTAATAATAAAATACTTCTTAAGTTCACCAAGTAGGCAGATAACTCTCGGCATTGGACTACCTAGTCTCGAACTGGATTGGTCCATGTAGATGCTCCAAATGTTAAACCTATACTTAAAGAACATATGCGTGCAAGGAAAAAGGTGGAAAGTTGAAAAACGTTAGTTATCGAGTTTTGGGGCATAACTTTGGAATACAGGAAAGGTGACGAACTGAAATTGGATAGGTGTTGTTATTAACAAAAGGTTACTACCGGATGTGGCCAAGGTGAATAGAAGTGGAATATAATAATCTTGCAGTTAAACTCATTTTAGGATATATATTACTTGTATGCACCTTGGAGTAAGATACATAAGATTAGGCGACACGATTAAATGCCAGTTTTGGGAGGACTGAGGGAGAACTTCGGCGGGCATGTGGGATCTAACAAGGGTAGTATAACTATTTTCATGGAGTTCGTGGTCATTGGATATGATGTAGCTTGTTTAATTTGAGATTTCACAGTTGTTTTGACTTGTAGATAATGTCTTTTTTAAATCATAACTTTGTGCAATCCCTTTAAAGGAGCTCAGTGTCCGAATAAGGTACAAGTGGATATGGGTATTATCATGTCATTAAGTGGCTGTGGTTGCCAGATGTGGCCTATAAAAAATCCTACTTATTCCCCTTTGCTTAAGAAATAAATAAAATCAAGGTAAAAAAATCAGCATTCTTTTTTATCTTAGAAAAACTTGTACATGAACCCAAAATTTTTTTTAGCTTAGATTACATTTTGAGGGGATATATGATTATCCGCACATTGCATTTTTGGATTAATATTCCAGTTACCACACACGTCGTATTATTTTTTAGTATATTTGGAATTTGGCAGCATATTTGCCGTCAAGTAGTTTCTATGATTTCTGTTAACTGTATCGGTTTTTTTAGCATAGTAGTTTTGATCTGTGTTATTTAATAAATCAGGTTGGTATACTTTTTACCTTTTGTTAACTCAATTCTTTGTAATGCCTTTTTTTGGCCTTGATAAAGCAGGAAATAGAAAAAATTTATCACACTATGTTACGATTGGATGCCTCCCTGTTCCATCATCTTAATTCTAGTTACAGCTGTTGAGGCATTCGTAGCTGAGATTGCAATTCATTAAGAGGAATACTCATCCAGTATGGTCTATATAGACTTGTCAGTTTCTATATTCAAAGAAAATCTGAATGATATAATGAAAGGGTGTTAATAGAACCGATGTCATATTTAGAGGCTTTTATAATCTTCTCTTATTTACTATTTTTTACTAGTACTTCTTCCTCTCTCTGGGTAACCCTTAATCAGCTCCATGTGTGCCTTCTGTCTCATTAATATTCTTTACCTGTCAAAGTATCAATATACTCGCGGCTTGTTGTACTGTCCAAAATAGTATTGCTTGTCATGAAAACACACGTTGATTTCTTGTTAGGTTCCTTATTAAATTTGTCTGTATAAGAATGTCTTCTTTCCATATATGCTTTATGCAGAAGTATCTATCGAAGAGGATATCTGCACACATCCAGGTGTTATTGGAGGAATGTGTATAAGGTGTGGGCAAAAGACTGATGGTGAACAGTCTGGGGTTGCATTTGGCTATATCCACAAGGTTAGCCTCTTGAAAACTTTTCTATTGGTCACCAGCTATGCCCTTGCTGACGTAGGCAGAAGTTAATTCAGGGTCAGCTATACATATATTATTGGCGGAAACACAAAACCAAACCAGATTGTCAAATAAGCTCAAAACTCATGTCTAGTTAGTTTGAATTTTTTCTGTATTGTGGCCGCCTGTGTTTGACATTGTAAAATATGCGAGGATGGGGGTTAGTCTGTAAAACTAGATACTTGAGAAAACTAGCGAATTCAGAAAGTTTGGGGGTTCTTGTAAATTTAAGTACATGAATGTTTAAAATAAAAAAGCAAACAATCCCTAAGGTGCAAACTGAAGTTTTCCAGATATGAGTAAATTGTGCATAACATTACGTTTGAAAATATACCTTAGTTTTTTTGTTGCTGATTTCAGACCAGGAGCTATGATTCCTCTTGCAAGTTATACTTTTGTCTTGGTTAGACCAAGACAAAAGTATAACTTGCAATAGAAATCATAGCTCCTGGTCTTAAATCAGCAACAAAAAAAACAAAGGTATATTTTGAATGGTAATGTTGTGCCAATTCTGTCACGAATTTTGACAAATTGGTGAGGAGGTTAAAATGTTAAACAAAAGAGTAGAAGCTTTTTTAGATTTTTGTTACTCCAAAACAGGCAGGTTTTTTTGTTTCAGCCTTTCAGGGAACTCCAATTTTTTGCTTAGGGTGGGGCTTGGGATGCCCCCCCCCCCCTTCTCTCACAACAGAGGCACACTTAATCTAATACAAAATTTTAGAATATAAAGTCAATTAGGGAGACTAGAAAAGTGGACTGGTATGTAAATTTGAGCAAATATACTATATCTTATAAATTAGCAGATTTGAAGGAGAAAGTAAAACACACACACACACACACATTTATAAACAGCTGATAAAACCAAGTTGATGAACTCATAGTTGGTGCAGCATGAGTTACAGCTAATAATAACCTTGAAGCTGAGCTTTACCACGTAATATCTGAATTTTATGTGGGCACCTCCACTGTCCGGCGTCCACCCTTGGGTATCATGGCTCTTCCCCTGGATGTAGTAGTCCCCTTTCCTACTGAACTCACAGTTTCCGTGCATGTTTTGGAAGTTGGAACTTTCACTGTGAAACTATACAGATATTTTTGGATTTTCATTGAAGCATGTCCCACCTCTTTGTTTGAATATTGTCACTTGTCAGTCAGTGAACAGTGTCATTTTGCCTGCACAGGATTTAAGACTTGCTAATGATGAAATTGCTCGATTGCGCAACAATGATTTGAAGAACCTGTTCCGCCATAAAAAGCTAAATTTGGTTCTTGATCTGGATCACACACTTCTTAACTCAACCCAGTTTAGGCATATTATGCCAGAAGAGGAGTATCTAAAAGTCCCGCCCGATTCTCTACCAGGTATTGTATAATTGAAGGCTCATTGGATGTTTCTGCAATTAAATTGCATGTGCATTCGTCACGAAGTTCTGTATATTGTAAAAGCATTTTTATTAAAAGTTACCGTATCATTGCCATTTTCTGCTATTTTCTGCTTGGAATATATTAATTTTTTTGTGGAGGCATCACTTAGCAATAAACAGATAATTAATTATTAAGAAGGCATCCACAGCTCAGATTTGCTGTTCCTAGCTGTCATTTGTCTTCACTGATATATATTAATATATATCTTGCGAACATCACAAAATTTTTCTCCTGGTGTAATTATTACATTTTTGTCTGCCTAGTGCCTTTTGAAATTTATTTTTATCTCACACACTTCTCTTCCTATATAAATAGGATATTAATATATTCTAGCAGATAACTTGCACAAAGCACTTGCCATAATTGTATAATGCATTCATATATCAGAAAAAATCAACATACATGTGATATAATAAAATATTAATTTCTTACTTGCTTAATTTTAGACCTGTGGTCTCTTTTCTTTCTGAGATTTCTTAGATCATCCCTGTATGATCCAGGTTCCAACTTCTATGATCTTTGGTTTCTATCCCATGGCCAAATATGCACAAGGTGTTAGTTATTCTATATGATAGGTTGTCTATTCCATCTTATCTTACTATTGGTTGCTTTTGGCAGTTTCTGCGTATGATATTAATATGCATTTTGTGCCTAATGATTTTTCCCGTTGTTACTGAGCATTTTTGTTGGTCATCTATCAGCCGTTTCAGTTCTGTTCATTTATGTGGTCTCATTTATATATATTAACAGATGCACTGAAGGGAAATTTGTTCAGACTAGATTTTATGCACATGATGACCAAATTAAGGCCTTTTGTGCGGACGTTCTTAAAAGAAGCAAGTAAGTTGTTCGAAATGTACATATATACAATGGGTGAACGAGCCTACGCTGTGGAAATGGCAAAGCTGCTTGACCCAGAAAATATCTACTTCAATTCTAAAGTGATTGCGCAAGGGGATTGCACCCAGAGACATCAAAAGGGTCTTGATGTGGTTGTGGGGCAAGATAGTGCTGTTTTGATCCTTGATGATACAGAACAGGCAAGCAAACAAGCTACCTTATATGTCAATATTGTATGTCATGTCCATTAGCAATGGGACTTGCTGTACTAGTCCTTTAACTTCTCTATCCATGCTGATTAAATACTCTGGTGTCTTTGGAGTACTCGTATTTGCATAACATTTTTTTTTCCCATGAAAATTTGTTGCACGATCTGAAACACTATTTAGCACACCTCAGTTTCTTATGCCAATGATTCAAAATTTGGTTACGTTTAAAAGATGTGAATAGGTCTAGATTTTAAACTTGAAAATGAAGTTACCAATATTATATTAACCTAGTTTACCACTGCCTTAGGTTTGGGCGAAGCACAAAGAAAACCTGATATTGATGGAGAGATATCACTACTTTGTTTCAAGTTACCGACAATTTGGCTTTAATTGCAAATCACGTTCTGAACTCAAATGTGATGAAAGTGAGGAAGATGGAGCCCTTGCTACTGTTCTTGAAGTTCTCAAACGAGTTCACTCAATTTTTTTTGACCCTGTATGTCCTTTTCCTATTTAATTAAGTTCTATTTGCATTATCGATCTTACTATTGTAAATCGATCTTATTACAGGAACAAGGGGCTGATATTACTAAGAAGGATGTTAGACAGGTTAGAAAAGAAAAATAATTCCCTTCATTGTCTGCTATGATTTTCCTGTCAAAATGTTGTTGCTTCATTTCTAATAGCTGACTTCTTCAAATAATTTGTACAATTAACTCTGATAATTTGTCGAAAGTTTTATAATAGAATTTGTTGTCTAGAGAATTTATTGTGTTACCGTTTGCCAAATAAGTACTGGCGTTGATCTGAATTCCCTACATGCATCATTGCAGGTGCTGAAAACTGTCCGAAAGGAAGTTTTGAAGGGCTGTAAGCTTGTTTTCACCAGGGTTTTCCCGGCTAAATTTCCTGCTGAGAGTCACCACCTTTGGAAGATGGCAGAGCAATTGGGAGCCACATGCTCGAGAGAAGTCGATCCCTCAGTGACCCATGTTGTCTCCATGGACAAAGGAACAGAGAAATCTCGATGGGCTGTCCGGGAAAATAAGTTCCTGGTTCATCCGGGGTGGATAGAAGCTGCTAACTATCTTTGGCGTAAGCAAGCAGAAGAAAACTTTCCTGTTGACGAAGCGAAGCAGACAAAATGAATGCAGATCCAATGTTGTAACCTTCAAGTTAGAAATAACAGAGTAGCAATTAACCTGGTACACCTTTTTGAATACCATTATTCTTACCATATAGTCTGATCTAGCCCATATATATCTTACTCCCTCTGTCCCATCCAATTCTTATCATTTGAAATGGAGTACTCGGCATGCATTTTAAAACTCATAAATAATATAGTTTCATAACTTATTTTTTAAATTTTCTTTTTCTGAATAAAAATTTAAACATTAAACTTTTATTCAGAAAAAAGAAATTTAAAAATAAATTATAGAACTATATTTTTCATGAGCCTTAAAATGCGTGTCGAGCAATCCCGTCCAAACGATAAGAATCGGAGGGGACGGAGGGAGTAGAAGGCAGTGTATTTCTGAAAGCACTTGGAGGCTGTAAATATTTATCACCTTGATCCCAAAGCTTGTAGACTTAAATGACAAGTTTTACACTTGCATCTGTGTACACAAGTTTCCTTGTCTTACTCTGTGATAACTAATTTAAAGCTTAAAGTTAAAAATATTCTTTTGTACTCGTTTCATCCTGCCCATTTTTATACAATTTTTTTTTATTGTTTCAAAAACAAAAATGCCAACGAATATATTACTAATAAAATCTTTCATCCATTTCAATACCTGTCTTACATGCATAAATAATTGACAAATACATTTCTGCTTTAAAATAACATGCTGAATATACAAGATAAAAACACCAATGAAAGCTTTCCATGAACTGAGATTTGTTACCAGACCACAATTGTTGAATCAGATCATGTCAATTGTTGCAATGCTTTCAGTTACTATCAGAAATCAACATATTTGTTCAACTGACATGGTATAAATAGAGTTTGCTGTCAGCATCTTTGTAGTCTGTGAAATCTCATGAGATAAAGTATTCATTGATGGCCGAAATTTTGGATTTGAGCACAAACACGCAAATGATTGCCTCAAAATAAGAACAATGTCATGTTCTTGTTGTCTTGTTGGGCGCGGGAGGCGTGTGTCCAATAGATCATTCAGCATTCTATTGGAAGTGGATCCGGGGAAAGATGTGAGGAAGTCTCCTGGATGGCTTCCCATCATGATTTCTAGCGCCACCACACCAAAGCTATACACATCACATTTTTCCGTCACAACCATCGTGTATGCAAGCTCTGCATAATAAGAAACCATAAAGTCGGTTATAACATATTTCACTACAAAATAAATGACTCAACATAAAAGACTGGAAGTTAAAAATTCTGAAATAATGAGAATAGATAACCTGGAGCAATATAACCGAAAGTGCCTGCAACCAATGTTTGATTAGATGAATCAGGCTCTAGCAACCTCGATGCACCAAAGTCAGCGACAAACGCCTCCATCTCAGAGTTGAGTAGTACGTTATTACTTGATATATCTCGATGAACAATAGGGGGAGTGCAGTCGTGGTGCATGTATGATAAAGCATGTGCTATACCTTTCACAATGTTTATCCTCTTATTCCAATCTAACTCTACTGCATGGGCGTCATCTCTCACGGCACAAAATAAACTACCCTTCTCCATTAATTCATAGATAAGAAACATGGATCGGTTGTGCAAGCAGAAGCCAAAGAGCTTCACGATATTCTTGTGTCTAATATTGGACAACACATGCACCTCATTTCTAAAACTTCTGTCAAAAACTGGCTCCTCAGCTTCAAGGCGATGAAGTTTTTTGAGCGCTACAGTCTTACCACTTGGTAACCTGGCTTCATATACACTGCCGTAACCACCAGTTCCAATGCAGTATCTAATGTCAAAATTATTTGTGGCTCCTATAATGTCCTCATATGCAATGTGCCCGTCAAAGTTCCATATTGAACAGAAATCACCATTCCTCGTATTGATGTTGCTTTGATTTTCTGCATGTTTATGCCGGCAACAGAACACGGAGGCTAGTATGAGCAAGAGAATGCCGATTGTAAGGGGAAGAACTATGTAAATGATGGGCAAATGTGTCTTTTTACTACACAAGAAAATGAATTCACCATCATTATATGCATAACGCTTATTTGGATCTGGAAGATAGTCGGAAGAAAGGATTGGGCCAGAAATATTGTTGGAGGAGATATCTATGAAACCTAGATTTGGCAAACAAAGAATTTTGTAAGGAATGCTTCCGGTCAAATTATTATTATAAGAATCCACTGATTCCAGCGAAGGGCAACGTCCAAGTTCTTCTGGGATGTGGCCACTAAACGAATTAGTGGAGAGGTGTAGATATTTCAGCCTGCTACAGTTTTGAAAAACGGGTATGGAGCCTGTGAAAGAATTGTAAGATACATCAAGCTCTTCTAGCAGAGTGAGGTTACCCAGGGAAGAAGGTAAGTTACCAGTGAGTCCACCGTGAGATACATCAAGCACCTGTAGCTGAGTGAGGTTACCCAGGGAAGAAGGTAACTTACCAGTGAGATAGTTGCGGCTGAGGGATAAATATTTGAGTTCTGAAAGCATGCCAATCTCGTAAGGTATGCTTCCATTAAGGCGACAGGATGAAAGATCAAGTGTTTGGAGGTAGGGATAGTAGTGAAGTCTATGGAAATGACTCTACCAGCCTTATTGCATTTGACGCCTTTCAAGTCGCAGCTTGTGATAGATGAAGACACAGGATCCCACCACCCCCAGCTGAGCAGAACATCTGTTTCTGTTTTAGTTGTTTCTAACAATGATGATGAATTACTAAAGGCCTCTGCCACAACTAAACCTACAATTAGCAGTAGGTTTATGCAAGTACTGAAACTGCATGAATAAGCCATGTTTAATTTGTTAACTCATCATCAATTCTTCTCATACATATATCTCTCCTATACTACCAATGTGTGGTGCAACTCGCAGGAACAAAGTCTACGACGAGTCTTCTCCCTGCCCTTCTTGTAAGGCAGAGAGAATAAAGACACGCTTTCGAAACTTTTAAGTAATTACGTTGGGGCCCAGAGTGTGGAAAATATAAAAACTGATGGGGCAAGCTTAATGAACATTGGAAATCTGGGATTTTTTTTAGCGTTTTATATCAAACTAGCAGCTCATTACATCAAAATATCTCACTTAACCCACCCATCATCGACTCATTTAAGACATTATAAACAAAATATATATCATTTTACCCATATTACTATTCATATCTTTATACTTAATCATTTATAAAAAATTAACCGTTTGTTTTTTTTACTACAAAACCACTTTGAGTACCTTCATAATTGTCTCTAGTATTTACCAAAATAATTTGGGAATTAATAAAGCAACATAGCTATGTAATTAAAAAATATTTAGCTATAAATATATATTTATGTGATCATCCTAACTATTTTGTTTTAGAAATTCCTAATTCATTTGATAAATACTAGATACAATTATGAAGATACTCGAAGTGGTTTGGTAGTAAAAAAATAAACGATTGATTTTTGATAAATGATTAAGTAAAGAGATATGAATAGTGATGGGGCAAAATGATATATATTTGGTTTATAGTGGCTTAAACGAGTCCCGATGAGATGTTTTGACGAGATTATATCCCGTTTGATATATAACTTCTTCTTTATATAACTTCTTGCTACTTGTAAGTCATAAATATTGTAAGTTATAAATATTAAGCCAACACTAAATTAATTTACATATATTCTCCATCTTCTGTGTAATATCAAAAGAAACTTATTGGAATAACATATATTAGTAGGTGTCATTCTAATTATAATTAAGGATAATCGAAACTATAGATAAAATTGGTAAGAAAAAATACATGCAGTTTTTTTTTAAATAAAAAAATACATATACTTAAAAAGCATATCCTTTACCTGAAAAACTTAAATTGATGAAAAAATCAATTGCGTAGCCAAGACAATTATAAACTGTTGAACCAACTCATTCATGATAGGGGCTAAATTACAATGTTTCATTACATCATTACAGTAAAAAGAATTAGGCGGGCTAAACTGCAATGAATGAATGAGCTATGAGAAGCAAAAAGCTTGTAAATTTAACCAGAGCTATCTCAACAATTGCATGCAAAAACAACCCCACGACAATTCCACTCACTTCGTTACAATTAGACACATACATCCAACCCAGTGATCGAGACACTATATATTCATACAACAAAGCCATTGATTATCAAGTAAAGTACGGGTCTTTAAGCTATGCACACCAACTGTTTGATGAAATGATTGTGAGAGATGTTGTGACTTGGAATGCAATGATATCTGGGTATAACAAATGTGGGTTTTTTGAGGAGGCTGTTTGGTTGTATAGACAGATGGTTGTTGAGGGGGTTTGTGAAAGTTCGAGTACTTTTTCGACTGTGTTGAGTGTGTGTTGTAATGCAGGGTGGTGTCGACGAGGGCTTGAGGTTTTTTCGAGGGCGGTGGTTCTTGGGTTTGGTTTGAATGTGTTTGTGGTTAGTGCAGTGATTAGTGTTTATATGGGGATGAATTTTTTTGATGTTGGGTTTAGGTTGTTTAGTGGTTTGAGTGAGAGGAAGTTGGCTGTTTGGAATTTGGTTTTGAGGGGGTGTTGTGATTCGGGGCGGTCAAGGGAGTTGTTCGGGGTTTTTAGGAGTATGGGAGAGGAGGGGGTTAGGGGTAATGCGCTTACGTTTTGTTATATGATTCGTGGGTGTGGAAATGATGAGCTTGTTGAGGAAGGGAAACAGGTGCATTGTCATGTAGTGAAGAATGGCTGGTGTGAGGTGAATATATTTGTTAAGAATGCTTTAGTTGATTTTTATTCTGCTTGCGGATGTCTGCTTGATGCTGAGAAATCATTTGTAGTTATTTCGCCCAAGGATTTGATTTCGTGGAATTCAATGGTTTCTGCATATGGAAATGGTGGTTTGATATTTGAAGCACTAGAAATATTTTCTAAAATGCAATATTGGGGGAAGAAGCCATCTGTGCGTTCTTTTGTGGGATTGTTGACTTTATGTCGTGAGGAGAAGAATATTGTATTAGGGAATCAGATACATTGTTTTGTCAAGAAAACAGGGTTTGATGTTGGCAGTGCCTATGTGCAATCCGCTCTGATTGATATGTATGGAAAATGTGGCGAGATTGAGACTTCAGTGTCTATATTTCAAGGAGATCATGAAATCAGTCTTGAATCTTGTAACTCAATGATGACATCTCTGTTGCAGTACGACATGTTTGATGACGTTGTTGAGTTGTTTGCTATGATGCTTGCCAAGGGAATCAGATTTGATGAAGTTAGTATCTCTACCACACTAAAAGCACTATCACTTTCCAATTGTGCTAGCTTGATGGGCTTCCTAATGCTTCATTGTTGTGTGATAAAATCAGGGTTTGTGATCAACTCGGCAGTTTCATGCTCTTTAATTGATGCATATTCTAGATCTGGCCATGTTAAATGCTCTCACCAAATTTTTGAAGAACTGCCCTCAGTAAACGTCGTGTCATTTACATCAATCATTAATGCATATGCGAGGAATGGAATGGGAATGCAAGGCCTTGGGATGCTTAAAGAAATGACCGAAAAGGATGTGAAACCTGATAAAGTTACATTCTTGTGTGTATTAAACGGGTGCAACCATTCAGGACTTGTTGAAGAGGGGAAAATGGTGTTTGATCTAATGAAAACTGTTTATAATATACCTCCAGACCTAAAACATTATTCATGTATGGTGGATTTGTTTGGACGTGCAGGGTTGCTGGAAGATGCAGAAGAGCTTCTTAAACAAGCACCAAGAAAGGACGATTCTGTCCTTTGGAGTTCGTTGTTGAGGAGTTGTAGGATCCACCGAAATGAGGATGTCGGTAGGAGAGTGACAACTATACTGATGGACCTTGAACCTGAGGATCCTGAAATTTGGTTGCAAGCTTCCAACTTCTATGCTGAAATAGGAGAATTTGAAACTTCATCGCATATTAGAGAGGTTGCAGTAGCAAGAAAGATGAGGCTGGATATAGGTAACAGTTTAATTGAAACGAGGGGTCATTTGTAAATCGGTCTAGACCCTGCAGATTGGATGTCGTAGACAATTTTTAAAGTTTCTACTTCTAGTCTGAAGTCTTGCTATCATGCATCCAATTTTGTGTGTGATGCATGGGGATGCTAGAATCTGCTCCAAATCTGCTCCACAACAATTGCAATACGTTGAAGGAAGTAGAATCAAGATATTGTTATTGATGATGAAACAACAGGTACCAATGATATTCTCATCTGTCTTCACTTTTCACTTTCTCTGCACAGAAACATATCATATTTATGCAGATTTTATCAAGGCATGCTATGATTTGCAGAAGTGCATGTAATTATAGACTTTAAGCATGCGATCTTTACGGGGATCTGCTCGATAATATGATCAGGCGGTGATCGCAGCCATACGTAACATGCCATACGTAACAAAACATTGATGCACGGCGACTGAGAGAGTCCGAAGAATTAGGGGTTGTTTGGTTGACGGGAATGTGAAATATTTTGTTCATTCCAAACCCATAGCTGGTGTTTGGTTTAAGAAAATATACTTTCAAACTCATACTTCAAATTCACAAGATATGGGTTTGATACCCAAAGGAGTAGTGAGTAGGTGGGTATGAAATGGTGGGAATAAATTTCATTTTTAATTTTTATCTCTATTTAAGTAATTAAATATTAATATTTAATACAAGAATAATCAATGATACAAAAATATATAATAGTAATAATATTTTTTTTATTACTATAAATGAGTAACTTAATGTTTTCTAATTTAATATATTTATTCCAGCACTCAACCAAATAGATGATATCAGATATGACACCTTAAATCTATACCACCTGGACCGGATTTCTCATTCCAACCCCATACCCATGGAGCCAAGACTATCAAACCCTACTTTTTAACCTGTGGTCAAGCCTGCTATTTTTATTTATTTTTTGCCATGACCCATTGAGCCTATTAACCCTAAAATTAAATTTTGAAATTAACTTGTACAACGCCGAAATATAAGTTAGCTGGTGCTGGAAGTCCCAAGCTAGATTAGTGTAAAATACACCAACAACAAATGATTCATCTGTTTTTTCTACGAGATAAACTGACAAATTTACACGAGTATATATGCACATCATCGAAAATACAAACAAATAGAAATGGACAATCTGCCAAATTGTTGTCGCCAGTGTTGGCGAGAAAGAGGAATGTTGATCACGGTCCAACTCTAGATTCACATGCACAATACAAACATCAAAATCACCAACATTTTACTACTGTGACACTAAGAGACATATTCCAAAAAACTTGTTTAAATTGTCGATGCACAAATAAAATTGAACTCGAAAGTATATTATAACGACACACCTCCCTATGATACCACTTACTGGCCAGTTAAGTTTCTTTTGACTCAACTTGCATGGCTTTGTTTTTGGATATCTCACAAAAAGCTTAATACTATTGAAGTTATTTTGACAGTTTATATTTTACCTATATGTCATTCCCCATCCGATGTGGGACAACTAATATAGTAATATTTTTAGCTTTTGAGTTGTTCTGTTTGATCCGTCTCAGAGTCTAATTTTCCAAGTCAGAAACTAACCTCTAAATTTTACCTTTTGAGTTGTTCTATCATATCCGTCTCAAAAGTTTAATTTTCCAAGTCGGAAACTAAGCTCTAAATCAAGCGGGACCAGAGTCTCAATTCATCGCCGCAATGCGTATCCTCCATACTTATCGTTTTCTGTTACAAACAATTAACTAGCTACTGATCTGCATAACACAATAATGTGCAGTTTGTGTATATGTTGGTGTATTAGAATCTGCACCATGGTCATATGAGCATATGATGTGAGTTAAGTTCACGAGATAAATAGACAAAAGAGAAGAAGTTCACGAGTGTGTTTATCACAAAAAGACAGGTTCATTCATAAAGGGTCTTTCTCAATCAATTCTTTCCTTCCAAATGTCTGCTCCAAGCACATTGATGCCACTCTCACTGCATTAAGAACATCAGAATTTTGAGGAATTCGATAAGACGTAATTACTTATGACTTATAATTGAATACCAAAACAGAGCAAGCGGTATTGCGATCAGGGGCGTATCTACTAAGGGGCCTAAGCTCCTTCTGTATTTGCTCACCATTCTAAATTTTATAAAAAAAACATTCATGAAATTTGAAAATATAAAGGCGTTTATCGAAAATTCGCTTGGTGCCCACAATCATAGCAATGTCTGACAAGTGGGAATACACGACCACATTATAAATTTGTGTTGAAATATAATCAGAAAAGAACGACCAAGGGATTCTGTTTTAAGAAGAACGACGATCAGTTAAAAATTTTGACGAATGTGATCACAAAAGGTAACCAAATATGAAGATACCATGCCAAATTACTAAAATGTCGGCTACTATAGTTTAGTACCTGGGTTTAGTCGTGCTGCAAGTACTCTTAAACTTATGCACAAGTACTCAGACTCTGAGAGTGTTGCCCCGTGATCTGCAAAGCAGTGTTTGCATGTGATCATATTTTCATTATTTCATATATACACGAGCTGCTATGATCAGTTCTTTTGACTAGCTGCAGACCCACTGATCACATGCGTACCTTCTGTTTTGCTTATTATGTAAAAACTAGTAGCAGAAAAATAATAGCAGAATGTGGCAGTTACAGAAACATATAACGAAAACTCGAAAATGAGTCAATTCAGATAATACAAGTCATGCAAACATGTTCATAAGTTGCGAACTCTTTTTAAATCGAGCCAGTGAAACTAACTCGAGTCATATACATTTAAGAATTTTTCACTCAAAAGTCCATTTTTCAAAAGGTCTCCTGAACAATCTTTATGTTTCAGCAGTTGTAACTTGTAAGTCACATGCAATACTATTTTGTTTTACCAGTGGTGGGCCAAATGAAAAACGCAACTAAATTATTACAAAAGGAAATAAAATAGTAAATAATTATGATAATGAGGTAGAATAAATACAAATTTACCTCGATTCAGTGAAGACTTTTGTTCATGTCTGCACAGTTGCATGGCTTGGAAGAACTCATCCTATTTAAGCTCCAAATATCTCCTCCGTTGTCTGCAGAAACAATATTTTTTTCTTTCAAAATGAGTCCTTTTACCTTCAAAAGCCTCACATTAGTACTTCTAGTGTCCTTATTGATCTGGTCTGCGACGTTCGGGACTTGCAATGCTAGAAGAGGCAAGCACTGGAGGCAGAGCAGAAGATTTAGAACTTCAATGTACAAGAAAAAAGAAAAAAATCATGGCAGCAATCATCAACACAACCATGGCAGCAGATCAAAACCGAAAATTTCACCTCCTGCGACTCCAGGGCCTCCAAAGACCGGTCACAATTCAGCTGTCATATTTGATGTATTACATTTTGGTGCCAAAGGGGATGGGAAAACAGATGACACAAAGGTAAAGCCTAAGTCTTTTTCAAATTTGTTCTGCAAATGCAGTTTTAAGTTTTATGCTTACAGTTGGCAAATATGCATGCTATCCCCCAATTCCACTCTTAGTGAAGGCAAAGTGTTCATGAGTACTTAAAGTTTCTCTTATTTATCATTCCCCAATTAAGCAGAACTTAAGGCTGGCCTCGGTAATTTGAGGAGTACCATGTTTATAATGTATTTAGAGAACAATTCACAATAATGTCTTAGTGTGCAGCAGAACAATTATGATTTAGTCACTAAATAAAGCTAAAGAATACAAGAATTACAGAGCGAAACTTACAGTAATGTCTCTCATTCCAAATGACAGGCATTTCAAGCTGCATGGGCTGCTGCTTGTAAAGTTGAGGCTTCCACCATCATTATCCCATCTAAGTACGAGTTCCTTGTGGGGCCCATCTCATTCTCTGGTCCTTATTGTCAACATAACATTGTTTTCCAGGTAGACAATGATACTCTTCTTCTGAAAATATCTCATTAGTCACTTAACAAGTAAATAGAATAGCAGTAATATGTACTTGTACCTTTTCATCCAAAAACAAGCTGCTAACATGGAGTAGCTGATGCTACTCTGCACTCTAATCCAACTTCAGTAAACACCTTCTCTGCCTAAAGTATCGACTTCGTGATTGGCCTTGTATACATTCTCATTGTATTTACATATTTCATCATGGAAAGGGCTGTCAACTAGCACCTAGCAGTTTAGTATGCTAAAATTGTGTATTTTTACAGCTTGATGGTACAATATTAGCTCCAACAAACTTCAAGCCTTTTGGCTCTGGTCTTTATCAATGGCTTGAATTTACGAAACTAGTAGGAATCACAGTTCAGGGGAAGGGCTTTATTGATGGCAGAGGAGCGATTTGGTGGCAAGACTACTCATCAAATGATCCTCTAGATGGCGAAGTTGAACTAATTGTTCCATTGAACAACTCAGTTGCAGAGAATCTACAAACTCCTGTAACTACTTACCTGATCTTTCATAAAAAATTATCTAAAATCTACGAGCCATTTGATATATATTGCTCCCATATAATTTGTGACAGGTAAGCAGCTCACTTGTTGGGAAGATGCCAAACATCAAGCCAACTGTAAGGACTGCTCCAGCCTATTCGTAGTGCAGTTTTTTGAAAGTTAAACCTTGTCAATAAACCTAACAGATCCTTCTGCTGCACAGGCACTGAGGTTTTACGGGAGTTTTAATGTGACAGTCACTGGAATAACAATTCGAAACAGCCCCCAGTGCCATCTCAAGTTTGACAATTGTGTGGGAGTTTCAGTGTACAGCATGAACGTTTTGTCTCCAGCAGATAGCCCTAATACTGATGGAATTCACTTACAGAACTCAAGAGAAGTGGTAATCCACAATACAAACCTTGCTTGCGGTAAGGCACAACTGTTGTTTTGTCTGTGTAACACCTCATTCGATGTCAAATTATAGTATGATAGGCGTCAATAAGCAAATTTCAGTGTGATTAGTACGTATATAAGGATCAACTCTGCGACATATTACAGTAAAATAAGTAATTTTAACAAATCCCCCAGATATCATCAATACTGTCATTCTTAATCTACAACTTACCAGAATCTTGTGTCACTTGCCAAGGTTAAAGTTTCAGCCATATTCATCTCTTAGCAATTCAGGGAACATAGAACTAATCTCATGTGTCACAAACAAATAATGTGCTTGCGCATGGAGACTACGATAAGCACGTATTATGATACCTTTTATTGTGTGTGCAGGAGATGACTGTATCTCAATACAGACTGGATGTTCAAATGTATATATTCACAATGTCAATTGCGGACCAGGACATGGGATCAGCATAGGAGGGTTAGGAAAAGATAACACAAAAGCATGTGTGGCAAACATTACTGTTAGAGACGTCAACATGCATAACACAATGAATGGTGTAAGAATAAAGACCTGGCAGGTATGAATGTAAACCCTTTACAGTTTATCTAAATATTATGAAAATAGCACATAATTTTTAGATCCTTCATGTACAAATTGCCTCATTTTTGAATGACAAGCAATTTAGCTAACTCGGCTACTATACAGGGTGGTTCGGGTTCTGTGCAAGGAGTATTATTCTCAAATATTCAAGTTTCCGAAGTCCAAGTTCCAATCATAATTGACCAATTCTACTGCGACAAAAGCAAGTGCAAGAACCAAACAACTGCTGTGGCTTTATCAGGAATCACATATGAAAGGATAAGAGGAACATATACAGTAAAACCTGTGCACTTTGCCTGCAGTGACAGCCTTCCGTGTACAGAGGTTACCTTAAACACCATAGAACTAAAACCTCTGCAAGAACGCTACCACATGTATGATCCGTTCTGCTGGCGTACATTTGGAGAATTGTACTCCGAGACAGTACCTCCAATAGATTGCTTAAAGAACGGCAAGCCACTGAAAAACCAGATTCAGACTTATCATGATGTCTGTTAAATCTTCACTACTATAGAATATATATGGTCTTTTTTTCCTTGCTAGGTAGTAAACATATAAACACAGTAGCCAAGAGACTGATAAGGAGTGTTGCTTGTAAATTGTAAGAGAGCATGTCTGTAACAGTATAGAATTCTACAGTGATGCACGCACACAAACTCCAAGTTTAGGTGTGGTAATATATTTTTCCAATAATCTAGTTATTAAATTTACATAAGTAATACCATTTATGTCTGCCTAGTAATTTTCATGCAGTGGGAAAAAATTGTGATAATGTATGTTTCTCATATCAACCAAAGGTGATGAATTTCAACTAAAGTCTACATGCTTTGCATGTAAGGATGTTTCAGTGACCTGAACTCTAAAAGAATGGTTGGCTGGATATAAAGACTCTGATACTTCAAAAAGGCCGCCGTGTCCGTGTCCGACACGGCCGACACGGCGACTCGGCTGAGTACGTGTCCGACTCGCCGTGTGGCGTGTCAGCACATGACACGCGGCCGACACACGGCCGACACGCGGCCGACACACGGCCGACACGCGGCCGACACACGGCCGACACGCGGCCGACACGGCCCTTTAAAAAAACCCTAACCCATATGTTTTTTTTAAGTCAGCCCAGCCCATATCTTATTTAACCTAACCCATCTCTTTTATAATATTGCTCAGCAGTCAGCTCTTTTCATCTTCTATCCGCATATATACACAATCAGATATACGTTTATATACATATCACTACATCTCCTACTTTCTTATATATATATACAGAATATATATATACAAGATGATCATTCAAATGAAAATGCAGAATAGATATGTGTCTCATCATGAAAGAAACTCTATTATTATGAATATAATCCAATATTTAACATATATAAATATTATGTTTTTTTATGATTATTTTTTTTGCCGTGTCCCGTATCCAAGACTCTTTGAGAATTGGAGAATCCCCGTGTCCCGTGTCGACGTATCCGAGTCGGTGCTTCCTAGCTGCAGACACTTGCTCTGCTGAATCAGATATTACTGGCTTACTATTTTTTGGGGGCTATGCACTAATACAAATACGTGGTTCTCAGCTATCTGCGATCAGCGCACATTTTCACCGCTATTTATTAGCCTAAGAACAACAAAAGTAATAACATAACATTTTCAATCTAACATTCTAAGTTACTGACATATAATATTTGCTATACGCCAAAATCCAAACAGCATACAAATATTTTGGACTTAAAACCTCCTTTCACAAACAGTACACACTTACCACCTGCCCTCGATATAACCTTGTTCCAACTTTGTTGGGATATTTCCATAGGAATATTACATATTATATATTTAGAATATATAACTATAAAAAGCTCATATAAAATTCCAAGTCGACTAATCTATGCTACAGACAAGGGGTTATGTTTCTAGAGCTGTTGGAAGTAAGTATAACCAAGGATCCTATAACCAAGTGGTTAGTGAAGAAGAGGCTGAGCTTCACCCTTTCTTTTAGCACACAAATCAGGTACTGTATTTCAATACACTTTTGTTGAATAAATCTAGGCCATGCTACATTTAGTAGAAGGAGAGGAGCACATAGATACACCTGTATAGAATATAGGACCCTAACTCCTTTGGTTTTTCTATTCTAGTCACTCTCTAGATTGTGACAGGCACCAGCACCCATTTCATTTGGTCCACACCAAGGCTGGGGAAAGGGGTATGGGTTATGGACAGGTTATTCCCATATCTCTGCACATAACACACCATTGTACACAGAGATATGGGTACTCTCACTGAAAACCATAGCCTGTAAATTAGAAATATACATTCAACAGGTTGGTGTGAATGATTGACAAAAGAAAAGAGTCTGCACTGACAGGATCATGTCTCCAAAGATGTTAGAGGAGCACATACACATTAAAATCTATGTTAGGTAGTCATTAAGACATCATCTTTACTCTACAACGTATGACTAAGTTCGGTACATCTCACCATACTTAAATGGAAGATATGTTCGCTGTATGTGAAAATAAATTTACTAATTTGCAAGCAATTTCTTGCTGTGTGTCCAGTCTAAGATCTCGAAAGTAGAAAGACAAAATACAGAATTACATAGTATGCAATATCATAATACGTGTAAGCTGCACAACTTTTCTTCACAAAAAAGTCTGAAGGAAGACGATTGTAGTCTAGAAGATACCACGGGAATATAACTAGTGGTGAAGATAAACTTGATGGTCAAATGCTAATTAACCTAAAATATCTATCTTATTTTCCACAAACCAATCAAAAAACAAAATCTTATTATTCTTTCTGAAATTTAGTATTTTGTATTTGCTAATGTGAAGGTGTCAGTGATTATACTTCAAGGATGTGACACTTGTTCGTCTCTCTCCCCCGTTCTCCCTTCATACCATATAATATAAATTCGTATAGTATAGTAAAGATATATCAATATCCATCTTCATCAGATTATAAAATCAGCATATGAACTCTCGGCCGTTTACTCTAGACGATAAGGCTAGATCAATGGTTGGCTGAACAACAAATTTGTGTTCATTCATTTCCAATTCCCTCCACATCCAGCCCAAAAAGGACTTAACACAAAGTTGCTTCATCTAAGAAATAAATAAATAATAATTGACTTGCTATTTAAATCTCATTTGAAGTTCATTTGGTGTGCATTTTACTTCCATTTAAGCCCTATATAAACCCTAAACTGTTCATTGTAGGACCTAGGAACAAAGGCAAGTACGGCGGCAACCTTAGAGTTGTTGGTTTACTTTCCCACACTCCTCCATATAAGCCAACTTTAGCATTTAGTAAGCTTTAAAAAGCTACTTAATGGCTCCAGGAGTACCTGTAGACACCTTTGCTTGTACTAGAAACTTAGCTACTCAGAAAATAGGCTACGAGAAGAGAGCTTACGTGACATTTTTAGCAGGCAATGGTGACTATGTCAAAGGGGTGGTGGGGCTGGCCAAGGGTCTAAGGAAGGCGAAGAGTGCGTACCCTCTGGTGGTGGCAATGTTGCCCGATGTGCCTCAAGAACACCGTGAGTTATTAAGCTCTCAGGGCTGCATCATACAAGAGATTGAGCCCATATATCCACCAGAGAACCAGGTTCAGTTTGCGATGGCTTATTATGTGATCAACTACTCTAAACTCCGTATATGGAATGTAAGCAAATAGTATCGCCTTTGTATCTTAAACCAACTCTTCATGTACACCTTACAAGTTGATTATGTTAACTGGTACTTAATAAACCTTGTATGTGTAATTTCAGTTTGAATATACGAAGATGGTATACCTTGATGCCGACATCCAAGTGTTTGAAAACATCGACCATCTATTTGAGACACCAGATGGGTACTTCTATGCTGTCAAGGATTGCTTCTGTGAGAAGACATGGAGCCACTCCCCCCAGTATTCAGTTGGGTATTGCCAGCAGTGCCCAGAGAAAGTGAAATGGCCTGCTGAGATGGGATGTCCTCCTCCCTTGTACTTTAACGCCGGAATGTTTGTATTTGAGCCTAGTCAGTTGGTTTATGAAAGCCTTCTTCAGAATCTTCTTATCACTGCCCCGACCCCCTTCGCTGAGCAAGTAAGTAATTCATACATATAATATACGTGTGTGTGTGTGTGTGTGGCACTCATGCATGCAAATATGTAAATAGCATCTAAATAAGCATCAATTGAATATCTACATACTTAAGGTGGGACACAAAAGTATACGCAAGTGATTTTGCATATCTAACTATTCTCTTATTCATAGGATTTCTTAAACATGTTCTTCAACCACATGTACAAGCCCATTCCTCTAGCATACAATTTGGTTCTAGCAATGTTGTGGCGTCACCCAGAGAATGTCAAACTAGAAGAAGTGAAAGTCGTGCACTACTGTGCTGCTGTAAGCTCTCTTTTGCGATAAAGTCTTATCTCAATAAAATAAAACTAACCTATAGGTGCTAAAACTTTGACCTGATTGGTTCAACTTGCTATTAAAGGGATCAAAGCCATGGAGGTACACAGGCAAAGAAGCTAACATGGACAGAGAAGACATCAAGATGTTGGTTGCCAAATGGTGGGATATTTACAATGACGAGTCACTGGATTTTAAGGCCGAGAACTCTGCCCAAGAGGGAGAGATCTGCTCAAGATCATCAGTAATGGCTTCCATACAAGAGCGTGCAATTTCTTATGTCCCTGCACAGTTGACTGCTTAAGGACCAGGATAATATAGCTAAAGCTAAGTCTTGAGTGTTAAGTCGGTGTACCTATATTGCTAGTAATTTTTTAAGACTACTCACTAGAACTTCTGCTAAGATATTTGTTTTTGGGCATGAAGCTTCATAAAGTATATACAAGTCTTCAATGACATAATTCATGTACAATTATTGGCAAAGAACTCAATAAACCCTATAATCTATACCAATCGATATCTAGGCATCTAGCTACTGATGAGAATAATAAGAATCTCATCAACCACAGTACCTTAAAGATTCATGTTAGTAATCGTGCTTAAATTTATTTTCTCACTAAAGTGACTTCTTTTCACATACTTCTAGAGTACCAGACCAAGAACTAGGTACATAAATTCTGCAATTGTGAAAATAATACATTGAAGTCAAGGTAATATATGGCAAGAAAATAAATGGTCAAGGTAATATATGGCAAAAAAATTAGAAATTTCCATAATCAGAATAATCTACTGACACGTAATACAAAGAATTAGGATAATATTTTCTGACCAAGAAAAAAAATAAAATATATATTCTTCATTCCTTAGCTTACGATCACTATTGGGAAAATATCATAACACTTGATAAATAATATGCTAAAATACATGCAAAACACCTAATTCAGTCAACCAGTATTCATCATGCATAATTAACAGCAAAGGCGTTTGAGGTTTACATAGGAAGTAGTTATATGTTCTGAGACAATTAATTAGCTAGACTGGCTTAAGGTCAAAAAATTCTGTCTAAAATTTTACAAATTTCACCAACATGGTATTGGATGTTATATGATTTAGGCAAATACCCCCGGCCTACAGGGCTCGAACTGTGTACGAAAAACTTATCCTATATCATATGAGTTGGGGAAAGCAAAAGTAATCAGTCCATCTGTTGTCGAACACTTGACACTCAGACATGTGTCTGGATAATTGGACAATTATTTTAGGTAAAAACGAATATATCCATGTTGGACACTTCCAACCGGATTTGGAACACAAAGGACTTGTCCGCAGTACTAAGTACTAACAAAGAAAACATACAAGAGCTCATAAACCCAAATTGTCCAGCATGAATAAAGCCCAACAAGATCCTCTAATTCAGATTACAAGGCAATGCTTGTCCATGCATTTAGTAACGGTCTTTTGATTGAACAAGGTGAAAAGTCCCTTTTACATAAAACCCAAACGTGGAAGTAAAATTTGATATTTATACAAAACAAATTAGCATTTGAGTAAAATATAAGCCTAAAAGACAGCATAGTCGTGTATACATCCGGTCTTAAGTAAGCACTAAGCAATATATGTCGTAAATCATATGTAAGTTTAGCATTAGGATCAATTCTATTATAAACAAGTAGAAACATGAACCTAGACATCAATGATACAATATACTTGTATAAGCTGAATGTATTTAAGACATTTTACTCCAATTGTAAACAGATATACATACATATAATTTTTGTGTGTGTGTGTGTGTGTGTGAATAGTGATGCTCATAAGCAATTCAAATTTGAAGAAGATTTATCAGTTAAATTATGCTAAATACCAAAACAGAAAAAAAACACAAAGAGCCCAAACTATATATTATGTAAATAGAAACAGATGGGATTCTTGACAATATATAGCTGAATAATGTAAAATGTCATATACAACAAGCTTAACTACCAAAGGAAGATGGCACATGAATATTACCCTTGTATCTTTGTAGCCAAAAGCAACCTTTTATTAGATTGTCTTGAAATTTTTCTTCGCATTGTCCATCTTTCTTTGATGTCAGATAATTCGTCTAACTGGCATTTATCATATATTTTCTCAGATATTACATGCTCAATAGTGTTTTCATTGCTAGAGAATCCTCTAATTCTGGCAGCTTCAGCAAGCAAATCATTTATCAGCATCTCTGTAGTTCTAGTTGTAATTCCTCTGATATACCAGGAAATAGGTGGTGGAGGGACTATTGCCGGCTCGATAATTTGCTCCAAGCTTAACTTTGATCCGATTCTTCCTTTGCCTTTGGTGTATGATACATAATCCTTCACTGTTTCAGGTTTAAGGGGATGACAGAGTTCTGTGTCAAGTAGCAGTGGCTCCATTTTCCAGCAGCCTTCGAATCTTTTCATAAATCCTGCCTTCAATTGCTTGAATTTCATCTGAACCGCACAGGAAATAAGTTTACATAATTGCCATCTCGAATATAATAGCAGATTCTGATTGTTTATCAGCAGCTATGATCAGTTCACAGAATGATAATTTCAGGGCAACTAAATTAGATATCAATGCAGATGCAGCTTATGGTAACTACAATGAATGCATGTCAAGATCCAACCCTTATATCTAGATGATCTGATACTGTGATAGCTAAACTTAAACTTGCACTTATTGTAGCTATAATATAAGACTAGTAAATAACTTGTAACATCCTTATTTCTCCCATCCTATTTGTTAATAGAAGGTAAGAAAGATTTTGATGAAGAAAAGTAGATGGATCAATACTGCCTAGAATCCCTAGATCATTCATTTTTTATCAATCACGTATACAAAACACACACGCAACCTGGTTGTAAAGTTTGTACCGTATAATCTTCCCTGTTTTGATCAACTAATACATGAACTGAGATTGTCCCTGACCACCAAAGAAATCTCCATAAAGCTGCTTGCTCCACTTCAACCACTTGCCTCGTACCTTCATCAACCAAAACTTTTCTGGATATTACTTCCTGCCAGTGAAAAATATATAGACATAAACAACATTCAAATAAACATAGCAAATGTGCTATCAGGTTACTCTTATGTGCAAACTAACAAAAAAATCTGGGTCCGGGTCCCTGACATACGTATGTTACAGCATACTATTAAAGGTTTTCTCCACTGGCCTTGCCCCTTAATTTTTGATGTGTATGCTGGGGGACTACAGTGTCATCCAGCGAAGATATCACTCACTCAGGGGTTTCTTTCATCCGGCGCTTTTTTCTGCTGGATGTATGCTAGTAACATTCGACTGTTCCGGACCAGTTGCCAAAAAATATAGTGATACAGTGATACTTACAGAAGGAAAAGCAAATATTTTTTAATGATTAAAACTTAAGTACCTTTATATTTTTGAACACCCTCTTATTATCAGGATCCGTGACAATGTTAAATAATGCATCAGGTGGCAACCCGACATTTACATCAAGATTCAGATGGCTTAAAGAACCTTTAGGAACAGTGACCTGCGAGAGTGACTTTTCTTAACAAGATGAATTAAGTAAATATTATCCTTTTTCAAACATTTAGCATTCACGAATCAAACAGATATACAGATCAAATACATGCTATCCTGAACTATCTATTACGATAAGCTGAAAACTCACATGCCGGCTTGAAAGTTCAGTAAAGTCTTTATTTCATGCCAAAAGTTCAAAGTGCTTGAATCACATAAACCGTAAGTTTTTGCCTACCTTGATATCAGGGGGTTGTTGAATCCAGAAAGGATTTTCTTTCCAGGCACGAAGTTGTTCTTCTAGACTAACATCTACTATAGACGATGAAGCTTTGTGCTTCCTTGTCAAGGTTCCCGAAATTCCATCCTCTTCTTTATTCGACCTTGTGAATTGCGACTACAATACCACAAGAAAATGTTACTGCCATTCCACTCAAAATCATATCAACACCTGTTGTTACCAAATATTGCTCACCTTTAGTCTTCTACTAAGCTGTTCAGGAAGCTGAACCAAGAAGCTACACATGGCCGGAATATTCACACCTGAATCTTCCTTCTCGCCATTCTTCTTCGAATTTAAGCTACTCAAAATTTCTTTCATCTTATCCATAACATCCAACATTTGTTGCCAATGTCAATCAAATGGCACTTGTCATCAACACCTTCCTTTCAGCCACAACTCCTAATTCAAGAATTTCTTTCAATACAAACATTCAATTACATAAATTGAAACTTACTATCTGGGTCACACAGACTATAGATACCTCGAACCCCCCAACCAAAATCTCTTTCATCTGACCATAACATCCAACTTTTGTTGCCAATGCTAATCAAAGGTTACTTATTATTTATACTTTTCTTTCAGCCACAAATCCTAACTGAAGAATTTCTATCAATACAAACATTCAATTACATTAAAAATCGAAACTTTTTATCTGGGTCACACACACTCAAGATACATAGAAACCCCAACTAATAATTATGTGAAAAATCAAGAAATGACAGATAAAAGCATGGTTCTTGAATTAGCAAACACACAAATAACATGAACAAAATTATTAATTATACAAAGATAAAGAAAAAGAAGAGGTATTGAAAGAGTTGTGATACCAATACAGACAAGAGTTCTGGTCAGCAAGATTTAAGAGTTGAAGAAGTCTGAGATGGCCCAGTTCAAAGATTCAGTCACCAGGGTGTTTGATTCTAATTCACTCATCTATTCTTGTTTATTTATTACAGAATATAGGAAGTTTAGAACAAGTAAATGGGAGATATTCACTATCTTTTTCTTTAATCATATTTTCGTTTAAGAGAAATTAGAAGATTCTTGATTATCATTAAAAAGATTCTTGATTATCACCGCTTAAATAAAATAGAAAAAATTGAATAATACAGAGTACTCTCTTCTCTGGTCAATTTTTACTGGCAAAGGGGTGTGATTCAATAATTATTTATTTATTTTTAAATTGATAAAACTGATTTTTGTGTTGTAAAATTTATTATTTTTAAAAGATATTGAGAGTGCAAGAGAAAAGTGTAAATAAATAAATGATGGAGGGAATAGTATTTTTTTATTTTTTTTATTGTGTACTTGATTAATGTTTTACATCCCTCAAAGAGCATTTCAATCAAATTCATCGATCTGTTACTCCATCTTTGACTTTTTACACGTAACTTTAAGTGCTTGACCACATAGCAAGTATTAATATTTTTGTAATTTTTTTTTCTAAATAAAAATATAATATTTATATTTTTATTCAGGAAAAGAAAATTACAAAAATATTAACATGTCTTATGTGGTCAAAGCACCTAAAGTTAAGTGTAAAAAATCGAACGACTTATATTATGGATCAGAAGTAGTAGTTAATTAGCATGAACACTAATGAACAATTTGTTAATTGAAAACTATAAATATATATATATCAAAATCATAAAACTGTTTCATTATTAAATACTCAGACTACACTCGCCCATTTGACCAATTTTTGACCTATTATATCAAAATCAAAATATTTGTAAGTTACAATATAAAATAACTAGTGAATAAAGCCGCGCTTCGCGGCGGCGTTATGATTTTTTTATAATTTTGATACAAATTAATATTATAATTGTATAAAAGTTATTTTGAGTCATGTTCCCGTTAAACATATCATTAATAAAGAAAATATTACAATAATTATAAAAATTTGTTTAAGTGACCCTCTTGTCAAACACAATACTAATAAAAAAAATAGTTTGCACCGCCCTCCCATCAAAGATAATATTAATCAATAATTATTATAATTATGATAAAATTAAATATAATAATATGATAAAAATAGTTTGAGCTGCTCTCTTGTCAAACACAATACTAATAACAAATAGTTATAGCATAGATATTAGTTTGAGTCGCCCTACCCCTACCGTCAAACATAATACTAATAAAAATTATTATAATTACGATATGATAAAGTTAAAGATTATAATTGGATAAAAATTATTTTCAGTTGTGGTCCCGTTTTAATAAAAAAATAATATTATAACTTAGATAAAAAATTATTTTAACCGCTTCTCCGTCAAACATAATACTAATAGAAAATATATTATTATTTAGATAAAAATTAATTTGGGCCGCCCTCCCCTCAAATACAATACTAATCAAGAATCATTTACATTATAATAAAATTATAATTATAATCGGATAAATATATCCAATTTCATAGATTTTAGCTACTATAGTTTTTTTAAGATTTCTATTTTTTAATTGTTTAGAATTATCTCTCTTTTCTTTTAAGATTCCTATTTCTTACTCCCTCCGTCCCAGTTAATTGTATACAGTTTCCTTTTTTAAACGTCCTATCAATTCTATACATTCCCAAAATAGCAACATTTTATAATATAAAACACTATTACACCCACTATCTTTTTCCACCATCTTCATTCTATAATAATAAAAACACTATTACACCCACTACTTTCCTCCACTATCTCAAATCTATTATTAAAAATAAGTGGGACCCACCACTTCACCATCTTTCCATCTAACTTTACTCATTTCTTACACTTTTTCTTGATCTCCGTGTCCAATCCCAATGTATATTATTCATTGGGACGGAAGGAGTACAAACTTAGAATTTCATAGATTTTAGCTATTATATTTTTGTTAAAATTCCTATTCCTTAACTACTTAAAATTATATCTCTTTTGCGATTATTGTATTTTAGCCACTTTACTTATTTTCTCTCTAAAAAATAGAAAAATTAAATGGAGAGTCTATAGAGACGCCACCTAAAGCCAAGGTTCGCGGCGTCGTTATAAATTTTGATATGAATTAATATCATAATAATATAAAAATTTGAGTCATCTTCCCGTTAAACATATTACCAATAAAAATTATTATAATTAGTATAGAAATTTGTTTAAGTGGCCATCTTGTCAAACACAATACTAATAGTAAAATTAGTTTGAACCGGCCTATCGTGAAAGACAATATTAATCCATAATTATTATTTTTATGATAAAATTAAATACTATAATTTAGATCAAAATTAGTTTGAGCCGCTTTCTTGTCAAAAACAATACTAATAACAAAATATTATAATTTAGATATTAGTTTGAGTCGCCTTACTGTCAAACACAATACTAATAAAAATTATTCAAATTATGATAAAATTAAAGATTATAATTGGATAAAAATTATTTTGAACCATGGTACCGTTTTAACAAAAAAAAATATTATAACATAGATAAAAATTATATTAGCCACTTTCCCGTCAAACATAATACTAATAGAAAAATTATTATTATTTAGATAAAAATTAGTTTGGGCTGCCTCTCGTGCCCACGTCAAACACAATACTAATCAAGAATCATTTACATTATTATAAAATCAATATATGATTCCTATTTTATATATCTTATTTTTTTTGTTAATTATTTTTATTTTATGATTCCTATTTATTGGTTAAAATTTATTATTCTTTTATGGTTCCAATTTTTTTGCTATTAGTTTTTTTAATGATTAATATCTTGACAATCCATTATTTTTTATACGAAATTTTAAAAAAATTATAAGACTAAATTGAAAATAAAAATTGTATGTATTACCCTACAAATGCTAAATATAAATTGTATCTTATCTATGATTGTTAGTTTAAATAAATATTAGTTTAAATAAATATAATCATACTCTTTTTAAAATTCATAAATAAGAAAAGAATTGCATTGCCTTTAGAATCCAAAGCGAAAAGAATTGCAATAACTTTTGAAATCCTTGAACCTGATTTTTTAAACATAATCCTATTTCTTTTAGGATTACTAAATAAGAAAAGAATTGTATCATCTTAGAATTCAATAAGAAATACTAAATAAAAAGAAAAAAATTGTATTATCTTTAGAATTCAATAAGAAAAGAGTTGTATTACTTTTAGAATTCTTAAACCTGATTTTTTGAATTATAATTATAGCCGTGCTTCGCGGTGGCGTTATAAATTTTGTATAAATTTTTATATGAATTAATATTATAATAACATAAAAATTATTTTGAGTCATCTTCCGGTTAAACATATCACTAATAAAAAATATATAATAATTAGTATAAAAATTTATTAAAGTGGTCATCCAGTCAAACACAATACTAATAACAAAATTAGTTCGAATCGCTCTCCCGTCAAAGACAATATTAATCCATAATTAATATTTTTACGATAAAATTAAATATTATAATTTAGATCAAAATTAGTTTGAGCCGCTCTCTTGTCAAACACAATACTAATAACAAAACATTATAATTTGAATATTAGTTTGAGTCGCCTTACTGTCAAGTACAAACTTAGAATTTCATAGATTTTAGCTATTATATTTTTGTTAAAATTCCTATTCCTTAACTACTTAAAATTATATCTCTTTTGCGATTATTGTATTTTAGCCACTTTACTTATTTTCTCTCTAAAAAATAGAAAAATTAAATGGAGAGTCTATAGAGACGCCACCTAAAGCCAAGGTTCGCGGCGTCGTTATAAATTTTGATATGAATTAATATCATAATAATATAAAAATTTGAGTCATCTTCCCGTTAAACATATTACCAATAAAAATTATTATAATTAGTATAGAAATTTGTTTAAGTGGCCATCTTGTCAAACACAATACTAATAGTAAAATTAGTTTGAACCGGCCTATCGTGAAAGACAATATTAATCCATAATTATTATTTTTATGATAAAATTAAATACTATAATTTAGATCAAAATTAGTTTGAGCCGCTTTCTTGTCAAAAACAATACTAATAACAAAATATTATAATTTAGATATTAGTTTGAGTCGCCTTACTGTCAAACACAATACTAATAAAAATTATTCAAATTATGATAAAATTAAAGATTATAATTGGATAAAAATTATTTTGAACCATGGTACCGTTTTAACAAAAAAAAATATTATAACATAGATAAAAATTATATTAGCCACTTTCCCGTCAAACATAATACTAATAGAAAAATTATTATTATTTAGATAAAAATTAGTTTGGGCTGCCTCTCGTGCCCACGTCAAACACAATACTAATCAAGAATCATTTACATTATTATAAAATCAATATATGATTCCTATTTTATATATCTTATTTTTTTTGTTAATTATTTTTATTTTATGATTCCTATTTATTGGTTAAAATTTATTATTCTTTTATGGTTCCAATTTTTTTGCTATTAGTTTTTTTAATGATTAATATCTTGACAATCCATTATTTTTTATACGAAATTTTAAAAAAATTATAAGACTAAATTGAAAATAAAAATTGTATGTATTACCCTACAAATGCTAAATATAAATTGTATCTTATCTATGATTGTTAGTTTAAATAAATATTAGTTTAAATAAATATAATCATACTCTTTTTAAAATTCATAAATAAGAAAAGAATTGCATTGCCTTTAGAATCCAAAGCGAAAAGAATTGCAATAACTTTTGAAATCCTTGAACCTGATTTTTTAAACATAATCCTATTTCTTTTAGGATTACTAAATAAGAAAAGAATTGTATCATCTTAGAATTCAATAAGAAATACTAAATAAAAAGAAAAAAATTGTATTATCTTTAGAATTCAATAAGAAAAGAGTTGTATTACTTTTAGAATTCTTAAACCTGATTTTTTGAATTATAATTATAGCCGTGCTTCGCGGTGGCGTTATAAATTTTGTATAAATTTTTATATGAATTAATATTATAATAACATAAAAATTATTTTGAGTCATCTTCCGGTTAAACATATCACTAATAAAAAATATATAATAATTAGTATAAAAATTTATTAAAGTGGTCATCCAGTCAAACACAATACTAATAACAAAATTAGTTCGAATCGCTCTCCCGTCAAAGACAATATTAATCCATAATTAATATTTTTACGATAAAATTAAATATTATAATTTAGATCAAAATTAGTTTGAGCCGCTCTCTTGTCAAACACAATACTAATAACAAAACATTATAATTTGAATATTAGTTTGAGTCGCCTTACTGTCAAACACAATACTAATAAAAATTATTCTAATTATGATGAAATTAAAGATTATAATTGGATAAAATTTATTTTGAATCGTCCTCCGGTTTTAACAAAAAAAATATTATAACATAGATAAAAAATTATTTTAGCCACTTTTCCGTCAAACACAATACTAATAGAAAAATTATTATTATTTAGATAAAAATTAGTTTGGGCCGCCTCCCGTTCCCGTCAAACACAATACTAATCAACAATCATTTACATTATCACAAAAACAATATATAATTCCTATTTTATTTTATTCATTAGTTTCATTTTATGATTACTATTTATTAATTAAAAATTATTATTCTTTTATGGTTCTAATTTTTTTGCTATTAGTTTTTTTTAATTATTATTATCATTGCAATCATTTATTTTCTATTTGAAATTTAACAAAATAATAAGACCAAATTGAAACTAAAACTGTACGTATTACCTTACAAATCTTAAATATAAATTATATTTTATCTATGATCGTTAGTTTAATAAATATAAAAATTATTCTAATTATGATAAATTAAATATTATAATTAGATAAAAATTATTTTGAACCGTGGTCCCGTTTTAACAAAAAAAATATTATAACATAGATAAAAAATTATTTTAGCGGCTTTCACTTCAAACATAATACTAATAGAAAAATTATTATTATTTTGATAATAATTAGTTTGGGCCGCCTCCCGTGCCCGTCAAATACAATACTAATCAAGAATCATTTACATTATTATAAAATCAATATATGATTCCTATTTTATATATCCTATTTTATTTTATTAATTATCTTTATTTTATTATTTCTATTTATTAGTTAAAATTTATTATTTTTTTATGGTTCTAATTTTTTGCTATTAGTTTTTTAATGATTATTATCTTTACAATCCTTTAATTCTACTCGAAATTTAAGAAAATTATAAGATTAAATCAAAAATAAAAATTGTATGTATTACTTTCCAAGTATTAAATATAAATTGTATTTTATCTTTGATTGTTAATTTAAATAAATATAATCCTATTCCTTTTAGGATTCCTAAATAAGAAAAGAATTGTATTACCTTTAGAATCCAAAAAAAAGAAAGAATTGTATTATCTTTTGGAATCTTTGAACTTGATTTTTTTAAATTATAATTATATTTTCAATCCAAAATTTAAGAAATTATAAGAAAAAAATTTTATTACTCGAAATTCAATAAAATTATAAGACTGAATCAAATTATTGTTGAAACCGGTCGTAAGTCCATGCATACTATTTGAATGAGGTTGCGAAGATCTCAAAGATGTTTTCATGATTGAGATGTTATCTTCTTAGTCACGATGGAACGACGTGAGTTTAGTGCTACGAACATGTTTAGACAATTAATAAAATAAGATTATAAATTTTATAACTTTTGAAAATAAGAATTGTATTTTTTAATTATATTTGTTCAATAATTGTTATTTTGAATAAATATAATTCTACTATTTTATGATTTCTAAATAGTTAAAAGAATTGTACTATCTTTGCAATCATTTTATCTATATAATATTTGAACATGATTTTTATATTATAATTCTATTTTCTATTCAAAATTTAAAAAAATTATAAGACCGAATCAAACAATTCTAGAGACATCACGTCACCGCCCTACATCCTCTATTAAAATTGCGGTAGCATTAAGGTACATGAGTTTTTGTAACATGTACGATGATCTATTTAGTGGATTACTTATAATAAGAACGGTACTTCTTTAGTAATTTGTATATTAATTTACAAACAAATAATTAGGAAAATTAAATGGAGGGTTTCTAGATTTTTTTAGAATTGTAATTTTTTAATAATTTCTATATTAATATATAATTAACAATAAGAAACGTATTACGTTTAGAACTCTATTTATAGAATCTAGAGTATTACCTTTAGAATTTAATAAGAAAAGAGTCATATTACCTTTAGAATTGTTGAACCTGATTTTCTGAATTATAAATATATTTACTCTCCGAAATTTAAGAAAAATCAGAAGACCGAATCGAACAATTCTAGAGACGCCCGCATCCTCCTTTATATATATATTGATTGATGATTGATTAATTATATAAACTATAACATGAAATATTGCATAATTAATTATATAATCAAGGGCATGCATAACTGGATCCTATATTCATAACTGGATCCTATATTCATAAGAAGTTACCATAAAATAATTATATTATATAAACTATTTTAAAAAAATATTGCATAATTAATTATATAATCAAGAGCATGCATAACTGGATCCTATGGATCCTATATTCATAATCCCGATTATTTAAAAAGATTTTCAATTCTGAATCAAATTATCTATTTTCGAAGTTATTTTCTGATCAAACTCGAATTTTACTTCTCGGCATATTGATGTCCTCCATGTTGTGCTAGCCAGAGATCTTGTGTTATGCTTCATGGTGCTGCAGCAGAACCCTTTACAGATGAAGCAGCAGCTGGAGGAATCGAGGCAAAGTTACTCGTTCTCAAAGTTATGGTTGTGATCAATTCTGGCCTGTTGAACAATTTTTTTTCTTCCAGTATTCTTACTTTACAAAGCCTTTCTTTTAAGTGACCAATTCTCCAAAATTTCGGACCCGAGCCTTCCATAAACCTGAACTTTGATACCACGTTAAATGAGTAATTCTCCCAAAATCTCAAGCTATTGAGAGAGGGCTTATCAAAATCATATTATATTTTAACACTTTCAACTAGTTCAGTTATCAAAATATTGGGTATCCAGCAAAATTATATACAAAAATTATTCACTTTAATCGACAATCACAAACATTAATCATGCTGATTGGAAAAAAAAAATTGTAACAAAAATTGATAAGCCTAAGAGTAGAATGCATATCAGATGCTTTTTCCATCCAGCGCCTCTAGCAGACCTCTCTGTTCTTGTTTTTTCACAACGAATTGCCTCGTGTTCTTCAGAATCAGTACTTTCCGCGGCATCTTCAGCAAATCTGACATCCTTAGATCACCCATTATGAGCTATCTCACCTTCTGAACTGAATTCAGAACTTCAGAACTTCAAACTCTCTTCAAATCCACCTCCTTCATAAGGCTTCGAATATTTAATTACCATACTTTTCTTCCATAAACTTCCTAAAATAACGCGAATTAACTTTTGCACTTGAAAGCCTCTTGTCATATCCATGTACCATCTCGGCCTTATTTTTCTTCCCACTTCCCTTGACGTCTTTGGCAGAACTCATAAACTGTCTTTCGGCTTCAAATTCAGAATCAATCCTCTTACCATCTAGTCGCGATTCCAAGTCTCTTCTAGAAGTACTACTTTTCCTGATACCTTCACTCTGTTTGCTCTTCGAATCATCGTTGGAATAATTTTTTTTCTTGTAGCAGTAGTAATACCAGAGCAACCAAACCAAAGCACCCAAGGCTAATACAAGAATGACCGCCAGTATTGCCACCGCGTAAGCACCGGCATGCGATTTTTCGGAAGATTCAGGCATTGATAATGCTAAATCTGCAGGTGATTCAGCCATCAGGATTCAGGAGTCAGGACTCAGGACAGGTTGCATTGATGCACAAATAGACTGGGGATTGGGCAATGGCTTTTGTCTGAATTTGCATTGTTATGTTCTATTTATAGAGCCAAAAAATAATTAAATTAGCTAAATCAAATAAGAATTAATATACCACGTGAAGGAAGATAATTAAAAAAAATTGAAAATATTTCCATACACCAGAGTTACTTGCTCACAAAGTATAAAGATAACTGAAAAAACAAATTTTGGAAATATTTCCATACACCAGAATTACTTGCTCACAAAGTATAATAAATCTTCGAATCCCAGTTGAATTTTATTATCTTCATTCAATTAGCTAAATCCAACTGCTAATCAAATCCTATTATATCCTCTATAAATAGATGATCAGCCTCTCTTTCTTGTCTGAAAAACTCGTTCTTACATTATATCATTGAAAATCTTCTCTGTCAATTTGTTGCCACCAAAAATCATGAACGAACCATCAGAAGATCACCGTAAGTTTTTCCCTACACTCCCTCCTCCTCCACCTCCTCCTTCTGACATGTTCACCGTCCCGCCACCTCGAGAAAAATCAGACTCCAATGGATCAGTTGTCGTAGTTCTGGTGGTTATCGTCGTAGCTGTTGTTTTATTATTCTGTTGGGTGTTATACAAATTATCTTTACACGAAAAGAAGAAACGAGAGGACTCGAAGAAAAATAATGTCTGTAAAGTTGAGGCATTTCATAATGAACTTAAGAAATCGCGGTCTGGTAAAATTGCAGATGTACCTGTGTATGGACCTGACAGGAGAGCTGGAAAATATAGCGGAAGATTTTTGGAAGCGAGGTACAATGAAGAGATCAGTTATGCTTATGAGGGAGACGTGGAATCTGGATTGGACAACGTAGATTCAAGTCCAGGAGAGGAGTTCTTTAAGAATAAACCTAAGAAGTTAGCGAATGCTGCTAAAGATGACGCGAAAAGTAATGCTAAGAAAGGAGAACAAGACATGTCTACAGGTTCGAAAAGTGAGAGTGCTCATAATGGGCAGTCTAAGGAAGTGGAATCAGTTGAAGATGATGCGAACAGTAATGCTCCTGACAGAAACTTGAAAGCTGGAGGTTTCGAAGAGGGACCTTCAAGATCAAAAGATGAGATGACTCGGAACGCGAGAGCTACTAAGAAAGGGAAGCGCTAGAGCTGCAGAACAGCAGAACAGAACAAGTATCTTGTATCAGTTTAGGCCTGTGTGCATTCTATTGTTAGGTTTATCAAGGTTTGTTTCGATTTTTTCATATTTACATGACTAATGTAAGAGATTCTCAAATCATCAAATGCAACCAAAATTTACAATGATAACTGTATGCTGCACAACTCCTCTCTTGCAATCAAAAATTGACAATGATCCCTGCAGTATACCATACAATCACCACTCGACTCGCCACACCAAATTGAGTTAAGTTTTAAACATAGCAGTATAAAATAAGAATACCAGGAGATCTCTGTCGTGATACTGTGAAGAAGGTTCAGTATCTGTATAGAGCTATATAAAAAGGCTTCAGTGACACAATAGATGAATCTAAAGGGATAGGCAAATTTTAGAAGGCAGATCTATGTAGCAATGTCAATGCAGCTACCCAAAAGAATTAACGACAAAAAAACGCAACGCTCAATGTGTAATATTCTGATCTGTGAGATTCATGGATGACGCATATAGAGAATAGGGTTGTCGAATACAGAAATACACGAAGAACTATAAATACCAAACATAAACCTTGTAACTTAAGTAATAGTACAGGGTTTTGTGATAACCAAACATAACCATTATAACTTAGGTAATATAGTACATGCTTTTGTTATGCAAACAAATCATGTATCAAATCTCAATAACTCACAAGCATTTATTATGGATAAAGTAAGAAGGCAAGGTAAAGATATGACAGGATGGGAAACAAACTTTTAAGCTTTGAAGCAAACATCTCCATCACAAACCCATCCTTCTTTGGACTTCTCTTCATTCTTGATATCATCCTCCTCGGCTTTAGCAGCAGCAGCATCCATGTTGTCCTTGTCTTCTTCCAAAGCACATTTTGGATGAAGATCAAAGTTGCATTCTTCACAGTTGAATGCCCAAATATGTCCTTCCTCGTTGCACTTATCACAAACGTAAATCCGTGAACGGGTGAGAACCAGCTCATGTTCGTCGTGAAGTTTATGCTTCACCTTCTCAGGCCACCCCTTTGCCATCTCATCGTGCTCTGCCTCAATTTCTTTTAACCGCTGCTCTGTGAAGGGATAAGCTTCAGCGCCATGAAGCATAACAAGGTCCCTAGCTTCTGTTGTGACGGTTTTCCCGGATGGCCCCAGTGCCACTAACTTGGGAATGCCACGGACCTTAAACAGACCACTTAATGATGCCTTCCTTGTGTCACCAAATGGAAGTGCCAACCATGGCATTCCAGAAAAGTACTCGTCAAAGGAAGTTTGATCTCTGTCACTGGAGATGAAGATTAATTCAAAGGCAGCATCCTTTGACTTTATCTTGTGGTACACTTCAATAAGTTTTGGTGTGAAAGCACGACATGGAGGACACCAGTGCGCAGAGAAATAGAGTAGGATATTTTTCCCAACAAGATCAGACACAGGAACCTGCAAGAGGAAATTTCAATAGTAATTTAAATATAGCTTTCTTCTCGAAAAGTTACATTATTTAAAAAAACTTGGCAAAGATATGTTATAGCTTTCGGCTCCCCATTTTTTCTTCCTTGGACTGAAATGGTGACTAGGAAGTCTGTGCATCACCAATTTTTTTAAAGTTCAGTATGCAACATCTACAGCTTATACCAAACAACAAATATATTCATAGTATAGAAAGTATAAACAGAAAATGGATAAATTTTATGAAACTCACCTTGACTCCATCTTTTGCGATTACGAAATCTTGCGCTCCTGAAACCAGAATAGACTCCAATGTTTGCTTTTCTTGCTTAGCCTTCTCTATCTCATCAAGCTCAAGAAACCTCTTAGGGGTAAAAGGGTATGCCAAGATCCCATGTTCTTCGATCGCCTCAGCCACATTTGGATGGAGAGTCTTCCCATCTGGCCCTAAGATGACAAGAGTGGGTAAGGTTGAAAGCTCGAAGTACCTAATCAGTTTCTCACAGCTTTTGTCCTTGAAAGGCAAGGAAAGCCAAGGGGCACCTTGCAGCCCTTCTTTAAATGATTCTTCATCATCATCAAGAGAGATAGTCACAATTTCAAAGCTCTCCCCTTTCTCTTTCAGTTCTTTATAAACTTGGACAAGCTTTTCAGTGAAGACAGCAGAGACCCTGTATGATGCCAATGAGAAATAGAGACCTATAGTTTTCCCTTCAAGCTCAGCAATAGGTACCTATAGTTTTTTCAAGATGAAACAAGATATAAAATCAATTTGGTTAGCAAGAATTACGTTAATTGAAGCTTGCAAGCATGTAAGAACTCTAAGCATTTTAACTCACTGTATTTCCATCAGCTGAAAGAACAAAGTCCCGAGACCGTGAAACTAAAAGGGAACTCAAGGATTGGTTCCTCTTAGCTTCTTCTTCCTGCTCCTTGAGTTCTTTCAGATGCTGTGAGGTAAAAGGGTACCCTTCGGCTCCATAATCACCAATAATCGAAACCCCTTCATCGCTCAAAAGTTTCCCACACTCGTCTAGTAAAACAAGGTGTGGAATCCCGTTCACCTTAAATAAGTCGTTTAACTTAGCACGAGTGTCAGAATCCGAAAAGGGAACAGCAACCCAAGGCATCTTGGAGAAATACTCGTTAAATGACTGATCATCTTCATCAGCTGAAACAAATACAACCTCGAACCCTCCCTTTGCAGATACCTCATTGTACACATCAACCAACTTCGGAGTGAAACGCTGACATGGACCACACCACGATGCTGAGAAGTATAAACCAACTGTCTTCCCTTTCAACCCATCGACTTTAACCTAAAATCACAGAAGCAATTGTCAACTCCTAAATTTATACTTTCTGCTCTTAAATTAAAATCCCACCAATCCTTCTATCAAATTTCACTACACGGACTACAAAATGTCATCAACATACTCTATTAACTAGAGGACTCCAATTCCAGCATATATGATATAACTCTATCAATTTATCATAATAATCATATTAATAACAGTAATCACAGACTCTGACACCTCAAACGAAATACTCAAATACATAGCATCTCTAAATTACAAGCACCGCGACAACTACACGAAGGCAAAAACAGATTATACTCCCTCAACTCACCTATGCATTCAGTCCTCAACTCACCTAAATCTCATCACACTACATCAGTTTCAGAGCAGGGCAAGGGCAGCAAAAAGCAATTACAAGTGTGAATAATCCTAAAAAATGGAACACGAAGCAGAATCCAATAAAGTACAGTAAAGTACTATATAGCTGGTACCAATTCAGGGGGCGTCCGGATGATACATGGGAATGAAGGATAGGGGAATAAGTATCTCAAGGAGTGTGGAAGGAATGATTTACCATCAAGTCGGAATAGGATTCTCATTCCATACCACAAAATGCCTAATCCAAACACCAACACATGAATTTGAGATTCCGATACCCGTTAACTGGACTCATTAACCATGAACCAAACGCCTTCTCAGTTTCATAAATGTATCCGCACTTCTAAATTCTAATCACCCTCAGCAACATCAGAATGATCTTAGCTTTATAATCAAATTAACACTACACCTTAATATTACCATAATAATCATATTAACCCAATTATTAAAAAAATAAAGTTAAAATTCACCCTACATTAATATATTAACATCTCAAACCTTCAACAAATTGATCATACCATTTTAAAAAAATCCATAACTAAAAAATTTTAATCACAAATTATTTATTTTTTAACAGAATCTCTGAGATAAGCCAGAATCGAACACCGAACCAGGGCTGTTACAGAATTAAACACATAGATACTTTAAAAATAGAAAAAAATGTAAATAAACAGATAATCACGAATAAACATGTATGTAATTCTGTAATAAAACCAAACATCTTAGATTAAGTAAGATCAAGTTACCTGATCACCGGAGTTTCGGACGAGGTAATCTCTTGTCGGAGAAGACAGGAGAGACAGAACATCGTGCGAGTCGGAGGCTTCTAGAACCTCGTTAGATGCCGCCATTTTGTTTTAATTTTTGCAGTGAAAAGAATTAATTGGAATGATTAAAGAGTGAGATTAAAGCTAAAAGAAGCTTGTGGAGACTACGAGAGAAATGATGGGGAATATATAGAGGGCGATAGTCTTGGGGGTTAAGGCAAATTTTGTAGTATGACAAATATGTACACGAAGTTGGTTGTATTTTACGGTTAAATTTTGATAAATGAATATGTTGGATAGAATCTATTCATTGTGATAATATTGAAAATAAATTATTAATAATGATCGGATTTTGGATTTATAATATAGATAAGAATCCCTAAAAAAAACCATTGTTTTCGCTGTTTCTTTCATCTTTTGTCTAGTCGTATGAATTTTCATCAATTTTTTTGAATTATTTAAAATCAAACAAGCACCTTGAAATATGATTTCAATCAGTATAAGTTGGTTATTGGAGTGGGTTTAATATATGTAGTTGGTCACCGAACTAAAAATAGTATCAAGATGGTCCTTAAAATGACAATAAATATCAAACAACTACCTTGAAATATCATTTCAATCAGCAAAAATATTATTTATAAAATTTTACCAATTATTTTTAAATGTTATCACAACCAATTAAAAGGTTATGACTTATAGTATTCATGATAATGTATTTAAATTTTATCAAATTTATTTATTATTTATTTTTTATTATATAGTTATTTGTATAATTAACTCATTTTAGTGATCAATTAGATAATTAACCCTAATTTTATTTATGTGTATATTTGGGAATCCTTTTTATTTTGAAGATACTTATTCGATTTGTTTCATGCAGATACTTAAGACTAAGTTCGAGTATTGTCCCAGGATTTTAAATATTTTTAAAAAATTTAAACAAGATTTAAAAGTCTGATATTCTAGGAAAAAGGAACGAGCAGAAACCGATTCTTGTGTGAAGGGCTGTATTGACAATTGATATCTTCTCCGTGTGGAAACTTGGACAAAGATGAGCGTCAGCATTACAAATTCAAAGTACGTCATGGACGGTGATGCAGAAATTAATTTTAAAACTCGAAAAGAAATGCTTTAAATATAAAATGTGCTGGTTAAATGTAAATTTTCCACGGATGGTTTTTTAGCAAATTCACGTTACTATCGTTACAAGTTACAACGGAGATATGAGTCATATGATGTTGATTATCTGCACTTGGACGCACTTTTTCACCTCATTAGGTCGTGATGCTTTACTTAGGCCATCTCCAGCAGTTGTGATCCAAAAATCCAAATTTGGATCACCAACTGATCCAAATTCTGATCCAAATTTCTGACTAACTCCAGCAGCGTGATCCAAATTCTGATACAAATTACTTTTTGTATATTATATTACATAAATTTTATATTAAACTATTTAATCATAAATTTAATTTTTTTCATTATTAACTACTTATATCATATATAATTGATTAATTTAATTATTTTTTTTAAAATCGATCAAAGTATCTCAAAATCAAGGAAATGAAGATGAAGTTGAAGGATTTCCAAATGATATGAATGCTACGGACAATAAATTGATTATCTCGGAGGAAACAAAAATAATCGGTTCGACTAAATCAAATTATATTTATCGTACCATTTTCAAGTCATTTCTCGGTATTGCAATTTTATTTTATGCATTTTATGTACTTTTTATTTTATGCATGTAATATACTCTTTTTTTAATTTCAATGAAATTTGCTTTCCTATTATTCTAACTTTTTACTAATACATTAATTTTATTAATTATTAATTAAATATTAATAATCATAAATTCATTTCAAACTCGATAAACGAAAGATTTAGAAATAACAAAATCATTATTTTATAATAAAGTAGGTGATCCAAATTTGGATCAGTGAACAGTGGTGATCCAAATTTGGATCAGTACTATTAACTGATCCAAATTTGGATCACTGCTGGAGGAAAATTTGGGATAATCTGCCCCAAATTTGGATCTTTAGATCACTGCTGGGTTTGCCCTTAGCGCTAGTAAATTCACATAAAAATGCCAAAAAAAATAGTCTTAGTATAGCTTGGTCTTTGTATAACAAATTTTATACAATCGTTTACTCCGCTACTTTCTTCTTCTTCTCTTTTTTTTTTTGTCAAAAAGAAAAAATTCACATAAAATGTAGTGGGGTAAACAATTGTATAAAATTTGTTAAAGAAAGGCTAAACCATACTTGACTAAATTTTTTGGCATTTTTTATTAACTTTCTTTTCATAAATTAAAAATATGCTGATCTGGAACTGTGGGATATAAATGTTAATTTTAGTATATATTACTTAATTATTTATATATATACAAACATAAAAAAATTAGGAGTAAGCTATCAGGGTAGATGGATTCAAATTATCAATTTACGACTAAACAATCAAATTTTTAATCCAACCTTCAAACATAAATTTTAAATGTTGTTTTAATTATAATTATAATTAACAAAAAAACATAAATGATTTGAAAGACTCGTCTACCTAAATATTGATCAATATTTTTAATATTTTAAATTTTCAAATATAATATAAATACATGTCCCTGATTTATAATACCGGCACAATTACTGTCATTTATACTGTCATTTATACTCTCAGTCCTACATATGCCAAATGGGGTACCTCAAAATTGTTGGTCATATTTCATAATGATTTGAGGCCAACCCGCCCCAGATGAGACCCCGGTTGAGGCACAGATCATTACGAGCACACGCAGAGTCCAGCAAGTATCATGCTTTTCTCTCTTTCTTTATGAAAGAAACGAAAATAAGTTTTAATCGGTTTCAGTTATAAAAAAAATCAGAAAGCTAGTATTTTATCAAAAATAAAAGGGAAATTTTTGATGGTATTGGTACCCTCGTAGAATTGATTTTTTTTAATGGTACAATCGCATCTTTGACTTCTATCGATGGGACGCTCGTACTTTTGATTTACTCTTTTTGGTATACTCGTGTACTTTTAATTTACTTTCTATTGATTTCAAACTGTAAAACAAATTGTATATCTGAAATCTTTGCGAAAAGTTACATAAAATAGACCCTTAAATCATGTAAAACAGAGTCAAAATGAGTGAGATATATTCAAACTTCATAACCAAATTTTGATCATTAATATCTCACTCATTAACCCTGAACCTTAGTTATAACCAGTGTTGTAAAAAGCAGGAATCGGACTTAGTCGGTGAGAGCACCGTCCAGCGATTAATCGGATAATCGGAGATTAACCGGAGTGATTAATCGGATCATTAATCGTAATCAATTTAATATTATTTTTAAATTATATATATATATATATATATATTTATAAAATTATATATTGTATAAAGTTATAATCATATAAAATCACAAGAGTAATGATTTTTTATAACCCAGAACATGCCATTATATACATATACAAGCCTAGTCATCTCATATATTTGATTCAATCTGCTAAGGAATATACTCCCTCCGTCCCATTGGATTGTTAACATCACTTTTTGGCACGCTTTTTAAGGCCTCAATAAAATATAGTTCCATGATTATTTTTTTATAAAAAAAATTCTGAATAAAAGTTTGATGTCTAAACTTTTATTCAGAAAAAAAATAAATTTAAAAAATATTATATTGCTATATTTTATAAGAGCCTCAAAATGCGTGCAAACAGTGTACGTTAACAATCCCACGGGACTGAGGGAGTATATTGCAAATTTAAATAATTAGATGGAAGTTAATATTAAAAGAGTGAAACGTAATAAAAACAAATTTAATTTATGTGTTTTGTCTTTCTATGCCTTTTATTTTATTTAAAATTAAATTTAAAATTTTAAAATTTTTTCACTTTTTTTTAAATTTTTTTAAATCCACCGATTTTTGACCGATTAATCCCGATTTTCAGAAAAAACGATTTTTTCACCGATTAACGCTTAATCGAGACGGTGGCCGACCGAACAGCGATTAATCGGCGATTAATCCCGATTAATCGCCGACTTTTAGAACACTGGTTATAACCTGAAACTTGGTTATAATAATATTTTTTTTCTAAGACGACAAAGGAAACTCTTAATTACTGACGTATATGCGGGACTTAGTACATTATGAGCCTTAGAGCAAGTCCAACAGTGTCCTAGTTGGAGCCCTAAATATAATATAAAAAATTATGTCCTAGTAGTTTAGGACATATTCTACTAATTTCACTCCAACAATGTGTCTTATTTTCACTATATGTTTAATATTTTATTATTAAAAGTTCACTTTCATCATTAAAACATAATATAAAATAGAGAGAGAAAGAGAGTGTTGGTAAGAATTTATTATAAAATATGAGATAGGGTAAGGAGAGAGAGTGCCTAAAAATAAGGCTTGAATGGATTGTACTAGTGATATAGGGCATCACTAGGACGTTGTTGGATCAAGTTTTTTCATCAAATGTCCTATATTATGACTTAGGATCCTAGTGCAGCGGTTGGACTTGCTCTTACAGCGTCTCCGCTGTACATATCACATATGTATGGCCCATGAGATGGGCACCAAATGAGTCCAGCAATTTTGATGCAAAAGGACAGGCCTGATAATATAACTTGAAGTCCAAGAATTCAAAACATCCTACTAATTGAATTTTGTCTCTCAGATATTCTTGAATCCCAATCGAAATTTATTAATACCAGTGATACCATCATATAGTCGTCTGTATATGCATAACAAGTACTCCCTCCGTCCCCCTCAATTGTTTACATTGGAGGGGGACACGGAGACCAAGACAATGTATGAAAAATGAGTAAAGTTAGATGAAAAGTGGGTAAAGTGGTGGGACCCATCAATATTTAATAATAGATTTGAGATAGTGGAGGAAAGTAGTGGGTGTAATAGTAGTTTTTATTGTTAAATATGAGATAGTGGGGGAAGATAGTGGGTGTAATGATTGAAAAAACTTACTATTTATGGTAATGTAAAGAAATGAGAGGGACATCCCAAAATAGTAACCGTAAAGAAATGAGAGGGACAGAAGGAGTAACAATTACACAAATATTTCTGAATCCAAATCGAAATTTATTAATCCTACCTTATAATCATCTTAAATACACAATAAATAGTTCACATAAATCATACATTATTTTTCGAGTTTCATCCTGTCATAGAAATCAGATAACCGAAGAATGCAGAATATCATCCTCTTAGTTATTATAGGTGTTGTACTTTTACTTCTTTTGGCATGGAACATGGTACGGAACAAGAACAGAGGAGATGATTCCGAGGACACACAAAGCGAGGGCGATGCTCCTGAAGTCGACGAGGAATCTGGACTACATGTAAGAAAGAGTGATGTTTCACAAGGGGATTCGAGACCTCAAGTACACAATGCACCTTCAAGCTCGAAAGCTCAAGGAATTCAGGACAGGCAGCTCAGGAAATCGAGATCGGATAAATATGAAGGTAGCAGTGCCAAGAAGAACAATGCCTATGGAGACATGGTGCATGGATATGATAAGAGAATTTCAAGTTCAAGAATTGAGGGAGATTATTACGCGAAACCTGTGAAAGCCAGGTTCCCTGTAGGAGACATGGAATTCAGTTCGGAAGATGAGATAGTTCATGATGGACACTGTAAGGAGGTAAGATTTGGCGAAGAAGACACGAAAAGTACACGCCACGAAAAATACAAGAAAGGGAGGTCTGGTCACTGGTGAATAAAGTTTGATATTGGTTTTTAACAAGGGAATCCTCTTTTGTGCAGCTAGATTAGTGTGAATCATAGTGTTAAGCTTTTTTATGGATTATATTTTTGATTAGTGTGATTATTGTATGGAATTAGGGAATGAATTTCTTTTCGGTATACTGCAGAGTGTTCCAAGATTAAATTAATAAAAGGATGGATCTTTTAAACCATGTCAAACTACATACATAACATTAGCTTAATTTAATGCAGCAAGAAGATTTGAAGCTTAAATGAATCTGTCCCGAGTCTCGCGAGTCTAAGCTCTAATATAATGTTAATAACTAATTCATCTAAAATCCTAATGTTGTGTTTGGTTAGGGAGAATGGAATGGAATCGAATGAGTAAAATTAATAAAAACTAATAAAGATAGAGGGAAAATTTTGAAAAAAGAAAATAAGTGAGTGCAAACTTGCTATGAGAAGATTTGAGAAGAAATTGGAGAAGGAGAGAATGAAACATTCCATCAAATTAAAGTTTTGATCTCTAGCACATGATATAAGGAAGGGAAAATTAATTCTAAAATCTCTGAATTATAGCCACTTTTTTTTCTAAGTCCCTGAGCTATAAATGTCAATTCATAAGTAGTTCAACTCTTGATTTTTTCCTATCTGGGTCCTTCCGTTAGATCTGGTTTGCCCCTCGTACCGTTTGGATATGGAGTTCAATCCGGTCAATATGAATGCGAATGAGATTTATATGGTAAAGAAATCTAGCAAATTGGTATATCCTAAAAGTGAGAAATCTTTTTTACCATAAATATGGTTATAGATACCATAAATATTCTTTACCATGTATAAAAATTTGTCAATAAGACAACCTACCATAAACGAGATAACTTGCTCAATAGTAAGTACTAATGTTTAATAACAATATCTATCAATCTCTTAATAATTTATTCGCAAATAAGCTACTAATCTTTAATTTTGTGTCCAAAATTACTTTTCGTTTCCTTGCACAAAATTTTTCCATAACTCCATTAGATTCTACATCTCCAGTACTATAAATACTCATCAATATGCATGAAACAAATCCCAAGTTTTTCACAAAAACACATATTCTACACCAGAGATCGTCCAACGATAGACAAGATCCCGATCCTCTGTCGTCCCAAGTTCGATAAAAACAATGTATCGTCTAGGTTTCTCTACTGTCTTTCCAACTCCCAGCACACCAACTTTTCTTCCAACTGCTAATGCACCAACTGTTCTTCTAGCAACTGTCTTACCACCCCCTGCAGCTCCGCGCCACTCGGATGGATCTGATTTTAAAAAAACTCTAATTGTCCTTGCTGGTATATTTATTCTGCTAGTACTTGCTGTTGGTTTTAAAAGGTTTTTCAACACGCCTCGTGATGATTCGGACAGAGATTTGGAATCTGGACATGCATAAGAGAGTCTCAAATTTCGATTATCGATTCAATTTATGTTATGCAGTGAAGTAAACAAGTGTTTAGTGTTTAGTAGTATGAGTTTGTAGTTACTGAGGAAATATTTAGTACTCTCACTCTGTCAGTTCTTATGCATTGCATTGTTGAGATATTTAATATTGTTTTTAATATTGTTCTTTTGAGTTGGTGTTCATGTATAAGATTTTTAGACTGAGGGTTCTGGAAATCCCTGATTGATTTAAAGAAAATTTTATCTATTTATAGATTACACTCCGATTTGACTAAAAATTCCTAATTTATCAAAAAAATCTCTAATAAATCCTGAATCAGTAGGTTCACCGGTTCCTGATTTCAACAACCATGTTTTTAGTTTTGATAATGTAAAAGTAAGTTTTAATATGTCAGTGACAAGATTCAAATTCTAAAATTTGTCAATATGATCGAATCCTGGATATGAATGTCAGTGTAGAAGGTCTTCTCTGATCAGAAAACTCAATTGTAATCGTCCGTTAATTTCAACAGTTTGCTTCGGTGAATATTAATTTCCCCGAGGTGGTTTATATTTTTGATTGGTAAATTCCTCTAAGCAGATAAATCAAGCTATCTTAAATTTACGGGTTTTTAGCTAACATCTGAATCTAAAATTTGCCAGAGCTTCAGAACGGAATTTTGATTGGGAAAGTTACCTTAAATTTACGGGTTTTTTAGATAATATCTGAACTTAAAGTTTAAATAAGAATTGTCGAACTGTGATTATTCAGTGATATATAGCCTACCGGCCAAAGCTCATTCCCAACCCCTTCCCAGGACAAGGCCATCAGTTCGAATTTCCAAACAATCAAGTTACGCAGAGTGTCCGAAGTTAAATTGACCCGAGGCTGAAATCTAAAATAATATTTTCTATTTTTTGTTTTAGTTGATTATGGAAATTAGTGGGGGCTAAGAAATCTGCAGAGAAAAATGAGATCGAGAATAAAAACATTCTTCCTGCAAATTACTTGCCCCCAAAGAAAATTACATATTTAAAATCCCATTCGTATTCAAATATTTCCATTCTGATTTCAAAATCACAATGATAATTGAATTCATTCCTATTATCATATTCTCTCTATAAATAGATGATCAGCAATACAACAAAGACTTATATTTAGCATTCTTGTGCAATCTCTCTCTGACAATGAACGGAGATTACCCTCTTGTTTTCCCACCTCCAGACGCATCTACCATGCCCCCGCCTGCAGAAGAAGGTCCCGAAAACACGAATTTAGTAGTGCTGGGAGGTGCAATGGCCGCACTGGTCTTCTTCCTCTGCTGCATTGTGTACTATATTTATCATTATAGGAAGAAGAACCGTGATGACCATTCGATGGGTAATGGGAGAGAACAAGATTTAGAGAAAGGTAATGCTCGTAAAGTTGAGGCAGTTCGTGATAAGGAAGTGAAGATGGCTAAGAATGTGAAGAGAAGTGAACAGAATTATGGCAGGTTTAAGAGAGCGAGAGATGTTCCTGATCTTGAAAGAATTCGGGCTCGTGAGGGGGATGTGGAATCTGGATTTGACGAGACGTGTGAGAGCTCGGATCATGAGTTTTATAGTGTGAAGAAACCGAAGTCAGAGATGAGAAGTGGTGCTTTTGAAAGAAACGTGGAATCTGATTCTGAGACAGAATATGATTGACGGTTTAGAGAAGTGAAGGCTGCTAAAGATGCCACGAAAAGAGTTGGTGCCTTAGGAGGCTCGCACAGAGTTGCAAAATCAAGGAATGAATAGAATCCTAATGGAAAACCCAAGAGATCAGGAAGGTCGGCTGGAGCCTGGAGCTAGTGGACCAAATAATCAGAATCCTTGTTCGGTTTTAATTTTTTGGCCTTATACTGTTAGGCTTATTAAAGTTTTCTTGGATATGTATAATTTTGCAGTTAGTGTGATTTATGACATTCTGGAATGTAATGAATATATCTTCTTACTATAGTCTGATTCTATTTGCAGAAGCAAGATTGTTATTCTGGAAAGTTTCAGACAATGCTTTTTTTTTTGTTTGGATGATTAACTAGACTTTTTCGAGAGTATAATATACCCCGCTCGAATAGGTTCGACGGAAATAAAGTCGCACATATTTTTAATAAGATGACAACCCGTCCCGAATATAGGAATAATAGTAGGATACGTTTAGCTCAAAGAAAAAAGGTATATATACGCTAAAAAATTCTTAATATAAACTTATGTAGATAATAGTATAATACTGTGACACCCTAAGGGGTCGTTTGGTTCAAGTTTTTCAGGTATCAGGTATGGGTTTGGTTCATTTCAAACTCATACATGATGTTTGGTTAGAAAATTTATTCGCTCAAACTCATACCTCAAACCCCCAATATATGGGTTTTTGATACCTCAAGGGGAGGTGGGTATGAGAAATCAAAAATATTTTTATTTTATATACAATTACATCATTCCAACCCCATACCAGTACGTGAACCAAACAACCCCTAAATTGTCCAAGTATTCTTTTTCATCAAACTATCCTTATCTATATCTTATATCTTATCTTATCTTATCTTATCTTATCTTATAATCCTAATTTGTGAATACAAACAAGATTGCAAAAGACCTGTTCTGCCCTTGCCAGTTTTTTTCCATAGTAGTTCCCAAGGGCTTATGAGTAATTCCACGAACAAAATGGAGCAACCAGATGAAAACGGGTCCTGACCCGGAGCATTTAGCAGTGTATTCCTTTATGATTTTCCGAAAGATCCGAACTTCGACGGGTCAGTAAGTTTTTTTATGAATATTTGCAGTTGTGACAACTGACAACCCATGATTTCAGCAGTCAGTTACTACATTCATTTCGAAATTGTGCACACCTGTGAACCTGCTTCCTACTGCGACCTCCCTTTCTCCTCACTCCGATCCACACTGAACTTATTGACCAGGATAATGGTGTGTGATATCCGTTGTAGGGTTTGTTTTTGTTTATTGTGAATGGGTTTTAACTGGTGGTTGTAACCAATTTTCGAGCAAGTCGTAAACGCATCCATTTAGGTGAGGTTTCGCCTTCGTCCTTCAGAACTGGTGAGCATATCTACCCATTACTGATACTATTAGTTATCGCATATTGCATAGAAGTTCAGTGTGGATTTCAAAATGTTTCATATTCATATTGCATAAAATTGCATCTTCGCATTTTTCAAAATGTTTTTGGATGTTGTCAGGCCAGCATAGAAGGTGTTTGCAGGCCTGTCACTCTAATGCACAAGAAAGTCAGAGTGCTGGGATTGGCCAACCACCAGCGTGTGAGAACGTTGATCCGAACAGAGCTACCAGGACAACTACTGAGATTGGTACCTATTCGTTACTATCTTTCTCGCTTATTGTAATCTGGCTGACGGACTTTGGATGCCTGTAATAATTAGCATTACTGATCCAGGTTCACAATTTGGTAATTCAACTGTTGCTATTAAAACAACCAAGATCTTCTCGAACGATACCCAATGTTCAGGTTAAAATATAAGTTCTGTGAAGTCCGCGTTGTGTTGGTTGTCACATTCTCTTTCAACAGAGCGGTGTATTTTACGACATAACCAAAATGCACCATGTATACACTGCATTACTCACCTTTCCTCGCTTTTACATGCCTTATCTTTGATTTTTATCCTAGGTTCTGGCATTACACATGGCACATGGTCCAGGCCCGTGAACTAGAGTGGTGCATTCAAATTCCAAACTCAAACACAAGGTATTTGTCTATTTCCTTATTCGTGTGCCTTTTTGTCATGCCTGCATAAAAACAATACTCTGGCTGCAGGTTCCGGCACAACACATGCTACATCACAAAGCAAGGTAAACAAAACCGGCGTATCTGTTGCTGATTTTAAAGTTATTTTTTGAACTCACGCCATCACAGAGGAGGCTACCTTAAACACAAGGTATTTGTCTATTTCTTTATTCGTGTGTGTTTTTGTATGCAATGATTTATTCTTCATTTCATATATATTTGCTAATGAAAGGGTGATTCTTTTTGCTGAATGTAGGCGGGACATGTTTGTTGTTCTTAAGCGTCCACACTGCCTTTAAATGATATACATATACATCGTTTCATGTGTTGCTAATCAAATTTGATAGTCATATCTGCAGAACTTAGTTTCCAGCGACCCATGTCACAACTCATACAAAACTGCTGGACGTAGTGGTATGTTCCAGTTGGATTACGGTTTTTTGTTTGCTTTAGTGACACTTCAGAATGCTAAACAAACTACCTCTGTATATTTATTTGACATTGTTGTTCTGTTCTGTATATTTATTGTTGTGCATATTTTACATGTTAGAGATGTTTAGAATTATAAATTATAAATTATGTGTAGTTGAGCAATTTATTGGAATTTTAATCTAGGAAATTTTTATTTTTGTACAATGAATATGCACGGCCAATCTTATTTTTGATTTAGATTTTAATCCATTACTTATAATGTTTTACTTACCCTAGGATCTATAGCACTCCAGACTCGTCAGCTTAGAACATTGTTTTTTCCATTGGAGATCCAAGGACAAGTCACAGTGATTACAATTTACAAGAACATGAGTTCAAAGCCCTTGAGCAAGTAGTTCAAATGAATAAATTTATATTTAATTAAGCACACAAAAAAATCGCTTATTATACAACTACAGCATCATCGTCTTACCTGGACGTTTAATCATGATTTGCACTATTTTTTTGTGTGTAGTGTATCACTAAGTATTTCCTTATTAACCAGGAATATAGGTTCCAATATTACACATGGTACTTGGTCTCAGACCACCAATCAAAGTCATGGAGTCAAGATTTCAACTCATACACCATGTAGTTTTATTTTCAGATGCTGAATAAATTGAAACACTACTGTATCTCAGATTCATTGTGGTAACATGATACAATTATATTGTTATTATTTTTTCTGCTCAGGCACTACCAGTTTTCAGTACAATAAGCTTGCGGTTAGTACACCTTCTGATTTTCAGTACAATAAACCTAGAAGTGTTGGCCATGCATCAGGTAATGCCATTTTCCACATCTTATTTTATGTACATAAGATTTGCTATGATTCAATTTCTACCAATTCGGCATAGCAATCGAAATTTTGCAACAAGAGAAAATATACTAAGCCATAACAATATATTGTTTCAAGATCTGTTTATTGTGTCAGAGAAGTTGCTACACAATAGTGCTTGAAAAGTTTATCCTGTGGTCATTCTTGCAACTATTATCTTACCCAATTAACTGTTGTTGCCTGTGCTGGGGTAGGTCATAAGCCTGCAGCATACAGAAGAGACTGCAATGAAATAAGAAGATTAAGATATAACAATTTAAATTGGTGTCATTAATCTCATTCGCAAGAAGCTTGCTGATAATCTGATAATGCATATTTAATCTACATAGATTGTGGCAAGATTAGCTTCACTCAGGTCAAATCTTCAACACGTACCGGCGAGTTTGGCCTCTTCTTTCCATTCCAAATGTTGTAAATAAATATTATGATAAGGCTGATAGAGTCTGGTTTTACTTATTATTTCAGGATAAAGGAGATGTCCCTACAGAACCCATCTTTTGCTGCTAATAGGTATGATCCTGGAAATAATGATTCTCATTTGGGTGAAAACAATAATCCCAATACCATTCAGTTTTCCAGCGGGCAGACTGGTAGTTTCATATAAATACAGTTTACTGGTTGATGTATTGACACTTTTGCTTATTGAACACACACTTCTGTGTATATTATGAAGGTGTAGGCAGGACAACACCGGTTCGTGATGTGTCTTCAAAGCATGACAACACATGTTCCAGGAGTCCAACTACTATTCCACCTACGTGCTCTGTAACGCGCAAAGATTATGCAAATCCGGCCCAGACGCCAGTTACTAACCATAATATAGCTATACTCTTCTAATGCATGTGTTAATCATTCTTACATTTTTTGGTTTCACGACAATATATATCCATAAAATATAATGGTTCACAGACAGCGTCCCATGTTTCGTGCAAGATATTTGAATGTACTCCTCATTTATCTCTTAAACACGCAATATACATCCTTTATTATCTAGAGATACACTTGAACTCAAGCATCATGTATAGAAGAAAGGAAACAATGATACATATGAGGACTATATACACTGAGACCTGCTTTGTATGGTGGCAGAGGTTTGTGGATGCTAAGGATCAGGTAATTTGCATATGCTTAATTGTGTATAAGATTTCAGAGATTGATCATGACATTTCACAGACATTGCAACATGTACATTTTACAATAAGTATGGTTTAATATGACACTGATAGTAGTGCTCCTTTTTGCTTAAAAGACTGAACTAATCCAAGTGCTTATAATCTTGCTAAATGTGGTTGGGAGTATTAACAAGTGGTTTTGTTGAGGGCTGGGTATAGTAAAAACCAGAGAGGATATGCTTATGGATATGCATTTTAGCTTAAATTCTGGTTATTGGTTAGTCAAATTTAATGGGTAATTTTTTATTTTTTTTTGTTTGTAGTTATTTGACACAACGAAATAAGACTATGGTTTTTAAGTTTCTCATGCTCATGAGTATTTATGTTGAAGTATTTTGGTATTAGTGAAGCACAATTGATGAACTCTGGACATCTTTCCTGTTTTGATCCACCTTATGCTTACTGCAAACTGTGTTATTTGCATAAATATTATGATATTTGCATCTCTTAGTTTATACTCCGGTGTCCATCTTATTATACACTCTCTTTTCAGTCTCAATTTTTAAGATATATAAGAATGATAAAGTTCATTGTTGTCCATGCAATTTCTAGGAGAAAAATCTTTTGATGAAGGCGATGTTGGTCCTGACAAATGTCTCAGTGGAGTCATATATTCCAGGAGATGGACAAATGTCTCAGTGGAGTCATATGTTTTTTTAGATTAATATTGATGCTGCTAAGGGCGAGCAGGAAAAACCGAAACCGCAAAAAAAAACTAAAAAAACCGAAAAACCACACCGAAAAAAACCAAACCGCAAATAAAACCGAAAATAATCGAGATAAAAAACCGAAATTAGTGGTGCGGTTTTATTTTCGGTTTTATGCTAAAACCGCACCGAAATTAACCGAACCGAAATATATATATATATATTAAAAATAGTAATAAAGCACCTTAGTCATTTTTAAACTGCACATCTAATTTTATATGGAGGTTCTTCTTCCATATTTGCATACTTGCTGAGTCACTTAAATAACCGGGCACCCAAATATTTGGAGGAGCGCTTGATCGAAAACTAGGGCTATATATTGTGATTTGCCACAAAACAAAAATATTTTTGCTGATCAAATTTTATTATGAAACCTATTCTACTTTTTTTATTTATGTACTTTTTGAAAACTTTTTATTTGAATTTCATGATTAGTTGATTTTGGGTAATTTTATTGACTTAACATCATCTAATTTCTTGTCAAAATATGTATGTTTTAGTTTTTATTGTGTATTAATGTTTTTTAGATGAAAGTATGTAATGTTTCCTATATCCTCAAATAGAAACAATAGTAAATAGTAACCGAACATATTGCACATGTTCATGAAAATTTTATATATTTTTAAAAAAATTATTATGCACAAGAGTAGCAAATAATAGTGGAAAAACCGAAAAAAAACCGCAACCGACTAATGGTTAACCGCAACCGAAAAACCATTTTAATTGGTGCGGTTATGGTTAATGATGATTAACCGAACCGAACCGCATTCATCGGTTTGGTAATGGTTAATGTCCGGAACCGCACCAAACCGCACCATGCACACCCCTAGATGCTGCTATGTTTGCTGAAACAGGATGTTAATGCTTCTCTTTTGTGGCCAGAGACTCGAATAGAGATATTGTGGGGGCTCGGACATGTTGCAGAGATGGTGTGGTACAACCAGAGGTTGTTGAGGCTGTTGGATTGGAGGCACTAAGCTGGTGTAAGCAACAACTATGTCAACAAAATGCTATTCATTGAGTCAGACTCTCTGTAATTAAGTCAGGCTATTCCATATCGACAGGTTGTTAGGAATAGAAATTCTATGAAGTCATATTTTGGGGTGGTTGTGGAGAAATATTTGTGTTTACTAGAAACAGTCTCCATTGTGTATTTTTTTGTAACACCACCTGTAAATGGATGATGGTTCATTGCTTAACATCTCTGGTCGTATGTTTAAAGGGAGTGATGTTCCCTTTAAAATAATAGTATGAAAATGATGATTAGTTTTCTATTATTATTTTAACCTTTCTGTTTATCAATTTCCGACTCAGTCATACCAAATTATGTTTTTTTTTTGACGGATCATACCAAATTATGTTAATAGTGCTCAAGTTGTTACACATTCACCAGGCTAGCTACAAGAGACTCACAAAACCTGCCTTTTTATAATTAATTTTTTTTCTTTAAAAAATTTAATTTCTTTAATATATGCTTTTTAAACAAAAATATTCAATACATTTTAAGTATTCAATTATTTTATTAAATATATTTTGTTGAGGGAAATAATTATAATAATATTTTTATCACAATGGTAATAATTCATTAAATTATGTATCGCTAAGAATAATTTATCTCATAGCATATAACATGAGTCAATAGGTACAAATAATAACTTTAATTTTTTAATTAATACTCCCTCCGTCCTCCTGAGTAGTATATATTGGGGGACGGGGACGCGACACGGACTTTAATGCTCCTGCAAAGTGTAGTTGTGCAATCTATTTTTAAAATTTTTCTTTTCTGAATTAAAGTTTGGATGTTATATTTTTATACAGAAAAAGAAAATCGCAAAAATAAGTTACGGAACTATATTTTATAAGAGTATTGAAACGCGTGTCGAGCAGTTAAAAAGAAACGTATAGAATTAAATGGGACATAGGGAGTATTTTATAAAAATTAACATATTATAGTACATGTGTACTGACAGGCTTGAAATAAGATGTTTGAAAAATTTTAATTTTACATTTTGTATATTGTTTGTGATCAGAATTGATCTCATAATTATTATTATAAACATTATTTTGTAATAGTACTAAATAGTAAATATATTAGTTACTAAATAGTTAATAGAATAATAACTAAATATTAAATAATATTTTAATATTAAAATAAGTCCGATTATCATTCCGATTAATCCTTCCGATTAATCCCCGATTTCTGATTAGTCTCTGAATCGGTAGCTGAATCGATTAGGTCAGATTCCCGATTTCTGTAACATTGATTATAATCGGTTATTTAAATAAAAAAATTTATAAACGTCCCGTGTGCGAAGCACGGGTAAAATTACTGGTTAACATAAGTTTGTCAAAAAAAAAAACATAAGTTTGTCAAAGAAGCCCGTACCCGAAAGCCGAAAGTTATATAACATACAAGGTGGACTAGTTGTCTCAGATAGCTAATATAGGCCCACTTCATATTGCATTTATTTGATGGATCTTTGCAAGATGGGTTTTGAGACAGGAGAACTTGAGCCCATTGGGTAATAACTTATTTCTGAACTAAATAAACTCAACGACCAGTGCACCCCTTCTTTACAAGTGTATCATTTAAGCTTTTCTATTTACTTTAATTTCAAAAATAAAAATCTGATTTTGTTTTTATTTGTTTGAATGTGCAAATTTAGTAACAGGCAGAGATGGTGTATAAGTTAACTAAAATTTAAGTCACGAGCCAGAATTTCAAAAGAAAAACCCCCTAATCTGAGTCTAAATTTTAATTCTTCAACCGAACTGATTCTAACTCGACCCGATAAATGTATTTTTGTATGTGATTAAAAAGAATAGACAACATCTAGGGTTCATCGCTCTCTCTCCCAGCCGCCTCTCCTCTCTTCCTCTTCTATTAGGGTTTGTCTTTTTTCAAGTAAATCGAGGGGCTTCCACTGGTTTTCTCCGGTGGAAAGCCCCAACCCCTTTATTATTTATTATTACCCTCGTTAATTTCTTTTCAATAAAACCCAATCTTTTGGGTGTTTGTGTGTCTCTCCTCTTGGAGTGTGTGGTTGTGTCTCTCCTTTTGGAGTGTTTGTTATGTCTTTGTTTAGTCATGATTGGGTTGATTTCGTGTTGGATCAGTTGAAAACGAGTTTATTGATATTTTTGGTGATCTACAAAAACTGTATCGAATCTGAGACGGTGGTGATTATTGCAAGAGCTCACCTTTCACAATCAAAGATTGTTCATCATTTACGGGTTTACACTTTCGGCATGTCTACAGCTGGTATCCGGCATGTAGATAGCTGGGGTGCTTTCGGCAAGTCTATAGCTGGTATTCGGCATGTAGATAGCCGTGGTGCCACTTCTCCAATCTCCATTTATGCGATTGGTGTTTCTGAACATTGGGCTATCAATAGTTTTTATGTGATATGGTCAATTGCGATGTTACTGTTTCCAGAGATTTTGGTGCAATTTGGATCGCTTGGGATGTCTTTGATTTCGTTCTTAGCTTCAAGAATTATTGAATTCTATCTGTTAAACGATCAGGAAACAAATCATCTAATTGTTTTTAGCATGCTATTTGTTTTACCACCTGGTTGTATCGACAGTTGGGGGTTTGTCCCGACTGTATTATATTCAAGTTAATGAAATCTTCTTGCTTTTGTAAAAAAAAAAAAAAATAGACACAGTCGTGTGTTGCAGGCAAGTGAATTGGAGTTCACATCAAATCCCAGTATGCATGTTCCCGGTTGAAACACCTTCATTTATAATTTGGTATGATTTTATATATACTAGCTTTTAACCCGTGCGAAGCACGGGCGGGTATATAGTTCGTAATTTATTATTTATAATTTAAATTTTAACATCATTTTTTTAGTATTTTAGTATTAATGGATTGAATTTTAATTAAATTATATTATTCAACTGACTATATTTTCTCCCCATTACTTGAAAATGGACAAATGCTAGTGTGTGTGCACATATCAGGATTTTAGTACATTTAATCCGAATTTAGTACACATAGATTTAAAAATAAAAAATTCGGAAAATTCAAATCTTTTCCGAACATAGCCGATCGTATAATACATTTGAAAGATTCAGTAATCTAATCAATCGAATTTCAACGTAATTTTGTAATCTTGTTTTTTTTTACAGCAACTTTTAAGATTAGAGTTAGAAAGAGTTATGTAATGGTTCATGTTTATATTGAAATAGAACACGTTAAAGTTAAAAAGAATTATATGAAGGTTCTTGTTAAAAAAAGATATTCAAAATTGTATATTTATAATTTTATTTATAATATCATTATAATTTTTTTAATGAAATATTATATGATAATAATATATTGTTATGAGTGTTTTTAGTATTTGAAACTGTTAAACAATAGAATACTAATAGACTTCACATTTGTAGACTTTTAGTACCAAAAGGAGAGTACCAAACCAAAAAATATAACTAAAACTTGGGACTACAAATTATACCCATGTTGGCTTATTATAGTATAGTATAGATTTATATTTAATTTTTAATCACTAAATATTGGATATATAGATTATCTACAAATATCTGTCCAATTCTATATTCTCTTTCGCAACTATACACCACTTGCTTTATTATACCACACACTTTAGACCTGGTCAATCTTTTGCGAGCCAAGTTCTATTGAAAAGATGGAAATCGAATCCAAGGATTCTCACTTCAAAGGTCAAGTTAAACAGATAAGACAATTAAATTAAATTTTAAATGTTGGTTCCAAAAACGTAAAACTGTAGTTACTAAGCACAAAAACCCTGCAGTGATGCAATTTAAAACTTACTCCCTCCGTTTTTTATTATTTGACGTTTTGACTTTTGGCACACATCTTTAGGTGAGCTGGCCGGATAGTAGAAATTATTATTTTTGATTGATTTTTTTGTGAATTGAAATTTTGATAATATATTTTTATTCAAAAAAGAAAAATTTTAAAAATAATATTTTTAACTGCTCGGTCAAAACACTTAAAAGTACGTATCCAAAGTTAAAGCGTCAAATATTAAAAAACAGAGGGAGTATAACTCTGCCCTCCAAAATCCATTTTGCAATCACGGAATAAAATCTTGATAAATTAATATTCCTTGTGTTGTTTTTTAGATTTTCTTAAGGAATCAAAAATTGATCGATTGTTTCAAAAAGCTCATAATAAATCACTACCAAAATTTTGAACAGTTAAAATTATAGGGTATACCTGACAAAAAAAATAAAATAAAATATAGGATATAAGATAAAAAAGATTTCAATTTACCATAATTATTTGATTTAGATTCAGCTCATTCTGTACACAATTCCGTATCTAATTCGGTGGATCTGACATTTCTCTTTAATAATTTACCATAATTATTTGATTTAGATATTAGAGTAAAGTTCTATGGAGACCCCTATTTCACCGGAGACTTCGGAGACCACGTATGTTCTGCAATTAAAACACTATAAACTACATTATTTTGTAACATATGTTCTACAAAAATCATGTATTCATTAAAATCATTGAAGATCATCAATGTTTAATAAGTTGATAACGCATGTTATGCAAGTTGAACAAACGTTCTGCAAACTAAATATATTTCATAGAACAAAACATTTTGTAATGTTACACATGTAAAACTTATATGATATTCAAGATTTTAATTGAAATAATGATTTCGTAGAACATGATTTGTAAAACTATACGTTTTGCAATGTTTTTATAAAATATTTTACATGCAGAACATATGTGGTCTCCAGGTCTCCAGAAAAAATGTGGTCTCCATTGAACTTAACTCTTAAATATTATATTCGGATCTACTTTTTGACAAACAAAATTGAAAACGAAGATCCATAAAAAAATATTCTTATAAGCTTGAGACAACTAATGCAAGAAGTCGCAACATTTAACATCATAATGAAAAGTTATAATTCAACCTAGGATCTAGGAAGTACATATACTTACGTTAGTTGAGATCAAGAATATCGTCGTGGAAGAGTAAAAAGGTTACCTAAAATGACGGATGCTCCGCCTCCAGAAGGTCTTTCTTGGAGACTTTAGATTCAATACAAACTTGGAAGATTTTACACTCAATCGTAATCCTAATTCACACTTATAAATTTCACCTGATATATTTTTAGTGCTCGTATTAAATGACGTTGTGAGTTCTGACGGCAGTGATTACATACTATTTTGATTTTCGTTGAAGTTGATAGGTGTATTTTATTTTTCTCGCGAGTTCTGAGCGAGTCACGGAGGTAATTCATTTACAACATAAATAATGTTACCTGTTTTTTTGTTTAACTTTTACACATATTTGGTAGAGCGCTTACAAGAGGATAAATACGTAAAATTTACTAATGATTCTAGTAGAATTAATTTTAGTAATTAATTATATTTTAAAGCTAATAAAAGGGATATGTTTTTGATATCATCGTGTATAAAAATGTATAGAGTAAATAACAAAATGGTGGGTATAGTAGTTTTTCGAAATTTTCAAATGTTGGTTGTATTTAAAAACTACATAATAGTGACTGGAGTTTACTTCCGTCTAGGAGGCGGCCGTTAACTTTCGTTAATATTCCTCCGTTAACTCTAAAAAAATAAAAAAATAAATGACAAAGTGGTGGAAATCAAACCAACATTTTGCAAATTTTGGAAAAACTACGACCACCACTATGTCGTTTTTTTTTTGTTTTTTTAAAGTTAACGGAGGAAATGGCCGCCACTTTATTGAAAGATGGAAGTAAACGCCGGTCACTATTATTTAGTTTTTAAGTCAGCTAACATCTTGTAAAATTTGAAAAACAACAGCCAACACTTTAACATTTTATCATTTACTCAAATATATATATAATCACTCAAAAGAATAATTTATAATAGTAGTATATTCTTAGTGCCTATAGTAAATTTAAAATGACTTCGTATTTAAAAAATAATAATAATAATAGATATTCCTTTAATGTTAAACCATTGTGTGGTCAAATGTCGAGGCACCAAAGTTGATTAGTGGCTCTAATAGCTAGGGCATGGTTACGTGACCACCATCCCGACAAGAGCCCACTCGGTTCCTCGTTATTCGAGTCAATCTCCTAATCATCTGGTCCGCTTATGCAAAAATTGACTCGTCAAAGTCAAAGTCCTCCATATCCGAGTTCGTTCACTCGTCTAACTCGGACCCGTTTCCCACCGAGTCGAACAACATGCAATACTCTAGTCACGAGATTATTATCAGTTTATCACTGGTATTTTAAATTCTTAATCACTGTTTAATCACTATTAATCATGTTGTCTTCTAGCAGCCCTCAGATTAAATAATTGTGTCATCTGAGTTGAATTATCGTGCCTTCAACGTATGAGCTAACGTTATCGAACGAATATTAAAGTCCAACACTGTAATTATTAAATTATTTGAAATTTTGCACCTAGAAAAAACAGTTAATGCCTTGACAGGATACACGTGAATAGCCTTCGCTAGAATCGTACTGGGTCACAATATTCGAGAAGGCTAATTTATTCACCAAGATAATTTATCATTTGCTTATAACTATAAAAATAATAATGTATATTTTCCGTTCTTTTTTATTAGTCGTTTTAACTTTCTACACGTATTTTGAGGTGTAAGAAAAATGTATTTTTATTCATTATTTTTCAAAATTTCATTTTCTGAATAAAAATATAGATGTTAAACTTTTATTCAGAAAAAAAATTAAAAAATAATACGCAGAAGTATATTTTTTGTACACCTTAAATTACGTGCACAAAATTAAAACGACTAATAAAAAAGAACGGAGGGAGTATATAATTATATTTTTCAACACTTTAAATTAGTGTAAAAAAGCAAATGATACTTATTTAAAACAAATTAATATTATTTTTGAAATCTCAGCATAAAAAACACGGCATATATAGTAGATTTAAAATCTCCATAAATTAGAAAAACGACTTGTAATTCATTTGTGCACCTGATTTTCCTGTCACCCTCGTTTTTAAATTTCTTGTTCTCCAAACAAGTCATTTTAAAATACCGAGTACTATATTTTATACGAGAACAGTTGCATTCAAACTTGTGCCTCCTCCTTTATATAACTTCATTTCTCCTCCTTCACTAAATTAACCAACACTCTCTCTATATAAATCCTCATCCTAAGTTTCTTCATCTCATTCCACACTAAATCTCGAAACTCGACTCGAACCCGAACCTGAACCAGAAGAATTAACACACAGAGGCAAGAGATATGCAGGCAGATCCAGAGAAGAGCTTGTTCGCTCACGAAGACGAGGAGAAAGAATTCGCAGAGATCGCAGCGAAAATCTCGGAGGATTTCGATTTTAAGCTCACTTTCCTAGGGTTAAGCGATGATCATGAACACGAAGATTCAGATCATAATGAAGCTGAAGCTAGTGATGCGGATGATGATTTTTCTTTCGTGACCAAGGGCTCTGATACGTTGTTGTCAGTATCCGATCCGATCCGACCCTATTTTCCGTTGTTTAACCGCGATTTATTATTAGCACACGAAGATTATAAATCTTCGGATAATAATAAATCAGCGTCGAAGCCTCCCGTGGAGAAAATATTTATCGAAACGACATCGAGTAAAAAAAGCGAAGTTAATAATGAACCGGGATTTGTTAGCGGAACTGCAACCGGACCGTATTGTGCATGGGAAAAACCGGAGCTTTCGAAGAAGAGCAATTCCACCGGTTTTTCGAAATTATGGAGATTTAAGGAGTATTTGAACCGGAGTCACAGCGATGGAAATGACGCTTTCGTGTTTTTAAATAAACCGGTTCATAAAAAACCCGCCGATGTTAAAGTTATCGGAGACGGAGAAAAAAAGGTGGAGAAGAAGGTGAAAAAATCGAAAGTATTATCCTCGCACGAAGTTTATTTAAGGAGTAAAGGGATTCATCCGGAACACGATAAACGGAAATCGTATCTGCCGTATAAGCCTGAGGTGGTGGGGTTTTTTACTAGCGTTAATGGTGGTGGATTAAGCAAGAATGTTCATCCCTATTGAGCACGGAGTTTGGATTATTAATTTGTTCTTTTGTTTCTTGAGTTTTCGCAAACGATCAATTTCGTTTGTGTAAATTTTGTAAAATTATTATCTATAATAAAGACATGAAGACATGTATATAAACTTCTTTATGTCACGAAAAGTTCTAAATCGAAGCAATTTAATTTTGATTTTTTAGCATGGCTGTGAAATTTTCAGGTTTTATAGTATAGACGAAAGTTTATTAATCTCCGATTTTCCGATTAATCGCTCAAAGGTACCCCGACCGTCTTGGAACATCTAGCGATTTCTGGAACACTAATTCATACACAGATCTCGGCACGTTCCTAAGCACCCGCTCGGTTATTCGAGTCAAATTTGTGATAATGTGGTCCGGTTATGCAAATTTGACTTGTCAATTTACGATGTTTGATAATTTAAAATACTGTAACTAACGAACAGAGCATGAATGCATACAAATGTCAACTTGAATGGAAAAAACAGAGCATGATGTAGTTTTAATATTCTATATAATTTTGCACGCGTATATAATAACTTAATATAATTAGATGGGGATTTGGGGTCAAATGATTCGAGAAGACCCATTTCCCTACTTAAATGGCAAGAAAAATGTATGGTACTGCAGAGTTTTCTTTTAAAAATATTTAAATACTTGTGAGCATAGTTGTAAAAATTGAAATTACAATCAATCATTTGACTTGTCCAGTCAAGATTTATAAAAAAATGATTTTTTAGACAAATCAAAATGTTGTCGGTAATTTTTTTAAAAATTAATCAGATTTTTTTTAATAAATTAGAGATTTTTAGATAAATCGAGAATGAATTCGGAAATTATTTTATTTGCTGACATAGCTGCTTACATGGAGTACGATCTTCTCCAACTTAATTTTTTTTACCACTTATCATATATTCATATCAACATCCTTATTTGGGTCAAATTATTTTAATATACTGTAGGGGCTTTCTGATCCACTATGCAAATCAAATGCATCTAGATCTGTACAGGAACAATAAAAATTATCCTTAAAGACCACATGTGAAAATGTAGTGCACACCTGATTTTCCAGTCACCTTCATTTTTTATTTTTTAAATTCTTGCCCTCTAAACAATTATTTGAGGCTCAAACCTTTACATTAAAAAATTAGAATTCTACCATCTGCTTTGTATAAGCTCATCTCTCCTTTTCACTATATATAACAGCATTCTATGGTTTTTTCAAGGCACCATTATCACCCAAAAACTCCTACATAACATCAAAACACACAGAGAAGGAAACATGGAGGTGAATTTCGGATCGAGTTCAACTCAGAGCTTGCTTTCGCATGAAGATGAGGAAAAAGAGATTGTTTCGGAAGGTTTTAACTTCAAGTTCAATTTCTTCGGATCAAGTACGAAGCAGGAAGGTAAAGATTCTAATGTAGAAAAGGATGGAGCTTATAATGAAACAGAGGTTGATTATGACAATGCCGATGATGAAGAAGAATTTTCATTTGTAATCGACAACTCAAGTTCAATGCCAGTTTCAGGCAACAGTGCTTTCACCAACGCACAAATCCAGCCAAAATTTTCGTTATTCAACCGAGATCTACAACTACCACAGGATAATTATACTGTATCTGAGAATCAACTACCATCGGAGTCTCATGTGAAAGAAGTTCTCACTAAAACTTCGCCTGATATGACATTGCATAAAGGCGAACCTAACCCTACTTATGGAACATCACCTGGACTGTACTATGCAGGGGGGAAAAAATCACTGGAACTGTCTCAGAAGAGCAATTCCGCTGGATTTTCAAGGCTATGGGGATTACAAGATGTTTTACACAGGAGTAACAGTGATGGCAGTGACAGTTTCATTGCAAAAGCAGCAAAACTGCACAGATCACTCAAAGAGAACAACAGAAGGTGGACAATGAAAATGTATTCTCATCAGTCACGGATCGAAGTGCAGAAAAATAAACTATTCCTAGCGTCAGCAAGAAAATAGTTGTATTTTATAAAAAGCAATTATTTTTATATGTTGAGTTTGACAATTCTGTTATTCTTCATGACCAAGTAATAAAAGGTAGTTGAATTTTAGATTCTTTATATTTTGATAAGAATTTCATTTCCATCAGAAAGCATACTATAATTCAAACACTTATTCTCATCCTATTGCGAAATCTAAAGTTTAGTCTTTTGACTGCACAAGAAGGTAAATCATTGTCAAGCATCATCTGTTCACAACATAGAACCTTGGCTAATTTTGGCATGCATAGTACCGAGTTAATCTCAATTCTCAGAACATACAACATAGATTTAAAAATTTGGGAATATCAAATTCAGTATTAATTCTAAATTCTTTGAGACCATTTATTATATTTCCATATGAGTCATTACTTGACAATGTATCTATGACAGTTTAAAGCAATAAATAAAAATTCCAAAAAAACATTTAATGCTATGTTACCGTAAGTCACAGATCTCTAATCTTAGATGTGGGTTGATATAGACATTAGTGCAATGCTCATAGATGGAACTCCCATCAGGTGGTTCCCTGTGTGTATGAAATCCCCTCTCCGGACAATCCTTCAGAATACTCATTCCACCGGGGTCTGTAAGTCTGAATACCCCATAACTCCTGTGATGAATTCATCATCAAAATGTTAAAATTTTAAAGCTAAGAACAAAACAAGATAAACAGAAACTGTTGGCTGAGGATTGCTCCTCTTCGTCAAAGTTTGTTATGAATTAAGGATGTGGTACCTTGATTTATCAGTAGGAGCCATGACAATAGCTACAGCTTCAGGTACCATCATCTAAACACAAGATGCAAAAATATATATGCACTTTAAAAATGCCAGAAATGTATGGCTGGAGTTTAAAGAAATCAAAAGACAATCTCGGACTATTGCACATCATATAAATATTAAACTTCAAGAGTTCTACAAAATGTCGTAGCTGAGAGGTTTGAATTAGTATAGTACAATATATCTATGTAGATGTAACATCTTATTTTGCAGAGTAGCTAAAGATTACTCCACCAGCACCAGGCAAACTATCCCCATATTCAATAAAAGCCCTTGATTCGTTTAAGATTAACCAACCAGTACCAGGCAGACTACCCTTGTCAAAACAAGGCCCTTGTTAAGTTTAAGATGACATCATGCCTTCATTAGATATCTATTAAAAGAAGTTGCTTTATTTTTGAATCAAGTAAATAAATTTTGATTAGAGCGTTTTGAACTTTTGATCTGTTCATCAGTAACCAAAAATGTAAACGGCAGTTTCTATAATCAATGAAAAAACAGCTACTATAGTTTGAGTTGAATAAAATTAGAGATGTAATCAACAACTAGTATCAATTACCTGGTATGAATACTGAGTGTGCAAATCGACTGATGACATGAAACAAGTTTGAGAAGGATGTGTCTGAGATCAGAATTTTGTTTAATCAGCTGCCCGCATAAAGGAGAATAAGAAAAAAAAACGTTCCAACGTAACATGCAGTCAAACAAGTTGAACAGTTTTTCAGTAAACCAGTTAGTAGACTTGTCATGGTCAGTCGATATCAAATATGCAAGACAACATGAAGGCCACTGATAATATAAGTGCTTAACATACATGCATAAAAGATAAAGATACTAGTTACAATTTAGATGATTAAAAGTTATTATAACGTTTTGTAGGTGAAAGTTAGAGAAACTCTCCTGGTGATGTGCGGGAGTTTATAATACAAAGTAAAATAATTTAAATAAAGAATAAACAGTCCAAAAGATGTGCTATATTTAACAATGTATTAACATACCAATCTGAATATAGAAACACAGGGAAAAAAACTCAAAAGATACGACTTGTAAAGCAACAGAGTCGATGCATATAAAATTTAATAAGACACCAATTAAACAAAAACTGGAAGAGTTTTTGACAAGGGAAATAACTCAATAAACATTCGTGTGCATACATGAATCCATCCTATAGGAAAATCTGATACTTCATATTGTATCGCAAATATCTCCTCCTCATTGAGAGCCTGACACTATTAACAAGCAAAGAAAAGTAAGGATCTTGAAAAATTAAGCAATCCTTCTAAAACAGATGTATTAAATATTTAGCATCAAATCAAAATATCATAGACCACCAGACACTTACAGAACTTGAAGTAGATTCTTGTTTGGGTACTATCAACGTGGTAATGTAAAAGGTTCCTTCTTTCTGGACAGAGAGAAATACATATACATAAGATTCAGAGAAAAGAATTATCACAATCAGGTTAGTCTAGCTGCTTCTACATGATTATGCCTAGAGGTTAGAGGTCAAGGAATGCAACAGCAGTAGAAACAGATAGAAGGGAGCGAATAATATCGTATCAGGTCCATTAATTCCAGTAAACCTATCACACTACAGTGGAAAGGCACCTAGATAGCACTCAGTCTAAGAGAGTGGTTTTAAAGCACACAATAGGATGCAGATCAGGTTGATTATCCTCATAAAGGATCCACCTGAAGCACTATAGGCTTTCCGGGCACATGGAGAACATGCACACTGGTTCTCTGTATTGACAATTTGACATCTGTGCAGTCTATTTTCTTTCTTTTTTTCCTTTTTTTTTTTGGGGGGGGGGGGGGGGGGGGGGTACAGATCTCACAATAATCCTCTACCAAAAGTAGGGGGAGATTTCAGAAAACATAATCTCGGGCTGCTTTAAGTTTGAGCAAGCATTTGAAGGTAAGCGTTTCAATGTTAATAAGCTGGATACAGTTCTTGTCAATCTTAAGCTATTACAGATTTTGTTTAGTATACAAGGATAGACTTCGACTGGAAATGAAAGCTATATCACTTATGACTATCAGACAATATGAGTACTGGACTACTGGTTCTCTTCTCTAGATTAGTCATAACTATTGCTGAAAACAATGCATTGGTCAACCTTCTCTTTCACTAGCTGAAGATTGCATACAATAACAGATAATAATAACAGATCATGTACTTTCTATAATGTAAAACTTACAAGAGAAGCGCCCAGAACTCCACATGTCTCCACGTCTTTATTTGTATTATCTCTGGCTAGTTCAAGAAAATCCTCCATAAGTCGTGCAGGCTTCAAAAGAAAATGAATCGTTTCAGATTAAACTTCTACCAGTCACAGACTAATCAGGGAACTACAAAATCATTTATATACACATTATATCTTAGTTCTTACAATATGTATATCTTTGAGGACTGTAGATGTCGTCGACTCTCTGCAGGAGGATCTTGCAAGTCCATGAGCTTCACCGACATCTGTGATACGTGAAAGTTGCGTATCATTTCGTACAGTGTGTATGTGAGAGATTCCAGGCGAAGGAGAAGACTGTGTCACAGCATGCGTACTAAACAATCTTGAACTTTTCGAAGCCATAGATAAGGGGGCAAGCTAAGGGGTTCAGATGCAGAACTGGAAGAAACTAAATATAATGCACCAATGTCATCATACACAATCGATGAAATCCACAGAACAGCTGCATCAGTGGCCATTAGGCCCAATAACAATTTAAAATTGCTCTACAATTTACGTAATTAACATCTCTAGTTGGGAAACAAACAAGAACCACAATATAAAAACAGATTATATTGCACAATTTCTTGCGGACTAATCACTAAAATTTCGAAAGTCTCTATCATGACATCCATTAGCATGCCACTATCTAGGCTCAATCCATCGCTTCTCAAAAAACAGCATCACCCCCACCAAAAATAAAATAATCATTTATCATGCCAATAAACATTTAGAACAAACAAACTCAACATTCAACAAAGAACAACTTCACTACCTTAGTCAAAGCTACCACTGTCCTACTTAATACTTATGCATAACACTGACAATAATACAATCAAGATGTTATTTTTACCACCAACCCATTACATAATAAATTTAAAAAAAAACATAAAATCAACTTATCAAACTCAATAAACTCAGCTAAAAATAAATTATCAACCTCAATCAAAAACCCAATTTGAGACCAACCCAGATAGCAAAATCACAAAAAAGATCCATGCTTGCTACCATTTAAACATACCCAATTAAAAAAACTTGATTTCTTGATAGATAAAAGTGCATAAAGGTGAGAACTTTAACAGAAGAAATACATACAAACTGAAGTTTCAATGATATAAACACGTAAATTCAAAAATAAATAAAAGGGGTGGTGAAAAAACCTGAATGATCAGATAGGTAGCTGCAGAAATGAGGAGGGGTTTATGGGGAAGCTAGTTCTTGATTTTTGGAAGTGCCTTGTACTAGTATTTAGATTTTTCACTGTTTTTATTTGATATTTGATGGGTTTCTTAGGTGGTGCCTACTTTTATTTATTTACTGTATCTATTTATTGGATGGATAAGAATGAACTGTTTTAGAAATTGGGATACGAAATTAGTAACTATGGGCATGAAATGGGGCTTGTCTTCTGTTTCCAGGTTCTGGGCGAGTGTCTCCAGAATTATCATAAAATAAAAAACATGTTTCTAATTATAATTTACTAATTATTTTGTTAAGAAAATTAGAACTGAACTTGGTTGTCTACCGAAGAAAAAAGGATTCAACGGCGATATGATTCTGCGTTTGTTCAATTTTGATTATATATGCAAATGACTTATGGTTTTTCATTATTGTTTATTTTCTTTTTTTTGAAAAAAAACTGAATTTATTAATCGAAAAGATCTTTTATCACGTCTGTTTGTGCCGTTATTAAAATTTTATGAATTTATTTTTAAATTTGTCCATAAGGTGTCATCGAAATTATTGAATTGAATGATATAAATTTATAATTTTTACGGATTTATGTTGACACCCATTATTATTATACTTGGTTATTATGTATTTAGTTTGGCATAAATATCATTGGAATTGATATAATATTGACATTTATCTGATTCCGAATCATACACATTTTATTGTGACACAAATATATTGGGCTTGATGTGCCCGAGCTGGATCTCTTCCACCTGTATTTTGATTTTTCAAAGCCCATGTTTGATAACTATGTTCATGTTAAGAAAGCCCAATACATGTCCTTTATATTTTGACCCAAATGGCTCAAAACTTTCTTGGGACTCTTTTAGGGCCCAAACTTATAGAATGATTTCGAATTTACGAAATTTATATCCACCCGATCTGAATTTAAATTTCTGACTGGTTGTACTCAAGATTGACCCTAATGATTTATTTTATTCAAAATCATTCCAATTTTTTTACGCGATTCGATATTAATTTATATTCATTCACTTTATTGAAAAGAATCTTTCTTATATGTGTCGAACGAAACACAATAAACGTTAAATTCGATGAGTTTGGTGGATTTATATTGATGAAATTGGTCGGCATGCAAGAGGTCCATCCATATTTATAATTAAATAACCAATAAAAATGTATCAAAAGCATAGAAATTTGTGCTTATTGTGTGCTCATGACGCATCATAGAAAAATCGTATTTAAAAGTGTGTTTCATTTATTTTTTTTTGACAAATATGGCTTATAACCTTACAAATGAGTATATGTTCTACGAAACTCTCGGAGTGAGCCAGGATGGAACCCCCGGACCTGAGACGACAGATGATAAGCTCTTTATCACTGACCTATCCAACCGTGATCAAAACTCAAAAGTGTGTTCCATTTTTAATCAACAAAAGGGTCACTCAAATTTTAGTAATTTTTATTTTTTAAAATTCACAACGGCATGGGCGATGTGGATACGAGGGACTAATTCAACGAGTGGCATTGGCCATTCACAACTGCCCTTTCGCTTTCTCTATCCAATCTAGATAACCACCCTACATTCCTCTCCTTTTGTTTCTGTAACTAAATTCTTCTCCCGATATAATATATTATACGCACAAATCTTATAAAAATTTACCAATTTTCAGATATTAATTACGTATTCTATATTCGGAAAAGCCCTTTTTTTCCCTCTGTGGTGTCTCCTTCATTGTCACTTTACAGGTCCTCCACAACAAATTATATTTTACTCCGTTTCTGTATTCAACGGTCTACTAATTAAGGTACGTCCTAGTCTTCTAAACGCTTAATTGTTTGTAGACTTTAAGTGGATTATTCTTCGAATATTTGTCTTAGTGTTCATGTTGCATGAACTTTTGCATGAAAACTTCAAATACAATTCATATTCATATTCTAATTTCTAGACGGTGATAGTTTGGGTAGGGTGATTATCGGTGGAATCAGAGAGGGCTAGTTTTAGATAGAATTTCGTCTCGGAAGATATTTAAAAATTAGTATTTAAAAAGTTAAACTCACTCTAATGTTAAAACTAGTGAAAATTTTTATTTTAGATTTCGAAGTTATAGTGAAAAGATAGTGACAATTGGCATGAGTTGAGTTTTATTTGAGATTCTGATTTCGCTAGTGTGTAGGATTTGATAAGTTAGTGAAGAAATATGAGCCGGTCATTGTGTGGAGAATGACAAGAAAGAATTCATGCGAATTTTGAACCTTCAATGTGATATAGAGAAAGGGTTTAGAGTAACGAATGTTCAGGGTTTTCGGGTAGTTAGATAAAAGTGCATGTTTGTGAATTATGCTTTATGTATGGTGTTGATGATTATTCTCAATTCGTTTTCTTCTAATTTTACTATTTCAGTTACTAATTTCATTTATACATGATTTTTTGTATGTATATAAATCATAAATCATTTAATTAATAGTTTATCACATTACTTAAAAAGAATGTGAAATGCGTAATGAAGGATAACTATTTTAAAAATTATAACTTATATAATATAAATTCACACTTTAGAAATATATAGCCTAACTATTATAACTTGGGATATTCACCATCTCTCCCTTAGATATGCTCTTAAAATTCTCAATTAAAATCCTGGAATTGAACCGGATAGTAAAAAAAATATAAATGTTAAATATTATAATTAATTTCAGGTTTTTAAAGTTAATGAATGCATTTTGTCAAAAAAATAAAAGAAGAAGAAGTTATGTGTAAATCTAATAAAATCGTTGGAAATAATATTTAACAAAGTTAATCATTTTATAAAATCCTATAAATTTAGTAAACATTGGGTAGCATCAAATTTTAGATTATTATTATTATTATTATTTAAATCTTTTTTTTGAGAAAATTATTATTATTTAAATCTTAAATACCCGTTCAACCAAATTTATAATGAATATCATCATATTTAAAATATATTTTGTATTATTGGAAACGTCTAATTTTATTGGATACGTCTAATTTTTTTTTTTTTTTTTTTAATTTTGAAATTTGGATACGTCTAATTTGATTGTTATCATCTATGTTAAGCGGAGCCTGCACCATAATTTTATCACACAGGTGAAAAAGTTTACCAGAGAAGAGAAGATTAAACACAAGTTGGAAAAATGAAGAAGTGCATGATGATGTGCTGTGGTGCTTCGGTGAAATCCCAAGTAAGATCATATGAATTTTCATATTAATATAGCTAAACAATTATGATATTCGTATATGTATTGAACGAGTCATTGATACGACTTTATCCTATATAATCTCAAACTTTAAGTTCGGCTATCCTTTAATATCTAAGATTATATAGGTTTTCTTTGTAAGTTAGAAATTTGAGAAAAAAAATTAGAGATTTAGACTATGCGAGAGTTTTTTTTTTTAAGGGACTGTGCGAGAGTTTTGAATATTTGAATAGTTTGATTTTGATATTTGATAGGTAATGGATTAAATAAGTTTTAATTATACAAACTAATTTTGAGAAATTACATAAGAAGCGTTTTTTCGGTTAAAGATTTGCTATTTGCGTGCTTTAAAATTAAAATATAAAAATAAATATTAGCCAAACAATTTTATATTAAATAATTAATTCAATTAATCAAAACCGATAATTCAATCCATTAACAACTAAAAATTACTCTCTAACGCATTATTATCAAGTGAAAAACAAATTCAAATCTATTACTAACTAACTGATAATTAACTTTAACTGATGAATAAATTCACAAATTTTAATATATTTATAATTTCGCTTAAATATTAAAAAGAGTTTCGTAAATTATAACAGCCCAAATCTTATATATTTGACGCTCTCGTCGAGTCTATAATCAAATTTATGAAATTTGGATATGTATTTTTGCACCTTCAATTAGGTAGAGCTCCGATATCATTTATAACATTTCAAAACTTACGAAATCTTACCCGTGACTTTGCACCTTCGTTGGAGTATAGTTATGATGTTATCCAATAGCATTCCAAATTTAATTCGTTCAATATCTTTGTACCATCGATCGGGTACCTTCGATCGGATATAAAAGTATAGTGATGATGTCGTCTATTACATTATACAAATCTTAATTAAATGTATACCGGATTTAATAATTCAACACAATTTTTTTCAAATATTAGCAAATTAATATATGAATTATTATTTACGCTTATAAGGCGTTTAAAGTATCTTTCTCGTTTTGTGATGCAAAGTGAATCGTCCACCCAAAACAATAAGTAAACGGTGTGGAATTTTGTTGACTATCCAATTTTCGGTTAACATAAAATATTTAATATTATATATTTCCCCAAACCAAAACACATGCTCCATGACCACACCACTCTGGAAAACTAATTATTTTTCACAATATAGATGAGAATTGCATATACGTCACCCCGTTTCTAAAAATAGGCAAAAGTAAACGGACTTGCATAATTCGTGCCAACCCCACGAAGCCACTAAATATAAGACGAACTCTATTTAAAGATAACTACAATAATTCAGCTCTATTTTATATTATTCTATTTATAACAATGCTAATGTCTATCTTATTTTATTTTGTTATTCGTATGTCACCCATTATCTTGGACGTATCGATTAAATTAATGCGTTGTAACTGAATTTACTAAATTTAATCGAAAGTGGCATTGCCTCCCGTAATGCTCGTGGAGCCACCTCACGATAATTGTCTTCTGCCGCAGAATAGAAATAGCGGGAGGTGATACATTGAAGTTATATTATTTTAATTAATTTTCTTATAAATTAATATTTTGATTAAATTTTTTTATTAAGTTATGGAGTTCTTGAATTATGTGATATTTGGTTTGTTTTGTCTGATAATTTTAGAATGGTGTATTTAATTGGAATTGTGATATTGGATTATGAAGTGTATTGCTTTGAATGAATTATATCTAATTTTGATTTTATACGAATTCTAGATTAGAATGTAGCGGTGTGAGTTTTTAGAATCTAATCACAATGCCTCGCATTTTTATGATTAGGGTGAAATTTCACTTGAATATAAAACCCTTCATCTCACGAAATACAAAAAAAATCAAGAGTAGAACACCATCAGATTTAAATGTATTTTAATTAATCTCAATTGAATATGATCAAATTTAATATCATAATTTAATATCCTAACGATATATGTTAAGATTGTTATACATATTTTAAAATATGAGCTTAATATATGTGAATTATATGAATGAAGAAATCTTCTAAAATCTTAATTGAATACATCCCCTTAAAGGAAGCAGATTGATTTAGATTTTATTCATTAGCTTGTTTTCTGTTCTGCTATTGAATAATTAATCAGAATAAACATATTTGTTTATTTGACAAATACTAATTTAACATCCTCTTATATTCTCTTATTTTTTTATTTTTTTTCACTCACTGTTTAGCACCAAGTATGAACTATTCAAGTGTCTCCTTTTAATGTCTCGAAAGGTGCATTATGTCTGTATTATTCTTTCAAATTTTATATGATCATATTTTAAGAGTTGAATTTGTTATAAGTACTTATCTAAAATATAATTACGCACAAGACAAGCTTCGTGGCTAATTCGTAGAACTTAAATAGGAAGAGAAAAAAGTTTTACCTTCCATATCCACCAATTTTGTGTTTTTGTATTAAGTAATAAATGAACTAATCAATTCTATAAACTACTAACTTTGACTTGCATGAAATGTCATTTCGAATTCAAAGGGAATAAATCTTAACATAAATTCGTGTCGACTTAACAAATTTTTTTTTTTTTAACGTAGGAAATTTTTTTTTGAAGAAAAAGAGATAATTCAATAAATAATGGCCATACGGCATCTACAAGAATGATCGAGTCGAACAAACATAGAAAAAATTAACATGCCTGTCTTCATACCCAAGATGAGACAAATAAGCGATGTTGAAATTGACGATGGTACATGTATAGATCCTTGCTCTGTGTTCACCATCTTTTTCAAAAATTCCGTTTGAGTTATCGACCACAAATGCAATTTCCGAAAGGTTTTATCGATGAATCCAAACCACTCTCACAAAAGAAGGAGAGAAAAATCACACACTCTCACCAGGGAGAGAAATCAAACTATAATCAAAACAAACTAAAACAATTAGATACGCACCACGACGCTTAGGAGATAATCGATCCACTCACAAATCCAAAAAGGCTTCTGGAAGCGAATAAGAACGAAAATCAAAAGTTTCGGTGATATAGATCTAAGAAAACTTTCCCCGAAGATGGAGATTTATTAAGAAACTCAATGAAAAAGCATGAACAATCAAAAACTAGCAATCAAACGAAAAGATTTGGGGCTTTCCACCGGAAACCGATGGAAGCCCCGTCGGAGATGAAAATAGGAGACGGCTAGAGATAAGAGAGAAAAAGAAAATTAGGGTTTTTAACGTAGGAAATTTTAATTATCCGAAAATTGGATTAATCAACGTTGCTGGTCTCTGATAGGATCATCTTATCAAGCATTATTGTATTGATTTGTGAAAATGCTAAATATTCTGAAATTTTTTATCAAAAAAAATCAGTTATCAGAAAATTTTGAAATAACTTTTAAGGCACATAACATTTTCCCACAGATTAATTATATGACGTTCAAAACAAAAATTCAATGCTCTATGGCCGCTCCTCATTCTCCATCGGGTACTATCCATTTTCATTCCTCGTAGATAGGTAATCCATGATCTATAACTCATTCGGTTTTCAATAATTATATATCAAACTCTCAACTTTTACACAATTTTTTGAATTTAATATTGTAATAATAAGAGAAAACATAAAAATTGTTGTTGGAGTTGTCAATGAATACGTTCCTATATTTTAGAAATTGGACTGTTTATCAAAGATTTAGGTGACCTTCTTATGACATTGCTAGAGATGCTCTAAGGATTTGTTTATTTAGGAGTTCTACTAAAAGTTGTTGTTTTGCCAGAAAAAGTATCAGTATAAAAGGTGTTTTCATATAAATTAGATAGTTGTTTGGTAATTTATTTTGAGTTATAATATGAAAATAACGTTTTAGATGAGGTTTGATAGTGAGATATATATTTACTTCACATAAAAATTGAAAAATAACATTTTATAAAAATATGAGAGAACCTGTATTTTAAAAAACAATTTTATGTTAAAATTATTACAAAACTGTTTTTAGATTTATCAAACAGTTTTATAATTTTTCAATAAAAATAATTGTTACCGTCTGGAATAGCAAGACCAAATGATACCGCTATACAGTAGGGGTGATCGCGTTCTGGTTTGATTCGGATTAGAGGTGGAACCGGAACCAAACCATACATTAGCGGTTTTTTAAAATTTCAAACCAACCCGCAACCAATTAACCCGGATCAAGCGGTGCGGTTTTTGATAGTTCGGTTAAGAGGATTAATTGGTTTATGACTAAGGCTTATGATCAGAGACGATGATTCATGAATAATACTAGAAAATAAAGTATTATCATTTTGTCCCCATTAAGTGCACAATCTCACATAATTAAATTAAAATACAAACTCTGGTTTAATAAAATGCATAAACTTGAATCAAAGTCGTGAATTACTGGATTGATATGAGTTGTACTTGGTATTGACAGGAGGTAACGAAACAACAACCCAGCAACCCGGCAAGTATAAATTAAAAAGTTAATATAGTTATATAAATATAATATTTTGTATATATATAATATTAAATATTTATATGTCTATGTATAAATATGCGTTTCGGTTTTATAACGGATTGGTTTAAAACACGGTTTTTTAAACTAGTCAAACCGAAATTGAAACTGAAACCGCAAATCTCATTTTGATTTCAGTTTAAATCGAATTAATATCAGATTGATTTATATAGATTTTGACGTTTAAACCAGGATCAGCTATACAGTACACGGACCATGGCCAGCTAGAAACATAAAAAATATAACTAAAAAATAAAAAACTCCCAACAACAAATAATATGGCCCGAAAAACGCGTTGGAATTGACGAAACGGCAAGAAGAAGGGCCAACTTTTCCACTTTCACAACACAAACAAATGTCACCTCTTACATTAACCACAGTAAATCATCCATTCACATTCATGTGTATGTATATATACACATGTAGAAGCAGAAACAACACAACTCATCTAAAGTCTAAACAAAAGCCAAGTTGTACTACACTCTTCTCTAACAGGATCAGGTGGGGGATACCTCTCTTTCTATTTCACTAATTAATCTTTTTTTAATTAATTATTAATCTCTTTTAATTATACTGTTCATCTCTATTGATCTCCCGGGAGGCTTTTCTGGCCTTAATTCCCGGAGTTTAATCTTCATTTCGCAGATCTTGTGATCATGATGATGATCATGTTTTCATGTTTTATTTCATGCCCAAGGTTGATTGTTCTTCACGTTTTTATGTGTATATAAGTATATTCATGCTGCTTTTTTGATTTGTTACTGTATTGAATTCTGGAATATTCATATGTGTTTCCACTTTCCACTGTTACCCTTTTGATCACTTATCATTTTATGGTGGTTTTTTCTGTCTTTGATCCTTTCCATACACATGTGTATGCCCGGCTAGTCTCGGTTACAGTCCCGACTGATGTTCAAAAATCAATACAGTATCATATGTGTATATATAAATTTGTGTATGTATGAGTTTGGAGGGTTTTTTATGTGTTGAATGTGATGATGATTGGCAGGTTGAAGATATGGAGACAAGCTCATACGAGGACGCCATTGCTGCTTTACAGAACCTTCTCAGGTACTATTATATCATTATTTTATCATTTTTTAATCATTATTTTATTTTTGTATTGGGATTCTCAAAGGGATATAATAAACTTTCTGTATTTTTCATTAGCACTGCCAAGTCTGTAAAATTTCATGTTTTGGGGTAGGACCACTTAAAATGAACTTGCGGTTATTCTTATGTTCTGACTTTTAGTTAAGTTGCGATTAAATGATTTTTCTGGGGATTCGTGTTGCAGTGAAAAGAGTGGTCTTGGGGGAATTGCCGCCGCTAAGATCAAGCAATTAACCGCTGATTTGGAAGCTGAGTTTAACCCGGTTGAGAAGATTAAGACCGGGTTCACACATTTCAAGACTGAGAAATATGAGTAAGTATAAGTACTCTGGTTTTATATGCATCTGCTTTATAAGACACTGTAGTTTTCACCTTTTTATATTCATTTTTTACAGTAGAATTTGGTGAAGTATTGTTGATTGTTGAATATGCTGTGTGTTTGTATAAGTTGTGGTTCGTATAATTATTTTATCATGTAAGGACTAAAGTGCTAAAGTAGAATTCTGAATTGTATTCTTGCATTTTGTTGTGTGACTTGTGTCTTCAAGTTATAAGATTCCAACAGCATTTTTATATGTTGGGGGGTTGGTGTTATGTATTTGACTGGAATGACATTGGTGATTTCTTTGTTGTAAGCGGCATAGTGACCTGTCGGGTAACAAGTTTGACTATTATGATGAGCACAACAATTTTTTTTTGACTAGTTGAAGAATAGATCTGGGGATTGATTTTATTTTAAGCGGATTCTTGATTCTTTGGTGTGTTCTAAAAACAAACAGTTATTGGTATGAATGGAATTGTTGATTGCTTGCGTATGACGATTATGACAAATGTTGATTGATCAGTTGTGTTTGTAAAAAGAAAACAATGGACGGCAATGTAGTGACTTTGATGGCAGGCTTTTAATTGGATACATGCCGTTTTCTCTTTTTGCAGGAAGAATCCTGAGCTGTTTGGTGAGCTTGCCAAAGGGCAGAGCCCCAAGGTTAGTGAATATACATGCCGCCCAAGAAGTATTAGTGTGATTTCCCGATCCTAATTGTGTGTTTTGCATCTAATGTCCTGCAGTTTTTGGTCTTTGCCTGCTCAGACTCTCGAGTTTGCCCATCTCATATCCTCAATTTTCAGCCAGGAGAAGCTTTTATAGTCCGAAACATTGCAAACATGGTCCCTCCATTTGACAAGGTTTGTACCTAACGAAAAAAGGTCCAGTAAAAATTGTATTAGTATAAGTTAGAGAAGTTGAAGTGGGGATAAACTGATGAAAGTATGAAACTTAACTCAATGCCTGAGATAAGGCCGGTGGAGAATAGGTTGGCTAAAGCTCAAACCTGTGATTATTTTAAGTAAGACTTTTTTGGCTTTCGTTCATGAATAAATTAAGTTGTGGTCCAATTATTTAATACTCATATGGAGTCGGTTGATCCTATATATGGCAAATGGTTTAGCAGTTCAATATATTAATAATGCCCTATGGAAATTTGAAGACTTCCTAAAATATAGGGTCAAAATTACTTTACAAGTATATCACTAACATGCATAAAAATTTTAAGATCTTGTTTTGTTGGCTGGTAGTTATGAACATATAACCTGTGTAGCTGTACCTTCACCAGAAAGAGAGATAAAGGTTTAGTTTATTAGATTAATAGATTTGAAGTCCACTTGATAATGAGTTCGATTGACTGGTTGTTAAATAATTTTTCTCTTTTCTTCGGCGTTTATTGAACACTCTTTTTGAATTGACTTGCTGCAGACAAAATACTCTGGAGCAGGGGCGGCCATCGAATATGCAGTACTTCATTTGAAGGTGAATAAAGCATTTTTATCTTGTGGTACCATACTTTATTCTTTATAGCCTTGCGGTGATCATTGAATAAGGCTAAGGTTGATTTGCTGCTCTGAGTTGATAACAAATTATAGACTATAGTGGAGAAGGGGCACGCAGCAAGTTGAGAAGTCATATTCAGATTCCCTGTTCTAGTCGTACATAATTCTCATATATTTCAACACTAAGCTCTATTAAAATTACCTTACCTCTCATCTTTCTGACCAGAATCATTTTATCGAGTACTAAATACAAAGTTGATCCCATAGTTATGGAGATCAAAAGCTGTTTATTAATAAGTTATGCAGGCTTGACCACTGATTGAACTGGAGACCCGATTTAATATGTCAGTGTAAAGTTTAACCATGTTAGGTGTTTGATCCATTATTGTTGCTTTTATTAGTAGTTGTAGTAAGCAGAAGAAGCAACCAAATTATTAAGCACTGTTTCCTTTTCAGGTGGAGAATATTTTAGTTATTGGACATAGCTGTTGTGGTGGAATTAAGGGTCTTATGTCTCTTGCTGATGATGGGACCACTGCCAGGTGACTCTCTTTGTGCATACAATCTGTAGTATCTGTTTAGAGCATAACTATATTGATGACGGATACTTTTGCCTCGACTTTATTCAATATATTTACTTGATGATTAAACTTCTTGTTAACAAGTTGTTGTGTTGGTGGTCATTGCACATATTCCATCACAAGGGCTAGACATGAATCGATTTCAGTTTTAAAACTTTGCAAGTCGAGTGCAATCTAACGTAGTGTGACACGATGTCTAGTCATCATTTAGAACAGCTATACGACTTATGATGGGAATCAAGGATGGGAATCATAGTTGCTAGTCCTCGGTGAAACTGAAAGTATATAACTTTCCTGTACTTTTTAGTCTTTTAGCAGAGTCTTTATGGTTAGATTATTATTAGGTTGAGAATTTTTTTAAACGATTTGCAAAAGAGAGGCATATCTGAAATCAGCTCATACGTGAAACTAATATGCATAAGAAAAAGTTATTCCTCCTGCGACAAGATTCCTCATGATGTTATTAAAGGTTTCGTCCTGCATGTCCTTTACATCCAGAAATGGTCTTCTCTCTTAAAAAGTTCAACTATTTGGATGCCCTGAATTGAGCAATAGATCATACAAGTTCCGATGCTGATACTCTTTTTTTTTGTCAGCGATTTCATCGAGGACTGGGTGAAAATATGCGCACCTGCCAAGGCGAAGGTGAAAGCAGAAATGGATCATCTGGCCCTTGCAGATCAGCACACAAATTTGGAGAAAGTGAGTTTTTTTGTTGTTACTTTAATAGTTTCACTAGAAGTTTGGAAACAATCTTCTGCAGCACTTTAATAGTTGGGTTTTACTTATTTTCAGTCATTAAAGTATTCATTTTATCTTTTGATAATTCAAGGCATTAATTACCTCTCTGTAAAAATAAAAATAATGCAGGAGGCTGTGAATGTATCCCTGGCGAACTTACTATCATATCCATTTGTTAGAGAAGCTGTGGCGAAGAACACTCTATCGCTGAAAGGAGGACACTATGATTTTGTTCAGGGGTCTTTCGAGCTCTGGAATCTTGATTTTAGCCTTACATCGTCGATCACTATCTGAGCACTTTTAGTTCTTTTGTGAAAATTTTCTTTACTGGTCATGTTATACAAAAATAAGGTCAGACGTTTTGTTTCATCGGAATTATGTGATACTTTTGCCCTTGGAATATATAAGATCTGGTATATTGGCAGCATTTTATTGTCTTTTCATGATTTCAATTTTCAAGACCCTCACAGCACAGAACAAAAGATGTTTTAAGAACCTGTAGTATGTACTCATCGGCCATCGCATCAAAAGTCTTATACGAACTTGAACTAATAAAACGCACAGAAGTTGGATAACCCAAGTGATCGGTTTATTCTCTGTTGTTCCGGGATATCTGGGATCGACTCTTGCTCACCCCGATTTGATTTAAAAAAATTTGATAAGTTGTGTTCATTCCAAACTAATATACTGTATGGTGTTTAGTTGATTTTTTTTACTGTAAACTCATGTTTCAAACCCATGATATGGTGTATAAGCCGAATTAAATTGTTTCTTTAGCTTAAATCTGAATGGGCTGGGGAACAAAGTACTCTATAGCGTTGGCCCAATTCATTGTTGTTTTCGACTTGAATAGACTGCTTGAACACTTGGGAACTATAAACGGGCTTCTTATTAGCTCAATGACTGAGGCCCAATTTATCATTTTTTGTGCTAATTAAGCCCAGTTCATGGTTGTTCTCAATTGATGCATGGAAAAATGATTTCATCATGTAATTTTTCTTATAAAGTTGAGTTAAAATAAGGGAATAACAATTATTTTGGACAATTAACAACTTCGGTTTTGTAGCGTCCTCAATTCGTATCTAGACATCCTCGCCGAATTCTCAAATTAAATAATAAGTTTTGTCTTTAGTTTTTCATTGGTGGTAGTTTCATTCCTTTTTATTGTTCAGCAATATAGAACTCAGTGAATTAGAAGTATATTTTTTCTGTGGAAATGATATATGTACCGATGAGATTCTCTTTCCATATAATAATTTGCTAATCTAAATATGAAGCGTTTGTGCCATCATTCCATCGATGAGATTCTCTTTCCATATAATAATTTGCTAATCTAAATATGAAGCGTTTGTGCTTTCTATTCTCGTTAATCGAATTTCATACTCTTTTATTCTTCTCTCTTTTATTACATTGTACTGAATTCAAAAATACTTTTTCTATAGTCAAACACCCTACTAACATTAACATGATAGAATAGATCTCATCTCATTATGTTCTATCACGAATCGATAGGAAATATGTCACAACTCACAACAATATGTTATTATATGTAGTAAAAAATAAGTTGATCAATCGACACCAACAAATCGACATATAAAATATTTAGACAATAAATGAATCAACAATGAATGTCAATTTTTTTTAAAATTTTTCTAGTTGGTGTTCATGAACAACACATATTAATAATTTGTATTTAAAATGATGATTTTTATGCATATATTAATAAGATCGTAGGCAATATAAATCTGTTATCTATCCAAAAAGTGAGCATCTTGAAAATCAATTTTCTTATAATGATGTAATGAACTTGTTGCCTGTAGATAACACTAAAAATAAACTACATCATTGTATTCCAGATGACCTACTGTGAGTTCTGTAAATGTTAAATTCCTGCTCACTTTGCAGGCTGCAGCTCACTCGCACCACTTAGTTTGCTGGAGGAAAAGAAACAGTGGCTCCACATTTTCATCTCTGTTCTCCTCATCATTTTCTTCGAGTGTGTCCAGTGTACGTCCCTGGCCGTAGTAGTTAAATGGAGCCGTGCTCAGAACCTCTGTATTTCACAAAGATAACGAGCTTGTTTGTCTGGGCTTCAAACCCGGATTTTAAGTCATCTCTGGTTTTAAACTGGAAAATATTTGTTTGTGTAATAAGGTATAAGTCGGTTTAAAGTTACAAATAAGTTAGTTCGAGGTATATTTTTTAGTGACTAATTTTTTTTGAACTTTTGTTTGATAAAAGTTATTCTCAAGTCATAAATTACTCATAAATCACTTTTATTTTTATTATTATATTTTTAATGACTCATAAGTCATTATTAAGTTAAAATTAGCCAAACAGACATTTTAAACTGTCAACTTATCATAAGTCACGGTAAGTCATAAATCGTAAACTCACTAAACGAGCTGAATATTTCTCTCGCTTTCTTTACGAGATGTCGATAGTTGAAATCTTATCAAAATGAGTGCATCAATGTGTTTAATTATTAAAAAAGTAAAATTTACAGGCTTCTGTTCTTCAAATTATTTCTTCTACGTAATGCAAACAACTGGACTGATGCGAATGGATCACATGACTCATGATTATATATATGTTTTAATTCACTTAATTTTTTTCGTAAAAGAAATCATATACACAATGCCCATTATCCACCTTCATTCAAATGTGCGAACATGTCAGAATTTGAAATCTATATTGTCTTTATAATGCTAAAAACTTTCTTATTTTTGTCTTCTTCAAATAGTTCTCCCCATGCCGACAAGTGATAAATAATTTGTAAATTGATCTTTCAAATGCAGAAATTTATATAAAATTCAAGCTCGCTTTGCAGGCTGCAGCTCACTCGCACCACTTAAGTTTGATAGAGGAAAAGAAGCAATGGTTCCACATTTTCATCTCTGTTTTTCTCATCATTTCCTTCGAGTGTGTCCAGTGTACTCCCTGTCCCTAGTCAAATGGAGCCGAGATGTGCTCAGAACCATTGTAATCTCGCTCGCTTCCTTTACGAGATGTCAATAGTTCAAATCTTATTGTTGATAAGATGACTGCGTGAGTAAGTTTAGGTATCATAAAGTGGGTGTTTGTTTAACACTTATAAGTCCAACTTCTGGGATTATAAGTTAGGAGCATTTATTCGTACCGTTTGTGTAATAAGTCAAGAAACACTTATAAAAAGCTAGGAATGCTAGTTTTTGTTTCAGGGTTTCGACTTGTTTCCCAAACACTTTAATAACTTATAAGTCTTATCTTGCTTCTAACTTCTATTTCACTTATTTATTTTAAGCAAGAAGCACTTATTTTAAGCTCACTCAAACTGCCCCAAAGTAAAATTTCCAGGCTTCTGTTCTTCAAATTATTTCTTCTACGTAATGCAAACAACTGGACTGATGCGAATCGATCATGGCTCATGATTATGTTTTAATTTACTTAATTTTTTTCGTAAAAGAAATCATATACACAATGTCTATTATCCAACTTCATTCAAATGTGCGAACATGTCAGAATTTGAAATCTATGCTTCTTCTGAATATAGGATCCTTGTGGTCTCTACAATGCTAACGACTTTCTTGTTTTTGTCTTCTTCAAATAGTTCTCCCCATACCGACAAGTGATAAATAATTTGTAAATTGATCATTAAAAAGCAGAAATTTATATAAATAATGGTCTACTTTTTCAAACTTCACACATTGAGTGTGTCTGTAAATTTATTAAATATCTATGTCCGATAAAACTCTCCCGACCGGCGACCAGTAACAAATTCATAAGTTCCAACTCTTCTTATTATTATTAGAAGTTTTTCCACATCGGTTGTGGAGTTGTGGGTGGTAGATAGCTAAAATGTAAATGGTTAGATAATATTAATAATACGAGGCGGTTTGTTGATGGGTAAATTAAGTCCAAAACGGATAATATCATACAAATGATTTATACGCCTTACAAATTAATATCCCCATAATAAAAGAGGATAGACTCATTATTTTAGCTATCCAATCACATTCGAGAATATTATATGACTAATGTACTATTATGCAGATTTTTCATGTTATGCACAAGTATATACTGATGCTATCTTGGACAGCTCTAGCTGTATATCAAACTCCGAAAGTAATACTCCATGTGATACTTTAATTTTTTTTCGGTAAGAAAGAAAAAGGCGACCATATGTTCGTATACATTCAATTTTCAGGTTCGTTATTATGGAAATTTGATTTCGAAATGTAACTATTTTCCACCTTACGTGCAGAATCAGCTTTTAAAACAGGCCACCAATTTTCTTTTCTTTCTTCGTTCTAAATCATTCGTGCTATTTCTGCCAGTTTTGGTAAAAGTGGATTATATAAAAACAACCAAGCAAATTTGATTGCATGCGGTCATGTGATGGAAAATGAGATTCGATATTGAAAACATATTAAGGAATAGAAGCTATGATTCAAAAGAGATAATATTACCGACACAAATCTTCTACCGACTAATTTATCATTTGAAAAAAAATTATAAGGTACTAGCTTGATTATTCTAACTTGACTAATTTTTGAAGACAACATGCGAAAGAAAATGAAAATTTACTATTTATCATTTGAAAACAGGTTACGACACAGTGACATGATTATTCAATCGACCAACTTTCGATAATGACTTGACTATTGAACTGACTAATTTTCAAAGACAAAATGTGAAAGAAAATAAGAATCTACAGTCTAATTTATCATCTGAAAACAAGTTACGAGACAATGACATGAAATTATTCTATCGACTAATTTTCGACAGACAATATGCGAGAGAAAATGAGAATTAAATTTTTACATATGAAAATTGGTTACGAAATAGTGATAAGACCATCCGACTAATTTTTGAAAAAGAAGATTCACCCTTCAAATCCTTGATCAAAAACATCCATGCATGTGGTAGGTGGATAATTATGCATTGAGCCAAACGATAGCTATACAGAGCATGTGAAATACATAGCCCACAATTAGAATCAAGGAATGATCAAACGAACAATCAACAAAACCGAATTATATTCCACTACTGAAGGTCAAAAGGATTTGGCAAACATGCACCAGAAAACAGATCTTTAATACAGGCACTGAGCAGTGAACACTCACTAGCTCAACACACCATGCCTGCTGCTCTGCAATTGCTTTCATTACATAAGTTTGCCTTTTAAGTTTACTCACCAGCTGCTGAGTCCAAGGGTCTTGCCAAATATATGATACTTCTGTGACCACCAGTATTAATGTGCTTGAATTTTCAGGACCCCGGCAGTGAAATCGGTTCCTGTTATCCGAGTTCATTATCTTGCAATCGAGTAGAGAAATTAAAGTTTCGATGGAAATTATGTTTTAGTATTTAAATTTCCGTAACTGTGCATAACAAATCAAAATGTTACATATAGTAATGTTCTAATGGAAATTTATTGCTAGGAGATTGTTCATGCAATTGCATGAAGACGAGGCCAGTGAAGACTCCAGTCTCGACTGAATCCATAATTTAATAAAAAAATCCAAATCATAACTTTTCACTAAATGTATTTGAAAAATTATTCTAAGTTCTGGTTCGGATGTAAAAACTAGTTGTCTCGAAAATTATGTATAGTTGATATTAATGCCGGTTCCGTCACCGAGTCCATGACTTCTCAGTAAGTAGACCATTACTGAGGGGATGTAAACTAGCTAGTGAAGCTAAACATCGATCCCTTTGGTACAAGCAACTTTCAAGAGTGAACTTACCTAAAAGAGGTCAAACAATATGTAATCGGTACAATTCGTTTCTCGCCATGCTCCACAAACTTAATAGTGCTACATATTTATTGTGATGCCCATCCAACGCTCTTTATATGCAGCATACGCAAGTCATGGGCATTCATTACCTTGTTTCTCAGACACAGACTTATGTCAACTGAGATTTCCAGTCGGGTCAGCAGCAAAAGATGATATGTGTTAAGTTTTGATTGAAACACACATTATTATATGCATGCATTAATAGTACCGACTAAAATATCAAATCTCGATTATCATGTTATCTTATAATCCAATCTCTCGTCAATTTTGTGCATGCAGCAGTCCTCTCCTCCAAAAACTTAATAGAAGATCAATTCAAAATTTTGCGATGATTAAGCACCGATGCCGAGAGCAAGCAATTAGCAATTATGTGCAATGTTTTTGTGCATGTATATTTACGTAAAGTTGACGAGGGGTGGGTAAAGTGGAGTCAAAATTAACTTGAATTTTCTGCAAGATTCTGTTTTTGTACAAGGTGCATTATATGTCGCTCAGAAAGTAGCTGAAACAATTTTCTTAAAACAGAAGAGTGGACATGTGGAACTTAATGCTAGCTTTAATAGTTGCTTTAAAATAAATTCTCACTTTAATAGTTAATTATATGTATGCTCAGCCTCAGGTTTCAATGTTTTTTCATCTGGAAAAATTACTTTCAGTTTCGATGAAATGGAAGAGTGGCATATCGATTTTAAATTTATAATATTTTTTGCTTATATAACAATTAAATGAAAAAAAATAACTTGATAAAAGATGGGGTCGTAAGAGGTGGTAAATACAAAGTGAATTCGTACTTATAAATGGATCATTTAAATTAAACAAAAATTACTTCTTCGTAAACAAAAAATACATAAAATTGAATATTGAATATCTAAATTTATGACGATAACTTTTTATTTCGTATTATTAAGCTCCGGGACTCCGGGTCATTTTCAAGTGATGTTAATTTTATCTCAAACATGTCAAGAAGTTTAGACTTATACACTTTATAAATGAGTATATGTTCTAAGTCAGAGTCGAATCCGAGTGAGGATAAATCTGAACTATCTGATCGTGAGTTTAGACTTACACATTTTATAAATGAGTATATGTTCTAAGTCAGAGTCGAATCCGAGTGAGGATAAACTTACTGCCGCTTAAAACTATCGGATTGTGCTCACCAACGAATGTGTTTTTAATTGTAATGTTGGTGAATATCAAATCAGATGGAGGGAAATAAATGTATAATGTAAAACAGCTGATTTATTGCTTTTAAATGCATCTGCTGTTTGCAGACGTTAGTAGTATGGCGATACTTCAAATCACATCGCTGTATCTTTTCTTTCATTTCGTTATTCCTCGTTTAACCTTGGCATTATCTGGGGTGAAATCTCATGCATCAAAGTGTTTGGGTTTTGTAGGTAATCAATGATTTTACAATGATGATAAAGTAAATTTTCGTATAAACTCGAAAGCAGGCTGAAAAATTATTTACAGTTTTTACTTTTATTTGCATGCATAATTGCATATATCAAGATTATTCCGTCGTAAGTTTGATGCATTCAATAATTTTATTGTAAATTATTCAATAATTTTATCGTAAAAAAGGTTATTTGTTGTAGTGGTACTTAATATTATGTATAATTTACTAAATATTATGTATACAAAATAAGTTTTATTTAAAATAAATTATTTATAATTCTATTTTTACTCGATCCTGATGATATTACCGAGATTTTATTGCATATATTTTCGGTCCAAACTCTACGCATAACACATGCATGTCCTCGAGAGAAAAGGTCAGAATTCCTGAAAAAATATTTATTCTTTAACTTTTAGTAATTACTAGTTTAACTAAAAAATCAATAATATATAAAGTAATTAATATTTTCAGCACAGAATATTCCAGATTAAGAAAAATCGTTGAGCCAAACGGCTCCAGAAACTGCCTCTTTACCGACCAAGTAAACAGAGAAAAAGTAAAAGAAAAATAAGTCAAGAAACTAAAAATAAACAAAGGGGAGCAACGCAAAATGATGAAAAAGTTAAAGCAAATACGTCTCAGAAGTACTAAAGATGAGTCTTAAAATGTAAAAACACATTAAATAATAAAATAGATTTTAAATAAATATCACATTTTTCTCAAAAAATTTCACTATAAAGCTCACTCCTACTCCTACTCAACTGGAAAGAACTCATCACTTGTCTCCACCAAAAAACATGCATCACCTAAGGCTTCATATCAATCCTCTCTTCCTCCTCATCTCCTTATTCCTCCTCCCATCCTTCAATGTAATTCACTCCATTGCTCGTATTCGGTTAATGTACTCATTTTCTCGTATTTTCTTTCGATGTTGGCTATATAAGTCTCTCGTGTCAGTCGTTTATAAAAAATCTTATTTTGTACCATTTCTCTTGACGTAAATTTATATTATTTTTTTTTTGGATCAGGTACTTGCTAACGGAGCTGCTCGAAAACTCGATGATTCGTCAGCAAAAATAAATCCATTTACACCGAAGGCGTATCTGATACGATACTGGAAAAAATGTGTGACATCTAAGTCCGAGTTCCCGTCTTTTTTGCTGGACAAGGCGTCGCCACTGACAGCGACTGAATCAGCGAGTTTCGTGAAACTCGCTGATCAGAACACCCTGTCCTCGCATTTATCTTCTTTTTGTTCTTCCGCGAAACTCTTTTGCTTCCCGGACGTGTCGAGCAGTCTAGAAAAACACAGGGAAAATGCCAATTTCACGTCCTACGTTGGCAAAAATTTCACCAATTATGGTTCGGTGGGAAATGCGGACTCGTTCAAAAATTATTCCGACGGTGAAAATCTTCCAATCAATACTTTCCGGAGGTACGGACGTGACTCGGTCGGACACGACACTAATTTCGCAAATTATGCACCTGACACTAATGTTGCGGATCAGAGGTTTCATACCTATGCCGCGGGATCAACAGGTGGCGCAACAGGCTTTGATAATTACAACAAAGAGACGAATGTTCCGAATTTAAATTTTAACTCGTATTCGGCTCAGAGTAATGGCCAGTCGCAGACTTTTTCGTCGTACACAGAATCAGCAAACTCTGGAGTCGAGTCCTTCGCTAGCTACGGGCGCGATGGAAATGGACAGCCGAATAATTTTATTAGCTACGGTGAGGACTCGAATACGATTGGATCGAGTTTTTCGGGGTACGGGCAGAATGCTAATGCAGGGCAGAATAATTTTACTTCTTACGGAGGAAATGGAAATGTTCCGGAAAATAATTTTAGAAGTTACGGAGATGCTGGCAATGCAGGTGCTGAGAGTTTCGCGAATTATAGAGATCAAGCGAATGTTGGTGATGATACGTTTCGATCGTATGGTAAACATTCGAATGCGGCTAATGCTAGTTTTGCGAATTATGGGAATTCTTCTAACGTTGGATCGGATAGTTTTACTGGATATAGCAAAAAAGGGTCGTTTTCGGATATTGAATTTAAGGGCTATGGCCTTAATAATACGTTTAAGGATTACGCGAATAAGAGTGCTGCGTCGTTTTCTATGTATAAGACGAACAATTCGCTAGAGGGGGCGGTGAATAAGTGGGTTGAGCCGGGTAAATTTTTCAGAGAGGAGATGTTGAAGAGTGGAAATGTGATGCCAATGCCGGATATCAGGGATAAGATGCCTAAAAGGGCGTTTTTGCCTCGGGTTTTGTCGTCTAGGTTGCCATTTATGAGTGCTAAGGTCGATGAGCTGAAGACAATTTTTCATGCTAGCGAGAACTCCAGCATGGCTGCAATTCTGACAGATACGTTGAGTGAGTGTGAAAGGGCTCCTAGTCGCGGTGAGACAAAAAAATGTGTCAATTCTGTGGAGGATATGCTGGATTTTGCAAACTCGGTTTTAGGCCAGAATGTTGTTGTTCGGACAACTAAGAACACAAATGGGTCGAAAGAAGATATTCTGATTGGAGAAGTGAAAGGAATCAATGGTGGTAGAATCACCAAAGCGGTCTCGTGTCATCAAAGCTTGTTTCCTTATCTTGTTTATTACTGTCACTCGGTTCCTAAAGTTCGTGTTTATGAAGCGGATATTCTGGATTCCAAATCAAAGGCCAAGATCAACCACGGTATAGCCATTTGCCATGTTGATACGTCTGACTGGAGTGCGAGTCATGGAGCTTTCGTGGCATTAGGTTCAGGTCCTGGTAAAATCGAGGTGTGCCATTGGATATTTGAGAATGACATGAACTGGACCGTTTCTGATTAAGATTTCAGTTATTTATTCGTTCGTGTATGCATAAATGAACCACTGGTTTGATGCAGAATGTAAAACTGAGTTCAACTTTAGCTACTTTACTAAGTATCTTCGTTATTGAGTCAATTATGTATTGTGCATTGTGTATTACAGTTGAATGTTAATGTCAGAGATCGCGTTCTTTCTTTGAAGATAGTGTAATCTACTGATTCATACTTAAGCTCCTAATCTACAGATGAACTCAAATTCTGGTTTGGCCAATTTTAGACGAAAGATCAGCAATAACACGAGTTCTCATCTACGAAGCATGAGTCTAATTTAAGGCATGAAATGTGGCACATGAGTTTCAAGATTAACTGAATCTCCAACTGATGCTTCACACATTCAGAACATTGTTTTTCTTGTTTGTGTCGTGCTCAGTTGAATCAAATGAAACTGAAAGACGAAAATTAAGGTCATAAAAACCGCGAGGTTTTTACCAAACTCATTTCCAGTTGAAACTACTGCAGGTATTTTGCTTAATCAGAGGTTGAAATCATTCCAAATTCTACAAAAGCTTCAAAACAATTACACTGTTGTCTTTTCTGGAATCTCAGAAAGCCTGCTGGTTCTCTCTTATACTGTAGTATGGGAAAGATCAGTCTGTAGAGCTGTATACTGACAAAACAATTCAATAAGAATCATGGATTCGAACGTGATAAACTCTGATAAATAGAGTTCAGCTTGATTCGATAATAAGAAACTGGATTTGTAGTTGGACTTGGTCCAAAGAAAATAAATTCGGAACTTATAAAACTAGCTTATACTCCGTGAAAAAGTATTGTTGTTTTTGATAATTCATTATTTTCATCTTATATTTTACTTTTGGAAATTTTAATATTTGGCGTTTTAGAATTTACTGTTTCCGTATACATATTTTAAATAAAATTCGATAAATATATTTGGAAATGTGCAGCGTAATTCTTATATGGTTTTTAATAAAATGAAACTCATGCTTCAAAAAAACAAAAAAAATGAAACTCATTCTTCTAAACTAATGTCATTGCTCTGTTCGAGTTCGTTATCAGTGGCTAGATAAAAATTAAAAAAAAAAAGAAATTTTCAGAAATAAATATTTTTTTAATAATTAACTTATTTATGAAAAATAAGTAAAACGAGACTCAAATTAGCTGCCACAAGCCCACAATGAATGAGTTGCCCACAAATCCCATGATTCGTTCCGTGAGACAACAACACTCGGTACAAAAATCTTTAAAAGCCCGTCTTAAATAATACTCAGAATAACTCTCTTCACAAGTAATGTATTCGGGAGCGGAATTTTAATAATCATTTTCACCATGTCACATTTACTGTACAACTTAAATCGAATCAAAAAGTCGAATCATCGAATCAAACTCTGCAAGTTCAGTCCACTGATTCAGTTCTAATTTTCTAAACTCTACAGAAGAAGGGGGAAAAAAAAATATTGAGTTTCAATCTATATTATTTAATATATTAAATATTAATATATTTCTGAATCCGAACAAAAAATTTCGTTGTATCATATGATGTGACACCGTGACGCCCTAGCTCTAGTATAGAGTCCTCAATTTTCGACCGTTGGCACAACGTTCCTATCTACTCAATTTTTTAAATTTGTGGCCCCCATTTCACCCCCTCTACTTACCGTTACCAAACCCTCCATTATCAACCACTTAAACCCCCCTTCATCAAATACACTCTCATCTCTCTTTCTCAATCAATCTTTCTCAATACCCATCTCCTATTTTCTTGATTTTCACAATACCCAGAATTTATTTTCTTGATTTTCTTAATTTTTTGTTAAGGCCATTTTGATATTCTTGAATTTTTCGATTTTTTTAAGGCCATGGCACAATTAGCACCTGGGATTTTGCTGAAGCTGATAGATGGAATGAACATGGGGACAAAGCCTACTAGTGAGCATAGGAGCTCATTATTACAAGTCACTGACATTGTTCCAGCTGATCTTGATGAGAAGGATTTGTGGCCTAAGCAGGGGTTTTACATTAAGGTCTCTGATTCTTCGCATTCGATTTATGTGAGTTTGCCTTTTGAGCAAGATGATCTTGTGTTGAGTGATAAAATGCAGCTTGGGCAGTTCATTTATGTCGATAGATTGGAGCCCGGATCGCCTGTTCCGGTGGCTAAAGGGGCTAAACCGCTTCCTGGGAGGCATCCTTTGATGGGGACTCCTGAGCCCTTGATGGGGCTGAGGAAAAAAGGGGAGAAAGTTGAGAAGAGGGTGAATACAGTTAGTTCAGTCCCTAGACGTAGTTCTTGGGGAACAGGCCAGAGGAAAGAGGATGGGAATTCGGGTAATTCTGTTGTGTCTTCGCCTTTTTGTTTGAAGCCTGTGCCATTGGATTTTGATCAGTGTACGCCTGTTAAAGGGCAAAATTCTGTTAAGTTTGCTGGGAATTTTCCAATGTCTCCGATGATTAAAGGGAGAGTTATGAGAGATGGGAGTTGTAGTGGTGTCAGAGCTTCAGTTGGTGCTGGGGTTTTGTCGAAAATGGTGGATGCAAAAGGGGAAAAGGAAAGTCCAATGTTGAGAAGAAGCTGTTTTACGCCTTCTAGTTTGAAGTTTCCTAGGAGTAAAAGTGTTTGTGATAGAGAACAAAGGATCCCGAAAAGCCCCTTCAACTCAGCTGTAGGTACATTCTCCCCTTTGCTTATAATACGATCACTGTATTTATCATTGCTCAATTCTGAATGCTGTAACTAAATTGACTACTGTTAGGCATTAGGATCTTGTTCAGAAATTTTAGCTAATCGAAGTAAATTCTCTCGTAGAAAAATTGTATGTTTAATTTTTACAATGTCTTTGCATAAGCATATTGTATAGACTGGTTTTGTTTGATGTTGTTGATTTTACAATGTCTAGGAAAAGAAAAGTTTGACACCACCCCCGAGCTTACGCAGTTCCAGAACAGTAGCCGCAGAAAATGTAGCTGCCAATGCACAGCAACAATCAAACGTAAAATTGGTTTCAGAAACACAGTCTCAGTGTGTTGATTCAGAACCAGTTGACAGCAGTTCGTCGATAAATTTACCAGGAAAGCTCAGTACACTAGGCAAGGTAATTCAGTTTATTCATTTCCTGATATTAGTCTTATGTGTTTTCTTATAAGCAATTTTATTGTTTGATTCTTATTGTTTCGTATGATTATGTTACACAGGAAGCTGTACAACAAAGGGAAACAGCACAAAAGATTGCCCTTCAAGCTTTAAGAGATGCCTCTGCCACTGAAAATCTTGTTCGATCTCTCAGGTATACGAATAACTGGATATAAATTTCAGATTATGTTTGTTTATGGTTCAGTTTCGCAGAAATTATGTGGTTGTTGCTTGAAATTCATAGCTAAGATCTGTTTTTCGCAATTTATAGGAACCTGTCAAAGTTGACTAAATCAGCCAAAGTAGATTCCCCAGCAAATTGTTTTGATCAGTTTCTTGAATTCCATAACCAAATAGTGCAAGCCGTATCCGAAATGGTGTCCCTCCAAGCAGCTTCTGAAATGACATCTTACAATCCAAATGGTGAACAAACCAAGAAAGCAGCCCGACATTCTGAACAAGACTCTCCTGTCTCGAATCACAACCAAGACTCCGACACAACTGCATCCTCTAAGAGAAGAACTGCACTATACAAATCAATAGCATCATTTCCAGAAAGAATGGATCAGAGGACTATTTTGGGAAAGCACATGAGATCAGACAAAAAAGGAGTGGCCCTTTCGACAAATGAGAACGACGAAAACAAGAAACCAACTGCTTGTAGCAGCAGTCTGAGCAATACAATTAAACTAGGGAAGCAGATTGAAACTGAGGCTGGGAACTGGTTCATGGAATTTCTTGACAAAACAATGGATAATAAGGGTGTGAAGAAATCCAAAGGAAAAGTCGAAGCTGATGCTCGAAAAATTCCTCAGTCCCTTCTACTCAAGGTTATAAATTGGGTAGAAGTGGAACAAAGTGATTCTACTAATGGACCAGTGCATCCTAGAGCAGCACAAATAGCAAGGAAGCTGAGGATCAAGATGAAGAATCCATGAAGTTGTTAAACTGATTCCATCAAATATTTTTTGATTGATTTAGAGGTTTGTATGATTGTTTGTGATTGGATTGGAGATCATGGTTGCTTTAGGTAGAGTTGTGCTTTTGTATCAGACGTATGCTGCTAGTTTGTGCTTATATTTAACACTTTACATGTTCTAATCAAGTACTCACATAAAATCGACTCTAATCTCTAGCATTGATAGTGCATTGCTAACTGATAAGTATTGCTAAGAAACTTAACAGACGATAAATTGTGAATCAGAGTTCTGCATAACAAAAGCCATAATCTCACTAAATTAGAATACCCCATAAAGAAAACTAAATTCATGTAATTTTACATGATTGGTCGAGGCGAAAGCATATAGCACACCATAAATGGATTAATTCTAGATAGACATGCCAGTTCCTTCAGTTGCATGCCACAACTTGTTTTGACAAATTGACAATGCTATGTTCATGTAAAACTGATTGTTAGTGTAATAAGTTGCGGTTTGTACCACATTAGCATCTTCAAAATATATACGGTTCAGAACAAAAAGGATTCATGACGACGTCAAGTGCGATAACCACCAACAGAAAGGGCATATGCTCCATCCAGCATGATTGTTTCAATTAATTTAAACTCCTTTCTACTGTCATAACGGGTACAAGGATCTTTAAAATGGCCAGCTGAATTGTCATTTGTCTACAAGTTCACACAAGTCACACACAAGTCAGGAAAATAATTTCAGAAGAAAGATATTAAAGACATTATTATAGTTCGTAAATTAAATTAAATAATTCAAAAACAAACCTGTGAACAAATTAGGTAATGACCACCAGTCCTAAGATAATAATGTGCATTATTAACTATAGAATTCATCTCCCAGCACCACTCCTTAAAAAACACAAAACCAATATCAGTACTATGCATAAAACTAAAATGCGAAGATGATATAGCATAACCTAAAAAATAATTTATATTAAAAGCACTTTCCTCATTTTGAACACACCCAGATATATGCAAGAGTGCGAAATAATTAGACATATTATGGGGCAGTAGAGAACCTCCTGTCCAAGAGGATGATCAGGGCAATGGTCGATCTCAGCAAATATCACATCAACCATGCCAACAAGCATCCGATAATGCCAATGGGAATATGGAAATTTCACGGTAATTTTCACGGTAATTTTCACGACATTTGGCCTCTTCCCCGCCATGCTTGCAACATCATCGCCATCACAGAACCCAACCAGATAGACTAAACCATCCTGTACATTAAATAGAGATGTTTTTGAACTGCTAATGAAGCACACATCTAGACAATGTATAAATGAAATGGCTCGCAATAGAACACATAACTTACCGAACCAACAAGATCTGACAAATTAGATACCGTAAGTCCACACACATTTCCTACATATAAAACACGAGCGCCGGGTTTCTGAAAAACATAGAATAAAGCATAATAATTTAAATTAATTAATTTATAGCACGGCTCATATGCTATTCCAAGTTCCAACATACGAATACTTACAATCCAAATATTGGAAACACCACCCATGATTGCAGCACCGAACTTCGATTTAAGCGGATCCCACACCCTGTTGAAACACACACCACGTGTGCCATGAGTCCAGACTGTTCTGGATAATTCCAGGCTGTACATGACAGCTTGACAGCTCAGCAAAGTTAGTTACTAGTTTGTTAGTTTGTTGCTAGCTCCACCACTCTGTATAAATATAGCATCAGACTAAGTAGAGCACCACTTTTACTTTTCTCTGCATTCTTAGTGTAACAAACAGCTGTGTGTAAACAATGTGTTTTCTTCTTAGTTAAGCAAGCATTGTTCTGTGAATCTGTATTGTGCTTTTGTTCGTTGCTTGAAGTAGTGTGGAATCATAGATTTAACATGGTATCAGAGCCATCTGAACTCTATGCAGCATCTTGATAGAGTTGCGATCGCTCATTTCGCTCCAGATCTACTATCTACGGTTCCTTCTACATCTCTTGCTTTCCGATTTGTTCTATTCTGTGATTTCGTTCCGCATTTCTTGTGTTTTGTTGTTCTTCGATCTCTGTGTTTGCGATTCTAATGGCTGATACTAATAATGCTTGGAATATTCATAATCGTACTGCTATATCGCCTATTCAAGATCAAACTAGGGTTTACTTCATTCATCCGTCTGATTCTAGTGCTTCACAACTTGTTTCTGTGAAATTTAATGGCACTGGCTTCACGAATTGGAGGCGTTCTATGTTGTTGTGTTTATCTACTAAGAACAAAACCGGATTCATTGATGGATCTGTTCCTAAACCTCCTGTGACTTCACCTGATTGTAAAGCATGGGAGCGGTGTAATGATCTTGTGTGTTCCTGGATTTTATATAATCTGGATGAAACAATTGCTAATAGTGTTTTGTACTTTCAAAAAGCTTCTGAAATCTGGCTTGATCTTGAGGAACGGTATGGCTATGCTTCTGCAGCACAAATTTATGCTCTGGAAACACAATTAGCTGATCTCACTCAAGGTTCTAAAACTGTATCAGAGTTTTTTACTGAGATTAAAACTCTGTGGAATGGCTTAAATGATGTTAGTCCTCTGGCTTGCTGTACTTGCAACAAATGTACTTGCAATGTTAATCAAAGAGCACATCAGAGACAACAAAATCATCGAATCATTCAGTTCATGATGAAACTTGGAGAGGAATTTGCTTCAATTAGAGGAAATGTCCTTATGCAGCCGACTTTGCCTACTATAGCAGCTATTTTTAGGCTTTTTACTCAAGAGGAGAGTCATCAAGAGATCTCACACAATGCCTCTAGTACTGAATCCCTTGCATTTCTGGCTGATAACAGAAGGTCAAAACAGTCTGTTAATCCTAAGCAATTGCCTTCTGGTACTTTTTCTGGCAATAAGAGCACTCCTGCTGGCAAGAGGAACTCTAAGTACTTTTGTACACACTGCAACATTTCTGGTCACAGCATTGAGAGGTGTTTCAAAATCAATGGCTATCCATCTGATTTCAAAGGTTCTAAGGACAAGAGAATTGCAGCAGCTGTCTCTTCTACTAATGCTCAGACCAATTCATTCACTGATGATCAGTATAATCAACTTCTAAATCTTCTCAACAACAACTCTGCAAACAATAATTCTCAGCAGAATGAGAATCTGAACAGTGATCATCATGCTATGCTGGCAGGTAAATTCTGTTTTTTCTCTGAGCATCATGGCCATACAGGCTGGCTTATTGACAGTGGAGCATCAGACCATATTTGCTCTAATTTGACTGCTTTTGTTAGCTATATCACAGTTGATCCAGTTGAGTTTATCACTATTCCAGATGGTAAACAAGTTGCAATCAGACACATTGGGTCAATTCAATTAACTAAAGATATTATGCTTCATAATGTTTTACATGTGCCAGATTTTCACTTCAATTTACTGTCAGTGCACAAATTGTGCAAAGATCTTGGATGTGAAGTTCTTTTTACTGTTGACAAGTGTGTTTTACAGGGCCTTTCACAGAACAAATCTCCGATGCCTCTTGGTGAACTTCAGGGAGGCTTATACAGTATTAATAATAGAGATCAGGCTAAAGATTCACAACTCTGTCTTGCTGCTATCACAGATGCTAAAGTTTGGCACCTCAGACTTGGTCATGTTCCCTTCTCCAGACTTAAATTATTGCTTCCTCAAGTTGTGCTTCCTTCTAAAGATGTAATCTGTAAGATTTGTCCCCAAGCTAAGCAAATCAGACAGAAATTTTCTCATAGTAGCATTAAGACTAAGTCTAGCTTTGAGATGATACATTTAGATATATGGGGACTTTATCAAGTCTTCTACTGGTTGTAATCAATTCTTGACTATAGTGGATGATTTCAGCAGATTTACTTGGATTCACTTGATTAAGCACAAATCAGATTGTGTTCATGTTTTACAACATTTTTTCAAGTATGTCAAGAATCAATTCAAAACCACAGTTTCTATAGTCAGATCAGATAATGCAAAGGAATTATGTTTTGGAGCTATGGATGATTTGTTCAAAGAGTATGGTATAATTCATCAAACAAGTTGCAGCTATACTCCACAACAAAATGGAGTTGTGGAGAGAAAACACAGGTTTTTACTAGAGACTGCCAGATCTTTGTATTTTCAATCTAAAGTGCCTCCAAAATTTTGGGGAGAATGTGTGCTATGTGCAACTTATTTGATCAATAGAGTTCCATTGCAAAGCATATCAAATGATACTCCATATTTCAGACTTCATAAAGTTGCTCCTGATCTTACAGAACTAAGGACTTTTGGATGCTTATGTTTTGTGAGCACTTCTCCTGTCCACAGAAGCAAGTTTGATCCAAGATCCACCATGTGTGTATTCATGGGTTATTCTCCAGGACAGAAGGGCTACAAAGTGCTTGATTTGAAGACTAAGCAATTATCTGTCTCTAGAAATGTTATATTTCATGAGAACAATTTTCCTTTTCACAACTCAGTTCCTGATCAAGTATCAAGTCCTACATATTTGCTAGTACATCAGGGCATTTTCTTCACAGAACTGTCAGACCAGTCTGACTCTTATATTCATGATCAGGATGAATCTAATACAGCATCTGCTGAGTCTAGAGCTTTTCATGACAATATAGCTGATGATTCTGTTAGTCATTCATTTTCTGCTGATCTCAGGGAGGCTTCTCCATCTGAAGTTGTTGACATCAGTAATGTGGCTAGTAATGTGGTTCCAATTTCACCTGTTAGAAGGTCTACAAGGCTACATAAACCACCAGCTTATTTGAGCTCCTATCACTGCAATACATCCACACATTGGTGCAATTTAGTTCAAAATTCTTCATCAACAGCTTCTTGTACAATCACAGAACCTAAATCTTATAAAGAAGCTGCTAAAGATCCATTGTGGATTGATGCTATGAAGAATGAACTTGATGCTTTACACAAAAACAATACTTGGCAGGTTGTTCCTTTACCACCTGGCAAGAAAGCCATTGGTTCTAAGTGGGTTTTTAGAGTAAAATTAAAAGCTGATGGCAGCTTAGAAAGATGCAAGGCAAGACTTGTTGCCAAGGGTTTTAATCAAATGTTTGGTGTGGATTATGAGGAGACTTTCTCACCAGTTGTCAAGATGGGAACTGTTAGAATGTTACTGGCTCTAGCTGCCACAAATCATTGGCCAGTATCTCAACTGGATGTTAATAATGCTTTTTTACATGGTACTTTGGTTGAAGAAGTTTATATGAAAATGCATGAAGGACTTCCCAATCCTGACAATCTGGTTTGCTTACTTAAAAAATCAATCTATGGGCTCAAACAAGCTTCCAGAGTGTGGAATGAAAATTTGGTTGATGAGCTTTTGAGTCAAGGTTTTTCTCAATCAAAAAATGATTATAGTTTATTCATTAAACATAATCAGGGCAAATTTTGTGTGGTGGCTGTTTATGTTGATGATGTTTTACTCACTGGTACTGATGTTGATGCCATCTCATCTCTTAAAGCTCATCTGGATCTCATGTTTGGTATTAAAGACTTGGGCAAATTGCATTTTTTTCTTGGTCTGGAGGTTGATTATTTGGACAATGGTTTTCTATTAACTCAAAGGAAATTTGCCAAAGAGTTATTAGTTTCTGCTGATCTTGATGTATCTAAACCAGTTGTCACTCCATTACTAGTTCATCTGAAACTCAGTTTAGAAGAAGGAGATTTGTTGTCTGATCCTGAGATATACAGATCTTTGGTAGGGAAACTTAACTACCTTACTAATACCAGGCCTGATCTTGCCTACACAGTTCAGACATTAAGTCAATTCATGCATGCTCCCAGAACCTCACATTGGACAGCTTTGCATCACACATTAAGATATGTAGCAGCCACAGTAAATCAAGGAATTCTTCTTAATTCCTCAGATAATCTCACACTACAAGCCTTTTCTGATGCAGACTGGGCATCTTGTCCTGATTCAAGGAGATCAATTACTGGTTATGTGCTGTTATTTGGGAATTCTCCCGTCACTTGGAAATCAAAAAAACAGCCTATTGTTTCTAAATCATCTTCAGAAGCTGAGTATAGGGCAATGGCTGCTGCAGCATCAGAAGTTGCATGGGCTGTTAGATTGCTGGAAGATCTTGGTGTTACAAATCTTAAGCCTGTTACACTGCATTGTGATAATCAAAGTGCACTGTACATAGCTAAGAATCCCGTCTTCCATGAACGGACAAAGCATATTGAGCTTGATTGTCATTTTACTAGAGACAAAGTGCTTGAGGGATTACTTCAATTGACCTATCTGCCTACTAAGTCTCAAGTGGCTGATGTGTTTACTAAGGTTTCACCTTCATCACAGTTTAATTCTCTGCTTCACAAGCTAGGAGTGTCTTCTTCACCCCCTCCTACCTTGAGGGAGGCTGTTGAAACACACACCACGTGTGCCATGAGTCCAGACTGTTCTGGATAATTCCAGGCTGTACATGACAGCTTGACAGCTCAGCAAAGTTAGTTACTAGTTTTTTAGTTTGTTGCTAGCTCCACCACTCTGTATAAATATAGCATCAGACTAAGTAGAGCACCACTTTTACTTTTCTCTGCATTCTTAGTGTAACAAACAGCTGTGTGTAAACAATGTGTTTTCTTCTTAGTTAAGCAAGCATTGTTCTGTGAATCTGTATTGTGCTTTTGTTCGTTGCTTGAAGTAGTGTGGAATCATAGATTTAACACTGTACTCGACTACACTTCTGTCCTCATTCTGAGATATAAAAATCGGAATAAATCCTACTCCCTCCGTCCCCCTCAATTGTTTACATTGGAGGGAGACACGGAGACCAAGACAATGTATGAAAAAAGAGTAAAATTAGATGAAAAGTGGGTAAAGTGGTGGGACCCATCAATATTTAATAATAGATTTGAGATAATGGAGGAAAGTAGTGGGTGTAATAGTAGTTTTTATTGTTAAATATGAGAAAGTGGGGGAGGATAGTGGGTGTAATGATGGGAAAAACTTACTATTTATAGTAACGTAAAGAAATGAGAGGGACATCCCAAAATAGTAACTGTAAAGAAATGAGAGGGACAGAGGAGTAATATGCAAAAAACTAGGCCAGCAAATGGAAACATATAGCTCTGCATTAAATATGATAACAGAAAAAAAGGCCAAAAGACCAATTTGTAGCCCGAGCCTGCCCCGAGATTTCTAGGCTCAGAGCGAAATAATTTGGGGTCTAATAAAAAATGGTTGAAGCAAATTGGAGATAAGTCATATATCTTACAATGTCAACTACAATTAAGCTTTACTCAACATTTTGGATACAAAGCTAATTAATTAAAACTTGTCATATTGTGAAAGTTGATGCGCGATTAGTTCTGATTCAGAAAGATGCGAGCCTATTAGTACTGTATGGACACAAGCATTTCTTTCAGATATATTTCAACAACAATTTGACTTTATAAGTCACTTGGAAGTTGGATCTATGATCTATCTAATTCACCACTTTTTAAATTTACAAAATTGTTCCATTATCTTATTTTTCGCCAAAGCACCATTACAGCTCAAACCCTATAGTATTAATCTACAAGAGACTAAGGTTTTCAGTGGACAAAATGGTTGTAAAATTATAGACAATTTATTTGTTTCCATCAAAGACATTATAAGGTGATTAGAATTTTTAAAATATTAATTTCAGCATTAATGTAGTCTTAAAGGGTTTAACACAAGCATTTCAACATAAAGAAAATAATATCCATAAATATTTTTGAAGTACATAATTCAATTAAGAAGCACATATTAATCATATATATCAACTCACCTGATGATGTATTAATGTTTCACCGTAAATAGCTTCACCGGGTACTATATTCTTTGTGCAGAACATATTCTCTTTACCCTTGACAGTAAAAATTCCTTCAAATTTATGTGGCACAACACCGTCCTGTTCTTGTGATAATGAAAGCACGGAGGGAGTTTGGGTGTTCAATCCAGCACGGTTTTTATTGATGTAAAGACGCGCCAGATTGACTTGAGCCTTCTCCAACGCTTCACGCTGCATATAATCAAAAGCTTGGGTTAGTAAGGAATCATAAACATATATGGGTTGTAAGTGATAGCTTGAAGTAGGAACAACATACCTCCAAGCCTATGAAATGGTGAATTTTTCCGTGCAAACCCCGCATAACATCATTAGGGATAATAGCAGATCGGCAACCTACTCCGGTTTTCGTTACGATCTCTTCTCCCAGAATCCCATCAGAAACTCCAAGTGAATAGCGAAGATAGGTTGGTCTTGGAAAATTTCTCTCAATGAAGCCTCTTAGCTTGTCGGTCATAGTTGCTACAGGAGAAACAACATACATTATTGTGTAAAAAGGTAGAAAATACGGAATAAATGTTTTAGGCCAAAATGAACTTACAATTGAATATAGCATTCAATTCAACAAGCGCGTCGATGGCGTCATCATCTTCACCGGATGAAAAGCGTATATAGTCTTTGAGCTCAAAGGGCTGGTCTGGACGGTTGAGGTACTCCTCTACTGCTTCAACCTTGTTTATATCAACTTCAGTAATGTCACGGGCAAGAACAAGGGCATATCCAGTGGCACATTCAACAAGTAGATGAATCGGCAAAACTGGCTGAGAAACATTAGAATGAGTTAATTGTAGACATAATGAGAAAATATTATCTATGGAAGCTTAAGATGTTTTATTACTTATAGTAAATTATCAACAAACAGATAAAATACAACCTAAGATAATGTGGCATAATAAACAACTTCTTTCTCTCCTCTGATTTTTATTTGAAGCCTACGTGTTTGAATCCTTGTCGGCTGATTTTAGTTTTAGAAGTACAAAATTCTTTGGCTCACCCTGACTTAAAATCCTACCTCCGCCGCTTGATAAAATACAACAGAAGATAATGTGGCATAATGAACCAATGCATAATGCTTACTTATTAGACCTTTAATCAAAAGCACGCCGAGGGAAGGGTTTTGTAAATGACACTAACAATCAACAGACAAATCCCTCAATATAATAATAATATTAGAATCGGCACATTCAAAAAGTACATGAATGCAAAACTGCTGAGAAACATAATACTGAGTTAATTGAACCAACACTAGAATCAACACACAAAACCCCAAATATACTTTAAAAAAACAGTATAATCGCAGTGTATAATATAATATAATATTATTTGTGCGAAATTAAAGAAATATGATTTACTGTTCTCCGGGCACGATTGACATCTGCAAGAGTGAACTTTTCATCTCTATTTCTTTTTCTTGTTTGCGCGGCACCAGTGAAATTGAGCATTGTTGACAAAGATTTGTTCGGAGCAAACAGTGGCGGAGATGATTTAGAACCACCTTTTGAATTTTTGTGATTGGGCAATAACTTTATAGTGACTGTCAAGATAATTGGATGCCGTGTCTAGTACTCTACTCCCTCTCGTCCTTCTTACCTGGCACCAAGATTTTATCATGCAATTTTAGGTTTAGGGTTTAGGGTTTAGGTGCTTTGACTTTCTGCTTAAAATTATTTTTTTTAAATTTTTTTTTTTTTGAATTAAAATATGTGATATATATTTTAATTCAAAAAATAATAAAAAATTTAAGTGTGTGTTCAAAGCACCTAGAATTGTGTGCAAAAAATCTTAGTAACTTATAATAAGAAACAGAGAGAGTAGTTTAGTGTAATTCATTTGTGAATTATCTGGGCTTTATAAGAGCATCTTCAATGATGTTGACTAAAAGTGGTTAAATGAATTGGACATGTAAGACATTACGTAAAATTTGCTCCTCGAGGTTGGCTATATTTATAAACAAGGAGAATACCTCTATAAAGTTGATGTTTTTTTTATATAATCTCGATATTTTTTTTTAACGTAAGAACCCGCAGCCGCTCGAGGTTGGCTATATTTATTTATTTTTATTTTTTTTTTGATAATGAGAATGAATCTCAACGAATACGATTCGGCAATTCACCGTGATAATTCTTTCATTCAAGAAAGCTTATCATCTAACCGTCGGACATGCAAGATGACCGGGGAAATTTAGACAATAAAACTTTAATATCCGAAAAGAAAAACCAGTCTTCTTCCAAGCATCCTGAAAATATAAACAAAAGAAAGCAGAGGAATATAAGTCGATATATATAACAGATTATATATATTATAGAAAAATAAAAGATAATATATCCAATAATTAAGCCAACAAGGTGGCACAAAATTGTAGCCAACAAGGTGGCACATAATTGTCTATTACAAGCCAAAAATATGCCATCAATCATGGCCCTCTCCAAGGTTGGCTATATCGAGATTATATAAAAAAACATCAACTTTATTTTTTTTTAACGAGTAACCCTGGGAGTCGAACCTGTGACCAAGAGGATACTTATCCCCTCTTTAACCAACTGAACCAACCCTTGCGGACGATATTTCTTATTTATGGTATGTATTATGATTTTTAGCTGATGGTTTCACATGATTAGAAATGCTCTAAGATAATAGATTTTGTACTATTATTAAATATAATTTATATTTCTTGATATCCATTCATAATTCTCTAGGTTTTGAAAGAATATGTTTAAAATCCAAAGGATTACACATCAACTCTGTGATATTTTAACTCAAATTACTAAGCTCTACATAATATCAAAATTACTTCTAATAAATTAAAATTCCTAAATATAATAAATTCATTAAAATTTGGATTTAATACACCCTTGAGAAATGTCATGGAATCCTCCTCATGTAAACCTCAAAAAATATTTAAAATTTTTGGAAATACCTCATCGTTTAATGTCATGACACTGAAAAATATAGTATATAATATTCTTTTTAATAAACCCTGATCTCGTAATATAAACGTGCACAAGCATGCCAGAAAACCAATTTCCTAAACCAAAGCCTTATGTTTATCTATCTATCTGCAGCAGCCAGAGAGACTGTGAGAGAGAGAGAGCGCGCGAGAGAGAGAGAGATTGACACAAGAGAGAGCGCGCGAGAGAGATGGTACTTATAAGAATCAACTACAATCTTCTCCGTATGGCGTCCATTTCAATTCATCAATCACCTATTCACTTATTCTCCAATTCGACACACTTTCTTCACCGCCTTTCAATCTCTTCATCCTCAGCCGCCACGTGTCTCTCCGCTTCTTCATCCTCTTTCTCAACCGGTAATTACTTAAATTAATTATCACTCAATTATATATCTCTCTTATTTATTTAAGTTTTTGTAAATGTAATTGCAATTTAACACTGTTATGATGTTAATTTCACGCAGTTTGCTCGCCGGATAAGAGGATTAGTCGTTATGAGAATACGAAGGCGGTGCTCAAGGGGATGACGTATACTGAATTCGAAGTATGTTGAACTGTGATTTATAAATATATGTCAGTTTTTCGATGAAAATTGGATAAGGAATTTGATGTCACTGATTGTAGCTGTATGCTTTTGTTTGTGATCAATTCGACAGTCAATTATAAATTTACGAGGGTGTGAAATTTGTTATAGGTCTTATTGAGCTATTGTTTTTATATATAGTTTGTTCGGATACGTGATGAGTTAGTTTATGACCTAAGCATTTGATAGGTGTTTTACTTAAACTAACTTGTAAAATTTACGAGGATGTTGGGGATTTATTTCTAGGCCGTACTGAGTTATGGTTTTGTTGTCATTGTTGGCCTTACAATACGGGCATTAACTTTTGTGGAATTAGCTGAGAAATGATATATACGAGTTAATCCTTGGACAGGTGTGTTTTGGTGCTCCTTTGTTTAGGATAAGAATTTTGAGTCTGTAAAATCTTGTAAGTGGCCTTTATTCTTGCTGCTTACGATGTAATTTCTTGTACAGACGTGAGTAAAATCACATAGATATAGGCCTGTTCAGGCTTTAATACTGTATGTAATTAAAATGATAATTAAATGCTTTTGCTTTGCAATTAAAACTGGCATGATAAATTTGTGAGGATATCTGCGTTTATTTGTATGTGCTACTGAGTTATTGTTTCGTTCTCGATTTCCCTTATTTTTGTGGTATTCAGTTTAGTGGATTTGTTGAGAAATGACGTATACGATCTAATCATTTTATTGGTATATTTTTTTTAAAAAAAATGCTACTCATTAACTTTCGGTCTCAATTTCTATTTGTGGCCTCTGTTTCTCTTCTTGCTTCTTACGATGGAACTGCATTTACAGAAGTGGGTAAGTTCACATGGATATAGGCCTGGCCAGGCTTTGATGCTATGGAAGTGCCTTTATGGTGACAATATATGGGCACATTCTGTTGAGGACCTCGAAGGTTATCTTCATGTACCTTTTAGATTTTAATTACCCCTTTGTCATAGTAGCAAAATATCTGATTGGGACATTGGGCTTCTTAAATTATTGCTCTTTTTTTGGGAAAAAGAGAAGTTAAGTTTCCGTATTTATGCTCTGAGAAAACGTAAAGTTTCCATATACTCTGCATTTAGTTCATAGAATATGCAGGTTTCGCACCTGGACTTTAAAATCACTTTCTTCAATACCGTGGTATCTGTATGTGAACATGCAGGATTAAACAAAGATTTCAAGAAAATGCTGAGTAAGCAAGCTGAATTTACGGTCTTGAAAATGAAAGATATTCTTACAGCAACTGATGGAACCAGGAAGGTAGAAGTATCTTTCTTTGGTGGCCATTTTTGTTGCCTTTTCTTGTGTCTTGCTATCTATTTGAGAATTTTCTCATTAATTTTATGCTCGCAGGAGGTTACAGATTCTTTTCACATTGGAAGATGGACTGGTCATTGAAACCGTAGTAATACCTAATGAGAAGGGTAGAACGACTGTATGTGTCTCAAGTCAAGTGGGTTGTGCAATGAATTGCCAGTTCTGCTTCACTGGCAGGTAACTTTCATTCGCCTTATATCATCTCATTTCGTGTAGCAGTATAAGAACATGCAGTTGCTGTAAAAGATGACTTCCTTCTGACTCCTGAGTAATCAATCTGTTTACCAGGATGGGACTAAAAAGAAATTTAAGTGCAGCTGAGATAGTAGAACAGGCCGTGTTTGCACGTCGCCTGCTTACAAGTGAAGTTGGGTCCATAGCGAATGTTGTATTTATGGTATGTGCTGTACTATGAGATACTTAGTTATTAACTTGTATGATGCTAAACACTTCTATACTAACTTATTTACCTTCCTCATGTTAAACGCAACAGCCTACTTTCATGTGAAATACAGCAGCCTTGGCTAATTTTTTTGGTGATTATGTACTTTGTAGGGTATGGGAGAACCTCTTCAAAACATCGATAATGTCATTAAAGCTGTAGACATAATGGTGCATGATCAAGGCCTTCATATTAGTCCTCGCAAGATTACTGTATCGACCAGTGGACTTGTACCCCAGCTGAAACGTTTCCTTCGAGAATCAAATTGTGCCTTGGCGGTCAGCTTAAATGCTACTACTGACGTGGTAATTCCTCTAATTGGTAATCAGTAATTGTAATGTCTGGTTCATGCATTAATACATGTCTTTGCCTATATGTAGAGCTGATTAAGCTGCCTTTGTCCAAAATTATGTAGGCCAGGAACTGGATTATGCCAATTAACCGCAAGTATAACTTGAGTTTGCTTCTTGAGACCCTGAGAGAGGAACTCAAATCAAAACACAAGTACAAGGTTCTTTTTGAGTATGTATTACTTGCAGGAGTTAATGACAGGTTAGCCTAAGCCTTTATTTCCATATAATACCACACTGTCTGACGTATATGTTGGTCATGGGATGTTTTAATTATATAATTAGCTATGTACTATGTTGGTAATCTTTGCTTTTGTGGTCATTATACTCAGCATTCAACTCAATAATATTGAGCGTATTAATGTCCCAGAGCTCATGCCTGCATTACAATAAGTGTGCTATCCCTTTTTTCTTTTTTCTTTTTTTGTGCAACTGCTATCCTTGATTTTGCCATCATTCCATTAAAAAACTCTAATAAGCAAGTTCTTTATTGATTATTGTAGATGTTTATCCCTAGATTTTGAAGTTGGTTTCCACCACTTGGCTAACGAGGTTTACTGCTGAAGTTGGATTGAGAATTATGTAGCTAATTATATTCAGGCATGTAGGATAAATATTTAGAATTAAATTGAATGCTACCAGCTTTGTAGAATGCTTATCCCTGCATTTGAAACTTTAAAATGGTCTCAGAGTTCTAGTATTTTTATCTGTTTGCAGCATAGAGGACGCGAAAAGGCTTATTGATCTTGTCCAGGGAATACCTTGCAAGATCAACCTTATTACTTTTAACCCTCACTCTGGGTCTAAGTTTAAGCCTACAAGTGACGAGAAGATGATAGAGTTTAGAAACATATTAGCTGAGGGGGGCTGCGTTGTTCTGTTGCGACCAAGTAGAGGTGATGATCAGATGGCTGCCTGCGGTCAGCTTGGCAATCCAGGGGAAATTCAGGCTCCTTTGCTACGAGTTCCAGCACAGTTCCAAGCTGCATTAGAAGCAGCACTATAACTCCCTTCCCCTTGCTGATGGCATTGAGATCGTATTTTTGGTAGCACTGTTACTCAATGTTTTCAATTTGTATCTCCTTTCCATGTTTAGTTCTTACAAACAGAGTTCAAGCATATTTATATTATGATTAATACAAGTAATTTTAATTCCGAGAATCACAAAAAAAAAAAAAAAAACAATACAAGTTATAACAACATGTTTCACATTGCCTCATGGCACTGTTTACTTTGATGCTAATAATTATGTTTACTTTTGACTTTTGAAGTTGTCAGATCATTCCGGAACAATTATCCTTTTTGCACTTTGATTTGTTTTCTCAATTATATTAGCACAGCACAAGCAGAGGTTTCATACAGCTTTACTCACCTCGACACCTGCTACGTTTCTTCTCGTCTCATGGTCTGAAGTAGTTACTATTATTCACAAAATACAGTACATTTCCACTCAATTTAATGATAAACTTTTATTCAACAAAAAGATTCAAATTACTTTATTAAAAAATATTATTAATATGCTTACAAAATTACTAACAAAAATTATAATTTTACACACTTGTATAAGTGAAACTCTCGATCTCCAAAGAATCAGAACATTGGAATGACAAAGATATCACTACCGGTTTCTACATTCTTACTTTCTCTATACCAATGAGTAATTTGCACGTTCAAAATAATGATTAAATATAATTTAACTAAAAACTGAAAAGAAAAAAGAAAACATATCCTCCTTTTTTGGCGGTAGCAAATTTTACATATATGGCACCACCACAGCTACACTGCTACAAACTTTATATAAACTTACTCATCTCTCTCTCTCTCTCTCTCTCACTCTCAATGGAAAGTATATACAACACAGAGTTTCCTAGCTACATGTACGCCTCATCCATGGTCAACCGAAGAGTATCCAAGCAAGTTCATGACAACGTTCACGGAAACATTTATCTAGATCCTGTAGCTCTCTCTCTCTCTCTCTCTCTCTCTCTCTCTCTCTCTCTCTCTCTCTCTCTCCCTCTCTCTCCCTCTCTCTTTACATTTTTATGTTTCCTGTGAAATTTACTTGTTCTAACTGTTTCGAGGTTCGCAATTAACAAATCATTACTGCTCTCTCTCTCCCTCTCCTCCCTCTCTCTACGTTTTCATGTTTGCTGTGAAATTAACTTTTTCTAACTGTTTCGAGGTTCGCAACTAACAAATCATTACTATTTGCCTATTCTCTTTGTTGTCTAACTTCTCGTTTTTGTTTGACAATGCATTAGAACAAACTCAGAGTAAAGTTTATTTGCTACAGTTACATGTTTCGCCGTAAATTAGATATAAATTAGATCATGATTTGAGAACGAGAATTTCGTTCTCGTAGTTGCTCTATTACTTAAAAAGTGCACAGATCTAGATGCTAATCATTTTTGCTCACACTAATTAAACTATTGCAATGTATTATGACTTCTAATTAGTTAGTTAACTAAACTATTAGTGTTGATGATTAATTAGTAGTTAGTTAACTAAACTATTACTTTAATTGATTAGACGTGGATACAGTATGCGCTGTCAGCTGCTTTACTTTGCGAGTTGTTATAAGTCCACATATGTCGATTTTTTAGTTTCATATATTAAGTTTTTGTGATTACAAGTTTATAACCTATGGCTATAAATTCAACCACGAGTTATATAGTTTGTTCTTATGTGTTATGCACTTATGCTCATGTTCAAGAATACTATTTATTGATTTGTTTTTATTATGTTCAATTATTGACGGCACAGTTCATTGTTAATATTTTTATAAGAGTTGCGAGAAATAAAATTGGAGAACAGAGTCGTGATTTTGTTTTTCTTCTATGCATTGCAGCCTGCTTTGAAGTTCATCGACACTGAACAGTTTCAAAGGCAAGTTCATTTTTGGTAAATTTCATTTCTATATTTGCAAGGATTACTTGCTGAGTTTGTAGTATTTTCACTTGCTCTAATGTTAATACTGGTGTGGTTTTCTGGATACTGCAGACTTCGTGACCTGAAGCAACTAGGTAATATAAATTCATGTTTGTTCATTTATGTTAGTCAAGTTATATAATTATATATTCTATCACTTAAGTCGTTTTGTTACTTCTTGTAGTCTATTTTGCATAGTTTATTTTTTTTATAGGGCAACTAAGCTAAGATAAATATATTATGTATTATTCATCTGTTTTGTGATGTTTGGGGCATTTTGTTGATAGTATTCTCAAAGGTCATTTCTTAGAAATGTCTCAGGACAGTACCTAATATGCATATAAGAAAAAACTTGGAAGTGTTTTTCTTTTTCTGGGACAGAGTCCCACATCAGTAGTTCTTATATGCAGTGAGAAACTAATATTTCTTTCTCAACTTGTGGAGTGCTGGTGTTTGCTTTAGGATCAATGTTTGTTCGATCCAGTACTTCGCCAGTCATCATCTTTGTCTATTTGGTGCGACTTTCCTATTTCGTTGTTAAAGCCTTTAAAGTTGACACATCTTCATGTTGCTTCTGTTACAGGCCTAACATACCTGGTTTATCCAGGGGCAGTGCACACTAGATTTGAGCATTCAATAGGGGTGTATTGGCTGGCTGGTGAAACCATCAACAGGATCAATATTGACCAAGTAAGCACAACGTCCTAGCTTAAAAATCAATTTCATTCATGACATCATATGACTATCTAAGGTATAACGATCTATATGTGCACGTCCCTTTTGCAGGGCTTTGAACTTGAAATTGACCATTTTGATATACAGACTGTAAAACTTGCTGGTACTTTCTCTTTTTGCTTGATGTACGTTGTTCCATTACGTTGCCTGAAGTCCTTCTAATTGTACTCTGATCACTTGAACACCTAGGGCTGCTACATGATGTGGGCCACGGACCCTTCAGCCACCTATTTGAGAAAGATTTTCTCCCCCAGGTCCTTCACAGCAACAAATGGTAATCTTCAGCCTTCAATGCGCTACACTATTATAAAATCGAATATCAAACAGATATAGCTGTTTTGTTTGGACTTTAGGTGCTCTAAGTTCTACGTGGTGACCAATGTAGCAATGCTAGGAAAACATAACTAGTCCCAAACCACTTGTATTTTGATTATCATTACATCATCTGATGGACAGGTAAATTTTAAGTTCATTGTTCAGTAGAATAAATGTTTTATTTTATTGAGTGCTATGATTAGTGTAAACTATTGCAACTTTTACAATATGTTATAGACTTATAGCTTATAGGATTTATACTAGCATCATCTGGTTGGTACAGTTTCAAAACCTGTTCCGGGTGGAACTTGTAACTGTAATATGCAAGCGAATGATATTGCTTTAAGCTGATCGCGGTAAGTTCTATATATATTTTTTTTTTCTTTTTTTTCCTGTTTTATGCAACCATACGGATGCACTCAATATCTAAAAATACAACTTATCGCGATAGTAATATGTATGTGTATATATGCACCTGTCTAGACTTTAACCAATTTTGAATAAGCAGCCCTCAGATTAATTGCTCGGAACTTATGGCTTCCCTCCGGCTCAATTTACTTGTCACTGTGGGAGCTTTTAAGTTATCTCATATATGTTGAGCTGGGAGCTTTGATAAAAATCTGGAGTACTGTTTAAAGATAAATAGTTTTTCCTTTCCATATGTAGGCTCAAGTTTTTCTTGTTATTTTTTGTTCAGCCTTCAGTTTGAAATTTGTTTTCTGAAAACTACCATCCTGACATGTATTTGCAGGTCTCATGAGGAAATGTCTTTAAAGATGATTGACTATATTGTGGATGAGCACAACATCGAAATTGAATCTGATGTAGTGAGGAGAGTGAAGGTCAACTTTCTTAAGTCTGATTAATATCCTCTTTCCTAAAGTACTCTTGATGTAGATGCCCCTTTTTTTATATCACTCGGATTGATATATCTCGGAATGTACATGGGTAATGTTCCTGGGGGAACCTCATCTCGTGACAAAAACTTAATTTGAAATGATTAATTTTAGCATTCTTATAGAATCTAATGAGTGGCATTGACATATTTGCTTCTATTTTTTTTTAAAGTCTTCTGGTCCTTGAAGAATTTAAAGTTATAACTCTCCTCAAAGGGGAAGCAGTATATGTCAATGGAACTCTAACACGGGGTATAAACTTTTTCAAAAACTCGGAAATTTAACATTATTTACCAAACAATTAGCTGTTCCATTATATGTTTCTTCCATGCTAAGAGAACTTCCATTCGTGCTTCCCAGGAGATGATTGTTGCAAGTTCTGAGGATAAATCATCTAAAGTAAGTGCGGAACTTCAAATATCCTGAAAAACATAAGTTGCAGTCCTTCCATGTATATTGGTGTCAATTCTTGTTTAATCATGAATTTTTTCTGTGCAGAGTTTGACAGAGAAAAGATTCTTATATGACATTGTTGCTAATGGTCGAAATGGAATAGACGTTGACAAGTATAAGTATTTTTAAACTCTCATCTTAAGTCACAATTTACCAGATGTACCAACGTGCACTGATTGGCTTTTGAATGAATCTACTTCTTACAGATTCGATTACATTGTTCGAGACTCCCGAGCTTGTGGCTTGACCTGCAGTTTCCGATTTGACAGGTTTGTGAAGTTTTACAGGATCCTAAAAGTGTTCATCTAAAACCAGTCAATGTTTAGATGTATATAGTCATTTATAAGTAATTTCAAAAATCAGTAATTCTTTATTATTAATCTCTTCTACATTTTGTTAGAACTGCTAACTTATTTAAAATATGTTCAATCATGCTACTTGCAGACCCTTGGACACTATGAGGGTCATAGGTGATGAGATATGTTATCGCGCCAAGGAATGTTAGTCCACTTACATTTAATTTTTCTATAGATGTCTTTAGCGACAATGTTCTTGACATTATGTTGTTTGTTATATGTTCAGATCTTACAATACACAAGCTATTCTCCTCCCGAGCTGACTTGCACAGAACAGTCTATTCGCATGCGAAAGTGAAGGTGTGAACTTTATACATTCCCCAGTTTAAAATTTTAAATGGTAAATTGTTGGTTCCCAGAGCATGCATGTTCTGGCCACTGCGCATGTTTTTGGTCCAATGCTATCATAATAATATACACCATATTAGATCTTATTAGTTTTGTCTTCCCTTCCAGGCAATAGACTTCATGTTAGTTGATGCCCTTGTGAAAGCAAATAATCACCTTGACATCAAGTCCTGTATTGATGACCCAGCTGAATACTGGAAGGTAGTAGATTTCTTTGAGTCATTTCTAAGGATTTGGTTTTTATCTTACACAGCCCTTACACAGTTTAATAATACGAAAAAATTATAGTTAGATGATTCAATTGTGAAATTCATTGAGACTTCAAAAAGTGAAGAGCTCAAGGAGTCCAGAGATCTAATAAGGCGTATCCGAAGAAGAGATCTATACCTGGTAAATAAGATGCTAATTAGATGATCAGAAAATCAGACTTGTTAAGGTTATGTGCTAGATGTGGCCAACAGTAATTCAGAATTCTAATCATGTATTCATGTTGTCACAGTTCTGCAATGAATTTACTGTCCCAAAGGATCAACTGGAATACTTTAAAGATATTACCCCGCAAGATATTATCTGTTCACAGGTTTGTCTGTTCCTTTCAATATTATTGTTGCCATCATCTTCTTATGATTTTTTTTCTGGATATGACTGAGTTATTTCTGGATAGAAATCTGGCGTTGTTTCACTAAAGGAAGAAGATATTGTGGTGAGCAATATAAAAATTGACATGACACGTGGGAGGAAAAATCCTCTAGAAAGGTGCAGTTTAGAGTGCAGAATAAAAAATTATGATGAATTTTTTTCTCCACACACACAAATTTCATCTTTAATCTACTTCTGGATTTGCACTTGTATTTAACAGTTTTATTTCCTCTTTGCATATCATTTCCGCTGCAGTATCAATTTTTTCAAGGTAATTATTTCCAGTGTTGCTTTAGAACTTATCCAGTCTTTCCTCCAACTATTTCTCAATTTAGTTTAGGAGATACAGTGCAACACCTGCACATTTACATAGAAGAAGCTGCCAACAAGAACTCTTTTCATTGTTTATTGTGGAAAACACATGTTTATAAGACCTGTTAGAATTGTCTAGTTACTACAAAGCAGAATGTAAATAAAATTTTTGCTCTCTTGCCAGCACTCGTCATATCTTTCCTAATCGATACAATATTGTAATAACCACCTCATTGGTATCAGGACTATGAGAGTGACGAAAAATTCCCTATACCAGATGAAAAGATCAGTCTTCTGCTGCCGGAGTGTTATCAAGATAAGATAGTTAGGGTGTACTCCAAGAAGCCGGAACTGGTTTGATTTAACACCCTTCTGCTTTCCAGCCTAGTTATGTGTTTCTACTTTTTGTTATTCACTTGCAATAATTTGAAGAAAAAACATTATAGGTTGAAGTGGTTTCTGATGCTTTTGAGAACTTTCAAGTGAAGAACTACGGAATGAAAACTCAAGTACACGGCACTCCTCAAAAGAAGAGGCAGAGGAAGTAACTGAGCTGTGCACGCACGCATACATAATTAGTTCCGTAAATGGATTTCTGAATCTGTTTGGTTTCATGAATCGGTTTGGCATGCACGAATACATGATAAGCTTCGGAAATAGCGATCGCACAAATATATAGCATTATAGCTTCTGCCGGTCAGTGATCCTAGTAAAGCATAAAGCAACAGGGCAAGAAGGATCAATATCTGCTTACAGTAAAACTCTTTGATATGCTGTTGATATGTATTGGGGTTTAGAAGAAAATTTTAATATATTATGTCACATTACAAAAGGAACCACTGCCTTAAGGAAATACACCATTAACTAGACTTGAAATTATTTTCTTGCAGACTGGTTTCGAAATTTTTTCGTAAACCAGAAAAGTATCTAGTGAAATATATTTCAGAACATATTTGCTTATTCTTTGAGATTTTATGTGAATCTTGTGTTCTATAACACCCAAGTACAGCAACAAAATATCGAGCAATTGTCCACTGGAATGATCTCTGGTATATTATTAAAAAAAAAAAAATCCATAATCTCAGAAGACAAGAGAATCCTCTTTTAGCTTTATCTACATTCAACAAAAAGGACCAGCTTGCAACAGAGCTACTACTGTGATTGATGTACAAATAGTCTCAAAATATATTCCGCATCTAATCCTCATTTGCAATCACAACTGAGTTGCATTTGCGATGTCCATATGAGAACTATACAGAAAAATCAGACACCAAATGCCAACTCTTGGAAGAACTTTAAGAGTATCTGATGCTCAGCGCCTGTAGCTGGAGTTAGTAGTTAATGAGTCGATCTATACTTCTATCACCCTGCTTTCTCTGAACATATTCTTAAGTAAAGCCCGAATTTCTGGTCTCAGGTCAGATGCTTCTTTAGGACTAAACCACTGCTTGCCAAACTGAACAGAAAACACACAAGATACATTATATTATATTCCACCAATAACCCCAACCATACATGAATTTAGGTTAAATAAAAGCAATCCCGTGCCTGATTAACCATTCTCACCAACTTGATATAAAAAATAAACCCAATTATACAAAGGAAAAAAGAATACTTGTAGTAGTAACCAAATATAATGCGCACCCTTGCTATATCTTTCTTTTTTAGCCTTTGAGGAGCATCTTCAATGAAACGTTGAATAAAGAACAGAACGAAGAGACCACAATCGTAATCATTCTTTTGCTGCGGAACCTGGTGGTTTAAAATTCAACATACTAGTTAACAGCAAAAAAGTAAGTAAACATAGGAATGGGAAACAAAAACAAGATAGAGCTAATTACTACAAGCTAATATTCTTTGGAGTTACAGCCAATCCTGTGAAGTTTGAAATAAATGTCTCCATAATCACTTTTCATTGTTATCATTTAAAACTTGAAACAAAATCTCCATTAATCTTCATGTTATCAGCAACATTTACTTCTTTCCATGTTCTTTTCAAGAATCTACTTTACTTTGTGCTTCCAACATTGGAGGAAGCAATACACCCTCTGGTATATTTCAATTATGAACTGAACCCCTAGGAGATGTGTATATTAAGGATAGGTTGGGTAGGGGGGGTAAGAGATCCTAAAAACCATGTGGAAAGATCTAGAATGCGGGGGTTGGTTTTAAAGGTTTATTAGAGGGGGTTGGGGCGGAATATCAACACCATGATTTGGGGTTGGGTTGCAATTTCGGGCTCAGATCGGGTTTGCTTACCAGGTCCTGTTTTTGAGTCTACCTGAGCCTGAAACAAATTAAAAAAATTAACCTAAACCCAACCTGTTATGTACCCGATCAACCCGAAAGTGACCCATTCCGAATTTATTAAAAATTATTTTTTTAATTATATAAATTTATATTTAGTGATTATATATTAAAAATATAAAATGGTAATTTAGTGAGATGTAATGTGAATTAATATATTTAGATAATATATATAGAGATCATAAAGGGTTCGTGGAGTCTAGGTCAACTCAACCCAAAACACAAAAACCCCAACCCTAGTTCGTACTTTTTCAAGTCGAGTTTCAGGTCATGCTGGATTTTGTCACCCCTATTTGGGGTATTGAAAGGGTCAATACAGATCCCATACTACGCTGATCATCCACCTTCACTTGATTCGTTTATAAACCTATTATTGGTGCATTCAATTTTTATAGGCATCTATTGCCCCTGCCATGCCGCCGGACTTTCTTGTTTTGCAAAGGAGTAGCTCAAGTCAACATGAGTTAAACATCACATCAAAAATTTCCCCATGGCAATCCCTTTTCTTGGGAGACATACAATCAGCTTAAATAGGAAATCCAAAATCAGTAACATAACTATATACTTCAACAAATAAACTCCATATAATAACAGCTAGCTAGTCAATAAAGAAAGTATATTTCTCGTACTCCATAACAGAAAACAATGACAAATATCTTTAAACTTTAGACTTGAAGGCTCAAGAAAGAACTAACCATGATTACTTTTTCCTCAATTCTCTGGGGGAGAATATTCCAGATTCTGTCTGCTATAGGATTATTCGAAGACGTTTCTTTTTCTTTCAAGTAGGCCCACTCTTTCTTCAGAAATCTGGAAGCACATTTACAGTTTTTGTGAGACTGAAAACGCTTACTGATCTAGAAAATTACAGTGAGAAAATGTACTGGTATAGTTTTAAAACTATCTTAATGCTAGAAAATAATCTTCCAACGCAACTATTATAATTTTGGATTTTTGGTTTGTTTTCTGCTTAGATATGCTAAACAAAATACTTCCACACAAAAAAAAACGCAAAGCTCTCTTCCTTTGCTTTATATTAACTACTGAAAGATATATAATACATTTTCAGGTAATATGTCATGTAATCTACCTCCTCCGTATGACCAAACCGCTTTACAGTTTTTATAACTAAACACCAAAGCTGAATGGCACCATAGCATAAGATGTAGAAATCAAGAGAATAAAGCAAATTTGATGATCTATTTAGGATATCAATCATGTAATACAGCTGACTGCCCATCTTGAAAAATCACTTGTTAAAGTTAAAAGACAAAAATAGGTTACGAATTTTAAGTTGTCTATTCTACACTATAATAAACTGAGAACTATGGAGAAACATTAATAACCATACAGATTATACACAAAACTACAACATATGACCTCGAGGATACATTTACAGAAGTACAAGTGTACAACTAGTCAACTACGACTAACTTGTGGTATAAAGACACTATTATACTATTTTCTATACGAAAATAGCCTTGGTTACCTTTTGGAAGCAACTTTATCGGTCAGATATGGCCACCATATGTGATAAGTATGCATTTGATAATCATTTTTTAGCAACTCAAACACCTAAAGCTAAGTTCATGATCGAGACCAAATCTTATGCTTTGTCTGGCAACAAATTTGCTCAAAAGCTTTTTGATATAAAAAATATTCTTACTGGAAATCCAATTAATTATAAATTTTCCGTACCTTTTAATATTTTCAAAGATTGAAGTACTAATGTGAAACCCAAGTGAATCCAGGTGAAGTAAAATTGGACCACATTCATCTTCCTTGTCTGGGATGCATATGATTACCAAGCTCCAGTGGTGACTGCATACAAAAAAAAGGTGAGTAAATGCGCACTTGATAATTTTTACACTGGACTAAAGTGAATACCATACAGTATACATGTTTCAGTATTTAGACAAGAGTATGAATCAACTTATGATTAAAAGATAATTGTTTTTTCAGCAACTTGCAGATAGAATTATTAATTCACTACTGTAATGATTCATTATGTATTCTGTCCAAACTTAAATATAATCTGATAGACTTTGTTTCTAATCAGTACAATGGTACCTATTGGAATATCAATAAAAAAATCGATCAACCTCCATATACGCAAAGGTCTATACTTTACTTAGTCAGGTCGAATTAATTTTGATCACAATGCGTAATTCTGACCAGTGGTATTCATCATATAATTCCTTTCATTAAGTTCAGCCTCAATGCTAGTTTAGCCCTATATGCCTATGATAATATCAAATTCCACAAGTTCTTCGTGAAGATGCAAAGACTTACTTCTCATGAATTGGCAGGAATATGTAAGCCTTCTCAAATAAATTAATGCCTTTCCACCACCTTCGGAACTTCGCATACATTTCTTCCATGTCATATTTCTACATTTCATTAAGGAAGAAAATAAATTCATGATAAAAATGGGAAAGAAAGCAAAGACTGCAATGAAAATACACTAACATCATGGAAAATTAAAAATCCAAAAGTTTTAAGTGTTTCAGCACACACCAACAGTTTTAAGGAATGAAAAGTCTGCACTGACAAAGTTTAAAAATAATGAATATACACTAACATCATTGCAAAATCAAAAATTCGAAAGTTTTTCAGAACTTGATTAGTGTTTCAGCACACACTAACAATTTTAAGGAATGAAAAGTCTGCACTGACAAAGTTTGAAAATAACTAATTCAAGAGAAACACCATATAAACAGGTAAAAGGAGATACCGTGGTTTGTACAGCTACTTTCAGCTTTTCATAGAAATATGTGGTGAAAAAATGATATCTGCCTCTGTCATCATCGGTTGTAAATTTTGCTCGTTGCAGATATCTAACTCCCCACAAAAAAACAATGACAAGGAAGTTTTAAATAAAGAGAGTTAAACACATGAAAGCTCAAATACATCATAAAAAAATCAGCTTAGACTTAAAAATCTGGTGAGAAAATTGGTATGTGTAGTCTCAGGATTCCTGTAATTCAACAAAATTCAGATTTAAGCATCTAATTTTGATTTTACATGCACCTACTGCTCTTAAATAAAAAAACTCGCATGTCTAAGGAACTAGCAGGCATCAATGATACAAAAATTAACTTTCTTAGATTTATACACTCCTACATTTTAAGCTGCCGACTGGACATCTAATGGATTGTAAGCAAAGATTTAACTGAGCAAATTTTTTCATCAGTAATTTAAATCCAAAAATTTACATCAGCGATACCAATTGTAATCATATATAGGTTTAAATCACTTTGCTTGACGCATCACAGAAAATAAATTTCTTTCACCACCAATCACATGACATTGTAGATTAACCATAAGAGAGAAAAATTTAAATATGAAGAAACTCAGAGATAAAAAATAAATGTAACTATAAAAATAACACATAAATGCTAAAGTTCCAAACTCCACTCAACTTTTTACAGCACTGCTGCTGACCAATGATGTTGGATTTAATCACTATTCCCTCATCATATTTTGAAATGAAATCCTGATAAACGTTTTCTGGGGGAAAGTTACAAATTATTATTCCTTGATACATACAACTCTAAGACCCATACAAATATAAGACATCCCATAAGCTCAAATTGCATTACTATGGATTGAACACTGATAAATCAACTGATCAGCCAACAAGATTTACCTGATATAGAAGTTCATAATGGTTGATGTCAAATAGGTTTCTGGAGCAAGACATTCCATGTCTGTATAACAAATCTCAACTGAATCTGGATGATCCCTGTGTCGGAATACAAGTAACAGAAAAACAAGCACTGTTCAATCTCTAATATTATAATCTAACTATGCAAGGAGTATGCCTATTCTTTAAAAAAATTCTGGAATACCTTGATGGATAGTAAATGGTGGTTCCTTTCATGCTGAAAAGACAAATAGATTAGTAATATTTGCAAAATACCAAAGGCAAGATGCTGCACAAAAGAACTTCGATATACCATTTTTTTTATTAAAAATACTAAAACCTAATGAAGTTTGTTTTACCCTTCATCTACTTTTTCTTCTTCATCTATTTTATCCACATGTTGGGATTCCTCATCCAGTAGAACAACTGTATGTACCTGCTGAGACAATTTTATGATGACACATAATCTCAATGGAGGTGCACCAAAAGCAAGTTATAAGAATTATTTACAGTTAACTTGAACCATATCCTACCTATTTCCAACTATTTTTTTCATTAATATGCATCATTATACATAATGTACCATATTTTACAAAAAAAAATTAAAAAAAAATTGAAACCTTTGGGAAGACATACACAAGAAATAGAAATTTAAAGAAAATTATTAGCTTCTTTATATACATATACCAAGTTTCGGAAAATATTTCTGTGAACCAGGCGATAACAGTATATGATGCTGAACAGATTGACTTACATTCGTAGGCCTGGAATTATTGGAAGGGTAGACCTTTGAAGAATTTCTCCTAAGGAGAAAAATAACTAGTCAGATACGCTGAACTGCAAAGGTTTAAATAAGACTAGCTCATAGCTAGGTATAAAGGCAAAAATTGAAATCCTGATGCCAGTACTTTCGATGAAAACTACTTAGAAAAAACAGTTTATCACATAATCAACATCTTATAATGAATAAAACATTTCCCATTAGCGCTAGCTATCATTTATAACTAAAAGTTAAAAGTTCCTATATCCTAACATTATGCCCTAAAGGATTCTTCCCCACCCTTTTAAAAAGAGGTCTGCGGGTTTTTGTTTCTAGAGACAAATGTGTGTGTAAGTATTTAAATGACCCAAAAACATTATCCCTCTGTCCCTTCCATTTCTTAACGGTTTTTTTTCCATTGCTTGACACGCATTTCAAGACGTACATAAGATATAGTTCCATAAATTATTTTTGAAATTTTCTTTTTCTGAATAAAAGTTTGAACACTAAATTTTTATTCACAAGAAAAAAATAATTTATAAAACTAGATGTATATGAGCCTTAAAATGCCTGCCGAACCCTCTATCCGAAACGATAACAATCTAAAGGGACTGAGGGAATAGTTACCAGTCCAAGTGAAAAGATATTTACTGTAAACAATTATACCAATGGCTGAAACTCGGTATAAAGAAGAGAGAAAAAATGCTCTTAAAAGACTAATTTGATGGAACAACATCAACCAGAAAACAGTTGAGAAAGGAAAAGAAGAAAACATGATGGCTAATTTAATTCCAACTTGTATGATTCTCAGTCATAGATGGAACCATGAAAAATCATTTATTCCGCATCAGAAAAACTAAGTTCACACACATTCGGGGTGATATATTATAAGGTAAAAACTAAAAACTAAAGCAAACCTTGACAAACAACGAGATGGATTTTCCTCCATATCCGAAGAACTGGAAGAAGTGTGTACAGCCACATTAGAAGTATATTTCTTTTTACCGTCACCAGAGAAAAGTCCAGGGCTTTGAAAACAGTTTTTTCTTGATCTCAATATGCTCTGCTTTTCCTTTGGTGAAACTTGACCATTTGGTCTAGTTTTCAATCGATCACAGCGGCCTAAAGCCTTTAGTTGGTTTTGGAATGCACCAGCTGCCCTATTTGCTTGCTAGGGAAGTATAAATTTTTCTTATTAGAAAAATGGAACTTAAATTTCCAAATTATGGTGAAATCAAGTTAACACAGAAAATACATTGTTTTAATCAGCAAATAATATATGAGTCAAGTTGTGATCAATACATCTTTTTCGAACTTTTGACAAAAAAGGACGCCAAATTCAGACTGGCCTGATGGAGGAGCGACTTGCTTGACGCCAATTGATGGAGCTACATAACATAATTAGGTGTTACCTACGTTTCATAACATAAACTGTCGGATAATTTAAGAGAAATGATCAAAATAAATCCATATATGCAGATAATCAGAGACACAAACAAATCCATTGCCTATCACGGATAAACAAGAAACTAATCTTAACAAGTATCTAGACTTCTAGTAGTAAATATCGCCATCTATCTAAATTCTAATTCTTCAATATTCCTGATTTAAAGACAACTATATAGATAATATTATATAGTAATTTATAACTCATTTGACTATTTCCTGTTCTGCACCCGCTGCACAGTGTTATCGAAAGTGTTATGCACGCCAAGGCGCAAAACTCCCCGGAGCCTAGGCACAATGCGCAATGAGTTATATAACAACTCAATGTATTAATAGTTAATAATTTATATAGTTCTTGAATCTTCAGTGCATTATGATTTTAATCGAAATCCTTAACTCTTCAAAACTAATTTTATTACTTTTGTACTATGGGGTATTTTAATTCTTGGTAAACAAATCCGGTTAACATCAATCAGAACCTTAATATCGTCTTCACCTATGTATTATGCTAGTTTTTGGATAAACAAGTTGACAACTCAGCTAATAACTTCATCGTCATTAATTTGGAATATCATTCCCTGCATATTACACACACACACACACACACACAATTCTTATTCATATTAAATAACAATTAAAGAACACCTCATTCAATTACCTATACCATATAAAATTCGTAATATATTTAAGCTAAAGTATTGTTTTATTACTTTTAAAAACCAGATAAGTGAGAATTGGAAATATAATATACATACAGCAATAGCCATATAAATACTCTTGTGTGCAATAAGCTTATGGAAAATAAGTTATAACGCATGATGAATAAATACTTGACCAGGCAAAAGCCACTTCCCTGACCTTTCCAAGAAAAATGCTTTGGAAGAAACAATATTCATCAAATACTTTTGTGTGCGTAGCATGGGCTAATAAGCATGTAGGGAATAATATGTGAGGGAACAGTCATGGATCAAAATTAGTAGCTTTGGGACAACCAATATTGCATAATAAAAATGGATTGGGCAAATTTAACTTGAGAAGCGGGTTTGAAAAGATTTAATAAATTTTTAAAACATTTCATAACTGAGAAATGTGTTGTTAATATTTTGTTCATATAAATGTTAGATTACTTTTAGTTATATTACTTTACGCAACCCTTTTAAGGCAAATCATCCGTATATGTATTATCAAATTAGCTCCTCAGATGATTGACAACTATAAGCACAGGCCAAAAAACCACATGAAAGAAGATATAGAGGAAACAATGTTTGATTATCTATATCATATGATAAATGCAATGGCAAAAACAAAACTACCACAAAGGGTGTCATCAATTTCATAGCTTCAACAATATCAACATGCTGATCCTAACAATAATTTAGTGCTACAAAACAACATTCAATATAGGTTGACACTTACTTACCTTTTACACTTGAATTTTGGGAATGTGATAGCGTATCACTTCTGTTATTATCCTGCGCAAAGAACAAATTAATTAATTAGTTCAATCATATATCAAAGAGTCCGGTAGCAATAAAAAAAAGAATCCAAAAGTTAAGTTGCTTTATTATTAGCATCATCTCCTCTACACATCGACCAAATTGCAAACATGATTTCAGATGACCCAACAACATTTTCAGCCATAAATCTATAAAGCTATCTACCTCTCATTATACCAACAACTCCCACCTGATTGATATACACTACCATTAAAAACTTTGATGCACTTGTGTAACTTATCAAACATCTATAAAGCATAAGCCAAACAATAACATTTCCCCTGAAAACAAAAGATCACTAGAATCGACTCTCTTAAGACAATAACTTTACAACAGGTTTTTAGTTTCGGAAAACCCTTTCCAAGATGACTACGAGAAATTAACACGCCAGTTAGAGATACATCCATTTAGCATCAAATAAAGCTTTAAATTATCCTCCTAATATGCAGTTACACCAAAAAGCAAACTCTAACATTCAAAACACGCTCTAAATCAGTCCAATCCATAGCAATATATACCAAATATAGAGGGTGTTTGGTTTAGCACATTTGGAAAAAGTAAGCACTTATTCTTGATAAGAGAACGAGAGAAATAGGCACTTTTCTTGAAAATAAATGCTTAATATCCAAAAGAACGGGGAAAATGACTATATCTATTATAGCATTAACATTGGACTTGCTTTTACAGACCTGACCAATAACTGTACAATAAGTGTTTTATTTTCAGGGAAAACCTTAATTCCAACTCAAAATGAGACATTAGAAAACATAAATACAATGGTCTGTCGCGATGTTAGTCAAGCAGGCACTTAATTGGCCAGGGTTTTCTTTGGCTAATGAGACCCCAATTGGAAAATCCATTTAAATAAGCACCAACAATCAAATCTACTACTATACAATCATAGCAAAACACAAACTCTGCAATACTCGCCCAAATTCAGTCCAATCGCATAACTTACACACACATTTATACACATTTAACACAAAAAAACACTATTATATGTAACCAAAAATCGCACACATACATTTCAGCAAAATGTAAACTAATCAGTCCGATTACAGAAACATAAACACAAAAAACACGAGTATACGTGATCGAAAAGCTCAACAACCTTGAAAAGCTCAACAACCTTGACGATCTTCCGTGGATTCCTCTCACGCCGCTCCTTCTCCATTTCGAGTTTCTTAATCACATCCTTTATCTTCTGTCCTTTATCAGGCAACTTGCTCCCAGTTGACGCATACGTATTCTTCTGTTTCTCAATCGATTTCACTAGTTGACTATCACTCATCAATTCGACGGCCAACCGGTCGCTCTCGCCGGAATCGGATTCCGCCAAATCAGCGCCGGTTTTCGTCACCACTAGCGCCGGAGGATCGCCGTCGTCGTCCTTGCTGTCTAATAGCTTGCTCCAGCCTCGACTGTCTAGCGATAGCTTAATCTTTTTACTTCTCTCCTCCTCCATGCATAAGTTAGAGAAGGAGACAAGAGCGATAGAGAGAGAGAGAGAGAGAGCGAGAGAGAGAGAGAGATGAGCGGGAGAGAGCGAGAGAGAGATGAGAGGGAGAGAGAGAGAGAGAGATGAGAGGGAGAGAGAGAGAGAGAGATGAGGGGGAGAGAGAGAGAGTGGAGTGCAGTGATCAGTAACGGAGGAGAGAATTGGGGGATTGTATGTATGTATAATGTGTGTGTATATACAAAGAAGGGTTTTGTGAAAGCACAGGCCTCTCTGAATGAATGAATTGTCAGCTTGCAGGAGTAATAAACTAGTAATGGTTTTTTTCTATATATGACACGTCTTTTGCTCTGTAGTGCCACTTTATACAGAAAAATGAGGGGTATTTTGGTCATGCAAATATATATACTTAATGCTGGTTTTGACTGTACTGCAGGGCGGTAAATATGCAAGTAAAAGTGAATTTTCATACAAATAAGTACTTATTTCAGAAAAAAATATTACATTTATATAATACTATATGTTTAATATATGTATACCATCCCTTAATAATTTACTTTCAGAAAAGTACATATTATAAGTTAAGTGACTTAATTCCGAAAAATAAAATAAGTCAAATCGTATCATTCTTCAACGAAAGCGGAAAAAGGATTGCAGTAATGAGCCTGAATATGATAGAACCAGCAAGTGTCTAAATGTTTGTGGCAAAACTTTTACTTGTCGGACAGAAATGGCCTCGAGTACGAGGAATAATAACACTATTTCTGGCCAGAACATTTCTCATAAAAGTGTTGACAGTCTACAATATGCCAATCTATATAGATTTTTAAAACATCCAATAGTAAAAACTACAAACGAGAATAGAGGCTCTTTGAACTTGGATTTGTGCTTGAAAGCTTCCACAGAGGTAGTCCGCTGTAAAGATTGCAAGATTTCATTCTATGTCGAAACTTAATGCAGGATTACCATGGAGGCCAGCCAGGGATTGTAAAATGAACTCGAGAAGCCTTGATTCTGAAACATAATACCCTGCTCGGTTGGCTAGGCGGTCGCCCCTGTTTGTACAAACAGAACAAAAACACTTTCTTTTCGATATGAAGGTTGATTTTCTACTACTAAGTATGGACACAAAATACAGGAAAGAGGTAACAACTCAAAAGAAGCTAGCTGTCGGCTGTGATTAGTCTGATGCAAAATTGTAAGGTTCCGGAGCAGCCACAGTAAGTAGAGGACTGTCAGCAGATTCTGAAGATCTAGCTGGCTGTCAGTTTTGTTAACTTTCTGTTTAAGAAAATGAACAGGTTTACTCCGCAAGGGTAAATTCTGTTCAACCATTCACCAATTATTTTCGGCTTCTGCTCAATATAAACATGCAACCATACGTGACAACAAAATCTTTTCTTTGAGGTCGAGTACTACCAAAGCTTCCCAGCATACGCTTGGAATGACGACTTGGAGGTATCAGCATATGCATCTTTCCGTAATGCACAAGGCATTCAATGTTTATACGTCTTTACACTTGACGTGAAGGAACACGACTCTTTTCTTATCTCGCTTTTCCACTCCTTAGTCTAGGAAGGTCTAAGGAATCTGATTTGACATCCTTGGATTGTGGAGGCATGGACTTGCACCCCTCTGATGGATCCCGATCAGGGAGATTTTTCTCATACATTATGGCTGCATCTAACGCATATATGCGAAGAGCAAGACCAGAAATTGTACAAATCTTAGCTGCAACAGAAGGTGATGACCAATACCACCAATCTTTTTTCAAGTAGTCTGTCTTGATCATATCCTCTAGTACAATTGTTGCTTGGCTCATCTGAAAGATTATTCAAATAATGTTAGCATCACAAATACGGCACACTGAAGGAAGGCAAGACAAGAAAAGAGAATTATGTAGACGAAGTCCTGTATAGAGAGCACATACAAAATATTACCCAGTTTTTATATATAATTTTGCTGCAGCAAAATTGTAGCAGAAGTGACAAAACCAAAAAATGGCAGGACACATACTTATTAACCTAGAGAAACAGAAAGAGTACGAAGTACAGTAGATGAAGAGTGTGATGGCATTTCTATATCATTCAAACATTTGCATTATTTTTTTCTGCTTAGAGCCATGACAGAATATTAATAATATGAGTGTCCCAATCATACAAGCCACTCAAAATTTGCTTAGTTGCTTAGTGCTTGCTGCATACTAACATAGGAGTACATTGCTAGGTCCCGCAACTTCTAAGCTAATCACTTGGTTCAGCATAAACAAAACATAACAGATGTGCCATAATTTTAAATTTATAAGGCTGTCTATAGTAAATAGCAAATAGTTTTAAAATGTTAACAATTTACAAGCCCATCTTTGGTATTTAAAATATTAACTATTGACTAATAACTTCATATATTCAAATAGAAGTGCTATTAATTTTAAAGTCACGAAGCTATAATATACAACCATCAGCATGTATTGAAATTAACGAATTTAATACGACTGTAATATTTTGATGTTATTATGTCAAAGATTCTGGTTGGGTGGTTCGACTGAGCAGTTAAGTTGTTTTCAGCAAGTTTGAGGCCTTAGGTTTGACTTTGGTAATTGGGAAGACATGATTGAGCCCCCTAGGTGCAAGCAATCGATTTAATTAATATTGAGTCTAGTTGGGTGGCTGCACCCAGGTTCCTTCCAGGACCCAGGAGCGGGTAGCATAATATCCTGGCTAAGTGCAAGGCCCAGTTCTGGCCTTCTGGGAGCTACTGGACGTCATGTCGTAAATGGTATAAATGACATAAACACAGTGGTAAATCAGTAGTTACTTAAAAGATTATCCTAATTATTGAAAGCTACAAATATGACAAGGTCAGATAATTTCTTTCCTTGGAACATAGAGTGAGTTTCCAAACAAGTTACACCAACTAATCCCAGTTTGTTTTTGTTTTTTTTGACAAATATGGCTTATAGCCTTACAATGAGTGTCTGTTCTAATAGATTCTCGGGGTTAGAATCCTTACGTTTCAAAAATCCCAATCCCAATCCTAATCCTATACAATACTTTTATTTGCAAGTGAATCAAAAATAATAACATGCCGCTACAATCCCAACAGTTCTACAGTATCCAAGTCTGCTCATGGTAATATCTATAATTAGAAGTGAAAAAATAAAATTGATGAGCTTCCACAATCCACAGACACAAAAAGATGGAGAAAATTTTATATAGAATAGAAATCATTTGTAATATACGGTGTACATAAGATGAGACACTGTACACCTAATCATAACTTCTTATGGACGCTTTAGATTAGAGACCAACATAAATCTTATATTAGTCCTGCCTCCTACAAATTGTTGCACTAACGAGCTGACTGATATAAAATTAGTACAAGGATATACAAGTGCCTTACACAATGTTAAGTGTCCAATCAGAAAAACAAACATTTATCTGGATATGCAGTTGAATTGTTGTCGGGGAACTTCAGTACTATTGTGCCGTGACTATGAATATCAAGTGCAAAAAGGGGTGGAAGAACCCAAGATTATGAATGAGATGTTTAGCATACGACTAACCTCATATATGGACTCTGCAGATTTAACAAATCCACGCCAGACACATCTTTTCTCGGACTTTGCCCTCGATGGTCTTAAAGCTTCTTCAGGTAATGCAGCATCCATATCAAGCAAATTAATTTTGAGCTGCCTAAGAATTGCAGAAGGCCTACCTCCTATTGGTCTTAGTGAAGATTCATGAAGAATGGCCCCCTTGCCACCCCAAAGCATGTTCTTAGTAGCAGAAAACTGATCCAATTCAGTCATGCACCTAAAACGTAATTTGCCACCTTTCAATGGCTCTTGATCCATACCATTCTCTGGGTTTCTAGAGGTATAAGAACTACGACTAGAGTTTATACCAGTTGCATTGTTGATTCTTTTCTTTGAAAATCGCTGCCCATCTTCAAATTCTGAAAATAGGCCTGGTGAACTTGTAGGGACCAAGGATAGGGTAGGGCTGACCAGATAATGCGCTATTTGTGGAACAAATGACGGGGTCCCGGCAGAATCAATGAGTCCTATATCTTTCACCAATCCTGCGAGGGAGTTTTGAGTAACAAACTTTCTTTTGATCTCTTCAAAGTCAAAAGGACATCCAAAATTTCTTTGCTCATCAAAACATGACGCAATATTTTGTTTCTCGGCTTTTAATGCCTTGACGTTTCTTAAATCAGAGTTATTCTCTGGTAAAGGTTCCATTCTCATCCTTTTGTGTTTTAAAGAATTCTTATTACTCTCAGGGACAGCCACGCTCATGCTACATGTTCCATTGGCGTGCTTGTCAAGATCCTCAGGGATTGCAAACGTTTTGTGACATGTGAGGCAGTGCTGTCTAGAGGTCCACAGTAGTTCCAAGCACTCACATCTGTCAATTCTGCCAGGGAAACATGTCTCAACTTTGTGTTTTTTCTGCTTCAAATTATCACTGGTCTGCAATTCCAGGCGAGAACCAAGCTTCTTTTCTAGGACGGTCAATGCTTTTGAGACCAGAAAGTGAGAATCCAAAAGTTTATCATTAAGGGTAGAATTTAAGGAAATTGGTTGATACTGACCTTGAAAATAATTTTTCACATTAACTGAATCATGGAGCTTCATCCGCTGCCAATACAAAATAGAATCTCTTAGCTCTCTCTCTCTTGCATCATCTCCAAGCCATGCAACGAGCTCTTGAATTTCAGAATCACTTTGATAACAAGCCCAAGAAGAAGATTCTGGACTATGCATAACTTGCTCAGATGGATGCATATTAGAAAAGCTTATTCCTTTTGAGCTTGAAGGACTCTCTACTACAAGAACAGGATTCCTCAGGCATGGACCACATTGAGTTTCTCTCCCATACTCAGGAACTTTATTCCGTTGTGCTACCGAATTCCCATTAACAAATGCTTGTGGAGAACTACCGCAGCCAAAGACCCAATACAATCTCCCAGCAGAATCCCTTCCAAGACACTGTTTCCGAACAGAAGCCTTGAACATCTCTGATTCCAGAGTTGAAATTGTGTTCTGCAGATTAGAAATCTCGGTTTTCAGGGAACAGCTAGCTTCTAGATCGGGGGCTTTTGAGACATTCACATCAGATATACTGTCAGCTGGATCTGCGTCAATGGTGTCGGATGAGATATGGCTTGTAAAAACTTTACCAGTAGATAGCGAAGAACCATTACAACCACCACAATCTTGTCCCCGCAAGTTCATATTGGTCTGAGCTTTGTCTGCGGTGGAATTGATATTGTGAAGCCAAGTAGACATAGAGGGACCATGCTCTCCACTATTACTTTTTGTAGTAGGATGTTCTTGTACGGAACAATTATGAGAACCTGGCAGACCCTTTCCATGTTGATGAAGAAATAGATCGCTTGCATCAGCTGCCTTTATAATTTGAATGCCACTTGGAGAGGCTTTCTCCATCAAACTTTCTGAAATGGACTGGCTCTTTTGTTTAGATAATATATCCAACTCACTCCGTTGCACCTCCATACTTCGTGCTGCCAGACTTTCAGCCAAACTCTCCTCTTTGTATTTCAAAACATTCCATTCCGAGGTAGACGAACGCAGTTTTTGCTGCAAATCAGCAGAAACTGAGACGCATCGGTCAAGATGGTCACGGAAGATGGCTGAGTTGAGCACCTCATCGCTCAAGAGTTTGATAAGGAAAATCCTCTGCATTAATAATGCAAGCAAATTGGTCATACTTAATCAGTGTATAAGTGCTGCATAGATATCACGTTAGGCAATATAGTGGGTACAACATAACGCAAAATCTTCAATATATACAAAAGAGAGGAAAAATATGTGAGTGAATCCTTTTTCACAGGTTAGAACCCGTCATTGAACTGCCACTTAAAAAAGGTCAGGTTACAAACCTCCTCCACACTGAACTCCCAATACTCTCTCATCTCCATTGTGTTTGCCATATTGACCAGGGCATCCAAATAATTGTTTGTTAAATCCCTCTGATATCTCTTTCTTCTGTGTAAATTGCTGATCTGTGTACCAAAAGAAACCCCATGAGAAATCCGTTTTCCAGCAATACAAGAAGGGCAGTACCAATTTCCCTCAGGAATTCTCACAAGCGGCGGATTTAAACAGTATGTATGATATTCTGAATCACATGTATCACACAACAGAACACTGACATCATCTTTATCCATGCCACAAACTTTGCAAACTCCTTCTTCCCAGGGAGCTTTAGGAAGCAAGGACTCAGTTGCACTCGCAAGCACATCAATTAACTCTTTCTTGTCTTCATCGCTTTGAGAATTAGCATTCTCCCTTATTTTGTGGACCAGTGTAAGAACCTAGAGAAAGAAATAATCATCAACTAAGATTATGCAGAAAAAGCCATGTTTAAATCTAAACACAGAAGATAAATGGTCGGCATGCCATATATAGGCTTAAAAACCAAACATATCAAATAAGCACTCTGATTTTGTTTCAAACTAGGATTTGATACAGATCACAAAACATGATATTTCACATCATTCCTGTGCAAGGCAAGTTAGCCCTTAGAAATCTATTTTATAGTGTCTCAATGTGATCGAAACTCAAACAAAGAATATACTAACTTAATAAAAAACTTATAGATAAGCAGCATTAGCTAGAGATTTTATGCAAGGACAAGTTACAACTGACAACAAAGAAGAAAACAGTAAAAACCGACACAAGGCTGAACTAGGTTTAGAATCTACTGTAATGACTTCTACTTGATTTAATAACATTACACAATAGTAGATGAGAAAATGTTGAATGTACTATCTAGCCGGTTTGTCTGAAATCCTCTAGCATGCTTATCGAATTGGCCACTCACGCTGTGTATAACTAATCACTAATGAAGTTATAGACGATAAATAATCTAAAAGTGCAAATAGAGCACACTGAGTCCACTGACCTCTTCTTCATACATGTCCTCAAATTTGCTGGACAATGTTTCAGCTAGATCAATCAATTCTGAATGGTTTCCATATGCCTTACGAATATTATACCACACCTACAGAAAAATGTAATATATATGAAAAGTCCAGGTACAGGCGTAAAGCTATAAGAGTTACAGCATTAGTCATACTTATTACACAAAGCAGACCAGAGCTAATAGTAATGATATGGCATACAATGTGAATATAGCCTTAAATTTATCAAAAAGTGTATATAAATAAGTTTCTCATGTTATGTATTGATTATATATGTGGCTATTTAATTACTGATAAATCATCTGAAGCTACGAATCAAGTAAAGAAACATTAAGTCTCACTATCTTTTGAAAATTTGTCTGTTCAAGCCAGTAATAAACAAACTAAAAAGACAGAACATCAAATATATAGCACTTTAGATATCTACCAGACACAATTATATTTTTTACAACTCATTATGTGGGCCTATAAATAATTATAGTTCAATAAATAAATAACATAATAGAAACTACGATTTTTAGATATCTAATATTTTTAATTTCCTGAACAAACTTGAGGTTTCATTTACTATATAAATACTCATGAAACCCAAGTACCAAATAGAATATTTATTAACATATTGTTACACACTTATCACAATCAATACTGTTCTACATTCTGTAATGCAGATCCCGGAGGTAATGGACTCTGTAGGGCAGTCAACCTAGTTGCCTTCTTATTTAAATCGACACATATTCCATTCCAACTTATTTCCCCCCAGGATAAATCAACCAAAAAGTCAAACAACATGTCAACTGAAGAATTCCATATTATCGCTGGTTAGAAAGTAAACACCTAGAGTAGCTGTCCTGTGATCTCATTTCGATCGACTACATTGACTGCAATGGTCAAATTGGCCATTCTGAATATAAAAATATCATACTTCTCTTTATAATATTAGCATAAAAAATCATATACCATTAGTGTGCTGCAAAGAATTTGATAGTAATCTAAACGGACATACTTTCACATATCTGGATCTACAAGTGCAATTAATGATCTTAGAAATGGGAAATATGATTATCCGTGAAAGTAAATCTTTCATGAAATCCAATTTTTGGAGTTTGACAAAACAGTGAAAAACATATACCTCTTGAACATCCTCGAAAAAAGCTTCATGTGATCCACCGTAGGCTCCGGCAGCCAATCTCAGATCAACAGTCCTAAAATCCAAAGGACGAGAAACCATTGCAGGATATCCGAGAAGTCCCTCGTCATCATTATCATTCAAATTCAGAAGTGTTCTTCCCAAAAGATTGCAAAAAACCCCATCTTTGTCTGCTGCTGCAGCATGCCTTAAAACATGACGACATTGTTTCATTACCAAATCTGATAAAATAATACTAACTGTCTTCCCCTTTTCTTTTGTCTCTGGTTTTGGCTGTGGCCTCTCACATCTAGGGTCTTCAAGCACCGACACTACTGCTCTCTGTATGATAAAGTAACACACTTAAATCAATATAAGAACATTGTGAAAAGATGGCTGATCCGGAAATGTTAAGACTTCAAGTTTATATTATATGAGTAATTTGTGCAAAAATGAAATAACACCAGCATATACAAGCGAAAATTGACCAAGTTCAATCTGCAGATATTAGTGTGTGTGTGTGTGTGTGTGTGTGTGTGTGTGTGTGTCTATATACACACACACACACACACACACACACACATATATATATAGAGAGAGAGAGAGAGAGAATTGCACTCCATAAAAAATCCCTTTAGAGAAAGAACAAAAAAACACCAAACATTATCGTGATACATTATTTTTCATGGAAAATGATTTGTTAGGATTAAAATCAAAAAGTTAAACAACAATTAAACATTAAATATTGAATCTCATTCAAATTATTTAAATCAAATATTATAGAATCTTATACAGAATCATGAATAGAATCTTATATATAATTTTTGCATGATGAATTTTACAAAATATCCTGTATGTTTAATCCAAAGTTATTGGTATACCCATGTTAGATACTAATATTCTTAATAATATAAGCTTAACTGTTTAAAATTGCAATCTAAATCAAATTTTAGATTAAATACTATACATATAGTTCTTTCTTGTTCTTTTTATAAATTTGTTCTTTTTGAAGCAATAGCCTATATATATATTGCACTCCAAAAAGAACACCTTGAAAAAAAAAAAGAACAAAGAACACTATCAGAATACTTTATTTTTTATAGAAAATGATTTGTTAGGATTGTAATTTTATATTTAAACACCAATTAAACTCAATATATGAAATATAACATCCAAACTCATCCAAAATATTAATATGAATTATTATAGAATCCAGAATAGAATCATATGTATATATTTTGCACAATGAATTTCACATGAAATTATGTTATTTTTGATACATATTTATTGTTAAACATGTTACTATTATTATACATAATGAAAGGTTAATTAGCCCAAAATTAGAATTTGTTCTTCTTTTAAGGATGTTCTTCTTTAAGCAATGGCCTATATATATTGTCAAAGCTCCCAAAATTACGTGCAGAAAGTCAAATGACTTATATAAAGAACAAAAGGTAGTAAACAACTATTGTAAACCATCCCCATTAAAACTATAGAAAGGAAAAGAGAGCATTAATCAAAATGCTACTATTGCAATGCAGACAACAATTTAAAGGACACTGAACTTAAGGAATTCATCTGGTTTTTTGTCTTCCTAAATTTGGTACTTGTTTGAGAGGCAGAGAGATTCAGGTTTGGGAAAAAAAGAAACAGATATCAGACTGATTTAACCAATCTAAGAGCTTTTATACGCTGGCACCAGGTTAAAAAACTTACAGAAAGATCAGATTAACTCGCCAAAAGATAGTTGGATCATACAAAAGTAAAGCTTAATACAGTCTATCAAAAAAAAACATTAAAATATCTCACAGAAAGTTTTGATTGACAAACAGAAGCACCTTTGTAGGTCCGGAGGCATTTCCCTTGTATACTTCCTTGCTTATAGAATGCTCCAGTATCTTCTTTGCCCATTCAGGTGGATCTTTTCCCAAGGCTTCATTTACACACTTTCTAATTCTGGCTCCTACATTGGTAGGTAGCTTTCTTACGGGTTCTAGCACTTGCGCCCAGTCGGGGACTTCAGTATCTTTGTTAGTGGTTAAGTTTGAAGCATCTGCTGCATCAGAATCATTCTGATCTACGCTAAAAACATCATTTGTACTCTTCAACGAACCAAAGATTTTTTTAGTGGCCTCTGCAAGAAGCTGATAATCACATAAATTAGAGCATCCAACTCAAAAAACATGTAATAACATAGTAAAAGTTCGTAACATATAATGAAATAGTAACCCCCGGAATGCAGAAATTTCCAAAAATAATGGTAGTAAAGTACAGCTAGTGATGCATCAAATAAGCAACGGATTGAATAGAGCATCTTAGTTGCTTTTATTACTGATAATGAAAACACTGTCATACATGATTCTTGGATCAAGATTATTGGTTTGGAAGAAAGGAATATCCGTTTCTATATCTAAAATTAAACTAGAGTAGCTACAAAATTTAGTGCACTCACTTTTTACAAATGAATAAAAACTTAAGGTTAGTTATAAGAAATGGCACGTGAAAATTTTAACAAAAGAAGAGGAATAATCTTATCAAATACATAGCTAGGGATCGAGACTGAATCCTACCAGTGCATCTGCCTCTATTGCAGCAACTCCTGCAAGAGAACCACAAAGAATTCCACCATCACCTTGTAAGCAATGGAATACCTTTCCACTCTCTCTGGACATGACCTCTGTCGAGTCCAGGTTTCCTTCCATGGACAATACAGCCAAAACGTATCTTCTAGCTAACTCCGGCCATGTGATGTCATTAATTGTAGGCATATCAAGTTTTGACTTCTTTGCAATAACTGAGTTCTCGATATCTTTTTTCCTACCTCGCTTTGACTTAATTTCTCTAGCATCAAAATCAGGATCCACATATGGCTTAACCCTGACAAGTAACTCCCCTATCAACAAGTTCAGCAGTGAGCTATGAGCTGTGGTCAATATCATACCAGTACAATTACCATGAGTATCAGTAGTGAGTTTATATGCAGATGTTTCCCCGTTCACTGCTGTAACAGAGTTTCTGCAGGAATTGGCATCTTCATCATCCCTTGATCGGTTTGCAATATTCTCTTGTGCAGGATTAAGATCATCTAACCATGGATTCAAAAGTTCACACTCAAGTTCCTGGAATGAAACGGGTTCCTCAAGTCCTAAAATATCTGAGAAACGCCTTAAGAATTCCCAAACCTAAAAATACAGTAAAAGGAATGATGAGAGTGTAAATTGCAGAATAGTTATATTCCAAACTAAAAGAGAAGAATATATTCGCAAACCTGTAGAACATCACCAATTAAATATGCAGGAAGCTTAGAGCTAACAGGTTTTCCTGAAGGACGAGGAGTTTTTGTTTCAGTGTCTTCACTTAGCTTCTTTCTAGGAGTTCCACAACTTTGGACAAAACCGTTTGATAGTTTCTTGACAGGCATATCACATATCCTTTCTGAAATTAGAAACCCACTTCCAACTGTATGCAGCATTGACTTTGGAATTCTTTTATTCAAAGATACATAATCTGAACAAGAACGTGCCTCGGGAAGCTGTTCCAGTAACTCTTGAACAAATTCAAGGTCTAGTCCAAATCTATCCTGCTGCACCCACTTCACCAGCACCTCCGAAAAAACCTTGTAATCTTCATCACTCTCAATTAAGTGTGGGGTATTAATAGGACCAGCACTATAAGAGAACTTTGATAACAAACCTATATTTTCACTTGCTTTCACATCAGTTTTATCCATATCATGCTCACACCAAAATCCAAGAACGCCTGTTTGCTTATATGCCTCACAGCAAGCATCAAGAAAAACTACAGAGACCATTTTCCATGCAGATAATGATGACCTCGCTTCCACCGAAAATTCTCCAATACTATCCTCCCGCACGAAGCCATTAGAATTTTTAATTCCAGGCATTGTGCAATTCGCTTCACGAGAAACAGAGTCCGCAATAGAAGGGGAACTTGATGAGATACTGCTGTCCAGACATGGTGGATTACATTCTGTTAATATCATTTGCAAACTTGTACATTCATCGTCATCAAAATCCATTAAAGCCATATCATCTTTTTTCTCTCTACTTTCCCCATTTTGCTTCCGAAGGACTGTTGCGCTACTAGGGATATGATGCTTGGTGCATGGATACCTTTGCACCTTAAAAACTGGGCCATCATCACCACCATCTAAAACTTCACAGACAAAAATAGATCCAGTAATCCGGTCATGCCAGCAAGACTTGTAACCTACAGGCCATATGTGCCCAGAGTCATGATATAAATTTCGCAGATCAACTTTGCCTGCATGGATAATATACAAGTCTTCAAACTGGACTGGGAAACCATCCTGTAATGACAGTAAAACTAGAATATCAGTACAGATAATGCATAATAAGAATTATGGACACAGTTATGCATTCGTAAAGAGTCAAGTTGAATTCTACTTGGGGCAGTAAATGCAGAACAAAAAAACAATACACCAATGGCATAACATACACAAAAATGTTGATGTTCAGTGTCATCAATCTTGTTTTGGTCAGGCTCCGGCCTTTTGCTTTGGTTTGATCTTCTGATATCAGCACTTACGACCTCTGCGCTAGGGGGGGACTTCCCGCCAAGAATGCTCCTTCGAGCAATCTTATTTTCTCTACTATATTTGGCACCCGAATACCTGGTACCTTCCTTTCTTTTATGGCTTTTTTGTCCTGGAGGAACTCCATTACCTCTATTATCATCTTCTAATGCATGTCCACTAGGTACAAGCCCAAGACAATCTGCAACAGACGACATCGACTCAAACTTTCTTCCATCTGGGGCACAATATATTGCAGATGTTTTGCATCTGACAGGGCAATAGTGAAATTCAACATGCCAACCATCACCTAATACACCTCTCCTTTCAGTAACAAAATCTTTAAGATCTTGTAAATACAAATAATTTGCACTCGTAGGAGGCAGTTTTTGTGGTTCGTAGTGACTACTTTGAAGTCTTGCACCAGTCATGAACCTCATATCTGTATCACTTGGCATTCCATTATGGTTCCATCTGCAATGAAGTGGAACTTCACACAGTGACATAGCATCTTTTGTCGCATATTGAGAAGCCTGGTGAACATGAATACTGCTACCAATATGTTGAAATTGTGAATATGCAACTGGAATATTAAATGGATGGCGAAGACCTGACTTATCAAAAACTGCCTGCACCCTACAAACAAAGAGGGATGAGGCAATCATCAAATTTTCAGGTACACTCACCAATAATATCATACCAACATATGTGCAAATATATAAGATTTTATCACACGTGTTTAAGTTTTATCATATTCTATTTAGGGACCAACATGTTGGTCCATACAATATGAGTAAGTAGAAACTCTACTATCATTTTACTAGCTTATAATGCACCTTGTAATAGTAACAGTACCAAACCCTTAGTGTGAATTGAGTATAAATGTTAACCTGGATAATTCAATTCATTTTTTAAGGAAACTAAGAGCTTAATCCATTACCCGGACTCTCCAATTTTCTCCTCAACCCCGAGTCGACTGGGTACGAGTATGACATGCGCGCGGGTATGGGATTTGAGGCATATCTTTCAAATTGGAACTGAACACTTTATCCTGTAGCAATCTAAGTTCAAAATATAACTAACTGTTTTAAGAGAGGGAGGTACATGGATGACTTTTTTATGTCATCCTCTTAATCTTATGCTAAATTTTTATTGGGAGAACACAAACAAAATTTATAAAAAATGTAACCTAAATCAGGAATATAGAATATTTTACTAATGTTAAGCTTATATGTGGTGTCCCCGCACCCATGCCCAATTTTGGATCCATATCCAAGAATCCTATTTTTTCACAAATCGAATCTGATACTTGAATCTAACACTTCAATCCACACAGGTAACACCTAAATTCTTCTTAAAAGACTTTTAAAAAGTGCATATATATTAATTTGCCTCTAAGTGAAGGTATAGTCATTCGATAAAAGAACTTCAGAGAAAATGGAAGATACTATCCTATTAAGCCCTTGAGCATAAACATGATGATGTTTACAGTAACACCTATGATTACCATATAGTTATGATATAGGCTAGACAGCAGAGGTTCCAAAAGGAGAGAAGATATTCATGTAGACGTAAATTCAACCAATGTTTCATATCTCAAAGATCCTACATTTACGATTCTTTTTCACTATACAAGATAAAGTTTCTATACATATTCTCCAATCAATTCACATAAATGAAATCTTGAAGCTCCAATCACAATTAAAATTATTAGATGAAGTAGGGTTTAATCAAACGGGTAAAAGAAAAACTACTGTCTATTTCTTGCAAGATAATAGAGCATGTTTGTCGACTATTCTCTTCAAGATTCTACTAAAAAAAAATACTATTCACTGCACGATTGTCCAATCAAGTATCAAGGGAGCTTGTTTCAAGTTCCTTAAAACAGGGTACCAATCCCACAAATCTAGCATAATGATTTTAAACTATTAGCTTTTTTATCTCTTAGGACAGTTCACGTGGCCTTGGCTTTTCTGTTACTGTAAATAAATGTTTCTAGACTGGTACAAAAAGAAGATAGTTTGCGTATGCAAACATGTAAGTTTCAAGATTTTGACTCGATGATCACATTTTTACTCTTCCTCTTTTCATTTTATCTAAATTCGTATCACCCAATAAAAAAGATTTGCAATAATCAACAATATGAAGCAACTTCACACCAAACTGCTAGTCCACAAATCATATTCTAAATATGCACTTGCACGTATGAGAACTCACAATCGAAAAATCACTTCTTGGTGGAATCCGGAGTAACCACAGTCAAGCTTCTATTCTCAACCCGATCGCATCAAGCCACTAGCTAAATAATCAAGCTAAAACTCAATAACTACTAAATTAATTGGAAAACGCTTTCAACTCAAAGTATGTAGTATGCCCTAAATTGTAACACACATTGCATCCCTAATATATCAACCAGTTATCATTTACATAATTACCTCCTACATTACCTAAAAACGAAAGTTAATTTGCTATAATTATAAAACTGTTACAACCTAAATGCCACAAGTACGAAACATCAATAGGATTAACCAATTCAATTCATTAGCTCATGAATTACTCAATTACGACAAATATTAGAACCCGAAAAAAACGCATACCCTCCAGCAGTCCTCTGAGCTCTCAAAAACTGCACCTCCTCCTCCTCCTCAGGCGGAGGCGCATTCATATCCAAAAGCCCCTCTCCTCCGCCATCACCACCGTCTCGAAACCTCTCGGAACACGACTCGCCGCCTTTTCCGACAAACAAGCAGCTAAAACACTTCCAATCACTGCTTCTCCTCTTAGTCCCCATACATTTCATGTGAAACCCTCTCCCACAGTTGACACACACCAGCATTTCTCCGTGTACTTGGCGGTTCCCGCACGAACCGCAGAGAACCGGACCGGAGGGGGCTGGACCGGGCGGGTCGCGGGGAGATGAGACGGTCGGGGGAGCTTCGTTGAGATCGATTTGGAGGAATGATTTGGTGCTGTTCTCCATCGATTTGTAACCCTGCCGGGTTAGATATCAGAAATAAGAAATATACTTACGATTGTTTGTGCGTATAGTTTGGGGAAAGGATATGAGAGAGAGAGAGATGGGTAGCGAGAGTTGGGAGAGAGAGAGTTGAAAAAGTTAACGAACCAGTTTGGTTTGGGAGACTGGTCTGGCCTCGAGATATGTGTCAAAGCGTGGAATGACGAGTATGCCCTTTTTTGGGTGACTCCTGTGGTAATAAAAGAAGAAAAATCTTTTTTTGCAAAAACGAAACATCTTAAATTTCTTCTTCTTTTTTTTGAGTCAGGGCAAACCTTAAAATTTTGAGCATGCTGTTGTTAAATTTGAAAATATGATTATATGATATTTATGTTTATCATTTTTCATCTAGTAGGTCAAATTTGCAAAAAAATAATTAGAAACAGTAACTTGTTTCTAAACTCAAATGCTTAGTTATTGGTATGTGTATTTTACGAATGATCAACATTAATAAGTGACTTGACGTGATTTCAATAATAATTATTTATTTATTGTTTACAATTTAAACATTTGCTATAGTTGAGACATGTTGCTTCTCTTAAAATCTAAAAAATCATTTATTGTTGCAAATAAGATCACTTAAATGATCGGGATTTGAGAAAGCATTGAGATGGTCCACGAACATAATCACATAACCGGCTATAGTTGAGACAGGTTGCTTCTCAGCCTCGTTCATATGTCGTTTGATGTTAATTTTTGTTGAACGGTTTGTGAATAAAGTGACTCATTTTTATATTCAAATTTAAATAAAATGGAGATTTTGAGAATAACAAAGGTACTTTTGAAACTCGAGAATGGTTAAATAATTACTCCGTTTAATTTAAATAATAGTTTGTTTCGACCTTTTTAGTCAAATTGGTCATTTTGAACTAAAATCTACACATATGTTACAAAATTATATTAATAAAAATTATTATTTTTTTCTTAAAATGCATTTATTATTATACAAAATTGTAAGAGAATAATTTATATTGTTCTTAGTCAATATTAGTTGATCAGATTATTAAAGTAAAAAAAATCGTATAAAAAACAGTCGGAAGGGGTAATATCGGTAATTGAAATAAGGTTGGGACTTGGGAGGGGTATGTTGGTAATAATGACAACACATCATCCTGACGCACACGCACGGGATGACCGGACGAGTCTCACTTGATCTAGACGCATCTTTCATACTCTCACCAATCAGGCAATCACCATCTCTTGCTTCGTTGCTTGTCTATTTTATTGTTGTAAAATCTTGATTTGTTGAGATTTTTTTGTTAATTACTGTGTAATTTACAAATAGTTTGTTGTTTAATTGATTATATTTTGATCAGATTAAAATTTACAATTTATTTAAAAAGAATCTGATTAATCAATATATTAGCTCCAGTTTCCGATTTCTATGAGTGTATGTACTTACTCGAGTCATGTTTCACATGGAACCATTACCACAGAAGCCTAAGAGCATCTCGAGCGGTGTCCTAAGTAGATTCCTAAATATATGATAAATAAATTTTTGAGCGGTGTCCTAAGTAGATTCCTTAAATATATGATAAATAATTCAAATTTTAAAAAATAGAGATCCTATATTGATTGACAACTCCAACAATAATCTCAATTTGTGATCCTTGTTATTATTATAGCATTTAATTCAAATTCCTTTAACAAAAAGATGATAAGAAAAATATGGGAAAGAATGTCTAAAAAGTGAGAGCTGAATATTTAATCATTATAAAACAAATGAGGAATGGGTTAGGGATTACCCATTTATAAGAAATGAAAAATGGATCCTAAAATTTAGGGAACGAGTATGGACTCTGCTCGAGTGAATTTTTGTCCATATTACTCAAAATTTTAGCTTAGGACATCAAATAGCTAATCTGTCGGAGATGCTCTAAGAACCATTAGCTTAATGATTATATGTTACTCCCTCTGTCTCTCCGTCCGTCTGATTTCTATACACTTTCCTTTTTGGATGTCCCATTCAATTTTATACATTTCAAACCTTTCTCAAAATAATAAATTTTTATAATATAAAACTCTCATCCAGCCACTACTCACTATCTACTTTTTCAAATTTATCAACCATACTCGACTAAATTATGATTTGATGTTTTTTATTCAAAGTTAGAATTGACAAAAAGTCAGAATTGACGAAAGATAGATAGACTTTATATGGTAAGAAATTATCATATTTGTTGTTAAACGAGTCACAAAAGTGTTTAAAATTATTTTAGAAGAGAAATGAGTCTTATAAATTAAATTTTATAAAAATAATTATTAATTTTTGTTCAAATAATAAGTTGCAAACTTGCTCAGAAATACACAAACGAGGCTGGGGAATTCAACATTGCATCTTAAATCTAACATATGACGCCTACAGTGGTGCTTTCTTCCATTTTATTTATTTTTGGATTTTTTATAACATTTTCTTTCATTTAATATTACTTTAGAAAAAGATTTATATTTATATACAAAGTTTTATAAATAAAATCTAGGAAGAGTTTAACCTTTTTTGTTTGACAGAAAGTAGTACTTATTTTCATAAAAAGTGCATCATTACATACTTTTCAAGAATAAATAATTGATATTTTATAAATAAGATAAGTAGATTCATGTCCATCAAATCTGTTTGAAAAATATTTAAGAGCTAATAAAATCTCAGAACAATACTAGAATTCATCGCTTAAAAGGTTAATGAGACTCATCGCTAATAATCCTCATAAAACATCACAATCTAGTGCTATATCATTTAAAACCAATATTTTATATACAGTTTATACTCTCAGCATGTTAAGAACTGCTCATGAATATACAGTTTTCATTTTTTCCGTCTAATTCTCCTTTGTTTTTTTTTTAATTTATGTGCACAAGTAATAAACTAATGAAAAACGGGAAGTTAATTGATTGCCAAACATCCAAAGATCAGAAGACAGGATCAACTGATCAAGAACTAGTCTTACAGCCATGCAAAGTTTAATATTTATTTTTCATAATTTAATATATTTCATTTGCGGATTCTTTTGCAACCACATGATTAAAAAGTACTCATTCCGTTCCACTAAATCCTTTTCGCAACTTTTTGACACGCATTTTGAGATCTCTATAAAGTATAATTTTATAATATCTTTTTTTTAAAAATTATGAAAAAAAATTTGACATTGAAAAAAATAAATTAAAATAAAATTATTGAACTATATTTTATAAAAATGTGCAAACAGTAAACCTGCCGGGACCGAAGGAGTAACGGTCAGTGTGTGTAGGACAACAAAAGCCCATATAACTCATCAATGAATATCGAGGACAGGGAACTTGGTCTGTATTTCGAATGTTTATAGTTCAGCTCATGAAACTCAAAAATATTCGGTGTCAGAATAATTTGATCCAAACAAAATTACGAGAATATAAGGATCGAAGTACTCAAACTATGAACTACTGCCAAGAACTCGACATGCACAAGAAACCAATTTCACCAAGGCACGGCGGCAAAGGAGAAAGACATTAATTAGACTTAGCGTGAAGCCTTTCCACACAAACACCGACACCACGGAATGAGAGTCCAGCAAAAATAAGGCATGCACCACGTTCGAATCAAAATATAAGTGTAAAAACTTAAATATTATATCGGTTTTCCTAGTATGTGCCCATGGGTACACACCAAGCACCAAATTCTATAAGTTTAGGGGATTTTGATTGGCTCCCACCTCTTTATAATTGTGGACCCCCTGCAAATTCACCAACCACACCAATAAAAATCCACCAAAATTATGAAATTTGGTGCTTAGCATGTGCCCATGGGCACACAACAAACCGATATTATATATATGGGGATCCCGTGTTTGAAAATGAGAAGTTTTAGAAAAATTTAGATGATTGAATTAAATAAGAAGTCTTGATTTTAGAATAATGATTTCTAATTAGAGAAATATAACGTGTTGATTTAAAGTACAACTAGATAATTCAAAAATAATTATTATAATTAGTTAAATTGATTCGCTAGTCAAAATGCCTGTTATGCAAATATCGATGTAATTATTTAAATAATAATATAACATGATTACACGAGAAAATCACCAGCAAACATTAACGGGATTTACAGGGTTACCAGTCAAATCCAATTATACAAGAAATTGTTATAAGACCTACAAACTCAATTATACAAGAAATTAGATAAATAAAAAACAAATATTAGACCGTCAGTCAGGTTTTTTCAAAAATAAAAAATAAAAAAAATACATATTCTCTGAAACCGTCAGCTTAATTTGTCATCTAAAACCGGAAGTAAAACCAACAATTCTGGAAGTATTGACGTCCAGTGAACACTTAATGAAGAAAACTAAACTTATTCAAATATTATAATTTCTTTTTCTTATCCTTTTGTCGCGAATTCAATATAACAATTCTGATAAAATATCCAAATATATCATATTATGGCAGGTAAGACCGTACGCACCGCATTGTCATCAATTAGTTTGGTACGTAGTTTTTTGACAAATATGATTTATAACCTTACAAATATATCACATTATGGCAGGTAAGATCGTACACACCGTATTGTCATTAATTAGTTTGGTACGTAGTTTTTTGACAAATAAAATTTATAGCCTTACAGATGAGTATCTGTTCTACGAAACTCTTAAGATGAGCCAGGATCGAACTCAGAATCTGGGACAGAAGATAAGCTCTTCATCGTTGAGTTATCCAACCGTGCTCGTTTGGTACGTAGTCAAAAGTAAACTCTTGCATTAAACAATTGTGAGAATGATTAACCGGCATATCCGTTGACTATTTATGGTGTTAAACTTTCTTCTCAGAGTATTTAAGTATCCGTCTTTCTAATGTGTGCTCAAGAGCACACAATAATCACTAAATTCTATAAAAATGGCCTATTTTGATTGGTGGAGTTGATGTGAATGCAGGGGGTCATTCTCATTTATTATTCATCCACCAATCAAAAGGAGCTATTTTTATTGGAGTTAGGGACTATTGTGTGCCTTTGGGCACACCATAGAAAATCCCTTTAAGTATTTATTAGAAAAAAATGTTGGACTAAGGTCAGGCTTGCATTTAGTATTCATAAATAAGGAGTAAATGATAATATAAAATAATTTTTAATTTTCTAATGTGTTGCTATGCACATATCACTGACAATCATTTTTCAGCTATGTGATGAATTTTTATTTGTTTCAATCAAAAATAAAAATCAAAAATCTTTTTCAATCAAAAATTTCATCTTATATTATTAATATATATCTCCATAGAAGTACATAAGAAAAAAAGAGGCCGTCAACTATTAGCATCTTCGTAAACTAGCATCTGTTCGAATAGTATATATGTCCTTAATTATGTGGTACGGAAGAATTCGTCCAACCAATTATTTACTCCCCTTAAAGTCTAAGCGGATCATGAACGACTAGACCAAATGTCCATATTATTTGATTTAATATAGGCAAGTGTGCAGACTTGGCACAAACAAAAGAAAGATTCATACAAAAAGACATGCATAACCTCAAAAACCTCAAGTGTATATATAGATAGTTCAACTTAGTGGGTGTTTGTTTGTGACAAGCTCAGACTTCTAAGTTTATAAGTTGCAAGCACTTATTCGTATCGTTTGTGTATAAAATCAAGAAATATATTAGTTTTTGTTTTCGGATTTCCACTTATTTCTCAAACACTTTATACATTTATAAATTTTAATTTGTTTCTAACTTCTACTCCACTTTTTTATTTTAAGCAATAAACACTTATTTTAAACTCACTCAAACGGCCTCTTAGTGTCAGAAAAACAGAAGTACTCAACTTAACCTCCATAGAACTCCAACTCATACGCATGGGGAAAATTTCCATGACAACTCTTGCTCTATTAGCAATAATCATATCGATTTCCGTGGTCATGAAACTTAATTAAAAGTATTCGGTCCTTAAAAGTAATCATATGTCAGATTCTGTCCTTTATGTTTCGCTTGATGTTCATCGAGTAGAAGTGCAGTTACTTTCTTCTGTAATGTGATTCCAGAGTAAAAGATGTCCTGTGGTTTTCATTTTAAAAGATTTTGATTGATAAATTTTTTTGTGTAAATAATACGATCATCATTATTAATAAGATTAGAGCGAATAAAAATCTATCACATAATTAAACTGTAATTGTTAGTGTATGCGCAAGGACACGACAAAAGCCGGTATAACAGAGCACATTAGACTTAGCTTTAAGCCTTTCCACACGAACACCGACAACACGGAATGAAAGTCTAGCAAAATAATGCATGCATGCACCACGTTAGAATCGAAATATTAGTTTAAATTTTAAATAATTATTTGTTAGGATCACATCCACTATAGAATGACGTTAATTATGCACAATAACAAACACGAAAGCAAAGAACACAACAATTAACGTGGAAACCCCTCAAGGGAGGGTAAAACCACCAATCCACTAAATATGAATGTATTACAAGATTGGAGTCGCTCCCTCACTCAACACTCTTGTATACAAACCCCTCAACTTGATCACAAAAGTTCTCTCTTGTGTATCTCTCACACAACTCTCTAACTTTTGCAATACAATAAAACTCCTACAAATAACTATATTTATAGGCACCACAAATATTCTAATCCTAATTTACTTCAAATTCCTATTTATGATAATTACCATCTTTTCCTATCTTGGATAGAAATCCTTCCACAATTACTATTCTACCAAGAATCGGATTACCTCAATTATCATAAATAAGATACCTTCTCAAATTAGGATTCTTGACTTAATTAGGAATTCGGGACGGAACCCAACATTATTTATATGTGGATCTCCGGTTTGAAGAAATATTAGATGATTGAAATTAATTATAAGTTTTAAGTTAAAAAAATGTTTGTAATTAGAGAATTACCACGTGTTTAATTAAAATACAACTAAATAATTCAAAAATACTTATTATAATTAATTAATTCTATTCCCTAGTCAAAATACACGAGTAAATCACATGATTACACGAGTAAATCACAAAGAAACATTAACCGGATTTATAGGGTTACCATTCAAATCCAATTATACAAGAATTTATTTATAAGACCTATAAACTCAATTATACAAGAAAATTAGATAATTACAAAACAAATATTAGAATGGCTAGAGGAGGAGGACGAAATAATAGCAAAACTGGCAAATACATGCTCCCTCCCATTTCTTATCGAATGGATTGGGCACTCAAGTTAAGAAATATGTATAAAGTAGTGAAAAACAGAAAGAAAAGTGGGTGAAGTGGTGGGATCTGTTGATTTTTAATATGTAAAAAGAAGATAGTAGAGTAAAAATAGTGTGAAAAGTAGGGCTGTAAATGAGTTGATACGCTCGATAACCGCTCGGTGTTCGGTCCGAAAAAAGCTCGGTTCGAGCTTGGTTCGATTCATAAACGAGTCTATCTTGAGCATAATTTTAAGGTTCGTTTTGTAAACGAGCTGAACTTGAGCACAGTAGAGTTCGACTCGATAGTTCGCGAACAAGTTCGAATCATGAGTTCGTGAACTTGGCACATGAGCATGGTTCGTGTACTTGGCTCGTGGATGTGGAAGTTTTATTAATGGATGATTTATTATGAACTTAGGATTCTCTCGAGCATAATTAAAATATTGTTATAATTTTAATTTATTTTTCAATTAATTTAAATAACAAACAAGCTCGTAAATAAATTTATGAGCATAAGCTAGCTCGTTAGCAAAGTTTATTAAACAAGCTCGTGAACAAAATTAATGAGCAGTTGGTGAGTAAAAATTCGTGAGACATGTTCGTGAGCGTGAGTTAATGAGCGGTAGGGGTGAACATAACCGACCCAACCCGCGAAACCCAACCCAAACCAACCCTCTTTCGAACCGATTAAACCGAACCGTCCAAAACCGATAGTTAAACGGGTTCATTTTCAAAAAACCCGAATAAATTGGGTTGGGTTAGGGTTTAACATATTATAACCCTTAACCAACCCAACCCAACCCGTTTATATACAAAACAAATAAATTAGTTTTCCTCGCATCATATTTATGTTTGAATCTAGTGATGTTACAATACAGTGCATGCAAATTCTTTGGTGCACTCTCATTTGATTGTATTTTAATATTTTAATTTGTTTTGCTAAGTAATATTTGTCTAATTCGTGCTAGCTTTTTTTAGTAACCTGTTAGCTATGTTATTAAATGCATCCATATAATTCATAATATATAAATATTTTATTACTTTGGTTTCCTGACTCATTATGCCCATTATATGTGCATAATGAAACAAAAGAAGTATCTATTTTTATTTGTATTTATAAAAATATAAATTTTTATATTATCATGTCACAAACAAAACAATTAATTGTTTATTACTTTTCACAAGTCCAGTCCTTAATTTTTTTGACATCATAATATAAAAATTCCAAACCGATCAAACCGACCCGAACCAACCCAACCCAATATAAAACGGGTAGGGTTGGGTTAGACATATATTTTTGGATTAACGGGTTGGATTTTTAAAAACCGAACTAATTGGGTTGGGTCGTTTTATCGGCTCTAACCCGACCGACCCAACCCGTGTTCACCCCTAATGAGCGGTTCGTGAGCAAAAGCTCGTGAGACATGTTCGTGAGCGGTTCGCGAGCCGTTCGTGAACAGAGTTATTCCTTAATGAGTCGATCCTCAAACAATATTTTTGGCTCGATCCAAGTTCGAGTTCGAGTTCGCTAATTTTTTAACAAACGATACACGAGCACTCTAGAGTTCGGCTCGGCTCGGCTCATTTACACCCCTAGTGAAAAGAAAAGAAAAATGGAGAAGTGGTGGGATCATTGATTATTTTTGGTAAATTTTGAAATGTAAAGAATTGAGCGGGAGTCGGAACACCAAAAAAAAAAATGTAAAGAAATTGGTGGGACGGAAGAAGTATATTATGTGAAACCGTCAATTTAATGTGTTATCTAAAACCCGAAGTAAAACCGACAATTCTGGAAGTATGACGTGGCGTTGAGCACCTAATAATGAAAACTAAACTTATTCAAATATTGTAATTTCTTTCTCTTATTCTTTTGTCGGCAATTGACATATAACAACAATTCTGATAAAATATTAAAATATCACATTATGCATGGTAAGACCGTAACGCCCCGAATTGTGATTAATTAGTTTAGTGCGTAGTTACAAGTAAACTCTTGCATTAAACAATGGTCAGAATGATTAACCCGGCGAATTCGTTGACTATTTATGGCGTTCTTTCTTTCTCAGACTATGTTATTTATTGAGAAAAAAGTTGTTAGATTTACGTCATGCTTATTTATTATTTATAAATGAGGAGAAAAATTATAAATGCACTTTTTTTCTATGCTCCACACGTATTTTAAGACACATGCAAAATATAGTTTCATAACTTTTTTCTGAAAGTTATCTCTTTTTATAAAAATTTAGATGACAAATATTTATTCAAAATAAAAAATTCAAAATAATTCACTCTTTTTGTCCATCTCATTTCTTTACAGTTCTTTTGCACTGTCCGACACGCATTTTAACGCGTATATAAAACATAGTCCTATAATTTATTTTTAATTTTTTTCCTTTTTGTATAAAAATATAAATTTCAAATTTTTATTCAGAAGAAATTCTTTTTATATAATTTATCAAGATACGTGAGAGTATTAGAATGCGTGCCGAGTCTTGTCCTCCGTAAACAAATGAGAGGGTGTGAGGGTGGAGGGAGTATTAAACTACTCTATGTTTTATAGCAACATTACAGTGCAAGCTTTCATACTCCAAGATACGCTGAGGGGAGGGAGTATGCCCTTGTGTGGTACGGAAGAATTCGTCCAACTAATTATTTACTCGCTCTAAAGTCTAAGCCTGCCCGGATCATGAACGACTAGACCAAAATGTCCATATTATTTGATTTAATATAAGCAAGTGTGCAGAATTAGCACAAACAAAAGAAATATTCATACAAAAAGACATGTATGGTTCCAAGACCTCAAGTGTATAAATAGATAGCTCAACACTTCAACTAAACTCAGATAAACAGAACTCAACTTAAGCTCACATAGAACTCAACTCATACAAATGGGAAAAATTTCCATGACAACTCTTGCTCTATTTGCAATAATCTTATCGATTTCCGCGGTCGAAAGCATCATCGATCAACGTCCCGAAGCAGTCGAAAAATGGTTCAACAAACTAGGCCAAAAGAAAGAAAAGATGACCAAGCTGCATTTCTTCCTGCATGAAGCAGCTGCACCAGGGAGTGCTAATCAGACAGCCTTCCTGGTGGCCGAGTCCAATATCTCCTCCACATCGCCTACGTTATACGGGCAAGTCTCTGTGATCGACGACATTTTGAGAGAAGGGCCTGAGCCTGATTCTCCAATTGTAGGCCGAGCACAGGGGCTGAGTGTCTCTTCAGACTTGAGAGAGCCTACTATAATAATGAGCCTCAATTTCGTGTTTACCACTGGCAAGTACAATGGAAGCACGCTCAGCATTAACGCGAGAAATCCATTGCTTAGTAAGTATCGGGAGCTTCCTATTCTTGGGGGATCAGGGTACTTTCGGCTTGCCAGAGGACTCATAACCACGAACACAGCTGTGTTTAACATAACTTCGCAGGTTACTATTGCTGAATACAGGGTCATTGCTCTTCATTATTAGATGACACAGTTTTAAGTTCCACATTTCAGATTCCGTTCTTTATGTTTTGCACTTTTGCTTGATGTTCATCGAGTAGAAGTGCAGTTACTTTCTTCTGTAATGTGATTCCAGAATAAAAGATGCCCTATGGTTTTCATCTGTTATTGTCTTATGGTATATTAGTTCTGTTTTTCTGAATCTCACCGATATTCAGAGTCAAATCGAGTGAGTTTCAGCCTTTACCAACCCTATATAAACAGTAGACCACTAAACTTAGAGCTGTTTGACTGAGTTTAAAATTGTGCCTTGTGACTTAATATGACTCAATGTGATAAGCGGGAAACTTAAATGTCTCTAAGGATAATTCTAACTTATTAATGACTTATGAGTTATTAAATATATAATAATAAAATTAAAATGATTTATGGGTAACCTATGACTTATGACTTATAGGTAACTTTCATGAAAAAAAGTGGCAAAAAAACAAGTTACTCACAAAAGTACCTCAAACTAATTTCTGATTTTAAGTCAGTTTCTGGCTTATATCTGACTTGTTTAAAGTCAGAAACAACTTCAAGCCCCGACTTAAAGCCACACACAAAGGGGCTCTTAGTGCTAGAGGTGTTAAAAGAACCTTATATCTGCAAAAAAGTCCAGAGTTCTTCTCTGAGACCATCGGAAAAAGCCATTGCTAAACTCCGGACAGGCATCTGCTGATCTGCATCAAAATATATGGATCCCGGGCCATCGTCTCTGGCGGGATTTATACCATCTGATATAACTACTTCAGGCTCTTCTCTGCATACGGAAACCGAACTCTTTCGTATGAAGCAGGTTAGGTTTTCTTGTCAACAATCAGGCTAGCTAGTTTCTTTGTCAACAATCACTCGTCAGGTAAGGTTTTTTTGTCAACTATCACTCGTCAGCATTTGATGTCTTCACATGCGATATTCTGACAATGCACAAATTATTTAAGCATGTTGACAATGTGCAGAACAAGTCCAAGATGCCCAGGCAGGTTCCTTTGTCTTATGCATTAAGAAAGGATTTGTAGAGTTGTGGAGAAGTATGCCAGAGTCTTCTGAACACTTGGAATGGCAGCCGAAAGAGATTCTGAGCCCTGGATTAACAATGCTTCAAGTCTGATCTTGTAAGGGGATGAACAATCCTGCTTTAATGCACATCGAGTTAAAATACAGGCAAGATCGAGCAGCTGCAGAAAAGATGTAGCAAGAGTAAAACGAGAGCACGTTTACGCTCTACTTACAGAAAACACAAAATGGAGGTACACACAGAGGATGCTACTAAGATCAAAAGTGTCATTCCTGTACATTGCACAATACACAACGTTTTAACATATGGCATGACCATATATATGGTTTACAATGCATGAATATAAACTAAAACATTTCAGAATGTTTACAGAGACCTAAAATTGGTTCTGTTGATAAATGCTTTACAGTTGAAATAGCAGTAGTTTGCGTCAGAAATGGCCACCTGAAATTTTTGCCACCTTAAAAGAGTTCATATGACCCAAAACCAAGATACGGCCGAACCAATGAACAAACCAGTGACCAAGAAAATCACAAGCACTATTCCTGCAGTTTCAGCGTGTTGTACCAGGACAGTTTTGGTACCCAAGATCATTAGTACACTAGTCAAGTACCCATTTGTAAGGCCTAATAGACATGTAAGCACTGTCACCGGAATCTCTGTTCGGAAGAATTGAGGTCCGTGCAAGCAAACATAGAAGAGGGGCAAAAACACAAGCCTAGCAAAGGAGGCACCTATTGCCACTTTAGCATTTTCAAGCATATAAATTGCAGTCAAGGACTTGCCAACTAGATCAAACACGTTGTAGCCTGTAATGAGGAGGATTGGGTACCAGTCGTTGAGGATATAGGAATGCACATCCTCTGTAATGTATCCAGGAAAAATACACAAAGTCATGACATAAATGGCAAGAATTCCATATCCATACCACTTCACTGTACCAACAATGTCCCACAACGGCGATCCCCACAATACACTAGTTGAAGCACGTTTGTCTTCTTTCTCTTCATCTACAGCTTGTAGTTTGAGATCATTATAGTATTTGATCACTGGAAGTTTATGGACGACGTTGTATGCGACAATGCAGATTATCATCACGGCAATGCTGACCAGAAAATACAGGTTTGCACTTTTCCTCAGACCATGGGCATCTTGGGGATAGATCGCTTTGGTCAATAATCTAAGAAGAGAAACCAGAACACCTGCACTCCAAGGACAAAATGCACGATAAGGTCTTATCAATAACACACATCAAATGTTCTTTCTCTAAGCGACTTGAACACTTCACGGGAAGAAGCAAACAATATTAACAAATATAACAGTAAAAAGTTATATATATTTAAAATATAATAGGATATCTATGACTTGATAAAAACAAATCAACTTTTCATATTATTAACCTTAAGGGATGAGTGAGTTAATCACATGAAATCTACTATAATATGGAGAAATAACATGATAATACAGATCTGCAGCACAGGCTTAAGCTCCAATCTGGCTGGTTTGTGGCTCGTGGGAGGATACGCTACCTATGAAATTCTATTGTACCAAAGGTTTGCCGTAACTATGAGTACTTAGTCTCTTGCTCACATCAATATGTATGCTACACTAAACAAAGAAATGTATACATATTAATTATTTATTTAAAATTCTAATTTTTTTATAGCATCTTTCATAGTAAAATTTGGAAGTGTAACCTCTAAGCAAAAGCACCATGGCGTAATGGATAAGGCATTTCACTTCTATTTATTGATCGACTTTTAAAAAGGCTGAAATTTAATATACAAGGCGCGCTTTTTTTTCCAGACACCAGTCAAGTATTTTACTCTAAATAACACCTTAAATAAGCTTACATATCAGTCAACCATACGAAGCAAGGACAGATCTAGAGAGATATGTAAACAATTTTAACATTGCTTCTAAAGATTCCAATCTGCGCAACATGAATAGGGTGTTTAAAATCTAATCAGCCAATCATGACATATGAATCTACCAGTTCCTATTTACTGGTGAGTTTTCAGTAGTAATATATATGTGCAGCCTTCAAACACTAGTAAAACCGTTCATGGCCTAATCAATACGTATCAGACTAAGTTAGATTGTTTTGGTGTTGTATATACCCCTACTAGTAATAAACCCTAAATCCGTTCCACATTAATTGTTACGAGAAATAATGTCCTGAATCAGTTTAATCTAACAAACATGTACTATCCTACATTACAAATGTCTCCTACACTACAGTCATAGTCCAGTATCACCAAGTCTAGTAAAGCATCATATTTCTATAAGCTCAATCTCTGCTAAAAGTATCCTCAGCCCAGTTCTTTTATACAAACACATATATATATGTCCATTACCAATAAATTAAGACAAGCATCAAACTTTATCCAATTTAATCAGCTACAACCTACAAGCATATAACTCTTACTAAAGTATTCTAAGGCCAGGCCAGCTCTACATGTGTCCATTATCACTAATTCTAGTAAAGCACCAAATTTACTTGGCTAAAGGTCTTGTCAAGGTATTCTTATCACAATTTCATGCTCTAAACGCACACATATATGTCCATCATTACCAAATCTAGTAAAGCATCAAATATCTATCAACCAAAACTCTTACAACACTATTACTAGCCTGATTCTTGTGCTACATAGAAAAAACACAAACATTAATATGTCCATCATCCCGAGCTTCACACAGTTTAACAACTAAAACCATTGACTAAGCATTCTTGATCGATAAAGACACACACACGCAAACACACATGCAAGATCCCCAAATTTGCAAATCATCAATATTTATCACGATTTAAAGCAAAAAATCATTCCCGACCAATAAACACACACACAATTTACAAAAACTACCAACCAGAACTTTACCCCAATTTAACAACTAAAACTATTGAATGAGTATTCCTGATCTATGACAATAGACAGACCTCCACAATCACCAAATTTGGAAAGCATCAAACTTTGTCACAGTTTAACAGCTAAAAATCAATCCTGATCTATAACCACAAATACTACTAAACCTGACTTTACCCCCAATTTAACAGCTAAAACTATCTACTAAGTATCCTCGATCTATAAACAGTAAAGACACAAACACACACATGCCCATGATCACCAAATTTGCAAAGCATCAACCTCTAATCATAATTTAACACCTAAAAACCATTCTTGATCAACACATTCAAAAAAACCACTAACCCGAAACTCCAGTGCCCGCCACAACAGCCTGCATATACCTCTCAGGCATCTCCCCCGCCGCACCAATAATCGAGCCCTGCACCAAAGCATCCCCAATCCCACAAACCGCCACCGCCCCCACCGCAACATAAAACCCCTCAAACACCCCCACCCTCCCCTTGACATACCCCACATCCATCAAAGGCACCACCACAAGTGCCCCCACAAACATCACAAACCCCACATTAATCCTCACAAAACTAGTACTCTTATGAGCATAAGCAAGAATAAACACCAAACAGATCAAACCCACAAGCATATACACAATTGCAAATGTACGGTCAACAGAGGTGTTGGGATACAAGTAGGAAAAGTAATCAACGGCTGTGATGAAAGCATTCCATGGCAACAAATAGCCCACGCCAATTGTAAAATAAATTATGTAAGCCAAGTGGTATGTGTCTTTGGGTATCTTGGGTTTGAGCAAATGGGTCGTCTCTGCTGGTGTTTCTCCGGCGCCGGTCATCGGAAATCGGCCGGAAATTGGTCGGAGACGGGGGATTGATTGGTGGGCTAGAAGAGAACGTGGGGTTTTGTTAGATACAATTATTTGTGTGTATTTAAGATGATAATTGACAGGGTGTGCAATTGAAAAACGTTGCTTGTTAGGTGATGTACATATGTGCAAGGCTGATCGTTATTATTTGTGTGTATTTAAGCCAGGTAACCTAGCTTTTTTCTTGGGCTTTTATTACAACATTTAAGCACCTCTGATAATTTGCCAAACGGTAGCAAAGAAGTAGAACTCAGCTTATGTCTCTTTTAAGTTGAGAAGCACGGCATCCAAACACCCGCTAACTGTGTTGTTGAACTTTCAAATGGTGGGGGTCCTTTCAATCTTTCATGGATGTATATTCCTAGAGGTTCTTTGGATTTGTGAAATTCGGAAACATTCGGTTCAGATATAAATTTTTGTAAATTTTACAAAAATGAAATACATACCGTCTCATTTCGATAAAATTGAATATTTCAATTTCTAATAAAAGAAAGATATCGGGAATGTGTGATGTAACTTAAAAAAAGTTATAACTACTTAAAATCGAAAAATTGATAATAAGAATAAATTGAAAATTATAAGTTAATTAAATGTTTGGATAATAGAGAATTTATAAGTTTATATATTCGTTTCAAAATTTATAAGACTTCTTTTCAAAAAAATTATAACTATTTTAAAGTATATTTGATTTATCACAATATGAATAATTAATAATAAATACATATTTCATAAATTTATTATAATATTAATGGATAATTTTTGGAAAACCGACTATAATGGATTGTTTTGATTAATTATGTTGATTTCTATATAATGTGATCTTTAAGATATATCCGATCTATATTGCCACTTACAATTTTTATTATTCTTTTTGAAATTTTAAATTTTATATAGCAAAGAAGATTCAGAAGTTCACTCAAGATATGGACGAATTTTTGATTTAAAAAAAATGATTTGGACGAATTTATGTGTTTCTATTAAAATCCCTTAATCTTTTGGTTTTGGCAACGACACGCAAATACACTTTATAATAATCTAGTCCTGAGATACCAAATCTCAATGCAATTTTCTTTTAAAAAGATATCAAATCTCAAGGCAATATTCTTCGTTTTTTTTTAAACGGACCAAATTACAGCATAAATTCATATTAAAATTGTATGGAGAGTCCTACGATATCTCTTTCCAACTTTTTATTTGTCAAATCTAGTTGGTATTACTTCTGCCCACACTAATAACAATTAACAAGATTCTCGTTATATGAATCATCCGATTAAAATTAATTAGCTATTTATCATTTATTTTTAAGAATATTAGAAATAATATTGAAATACGTAATATTACTTTTTACTTTTTTTAAACTGAAGCAAAATGTACAAATTTGCGACTTGTTACATGTTCATTATATTGCTTATAAGCGTCGTATCATGGACACAACCTGTTAATCAAGACAATAGGTTTCTGTTTAGTTGTTTAACGGAGATTTTAAAAGATTATTTTTATTTATGAAATTCAAGAATATTTAATTTGAATTTTAAAAAAATATATCAGAATATCCTAATATTCAATTAGGAGTATGAATTATATTAGAAAATCTGTTGATATTCAACCAGGATTTTAAATAATGCATAAAAATATGATGATAATCAATAAAGATTATTTAAAATTCATTAAAATCCGATGATATCCATCTGTTAATGAACTTTTGGGTTTTCATGATGAATTTTATAAGATTATTCAATGTATTTTAATATATTTGAAATCCCATCAAAATCCAAAAGATTTTGAAGCATTGTGGTTAAATTCTGAAGACTCTAAATCAACTCGACGACATTTTTTCAACATATCGTATAAAATCAAAATTAGATTGATAAATTATATAAAATCCATTAAAATCTGAATGGTATATTCCCTTCATTTACAAGTTCGAGATATGTATTTATTTTTTTAACTTAATATCTATTTATTTGCAGATTACGGACTAAAAGAAAAAGTTGATCCAGATGTCATAGCCATCACTCATCAGTGTAAAGTTGGTCCACAATATTGAAGTTGAAAAAATCTCAATAAAATCTTCGGTTTCAAAGGAATTAAATCTTAAAAACGTAATTACACCTTAAAACAGTATAAATATAGGGATTCAACGCCAATATTATCATATATTTCATATTCTTCAATTCAATTTGTATTTTGTATTCTTGAAACTGAAGCAAGATGAACAGATTCGTGACTTGTTATACCTTCATTGTATTGCTTATGGGCGTGGGATTGTCAACACAAGTGATATCTGCAAAACAAGATAGTAAGTTGACTTGTTTTTCATATACGAGTTTTATTATATGATCTTTATTAGACATACTTCCGAATTTCTTTTTAAATAGGAGTTTTATTTGAACACCATGCGTAGCGGGCAAAAATACTAGTTAATCATAACTCCGAAGTTCGAATTTATTATGTCCTGAGTTTTTTGTTTTCTTTTTTGACAGATACTGGAACGAAAGAAGAAGTGTGTCCAGATGTAATAGTATTAGATCAGTGTAAAGCATTGGAAAAAAATGCCCATACGTGCACAATAAAATGCAAGGCAAAGCATCCTGGAAAATATATAGAAGCTTACTGTCAAACTGATATTACCTGCATCTGCGTGTATGATTGCACCATATAGATGTACGTTATTTTTTGGGATACGAAAAATCTATAAAAATGAATTTATTTGTTAACATTGAAAAATGAATTTATTTGTTAACATTGTTTACTTAATATTATATGTCGTTTAATTTAAAGATACGATAATTACTAGGCAGCAAAAAAGATACCATAATTACTTGGCAGCAAAAAAAAAAGGATTCGTTAATTCAACTCAAAAGTGAGCAAGATCAATATTTGCCAGATATTATATTTTTTTACATATGGATTAGCAACAAGTTCACCTAATCAAAATTTTACATTCTATTCGCATTACTTAGAGGGTACGACACTTGACTGAAAATATAGAGAGGTACCGCCGCAAGGCAAATGCTTGAAATTATCAGAATACATCTTAAAAAACAATTTAAAGCACCTTGCTTCAGCTGACTTTCAACATTAACAGTTGCTCTGCGTGGGGCTTCAAGGTCTCTTTATCTTCGAAAACGTTCCTGTTTCAGAGAAGTAGGTGCTTTGTGTTCCACTGCCAAGTTGATTAGCTAGTGCCTGTGGATTGGACAGCTCAATTCCCTGCAAAAACGTACAGTTACTATGATTTACACAGGATTTTGTATGTCGAATTTCAACATTATAATGTAGTTTGAACACACTATTAAGAAAAGAGATTGTTACTGTAATTGTTACTCCCTCTGTCCCCCTCATTTCTTTACGTTACTTTTTGACACGTTTTTTCACGCTCATTTAAAGTATAGTTCCGTAATATATTTTTAATTTTTTTTTCCTCTGAATAAAAGTTTGATGTTTAAACTTTTATTCAAAAAAAGAAAATTTTTAAAAAAAGTTGTGAAACTATACTTTATACGAGTCTCAAAATGCGTGCAAACAGTGTACGTAAACAATTTAGGGGGACGGAGGGAGTAGTAAAGATAGGACCATGTTACTGAGAGCGAAATATCAGTATTAAGATGACATTATATATGTTCTTAAACAGTTGGGCTACCCAAAGTTTGAAAGTTCAAACCAATCTTTGACAATGCACAGCGTGGCAAAAAGTTTAAATCTGAATACAACATCATAGACGTAACTACTAAAAGAAAGCAAACCTGAACGGGTGTGAAGGCCAAACTTGAAGTCAGTCCTGAGGTAGCACCACTACCAAAGCTCCTCTCCTTAAACCTGCATCAGATTGCAAAGGTGAGTCATGAAACCAGTTATCGTACAATCAAAATAAATTTGAAGTTCGATCCATATCCAAATAAATCAAACAACTACATGCCGCCAAATTCACACAGCATAGGGAGGAAAAGCAACACAGAATTGAAAATATAGTAAAGGATAACATACTTTTTGGCAACTTTAGCAGCAAGCTTGTTTTGACCAACTGACACACGCAACTTCCCACTTCCAGCCTGGCCAAGCATTCCATATCCTTCACCAAGACCGTCCCCTATTTCAAATTAACACGTAATAAGAACAAACAGCATGAACTGAAGTCGCAACAAGTATTAAGAAATGTATAGAGTTAAATAACATACCCAAAGAGCTCTCTTCTGGGATTCCAAACTGCATCCTGTTCGCTAGTTTACGCATATCCGTTACAGCATATCTGCATCAAATTTGATAATCAAATCAATATAAAGGAAGAGTACAGCTGACAAATCAAGCTGTTGAGTGCAATATATAAAAGTTACCTTTCTTTCATTTTTCTTAATCTACGACCACCTCTCTTCTTTTTCGGCTCAGAATCAGGAACTGGGAGTGGTTTTGGCTGCTTTGCAGGAGGCGGTTCTTGCCACTTCTCAATCTTCTTACGTATCTCCTCGCGAAAAGCCCTTCCAACTCCCCCAGTAGCATCTCCTCCAGTAGAATCCACACGAGCAGCAAGTGTGGATTTTGAAGCTAACAGACGACAAGCACGCATTCTTAAAGCAGGGGGTGTGCCCTGGAATATTTCTGTTTGCTCAATGTACCCTACACGAAACTGAGAAGTTGCAGTTGAAAATCCTGCTAAATTCTTTTTTTTGGCACCCAGAAGCTGAACATTGCATGCTGGCATCTTCGCCAACGATGATAAACCTCCAGCTGTGCCCATCAATTTCGCAGCAACAGCACTACCGACTATAGCAGAAAGGTTTGGAGCAATATATCCCATCCTGCCTTCTACAAAATCAAGAACCTTTTTCTTCGCCGAATCTAATGTAAGAGCTCTGTCACATGCCTCAACAGTTTTTTGGAGATCTTCGGCTAGCAGTGGCTTGCCACTTGTGGTTGATGCTGTCACTGAAACAACCATAATAATAGCTGAGGGCAATAGCCCTTCTAGATCAACAAGGGTAAGATCCACTTCATTCCCGATTTTCTTCACCACACGGGCATAATCAATTGGGTGATGAACAAGTGATTCAAGCTCTGGAAATTTTAGTCGGTACTTGTCACGGATAAAATTATGAATAATAATAATTTCATTTTCAATATCAACGGACAAGGCATTGCAGTCTACAATCAGCTGGTATTCTGGATCATCCTCTAAGACAACACCATGCGTTGAGACATCAGATTCCTTCTCAAGTGCACTTTCAACTTTCTGCAACAAAAACCACATTGCTGTTAACAACTATTAGTTAAAATGTCAACATTCAAATACAAGACAGCTGTAAATACCGTACCAGTAAATGCAGCATTTACTCTATCCAGAAAATAGATGAAACATGCATATTAGTTTAAACATAATCAACTAAAATTAAACACACTCAAATAAATACATCGGCATTTAATTATCAGAAAGAAAGATATAAACAATCTGTAAAATTTGAGAGTTCCAAAACCATACACGCAAGTAAAAAGAATTCAGGATCTTAGTTTTCTCTTTTCTTTATTCTTCGAGGAAGAAGTCCCTTTATCCTATGATAAGAGCATCAAAGGAGCTGGATTTCAAGTTATCTACATGTGAGAATAAGACCCAAGTACTTTTTAAGGTTTATCTATACCAATCGTTGTACATCTGCCTCAACAAACAAAAAAAGTAGCTTCCAAGTATATTTTATGAGTGGCATCAACAACCATAGTCAGATTACGTTCACCTGAATGAATTGAATAAAATTTGAACTTAAATTTGGTTATATATGAAAAATCCTTATCCCTTATTCAATAGTCTTCGTGTTTAAACTATGGTCCCTCCTACTCCTATCATTTTCTTCACAATTCTTACCCACAAAACTTAAAATTCACTCATATTTTTCAATCTTACCCCTAAAACCATATCTTAAATCTCTTATTTTCTTTACAAAATTTTCATTTCATTCTCCAAAAATTTAATTTATTTCAGGTAGACACAAATATCACTTCTTCATAGACAGGACATATAGTGAGATGTATATGAAATAGAGTCTGTAATCAATGCACACATGTTTTGAAACTCTGATTATGTGTGTGTAGTGTTCATGGTTATGTTGAAGGACTAGAAGACTTGCCAAACACTCAATTACTGAAGTGGTATCGAAGCCCAGCCAGCATAGGGCAATACAGAATAAAAATGTAGTGCTAAATAAGCAACAAGATAGGTAAAACCATTAAAATGACAAATATATGATAATATTACATAACCACGTACAGAAAACAACTAGCTATGAACCCACGAAACTGATAAGTTTCTGCCTATCACGACAGTCAAAAAATAAAAAACTCTGAATTTCATAGAGCTAAAGTTAACTGGGTTCGGCAAAAAAAAAAAATCAGCAAACTGTAGACAATAAAAGCAGGAATATACACATAATTCATTTCATTGACAGCTAAAAATGCATTATATACCTTCATATAGCAAAACTCGCCATAATAGAGTACATGTTTAGACTTCAAAAAATAAAGCAAGTATTGTATAAGAACAAACCTGCATGATATCAATATAACGTTGGGTTTTCTGTAGCTTAGAGACATTATCCAGATCATCATAGTTGAGGGCTTCAATATCTGCAAGCTCCCCATCCACATCTTCCTCCATGTTATCAGCCTCGACATTATCTTCATCCTAACAAAAAGTCACATAATTACTAATTTAACATTTTCCCGTGAAGCTATATAATGCTTTATGGAGTAACTTTTATAACTACAACACTCACAAGGATATCTTCCTCATTATCCGAAAGCTCGTCAAGGTCAGCCAAGAAAGAATCAGCAACAGTTGCCTGAAACACAAACCCATACACTTCAATTACATAAACCAACCACTGCCCATCACAACGTAGCACACAATTTCATCAAATACCCACATTACCACTTATACAAACATACTTATCGAAAAAACTCAAACACATGTAAACATCAATAATTCTTTGACATCAATCGCAATAAACATAAAAACGAAACAATCAAGTTCAGAACTAACCATTATCGTATTCTCTTCCTCTCGAAATCAGCCGAACCTCGAGTACGTACTTTCCGCAAAACACAAACCTTTAATCACAAACATATACAATCAGTTAGCTATATAATTACGCCAATATTACAAATTCAACAAATTATGAACCCTAAATTATACAAAACATAAAATCGAGTTATTATATTGTAAAATCCTCGTATTAATTAAAATTTTAATTCAATTTCAACTTACAATTACATAAATTACATTAAATATAACAAATTCACCGCAAATATCAACCCCAAATTATGTACTTTAAAATTGAGTGATTATATTGTGGAATTATCGTATTAATTACACTTTTGATTCAATTTCAAGCTATAATTTCAGATTACTGAAACGAATTAATATATTCATGTAAAACAAGAACCCTAAAATTAGAGACGTACCTGAAGCGATGTGAAGGCTTCACAGTTGCAAAGTGAAAAAGTACCGGGTATGTGGTTTTGATTTGGGTATTTGTATGTTTAGGTGCATTCATGGCCCAGCCCATTAGGTAGTATTCTCAAGGCCCGGATATGACTAATATTGTATTTTTATAAAAAAGTGAAAAAAGTAAAATGTGTGAAATCGAATCGGAGTATTTTGAAATGTGTCATAAATGGAAATATATTTTTAATGGGTTAGATGGAATTTAATGTAGTTTCGAAAGAAATAATGGAATTTAATGTATTTTGACAATAAATTTGGACGGTAAGGTTATGATTTTTCATGAATATATGAATGAAAAATATTAAAAGAATTCAATGTTGAAGGTTTAGGCAAGAATAAATTAATTTAGTTTATCATATTATTTTCATTAAATTAATATAATCGTATTTTTTTCCATTAAATTGACATAATAAATTTAATTCTTCAAAAAACATAATAAATTTAATTATCATATTATTTTATTTTATTTTGATAAATGATTGATGAGCAGATTAAATTATTTCGATCGGCCTCCTTTTTATGATTTTTACCGTACTTGGATGATACACGAGGCGAAAGTAAGATTTGGGCGGTTCATTGAAAAGACAGAAAGCAAGCAGTGGAATTCGACGAAAGAGCGAAAACGAAATTGATTAATCATAAAAAGCGATATGAATGACGAAAAGAAAATATCAATTACGTTGTTGCATGACAGACGAATGATTGAGAACTCACCCACATGTGATTATGTGACACGCTCAAGTGGGTGATTGAACCCTTCTTGACAAACAGCTTCTTACTTATAACGGCTCATAATACTTTTCCTATTTATCTTTATCACGTTTGTTAATTTACATTTATATTTTTATTATTAATATTTTTAATTTTATATTAATATTAAATATAAAACCTTCATTGTATTAAAATATTCATAAATATAAATTCAACAAGATACTATATTTAGTCTTGTATATTAGATATAAATTAATAATTTATTTTATATTATGAATAATTTCGACATTTCAAACAGGAAAAAGAAAGCTCGTCGACATTTCAAACAAATATACAAAACGTACATAAAGTTTTGCTTCACGCCTCTTTGGTCTCTGCCTGTTGGAAATTTCCTGGGGCAAGGTTTACTTGTCATAGACGCCCTTTTCAAGGAAGGTGGCTTTGTTAACAAAAATGAATATATGATATATAAAACAAAATTTGAAAAGTTGTAAAATTTTAATATTTTCTAATATTTTATTTTTAATTTCAGATTAATCATATTCCCGTGCATTTTATCTTACAAATTATAGGAAGTTGAACACGAGGGCCCTACCGCATTCTCCAAATTATATTTATATGAATGGATTTCCAAGTTACGGGTGTATTCGATTGGGATTCTAAAAGATTGTTTTTAGTCTATGGATTTTAATGGATTGTATAAGATTTTGATTTTGTGCGGATTCTTGATAAAATGTCACAGAGTTGATGGGATTTAGGTACAATGCTTCAAAATCCCATTGATTTTGATGGGATTTCAAAAAACTTATAATACATTGAAGAATGCCATAAAATCCATCATTTTATGAAATGAAAAAAAATCCATCAGCATTTGAATATCATCAGATTTTAATGGATTTTAAACAATCCCAATTGAATACCATCGGATTTAAAATCCCAATTGAATACCACCAGATTTTGTAGCATAATTTAAAATCCCAATTGAATACCTCAAAATTTTAATGGAGTTCAAACAATCCCAATCGAATACCCTCGGATTTCATGAATGCAAAAAAATGCTTTAAAATCCCAATCCAATAAGTGTAATTCGAGTCGAGCGGCTCGCGAGCTCGCCCGGCTCGAACTCGTTTAAGTGGGCTCGGCTCGGCTCGACTCGTTAAACGAGCCGAGTTCGGGAAAAGGTTTCGGCTCGTTTAATTAAACGAGCCGGCTCGACTCGACTCGTGAAATTAAACGAGCCGAGTTCGGGTAGAGGTTTGGGCTCAATTAAGTGTAAAATTATATGAGCTGGCTCGCTCGACTCGTTAAAACCGGCTCGTTTAGCTAAACGAGCCGGCTCGACTCGACTCGTGAAATTAACCGAGTCGAGTTCGGGCAAAGATTTAGGTTCGATTAGTTAACCGAGCCGGCTCGGCTCGACTCGATTAAACTTGGCTCGAATTAGGCTCGGCTCGACACTCGCCCGACTCGGCTCGAATTACAGCCCTATTCCAAGTGTATGTGCATGGGTACATGCTAAGCACTAAATATAGATTTGAGACATTTTGATTGGCTGTTGTTTTCTTAATAATGGTGGACTAAATACAACAATTACACCAATCAAAATGTCCGAAACCTATAAATTACTACTCCCTCCGTCCCAGTCATTTGTATACAAATGGCTGGGACACGGAGACCAAGAAATTGTGTAAGAAATGAGTAAAGTTAGATGAAAAGTAAGTATAGTGATGGGACCCATTTATATTTAATGATATACTCCCTCCGTCCCCTTTTACTTGTCCCTTTTGAAAAAATAACGCATCTTAAGAAAATGTTAGGTGGATATCTTGTTTTCCATACACATTCCTAATAAATGTAATGAATTAGATAGAGTTGTGTATATATATATATGCTAGTCAAACATTGGAAGTTGTTACATTTTGAAAAAACATACAAAAAATTGCTTTGAAAAGAGAAGTGGACAAGTAATTTGGGACAAATTTTTTTTTCAAAAGGGACATGTAAAAGGGGACGGAGGGAGTATTCGAGATAGTGGAGGAAATTAGTGGGTGTAATAGTGTTTATATTATTATAGAATGGAGATAGTGGAAGAAAGTAGTTGGTGTAATGATTTTTTATATTATAAAAGTTTACTACTTTTGGAATGTATATAATTGATGGGACGTCCCAAAAAGGAAACTGTATACAATTCATTGGGACGGAGGGAGTATAAAATTTAATGTTTAGCATGTGTCAAACTGTCAATCAGACAAACCTTTATATGTAATACAACACGAAATATGTTTCTTTCCCAAAGATTTTTTTTCTTTTATAATTTCTTCATGAGAGAGATGCCTATTGGAATCACGGAGAGCTGTTTTGCGAATCATGATTCTTGAGTCTGTGAAATCAAAACCAGAAAATCAGGAAATATCATACGAATATTTTTGGGGGTACACTAGCTGACTAGCACCCTAGAGCTTCTTGACAATTATTTTGTGTTTGCCGAACCCAAGAAAATCCCCACTTGAGTACCTTATCATTTTAATATTCTACTGCTCTCCTTTCTCGATTTCCCGCGACCACACGTTATAAAAAACTTTCCTTGTCGGAAAGATTTTTTTATTAAAAAGATTTCTGGACGGAAAGATATTTTTTATTGAAATCGAAATGTAATTAGTATACGCGAATGTAACTTGCTTGATACGTGACAAAGGTAAAAAAATATATATTTATATTTTACTTGAGCATTTCTTTATTTAGCTGATAAAGATATTATTTCAAGAATTCTAATCGATATCATTTTTCATTTTTTCTGAGAAGAATTCTAATGGATGTCATATTCATTCTAGGTAAGCTTTCATTCGAGACATGTACGCTTTTATATGAATAATATTATATATTATAAATTTCAATAAATTCATAATTTTAATAGGATAATTTCTGATCAATCATACAAACTCAAAATTTTTCCCCAAAAAATTCGAAATATAATAAAAGACAAATGCTTCAACTTATTCCATAACAAGAAAGCAACAAAACACAAAAATCCAAAATTCTCAAAAATATTTTTTTTTTTCATAAAAGCGAGTCAACAGAATCCGATACGATACCTCCCCTTTCTTTTTCCACTTTCTCTCACAAATTTATTCTTTCCACTTTCTCCATATCCCCAACAATTAAAAAAAATAAAAATATATACATACACAACATTGTATCTATAATTCTCTATATATAATCGTGTGGTCTCTCCCTCTTCACTCTTCACAGCCTCTGTCTATTATTTAGGTCTTTTGTAACAAGGGTTTTGTGAAAAATGGCAGAAGAGAGCATTGTTATCTCAGTTCCCAAAGACATGCCTGTGAAAAGGCCTAGAGATGGTGAAGAAGAGATTGTGGTTTTACAAGAGGTCAAGACCAATGAGAAAGATGCAGAGTACAGTATCTCCTCTGTTATTCCTGGCTGGTTTTCTGAGATTAGTCCAATGTGGCCTGGTTTGTTCTTTTTCTTAGTGCTTATAAGACCCTTTTTTATGTATGTGTAATTGGTATTCTGTGTTTATATATTGAAGGGTTTGGATTGTTGTAAAGGTTGAGTCTTTTTTGGGTGTTTGTTGAAGCTATGGGTTGTTCTTTGTAGTGGTGTTTTTTTTGTTATTTGGGTGGTTTTGGATTGTTGTAAAGGTGGAATCTTTATTGGGTTTTGTGGTTTTAGAAATTATGGGTTGTTCATTGAAGTAATGATTTTTGTTCTTATTGGGTTTGCTTTGGATTGTTTAGTAGTAGGTTTCGTTGCTGGGTAATTTTTGAAAATATGTGCTGCTTGAGGTGATATCACTATTTTTTTGGTTATTGGGGTGTTATTGGGGTGGCTTTGATTGCTATAAAGATGGGCTTTTTATAGGATTTATATGAAATTATGTGTTGGTCTTTGAAGTGATGATTTTTCTGTTTTTGGGGTGGCTTTGGATTGTTATACAGGTGGGTTCTTTCTGTGTATTTTTTTAAAATTATGTGTTCTTTGAGGTGGTGAGTTTGTTGTTTTCAAGGTGGCTTCCGATTGTTATATACAAAGGTAGGTTCTTTATGGGGTTTTCTCTTTGAATTTTGGGTTTCTCTTCGAACTGATAATTATTCTGTAAAAGTGCTCTTTGAAGTAATGATTTTTCTGTTATTGGGGTGGCTTTGGATTTTACAAAGGTGGGTTTTTTATTGGTTTAGTTTGAAACCACTGGTTGCTATTCTCAGTAATAATTTTATGAGGTAATTGCATATCGCACCTCCTAACTATCGTTCAAAAACGATATTGTACCTATACTTTGAAAAACTCAACTCGCACCCCTTATCTTTACATTTCAATAACGATATGCACCCCCTCCGTTAAATTCCGTTAACTTCCGTTAAATTCCGTTAAAATACTCCCTCCGTCTCAATTTACATGTCCTTTTTGCTGTTCGAGGAGTCAAATTGACTAATTTTTGACCAACTATGAGAAAATATTTATTTATTATTTTAGAAAATAGAAGGTTACATATTAAAATAGACTGGATTTACTTTTTGATGATATTTTTTTTAAATTTTTGTTTAATTAAGCTATCCCCAAGTCAAAATGATTTTACATATCAAATGATTTTAAAATAGATATAGATAAATATTATGTGATATTAAGTACTTAAAATACACACTATTTTATATATATAAATAAATATTATGTGATATTTATTATAAATAATACATAAATTTATATATTGAATAAAATATAGAGGTAATTGCATATCGCACCCCTTAAAATATATAAATTTATATAAATTTAAGTATTATTTATAATTAATATCACATAATATATATTGTTTATATTTAAAATAGTGTAAGTGTATATTTTAGGTAAATTTAGTCTATTTTAATATATAACTTTCTATTTCCTAAAATAATAAATAAATATTTTCTAATAGTTGGTCAAAAATTAGTCAAATTGACTCCTCGAAAAACAAAAGGGACATGTAAATTGAGACGGATGAAGTATTTTAATTGGAAGTTAACCGGGGGGGTGCGTATCGTTCTTGAAATGTAAAAATAGGTGGTGCGATTTGAGTTTCCAAAAGTATGGGCACAATATCGTTTTTGAACGTAAGTTAGGGGGTCCGATTTGCAATTACTTGTATAATGACTTAACGGAGTTAACGGCGTTAACGGCAGAGGGGTGCATCTCGGGCTTGAACTGTAAAGATAAGGGGTGCGAGTTGAGTTTCTCAAAGTATGGGTACAATATCGTTTTTGAACGATAGTTAGGGGGTGCGATATGCAATTACCTCTAATTTTATACTGCATGTGTAATTAGCCTGGAGATGATTGCTATGTTGCACTGGAGGTTGCTCTTTGTGCTTGCCTGAAATGCACATATATGTACATGGAGTATCTTTATTTTTAATTTTGGGTAACTTGCATTGCTTGGTTATCTTCAAGTTTTGGTTTTACACACAGAAGATAATAAAATCTTAAGTTCAAGGATGAAATAAATGGATTGCGGAGAAATTTGAATAGAGGGCATCGTCTGTTGTCATACGTCCAAATGTATTTTTCAGGAAGTGATCGAATTTTTTATTCTTTTTTTTTTTTTTTTGCATTTAGTATTGTTTTAGAAGTAGTGTCTAATTGCTGGAGTATCATTAAGGGACAGGTAGTCAAGTAGAGTGCAGTAGTGCACTAATATTGTACTTTAAATTCCGATATTTTATGAAAGTGCATTTCTATTTTAGTTTCATATTATCATATTTTACAGTAATATTGTATGGTTCTCTTTTTGTAGATTAAATTAGGCCTTTCCTGTACTTTATAGGGTCTATTTGAAAAAGAAAGGCGGTGATATCTTATGTAGTGAGCTGTATAAAAGAATAGTTTGAACAAAAAACTCAGTTTACTGCATAAAGTCCCTCTTACGGTGAAGCGCAACTTTCTTGTTCCTGAATGGGATAATTAATTAATATGAATTGTAATGGTTTGATGTTAAAAGGTAAATTTCTTGCAAGTAGTGTGCTATATTGGGTGCATATGTACCTAACTAAAGCAGCGGAGCTTTAGGGCTTTAGTTGACTTCACTTCTTGAAATCCGTCTCTTTTGTTCAGTTCACTTGAGTCTTGATAATAGAGGGGAGGTTCCAAACCTATCCAAAATAATATTTATAATAGATGAGAAGCTACATATTTCATTTTTTGTCATCTGCAACATGTGGCATTCATTGATTTGGATAACCAAGTAATAATTGATGTTGACTCAGTGGAGTAGACATGAATCCAGTATTAAATAACTTCTGCACTGATGAATATCATTGTTCAGCCTTCCTTTTCAATTCATTCACTTGCACAAAACTGTGTCTTTTAATGTGATTTTCCCATGAATAGCTGGTTCTTAGCAGTTCATATATATATTGTATAATTTGGATTGATGACCTTTCATGGATATCTGCAGGCGAAGCACACTCATTGAAGGTGGAGAAGGTCTTGTTTCAGGGAAAGTCTGACTACCAGAATGTCATGGTCTTTCAGGTATTTCGGTATTCTTTACTGTTCACCTATAGTAAAATCTACCGGTCCTTGTCCAAAAGGTCAAGTTTTTCTATTGTCAACCTTAATATTTTTATTGGAGTTGTCTGTAATTTGTTACTTTATGATGCCTAATCTTCCTACTGCAGTCTTCAACATACGGAAAGGTTCTTGTATTGGATGGAGTAATTCAACTTACAGAAAGGGATGAATGTGCTTATCAAGAAATGATCACTCATTTGCCCCTTTGCTCAATTCCAAATCCAAAGAAGGTCTTAATTCTGATCCTCATAATTACAATTCACTTTGCAGTATAACTAAATACAATATCATGATCGTCCTGATAATTGTAATTTGGCATTCGGACATAACTATTTTCCATAAATTATTCACAACCATTGTGCTCTTCCAAATAATGCCTAAGATTTAAAAAAATTGGACACGGAATATGTATTAGTGTGCTATTACAGAGGACTAGAGGAGACGAGGTCTTTTACAAATATACAAAGTACAAACATATTATCTCCGTATTCTTGTGTGTTTCACTATCTGTGTATCGTGCATTCACTATTTATATTCTCGGCATACAGGTTTTGGTTATTGGAGGAGGGGATGGCGGTGTCCTACGTGAGGTTGCACGTCATTCTACTGTTGAGCAGATAGATATATGTGAGATTGATAAGATGGTTGTTGATGTGAGTTGTCATGCTCTTTTTTATTTTTTTTTATTTTTTTATTTTGGTCTTTTAGTTTTAAAGGATGATGCTTGCTGCAGGACAAATCTTCTCATAATATATTAATGTAAATTACTAACTGTTATTTGCCTCTTTAGGTTTCAAAACAATACTTCCCTGATGTAGCTGTTGGATATGAAGATCCACGTGTAAATCTCCATATTGGAGATGGTATATGCGATATTTTTTTTTGGCTATCATTGTTTTATTTTCCTAATCTTTCTTCCTAAGATTGTAAAATGTTTTGGGCTTTGTTAAACCTGTAGGCGTTGCATTTCTGAAGGCTGTTCCTGAAGGGACCTATGATGCGGTGATAGTGGACTCTTCTGACCCTATAGGTAACAAATTGCGTGATGCATGCAAGAACTGCATCATATAAAATGATTGATGCAATTTATTAGAAATGTGATGATTCCTTAGTTTGATTATCTTTTTTTGCTCAGGTCCAGCACAAGAACTCTTTGAAAAGCCTTTCTTTGAGTCTGTAGCTAAGGCTCTTCGTCCTGGAGGAGTTGTGTGCACACAAGCTGAAAGTATCTGGCTTCACATGCACATCATAGAAGATATTGTGGCAAACTGTCGCCACATATTTAAAGGGTCGGTCAACTATGCTTGGACTACGGTTCCTACATACCCAAGGTGTGCACTTGATTCTTTTCTTATTTGTAACTTATTCTTAGTTAGGTAGTTGAAACTTAATGCTGTGACTTGTGTCTTTCATATGTTTACAAAAAAATTTCTTCTGATATATTTTCAGCGGTGTTATTGGTTTTATGCTCTGTTCTACGGAGGGGACTCCAGTTGATTTTAAGCACCCAGTGAACCCAATAGACGATAGCAAATCAGACCGGCCTCTGAAATTCTACAACTCAGAAGTACGCCCTTTCTTTTCAGATTTCTAAATTTGTGTATCCAACATTTATTTGTGCTCATCGTCTTCACATTTTACTAATGATGTCCTTTTACCAGATTCACGAGGCTGCTTTCTGTTTGCCATCTTTTGCTAAGAAAGTAATCGAGGGAATAGCTAAATGAGAAAAATATCAGACTTTTGAAGATGCAGGAGTTGAGAAATCTTTATATGCCTGATCAATGATAACAGTATCAAGGTTCAAAACCTAAGCGTTATTAGTAGTTTTGATTAGAGTATAATACTGTTCCGGACAATATAAGGATTAGTGTATCATCTTATATTTGATGTTATGGGATAGTTTCGATCCCTATTGTTTTGTCATTTGAACACAATGTTATATTTTTGACAAGATTAGTTAAATCGAGATTCAGTTTTATGATGATTACAATGTTTAGTTTAACCACATTACAAATCACTTTGTAATGACATTAGTAAATCAAGTGTCGATTTTTGCATGCTAATGCTGAAAGCCAAGTATTTCCACGAACAAATAGCAGGATTAAACTTTCACATAAGAAAGTGAGTAAGTGACTCTGCCTACCAAACCAGCGAGATATATTAATAATTAAGAAATTGTCATACACAATGACACTACTCAACAAATGACCTCTTACACTTTGTTCCAATGTCATTAAAAAATTATTATTATTTATTTGGCATTCATTCTTGACCTTACTTCATTAAAATTATTATGAATAAATATAAATATATATACATTCTTTTTAAAAAAAATGATTTCTGAAATATAACCCAGAACGTGACTTATTTGATAAGCTGAGAGTTTAAAATGTCTGTTTTGATAATACTGATTTATTAATGACTTATTAAAAATATAATAATAAAAATAAAAGTGATTTATGAGTAACTTATGACCTATGAGTAACTTTTATTATAAAAAAGTTCAAAAAAATTTAGTCACTGAAAAAAGTGCTTCAAACTGACTTCTAATTTTAAATTAATTTCTAATTTATTTCTGATTTTAAGCCGACTTACATTTTTCATCAACTTACTTAGTAAAATCAGTCGTCAAAGATAAGGTGGTATTCACCTGGTGAGATGTTAGCTAAACACACCTGTAAGTTATGTTCGAGTCGCCCACATTTTCTAAATCATTCGGCAATGCTCCATTAACATTAACCCACCATTTTTAACTCGTATATGTACTAATTTTACACTTTACAGCAATGTTGTTAATGTTATCTTTTGTTAATAGGTTGGTCGCCTAACTAACAACATTAATTAATTCGTTATATGTCTATTTATTATTGCTCATCGTTCACTTTCTCCGTTTAATCCACTTAAATTATATGTCATTTGGCGTGCGCGCCATAACCTTGTCACTTTCTTTCAAGCTTGTTAAAGTACTTGCTATTATTTAATGATTAAGTGGAAATCAAAAGTAAAATGTTGCCTCAATTAGCTGGTTAAAACTGCGTTTCTGTTTCGATGGGCGATGGGCCTTATAATTAACAAATTATGGGCAAGGATTTGAGATGTATAAGTGGTTGGGTACCGGAGCTAGCAGGAGTTAAATTAAGTTTAGAATTAATTGAATATTAGTTAATTTTAGATGTATAAAGTAAGTTTTTGTTAATTTTTAAAAGTAGGATGACTTTGTAACCTAGATTGTCCGTCTTAACTATGTGCTTATTCGTTGATGGTAAAATAAATAGTCTTTTGCTCTTTAGGCATGTCAAAATTGAAAATCGAGATTAACGGGTGAAGATGTTGATTAGAGATTAATCTGATGATCGGATTAAAGATTAAATATTTTATAATATTATAATATATTTAATATATTAATTTAATTTACATATATAACATATCATATAAGAAAGTATATCATTTTAAAAATTTATAGCGACCAATCAGATTTTAAAAGTCGAACATGGGAGCCACAGGATTAGTCGGTCGAAGCGGGAATTTTTAGAATTACGATTTAGGCTATGTTAGTACTCTAAAAAATATGAATCAAAATTAATCAACGCAGGCACTCTCGAGATATTAACGAAGAACATATATTAAAATAATATAATAATGTCAAAATTATAAAATATATTATAAAGTTCCAGAAAATATATAGCAATTAGTCTGATTTTAAAAGTTGAATCATTAAAGTATATTGCGAAGATTATCCAACTAAATTAATAATTCAAAATTATGATGTATACGTAACAAAATTAGTCGAATAATAAAATTTTATTTTTACTTGACAAAAACAACAAACATTTGACCAGTGGTAATAGTTTGTTTGGTAGTAATTGGAGACACAATGCTGAGGTTGAGTTAACATTTGATGAAAAGTAACCGTTTTGTCACAATAAGAATGCTTATTAAGGATCTTTGACTATGATTATCAAACTAAACACTCCGTAGCTAATATCTGATGGGAAACACCGATATGAACAGTTTGATATTTCGGCCTAGTTTGTCAACTAACTAGATTTAGCCGCCTTGAGAAAGTCTTTGGAACTTTTGACTAGTGCTGCATTAGTCAATTACACAAATCGAATTTGTCATTCGGTACCGACAATAAACAACATTAAAAATCTGATGACTACGACATTCGTTTTGATTTTGTGTCTAATTGACTTATGTATAACGTGATCAGTATTTAAATAATTATATATATGATTTTAAAAATCTTCAAAAATTCGTTCGATTAATTTTCAATTAATCTGTAGCAGATCGGTTTATTTTTTAAAATACGATTAATCACTGTAATTCTTTTTAAATAATATACTCTATTATATAGTAAATTAAAATAATATATTAAAATTAGTATGGTATCATAGAATATCTGATTTTTAATCCGACCAATCTTTTTAATTACTTCTCAATCGGTTTATTATTATTATTACTATTATTGTAAATGTAAATGAACAATTTATTTTTTTTAATATCCCAATATTGACTCGGTCGTAAACAGAGCCACGACTTCCTTTCAATTTGGTAACGTTTCAATTCATATATTCCAAACCACTCATTTATTGTAAAAATAATTATAAGTAGTTGCGAGTATATTACGGACCACGTCCACAGCTTATAAGAAGTTTACAATATCACATCAATTAATTTTATCTTATCAAGAAATTATTGTAATCAAACTGTTAATGACTTAAAAGTACAACCATTTTCACCTCCATTACGTTCACTCCCCACAAATGACGGTAATTACTGACCCTGCTATATCTACTGTTTTGAGAATTTTGAGGAAATCTGAAATAATTTGTCGCCGCACGAAATTTAATACTCCTGGAAAATATAGATGTGTTATTTTTTTTAAAATTTTTTTAACTGAATTAAAATTTGGATGTTATATTTTTATACAGAAAAAAAAATCTCAAAAATAAGTTATAAAATTATATTTTATAAGAGTATTGAAATGCGTGTTGTATTAGTTTTTTTTAATGAATTGAAGTATAAATTTAAGAATTTTATACAAAAATCGCAATTTCAAAAAATAATTTAGATGTACGGTGAATGCTAATATGAATAAAAAAACGTTAAATATCAATTATTTGAAAATAGAAGAAATAATTAACTACATATAAATCATAAAATTAAAAAATTCAAATAAATAACAAAAATTAAATCAATGATAATAAATTCGACTTTTTTCCCGACACTTTTGCTGTTTTGCATATCCACCTTTTCCTTCCCAGATTTTTCATACACGTGTACAAATATTTCCAAACGAAACCATTTTATTTAAATATGGAGTTAGACTATAAGATAATAAGAGTAATATTTTATTAATTTGTAACTGAAAACTTTTTTTTTCTTTTTTTTTTGTTTGGTGATCTATATATACTCAAATATTCAAACTTGAAATGTCAGTCCACGGTAACTCACACACGAACTGTGTGGCATTTTCTAGTTTGGTTAGTTTTCTATATGTTTGTTCAACTGTTACTTTTAGTTTTCTCCCACTTTTTGCTTGTGTGTATATATAGACTTTTGTGTCTAATATTTTGATGATGTGCGTAAATATTTCCAGGGAAGTTCTTAGTTTTGCAAGACTTCAAGAGGGTCTTTGTTGAATGGGCTAGCATGGATCTTGAGACAGGGACTTACAAGAATCTTGTTAAGGTAAGTTGTAGTTGTCTTAATCACTGGAATATGTGTTTTTAAGGTTGTTTGCAAGAAGCCCATTTGGTTTTTTTGATGAAAAATTGTGTTTTGTACTTTTGTTATGTGTTTTGTAGAGAGAATCTTGGAGGGCAGTTTTGACATTGGCTTATCAGAGTTTAGGAATTGTTTATGGTGATTTGAGTACTTCTCCTTTGTATGTGTTCAAGAGTACTTTTGCTGAGGACATTGATCATTCAGAAACAAATGAGGAAATTTATGGAGTTTTGTCTTTTGTGTTTTGGACAATTACTTTAGTGCCTTTGATTAAGTATGTGTTTATAGTGTTGAAAGCTGATGATAATGGAGAGGGAGGGACATTTGCGCTTTATTCGCTGTTGTGTAGGCATGCTAGGGTGAGTTCACTGCCTAATAATCAATTAGCAGATGAAGAATTATCGTCATATAAGAAAGAAATTAGTGTTGATCCTGACCCGAGTAAATTTGGGTCGATGCTAAAATCAATTTTGGAGAAGCATAGAGTGTTGCAGAGGATTTTGCTCATATTGGCACTGATCGGAGCTTGTATGGTTATCGGAGATGGGATTCTTACGCCAGCAATTTCTGGTAAGCTTCTTGTTCGCAAATTTCTTTCATATTTTGTGTTCTCGTCGTTGTCTAAGAAGACTAAAAAATTGAATATATTTAATTGTTTGTGTAGTCTTTTCTGCTGTATCTGGCGTTGAACAACTGGCTATGCCCAAAGAGCACCACAAATGTAAGACTCAATCTTTTATCTCTTTAATGGATGAAATATATAGTTTTTATATTATTTGTGCCTAATATCTGATGTATTGATCATTATATATCTTTGCTTGCTAATTCGAATATATTTGAGAAATTTTTTCTGAGCTCTTGATTTCATATATGTGTTTGTCTAGGTCGAAATCCATGTTTCTTTTCATAATGACTTTCAGAAGTATGTGCTTGCATTTTGATCTTAAGTGAAAAAAATCCAAAGTAATTCAATATGTTGCTACTTTAATTAGAAGGTTGTTTATCTTTGAATGAGTTTTGATTTGTATAGCCTCAAGGAACCTCACAAATTTAAGGCACATTAGTATCATTAGCTAGCTATTATGAGGATTTACATCGTCTTATTAAGTTATCAGGTTCCTCTGCAACTTGTTAGTGTGTGGGACACTAATTACGAACTTGTGCATGTAAAGGCTACTAAAGTAAATAGTAAAAATTACCAAGACCAGTAATATGTAGTAATATTGTAATAATGTAATTTAGGTAGGGAATGGATGATGAAAGGGAGGTTACAGTTACTGATTATTTTTAAAATTTCTAGATTACTTGTATTGCGACCTTCTGAAACAGTTTAAATTTTGCAGATGTTGAAGTACCAATAGCGTGTATTATTCTGATTGGTTTATTTGCCCTTCAACATTATGGCACCCACAGGGTTGGATTCCTATTTGCACCTGTTGTCATACTATGGCTTTTCACCATCAGTTCCATTGGTTTATATAACATCTTTCACTGGAATCCTCATGTCTACAAAGCACTCTCCCCATATTATATGTATAATTTTTTGAAAAAAACGCAAAGAAGAGGGTGGATGTCCTTGGGCGGGATCTTGCTATGCATAACAGGCAAGTTTAACACCTTGTATCGTATTTCTATTTAGTACCACATCAATTAACTATTTCTTTACCTGGATTTTTACACTTCACAACATTTATGCAGGTTCAGAAGCTATGTTTGCTGACCTAGGACACTTCTCACAGTTGTCAATTAAGGTATTTCTTTTGCTTCCCTGTTACTTTACATCTGCTTATAGTTCAAATTAATATGCAATCTCTTTCTGGGATAAGTGTTATTGCAAGGAAATTGATATATTTCCAAGGACCTTGCAGAAAGAAGCTTTCACAGGAATTTTATAAGTTTCTAGTAAAATTAATACTCTAGGCTTCACTAATGTTTTTTCTACATCCTGTGTTTTGGTTGGTGCCCTCTATTATCCTATAACACATACTACCTATCTCTTATCGAAATCGTGATAATATAAGGCTACTACGTAAAACATGCAATGGTTTAGAATGGTTCAAATATTTTACTCCATTTTATACATCATTTTTTAAATTTGCATGGTAGCATTGTTTTGATAAAACGCTCTATATACACTTACCTGATGTAAGTTTTAGCGTTGAAGGAATAGTCATAAATTTCTAGCTTGTCACAGAAAGATTGAATTGGTAGGTACAGTTAAATCATTGTACGGTCAACTCAATGTTGAAATTATTGAGTATGAACTTTTGTTTGGGCACACACACACTAACTCACTATGCATTGTTTCCCTGTATAATAACTGTTAAATAATGACTTGCTCGTTTTAGCTTACCTGTTGCCTGCTGCATTTCTATGATATAGATACACGAATTTAGACTCATATCTATCGATTCAATTGCATACTATCCTACATCCTCGTCTAGAGTTTAGTGGTAGTTACACTTAAATTTAGCTTTATATCTACTTTTTTCTATGAGTTAAAGCTTTCTTCATTTATATTTGAAGTAACTATGAAGCAGCAGCTTCCTAACGTAATTCGTGTTTGCAGATTGCTTTCACAACATTTGTTTATCCATCTCTGATTCTTGCGTATATGGGGCAAGCTGCTTACTTATCTCGGCATCATATGAGTGCGAATGACTATGATGTAGGATTTTATGTTTCTGTTCCTGGTAAGTTTTTCAAGATTTCCTTTAACTGTTGCATTGAAGTGGTATCTTCTTTTCAATTAATTTAATATCTCTCACATTAATTACAGACAGAATAAAATTACCGGTTGTGGTTATTGCCGTTCTAGCTGCAGTAGTGGGTAGTCAAGCAATTATTACAGGAACTTTTTCAATCATCAATCAGTGTTCTTCTCTCGGCTGCTTTTCCAGAGTTAAAGTAGTCCACACGTCAACCAGCATTCATGGCCAAATCTACATTCCCGAGATCAACTGGATATTGATGATTCTATGCTTGGCTGTTACAATTGGTTTCAGAGACACGAGACGCTTAGGAAATGCTTCAGGTATGAAACTTGTCTAGCGGTATACTTTTTGCTAACAGTGTAGCATTTACATAATGGCTTAGCAAAAAAGTTGAAATATTCTCTTTATGTTGGTGAAATATCTCCAGTTTGTCTCTGGAGCCATTATGATTTTCTTTTTCCAGTGACATAGTCTTAAATTTTTGGGGTTTAGGTTTGGCAGTCATCACCGTTATGTTGGTCACAACCTGCTTAATGTCTGTAGTTATGGTCTTATGCTGGCACCAGAGCATCTTTCGTGCAATTTGCTTTGTGTGCTTTTTCGGGACAATTGAAGCTCTTTACTTTGCTGCTTCTCTCATCAAATTTCTCGAAGGGGCCTGGGTTCCAATTGCACTTGCACTCATCTTTATGATAGTGATGTATGTCTGGCACTACGGAACACTTAAGAAGTATGAGTTTGACCTCCAGAACAAGGTCTCTGTTGATTGGCTGCTTAGCTTAGGACCCAGCCTTGGCATTGTCCGAGTGCCTGGTATTGGTCTAATTCACACCGAGCTTGTGTCCGGAATTCCAGCAATATTCTCCCACTTTGTCACCAACCTCCCAGCCTTTCACGAAGTCCTTGTTTTCCTTTGTGTAAAATCTGTACCAGTTCCTCATGTCGAGCACGGAGAACGTTTTCTCTTAGGTCATATAGGCCCAAGAGAGTGCAGAGTATACAGGTGCATTGTCCGATACGGTTACCGCGATGTCCACAAGGACGATATGGAATTCGAGAAAGACCTACTCTGCAGCATAGCCGAGTTTATAAGGACACAAAAATCAGACACCAATGGCCTAGACAAACACTCTGCGCATGACACTGAGAAAATGATGGTTGTCAGAACACCGTCAACCAGCACAGAAGGCATACACATGTGGGAAGACAACTTAGACGATTCTGATAAAATAATCACATCGGAGGAAAAAAGTATAGACCTTCCAGAAGTGACCAAGGCACGAAAAAGAGTAAGATTTATACTTCCAGAAAACCCGAAAATCGACAGAGAAGCAGAGGCAGAGCTGCATGACCTGATGGAAGCTAGAGAATCAGGGGTGGCTTACATACTGGGACATTCTTATGTGAAGGCAAAGCAAGGCTCTAGTCTAATGAAAAAGCTTGCAATAAATTATGGTTATGAGTTTTTGAGGAGGAACTCTAGAGCATCTACACATGCACTGAGTGTACCTCATGCATCTACATTAGAGGTTGGAATGGGTTACCTTGTATGATTAATCTTAGATAGGTGAATAACCCCTCTTTTCTTTTAGTAAGTATCTTTTAAGGTATACATTAGAATATCCAGGATATGTTGTAAATATTTTTATAATCTTATAAAATGATGAGGGAACTTTTTTTTCCCTTCTAATAATTACTACACCATGAACACGTTTTACACTCAAACTCGAACACGTTTTGTTTTTTTACAATATTTGAAATTTCGACATTTCATACTATATGACTATACGAAGAATGAGGTAGGGTGAAGGGATTGATTTCTTTGATTTTATTTAAACTCGTTAAATATATGTGACGAAAACTCCTGGTTCGACTCTGCTCACTTCGGGATTACGAAAACATCAGACTTGGAACTCAACTGGTCTAAATTTATTAATTCTGTAACTTAAATATCATAAGCTATAAGAACTTAATAATACTTTCTAAAATTATGTAGAGCTCTTAACAAAGATTAGAGATACTAAACAACTTCATTTATATATTGAAAACAAAATAGTCGCATTTAAAGATTGAGGTCATTTTTTGCGATTATTGTACAGACATTTTGCACTGAAAACAGTCCATGACCACCCTCCAAAACAAGCTTGTGCCTTTTTTTTTTAGACAAACAAATGATTTTATTAAGACGAAACGCAAACCTTATGTCTTTTAATTCTCCGCGAACAAGTTACACAGTCTGAGAGAAAGCTGAAATGCAAGAGAAAGCTTGTAGCTTGACATTTTTCATCCCCAGGCATTCACATATGGTGATACCACGATCGGACTTCTGACAGTATATTTCGAGTTGTCTTCGATCCAGGTAAGTGAGCCAAATTTAACGGTTCCGTTGTTGTCACCTGTAAAAGCTATGGATAGGGAGTAACTTAGTTTTTCATATGTCTTGTCGAAAACCAGTGTATCCGGTGAAACTGTGACAACTGCACCTTTTGGCGCGATCACTTTGGCCTTATAAGTCGCGGAACCATCTCCAACATTTGTGACAGTCCTCGTAAAATAATCTACAATGGCACCACTTGGTAGAGTACTATTGTACAAGGTAATGAAGGATGGGTAATTGAGATCAGAAGAGGGGTTTGAGCAATTGTAATTGGATCTTGTGATGGTATAGATTTGATTTCTGGTGAAATTAGTGGAGCAGAGCAAGTTGACATAGTCCTCTGTTGTGGCGTCGTATATAAGGCCTGGATTGAGGGCGCGGTTTGGATCAACCTGACCGGCTCCCATGGCTAGAGGAGTTGCAGGATCGAAGTCTGTGCCAACATCACCAATCTGGTGGTGTGAATTGTCCAGAGGGTTTGCGGTGGTCATCATTGCAGAACGAATAGCTGCAGGGCTCCATTCAGGGTGCGCGCCTTTTAGAAGAGCTGCAAGACCGGATACATGAGGACATGCCATTGAGGTTCCTGTAATTGCATTGAAATCACTAGACAATTCTATGTTATTAGGCCAAATAATAGATGAATGAACATTTGGAGTCCATGCAGCCACGACTAATGTCCCGGGTGCCATGATGTCTGGCTTCAGTATACCGGGGTAACTAGATGAAGGGCCTCTACAAGAGTATGCAGCAACTACAGGGGCGGGTTTTGTGCCAACAAAGGTTTGTTGAAATGTGATGGTAACGGTTGGTTTTGAGTTTGTCTGTGCATACTTGACCACGTCACGCCCCTGCTTCGGGCTAATTACCACTCCAGGATAGGGAAACTTATTAAACTCAAATAGTGACTGATCATCAGATATAATGATGCCAGCCACCGCGTTTGAGTTAGCAACAAATGACAACATGTCAAGAGCTGCAGTGTACTCATCATCGCAAATGATAACAGCGTCAGTAGGAACTAATGCTAATTGCTCAGCAGAATAGCAACTAGAAACATTTTTGCTGTAGAAAAGAGGGACATCTCTTACAAAGGCATTGGCAGGGAACATGGTCCAGCCAGTGAGGCTTAATCCATTTCCCAAAACCAAGCTCCCACTCGGTGTCCGATCAATGGAGCCTGCTGCAACTGTTAAGACCCATGGAATACCATTATGCAGATATCCGAGATCAGGGTATCCATTTCCTGCAGAAGAAGAAACAAGCACACCTTTTTCCATGGCTCCAAAAGAAGCTATAGCTATAGGATCTTCATACAAAGACACATTATCAAAGCCCATTGAAATTGATATGATGTCAACACCATCTGCAACTGCCTGATCCATACCGGCAAGAACATCTGAAGCATACCGTCCCTCATCCCAAATAACCTTATACATGGCCAGCCTTGCTTTCGGAGCCATCCCTCGTGCAGTTCCTGAGGCATAGCCGAAATAAGATGCCCCTTCAACATAATTTCCACCAGTTGTTGAGGAAGTATGTGTCCCATGTCCTTGTGTGTCTCTGGCAGAATTCATACTAAGAGTAATGTTAGGTTTTGCAGCCAAAACACCCTTGTTAAAGTACCTAGCTCCAATCAGCTTCAAGTTACAATTTGAAGCATTGAACTCTTGTCCAACTTCACAAGTCCCTTTCCATCTCGAGGGAACCTCAGACATTCCATCGTCCTTAAAGCTTGCACTCTCAGGCCAAATACCAGTGTCAATGACACCGATGATCACATCCTTCCCATAATCTGAGGCCGGCCATAAACCTGTCGTCGGATTAAGGGAAAGAAACTCAGGCGTATGGGTGGTATCAAGTGTGACATTCCTGTCAGTGTAAGCCGAAACAAACCCTGGAGACTTCTTTAACGACTCCAATTCATTTTTCGATAGCAATGCTGAAAAGCCATGAAACGCGTGATCATAAATGTAGACCAGAGATGGACTAGATGCAAGATCTTGAGTCTTGACAGAGTTGATGGTGGTCGAGTACCAAATGTCATGGCTAGCAAAAGTCTTTGGCATCAAAGATTTGTCCATGTGAACAATATAAGTAGACCTATCATATCCAGAAATTAAGATTGCTTGAAAAGCCAAATATGCCAATAAAAGGAGAAAGTGAAAGTTCACTCCGCTTACATACCCCATTTTGGAAATCTCTAGATTTTAATTAATGAAATTACTCTGTCTGGCTCAAGTATTTATACATCGGGTTTTCTACTGTGTGTCCATGGCCACGCACCAAACAGACCCTTTATACATTAGTCGTTTGAGCAAACAAGATAGACATGTCCTGCAGCCATTGAAATTATCACCAGTTGTTTGTTCTCTGTCTTATAACCCATTAATTTTACCGAAATCTAGTCAACCATATATCCGTGATGATACTCAAATGATCGAATCATATGTTCAGCATTCAAGTTAAACGATTTAATAACTGAAATCAGAAGAATTGCCAGTTATAATTTATTACTATGAATTACTAATTTAACATGATGTTGATTGATCCCTACACATCTTGCAACCTCGTTCTCCCTTGTATTCATCTAAGAAACCAGATATTCCAGGTTCTCCAATCAGATTTCGATTATAAATATAATTTTAATGTCTTATGTTCTAAATACTATGTCAAATTTTTGTTTACATGAGCTTGTTATATTCGTACTGAATCTGATTTACACTTTCAAGAACAGTTCAGACAGATATAATAATGATGTTAAGAAAGAACCTAATGCATTGTGACTTGTGGCCGAAGAACTGTCTCACTAAAAGGTACTCCCTCGGTCCCATTTTAGTTGTCACCTATGGTTTTGTGCCGGTCAAATCGACCAAAGTTTGATTGAAATTTATTAATATTTTATCAATTAAAAAAATAAATAAAAATATGTCACCGGAAATAACTTTTAATCTACTTTAAGATGTAAGTTTCAGTATTTTAAAATAATGAAAAAATGACTTATAATCTTTGGTAAAAAATTAGTCAATTTGATCAATAAAAATAGAAATGTGACAACTAAAAAGGGACGCATGGAGTATGATTTCGGAATTTATTCCTCTGTCAAGCATTTCAGGACAAATGTATCAAGGGTCGCCATGTACAATGCAGTTTAACTTGTTTTACACAAGATGACACACTCCTGATTCTGATGCCTCATAGTTCCACAAATTATAGTGATTCCCAGAAAGACATACACATTCTTTATTCTTTTATTCTTTTCTCTAATAAATCATGAAATAAATTTCTCACTTCATTTACAAGTTAGAGAATGAAGGATAACAGATCGAAGAGACTGAAACTTTATGCAGTTGGCTTTGTGAATGAGTTGAAAAACAAAATAAAGATATGATCAGAATAATCAAAGCAACACGAGTGAGGTGGTTGCGCTCGCCATACCATATACATAATTAAAATTTGGAAAAATATCCGAGTTGTGGAAAAGAAAGAGACCTGAAATCAAGGATTAATATTCACAATGCGATATGGAATCGTAAATTAACAGATGAACAACTCATTTTTCTGTCCTTATCATAATCAAAAGCAAACTACGAAATTTTCAGTAGCATGCCAGCCTATTCAGTGCAGTAAAGAAGCTTTCCCCTGCTATATATGAAAAATTAACTCAACTCAGTCCTTGCCATAAGAGGTGCGAGACTGCACTGCAGTATCTTGTAAGAGTATTAGGTATATGATACTCTACACTATAATATTATGGAATATGCTATAAAAATATATTCCGGCACTCAGCAGAGTCATAGCCGTTCCCTAAACGTTAAAATATTATAGCATCTTTGATGACACTGGTTAAAATGATTATAGCATCTTCCGTATGTAAAATATGTAATTTGTATTTCGATGACATGTCACCTTAATTGTATGACAGCTGCTGATTTCTACCAGAATAATTCTACACGCATAAAATTGATTCAAAATTTTACACAAAATGACATGATAATTGAGATAAGATATTTTTATTCATGTTATTATGTGAATAAAGAGGGCTCATTCTACTTAGCAGAAAAAAGAAAATATTAACCAGGTTAAGCACAGGCATTTACGTAGCCAGTAGCACAGAAAGAGCTGTCTGTTGTAATAACATGTAGCAATGAAAACATTAACTCCTTCTACCAACAATTAGCAATGAACATGTAACATGTATTTAAGAACATACAAGTATCCAGTATCAAGTATAGCTTTAGAACAAGGAGAAGTAGTAAAATTTTCTAAACTATTCCCGGTTTATAGTACAGGGAGTTAATATTTCAATGGTATCTCTCTCGCTCTCATAATGTCGAGAATCTGAATCTTGTCAAAGACAAAGCTCGTACATGTGTTTAAATATTCGGAAAAGGAATGTAAAGCTGGAGAAGCAATCTCCAATTTATGATTCTGTGATAGATAATGACTTAATTAAGTTGCAGGGCACAAATTTCTCATATATCAGATAAATGTGTTCTTAGATAACCTTCTGCTTTTGGCCAAATAAAAATTACAATCATTAATACAAATTCTTAGCAGTAGCTCTGATGCTGACTTAACAAAGAAAAACCTGCTATTTTACCCGAAACTGTCAAGGAAAGGTTGGTGGATTTTCGGAGCTTGGCTGTGTACTCGAAACATCAGCAAGCCACTGGAGCAGCTCCTGAACTTCAAAAGTGTCGTCGACATAGTACTTTGCCTTGCTCGGCTTCTGCTCCACAGTGCAGAAAAAGGTCTCCGGAGCGGCAGGGACCATGTCAGATGAAACAATATTTAAAGTACCCTCATACATGTCTTCATCTGACCGGTCATCTCCAATGCAAAGGATGAAATCAGGGATCTCACCATTGCCAACCATTGTCGAGATTATTTTTTGTGTTACCAAGCCTTTGCTGACATCCTACATATTTTAGGTTGCTAGTTAAGTAAATTATTGTACAATGCACAGGGAAGACCGGAATAGGGAGAAGAGAGACGCGTACCTGGGGCTTAACCTCGACTATATATTTTCCCTTTTTAACCTCTGCAGGTTCGTTGGCAAGGACGTGCTTTAGATGATCGGATAACTCCTTTGCCTGCAAGGATCCGAACTCATGATCTGCGTCTTGATGGTGCCAGACCAAAGCACTTTCCTTGACTTCGATGGTGGAACCATCTGTGGCTTCTGTGTACAGATTCATTATACGTTCCACTATCTCCTTCCAGTCATGATCCACAACCAAAGTAGATTCCCATTCAGAAGTTTTGTTCCACCTGCATGCAATGCAAAGGCAATTTATTTAGAAGTGCCACTAAAAAAGGTCTCTAAGAAGTTTGCGAAAAAATTACCTTATGAAGTAGCCATGTTCAGCAGCTAGTCCTAAACCTTCACATGGAGCCAGCCACTCGGTCAAGGAACTTCTCCCTCTTCCACTAACTATAAACACTGTGTTCTTAGGATCATCACACAGAGTGTTCAGAGCAGTGACCACTTCACGACTGAGGTTTTTATTCGTGGAGGAATGAGGAACAAGAGTGCCATCAAAATCAAGAAATATAGCCCTCCTAGTTGTTCTCTTATATGCAGGAACTATGGTTTCAGAAAACAATTTCTGAAACCCTAGGGAGAGGGCAGCAACCTTGAATGTGAATCCCAAGCCCATAGCCCAGCATTGATGATTGTAATGATCAAGACAAGCTCTCTCCATGCTCTGCAGGAAACTGCGAGCCCAATAGGCCACATCATGAGATTGAACATAGCTATAGTTCTTCTCATGTCTTAATTGCCTTGAGGAGTCATCCATGGAGACTGCAGAACGCATAGCCTCAGCTACGGAACTAATATCCCATGGATTTATTCTTATTGCTCCACTCAGAGATGGCGAACATCCTATAAATTCAGAAATAATTAGCACACTTGTTCGAGGAGAATATGACATAATTCCCCTAGCTTCATCCATAGTTGTAGAGCCCTGCCTGCAAACGATATATATGTGAGGGACTAGATTCATTCCATCTCTTACAGCATTTACTATGCAACATTCCGAGGCAGCATAGTAGGCACTCTTTTCACATTGATCAACTGGTCGATCAATTAAAATCACTGGTTGATGACCAAAAGAACCATAAATCTGATTAATCCTGTTAGCAGCTCCATACGTCTCCCTTCTCACTTCCTCGATGTCCTTCCCTGAGCTTCTTGCAGGATTGATGATTTGAACGAGAACTACACTTTCTCTCAAGTTTTCATACTTGATCAATAGTTCTTCGAATGCTAATAACTTGAGACTTATTCCCTTGAATAAGTCCATGTCGTCTACGCCAAGAATTACATGCTTCCCCTTGAACCGCTCTTCAATTTCCTTGACTTTGACTGATGTAGAAGGAAGATTCAAAATATTTTCAACTTTTCCCAAATGAATTCCTATCGGCAGGATCTTGACATACACCGTGCGACCACTATAATCCAGCCCAATCTGTCCTCGTTTGGACTCGTAGTCCAGTCCCAGCATTCGACTACAACATGAGAGGAAGTGGCGAGCATAATCAAAAGTATGAAACCCGATGAGATCACAGTTCAACAAACTCCTCAGAAGGTTTTCACCTACAGGAAGTGTTCGATAGATCTCTGATGCAGGGAATGGACTGTGGAGAAAGAATCCGAGTCTGGCCCTATGGCGCTTATTTCTCAAGAACATAGGGACCGCCATGAGGTGATAGTCATGAATCCAAATATAATCAGTCTCGGGATTTGCCACTTCCAATACTTTGTCTGCAAATATTTTGTTTGCAGATTTATAAGCCTGCCACAGCCGGGAATCAAATCGGTCACCATGTTTTCTGCACATTGGGAGCATGTAATGGAATATAGGCCATAGATGGTGCTTGCAGAAACCATGATAGAATTTCTCGATGAGGTCATTCGTAAGAAAAGTGGGGACACAGTTGAAATCATCCAGCAGTCTCTGAGCAATCTCATCCTGTTCATTAACATCTATATCGGCATTTAGTGAACCAACATAAAAAACCATTGCATCAGGTGAAAATCCATCCTTTAATTGCCACAGAGGTGAATCTTCGTCGTAATTAAAGCTCCAGCCCTCCCCATCCTTCTGTGCATAAATGGGCAACATGTTTGACACGATGATAATTCTGACAGCCGGAGATGAGGTACCATCTGAATCCACATATTTGACACAAGGATTAGTCCCAGTGTTCGAGTCTTCGAAAGCCAAGTTTGCAAAATTCATACGTGAAATCGTATCCATGATCGATTATATCCTGTAAAAAGAATACACAAGAGCTTCCCAAAGTTAGACAAATAAATCTGATGGCTTGAAGAGAAATTCTTCTACAGAACTGCAACATAATTAAAACTCGAAGAGATTATTATACTATAGGCCATGTTAATTGATGATGATATGCTCTATACTTATAATCATAACTTATATGGAAAACATGATTTGTCATGGAAAGATGAACACAAAAGCAGAAGCTAGACGAGTTCGACACAGATAATTTCCATATATGCATGCATATCACTGTCACATGTCAGAAGGTGTGAACCTCTACAAGCTGAAAGAAACATGCAGCAACACGAGTAAAACACTGGGACACGAGAGAGTTTCATCCGAAATGAGGCATAAAATTACTGCATTGTACAAATTATAATGATCGAACCGTATTACATATAATTAACAATCTCAACGCACCTTTAACTGAAAATCAAAAACCTAGCTCCTGCAAAACAAATGCATCAATCGTGTGTATATTACCAAATTATCATGAAAAAACACAAAAAAACTACAAAATGTTTCTCCAAAATTCGTATCATCAAACGACAAACTATATACTCCACAAGATCAACAATTTCAACTCACCTGAGCGAAGATCAGCAACCTCCTGCAAAACAAAACACAAGAAAACACGATTAATAGTTATGAATTCAATACTCGAATCGTAAAGTCAAAATGACATGATCATGATCACTAAATTTCAGCCGCTTAAACAAGCTAGAACACAACAAGTTTAATATTGTACACAAGTATTTAGGTAGCTGAACTATATATGCTGGTGTTATCTCAATTACCTTAAAGTATGAAATGTGTTTTTGTTGATAAGAAATTGAGGGGGGTAGGGGGTGCTTTTATACACTTTGTGGAGGTGTTTGCTTAGTCTAGTCGCCCTTTGTTTTCAAGTTTATTACGATAATGCCATTGGCATTGTAGATTAGATTTTGTTAACTTGCTCAAGTGATGTCAGCTGAAAGTATTAGAGATTGCGATGAAAAGCCCAGAGAAATAAAAGTCGGGGTTAAATTTCAAGTTGTAAAACTCTCAATTAAACAGTTTAATGATACATGTTACATAAAAATGAGACGAAATTTCTCATTTATCATGTATAGATTCATAGGTTATAATTTTGTTTTTTAAATTAACTATTTTAATCCTCTGACATCTAATCCATATCTATCTTTACATACATGAAATCTGTTTTTTCCTTGAAAATCAAAGATTTAAACAACTAAATGTGTATATTTATTTGAAACTGAGCATATTTAAAGTTCCAATTAATTGAGAGTTAATGTGAACATAAGGTTTATATTCAACAAATACAAAAACATAATGATTACATAAATGTCAATCATGTGACATATTATCATCCGTTTCCAATATGTATCTTGTGTCGAGTGACATGATACAAAATGTGAGCAAAATTTAAATGTACTTGCCAACCAAAAAGATTGAAATACGGATATTATATTAATTACATGTTCATATAAAGTATATCTAATATATGCATGCAGAGAGAGATTGAAATACATTGAGATATGAATGAGGAACGTTGAAAAGGAAATGAGTAGGTGGAGAGTGGGAGTTACTAAGAAACAACATGCATTACATTTGCTAGTTGCAATCTTTCTAAAATGAGACTGCATGCTAAGTACATTTTTGACCCTACATTGAATTCAGTTTTATCTCCTTTTTGTAGCTATCGGATTGTGAACACATGAGATGGATGGGAGTTAGAGATAGAATGTATACGTATATAGATTGAGATTTTACAAAGTGTTGTGAATGGATAAATATTAACCATCAAAGACTCTTATCCAGTTGATTCTTTTTACGAATATATTGATACACTTAAATAATATTTAGTTACACATTTTATTCAGAGTTGCTCCCAATTATTGTATTGAGTAATAATAATTATGCATGTGTAATTAGTTGTAAAATCGAATGCTATAAACAGGAATGTAGAAGTAGATAACAATTATGCGATTCGGCATTGCAAATTAGATTTTGTTAACTTATTAAAGTGATGTCAGTTTGAAATACTAGAGATTGTGATGAAAACCCGAGAAAAATAAAAGTTAGGAATAAATTTCAAGCTGTAAGACTCTCAACTAAATAGTGATGCATGCTATAGATAAAATAAGACGAACTCATTTATTGTGTATACTCTGCACTTTAAACAAACTATTTTAATCCTCTTACATCTAATCCATTTCTGTTATATACATAAGATTTGTTTTTTCTTTGAAAATTAAAAATTTAAATAATTAAATATGTATATTTATTTGAAACTAAACATATTTAAAGTTTAAATTAATTGATACTTCATCTGAAAATAAGGATAAACTTCAACAAATTCAATAACGTAATGATTACAAAATGTCAATCATGTGACATATTGTCATCGGTTTCGGATATGTATCTTGGATCCAGTGACATGTTACAAAATGTGACCAAAATTTGAATGTATTTGCCAACCAAAAAATAATTGATTGATACACAACAGATATCATGCATTAGTTTTATGTATACATAAAGTAAATTTGTGTGTGTGTGTATGCATAGAGAGATTGAGATACATATATAGAGATATGAATGAGAAACGTTGAAAAGGAAATGAGCAAGTGGAGACAAGGGAGTTACCAAGAAACAACATTCATTATATTTGATAGTTGTACAACCTTTCTTAAATAAAACTACATGCTAAATACATTTGTGACTCTACATTAAATTCAGTTTTATCTTTTTTTGTAGCTACCACATTATGAACAAATGAGACCGATAGGAGTTAGAGATAGAATGTATACGTATATCGATCGAGACTTTACAAGTGTTTTAAATCGGTAAATATTAACCGTCAAGGACTCTTATTTAGTTGATCCTTTTAACGAAAATATTTTTATACTTAAATAATATTTAGTTACACATTTTTTTTCATAGTTGCTCCTAGTTATCGTATTGAGTAATAATGCATGCATAACTAGCTGTAAAATTGAATAGTATAAACAGGAATGTAGAAGCAGGCTTTGGAAATTTTATTAAACTTTTTAATGAAACATGACAATAATAACTATTTAAATCCAATATTTTTTTAGAGATACAACAAAATAAGGGTGGAAAAAGTACTAAACTATAGAAAGGCTAATCTTATTAGATACTGTTACTAAGCATAATTTTGACTAATTCGATCATAGAGTAAAATTACCCATCCAATCTTATCTCGAATGTAGCATAAATTTATAATAATCTTAATTTTCTTATAGAATAATGTGATATATGGTTAATAAAACAAAATATCATATATTACTTTTTCTTTTTTGTCAGGAAATATCATATACTACTTTATGTGTATACAATGTTAATTACTTGCTATGTGTTATATTTTGACTTTAGCTAAAAACAAATAACATAAATATATTTTAGAGCTAATACTAGGGATTTTCACATTATTAACTATACATATATGTGAGTATTAACGTCATTGTTATCTTTCAGAATTAAATATTTAGGGGTTACAAATCTTTTCGATTGTTTTCTATTAAAAAATTATTTAACAAATTAACTAAAAATTTAATGTGATACTGTCGTTGTTGTCAGGTTGTTCATTATATACTAACATAATTAATAATGTGACTCTTATGATAATTATTGCATTATCATCTACAGTATATTATCATATTGTTGTATATATTTGTTAGGGTTAATAATTTATGTATTTGTTATCTATTAAAAACTTGTTTATTAATTACATCATTTTGCCGAATTATTCATTATATATAAAGACGATCAACGTCCATGTATCATCTTATTCTTACATATACAATCTTATTGTCGTATGTAAATTGAATGCAACTAACTAAATAATTTAGTTATTTTTATATTATCACATGCATATATATATTCAATGAAATTATTGCTGACGTAAATATTTATGTTGTCATAATATCGTACAAAATCTAATTGTCGTATGTAAATAACTAGTATATAATAATTTAATTATTATTACGTTGTCGTGTATATGTTAAGAAAATTATGACTATGGTAAAACGTCACAATGCCATAATCTCGTATAAAAGAGCATGGTCAGCACTCAACAATATTATATTACTTTTATTAGATGTCTATTTGAATATCTATTTTTAAACACATCAGAAAGAATATAGCGCAAGACCAAGCTAAAAAGTAGATTTAAAATAATAAATAACTAAAATAAAAATAATAGACATTTTTTATTAATTTATTTAATAATGCAAATTAAAACGTGAATATTGTGAAGACAAACTTATTATAACATAGCACACAATAATATTCTTTTAAAATACATAAATTAGACTAAAGAACGTTTAGTAACTTGCAGATAAATTGATACAAAAAAATTGTCAAATATTTTATGTACAAATAACAAACATGTAAATAAATAAGAAATTAAATAATGAATGTAGATAATACTTGAATATACTATTATAATGACACAAAAAGTCTTTATAATCTAATTTCATGTCGAACACATTTTCTTTTTGTATTTCCGCTGTATCTAGTTTGGTTGTGGATCTAGAGTGGAAGGTGATGGTTGAATGTATAATGCATCTGTACCAGAGATGGTTCCACCATCGAAGTCAAGGAAAGTGCTTTGGTTCGGATCCTTGTAGTCAAAGGAGTTATCAGATCATCTAAAGCACGTTCTTGCAAATAAATCTGCAGAAGTTAAAAGGGAGAATATATTGTTGAGGTTAAGCCACATGTACGCGTCTCTCTTCTCCTTCCGGTCTTCCTAGTGCATTGTACAATAATTTACTTAACAAAGCAACCTAAAATATGTAGGGTATAAGCAAAGACTTCATCACAGTTTATGTGATCTCGACAATGGTTGGCAATGGCGAGGTCCATGATTTCATCCTCTGCATCGGAGATGATTGGTTAGATGAAGATACTTTGAAAATTGTTTCATCTGCGGAAATTTTTTTTTGCACTGTGGAGCAGAAGCCTGGCAAGGCCAAGTACTATGTCAACGATACTTTTGAAGTTCAGGAGCTGCTCCAGTGGCTTGCTAATGTTTCGAGTACACGGCCAGGCTCCGCTGAAAATCCGCCAAGTTCTCCTTGATTCTATGACAACTGACAAGCGCAGTGTTCGTGAAAATTGGTATAGGAGTGTATATAATGTGGTAAAAAGCAGGTTTTTCTTGTCAAGTCAGAATCCAATTTGTAATGGGAATTATAGGTAAAACAACTATGATGTAAATTTGTATTTGGGGCAAAAGCAGAAAGTTTTCTAGGAATACATTTAAAACCTAATATAAATTACTAAAAAGAAATCAGCACCAACATACCATATGTATTTTACATTAAACATTGTTAAATTAAATAATCTCGATATTTGAGTAGTAATTTATAAAAATTTTGCTATATTAGACAGGTGATCTCATTAACAGTATATTTACTGTAGCAAGTGAGGATGTAAAAAATCTCATTATAATATAGAAAAGAAATGCTTGTTCAGGAAGTAAAAATTGGATTTCAAATGCCAACATTAGAACTTGTGCATAGTAGTTTCAGGATGATTTATATATTAAAGCAATGTCATACAAGCAAATCATATTTACGTTTACAAATGCTGGAGAAAAGTCTTACAAAAAAAACACTTCAGGGTTCAGATATCCCATAAAAGACTAATGATAGAAATCACATACTACATTAGAGGAGCTTGTCGCCTTTACTCTGATTTCTCTTGACAGCACTGGAACAGTTTGCAACTAGTTGAGGCAGTGCTACTGAGTCTGTCTGGTCCGAGAAACAGATTAGATTACCCTGTATCATTTTATCGATCTTGCCGAGATTGTTACATGAACTATCTAACGTAGGAGATATATCTGGTGATTTCATGCTTCCATCAAAACTAACCAAGTCTTGCAACTGATCAGCATATTCTTGGGATTCAGTTATCGTAGTGCAACTCAAGTCATTATCTATCAAAGAAACATAAATTGGCGAGTGCTTCTTGGGCTTTACTTTCTGAATGCTAATCATTAGTGTTACATATGACATGCACAATCTAGTGAGCCTCCTCAGAAAGGCACACATTGTTGAGCTAGCAATTGCGCTTTTGGTGTCGAAGCAAAGTATCACTGCTCCCCTCCCCAGATTGATTAGGAAATGCTTCCATGTCCCGGTGTACCAAAGTTTGCTGGAACCTTCCTGTCTATACAATTCTGTTAAACATGGTGTATATAATCAGCTTTATGTCGGACAGAATACACGTAATAAAAATCTTACATAGGCTGCAACATAAGGGTGAATGAAAAACCCAGCAAGTAATCCGAAAAGGCATGAAACTCCCAAAGCCAGAGTCAGAAGCCAAGCTGAGGTTGTTCCTAGAACTGAAAAAACTAATGTAATCAGTTACAGCATTTTTAGCAAAAAAACTTCTTCTTATACTCCCTTACATTCTTAAGTACTGATTGTTAAGTCAAGAAACCTTATATTAGATGTTGTAATAGATATAAATCATATTACTTTTGGTTAACACTTATTTAATAAATGAATAGTTCTCTATAAATACTAGTAAAGGAATTGTCATTTTATAAAAATTTACAATTAATATTTATTTGAAAGCATGGTATACATCAGATCTCCCTCGCATGGGCCACCTGTTGACTTCTTAATCTTTATACAAGGAAAATATCAACTCATAACCATACTTTTCTCTCGGAGCTATCGTATTTATCAGATTATGCAACAGAACCTTAAAAAGCTTACCAGATGGTGAATCTTTTAAACAATCTTCCGCCTTCAAGTTGATCTGGCGGATCAACTTGTTACCATGATCAGAAATTACTAAAGAACAACTTCCAGGAATAAAACTCAACTCAAAATCATCTGAAAATGATGCATTTCTTGCAGGCCCGTCTGAATGGCCTGGCTTTTGTGAATAACCTCCAGCAATAGTAGTTACACCTAAAAATTGACATTTTTATAGATTTTGTTATACAACAATAAGCATTAAATGAAATAAGCTGATAAAAAATAAGAGAAATGCATAGACAAGAATTTGAAAACCCTAACAAAAACCAACAATGTCTTTATCAACAAAACGCAAGTGGTAAGTTAATCAAACACATAAGAAACAACTATCTCTATCATGCTTTTCACAATCATCTTTAATTATTTTTGTCTAACGCTAGAGTTTCTAGTTACCTACTAAACCATCTTTAGTCACACATATTGTTTATTTTAGATAAATAGCATAGGTACCTACATATTCAGGAAGAACGATAATTTATTTACACACACACACACACCCTTTAAAATGACACGTGCGCGAAGATAGAGAATGTGTATATATCCTACACCTGACTTGCTGATCTTCCTTATAGCATGATTACTCTTATCAGCAACATACAGATTCCCTTTCAAGTCAACCGCAAAACTTTTGGGCTTGTTAAACATTGCTGAATCTAATTCACCGTCTGAAAATCCAGCTGAGCCTTTGCCTGAGTACTTCTTAATCACACCTTCTGCAAAAAAGCCGTATCATGATTAATTAGAATACGCATAATTACATGTGTATGTTCCCTTATAGAATACTGATCACACTACAAAATGAATGTGATGATTATCAAGGAAACATGCCCATCAGAGGGGAAAAAAGGCTTATGGAGATCGAGATCTTATTTGTTCGTCGAAAATGAAGAAGTAAACAAGAGAATAACCCAACAACTATCCCCAAGTTGACAAAAGTAAAATGAAAAGAAAAAAAGAAGCAAAAGGACTAATCACATTCTAAGCTTTCGAATAATTTCTCCATTTTTATGTCCCCTCTTCTCATCCATAACCACCCAACTCCTCACATATCATTACTAAAAAGTAAAAACAGTGAATCTGGCTTTCATATATACCTAATCTAGATGCTTTATAAGCAAAACTGGCAAGTCTTCTTAAAATAACCTGGAGGGTTATCACAAAATTACAAAATCATCGAACTGCTCAGTGAAGACCAGAGAATCTTATATTAACTAATCCAAGGTAAAAAAAATGTAACATATCGTTGTTGGTGATCGAAACGACAAAATCTAATTACATAATATTGTAATCCAATTTATAATTATACAACGCATCAACTCATCAAGGTTTTACCTATGATTACTGATTACTACACATTTATCACCGCATCCAAAATTCTTTTTACACATGCTCACAACACAAAGCATTCAAGTACCAATCAAACCAACTCAATCACCAACTTAACTTAGCACAATAAAATTATTAATTGCTGACCAGTTAGAGTATCTTTGGAATCGTGGAACAAGAGAGTGTAAAAAGCACTTTTAGAAGAATCGAAAAGAAGAACATCAAACAACGTCGTATAAGGAGGTAACAGAGAACAGATTAGTGCCTCTTTCGTTGAGTCTTCTATTATTTTCGATATAACGTGATAATTAACTCATTATTGGATTTTTGACAAATTAGTAAATTACATTATGATCGACCGGATTTCAAAATACGTCTTACTGAGTAACACTTAATTCTAAGAAAAGGATGTTAGTAATGATGCATTTGCATGTCCATATTCGCTGAAATTGACCCGACCTTCTCATTCAGAGATATTTCAAAAGCATGAGATAGCACTATTTTACAGTAGTGTTAAGTTCATAAACTTAGGTTCTTCAAGCATCTGTTTTTTCAGTGCTCGGTAAATATTTATTCCCGCCCGGCCCGGAAATCGAGAACCCAGCCCCCTTCTGATCCATTCATTTCTGCAGGCAGGGAGGCTCCAGAGCGAAGCCCTCGCCTATTCGAGGCCGGGCGGCCTCGCCCCGCAAGCAATATGTATAGTTATAATGTATGCATCATCAAGACTTCAAGGAGCAACGGATTTTCCTGGATCTGCAATCAGTTCACTATCTTCCAGTGGGGCGTGGGAAGATGATTATCTTCACTACTACTGCAATGATTGTCCTGATGGTAAGCAGTCCTGAGTCCTGACTAATTTTTAAACCTACTTTATTGATTTGTTACAGAACTTTACAGTTGCCTTTGTCTATATGATGCTATTGTTTACTAATATCCTACGGTTGTCAGTTTCATGTACATATAGGATCATCTCAACTGGTTATTTTTAACACATGGTAGTATTCCCCTTATAAAGTACTCATCACACTTGAAAAACAATCGGATGGTTATCTAAGAAACATTAGTAAACACGGGGCAGCAAAAGGCTTCCGGGATCAAGATTATCTTTCTTTTTCATTGATAGCAAATAAAGAGTACACAAGAGAATGACCAACTATCCAAAAGTCGATAATAGTACAAATGAGAAAAATCAGGACTAATGACATTCTGAGCTTTCAAATAATTTCTCCTTCTAACCCCCTCTTTTCATCCATTACCGCACAACACTTCACTATTCATTACTAAAAACATTTTATTTGTCTTCCATAAACCTGAACTAGGTATTCTTTAAGCGAAAACGGTGAGGTTTCCCAAATAAACCCGGACTGTCATCAAAAAATTACAAAATCATCAGATCATTTGGAGCAAATACTTTGGAACCGGAAAATCTTATAAATTAAGCAAGTATTAAGTAATTAAGTTAAAAAATGCATTATATCTCTAGTTGCAGATTGAAACTACAAAATTTAATTACATAATATTAAAATATAACATATCGAGGTTTTAAGTACATTTACTATATATTCATTGCCACATCCAAATCTTATGCTACTCACACTCGCAAAACAAAATTTGCATTCACTTAACAAGCGACTCAACTTAATCAACTAACTTAACCGCACCTCACATTCTTCATCGACCTATATTATTGTATGTAAATTCGTGTACAACATGATTATTATGGTGCTAGTAGTAAACACCACAATTCATTACTAAAACCACTTTATCCGTCTTCAATATCCCCAAACCCAGGTGCTCCATAACCAAAAACCGTGACTCTTATCAAATAAACCCAAAGTGTCATAAGAAAATCACAAAATCATCGTAGCGCTTAAAAATGCACAATGCATGATATCTTTTAATGAGCGGAAAGTAATACCATACCATACTACTGTAATCAAATTTCACACGAAGTATCAAGTCATCGAACATTTTACGTAACATTACTAAACATTTATCGCGACATCCAGATTTTATTCTACACACACTCCCGACACAAAATTCACATTTAAGTAACACCAAACCAACTCAATCAACTAACTTAACAACAAAATAAAATTATAAACTAGTGATCAGTTAGAGCACCTCGGGAATCACGAAACGAGAGAGTGTAAAAAGCGCTTCCAGAAGAATCCAGAACAATAAGATCAGACGACGTCGTATCAGACGGCAACACAGAGTACGGATTGATGCCTCTTTTGTTGCCGTCGAGAAGTGTCGTCACGGTGTAGCCTTCTTCATACACAAGCTCACCGCAAACTAATAAAATAATAATAAATATTAGTTAAATTGTGAGCATTTGATGTGTAAAAGATCGTGAGATTAGTTAAAGTGATACCTGAGAATGAAGCTAGGGTTAGGAAATAAAGCATTAGCAGAGGAAGCAGTGTCGCCATTGAGTCTCTTTAGAACGGGAGTGGAGTAGACGTACAAAAATACTCTATAAACAAGTTTTGGGTAGTGGAAGTGGGAATAATGAATTAATGATGCAAAGTTACAAGGTTTGAACGGCGAATTTGTTACCTTAGTAATTCGCACGGATTTGCGATTAAGATAGTTTGACCACTTTGTCAAAAAAAAAAAAAGAAGATAGTTTGACCACTAAATTTATTGTTGGGCAATAAATTGTTCGGGACCAACCTCGTTCAAAAATACTCCTCCCTCCCTCCGTCTGAATTGTTTATTGCTCACACGCATTTTGAGACTCATATAAAGTATAATTTTATAATTTTTTTTAAATAAAAATAAAAATTTTAACATCAAACTTTTATTCAGAGAAAAAAAATTAAAAAATATATTACAGAGCTATACTTTAAATGAGCGTGAAAAAACGTGCCAAAAAGTAACGTAAAAAAATGAGGGGGACAAAAAGAGTATATTACACATTCAATATATATTTTATATTTTATAAATAATTTAATTTTAAAATATTAATATTCATAGACCTGCTGAAAATTAGAATATTGATATTTAATTAATAATGATGTTTAAAATTGTTTTTAAATAATAAAATTTGTACATAATTAATTAATAATGATGTTAATTAATAATATTAAAGATCATAATTGATAATTCTGATATTACTTAAATTTGTTAATTTGTTTAGAATTAATTAATTTGTTTATCAATATTACTTAACATCCGTTAGATAATGAATATTTGAATCTTTTATAATCACAAGCAAATAGCTAATATATATCGATTTGCTAACATTTTTTTTAGGCGATCTTTGTTGGGTCTGATATGCATTAAGTTATCAACTTCAATGTTATAAGTGATATCAGACCGGAAATGCAAAAGTACCGCGCAGGTTTTGTAAATTTGATTATGAACTCAACGATGATGTCGAGCATATAAGAGGGTGTGTTTGTAACATCCCACGTTAATTCGATAAAAGTATTTGGGCCTTTTATAAGCACAAGCAATAGAGATGTATTTGTCCGGAAATGTAAAGATATTGTCTGAATTTCATAAAATGATATTTGTATCATTACACATCAGTTTAAATAAAGAGTATTTGAGATTTTATAAACATACGCACATAATTAATATATACCGATCTGATAGCACTTTTATTAAAAATCATAATAATATTTACATCCAAAATTTATATAATATCACAATATATAATGTGTGTTTTTTGTATACCTAAATTACAAGATCTTCATCTATAAGGATCATATTTTCTTATATAATATAGATCGTAGAAATCGATTATAATTATTAGTTAACAAAATTGATCAAAGTTAATGGAAATTAAGAGAAAATATATCTAAATGACCTCACTCACGCCTATATGCTATCACCCACCCCCTATGTATCATCACCCATCTAAGGCCTATCCTCACCCTTATTTAATTCATCCCGGTCCTGCTAGGGCCTCACCAAAACTTCTCACAGGTCCTGGATAGACTCCACATAGTCTTGAAAGCCAAAACTTTGCTCCATCATGGTTCCATTAAGCCCCGACCCGGCCCTCCTAAGTCCCATTTAGACCCGTCTAGGCCCATCCAATCTCAAAATCCGCGTCATTCTACTTTTTTTTTTTTTGACAAAATGCAAATTCACTCCATTAAATTAAAACAAGTCTAGTCGGGACAGATCCCCAACTGACAATGCAATCAGGTTAATAAACAATAAAACGAGCTAAACAAATAGCCGCATTGTTTCCAGACTGCTTAACACAATGAATCCAATGATTCTTGAAATTGAAAATGAATACAAAGGCTTCTCGAGTAGTCCAGCCTACATCAATCCCGAAAATGGTAGCTTCACAATTGACCTTCACAATAGCTCCATGGCTGTTGCGGTGTTCAGACGACTCAGTTGTAAAAACTAAGCAATGAGGAACAAGAATCCTCGAATAATGAACAACTATAATTTGTGAAAGGTGAGCACATGCGATCACCACCGTTCCAAGCATACCCCAGCTATCTACATGCCGGGAGCCAGCTATAGACATGCCGAAAGTATTAATGATGCGATAAACCAGATCTCCCAAAACTCCATCCCAATCATTCTCATTGATAATGCAGGAAGACATAACAACCACAAATATAACACCCAAAAATTGGGTACTAAATCAACACACGCCAAAAGGCGAGACGGAAAAACACAATCGGACCTTTGATTTCAAAAGATTCGATTTATTCAGAAAACAATCAAGTCCAAGCTCAAATCCGAAACAGATCTGAAAATAAAACTCGATTGGAATTTTCGAGGTTTAAGCAACACTCGATTTTATTGAAAAACAAAAAATAGGTAAATAGTGGAGAAGATGGGAGAGCGAAAATGATTTGGTGGAAGTAGAGGATGAAGGTGAAAAATGGAGAAGTGACGGCTAATTTTGGGAGTCGACCCTCAAAACCCTAATTTGAGAGAGTCATTCTACTTAATCTTATTTAGTTTTCATTTTAGTAGTTTCTATTAAGTAAAACTCTATATATTTATTTATTTTCACGTGATAAACAAATGCTTATGACGGAATATAGAAATCAAAATGCGCCGCTGGCATTATGAATATTATACTTGCATTTCGACCAGTTATTTTTGGTATAGCGAAAGATCCTAAAAATATTTCAAAGATTTAAAAATTTGTTAGAGATTTTTTAATATTTTCCGAATTATAATCAAATTAGAATATAATAAATAATTTGATAAAATATATTTTAAATATTAATCAATAATTTTTAAATAAATCAAATGATTTTAAAACTTATCTATTCCAATAAATTAAAGTTATAAAACTTCCAAGACAATAATGAATTTATTTTTTCTCAGATCTTTTCCATATCCTATTATTTTTGTACAGGTAAAAATAAAACCGGCACAAAACACAAAAGCAGCTAATCAAAAATTCTCAAATTCCAATCCCGGTCCCATTTCCCTCATTTCAGATCCATTTTTATTCGTCTCCTCTCCCGATCTCAATTCTCTGCTCCACATCTACATACAAACTATACATACAATCTATACACACACCTATACATACACGATCCGATCCAGCTCTCGTCGAGCTTCACATTCGCACTCATCACCATGAATCCTTTCTCTTCGGAGACGCGTCTCAGGTATGCGCAATTCGAATTTTAATCACATTTTGTTTTTCTCTCCGTGATTGTTAAAAAATTATGTGTATAATGTTTATTAGACGTATAGAGTTTGTTTTGTGTTAATTTGAATTGCTGAGGTCTTTAAGTCGCGTTAATGTGTGAATTTTAATGAATTGTGATCGTGTTTGATGAATTGCGAAAACTAAGTGGATTACTAGGAGTTCAATTGAATACTAGTTTCGAAAATGTGTAATGTTTGTGTAGTCAGTTTTAGGGATAGAAGATGCTAATTATTCCGCGTTCTCCTTTGGATTTGTAGTAGTTAATTGTTAGGTGAAATTGCATTTAGTGGATGAAAACAAGATTCTAACTATTCTGCAAAAGCCGCGTGTGATGAATTGCGTAAATAAAGTGAATTACTATGAGTAGAACTGAATCTTAGTTTCGAACATGTATAATGTTTGTAACTTTAGTATTAGTGATAGTTGATGCTAATTTATCTGTGTTCTTGATATTTGTCATAGTTAATTGTTAGGTGAAAGTACATATAGAGGACAATAATTACATTTAGTGCTAAGGAGTTCATCCCTGTAAGTCATGCGATGCTGGACTTAGATAATTGTTGGATTTGTGGTAATAATTATTCCGTAAAAGTCGTGTGTGATGAATTGGTTAAATAAAGTGAATTACTAGGAGTAGAATTGAATATTATTTTTGGAAATGTATGATGTTTGAATATTAAGTATTAGTTGTCAGAGATGCTAATTATTCCATGCATTCACTGGACAGCAACAAGATTTAGTACTAATAAGTTTGTAATCTTCAATAGCGTATGCGATGCTGGACTTATCTCGTTGTTAAATTTCTGGTATCTATATTTTCTGAAGACGTCCTTGTATGAATTGATGAATAGGTGAATTAGCAGGACTAAACTAGATAGAATATTATTTTCTAAACTGTACACATTTGTTTTTTAGTCAAGTTATAGGTGATGTTGCGATGTTCGTTTCTCATTTTGTATTTGTAGTTGCTAATTATCTGGTAGGAGTGTTCGATAACATTTATCCAGTGTATGTGCTATGTATGATGTTCTTCTCTCGTTATTAGATTCGTGGTGGTTAATTGTTTCGTAAAGTGCATTTACTGGAGAATAATATGATTTGGAGCTAATAAGTTCGTATTTTCAAGTACATTATGCGATGCTAGTCTTATCTTACTGTTGAATTTGTAAAAGTGCTTTTACAGTACAATAATAAGATTCAGTGCTAAGAAGTTTATGACTTCACTTCACGTATCTTATGCGGTGTTGGTCTTATCTCCTTCCAGAGTCTTTGGTAGTTATTTATTCTATAGAAACGAGTTTACATAAGATTTGCTGCATAAAATTATACATACAATGACCATATGCTGAGCTGTTGTTTGCTGCAAGCTTCTTAAGATTGCTTTTATATGATCTTGTTTTACACAATAGGCATTTTCTGTAGATGAATTAATTCCTATGTGATGTTTAATCAATTACAATGAATCCTTTCTTGCTGGAAACGCATCTCAGGTTAGCACAATCTGAATATTAAATACATTTTCTTTCTCTCTGTAATTGTTGAAACAAATTGTATTTATATATTATTATCATCATTATTATAACAATTTACAAGCAAGTTTGATTAAGATGTTTCAAGTTTTCTTGTATATTTATTTGAATTTCTGAGGTGTTCAACTTGTGGTAATGTATGAATTGTTATGAATTATGATTGCTTGATATATTGCGCTAGTAAAGGGAATTACTTGGAGTTCAATTAAATTTTTAGTTTTGGAAATGTATAATTTTTGTATTCAGTAGTAGTGATTGGTGATGCTAATTATTTCGTGTTTCTCTCATTGTTGAATTATTTGAGCTAAATTCTACGTGAAAGTGCATTTAGGACAACAAGATTTAGTTCTCAGAAGTTTATAATTTACATACCTTATAAAATGCTGGTCTTATTGCTTCGGTAGCCTAACGAATCCTCGTATCTCCACACACCCCAAACCGGATAATCAAATTCCTGGGTATACTTGGATACTCATAAAATCTCACCTAAAAATTTTCTTTTACACAATTTGTAGAACAAAGATAAATAATTCGATGTAAAGATGTATGTTTTAAATGCTTATATAATGTATTTGATTCTCTTTCTCACATAAATTTGTCACTTTTGTTAATGGACTTTATCATTCATAATATCCTATCCCCATACTGCTACCACCCACACTCATGCTCCTTAGGTCTTATGTTTTTTTTGAATTTGTGGTAGCTAATTATTGCATGAAAGTTCATGTTTGATAATTTGCTTGAATAAACTGAATACCAGGATTCAAAGGTAGAATCGAAGTTCAGTTTCCGAAATGTACATGTTTGTGTAGTACCTTTAGTACAAGTGATGGGTGATTTTGCAATGTTGGCATTTCTCGTTGTTATATATCCTAGTCGCTCATTATTTTGTGAGAATGCTTTGAGAGGAGATTAATTATTCAGCATATGTGATATTGGATGATGTTTCCTTATTGTTGAATTTGTGGTAGGTAATTGTTTTGTATAAGTCTGTTTAAAGGACAATGATAAGATTTAGTGCTAACAAGTTTATTTTTTCACGTAACTTACGTGATGCTAGTCTTATCTAATTGTTGAATTTGTAGAAGTGTGTTTACAGTACAAAAGTAAGATTCAGTGCTAAGAAGTTCGTAATTTCAAATACCTTACGCGATGCTGGTATTATCTCCTTGTTGAATCCGTCACAACTAATTATTCTCTAAAAACCGAAGTACAGAGCAATAATAAGATTTGCTAAGTTCTCATACCTTAAATTTGTAACTAAAATAACTGTGCTTAGTTTGCTTCGAGATTTTAAAATTGGCTTCCATATAAGATGACCTTGATTTGATCGTTAGGCATTTTTTGTAGGTGTAATAAGTGAAAACATAAGTAGAATGGAAATATGATTTACTATAAGGACACAAATGATGTGTAGTTTTCTGGCACCTATGTGATGTTTACTTGCTTGTTGTCAATTCAGGGACATGATTCGGGCTATACGTGCTTGCAAAACTGCAGCAGAAGAACGGGCTGTTGTAAGAAAGGAGTGTGCTACTATACGTGCTTCAGTTAGTGATAGCGATAATGATTATAAGCATCGGAATCTTGCAAAACTCATGTTTATTCACATGCTTGGTTATCCTACACATTTTGGTCAAATGGAATGCCTGAAGTTAATTGCAGCTCCCGGTTTCCCCGACAAGCGAATAGGATATCTAGGGCTTATGTTACTGCTTGACGAAAGACAAGAAGTTCTAATGCTGGTCACAAATTCACTAAAGCAGTATCCATTCTTCTATTGTCATTACACAAGTTTATCATTCGTATATTTCTATATGGCTGTATGTGTGCTTAATTCGTTATTCTTATATGGTGATCTTAACTTATATTTAGAGATCTTAATCACGCAAACCAGTATATCGTGGGACTTGCTCTTTGTGCATTAGGGAACATTTCTTCTGCAGAAATGGCTCGGGATCTTGCACCTGAAGTTGAAAGGTTGCTGCTATTTCGTGATCCAAATATACGGAAGAAAGTGAGTCATTATACAGTCTATTTTTTGGCCTGGGGCCAAGATGAATGTGTACATGGCTTCCTCTATTTCCATACTCTCTGTTACTTTTCTATAAGGTTACTAATATTAGCTACATGGTATTGTCATCTTGATTTTTTTTGTGATTCTCTATATGGAACAACTGTTGTGATATTACTACGCATGAAGTGTAGCTCACTCGTTTGCTGATTTATATTTCTGTTATTTGTGTTATGTTAGGTTTAATTTTTTTTTTTTTTTTGTCAGGTTATGTTAGGTTTAATTATCTAAAGATAATCATATAACTTGTCATTCCGGATATAACCAAACAAGTAAAAGAATTCAGGATCATTCTTTTCCTCCTTACTTCCCTTTCTGAATTCCATTATGTTTCCCAGAGAGGAACCAAACGCCCCCTTAGTGTAAATGTTTAAATGTTTTATTCTGTCAATGGGAATTCGTCCCTTTCTTTTAATACTCCTTTCATCTCATTTTAGATATCCCTTTTGCAATTATTTTTTGTCCTTGATTAATTTTCTCTCTTTTTTCAATGTGTATATATCAATAATCTTCCATAATTACCCCTTCTTATTCGCCATTTTTAAGTCAATATAATGAGGTTGAGGACATAATGATATATTCTTATAGTTTAAACAATATTACACGTAATATTTTTGGATAACAAAACATACAGTTCTGTAACTATAGTTAGTGGATGTATATGAGTTTTTCTTCATTTGTTCTGTGGGTGTCATTGCTCACACATCATCTTTAAGAGCCATTCGTGTTTTCACAGTTATGGTGTTGCTACTTACAACTATATATAAGACGACATATTCATCTTATCCTTTATATTGCCGGAAGTCTGATTTTACTTTAGTATTTAACTTTATTTGCAGATGTTATTCTATCTCTCACTTACGTTTCTACAGCGTTTTACATATATCATCATAGCAGTTTCTCACTGTAATTTGTTTTGTTGTAGGCAGCATTGTGCTCTATAAGGATTATAAAGAAAGTTCCTGACCTTGCGGAAAACTTTGTAAACTCTGCTGCTGCCTTGCTTAAAGAGAAGCACCATGGAGTATTGTTAACTGGAGTCCAACTTTGTACTGATCTGTGTAAAGTTAGTGCGGAGGCCCTTGAATATATTAGAAAGGTATCATGGCCTACCTAGTATCTAAAGTACATACACTAATCTTCAAATTAGATATTTCAGTTGTTATAAGTGATACAATGAACCTATGAATAGCCTTGCCTGAAACTTCACCCCAGACGTCAAGGATATGAGATGGCTCATCAGTGGAGTGACTCTATGATTATACACATTTTTACTTAAGTAATCCGAATGCTTGTTATTTTACATTAGTTCTAGGTAAAGACTGTGCTAAATAATGTTGCAGAACCAGCCCCTCCAGTGTTTGTATGCTACGCCAATCTGCAATTAATTGTCATTGATGTAGGTGTGTTCTGGTATTTTTCCTTGAGCATTGGTGTCTGTGTGTGTATGACACTTTTTGTAGGCAAGAAATATTGGTTTAAAACAGGTTCCTTGTTTTAGACATGGAAGTGGATTTATATAGCTTTTATACTTGTGTTAGTTCTTATTCGTGGTTTTTTAAAGAGGACATGTGATTATGGCACATAGTAAAAATATGCACCTGGACCAATCTCCTAGAGCTTGTTTGATATTGTAATTTTTGTTAAATATTATCCATAATTTTTCCACATAGCCACTATTTAATGCTGTTTTAAGATTTGATCCGCTGGTTTGAGCAATATAGTGCTGATAAGCATATTCCTATTTCTTTGATTTTCTAATGCCTTGTGCCTATCCAGAGATGTACTGAAGGCCTGGTCAAGGTCCTAAAGGATGTTGTGAACAGTCCATATGTGCCCGAGTATGATGTGTCTGGGATTGCAGATCCTTTTCTTCATATAAGATTACTTAGGCTTTTACGTGTCTTAGGACATGGAGATGCTGATGCCAGTGATTGCATGAACGACATTCTTGCTCAGGTGTGTTTCCTTATAATACATGATTATGACATTTTGTAGTTCTGAGGTTGTTGGAATATGATAAGTAGCCAAAGTGCGACTGCACATGAATGAAAAATGCTTTTTTGTTTTTATAAATGACGTGCCACCTTTATATATAAATGTTGCCTGTGATTATGTATAATTAGTAGAGAACAAACTTTTTGATAATACTATTATAAGCAATGTACCTGAAATTAGTGAATGGAAGTCCATTATGTTTTAAAATATTTAGATTGATAGCTATCATTATATTGCATCCTTATAACCATTTATATAAATATTATTTTCAAGGTCTAACTTAGAAATGACAAATTCTACCATATGATAATATTGTACATTTTTTATGCTTTAATCTTACAGGTTGCGTCAAAGACCGAGTCAAACAAAAACGCAGGAAATGCAATTCTTTATGAGTGCGTTGAAACTATTATGAGCATTGAAGATAATAGTGGCTTACGTGTGCTTGCTATTAATATTTTGGGAAGATTTTTATCAAATCGGGACAATAATATCAGGTCATTTTCTTTCTTTGTCTTGTTCAACATTTGCCTTTATATTTCCGTGCTGACTTTATATAGTCTTTGACTATCGTTATAGATTTGTTCAAAAGCTACAAGATTGCATTGTGGTTGTCATTGTGAGCTGCTTGTCATGTTTAGCTATACTTTTCTTCTATTGGTATTGTTGAGCTGTTGCCACTTTCCTCACTAATGCTGCACTACCCTGTAGTTATAGTGTACTTTATAGATGAATATGTTAGCTACATAATAGAGATTTATTTTTGAATTTATTAACTTAAGTATAAGTGGTAGGAATAGTTTTCAGAAATAATAAATAAATGCAGCGAGGCTATCTATATACACTCTATTGCACATTGAAGAATTGAATTTTATTAACCTATATAGAATTCAAATAGGCTTACACTCATTATCAATTAGTTAAGTTTACTATTATGGGGGTTATACTATGAATTTGTGCAGTGGTCAAAATAACTTGTGTGTTCCCTTTACCTATGTCACCTGATAATTATTTCCAAAGCTTGTTATTATATATCTTAGGGGTCACTTGGAATATTAATCCACACATTCATTAATGCTCCCTCCTTTCACCTGTATTGTCTATTGACATACTGTCATGTTATAGCAATCACATCATATCAATTAATATTTACTACAAATTTGCCTTATTTTCATAACCAAAATAAATTAATTTGGCCAAAGATACCTTTAAACAAAATAATACTTATTTCATGACAATTTACCATGATAAGTGAATGTGGACACTGTAAGATTGTATAATATGTGAAGTTATATGCAGTAGCATGCATGACAATTGTAATGTGTAGCAGACCTCATGAATAGATATCCAAGACCAAGAGAATCAATCACTTATGCTTGTGCTCTTTAAAGAGTCATAGTTTTCACATAGTTGAATTTGCAAATACTTGGTCAAGGTGATTATTATGTAGGTAGCAATTGGCTTATCAATTTTGTTTTACTGAGCTAAACCTCTCAATTTATGCCAGATATGTTGCACTGAACATGCTGATGAGAGCTATTACAGTTGATTCTCAGGCAGTGCAAAGGCATCGAGCAACCATTTTGGAATGTGTGAAGGTAGAGAACTTGCTCTGGTTTTAGTGTTACAAAGTATAAAAGTGGAAGAAGTAGTTATTGTTTCTGGATCTTCTTTGAAGTTTGAAGTTTATGGGATTTGCTGGATCTTGAATGCAAGTTAAAATTTATATGCCGAGTAAAACCTTTAGTGAATTTTCTTGGATTAGCCCTTGGCATATGATGAAATCCAATGTGGCAGCCAGCATATATCAAAAAGAGGAAAAAGTCTAGAAGCATTTATCAAATAAAAAATTCTAGAAACTGGCATTACCAACTTAAACTACTTAATTTTCAATTCCTAGTTAGTTAAGTAATGTATCCCAGGCCATCTCTTGTACCCAAAAGTTACAAATTACTAAATAAAAATCATTTAAGTTTTTTTTTTCTGCTCTTTTGTGCAAACAATCATGCATATTGGTCACTAAAGATGCTATTATTTAATTTAATTTTCAGTTATGGCTTAGATAATCAGATTGTATAGCTAACTTGTATGGTTGACCGAGACATAGCTCCGTCTGAACGGGTTACGACTTACAATATATTGGTCTTCTTTCTACGTGTCTCGTTGTACATTTCTTGAAGATACTTACACCTCATTCATATTACTTATAGGAAGTTTAGTTACTTTTTAAGACCTCGATATTAAATTGTTTCCAGTTCCAATTCAGTCATGGAACAATGCAGAGTCTGCTTACATTTGTGTCATACCTGGTGAAGCTTCTGACATTTTGCTTATTCCTTTCCAGGAATCAGATGCTTCAATTCGTAAAAGGGCCCTCGAACTTGTCTATCTTTTGGTGAATGAGAACAATGTAAAGCTTTTGACAAAGGATCTTATTGATTATCTGGAAATAAGTGACCAAGAGTTCAAGGGAGATCTTACTGCTAGAATTTGCTCTATTGTAGAAAAGTGAGATGAATGTTCCGTTATGATATTTCTTTTAAAGCCTATCATTCCTGCTTTATCTGTGGTGTTGTGGCCGTAAATTGGCAGCTTGTTTCATACAGAAACCTTAGGTTTCTTGGCTACATAAATCTTGTCGATGATGGAGTTGATGTTTATTCGTTATATTGTTTATCTTGTAAGTTGTGGCAATACATTATGTACTCTCTCTTTTTCTGTGTAGGTTTTCACCAGAAAAAATTTGGTACATTGATCAAATGCTCCAAGTTCTGTCTGAGGTATGCAACTTGAGGACGTACTCCCTACTTTACTTTTTTGCTTGATCTTACTGCTGAACTTTACTCAGTCACATAGTAAAGTTTCATATTCTATCAAACAAAGGTTTGAGATACCAGTTCATACTTCATAGCCTTATGACCGTTATTGTTCTTAGTAATCGTCCATCTCTGCTCATTGCAGACACATGGGGGACTGTGATCCAATATATTTATAGAGTAGATGGAAAGTAACTTTCCTCTAGAATATGTTCTGTTAGTAGTAAAATAAATATAGTTTTTTTTTATAACTAATTCTAGGCTTCTAGTACTTTTTACATTATTTTTCTGTTATCCTAATAGTTGGCTAAGAGTACATTCTTTTGCAAATCAAAAATGCTGCTGCTCAATCTGTATTGTTTTCTTTTGGTAAAAAATAAAATAAGATGAAAGTGGGATTTTAAGAGAGAATACATGCCCTGAAATTTATAGTCTCTCAAATGGTATGCCCAAGCAATATGTATCAGTTTCTTGAATGTGTTAAATTACTTAAGAAATGAAAGGGGGGATTTTAAGAGAGGATACCTGCCCTGAAATTTGTAGTCTATCAAACAGTGTGCCCAAGGTTTCATGAATGCGTTAAATTACTTTGATACAGGGCATTCAGTTTGACTTATCATTTACTCCCTCTGTCCCATTTAATTGTATACGTTTCTTTTCAACTGCTCGACACGCATTTCAATGCTCTTATAAAACATAGTTCCGTAACTTATTTTTGAGATTTTCTTTTTCTGAATAAAAATATAACATCCAAACTTTAATTCAGAAAAAGAAAATTTTAAAAATAAATTACACAACTACACTTTACAGGAGCATTAAAGTCCGTGCCGCGTCCCCGTCCCCCAATGTATACTACTCAGGGGGACGGAGGGAGTATCAAGTTCAAGCAGTCTTTTGTAGACATGTTTTTTCCCACTTTAGATGAGACGTATGTGATTGTATAGGGTTAGTTGATCATAATTATCATAATCATGTATGATGGTGTTAAATGTCGCTACGTTCTTGCAAATAAATGGACGCTCATTTTCCTATGCATGCATGCATGCCCATCTATGCCAACATTTATAATTGTTTGTTGCCTGTTTCATGTGTATACATGTCATTTTGATCAAATGCTGTTTAGGTTTTGCAGTTCTAGATTGTAGTGCTTCAGGATTTTGTTATAATTTTTAGTTAGTTCTTTGTAAAAATCACATATATGTGTGGCTTTTTATATTAGTTATTTTTAACCAGCTTTAATGCATCTTCAAGTGTATTTCTTTTATGAAATTGTTTTATGCTCAAATATTGCCCAAAAGGTAGCTAATTTGGTTTGTATTTGAGCGTGTGTATATATTAATCATTTCTTTGATATGCTTAGTAGGCTGGAAATTATGTGAAAGATGAAGTCTGGCATGCACTTATCGTTGTAATCAGCAATGCTTCTGATCTTCATGGATACACCGTAAGATTACTATACAGAGCAGTCCAAAAGTCAGTTGACCAGGTATATAATATGTCGGAGTTGGTTCAATTGGAACTTGACATGCCAGAATAATTAATTTTTTATTTATGTACGTACTAAAAGGGCAATTCTTTATGTCAATCAGGGAGTTCTTGTGCGAGTGGCTGTGTGGTGTATAGGAGAATATGGTGATATGTTGGTGAACAGTGTTGGAACACTAGCCATAGAGGAACCAATAACTGTGAGCTCTTGTTCCTCTACTTGAATCAATGCAATATATATTGTGACATTAGAACGAAGATTTACAAGTTAAATGGACATATACTCATATAGTAAAAGGTTCCATTGACTAGTAAAATAGATAAATGCCACGCAATATGTTCTTCCTTGTTTCTGGGAGCATATAAATTTTCCAATTGTACAGTTGCAATTGCTTGCTCTGTCATCGTGTCTTTCTTGTAATTTTAGTCGCAAGTTGTTTGACCTAGCTTGCAGAGGTGTTTCTTTTCTTCAAAAAAATTTCATGAAAGTTTTCCAAATTAAGTCTTACCATGTGCTATTGTATATATGTATCTATAAGATGTGTATATATATCTATCTATGGGTTGCGCTTAAGAGAGAACCGATCCTTAAAATAGAACCGTAGAACCATTAAGGTTCTGCTGCAGAACTCCAAATTTTAAATAGACTTTCAGGATCTAAATCTAAATACATGTTTTTTGCATCGTTGTGTATGTTGAGAAATAATTTCAAAATATAATACATAAACACGACATATTTTGCATGTGAAGTTCTGCTACGGAACACTATTTAATACCGAAATAAAACTAATGGTTCTAAGGCTTCTTAGGATAAGGGTTCTAAGTGGAACATATATATATATATATATATATATATATATATATATATATATATATATAGGGATAGGATCAAATAAAAACTTTTTTAAGTTACAAACTTACAAACTTTTTTTTATTCCCCTATCGTGTTAATCCTTAGTTATATAAAGTATCCATGTTGAAAATTTTTCAAAAAACATCACAATTTTTAAAAATAACACATAAATAAATCGCGTTTTCAACACATTTATAACTGGGGTTCAACATCGGGTGTTGAACACTAATTATCATTGTGTTGAATATATCTAAAAATATGTTTAAACTATACCTCTAGGGTTTGGGTAGGGTCTAGAAACATAAATATTAGTTATATAACATGTTTACCTTAGTTCTTACATTTAAAAATTGGTTTATGTATTTCTCCACCACTATTTTAGTCAATGTTCAACAAAAAATGTTGAAAAAATGTTGAACTCAAGTTATATATGCGTTGAACAAAAAAAGTTTGTAAGTTTGTAAGTTTGTACCAGAACCCTCCCCGATATATATATATATATATATATATATATATATATATATATATATATATATATATATATATATACACACATACTTATTTCAACATTCAGATATAACAGCCGGGTAGTTAATTATTATTATTATTTTTTTAATATTGTGACACTTTTTCTATTGTTATTGGCCATTATCATGATTAAGATACTTACAATCCTGTTTTCTTTAACAGGTAACCGAGTCTGACACCATAGATGTGATAGAGACCGCCATTAAGCACCATACCTCAGATCTAACTACTCAAGCAATGTGTTTAATTGCTTTGTTGAAGCTATCCTGTCGTTTCCCATCTTGCTCAGAGTATGTTGGCATCTCTTTGCTTATGTATAAAAGATTTGTGTTATATTTAGTATTGTTTATCATTTTACTTTCATCATTTCTGCCTTTTACAAACCACTTGCTTGTGCGTACTTTCTTTCAACTCCCCTGGTTACTGGCCCCCTAAAGTTCTATTAGGTTCCAACTTCAAATATATTAAGTGTTATACATCAGGACACACAAAATTGTAAATTTTTAAAAAATTGATCAGCAATCTAAAAACAACTTCTTGTGCAACCGGAATGAATGAAGTTTTAGAAAATGTTATACCACCCAAAATTTCTAACCAACCTTTGGAAAATCTTTTGTGAGACCGATATGGGAATTTTACAGGCAAGCATTTCTAAGCTTTTTTCTGTACAACTTAGCATCACCTGACCACTCAAGACTAGTACAGTTGGAGTCCTATTATTTGTACTATTTATAAGGAACTCGCTAGGACTCCGTTGGACTTGCTCTAAGAATGATAGATGGTGTGCTTGACTGCTTGTAGCTGAAGGCAAGGGAAGGATATAGGGAGAGTAGAATATGATCGGAAGATATGTAGGGGGCAGTGATAGTTGTGGTTGAGTCATGAGTGTAGGGCCTAGTGGAAAATATATGTTCTTCTCCGTTTGGTGTGATCCGTATTGTACTTTCAGTGCTTCATATGTTCCACTTGTTTTCCTACTGAGTGGTGCACAACATTCCCTACTGTATTACTATCAAATCAGAGAACAAGTCAGTCTGGAGTTTCCTTTTCTTTGTGACCAATATGACCTGGTAATTAATATGTCAATGATAACTGAACATTGATTACTCTCTCAGGAGGATACAAGACATCATCGTCCAAAACAAAGGAAGCCTTGTGCTTGAACTTCAGCAACGATCTATTGAGTTCAACTCTATTATTCAAAAGCATCAAAATATAAGGTATACTTCGTAATACATAGATCCTGGTTAATCTTTGTATAGTTTAAAGAAAAAATTGCTTGTTCTTAACTAGTAAGTCGTAATGCTGTCTTGGGCAGTGTATGCTGATATATTACATAGCTTCTGTTTTAATTATTTTATTAACTATAATAACGCCTTACTATGCTACTGACTATCTTCAGGTCTGCTCTGTGTGAAAGGATGCCAGTACTTGATGAGTCAACTTACAGTGTAAGGAGGGCTGGTTCATTACCAGCTGCTGCTTCATCTTTACAAGCTTCAGCAGTAACTCTTTCAAATGGTGTTACCAAACCCAATGCCGCTCCTCTTGTTGATTTACTAGATCTTAGTTCGGATGATGCTCCAGTACCAAATCCTTCACATGGCAATGATTTTCTTCATGATCTTCTTGGTGTTGATTTATCTTCTGGTCTATCACAGGCAGGTAAGCTTCAGATTGAGATGCATGACTGTTTTCTGTTGTAATGTTTCCTGAACTAGGACCTAGGAGATGTCTAAGGAAACAGAGCACCTAAATTCAGTTTTTCACTTTAGTTCTTAAGTTGAACTTTTTACAAGCACAATATTATTTTGATGCACAATAATCATTATATTATATGTATCTAAGATATTGATTATAGTTCTGGAGGATTTGGTATATATTCTCTGCTGTTCTCTTAGCCATCCACCAAATTTTAGGTACAAACCAGCCTCAGAAAAGTGGCACTGATGCCTTATTGGATCTATTGTCAATTGGAACAACTCCAGCTCCAAGTAACTTTTCTGCACTAGATGGTTTATCTTTGGGTCAAGGTGCCGATACAACAGTAAGTGCATTAGCGGGATTAGCATCAACTTCAACAGCAATACCTGCTACACAACCCTCACCTTTAGTTGGAAGTTCTCCTGTGCTGGATTTGTTAAATGGATTTGGGCCTTCTGAGCATATCCAGGGTATGATTGCAACTACTAATGCTTGAACAATGCTTAGCCTGTGATTTGCTGGCAAAATATTAACAACTTTATTTGTAACACAGAAGAGAGTGTGCCTGCTTATCCATCAATAGTTGCATTTGAGAGCAACAACTTGAAGATGACGTTCAACTTTTCAAAGCAACCTGGAAATTTACAGTCGACACATATAGAGGCTACGTTTATTAACAAGTCATCCAATGTCTATTCAGAATTTATGTTTCAAGCAGCAGTTCCAAAGGTAATATAAGACACATGAATGCTTTCCGTGCTCTATTTATCCATGCTGTCACTCTCTTTGACCTGCGATGTTTAATTGTTAGAACGTTATCTCTCACTCTTTTGTATTTGTGCGTATTGTAACATTTGTGTTTTAATTCACAGTTCCTTCAGTTGCATTTGGACCCTGCTAGCAGCAATACCCTTCCAGCAAGTGGAGAAGGGTCAATCACACAAAAACTACGTGTTACCAATAGCCAACACGGCAAGGTATGGTTTGTGAGCAAGCAGCATTGCATTTTGATTACCAATTTTATTTTAAAACTATCATTAGTACAGTATATAACATGAGAATATACGTGCTCTAAAAACTTTGTGAAGATAAAACAGAAAGGATGGGCATTAGTGTTCACACAAGTCAAAGAGAGAATCCCATTTAACTATTTTCTGATTTTCAGAAATCCCTTGTGATGCGCATTCGGATCGCTTACAAATTGAACAATGAAGATGTTTTGGAGCAAGGACAAATAAGCAATTTTCCTCATGGTTTATAAGCATATATGGTTCACAACATGACAAATATGAGCATTAATTATCATCCCCCCACAGATAAGTCTCTTTTTGAGCCTCCAGAGGTTTTTTAGTCCTGTTCTGTTGATTTTTGTAATTTTCATAGTGTCATGGTTTGGGGGCAATTGCTGTAATAATAGGATTTTTAGTCGGTTGATCTTGGGACCCATATAAAGCTTCACATCTTGTTTTCCCTTTTATCACTCCCCTGCAATTTTTATTTTTATTCTTACATTGTGATGGGATATCTCCTACACAAGTGATTATATGGTAAACAGAAATTTTGAGGCCTAGTGAGCAGCATGTCATAAGAACTAGAAGTACTTTTGGTTGTATTACAGTTCTGTATAAAAGATTGTGTAAATTATTATTTATTTGTGAAATTGTATCATATATTACAGTTTTTGAAAGTCATATTACAAGGTTTGTGTGTTTAATGCAGTAGGAGCTTGTTGAATGACTTAAACTCTGGACTTGATTCATTTATTAGCTATTCATTTTCTCTACTTCGTATCCTAAATTCCTAATTTGCATTCTGATTATCAGTTAGCTCCAGAACAAGAGTTTACTCCGAGTTTCCATTTACAAAATGTATTGAGAATTTATGACAGCTATTTAACAGTAGATAGACACTCGTTGAAAGTACGGCTGTCTGCTGCCTGTTCAAAATAGTCTATTGTTTGAGAAAGGGGTTGCAGTACAAGACGTTGATAAGATAAATGTTCGGTATCATACAACAAGATAATCAGGTGTTCTATCCTACAGGATACGTGGTCCCGATCCACAACTTGTCTTATATGGGGATTGTTCGCATAAACGGAAGAAGAAACCGATATGAAAATGTTTTATCGTCTGCAAAATCAGACATTGGATTCTTCACATGTTTTATTCCAATAATTCTGCTCCTGATACCCCGGTATAGAAGTCCCTACTAATCCATGGTAGGTAAGTGTCGTAATCCTCCCATGTTTATTATGCATTGTAATCAGGACTTGTTGAGAACCATTCTGTGATGGAGAGTTGAATTTATGAGAAACTTGAGTTCTGATATAATGTTAAATGATCAATTCTTCCAAAATCTGATATCATGTTAAGTGACCAATTTTCCCAAAATCTCAAGGTGCGGGGAGGGTGTGGAGAGGAAGGGTTATCAGGATCATATTGTATTCTAACAGAATAATCATATTATATTCGACTAGCGATGTAGTTTCTTATTCTTCTTACCTTTAACTATATGTTTTTGAATTGTCACTTGAATTTAAATACTTCTATAGGTTAAATCTCCCTCTACCAATGGCTTACTTCATTCCTCGGCAGACATGGAATAATATGGCATTTCGCTATCCACCTGCTGCAGGACGAGTAAATTAGGGTTGTTTTTGTCGTAGGTATCGACACATCGACATTAGCAGTTGGTACTTGTACGTGTAGAATCGACGAATACATCATCTTCATCATGGAAATGTATGTAAAATGATTGCACGTATGTGTTTTTTCTCCTAAAGTGTGACGATGCAGAGGGGATGAAAGGAACACTTTCTAACCCCACAATGCACCGACTATGACTATACTCTGTCAACCAAATGTTTAAAATTATTGCTAACAAGCTAGAGTATACAACTTTCAACTTATTCATCATAACAAGGCTTCCTTCCACTACTTTTCATGGATCCCACTCCAATCATCAGCTAGCTATAGTACCCAGTTTCTTCAGGCAAAAAAAGAGAGAAAGAAACTTCCTGTGCATTGTAGACTTTCTTTTTTGTCACTTTTTTTTTTCCTTTAGTGGGAGGCAAAGGTTCAGGATTCGAATTGTTAAGTGACCAATTCTCCCAAAATTTCAAGACTCGAATGCTCATTTATAATGATATACGGCGCCCATCTTGTTCTTGATAAATTACGAGGGGTCATAGAGAGTCTAATGTGAGACTGAGCTCTGATACTATGTTAAGTAACCAATCACGTGTTAAGGAATGGGCAGTGCTCTAATCGTCCTCAACCTTCTCCCTCTAGTGGGAGGCAGGGGTCGAGGATTCGAATTCTGTGTTGGAGAATGTGTGTGTGAGGTGAGGTAACTAGCCGTAAGAAGGGACCCTTCAACAATATCATTCTCCCATCGTCATTAATTCAACAACTCTGTATGTGTAGTAGATGCAGCAAGTGACTTGAGCATGTGATTCTACTTTATTGCCTAGACATGAGCTTTCCGTGATGCTGGTAGCATTGTGAAAACCTTTTCTCCGCAAATTAGCAAGTTACATTGAATTCTACTAAAGAAATTTTGTGTACTAGCTCGGTCCACACCCCGGGTTTACTTGAGAAACGACGTAAGTTTTGATACCTCGAGGCTCAAGAAGACACAAGTAGCTAATACATCCCTTTTATTTTATACGAGTTTTGAAATCTAAAAAGCATTGTAGAAACTAACTACTGGTGAGATCAAGATTCTTTAATTTGAATGAAAGGTAAAGTGCATGTTTCCATCTTTCTCTAGTGTGTGAAAAAGAAGCAATCACCAGTGGTTTTCATCTTAAAAGAATTTAAAGAGCAAGAAAAAAGTAGAATAGCAAAGAAGCTTTGGTTAGATCAATGAAGAAAGTTAAAAAAAATGACAAAACAACACATCTATCTTCATGTTACCGGAGATCTAATGCTCCATGGCAGACTTGCATTACTAGAAGAATTAACCATATGAGCATCGGCAGAATATGAGAACTTATCTTTCCTAGGCCAAAGCCAGATCTTCGAAACTGAAAAGCTCTCTCCTTTGCTTCTGTTAATTTTCTTACCTTCAAATTCCCCATCAATAGAAGAACTCCTATTCAGCCCAATCTTCCCTTTGACAGGCTTATCTCTGCTACTGGCACTCGGGCAAAAAGCCACTTGCAGCTCTGAGGTTCCGACAACATATTGAAATGATCCCATTGAGTAACACCTTCTTGCATCCAAATTGCTATTACTTGGTTCTCCCGTTTCATTTGTATGCTGATTTTTCCCTTCTACATTCGTGCTTCTGAATTTGCCTAGTCTCACCGGAAACATCCTCTTTTCATTAGTACCATTCTCGTGATCAGCTGGCTTTTGACCACAAGAAACACCAACGCGGATACTGCCTGAAAACCCATCTTCATCTATCCTCGAATCATTAAAATCAAAAACAGGGTTTTCAACAGAGAACCCGGGGGAGAAAAGGCTCCCTCTACAAAGAGGACAAGTTGAATTCGACAGTAACCAAGTCTCAATACAATCAATATGAAAAGCATGGCTACACAAGGGAAGCAATCTCAGTTTATCATGCTCCGAGAATTCACATAGACAAACAGCACAATCAAATGGCTCTTTCAAACCCTTTATTTCCTTGTAAAAAAACACAGGAAGAGCATCAATGAAAGCCTGATCCAGGCCTGAATCATGCAGATTAAAGAGCTGCTGTAATTGCCTCCGAAAAGATTCAGAATTCGACATTTCAGGGTATCTGCTGGACTGAAAATCTTGAAAGGGAGATCTTCTTCTCATGATAAATCTAACAAACAAGTGTATGACACCACAAATGAAAAATATAACAGCTAGAATCACTATAACAACAAGAACTGCTGGACTAATTTTACTACCAGAGGATGAGTTGGGCTCTTTCTGGTAAGTAGGAGATTGCACTATGGATTGGCCCACAAGAACATATCTCTGCTTAATTCTATGTTGGATCAAACACATTTTAGCTACTAGAATGAATCAAAACCAAACAATGTCATTCATATATAGCCTCAACTACAGTAAAAGTAAAACCTCTATGAAGTAATATTATCGGGACCAGAAAAAAAATATTACTTTACAGATTATACTGTGCCGAAAAATTCAAGATTTAAGCCAAACCGACCCAACTCATATATCAGAGGAAATAATATTTCTAGTAACAAATACTTAATAAGTAAAAAATAAAAATTTTACCACTAAATCAAGAATTTTATCTGATTAACCGATTAATCAGTATAAGGTGTTTTCACCGACTAATCCCGATTCTCACATAAAAACTCTTACTAAAGATGACAAGTTACTAAGACTTAACTTCAAACTTTGAAGGGAACTGAGGTTTGATGAACACACTTGAGGAGGTTATGTGAGTTTAGCAGCCTACACAAATGAATGTGAAGCATCTTCAAGCCTTGAAATCTTGGTTTTAAGAGGATTTGTGTGCATGTGTATGTGTATATTTAAATTTGGGTTTTGAAAAAGTAATGAAAGAAAGTGGTTTGGTTTGAGTAAGTTTATATATGAGTTGTATATGCATGTGAAAATGACTTGGGACTGCAACTACGTTCCAAAAAGGAGAGCTGTGCTGGTAGAAATACTCAAATAGCACCCAAAGAAAACAAACATAATGATAAAACATAATAATAATCAACTTGGTAATGACAGGTTTTATAAATGATAAAGAAGTTCAAGATTAGGTTCTAAGATTGACAACTGCCATAGGACAAGCCAAAAACCAGGCTGCAGGTTCTCCGTGGCACCCTGATTCTGGTTCGACTCTCGCTCATAAATTAGAAAAATGATAATAAAAGATACGTATAAATTTAATTATCAGTGAAATATTCCATCACGTTGGTGATATTAATTAATTAGGTTTAAAAACAATGTACTGAGACTTGAAATTAATATTGCATTACAACTTTGAATTTTTTAAGTGTAGAATGATAAATATTCAGAGATTTATACGGACTACAAAAATTGTCTAATGGAGGCGTGTGAACCACCACATAATCACTGTCCGCGCATCTCCAACAAAATAATTTACTCAAATCTTGCTCAATTTTAGCTTATATACTGGCATTGTCAAAACTTGCAAGTTATAAACTTTATTCAGTTGGGTAATTTCTAGGGGATTATTTAGTGCAAGTGTGGTCATGACATTATGTCAGGTTTATATAACATAGCGATTTTGATACAGGAAGCCACGTGATTAATAAATTTTTGTTATCTGACTGAAAAATACAGAGGAACAAGAAAATACTCATTCAATTTAATATCCAGCGGAAAAAAAGTGCCGAATATCATAATTTTTTTTAATAATCTTATCCGCTAAATACATAATCTAACCGTCCAAAATCTATATATTATATAAACCAATAAACCTTCCTTGACCTATATCAGTGACCAATTTCAATAGGCAGTGAAGGGACCCTGATAATTTCTGTATACACAAGCAAATTTCCAGTTCAGTATATGTCCCAGATATGTAAGTTTTATATATCGGGCCTTGTAAATGAGCGGGCTTGAATATTTAGCATATATATATATCATCTTTTATATTGGGCTGCCAACAAGCCCATATTTGTCGATGAACCCAAAATGCCAATTTCATTCCTATGAATCAAAAGGCCATGAAAAATAAGATACTGCGCATAAACATGTGACATCGTTACTCAGCTCGGCCAGACATAATGGTATAAAATTGCCAAGTTCAATATCATAGGCTCTTAAATATCATAGATCATCTACGGCTTAAAATAAATATATTACTGAATTTTAACTTTGAATCATGCTTTGTCAAACAAATTCTTGATTGATTTTCGAAACTCAGTCGAGACTGCAGTATAGATTGACTGCAGTATAGATTGACCTCAGCTCGGTCACTCGGTGTAATCGTTATAAACAGCTGTTACTATATGTGGCTTGTACAAGAATTCCGAATTCTGACTTTTCTTATAAATTAAAGTATATTAACCAGTCATATACATTACAATACAACTGAAAACAACAAGGTTCAACTCAAATGCAACCTCAAAAAAAAAAAATCCAAAAAAACACACAATCAAATTTAAAAAAAAACACTAAAATTATTAATTAGGTAACCTACATTTGATCACAAATGTGAGTGGCTGCAGCATTGGAAAGAGCTTGTAAAACTCTGAGCTGCAGCTTCAGCTGCAATATATAATCGGCTGTCATCTCGAATAAGTGATCATTCGACGATGACCCTTTTCCTCCGGGAATGAGCTTCTGCAATTTCTCCACCTTCTTGCGAACTGAGCCACTCGGCTTGCATGATAACGACGAGGAATGCTTCATTTTCCTTCTTGCAGCAATATTATGTTTTGTTGGCTTAGTTGTACTAATTTTCTCTGATATGCTCATTTTTTTTGCTACTATTTGTTAAGCTGGTTTTGTGTGTGATTTTGTGTTGAATGAATGATGAGGATTTGGAGAAAGAGAGTTGGGAGGATTTGTACACAATGCAGTGAGCAACGCGGAGGGAGATGAAATGAAGAAGAGTCTTGTGGGGAAGTATATATAGATACGATTAGGGCAATGTGTCTTAAACAGGAACTAATCTGATTATTATTTATGTGAGGATCTTTGAGAGATTTTTTTGAAAAATCAGATATTTCTAATCAAATCGGTGTATAATTTATAAACTAATAATATTTTTTCAAAACTTAATCAATAATATTTTAAATATTCGAAATTTTTAGAAAACTAGGTTTAATGTATGTACCAAACATATCTACTTAGATATATAAATCTCAGATACCGTATATGTTTGTTACTGATTTTTTTTTTTTTTTTGATTTTAAGGAAATATCACATAAAAATGGTATATATTTTGTACTAATAGTTATTTAAAATAAGATCACTCTATTACCATTAAAGTTAATTTAAAGATAAAAATTTGGAGAATATTAAAAAGTATATATTTTTTATATCCACTGTTGTTAGCAATAATTTGTGATGTGTGAAAGTGAACTCGTAATCTCGATAAAATAAAAAAATATTTTCATATAAACTATTTAGCCATGCCAGAAAAATGTGAACAAGGATCGAAAACATTAAAAATTTGATATGCGAACGATCGCATTTAATTTTCACTTATTTTTCATCAAAGAAAATTCTGTGACCACCATATTATAGTCATTAAAACTATGTAATACGTATACCACAAACATATAACACGTGTACATAACTATACAGCGATACACTAGACGTGGATAGATCATGTGAGCCGAGCCGTGTGGGCTTGAAGAGTTAAAAGTTATGTGGGGGAGTGAAGAATTGATGGTTCTGTCTTGTAGCGAGAAGAAGGCCCAATTGGCCCAATCCAGTTAAAGCCTAGCTACCAACGACCACTGAACGTGCTTGACAGCTCTTCGCCGCGCTCGCCACCCACCAATTAATTGAAACTGCCTGCGTCTTCTGTTATCAAGCTAAAATTTTTTAATCCAAGCAAACACTCTATCTGTTTTGAAATATAAGTCATTTGACTTTTTTAACTCATTTCTAAATTTTTGACCGTATGCTAAAAATTATTATTTTTGAATTTTTTTTGAATAAAAATATATAATTGATATTATTATTAAAAAAAGAAAAATTTCAAAAATAATGATTTTAAGTATGCGGTCAAAAGACTTAAAAATACGTGCAAAAAAGTCAAATGACCTATACTTCAAGCCGGAGGGAGTAACATTTTCTTATTTCAAAATAATAGTTGACACATAATAACTTATTTTCTTATTTTTATAAATTAAAATAACTTATTTTGTTAACAATATAATTATGACATATTTTAATCTACGATATTTATTTTAATATGTATATAGGAGTTCATTACATTTATAAACATGAATAAGTGACAAATTGATAATTAATTTTTGGTAATTTTAGAAATTCATTTAGGTACCATATGCATATAAGATATACTGGGCAAAGAATCTATAAAATGTGGAAATAAACAAATTAGTAAATTACCCGGACAACCGAGGTATGGGTCAACCTGATATTTCTGACCCACCAAAGATAACGAAAAAGGTCAACACTCAAAAAACCAACGCAATTTTTTCAAATCTCATCCTCGAATAAAAAACAATTCTTTATACGATATAATTAATAATGTAGCTAAAGAACCTGAAGACAAAGAAGCCAGCTCTAAGCCTCTAACTAAGAGACTAAAATGCACATACCCATACTGTATAGATATTACTCTATCATGAAAAGTTGTAGGGTTTCACATTAATAGTCAACTTGAAGGGTTTGCAAACAAAAAAGAATATCAATTTTTAAGAACAGAAGATTTTTTAAGGTCCCCTGATCCCTGCCTCACAAACTTCCAGTGTTCACGAGAGCATTACTAGAATAATAATAGCCCCCCATGCCATGTGAAGCTGTGTTCCGGACTTTGACGTATCTTATATGTGTGGTTATATATGAGTGTCGTCCGTGTGCATGCATAGTATCGAAGAGATGAACAAAAGTTGGTCGGCATGTAATATATCGAGGGATAAATTTAGATAATAACTTATAAATATAATATATCCGGCTCAAAAATACAATGTATTTCTCATATTTATTTTAAAAACCATCCAAATTTGATAAAACGATATTCAATTTGAAACATAAACTTTCATATATCCGCTCAGATTAGATCACGTTATTTTCATAATATGATTCTATATAAATATCCTAGTATCTTCCATGGTACTCTCTCTGTTTTGAAATACAGGTCGTTTAACTTTTTTGCACGTGTTTTGAAGTCCTTTGACCGCATGCTTATAATCATTATTTTTGAAATTTTCCTTTTTGTGAATAATAATATCAATTATATATTTTTATTTAGAAAAGAAAATTTCAAAAAAAAAATGATTTTTAGCATTTAAATATACGTGTAAAAAAGTCAAACAAATTATATTTCAAAACAGATGGAGTATCAAGAAATCCCGAATGAAAAACAAGAGTACTCTCAGATAAAATTAATCGAACATCCGGAGATCAATGCAGTGATCAGAACATCCGGAGATCTCATCATATGATCATTAGTGGTTCATAGAAGGGTAGCGAACAAGCTAATTAATAGTATATGGTTAATGGTAGGGTTGGAGATGATGAAACGCTCCCAATCATGTGCTTTGTCGCAAAGGAAACACGTAGATGATCAAGTCAAGTAGCTCGTCTAGCTAGGTTTAACATGTCCTAATTTCCTGGACCGCTAGTCCGCTACAGACCGGGGATTGCATGTAGGTACAAACCCATAACGTGCATGTGAGTTGCCAACTCACTCCATCGATAACTGTTTACCGGGTAACAGGAGTTCGTCATTTTCTGCTGCCTTTGCTACTATGCGCTACTCTAAACATTTTCCTACGTCAGGATCTTTGCCGACTTAAAAGTTAAACTGGTCGTTCAGTTCGGTTAACCGAATACCAGACCTAAATAATCGAAACATTTCTCCATCTCTCTCGCACGTACACAATCAAGACGGCAGCAGAGTTTGGAACTCAGATAACACCCCGACGACTCAGATAGAACCCTAGCTGAGCCGAACTATTAGATCCCTAGCTCCACAATCAATAAAAGCTTTTGGTAATAATGCTTCACCGGATTCTGTCGCCTCCGTCGGCTACGAAAAATTAGAGCAAAATAGCTTTCACCGGTGAAGAATTGAAGCCCGAAGATCTGGCGCAGATGACAGCAAACTCGTTTTAAAAATTATTTCAGTTATCTGTTCGGTAGTTCAGTAATCACCGAAATTTTATCGGTTTGTTTTTTGGTTCTGAGATTGGAACAATTTCGCTATTGTATTTATTAACCAAAATAAATTTCAGTCCGGGCTCGAATTACCGAATGCTCAACCTGTTTAAAGTTCTCCATCTATTATCAATGATGCAAATATGCAACATATGTTCAATTGTGATGCATGCAGTTTAGAACACGAGACACATGTACATGAGTAGTGCTAGATGCACAGAATTATTCTTATGTATATTGTTATAACAAAAGTATATAACAACTATTAACAAGTGTATTTATGACATAACATCTAAAACGGATACGACTAAGGCCAAAAATATGCATTCGTTGAATAGGTTAGTGAAACGCGAAGGTACTGGAGCTGAATGAGGAACGACAGCCGACATCGACGAGAAACTAAAACCTAGAAGTTGAGGTGCGGTCCATATCATTACTTCGGTTACTCCCTCCGTTTTGAAATATAGGTAACTCGATTTTTTGGCACACACTTTTAAATCATTTGACCGAATAGCTAAAATTATTATCTTTTTGAAAAAATTTCTGAATTATAATATTAATCATATATTTTTATTTAAAAAAAAATTCTGAAAATAATGATTTTAACAATGCGATCAAACGACTTAGAAATGTGTGCTAAAAAGTCAAGCGACTTATATTTCAAAACAGAAGGGTATTTTACAACTAGCTGCGGTTATGTTGAGGTGGTGGGAACGGAACGCACATGTTTTCACATGCTCTTCTGTGATTTATTTGGACTACGTTAATTTTGACTTTCTCCATTCGGATCCACGTGCATTTTAGGAGGGTCGGGCTGTTTGTTGCTTGACTTTTAAGGTGGCACTCCATAGTCCATACATTTCCCGATAATAATCGATTTGATTTCTTCAGATATTGTAAAAACAATATTTTTAAAAAGAGTTTGAATAAAATTTAAGATTTACCATACTATTCAGATTTTTGAAAAAAATAGCAAGTAATAACGTTACTTGCTTCAAGGCCAAAGTACAAATACATATGGAATTCATTTTCTCTGTATAAAGTTAATTAAATTACTCTAGTTACAGAAAAAGATAGTCAAATTTATGTTAGTTCCACCGCAAAAACAAGTTTATGTTTGGGCCTAGGAAGACGAGCTAAATTTAATTTAATTTTTGTGAGGAGCACCTCTAAAAGTCCCAAGGATTTTATAAATTTGTACAAAGCTCAATATCCAAGTTAGGCCCAACACTCAAGTCCAAAGTTGCAGCCCAAATCTGTAATCACACACGGGCCAAGGGTAGATTTCACAAAATCTTTTTTCAATTTTGTTGAAATATGAGTTTGTAGATTTTGGGCCTCTTTGGCAACGGAGTATAAGCTGTTCCTTTCCTGAGAAATTGACTTCTATTTTTTTTTTTTATCCATTTTTGTAAAAAAAACGGAAGCATTTTTAAACAGTTTGAAATGCTAACTTCTGTTTTAGAACTTTTATTTCTTTTCTAAACAGTTTAATCACTTACGAATCTTAAATTACTTCTCATTTAAATTACTTCTCATTTCTAGTCTATTTCGTAGAATTAACTTTTTTTAAGTTTATCCAAACGTCCCTTTTATTTAGTGAACGGTTGTGGAAGCATAAAAATTCATCATTATATGTGTATATGTTGCACGTACTTCACTGATCATTTTAACTTTTTAAACGTAATTTAAGATTATAAAAACATATTTTAATATATTATTTTTTTAGTTTTCACTTTTTAACTGAAATTTAAGATCTATATTTTCATTCAAAAAAATGAAAACTAAAATCTCAAAATTTATTATTTTAAAACGAAAGAAATAGTGTATATACTAAAAAGGTTGAAATTCAAGACCTAAAAAGCTATCCGACGTCTCGATTTCGGAGGAGACGTATATGATCTTTGGCAATTGTTTGGACTGATGATAATTATTATATATAAAAAAAATACGTATCACTTTTAGAAGTTTGCTTATTACATTTTACGCTTTGTTTTTATAATTGGAATGCACGAATCATACGTTGTTTGGACTTATTTAGTAAATAAAATAATTTATTAGATTTCTCGTTAGAAATATTTTATGCTAACAAGTCCAAACAGCTTAAAGACGCTAGAGCATGGACTTTTCTGTTGATGGATTACACATGGATTGCACGATCAAAGGCCTTCTAAGTTCTAACCCCTGAACTTCATTCAAAAAGAATGAGTTAAATTCAAATTTTTTCAATAAAACTTTTCAAATTCCAACTTAAAAATTGAAAATCAAATTATAAATTTACTGTGAAAATAATACAAACAAGTAATTATTAATTCAGAAGCTTTTAAAAAAGAAGTTTAGCGAAAAATGCACACTTATATTTATTTATCTATTTATAATGGTGACATTTAATTGCCTGCATTTCACAAGACCTTTGAGATTATCGGATTACGATGACCAAATTCATTCCTCATCGTCACTTCACCGGCCATTGACATATCTTGCCAGTTGCTAGTTGCCACCCCAAGCCGGGTCAGTTAAGTGATGAGCCAGATATGACTCGAATTATATTATTTTTCGAGAAGAGAATGAAGTGATGCAATTGGCGTAATTTGCAAATTTTCTTTTTCGTTCGTTGAAACTTCCCACAAGTGTGCAATTAGATATCATGTATGGCATGAGATCCGGATAAGTGCCTGATGGGGTGACAAAAGTACATACTCATATTCATATATAAACATAAACATATATATCATTACAAGCATCTCCAATGAAATTATCGAAAAATGGTTCGTTAAATTAGATTTTTGAAAAATTAAATGAAATTTCTTTAATTTGTAAAAAATTAGATAGAACTAATTATAGTAACTGAGTATACCTTAAAAATAATATTTTTTATTATTTAATATCATTATTAACGAAGTATATTATTTAAATAATTATCTCTGTAGTTTGACATTGTTGTTGCAGACAGCAAAAGCAGTTTTTTGCTGAAAAGATGGAGAAATATTTGGTAAATCCAAAAGCAGCTTTTTCAACAGCTTTTAGCTCAAAAGTTGTTTTTAAAAAAAGCAGATTCGCCCATATTTTTAGAGAAAACTGTTTTTTAGCTTTTGCATGAAGCTATTTCAGATTCCACTATCAAACTTTATCAAAAACATTAAAAATTATCAAATAATTATCTGATTTCTACAACAACACTTTGTTTACCAGTATTTTTTCTTAGAGCAAGTCCAATGGTGATGCTAAAATAGATGTAGCTATTGTTATAATTTGAAATCAAAAAGTGATTTTTGATGCTAAAATAGAACTTATGGTCCAATGGTAAATGCAAAAAAAACCAAATATTTTCAAATAAAGCTATATTCTAATTACATAATTTTGAAGTACATAACTATATTTGTTACTATTACTTTATTAATTAATGCATTTTGTCACTTGCATGCCTATGTGACAATTATAGTATGTGACAATTATAGCACAATCTATACTTGATTTTATATTTACATTCAAGTTTAACAACCCATTGGAGTTCGAATTTTTTGCTTAGATGCTATATTATAGCAATAGCCACTGGCGGAGCCACATTGGGCCCAGGACCCCGCTTCCCGCCCCCACCCCCGAAATTTGTACAAATACTTGTTATATAATAAGTAATCACATATTTTCTCTAGATCAGGTTCCAGTTGAGGTATAGTAGTCTAGAAGACCAAGTTATTGGCCCTCTTTGTGTGAGAAATTTTTTTAGCATATTTTGGTCCTCCCTGGCTATAAACTCTGGCTCTGCCACCGGCAATAGCATATTCTTTAACATCACCATTGGAGGGACAACAATTTTTAACGGCCATCAATGAAGATCCTGAAACACTTGTAAGATTGGAGATACTTTAACTGCTTACATAAGCAAACTCATTGGTGAATGTTTACCACTAAATATGGTGACTAATAAGCTGGCTCTGTATTTATATACAGTATAAGACAATGCACATATCAACCCAGTGACGCTACTTGAAGTAAACACTAAAAAAGGGGTAAATCTATTTTCAAATTATCGTTGGATCACAGTGAATCCACGGAGCCTACTAGCCATGTAGTGCAAACTATTAAAGTTTCTAGGTGGGCCCACTTTGAACATGAACCACAAAGTCAGTAACACATCAGATTTTAGAAGAGGTCATCTATTTCAACAAATGACAGATAAGCCTTAGATTAACACAGATTTTGAATAAGTAATAGTGAGTTTCATAAAAGTTAAAGGAGATGAATAGGATAATTAATTTTGAGAATTGGCAATAATAATTGTGTGGTCTTCTTTCCATTCGTTTGGGGCACACGAGTTGCTCTTTCCCTTCTTGAGTAGCTTCATCTTTCCTTGAAAGGTTACTCCTATTTGTCTCTGTCTCTCTCTCTCACATAGTGATGTATGCACACACTAACTCATTCTATGTCTTTTTATATTAAATAATTGGAGAGAGCCACCGGTACATGGATTACGTTAGGTATTTGCGTGTGCCCTGTATATAAACTACCGGAGAGATTTATAGGAGGATATAATCAGAGAGAGAGACAGAGAGAGAGGGAGAGAGAGAGAGAGAGAGAGAGAGAGGGAGGGAGGGAGGGAGGGAGAGAGAGAGAGAGGGAGAGAGAGAGAGATGGAGATGAGAAGGGTAATGGTGGGGGAAGGATTGTCATGTTTCTTGATGGTATTAATGGAAGGATGCACCATTGGATTAACTATAATGGCGAGCACAACTATGTCAAGAGGAATGAGCCCTTATGTATTTGTTGTGTATTCGAATGCCCTTTCTTCGATTTTCCTCCTACCTCATTCCTTAACTTTATTCATTTCGCAAAGGTATGTATTCATGTATGTGTCCTGATATTGATTTATTCATGCATGATAAGTGCGGCTCAAATGAGAACTAGTTCTCGGAGAACTAGGTGCAGCACTTGTAATAATTTCTGATTTTATGTGATTTTCTTTTTCTTTGTAAAAGGGAAAGTTGGCGGTCCATGACATCTCTCCTAATGCGATGCTTCTTTTTGGGTCTAATAGGGTTTGTTCTCCTTCTCCCTCGGATATATATGCATGCACCGATCATATATATATTTCATAATATCATATTTTATAATATATGTATGTATATTCTGTAGGGTGACGGTTGCACAGAATCTAGCATATGTGGGTTTAAGCTACAGTTCTCCAATCTTAGCATGCGGCATGGGCAATCTCATTCCTTCCTTTACCTTCATCATTTCCATTCTTTCCAGGTTCCATGCAAAAATATCTCTCTCTCTCTCTCTCTCTCTCTCTCTCTCTCTCTCTCTCTCTCTCTCTCTCTCCCTCCCTCCCTCCCTCCCTCTCTCTCTCTCCGACTCTCTCTCTCCCTCTCCCTCGATCTCCCCCTCCCTCTCTCTCCCTCCCTCTCCCTCCCTCCCATACACACACCACTAGCATACATACCCATTTGAATGCTGGCTTGAAGCTGCCTTAAACAGCCGCCACTAGTCAGGTAATGAAACTATAGGTGGAGTAGACCATAAAATATACTCACAGAAAATGACATAAATTTAAACTAATTCAGTTTTGAGCTAGCTAGTGGCGAAATTGACTGATCTAATAATCTGGGCCATTCAAGTCACCTGCTGTTAATTCAATTTTTATTCTTTTTTCTTGCCACTCGCCGCCGGCGCCCTCGGGCATAAAAAAAATTTAGGGAACTACTTGATTATACTTCTCCGTAAGTTGGATTTAAACACCGCTCAACAGATACCTTTATTAAAATCACCTGAGATGATTAAAAGATTTTTAATCTTGTGAATTAAAAGATTGTTTCTATGATATGAAATTTGCTACCATAAACAAATAATTGGTAAGAAAGTTGTGGTCGGTATTGAAGTAGAAGAATATTCACTTGTTGCGTATATCTTTGATGGGGCCAAGTAAATAGAGCCGAATTATATAGCATCATGATGGTTTTTCAATTTTTTTTTTTTTTGTCATAATGGTTTTCATTTTTATTTTCTTTTAGCAAATGATAGTTTTTCATTTTTCTTTTTCAAAACAAAAGGTAGGGACATAATTTACGTATTTACGTGATCGCCTGTTTGCCGTGGCTGGCTAGCTTTGCATGCATGCATGCATAAATCGTTGTTTTCGTTGAAAAAATTGTAATGTTACCGGTTCTCTCATTAGCAATCTTCCATTTTTCGAATATAATTTTGTTCTCATGTTCATAAGTAAATACGAGAATACTAAGGGTCACAGAATCAAACTCGACTATCCTACAGATCAGACTCTGATACCATATATAGTAACTTAACTATTCTCTCAAAACCTCAAAAATTTTAGTGAGGGTCTCATATATAGTAACTTAACTATTCTCTCAAAACCTCAAAAATTTTAGTGAGGGTCTGCTACGATTCTACGAATATATTGTATTCTGACAAAATTTTAAGATACAAGATATGATACTTTAATTATACTGATGCATGAAACATAAAAAAACTGAGAGGATATAAAAAGAAAACGCAAAAGAATGAATAGGATTGATGGAATTTTCTCTTGATGAATTTTGAATGAGCAAGAATCGAAAAACGACGGGATAAGTTGTTATTACCAGAATTTATAGCTAGAGTAACTGTAGCTTAATACTGACACGTATATGATGTCGGTGTTGTAGGAAAGCAAAAAATGAGTGGAGTAGCTCAAGTTTTCGGGCTAAAGTAGCAGGAACATTGATATCAATAATGGGAGCAGTATCAATCACTTTATACAAAGGCCCAGTTATCAAATATTCACCTTCGCATCAACTCCAACTCCATCTCTCAACAAAACTGTTCCTCTTCTCCTCTAGTCATGAAAACTGGATTCTTGGTGCCATTTTACTTGCAGCTGCTTCTTTCACTATTTGCAGTTGGAACATTATTCAGGTTTCTTCATTTTTCACTTCAGTTTACATGAGCTAGTTCCATGCAAATAGCGGTTAAACCGAGGCTTGGCCCGGCTGAATTTCAAAAATTTTATACATTTTTTTTTCCGAATGCTAACTTTTAGTTAAAAGTTACTCCATCCGTTTCTTCCATTATTATACGGTTTTTTCATTAGTTAGACACGTATTTTAAAACTTTTATAAAATATGATTCTCTAACTTATGTTTTACAATTTTTGTTTCTGAATAAATTTGTTTAGAAAAAAACAAGTTTAAAATAATTAATAAAACTATATTTTATAAGAGTTTTGATATGCATGCCGATTGCTTAGTCCCAAACAAACGTATAGACGGAGGGAGTAGTAAAAATATCATTTTAAGTCTTGGCTGTTATGTATGATATTTGAACTTGTATTTATGTATCTTCACTGGATCAGGTTAAAACTCTTGAAGCATATCCAGAACCAATGACGATAGTCTCCTTATATATTTTATTTGGGACGATATCATCTGCAGTTTACTCTGTATTTGTAGAAAGAAACATCAGTGCCTGGATTCTAAAGCCGAACATGGAGCTTCTTGTCATTATCTTAACAGTAAGTAAATAGGAAGTCTTCGATTCATCACCTTAAGGTTTTAGGAAAACCGTTAATAATTAACAAGTAATCAAGAGTATGCATGCATGCATGATTGATATCTAAGCCTTACTTGTACAGGCAATTTTTAGCAGTATAATCCGTACTCGTGTTCAGAAATGGTGCATGCGCGGTAAAGGACCTCTTTACGTGCCAATGTTCAAGCCAATGGGGATTCCAATTGCCACTATGTGCGGCTGTTTGTTCTTTGCCTACTCTTTTCACTATGGGAGGTAAAAAACCAGATATTATTAAGCTTTACTAATCAGATTAAAATTGTAGATTAATAATAACTCGAAATTTTATGAATGCAGCATTATGGGAGCCTTTGTGGTTGGATTGGGAACTTATACGGTGATGTGGGGGCAAATTACAGAAGATGATGTATATAAAAAGAATGAAAACGGATCGATGGTGCCTGATGAGAAGACCCCTCTTCTGCAGGGAGACAGCCAAGTATAAATAAGAACTGCAGTGTTTTTATTAGAGATTTTAGTTGATGTTCTTGTACATAGCATATGGAAGTGTTCTTGAGAATGTGCCAGCCTTTTATTGGTATATTTGTAACTTGATTGTTACAGAAAACAAAATGAAAATTGAAATTTTTGGTGATCTGATAATAAGCCTATGCAACTATTGCATTAAAAAATAAAGAATGCATTACTTCTGCTTACTTGAGCTACATATTTCAATGGTGTCGAATGCAAGATAGCTTGCAAACACATACAGTTTCATTCATTACCTACGCGGATGGCTCATAGTGCAGGCATGAGGGCTACATATAAGATGACAAGCGCAAATTATACATATGCTCTGGCCTAATTATAGTAAAATATGGAAAATATTGTTAGCTCGTGCCATCATTGACAGAGACCCTGTCAACTAAAGACTCAGAGTAGAGCTTTCTTCAATGCCTCACATCTGCTGGCACATGAGATTCATCATCTGGGGAAACAGACTGTAATTCTGAAATTTATCTGTAGAGAACCATTCCCTCTAAAACCTTAAGGTGTTAGAGGAGGCCACTTTATGGATCTTATACTTTATATTCAACACTCCCCCTCACTCGAAATCCCATTATTTGGGTTGAAGAGTGGATCATGGGCGCCCATCTTTGGGGTATAAATTGCTTTCATGTCCATTTTAAATTGTGAGAATATTGGGGGGTGGCAGGGGCTCGAACTCGAGACCTCCCGCAAACCTGAGCTCTGATACCATGTAGAGAACCATTCCCTCTAAAACCTTAAGGTGTTAGAGGAGGCCACTTTATGGATCTTATACTTTATATTCAACATTATCTATAGCACCAGGGTTGAATTAGATATATGTACGTGGTTCTAATTCTGAGAGGTCTTATACTCTTATCGTATCTCAAATGAATAAGTTGGTCTGTGTTGTATAATGACAATGTGGGGGATATTGTAGCATTTGGTTAGCCAGTGGCCTAGGAACCTCTCAGTCTCTGACAACAAGATTGTCGCCTTCACAAGCAAAGTTCTTAATTTACGACAATGAATTATCAAAAAAGTGATTGCAACAATATATTACGAATCCATCTGCCAGAATCACCCAAATTTATAGTACTTGCAGATGGTCCCTTCACAGTAAAGTACTGCATATCCATTTTTTAGTCACCACTCACTGAGCAAGTCCAGGCACAAAACATTTGAGAATTGCCTGAAAAATTCTACAGGCTACTTGACTGGAGCTCTTTGGTTTAAATATCAATACTTGTTACTGGCCTGTAGCATTCCTTATAGCTGAAGTACTTCATAGAGGCAAAGTATCGCCTAGCGGCTAGAGATCACCAGTTGCCTTGGAACGGTCTGGAACCTCTGTTACGACAAAATTGTGTCACCTTCACAATTGAAGTTCTCGATTTGTGACAAATCAACAATGGTTTATCAAGCAAATGATTTCAATGATATATTACAAATCTATCTGCCACATCTACCGAAATTTAAAGCATCTGCATGTGGCCCCTTTGCACTTAATATCCATTTATGAGAGTCACCAGGCAAGTCCATCATGACAATTGAGTGAATTGACAGTAAAATATTACAGTCGATGTCAATTGTTTTCCTAAACATACTGTTTCTTCCCTGAAAAATCGAATGACATAGTTATCCACATTGTTTGGCAGCATCCTTCTTTTCTCTGCAGAGTGCATCATACCCTAGTGTTGGTGATTCAGCAATGTAGAAGAGTACACAGCTAATGCACCTACAGATCCATCTCTGGACACAAACTAAAAAGAGCACCTGACCACAATCTCGAAAATGAGCAACAGTACCAGACAAAAATCTCGAAAATGAGCAACAATACCAGACATAATCTCACCAATGAATAACTCATAAAGTTGTCCTATCCGAATGATCATCTATATATACGGGAGTCGGGACTAACAACTAGTACTTTTTACTTGCGTGGATGATTTTTATTGTTTGGGATTTTTGTACATGCAGGGGCTATCATTATTAATGAGATTGGAGTAAATAAAAATCCGTCATCTAACAAAAAAGTGGTTGTTAGTATGTGTTCATGAAAAATCCGTTCCTAAAATCCTTAGGTACGGGGAGAGTGTACCATATGGAACACATTAATTTATTACAGAATGTTAATACGTATCGAATTCGTACAAATATCTGATTAGCAAATAAGAACTTTAAATTGCAGACATGACACTGTTACATTAATCACTGGAATGAGAAGAAATTAGAAAGAAGAATGCCGACAACTTCATGAAGTGAACTTGGCATAAATGGCATGCTTTGACAGTACAGGGGTGTAGAGCACGAGACTGAGTTAACGGGAATGGAAATCGAAGAGGTGCGAAGGGTATGATTTAGCCACCTAAAAGGACTGAAGTTCCCATTTAATACAACCAAATAACTAATTCAAACACTAATGCATGGGATTGAGGTTCTGATTCAGGTTCTGATTCCTGTTAACCGGCTTGATTAACCATGAACCAAACACCCCCGACTTTTACATTCACGGCTTCAAAAATTACATTAAGCAGTGCATTTGAAGAATCTATCTACTTCTTGGGAGTATTATGAGGACGCCGTGGTTTGATCAAGAATTAACGCCCTTCACCTAAAATTGAACGGCAACATCCATCACTATTTATTGAATTGTTTCAGCTCAAATTGCACATGACAATTAATTAATACCTACAACAACTTCCTTGTGCAGAATTTGCTTCACATCGACTATATATAAATGTGTAACATTTTCGATGTTTTTGCAATTCCATCTCGAAAAATATAACAGCTTTAATTTTACTAAATATACGAATATATGGCTGCAGTCACTGGAAAATTAGAAGTGGAAGTGGAGATAAAATCAGACGCGAAAAAGTACTGGCAAAACATCAGGGACTCGCACACACTCTTCCCTAAGATTTGTGCTGATCTCTACAAGTCCATCGAAGTTCTTGAAGGTGATGGCAGATCTGCTGGATCGATTCGTCTGGTCACCTATGCTGATGGTAAGCATATGCATGTCATATATCTCCTGTTTTACATGCATAAGCATTTTGCTGATCATGATGGTTTTTACAGAAAGCTTGGCGAACCTAATATTAGCAGGACCTTGGTCAAAATCAGTTTTTTGGACCCTGTTCATCATGTCTCATACATTTACATATAAAATTGAAATTGTTTTGGGGCGGATCTGGACGCAAGTCTTGTCTGTCTAAAACGATGATCACCCCGGTGTTCGTCTAACCCCATGCACTCTAAAACTCAGGAACACCACCGGTATATCTCATACATGTGTCCTAGACATAAGTCTTGTTCGTCTATAACGAGGATCAGCCTCTGACATCCATGCACTTTAAATTCATTAACAACTATGCATATCTCATACATTTATTCTAGAATTAAGTCTTGTCCGCAGCTGAGGATCAATATATGTGCGCCTAACTTCCATGCACTCTAAATTCAGGAACACTTAAGCATATCTCATACATTTGTTCGAGAACTAAGTCTTGTCCGTCTATAGTTAAGGATCTCTGTGCGTCTCACGTCCATGTACTCTAAATTGCAGGAACACCCCTAGTAACGTTCTCGAAAGAGAAGGCGGAGGTGTTTGACGACGAAAAAATGGCAATGGGATACAGCATAATCGAGGGAGAACTCATGGAATACTTCAACAAATTCGAAGCACATTTTACCGTGTGTTCAAAGGGAAAAGACACCGAAGGATGTTTAGTAAAATGGTGGTGTGACTTTGAAAAAACAAGTCATGAGATCCCGGATCCTTGTGCAATTCAGGAATTCACCGTGAAGAATCTGAAAGAAGTGGATGAGTATACACTAAAACAAGCCTGATGGCTTAATTCGGATGCAAGAAGAACATGATATAAAATGCTTGGCCTTTTTCAATGCACTAGCTATATTTGAATATCAAGTGTTAATAACGTGGGAGGACTGTGGTTTATTATTATCCGTATGTGTGTTTGTATTCATGTTTATGTTCGGATTTTTCTTTTAAATAAAAAGTTATGATACTTGTGTGCTTAATCCGGGGGAAGAGATGGACTACTAGTTTTTTCTTTTGGAGAGGAAGAGGAACTAATGAAAAGTCATACGATATCTCAAAAATAAATGTCGAAAAAATATATAAAGGATTATATTGTTGATTTATCCCCTGCTTTTAAAACTTTGTTACTAAATAATTTTAATTTTAAATATAATATATTATACATAAATTTACAAATACATATATGTTCTGATATTTCTCATGATGAGCCAGAGTCAAATCCGAAAATCCGAATTTCCCTAGAGACAACATATGAATAAGATCCACTTGAGCTTATTCATTCATTTAATACTCCCTCCGTCTCTAAAAACATTGTCCGTTTGAAATGTCGGCACTGTTCATAACACGAGACAAATTACTAATTTACGTCTAATCTATAAGATAAAATATAGTCATGAGTGATCTTGTTGGATTCGTATTTATGAGTACTTTAATACGGTGAAGTTTTTATATTTAATACTAATATAAAATCAAAGATATTAATGATTAAAATTGTATATTGGCAAACGTGATAAAGACAAACGGGAAAAGTACTTAGGGACGGAGGGAGTAATCTGTTCAAATTTCTATTTAAATATTCATTTAATTATTTAAATGTCTCCTTTGTCACTGAAATATCATAATGTCCTACCGTTTTATGTTTTTGAAGTCATTTAGAGATTTAGAAGTCGTTTGAACAAGTTTAAAAAAAAATTATTTAAAATAAAGAAATGAATTAAAAATAATATGTAAATAATTAGTTATAAAATGTTTTAAAAAAGATCGAAGCATTCTCAACCTTTACAAAATGGTTCAACCTTCATAAAATGCTTCTATTTATTACTATAAACAGGTAAAAAAAGGGAAGACAGAAGCAGTTTTTGCTTTCTTACCGACAAAACAAAGAAGAACCTGATATCACTGCTGGTCTCCGCTGTGAAATATTGGAATCCATTGCAGCCGCTCCGAGAAAGCTATTGAAAGTGAATGAGTTGATTATGGACGCTCCCTCGATATATGCTCTCTTCATCCCTCATTTTCTAAATCACCATCATTGCCTACCTTTTCTGCATTGCTGTATCACGTGGAAGTCTACGTATACACGTAAATATACTACCCACTCCGTCCGGTGTTCCTCTGAATTATACTCCCTCCGTCCCCCTGAGTAGTATACATTGGGGGACGGGGACGCGACATGGACTTTAATGCTCCTGTAAAGTGTAGTTGTGTAATTTATTTTTAAAATTTTCTTTTTCTGAATTAAAGTTTGGATGTTATATTTTTATTCAGAAAAAAAATCTCAAAAATAAGTTACTGAACTATGTTTTATAAGAGCATTGAAATGCGTGTCGAGCAGTTGAAAAGAAACGTATACAATTAAATGGGACAGAGGGAGTATACACTTTTCTTTTCGGATGTACCATTGAATTTTATACATTTCAAAATTTTCCCAAAATAGTAAACTTTTATAATATAAAAATCCCACCCACCCACTACTTCCATCTACTTTTTCAAATTTATCAATTAAATATGCATGGGTCCCACAACTTTACTTACTTTTTTTTCTCTTTCTCATTACTTTACACTACTTTATACACTTTTCTTAGTCTCCGTGTCCATCTCAAATGTATATATCCCAGAGGGACGGAGGGAGTATAAGAATGGCTACGGGTCGGATTTATTGAGATTCAGATCCGATCTTTTATATTTCGGTTTGGGTTCGTGTCTGGTTTAAAAAATGAAGATCCAGATCTGATTTGTGGTTTTTTTTCAGGTTTCGTTTCAGTTTTGGGTCTAATTCGAATACTTAAAAAATAAAATTCATTATAAATTAAAATATATATATATATATATATAATGCTTATTTTTTTTAAAATTTAGAAATATAAAAATGAATTTTACAGATTTCATTTAGTACAATAAACACGTGAAACATGTTAAATTAATTGTATACAATCATTCAAATTATCATTTATATTTTATTATTTTTGTTATATTAGATTTTTTAATACACAATATTGAGAAAAATAAAATATTGATGAAATGAATATAAATTATGTATTGCGCATATAAAATTTTATAAAATATTAATATTCATACATAATAATTCATAATATTTCACTATTTATACTCTACAATTAACATATATATTTAACACTAACACTGCATTATATTTGTACATATGATTAAGGGCATAACTTTTTTTGACAAAAAGGAATCAATTCATTAATCAAAAGCCATACGGCATCTACAAATATATTCGAAATTGGATAGATGCGGAATTATATCGCTGTTGAATTCTTCCTTTTTGGATATGCAATTAAGCGATTTGAAGATGATTTGAATATATGTACTCTTTTTCACCTGATTGGCTTTCACCTGACTGTTCTGAACAATCGACCATAGATGCGATTCCATAATAACCTTCAAACCTAAATCAAACCGATGAAAATCATGTCCATCTATAACTTCGGTCATGAATAATATCAAAACACACCAAAACAAAACCAACTCTCACAGGAAGGAGAGACTAACAAAACCCAAATAAATTGGGAATTTATAGAAGGGAAAACAAGATTTCAAACAAGAAAACAAAGAAAAGAAAAGAAATCAGGGCTTTCCACCGGTTAAAATCGATGGAAGTTTCCTCAAAAATCTTTAATTGAGGCTAGGGTTTGAGAGTGAGGGAGAGAGCTAGGGAGAGAGTTTCATTAGGGGCATAACTTATTTCAACATTCGTAAAGATCTATAGCCGAATTATATATATTTCGCATCTTTTGCTGCATGCAAGATATATGTACCAAGAATAAAGGTGGTTAAAGCACCACAATATTCTGCTTCAAAAGGCCTAAAATTCCAAGATATTCACTTCCATTGGGAGATACAAAGTAGTTTTTGTTTTTAGGGCAACTCCAACCCAACACCAAAACACCATTTTGGTGTCAAATTTGGTGTCAAATTCACTCCAACCCAACATCAAATTGGTGTAAAGTTGACACCAAATGAATTGGTTGACACCAAATTTGGTGTCAAGTATTGATTTGGTGCAACTTTTACACCAAATTTGGAGTTTTCCAAAATACCTACTATACCCTCACATATATGTTAATGAAAACAAAATTATTCCATCTATGTCCCATTAAAGTTGTTTTATGTTATATTATTTATTCTTTAATCATAATTGTTTTAAATTTTCTTTCTTTACTATTTTACTCAAGTTTTTTATTTATTTCCATATATCAATAAATTTATATTCTTATATAGAAGATATGTTTTTTAAATAGATTTGATTAAAAATAAAATACACAATGATTAAAATTACCTCACATATGTATACCCTCACATATGTATTATCATGCACAATTTGATAGTTGAGGATGAACGAGACTTGAATTTGCACATGTACATGATTAAGTGGAAACATCTTCTGCTACTGTCGAAATGGAAAGAAATGGAGATGACGAATTTCAAGATTTTCTTAGTAGATATCGACAAATTAAAGATAAGGAAGCTCATTTTGAACTTCGCAACGCCTTGATCGAGCACATATGGGAAAAGCATGGGAATTCATATAATTAAGTTGTCCTCTTGAATTTATTAATGAATTTATAATTATTTTAGGTCCTTGTTTATTGAACATGTTAAAATTTAAGTACAAATTCAATAATGATATAAATAACTTAAAAAGAGAAAATATTCCATTTAATGTGCAAAAGATTCTTTTTGGTGTAGGATATGGTGTTGATGGGTTGGAGTGAAATTTTGATTTGGTGTAGTTTTCACACCAAATTGGCGTATTTTTCTCACCAAAATGGTGTTATGGGTTGGAGATGATCTTAGGCTTTACTATACGCACTAGGATCCCTACTTTTAAAAATAATTGTTCTGAAAAATTGAAGGAAAAGAGAATGCTAGCTAGCCAGATTGATCGATTTAATCGACACGAGTACACAACTGAGCTCTCGTAAAGTAGGTCTGGTCCTCATCTTATTTTCATAAGAAAAATTAGTTGTTGTTTTTTTATCGACGTGTACATTTCCTCTTTGTTTCAATTATACCGTTATTACCAGTGGCAGATCTGATTATAAAGTTAATGGGGGTCATTTTTTTTGTAAAAATTTTTAAGAGGGGTCACAAAAAAATTAAGGGGGTCAATTTCAATTTTATAACCTAAAAATATGTATAATATTAAAAAATTAAAAATTTAAGGGGGTTCAGTTGCCCCCTCTTGCCCCTTCTAAGATCCGCCTCTGGTTATTACTCACCCTATTTGACAATAATATTTCACCTTTGAAAAAATTAGTATAAATAATACTCAATGGAGTTCTATTTATATTTATTGCGTTGAAAATGGTAGTTAAATAATTATTTGTAATCTAAATATAAATTAAGGATTAATTATTCATATGTGATATAAATTAATTTCCAAAATATAAATCAAAGATTAGTTTTTAGATAATAACGTTGTAAGGACAAGTAGACAATTCGTTTGAGATTAAAAACAAATCTTAAATAAGTATTACAAAACGGAGGAAATACTATATTTTCTACAATTGTTTTAAAAAAATTATCGCTACTAAATAGAAGTAGTCAATCCAGTGTGCAAGCGGAGAGACTCAAAATTTAGTGATCGACAATGTTTTTTATTTTACGTGACAAAATTAATTTATTATATATTTTCTCATAAATAATTGAGACTTATATATTTTTTAGTAATCTATATTTCTCTTTAGTTCTAGAATCTCTAAACCTTTTTTAACGGCCTTCCCACCAAATCAATATACTTATATAAAGGAGAAGCGAGGGACGTGTAGGTGGCGCCTCTCAGATAGCTCCGTTCTATTTTTCTAATTTTTTGGAATTTTTGGGTGAAAGATATAAAAAAAATTGTTTCAGATTCATTGATATGGTATATATCTTGGCATAAATTAATCTGATTCTGTTTCAGATTATTTATGGAATATAATAAATTGAAAGTAGTAGTCTGATTTTATTTCAGATTATTTATGGAATATAGTAGCTTGCAAGTTTTTTAATCTGATTCTATTTCAGATTATTTAATTATGGAAAAGAGTAGCGCACAAGTTTCTCGGCGCCTCTCAGATAGCTCCGTTCTATTTTTCTAATTTTCTGGAATTTTTGGGTGAAAGATATAAAAAAAATTGTTTTAGATTCATTGATATGGTATATATCTTGGCATAAATTAATCTGATTCTGTTTCAGATTATTTATGGAATATAATAAATTGAAAGTAGTAGTCTGATTTTATTTCAGATTATTTATGGAATATAGTAGCTTGCAAGTTTTTTAATCTGATTCTATTTCAGATTATTTAATTATGGAAAAGAGTAGCGCACAAGTTTCTCGGCACCTATAAATACCCTTATAGGTTGTAGGGTTTTGGATCATCTAAACACAACCTACACTGTCTCTCAATATCACAGTTAAGGGTGTGCATTCGGTTCGGTTAACCGAAAACCGAACCGAACCGAATAACCAAAATAATTTCGGTTCGGTTAATTGAAATTTATATTTCGGTTCGGTTTTCGATAGCCAAATTTTCATTTTTCGGTTATCCGGTTTTTTAACCGCGGTTTCATAGAATTTCAGTTTCGGTTAACCGAAATAAATTTCGGTTTCGGTTAACCGAATGCACACCCCTAATTACAATGATATATGTTTGTTGGTGATTCTTTTATAATATTCGTTTTGGTCATCGGACGTATTTGTTGTTGTTTGCAAGCTTACTGTCTGTTTTATTGATGTCATCAGTCAGTATAGTCGTATGCTTTTTATATGCAGGTAGTGGTGTATGTGTCTAAGAAGTAGTGTTTGGAAAAGTTAATGACAATGTTAGTCAAGAACATGATTACTTTTCAAAAAGAAAAACACAATTAAAATTAAGATTCGTCGTGCTTTAAATCGTTAATTACATGTAGAAACTTATTATCATTTTTTCACATATGAATTATAGTCCAATTTTGCAATTTTAAAAATTAATATTGGTATTGCATCGAGATGTTTATAATATAAAATTTATTTTATTTTATAAATATTAATTTTGAATCATTAATATAATCTTTATAAGTCGCCGCAAATTGATTTTATTCTATAAATATTAATTTTGAATCATTAATGTAATTTTTATAGGCCGCCGCAACGCGCGGATTCTTAACTAGTTAAAAGTAGAAAGGACAAAAAGCAGTTTTATATATGGTGTGTATATGACCCAAACCAAATCAATAAGAATGTGGTCGGAGAGTTGGCCTCGTGACCTTGTATTTAACTATATTTAGTTTAATAATAAATATAAAATACCTATTACTTTTTTTTTTTTTACGGATAAAATACCTATTACTTCACCTAAACTTTTGTTTGATACTTCTTTCAAAGGCAGGGTTATATATATCTGATTAAATTATATTATCTGCTGTTGATTACAACACAAACCACATAAAAACACGTTCAGAAAAAAATGGATGAGGTCGTCTAAACTAAAAAGAAAATGAATGTGGGACAAAAATTGTCAATTTTGACTAAAAAACACATGAATGGTTGTATTTTGTAATTTTTCGTGATGCACGATTCAGCTATACAGTAGTTTAGGTTTTGAACAATTACATTTTTGTAACTTTTGTGATGATAAATGTTTTTCAAGATTAATTCACGACAACATGAGAATTTATAGGGAATACTACGAAATTTCAATTGTAAATCAGAAAGATAATAATTTCATGAGTCGGATTCGGAACCTTATAAGCGATTTATAGAATTATCTATCTTTGACGGGCAGTTCTTTGATTGACATAAAGCTTGTTAATCGTATCCCAAGTTCTGATGATGGAGAAAATTGACTCATATTGATTACATTTCTAAAAAATTCCTTGACGAATGAGATTGGGTGAAGAAAAGGGTGATTATTGATATAGATGACTAATGAAGAATGGAGGATGAGGATAGACCGATAGAACATATTCGGTTCATTATTGATTTAAATGACTAATGACATATGGAGGTCGAGGATATCACATATTCGATCCTTTGTCCTTATATTCCTCGCTGAACACTGTAAATACGGAAAATCCTCTTGATAAAGAAGATGAAATATTTAGATATAGGAACGTATCAACATTATTGTAATCAATTATTTTATATTTCAGTTTTACAATTGTAGAAAAGCTCAAAAATAACTACAAACAAGTCGCCAAAAAAGTGTAAGAAGTGATCAGAAGAGGGGCAAGGCAAACATGAATGGTCAGAAATCACGAGAACGCTAGTCAAATGATTGAGCAGGATAGCCTTTCTTTCAGTGCTCGAGGCCCCGGGGCCTTCATATTATACAGTCGCATACAATTTCTCACATTGTTTTAATAAAGCTGATTACATAAAACTAGAGCTGTAAGCGAACCGAACTCGGACGAACTCGGACGAACTCTTATCGAACTCGAACAAAATCTTAACGAACCGAACAATGTTCGATAATTTTATCGAACAAAATTTCATGTCCGAACTCGGTTCGGTAACGAACCGAACCGAACACGAACTGTTCGCGAACATGTCGAACAAAACCGAACACGAACAGTTCACGAACAATGTATATTTTTAAATAATATTTAGGTTATTTTTTAATTATTTTAATGAAAATAATTAACCTAAATATTTTATTTATATATATACAACATATACAATATCAATTTCAAATAATTTTACAATTACAAAATAAAATTAATACCTAAATTATGGATATTATATATTATATTCACATATAATATTATAAATATTTTTATTTATTGTCGAACGAACACGAACTTCTCGAACTCGAACCGAACACGATCTTAACGAACCGAACACGAACCGAGCACCCTAAAAGTTCGGTTCGGTTCGTTAAGCTTATCGAACAGAAAATGTTGTTCGAACTCGTGTTCGGTAAGCTTACCGGACGAGCTTACCGAATTCGAACACGAACCGAACCGAGCGAACTTACCGAACAGTTCGGTTCGTTTACAGCTCTACATAAAACAACTAAGAAAGTTGCGAATTCTTTCATTTTCATCACATGCATGCCTCACTGAGTCACTGGTCCAACTGGATGTAATCTTGTGTTTGTCTTTAATGAAAATTGAGTGGATATATACACCCAAATCACATTCTATCACACTTCAATTTGACCCAAAAAAATTTAATTAATTTTTTAAAATTATTTTGCTGATTTACTGATTACACTTTGATTTGACTAAAAATTCCCGATATATCAAAAAAACCTCTGATAAATTCTCAATATATCAATAAATCCAATTAGTAGATCAACTGATTAATCCTGCTTTCTGATTTTTGCTACCAGGATGGATCATGGATGGTAACAAAATATCAATAAACCATCATTCAGTATTTGAACAGTTAATATTGAGAAGACACCAACACACAAGAAAAAGGCCCCAAAGACCTTTTGTATAATTAGGCCAAAATTTAGCCATCAAAGAGCGACTTTCTCCTCAAAAAGAGAAGTACAATGAACTTTCAAGCTCAAATAATGAAAAAGAAAATGACAAAATACGCGCATAATCACCATGTTACACGCTTAAAACTCGAAAAGTCCAGTATATAGTTAGGACTGTGAGGGGCCATACCTGCCAAAACAACACTCACAATAGCATGTACACACACAAAGCACTCGAAAGAAGTCATGGAGCCATAGCCATCACCTGGTTCTCTCCCTTTTTTCTTCTATTCCAAATCCTTAATAAAATGAAAGCTTCATTGAGGAGTGACAATGATGGTACGGATCAGCAGCCGCTTGACTTTCTGGCACACATACACCGTTCACGTAGCTTGCCCTCCATCTCGGTATAATCATGCAGAATAAATAGGCTTATATGTCAAACATTTAGTATCTTTTCCAAGAATCTTCGGAGGTGAGCAAAAATCAAGCTCATAACCTACGGCGATGTAGGAAAAGTCTTTACCACTGGACTATCCGGTTATGCCTTCAAGTTCATTCTACTCCATATATGACTCCCACTCACTAGTACCATTAATTAAACTAAAATCACACTCTTTTTTCTTCACTTTCATTTTGTACCAAATGAACAAAATGATTCCCATTCCCTTGGGAATCTGCAAAGCCAAAGTCATGTTAATGAATGACTGGCACTGCCCACCCATAACCAAAAAAATTAATGAATCTAGAGCCCTCTCATCATACATGCCTATAAAAGTAATAATCTAAATCACTCACTATCTACTTTTTCGAAATCAAAATCCTCAATTCAATATGAGGACTAATGGTAGGCCTCTTGGACCACCATTATATTTGTCATTTTCTTATTTTCTTATTGTCGATGAAAATTATTATGCTTTCTGTTTCTCCTAGCATGCACCTTGCTCAGATGTTTCCAAGTCATCATGAACCCACAAACTGTTATTTAGTCTCCTCCTTTTGTAAGATGATGCTGCTGAGGAAGAGGAGGATTCCGAGTCACCAAACGACACTTTACTAGCTCGTTTCATGACTCGGATCTGCGGTGACGCTTTTGATCGCTTTCTTAACCGAGTATTCTCTCCGATTCCTTGCACTAGTCGGTAGCAGCTGACAATACTCTCCTGCAAATTAAATGAATAAAGACATACACATTCACAGATTTTAATTAAATCGTGAGAATTTATCTTACTTTTCGAAGTCCTTCACACCATAATTCAGCATGGCCAGCGTTAATATAAGAGAAGTTTGGAATATCATTCGCAGCACAAAGAATAGTAGCAGCAGCTATGCATGATGGCCAATACTCCAAAAAACTGGCCTCTGCAAATATCACTGAATTTCAATGATCATTCGGCATTTGAATACCTCGAGTCAATCATGACTACGTCTCGTAAAAACATTATTAATGTACAATTGTACATGTATGCGGCACTATGAACATTCTGTTGTGTGAAAAACAACAATCCCTGTTAGATACCTTGCATATTCAATAGAATAATATCAGTGGCTCGAGAGATAAGGAAGTCGTTGAAAGTTCCCGCGGAATCAAGTTTGTAAGCAAAGAAGCTGAGAAAGGTGAAAGGAGTGATGGATCTTAGCCTCCAATCAAGAACACCAAGCACAAGAAACTCCATTCTTCTAATAGTTTTCGGCTCAAATAAAAATTTTGCACCTTCAACCTAAACAAACAGCGCTATCTATGCTCAGAAAATGTACTAAAAATGAAGATGTGAGTAATTAATAGTTACCGTCCGTAATTTAAATATTACAGTAAGCAAATTACCTGAAGATCTAGAAGAGAAGGTACCATCGGTTCTTCCATTTTAGCAGCTAATGACAAACAAGCGGTGGATAAGAGTTGCATTGGCCACCCATTTGTCTGCTGAAATTTTTAATTGCACAGTACGACAAAATCCAACAAGTTTAGTATAAAATACTCAATCATCGCATTAAATAATTGAAATAATTACCACATTAAGATATGACAAAGAGACCCATTTGTCTGCTGAAATGTTTAATAACACAATTAAGACAAAATCTAACTAACACAGCTACAAAATTCTGCATACAGCATAATTACACAAGATTATCAAAGAATTATACTGCACTAGGATAAGACAAAGGGACGCTCCTTAATAACACTTTTGCATCAAGGATTCACCTAACATTGTTGATTATCTATTACTAAGGATTTAAACATACCAACATTAGTCAAGAATAAACAACTATTGCGGCCCTCGGGTGTTTTAGCCTTGGACCCTAAACTAAAGCCTTGGCTGACCTTCAAAAATTATCATGACTTTTAGTTAAAAGTCGGTACAAAACTGATTTCGAGCCCCGACTTATTTACCAAATTTAATGTTTCAATGGTTTAGCCCCGAGTGTTTTCGAAATCTTGCTTCCGCCACTGTCTAGCCCTGAAACTTTGACATTAACAGTATAAACGCACAAGGCCGATATCAAGCGAATAAAACCGGACAACTTTTCAATTCAAAAGCATTAACAATAAATTATGCACTTATGATTCATAAACACACACTTGCATACTAGAAATTTGTTAGACCATAGTTTTTAATAGCATTCTTCCACTCATTAAACGACAACACATTTCGTAACTTTATAGAATTAGGCTCCGCTCCTACCTTTCAATCTCCCCAGAAAAAGTCTATATCATCACTAAAAATCAAAACTCTGATCCAATCTTATTACAGAATACTATTACAGTGCCCCGGAAAATGTTCCGAATTTTAGGGCCTTGACCATAGTCCATAAATAGCTCAATTTTTTTCCCTTAATTAAAACATTCTAGACCAACACTGGTTAGAGGCATATATTGAGTAAACATAATGTCATTAACTTTAATTTGATTACAATAAACAAGCTATAATTTTTTTTCTGCTGCTACAATTATTTTTTACCTCGGGCAAACTATGACAGTTGAGGAAACGGTCCATGTAATTGACAGAGAGATACGCTGTTAATGGCTGAAAACCATAATAACGTTGCACCTGCAAATTGCAACACACAAAATTCAGTTATCCAATAAAATGATATCTTCAAGTCTGAGTATTTAAATTTCCGTAATTTATCATCAAAATATTGTTAAAAAACAAAATCAAATATGCTAAATTACTAGAGGGAAAAAAATAAAATTCGATAAGCCCGCTTCCCGACACTTTACGGTTTTAGTAGAATTGATCGCTTAAAATGCGAAAAAAATGAACAAAATTTTTATAATTACCTTTAAAATCCATGCAACAGAAGCTTGTCGAGCAGCTTGATCAACTGATTCCGACTGACTCTTCCGGGCAGAACTGACACCAGGAACATACTTTCTCTCACCCTCTATGAACAAAGCAATGGATTCCTCTATATCCGCCGAAGTTTCAAAGGCCGATGAACACTCCGGCGAGTCTCTAGACAATATCTCGGAGTCCTCACAGCAAAGTAAGTTGGAAAACAAGTCTTCGGTGCATGATAAAGCTGACATGGTTGCGATGATTGTTGTTCATGTTGGTCTCATCTTTATCGGAGTTCTCTTGATTTTCCGGCGAGTTGTCGGAGAAGTGGCCGGAGTGTTTGATGCGGAGGTGCTTGGAAGTTGGAGGGTTTCTTAGCTTTGGTGCTTCTCTGTTGTGTGGGATATAAATACACGTGCATAGTTATTTTTATTTTTCTAATATTTTTTTGCAATGGTGTGAAGAAAAATTATTAGTTAAAATGATGTATAATAATTATTTTCAAAAAAAAATAATGTATAATAATAATTACTGTATTATTTACGGTCAATTAAAATTGTGTTTGTAAACATGCTTATGGCTTTTAGATTCTAAACGATATAATTTGTGTTTAAGTCCTAGAAATTTAAGTTATAATTTAAATATTTCAATTGTAAATAAAAATTAATATAAATTTAAACAAAATTCAAAATATTTTTATAGAATTTGATTTTAGACCAAATTGAATTTAGACCAATCAAAATCACCCAACTACATCAATAAAAATCCACTAAATTTATTGAATTTGATGCTTAGCATCACACTAGACAAACCTAATGAATAATATCACTGATTAATAGAGTTTGTGTAGACACATGATCTCTTAAATTTGATATATGTATATATATCGGCTCGGCTCCACCACGACGAGTCTGACTTGTACAAATTATACAAATTTGTATACTTTTGTTTTGATAAATGAGTTCGTTCAATAATAAAAAATCATATGACATGTATATAAATAATGACGCCATAATTTGTATAATTGAAGTCGATCATATTCTTGTAAATTTGATTTTAGACCGCTGCATCATCATGAGGAGTTTCCCTACCTAATAATAAAAATCAAATTGACACTGCTGTGACACTCGATATCTTATCCTACTTCAGTGAGTTCAAAGAAAGCACGTATAAAATACACTTCCAATTAGCTTATTCAACATGAGTCGATCAATGTATAGAATTGTATATAGTTTTAAAATATTCGTATCTAACTATCGTACATTACTTTACTTTACGATCATATAAGAGTAAAGAGTTGATGCAACTAAACACAAAATAAATATGTAACTAAAATATTTAGACAACGTAATTATATTGATTTTTTTGTGAATAAAATATTTTCCCGATATATAATGACAATAACTTAAGATATACACCCAAAAAATTAAAAGAAAGATATTTAATATAGAAGTTTGTTTATCATTTTATTATTTGATAATTAATGGCGTTCTAGAAAGTCCAAATCTCGAGTCGAATGAATTGACAAAATGCTATGTGAACATTCACATCAAAGACACGATGTGAAAGTCAAGATTATTGGTGACAATTCATACCACAGCTAACAACAATAGAACGAAGAAATAGCAACACAAACATGATTATTTTGCTCCACTTTGCTTGGTTCGTATGCATATCAAACACTTGTGGAAAGGAAATTTCAGTGTGCACAGGGGACTTTGTCAGATAAAAACGGGAAAATCACAAAATATAGTAGTCAGATGTTGTGTCGGAATCAAAATTTGAAATGTGTGGAATTAAAATTTGCGACAATAATTATTTTGTGAAATGTTAATAATTAAAATTTTAAAACAGAAATCCCATCAATATTTTATATTTTTCATACTCTATCGTTAGTTAATCAATTCATCTAAAATTTTTTTTATAAAAAACTCATTAAATTTTATAATTTCTATTAAAATATATTATGATACTCAAAATCCTCCTCTAACTTTGAGAGATTGAAATAATTGGCGGCTTAACATGATGACACTAGACACATAATCTCTATACCTAAATTTGAAATTTTAAAAAAGTAGTCATTTATCATATTAGGGTCATTTGGGCAAATTTAAAAAGAGTGATTTCTTGCTTAAAGTAAAAATTTGGATGAGAAATGAGAAGGTTAATAAAGTGTTTGGAAAAAAAGCAGCTCCAGCTTATTTAAAACAAACAGGCCCATTATCGATTCCCTCTTCTTCGGCAAATCTTTGCATGCATGCATGGAGCCAAAATTATCTTATGACACCGATTAACCCCACGGCCCGTGATAATCACATTGTTATATACCGATAAATTGAGCCCCAGTCGAGGACACCATAAGACATAACCTAACAATAACAAGAAAAATGATGCAAATATGAAACACCAAAATAATGAGAAAATGAGATAATTGGTGGTGCCCTTGTACACCAACAGATCAACTTGTGCAAAAAAACAAGGCATTATAGTATCACATGAAATGCTACAAGCAGCAAATGCCCTAAAAGGTGGGACAATTATGAATTATACACAACACACCTACCATCTTATCAACTTCAATTTTGCATTTTGTTTATATAATCAATTTATCATTCAATATATAACCATCAAATTCATTTTAATTATTATAAATTTTGATAAATATTTTAATCACTTATAAATTTTAACTTATTTTAAACTTCTACTATTTTATACAGGAAACATTTATTTTAAACTCGTTCAAACATATCGGCCACCCTCGTGAGTGCCAAAATAATACCGTGATCGAGTTATTAAAGTTTAGACCTGTAAAGGCTCCAGGGGCCTACTCGATATTTGTTGCCATCTAGCAGGACATTATATGTTTGGATTTATCTACAATATTCCCTTATTTTCCACATTTACTAAGATAGTAGTATATTTTTACTATCTGTTTTGAGCGCAATGTAAATAGATAAAACATAAATTCATATACAAATAAAGAGTTTTGTATTTTCCTGACCAAAGGAAAAAGAAAAGAGTTTTGTATTTTCTTCACTTATGACCCTCACTCACTCATTTTTGCCAAAATTTATATTTTAACTTTTCGAAAAAGATAATTATCAAGCATATATTTTAATGAATCATAACCCATCTTTGAAAGTTAGCCCATTAGGCCATTACACAACTTTCAGACAAGTCCAATAAACATTTGTTCACGGCCTGGTTCAAGCCCAAAACCTCTGCTTTACCTTGGTGTATGTCTAGTGTCTAGTACTCCAGTTCTTAAATCTTGTGTGTATATCTGAACTAAACCCTTTTTGCCCAACCCGACCCGGATCAACCCCAGAATTCTACTTGCTTGTTGGTATGTATGTTTGTATATTCTTGAATAATGCTCTCTGTTATGAACAATTTTAATTGCATGTGTATGTTTGTAATGGTTATAATTGTGTTTTGACTATGATTTTTATCATTTTTTCACTGACATTTGTAAACCCATATGATAATTTGTTTGATTCTAAAGCTAATTAGGTTCTGTTAAGTAAAATTGAGGAGTAACCATGTGATTCTTGGTTGAGTTTATCAAGATTTTAGGATAAAAATCATATCTTTTTTTTTTTAATTAGATAAGTAAAAATCATATCTTTATTGTGATTATGATTTCATTAGCCTGTTGTGTGTGTGTGTGTGTGTGTGAGGGAGGGAGGAGGGAGAGAGAAAGACAGAGAGAGCTACTGTTATATATATGTTATAACAAATGCATGTTATATTTGAGTAAATAAGAAAATGGGTGGATTAGTTTTCATTATAAAGTATTTTTTGTACAGAATTTTCGAGAATCTGGGAAAAGCTACTGTGTAATGAACTGCTTGTTTCATGCCTATTCAGCTACATTGTTATTAAGGAGTAGTCGTTTTGTGTATAAGAGCTCGACTTGTTGGTTTTCAACTATCTCGTTTAAAAGGAGACATGAATATGATGCTTTAAAGTCGGTTAATTTGGATTTTTTGCTGACGAGATTTGGTGTCCGGTGCTACGCTACTCGAAGGGTTAAGGGAAGTAAGTCTAAGTCTGTTTCGGAGAAGGTAGAATTGAAATCGAAGGTAGCGATGGTGAAAGAAGAGTTCTTTGTTGTTCGGAAAGGGGATTTAGTTGGCGTTTACAAGAATTTCAGTGATTGTCAGGCACAAGTCGGATCATCGGTAGATACTCTCCTAAGCATTTTCTTTGAAGTTTTTTCTTTTGTGTCTAATAATAGTTATGATTGATTTATTCCTGTGCAATTATAGTTTTTGAATATGAAATTATTATGGTTTTGGACGAGTTAGGCATCTCCACCTTGACGCGTTCATTTTACTGAACTTTCAATTAAGTTATGATTGGTGCTTGTTATCTTTTACATGGGCAATATGCACAAAGTTAATGCCTGAATGGGTCAATTTAAAAAGTTTAAAGTAACTATTACTCTGCATTGCTAAAAGCTGAGAAGCCGATGGTCTACACTGTAGTCTCTTGTATGGCTTTTCCTTAAGTGTGTAGCATTTATTAATTTTGTTGCGCTTAGGAGTTGGACTTTTATGTGTCCATATTAGTTTATCACATCTCTGCATCATGCCTGTATAATATTTAATTGATACTATTATCCAAGGAGTACAAAATTTCCTTTCGGAGTCATGTCCCCACTGGGTCTTGTTTAATTAAATTTCTGAGAGACCTTGAGCCTTGAGGATCTTCACAAATCCAATTTCTTGGTTTCTCAACTATCAGAAGACAGTTCAGAAATCATGAATCGTTCTGGGGTTCACAGCTGATTGCAACAAAAGCTAGCCCCTTTCAGATATTATTCTCACAAGAATATTTCGTGATCATGCTGAAAGTTGTGCAACTTTTTGGTAGAATCGAGACGAATCACAGATAGCTCTTTGTTTCCTTATTAAATTATTTCTTAAAATAAATATAAACTTTATCAGCATACTCTTCTCATTTAGAATATCCTATAATGTTAGAGAAGGTTCTACTGCGTTGGAATTTATATTACTTGTTAGTTGTTACCATCTCCGTGCAACAAAGATTTTAAAAGTTATGTTTACCTGTCTCAGCCTTAACCTGTATTTGCTTTTCTTTGTCATAGATATGTGATCCTCCTGTCAGTGTGTACAAAGGTCAGGCGATGCCTAAGGATGCAGAAACATATCTTCTCTCTTGTGGGCTAAAAAATGCGCTATATTCCATCCGCGCTGCAGATTTAACTGAAGGACTGTTTGGTACTCTTGTGGCATGCCCTTTTCTGGTAATGTCCTTTATATAAACTTAGCATACATAAATTTCATGATCGGTTTTCTGGAATGAATCAGATACATTTGAACTCTACCTGTTGACGATCATAAGGGGTGTTCTGATGTTAGATAAATGTTGTAAGCGCTTTTGTTTAATTATTGCTGAAGTATTCAATTCCAGTTTCCTTTCTAGTGTCTACGTTACCAGAGTTAAATTGTTATTGAAAATTAAAGGTGACTGGTAAATGCCTCAAAGGTTTTATTTATATATAGAAGCAACAAGTTTTTGCCATTAATTAGGGTTGCAGAAATTATGATCTAGTCCAGTAGAAATTCAGGAGTATGCATGTCGTTTTTTGTCTAACATATTTAACCAAATGTCTAGAGTTTTACGAGTTAATAGTTTTAAGGGAGTGACTTTTTTATTTGGAATTATATGGGTAATTTATCCTTGGAAATAAAGTAGCAATTATGTTCCAAGGGTGATAATATGCCATTTTGGGATTCGTAATATGGATTTTAAAGGTCACATGTTTAGTTGTCCCTGCTTTGTACCGATGTAGTAATTGGTATCAATATATCTACTGAATTTATGAGCATTTGTTTTCATAAATAACTTCTGAAACATTTTGTATATTCCTAATATGTTTCCAGAACATTGTAATTGAACCAAGAGTTAGGTGATTTGATGCTTAATATCCCATTCTTCATTCAGTAGAAGTAGGAGACAGGCAAGCATTCTAAGAAATATATGGAAACATTGTCACAGTTAAAACTATGCCCATGTCTGAACGTCGGATGTTTTCATTGTAATTATGCCGCCATGCTTTGTTATAATTCTTTAGGTCTACAATAGCTGTACATCTGTGATCTGTTTATACATAATCACCACAAAGGCTGAACAAATGAATATTTGTATTTCATTTCTTTTGTTGAGCACATTTGCTCGAAGCAATAAATAAATGAAGGCTCAATTCTTTGCAACTCTTTACTATTCCGTGTTTCAATCTGATTTGTTTGAAGCAGGAACCATCTCAATCCAGAGGAGAAACACCTAGTGATGTGCTTCCGCGAAAGCGATTGCAGGAACTGCTTGGTCCAGAAATTTCAGTATGTTTTGAATGCATCGTTAATATATATATGCAAATATGTTTTTGTCGCAAGATCAATTTGTGCCAAAGAAATAGTATTATTAGGGAGAGAGATGATGACAGGATAGACATCTCTTCAAAAACTTGCATGGATAGAAGAGCTGAGAATAGAATGACATTTGAACTAAATTTTAGACATGTTTTCACAGATATATATACCTTTCTCGATTCCCTTTCTCTGTTCTGTACTATGGTTAATTCCTTCCTATTGCAGAAAATATGGTCATTCTTTCTTTCACCGGTTCTCGCACGAGTTTTATCATATAAAAGTTGCATTCTTCTCATACCCTCACCTATGCATCCTCATGTTACACTTATTATATCTCTTGAAATTCTATTCTTCTCTCTCACCATCACATATACTTCCTATCAATTGGGAAAACACAAAGTACCTGTTTCATATGCAGAGTTGCAAACTTGATTTTGCTGTACTATACGGTCTATACTTTAGTCTCTTAAAATGTCACACCAATGTCTTGACTAAGGTTTTAAAATAGAAATGACTCTATTCAATTGGAGCACAATATATATTTATGTTGGTATAGTCCTCACAAGTCCTTCATACTGATTTATTAATTGTTCTTATCTAAGATTAATCTGATCATCTGCAGTTTACATTTGCAGAAAGAATCTGGGTCTTTATCACTTTCAAATTCTTCCCGAAAGCACCCGAAGTTAGAACAGCATCTCAAAACGGATGTGCTGTTTTCTGGAGTAAGATCATATTGGTTTTATAACTTTTTAGAACTGTAATATGGTTGTATTAAGATATTTTGGTCTCCATTTTTAACTTTTTTGAAGTTTCCCTTTGGCATGTACTCCCGGCAAGTATTTCAAACATTACTCTATGCGTATTTATATTACTCACAGAAACTATGGGTGGAATATTCCATCTGTTTCTGTTAAGTGAATTTAAAATTGACATCTTTTGAGTATAAACCATATATGTGTTTGCATACCAATTTAGTGATATTTAAGTTTGTCAAATCAGCTGTTCTGAAACACTGATATTTTATGACATGTAGCCCTCGTGTATACTTGAATTTGATGGTGCATCGAAAGGAAATCCTGGACAAGCTGGTGCAGGAGTTGTTCTGCGAGCTGATGATGGCACTGTGGTAAAAATTTACCAATTTTTTTGCCTGTCCTGGAATTTACCTGCATAATCTGTATCCTATTGATTTTTCTTACAGATTTGTAGGTTACGTGAAGGTCTGGGTATAGCAACCAATAATGTTGCTGAATATAGAGCTATGATTTTAGGATTGCGATTTGCACTTGAAAAGGGTTTTACAAGTATCCGGGTTGTGGGCGACTCCAAACTGGTCTGTATGCAGGTGAGCTATGAGATATGTTTTTATATTTATTAGTTCAGTGTTGCATTGATTGGGTTCATCCTATTTTTCATTACTTATTTTCTAAACTACCCAAAAGACAAAAGCTGTATATTTATTACTTTCTTATTACAATGTACAAGTTCTTGCTTTAAAATGTAGCCCCCCGCTTGAAGTTTAAATTGTGTTTTGTTTATTTTCCTGGTTTTTGGACGAAATCATACTTAAGATGTGAATGATTAGTAACTTTATATTGTTAAGTAGGCTTGGCCCAGTGTTGTGTTATTTTTTTTCCTGCAAGTTCTGAAATAAAAGATACTGCACGGGACAGGTGCAAGGTTTATGGAAGGTGAAAAATCAGGGCATCTCCAGATGGTTCGAGGAAGCTAAAAAGCTGAAGGACAAGTTTCTCTCTTTTGAGATAACTCACGTTTTGAGGGTAGGTTCTGTAGTTCCTTTAGGTGGGGTTTATCTATGTTTTTCTCTATATAATTCTCGAAACCAATCAGTTGCATATTGTATTCTCTCTCTTGTACTTTAAATTCTGCAATCCGTTACCCCAGTGCTCAATTCTTGGAATAACAATATATGTATTTGCTCAGGACCTGAATTCCGAGGCTGATGCTCAAGCCAACTTGGCAGTTTCACTTGCTGGTGAGGCTTTCTTGTCTGGTAAAACTATACTTGATTTGTTTTTGGTCTTATCAGCCTTGTTAACATATAAAGAACCACTTCTGATTGCAGATGGCCAAGTGCAGGAGGACCCTGGCGAATAGCTTACGGAACTATCCCAAGAATAGGCACCCACAATCTTGCACCTGGAAATTTTCCGGAAGCTTATAGCGATGAATTTTAACAGCAACGCTAGATAGGTGATTTGTTCATCAACCACATGATCCAGGAAATAAATTATATGATTGGTTTTTGATATGAACCAACTTAACATTTTTTGCCAAGTTGATAGCTACCAACTCGGTCTATTTCAGGGTGACATATATTTGTATGTTACTCAAGTTAGTACTGGTGTTTATTTTGTCCAATTGTAAAGTAAAAGCATTTGTCACCAAGCAAATACTGTACTTTTTTCTCACTATTTCCGGCCCTCAATCAGTGTACCCTGATTTAACCGATTAATTTCGTCCAATTTTGTCGACTAATTTTTGATATTTGAAATCTGATTAATCCTTATAAATTTTCTTAATTGAAATTTATATAATAATTTATCAAAATTAAAATATTATATCATTTTAAATCTGAACCATTATGGAATTTATAATATAGTAGATATATATTTGTTAAGAATAAGTGAATAACTAATAAAGTAATAATTAAATATTAAATAATATTTGAATATCAAAATTTCTTCGGCTTTAAATTATAGATGGGGTAGGGGTGTAATTCGGGCCAAGTTTTGAGCCGGGCGTAATTTGGGCCGAAGTTAATCGAGCTGAGCCGGCTCATTTAACTAATCGGGGTAGGGGTGTAATTCGGGCTGAGTTTTGAGCCGGGCGTAATTTGGGCCGAAGTTAATCGAGTCGAGCCGAGCCGGCTCGTTTAACTAATCGAGCCTAAATCCCTACTTGAACTCGACTCGTTTAATTTCAGGAGTCGAGTCGAGCCGGCTCGTTTAATTTTACACTTAATCGAGCCTAAACCTCTACCTGAACTCGGCTCATTTAATTTCACGAGTCGAGTCGAGCCAACTCGTTTAATTAAACGAGCCGGAACCTTTGCCCGATCTCGGCTCGTGTAACTAAACAAGCCGAGTCGAGCCTAGTTAAACGAGTTCGAGCTGGGCGAGCTCACGAGCCGCACGACTCGAATTACAGCTCTACTGCTGGGTCATGAGTTCTAATAAACTCTAGCAAAAACAGGGGTCTTGTGCTGGTTAGACTATACAGCCCCTGGGACTGAATAGTGAATACACCTGTAAGAACTGAAAGAAAGTAATGCTTTTATATTACCAACTATGCAATTCTATATGAGCTATTAATTAGAATTTAATGTCAATATGGTAACTTTCTGATGACACTTAACAAAGTATTGCTCTTATTTATTAATTTAATATTTGCACTTTACCTGATCATTCTGATTCTGTTTGTAGTTGATTATATTAGTCTGTATTGAATAAGGAGTAGTATTGCTTGAGCACTATACTGAGTTCATGCTCTTCACTAGAGACAGACAGCAAGTTGAGCTTATTTAAGTCTGTCACCATTAGTGATGCTGTAGATTAACTTCCAAATAGTAATTTACGTTAAGTAGATTGTAACAGAAGGTACTATTTAAGTAACTGAATGCGATTAACTTGATATAATAGTAGTAATAGTTGCCTGCAGGCTGTGTGATTGCTCTGGTCATTTTATTAAATTGTTTGCTAATATATAACAAAATATTTACACTTTACATGACTCTTCTGCTGTTTATCTTGCAGTTTATTAGTCGTATTGAATAAGGCTTAGCAGTACTTAAGCATTTAAACAGGTTCTAATCATGTTCTTCGATAGAGAAAGACACCAGGTTGAGCTTATTCTAATCTGTCACCGCAACTGAAAGTTCAAATTAATTTCCAAATAGTAATTTACAGAAGTAGTTAGTGACAGAAGGCAAATTTTTATTAGCTGCGGTTAACTTTATTATGACAGTCAGCAATAGATTGATCTTATGTATATGATGTTTCCATCACTAGCCTTAGTTTAGATGTGAGTTGGTTTTGGTTCTTCCTTTAAATATTTGCACTTTACCTGATCATTCAGTTTCATTCGCAGTTCATTATATTAGTCTGTGTTGAACAAAGCGTAGTAGTACTTGAGCATTATACTAAGTTCATGTTCTTCAGTGGAGACAGACTGCTAGTTGAGCTTATTTAGGTCTGTCGCTGTTAGTGATGTTGCAGATTAACTTTCAAATAGTAATTTACAGAAGTAGATTGTAACATTAGACAATCTTTTACTAGTTTGATGTGATGAACTTGATTAAAAATGTTATTGTTACGAGTAACTTGCAGGCAGCCTGATCCCTCTGGCTATTTTATCAAACCGTTTGCTAATTATACTATACGTGATAGTTCAGTTGGCTGGAATTCATCAGTTAAACGGTCTCAGATAGTTTTATCTGGTATACGTATTCTTCATCACTGAATGCTGTTCATGATTTGGCTCTAGCGCAATAATAGATGCATATTGCATATACTGTCGATGTTTCCAACATGAAATAAGTAACCTAAAGAATTACATTTGTCTTTGTACTAGCTTAAAAATGAACGTATGATGTTGAAGGTCGTTCTTGAGGCAAGTCTCAAGTGTCTACTTGATATCCGCTAGGTCACGTGTTCTAATCAACCTGATTTAAATTTGGTTGCATACTTTAGCCAATTTGGTTTCCGTCATGATATCAGAACAATTTTCCTCTTATAAGAATCTAATGAATAATCTGAAAACCTTAGCGATGATATTCAATATGACGGAAACTTACCTAAAACAATAGACTTTCTCATTTTCATTATCATTTCAGATACCTGATAATCAAAGATAAGTCTATTCAACCCCTCTGAATTTTTGTAATCAACGCGTTTGAAAAATTGATCACAAATGAGTGAGTTTTTACCAAATTATGCAGACTTTTAATACAAATGTTGTATCCCCTTTTATCCGCATCCCCATATTTTTGAATTTGCCTAATTCTCGAATCCTGTTACACTTTACATGATTATTCTGTTTCTAATTGCAGTTCAATATATTAGTCTGTGTTGAATAAGCTGTAATTCAAGCATTAGATTAAGTTCATACAATGTTTTTCGACAGAGACAGACACCAAGTTGATCTTATATTAGTCTGTCAACATTACTGGTAATGCAAATTAGCTTCCATATAGTAATTTACACAAGTAGATTGTAACATTAGACAATTGTTTATTAGCTGATGTGATCAACTAGATAAAGTAATAGTAACCTGCAGGCTGCGCGATCATTCTGGCTATTTGTTCAAATCGCTTGCTAATTATACTATACGCGATAGCTAAGTTTCCAGGGACACCTCAGTAAAATGGTCTGAGGTAGTTATCTGGTTCCAGTATTTTAGTAACCATGATGTTTAGTAATGCAAATGAAGTTTACTTCTTGCCCTTACCTGTGTTTTCTTCATAAGTGATCGAATGGCTTTATGCCTTGCCTCTAACACGACGACAAAAGTACAGGGTCGATGTTTCCAACGACTATTTAGTAAGCTAAACTACTAGCAAGTAGTGATACATTTGTGTTCGTGGTCGCTTAGAAAAATGTATGATGTTGAAAAGCGTTCTTGAGATGATTATCAAATTTACGAGTTTGAATCAAATTTTTTTTTAAAGGAGAAGTAAGTTTAAGGTGATGCAGAAGGTGCAGTCGGTGGATAAAATATACGGCCTCTTGGAGGCGTTTGGATGACAAATGAGAATGGAAGTCGGGAATCAGAATGAGAGGCATGAGAATGAGTATCCAGTGAGTGTAAAATGAATGATTTACCCATCAAGTATAACTAAAGGTTCCCATTCCATATCACTGGCTAATCCAAACACACCAACACATTGGTTTGTGATTCCGATTCCCGTTAACCAGACACATTAACCATGAACTAAACGTCCCCTCGTCTTCGGAATAATTATACACTTATAATTAAAGGACTAATTATACACTTAAAATAACTTGATGAAAATGATGGAAGCAGGAACAAATTGCAGTCTACAAACAGCCTGATTCCCATCTCACCTTTTATGTGAAAACCTTGTTAAGAATGATCAAGATGAAGAAATTATACTAACACAACAGACACTCTTATTTTTCATCATCATGACAGTGGACTACACTGAATTATACGAAAATTCTGAAGTTCTGATGCCTGATAATCAAAGATAAGTCTATTCCACCCGTCTGAGATTCGTTAAACTGTGGTTGAAAAATCGATCATAAATCAGTGATTTTTAACCAAATTTCCACGGACTTTTAACATTCAACCTTTATCAAGCACTAATACAATTATCAAACACTTTACACAAAAGAACAACAGAGTAAAGAACTTCTACATTCTTAATCAAGTAGAGCTCCTATGCAAAAACCTCGAAAACTATACAAACGGAACCCATATTTGCCAAACCTTAACATCACAGTCCAAACTGCCACTATAGATCAAGTAAGGAGTGCCAATAGGTGATGAATTGTTGTCGGAATTAGAATGATCAATAGCTGCAGTCAGACACTTAACCGGTCCTCTGTGACCTTCCAACACTGCCAAACATGAGTAGCTGTTGTCGTTTCCTCTTCTCCAAACTCTCACTGTTTTATCAGCTGATCCGCTGCAGACCAAATCCGAAACAACTGCCAGACACAAAATGGCCTTAGTGTGGCCTCGGAGCGCCCCAGCCACAGCCATATGTCGGCTGCCAAATGCTCTCTCCCACACAATTATGGACCGATCACACGCACCAGAATATAACACAGAGCCATTGCTGCTAAGTGCTAATGCATTTACAGCTGATTTATGTTCCTCCAAGGTGTCAATTAAAGTGTGCCTTTTTTCGCCTTCTTTTTTTCCCCAGACCTTAATTTTTCTGTCCGCGGAGCCAGTGTAAATAAATCCATCGCCAGATGACACGATTGCATTGATAGCATCGTCATGAGCATTCCAAACAGACTCAATACACTTGAAATCCGATGTTCTCCATATCTTAAATGTTCTGTCCCATGAGGCCGAGTACAAAAAGGAACTATCTCTCGATGACAAGGCCAGAGCCGACACTGTGTCAACATGGTGCACCCACGTACACTTCTTGTGCCTCCGCACCTCAACATAATTCTTAGCAAAAAACAGTCTCGTGACACGATCATTAAGCGTTGGCAATGTAGAAACGCATTTATAAGCCTGCTTTGATTTATCGCTCCCTATTTTCCACACTCGGATTTTGTGATCCTGGTGAGCACTGAATATCTTGTCATCTAGTACTACTATGCACTTAACTGCACTCTTGCATGCAGACACAATGTTTTCATCTGAATTCTGATGATCTGATGGAGCCCGGGACCACACGCGTAATTGGCTATCGGATGAGCCGCTGTAGAGGTGTTTTCCGGAAAGAGTGAGTGAAAATACATAGGAAGAGTGGCCTTTTAGGGTGGAAATGCAGTGGTGGTGGATGTTTGATTGTTCTTGGGATAGTTTGTTTAGAGATGGGACTAGAGGTAAACTTGGTTGAGATGAAATAGAGGAGTTCATTGATGAATCTGAAGTAAGATCAGTAGATTCTTGATCATATGTATGAGAGAGAGGAAATGGATGAATTCCCATTTGGAAAGTTGAGAATTTTTTTGCAAAGTGTTTGATGAGGTTTGAGAATTCCTGGTTTGTACTTGTTTATATAGGATTAGTGAAAGGAGGAGGTCATCACCTTAGCTGGAAAACAATAACGAATAAAGAAAAATGGTGAGCAAGGGACAAAGCAGTTTCGAGTGCGGGGTTGATTTGAAATTGGATCGGAAGACTCGTGTTCGAAAGTTTTTGTTCAATTTATCACTTTTTTCATAATTAAAATTTCAGATATTATTACCATAAAAGATGGTCCTAAATATTAATTTGTAATTTAAAATATTAGATGAAAACGTTTATCTATCTTTCTCTTTTTACATCAAATTATCTGACGTTTTAAGGTCTTGAACACAATTTCACAAAATAATATCTTCTTTTTTTTCAAAAAATCAAAAGCCTGAATTATGTAATATATTGGATATTTTTGCGAAATCTAAAGTTTTGATTGATACTTTAAAAATTGTGGTCACAAAACTTTTTCCTCAAAATTTTAAACTTTTTTATTCAAATTAATTTGTGTCGAATTGAAATCGGATCAGATTCGGGCGTGATTCCACCGTAATTCGTAATTAGGAATAGGAAATAGGAGGACTTGGTTAGCAAATAAGTAGTATAAACATGGACCGTTGAATCTGAAGAAAGGAATTTAGGTGGAAAAAGAGGGGATTGCAACTTGTATGAACGTGTGGAGTGAGTTTGCAATGGTCAAGACTTGTTAATTGGATGCCAGAAGAGAAACGGAGGATAAGTTTTTTTAATCAGAGTCTAGTATCCACTGTACGTCTGTACCCTTGTTTCGGAACCATAGCTTTTTGAAATAATTGCAATAATAGAGCCGATGCATGCATCGATCATCATGCAACTTGCAACTTATTCAATACTTTTGGTTGCTGCAAAACTATGGGCCTGGGCTAATAAGAGGTCGTTTGGGTAAACTTAAAATAAGTGTTTTTTGTTTAAAATAAAAAAGTAGAGTGGAAGTCAGAAGCAAGTTAAGACATATAAGTGATTAAACTGTTTGGGAAATAAGCAGAAATCCTGAAACAAAAGTTAGGAATCCTAACTTCTTTTAAGTGTTTCTTGACTTTTTACACAAACGGTACAAATAAGTGCTTATAACTTATAAACCAGAAGTCGACTTATAAATGTCCTGCCCACCACCTAAATCACCGAGGCTAATCTGGTAGGTTCACAACCTGCACAGTAGATACTTGATAGTAACCTAGTAAGAAAAACAAATTCTCTCCGGGTTCTGTACTTCTATTAAGGCATTTTATTTTTTACACGTGTTTATAGGTGATTCGAGAATTAATATTGTTATTATTTAAAATTAAATTTGGAAAAAATTTATGATGTGTATTTTGTTAAGAAAGAAGTTAGTCTTTCTTTGTGCTCCAATTTAGATGAAATTTTTGACAATATTTTTTATATCAAATTAGTTGAACTTCACCTTTTTTGATATATATTTATCAACAATTTCTCGGAATTATCCCTTCTTATTTATCATTTTCAAGTATCATCTATCGGATACTAAAAAATTAAAACAATAAATATGGATATACATAATCATTTTAAATTTCATAATATGTGTAAAATTAGTAAAAAGGTGTCTAAATCAGCGCGGAGGTAATATCTTAAAAATGCATTTACTTGTTTATACAAACGGAGTTAGGAAAAGCAAAAATGGAAGCACAAGGTGCTACTCCTAAACAAAGGGGCAAATATCAAGTTAGTTTTCCCAAAAAAATCAAATAATTTACAAAATGGACTCTTTATCAAACATTAAATACGACTCCAAATACACTCAAAATTTGTTCAGGAGAATTCGAGAAGATTTATAAGATGTTAAAAGTTAGAAAAAAAAAACAATAAAAGCTGGAAATTAAATAAAGGGACCCCGACAGTAGGATTTGAGGATAACTTAAAATAATATCTAAATATCTTTTAGATATCTTTTTATATTGCTTTTAATTAATTTTGAAATAGCAGCAACTTGAAGGTGCAATTGGGTGTTTTGATAAGATGTAACAGAATAAATGATGAGACAAATGGTCCCAGTTTATCTTCTAAACTAGCTGTGAAACAAAAAGAAAAAGCTGATGGTGATTTTATTTTACTTTTATTTTTTATTTTTGTTTTGTATTCATGAAGTTTCCACGGAAGAACAATGATAGCAGGAAGGAGACTCCAAGTTTCCAACCTTTCTCGAATCAGAAAAAATTCTGTCCCAGTTAGGTGTCTACTGTCTTGCTAATGTCTTCTCACTCATTTTAAGATTAATTTTAATAGTACTGTTATAATATTAGAAAATTGCAGTATTAAGGCTCTAAATTTGACATCCAGGAGCATGATAGATAGTTGACTTATTGTTGATTTGGTTCAATTATTTCTTCATATTAAATTCTTTTATTTAATTTGCTAAATAAGTCATAACTGGAGTATTTGTTTATTCCAAGGTTATCCATTGAGTGATATATCTAATTTATTCACGAATATTTACAATAACAGTATAATTAATTATGTAGATAACAGTTCAAATTTATAATTATCAGTTTTGACTTAAAATAAATGCTGAAAAATCAATAAAATATATGCATGATTCCCGAATATGATTAATTATTTGATTTTTTTAACTTTTCCCATATATAATGTTATCAACACTCACCTAACTAAACCGTTGATGTCTGGATACATGTCATAACTCATAACCAGTGTAATTTAGTGGGCAGACAGTCGGTGGCAAATGGCGGATTTAGGAGGACATTTTTGAAGGTCAACAAACAAATTTTTAAAATTATTTATATTTTTATATTTTTTCAGAAATCTTACAAAATTTAAAATATGTTAAATATGTTAAATATTTTTTAAAAAGACATGTGTTTCCCGTACCTCTCACTCGATCGGTCCATGCATATAAATGGTTCAGTTTATATTTCAGTTTATAGCATTTAGATGTAGCTCTGCGCGTTAAACATCACAGTCCATTTCTCTAACTCCTGCATGGAACATGGTCCCTCTTCCGACAAAAACCAACGCAATAAGATAGCTTGTACACAAGGGGATTGCGCAACACTAATATAAAGCTTGCTTTTAAAAGCAATGCAAGTTGGCAAGAGGCACCAGGCAGGTCCCATGGCTTTAGTGATATCGTGTATGCATAAAAATATCGTTCAATTTAATCCGGTAATAATTAAGTAAAAATATGATTAGTGTAATCAGATGATCTATTCGATTTGATATGAGCTTGGTTGATCAATACGTTTTTTTTTATTTTATTTTAATAGAAAAAATGAGATAATGAATATAAAATAAGTGTAATATATGAATTTATGGTTTTAACAGGTTTTAAAGAAATACAATGAAATAAGGACAGAACATATTTTTCTGATGCATAACCCAAGCCCACTTCCGTACTCAAAAGTAAAAGCCCACATTCAAACCCATCTTGTTGCTAAATGCCTAAATTAGCATCACATGATATTAACATTTCTTTTCTTTTGCACTTAACTGTACTCTTGCATGCAGACAACAGACGCAATGTTTTCATTTGAATTGTGATGATCTGATGGAGCTCGGGATCATACGCGTAATTGGCTATCGGATGAGCCGCTGTAGAGGTGTTTCCTGACAAGAATGAGTGAAAATACATAGAAAGAGTGGCCTTTTAGGGTGGAAATGCAGTGGCGGTGGATGTTTGATTGTTCTTGGGACAATTTGCGTATAGATAAGACTAGAGGTAAACTTGGTTGACATGAAATAGAGGAGTTCAGTGTTGAATCTGAGGTGAGATCATTATAGTCTTGAAGATGGCATAGGAAAAGAATGAATTCCCATTTGAAGAGTTTGAGAATTTTTTCTGAAAGTGTGTGGTGAGGTTTGATAAATTCTTTTTATTTTATATTTTTCTGAACTTGAATTACATCTATACTATACTATAATAAGCCAACATAGGTATAATTTGTAGTCGTACAAAATTTTGGTTTGGTCATCTCTTTTGTAACCACAAGTCTGTCACATGTAAACTTCTCTTACTCTTACAATATTAAAGAGTTTTATACCGTTTAAATTACAAACACTTGAGATGTAGTACAAGATAAAAACTCCACCATTATTTTTTTAAATATAATTTATATACTAAGATTCATCAATTCTAAAATACTATTAAAATAATGTTAAAATTTAAATTATAATTAATAAATTACGAATTTTATATCCGCCCGTGCTTCGCACGGGTTAAAGGCTAGTTATTATTAATAACTTAAAATTACCTATTTATAATTATTCAAACATATAATTTAAACTATTCACTTATCACATATCTCATTTCAATTATCTTATATTTCATAAATAAATCACAAATGTTTAAAAAAATAAATTTAATCCTGTAAATAGATTTCAGACAAGTCCAATTTGACTGTGCTCATGCCCCTACTCTAGGTTTGCGGTCCGCCTTACTTTACTGCTATATATAGACTGTGGTGTAGTGTAGGGCTGAGCAAAAAACCGAATAAAAACCGATCCGAAACCGAAACCGGTAAAAACCGGTTAAAATCGAGCCGCAAAAAACCGATCCGAAACCGAAACCGAAAATTAAAAAACCGAGCCGAGTTCATGGGTTCGGTTCCGGTTATTGGTTAAAACCGAACCGGAAAAAACCGAACCGAACCGATTATTTAAATAATAATAAAAGTAAATAATATAAATTGTAGATTTACTCCAGATTTTAGCATAATTTGCATAAATATGAGGATTTTCTAGTTTTGCGGCAAATTTGAGGATTTTCTATTTTGCATCAATCCACTTATGTCTCTGTTTTGCAGCAATTCACTTATGCCGTATAGAGTTTTACAAGTCTGAAGCCAGTTTTAATAATTGGTTCAGTAGCCTTAAATAATTGGCTCATCTGCTTCTTTCAGTTTTCCGTAGCAAGCTGGGGAGTAAGGGTAATGAAATTCTCAAATTAAATCAGCTTAAATAAAAGAATGCAGTAGATAACTTTGCATTGGTCCAATTCTCTTCGACTGTTCACATTTTGATTACAACACTCTATGCTCTTTCTCAACATGCTTTTTTAGAAGATCTGTAGATTCAAAAGATTTTACTCTAAGCACAAAAGACATGCCTTCAGGCTTCAATCAGGCCATATCAGTATCTCCAAAAAAAAAAAAAACTCACTAATTAGTTACTGGCTAGTTACACATCCAGTGTCCACACAAGGAGATAGATTTTGCATATACTCTTTCTCAAAGTTTACTAAGTTACAGTGTATAAAACTTGAACCTAGAATATACTCCTATTATTTGTGCTAAACGATCGACTCTTGTATTAATTATTATGTATGAATTGCGCGCATTAATTTATCTTGTTTGTATATTATTTTTATCGGTTTTGTAACCGAAACCGAGCCGATTATAACCGAACCGGGGTTTTTTAAACCGTAACCGAAACCGACTCCGAACCGGCGGTTGCGGTTTTTGATTTTAAAAACCGAAGATATATGGTTCCGGTTCCGGTTTTATCCAAAAACCGAGCCGAACCGGCCCATGCTCTCCCCTAGTGTAGTGTATACTTAAAATACACCTATCAAGCTTAGCTAAAAAAAATATAAAGGGAACATCGAGAAGCTGTAACGTGCAGAATAACGAGTCGTTTATAGGGGCAAATCCTGATAGGTAAGAGAGGTCAGTCGACCCCCTTTAAATTTTTGTGCTTCGTTTTATATAATCACATAATGTCGTGCAACGGTAAAAAATGACATAATATGAATATTAAAATTTTGTTTTTTATATTATCATTTTGGTATCCACCATTCCAATCAAGGTGGACATGACTTATTTATGCTGTGGAACGGTAAAGAATTAGATAATATGAATATTAATTTTTTTATGTTAATCCGATTAATTATCGTTACAAAATATTATATACGACATCCCTTACTTTCGAAGCTGGATCTGCCACTAGTCGTTTAGCCCTGAAAATGGAGGTAAAACGAAGCCCATTTGGAAGGTATGCATGCATTTCATATATTTTTGAGTTTTATGTTATGTGTAATATAACCTGCGATCTGGGTTTTCCTCTTTACACTGCTGGTGTGTTTGGACTACATGAAGGAGTCGGTTGGATATTCAAAGAAATCGGCGGGGACCGTTGCGTTTGAGACCGCCACGATTGTTTCCGGGATCGGCGGAATTGCTATTTTTGTTGGTGACAAATTATTGAACCCACCGGTAAAGGAAAAAAAGCTCAAACAAGTTCATGAAATGAAACAAACTGTTGAACCATCAAATGAGAAGACCTTGGCCTCAGTGTCACAACTATTGGCTGATGAAAGAAAGCAAAGAGAGGAGGCAAAGGTAGCTTACATGAAAAAGGATGGTTCTGATAGTAATTTAATATTTGGAGTCCCCTTTTGTCCTAAGTCTTGCTGTCTCCTTGTTTTATGTTTGAGAAGCAAGCATATTTTGTTGTGGTTGATTATTAGGGCAAGGCCCTGGATTGGGTGGTTGATGTTGTGTTTAATTTTCGAATGCGGTTCAATTTTGCTCATGATCTTAACATTTCTTTTTCTTTAGCTTAAAAAAACCATTTCTTTTTCTTTTTTTGGGAAGAAACTTGTTGCAACTTGTGAAAATTGTTCTAAAATTCAAATTAATTCGTATTTCATAACTCATTAAACTGGTTAAAAATTTCTAGAGGAGCAGAACTTTCAAGTCTGCATTCATTCATTTTTATTGAATCATTACTAGGGCACAGACTCTAATCTATATAAATGTTTAATTATTTGACATGCAAATAAGAATAATATTTAGGGAAAATAGATTTCTTTACCACTCAACTTCTTGTGTTTTTAGATACTTGTCACCCAACTAATTTTTTTTTCTTTTACTCACTAATGTTAGGTTTGGATATTTTTTCCGCCACCAACTTGGGTTCGGGTTTGATTATTAGCATTATGATATATTTTTTTTGTCACTAAACTTATTGCGTCTTTAGAAATTAACCACTCAACTATAATTTTTTTTATTTACTCACTGATGTTAGTTCATTTTTTTGTCACTGAAGTTAGGTTCGGATTTGATTATTAGCATTACATAAATTATGTGTAGCATTATTAAAATATAGTAATAGTCTGTAATATTTTGATAATTTGGTATATGTCTCTATCTTTATATATTTATGTATAGTACTTTTTATGTCTCCAATGTCGTTTACGCCTTGGGTGATAAGAATTTTACATGCATTTTATGTGTAATATCCCATATTATTAAATTCAGATTTGATTATTATAAATCTATTTGTCTAGATATTATTGTTGTCTCTAGTTGAATATTGATGTGATTATGTGAATAGTATGTATGTGATCCTACGTGTTTTGTGGATTAATATGGATTTTACAGATTTTTCGTCCTCCTTCTTTCTTTGATTCCGAGGACGGAATCCCTATAAGGAGGGTAGATTGTAATGACCCGGATTTTTAAAAATATTTTTATTAGTATTAAAAGTGATTTTCTTCAAAGAAAGGAATAAGATTTAATATTTTATTCCAGTTTAATGAGTTTCCAAAGTTTTATATTTAAACCCCGGGTTATTGTGTTATTGATAAATAATTGTATTTTCAAAACTGATTTTCATATATTGTTTTGAAAATTCTGTATGAATATTATGTGAATATATGTGTGTTATGTGATTAAGTGGTATTGGTGAATTTGGTTGTTAATTAATTATGATTAATTATTAATATTATATGATTAATATATGAATTTTTGTGAATTTTGTGTTATCTAGTTTATTGAGCTGAATGCTCGTATGTGTTCGTATTCGCGAGATTTCAATTTCTATATGCTCAGGAGAAAATATAGTTTATTTGGATATTTTCATATCGATTTATGGAATGTTAGATGATTTTATAATCAATTTACGGATTTAATTGCGTATATTTATATGTAATTATTGATTATTTGATTATTCGTAAACCGTTCACTCGTAACGGTGTAGCAAATTTTCTTCCCGGAAATTTCGAGAAAACTCACCTTTAGCCTAATTTGAATATTCTGGACATTTTTCGTGTTTTGACTTTTTCGATCCGGAGTACGGTTTTCCCCGGAGTCGGTCCGGCGGAGTTTTTCGGGTATTTTAATTGTTGATAATTATCTGGTTGTCTCGATAAACGTGAAACTAGATATTTTGATTCATCTTTATCTTGTAATAATTGCAGTGGGACCCGCATACTAATGACTGATTAAAAAGCCCCGTTTTGATGATTATCTTGAAAACCAGTACCGATTGGACCCCGCTTTATTAATATAAAGCTATTAAATACGTATTTTCATGTCATATACGATCCAAAGGGGTACCAATTATTTGTAAATATAAATAGACCTTTCTAGAGCTTTATTTCACCCGTAAAATCATTTCACCAGTTTCTCTGCACGAATACCGAGAGAAACCGAGCTGTGTTCTTCGTGTTCTTCATAATCAAACGAAGATTTGAAGGCGTTATTGGAATCCGATGGAGGTGTATGAATTAGTCAAAACGAAGCTATCGACGTGTAGATTATAGTTTAATCATTCGTTTGTGTGCAGATTCAACAGGTAAATTACTATTAATTGTTGAAAATTCGAGTTATATTGATTTGAAATATGAATTTTTGCAAACGTGATTGTTTGATGATTTTGATGATACCATGTTGTAGTACGTGCTTTTCTCGTCGTTTTGGTATATTATATGTTGAATTTGGGGTTCGGAATCATATAGAAACAGTGGTTTAATTCTTGAGTTGAGTGTTCTTGGTGTTCTTGAGGTTCCTCGCCGGAAAACTCAAGCTCTTCGCCGGAATTTTGATCCGTTAAGTCTGGGAAGTAGTGGAATATATGAATAGAAAGAGGAGAGAAAGGGGAGTATGCTGGTGTGCTTGGTTTGAGCGGAGGTGGCTCGAATCGCCGCCATCGGCGGCGGGAAGTCGCCGACTTCGGCCGGATTTTCCGGCGAATTCGCGCGACTTCTGCCTAATTAAAGATGGGGGATTGATTTATGGGTGTGTGTACTACTTATCTGGAGTAGATGGTGAGTGGAGGACGCCTGGAAACGAATTTCCGGCGAGTTAGTGTGGTGGCCGGCGGCTTATTGCTGTTTGGTCACCGAAGTTTTGAAGATGATGAAGTTTGTGTACTCAGGTTTTGAAACTTATGAATTACCCCCTGTAACTTTGAAAAGTTGCACTTTAAACCCTGGACAAAACTTTCAAAAGTTTACAAAATAAACCTTTTGATTTAATTTTCTAAAATTGTTTTATTTAATTATTTTAAATTCCAAAAATAGTTTTTAATTATTTATTTATTCAAAAAAATAAATCTAAATTAGTTTATTAATTAATTTTAATTAGTAATTAATTATTTTAATTGGTCAATTAATTTAAATATTAATTGATTAATTATTTTAATTAATTATTAATTGATTTTAATTGGTTAATTAATTGGATTTAATTATCCTTTTGATTTAAAAATTCCGAAAAATAATTTCGAGCTTTAAAATATTTTTCCAAATTATATTCAAGGCTCGATAATTGGTTATGAATGATTTCAAGTCCAATTTCAAGTATTTGGGACTTGATTATTTATCCGAAAAGTGATTCTTTTATCGATTTTAATTCCGAAAAATGTTTAAAAATTACAGAAAATTCCCGAAAAATCATTTTGAACTCAAGATTTGATTTGACCTCTATTGGGGTGGGAAACCTTATGTGTAATGTGTTGTCTGCTATTGGTTGGATGTCTTATGTGTCGATATAAGAGTGAGAAAACGGTTTTAAACATATCTTTTGATCCGTAAGTCGGAATCGAGTGAAACGAAAGAGAGATGAAAGCTTATAAAGTCTATTTTAATATGACATAATAATATGATGGAGTAGAGAATGTGAATAATTGTTGTTAAATGTGCACAATGTGATTATATGTTATTTGATTGCTATTAATTGATGATTACGTGATATACATGTTTATTCATGATAGTATACACGTGTGATAAAAGATTTGGATGACATAGTGTCGTGAGTTGATTGATATTGGATAAGAATATATGGATTATAGTAATTGGATCTTGTCGGTTGATTGTTGATTGAGATAGGATAACAGGTGGATGGTCTAATAAATAGACGAGACGATGTCGGATTTTCGATAAGATTTATATGATATTTAATTGATAATATGTTATGTGGAATATGACTTGACTATATGATAGAGTCAAAACATGCTTATGTGTTAAGTGATATCTGATAAGTTTAAAGGGGTATATAAGTGGGTATCGATATACGTGATATGTATACGCGATATATTGTTTAGTGACTATATTATTATCTTATTCTCGTAAAGGATTTGGAGGAGACGTGTACGCTCGAAGACGTCAGAAAGTCGGAATGGTATTGCAAAGCGAATAAGGGATGTATCGAGTAAGCGAAGCGATGTGGCGAATAGAGTATAGCTAGAGATGGTCTAGAGATTACGAGATGCGTAGATTGTGAAAGTTGAAAGATGAGAATGAGCTGTGAAACTGGAGTCAGATTTAAGGCAAGTATCCTAAACCTTTCTCTTGGATATATTGCAAATATTCTGATCCATTCCTTTGGTCTATGTTTCAAGTATTCATACCTTTCTTTTCAATGTTCGAAAATGCGAGTATTCTAACCCATTCTTTCTAATCTTCAAGTTTCTAAAGAATCTCCGTTTTACAAATTAATTCGAAGTTCAGATTGTCATTGAAGCATGTGTTGCTCAGTGATAGTTAGAGCTTTGAATGAATTGGGATCTTCTTGATTATTCAACCCGCCATTGTCATGCTGGTTTAGCAGGCTAAATTCAGTTGCTTAGCCGATAATGGAGGATATTGAATAGTTAGGGATTTCCTGAACGATGATTTATGAAAGAATGGACTGTGACTTATGAAAAGTTTATTATCAAAGTTTGATTTGAAATTATTCAGTTGTTGATGATGATTATGATTATGTTCTGTTAATTTACATTGGTTTCATGAACTGAATTATAGAATTGGATTATTGTTTTTATAAAATTATGTGGACCAAATGAGTGGTCAGACCAGATGAGTGGTCATGTTAGGCCAATGAGTGCCTTGGATCCAGTGACAGAGCATGGCGGGGCCTGCTCGGGGTTAGGTATGACTGATCAGCATCCTAACCTTGGTTTTTAATTAAAATGTGATAGTCCAATTCAATAATTCTCTTGTGAAGGATTGAATTCCTCAGGTTTCTATTGCTGCAAGGTATTGTGATTCTTTTATACAATACCTGAATTTGTGAACTCAGGTTGAATCTTTTTATATCTTGAACTCGAGAATTTCTGTTATATCACTTCAGCACTTTCATTGTTTATTATTACTTGCTGAGCATTGTTGCTCACTCTTGCTATTCCTTTCTTAATCATTTCAGAAAGGATTAAAGATGAATGGCTAGTCTATGATTGCGAGTAAAGCTAAGGCTAGGCGAGGAGTCAGAGGTGTTAAGGATCCAGTGATCAAGAAGTGTGCAGGAAGATTGATAAGGTTGGTGCTAGCTAGAGTTGAGCTATTGAGATTCAGATGTAAGTCATAGCTGGAATAGTTGACAGTGATTCTTCTTATCGAAGATGATATGATTTGGTAAGAGATGTGGTGTAATAATAGTGGTTGATTCTAATTTCAATACTGTAACCTGGAAGCGATCCTGTTGTTTTAGGGGGTTCAAATGTTCTCTTTCAAATCTTTTATTATGGCTTTCAAGTTTGAATTTCAAGTTTTTAAATCCTTTGACTTTTATTATCATTTCAAAAAAAAAAAAAAAAAAATAATTCAAGGGTGTTTTTAAAAGGTTTTGTGTGGTGACGTCAGAATCCAGGCCCCCGGATTCTCGGGCTGTCACAGTTGGTATCAGAGCAACAGGTTACAAGTTATTGAAATTTGAATATAGATTATAGTCTTAAGTTTTCTAGAGAAGAAAGTTGTGTAACCTCACATAGAGGTATGGTTAGACTATTTGGGAATAGTCTAGTGATGTGAGTGAAGCATAGAGTCTAGTTAGACGACTAAGTTGAGTGTATAAGTTTAGAGAGATTTTGATCCCTAAGTTAGACATATGATTTTTTAAGATGACTCATTGAGATGATGGATTGTGAGAAAGGTCAAGATTAGACCTAGGTAGAATAGTTTGATAATGAATGATTGAGTTGGGATTGGTAAAGATGCAGAGTTCAGAGTATTCTGACTATACTGCATAATTGAAAATGGTCTATTGTATTGACTTGAGAATGATAGAGATGCATGGTTCATAGTATGTTGACCATGTCAGATATTTGGAAGAGGTATATTGTTTTAGTGAGATATGAAGAGTTAGTGTAGAATATGAGTTGTGTTGGATTAGAAGAAGAGATTTGTAGATAGAGGTTGATAGCTGAGAAGTGCATGATAGAGAGTATGTGGAGTTGAGTCCAGTTATTAGAGGTGATGTGTGCGAGTAAGTTAGAACGTTAGTCCTCGGCGATGACGCTTTAAGTTAATCGGGACTTTAAACGACATCAAGGTGGGCCCATAACCCACAGGTTGGCGATCCATACAATCGATGATATGCTACGTGTTTTGCTAGTGACTTCACAGATAATGGGGATGAAGTGGAGGCCAAGACTTATTACGAACTATAACGTCTACGATGACATCTTACGAGGCTATTACGAATCAACATCGATCGATTATTGAGAACGTTGAAAAGAAGACATATATCGAACAATGATTTATTGAAGCAGAGCGAAAATCTGAGAAGACCTTGGTAATACCTCTCTTCAACTAAGATTCTTTTGGATTGTTTTTCTCATCAGTGAGATATTATAATGATATCCTTTCGACCAAAGTTTCGATAAATGAGATTTTCAATTTCTCAAATTCTAAGATGATAATGATATTGATTATTGGTGTGAGTTAGTATTGAATCGGTGTATGATAAAGGCGTGTTATGAAGAGACAGTGGAATTCCTTGATATTATTGATATTCTGTGATATCCCTTGATATTCTTCCATATTCTTTGATATCCCTTAATATTCGTTGATATTCGTTGACATTCTTTGACACTCTTTGATATTCCTTGATATCTTTTCGATATTCCTTAATATATTCCTCGATAATCCTTAACATTCCTTGATGCTCCTTGAGATTTCTTGGATTCTTTCCATCTGATTGGGAGGAACAACCCTATGTATAGGGGACACAAGGTATACCTGTCTGTGTGATAGGAGTTGGATGGGACGCCATCACTTGTGTGTGTTGTGATTACAAGAAGGTTAACAACCTTTAGTAGTGTCTAATATGGACACGCAACATTAAGTTCATTTGATCGTATTGATCTCCCAGTCACCCTTGTATTCCAATGTGACCTATTTTGAAAACACCTAGTTCTATTCGAAAATTCCCAAAGATCGATTCTTGGGAAATGAATTTTGCAATTGTGAAAGTTGATTCTCCTATTTCTTTAAAGCTAAAGGTATGCCAAGGTTGATCAAAAGGTGGATGACGATATGATATTACGAAGTGTGTACGTTTTAGTTTCTTCGGAGGATTCCGAGGACGGAATCCTTATAAGGGGGGTAGAATGTAATATCCCATATTATTAAATTCAGATTTGATTATTATAAATCTATTTGTCTAGATATTATTGTTGTCTCTAGTTGAATATTGATGTGATTATGTGAATAGTATGTATGTGATCCTACGTGTTTTGTGGATTAATATGGATTTTACAGATTTTTCGTCCTCCTTCTTTCTTTGATTCCGAGGACGGAATCCCTATAAGGAGGGTAGATTGTAATGACCCGGATTTTTAAAAATATTTTTATTAGTATTAAAAGTGATTTTCTTCAAAGAAAGGAATAAGATTTAATATTTTATTCCAGTTTAATGAGTTTCCAAAGTTTTATATTTAAACCCCGGGTTATTGTGTTATTGATAAATAATTGTATTTTCAAAACTGATTTTCATATATTGTTTTGAAAATTCTGTATGAATATTATGTGAATATATGTGTGTTATGTGATTAAGTGGTATTGGTGAATTTGGTTGTTAATTAATTATGATTAATTATTAATATTATATGATTAATATATGAATTTTTGTGAATTTTGTGTTATCTAGTTTATTGAGCTGAATGCTCGTATGTGTTCGTATTCGCGAGATTTCAATTTCTATATGCTCAGGAGAAAATATAGTTTATTTGGATATTTTCATATCGATTTATGGAATGTTAGATGATTTTATAATCAATTTACGGATTTAATTGCGTATATTTATATGTAATTATTGATTATTTGATTATTCGTAAACCGTTCACTCGTAACGGTGTAGCAAATTTTCTTCCCGGAAATTTCGAGAAAACTCACCTTTAGCCTAATTTGAATATTCTGGACATTTTTCGTGTTTTGACTTTTTCGATCCGGAGTACGGTTTTCCCCGGAGTCGGTCCGGCGGAGTTTTTCGGGTATTTTAATTGTTGATAATTATCTGGTTGTCTCGATAAACGTGAAACTAGATATTTTGATTCATCTTTATCTTGTAATAATTGCAGTGGGACCCGCATACTAATGACTGATTAAAAAGCCCCGTTTTGATGATTATCTTGAAAACCAGTACCGATTGGACCCCGCTTTATTAATATAAAGCTATTAAATACGTATTTTCATGTCATATACGATCCAAAGGGGTACCAATTATTTGTAAATATAAATAGACCTTTCTAGAGCTTTATTTCACCCGTAAAATCATTTCACCAGTTTCTCTGCACGAATACCGAGAGAAACCGAGCTGTGTTCTTCGTGTTCTTCATAATCAAACGAAGATTTGAAGGCGTTATTGGAATCCGATGGAGGTGTATGAATTAGTCAAAACGAAGCTATCGACGTGTAGATTATAGTTTAATCATTCGTTTGTGTGCAGATTCAACAGGTAAATTACTATTAATTGTTGAAAATTCGAGTTATATTGATTTGAAATATGAATTTTTGCAAACGTGATTGTTTGATGATTTTGATGATACCATGTTGTAGTACGTGCTTTTCTCGTCGTTTTGGTATATTATATGTTGAATTTGGGGTTCGGAATCATATAGAAACAGTGGTTTAATTCTTGAGTTGAGTGTTCTTGGTGTTCTTGAGGTTCCTCGCCGGAAAACTCAAGCTCTTCGCCGGAATTTTGATCCGTTAAGTCTGGGAAGTAGTGGAATATATGAATAGAAAGAGGAGAGAAAGGGGAGTATGCTGGTGTGCTTGGTTTGAGCGGAGGTGGCTCGAATCGCCGCCATCGGCGGCGGGAAGTCGCCGACTTCGGCCGGATTTTCCGGCGAATTCGCGCGACTTCTGCCTAATTAAAGATGGGGGATTGATTTATGGGTGTGTGTACTACTTATCTGGAGTAGATGGTGAGTGGAGGACGCCTGGAAACGAATTTCCGGCGAGTTAGTGTGGTGGCCGGCGGCTTATTGCTGTTTGGTCACCGAAGTTTTGAAGATGATGAAGTTTGTGTACTCAGGTTTTGAAACTTATGAATTACCCCCTGTAACTTTGAAAAGTTGCACTTTAAACCCTGGACAAAACTTTCAAAAGTTTACAAAATAAACCTTTTGATTTAATTTTCTAAAATTGTTTTATTTAATTATTTTAAATTCCAAAAATAGTTTTTAATTATTTATTTATTCAAAAAAATAAATCTAAATTAGTTTATTAATTAATTTTAATTAGTAATTAATTATTTTAATTGGTCAATTAATTTAAATATTAATTGATTAATTATTTTAATTAATTATTAATTGATTTTAATTGGTTAATTAATTGGATTTAATTATCCTTTTGATTTAAAAATTCCGAAAAATAATTTCGAGCTTTAAAATATTTTTCCAAATTATATTCAAGGCTCGATAATTGGTTATGAATGATTTCAAGTCCAATTTCAAGTATTTGGGACTTGATTATTTATCCGAAAAGTGATTCTTTTATCGATTTTAATTCCGAAAAATGTTTAAAAATTACAGAAAATTCCCGAAAAATCATTTTGAACTCAAGATTTGATTTGACCTCTATTGGGGTGGGAAACCTTATGTGTAATGTGTTGTCTGCTATTGGTTGGATGTCTTATGTGTCGATATAAGAGTGAGAAAACGGTTTTAAACATATCTTTTGATCCGTAAGTCGGAATCGAGTGAAACGAAAGAGAGATGAAAGCTTATAAAGTCTATTTTAATATGACATAATAATATGATGGAGTAGAGAATGTGAATAATTGTTGTTAAATGTGCACAATGTGATTATATGTTATTTGATTGCTATTAATTGATGATTACGTGATATACATGTTTATTCATGATAGTATACACGTGTGATAAAAGATTTGGATGACATAGTGTCGTGAGTTGATTGATATTGGATAAGAATATATGGATTATAGTAATTGGATCTTGTCGGTTGATTGTTGATTGAGATAGGATAACAGGTGGATGGTCTAATAAATAGACGAGACGATGTCGGATTTTCGATAAGATTTATATGATATTTAATTGATAATATGTTATGTGGAATATGACTTGACTATATGATAGAGTCAAAACATGCTTATGTGTTAAGTGATATCTGATAAGTTTAAAGGGGTATATAAGTGGGTATCGATATACGTGATATGTATACGCGATATATTGTTTAGTGACTATATTATTATCTTATTCTCGTAAAGGATTTGGAGGAGACGTGTACGCTCGAAGACGTCAGAAAGTCGGAATGGTATTGCAAAGCGAATAAGGGATGTATCGAGTAAGCGAAGCGATGTGGCGAATAGAGTATAGCTAGAGATGGTCTAGAGATTACGAGATGCGTAGATTGTGAAAGTTGAAAGATGAGAATGAGCTGTGAAACTGGAGTCAGATTTAAGGCAAGTATCCTAAACCTTTCTCTTGGATATATTGCAAATATTCTGATCCATTCCTTTGGTCTATGTTTCAAGTATTCATACCTTTCTTTTCAATGTTCGAAAATGCGAGTATTCTAACCCATTCTTTCTAATCTTCAAGTTTCTAAAGAATCTCCGTTTTACAAATTAATTCGAAGTTCAGATTGTCATTGAAGCATGTGTTGCTCAGTGATAGTTAGAGCTTTGAATGAATTGGGATCTTCTTGATTATTCAACCCGCCATTGTCATGCTGGTTTAGCAGGCTAAATTCAGTTGCTTAGCCGATAATGGAGGATATTGAATAGTTAGGGATTTCCTGAACGATGATTTATGAAAGAATGGACTGTGACTTATGAAAAGTTTATTATCAAAGTTTGATTTGAAATTATTCAGTTGTTGATGATGATTATGATTATGTTCTGTTAATTTACATTGGTTTCATGAACTGAATTATAGAATTGGATTATTGTTTTTATAAAATTATGTGGACCAAATGAGTGGTCAGACCAGATGAGTGGTCATGTTAGGCCAATGAGTGCCTTGGATCCAGTGACAGAGCATGGCGGGGCCTGCTCGGGGTTAGGTATGACTGATCAGCATCCTAACCTTGGTTTTTAATTAAAATGTGATAGTCCAATTCAATAATTCTCTTGTGAAGGATTGAATTCCTCAGGTTTCTATTGCTGCAAGGTATTGTGATTCTTTTATACAATACCTGAATTTGTGAACTCAGGTTGAATCTTTTTATATCTTGAACTCGAGAATTTCTGTTATATCACTTCAGCACTTTCATTGTTTATTATTACTTGCTGAGCATTGTTGCTCACTCTTGCTATTCCTTTCTTAATCATTTCAGAAAGGATTAAAGATGAATGGCTAGTCTATGATTGCGAGTAAAGCTAAGGCTAGGCGAGGAGTCAGAGGTGTTAAGGATCCAGTGATCAAGAAGTGTGCAGGAAGATTGATAAGGTTGGTGCTAGCTAGAGTTGAGCTATTGAGATTCAGATGTAAGTCATAGCTGGAATAGTTGACAGTGATTCTTCTTATCGAAGATGATATGATTTGGTAAGAGATGTGGTGTAATAATAGTGGTTGATTCTAATTTCAATACTGTAACCTGGAAGCGATCCTGTTGTTTTAGGGGGTTCAAATGTTCTCTTTCAAATCTTTTATTATGGCTTTCAAGTTTGAATTTCAAGTTTTTAAATCCTTTGACTTTTATTATCATTTCAAAAAAAAAAAAAAAAAAAAAAATTCAAGGGTGTTTTTAAAAGGTTTTGTGTGGTGACGTCAGAATCCAGGCCCCCGGATTCTCGGGCTGTCACATTATGGCTTTTAAAAGATGTAGTTTCATAAATAATTTTACTTTTTCCTTCCGAATAAAAATTCAGCGATTGAATTTTTACACACAAAAAAAAATTCACAAAAATAAGTTATGAAACTATATTTTGTAAGAGTCTTAAAATACGTGCTAAGCAGGAGAGAAAAATGTAAACTAATGAGATGGACAGAGAGAGTAATAATAATAAAATGATGCATTATAAAGGACAATCATCGAAAATTAAGTTTTCCTCTCTATTTATTTATCTTGAAAATTATAATAAGAAAAAGTTATTAAAATTTAGAAGATAAATATAAGAGAGCTCTTAGACTAAGCTAGTCGATTGAAACTTTAATAGCGAAAAATGATGCATCATACAACTCAATTATACTTTATCTTATCTGGGAGGGTGAATTGTTTGAAGTCTTTGATTTTATATTCATGATTATTGAATTTTTAGAATTCTAATTATGATTTTTCATGATTTTAATTTTTATCAGCTCATTTATATTATTATTGCTATATATAAAGTAATAAAGATATAAACATATGACACATCATCAAAATATTACATATTATCATTATTTATAAATTTGCTGCAAAAAATTATCATAATGTTAGTAATCCAAACCTAACATTTGTAAGTAAAAGGAAAAAAAAAAATTAGTTAGATGGCAAGTTTCTAAAAACACAATAAATCGAGTGACAAAAAAAATCTATTTTCTCTAATATTTATATAAACTTCTAAATGTTATATCAAATTAAACTTTAGCTTTCAAATTATGGTGTTCACGTGCATTTTTTCTGTAATAAGACTGATATCAATAAAAAAAAGGATGGTGTGAAAAGAAAGAATGGACTTCACCAGTGAAGTCACGAAATCAGAAAAAATTAAAATGATTAAAAATTAATTAAATGATTAATTGAATAATCGAAGATTTAATCAATTCGACAAGTGCGACATATGGATTTAGAATGTCAGAAATTTATCGATAAATCAAAAATACAGTCAAGAATCTTTTAGCTAACATTTAACCGGCATTCTAAATAAAATATATCTGGATATGTTTTCAGATCTCGTAAGAATATGTTTAACGATGTAAAACAAAATTTACAGAACATTCATTAATAAAATGCCAAAGCTCAAGCTTAACGATCCCATAAAGAATGACCTAGCAATAATACCTGCACCATTGGTATCGCTCTCCTCCAGGGTCGGATTCGGTGACCCGCTATAACCCGGACCCGACCCATACAACGCCTGAACCCCCTCTATGTCATCGCCGGCGAGCTCAACTCGCCGGACTCCCGACGAAATCGACGGAAACATAATCGCACTCTCCACCGAAGAATGACCTAACCCTAACAAATGTCCAATCTCATGCACCACCACCGACTCCAGATCCACCGCGTCCTCCGCCGGCGACCGGAGAATCTCGCCGTTGATGACCCAATTCTCGTCGCCGTCCAAATGCAAGTGCCCACTCGGCGGCGAAAACGCGTGCCCCAACGTCCCCAAAACGCCGTCAAAGGGCTCCCCATCGCCGTGGTCACGGCTGTAGAACCCTATCTTGATATCCGCCTGAGAATACGACGCCGTTTCGCGAAAAGTCAACGGCGTCACCTCCGCCCACCGGTCAAACGCCGTCGCGAACACCGCCTTCACCGACTCATCTAACCGATTCTCCGGCAAAAACGCGAACGTCAGCTCACTCTTCTTCCCTCCCCACCGCGGCGATCCGGAGAAGAACGAGTAATGCTTAACGACTCCTAAGTTCCTTCGTTTCGTCACATTCGAGTTTGACTTCATCGTCGTCGTGCCGTTGACTATATCGGCGACGCCGCATCTCGGCTGAAGAATTTGAGTTAATGTCGAATCGTCGAGTTCTCCGGTGGAGTTCAAATTGAAGTTGAGCTGGTAGGTTTTGATAGCGGCCTCAAGTGAATCATCGAAGTTATCGGAGAAATTTGAAATAGTCAAGTAACCGAAAGAGTGGAAGTACTGTTTGAGTTTGGCAAGGCCGGGTTTTTGGTCGCCGGAGTGGCAGCCGGCGAGGGCGTGGAAGGAGTCCCATGCGGCGGAGAGGTTGGAGTGGGGGATGGAGGAGATGTTGGGGAAGAAATGTGGGAGAGATGGGAGAGATGGGAGAGAGAGAGATGATGAGGGTAATGTTGAGAGTGTGAGTATGAAAAGTGATAGGAGATTTAGAATGTTGTGATTCATGTTGTGATGAAAATGTGATAGTTGGAAGTTTTGGTGGATTATTATTACATAGTAGGGTTACAGAAAACTACAAGAGATTATTACATCTTCGTGGTTCCTGGAAGTCGGCAACGAGGAGTCAACTTAACGTTGTGGAATGAGGTGCTTCAAACTTGGAGCCGTCTTGCTTGTCTAGTTATATTCGTTTTTACTCTCTTGGTTAGACGACGGATATGGCATAAAAATTTTGGAGGTACCAAATAGTAAAATTTTACTCCCGTCTCTCTCATTTGTTTACATTGGGGACGGAGCTCGGTACTCTCGTAAAATGTAGTTCGATAAATTATTTTGAACTTTTTTTAAATAAAAATTTGATGTTTAAATTTTTATAAAAAAGAATTTAAAAATAAGTTATAGAACTATGTTTTATATACATCTTAAAATACGTGTTGAGCAGTGTTAAAAAACGGTAAAAAATGAGAGGGAGTAGATAAAATTTATATATTTTCAAGTTTTAGATTTTGTTTTATTATTTTGTAAAATTTGAAATGATGATCGATAAAATTATTTGAAATTTTTTTTGAGACCATTTCGACATTCTGATATAATTTCGATAAATTATTTGTTTTTTGAAATTTTCGAACAACTCTTAAATCTCAGTTTCTAAAAAAAAAAAAAAAACTCTTAAATCTCAGTTAAAGTTTGATAAATATAACCCGTCAAAATTGAAAAATGGAGAAAGAATATGAAACTATAACCTGTATAAAATAATGTTTGTGCACTACTTTTAGCAAATGTCAAGGCTTCATGTTACGCAACCCTGCTGTTTTTGGATGAAATCTAGCTGTTTTTAAAATAATACAGTACATAATTTTAGTTTGACTTGAAATCAATCTGATTGCTGACACAAACACAATCGTTACCGGAATTGCCACCCCTCTCGACCGTATAAATTGGAAGTTTCTCTATGTTTATTTCTTGGTGAACTGGTACTCACGGACAATTGTTAATGTCTTTTGAGTTGTGAGTTCATTATTTTATCAGCTAGGTAGAATAATTCAGTACTCGACTTCAAAACAGGCCACCATTTATTATTTTACTAGCCGATAGAATAATTCAACATTCCTTTAAAATCGGAGCATAATAATTAAATATCATGCACAAGTTGTGTACGAATAGTGAATAGACATATGCTCATTTATTTAGGGGTAACCTATTTTTGTTCTTAGAACAAAATTTGGTGCTAGGAAGCGAAAAAAAAAAAAAAGTTGTATACTATGGAGGATCTATCACAATTTCTACGTAAATAAAAGTGATGTTTGGAAGTTAAAGGTTTGGACAAAAATTAGAAGTTTGAGGTGGTTTAGAGATTTGACCATTAGAATCCGCTAATTTTAGTGTTTGGTAGTTAGTTGATTGAAATATAGGTTTGGGTCCAAAAAGCTGATTTTGAGAAAACTAATTTGAGGAGTTTTTTGGATTAGAGATTTTGGTATGTGTCACAAAAAGCTAATCAATCAATTATTTGAGGAGTTTTTTTTCTGAATAAAATTTTTTAAAAAATTCCAATTTTATATCTGTAGTCAAAGACGTGTCTAAAAAGTCAAAGCGAGAGGGAGTGTGATTCTATTTTTACAACAATATATTACAAAAACTTAAATCAATTCATTCTATTTTAATGCAACATATATAGTACAATATAATCAGAAAACTTAAATTAACTCATTCGGTTTACTGATAAGTTACAAAAACCTAAATCAACTCAAATCTATTCGTCAGTACCTCCTCAGTTACAAAAACTCAAATCAACTCGTCACCTCGCTGAGGGTAAAAATAAAAAATAATAACGAATCTGATTTAATAAGACACATTTTGACAATATATGAGGACCTTGAAATTTTGTACAGTATTGAAACATACAAGAACATAATACTTTGGTAATTTCCTGCTTTAAAAAAATCATACACTTCTACTCCAGTTTACAATGTAGTTACAGCTAGAGGCCGCCATTCGGGCGGTTAAAAACCCGGTTCGGGGCGTGCCGGTTCAGTCGGTTCGGCCCGTTTGGCCACCTCTAGTTACAGCATAGATATGGAAGAACAAATGAACATGAACAACGAAGCAGTAAAATTGTATGGTAAAATTTGACTGTGAAGGATCAGAAAGATGAGGAAAGTTTTATCTAGAGCTTTCTATTGCCATTCGCTCCTGTAATGTCAAGTGATACAGATATAATCAGAACCGACGCCAACAAACAGGAGCAGAATCAAAAGGAAAAGTCAATGAACTTGTACTAAGTAAGCATAACTGCATAAGTATGTTACTACAAAGGATCAAAAACTCATTGACCTCCTGTAAAAAAAACAAAAAAAAAACTCATTGACTTTCAAGCAGAAAGATGCTCTCAAGGACTCGTATTTAAGAGATAGATTGGTTCCCATAAGGAGAAATACTCGATATATTTTAACACATTGATTTCGAAATTGCTCCCTATATAGGCATGGTCTTCAGTAGTGCACTAAACTGTACTTCTTTCCGATCATTTCTTCATAGTTTGTTTTTTAGGTGTTTCATCCAATTCTTTACATTTTAAAACTTATTAAAAATAGTCGATAGGTCCTATTACTTCCTCATTTTTCTTCCATATTCATACTAAAATCATTCTACTATCTCTCTTTATATATTAAAAATCAATGAGACCCATCACTTCACCCCGCTATTCTTTCTGTTTTACACTATTTAATTTATACATATTTCTTCACCTTAGTGCTCAAACCATACGTAAACAAAATGGCTGGAACAGAGGGAACAGGAATTATTATGTTTAAATGCATGCTTAATAAAAAGAAGGTGGTTGTTATAACTAGACATAGCTGTACGGGTATATTAAATTAAATATTGGTAAATGAAGATAAGCTGGCCACCAAAAGTCAACGATAATTTTTTAAGGTATGCTATTAATATGTACAAGGACAAAAAATAGTGAGTTATGCAGTGATGTAAGATTGTAAACTTGAAGCCTATAAAAGGCTGTTGTTATGCATGTAATAAACACGACCGGGTGAAACAAAAAAGCATAAGAAGAGAGCTGAAGCTCCGGTTCTCTACTGAAGAGACCTTCAGTTGGTCGAGAATCGATGTCTTCAACCCATAGTGAATATGACTTGGAAATTGAGCATGTTAGAGAGCCTGTTCATAGTCATATTTTTTAATTAAAAGAAAAAAAGACAACTGAAGGTATATATGGCTTGGGAACTGAGCATGTTAGAGAGGTTGTTCATAGTCGTTGTGAACTAAAAGAAACAAAGGCAACTGAAGGTGAATATGGTTTGGAAATTGAGCATGTTAGAGAGGTTGTCCATAGTCATATTTGTGAACTAAAAGATACTCCCTCTGTCCCATTTTAACTGATGTTTGACTTTCTAACACGTATATTGAGGTGTAAAAAAACAATATCTACACTCAATAAAAAATTTCAATTCTTATATCAAATAAAAGTTTAGATTCTAAACTTTTATTTGATATAAATTTTATAAAAAATAATTTTTTTAGATGTAATTTTTTTTAACATCTTAAAATACGTGTAAAAAAGTCAAAAGCAGTTAAAATGGGACGGAGGGAGTACAAAGGCAACTGAAGGTGAATATGGCTTGAGAATTGAGCATGTTAGATAGTTTGTTCATAGTCATATTTGTGAACTAAAAGATACAAAGGCAACTGAAGGTGAATATGGTTTGGGAATTGAGCATGTTAGAGAGGTTGTTCCTAGTCATATTCGTGAACTAAAAGATACAAAGGCAACTGAAGGTGAATATGACTTGGGAATTGAGCATGTTAGAGAGTTTGTTCCTAGTCATATTCGTGAACTAAAAGATACAAAAGCAACTGAAGGTGAATATGACTTGGGAATTGAGCATGTTAGAGAGGTTGTTCATAGTAAACTAAAAGATACAAAGGCAACTGAAGGTGAATATGGCTTGGGAACCGAGCATATTGGAGATCCTTTCCGGAGCAACATTGATGATACAAAAGCAACTGATGGTGCATATGAATTGAGCATTGAGCATGTCGGAGAGCCTTTGCATAGCTATATATTTGATGCTCCAGAAGATACCAGAAAAGAAACTGAAGGTGAATATAATATGGAAATTGAGCAAATGAGACGGGCTGACCATAGGATCTGCATTAGTTCTGAATTGGAATGTAGAAAAGCAATTGAAGGTGAACGTGACATGGGAATCGAGCATGGTCAATCTAGTAACCGACTCAATCGGTATGATGAAGAGGTGCAAGAAATTGGGGATACAAAGACAAAAGTGTTGCCAATTTTTTTTGAATTGTTGGAGTTGGTTGAAAAAGGAGATCAGGCTGTGGAAGAACACTCCATTCCGCGGTCTGAAGTGCTAGATGTCACAGAACTTCTACATGACATTGAAGGGGTCGACGTTGCTCGGAGTGTTCTAGAGAAAGAAGTTGAGTATATGAAAAATGAGTCTGATGTTCATTGTCCTATAACTCAGTTTCAGAAGGAAATTCTTGAGATATTGTTGAAAATATGTGACACAGAAGCATGTCAAACCACGATTTGCAAGTTAATAGGTAAAGCGAAAGGGGGCAGAGTTTCTTGCAAGCACTGTAAAGTGGTGCAAGTCAATGAAGAAGCAAATCAATAAGCAATGCAAGAAAAGAAAAACGCGACTTTGTGTAATGTCTTCCTTTGCCATAAGAATTTCCTTAAGGCGAGGCTCGTCAAGGTAAACTGTAACACAATGATTTCTAGTTGATTATATGTTGATTACTGCGAGTTCAATTTAATCAAATTATATAAAGATGGATGTCTCTTCCTTTGTTGCTAAGACTTTGTCACTGAAATTAGCTGTCTCCAAATGTGATTCCAGATTCAGTATTACCTTGTTCTTTCTTCTAAGCTCATCTTCTTTACTTCTCAACTTAGCATCAAGTGTACTGATCTTGTCTGTGTGTAATATTTAACACTTATAGCAAAATAAACTATGAAACTGCAATCAGCATTAAATCAGGCAGATGAAAATGGTAAATAAGCATTCGATGGTAACCCTCTTGACTTTTGATCATCTAACCAGCAACTGAAAACAACAGTGAGAGTCTATAAAATTACAATATGATACTCTTTACAGGAAATGGTTCACAGCACGTCGAAAATACTTGAATTGAACCACCCAAAAAGTCGAGCTGGCCAGGGTGACTTGGTGACTTGCTCAAAATCTGATCCAGAGTACAAATAAGGATATTAACTCAAGTTTAGGGAACATATTTTTTTCAGTCAATTAAATCAATATATTCTTGAAGTCCTGAATTAAGAGAGATTTAAGCACAGCTAGACAATTTTCTTTGTTAATGAGTATTATGCGCGTTAACATTCACCAAAACAACTTATAATATTTCAAAAGTTGATTAAATAAGAAACTGGGAAACTAAAAATTAATTCAGCACTTTGGTATCTGATTCAAACTCACTACTACTTGTAAATAAACAAAGAATTGTGGTTACGTCTATTCTAATGAAGACAGTGATATTAGTTGGCTGCTTGGTTCTCCACTCATTGGTCCAGAGTTGATGTCTTCAACTCATTGTGAATATGACATGGGAATTGAGCATGTTAGAAAGGCTGTGGAAGAACAATCCACTCTGCGGTATGAAGTGATGGAACTTCTACAGACGGTGAAGGGATCGACGTTACAGGGATTGTACTGGACAAAGAAGTTGATCATATGAAACATGAGTCCGATGTTCCTCGTCTGATAACTCAGTTTCAGAGGAAATTCTGGAGATATTGTTGAAAATATTACTTCTGAGCTTAGCATAAAGTGTACTGATCTTGTCGATCAGGTAATAAGAAGAGAGTTAATATATGCCAAGTGGCACCTAAACGCTTATGTTTCTTTTATAGATTCTATTTAGTTCATAACTGAACTAATTACCATAGCAGAAGCTCATGGCTAAGGAATATATATAACAGTTAAATTTTCCACATGACATTCTGGTTTAATTATACACATTTATAGAGGATTTTCCAAATTAGAAACAGTTATTACCAATTCCTTGATATTACTTCAACATTCTATTATTAAAGAAGGAAAAAAATCAAAACAGATTAAAAAAGCACAACAAAAGCAACTAAATAACTATTTTCTCACTTCTTTGAAGCTGGTTTTTGTGCATTTGCAATGGTCAGGTATAACACTATTGAAGCCTCACTCAAAACCCTAATATCAGGGATTAGAGAGTTTAGAAGGCTCACAGTAACAGAACATAAGACTTCTAACATTAACTTGCTCAACAGAACCACCATATATATATATATTAACACTAATTGCTAATGAAAAGATCAACTGCAGCTACAAATCTCCAGAACATTTTTCAAAAAATTAAAGAGAAATCTCTGGAGAATTGAATAACAAACCAAAGGAAACTTCACATGAAGGATTGTTGAGTTCTAACTTCCATGTTCCATTAACTGCACAACCAGCGATGAAGGAATGTCCTAGCTAGCCAATACACAGCATATTACTGCTTAAAGAACTCTGACAAAAATTAAATTCCAGGCAGTGATACTGTTTACCATCCATCTTTTAATCGCCTTCCCAAATTAGTCAACATAAGCAAAACATTACTCCTAATCAAAGAGCCTCTGATAGTTTGATACTTGTTCTGTCAAGACTGAACTAAAATACTCCCATGAATGGTCCGAATATTGCACGACTGAGTAGTGTATCCTGTTGATACTTCATCAAATTCTGGTAGGAATATCTGGCCTCAAACTGCCTCACCAGCCTCTGGTTGCACGTAATGAAGGGGTGGCTCAAAAGTTCATCTGCAGTCCACCTATCTTCGACCCTCTTTGTCAAACATCTTCTCACAAAATCCTTTCCATTCTCCGACAAATGATCAAGCTCAGGCACCAACAAAATCAGCCTGTCATCCTCATAATTCGCAATCATCTCTGCCAAACATTGTGCATCTTCATCAATGCATTTTTTCCATAACCCGCCCTCCCCCAAAAGCAATTCCAGAACAATACAACCAACAGCCCATATATCCATGGCTGCTTCATGCACTCCAAAGACCACAGACTCCGGGGAACTATAAAGCAACGTTCCCCTGTGCTTGTACTCCTCCCCTGCCCCCAAACTCATCTCTCCCCCCTTCTTGGCCAATCCAAAATCCGCTAATTTCAGATTACACTTAACCACACCCTTAAACTCATCCCGAGGAATATTAAAAACAAGAACATTACTCGGCTTCATGTCACAATGAACGTACCCTTTCCCATGCACACGCGAGAGACCCTTAAGCAACATCAACGCGTACCAACTAGCCTCGTACTCAGGTATCCATCCCCTCGACTCAATCACCTGCTGTAACGTCCCTCCATCCGCATACTCCAGTACAATATTATAACAACTCGTACCATCCTCATTAGTACTCTGAAAATCCTCGTCCTCGAAGCAACGAACAATCTCTTTACACCCTCCAAGATCACACAACACCGATTTCTCCAACGCCAAAGACCACAATAACCTCTCAGAAACCGATTTCACAGCCACTGTCCGGGGTACATTACAAGCATAAGCCAGAGACGGTGATGCAAATTCAGCCCGAAACACGCAGCCATAAGACCCTCGTCCAAGAAACTTAGTTGGAACCCATCTGGAGGCCATAGTGTATGAGAATCTAGTGATATGAGACAAGTAGTTTATGTGTTATCATGTGATCTTGTAATGTAATGTGAAGTATATAAGGTATGATTGACTTAGGCCTCAAGTTTTGGTTTTGAAGTGTGTTTATAAGCCTGTTAGAACTCGGAAGTGTTTATAGTTCGGTAGTCCGAACAGGTTTCCTTGTGAGGTTATGATTTGCTGAATCTTAGTTTAACGGTAATAATTATGATAATAACCAAAATTATTATGTTCACATTACTATCTCTTTTTATGTTCATACAAATAATAATGTGTTTGTGTTTAATAACAAAATAAAATTATCTTACAAATAATGAGTGTCCGATGTTCTAAAAATCTCTTATTTGTTAAAATTTTATATTAATATTTTAAAAATATTTTACCGACTTAAATAACAAGTCTGATTTGACTAAAAATTCGCTAATAATTACGATAAATCAGTGATAAATTCTGAATTTTTAGGCAATCCGACTAGTTCTGAATCCCGATTTATAAAAGGGAAATTTTTGATGGTACCCTCGTAAAATTGGTTTTTCTCAATGGTATCATTGCATTTTTGACTTCTACCAATAGTACGCTCGTATTTTTAATTTACTCTTTATGGTACCCTTGTGTACTTTTAATTTACTCTCTGTTGATTTCAAACTGTAAAACAAATTGTATATTTGAAATCCTTGCAAAAAGTTACATAAAATAGACCATTAAATCATGTAAAATAGAGTCAAAATGAGTGAGATATATTCAAACTTCATAACCAAACTTTGTCATTAAAATCTCACTCATTTTGACTCTGTTTTACATGATTCAAGGATCTATTTTATGTAATTTTTCGCAAGGATTTCAAATATACAATTTGTTTTATAGTCTGAAATCAATAGAGAGTAGATCAAAATTACATGAGTGTATCATAGAGAGTAAATTAAAAGTACGAGGGTACCACTGGTAGAGATAAGAATGCGATGGTACCATTGAGAAAAGTCAATTCTATGTGTGTACCATCAAGAATTTCCCTTTATAAAATAGGTATGTCCATCCCACATACTCCCTCTGTCCCTCTCATTTTTTTACAGTTACTATTTTGGGATGTCCCTCTGATTTCTTTACGTTACTATAAATAGTAAGTTTTTTCCATCATTACACCCACTATCTTCCCCCACTATCTCATATTTAACAATAAAAACTACTATTACACCCACTACTTTCCTCCACTATCTCAAATCTATTATTAAATATTGATAGGCCCCACCATTTTACCCACTTTTCATCTAACTTTACTCATTTTTTATACATTGTCTTGGTCTCCGTGTCTCCTTCCAGTGTAAACAATTAAGGGGAACGGAGGGAGTACTAGTTTTAAGCCTATACAACCTTGTTACAATATTTGTTGTTATATCGTATATATTTTAATTAATATTTTATTAAGTCTGTTAGATAAATTTTTATTTAATATATTTAATAAGTTTTTATCATTAAATCTCAGCTAATTAAAAGTTAGGGGAAAAAATTTGTTTTAACTATAATAAAAAAAACTTATTAAATTAGGAGAACCCCGCGGATCAAACATTCAATGTGCACCATAGAATTTTCCATGTGTGCTTACTAGCACACAATCACAATTCAAAATGGGAGGTACAATTATTTTATACCAAGATAAATTAACAAAAAAATGTGCATAATACATAGCACAACAGTTTTACGACAAATTCATTGATATGACACTTTTCAAATTTGCAATAGTTGCAGTATTGATATTCAGAGACAGATGATAATCAACACACACAATGACACTTGTGATTCTTGCAATGTGCTTCCATTCCCGCAGTGTCTGAGTTGCATCTTTCTCGGATGATGAACCTGGAATACATCCCCCAGCAAGATTGTCATGGCAGCATTCTACATCCAGAGATATATGAACTGAGCTTCCCAAAAAGTCGGTCCTGTCCATGCTAACTTGTCAAAGTCTGATGCATATACAAATAATACAGCTAGACAGTTTTCTTTGTTAATGAGTATTATGCGGGTTAACTTTCACTAAAACAGCATATAACATTTTTAAAAGTTTGTTGATTTTGCAATTGGGAATCAAGAAATTAATTCAACAGTTTAGTATCTAATTCAAAATAATTACCACTTGTAAATCAACAAAGAATACCTATATTATGATGTTTGCGGTTGTGTTGTTGAGCACTCTGAATCTAGCTGGTTTACTGATGTTCTGTAGTTTTCCTGCACAAGTATATAAAATGGAGCAACTTACAACACTTCAACGGTCGCAAATATATATTAACTGATAGTGGAAATTTGTATTCTGATATAATATATGAATACGCTAAGCAAAAGGCTTATCTTCTTGTACCTTTGCTTCAGCAAAAGAGATGTTCAGAATATTCATAGTGGATTCAGGTTGGGTAGACTGTGGAGGATCAGAAAGATGAGGAAAGTTTTCTCTAGTGCTTTCCATTGCCTGTTCGCTCCTGTAATGTTGGTGATACAGAAATAATTGGAACTGACGCCAACAAACAGGAGCAGAATCACTGTGCACTATCAACGATAGCAAGACTGAACAAATATATCAGGTGTTATTAAATTAGTAAGATCTTAACACATTTTAGTCTTTCAGTGCACTGAATCACTTCTTACATGAGTGCATCCAAGTATTAGAGTTCATTTTGACTTGTTAAATTGTACATAATTTGCTAAAATATGTTAGATAAGTTGCTTCTTGCATACATTAGTCGCTGAATATGCAGTCTGAAAAAAATAAGTAGAAGTCACTTGAGAGAAATAAATGCTTTCAAAAACTTACCTGTCTTTTTCCTCTACTCTATCAGCAATACATTCTCCATTAGCCATCATCGAGGAGAATGCCTTTTTACTCTAGCATGAGACGGGCCATCAAAATGAACAGATAAGTACATGATTTAAGCAGACCAAAAGATATATGGTCATTCAGAGGTTTTACATATTTCTATGTAATATATAACTGAAGGATGAGTTAAGAATATAGGGCTCTAAAGTGTCATCCAAAACAGGTAGTGGCAGGCAACGTCTAAAATTGTTTTCTTTATCTTCATTAAAGAGACCATTATATAGATTATCAAATGATTTTGTTTCAAAAATACCCTCGAAGATGTCTTTGCAGGCTAAGAGCTCATATTTCTGTAATTTCTGTAATAAGTCAAAAAGGAGGTAACCCCTTAAGTGTTATAATTTAGAAGTCCATGTTCAGTGCACCATAGGACAGAATATTTCAGCAAGTTAGAAGTTATTGACCAGGAATAAGATTGTCTAACCTCTTCATCCATATGTCTGATGAAGCCTTGAATTTTCTTAATGACAACTTGTAAACTGCTTAATTCGAGATGCAATGCCTGAATGGATTGTAGAAGAATACCACTTTATGAAGGACATAGATATAAACAAGTTTAATCAAGAGGAAAGACCATCGGTCCCAAAGCCTCGCCTTTTTCTCCGAGATTAGACTTTGTATAATGTCTTCCTTTGCCAATATAGATTCCTTAAGGTGAGGCTGGTCAAGGCAAACTGTAACACTATGATTTCTAGTTGAATATATTGCATTAATTAGAGCGCGTTATATTTAATTAATTTTCATAAATATGGATATCTCTTCCTCTGCTGCTGGACCTTTGTCACTGAAATTAGCTGCCTCCAATTGTGATTCCAGGTCCTGTATTATCTTGTTCTTTCTTCTAAGCTCATCCTCATTACTTCTCAGGTTAGCATTTAGTGTGCTGATCTTGTCTGTGTGGAACATTTAATACTTATGGCAAAGTAAACTATGAAAATGCAATCAGCAATGAATCAAGCTGATGAAAAAGGTAAATAAGCATTTGATGTTACCCATAAATTCAGTTCCCAGCATAGTAGCCCTCTCTACTTTGATCTTCAAACCAGCAACTGAAAACAGCAAACAAAGTTTATAAAATAGAAGATGGTGCCCTTTACAGGAAATGTTTCACTGCATATCCATAAAATTGCTAAGTGAACATACACACCAACCAAAACACATGCCTAATTCCTCTTTTTCCCGGAGAACCTGTTGCGCATTATCCACAATATGCTTGACAGATGAAGCCTCCTTTTCTATTGAGGAAAACAGTGACATGTGTAATCGTATCTTCTCCGTAAGAGCAGAAATAGTATTATCTTTATGGATGATTGTTTGTTTCATTTCGAAGGTAGAGTCCTGCAGTTCAAAAGTTAACCAACAATCAGCAAATATACTTCAGGTTTTTTATGAAATCCCACAAAAATTAAACACAATATATTGCACGAAATATACTGTACTGAACTGTATGAATAGCGAAGAAATTAGGGGGGGGGGGGGGGGGGGACATCAATTATCAATTTTCATGTGTATGCCTGCTTTCATGAGGGTCCACATTTTAAAAGTTGAGCTACACTTTCACTTGGAAGTTCAAAAAACAAAATTTTATTAGCTGGGATAGTTCAGTGAGATCAGATGCCTGACGGGTAATGGACAGAATTACAGGAAAGTTACACATAACAATAACTATATTCAACTCAAGCCCATCTATAAAATTGCATTTCACTAAATACATGATTTAAAGGTGTTCATACTGCCTAGTGACTAGATCAGACAGAGTTAAAGATCCTAGTCACATTGTAATGCATCCTTACACAAATATAACCAACACAGCTAAGGTAATATGTTGACAAATAACGTAACATCAAAAGATTTGACTAATCAAGAAAAACAAAAAAAACTTCAAAGCCAGTATAAAGTATGTACAAGTGTACAACTAATCAGGGGCAGATTCAGATCTGGCGCTGCTGCTCAAATAACAATGACTGAGGATATTTATTAAGCAGCTTGCGTGAACCTCTTGTAGACTGGTAGTTAATATTGTTGCTTTGCAACTTAATGGATGTGGGTTTGACTCAGGTCAAAAACTTTTGTAGACTGGTAGTTATACATAGCAATTGTTTGAAATTGCCTAGTGTTTTATCATAAGAAAGTGATAAATTTAGCTAAGAAATCCAGGACATAAGATAGGATTTATATTGCTTCGGTGTTATTTCATCCACTTATGCTACCATGCAAGGCTCCCAGTTGTATATAGCCAATTCTATTAAGAATTATGAATGCGATTATCTTTAAATATCTGAGTGCTGATTATAATTCTCCCCTCCCCTTTCTAGATTATCTCATTCCACCACTGAGACTAGTTTACAAGTTTGCAATAGGAAATATTGTAAAGCAGCATACATGTGTGCATAATCATAAACAAGATAACAACTATTATGTTCAAACAATTAGCAACTTTTCAGAAACCAAGCTTGAAGTCGTGAACCACCGAGCAAACCCAATTGCTAGACCAAGAATGCCATCAAAAATTATAAAATTAGCATAAGAAACATTTCATAGTACCGATCACAATCAGTATACACACCTCGTAAACTTTAACAAAATTTTCCTTTGATTGAAGCAATCTATTAATAGTTCCTTGTAACTCCTTTTGCTTGTTATCAAGCAACTCGTTGTCATTCTGAAGGTAATTCAACTGCAACCACAACAAAATCCACTGAATTTCTGAAAACAAAAACAAGTGACAACGACGAGTAATATCACCTTAAGCCTACAATGAATTGATTCCTGTATATACAATCCCGCTCTAACTTCTTATATCCTATATAAATATATAACACTGGGGACAACAACGAAAAAGTAATATTATCTAGTTTTTAACACCAATTAGCTTCCGATCAAGCTACCTCGTATTTTATCAAATACGTCGTACACATAACTTAAACCTCATATTCCAATGCAAATAAAACGGATTTATACACACCTTTGTTTCGAGTTTTTGACGGAGATCATTTGATGCAGCTAATTCAGCTTGCAACTCATTCAATTTTCTGCTGTATTTTTCTTCGGTTTCATTTTGCCTCTAGAATATCAATTACAAAGTAAAATCAGTACAAAAATATGATTGATGATTAAAAAATGTTTAAATATAAACATGTGTATGTAAATGAACCTGAAGTAAGAGATTGTATTGCTCCGACGCATAGCGTTCCTTTTCCTGGAATGAAGAGAAGGAAAGTGTGTGTGAGAGAGAGGGAGGGACAGAGAGAGAGAGAGAGAGAGAGAGAGAGAGAGAGAGAGAGAGAGAGAGAGAGAGAGAGAGAGAGAGAGAGAGAGAGAGAGCGAGGGAGAGAGGGAGAGAGGGGGAGAGAGAGAGAGAGAGAGAGAGAGAGAGAGAGAGAGAGAGAGAGAGAGAGAGAGAGAGAGATTACTCTGGATTGTTTGAGCGATGAGATTAGGGCTCCAAGTTGCAATTTGAATTTTGACAATTTGAGGTGGAGCTCCATTTCTGCATTTTTCCCGCCAGTTGTACTCTCTCTATTTTATCTCAAACTGTTTCGATTTTTTGCTTCCTTTATCGTGTAGTCGACGTAGCGGGTGGGCTGGGCTAGACGGATTAGATGGGCCGTTTTATTCAACAGAAATATGGGCTGATTAGAATATCAGATTGCTCTTTCCGTTAGAGATTGAACTTAGATAGTCACATGGGTATAATAATACAGTAATAAATGGTGTTTTTTTAGTGCCCACACTAACAACTACTTTTTGGCTTTGTTCTAAAAGTCGGTGATTAATCACGATTAATCACCGATTAATCTCTGTTCCGTAACTCACCAAACTGATTAAATATCCGATTAATCACTGATCAATCCGATTAATTCCCGAACAATTCAATAAATCTCCGATTAATATTTGTTCCGTGACTTCACCGATCAAGTCTGATTCCCGCTTTTTACAACACTGCTTTTTGGTGAAGTAGAGGATTTTTACTGGTCATGTTTTTTGTGCATTTGCAGGGGCCATGATTATTAATGAATCTTAACCAATAGAAATCTTCCATCTACTCAAAAAGTGGTTGTTAATGTGTGTTCACACGTACACACTAGAAAATCCGTTAATAAATAGAAACGAAGTTTTGGTTTGGTGAAGATATTAATTAGATACTATTAACTGTGGAATATAATGAAAATTTTGTGAATTTAGTTCAACAACAAAAAAAATGCAAGGCGTAACATAGGTACTCATTCTCATATTTTGATGTAATAATCAAAAATATATGACTAAGTTAAAGTTGTTAATTACTCCCGTCCTTATTATAAGTCACCAAGACTTTTTGCACACATTTTTAGGTGCTTTGACCACACACTTAAAATTATTTTTTTTAAAATTTTCTTTTTTTAAATTAAAATATATATCAAATATTTTAATTTAGAAAAAGAAAAATTTTAAAAACATAATTTTAAGTAGGTGATCAAAGGGCTTAGAATTGTGCGCAAAAAGTCTTGATGCCTTATAATAAGAACCAGACGGAGTAATTCCTTTAACTTGGATGTTACATAGTGAACAAAACATTGCAAAATATATAAATTTGAGTTAACTTAGTAATTATATAATTGGGACACATCAAAACTTACGGACATGATAACTATTCATTCTCAAATTAGTTGATACGATGTGCATAACTTCAAATCTCCCCTAGATATTTATTTCGATTCTTTTTCGTTGTTGATAATTCATAATTTGGACTCTAGTTAATCCGATCTTTAAATCAATGAATAATAAAATGGGTATTATACGACGGTGCCTTTTATTTCATTTATATCCTACGAACAGTGGCGGAACCAGAGGGGGCTAGAGGATGCTAGAGTCTCTCCAACCTCGAAAAAACAGTGTATATTTTTTTTTCAGCCCCCGCTGAATTATTCATGTCAATATAATTTAGGCACTTAGAGCGAGTTCAAGAAATGCATTATAACATGTCATAAGTCATAATTTAGGGCATTTGATGTAAAATGTTGATCCAACAATGTCCTAGTCATGCCTAATCTCACTAGGACAACCTCTTGAAACCTTATTTAGGAGGCACCTCTTTCTCCTTGTTCTATCTTATATATTATAATAAATTCCTATACATACTCTCTTTCTATCTTTGCTTTGGACTTGCTCTTAGTTTAAAGAGAGTCTTATTTATAAATGCATTCAAATAGTTACACTCATAAGTCATACGCACACACTTGACACTACCTAAACTCAGCTTCTCATTGTGATAAATTCATTCAGTCGCGATCCTGCAACAACCTACTTAGTTGCGCTCTCCGTGCCAACGGTCGGCTCCCAATGCCCACAGGCCTGCAACCTGCTCTCTCTGACTCTCCCTGCCTTTAGTAGGCTTGATATTTCCGGTAATGAGATTCTTGCAGAAACAAGGACAAACCGGACCCTTAGTGAAAAGCCGTGTCACTTGGAACTGGTTGTTTACGCTTTTTCGGAGGTTTACACTCATTATGTGACGTAAAAAAATCGTTATTTTATAAGTCAATTTTTTTTTGGACGTCGTGCTTACTACTGTATTTATGTTAGTGTACTCCAAACAACGTTCTCTTTTAGGCCTTTTAATCAATCAATACGTGCAACCTAGAGAGATGGCTGTCTCTCTTTGATGAATGTGATATCGAGGTTCGGTATTCAAATTCAATCAGTCTTTTACAAATTAGCTTCCAAATTTGAGCCCCCTAAAATTTATTCCTGGTTCCGTCACTGCCTACTAAGCATGGCAATTTTTGAAATTTATTTAAAACTTTAGCATTTAACCATTTTTAGAAAGTGTAAGCAACAATATTGAACAATGCCGTTACCAGACAACAAGTATGGTTCAAGTCTTCTCTCATTCTCTTCTCTTCTACTCGTACATAATACTTCCATAAAATTGCAGAACTGGTTCCAGCAAGTAGTACCCTACTGGCCATGAAAAGTCTTACTGACTTCCAGACAAAGCTGCACTGGCCTGCATACATGTAAGTGAGTGAACCCCAGTGTTCTTAGCCTTAAGTCTTTATTTTGAACCCGATAAATACTCAGACATGTATTTTAAAACTTTATAAATTATTTTTATTTTTTTATTTCTTTGGTAGAATTTAATATTTAAACTTTATTGAGAAACAAATTTTTTAAAATAAATTATAGAGTTATATTTAAAAAAACCTTAAAATATTTATCAGGTTAAAAAAACTATAAAGAGACAAAGAATCAAGACAGTTATAAAAAAAACTTATTTTTTCGCTCAACATAAACATAAATAAGAACTTATTTTGAGAGTGTAAGGCATGTTTGCTCAACATAAATAGAGGAAATAGGAACTTATTTTGAGAATTAAGAGAAACGGTCGATATTTCTTACATAATAAAATTAAGTACTTATTTTTAGAAAATTATATTTTTATATATTGTTCTGAAATAAAAAAATTATTTGAGAGAAATAAAATACGTCAAATTGATTGATCTAAATTGGTAATTCATGGATCTCGAACATGATAAAAAGTTGTATAATCAAATTTATTTAAATTCATTTTGATAAGATTCGAATTCTCGAAAACTCGTTACAAATAAGTCATTAATGATATACCCGATTTGAGTTGGCAGCAAGGCAGCAAGTATTATTAAGCTGTTGGGTAGGCCGATGGCGCAATCCTTGGACACGAAATGACAGCACAAATGAAGTGCAACTAGACTTCCCTGCCTAATACTATGCCCAACTATTTCTAGCAATTTGTCACGTTTACATTTTAACAATATTTCTAGCTTGCAAGCTTCATTACGAAAACGCAACTCTACAGACTTTTGTTGGTAAAAAACATTTAGCCTTTCGATTTATGCGCATAAATAGTATAATGGCAAATAATATTAAGCAAAACGTGATGAAATTGTATTGCGTGGATAAATCTGATGAACTTGTACGGCATTAGTGTTTCAAAACACATCTCAAATCAAGGGAGGGAAGTATCATGGTTGTCATGAATTTGACTAAAATGAAGAGATTTATTATAAAAAGTTTCTCATCACATAAAAAAGAGAATGATAGCCTAGTGGTGGGTTTATCCTCTGTTGACCCGGGACACTAAGTTGTAAGGCATATAAGCCTGCATTGTCAAAAAAAAAAAAAATAAGAGAATGATATGAGTTTTCAATTTAGCCTTTGTAATTTGAAATTTAGAATATGTAAATATTTTTTTAATTAGAATATCTCTAATCATAGATGTGCGTAATAAAATGGAATTTATAATGAAAAACGCAACTTTTTCCTTTTATAATGAACGGAAATGAAAATGAAAAACGCAACTTTTTCCTTTTACAATGAACGAAAATGCATGTTTTCAAAAAGTATTTCCGATATGTGTAATAAACATATGGTAATTAATATAGATTGTAATTTTGTGATATATCAGATATTGACCATTTGAATAGCGTATTGAAGTAGTGGTTTAGATTCAAAAAATCTAATTTTAAAAAAGTTATTTGAACGAATTTTTTCAATCTAAATAAATAATTTGTATGTTATATTGTTTGAGAAGAAGTTTTGAACAAAATTTAGAATATATAATACAATTCTTATAAAATTATTATTGTTGTTCTTTAGTAATTATTATATAAGAAAATATGGCATAGTCTTTTAATGGAAAAGGGATGTATAAGTATAACTAATATACATGCAAAAATAGGAAATGTATAAGGCATGAGATAGGAATAGTTGTATGTTATATGTAGGGGTGGCAAAATCAGACACGACCCGAAACCCGACACGAACCCGACTCGAAAAAATACGAATTAGGGTCGGGGTTTTTACATTTCGGGTCGGGTTCGGGTCGGGTAATTTTTTACCCGAAAAACTCGGGTCGGGTTCGGGTTGACCCAGTGTACCCGAACCCGACCCGAAATATTTATATATAAATATATTATATTAATTATATATATTTATATTTTAAAATTACATATATTTATGATATATTTATATAATATTAAGAATATTTTTGTCACATATAATCTTATTAAATTATTATTAATATATTTTTAATATATTATAATTAAATATAATTAAAACAAATAATTTTTAATAAATTTCGGGTCAAAATGGGTCATTTTCGGGTCAATCGGGTACTGAACAGGTCGGGTTCGGGTTGAGATTTTCGACCCATTTCGGGTTCGGGTCGGGTTCGGGTTGACCCAAAAACTGGACCAGGTAAGACAACCCGACACGAACCCGACCCATTACCCGAAATTGCCACCCCTAGTTATATGCAGCTTTCTATTCCAATTATTTTGTCAAAACATCAATAGTAACCCTATGTGTGCATGGACAAATCTGCATGTATCTAGTTAATCATACACACCGAATTCCGTATTTGTGTTAGGCTCTTCTACTGCACTTAGAATCGTATTAAATTTTAGTTTTTGTTCGATTAATTTTGCAAGATCCTTGTGTTTATAATTAAGAAATACAACCGGTACATATATTTGTAAAAGAAAGGAATTGGCAAAAGTATATATCCTAATTTGGATCAATAGTTGTTTCTGCGTTTAGATCGGTTTCTGCGTTTAGATCGATTTCTGCGTTTATTTAAAATTTTTGATTTGGGTTAGATTATTCAAAATTCATTTCTGCGTTTAGGTCGATCTCTGCAGAATATTTGAATCACGTCGGTGTCGGTTGGAGTTGGGTCGAAAACGATCTCAATTTATTTAAAATTTTTGATTTTGGGTTGGATTATTCAAAATAATATCACGTGACTTATTAATGATAGTCACATTATACCAATATCATAGTAAATTTTAGTTTTTATTATTGTAACAACACATCTATATATCTGCCAGAATTGTCGAGTAAGCATTGGAATACAACCATTTCGCTTTGTCTTTTCAATAAATACTTGATGAATACTTCAGTCATTAGCTTACAAGAGGATTGAAAAAGGTAGTATTGAGTTTTGCTACTCTGGTCCAGATTATTTTGTGGAGAAGCTGGCTTACCGTGTCCATGAAATATAGTGGGTGTTTGGCTAAACTCATTAAAAGTGCTTCCGGATTTTTTTTAGCACTTTAAGCAGTTTCTATTTTTTACGTAGTGTTTGACAAAAATAAGCAGAAGTGCTTCTTCTGAGTTTTTAAGTCAGAAGCCGGAAGCTAGAAATGCTAGTTTATTTTTATCTTTTTTAGTGATTTGCATTTTATTATGAAGTTTTAAAATTTTTAATATGTAATAAACTTTATTTATTAATAATTTTTTTTATTTTAGTGATTTGAAATTTTTTAAAATTATAAATTTTAATTACCAAACACTCAGTTAACTTATAAGCAAAAAGTTATCCAAATACTTTTAATGACTCATAATTCAAGTTCATTTATCAATTATAATCCGCTTCTTTACTTTAAACAATATGTCACTTTTTTTAAGTTTAGCCAAATGACCCCATAGTGATTATGTAAAGCTCTCTCCCTTTTTAATTTCATATAGGTGGGCTAAAACATTTTGCAAGCTTTCAAATTTTGAAATATCTCATAACTACTTTTTCTAAATAAATTCATAATTTCTATGAAAAAAATTATAATATTCCTCCTGTCTTCTAATAATTAAAAAGTCACGGATACTTTTCCTTTTATTTATTTATTAATATTTTGTACTTTTTCACCGTTGAAAATAAGAATATAAATGCACAACTACCTCTTTTTCATTACACAAATATACTTGAGAAAAATATAAATTTAAAACTAAATTAGCCCTATTTTCGAATAAACTGTCGTACTCCGTACCAATTCGCCCTAAATTATTCATTTATTTACTCTATGATTTATGATTGCCAGATTTGCTTTCAATTTCTCTCATACCGGTAGGTCCATTAAATAATTTAAAGGTGGGACTCACCATAATTATCCAATAATCATCGCAGATACTCCCTCTGTCTCAGTCAATTGTATACGTTTCTTTTTCACTGCTCGACACGCTTTTTAAGGCTCTTATAAAACATAGTTCCACAACTTATTTTTAATATTTTCTTTTTTTGTATAAAAATATAAATGTTATACTTTTATACAAAAAAAGAAAATCTTAAAAATAATTTACAGAACTATACTATATTGAAACATTAAAATCCGTGCCGCGCCCCCGTCCCCCAATGTATACTATTGACTGGGACGGAGGGAGTAGGAGAAATAGCTGGCTCTAGAACCCACCAAAAGTCCAAAACTACTCCTTTCATTGTCAATAAAATTCCTTAAACAGGGCATGTTTCCAATTATAGCAATAATTAAGGAAATCATGCTAATCGACAAAACCATTGTGATTAATTAGTGTAACTGTCGATCTTTCGGAAGATATCACTACTCTGCTTTTCGGAAATTATTTTAACTTGTGATACAAAAATTTAATTCATAAAATAATTTTAAGATAATAATTTTTGTTAAGTAATTAAATTTGTTTAAATGAGTGCTTAAAATCTGAAGTGAAAAATAGCAAAATACAAATAATTATTTTTTAACTTACTACCCTACTATATCAAATTATTAAACTCACCGGATCAATCACCAAATCATATAAGAAGTGTTGTGTTTTGTAAGACAGGATTGTTATATTTATCAAACAATCTTTAAATTAAAAACTCCACTTATTGTTTCTAACGGTAATGCCAAACGGGTCGGCACTTGAATTTTTATATACTATTAGAAAGTGTTTTTAATTTAGGAGGGAAGAGAAAAAGAGATTTTTGACATTATTTTCCTGAATTTTTTTCATTTTGGGAGAGGAAACTATGTTACCAAAATTCATTGAAACATGCCTTTCGATCTATTGTTTTGAATTGAAAATTTTCTAATATTCTTCACTAGTTTCTTCTCTCCTATTTTCAATACAAGAGCATGACGCTAATTTATAAATTATGAATATGATTATAAAAAATCAAAAATCCAATATCAATATTCAGCAGCTTTTTATCATATAAAACTACAACCGTCATTTCTCTCTCATGAATACATTATTTTATCCGCAATTCTTAAATATCAAATCAATCATTTTTCTTTTCGGACATTAAAATTTTATTGTCTAAATTTCTCCAGTCATCTTGCATGTCCGACGGTTAGATAATAAGTTTTCTTGAATGAAAGAATTATCACGGTAAATTGCTGATTCTTATTTGTGAGATTTATTCTCATCTTAAAAAAAAATCATTTTTAGTTTTCTCTCTTTGTTTTCATTCACAAATTACATTTTCATGGAACATCCAGACACCTCCAATATTATATGATAAGATTATTTTCATCCACACCTCTGCGAACCAGAACATACAACAGAAATGATGCTCATTGGCCATTGCTCAGAGCCTCATACTTATTGAAGGAGTAGTAACAGTACTTCAAGTCTGATAATTTTCTTATCCCTATCCAAAAACAATGACAAAAATCTAACCAAAACAATTTCTTTCATTTTTATTATGTTAAATCCGTGCTTTTAAAAACATCAATTTTTTAAAAAATTTCTGAATAATTGAGATTAATTTTTGAATATATATTACCGTATTCATTAATTACAGCACACTCCAATGCCGCTGTTTGAAAGTTAGGGGTCGTTTGGTTCGAGGAGTGGTATGGGGTTGGAATGAGGAATCGGGTTAAGTTGGTATGGGTTTGAAGTATCATATCTGATATCATGTGTTTGGTTGAGTGCTGGAATCAATATATACAATTTTTGTAAAAAAAAGTTATTAATTTATATTAATTAAAAATATTAATAAAATTATTATAGTTATATATTTTTGCATAATTAATTTAATTTTGTATCAAATATTAATATTTCATTACTAAAAGAGAGACAAAAAAAAATATGAATGAATCTGATACCCCCATCTCATACCCACCCCCCACCTGGGTATCAAAAACCCCTACCTTGGAGGTTTAAGGTATGTGCATCAGAATTTATTTTTTCCAACCAAACACCAGGTATGGGTTTAGAATAGACAAACCTCATACCTGATTCCTGATACCCATGAACCAAACGATTCCTTAGAGGTTTGAGGCAAAATTAAAGGTTTGGGGGTGGCTTTAGATTCCGCTAATATAAGTGTTTGATAGTTAGCGGATTGAAATAGAGGTTTGGACTCAAAAAACTAATTTTGAAAAAGCTATTTTGAGGAGTTTTTTAGGTTAAAGGTTTTGGTTTATGTCAGAAAAAACTAATCACTCAGCTATTTACCAAACAGTTTTACGAGAAACAACTAATTCAGTCCGATAGTCAAAACATCTATTTTAATCCGTTAGTCAAAATATTTAATTCAATCCGCTAACAGTTAATTGACGAAAGCCCAATATATACTCCGATTTCTACGAGGATCTACCAGAACAAAGGTGGAGTAACCAACAGAAAGCATCCCTAATTTAAACGAGATTTAAACTCCGGTCCCAATGAATGAACAGTGATAAGATAGTGATAGTGTGCAATAAACGCGAGTGTACACCCAAACACCTCCCCACTGTCCAAGGAGATCACACACACTTAACACATACTCACCCTCTCTCTGCTCCCCTTGCCCCCCCATCTATACTTACACATCTCTCTCTCCCTCCCTCCCTCCCATCTCTCTCCCTCTCTCTCCCATCTCTCTCTCTCTTAAACTAATATTTATCTATACCTACACATTACTTGTATCTCTCTCCACATCCAACTTCTCTCTCTCATCGATACACATTTTAAATGCGGTTTTGATTAAGTGATTGAAATGGATCCGCCGGCGATGAGCGCATTTAGGTCAGACAACGCGACGACGCCGTATAGCTTGACGGAGATCTGGCCGTTTCAGTTCGGGCAGTTTTCGGATAATCCGACCCGAGAGGATGACCCGATTGGAGTGGAGCAGAGAGGAGAGAAGAAACGAAGGAATGATGACGTGTCCACTAGCACGGCTCCCAATGTCATGGTACTACCTCATTTCGTATACATATATACGTATAAATGTGTGTTGTAAGCTGCAGTAACTTTGTTATTTTGAGTTTTGAATGTTTGTTATCCCGGTAATGTTGCTGTTAATTTTGTGTCTATAAGATAGAGAGAGAGAGAGAGAGAGAGAGAAGTTTTCAATTGAACAGAGTGTTATAAGCTAGAGAGAGAGAGATAAGAGAGAGGGGGGAGAGGGAGAGAGATGAGTAATCAATTGAGCAGAGTGTTATAAGCTACTCCCTCCGTTTCAAATTAGATGTCCACTTTCAAAAAATTACACAGTTTAAGAAAAGTGGTTGTTCACAAATTAATTGCATTAAATGAGCATAATATGTGGTGTAAGATTGATCTAGGAAATATAAATAAGAGATATGTGGAAGAGAATTGACTTGGGAAATATGATTTTGCATTGAAAGTTGAAGTGGACATGTAATTTGAAACAAATTTTTTTTTTGAAAGTGGACATATAAATTGAAACGGAGGGAGTAGTAAGCTACAGTGATTTTGCTATTATGGCTTAATTTTGTGCTATTTTGATGAATTTTGTGGCAAATTTATGTGGTATATGCGAGTGTGTATGTATTAATGGGTAATTAGTTGAGCTATAAGCTACAGTGATGTGCTATTATGGCTTAATTGTTTGCTATTTTGATAAATTTTGTGGTATATGCGAGTGTGTAAGTATTTATCGGTAATTGGTTGAGCTATAAGCTACAGTGGTTTTGTTATTATCTTTCGGTTGTTTAATGAATTTTGCGGTTAATTTGATGTGTGTGTATAAAAGTAATGGTTATTGGAGCTATAAGCTACAGTGATTTTGTTATCATTTTTAGTGATGTAGTAAATTTGAGGTTTTACATGTGTGTGAATGTTTAGGTGCAGTACAGTTATAACCTACAACTTTTTTCGATTAGCCGCCTTTAGTTTGTTGTTTTGACGAGTTTTGAGGGAAGTTTGCGGGAGATGTGTACGTATGAATTGTGGACTGATTATGTGTGTAGATTTTGGTGATAAATTGCAGTATTCTATCACATTTTTATTGATGAAGTGTTTGTATATTGGTATATTGTTAAGCAGATTGATAGTGATGGTAAACGAATTAAAGGATCTGGATCTAGAGATGATAATCCGGAGTCTAAAGTTGAGACGGAGGCAAAGTCTGCAGGGAAGCAAAGTGAGCAAAGTGTAAAGCCAAATGAGCCACCTAAACAAGATTACATACACGTGAGAGCAAGAAGGGGGCAAGCTACGGATAGTCACAGTCTTGCAGAGAGAGTAATTTTCCCCATTTCAGAACATGATTTTATGTTTTTATCCTGAATTTTTTATTCTAAAACCTAGATTTTAACTTGGATGGATTGGATCATAATTTTTCAATAGAAGGCATATGTGCTATGAGGTACTTAATTTGTTAATCAGAGTTGTGTTTTCCAAACAAACAAAACCTTTTTAACTTTATTTAAAAGATTCTATGTATCATTAGATAGTTTTACAAAAATCTGTTCAATGACAAACAATAATCTAAAAATTCATATACCGTGTCATAGATCCATGCATGCAATATTCTGAATTATACGTCAATCTCATGTTCCTGGCTGCAATAAGGTAAGCATGAAATTTCATATATTCTGATATATGTTGAACAGGCAAGAAGAGAAAAGATAAGTGAGAGGATGAAGATTCTGCAGGATTTAGTCCCTGGCTGCAATAAGGTATGCATATACTTTTTAACTGCATCATCTCATGTTTCCCATTAGTTCTGTTTATTATAAATCACTGTATATACTAGATTCTACAATGGTCTATTAAAAAGTACTGTACATGTTTCTTTTTCCCTGATCAGTTTTGTTATGCTTTCACTCTTGCCTGGCTGAGCAGCAAAACAAGTCATAATAATTGGCTCTATATATAACTTGATAATAAAGAGATTCTACAATAATTATGGCAGTCAGATGTGAACTTGCTTTAACTCAAGATTTAGCTCTATGTTACAGCATGTCGTGCATTATCATTTATCACAACAAGTACACTCTTCTTAAAGCTTTAACTTTGGGTTCAGGTTATTGGCAAATCATTGGTACTTGATGAGATAATAAATTATATCCAATCACTGCAACGGCAAGTGGAGGTATGTCTCTTTGTACTACCCTGTGAGAGTGTGATAGAATTGAATCTTAAATGCTTATTGTTGGTATTGCAGTTTCTTTCCATGAAGCTTGAAGCTGTCAATTCAAAAATGAGTCCTAGCATTGAAGGATTTCCTTCAAAAGATGTAAGTTAATACTTCAAGATCTGTGGCAAAACAAAATGAATGATTTTGCTCGATGTTGATGTTTTCTTCGTGTTAAACTGTTTGCCCCCTGTTATAATATACTGTATCTTTCGGGATAAAATATTTGCTTTATTAAAGTATGAACACTTTGTTGATTCATCCTTGAGACTTCTCATTTAGCAAAACCACAAAAAAGCTGCTTCTCTTTCCAAAAATTGTCTTGTAGTTCTACCAATAATTGACTTGGCCGTCTTAGCTAGTTATCTTAATCCCGATGAAATAGTATCCACTTATTAGCCATATCTCTTACTTAACTCTGCCAGTACTTTAAGAAATATATAGAGATTTACTTGCATTGTTGACAACTGACATTGCCTTCAGGCACAAGTGAAAGAAGATATCTGATCTTTTTAATAGAGAAAAGGATATCTTAAGATCCTTCTGGCTATAAGAATATATATGCTTACATTATAAGCATTGGATCCTGTAAAATTTGATCATAGGAACATAAACTTAGAAGCAATGTACCTCATATTAGAGCTCGTCTTGTAAGTATGAATCGAGTAAACAGAGAATCAATAGACTTCTCTGTACCTTGTGTTGCTACATGGTGTCTGTTGTTTGCATATGAATCAGTAAGTCAGAGAGAGAATCTATTGTGCTGGAGTTTGGTCCGTGTAATTTAATTTTGATGTTAAGGCAAGGTGATAGAACCAAGATAAGATATTCATTTGTAGTGCCATAAGTTTTCTTTACAAGTTAATTTTTGTTGCAGTTTGGTCAACAAGCATTTGATATGGCTGGAGTGACATTTAATTCACAAGCTCCAAGGGAACTAAGTAGAGGTTCATCGCCAGAATGGTTGCATATGCAAATTGGTGGCAATTTCGATAGATCAGCCTAATCCATTATCCTCGTCAGAATGATAATAAGAGCACTAAGGGCCACTCCATTTAAAAATGATACAGAATATACATATAGCAGCTGGGAGCCTTATTCCCAATTTCTACATCGAAAAAGAGTTCTGCCTTAGGGGACTGCTGAATAGCCTGGATATCAGAACTAAGCAATCCCCGACTGTTCTAGAAGCTAAACCTATAGTAACCAATTGGGTTCTGTATTGGTATTGGTTGCATATTGTTTGACATTGGATACAATAAGTAGCTGATTGTTGTAACTTCAGTGAGATCCAGTATGATTTTACTACACAATATGGAACCTTCTGTCTTGATTTTGTCGTGTATTTCTATTTGGTTGTTGATCGATATTAGCATGTGTTTGCGTAAGTAGGTCTTGTTCTTGTTTGTGTAAAGTCGATGGAATGAGTTGTATCAGGCACTAAATTGCGGACTAAAAGCTTCAGCCTGCAATATCCACGAAATTGGTGATAGAAAGAATCCCTTTACTATCATCATCATTCAACATTTTCCTGTAACCAGAAGTTCGGGATAGGTTCAAAATTACGAGTTTTATTAACAGTATAGGTGTGTAAACGATTCGTAGTCCAAACTCTAAAATATACTAACTCTCTTCCGTCGAATCAAAGTCCTTTACTTTTCGATAAACTAATTCCAGACTTCCAGTTAAAGACCATACAGGCTACAGCTCAAAAATAAATTTAAGCTGGCTGAAAATAAATAAATAAGTCAGACTTTGAGAAGTTAGTAGAAGCTAATTTTTTTAAAAAAATTGTTCGATCTTTAGCGCCACCAAATAGATTTCCAAAAGATGCTGGCTGTGGGGTTCGAACCCACGCGCACTTATGTGCAGAAGATCTTAAGTCTTCCCCCTTAACCACTCGGGCAAACCAGCTCCCACATGTACAGAAACTGCCGATCTAGAATATAAACGAGGTTCACAACAGTGAAAAATACTAATCCAAGAGCAACATTGTCAAAAACATCCTTCTAACAAATCGATTATCAGTTGCTGGCTAGATCAAGTGCAACATTGTCAAGCATAGAAGGCTTCTTAACTGAAAATTACGTTTCTGCGGATCCATATTAAAGACCCTGAACATAAAGTCACTTGAAGACATTTCGAAAACCTCTCAAACCAGAAGCCTTTTAGTGGTGAAATCTAAGACCAGCCAATTCACAACACAATGAACCAAAGGCGAAATTTAAGACTAGCTAGCCAATTCACAATACAATGAACAAGAAAGAACATAACGAAAATCGTAATTCAATGGCTAGATTCTGTGTCTTCTCTCCGTCCCTTCTCTTGCATTCTCTCCTGTACATGTACGGAGAAAGCAAGAAACAACATAATAATGTCTTTGGAGTAGAACTCAATTGCAGGATCATGATAAAAAGGATCATGTCTTTTTGGAAAATCCCGCCAAAACCAGAATCTTGCAGATACATAAAGAATTATCAGACCTCTAATTCGTCGTCACTTCAGACATTTCATAAGCCTCTTAAACCAAAGCGTCCTCAAGTGACCAAGGCAGCACCAGCCAACTTATCAACACCATAAAACAAGAAAGAAGAAAGATACCGAAAATCATATTTCTATGGCTAGATGTCTCCTGCATTATTTTCTGTGCTTCACTACTGGAGTTCGTGGCATTGTCTAGCTCAGAAGAGTGGATAAACTTTGTTATTTTCTCTGATACAGAAAGTTGAGCTTCGTCTAGTGATCCTTCATCTTCGTCGTAGTCATCATCATTTTCAAAGATAAGATAGATGCCACTTTTCTTCACTGTAACGCCCTTGAGGTAAGGCCCTTCAGTCACGAATACCTCTACTACATCGCCATCTTCTAGAAGAGAAACTAAGGGAGTGTGATGTGTATATCTGCACAAGTAAATTTGATCTTCGTGTGTTTTTGGAATTTCAAGCTTCATTGCTGTTGTGAACACAGGCATGTTTGTTCTAAGGATTCTTGCCTTAATACCATACAACACGGGAAATTGATCTCTTGTATCATTCTGTTCATCTTGATCAACCGAGACAACTATTCCTATAATGATACCCCTGATCACCAAGTTTTTGTGCTCTGAAAAACGGACCACTTTTTGCGTTAGCCATTGTGGGAGATTGCTGCCTGGCATACTTAGATTCCTGAAGTTCCTCACTTCAGTCTGCATCCAGAAGTCAAATGTAATTCAAATTTTCTGTTGAAACTGATGAGAGAGAGGGGGAGAGAGAGGGAGAGGGAGGGAGAGGGAGGGGAGGGAGGGAGGGGGAGAGAGAGAGAGAGAGAGAGCGAGAGAGAGGGGAGGGAGAGGGAGGGGGAGAGAGAGAGAGAGGGAGAGGGAGAGAGAGAGAGAGACCTTGTTAAGTTTTTCTTTTACTGCCAGAGAGGATAAACGGCAACCACACATGTGCAACCTTGTCAAGGACTTCAAGCATTCAAATCCTGGGATGTCGACTAACTTCTCACAGTTCGAAAGGTGCAGCTCTTCTAGATGTTCCAGCTCTGACAAGTCGGATATAGTTTCCAGCGCTATACAGTTTGCAGCATTTAACTCTGTCAAGCTTGAGGGTAACGGTGGAAGAACTCTTAGCCTTTTGCAGTGAGCAAGATCAAGCTTTTCAAGAAAGTGAAGTTCTCTTAAACTTGATGGAAGATGACAAAAGTCATTATGCCCCAACTTCAGTTCTTTCAGTAGACTCAATTTTTCAAAATCATTAGGTATATCCTCCGTGATCTTCCATGCACAAGCATTAAACTCCTTCAGCATAGAAAGATTAGAGAAATTCAATGGCAGTGCAATAACCGCAGGCTCTTGGTAATCCAAAGGTGCTTCAGCCCACATTTTCTTGCCCATTTCCAGTACCATTAAACTAGAGAGCATCCCAAAGGTTTCTGGCAAGCTTCTCAACTCATTATGTACCATGTGAAGGTGACACAGAGACTTCAAATTTCCGAATGAAGAGGGAAGTGAGCGGAGGAGCTTGCAGTTGTTTAGCCTCAGCGTGATGAGATTTTCTAGTTGCCCAAATTTTTCTGGCAACTTTTCTATGGCAGCATCTACGATGATCAGTGTCTGAAGACTCAATAATTCACCTAATGTTTCCGGTAGGCTTTTAAGAGATTTGCAGTACCTCATCTCAAGTTTCTGGAGTGATTTCAAGGAACCAATCTCATCTGGAAGATCCACTATTGATGTCTTATCTAACTGAAGCTCAGTAATAGAAGCTAACTTTCCGATAGAAATAGGCACTGCATTAAGATTATGACAATCACTAACCGATAAGACCCTTAGATAATACAATGAGCCAATGCAATCTGGCATCTCTGTTAGTGAGCAACCATTAAGCCAAAAGTTGCTTAAGGATTTGAGGTCTCCAACAGAATCCGGAATAGCAGTAAGTGATTTACACCGCATCAAGCTTAATTCCTCAAGATTTCCCAGAGTTTTGACAGAATCAGGTAAATACTCTACTGAGGAATCATTTAGCAAAAGTTTCCTTAAAGACACCAGCTTCCCAATGCAAAAGGGCAATTGTTTTAATGACCGGCAGTCCATCATGCTAAGAATTTCAAGTTTTGTGAGGCGGAATATGGATTCTGGCAACTTCTCTATGGCAGTTCGATCAAGGAGCAGTTCAACCAAAGAAGTCATGTTGCCCAAGTCTTGTGGTAGTTCTTTTAGTTTGGAGCATTTAGAAAGCACAAGAGTCTTCAAACATTTCAGCCCAGACACTTCTCTTGGAAGTTCAACTAGGTTTTCACATCGTCTCATATTTAAATAAAGTAATTTCTTCAGATCCCCAACTGATTCATGAACCCTAGTCAATTCAATACAACCCTCAAGAATAAGTTTTTCTAAGTTAGGATGGCCTGATAAATCCGGAACAGCAGTTAAATAACAACAGCTGTCGAGATTCAAAACCATTAACTTTCCTTCCACCTGGTGAACAAAGCATTTAAGATGGTTAGATTGTTGGCGGAGAAATAGAAATATCAGGGCAGAACAGAACCCAAACACTTGAGTGACTGCAAGAACACCATAAATATATAACACTTACCTTTTTATTGTACCAGGACCACCTCTGCTGACCCCAGAGGTTTTTTAGTTTGCTTTCAGCAAGATCAAGGACAGTGAGCTCTCGAGGATAGAAAGACGGAAGATAATCTAGAGGACATTTTCTCCATTGCAGCCATTTCAGCTCAGCAGGAAAATGCTTAAAACTTCCTTTTAGCGTTGAATTACTTATGTAAAGCAGCCGCAGGTTAATCATCGGTTCAAATGACTTCGTAAAGAACACCATTCCTCCATCATGTTCATAGTAGGTCTTAAACACCTCCAAAAAATATCTTAGTTTAGAGACCACACCAGGGCTATTCTGAAGGTTGTACCACGCAATTGACAGATCACTCACTACCACGTTTTTTTTAAATTGCCTCTTGTCAAAGTCGAGTGTGATTCCTTGGATATTCCTTGTCCCCTGACATTACTCAAAAACATAATGCAGTATTAATATACTGTAAATTTGATATCAAGTAGGTCAAAAAGATTATCTGTATTATATAAGAAGGTGAGTTTCCATGAGCATACCTTCCGATTCAGCAAGACGCCCTGAACATCATTATGATCCCAGAGTCTACTACGCATTCCAGGATCTACAAGGTTCTCACTTAAGATTATTTGCCTTCCCATGTCTTTAATTTGATCATGGATCCAGAAAGTATTGTCCACATCAACCTTAATAAGAGATCTTGCTATAAGGACCTTGATTGCAGACTCCGCTCCAAAACCACAACCCCTCATGATATCGACTATATCATCTTTAGTCAATCTCAGAGTTTGAAGCAAGCATGCAATATCTAAGAATATGCATTGCTCTTGCTTGTCGAGGCCATCAAAACTTAATTTTAAAACATCAAGAAGACGACGAGGACTTGCTTGCCTAAGTTTTTCCAAAGCGTCTTCCCAATCCTTCTCCTTCCGCATATCAAATAAAAAAGAACCAAATACTTCCAGAGCCAAAGGCAATCCTCCAGTGAGCGACACAATTTCTTTGGCCTTGTCCAGAAATGTTTCTGTGGGCTGATCTCTTCTTAATGCATGATAACTGAGGAGTTTGATTGAATCAGATGAATCCAATTCCCTCACCTCATATCTCTTATTTACGAGATAGGCAGGCAAAACTTCTCTATCTCTAGTACTAATTATAAGAATACTTCCTTCATGAAACCACTTTCTCCTCGCAGCCAATGCCTTTAGTTGCCTTAAATCATCAATATCATCAAGCACAAGAAGAACTTTCATTTCTCGTAGTACACTTTTAAGCGTTTTCCTACCAGCCTTTTCATCAGATACGGGTTTTGCTGATTTAGAAATATGATGAATAAGCATGTTTTGCAGCGCAACTAAACCAATTCTGTCAGAAGTTTCTCTGACATCTGACATGAAAACGCGACATCCAAAATAACCGAAAAGCTTATTGTAAAGAGCCTTTGCCAGGGTTGTTTTTCCAACCCCGCCCATGCCAAACAACCCCAAAACTTGGACCTCAGTGCTCTTAAGATCTATCATTTTCCACAGTGTCTCCAGCCGAGGCTCTACACCGACTGCACAGGGAGCCACCACTTCTGGACTGTTGCGCAACTCAGCCAAGATTCTGTTAACTAAAGTTTCAATGGCCTTTTTGTTAACTAAAGTTTCGGCCTCCTTTTTTCCTCTGCATATAAACACATATAGAAGTAAAAATCATACATACCAGAAAGACCATTAACACACATCTCCTAGGAAGTGATATATGAACATTTGTGATTTTTTTTCATAACAAACTATAAAAAGCACCACTCTAAGCTAGCACCTTGGTAAAATGTCCCGCGAGTACAAGATTATGAGCCCGTCTGGGTAGGCTTAAAATAATGATTTATGACTTATACCGACTCTCTACCAAAATTAAGCTTATCTGTCATTAGCAAACCAGAATCTAACTTTCTGCACAATTAAACTCAATTGTAAGTTTTATGCTCAAATGGTGCAACAAAGAACAGCTTAAACCGATTCCGTTTCAGAATCCAGTTCCTACAAAATAGTGCTGTAGGTCAAGTCAAGTTCTTAGTGGTATGATTATGGTGTAATCTGACAAAATTAAACAAAAACTATAAAGTCCTGGGAACTAAAATATACTTCTAATTCTTTAAGCCCCTTGTTTAGTCTTATTCATAGTGTCATCATACTGTAAAACTCGAAACAAAGTTAACTTAAAAAATGGCTTAGTTAAGTATTTAGGTGTAATCAACCACCTCTTAAGACCATAATCAGTAGATAACCATGAGATATTTTAAGTCAAAATTTCATGCTATCAATGTACCAGAACATTGATCACCTCAGAACCTGGTGAAATGTGCAGATCCACCAAAAAAGGCCCCGTAAGTCTCAGAATCCAGCAACTTCAACATTGTTATATTGAGATAACAATGGACAGTGCCAAGTTTCCACGCACAACTTAACAAGTAATGATATTTAAAAAAAATCAGGATCTTTACGGAAACAGTCCGGGTCTTTTAAATCTCTCAAAAAAAGACTTTTTATTTCAACAAGTACAATAAAACCGTACAAAACCGGTTGTCTAAATTATTTGAAAAGTATCATAATTGTCCCTTTTTATGGTTTGAATTTAACACATAAATCCAACCACATTATCATAATTGGTCAATTAAAAAATTTATAACCGACCAATTTTGACAGTCAATTTTTTTTTTGATATAACATATACTACTACTTATTAGTTATTATATAGATCCATCAGTATTACCCTAAACTTAAGGAATCTACTGCACATAAAAAATCATCAGAATCTACTATACATAAAAAAATTGGTAAAGTGCAGCAGGGACCACCAACTTGTATTGCCCTAAAGTCAAGGAATTGAAGATTCCAAAAACACAACAATGGCGTATTTTAAAATAGCTATTTTTTCACATGCCCGAAGTCTTCACATATTTAATTCAACTACCCAAAAGATGTATTTTGTAATCCAAAAGTTTAGTAGGACTAATCCATATCAGATTAACTAATTATCTAACTAATTAAAACCTGAATAACATCCTATTTCACGAGTATCCATTAACAGATTATGGATCTCAAACCTCTAATTCCTTAACATGGTCGACATCCTCATACAAAAACAGAAATTCATTTAAATATGTATGGTTACATAAATCGATATTATGATTGATCAGTTGATTTATCGATTCTCTGGTTTATCAGAGATCTTTCTGATAAATCAGAAATTTTTAGTCAAATTAAAATATAACTGATGAATCGATTAAATAATTTTCAAAAATTAGTGAGAAATTTTTAAATAAATCGGAGATCTTTAGAACACAAAAAACCGATGATACCTAAACTGATCCACCTGCAGAACCCAACCAGAGATAGCCCCAACTCTTTTCATGGCATTCCTCCATCTCCCCACCATTTCACTCGAATACATTCCCTCATGCTTTCGAAAGTCTCCGGCAAACGGCCCGGTCTGTCTCCGCACATCCGATGGATCAACGCCGTAAAAAACCGGAAGCACGAGGCGCCCACCCTCGCAGATCCTCGCCAGCTCCTCCAGGCACCACCTCGAAGAAGCATACCGAACCGATATCACAGCGATGGAAGCAGCAGAGTCTTTTATCGCCTCGAAGAGAGTGGGGTCAAGCGAGTCTCCTTGAGTCAAGCCATCATTGTCAATAAAAACACGTACATTCCTTGCGGATAAGGCGGAGTAGAGGTCTTGTGTGATGGTATCGCGTGTGTCTTCGCCGCGGAAGCTGAGGAACACGTCCCAGCGGAGGCGCAGAGGCGGAGATGAGAAGGGTGTGACGTCAGTTTCCGATGACATTGCGTTTGCAAAGACTTTGAGATCTTGGATTGTTAGCTTTATGATAGTCTGTGGAAATATGGACCACAGCTTGTGCGGGTAGGGTATATATGTCCATGCATGCATATACATGCACAGGAGCACCGTGTCATGTCAAATATTTTTAGATTAATTCAAAAGACATACAATATAATTGAAATTTAACAAATACGTAATAAAATAAATATGAAGTTATTCTTCCAAAATATAATTAGGGGTGAGCAATCCTGTCCGGTTATTAATAAATAAACTGGATATCCGACTTTTCGGATCATGACAAATCTATTCTGATTCCGGTGCTGGTTTAATCATTTAAGCAGAATTCATTATAATTAAATTTGTGAATAAATATTAAATACAAACTAATGTAATTAAGAGAATTATAAGAGTTGTGGAGTCCAAGAATGGACTCCAATATGAGGCTCTTACAGTCGACACGATGATAGTGGGATGTGCCGTGACCTGAGTCGGTGATGTCATATAAAGGGTGAATGATATCATATACGGGTGGAGGATGTCATAAAAAATTATTTCTCCTATTTTGTTTATTTTTTATTTTAATGATTTGTATATGACCAATTATCTATATCACATATATACATATACATACTCAAATAGACACACATTAAAAAAAACTAGAGACTAAATTTAAAATTAATCATAATCCCCTATTTCATCTTATCTCTCTTACTTGACTTCATCTTCTCAGTCGATAACCTTCTAACTACTTCAAATTCTCCTCCAACGAACTCATGATTTCCACATTCTCGTCAACACCTTATTTATGCTCCATCTTAGGCTCGGCTCGAAACTCCCGGCTCGACTCGAATTACAGCACTACTCCATCTCCTTTATGAACCAACTACCAGACCGTTTCCCTATCATTTTTCATTATGATCGGTGTTTTTTCATTATTATCGGTCCGAGAAGCTCAACATCTCACCATACCATCTCATTCTTCACCAGTGATTTAGAAACCTTTCATCTATAATATAATTTGATCCAATAGCCTCGACATTTTCTCTCTCCTCCGAAGACTGACAGTGACCAGGATACTGATGATTGTTACCAGAGATACTCCCTTCCTATCCTGAGTAGTATGCATTGGGAGACGGGGACGCGACACTGACTTTAATGCTCCTGAAAAATGTAGTTGTGCAATTTATTTTTAAAATTTTTCTTTTCTGAATTAAAGTTTGGATATTATATTTTATACTGAAAAAGAAAATCTCAAAAATAAGTTACGGAGCTATATTTTATAAGAGTATTGAAATACGTGTCGAGCAGTTAAAGAAAACGTATAAAATTAAATGGGAACTCAACTTTTAACAATTTTTATTGTTTTGAACTCGTCCAGGTAATTGTACTTTTCTTTATAAGTTGTAAATTAGGGTACGGGTGAAATGATTTGTTGAAGAAATTATGTATTTACATTTAACATGGCTATAGTTTCGTATATTACATCCGTAATTTTACATTTTACGTCCTTGATAAATGATCTACTGTGTAACTGTGTTTACTCGAATCAGAATGTGTTGCCCCCCGCGCACTGATCTATGTTTTATTTTATATATTATATAATTATATTTATATTAAGTATTATTATAAAATAATTAGAGTATATAAATATTATTAATTATATAAATTTGTGATATGTTATTAAATTATTTAATATTATTTCTCAACTGTGAATATTTTACCCTTTTCAAATATTTTAAATATTTTTTTTCAATACAAAGATTTCTTGACATGACTTTCCCTCGATCTTTATGATGATAAATTCAAATATGATTATTATTCTAGAAATAATAGCATAAAACTCTCAATTATTTTGTAAAAATATATGACTAGTTAAATGGGGTGATTTGAAGAGTTCAATTATGGTCGTTTAAAAATATATATACACATATGTATGAGTGTTAAATTTTAGGAATTATTATATTATATATTTTACACCATATCCCACATTCACTTTTTTCTTAAGCATTTCTGTGTATTGCATTATCATTATCAAATCACTCTTCGTCGTATTAGAGCTGCATACATATATTTACTTGAGGAGTGCTAGGTACACAAAATTGTGTACATGATAATGTGGTGAGTTTTAATTGTGATGGTTGATGTGAATACAGGAGGTCGATTCCGATTAAAATCTATCACATATCAATTTGTACAAATTTTTGTACACAATTATGTGCACCAAGCATTTTCTTATTTCTTTATGCTAAGAATTTTCGTTCTTCCATCTTTCTTCAATTCTTGCCTTCTTGTTTCAGTCTCTTTTCATTCTTAACACAGTAAGACTCATGACTAGAGGCACTCTTACGCTCTCTTGAAATTCAGCTATATAAATTGGGAGTTGTTAAAGTTATAATCACAAAATATAACAAGTTTAATAGATCAAATTTTATTTAAATTTAAAAATCAAAGGTTACAACATCTTTCACAGGAACCAAAATAAAATTAAACGTAAATTGGGATTTGTTAAATTTTTGCATGATGAAATTTAGATAAAATTATATAAATTTTAGTCTAAAATTATTATTAAACCCATGTTAGATCCTAATTATTTTTTATAATAAAAACTTAATATTCATGAAATTTGAAATTTGAAATTTGAAATAATCTAAATAATATTTGATACTAGATTTTATTTTGTTCTTTCTGTTACGGGGTTTATTTTATAGGGCTTATTACCGTCCTCGTGTATAATTCAGACATGTTAAATAATACTCCGTCCCACAATACATGTCTCTTTTGAAAAAATTACGCATATTAAGAAAGCATTGATTAGATAAAATTTTCTCACCTCTACCCCTAATAAATGCATGAATGTAGACTCTTATTCAACCTCCATTAATTGTTATACAACTTTCAAGAAGGGTAATTTTGAAATATTTGCAATATATTTGCATTGGAAACTAAAAGTAGACATGTATTGTGGGACAAAATTTTTTTCCAAAAAAGACATGTATTGTGGGACGGAGGGAGTAGTATTTAAATTAAAGTCCATCTTTGTCTTTAAAATGATTGCTGAATGGTGGAATTTATCATAGTCCCGGTACTGTGAGATGCCTTTAATCTACTAACATTGCCAATAAATTTTCTTAAGAAAAAAATGTTAGCCAATAAATATACAAGGTCAACTCTTTCATACACCACACAATTATCAGTTGAGCCATATCTAAAACGTCAGTGAAATCTTCTCATAAATACTTTACTCTTGTACATCATCAATTGAGGTCAATCAAACTGAGATAATCTACGTGGGTGTTTGGGCGGAGCTTTTAAACCCCGCTTCTCGATTTTTAATTTAGAAACACTTATTTGTACCGTTTGTGTAAAAAGTTAGGAGTTAGGAAACATTTATAAAAAGTTAGGAGTTAGGATTCCTAACTTTTGTTTCATGACTTCTGCTTTTTTTTTCAAACACTTTAATCACTTATAAGTCTTTAACTTGCTTCTAACTTCTACTTCACTTTTTTACTTTAAGCAATAAGCATTTATTTTAAACTCACTCAAACGGTCCTTATATATAAGATATGACTTATTTCGGTTTCAACACAAGAATTGTATATAGTTTATGATTTTGAATATAGAAGGGACAGTACTTGAATTAATCTCAAGAACTTGAGTAAAGCTAGTTGCTTCACAACTTGGCATGGGTAGTATTAGAAATAAGGTGCATGAATGAGTCGTGCGATCGTACTATGTGAATTAGGTGTGAAAGACGCGTGAGTCATTTTTTATACTATTGGAATCGGAGCGAGAAGAAGTGGTAATCAGAACTCAACGTACAGTAGACCGAGATTATTAATTAATTGAAATGATTAATCCGATCATTAATTATAAATAAATTTAATATCATTTATAATATAATTATATATATGTGTTGGGCTCATTGGAGTATAGATATATTGAAGTGTTTGGAGACCCAATCCTACACCATTAAGGGGTCGTTTGGTTCAAATAGTGGTATCGGGTTGGAATCAGGAATCGGGTTAAGTTGGTATGGGGTTGAGGTATCATTTCTGATATCATGTGTTTGGTTGAGCGCTGGAATGTATATGTTTGATTTAAAATATTTTTACATTATTAATTTTAAAATATTAAGTTAATTATTAATTTAATATATTTTTAGTTCAATGAATTATATTTGTATAAATTTTTACATTAAATTGTTAAAATTGGAATGAAAATAGTGTCAACAAAGTTCATTCCTCATACCCCTCCCTCATACCCACCTCCCCCCTTGGGTATGAGAAACCTATACCTTGGGGGTTTGAGGAATGGGTTTGAAATTATTTTTTTCCCAACCAAACACAGAGTATGGAGTTGGAATGATCTAAACCGATTCCTCATTCCAGAATTGTTCGAAACAAACGACCCCTAAATCATAACAAAATAAATTGCAGATTGAGAGACACGTGGAATTGTTTTTATAATTTAAAAAATTGCCATTGACTTTTCGTATACGTACAATACAGGAGTGTATTATACTGAAGAACAAGATCTCACTTCCTCTTTGCTTTTGGTGAGATCGATGTGCAGAACAAGTGATACAGTGTTGATTTTCATAAGCTATTATGAATTGAAAAACAAATGGATGAGTAAACATTTGCAGAACACTCAACTATAGTGCGGAACAAAACACTTTCAACTAAAGTGCGGAATAGAAAACAATTTACATGATTGTTCTTTGTGAATAACTTATTTGTAGAACAACCGGTCAAGTCTAATCTTGACAGAAAATCAGCGAGTAACAACTTTGTAATCAATTACAAAGAGAAGAACGGGGGAATATTTTGTAATCAATTACAAAGAGAAGAATAGGGGAATAAATTAAAGATTCTTCAAACGAACGCTTAATCATAACAAACAGTTACAAGTTTTTTACACGTTTAAAAGATTGTACACGTATACGATAACAATATATACACAGGTTTTCAAATAAAAAATTAAAAAATTACAACCGTTAGATTTCATTAAAATGAAGGGACCAGATGGAAGACTCCAATACTCCAAGTTAGTATGGTCTCCATATAACTTAAGCCTATATGTCATTATTTTGAACTTTTTTAAATTTGTTCCGACTTTTTTTTATATAAATTTTAACATTTTAATTGATTTTTGGCTGATAAATTTGACTTTTCCACTGATTGATCGCCAATTAAGTAAGTATTTAACATATTTCGACTGAATATTATTAAATCATATCGAAATTTAACCTATTTTTTATATATTCATTAATTTAGTTGAACTATTGTTCACAACTTTAAACACAAACTCCAACTACAAAACAAAATTTCTTGTGCAAACTAATTTTAATCAAATGAATATTTTTTCTAATAAATAAATATCAACAAACAAATATTTCCTTCATAAAAAAGTGTTTTAAAATCGTTATATTACATATGATACTGCACATATGTATATACTTTACACGAAAAAGTGTTACATTTTAAAATTAATACTAAACACAAACAAAAAAACATGTATTTAGATTTAGATATTGTCTAAAATATATAGTTCTATGTTAAATATAGGGTTGCTGCAGCAGAACACCTTACTGCTTAGTGGTTTCTATGATTCCATTTTAAACATCGATTCTCCGACCCTATAAAAATAACTACGTCATTATTATTTTTTCACTATATTTATTTATACATTAAACTTTAATAGGTGTCATTATTTTATTTTATTTTACGTTTTCATTCTTATTTTTTATATTTTATTAATCCCTGTATAACATATCAAAAATATTTGGGCGGAACCGAGAATTGAATTGAAGAACGGTCCAATCGGCAATCCCTAACCCAATTCTGTTAACTTCTCTTTTTTAAGTAACTCTGTTCTGATTTGATAAAAATTGAGAAATACTGAAAGAATGTATGTAGTTTGAGAGAGATCGAGAAATACATAGATCGAGAGAGAGAGAGACAGAGATATTCTTAAATCAAGAAAATAATACTGGGATTGTCGAGATCGGCTATGTCGTGGAGGGTTTCTCGCCCAGCTCTGCGCCGTTATCTGGACACTGCCAATAAGGTTTATATATTACTATTAGTCTTATGTTTGTATGTGTTCTTTAAGTTTGGTATGTTTTCAGACATATGGGTGTTTAAGTTTTGTTTATGTCTCTAATCTTGTCTTTTTATCGTAATGTGTGTTTGAGTTTTGTTTATTGTCTCTAATCTTGTTATATTATTGTAATGTTAGTTTGCTGAAAGGAACGAGAATGCAATATCATGTATGATAAGTGTTGCCACGGCTGCAGGAATGATCGCCTCTTTATTCAGGCTTCGCAGAAATCAACGAGACGACAACTAATCGTGTATCGACTATTCGACTTAACTAATTAACTTGGCTGTAACGGTCATGTACTGATGTTAATTATTCTTCGACTTGGTTAATTAATATGGATGTATTGGTGATGTACTGGTTTTGAATATTCTATGACTTAATTAATTAATTATCCCCTGTTTAAGCGTATTTTAACATTTTTGTTGTTGGTTTAGCATTCTTAATTGTTTGATTTGCGAAATTATAATTTTTCATATGGGACTGTTGCCGTGTAATGTGTTAGATCTTGTTGATTAAAGTGATTGGGTATGTGGAGTATACATATGTTAGGTTATGAACAAGACCTAATTCCCTGACAAGGCAGTTGCGCAAGTTAATCGTTTAAATACGCTACTTGGGGGGAGGGGGTGTGCTCGTGCATTATTATAATTAGTTTCCTATTACATGCATAAGTGGCCTTGTCCGTGGTGTTTATTATCAAAGGAGCTCAAGAACATGTACATATAATAGAATTGCAGGAGGAGTATTTAATTTGTAAGTCTGTCAATGTCCGGTTGTTTCTGTGGGTCATTGTAACCCAACGCTTAAATTTTATGTCTTGACTGCATGTCTCCTGTGATTTCTATTTGTTTTTTACAACTTAAACTGGGGATTGTAACTGAAGATTCCGTATATGTGAATTTGTTTCTTATGTGAATGAATTTGAATTTGTTTCTTATGTGAATGAATTTGTTAGGTCAGTTATGTCTGTTATGTCATGGAAATGCTTGTCTGATTGTGATAAAACTTTAGTTGTGCCCTTGCGTGATTTCAATATTTCTGTATTTTACGCTACTAGCAGTATAGTTTGAATCCTGGGACCTCTATTATTCTCATAAATCAGTTTGAAAACCAAGGTTGAATGTTTGTACAGTATGGCTCTTCTCGTAGTGAACTCTCTAGTCCCTGAAATTATGATTCTGAGGCTTCAATAGTGTTATACCTGGCCAATGCAAAATTCTGTCGGATTCTATCATAAATCTAAAAAAAAATGTTTTGTTATATATATGTAGACTCCCACCCTTTCAATAATAAGGTATGCCAGTGTGAATCATCCTCTTGCTTAGTTATTTGAAGACCAGACTTGTAAAATATTTCTAATGTTCTCTACACATTAGCTAAATTATGCTTATTATAAAAATGAATGTGAATCTGAAGGTATGGTGCATTCCTTTAATAATCAAAGGGAAACACAAGGTTAGATGTCTGTCTTCTGGTTTGATACTTTAATACTCCCTCCGTCCTATTTTAACTGCTTTTGACTTTTTTACACGTATTTTAAGATGTTAAAAAAATCACATCTAAACATAATTATTTTTTATAAAATTTATATCAAATAAAAGTTTAGAATCTAAATTTTTATTTGATATAAGAATTGAATTTTTTTATTAAGTGTAGGTATGTCATTTTTACACCTAAATATACGTATTAAAAAGTCAAACATTAGTTAAAATGGGACAGAGGGAGTATCATTTAATATAAATACAGAAAGTACAGAAAGTATATTGTTTTAGCGGCATCACGGTTATTTTCTTCATGCGATAAGCCTTGTTAGAGGTAACTAGGTGTGTGAGTGTGCTATATCTTGTTAAAGGTAACTAGGTGTGTGAGTGTGTTCAAATAGCAAATAAAACTATAAAAGGCATGTTTACTCTTTTCTTAGTTTTGTCCGCCAATAACTTTTATGCATAAAATACATGTCTGTTCTGTTATTGGAACTGGGATAGTCTTGAAATGCCTAGCCAAGGGGATACCATGAACATGCTCATATTATTTGACTAAGGGTAGGTTCTTTCCTTTTACAGACAATTTTCTGTCATTTATAAGTGGAGACATGTATTTGATTTCAGTGAAATGCAAAATCCAGAACTCTGCTTGCAATATGGTTGATTACGAAGAGAAGATCATGACAGTTATCAAAAGTTGAGCATACTTTGGATTTGTAATAAATCCGTATTATTGTTTCAATGATTTCGTTTTACATTATTCTGTAAGCTAGCAATGGTATTAACATGTTTTCGTATTTCTGGCTTACAACTTCTAGCTTAAAAACTCAAAATAAGCACTTCCGCATCTTTTGTCAAACACTACGTAAAAGGTAGAAGCAGCTTAAAATATTAAAAAAAGCTCAAAAGTGTTTATTTTAAACTAAGCCAAACACCAACTACATATACAGATTTTCTAACATGTGTCGTAACCACAAAATTATCATTTTCTAATATATCTAATATATATCCATAATTATATATATAACAATTTAGATGATATTAACATTTTTTAATACGTGTTCATAAACACACACTAATAATTTAGATGACAAATATGACTTCAATATCATTAATAATAATGGTCCCTTATATATACAAAAACCTCCATCATTAATCATAGTAAAAAATACTCTATTCGTCCACTCATTTTTATATGTTTTTCAATACCCAGCACGCATTTTAATATTCTCATAAAATATTTATATTAACTTATTTCTATTTTTTTTAAATAAAAATTCAAATATAAAACTTTTATATAATTTTTAAAAATAAAAATAAATTATAAGATTATATTTTAGAAAAACATTAAAGTGCATAATAGGACAAGTTATTTTAAAGTGCCAACTAGAAAGGCCCTCATATATATTTAAAAAATACGCTAATCTGTTTTGACCTGTGTGTCGGGCCCAACCCAACGAACAAATATTGCGCGGGCCTCTCCACTTCTATAAAAATTCAGGAAAAGCGTGCCAGTAACCCTAAAAGCTGGAGACATTTTAAATCGAGAGCGAGAGAGTTGGGGAGAGAGACGAAGATGGTTATTATCAGAGTTTTGAAGAAATTCCATCAGGTAATCATATGTCATGTATGTGTGTGAATATATACAACGTATTTGTATTTATATCTGATCTGTGCATTGTTTGTGATATTTAGGTTATTGTGAACAACAAGGCGATCGATTTAGCATTGGTTGCTGCAGTCAACGCAGCCGGGGTGGCCCCGTTTTGGATTTATAGTGGCAAGAAGAGTTGATCCCTAGATAAAACCGAGATCTTGTTGTATGTAATGGATGTAAATGATCCAATGTAGTTTAATTCTATTTAGTTTAATTAATTAATTATCCCCCGTTTTTAAATATTTTTGTAGTTGGTTTAGCATTCTTAATTGTTTGATTTGCGAAATTATAACATTTAATATGGACTGTTGCAGTGTAATGTGGTAGATCTTGCTGATTAAATTGATTGGGGATTTGGAGTATACATATGTTAGGTTATGAAGAAGACCTAATTATTATAATTGGTTTCCTATTACATGCATAAGTGGCCTTTTTACATGCATAAGTGGCCTTTGTCGCTGGTTTTTATTATCAAAGGAGCTCTTGAACATGTACATATAATAAAATTGCAGGAGAAGTGTTTAATTTGTAACTGTTTCTATGGGTCATTGCAACCCAACGCTTAGATTTTTATATGTTTTGACTTCATGTCTCCTGTGATTTCTATTTGTATTCTACAACTTAAACTGGGGATTGTAACTGAAGATTCCGTGTATTTGTAGCAAGTTCACCCTTTATAAAGTATGCATATGATAATTTTTAGTTTCTCGGACTCTTCATGGTTTGATAACCGAACTGCAACATATAAAACCGGAACCGCTCTACTATAAACTGAACTGCACCAATGGTGTTTGGTTTGGTTTCGGTTTTCAATTTTAGAAACAGCACCTTTGTGGTTCCAGTTGCGGTTTTGGGTGTAAACCGCACCAAACCGCATCGCACACATCCCTCGAACTAGCCATTTAAGGGGATCTCGATGCTGCTTTGTACACTATTGTAGTTATGCTGATTGCACTTTCATAGTTTATTTTGCCATAAGTGTTAAATATTACACATAGACTATATCAGTGCACTTGATGCTAAGCTGAGAGGTTATGAAGATGAGCTTAGAAGAAAAGAACAAGGTAATGCTGGATCTGGAATCACATTTGGAGGCGGTTAATATCAGTGACAAAGTCTTAGCAACAAATTAAAGTGAAGTTGCACTGGAAATGCCAATCATTAGTGTTTTTTTTAAGGAGCAGCACTAAATATGATGGGTAAAAAAAGAGAATATAAAAAATATTATATTTTATTATGTGATACATTTGATCATCCTGGGACCTGGGATGCATGAACTCTCATAGAACTCACTGGACATCTACTCTAAATTCCACTCGGCTGATTTAGTCTGGGACTGATATTTGTTCGATGTAGAATCTTTTTCTTCCATCATTTATTTTTTTGCATACTTGCACAAAAGAAATACTGCCTCTGTTCCATTTAATTCTATACGCTCACTATTCGGTACGTATTTTAATACTCTTATAAAATGTAGTTTATAATTTATAATTAAAGCTTGCTTTATTTGAATAAAAAATTAATATTTAAATGCTGTGTTTAGAGAAAAAATTAAAAATAATTTATTAAATTATATATGCTGGAGGAGGAGAGAGTAAGAGAGAGTAACATTTAGTGCAATTCTTTATATGCCGACAAAGAATTCTCAAAAATCTGTTGTGCTTCCCGGATAAAATCAAAAGCAAATAAGCGTCAATAATTCTCTTTAGAAGATGACCAAACAGAGATCATCTCAAATCAGTTTTCTGTTTTGTCAATAATTCTCTTTAGAAGATGACCAAACAGAGATCATCTCAAATCAGTTTTTTGTTTTGTGTTGGGTAATGCTTGCTTGTATCATCTGTTTTTATAAATTTGTTATTAAATTTATAAGTTTCTTGTATGTGTAATAAAATTGAGTTCAAAATCGACCGAGACATAATTTTCAAGTTCGAATTTGAGTCAAAAACTTAGATCAATTTTACTAAATATTAATATTTAGGAAAAATTCAAACACAATTAATTTAGCCAGAGTACAAATCGATTAAGATATAATATACTGCATATTTATACATTATTATAAAACTAATATAAAAACAATTATAATTTTAAGCAGAACCATCCATAAAAACTAAACAAAACCATCCTTTACATATATTAAACTACACCATCTATTACATAAATAAATTAACCAGAAAGATCCATAATCATACAAAAAAATTCATAACATTTATAAATCCAACAGGGGTCACCCCACCTGCTGAGATTGCAGCAACCAATGCTAAATTGTTCGTCTTCTTCTCTTCAGTCTCCATGCACGCTAACTAGATTTCTTGCCCTTGTCCAAACTACCCGAATGCGCTCAATTGACTGTTTCATTTTTTGCTGATTTTGTTCGAGCCATTTGCCCCACGACTCCGCCTTGTTCTGGTTTTCTTCAATTCTGATGTTTTCAGCCTCCATATGGTCCTTCCATTTCTTCCTCTCCGCTTTCTCTTCTCTCTCGGCCTTTTTATCACTTTCCGCTAATAAAATCCTGCCGGTTGTGAAAGTCATACCGACGGTCGTGAGCTCCATATAGTTTACTAGTTTATTCTTTATAATGCCAACGGTCGTAGACTTTCCATCTTCTATTTTCACACTCTCATTATTTTTCTTGACTTTTTTCTAAACGGATCTTGATAGGGGTAAGAGGGTCAATCGACCCCCTTAAATTTTTATCCTTAATTTTACATAATTACATAATGTCGTGAAACGGTAAAAAATTACATAATTTGAATATCAATTTTTTGTTTTTTTTGTTATCTTTTTGGTATCCACCATTCTAATCAAAGTGAATATGACTTATTTATGTTGTAATCCAACGTTTATTATCCTTACTAATTCTTAGTAAGTCCTTGTCAAGGGTGTACTTATAATACTAGTGATTTCCTAAGACTACTCACTAAAACTTTCGCCAAGATACTTGTTTCTGGGTATGAAGCTTTCCTTTACACATCCTCTATAACGTAATCTATTTATAAGTTATAACTATTGACAAAGATATCAATACTCAATATACCCTATATTTTATCCCACGTCACCAAACTAAACATTGCTCCTCCTAATAATTATCTAAAAATTAATAGATATTAGTAGGTTAAACTTTCTCCACGATAAAAAAAATGAAAAAACAAAAACTATACACAAAAACAAATGCAAAAATGAAAGTTAGTGGGAAAAAAATATTGAGGCATACCTTCAACTGGAATTAGCAAATACTGATACACAATAAATCCAAGCTCAGTTTCCACCAGAGTCTCATCATGTACCTTATATAACCCCATAAAAGTATAACCCATGTTTCTGGGTATGAAGCTTTCCTTTACACATCCTCTATAACATAATCTATTTATAAGTTATAACTATTGACAAAGATATCAATACTCAATATACCCTATATTTTATCCCACGTCACCAAACTAAACATTGCTCCTCCTAATAATTATCTAAAAATTAATAGATATTAGTAGGTTAAACTTTCTCCACGATAAAAAAAATGAAAAAACAAAAACTAGACACAAAAACAAATGCAAAAATGAAAGTTAGTGGGAAAAAAATATTGAGGCATACCTTCAACTGGAATTAGCAAATACTGATACACAATAAATCCAAGCTCAGTTTCCACCAGAGTCTCATCATGTACCTTATATAACCCCATAAAAGTATAACCCATGTTATTAGGGTTATCTCCAAAGTTGTTGCCGCCCGGTGCTATTTCCGAATATACTATGAGCCGGATCGCATTTCTTGCCTCACAAGTACTACGCATACCCCGGTTACCCACGGTAAACCTTTGATGCTCCAGAACTCTATGCCACAGAGTATAAGCATCAGCAATAGAGCCTCCATCCCCACCGACATAAATCGTCCCATTGTCGACGTGAAAATTATGCGTCGGATACTTAATAACAATAGCTGTTGCTGTGTGTCCGTTACAACATATTCTCCGGATATACTAATTTTGCAAACCCGCTAGCATAAGCTAAATTGATCGTCTTGTTCTCTTCAGTCTTCATGCACGCTAACTAGATTTCTTGCCCTTGTCCAAACTAACCCGAATCCGCTCAACTGACTGTTTCATTTTTTGCTGATTTTGTTCGAGCAATTTGCCCCACTACTCCGCCTTGTGCTGGTTTTCTTCAATTCTGATGTTTTCGGCCTCCATATGGTCCTCCCATTTCTTCCTCTCCGCTTTCTCTTCTCTCTCGGCCTTCTTATCACTTTCCGCTAATAAAATCCCGCCGGTTATCAAAGTCATACCGACGATCGTGAGCTCCATCTAGTTTACTAGTTTATTCTTTATAATGCCAACGGTCGTAGACTTTCCATCTTCTATTTTCACACTCTCATTATTTTTCTTAACCTTTTTTTTAGACGGATCTTGATATGGGTAAGAATGGGTAAGAGGGGTTAATCGACCCCCTTAAATTTTTATCCTTAATTTTACATAATTACATAATGTCGTGCAACGGTAAAAAATTACATAATTTGAATATCAATTTTTTGTTTTTTTTTTTGTTATCTTTTTGGTATCCACCATTCTAATCAAAGTGAACATGACTTATTTATGTTGTGAACGGTAAAAAATTATATAATATGAATATTTTTTTCCCTGTATTTATTCTGCTGATTCTCTTCAATTCTTATGCTCCTGGCCTCCATACTGTTTTCCCATTTCTTCCTCTCCTCTTTCTCGTCCTTCTTGTCTCTTTCCGCGAACCAGATGCCTCCGGTTATTAAAGTCATACCGACGGCAGTACGTTCCATAGAGTTATACCTTAACACAAAAAGAAGAAACATTAAAAAACTTGTGAAAAATCTAAAATTTTAAAAATTAAAACTTGTGAAAAAAATAACTACCACAGTCTGCCTAAAAGTGCCAATGGCCGAAAGTTTTCCATCTTCTTGTTGATCTTTCTTCACTAGCAAATTTTATTGGATTATAAATAATCCTAATTGAATACCGTCGGATTTTTAAGCATAATTTAAAATCCTGATAAAATACCACCAAATTTTGTAGCATAATTTGAAATCGCAATTGAATATCCCAAGATTTTCAATTAAATACCCTCATATTTCATAAATGAAAAAAAATCCTTTAAAATACTAACCGAATACATCCCTAAGTCATAAGTCATAAGCTCAGTCAAATAAGATCTAGATTGTCTTAGAATTCTTGCCTCTCTTCAAACTGACCCCGATGCGATCAACTGCATATTTCAGCTCTTGTTGTTTTTTTTTTAGCCTCTTGCCCTACGCCTCCGTCTCATGATTATTATTTGAGTTAATTACACTTTGTAACCCCTAGGTTTGCTCCAAACGCAGTTTAGTGCCTGAACTTTAAAACGTGGCAATATGCACCCTAAACTTAACATTCTCGTGCAAGTTGTAAACCCTAGTCACTATTCCGTCCAAATCTGTCGTTAACTTTAACTGTTTGTGAGGTAACAGTTTGTATAATAGATTCTAACAACTACTTTACCCCATGTGACCCCTCAAAGTTTATGTATTATATTTTGAAATTATTTCTGAACACACACAAAGATGTAAAAAAAATTAAAATAACTTTTAAAATATGTACTTATTTTAAAGTTTTAAAATAAGTTACATCGTTTATTTAAAAATAAATAAAATTTCAGATTATAAATCTAGATACATATTTTAAAAGTTATTTTAAATTTTTTTACATCGTTGTGTGTGTTCAGAAATAATTTCAAAATATAATACATAATTTTTGAGGGGTCACAGTGGGTAAAGTAGCTGTTAGAAACTAATATACATACAGTTACCTCTCAAACAGTTAAAGTTAACGGTAGATTTGGACGGAATAGTGATTAGGGTTACAACTTGCACGAGAATGTTAAGTTTAGGGTGCATATTGCCACGTTTTAAAGTTCAGGTACCAAACTGCGTTTGGAGCAAACTTAGGGGTTACAAAGTGTAATTAACTCTTATTATTTTTATGTATATAAAAAGAGAGTAATGTGTACATAATAATTGTGGTTATTATTAAGATAATTAGCGTTAAGTTTAGGGTATACAGTATATATAATCAATCGTAAACTTGCTAAAAAACCTACCCCGACTACAGGTAGAATTTTAACCCGCTTAGAGCATCTCCAACCATTGAAAACCTTTGGCTAAAATGTGAGTTGGCATGCTTAAAATAAAAAAAATTTAGCCAACAGCTTGAAAAACTCAACTCCAACCATGCTCAGCTGTTATCTATAAATTTAGCCAACCTCCCATGGATGGCTAAATTTGTCGAAACTCTACATTTCTGTAAGGAAATCTGTAGGAAGATTGCAGATCATTTATTACCATATTGAACTGATATATTCTATTTTAACAATCTAAAATATTAATAACATACTATTTTTTTTCTCAAAAAAAAAACATACTATTTTTAAATTATAGCCAACCAATATAGCTAATACCGCTGAAGTAGAATGTCTTACAGGTTCAGCAAATTTTACATAATATCTTATAGGTCGTATTTAGCCAACGATTATAGCCAACGCCGTTGGAGATGCTCTTAGAATTTAGATATGCACAATATAATCTACCCAACCGATAAGTCTATTTTTCATGTTTATACCAGACTCTTAAACATACTCTGAAACCAAACTACATGGAACATACTCAAAATCTAATTAGAAATTTAAACTTGGTGCCAAAGTAATAACACACCTTATATACTCATACTACACACTATCTGATACAATATTACATACTGTGCTACACAATACTACACACTATCTGATACAATATGGCTTCAAGATGGGTTCCAACTAAATTTCTTGGACAAGGGTCTTATGGCTGCGTCTTTCGGGCTGAATTTGCGTCACCATCTCTGGCTTATGCTTGTAATGTACCCCGGACAGTGGCTGTCAAATCGGTGTCTCAGAGTTTATTGTGGTCTTTGGCCTTCGAGAAATCAGTATTGTGTGAACTTGGAGGGTGTAAAGAGATCGTTCGTTGCTTCGAGGACGAGGATTTCAAGACTACTAATGAGGATGGTACGACTTCTTACAATATCGTACTGGAGTATGCGGATGGAGGGACGTTGAAGCAGCTGATCTATTCGAGGGGACGGATACCTGAGTACGAAGCTAGTTGCTACGCGTTGATGTTGCTTAAGGGTCTCTCGCGTGTGCATGGACAAGGGTACGTTCATTGTGACATGAAGCCGAGTAATGTTCTTGTTTTTAATATTCCTCGTGATGAGTTTAAGGGGGTGGTTAAGTGTAATCTGAAACTAGCGGATTTTGGATTGGCCAAGAAGGGAGGAGAGAAAAGTTTGGGAGCAGGGGAGGAGTACAAGCACAGGGGAACATTGCTTTATAATTCCCCTGAATCCGTGGTCTTCGGAGTGCATGAAGCAGCCATGGATATATGGGCGGTTGGTTGTATTGTTTTGGAATTGCTTTTGGGGGAGGGCGGGTTATGGAAAAAACGCATTGACGAAGATGCACAATGTTTGGCAGAGATGATTGTGAATTATGAAGATGACAGGCTGATTTTGTTGGTGCCTGAGCTTGATCATTTGTCGGAGAATGCAAAGGATTTTGTGAGAAGATGTTTGACAAGGAGGCCGGAAGATAGGTGGACCGCAGATGAACTTTTGAGGCATCCCTTCGTTACGTGCAACCAAAAGCTGGTGAAGCAGTTTGAGGCCAGATATTCCTACCAGAACTTGATGAAGTATCAGTATAGGAAATACTTGATAGGCACTATAAGAAACAAATTTTTACGATTATCAGCTAATGAGTGTCTCAGAGGATTTAGACTTATACAGGGTGATAGAATCAGAGATCTCTGTGGACTTTGGTGGCTTAGAAACACTTCATGCTTTGAGTGATGAATGTGATTAGAATTCACAAGATATGCCTTGTGGTTGCATTCAAGGGTTTACTTGAACATGTAATAAATATCTAAGGGACCTTGTAGTTCTACTTAAACTGGTGTTTGATGCTGCTATTAGAAATTTGAATGCAAATCAGTGTTTTAGACTGGCTGTCTTGAGTCTAATAAGTTGGTTACACTTCAAGTGAATGTACAATGTGACAATGTCCATCTAAGTTCAAGCTTCAATCATGCATTCGAATCATCCCTGGGAGTTTATTACTCCGGTCTTGACAGAGCTAGTTAATTTGATGCAGCAAACTATCACAGAATCTCTGATTTGCAGTAATGTGCCTCTTAATTCTTATGTTATAAATTCGGAATGGTCACTAAAGATGGATGGTAAACAACAGACTTTTGTCGAAGTTCTTGAAGTAATAATTTGCCACGTATCGTCTCATGGAACCTTCCTCACCGCGCTCAGAAAGTCAGAATCATAGCACATCCTTCATGTGAGTTTGCTGTAGTTGATTCAATTCTCTTGAAATTTCTCTTTTTCTTTTTCTAATAAAAATTCTGGAATTTGTAACTGCAGTTGCCTTTTCATTAACAAATTAGTCTTGAAATATATGGTGATTCTGTTCAGCAAGTTAAGGGGCCTTTTGAGTGAGCTTAAAATAAGTGCTTCTTGCTTAAAATAAAAAAGTGAAGTAGAAGTTAAAAGTTAGTTAAGACTTATAAGTGATTAAAGTGTTTGGAGAAAAAACAGAAGTCATGAAACAAAAGCTAAGAATCATAGCTTTTTATAAGTGCTTCTCGACCTTTTACACAAACGGTACGAATAAGTGCTTCTAACTTAAAAGTCCAGAAGCGGGGCTTAAAAGCCCCGCCAAACAGCCACGTTAAAACTCTTATGTTATGTTATTGACTTACTGTCAGCCTTCTAAACTTCTGTTACTAGAATGTTACTCATGTTTATATGCATGGTTGTTTTGCTAGTCTTGTGACCAACAGAAAATTAATGATCATAATTTTCCTTAGGCCCAGTTTGTTAACATCTATATACCATATTCTGGCCCACTAATAAACAAAAGCCCAATAAAATGCTTCTTCAGTTTTAAGCCCTTTTTCTTCTCCTGAGTTTAAAGCCTTTACTTCTAGATTTATTTATATGTAAATATTATAATATTATAATATAAAGACTGAATAATAATTTTATTCGTATTTTCTTTTTAAAATTTCAAGTGATAATTTTAATAATACGTTTACCATCTAGTTTATGAAAAATTAAGAATTTTCTCTCAATATTATGAATGTATCGTGTAGTTTGTAACGTAAAAGCCATTTCTCAAATTTAATATTTCAAAATAAATATTCATCCATTCATATATTATTTTCTAATATATTATTATCGGAAAAATATTTATTTTTGGAAATAAGTTCCTGATACTCCTCGATATCAAGGTGTTGTAAATTAGAGTTGCATAAAAGATTTTACCTTATTTTGAATATTTTTTTTCATAATTTAGATATTTTTGAAAAATATCTTAAAATATATATCAGTAAAGACCGATTGATAGTGAACTCCGGGTTCATGTCACACTCGGTAGTTAAAAGTGAAATATTAATTTATTCGCATCAAATAATTTTCCAACTCAATAGTACTCTCAAATCGAATAATATCAGCAAATAATGTCCACAAAATAGCGACATTTCGTTGCGGTTCCGTTATCGTTCGTTCGTTACTTTAGCTGAGAGCCAATCAAATTGCATAAAAATTATATGATGCGTACTTGACTATTTGTGAGTTGTGACTTGTGACAATATATTCTTGTAAGTATCTGCAAGGAAATATTCTGTACACCAATTTAGAAAAATCTCGCATTAATACGCCAAAAGCTTTTTACGGTGTAGGATCTCGCTGATTTTTTATGTTGAGATTCTCAAACTTTGTTTTGTCATCTTGTTTTAAAAATTTATTGTTGCTGGAAAAAAGTGATTGAGTTGATAAGAAAATTGAGTAATAATTATTCAAGTTTGTTCTTTGTTGCCTAACACTAAGAATTTCTCTTTCGGGGGAACCAAATAATATTCCAAAGGCATATCATGTTAAAAAGTTATTATTATTGAAAGGAACTGATTTAGTTAATAAAAAGTTGTGGGAAAAAGAAAAGCAAAAAAGATAGATAATAATAATGTAAGTTTGTTCTTTGTTGCCAACATTTAAAAAGAAATTTTCTTTTAGGGAAATTCTTTCCATTACGAAAAGCTCGACTAAAAATAGTTATAAAAATTTGATCTCGACTGGATAAGATCAAATTTAATTATTTGATCGTCCTTTTATGATGGTCAAATTTATTTAGTTCCGTCGAATTTGATATCTTTTAGACGAATAGAAAGTTATTTTGCTCAAAATTTAATATTCAGAGACCAATTTTTCCGCATATTAATTACTGATGAACCAATTTTCATTTGTCAGGTTAAAATAATTAATATGAATAAAGCTGAAATCAAATTATATAATAATATAATTTCTTTTAGTACTGTAATAGCGGAGAGAGTAATGATAATGAGGATAGATCAAATACAGTGGTGTTTAATTGGCATTAAAAAGCCGGCAGAGAGTAAATGTATCCGGTGGTTGGATCATATGATGACCATACACACACATTAAATTTAAAAATCTGATAAATTTGTATCTGGAAGACTGCTAATAATAATATGAGCAATTTAATATTGACAGCCCACTCCACTGCCATTATCCAGCCCTCATTAAACCTCGACCTTGAATCTTAATCATGTACATGCCCTGCATGCATGCTTCGATTCTTTTAATTGTGTCTTGATTTTGTTACAGCGATTGCAGGAGAGGAGGGCTAAACGATCGACCAGACTTTTGGTCTAAATATTTTAGATCGAGGCTTCGAGTTAGGAAAAAAATCGAGTCACGGTTTTTGAAATTGAACTTAGTTTGGCAAAAAATTTGATAGGTTAGAATATGAGGTTTCGAAAATTAAACTTAGTTTGGCAAAAAATTTCATAGGTTAGAATTTGATTCGAATAGTGGAGCAGTAGGAATTAGTGGGAATAAGTATCCAGTTAACCCACCCCAACTCAGTCTCGATGAATATGTTTTATACATTATATAGGAGTATTAGTAAGAATAAATAATTAGGCTCATGAACTTAATGAAACATGTAATTTGAAATCTAGCTTAATAGTTCGACAAACAATTTGAATAGTTCGAGTTGATTTCAGCTCGCTATTATGATATTATCCCAGTCGAGTTTAGATATTTTTCTGATCAAATTCGAATAGCTGACGAATTTCTTCAATCGAACACCATTTGTTCTTTCTGAAATTTCGTGCTACCTAGAATTTCTAAGACGTGCATTTCACTTCACTCTATTCTCTGTATGGTCTACTTTTGTACAAGGAGAATGAAATGTTCTAGGTAAATCATTTTGAAGGTACTTCAATCTTAACAGTAATTGAGTATGGGATACTCCATGCTTTCGGCATTTGCTCATGTGTTAATTGCTTATATTATTTGTTAAAAGAATTATTATTTATATAAAAAAAACTCTGACAATAACGACAATAAAAATTTGAAACGACGTCAAATTTTTTTGGCAAAGTTGAAAGTTATTGGTTTAAAGTTGTCTCTGACTTTAAACTGCAAAATATATAAATTTTCACTGACCTTTTTTATAATGAGATTTATTCATAAACTATCTGTGAGTTACTTTTATTTTTATTATTAATCTCTCCATCCCAAATTAGATGAGCTAGTTGACTTTGAGCACGTAACTTAAGGTGCATTGACCGACAAGTTTCGAAATTTATTTTTAAAATTTTTTTTTTGTAAACGAAAATTTCATATTTGAACTTTTACCTGTAAAAATAAATTTTTAAAAATAAGTAATGCAGCTATACGATCAATGAATTTTAAAGCGCGTGCCCGAAATCAACGAGCTCATCTAATTTGGGATGGAGGGAGTATATTTTCAGTACCTCATAAGTCACTAATAAGTGAAATTATTCAAGCATCTTACCTTGTAATAAGCGAGAAAAAACTAAAAAATCCTCGTAGTATTAATTATTACCCAATTTTTACTGCCGAAAATGGTTCTGATAGAGTAAATTAATGGGCACATTTAGTGCTATTCGCAAATTTTGCGCAACTTAGTTTTCCAAGACATTGACCTTAGATTCACACACACACCTTTTTAATTATTGGCAACCTACTTTCAACTACTTGCACATTTCTTAAACGTCTGCCTAATCCTTGTCATTTTCAGCCTTTTGCTTGCACACATTTTATAGTTTTTGATTGCTCACATCTTACCTAGATCATTCCCTTTCTGACTAACTTAACCCTTAATTAATCAAGACTCCATCATTAGCACACTGCCCCATTTAGAGATCTAAATACTATACTCCGGTGATTTAGTTAAACACTTCTGCTAATTCTCGATCTGAACAACATAATCCTGTATATTTTAGTTTAACACTCTTTGCTAATTTTGAGTTAAGAGTTCCAAAGACGATGCTTCCACAATTTCGTTTGCACTTCTGCTAATTCTAACTTAAGTTTTGAGTGCATCCTATCAAACATCTCACAGAACTAGTTTTGATTAAACGAACGATATCGAGAGAGTTATTTGATAGATGTTCATATTTTGAATGACCATATATTTAGAATGACCATGATGTTCATACCTTGTAAGATTCATAAATTATACTCCCTCCGTCCCATCAGGATGTTTACGTTCATTGTTCGCACGTATTTTGAGTTTCTTATAAAGTATAGTTTAATAATGTTTTTTTTTATTTTTTTTAATAAGAGTTTAAACGTCAATTTTTTTTCATAATTTTTTTTTAAAAAAAAAAATATTATGGAACTATACTTTATAAGAGCATCAAAACGCGTGCAAAAAAGGTAACGTAAAGCACCTGGTGGGACGGAAGGAGTATTATACTCACTAGTTTTCAAAAAATATATTGTGATAAATCAAATTTAATAAATCGAATCGACAAAGCACCTCGTAAGATTAATCAATCAATTAACTATTTTTACAACCATTATTTTTAAGCAAAACCGCCATATTTTTAGTATCTCATGTTTCTAACATTCAATTCGAGATCTTACTATCGATATATTTCGTACGGCAACCAAATATTCCTTCCATCAAACCACAACAAATGAACAAATAGCAATCTACGAAAGTTGGTTCATGGGTAGGTAAGTGTTTTATAGCAAAGCCATAATAACATTGGACATGCAGGTGAAAAGCCTTGAATGTGGTAAGTCTGCTGTCAAATCTATCTTAAACTCTTAGCTTTAAATGGGTGTGCATATGATGACAATGTTGTACCACAATGCTTACAAATTTTTACTGCCTTGAATAGTGTACTGTGGAGGATCCGCTTTATAGTTTGCGAATCTTCCGCACACATTACGCTGTTTGGGTAAACCTCTGTCAGTGAAGAAAAGTACCGGCACTGTTTTGGTACGGTGTCCTAAAAGTGGCGTGTTTTTGGTTCAAAATATTTGAGGGGAAAATTTCAACCTCTTATTTTAAACATTTTGAATGTTGGACAACTTGTATATTTGTCAAATCTGCGATTCTCGTCCCGTCCAATTCAGATTTTTATATTTAGATTGGATGCTGAAGATTAAAAAATATAGAACATAGAAATGAGAAAACTAGAATAATAATGAGACCGATGATATTTAACATATAAAATTTTTCATATTAACATTTTCAATTTTTCAATTTTTTTTATTATAGTAGCATCTTCGAGTATTTTTTTATGAAATTTTCCTTATTATTCATGATCGATGTAAAGATATTTTATAGATTCATTTTAATTGCGATTACGTTGAATGTACCCAAATTTGCACCATCAACGAAAAACATGTAACAACTATGACACGTCTAAAATGAAACACTAAAATTTAATTAATATATCTCCAACTAGTAAATTTCTCTCAATTATCTTTGAACTATTTAAGATTATTTCATACATTAATTTCGATTTCGGAATACGTCCAAAACACTAAGGGGCCGTTAAGGAAACGGAATAAATTCTGAAAGCGAAACAAAGAGAAAGGAAAGGAATGATGCTAAATTGTATTACCTGTTTGGTTTTGATCTACAAACGGAATGAAAAATTATATGATTATTCTTATATTTGATTTTTAAATATTAAATAATATCAAAAAAGTCAAATATATTTACGTTTATAATTTGATATATTTTATCATTTAATAATTTCATTAGTTTTATAAATATCTTGACTTATAAATTATACTCAAATTATTTTTAATATGTAAAAACTAAATTAAAATTTATTTTTGATCTTCAAAAATATTTTATATATTATTTATTAATGTTATTGATTTTTGAAATAAATTATAATTGAAAATAGAATAAGAATCAGGAAAGGGAAAAGAAATACCTGGTGTGGGGTGGGGAATGGATCATTGAGAGATTTGGGATAAACCTAAAACCAAAATAAGGGAAAGAGAATGACAGATTTCATGAAACAAACAACAACAGAGGAAATGAAACGGGTTGTTTCCCTTTCTCTTTGTCAGTTACCCCTAACCAAACGACCCTGAGTGGGTGTTTGGTAAAAACTTATAAGCCAGCTTCCGCATTATAAGTTATGAACACTTATTCATATCGTTTGTATAATAAGTCAAGAAGCACTTATAAAAAGTTAGGAATGCTAGCTTTTGTTTCAGGGTTTCTACTTATTTCCCAAACACTTTAATCACTTATAAGTCTTATCTTACTTTTAACTTATACTCTATTTATTTATTTTAAGCAAAAAACATTTATTTTAAGCTCACGGTCCCTAAATTTTAATCCGAAAATTCAGAAAAGAGCCTCTTGTCTCCAAAGAGAAGGCGAACATGACACCAACAAAAGCCAAGCAAGGGCAACAAAAATGCAGTACCATCCGCGGCCAGAAGGGTCAGAACATTGTAATCACAGAAACGAAAGAGGCGAGAGCCAAACACGGCCTTAATAGATTCAAACAAATTTAGATTTTGTGACAGACAGCTGAGACAATAACGTTTGAAGATCCAATAAAAGCACTTCATTCAGTCCACACGAACAAACGCATCATCTTACGTTTCATCACCGGACCCCACTTGTCACACGTTTACATGAACATTTGACCGCTTTGTCACTCCCACCTAATTCGGTTTTATTACCGCTATTTAATCGTGATTATGTGCCTAAGTTTGCGTTTAGTGGTCTTGAAGCGGTGGTTTAAGGTTAGTTATTACGTTGGTTTAAGGAGGGCTTCACTTTTCTGTCGGCATTGTAGACTTTTAGAAAAATAAAAATATCTGGTACTCTCTCTTTTTTTTTCTTTTTTTTTTATTTGCAATGTCGAGACTGTTCATAACATGACATAAATCACTAATTTACGTTAAATTTGTAAGACTAAATATAATCGTGAGTGATCTTGTTGGATTCGTATTCACGAGTATGTTAATAGGGTTAAGTTTATATATATATATATATATATATATTTGAAATGATTAAGTTTTTATATTTGATATCAATACGAAACTAAAGATATTAACGATTAAAAGTGTGTATTGGCAAACGTGTCAAAGACAAACATGAAATATATTAAGAGACGGAGGGTGAAATACATATTATTGACTGCGAATGTGTAACATAGAATATGAAAATATAAAGGCATATATTTATTTAGATATTCGAGGATTAAACTTCAAGTATTTTTTGGTGAATACATGTACAAGCTTGTAAATTAGTATTTATTTAAATAATGGAATTGAGAATCGGAAAAAGCAAAACATAAATTTTATTATTAAACTATTCAGTTGCACTCGTTTTTTTATTTCGTTTTGAAGTGCGATGATTTCTTTTAGAAAAGGTCAAAGAATCTCAAGAATCTTTACGAATTCATTAAATCATCGAAATAGAGATTGCCGGATATTTCAATTTTTGAAATTTCATTGAAAGACTAAAGATTTCACGATTGTGAAAAGAGTCCACACAAAATTAAAATCTCATTAAAATTTATAAATTATGTGATTTTATATATTATTATATAAAAGTGAGTAAATTTACGATGCCGACTAAAATTTTCAAATTTTCTCAAAATGACGACTGCTATGCAAAATAGTAAAAATTTAGCCGATCATTTTATCCGTCTTCCGTCAACTGATGTTAACGATATGGCCTTCAGTATTAAATATTAAAAATTAAACTTCTGTTTGATAATTGAATTTTCAAAGTTTCATAAAATATCAGTTAATAATCGGCTCGTACTTTATGTAAATCAGAAAATTTAATCAAAATTTTTAAATTTACTCTTTAATTTATAATACCAACATAATTGGTTAACTAGAACTACTACTTCAAAAAAAACGGAAGAAAAAATTGATTAAATTTCTCTTAAATTCCATAACAAATTACTATTCTATAGAAATTCGAATACTTTAACTACCACTTTGTTGTGTAAAAGGATATAAATACGAAAAGAAATTACGGAGGAAAGAAAGAAGCATATAAATATGAATTTAACGTAACGCTTCTGCCGTCAAATAATGCTACGATATTTCAATTGACTTCATCTCTATACGCCTAGCCTAGCTCCTCCAATTCACCGAATTCATCTACAGATAAATCTACACATCCCTATATTTAATACACAAATTTTATATTCACAAAAGTGGCGAAAGCTTTTGATGTGATACACACAGAGAGATATTTATTTATTCAAAGGGTTGATCGAAACACGAAATTCCCATCTCTTGTGTTTCACGTTTGATCGCTTGGTGATCGAATAATATTTATTTATGCGTAGAGAGATTGTGGAGATTGTGTGTGTGGAAGAGTGTGTGTAGATGGGAGGGTGTACGTCGAGGCCGGAGAGTTGTGTGGGAGGGAGGAAGGGGAAGAAGTTGAGGAGGAAGAGGAGAGGTGGTGCTAAGCGCAGGGCTTCTTCTCGGTTGTATGCGTCAGCGTCTTCGGGTGGAGCTCAATCTGATGAGGTGGTTAGCAGGAAAGTTGAGGGTCTTGGTTGTAATGGTGAGAATCTCTCTCTCTCTCTCTCTCTCTCTCTCTCCCTCTCTCTCTCTCTCCCTCTCTCCCTCTCTCTCTCTCTCTCTCTCCCTCTCTCTCTCTGTATATGTAAATCTTTTGGGTGTGTGGAGTGTTAAACTATGCTTGTATGGTGTCTGATTCTTGAAATTGTTAGTGGGCTGTGTTTGTTTTGAACTTGTTAAGAGTGATTTTTTTAATTTTGATGAAATTCTTGAAATTTGGTTAGTGCATTTTTTCTGTGTAGAGTGTAAAGGGATGCTTTATGGTCATTGATTCATGACATAGTTGGTGGATTGTTTTTGTTTTGAACTGTTTAAGAGTGATGAATAGATTGAAACTAAATTCTTGAATTTTAGCTAGTTTTAGTTGGATGCATATTTTGTTGATTCGTTGAAGATGAGAAAGTCAATTTCTTTTTCTCATTCGACTACTATATGATGGAATCTTCTGTTTCGTGATTATTTATATTAAGATGTTAAACTTGTTTAATCTATGAAGTTTAGCTGTTTGAAATTGATATAGTGCTAGAGGGGTGGTTACGGGTACAATGCAGTTATGTAAGTGATCATATAGCTGTAATAATTTGAACATTTGTGGAAGATGTGATGAAAACTATGCTGCATTGCAGTTGTAGCTGGAGTGTGGATTTATAAAGTTTGCTGTCAAACAGTCTTTTATGGTGTTGGGGGAAGCATGTGTGCAATGAAAATTTGTGAAAAAAAATTAAAGATCAAGGAAACGAGGATAAGAGAAAAGGCCGCAAGAGTGTGCAAATTTTATATAGGAGATTTGTAAAGAAAATGAGTAGAAGTAGGAATGATTTTCTGAGGCTTCCAATCCCGAATTTGTGGTATTGAGCTCTAGTTTATATCTTTACGTATGATATGGAGGGCGGACTGATATGAACATTTACCTTCAAAACTGTCTGAATTCGATTTCATTCCTTTCAGCAAAAGAGTTCAGTAGTAATGGACTGCGGTTTGCAAATAAATAAGCCTTTAGTATTTTTAACAACTTTAATGGTGTGAAGATCAGATCTAGGATTTATAATGAGATGATGAGATCTTCCTTCAGGAAACTATTTCTGCATCTTCCCTTGATTTCTTGATAGTGCTTATAGTAAAAGATGTCATGTAATTTGATGTGATTTGCAATTACACGGACGGGGCTAGGGGTAGGATTTGGAATGAAGCTGGGGATGTCATCTTTAGTTTCTCTTGCAATTCATTTTACTGCATATCCTTGGAAGTATATCAGAAGTTAGGGTACTCTAGCTTAGACTTTCTATTGTATCTCAAAGTCTGTACCATTATTAAACATTCTATAGATTTTCGGTGAAATTGCAATGCCCGATGCTTATTTTTTGGAAGATTACTAATATGTCACGGTATCAGCAAAAGGAAGCTTGGATGACATGTGGTTCGACTCTGCTGCAATACTTGAATCTGACTGTAGCGATGACGATTTCCAAAGCATTTCTGATGGTATATTAATATACATTTTTCAGTAAATAATACTCTGTATAGATCTGAAATGAATTTATTACATTCATTAACTGCATACTCATGAAGTTATGGATGCAATGTTTGTTCACAGACGTGTCATCACAACATGAGTCCGAAGCTGCATCCAGATTAAGTATTTCTTCACTTAAAGATGCTCATCATAGAAATGGTGATGCCAATGTACCCTATCCCCACCACTCTGCACAACTGCAAAAACAAGAAGACTACTCAGCAGGCCATTCTGCACGCAACTCTGTCAGTGACACTTCCGGAGGTTCTTTGCATCGAGGAGAGCAAGACTCACGCCTGAGATCTGATGGGACTTCTCATGACAACTCAGTTTTCGTGGATGAAACCTCATCTGTTGAAGGAAGTGGAGGCAGAGGGGATGATTTATTGGATAATTGTGGAATTATCCCAAACAACTGTTTGCCCTGTCTAGCTTCCACTGTTCCCACAGTTGAGAAGAGAAGGTCTTTCAGCTCAAGTCCACCTCATGCAAAGAAAAAAGCAGCGATTAAACTTTCTTTCAAGTGGAAGGAGGGCAATTCTAGTTCCAGTTTACGTGAGTGCTACTGTTCCTTGTTATCACTTAAGCTATTACATGTATTGAAGTGATTATCTGTAATTATTACTTGATAATTGCAAACAGAACGTGCACACCCTATCAAGTTTTTTAGTGTATAATTCAAAAGGATCAAGTTAGTATCTCTTATCCACTTTCTGGTTTCCTTCAGTTTCTTCAAAGATGCTTATCAAGAGACCTATAGCTGGTTCACAAGTACCTTTTTGTCCGGCTGACAAGAAAATGCCTGATTCATGGTCACAAATTGCTGCGAGTACTTTCAGAGTCAGAGGAGAGAATTATTTAAGGTGAGAGCACAAGCAACTAGTGCATCAATTTACATGTAGGCCACGTTGAATGAGAAGGCCTATGGGGAAGTTGGATGCATTTCCATTTTAATATTTCGTATTAGATACTTCTATCTACTTTGAAATTCTCTTTCATGTTTTGACTCAATTTTTTTTCATCAGGGACAAAAAAAAGGATCTTGCTCCCAGCCATGCTGCATATAATCCATTTGGGGTTGATGTATACTTATCTCAAAGGAAAATTGATCACATTGCTCGATTTGTGGGACTACCTAATATTAGTTCGTATGGAGAACTCCCTCCAATCCTTGTCGTAAATTGTCAGGTACCTTCTATTCATACTTTTGCCTCAGCTCGTGTTTATGGTTTTTCACCTCTTCAGAATCCCCACTGAGGTCAGGAATTCCAAGAAAGTAATATCTGTTGATTTTGCTAATTTACAAACCTCTTTCTCTTGTTCTTAAGTATGTTTGTTCGCTCAATCAACCTATTAGCACTAATTGCTGAAATTGTGATGGCCTTGTTACCTGAATAAACCTGGAAGTGTCCAACATGAATCTGTGTCCAAGTGTCGACTCAACTATATATTGAAAATTTTGCATCTTTTTTGGACTATTTTAAAGAGCACTGTACATACCCACTTCTCCGAGTGTCAGTTTCCTCGACAAGGGTACAGAAACAAAATCGAAGAGTTCGGGTAACAGAGGAGATGGATGAGAATCATTCCAGGTTTTAGTTGCCGTAATGTAATATATCCAAATCTTGGAATACTAGAATTGGGTAGCCACCTTATATAGCAGATACAAGGACGCTCATGCAACAACTTGATTAGAAAACCTACCTTTAATGTGTCTTCCTGTTTACGGTTTTCTGACTTCTGCTTCAACTTGCTATGCATCTATATTCAGCATTCCCTTGCTTTTAGGGTCCCCCTTGATCGAATTAAGGACCTCCTCTGACCTTTGTATATGTTGCTGCTACCTTTAATGTCCTAATCAGCCTCCAGCTACTTCTACTGTTTATAAAACCATTTTTGTTTCTTGCAATACTTAAGAGTTGAGTTAGGACCGGAAATTCAAATTTTCATAATGATTCAAGGGGTTCATTTGTAATACAGATAATTTAGTTTTCTAAGCATTTTTCTTTTGCTCTTGATTTTTGTACAGATTCCATTGTATCCTGCAGCTCTCTTCCAGAGCGAAACTGACGGGGAAGGAATAAATTTTGTCTTGTACTTCAAACTTTCCGAAAGTTACTCTAAAGAACTTCCATCTCATTGTAAAGAAGGGATAAAAGTAAGATGAAACCTTTTCAGTATGCTATTTCTATTCCTTGCGAGTATTATTTGTGTGGAGATATTTTAATTTTGTATAATATGTTTATCCTTCTGAATCCTTTGTTTTGTACCACCAGAAGCTAATTGATGATGAAGTAGAAAAGGTTAAAGGTTCATCTGTACCATTCCGGGAAAGGTTAAAAATATTGGGTCGTGTAGTAAACGTGGATGACCTTCAGTTAAGTGCAGCCGAGAGAAAACTGATGCATGCTTACAATGAAAAACCCGTTCTTTCACGTCCCCAGCATGAGTTCTACTTGGTAAGTTTGTACTGTGATTCTTCATACCAAGACAACAATTCCAGATGCTTTTTCTTAAATTCCCTCCGGTGATATATTTCCTTATTTAAGAAAATGGATAGAACCAGAGGGTTGTGGAACGTGTAGTGTATGAGAGGATATTAAAAAAATAATTTAGCTACTTCTCATAAAAAAATTACTACTTTTTCAGGGAGAAAATTATTTGGAGATCGATTTAGACATGCACAGATTTGGTTACATATCTAGGAAAGGCTTTGGAGCATTTCTAGATAGACTAAAGCACTGCATATTGGACTTCGGCCTTACGATTCAGGCAAGTCATATAATACCTAAACAACTATGATTACTTTCATGTACTAGATTCATGTTTGCACAGTCAGACTATTTAGGCTCTGCTATTGCTAACAATTTTTTTTTGTTTACCCAGGGAAATAAACCTGAAGAGTTACCGGAGCAGATCTTATGTTGTGTGCGGTTAAATGAAATTGACTATTCTAATTACCAGAAGCTAGGGTTGAGTCAGGAGTCCCCTTGATTAGTGTATGAACTTTAAGGTCATTCAGATAGTAATATATGAAAAGAGTCGCTTTTGAGTATTTTTTGCAGTTTTCCTTTTTCTTTATATTTGCAACTCAAGTTTACACATATTCTTGTGCTCGCTAGTATGTCCTTATGATTCTCCTTATACATCAAGTTTAGAAATAAGGGAGGGGCGGGGGTGTTAGAAGAAAAAAATGAAAGCTTTTGAAATTGGCCTGGTTCACGACCCTCACAACTTACAATACCCTACCTTTCTGTCCCTGGTGAAGTTTGACAAGATGCTGCAAACGAATTCTAGAATGTATATCTGTGTGTGCCTGTATATCCACAAATGCCCTTCTATGTTTATGAGCATATACAGGATTTATAGTTTACCAAGAATACTGAGCCCTATAATGTACTAGATTTATATCATTTCCTTGCATCTGGTGTTAGAGCAGTAGATGAGAACTCAAGACATACAAGGATCCAGGGGTTTTCCGCACAGACCTTTATTTCCAGAGTAAGTACTTCGTGGAAAATCACTTAGAGGCTTGCCCAAAGGAATTCTCCCTACAAGTAGATTATCTGACACATCCAGCTCTTTCAACCTTCTCAAATTCAGAAACTGATTTGGTATATTACCAGTAATCTGATTCTTCTGCAGCTTTAGTCTTTCTAAAGAGTGTGCATTTGCTAGAGATATTGGCAACTGTGAGCTTAACTCATTGTAGCTCAAATCTAGACTGTCCACTGATTTTAACTTCCCTATCAAAGTCGGAATTCTTCCATTGAAATGGTTGTGCGACAAATTCAGATACTGTATCCCCGTTTGTGATCCTCTGCCAATCTGTTCGATGCCACTTGTAAACCTATTGTCAGAAAGATCAATATAAGTCAAAGAACCTTCAAATCTACTTTGTATATGAAAAACCTCATTGATTGTGCCTGTTAGCTTGTTTGAGTGGATGTCGAGCACTGTCAAGCTTCCTAAGTTTGTAATTGTTTTTGGAATTGTAGAAGTTAGCGAGTTTCTTGAGAGGTTCAAGCTCCATATCTGAGTCAAGTTTCCAAACCAAGTAGGAATCTCTCCTGTGAGGTGGTTTTCTGATAAGTCCAGCACCTGTAGTGAGCTAGAGGCTTTCTGCAGGTAATCTGGGATCTCACCTCGAATTCCACATCCAGCCAAGTAGATTTGAGAGAGCGATGGTAATCCCAGGAGCCACTCTGGGATCACAGAGAGGTTTATGTCGTTGAAAGACAAATCTAATATTTGAAGGTTTAGAAGCAATGATAATTCATGGGGTAATGGTTCTTGAAGCATATTGTTTGATATAGTTAGAGCTAGAAGCTGAGACAAATGACCTAGTGAACTAGGAATCTGACCTGAGAAGTTATTTCCATCTAGGTATAACTCTGATAGAGACCTTAGAGTTCCCAAACTATAAGGAATAGGCCCTTCGAGTTGATTATTTGATAAGGAAACTCTTTGAAGAGAGGTGAGAAATCCGAAGGCTGAGGGTAGCCTTCCGCTGAGACGATTATTCTGCAATCTTAGAAATTTTAGAGCAGACATTTGACCTGCTATGGTAGGGAAAGGGATCTCCCCTTCAAGATTGTTGGTATTTAAGTACATAGTTGAAATGAATGTGAGCTTACATATGGAAGATGGAATCGTTCCGGATAGCGAATTGTTTGAAAGATCTAGCTCCTCCAAGAACTGCAAATTACCAATGTCAGCTGGTATATTGCCAGTAAGAGAATTTTGGTGTAAATCCAGAGACAACATGTTGGTCAAGTTTGTAATGGATTCTGGGATTGCACCTGAAAATTGGTTTGTGTGTAGATACAATCTTCTCAGAGACTTGAGACTTCCTAGGCTAGAAGGAAGGGACCTAGAAAAGCTGTTCTCATGCAAGTACAATCCTTCAAGATTTGACAGCTTACCGATAGATTCAGGCAATGAACCACTAAGTCTGTTACCAAAAAGAGTGAGCTCTCTAAGTTTAGGAAGATGAAAGCCTATCTGTGGAGGAATCTGGCCAGTGAGATGAGAGAGCGCGGAGAGATCTATAACCTCCAGGGAAACCATTAGCGTAATGGAAGGAGATAGCCATCCTTCCATATAAGTCTGATCAGGAGCATCTCCAGAAGTAATGAATCCTGGGAGATATAGCTTGTTCACCCTCCCTGTCTTGTTATCACAAGATACGCCGTCCCAAATACAGCACCTTTCCCCAGTCCATGTCTCCAGGCGGCCTGAGGTGTCCGACTTGATTGATGCCTTGAAATCCTTGAGTCCCTTGAGGTCATCAAGGTGGCATTCTTCCTTGTCGAGCAATATTCTGCTTTCTGCTGCACTAACTGAAACGAGCATTACATAAACCCATAATGCGCGAGAGACCAGATAGCTAGATGATCCCATTGGTCGAAAAATCTGGTTTTTTAACAGGAGAGTATGATTAGCTACCCTCAGAGCCCCAGTGAGCCAGTGTCTGAGTGACAAGATAAGCAAGAAAACAAGGTTATGGAACAGAACAAGGTAAAGAAACAGAGTTTAGGGTCAAAGATCTCAAGATGCTTTTTCTTTTTTGTCTTCTTTTCTCTTTACAGTTTGTAGTGCTATAATTAACAAACACATGTATGTCTGATTTTGATGCTTTTGTCATGGCCAAGAACTTATTAAGATTCGATAAGGCATCCAAATATTTAACTGACACAGACAGGATTCTCTTGTTGTTTAACTTAGTTCTACTAGATTGAGATTTGAGAGGAGCCAAAACACATTGCCTTGAGAAGCTGCATATCATGTTCCTCAAAATCAGGCTAGATTACATTAGATTAATACTCCCTCCATCCCAAATTAGATGACCCTGTTGACTTTGGGCACACAATTTAAAGTTCATTGACCGCATAGCTACATGACTTATTTTTAAAATTTTATTTTTGCAAATAAAAATTAAAATATGAAATTTTCATTTACAAAAGAGAAAATAAAAAAATAAATTTCGGAAGTAGACGATCAATGCACCTAAAGTTACGTGCCCAAAGTCAACTAGATCATTTAATTTGGGATGGAGGTAGTAATCAACAATGAAGGAGAAATTGTGGAGAAATGCTAGGGAATTCGGGATGGTTCTTGAATTTGTTCCTGAATACATAGATATCAAAAGTTGATTGGACATGTATTAAATATTAAGGGTCCTGTGTATACACAATGCTAGGGAATTCGGGATGGTTCTTGAATTTGTTCCTGAATACTTAGATATCAAAAGTTGATTGGACATGTATCTTAAATATTAAGGGTCCTGTGTATACACATGAATAACACGAATTAAATCACGCCACTTCGAATTTAAGAAAAAATTCGGCCCAGAATGGTTCTCGAATTTGTTCCCGAATATTTAGATAGTAAAAATTGATTGGACATATATCTTAATTACCAAGAGTCTTGTGTATGCACATGAATAATACGAACTAAATCACGCCACTTTGTATTCAAAAAAGAATTCGGAAACCTTTTCGCGATCCTTAGCATTGCTCTTAATTAAGTTACTAAGCCTAGGTCAAATCTCTTTGTTAGAAAAAATGCAACACTTGACATGTTCTCAGACTGACAGTTTCCATGTTTTCCAGATGGGTTTTGTTTTTACATGAACTTAAATAAACACACTGTTTGAAAATCAACTTATAATCTGTATTAAAGTAATGAATCATGTTTAGTGGGGTTGAATGGAAGGTTTACATGAGTATATTATGGTTGGTGGTTTGGTTTTATTAGTGGGGATTAAAGATTGTTTAAGCTCTTAAGTGCAACTAATACAAAAAACAGGAGCTGGTTGTCTGGCACAGCAGCATTTGGACTTGTTTGGCACAGCAGCATTTGGACTTGTTTGGTTATCGGGTTAATAATTAAATGAGTCATTGAAGTATGCTCAATATATCAAGTTGGTCATCAAACTCAAAATAGATGAAACCGATCGTTTAAGTCAGTGACGCATACATTCCGTTAATTAACATCAAAATTCATCAATTGATGCATATTTTACGACAACTCCGAGTCTATTGTCATTATCCTATCAGATAGATGTCTTCGATAAATTTTAACACATCAGCTCTTTCTCTCATAAATTATAATATTAAAAATGATATCACGAAGAAGAGGTTGCAGAGTGCAGACTGAGTACTGGACCAGAGTAATAATTTACGCTGGTTTCGACTGATGATGCTGAATTATGAATGGATCAATTTACGTATGCGGTTCATTATTAATAAACGCAGTGTATGGGTCCATCGTGGTCTGCAACTGCACAAAATAAACAAATTTTCCATTACAATTACGTATTAGAATGCGTGCTGAGCCTCCCTCCCCAATGTAAATAATTGAGCGAGACGGAGGGAGTATTAAATTTTATCGGACATTACTATCGGAATGGATTTAATAAAATTAGCCAAACGGTAACTATATTTATCTGAATTCAAAACCAATTTCTTGGTAGCCATACAAATCAAGCCTCTTGGGCTTCAAATATGAAACTTGTAACAAAAATAAGTAGATGCTTAATTGACTTTGTTAGCCTTGGCTGATTTGTTATCTCCCACTATGCCATCATTCCCTGCAACTGCTCTGTATTTATCTTTTCTTGTGAAAGTGGTGCACTCATAAGACAATGTAGCTGCAATCACCCTCTGAATGTAGTTTGCAACTTCATGGCTTGGCTTCCCTGAGCTGCATGTCAGCTCTTTAGGTAACTTGTTCAAGAAGGTAACGACGTAGGCCGGGCTAGGATTCATGAAGAAGTAGAAGGTGTCCATGCCTTTCCACCCTCTGGCTGTTGTGCCATGGAACATGGTCATCTTGTTTTCCATTGCCACGGGGACTAATTCGTCTGTGAGTTCTGCAAACATGGCGGAGAATCTGAGGAGGAAGGGCTCGCGACAGGTGGTTCCTTCAGGGCAGATGGCTAGGTCTCCTTCTTGGAGGAGTTTTTTGATCATTGAGGCGTCTGAGGCACGGTCTCTGGTGAGGCGGACTGTTTTGATTGGGGAGATGATCTCGGAGAGCCTGGAGAGGGAGTAGGTGACTGCAGGGATTTTTCGGCCTAGGGCTGTGGAGAGGAATATGGGGTCTAGGAGGGTTCTGTGGGAGCAGATGAAGAGGACTCCGGATTTTCCATTGGACTTTTTGACAGGAGGGGGTGGATTGCCCTTGATGGTCACTCGGACGCCTAGTGCCCAGAATGCGTAGTAGACTATTGGCATGGGGAGTAATGCTCCTGCAGCAACTCGCAGAATGGCAAGGATTAGGCCTATTGGTATCCATATGATGGTGATCAGTGCCATTAGGGGTGTTGGTTTTTGGACTAGACGACCATCATGGAAGATGATCGGCTTGGGGAGCTTTTCATTTTTCACGGCCTCAACCTCTGGCTTCGGTGGCACTACGTAGCCCTCCTGCATTTCAAGAGTTACATTAGTGTTAGTAAAGTCTGAGTAGATTCTGGTTTGCTTTTAGTTAGTAAACTCCATAATTTTCTACCTAGAACTCAAATTTTAATTCAGGTTGCATACTTTTAAGTTCGCAGGAACGTGTAATTAGTAAAGTCGAGTTGAGACATTATGTAACAAACCTTGCACAATGCCATGAAAGGAAAATCAGTATGCCTGTCCCCTAGGCCTATCTCGGGCTGAGCATCCCCAAAAGCTTTTCGAAGGGCATTGGCCTTGTTCTCCCCCACAAGGACTCCTGGTTTGAGAACAAATCCGGTTGCTCTACCCTTGAAGGTTCCTATCTCAGTTCCTAAAACTAAATCAGTTTCCAAGAAGCCTTTCAGAAATGATTCCACCATGATTCTTGGATTTGCTGTAAGAACACAACGTTTTCCACACGATGAGTACACCCGATATGATTCAGGGTGGAGGTCAGTTGAGTAGAACTTTGGCAGCACAGCTCGTGCCACGGACTCTATGTCAGAAACTTTCATTCCAACAAAGGTTGCAAAAATGAGAACCTGGATACCAGCAGACTCCGAGAAAAAGTAGTACAAAAGTCCAGCAAGCGGTGAACATAAGAGCAAAAACAGAAGCCTGAGAACTCCTCCAACCTCAAATGCAATCAAGGCAAAATAAGGAAATGAACTACGACCTCGTAGCAAGGTTCCATCTAAGTCTGCAACAACTGTGTCCTTTTCGCGGCCAACTGAGGAACAATTCTCAACTGTTGGAAACTCTGTCATAGCCATCTTTGATTAAAAGGATCGCGCCACAGTGATAACACTAGATTTAATCTAACTAATAGAAATTTATTTGAATTTCATTTTGCATGAGGCTCAAGCCTATATATAGATCTTATCGTGAGCTTGTTAATCGCAATGCATGCAAGGGTTGTAATACGAAACAAAATCATCAAACTATTTAGGCGAAGAGATTAAGAAACACAATATTATTAAATCAGGGGAGGAGGTATCAAGGACAGGAATGTATGTAAATATTCTCTATAGTTTCTACCGTCTGTCTCGTCTAGGCGTACTAAATTATATCAAGTTCCCATTCTGAATAAGTTAAACATATGCATTTATTGATGAAATCAGTCGAGGCTCAGATGAAGAAATCTGTTAATTTTAAGGGAAAAGATTAAAAATAAATAAAAAATATGAATTTTTCTGGTTCAGCAGGGGCTTTAGCCTGGGTTATCCTCCTCCTGGTTCCGCCCTTGTAACATCAGAACCTTCCACCTAAGCAATGCGGGATTCTAGTGCACTTGGTACGTATTACAGTACCATAGAGTCGAGTTCTGGTAGGCAGAATGAAAAGGTTAAAGAGTATTATGTCATAAGACAAAGTGTTGATTATACTATCATATTAGCTGTAACATAATGAGACAAAATTAGGTGTCCTGTACTAGTTAAGAATACAATTTCAACTTATATAGATTTAATCAGTGAGTTTGTCCTATTATTAAGAAAGAATTACTGATCATCTTTGTTATCTAATTCTGTGCATGATAAAGGCCAGAATTTACTATTTATGGTAAGTTCCAGGTGGTGCTTCCAATGAACTAGTATGACCTTCTCATCTCCTTTAGTCGATTTATTATTTATCCGATGCTCTCTCTTTTGCTCTCTGACACATGATTTTGTAGCTCTCGCGTGCTGGTGATTCCTCATTTCTCTGGTCTGTGTCATGATCCGTAGACGTTTAGGTATTGCTCTTACTTTGAGCCTATTTCTGGAGGATAGGCCCAACACAGCATATCGACGAGCTGCTGGAATCCTAGCTCAAATTGCAGCAGACTTAAGGTTAGCTCTAGGAGCTCAATCACACAAGGTCCAAGCTATAATTGGTTGGTATCAACCTTAGATGAGTGAAAAAACACTTGTTAAGTTATATCAGATCAGTTGTAGAGGGGTGTATTTCAGATGGCTTTATAAGTTGAGAGAGTCGCGAACAGAACAATCATATAAACTCTGGTTCAGTAATCTGCTAAAATCAGAAAAAAAAAAATATGCAGAATCTGAACCAAGGTTATATTTTACAGTAGCATTTGCTTTGGAAAACTCTATTTTTATGAGAATCAGATTCTCAAAAACGCCGTACAGGCTTATCACAACAGGAGCTTCCTCAAATCGGGTAACAAACAAAAAAGTAGGCATCTTATTCCATAGTTTTAGTCCAATGAAATAAAGAATCACTTGCAGAATCTTATTTGTACACAGACAATTCTTTAAGGCCTAAAAGGCTTCAACGTTGTAGACAAACTCCACTGCTCTTCTCACACTGATCACAGTCCGTTGGATACTTGTTATTAAAATTGAACTTGTACTTAAGTGCCACCCCTTATTTCCAGTTCTCCGGGTTGTTTTCTTGGCCAGAAAATCCATATAAACCCGAGTAAGAATTGCACTGCAGTTTCTCTAAGTTCATGTCAAATGCTGGCCCAAGATCTACTGGTGTGTGAACACAGCACGTAGAGATTGTGTTAGAATATGATCCTGGTATGCTCTCCTCCTAACACTTTGAGGTTTAGGAGAATTGGTCACTTAACATGGTATCAGAGGTTAGGCTCGTGGGAGACTTTGGAATGTCGAGCCTGCTGATAGCTTGGCAAGAGGAAAGATGATCACAGACAGATGTTCCTTGATAATCACAGAGAAGAAACCAATACCAACCTTAGCATTCCTGATTTTTGGATTATAATTCTATATTTCTTTTAAAGTTATGATTTTTTTAAATTAACAATTATATTTTTTTTATAATTCGTAGAATTTAATTATTATATTTCATTTAAGATTCCTATTTTCTAAGTGTTTAGAATTATCTCCTTTTCTTTAAGATTCTTATTTCTTAATGATTTAGAATTCCATAAATTTAGTTATTATATTTTTTTTAAAATTTCTATTTCTTAACTACTTAGAATTATATATGATTATTATTTTTTAGCCACCAAACCTCCGGTATCCTCATTTATATATATATACACCGATGATCGATGATTATCCTTACCAATGGATTAAAACTTAATTATTACAAATTTTTTACCAGAAGATTCCACTTGCTTGAGAAATTGACAAATATTTTAATAAACATGCATTGAAAAAAACCAAGCACTCGCACTCCTGAAGAAAAGGAAGAACATGTCATTACAATATATACACTTAGGACAAATGTAACAAGGTCAAAACACATACCAAATATGCCTAAATTATAATCTCCATCTAACAGAAACACTTCAAATTTAGGACCTCCGAGGTACTTGATATAAAAAAAACTGATATTGTTTAGGGAACAACTTTGTCAAAAGATCATGCATGTCAGAAAAAGTCATGCATGTCAGAAAAAGTCCCATCCTCTGCTAAGAATTTGATTGGAAAATTCTCTCCATCCATTGTCTAAATATTTACAATATCCGGCAACGAATCCCCAAAGCGATCGACAAAAACATGGAGAAGAAACTGAAAAGGAACAAACCGTTGGTGCTTATTTAAGCAATAGACATCGTAAAATAAAAGAAAAAGAAATAAGGGAGTATCAATTTGTGCGGGAGGCTACCATACTGGACAAATATTGTGGCTTTCAAGAACTCAACAGGGAACTTCAAATCATAAGCCATACTTAAAGCAAAGAAACAAGATTACAAGATAAGAAAGCAAAGAAACAAGATTACAAGATATAAGCATTATTATCGAAATAGAGTGAAGGAGATTAAGCTATTGGACACAATTACATACTCTAAGACGTTAGAATTGAGAAGATGTGAGAGTTAAGAGATTCACTTTTACCTAAATATGCAAAGAGGAAATTGACTCTTGCTCAATTACTACTAATTTACAAAAATGATTAAAAACATTTATGCCCAAGCAAGCAACCAGAATATTCATTCCTCTGCATTATGCCTTTCAAGAATAAAAATGATAGTAAAAGTCAAAGTAATTCAATACCACCATTTTAAGAATATAATTTTACTTATGAAACTATATTATTTGATTTTTTCTGTCCGAAAAGGAACATCATCTAATTGATACAAAAAACAAATGTCCACAAGTTTAAATGCTTTACTTTGAGGTTATACTTCATTATTCAGTTAATGAATTAAAATACAAGTATATTCAAAATACATTCAAAATTATTAACATATCATCAGGACATCTTTAAATATAATACTTTAACATTTAAATAAAATTTAAAACATTGAATTTACCTACTACATCAGTCTATATTTAACGGATATTTAAATTTTTAACACATAAATTGAGTTATGAAAAAAATACTAATCATTTTTATTATATAAATTCTTATATTAAAGAATTTCATTTTTAAAATTTTTACATAATAAAATTTAACATATATAACGTAATTCATAAAATATCGATTTTTTTTAAAAAGGTGTTGGCTGAGAAGCACAAAAAGTTCAGCATTAACCGAGTACAGATCTTGGCAAAGAGAAATGCATATTTTGAAAATAAATTGGGCTGGGTTGTTTGAAAACAAAATGGACAAATTGGACTTGGCTTTCTCAAATATTGGTTGGTGATCTATCTTTGAAAAATAGTAAAGTTGTATCGGCCATTCGAGTCGGGATTTGCAAATTAAACTTTTTTTCTTATCGACTGTACCATATATTTCTTGATATCAAAATCACCTTGGAATTTAATTCATAAAATCATACATGATATTATTAAAAAAAACAAACTACACGTAATTTCTATAAAATCTATAAATCCCCGATACTATTAACAATAATTTATATACAACATTAAATTATAAATTATTGCAAAAACAGAATTTTTTAAAATTTAAGCTCGTGGCGGGCACAATCCCAGTATATATATCATCACCCCACACCTGATCAATACTGAAGATGTGTCACCAAATCCAGAATAACTCTGAACCCTCCTCCAGTTCATCATCATCATCATATTCATCATAATATACCTCCTCCAGTTCATCATCATCATGTTCATCATAATATTCATAGGATTTTAACAGCACGCTTTGAAGAATTGAGCGTCCTGGCACATTAAGATCTTGAACTCCTTCAACCACAAGAAAACAGGGGATGTGTGGGTGAAATAGTAAAAATTAAAAATTCTTTGTATATTTTTGAAATAAAAAATTAAAAAATTAGACTTTTTTTTTATTTTTTTTAATCAAGAAGCATTTAGTAATTAGTCATGGTATAAAAATCAGTGAATAGTAAAAATAAAAAAGCATTAAATTTTCTTTAAGCTTGACAAAAAAATTTAATTTGAATGTTTGTTTGAAGGCCCTCAAATAACAACACATCAACAAAAATAATATATATACACCACCCCACACCTGAAATCAACACAAACCCCATCTTAGAAACCAAACTCGTGATCTGATTCTCCAAATCCAGCACCCTGATAACCTCACAACCATTCTCCACCCGTTCATCATCATCATGTTCATCACAATATTCACAGAATTACATAATGTCGTGCAACGGTAAAAAATCACATAATTTGAATATTAAAATTTTGTTTTCCAATGTTATCAATTTGGTATCCACCATTCTAATCAAGGTGAACATGACTTATTATTAATCCACGACCTGATTTATTATTAATCGAGTGGAGTAGCGTCATTGTTCTACTTATTATGATAACAAGTGAAGTTGCAAGGTTTTACGTAATGAAAGAGTTTGTTCAAACCGGATTTGAGGAGAGTAAATTCACACCGTATGAGCCATATATAATTGACCATAGATTACTTGTTTTACAATATTATTAGGACCGGATTTCTAAAGCTGTTGGGAATTCCATCGAAGGGAAAAACAATTCCTCAATCTATATCTATCTAATAAACTGGGGGCGAAATATAAGAACAAAAACACTCTCACACACACAATTTAAGTTATATTTCATTATTGAAGTTGTGCTCTTATCTGTTATTTACGAATCAAATAAATTTACATCTCAGATAAATTTAAAAATGATGTAATATGCTATTATAAAAAGCGGCAGAGGTTAGAAAAGAAAAACAACAAAAACAAAATTTCTTTAGATTTTTCATTGACAATGCAGGTGGGAATAATGTGATACGGCGGCCAATTCTATTAGAGGTGGGGACATCATATGACAGCTTGTCTAGACATTCAAAAAGAAATCCGGAAGCTGAAATTAATCTGAATCAAGGACGGTTGATTCATGCTGTTGGAATACTGAGCCAGATTTCATATAGGAGAAGTGTTGAAGCAAATGATGACATTGGAGGAGCTCTGAAGGATATTATCCTATCATTGCCTGAGCCACTAAGGATGTCGGAAATTCAAAGTCACATGAGTGAAAATTTTCTGAAAAATGATGAAAATACTACTCCTCTGCCTAAACGCCTCGACAGGGAGTTAGTCGGGTATTTAAAATACCTAGGAAGTTCCGATAGATCTAATTTATGTATATTATATGATTGAAAATACATACACCACTAAATAATATATTAGTACATATAATAATAATAATAATAACAATAATTAGTTAAATTTAAAAAAATATAAAATTAATAATATTATTATTATTATCATCATCATCATTATATTTAACTCAAAATATTATTGTTGAATTATATTTCTTCATTAAGAGTATAAAATATATTCTTTGTATTTAATAAAAAAATATTGAGAAAATACGTATTGATAATATTTTTTTGCCAAAATTTTAAAAGTGTAAAAATTTAATATATAGTCTCAAAATACGTTTGAATAATTAATTAGTTTAACGACTTTATATAAAAAATAAAAAAAAATCTATTAATTATATTTTTGTGTAGTTATCAGTATGGACTATTTTTTTCCCAAAAAGATTGGAGTAATTTTTAAATTCATATAAATATTTATGATTATTATTATTATCAAATAATATTATTTATCATTTAATTATAATAAAAACATTAGGATTATTAAAATATAATAGATCGGAAGTTAAACCTACAAAAATAAACGCAGGAAGTATATTACCTAATATGTCAATCAAACAATTTTATAGTATTTAAATGGTATTTAGAAATGATGGGAAGTTGAAGTTTCTGTAGGAAATTACTTCCCACATGATACCAAACAAGCACTTACTTTTGTAAAAAGATAATAACAAATCTGCACAAATGAGGATGTGATAAAATTGGAATCTACAACATACTTGCTTAATTAATCAAGACAATCTTAATTGTTTAATCAAGATCTACAATGAGTTTTTCATGAATCTCATTTTCAGTTTAATTAATCATGCCCTGATTAATTATCTTTATTCTTAAACTGAAATGTGACTGGTCAATTAACTCATCTGGTTTAGACTATGTACTAGATCGAGCAGGTGTGGAAAATAGATCAAATATCATCTCTAAGACTTCAAAATCTTAAGCTGTAATTTTCTGTTGGCAAGTCAAATTATGAAAATGAATAATTAATGAAATTTATTTTAAACAGTATGCAGTCATGCAGATATTCTCTATAGTTTCTATCGTCTGTCTCGTCTAGGCATACTAAATAAAATCGAATTCCCATTCTGAATAAGTTAAACGTATGAATTTATTGATGAAATCAGTTGAGGCTCATATGAAGAAATCTGTTAATTTTGAGGGAAAAGACATGATTAAAAAAAAAAAAAAAATCATCGATTTTTCTGGTTCAGCAGGGACTTCAGCCTGGATTATCCTCCTGGTTCCGCCCTTGTACATCAAGAATGCGGGATTCTGTTGCACTGGATACGTATTACAGTACCATAGAGTTGAGTTCTGGCAGGCAGAATGAAAACATTGAAGAGTATTATGTCATAAGACAAAGTGTTCATTATACTATCATAATAGCTGTAACATAATGAGACAGAATTAGTTGTCCTGTAATAGTTAAGAATACAATTTCAACTTACTCCCTCCGTCCCGGTCAATAGTATACATTGGGGGACGGGAGCGCGGCACGGACTTTAATGCTTCAATATAGTATAGTTCTGTAAATTATTTTTAAGATTTTCTTTTTTTGTATAAAAGTATAACATTTATATTTTTATACAAAAAAAGAAAATCTTAAAAATAAGTTGTGGAACTATGTTTTATAAGAGCCTTAAAAAGCGTGTCGAGCAGTGAAAAAGAAACGTATACAATTGACCGGGACAGAGGGAGTACATAGATTTAATCAGTGTGTTTGTCCTATTATTAAGAAAGAATTACTGATCATCTTTATTGTCCTTTAGTCGATTGTATTACTTATCCCATGCTAATATGCTATCTCTTCTGCTCTGACAGACAGATGATTTTGTAGCTCTCGCGTGTTGGTGATGCCTAAGTTCCCTGGTTGGTGTCATGATCCGGAATCGTTTAGGTATTGCTCTTACTTTGAGCCTATTTCTGGAGAATAGGCCTAACACAGCATGTCAAAGAGCTGCTGGAATCCTAGCTCAAGTTACAGCAAACTCAAGGTTAGCTCTAGGAGCTCAATCACAAGGTCCAAGCTATCACTGGCTGGTATCAACCTCCGATGAGTGAAAAAACACTTGTTAAGTTATATCAGATCAGTTGTAGAGGGGTGCATTGAGTGCGGAACATATATCAGATGGCTTTATTATTTGAGAGAGTCACAAACAGAACAATCATATAAACTCTGGTTCAGTAAACTCTAATTTTATGAGAATCAGACCTGGGGTTTACTTCTAAAGGTTCCCCGTCAAAAAGAAAACAGTACAGGCTCAACTATTTTGTTATTTTGTTGTTGATGCCTTGCTTTTTCTTTTGCTGTGAACAATTATATAGGATAAAAATATAATGCCATAATTGTGTAGACATCAGTGATAGATGAGTACTATCCCGGAATCTGCAGATCTGCAAACCAGACTGCAAAATGATGCCAAAGACTCCGAAATAAAAGGTGGATTGATAAAAGCCTTCCTTATCACAAAGGAGCTTCCTGAAGTCGGGTAACAAACAAAAAACAGAACAAATTATAAAGTTGAGATATTGATTCTTCCACTATGAAAGTGCTCAAAAGATGGCATCTTATTCCATAGTTTTAGTCCAATGAAATAAAGAATCACTTGCAGAATCTTATTTGTATACAGACAGTTCTTTAAGGCCTAAAAGACTTCAATTTTGCAGATGCCAGGAGTACAATGCTCCATCTTAGCTTTTGCATGTACTAAATTTTATTTAACAGAGCTTATTGGTCCTGTCAATAGGTCTGATAAATCTATTCCACGGCCACAGTAGGCGCAAGTCGGATGATGAGATTTTGGCAAAACAGATTATACGTTAATCGGACTTGATCAAAGCCAGTTTATGATTTTTCCATGCTAGTATTAAATAATGGAGTGCATGAAGGATTTTCGATTCAATATGCAGAAATCTCAGAACAGAAAACATACAATGGAAAGTGAATGCCCTAGACACTTTAGCGCAATCTACAACAATCTTGATCCAACAAAACATGCCAAGAAAGTGATAATCTGCAATGGTAGGAGTCTGAAAGCACTGCTCCAAGATTCTCCCTCGAAACAATCTATTGTTGTGTTGAAACCACTAGGACAATTACACGAAAATAAGTTAGATGGTTCAGTGTAGCCACAAACTCCACTGCTCTTCTCACACTGATCACAGTCTGTTGGATATTTATTGTTAAAATTGAACTTATACTTGAGTGCCACCCCATATTTCCAGTTCTCCGGGTTGTTTTCTTGGCCTAAAAATCCATATAAACCAGAGTAAGAATTGCACTGCAGTTTCTCCAAGTTCATGTCAAATGCTGGCCCAAGGTCTACAGGTGTGTAAACACAGCACGTAGAGATTGGAATGTCGAGCCTGCTGATAGCTTGGCAAGAGGAAAGATGATCACAGACAGATGTTCCCTGATAATCACATAGTGGAAGTGATGAGTTCTTTTCACCATTGATGGATTTGTATATAGGTGAAGAAGATATTGAGCAGTCGAGTAAAGCAAAAACAGTGTCGTCGTGGAAGCTAAATGGAGCGTTCCAGTCTAGGCTAAAGCCCTTGCTTTGCTGTGTGCAGGAACAAGTTGACATGGAGGGATCAGTAATATACAAAACTTGGTTATCATAGTCTATGGAGGTAATGGGGTAGCAGCCAGTTTTCGAGATGAAAGTGAGTTGATCATTGTTGCAGTTTACATATGTTTGGAAGTGTGGATCTCCACATCCTAGGCCAGTGCCAAAAGGGTATCTCACAGGTTGAGTACCACATGTTTTTTGGCAGGTCTGGGATGAAATGAAAGAAGGGAGGAAGATAAGTGAGACGGAAAAGTATCGGATGATGCTGGAAGGATTTAGCAGCTTCATGTCTATGGCTACAGAGGGAAGAGATTGGGACAGAAGAAGAGATGTGAAGAATATAGGGTATATATAGTGATGTGATACTAGACTAGCCAACTTAGTTGGCATTGTCATTGTGGAATAAAAGTGAGGTCTGGGGAATATTGTGAAAAGTGTCCTCTTGAAAAGTTTCTACAGAATACAGGAAGTGTTCTTACATTTTACTGCTCGTGGGACTTTAGTTGCTGGGAGATTGCTAGTTTCTCGCGTTACAGAGCTGATTAAGGAAATCATATTTCAGTCTTTTAGCTATGTTTTGGCTGTTGGTTGCACAATGCAACCTCAATTTTGTTCATAGTTCAGAAATAAATTGAAGCTTTGTATATGGCACTTCGGCCTTCATCAACTAAAAAATGAGAACTGAATGTGCAGCAAGCAAAACTGTAACATATATCCCAGGTTCCAGCATAAGAATAGCGTACAACAAAATTAATCAGTCACACCTTATAAAGAAAATGCCAGCAGTAACGAGATTGAAATCAACGAGAGCTTTGAAAACAGATATTGGATTGAGGTGTGATGACCGTTTGAAGATGAAGGGGGCGTATTTGGAGGTGAAGAAGTCTTTACTTCCTTTGAGCAGGTGAAATCACAGCGACTTGGTTGAACTATTCTGTAAACTCCAGTGCTTGTCAAAATATAAACGTCTTTGTTGTTATCCTCTCCGAATGAGAAAATATAGCCTAAAGCAGCTAAACGACTGTTAGGAACTGTGCTGCAATTCATAGGTGAATCTTTGGCACAACTGAAGGGAATTGAAGTAGCACTGAAGTTTCCACTGTTTATTGGTGTTTCAGCAGCTGTCCACACGTTGCCAGCATACAAATCTGCGTACACATAACTGAGACATCCGAAAGGTTCATTGTGAGAATGTGATTTAGAGCTGGTTTTTTATATTAAGGAGTTTGAGGTGCTTGATTTTTTTTTACCTTCCATACATGCACGGATCAGTTGTAGAGCGATAGAAGTACCCGCCTGATATGGCTGCAGATCCTTCCTTCTTGTTCACGTCAGAATGGCTATAACCAACTACAGGGAAGATTGGGTTAATGACATCTACTGTATTGTTTTTGGTGGTAGATTGTTTGGAGTCATAAAGAAGGGGTCCTTCATAAGCTGGCCATCCATAATTTCCACCCTTGGTGATGATATCAACTTCTTCATATTGATCCTGCAGAAATAAGTCATGACTTTAAGCTCATTGTTTTCTTGTAAAGTATAAACAATAACATACACGAACTTAAAGTGAAGAGCTTAACAAAATTAAGATCATCCGAACCTGGCCAGTATCTGCACAAACAAAGTAAGAAGGCCTCTCCACATCAAAGCTACAACGCCAAGGATTTCTTAGCCCTTCTGCCCAAATTTCTGGCTGTGCTTCCTTATCCTTGGAATACGGATTATCCCGTGGGATGGAATAATTTCCCCATAAATCTGCATTACTTTCAGCTACACAATCCAAGACAGATAATGATTAACATGTGACGTGGAATTATATAAACAAGTGGCAATATCAAGTCGAGCATGAGTATTTTAATTATGAATATGTAAACAAGTGATAGACTCACTAGGTAAGTTGTCTACATCAATCCTCATGACCTTTCCAAGCAAAGAATTCTTGTTTTGGGCAAAGTTATGCCCTTCGCCTTTAAGGCCACCATCTCCAGTCATGATGTACATGTACTTATCTGCAGGACTAAAGAGCACCTGTCCACCATGACTTGTTGACGACGGAAGTCCTATTGTAAAAATCCTTCTCACTTCTGTCGGTTTTGCTGTTTCTGCCTAGAACCAATTATATAGAAATCAAGTTAATTAGGAAATTCTGAACAAAAACCTTAATGGAAAGTGAATGCTAATTTAAAGTCTACCTGTGAAGGATCTGATGCTGTACCATTAGCACTGTACTCCGCAACTACCATATGATATTGGCACGGTGCATCAGCACCTGAACTTGAAGGTAACTTGGAAGGGTCACAACCTACATCAGAATTACAAGCACACCTTGCAGAACATCCAGGATTGGAGACCTTATCACAGTTAAATGAGGCAAAGAAACGACCATTTTGTGCAAAGTTCGGATGAAAAGCCATTCCCATCATTCCAAAGCTTGTGTCAAAATGAATTTGATCAGTTAAATCTACAAAAGGACTAGACTCATCAAGTTCTAAACTTTCTCCAGACCCTTGTTCAGGAACTTTGGCTAACCAAATTTTACCAGGCTGGTTAGAAAAGAAGGCACGGTTAGAGCCATCTGGATGAGCTACCATATTGAGGTAAGCTCCATTTCCAACTTTTTCAAGACACATGCCTTTAGGAGCAGGTAAAGTTTCACTTTTGTTAAGGGAAATTGGCTTGCCTTCAAAACATAAAGAATTATCCCCAGAAGAACCACCAAATGAGTCGCAAAAATCAGATTTTGACTGCCATAAATCAGTCAATGTCGACGAAGTGGAATTCTGAGGCGTTCCGGCCCCTTGTAGTGAAGGTGCAAAAGGAGAATTTTTTATAGAGATATCTTGGCAAGTGTCCCATACTGATGAACAATAGCTCGCTGTAGCCTGTTTTGATGATGAGCCTGCTGAACCGGTTGAGTTACAAAGGACTGGAACTGGACGAGATCTGGATCCAGCAGTGTATAATTCTGCTGAGAATGGATCACATGTCTGCACAAAGATGCTGCAATTTAAGTTTCCTATATATAACCTTTTTCCCAGAAGTGCTGTGATATATAAACTTGGCCAAGAACATTAAAACATGACATGAACTAAGCCCATATCGATGATGACACAAACGAAAGATGTTTTAGTTGTTTCGGGTAATGCAGCTGAGACATTCAAGAAGTAAATTCAGACCATTTCTCTTCTTAGACAGGTTTGAACCTTTATATTGCATGTACCAGGGGACCATGATCTTTGGTATCGGTTTGAGTAAAAATTTATATAACAGGCAATATATGTATACGCCTTCTAAAATTACTTGTCGATAAGATAGGATCACCCAATGACTAGCCTAATGAGCTATGATTACTTCCTTCCAACATTCAGAGTTGCAACTCACACAATTCTTTCCTTTCTATCTAAGAATGTAATGTTTCTGATTTTAAGTCACTTGACAAATATAAAACTCTCATGCTTTGTCTAATCTGGTTGGATTAGTATGAGTTAATTGCTGCTAGGATCAGATTGCATTGCATATATTAGAAAGGTTAAATTTTTACCTTGGCATAACAATTTATATCATGAAAACTAGTACCAAACAACCAAATTTATAGAATTTATAAAATGTGAAATAAGAACTTACTGCACATAGGATTGATTTCACAGTAGAAGCACAGGCAGTATCAGATATGTTCATTGCCTCATATTGCTTCTGCAATTGTAAATCTTTAGCTGAATCACAGCAGACATTCCCACTATATGGACAGAAAGTTAGAGGCTTCTGTGGGGAAAAAGGTGCTCCTGTTCCATATCAATCAAAGAAAACATAATTTGTGAGAGAGAGAGACTGAGAGAGAGAGGGAGGGAGAGAGAGAGGGAGGGAGGGGGGGAGAGAGAGAGAGAGAGAGAGAGAGAGAGAGGGAGAGGGGGAGGGGGAGGGGGAGAGGGGGAGAGAGAGAGAGAGAGGCTTACCAAGATCAGTACACAAAGGGAGTGATGATATTGGATAAGGCAAAAGCAGCAAGCAGAGACAAAACAGGAAGAAAAAGTTGAAAGCACCTTCCATTACTAAAGAAGTAACAAGAGTGAATAAGAACAAGAAGATCAATACTATTCTCTCATCTGTAACCTCAACATGAGGAGACTCAGCAAGTACAGACAGCCTAAACAGACACAAATTTAAAACTCTTGGTGGCAGGAGTAGTATTTATAATGTAATATTTATAATAATGAATTTCAGAACATGTTCAGCCCTTCATGTTCCAGTCGTATCAGCAGAAAAGTCTAAGTTGAGCTTATTTATGGAAAACTCGACTCGACCCTATTCGTCTAAGTACCCTTCAAATTTACCTTGTTTGACATATTCTTTATGTCATATGTAGGCTTTTTGAACATTTAGTAGCAAAAATAAAGAAAGCAAAATGTCAAGTTCGACTCATTAAATAAACTCGACTCGACTCTGTTTGTTTACGTGTCCTTCAAATTTCTCTCATTTGAGATATTCTTCATTTCATATGTATGGTTGAGAACATCTAGTAGCCAATATAAAGAAAAAGTGTGCTAAGGGCAAGAAATGAACAAAGTTTCAAAAGTTGACTAGTGTCTCATAAATTTCAGTGGGTAGGGGCAGTTATGACTTGAGAAATAAAGGCATATCTAACTGATAAATCTTGGTAATAGTTGGCTAGACTTGCTTGAAGCTGATGGTTTTGAAATGTCTAGATAAAGCTATGTGAAAAGTGTTGAAAAAGTTGAGGCTCAGGCTTATCTGTTTACACAATTTAATATTTATTTGTAAAGAAGAAGTCCACCATGTACTATTGTTTCTAGTTGTCCAAAAATACATGTAAATTTTATATTCTGGGTATCTGATAAATAATTGTACTCAGCTCGTTTTAAATATATTCTTCTTTTCGAAAAATAAAATTCTAGAATGAGTGACTAAAATATCGGTGTACATATTATATCCCGGTCTTTGATAAATAATTGTGCTCAACTCATTTTAAATAATTTTTTCTTTTCGAAAGATAAAATTTTAGAATGAGTGACTAAAATGTCGAAAATTAAACAATTTGCAAAGAGGAAGTCCACTATGTAATATTGTTTCTGGTTGTATGAAATACAAAATGCAATGATGTGGTGGTCTGTAATCTTTCTGGAAATATAAAATTGGATATGGGGACAAAAGCTAAATAAGATTAGAGCAAAGATTATGACATGATCATGTTCTTAATATAAAAGTATTATGTGCTGCCACTATCACAATCAAATAATTGAATCTCTAGCTACTTAAATAATCCGTATAGAGTTGGTGCAGTGCACACAGATGATTTCTCTTGTTAACAAATGGCATTAAGGGGACGGGGATGCGGCACGGATTTTAATACTCTTGCAAAATGTAGTTGTGCAATTTATTTTTAAAATTTTTCTTTTCTGAATTAAAGTTTGGATGTTATATTTTTATACAGAAAAAGAAAATCTCAAAAATAAATTACGGAACTATATTTTATAAAAGCATTGAAATGCGTGTCGAGCAGTTAAAAATAAACGTATAAAATTAAATGGGACGGGGGAGTAGTTCTAAGTCTTGTAGTTTTGAAATGGTGCACAACTCAACAGCACCAGTGGTCTAGTGGTAGAATAGTACCCTGCCACGGTACAGACCCGGGTTCGATTCCCGGCTGGTGCATTCTTTTTGCGTATTCTCACTTTTTCCCATGTACAAAACTCTGAAGTGTTGGTTAAAAAGTCCTAAAGATGTGTTGAAATTTTCTTGGTAATTTTTCACTTTTTAATATTCATGTGTTGTGGTTAGAGATGCACAGATCCAGAACGGGCCAAAAAAATCCGAATTTTTTTCAAACCAGATCGGGCCGGGCCGGGCCGGGCCGGGCCGGGCTTTTCCAAAAATACTATGCCTGGTTTAGTTATAAAAAGCCCGGATTTTTCAAAAATCCGGATTTTATCCGGGTTTTTTTGAAAATATTAGGCATGTTTTAGGCCCTCGGGCCGGGCCGGGCCAGACCGGGTTTTTTTCGGATCGGATTTTTCAGATTTTTTTCCAGATCAGATCAGATCGGATTTCAGATTTCGGATTTTTTGAACATCTATGGTTGTGGTGTTTTTGTTAGCCTCATAGACGAAATCTTTAGTCAATATTGACATAGTAGCCTTCAAGGTAACAATCAGCAATGAAGTCTACTTAGATGCAAAATTTTTGGGAAATTTTTTAAAAATATTCATGTTTTCAGATTTATTTTCAAAAAATTGGTCAAAATTACAAATGAGGTTGGAACGCTGGTTGAAAACATTTGATTTTCACGGTAATGGCGTTGAGGTTGCATATATGATTACATTGTTTTTGAAAAAAAACTGAAATTTTAACTTGACAAAAAAATCGAAATATCACAATACATTTAGTCTTAGTTATTTCGAAATCATGGTTCCGTCTACGTATTTGCATATAGATATGACTCATATGATAATGCTTATCCATCAGATTATGTATTGCAGGCTGCAATACTTTTTCTTACCAAAAAGAACAAATACAATGCTTCTGTAGTTTGAATCTGAACTGCTGTAGATCATGTAATGGTGGGGAAAAGTAAGCATCTTTGTCTTCATCTACTAACCCACTGACCATGCTGTATTAAGTTAGTTTGACTTTACAAGTGTCCCTGTTGAAACCTCCTCTTACTTTTACTACATGGTCCACAGCTCCATATCACACATGACTTCTTGTCTTGTTTTGATCATTATTTGTCAATTATAGTGTCCATGTGCATCACTGCATACATCATAGTAAATTCATCAGTAACAGATTAAGAACTATGTGCCTAGATTTTGTTTGGCTTGGCTGATCATGGATTAAGATGGTATAAAGTTTCTGTGATTCTGGGGAAGCCCAGAAAATATTAAGTCCATAAGCTACTAGGTTGTCAAAGGATTCTCAACTTTAATATTTTTTTTATGAATCTACTGAGAAGCCTGCTGAAACTAATCAAGCAAGCATAGAAGCATGTGTTTCCTAAAACTAAAAGGCTGAATTTTCAGGTTTTATCAGTTTTTCGCTCCATCACGGTTGTGCAGATTCATCAGCCGGTCTAATAGATTCATACTCTCCGGGCTTTATTTGATTTTTCTGCGGATAATTTGAAGTGACAAAAAATGTGTGGAAGACATACTTGTGCATAGTAAATTTTAGTATTGCATAATATTGCACTACACAAAATTGTTAGATGAATAGAAAAATTGGTCTTTTGTTCTTCCTGGTTTCAGAATTCATGGCTTCTCTTTTTAGTGTTTTACACATCAAATTTCACAATACCAATTAGTGCAAGCTGACACATATGGTGAATCTGTGAATCTGAACTTCACGTAAAATACTTCTCTTTGGGTAACTAAGCTCTCTGCTGGACCTGCATTGCAAATAATCTGTTTTGCACAGTCACGAACCGCAATTTGCAAGTATGGACTTCAATTTAAAGATCAAACATTTGTTAAAATCTGCTAATTTATGATAACTAATAATGTCAACAAGTGATGTTAAGCTTTTAGGCAGATGTGCAAGCCCTTACGTTAACAGGGTCCAAATCGCCCTCAACGTGAAGTCCATCAAGTACGAGTACCTCGAGGAGAATCTCAGTTCTAAGAGCTCACTCCTCCTGAATGCCAATCCTGTAAAGAAGAAGGTTCCGGTTCTTATTCATGGCAATAGGTCTGTATCTGAATCACTTGTGATAGTTCAGTACATCGATGAGGTGTGGACTAGTGGTCCGTGCATTCTACCCTCTGATTCCCTTGATCGTGCAGAAGCTCGATTTTGGGCAGCCTATATCGATGACAAGGTATTATTTATGTTCTCCAGTTAAAGAATCGTCAAATTTCTGAATTTGGTATCAGTTTGTGAGGAAAAAATGAGATATTTCTTGATTTTTTTTTATTTTTTCCCCACAGATTATAATATTTTTACCTATCAGGCTGATTTTGATCTATCAATCTCATAAGACCGACTTCTGCAGATTCTTGACTAATTTTTATAAAATTGATTTTATACACAATTCCATTATAATCAAAGTCAGTGAGTCACTGTTAAGCGATTAATCAGTGATCAAGATTAATCACGGACTTTTTAAGCACTTGTTTAACCTTTGATACTAATAAATTACAATCTCCGCATCTTTGAAGTGGTTTCCACTAGCTACAGAGTTCAAACTGACACGACAGGAGGAAAAAAAGTTAGTGGTGAAACAGAAAATCATCGAAGGCTTGATGCTTTTGGAGGAGGTATTTGTAAAATGCAGCAAAGGTAAAGCTTACTTTGGTGGGGATAGTATTGGATACCTCGACATTGTTCTTGGAAGCTTCTTGAGTTGGCTGACAGCTATCGAGTTAACGTCTGATGTGTGCTTTCTTGACATGACAAAAACTCCGGTTCTGGTAGGATGGTCTGACAGGTTTCGTTCCAACGATGCTGTTAAAAATATCGTGCCAGGGACTGAGAAGGTGATAGAGCTTCTAAATGTTTATCTCAAACTGTCATCGACGTTAAAGGCCTATGCCTATGTATTTAATCAGACAATATAATAAAAATCCGATGATATTCAATTTCACTCGTGTTTTCTTGCATGAAGATTCTCAATTTAACCTGTTCTCTATCTGTTTGATAATTATAATTTTCATAATTTTCGGCCATCTTACAAAAAAATTCTCAGACCGTCTTAGACCCAACTTCCGAGTGAGACATACTGGCATATCAGATTTGGTTCGATTTGAAGATAAAAAAACTTCTTGGGATCTTAGTACTTAATGGAACAGATAGCGTATGATAGTTACTGGCACTCGAAAACTTGATTCTTGATACAATCTAGATTCATGCAAGTAGTTCAGACATGGTTTTCAAGCCCATGTTCCTTCTTGTGTAAAGTACTGATATGGACTAGTATAAATCTTGTGAATATTGTATCTTTACCTGAAATCGATAACTCAGACCTAGTAGTAAATTCAGCATAAGGTTCGATTCGTTCGGCCACCGAATACAATGTTTCTTTAATCATCTAATTTAAAATGATATTTGAACTTTCAGCCTGTTTTACTAGGGGTGTTGGCCCTGAGTGTCACAAATTTGAAGAAAATGGTTCCAAATACCAGTGTCGGAGAAGATGATCTCGACCTATCACTTGTTTAAAACGTCAGATCATGTAGCGTTTTCTCTCTTTTCCTCCTTAACGTTGTACGATCTAGCATTTTGAGAGCCTAAACGCTATTTCATATGATGTTACGTTTTGTAGTGATTTTCAGACCTAAACGCAACACAATCTTGCATTTTCAGACGTTTTTTAGTGATTAATTTCATGCAATAGGCGCACAGTTGGATAGCTCAGTGGTAAAGAGCTTGTCCTCTGTCGTCCCAGGTCCTGGGTTCGATCCTAACTCACCCCGAGAGTTTAGTAGAACAGATACTCATTTGTAAGGCTATAAGCCATATTTGTAAAAAAAAAATTCATGCAATAGAGTATACTCAAAAATTTCCTAATTTTGCTAAGCAAAGATTATTGTGATGATCTATTATAGAGACATATTGTGATGATCCGTTAATCGTCGTTGTGTTTGATGTAGTCATGTTCTTGCTGTAACAACGACTCTTCTGCTTTATGTTAAGTGTTAACATCATTTAAAATTCGGATTCAAGTACGAGTAGCTTTTATTACGAATCAAATTTCAGGCTAAAACAATATGTTCCGAATGTAATACAGATTTTCATGATACATATTATGGATCGGATAAATGATTACATATCATGATTGGGGAGAGATGCATTATGAAAATATGTAAACTCGAGTATTCTGATTATGATAAATAATAATTTGATCAGAGTTGTTAAAAATGGTCGAAAATATCATTTATTAACACCGAATAATTTAATATTTTATGTTTAGGTCTAAAATTAATACAAAACATAACACGATTTAGAGTTTTAGATTGAAATGCTACATGAAATAGTATTTAAGTCTTGGAAAGACTAAAAGATCCCGCTTTAAGAAGTGAAAAAGGGATTATTACTACACGATCTAATGTTTTAGATTGAAAATAGATATTTGGGACCATTTTCTCCGATAATAATATACCATGAGTAAAGCACTGATTTTAACACTTGTATCATATTTTTCTAAGTCCAAAATCTGCCAAATTTATACTTATCACATTTTATGTTATGATATCCACAAGAATTGTGTCATGATCCAGACCCCAGACAAGGCTACAATCATTAATCACAATTCACACATGTATATATTGGTTAGTGAGTAGTGCTAGGTGCACATAATTGTGTACAGAATTTTTGTACATAATGATGTGGCAAGTGATGTGGTGAATTTTAATTGGGGTGGTTGGTGTAAATGCAGGGGGCCATCCAATTAAAATCCACCACGTGTCATTATGTACATGTTTTTGTACACAATTATGTGCACCAAGCATTTTCCATTTTAGTACATAGTGTTTGAGTTGCCTCATTCTTAGAAGTTTGTTTCAAGAGTCAGTTAAACAAAAGCCAGAGTCTCCAAAATAAGATCAGTTCATTACAATGTCAGAACAGAGACAGATAAGATTAGATAGATGGGGCTATGAGATTCATACTTCCTCTGATTCTTGCATTTCTTTCATCAATGCATACTATCATCAGGTACCTCTCTCTCTCTCTCTCCCTCCCCCCCTCTCTCTCCTTCTCTCCCTCCTCCCTCTCTCCCCCATCTCTCTCTCTCTCTCTCTATCTCTCTCTCTCTCTCTTTCTTTGTGAATTTGTATGTAATTTACTAATGGGTTTTGTATTAATGGAGGTGCTTAACTATGGAAGAGAGAGATCAGTGATTGTTAAAGCTTCTGAACAAGACCCAAGTTGTGTTTTGGCCAATATCTTGACAGCCCACTTCTATGCTTCCTCTTCAAATCCATCTCTAACATCTTCCCATCTTCAAGCTTCCAAAGCTCACCTAGTAATTTCTTTCTTTCCTTCTTTATATATGTCTGTTGTTCATATAAATTGCTATTGAAAGATGTCTTAATCAATAAAAAAAGTGTTCTTGGTAGACTTTTTTGGAGTGTTTTTAGATTGACCTTATGTGTTAAATTTCAGGATCATGCTACTTCTTATGAGAAAGCTGTTTTTGATGCTGTTAGTTATTTGATGACCCCTGATAGAGATGATGATGTTGCTGTCAATCTACACTCCAAGGTTCTACCTTTTTAGTTTTCGGCAATTTCTTTTCTTGATTGTATAACCATACAAGCATTTGGTGGACACCGACTAATTATTGATGTTAGTTTCTGGTCTATCTGGATATCTAAACGATTAAGGAAACTCTGCTCTTGTTATTGCAATAGTACTGAAAGCAATTGATATTGTGAAGTTGTTAATTTTAAGCTTCATATTGTTGAGATAGACTTGATATTCATCATCAGTTTCCATGTCCCAGAATCAGATATGTTGATTTTCGTGTAGTTGTTATCTTAATATTTCTGATTGTTCATATAGAAAAGTCTTGTAGCACTAGGGGCACCTTTGCCACTGATTGGGAACTCCATGATTTCCATTTTTGTTTAGTTTCTGTTGTGCTTGGCATCTTTGCACTGATCAGGAACTCCATCATTTCCATTGTTGTGAAGTTTCTGTTGTGCTTGGCATCTTTGCCAGTGATCGGGAACTTCATCATTTCCATTTTTGGTAAGTTTCTGTTGTGCTTGGCATCTTTTGCCACTGATCGGGAACTCCATGATTTCCATTTTTGTTAAGTTTCTGCTGTGATTGGCATCTATGAATTATCAAGCGTTTAAATTTCAGTTCAAGAAGCAACCATATTTTTTTTGGTATATGTGTAATGACTTTCATGCAAAAGTTCTGTGGTTTCATTGTCTGTCATTTCAAATCATTTGTATATGACTCCATTTTTCTTTTTGCCTGTCTAGCTGTTGAATGATTTCCCTAAAGATCTGGTTTCCCTGAAGAGGGCTCAAGTGCTTTGCTTTTACATGGGTCGGCCTGATCTATCTTTGGAACTTGTCGAACAGGTATCACTTAATTCTTAGCAGTTGCCATATAATCAAGAATCTAACAATATCTTTTGAGCTTTGAATGCATTTTGATTGAACTTGTTTCCCGCTGGCTAAGAAACCAGATAATAAATAATCACTTATTCCTGCACCATATTATTGTAGCTTTGGATATCTAACACAACTTTCACTTCTGGTATAATGTTTGTTTACAATAGGTTTTACCTGTAAATGAACAAGAAGATTACATATATGGAATGCTTGCCTTTCCTTTATTAGAGCTTGGTAGGATGGCTGATGCAGAAAAGGCAGCAAGAAAAGGGCTCGAGATCAACGAGGAAGATCCATGGGTGCATCACGCTGTGAGTAAAAAGTTCATTGCTATTTATCAGGCCTGTATGCTTATCATAATCACACTATTAGGTGTACTTAAGATGGTGTTTAGTAACTTCTGGAAGAGTACCTCTATCTAAATGTTTGATGAACTGCCATATTTACTCGTATTGGCTTGGCAGGCCTTCTCATTTCTTGATTCCAATAGTTCTTTTAGTACATTGGCTTCTTTAGGATCTCATACTGGGTATTTGTTTACAGATCTGCCATGTACTTCAGTTCGAGTGTCGCTTCAAAGAAGCAGTGGAATTCATGAAAGATCACTCACATTCGTGGAATGCTCTATCATCTTTCATGTATCATTTAACTTGAACGAGCATCGACCATAGATTTCAAGGTTTGTGTTAAATATGTCTAAAGGAACTTAATTTCCAGGATTACTCACAACTGGTGGCATGTCGCGCTTTGTTACTTGGAAGGTCAATCATCTATCGAAAAAGTTGTAGAGGTTTATGATTGTTTCATTTGGAAGGAATTAGAAAGATGTGATGCTTCACCTGCAGAGGTATCTAGTAGTATGTAGTTAGATTTCTAAAACTATGTATAGTAAACAATGTAAAGGAGAGCTGTAATTTTCTGATATGCAGGTGTTCTTGAATGCTCTTGGCTTGTTATTGCGGGTCTATCTACGAGGTCGAATAACTGAGTTTGGCGACAGTTTAAAGATCTTAGCAACTTACCTGACAGATAAAGTAAGAAGCTATCTTCATAAATATTTTTCTTAGAACATATGTTACTTGAACTCATCAGTTTTTCGGTCATATCCATGGGAGTTACAACACGGTATAAGTGTGGGATCCGACTTGATCCTTCATGTTGCAACTGGACACTTCACCTTCTTCCAAGAATTTGTATATTTTAAGAATCTGACAGTTAGATTATACTCAGGCTCGACTCTCCCAGACAAGGCTGTGTAGCACAGCTTTAAAGCGCATATTTATGTTATTTCCTTTTGTACTTGTCTGTTTTTCTCTTTTACTCGTTCCAATTCCACGGACCCTGCTATAATTACTGAGTTTACTTATTTTATGACTCGCGCAAAAAATTTCAGCAATACTGGCATCTTGAGTGGCACCTGGATTTGTTGATATTGTGGGCCTTAGCATGCACTGGGAAACTGTCTGAGGCTGAAGAGTTGCTTGAGAGCCTAAAGAACAGGTTATGCACATATTGTTGACTCTCTCATAAGGATTAGTTGTGTTTCATCTTCACTAAAGTGTCATGTATTGTTTCCTGCAGAATGTCTGGGATGACAACAAAGAAGCAACAAATAATGCAGAGAGGAATTGAGGTTTGTTGCTTCGCGTTTTTGTTTTTGCTTTGTCGTGTCCTTTGAACCCCTGTATGACTACTGTATACAGCATATGCATATTCAAGAACTAAGCAAACGGCAACCAAGCAGTTCTGAATTTTTGTTGTTCTTGTTCAATTGTTGTTGAAACTTTACTTCTTATCGTTTCAGCTGGCAGAAGCAATGTATAGGTACGGAAAGGGAGACTATGAAATAGCTTTAGAATTGCTTGGTTCAGCTTTTAACGCCAGTAACTGTAAGGTAGTAGGAACCAGATAAATATGAATACATCTATACTGTTATTATCTTCTGGTTCTGTTTGATCATGCCGTCTTTGTTCATGTGTGCTAGATGATCGGGGCATCTGATGAGCAGCTTGACGTTTTAAATGAAATTCGGTATATAATGTTGTTAAATACTGGAAGAGCGAAGGAGGGTAAGCAAATAAATCTTTCTTCGATTCTGACCCAGTTAAACGAAAGGCCTAGTTCTTACTCTAATTTCACTACATTACAGCCATTTCGGGGATTGAGATACAGTTGAAGAAGAGGGAAGCAGCCCCATTTTTGTGGTACCTTCTGGTATGACTTCTTCATGTCAATCAGAACAGTTCTTGTATAGGAGGATTGAAGACAATAGCGTAAGAAACACTCATCATATGAGTTTTTGTCTCAGGAGAAGGCTTATTCAGAAATGGGGATGAGTAGGGAAGCTGCAGCTGCAGGGGAGAAAGGCAAGGCCCTAGAGTTGGCATGCGCTTTCGATCAGGAGAAGGCTTATGCAGGACTGGGGATGAGCAAGGAAGCTCTAGCAGATGAATACGCCGCGAAAGTATCACCCCAAACAAACAGCATAAAATTTGTATTTTGTTAATCTCATGTCTCTTAAATAAATCTCTTGTATGCCTCAATCTCTATCGAGATAGAGCACAGTGGTTTTCAAAGATTGGCTTAAATGTAAAAATTTACGCCTATATGCAATTGCTACACGAAAGAGTATAGACACTGTTGCTTTATATGCAATCTATTGACTTAAATGTAAAATTTTACACTTATATGCAGTATGCAGACTTAATCGCTACATGAAATAGAGATGGCCGTCTGCAGACGTGATCGCTGCACGAAAGAGTATAGACACTGTTGCCACAAAAATTTCAGCAGGATCTATTCTAAGTTATAAAGCAACACACTAGGGATATTCATTATACTGCAATGGGAGGACAAAGAAAAATCTAAGCCTGAGAGCGATATACTTCATTATATAGTAGACAAGTTACATCCCCAGAATAAATTTGTGATGGACCATAGTAACAAAAGTCAGAAACTGTGGGGAAAATACAGTTCAAAATTTCATATGTACATACTAAAACCACAACTCCAGTGAGATCTAACCTCAATTACCTCCCCAGCATTCAAACACCAACAGCCCCATGTGGCCTATCATCTTTCTTCGTCGCCGGCTGCTAAACAGTACTCCACAATTATCATATCCTTTCCTTTCGATGTGTTGAAAGTCGACAACTCATGCTTCAGTAAAAGGATGCATACGCAAGTTTATAAATAGGAAGTCTCTCAAAGTTTTGTCTGCCATTCGGAAAAGAGTTCCTAAACGCAACAGGCCAAATACATCAATGAATCTGAAATTGTCCTACTTTCGAAGATTCAAACAACAATAGGACCACATTCAGGAACTACCACATTGGTCGAACTCCCCAACCGGACAATCCCACGTGAACATCCCCGTATCCGTTTCAACTCCTCCACCACCTCCCTAGCATTAGGCCTATCATCTTTCTCTGCTGCAACACACCTGAAAGCCAGCTCTGCGACTGCACCAACACCCTCCATCGCCACCCTATCGCCCGCCAAAACCGGGTCCACAACATCCTCCAACAACCCCATTTGAATCTTCGGCACAACTAAATCTACCAATGCCATTTCACTCTTTTCTCGCCTAGAATCCACAGCACGCATACCAGTAATCAACTCCAATAAAATCACACCAAAACTATACACATCACTCTTCTCAGTAAGCCTAAATGACTGATAATAATCAGGATCCAAATACCCCGGTGTCCCTTGTGGGCCAGTCCAAACACAACCCGAACCCGGTCCGTTAAGTCCATTACCTGGCATCACCCCATTTTCTTGACAAATCAACAATCTTGAAAGCCCAAAATCTCCAACTTTCACCCTCATATCTTTCTCCACAAATATGTTTGTTGAAGTCACATCTCTATGTACAATAGGTGGCAACACAGAGAAATGTAAATACTCAATAGCTAATGCAATTTGCAAAGCAATCTCAACTCTAACAATCCACTTCAAAGAGCCCTTTTTATAAACACCATGTAGATGATCAGCTAATGTACCATTAGAAACATAATCATACACTAAAAGTAACCCTCTAGGATCACTACAATAGCCATGTAACTTAACTAAATTCGGGTGAGTAATCGACGAAAGAATCAAAATTTCATTACAAAATGACTTGGTTTTCGAGTTTTGCTTGTGCAAATGCTTAACAGCTACAATGTGACCATCAGCAAGTTGGCCTAAAAACACTGATCCAAACCCCCCATCACCAATTTTCCTTTTTGGGTCAAAATAATTTGTCGAGATTTCGAGATCATCATAAGTAAACACAGGTGGCAGTAGACTAGCTGAGCGGTGCTGATGAAGAAATTGAGTGGTAGGGTCTTCTTGATTTTGCAAAGATGTGATTTTTTTCGCACGAAAAACAAAAGTACCTATTGTAATTGCAATGAAAATGCATATAAATATGAAAGATAGAGATAAAATTGTGACCTTGTGAGGAGGAAATGATTGTTGATGTAGTAGTGATTGTGAGATTTTAGGCTTTGGTCTGAAACAAATGAAGGGCTTTTCTGGGTCAGTAGTGTTGTATCCACAAGTACCCTTGTTTGTTAAACAAGTATTGCAGCTTGAAAAGTATGAATCTTGATTTTCAGCTTGATTTTCTTGATTAGGGTTTTGAGTCCACTCAACTTCAAGGCCCATTTTCAAGAAATTATCAAGATATCCAAGAACATCAGGCTGACAATCTTGCTGAGACATTGAGTGAGGCTGTGGAGCACAGTTGTGAACAAGATTTAGTGGGTTTTTGATGAGCTTGCATTCCCAAGAACAAAGGCTACAATTTGGCAGACTTGGAGGTGAGCACTGGTGAAGATGAGAGAGCCTAGAGCAAGAAGAATCAGAGATTTTGAATGGGGTTTGGGAGAGATTGATGGGGAGGTCAGGAATGGTGGAGAGAGATGGAAGACAAGTGTGTTTTTTGTGGTTTGGTCGGGGAGTTAGCAGAAGAGAAGATGAGTTCAGCTCAAAGTGAAGTAGAGAGAAGCTGAGGTTGTTGATTGAGAGAGATGACTGTGGAGCTGAGCATTTGATTGGGAATGAAGGGTGGCCACAGCCTGGTGAAGCTGAGAATGGATATGGAATTGTGGTAGTGAATGGTGGACATGAATTCACTGGTGGTGCTGTGCATCCTTGAGTAGTAGTGGTAGCAAGGAGGAGCAGAAAAATCAAGAACATGGTCTTCCAATTTTCCAAACCAAACCAAATCAAACCTACCCGGTATATCATATCGTAAAATATGATTTTAAGACAATGTGGTAGATTCAAGTTGCTCCAGAGAAATGATTTAGATCTGAATTTTTTGAAAATCTTGAACAGAAAAATTCAAGAACATGGCATTATGATTTTTCAGAATACGAAAGACGAAACATATTCGATATATCAAATTAAGGACAAAAATATAAGGAAATGGTGATCAAATGAGAGGGGAAATCAAGATTTCAAGTTTAGATCTGAATTTTTTGGAAATCTTGATCTAGATTTGAGTTGGGTATGGTAAGATTTGAGGTAGCTTGCCTAGGTTGTTGAAGTGATACTCCACAAGAGTGAATATTTGGGGGCTCCTTCCAATTTCTAGGCACCTTGAACATCATCTTTACAAATATAACCACCCTTTTTTTCACTTCACATTTCTAACCACCTTAAATCTCGGGCGAACATGTTGTGAAAGGGCTGTTATGTTCGCCCCTGGCAAGGGAGAACATAAGAGAGGAGACATTATATGTTCGCCCCCCACAGGGGCGAACACATAAGGGCAAGAATTTGATCTGCATTGATTATGAAATACTCGCACAATTCTCTGTGCCTTGGTGAACTAGAAAAACTTGCACCTTTGCTGGTTTTTTTGTTTCTTTGATTTATTTAAAAATGTACATATAATGGATTTATTTTATTTATTAAAAGATGTACATATAATTGGTTGTTTTGTAAATATTGAAATGATAATTGAGTAAATTTGTTTTAGTTGAATTGGCATATAATTTGAATATTTGTTTTAATATTTTGTCTAGTCAATTTGCGATTTATAAGTTGAAAAGTGATACATTATTTGTGATATTATACTTTATATTATTATATTATGTAATTATATAATATAATATTATAGATTGTAATATTTAAATATTTAAGCTATAATATTTAAATATTATAGATTGTAATATTTAAATATTATAGATTGTAATATTTAAATATTATAGATTGTAATATTTAAATATTATAGATTGTAATATTTAAATATTATAGATTGTAATATTTAAATATTTAAATATTATAGATTATAATATTATATAATATAATATTATATTATATAATTACATAATATAATAATATAAAGTATAATATCACAAATAATGTATCACTTTTCAACTTATAAATCGCAAATTGACTAGACAAAATATTAAAACAAATATTCAAATTATATGCCAATTCAACTAAAACAAATTTACTCAATTATCATTTCAATATTTACAAAACAACCAATTATATGTACATCTTTTAATAAATAAAATAAATCCATTATATGTACATTTTTAAATAAATCAAAGAAACAAAAAAACCAGCAAAGGTGCAAGTTTTTCTAGTTCACCAAGGCACAGAGAATTGTGCGAGTATTTCATAATCAATGCAGATCAAATTCTTGCCCTTATGTGTTCGCCCCTGTGGGGGGCGAACATATAATGTCTCCTCTGTTATGTTCTCCCTTGCCAGGGGCGAACATAACAGCCCTTTCACAACATGTTCGCCCGAGATTTAAGGTGGTTAGAAATGTGAAGTGAAAAAAAGGGTGGTTATATTTGTAAAGATGATGTTCAAGGTGCCTAGAAATTGGAAGGAGCCAATATTTGGGAGTGTGGTTAGTTTCAAGGAGGAGAGAAAAGAGAGAATGGCACGTGAAGTGGAGAGGATTATGGGGATGAAGACAAAACTAAGATGATTATAAAGGGTTGTATAATTGTTTATTTTGACTATGTATGAATCACTTTGGTAAAAAAAGGTGACTGTGTTCATTGTTCATATCAGAAGCTATTCATTGCTTTGGTGGGACCTTGTAAAGTGTCTGTTTCATCATCTTCAGTTTGTTTGAATTTTTAGAGTAGGTCGTTTCCTTTGAATAATGGTACTCCATCAACTAGTTTTTTTCTCAATATGGAAGTATTTTTTTAACTTTTTTAAGAAGATTTTGGGTTCTGACATTTAAATATATAGGTGAATTATAGGGTCATCAGTCAAAAATTAAATTTTTTAAAATTTCTTTCATTTAATATTTACGGATGTATAGCTCAGTGCACGGTTGGATAGATCAATGGTTAAAAGCTTATCCTCCGTCGTTCCTAGGTCCTCGGTTCGGCCTTCTAATGGATAATTAAGAATTATACGAAAACATAACATGATTCGAGAGATGATAAAGTTTTATTATAATTACTTGAACACCAAATTGATGGAATTTTCTAATTTTTATTTGTTTATTTAATTATGATAGATGGTTTACAAAATTGATACAATTTTCTTTAATATTTATTTGTTTATTTTGATTTTGAGAAAAATATAAATTTTAAGTGTTGTAGTATTTGGCTAGACTACTCGGACGAGACGATTTGTGAATGATTAAAGTACAGAAATTATTATATTTCTCATAAATTCTTGATGTGTGAATCTGATGGATAACTTTCTTTAAATTGAAAAAAATGTGTTGTCCAGTACTATTGGGCCCGAACAGGATAAAGATGACTGAGAAAAGCTGCCATGAACATGGGCCTGAACCCTGAATAATCCAGTATATTTACCTTTTTTATTAATGAGATTTGCTTTTGTTTCCAAAAAAAAAACACGCAAGCCACAAATTAATTTATCACTTTATTTTCTTAGGTGACATTCCGTCCCGAACCCTGACAGGAAAATTTAATATGATTTTTCGGTGAAGGATTGTCTAGTATTTATTTTCGAAGGTTACATTTTGTATGGAACCCGAATTTATGTTTTACGGATCGAATTTATATCAGGACGGATATTGACATCTCTAGTTGAAATTAATTTTTATAATATCTTTTTTTAAATTATGATTTGGATTATATAATTAATGTGTTGGAGATGCCATGAAACAAATATATGATCACCCATTCTTATAGTTAATGGCGAAGGGGTACTAATTCAGTTTTGGATTTCCACCAAATAAAATAAATCCTCCGGCTCAATTTAGGATATTTTCTTATTATAATTTGAGCTTGTTAACACCTAATTTAAATTTCACAATCAAGTTGTAATTAACCGTTCGGGAGTTTGTCCCAACCGAGTTTCGTTATTTGACTGAATTATTCGCTTTTGGTTAAAAAAGAAAGTTAGGCTCCCGCAATGTTGTACGCAAACCTGCATTGAGCACACCATATTAAAAGGCATTTAGGAAAATATAGAATTAAGAGAAGACTCTTGCTACTGGAGCATGCTCCACACAACGCGCATGACTGTTGCCATCACTCATTCTCTACAAACTCTCTTCACTTGTGTGCCTTCTGTGTATGCTGCCCTTTACTTGCACCAAACAGTGTCTTGCTTCAGTTTGTATAATATAAAAAAGTCCATATTTTTGAAAATTAAGTATTATTTATTTTCTTACGAGTAGTGTAATAAATCCTAAATGTCTTGAAATTTCAAGGATTTAACATGATAATTTAAAATATTTTAATTATAAAATTGATGTAAATGCACGAAATTCACATTATTTATAGAATTACAATCAATCAAAATATTTCTTCGATATATGTGATATATGTTTTAATATACGTTAAAAAGTAACAATTATCAACGGAAAGTCAGTACGAATATTAAAAAAATTCATAAATATAAAACTTTAGAACTTCGAATTTTTTTTCGCAAGGGTCTAAACTTTAGACTTGAATAGGTAAAATCTTGTGAATAATTTACCACTCTAAAATCAAATCGAGAGTTATAGTACGGGGTTATTTGACTTAATCCATAAATGTGAAACTCTAGAATTTCGAATTTCTATTTTTTTGCAAGGTCTAAAACTTTAGACTTGAATTCATGAATAGTTTACAACTCTAAAATCAAATCGAGAGTTATAGTAATGGCTTATTTGACTTAATTTCAAAAAAAATTTATGAAGTAAACTAATAAGTTATTTATAAATCAAAGCTAATTTTTAATTTATGTGTTTACATAATTTTTTTGTTATATACAATTTATTGGGTATAAATATAATTAATATAAAACTAAAACGTAATAATTTTCTTTTAAAATGGCCCTTTGCATGTCTTTTAAATCAATATTTCACGAACAAAAATTAATTACTAAACAGTTAAGATTTTTAATTTCTTTAAGTAAATAAATTTTTTATTTATAAATGATTTATACAAACATGATACGACTAAACTGTTCGTGACTTTATAAGTTGAGAAACCCCGCTTTTAGCACAAAATCAAAGCTTAACCCCAAACTAAACAACCCCTCTCATAAACACATCACTCGATTACTTAATCTCTGATCTCCGGTAGAAGACACTTTGACATTATTATTACCAAATTTTTTAATATTCACAAATGTTAACGTCTTTTCTTTGTCTAACATCGAAAAAACAAATCACTAGCATATAAGTTGAATAACCCAGATTAATAATTAAATATCTCGATTAAGACACCCGAAAAATAAATTCAAAAAAATTCAGTCGCAATTTCTTAGTAATATTTTTCACGATCAAGACTTCGTATTATTTACGTAAGACAGAAGTAAGTGAGCCCTACTAATACAAAAATATAATATGGATATATAGTTAAGACGTAGTTGCGAAGTAAAATACAAAATAAAAGTCTTTTGTGCGAGTCTTGTGAGTTTAATAAACGCGGACTAGACCGGCTCTTTCCTGGTCCGAAACTGTACGAATTTTAGCTTCTAGAGCGTGTATAGAAGAGTCTCTGCATTTGTACAAATTGGCAAATTGCATGTGATGGTCTCTACGCTTCTCAGCAGGGTTAAAGACCCACTGATCCGAGAGTTGAGAGTTGAGACTGTCTTAAAAGTTAAAACTGATAATAGGAATTAACCGATAATTTTGACTGTGATATTTTATCGAATATGTTAAATTAATAATATATTTAATATATCATATTTGTTTTTAATTTATGTAGTGATTAATTAAGTTTGAGATCAAATCGATATAATGTGTCTGTTTGGCAATAAGTTATTTTAAAAAATAAGCCTCAATTTTCTTAACAAAAAATGTATCTTTTTATAATTTTTTTGATATAATGTTAAAAAGGTGTTTCATATTCGTTATTTGAAAAAAAAGATAAAGTTATTTCTAAGATAAGAAATAGAGTTTTATATACTTTTTATCATAAATAAGATCTAGAAGATGTATTAGATTGAGATTTTAAAAGATTTTTTTTATTTATGAAATCCGAAGACATTCAGTTCAGATTGTTTAAAATCCACTAAAATCTTGGAGGTATTCAATTGGTATTTTAAATTATGTCATCAAAATCAATGAGATTTTGAAGTATTATGCTTAAATTGTAGACGATTTCTATTAACTCTGCAACATCTTATCAAAAATCCGCACAAAATCAAAATCACAGTCAATCTATTGAAATTCATAGATTAAACAATCCAAATTCCCAGTTAAATACACACCCCTTATTCCTGAAAATTAAGATTTCCCAAAAAGCCCCAATAATTTATAAGGCTTAATCAATTAAGTACAGAATTTAAATATCATAATTTATAATATAACCGATAAAACATAGTAAAAATTGAATTTTTTTTTGACAAATAGTAAAAATTGAAATTAGCTTCACTAATTATTTTATAAAATTTGAAATCTATGATATGAAGCTTACATGATGTCATCCTGAATCAGTACCGGATGATTTGCAGCAAATTATCTACACATCTATTTAGCTAATGGATAATGATTATAAATCTTTTAAAATCTTGGAGGATGTTATAAATTTACGATGAATATATCATTTATTTTTCATATCTACAAAATGTTTGACCATAATCCCCCAGATATTATTCACGGAATATTCAAAATTTTAAAGACTAATAAAAAGATATCAAATGTTTAATGTTAAAAATCTTGCGGATAGACTAGTAACATAAACTAACATATGATATCGTGCAATAAAAAAGATTATTAAAATATTTCCAAAAATCCACCCATTATAAAAGCGAAATAATTCTCTATTTTCACGTTTTAAAGCGAGTAGGCGTTGCATTCACTGCTATTTGATTTTCAGACCATGCCACTCTCCTAAGAAGTTTCATCCTCCCTCTTTCACAACTTCGTACCACATCTCTTTGATTATACTTATACCGTGATAACATAGAAAACAAAAATTTTGTTCTGACGGAAAATTTCTAAATTTGGAGTTCTACATGGAGTTCTTCAACAAAAAAGCGGTAAGACTAAGGAGCCACCTAGACAAGTACTTAGTTGCCGATGAAGATCAACAATCCGTTCGTCAGAGCCGCAACGGATCAACCCGAAAAGCTCGATGGATCGTCGAGCTCGTCGAGACCAACAGCCACGTGGTCCGTCTTCGAAGTTGCTACGGGCGTTACTTAACCGCGACGAGTTCTCCGTTTCTTCTAGGCATGACGGGGCATAAAGTGATGCAAACCGTGCCCGAAAATATTAAAGACTTCGCGGTCGAGTGGCAACCAATAAGGGACGGATTTTCGGTTAAAATTCGGGGATTCGGGGGGAAATATTTACGTGCGAATGGTGGCACGGTGCCTTGGCGAAATTCGGTCACGCATGATAATCCGCATAGCGGTTCGACGAATAATTGGGTTTTATGGAATGTCGAGGGGGTTGATGTGCCCGAAGATGAGCAATTGAACGATTATTTATCGATGGTTTCGAGTTTTTCTTCGGTTTCGGATGAGATTTCGAGCTTGGATGGACTCGGCTCCCCGATATCGAATGTTTCCGCTAATAATTCTCCGGCTCGTTTCTTTTCTATGAAGGTGCGTTTTATTTAACTTTTTTTTTTGAGCATATACGTGTGATTATTAATTCATAAGATTAGATTAATTAGAAATTAAGCTTTGTCAAAAAAGAGTCGGAGATTAAGACTAGAGGAGAAGTCATTTCCGTTGAGGAATTTACCGGCGATATTTAGCATGTTAGCAACAAGTAAGAGATTACGTGTGCCGTGATCTAATCTATTTTAATAATGTATTTTAATATATATTTTTGAGGAGTCATTTGATTGCCACTTTTTTCTAATAGATTTTAGCAACTTGTTGAGCTTAATTGACTTTACATGTTTATCGTGTTTCCATTCCGAAATTCGAAGTGATAAGAGTTTATTCTCCGTATTTCAGTTTTCTTGAATATGACTCTCGTTAAATTTATATTTCCATAAAAATTGTAAAACACATTTTTCATATTCTATTTATCATCAAAAAGTCGAAAATCGAGTCTGAGACTGAACCTGAAACTCTGATTTGAATAAGTTTTTTTGATTTATTGAAAATTCTTTGGTACATTTTTGATAAATTCTAAATCGGTAGATCAACTGCTTAATTTTTAATACCGATTTTATAATCATGTTAAAAAGTCGAAACTCGAGTTCGAACTCGAGAAGCGTAGGAGGTTATGTAGGAGCCATGTGCTAACACAAATAAAATACAAAGAACAAGTCCAATGTTTTACATTTTCTAAGGATTTGGGCGTGACCATTAGGTCCACTACCACCGCGTTGACCATCAGTTCATGAGTTTAACCTGTGTCTAAACTCTAGAAGTATGGGGTTAAAAACTTAAAATGGATCCAACGTGGGGCAGAACAATGCGGCTCCACTAGAGAGAATGGCCTAGTTGAAAAACCTAATGGCCACAAAGTGAGGATACTTAAATCCCATCACCACCATTCACAATCCCCACTAAAATCTTACACAACATTCCACTAGTTGAAAAGGTGTGTAATAGTAGTTCTTGTTTGGTAATTGATGGTGTGTGTTGGATTCTATAGGAGATAGAAAGTGAAGATATAGACAAACATTTTACGTTGTGGTCTTAGATTTTACCAAATCGGACATGGAATAACAATGCACTTTGTTGAAGACCATTCATGTAACTTTCTCGGATTTACTTTATGATTTTGATAAAATTCCTGTAGATATCGATGCTCGTATGTGTTCGGAATCCGCGTATAATATGATAAATATGATTGTTATCGCTCTACAATAAAATATTTATTATAATTAATGCTAGTAAACGTTCCTATCATATCTATATATTGTGATAAATATGATAGTTATCGAGTTTATATTAGTAGAAAATCGAGACTTAAGTATCATAACTGTGATGGATGTTAATTCATGTTATGTCTGTAAATAAATTTCGATAAATATGATAGTTATCGTCTACATTCGTAGAAAATCAAGACTTATTTATGTTCAAAAATGAATAAGATTTATTTACAGTCATAAACTTCGTAGATTTTGATTTTTGTGTACAATTATAAATAGTTGAGATTTGTATAACTGAACATGATAAAATTGATGTTTTGTATTTTGGCAATTTAAAATTTCTTGTCATCGAGAAAAGAGGAAGAAATTGTTGTCCCGACTCCCGCACCCGAAAACACTACTAGTAGGAGGTGGAAAAAGGGAGAAAGTAATAAGCCCATGCATAAAACTGTAAATTGACTACAATAGGACCTACAAATAAAAAAAATCATCATACACAATAAATTAGTAATCAGATGACTCTAATCAAGTAATTATCGGTTAGGCAAATAATATAAGCAACAAATCACAATCAATGCATGAGTTTCTTGGCTGCTTCTGCCTATAAACATTATTGTTATTGACTAATCTTCCCACGTAATCCACACACGCATATCACAATACCGTGTTCTTACCGTCCTTATCTGTATTATCTGTTACGTGTAATTTTCCAAATGGTCATCGATATTTTGTTTTTAATACGCGTGTCTGATATTGTCACCCCACATCATTCGGGATTAGGAAAAAATAAATAAATTCCAATTCGGGATATCTAGCACTGCATCAGTCTGTTTTTAGCTCGTTATTTGCTGCAACTAAACACATTTTCAATTTTGTTACCAGAGTCGAGCTACTTCATTTCAACAAGTACCTGCAATGGATTTCTTCCAGAATGCAAAGGTGGTTCGAATCCGTAGCAGCCACGGGAAGTACTTAACTGCTCAGGATGACGAAGAGTCTGTCACTCAGGACAAGCATGGTTTCACTAAGGCTGCGAAGTGGACTGTCGAGTTCCTCCCAGCTGATCACAACAATCACAATATTATTCGTCTCAAGAGTTGTTACAATAAGTATCTGACAGCCTCTAATCAGCCGTTCCTGCTTGGAGTGACAGGGAAGAAGGTTCTCCAGACTATGCCAGACAGGCTGGACTCTTCTGTTGAATGGGAGCCTCTTCGAGATGGTGATAACCAAGTGAAGTTCAGAACTCGATATGGTCAGTTTCTTCGGGCTAATGGGGGACTTCCACCGTGGAGAAACTCTATTACTCATGACATTCCTCAGCGGTCAGCTACTCAGGATTGGATTTTCTGGTACATTGATGTTCTTGAGATTGTTCCGCCAAAGCCTATGCAGAAGTTGATTGCTGATCACTCTGATTCTTTTGGTTCTACTGAATCTAGCACGCCAAATACTCCTGCCAGTTTCTCCGGACCTGAGGTTCAGATCTGAATTCTCATCATAATCATGATTTCCTTTAGTACAATTCTAAAAAAAAATGATATTATAAATTACTTAAATAGTATCTTGGATTGAAATTTAAATATGTAATTGACCATACCTTTTTGGTTGGAATGCAGTCGGCTGATTCATTTGTAAGTTCGCCACCAAAGAGAGGAGACGGGAGGCTAATATTTTATCACATTTCTAATGAATTTGGGGATGTAGACGAGGATTTGGATGAGCTTGTAATTACTTTCAAGGGTACTGGAGTCGATGAGTTAACGAAGAGGTTGGAGGAAGAGACTGGCCTCACTGGTATTACTGTGTGTTCGCGGAGCCCTTTGAATGGAAAGCTTTACCCACTTACATTGCATCTTCCTCCCAATAATGTGACTATGAATGTCGTTGTAGTTCAATCTTCATGAAAGGTGAGCTTTCATGCTTATCTAGTTACTAGATAGTTTTAATCATGATATAGGTGCACTATAATGTTCCACCTAGAACTAAGCTAAAGTATCTCGAGCATGATTTATTAATCTGACAGCGGTTCCTCTAATGTATCTCATCTTGATCTTTGGTGTAACAGTGGCTCGAGGCTTGGTAAAAACTAGAGGCTTTCATTTATGAGGTGCATTAGGTTAGAATCAGTATTTTGCTGTCAAAATTATAAAGACAAGTCGAAGTCTTGTTCTCTACAATTTACAGCAGGCTTCTTCTCCCTACTGAAAGAGGAGGATGATTTTCAGAGGCTTGTATCTGGTAATCTCTTTTGATGTACGAGTTAATAACGCTAAATGATCAAATAATGGTGGAAGCTATGTATGTTTCATGTTGCATTACAAACACAAAAGTAATACTTGTCACATTGTTTGATTGTATGATGGCCTCTATCTCCTGCTTGTAATACTTCATTTTTTCCCTTTTATGAAGGATGTTGCAAAACTGGAGTGATTGCTGTGTAAATTCTTGTGAGGGCCTTCTTAATTGAACTATTTGTGTCTACAGATGGAAACTCTTTCGTTTTTTTTATTTGAACCTATGGCGTGGTGGACAGTATATACTATTGTTCTATGAAATAACAATATAAAGTGTTCAAACTTATAATTAAGCAGAATAGAGTAACAAATAGAATGAGTTCAGGCTTACCTCCGATTCAGCTACAAGTGACTATCTTTGATACGTTACTACAACAGAACAACAGTTTGTCACCAATAGTCCATACATGAGCATGACCCATCTCTGAAATGATGAAATCGAGCACGGTCTCTGACAATTATCTCCACGTTGTAAATTTTGGAAATTAGTTTGGTCACGTTGTGACAATCGTTGCACACTCTGAGGTTCTTAAACACTCGTATTGGCACTCCTGGTGGCAAGTTTAAGAGCCCGAAAGCAATGGCAAGCCTTTCACTATGCAGCCTAAGTGAATGTCTTTTGCCATCTACAAGTTCCTGTTCATCTATCATTGGTGCTTGTGAAACATCAGGGACATACCCTATCGCCTCTAGTCGTTTATCTATGACATCAAGCAGTTCGTATATTTCTTTAGTTCTGGAATGAGATGTGTCTCCAGAGAAGAACTCGTGAGAAATACCATACATCTCTATAGAGCTGCAACCAGGCTCTTTCTTCACTCCCTTGTCAGTCATCCAGTTTCTTACCAAACCAACCTCATTCCATCGATTAGCTACTGCATAGACTCTGGAAAGAAGCACATACGAGCCACTGCAATCAGCACCTTCAGATTCAAAGATCTGCCTCGCCACTTCTTCGCTTAGCTCCAGACTTCCGTTTTTCTTGGAACAAGCATCAAGGATACTTCTCCAGATCACAGCATCAGGTTTCATGGGCATGTTTGCAATAATATCAAGCGCTTCATCTATGTGTCCTGCCCGACCCAGAAGATCAACCAGGCTACCATAGTGCTCTAGTACCGGCTTAATATTGTACTCCTTAACCATAATGTCAAAACATCTGCGACCCTCAACAACCAAACCCCTATGGTTACAAGCAGCCAATACACCCGTAAATGTGATAGAATTAGGCACTAACCCTTCTTCACGAACCAAACGATCAAAACATTCCAGAGCTTCCTCAGCCTTTCCATGCATACCAAATCCAAGAATCATCGAATTCCACGAATGAACATCACGTTTCTTCATCCTCTCAAAAACCTGCCTACCAATCTCCACCGCGCCACACTTACAATAAATATCCACCAACGAATTACACAGCAAAACCGCCTCACCCGCCTCACTATCAAACTCCCTCAAAACATAACAATGACACCACATCCCCAAAGCCAACGACCTCAAACCAGCACAACCACTAATCATACTCTGCATCGTGTACTTATCCGGCTCAAACACCATCTGCATTTCGCGAAACAACCTCACCGCCTCATCAAACTCCCCCATTCTAACAAGCCCATCAATCATCACATTCCATGAAACCACACCCCTCTCCCCCATTTCCTCAAACACCCTCAAGGCCTCATCCAAACACCCACAAGACCCATAGAAATGAATCAAACTATTATTCACATAGCTGTCCAATCCAAACCCAAGTTTCCACACATGACAATGCACCTGCCTGCCTTCGAATATCGAAAACAGGTAAGCACAGGCCTTAAGCACAATTGGAAAAGTATACTTATCAGGCATCACAAAACCCTCATCACACAACATCCTTCTATACAAACCAAACACCTCATCTTTCTTGCCCTCACTATTAGCACAAGCCCTCATCAGGGTGTTCCAAATGAAAGAATTGGGGGTTCGAAACTGCGAAAAGAGGCGAAAAGTGTAGTCAAGATCAAGCAAAGAAGAGGAATGGAAGATTCTTGAATTGAGAAAAAGGGTGTCCGGGAAATTCGGATAGGTTGTCCGGAGAGTATGGGCTTGGATTTGTTTGAGTTCAGACAAGGAATTCAAGTTAGTTAGGAGATTGAGGAGATGAGAATGATGCTTGTGAGGCTTGTGTAGTGGTGGAGAGTGTGAAGTGGAGGGAATGTTTGGTGAAATTACTGAAACTGCCATTTTCAGTTAGTACTTCAGCTTTTCTGGTACATTATCAGTTTATTACTTCATACTAAATGTTAGCCTGTTACCTGGTTTTGTAGCCACAAGTAAGATTACTTGTTTCTGCCCCTTTGTTTCATAAAAACAAGAATTCATTTCGGGAAAAAATTCACATTTACGTATTTTTTCCAGGAATAAGTGACTTATTTCTAAATATAAGATAAGCCAAGCATGACAATATAGTCTTCAAAAAGCCAGATGGAACTTAAGGATAGTACTCAGTAAGGCTTTTTAAAGTGTTTTATAGAAAAACAAAAGAAAATTCGAAGGTTTTTTCCTTTGCTTCCTGGTATTTGGTTAAAAAAGCTATTTGGATAATCACTGCAATGCTGGAGAAAATAGCGAGTACATTTATGATATTTCTAAGATTGTTATTTATGATTCAGGGTAATACAGCAATTTCAATATCTGTTAATTGTTCTGCTCTTTAATATTTTTTTTTGCTAAATTTCTGCTCTTTAATATTGTGGATGGGTTGGTCTCAGTTTTCTGCAATGCAGGTGTGCTTGATATGTAATGCTACTTAATTCTGTGTTTTCTTGCTAGGTTGCGTGACTGCAATTACATGAATTCAGAGAGTTCTGTTATACTCCTTCGAGATCATTGATGATTTTAGAGTTTCAAGAAATTTGAAAGTGTCATTTGAGGTTCTGGTGAGTTATAACTAGGTCTGACATTTCCAGATTCTTTGAGTTTGAGGTAGAATCTGATATGTGGTTAAAGAAAATTAACATTATATTACTAAAGCTATCCTCTTCAAACAAACATATAAACTATAAATTATATAAGAATTGTTTCATACCAATGATAAATAATATTACAATTATGATTGTAAGATTTCTTTATTTGAATATGAGACAGAAGGAGATAAATTTTACCAGGTCCCGAACACAACCATCTTGTACTCGGCTACCTGGTAAATGTATAGTGAAATAAATGCATATAAGAGAAAGAGAAAGAAAGGAAAAGAGACGAGGCAAACAATAATAGCCAGTGGTAATGCATGAGCTGCTAGTATAGCGAAAGTCCCTGACATGAAAGCCACCATCATTGCCACAATGGATAAGCCGTTGAGAACGCAAGAGGGCCAGAACATGGATTGACCAACAATGCCTTCCTCTTTGTACAATATTGTCAAGAAGTAGAGGAATAATGATATAATCGAAAGTACCAAGGCTGTGGCATCTGTTATTATAAATATCCAGAAGGCAGCCTTTGGTAGAAGCATTGGAGATCCTGCGTATTTGGATCCTTCAGTAGAATTAAAACCGCCTGGCATGGCGAAACCTGCTGTCAAGGCTACCGTGGCTATTAATGCAGCCACTATAATATGGGTATTGATGGCTTTTTCATATTTTTCGACATAACGGCTTGTTAAATCCTTCACTCTTTGCCTCTTGTTTTTTCGCTTCTCTGGGTCTTTCATCTTCACTTCATGCATCTCTATCTCCACGTCTTGCAGCGGTAAGTACTGCCCTTGAAATTTGGCTGCGTACAGTCGTCCTTTTATCATCCTCTGTTATGTAGAGAAAAGAGGTAAAGCTGATGTAGATTTGTAACTGCTTGTGTGAAAGCAGTAGTCTTTCTGTAATACTAATAAGTAATAACTGTGTTTACTTTAGTTTCAAAGTCTGGTTCAGTATAGTATTCTTCGGTGTTTAAGAAAATTATATTGAGTGAGGCCATGTTAAGTGACCAGTTCTCCTAAAAATCTTAGGTTGTGTTCACTTGGATGGAATAGAGTGAGAAGAGGATGGAATGAAAAATTATATTGAAGTTTTATGGAGAAAGAAGAGAGTATGATATTGAAGTGAAATGAGCATTCATTCCAAAACATGCGGATTAGATTTAAGAGTTCAAATAATTGGAATGGAATGATTGAAGAAATGAAAATTATAGACATTTTCTCTAATCACTCTCAATTCCCCAATTTAGAATACAAATTTCATTCCATTCTCTCCCATTTCATTCCATGCAACTGAACGTTTGGCTTTTTATTAGGATCATTATATTCCAACAGACACACGTTTCCAACAAACTCAAATTTTGCAAGCTAGATGAGGAACTTACATGACCAGCCGTATAACTATCGATAGGTACATCATCTATCACATCCAACGGACTGAGACCTTCGTTATTCAGTACATCCCAGTCACTTCCCTTCGTCAGCACCATCAATTTCTTGAGATAACATCCGAACCTGGCAACGAGGTGGAGAGGCGTATTTCCTTCCCTGTCCCTTCGATTCATAAGTTTGTTAAGTTCCTTATAATTAAGTGACATGATAAAGTTAATCACCTTCTTTTGGTCCTGCTCCGCGGCTATGTGCAATATATTTCTCCCTTGCCAATCCACCGTCTGCAAGGAATCCGGAAAATATTGCACAAGTTTGTGCATCACAATATAATTGCCTTGATATGCTGCTACATGCAGAGCTGTTTTACCATGATACAAATCTGTTAGGTACCCGACAGATTTGTCTGCAGCAACAAGATCCTTAACTATGCTATAAAGATCATTATGTGCCGCATAATGAAATGCTGTCCATCCGTAGCAGTCTGCTTTCTTGATGAGACCTCTGTCCTTTTCTAATAGAAGTTTCACGCATGCTGAAACACAGGGGCGGATGAATATGGCCTCGAGTGGTTGCCCGGGCTCCTTGGGGACTTCAGTAACCCTTGGGGCTTTAATAATGAATACATATTAGTCTTTAAAGGCAAAGTTTTATTAACAAAGGTATAAATTAGTATGTTAAAAAAATTAACATGCATTAGCAAACAAATTCGGAGAAATTGAGAGATGGTACCAGGTCCTCCAGTATGGGAAAGTGCTGCATGCAGAGCAGTTCTTTGATTAGGACCACCAAATGTTGGGGATTCAGAATTTTCAAGAATTGTTTTTACTATATCTACATGACACCTGAAAGAAGCCATGTAGAGTGGAGTTTCACCATACTTATTCCGAGGATATACATGGCTTGGATCCTCATTTAACAGCAGTTGAACCACCTCTTTGTGATTGTATCTTACAGCCAAGTGCAAGGCCGTTTCACGTTCCATGTCGGTTGTTCTAATCAGAACTTGCAGTGCAGTTAATGATGTGTTTTGCGAAGATTCAGCTGTTAGAGGCGAAGACTTGGCTGCATCAAGGAGCTCTTGAACTACTTCGAAGTGTCCTTCTCTTGCTGCCAGGTGAAGTGCAGTCTCACCAGTTGAGTTGATCAGTAATAGAAGGGACTTATGGACACTTAACATGTGTTCCAGACAGTTTATGCTACCGTATTGGCTTGCTAGATGAAGTACTGTGTCCTTTGTAGGAGTCAGTTGTTTGTCGATAGCAAGCCTGTGCTCACTCTCCAGGAGGACCTCAATGTTATCCTTGGTGACAGCATTATACAAGACGGAATTCATGTGATTCAGTTCTTGAATTTTGACACTATGGCCGTGCTCCACCTCCTCGAGTCCTACTTCAATGATGCTTTCCTTGGTGACAGCTGAATTCATGTGATTCAGTTCTTGAACGCGTGATCAATATTTTAGTGTATAAATTGAAAAGTAAGGCCTATTAGGTTGATTTAGTTCTACAGTGTCGATACCTATATATAGTGGCGGAACTGCATTGTAAGAAACAGCTTGTCACTGACGACGATGCTGGTAATACAAGCTGTCGAAAGTATCAGAGGACATGGATCCTTTGCTTCCTTTGTTTTCGAGTTTGATAAGGAAAAGACAGAGCTAATTTTACCTCCAAAACATTCTTTATTTTGTGAGAGTGATGACATCTGGAACAGAAGAAAAGAATCAAACATAAAGAAACATTCTTTGCTTATTTTATGATAAATTTAATATTCTGTTCATGGTTCTATTCTTTTCTCTGTTTGAAAAAAAAAAATGAAATACACGTGAATTGTAGACAGTACAGAAAATAAGGCTATCAGCCTATCAATTTTCATTATCAAACTAAAACTAAAATTTATTAGAAGAAATTTTGGAAATATTATGATGATCGGTTGAGTTTGATTATCTTTGATTAAGAAATAAAACTACAGCCGTGACTTCTGAATAAAGTAGTCCAAAATTAATGTAAAAACTTGCTCCGATCATTATTTAAAGCCAACTTTTTTTACAAGCAGGGTTCAGAAGTGCAATCATTCACAAAAATATTATTACAAACCATAGGATACTGGCCTAATTAGAAAAGGTCATTATTTCAGGCTCACAGATTGTACTGCTTTGCTTATTGTTTTCGCATAATATGATATCGCGGTCTAACATTCATATGTCAGGACTCAGGCCATATATATCTCGATCTTCTTCTGAAGTGCTGCCTTGTCTGCTCCAACAACCTTGTCAACGGCTTTCCCCTTCTTTATCAGTATGAATGCTGGCAATGCCTGCACAGCGTACTCTCGAGCCACAGCCTGCATAAACCACAGGCACTAGATATTAGTCTCGCCCATTAATCAAGGCAGTGATTCAAGTAAGAACATTTTATTTGTGAGAACAATTGTTCTGCACTTCTTAGAAAGTGCAAAACAATTCTCACGGTAAAAACTGTTCTCCACTGAGCGCACCCAATCAGGGAATATGGATTAGTAACGTGAAATGAAAAAAATTAGCGTACTTCTAACTCGTCTACATCAATCTGGATGAACTCCACAGCCACGTACTTAGCAGCAAAGTCGCGGATTATAGGTTCCATGGTGCGACAAGGTCCACACCATGCAGCTGTGAAATGAATCACCATCTTCGAAAAAACATAAAAAAAAAATTTATTACTGGATAAATCACAATTTATGCAGAGCACAGCACAGGATTAATTATGTAACTGACCAGCTTATTTGTTTGTTTGGAGGACTGAAAATGGCTTTTCCACTTAGACGAGGAACGGAATATTAAGACCTGGCCAGTCTTGTTAGGCATGAACAACCCATCGGCCCCACTAGAAGCAGACTTCAAGACCTGACCAGTCTTGTTGCCGGTCTTGTTAGGCATGAACAACCCGGCTCCATTAGGAGCAGACTTCAAGACCTGGCCAGTCTTGTTAGGCATGAACAACCCATCGCCTCGATTAGAAGCAGGCTTCTTCGTCACGAATGATTCATTGGCTTCATTTGAAGCATACACAGCAGACTGATTAGCACCCATCTGATGAAAAAAATTTCTTATTTCCTGCTTTGCTTGATGACAATAAAGAATGCACTGGCTGACCCTTTTTATAGAACTCATAGCAGTGCTGGTGGGAAAATTAATCGATTGTATGATAGCAAAGATTTGATTCGATGCCATGGTGAAATCAACAGTGGCAAAGATTTGCATCACATGTACTTGGTCATACAAAATTTATTCGTTTAAATTATTTATTCATCTCTATTATACAAATATTTTCGCCATATTAGTTAGGATTACTTAATTATGACGGAATTTAATTTTATGCCTCTAAAATTCGTAAATTATGGAGTGGCACTATTAATATATACTCCATCTCTCTACCTAGGTTGTTTAACACATTTTAAAACTTTTATATATAGGATATACTTTCATAAATTATTTTAATTTTTTTTGAATAAAAAATTAATATTTAAATATTTATATAAAAAGAAATTTTTTATAATAAATTATGAAACTATGTAAATGCACCTTAAAATGTGTGACATATAATACAAAAAAATGCAAAGAAATGAGAGGAAAAGAGTGTCTGGTCTGTATTTTCACCATTTCGGACCAGACCTCACCGAAGACTGGATTTGCAAATTGATATATTTGGTCTGGTCTGATCGAATATGCCTCGCCATAGTCTATTCATGTTGTGAAGCTGGAAAGATAGTACAGGATTACAGGGTTTCTCCTGGAGCATTCACTTTATTCCAATTTCTTTTATATACAGTATTTTGTTTAATTAAAATCTTTTTAGCATGCTTTCTTTAAGTAAAATAATCAACATCTGCGTTGTATAAAAAGATTGCAGGCCGTTGAATACAAATGATTCTCTCCAATCAATGATGCAATGGGCAAAATTTTATTCCCTAGTTGACAAATTCTAGAAGTTATATATTCATGTGCATTAAGGTTGCGGCGCATCAGAATAAAAGCTTGCAGAAAGGTTCCCCCAGAAGCACTCATCTTTCTCACTTGACAGGAGTGGCAAACAATAGTCCACCGGTTGGTTCCGAATTCACGGACACCTGAAGATTCAGATCCCTTAAGTTTACCATCTTGCATGCAGGGGCGGATTCATGATTCAAATCTTGGGGGCATTAAGCGAATTTTCAGAAAGCACTAATATATTTTTACATTTTGTGAGGGCATTGCTATAATTTTGTAAAATTTAGAATGACGAAAAAATATCAAATTTTTTCAGGGAGGACACGTGGCCTCATGCCTCTTACTAGATCCCGCAGCTTGCATGCAATCAGGGCACAGAAAGGTGGTAAACTTATATACACTTGAGTCTTCAATAATTTTTTCTGGGAGGCCAAGCGGTACTTGTCGACTTTCAGCCTGGGAAAATTGAACACAAAACATCCGAATTGATTCGTACAATTCAAATGCCTGAATGGTTGTTTTCCGAATAATAGAGTATGATGATAGGTGAACTCAAACTTATTCTGATTTGTAATTATGTGCTAGCTGGTATCGCTTGCTCTGTTAAGCTTCGCGAGGTACAAGTCCTTAAATTAAGTAACCAACTCATTTATAATCTTAAGTTGTTTGCCGCTCTTTTTTTTTATATATAGATCAAAGTGACGGTGTTGGCTCAATCTGTCACTTTTTTCAAGAATAACCGAATAAGACCTTAAATATCACTACGGGAGAAGATGACCCTAAATATCACTTTGCAATCTAAAACACTACATCATGCCGCATTCATCCATCTTTCACTTTTAACGCCAGATCCTCTAACGTTTTGAAACCCTAAACGCTATTTCATGCAGTGTTTCACACTAAAACGTCATACTGTGTAACATTTTGTAAGAATTTTCAGACCTAAACGCAATACGATGTAACTTTTTTTTTTAAAAATCAAAACACCGGATAATCCAACGTTAATAAGTGATATTTTGGGTCATTTCTCCCAATTCTCGCATTTTGGACATTACTTGTGAACAAAGTGATATACGGTTCTGCCGTGCATTTTGGTGACAAAAAGTGCATCTTAGAGCCATTCTGCAACTTTTTATTCTTGCGCGCCGGCGCAAGTTTTATGCACATCAACATAACATCTAGAATTTGTGAAGGGAATATGATTCAAATTTAAAGCCCTTGTGCTATTAATGGAGAGAATCATATTTAAAACATGTAGTTGGTTGGACTCGTAATGAATTCACGGTCTGCAATTCTTGTACAACGCAGATATCGATTATATTACTTAAAGAAAACACTAGTATATCATATTATAAGTCTGAATTTAGTATCCTTTTCTTTTGTTGAGACATGTTTCCTTTCGGACTCTGAGGACACGAGTGCGTGAGTATTTAAATGTTTGACCAATATCACACGAAGCACAAGGAAAAGTACAGATGATGCAAATCTTTGCTTTTGTTGATTTCACTAAAGGCATCGAATAAGATACTCAATTATACAAATTGTTTGTTTCCCACCGGCATTATGAGTCCTATAAAAGGGCTCAGCCTGTGCATTCTTTATCGTCATCCAACAAAGCAGGAAATAAGAAATTTTTTTCAGATGGGTGCTAATCAGTCTGCTGTGTATGCTTCAAATGAAGCCAATGAGTCATTCATGATGAAGAAGTCTGCTTCTAATGGAGCCAATGAATTGTCCGTGCCTAACAAGACTGGCCAGGTCTTGATATTCCGTTCCTCGTCTAAATGGAAAAGCCATTTTCAGTCCTCCAAAGAAACAAATAAGCTGGTCAGTTACAGAGCTAATCCGGTGCTGTGATTCATGATTTTTAATTTATCCGAGTTTGACAAAATAATTCTTTTAATGTTTTTTTGCAGATGGTTGTTCATTTCACAGCTGCATGGTGTGGACCTTGTCGCGCCATGGAACCTATAATCCGCGACTTTGCTGCTAAGTACGTGGCTGTGGAGTTCATCCAGATTGATGTAGACGAGTTAGAAGTATGCTTCAGCAATCCTGTTTTTTTTTTTTTTTTCATTTCATGTTCCTAGTTAAGCCATGTTTTACAGTCAGATGCATGAGGCTAATATCTTGATCATGTGGTTTATGCAGGGTGTGGCTCGGGAGTACGCGGTGCAGGCATTGCCAGCATTCGTAATGATAAAGAAGGGAAAAGCAATTGACAAGGTTGTCGGAGCAGATAAGGCAGCACTCCAGAAGAAAATTGAGACACACATGGTCTAATATATAAACGTTAGACCCGATATCATTTTATAAGAAAGCACAATAAGCAAGCAGTTCAATCTGTGTTAGCCTGAAATAATGACCTCTGCAGACCAGGCTAGTATTTTATGATTCATAAAAATATTCGTATGTACCAACAGCAACATTTCAGAACCTGTTGTAAATTATTGCACTTCTTAACGGTGCTTGAAAAAGTTGTCGGCTTTTAATAAGGATCACAGCAGGTTACGGTCACTTCTTAAGCCTATACGATGATTGAGTGCTTCTAACTTTTAATCTGTACAACAGCATCTTACTGTATTTTTTCTGAGAAACAAAAATGGCAGCCTGCAATTCCAGATTTCTTTTTTTTTTTTTAATTTGGTAAAGATGCTTCTTCTTATAGTGTAAGCTTAAACACTACACGCAGCCAGTGTTAGTGGTCATCACAAACATTAAATCTGTACTAATCAGCAACCAGAAGTTATATTCAGTTGCATCAAAGTTGCGGCGCATCAGAATAAGAACTTGGAGAAAGATCCACAGAAGCACTTTTCTGAATTGAAAGCACAGCATAACCTATCACTTTCATCTATTTGACAAACAAGAAAAGAGTGGCAAACAATAGCCCATCTGCTGGTTCCAAATTCACTGACACCTGAAGATCCAGATTCGTTAATTCTGGATTCGAAGCTTTTACCTCTGCATTTTCATTTGTAAACCCAAACTATAACTAAATCAGTAAGCGATGAAACAAACTCATAATAACCTAAATATTACAAGAGAATGGTTTAGTTAAAAATTCATTGCAACTAGCTATTGTAATTTGAGTATGTAAAAGTTTAAAAAATAATTTTGGAGTGTAGAGAGTGCATAAATGCCGAAACTTATCAAGCCTCGTCATCAACTTGTATTCGAATATTTTGATCTTCAGTCTTATGTATAGCATATAAGTTTACAATCACTTTTGGAAATGCAAAAAATTACAAATAATTATCAAAAGTTGCAGTTGGTGCATGAGAATATTATTACAAATAATGTAATATTTGTCTGGTCAGAAGGGAACCTAATTTCAAACAATACAGATTTTACTCCTCTGCTTATTGTGTTCACTTGTAGTATGATACCACCTACTTGGTTCTTGTAAATATTAGACCATGCACTTCTCAATCTTGTGCTGGAGTGCGGCCTTTTCCGCTCCAACAACCTTGTCAACTGTTTTCCCCTTCTTTATCAGTATGAATGCTGGTAATGCCTGCACAGCATACTCCCGAGCCACTGCCTGCATGAACAACATGAGTAAGACACGGACTTTAGACAAATACAGAGAGAGAGAGAGAGAGAGAGAGAGAGAGGGAGGGAGGGAGGGAGAGAGCGAAAGAGAGAGGGGGGGGGGGGGAGGGGGGGGGGGGGGGGGAGAGGGGGAGAGAGAGAGAGAGAGAGAGAGAGAGTGAGGCATACTTCCAGTTCATCTACATCAATCTGAATGAATTCCACACCAACATACTTAGCAGCAAAGCCGCGAATGACAGGTTCCATGGTATGACAAGGTCCACACCATGTAGCAGTAAAATGAATTACCAACTGCAAACAGACATAAAATTAAATATACTATCGTCAAGCTCTGATAAATAACACTTCTTCAAGTCGAACAAGAGAAATATAATGAACCAATATGTGAAGATTAGTTTTTGTAACTGACCAGTTTATCTGTTTGTTTGGAGGACTGAAAATGGCTTTTCCATTTAGAAGAGGAGCGGAATATTAAGACCTGGCCAGACTTCTTAGGCATGATCAACCCACCAGTTCCATTGGAAGAATGCACAGCAGATTGATTAGCTCCCATCTTTTTTTCTATGGTACTGAAGTAGCTAATAACTTTCAAATAATATTTCTTCTTTCTCCCTTAAGTATGATGATGATAAATAATGCAAAGGCTAGCCCCTTTTATAGGACTGGTAGCGCGAGTGGGAAACTTAATAAATTGTATCCCTTAGTATCTGATTCAGTGCCTTGAGTGACACAGTCACACATACTTTCTTTAAAAAAATTTGATAACGGTTTAAAATTTTAAATTTTCACGTATCATTTTCCCACTCAAGTCCAATAATTAAAGAAAAGTATTAGCCACGTTCTAACTTAGATGCAATGTATTTCCTTACATTTATACAGATTCAGTGTTGCTTCTTTCACAGATGATTTAAGAAGGAAAGGAAAAGCTTAACCGCCTCATGGTCTAGTCATTACAAGGTTCTGTTGGAACAATTTCAATTCTTAATTTATTCCAGTTCCTTTTAGATACAGTAGTATTTTTCTGATCCAACTTATATATAGCATGTTTTTTTAAAGTAATATAAATCTAAATCAACATCTGTGCTGTTGCAGGCTCTGATTACCTTCCGAGTCCAACCAACTAGACGTTTTGCAGGATTCGCTCCATAAATAACACACGGGCTTCTCTGTACTGCACGATCAATGATTCAGACGTAATGATATTCCTTTAACAAATTCTAGATGTTATATTCAGGTGCATTAATCTTGTGGCACACTGTGCTTTAGAATAGAAAAGGTCGTAGAATGTCCCCCAGCGTCACTTATTCTCACTAAAAGCCCAGACAAACAGAGTGGCAAACAAGGATAGCCGCCTCATTTCGTATATAAGGACACCTGAAGATCCAGATTCCTTAGTTTACTGTAATTTGAGTAGAAGTTTCAACTCAACAATTTAGGTGTAACATGATTTCAAGTCCTAGTCTGTGATTGCATGCACAAGGTGGTACAATTATGTACTTGAAGCTAGTGGATTCGGTAACAGAACGTAAAATATAATTCCGACCAGTAGCGCCCTTGAATTTTTTGAAATCCGAAAGTGCGGCAAATTTCCCGCCCAGAATTATTTTCGACCGGAGCTTATTTTCGACCAAATCCATGCACGGGAAAATCCCTGGTGCGTGGTTGAATATAGGCGGTCGAAAATAAACATATTTTCGACCGGCCATTTTCGACCGGATTGTTTTCGACCGAATACGGTCGAATTTCTTATTTTCGACCGGATTGTTTTTCGACCAAATACAGTCGAATTTCTTATTTTCGACTGGTTTTATTTTCGACCAGATACGGTCAAAAATAATTTTCGGTCGAAAATAGCCGCTTTTCTTGTAGTGAACCCGTGGCTAGGCAATCCACAAACCAACCCGGCTGAACTCCAAATTTCAATGTAAAATGGGCTAAATTCCAAAATTCAGTACTCCCTCCGTCCCTTAATACTTTTCCTGTTTGCCTTTATCACGTTTGCCAGCACACACTTTTGATCGTTAATATCTTTAATTTTGTATTAGTAATAAATATAAAAACTTCACCATATTAAAATACTCATTAGTACGAATCCAACAAGATCACTCATGACTATATTTACTTTTATAGATTAGACGTAAATTAGTAATTTGTCTCATGTTATGAACAGTCCCGACATATCAAACGAGAAAAGTAAATAGAAACGGAGGGAGTAGTTTTTTTTAAAACTTGACTTTTAGACAAAAATTAGTAAGAGATTTGTAGAAGTTGGCTATATATAATTTTAGTGCTAGCTGTTTTGTAAATGTGGTTCCCCAAGCATGGATCTAGATACATTTGTTCGCACTATATATCTGTACACATGTCTGTCATGACTTGGGACACAGAGTCTTTTGATTTCAGGAACTCCGGAAGCCAATCATTTCTTTGTGTTTCGATAATGAAATATTAACGGCATTTTAAATGTCTAAATAATTATTAACTCTATAGCTTGTTAGGGAGTTGGTTAATAAAGTATGGTGATACTGATAGGTGATGCCACATCCAAAAAGAGCAGGATTGATATAAAAAGAGCAGCACCAGGGTTCTAAACAAGCTAATCAAACGGAGTTTTGGTCTGGTTGAGCTTAATTTGCTATAATGTACTTTGAGCTCCAAGTTAGTTTGGATTAAAAACTTTGTTTTTCAGTTTATTAAGGTCATTTAGCCTTATAAGATTATGATATGAGTTTGTACATGTTCTTGAACTTGTTCATGAGGCTACATATCGAGCCATTTCATGAACTTGTTTTTACAAGTTTGTTAATGAGCTGACATAGTTGTTTCTGAAGAAGAACGTTTTCAATTAGATTGCAGAAAATGCTGTGGTACAGCTTAGAAGTCATGAATCAGCATGTACACTTAATAACTGAATGTTGTTAATTGGTCGTATTCAAATATTTTGATCTACAAACTCATCCAAAGTTGCAGCTGGTGCATGAAAATAGTATTACGAATATAGAATGTTTGCCTGGTCTGAAGAGATCCTTATTTCAAACAACACAGACATTACCAATCTGCTTAATGTGTTTACTTGTAGTATGATACCACATACTGACTTCTATACATTAGACCATGCATTTCTCAATCTTATTTTGGAGTGCTGCCTTTTCTGCTCCAACAACCTTGTCAACTGTTTTCCCCTTCTTTATCAGTATGAATGCTGGCAATGCCTGCACAGCATACTCCCGAGCCACTGCCTGCATGAACAACATACGTAAGACACGGACTTTAAACAAATACAGAGAGGAGGGAGGGAGGGGATGAGGGACAGAGAGAGAGAGAGGGAGGGAGAGAGACATACTTCCAGTTCATCTACATCAATCTGGATGAATTCCACACCAACATACTTAGCAGCAAAGTCGCGAATGACAGGTTCCATGGTATGACAAGGTCCACACCATGTAGCCGTAAAATGAATGACCATCTGCAAACCAACATAAAATAATTAAATATCGTCAAGCTCTGATAAATAACACTTCTGGAAGTTGAACAAGAGAAATATAAAAACCATAAATATGTAAAGATAAGTTCTTGTAACTGACCAGCTTATCTGTTTGTTTGGAGGACTGAAAATGGCTTCTCCATTTAGAAGAGGAGCGGAATATTAAGACCTGGCCAGACTTCTTAGGCATGATCAACCCACCGGTTCCATTGGAAGAATGCACAGCAGATTGATTAGCTCCCATCTTTTTTATTTTTGATATTGAAGTATCTAAGAACTTTCAAATATTATTTCTTCTTTCTCGCTTAAGTATGATGATGATAAATAATGCAAAGGCTAGCCCCTTTTATAGGACTGGGAGCGCGAGTGAGAAACTTAATAAATTGTATACCTGAGTATATGATTCAGTGCCATGAGTGACAGTCAATATTTGCAAAGATTTGCATCACCTATACTTTTCTTTACATTCTTTTGATAATGATTTAAAATTTTAAATTTTCACGTATCATTTTCCCACTCAAGTCCAATTAAAGAAAAGTATTCGCCATGTTTAACTTACAATGCAATGTATTTCCTTACATTTATACACATTCAGTGTTGCTTCTTTCACAGATGATTTAAAAAGGGAAAGGAAAAGCCAAACAGCCTCATGGTCTAGTCATTACAAGGTTCTGTTGGAACAATTTTAATTCTTTATTCCAGTTCCTTTTAGTTACAGTAGTATTTTTCTGATCCAACTTATATATAGCATGTTTTTTTCAAGTAATATAATCTAAATCAACATCTGTGCTGTTGCAGGCTCTGATTACCTTCCCAGTCCAACCAACTAGACGTTTTGCAAGATTCGCTCCATAAATAACACACAGGCTTCTCTGTACTGCACTATCAATGATTCAATGGACGTAATGATACTCCTTTGACAAATTCTAGATGTCATATTCAGGTTAATTAATCTTGTGGCACACTGTGCATTAGAATAGAAAAGGCCGTAGAATGTCCCCCAGCGTCACTTTTTCTCACTTAAAGCGCAGAAACAGAGTGGCAAACAAGGATAGCCGCCTCATTTCGTATATAAGGACACCTGAAGATCCAGATTCCTTAGTTTACTGTAATTTGAGTAAAAGTTTCAACTCAACAATTTAGGTGTAACATGATTTCAACTCCTAGTCTGTGATTGCATGCACAAGCTGGTACAATTATGTACTTGAAGCTAGTGGATTCGGTGGCAGAACGTAAAATATAATTCCGACCAGTAGCGCCCTTGAATTTTTTGAAATCTGAAAGTGCGGCAAATTTCCCGCCCAGAATTATTTTCGACCGGAGCTTATTTTCGACCAAATCCATGCGCGGGAAAATTTCTGGTGCGTGGTCGAATATAGGCGGTCGAAAATAAACATATTTTCGACCGGATTGTTTTCGACCAAATACGGTCGAATTTCTTATTTCGACCGGATTGTTTTTCGACGAAATACGGTCGAATTTCTTATTTTCGACTGGTTTTATTTTCGATCAGATCCGGTCGAAACAGCGGTCGAAAATAGCGCTTTTCTTGTAGTGAACCCGTGGCTAGGCAATCCACAAACCAACCCGGCTTAACTCCAAATTTCAATGTAAAATGGGCTAAATTCCAAAATTCAGTAGTTTTTTTTAAAACTTGACTTTTAGACAAAAATTAGTAAGAGATTTGTAGAAGTTGGCTATATATAATTTTAGTGCTAGCTGTTTTGTAAATGTGGTTCCCCAAGCATGGATCTAGATACATTTGTTCGCACTATATATCTGTACACATGTCTGTCATGACTTGGGACACAGAGTCTTTTGATTTCAGGAACTCGGGAAGCCAATCATTTCTTTGTGTTTCGATAATGAAACATTAACGGCATATTAAATGTCTAAATAATTATTAACTCTATAGCTTGTTAGGGAGTTGGTTAATAAAGTATGGTGATACTGATAGGTGATGCCACATCCAAAAAGAGCAGGATTGATATAAAAAGAGCAGCACCAGGGTTCTAAACAAGCTGATCAAACGGAGTTTTGGTCTGGTTGAGCTTAATTTGCTATAATGTACTTTGAGCTCCAAGTTAGTTTGGATTCAGGACTTTGTTTTTCAGTTTATTAAGGTCATTTAGCCTTATAAGATTATGATATGAGTTTGTACATGTTCTTGAACTTGTTCATGAGGCTACATATCGAGCCATTTCATGAACTTGTTTTTACAAGTTTGTTAATGAGCTGACATAGTTGTTTCTGAAGAAGAACGTTTTCAATTAGATTGCAGAAAATGCGGTGGTACAGGCTTAGAAGTCATGAATCAGTATGCACATCTAATAACTAAATGTCGTTAACTGGTCGTATTCAAATATTTTGATCTACAAACTCATCCAAAGTTGCAGCTGGTACATCAGAATATTATTACAAATAATAGAATGTTTGCCTAGTCAGAAGAGATCCTTATTTCAAACAACACAGATATTACTCATCTGCTTAATGCGTTTACTTATAGTATGATACCACCTACTGACTTCTATACATTAGAGCATGCATTTCTCTATCTTCTTCTGGAGTGCTGCCTTTTCTGCTCCAACAACCTTGTCAACTGTTTCCCCCTTCTTTATCAGTATGAATGCTGGCAATGCCTGCACAGCATACTCCCGAGCCACTGCCTGCATGAACAACATACGTAAGACACGGACTTTAAACAAATACAGAGAGGAGGGAGGGGGAGAGAGAGAGAGAGAGAGAAGCATACTTCCAGTTCATCTACATCAATCTGGATGAATTCCACACCAACATACTTAGCAGCAAACTCGCGAATGACAGGTTCCATAGTATGACAAGGTCCACACCATGTAGCCGTAAAATGAATGACCATCTGCAGACCAACATAAAATAATAAAATGTCATCAAGCTCTGATAAATAACACTTCTTGAAGTTGAACAAGAGAAATATATAAAAAAAACATATATATGTAAAGATAAGTTCTTGTAACTGACCAGCTTATCTGTTTGTTTGGAGGACTGAAAATGGCTTCTCCATTTAGAAGAGGAGCGGAATGTTAAGACCTGGCCAGACTTCTTAGGCATGATAAACCCATCGGTTCCACTGGAAGAATGCACAGCAGATTGATTACCTCCCATCTTTTTTTCCCTTTGGTACTGAAGTAGCTAAGAATTTTCAAGTAATTTTCTTCTTTCTCGCTTAAGTTTGATGATGATAACGAATGCACAAGCTAACCCCTTTTATAGGACTGGTAGTGCTAGTGGGAATTTTCTTACATGTTTTTTATAACAGGTTAATTTTTTTAATTTTCACGTTTTTATTTTTCCACTCAAGGCTTATTAAAGAGAAGTATTCGCCATGTTCCAAGTTACGATGCTACATATCTCTTTACAATTAAACAGATTCAGTGTTGTTTCTTTGACTGATACTTAAAGATGATGTTCCAGAGGACAGGAATGAAAAAGAAGGGAAAATAAAAGCTACACAGCCTCATGGTCTATTCATTAATACAAGATTCTGTTCGAACAATTCCTTTATTCCAGTTCCTTTTCATTTGCAGTACTTCTATTTTGATCCAACTTATACAAAGATTGTTTTCTTTAAGTAACATAATCTAAATCAACATCTGCATTGTTGCAGCCAGCTAAACGTTTTACAAGATTCGCTCTATAAATAACACACGGGCTTCTCTGTACTGCACGATCAATGATGCAATGGATGTGATGATATTCCTTTGGCAAATTCTTAATGTTATATTCAGGTGCATTAATCTTGTGCTGCACTGCGCATTATAATAGAAAGGGTTGTAGAATTGCCCCCATAGTCACTTTTTCTCACTTAAAAGTGCAGCATAATAAAACTATTTGCCTCATTCCGCAATTAAGGACAACTGAAGATCCAGATCATTAGTTTTATGAATGATAAGTGTCACTGTTGATGCTAATTTTTTAAGTTCTTCCATATCAAAGTTGCAACTTAAGCTGGTGCATTCGGTGGGGGAATCGGTTGCTAGGCAATGCACCAACCCAACTGAATCCCAAAATCGATAACCAAAAATCGGGCTAAATTCAAAATTTTAGTAGTTCTTAATAGAACATTATTTCTAGCTTAAAATTAGTAAGAGATATGAGATATATAAATTCGGCTTGGCTAGTGTGTGGCCATGGGCACATGCTAAGCGCGAAAATTTTTGTATTTGGGAGATTTTGATTGGTGTGGTTGGTGTATTTGCAGGGGGTCCACCATTATCATGAGATAAGAGCCAACCAAAATGATCCAAGCACAAAATATTCCGCGCTTAGCATGTGCCCATGGGCACACCATAAGAAAAACCGTTCTTTTATTTTGCTCTTGTCTTTGTTTCTTCTTTATTCTCCCTGTCTCAAATTGCTTTGTTTCTATTTTCTTTATTCGTTGCTTTTTCTTTCGCAACTAGCGTGAGTGACAATCTGGTCCTTTATACCACTATTTATGGAGAGCAGACTCTGAGACGACAAGGTATCAAGAAAATATACACATTCAAATTGTTTTTCTTTGCCTTGCTTTTCAATTTTGTTCAGATTACATGGATTCTGTGTTATATGATGCTCTCATTAAGGACAACATTGATGTCCTTAAGGAGATGGAGCACAAGCTTAGCCTCCACGACCAATTGACTCCTACGAAAAATAATGTGCTTCATCTTGCATGCCAACACGGGAGTGTGAAATGCCTGGAACATATTCTGAGTGATGATGAATCACTACTGCTAAAGACCAACTCAAGAGGCGAGACCGGGCTTCACCTGGCAGCAAGACAAGGGCATTATGAAGTGGTTGTAGCACTCTTTGATGTTGCAGCAAAGTCTTTGCCTCCACAACCGATATGCTTCAGGAAGTCATCACTAAGTCTCAAACAAGTTCTGATTAGAACACTCAATAAGGAAGCGGAAACTGCCTTGCACCTGTCTGTACAATACAATCACAACAACCTGGTTCAACTGCTAGTAACTGAAGACCCGAGCCATTCGTATCCTCAGAATAAGCATGGCAAAACTCCTCTCTGCTTGGCTTCTTTATGGTGTTACAGTGACATAGTTAGAACAATTCTTGATAATTCTGAATCCCTAACTTTTGAGGGTCCTCATGGATCTACAGCTTTGCATGGTGCAACAATGAATGATGCTGGACATGGTACAGACATAAATGATACATATACGCTAAACATGTTTACTAATGCATACTAATTTACTACAATTGTGTTGCAATTAGTTAATTATGCTCATATTGTTGCCCTGCTTTATTTTAGATCCAATTCTTTCTCTGCCTTATTACACTAGTGTTACAATCCTAATGTTTGATATATTAAAATCACTTGATAAAACTTATATATTTATGTATAACTGCATTTTGATGCTTATTCCAGAGACTGTAAAACTTTTACTGGAAAGGAACAAGGCTCTCATAAAGGTACCAGACAAACACGGGTGGACAGTATTTCATTATGTAGCACTTAACGACCTGCATGCCATAGTTGAAGATCTTGTACGTGTAGACAAATCTGTGGGTTACCTAGTAGCTCTATTTGAAAGAACACCTCTTCATGTAGCAGCATATGAAGGAAATGTTAATGTGATGAAAAAACTTTTGGAATATTATCCAGACACTTTGGATATTGTAGACAGTCGTGGTCAAAATATATTGCACATAGCTATCTGGCAAGACCAGAAGGAGGTGATCAGATTTATATTATCACAAGGTCGTGAAGGAATCACTGACCTTTTGATTCAAAGGGATAAGAAAGGACATACAGCTCTCCATCTGATTGCCAAGCTGGGATGTTATGTCGAGGAACTCATGAACCTAAGGACTGTTGACTGGATGGTGCAAGACTCAAAAGGTCGCACTCCATTAGACGTTCTAAACAACGGACTTGACACTTTAGCTGATCAGGTAAGTTGCTGACCTTGCTCATGAAAGTGGAGTTTCAGTTCTTTTCTTTTCTGACTACCCAGTGCCATCAAACTATATTTGACATATACTTTCGCTTGTCTATTACTTTTGAGATGTTTTTTAGTTATGGCTGTTGATACTTTTATTGTGGATAATTTACATTTCATCATATTGTTCACTTATGAAGATAGTGCATTGCAGGTGCTAGTGAGAACAATGCTTACTAATGCTAAAGCTAAGAGAACCGGATTCTGGTTTTATTTAAAAACTCCTAAAGAGGTTCAGTTGATTCAGAAAATAAAGGAAAACAAAAAGAGGCCACCAGCCAAAAATTTTGAAAAAATAATCAACACTCATATCATAGTGGCTGCATTAATAACCACAGTGGCCTTAACAGCAGGATTCGCCATGCCAGGTGGTTTTAATTCGACTGAAGGAGAAAACCAAGGATCTCCGATGCTCTTAAAAAAAGCTTCCTTTCAGACATTTATAATTGCAGATGCAATAGCCCTCTTACTTTCAATTTCATCACTATTCCTCTACTTTTATACAATAATGTTCACTGATAATTATAAAATTACTGCAACGATGTTCCAGGCTTCTGGTACTCTCAACATTCTCTCGAGTTTGGCAATGATGCTGGCATTCATAACGGGAACGCTGTGCTAGATTACTCACGACCCCTTGCCATTAGTATTTGTGTCATCTCTTCTCTTTTCTTTCTCTTTGTTTCTTATGTGTGGTTTGACATGTTTTGTTGGAAGATATGTGTTCTAATTCTTTGGTCATTTCGGAGACTTGGAAAGACAAAATTGTTTGGACGCCAAAAGATATAGCTGCTCAAGTTGTTTGGTTACAACTGAATTATTTAAAATATACTGCTCATGTAAGCTTTGTAAACCTGTTTCACATATTCACATGTTTGTCAACCTGGTGCATTTGTATAATTTGATCAATTTATTATTTTCTTACATTTATGCAATATTCAAGTGATGATTTTGAATGTATAAACTTGTTTATATTTTACTAATTATTTTATATACTTTATAATGTATAATGGTAATAATTAATTATAAGTAGACAACAATCTGATAATTATTTTAACTTCAAGTATATTTTAGATTAAGTTGTTTGCAAAATATACAATGTTTGAATGAGTGTAGCATATTTTATTGAATTTTAAGTTGAGATTTTCATGGATCATCTATGAGTTCAAAGTATATATTGTTTTTACGGATCATCTTGATAGTTTCACATCTCAGAAGAATAACCGAATCAAGTTTCTACTTCTGAGACCCGACGTGTCAGAGTCAGAAAACTAATTGATCTGGTTCTTCACCCGGTTTTGTATTGAGACTAATGTCGATGATCCACTGCACTTAACTCTACCACATACTGGATCATTCAGCTGCAACATTCTTGCCACTTATCAGAATATCACTTGGTACAGGGAGGTACATTTAAAGTGGCCAATTATACCAGTTGAGTACCTTACAGATTTTGGTTAGCTTAACTTGTAAGGATCCGAGTTTGCGTTGAACTTGTTATAAATATATAGAGATTCAGGTTCAGGCTAGCTAGGCAGCAGTTGTTCAGGCAAAACCTCGATTTTGAAATTAATTGTCAATTACATATTTAACAAGTAGCTAACTATAATGGTACAGATGATTACAGGTTCTGATTCTACAGTTTATTAGAACCTTTTTAATCATCAATAAGAAATGGCTTTCTGATGGGTATTTAGCTTTTACATCATCTGTATATGAATAAAAGTTGTTTTATTATTAGTGTAAGGTGTGTTGTAATTTCAATAAAGAATTATTTCATTCATATTACCTTTCTGTGATAAAGTATAGAAAGTGAAAAGTGATGATCTTTAGTACTCCCTCCATCCCAAATTGGATGAGTTAGTTGACTTTGGGCACGTAACTTAAGGTGCATTGACCGTATAGTTCTGAAATTTACTTTTTTAATTTTTCTTTTGTAAATGAAAATTTCATATTTAAACTTTTATTTAGAAAAATAAAATTTCAAAAATAAGTAATGTAGCTATGCGGTCAATGGACTTTAAAGTGCGTGTCCGAAGTCAACGAGCTCATCTAATTTGGGATGGAGGGAGTATATTTGTGTTCTCAGCTTTATTTCTGATGGAAAAAAGAATTAATCAAGCACAGAATATTAAATTTATCTAAAATAAGCAAAAAATGTTTCCTTTCAATTATCTTACCAAAAAGCAAAGAATGTTCCTTTACAAACCAGTTAATGAGGACTATAATGAAAAGATCAATCCAATAATTTTATTACATTGAATAATATAATAAGATCTTTCTTGCCTTTCTTTGCAGTTGTAAAACTTTTTTGAATTCCATGGATTCTGTGTTGTACTGCATGAAGTTCGAATAGCAGCATATCAGGGACATGAATGTGTGATCAAAGAACTTGTGAAATATTATCCAGAATTCCAGATTCTTGGGAGACTGGAGATAAGAATGGGAAAAACATATTTCACATAGCTGTGGAGCAGGACCATAAGGAGGTGATTAAATTTATCTTGTCGCGTGAATGTGAAGAAATTAATAAACTTCTGATACGAAGGGACAAGCAAGGAACTACACCGTACTACAGAATGAACAAACTAATTACAACATGTCCGCAAAGAAATTAAGAAAATATTGCCAAGTTTGGATGTTATGTCCGGGAATTAAAAGATCTGAAGTCGAATGTGACTGGGAAGTGCTAAATGAAGAACCTCAGACTCCCTGGGAGGTACTACAGAATGAACTAATGTGTATACAATGGGAGATCATGCAAGTTTTTCAACTTAAGTTTCTTTCGTCGTATGACAAGCTTGTTTGGTTGAGTTTAAAATTGTGACTTATAACGCGATTAATTGTTATAAAGTGGTAGTTTGAAATGTATTGGTCCTAAGTTTAGAATTAACTTTGTCATCTTTGTTAAAACTTTGATTGATTTAAAAGATGTTGTGAAATTAACTATTCAAATACAAAGTAACAAATAGCTGGAATAGCTCAGTTGGTTAGAGCGTGTGGCTGTTAACCACAAGGTCGGAGGTTCAAGCCCTCCTTCTAGCGGGCTTTTCTTTTTTCCATATGTTCTTATTGTACTCAATTTTGTTTGGACCTTACGGGCCTCCACAAAGAATTGCTTCATTGGGCTCACACAACAATGACATGTATAAATGGGTTGGATAAATTTCATCTGTATCTGTACAATTAACCTTAGTTTTGCTTATGGTGGTTTTGGTCCGATAGCTATACGAAAGATTCTTATATCGTGTCTCTTTTTTTGTTTTTTTTTAATCGAAAGAAATTAATCTTAATTTTAAGAATAAATATAAAAGACAAAATCTTCTGGAGTACTAATTGTTCACAAAATCTTGAGAAGAATAAGACTATTATTACTTCCTCCGTCTCTTAATATTTTCCCTATTTGCTTTTATCACGTTTGTCTATATATATATATTAATTTTTTATTAATATTAAATATAAATCATATCAAATTAAGGGACTAACATTCAAGTGTCTCATAATAAGAATTCATTATAAATCATATCAAATTCAATTCGACTCCCATTTTTCATTTGTTCTCAAATTTATTTAACTATTCGCATTGTCCATTTCACTCAATATAATTTTCAGAAAAACTTTTGCGACAACAATGTCCTCTAAACTCTCCATCTCAACAAATATCTTAAAAAACCGGCACCCACTAAAAAAATAAAGTTAAAACTTAAAACCCAAGAGCTATGGTGAAAAACAAAAGGAGGTGAAAACGGAGGTGCACGAACGAAAGTGAGAAAGGAGAAAAGAGGAGGGGATGAAAAAAGACAAAGAGCATAGCGGGAAGTTCGAAGAGAAAAAACAGAGTAGGTCCATGGAGAAATTTTAAACAGGGAAATGGGTGACTCATTTCTACTATTGACACTGACCTTTGATGAGACCTTGCTTTCCACTTTACTCCCTTTCTTTCCTCCTCCTTCCATTTACTCATCTACCCTCCTACTCTCTCACTCCCGTCATTCACTATTTTCACGCATTTTGAATTTTTTATGAAATATAATTTTATTATTTTTTATAATATTTTTTTAATACCAATCACCTATTCAACACTACCGATCACCACCTCATCGTCAATTATCTCCATTAAAAAATTATTGACATCAAATTTAGGGACCGTTTGGATGAACTTAAAATAAGTGATTCTTGCTTAAAATAAAAAGTAGAGTAGAAGTTAGAAACAAGTTAAGACTTATAAGTGATTAAAGTGTTTAGGAAATAAGTAGAAGTCCTGAAACAAAAATAGTATTCATAGCTTTTTTGTAAGTGCTTCTTGACTTTTTACACAAACGATACAAATAAATGTTTTTAACTTATAAACCAGAAGTTGGGCTTAAAATCCATAAACAAACACCTAAATCATCTTATCCATTCTCAAATAAGTATTAGAATAATATTTTTTCGTCATCTTATTTTTAGTACACAATATTTTTTTTTAAAAATTATAATAATTTCATTTTTTATGTCTTAGTACTTGATCGAGTATTTATTTCAATTCGACTCAACTGAATTATAAATATTTATTCAGATACTTAATCGAGTAACTGAATTTTACACTAAAATTTATTAACCACCACCCAAAAACAGATTTCTCATATTATTGTAGGTCAAAATTACATGTTTTAAGGATGATTTTTGAAAAAAATTTAAACTCAAAAGTAATTTACTAAAATAAGGCAGACCATGAATCAACCATGATATTACCTTTTACTCACCTAAAGTACGATTTCATTTACTGCATGGACCACCTTAATATCAGTCAAACTCTAGGGCTGTAAAATGATCCGGGTGATCCCGGGTACCCCTCTGCTCAAGTACCGGATCATATTATTTTTAGCTTGTCCAGATTTGGGTCCGGGATCGTTTTATCCGGATATAAACCGATCCCTGGTATTTGAGATTCGGATCTGAGCCGGATATGATCCAGTATCGCATTTTCTATTTTTTTACCGGGTAGTTTATGATCCATCGAATATGAGCCGGATATGATCCACTAACATTAAATATCATTATTATTTTAGTTATTCAAATAATTATCATTTATTCTAAGTAAACATAATATTATAAAGTATAATAATTTTAATTTAAACTTATAGTTATATTTTGGTATATATCATTTATTAAATATATATGAAGATAATAAGCATGACCACATTAATAAATCATATTTTATGAAGATATAAACTTAAATAAGATATTAAAATTTTATAAAATGATGACTATTTACTTGCAAATATGATGGTGTTAAAATATAATATGTATATGAGTTTGAATCGAATATGAACCGTGGATCATATTCGGTTATTCGGGTAGGATCATATCATGAAAAATTATATGAGACCGAAGCTGAGCGGGTATAGGTGTGCTCGTATCCGGGATCATATATTATACGGACTTAATTTTTTCGCCAGATTTGGATCGTTCTCAAAACGGATATGAGACATGTATCATATTTTCGAGCCGGATATGAGCCGAGACACCGGATAGTCCGTATCGATTTACAGCCCTAGTCAAACAAGAAAATTTCAGTCCAGGTCAGTCGAAACACTTTTTTACTGGCACCGGTGGCGATTTTCTTCGAGTTTTCGATCCGCTTCGATAATTTAAATAATATTTTATTTTCGGACAATGATTTCCAAATTTTATTCTTTTATATGATTAAATAGAGTACATGTCAGTTCCATTGTTAATTTATCCATTTACCTTTTTCACGTTTTGTTAAACGGGTGACATGGAGATATAACTCAAATTTTCACAAGATAGTTTAATGTTAAATTTTTTTGCGCATACGAGGGGTACTGGAAATGTAAAAGAGTCGAGTTATTGGCGAACAATTTGTTCAAATTCGATTCGGCTCGACTTGATTCAGTTCTTAACGAACTCAGATTCGGATAATAAAAAAATTAAATAAGCTTAATGATCAATCTCAATTTATTAAAAAGAATCTCTAACTTGATATGTAAAAGTTTGACTCGACTCAATTCGTTTATCTCAGGAGACATACGAGAGAATTACAGAATTACAGTGTAATCCAACACCACATACTCCCTTCATCCCGGTAACAGTTCGTTAACTGTTTATACACATGTTGAGATTTTTATAAAGTATAGTTTCATAACATTTTTTTAATTTTTTAAATAAAAATTTAAATATCAAACTTTTATTCTGAAATTTTATTTAAAATAATATATTATAAAATTATATTTTAAATGAGTCTTAAAAATTGTGACAAAAAGTATGGTAAAGAATGAGGGGGACCGATTAGGGTACATGTCACGGCAGTTCTCACTGGCATGCCTATAGACATGTATTTTACAAAAAGGCATGCCCAAATGGCATGCCATTTTCCATTAAATATAACAAAAACTGCTGCATCATTACAGGATTGATACTAAAGTGCACTTACAAATATAACAAAAGTTAGTAAATATTAAGAACCGAACTTAGTACAATACTAACTTATATTAGTAGTTTATCTAATATTTAACTATGAAGTTGGACTATATTTAAAATTTTCAATATTTATAAGATATAATATTTATATAAATTTTATTATTTATATAAAAAATTAGTAAAAAAGCATGCCAAATGGACAAAAGGCATGCCTAGGGCATGCCCAGTCTGGCATGCCCAATCTGGCATGCCCGTGCCGCTGTGACATGAACCCTAGGACCGATTGAGTATTACCATTTTTCCTCAGAAATATTTTTGCACTGAATATATAATATTTAAATGAGCTATATAGAAAAGGATAAGTACAAATATTGATGATACCAAGCAAGGGGGACAAAAAGGGGTACAATGGTAAAAGCAAAACCCAGGCTTTGTAGAAGCCCAAGAAGGAAATCGTTTCCAAAATTTCAATGACAAATGAAAAAAGAAAAAGCTACTTATAATCCCAAAAAGCTAGCCTACCCCTAGCCTAGCTCTTCTTCCCAGAGAAGAATCTATTGTCTGTGTCTGTATTTTTCTGTTTCTTCTTTTGGAGTGAGTGATGGGTCTGAGCTGCTGCTCCTACTCCTCTCTTACATCTTTCACATGCCTGTGATTTTTAGCTTCACCTTTTTCAGACATAACCCTTCAACTACTATAACTCTCCCCTTCTAATCTCTCTCCCTCTCTCTCTCTCCATTTCTTGAAAACACCCTTCTTTCAGCTCTCTCTCTCCCCTTGAAAAAACCCTTCTCTCAGATTCAGCTCCTGAGTCTCTCTCTCTCTCTCTCTCCCCCTCTCTTCTTGCTTCAAAAATCCTATCTTTAAGCTCCTGGGTTTCAGCAAATAGTTCAGAAGCTATGGAGATTGATAAAGTTTATGAAGATGCTGATGATGTGTTGCTTTCCAGTGAAAGGCCACCACCCTCTTCTGAGTTTCTTGATTCCTTCTGGATTTCCAAGTCTTCCCCTTCTTTCCAAGGTCTCTCTCTCTCTCCCCTCCCTCTCTCTCCCTCCCTCCCTCTTTTCCTAATTTCCTGAAATTCTTTTGTGGTTACTTGTTTGGTAGTTCTTGACATCTTGAAATTGCACTAACACATGTTAATAGGCCTAATTATATTCTCAGTTCTTGCAAAAAAAAATACTTTAAATTGTTATTTTGTTGATTTTAGTTGTTTGCAACTTTGACCCATGAGATTGATTTGTTGCTCATTGTTGAATTGGTAATTTCTTGTTACTGGGTTAGTAGAGTACATTTATTAGTAGTACTAGTGTTATTTATTGTGTACATTTACTAGTACTAGTACTATTCATTGATAAATGCAAGTGATATTGGTACAGAAAACTCAGCTTCTGGCACCACAACTATGGTTCACCTTCAAAATTCCCCACCTGAAAATGGTAGACTTGGGGGATTTTTACCTTGTTTGGAGAAAGAAGAGAATGGCATTGAGGACTATGATCCTTGCTTGCATCCACCTGAAAAGAAACGAAGGCTTACGGTTGATCAGGTCAAGTATCTGGAGAAGAGCTTTGAGGTGGAGAACAAGCTTGAGCCTGACAGGAAAGTGCAGCTTGCAAAGGATCTTGGTTTGCAGCCTAGGCAGGTTGCGATATGGTTTCAGAATCGACGGGCTCGGTATAAAACTAAACAGCTTGAGAAGGATTATGATTCCTTGAAAGAATGTTATGATAAGCTGAGGGATGATCATGATAGGCTTTCCAAAGAAAATGAGAAATTGAGGCTTGAGGTAATATTAGATTATAAATCTCTACAATTTTGCTCGTGTTTTATTCAGATTTTATTGGATTGCCAATGTGCTTGCGATTATACAGTTTAGTACTTTTGAAATTTGTATTTCAGTTTTCTAACATGGTACTGGTATTGCTCGATCATGTATAGAGTTTTGAAAGTATGTGTGGCATTGTTGGTTTTCTGAAAAAGTCCAATCATTTTGCTTCAACTAGGTTGAATCACTTAAAGGGAAAGTGCCTGGGGCAGAGAAGCAATCGCTTGATGTGACGAATTCAGATGATCCAGAACCAACAGAAGTACCACCACATACAAGTTCGATATCTCAGAATGTGATCAGTGAAAATGTGATGGTCATTAAGCAAGAGGATGCGAATTCGGCCAAGAGTGATGTTTTCGATTCAGAGAGTCCACCTTGTGCTGATGCCAACCTTGTATCCTTATTCCAGCCTGTTGATTCTTCTCGAGTCTTAGATCAAGACCCATCTGATTTCTCTCAAGACGATGAAGATGACTCCTGCAGGATTTTGCCACCTCCATGTCTCCCAAAGCTCGAAATCGAGTCTTACGAGGACTTGAATGCAGACACTTGCAATCTGGGCAGTTCCGTCGATGATCAAACCTTCTGGTTCTGGTCTTAATCAAGTAGTTGCTAATAAATCTGATGTTATGGAATAGCTTGTTTGTAATTACCTTTCATTACCATGAATAAAGTTGGAACTCTTGGTACTTCTCTCATTTGCTCTTCAACAAAATTTCCCCATCTATAAATTACTGTCAACTGATTTGTCTTGGCATCTTAAATCAAACATACACAGTATATCTCGTTCCGGCTGTGCTAATGAATGCCATACATTTAACATTTGTTCTAAGAGTAGGGCGACTGTTTTAGTAATTTAAGAGTAGAGAGGCTGTTTCCGTAAAAATCGTCTTGAAATGTACATTTCTGATGCAAATTATGACCACAAAACTGGAAACTTACCCAGGTCTGAAGCTTATGGTCTGTTCTAACAGAGAAGCTGACCTGGTAGACTGAAAAAGATGAAGACTTGGAGGATTAAAATGCAAATAGATAAAATAGGGTCAGCTGAATAAGAGGAGGGTGTTTTTAACATAGACTTGACAGTATTCAAGATTTGCACAGATTGTCACATAAAGCTTGACCAGAAAACAAAAGAAATCAAACATGTGATGAGTTTTGGACATGGAATATTTGCAGATACGCCAAGTTTCTTGATACACAAAACATTACTGTACTACTTATCCCTTTGATATATGTGTTTATATTCCTCCCGAATCGGTCTGGTCGGCAACAAAATCATGCTTTTACCTCGGAAAAAGATGGGTTATTCGCATTTCATTTGATTATTATACTAGCGTTCTTCAAATTTTTGAATTACATGTGAAATCGGATAATTAATCATCTCGTTTCAAAGAAATAATAAATATCAAATATGATTATTTCAGATTGTTACAAACAAATATAATGGCTCTGTTTGAAAATTAGCGGCTAGCTGTTAACGGATTTAATTAGATGTTCTGACTATCTTATTGAAATAGATATTTTGACGAGCAAAATTAGCAATTTATTGTAAAACTGTTTGGTAAATAACTGTTTGATTAGCTTTCTCTGACACATGCTAAAAATTTTAATCCAAAAAACTACTCAAAACAGCTTTTTGAGCTAAAATTTCTATCTAAGTCCGCTACCTATCAAACACTAGCGACAGCGGATTGAAATAGTCAAACCTCTAATCAACCTCAAATCTCGAATTTTATCTCAAATATGATTATTCAAGATCGTTTAAACTCACGGCAATCATATTAACACATAATTTAGCCCAAACATTCACACATTACACCCAAAACAGACTACTAATTATTTAATTATAAGGATCTAATTTAAAAAACGAACCAAGATAATTTTTTAGTGGTAACAAAATTAATTTTAACGAGATTCGAACTCTCGACTCCGGATCTCACCGATAAATCGATAGGATATTGGTTGTTGTACTTGTACATGCTTAGAATAAATTGAGGGAAAACCTAAAATAAATGTGACAAATGATCCAGTGCCACGAGTGGGAGATGACATTGACGGATAAAATAAAGAAATAAGGTGGGGGCAGAAGGATGAACAGAAGATAGAGTAAAACCAACACAGCACGGAAGGGTGTGGGACCCACTGACACTCTGTTTCAACGACGACGACTCACGGATGGTGACTCGGGAAACGCGACGTGGCGTCAGATACGCGGTGGGCATCAAAGTGAGGGAAGTTGCTGTTCATTTTGCGGGTAGACTCACTTCACTGCATGTTGCAGCATGCATTTATTTTATTGACATGGCCGGTTACGTGAAAAGTATATTCGGAATAAATACGGACAGTTGGCTGAACTTAAAATAAATATTTTCTACATAAAATTTTTATTGGGAAATAAGCACAAGTCATAAAATAAAAATTAACGTTCTCAGATTTTTAGAAATACTTTTTGAATTATTATACAAACAGTACGAAATAAGTGCTTCTAACTTATAAACTTGAAAGTCGGCTTTTAAGCCGTGGTCAAACACCACCATTACTCCGTCCAGTCTGGTAGAATATCTACTTTTGCGGTTTACACGTATTTTGAGATTTTTGTAAATTATAGTTTCAGAACGTTTTCTTAACATATATATTTTTTAATAAAAATTAAATGTTAAATTTTTATTCGGGAAAAAAATTAAAATAATAATATGAAACTATATTTTATAAAAATTTCAAAATATATGTCAAAAAATAAAGTCCTGAACCTGGGACAGAGAGAGTATGCTATCATTTCAATATTTTTCTATATTCAAAATCTCATTTTTATTTTTTTGAATTAGAGTGGATCATGGATAATATGAATCTAATTTCATGTTGATCTCACTCAAAATTTCATTATTATTTTTTGGATTGAAAAGTGTATCACGAATGACCTGAACTCTAATACTGGTTTGAGAACTCTCTGATACTATATTGAAAATCAGTTTCATTTAAAATGTTAGAGAATTGTCTGAATAAATAATTCGTTATATGTCAACAATATTTAACTGTAATGATGGATCTGCATACAAATTTCTAAATATTTTATTAATAGAAATATGTGATTAGAATATTGATAAAATGATGTAACCTCTAACAACATCAACATTTTCAAACTAAAATATAACAAAACACAATCACTTTATCTGGACCGATTCAAAGAGATAATCCGGAAGCAATGAACCACAAGGTCTAATGGTCTATGTACCCATAAGCAAATTGATGATAGATACATGGTAGGCTGAGGGGGGCTCTGTAGAAGAAGATGGAGTTTATAGAGTAATATATATCCAACAACTCCCTCTGTTTAGCAATGAAGTGACCTTATTTCAACAAACCGGAGAATTCTCATATTTAAATACGTACGTAGTATTAATAAACTAGTATATTTTGGATCACAATGGTCGTCAAGCAGATCTCATGTTAAGATGTCATGGAGAGTTTGTATAATTTAATTTAATTTTAAGATAAAGAAATAGATTGTAAGTCGGTTTGAAATAAGGATGTAGTGTTTCGGTGAAAAATGTTGGTAAAAGTCATATAATTCTTCACTAATTTTTTGATACCTACATATTTTTTCAGTTACAATAGTAAGAAACTTGTTTTTATGAAGTTTGACAGTGAAATATATAACAAATTTTTATAAAGTATTGGGAAAAATATTTTCCTAAACGTAGAATCTGAAAAATTATTTTCAAATTTATCAACAATTATTATATATCCTTAACAAAAAAATATATAAAACCCTGAATTATTGGCCATGTTTGGGAATTAGCTGTTAGCGGTTAGCGGATTGAATTAGATGTTTTGACTAACTGATTGAAATAGATGTTTTGACTAGCGAATTGAATTAGCGGTTTCGTGTAAAACTGTTTGGTAAATAGCTGTTTCATTAGCTTTTTATGACACATAGCAAAACCGCTAACCCAAAAGGCTCCTCAAATTAGCTTTTTGAAAATTAGCTTTTTGGGGCCAAACCTCTATTTCAATCCGCTAATTATCAAACACTATCATTAGCGGATTGAAATGGTCAAACCTCTAACTCACCCCAAACCTCTATTTTTTTCCCAAACCGCTAACTTCCAAACACGACCATTGTCTAAAACCGCAACAGGACGCTAGATTCTAGGTGTTAGATGGATTATGATTTATCAATTGTTAAAGTATTTTCACAAATACCCAAATCTACAAAAATTTACAAAATATTCTATTTTTTTTTTTTGTAAAAATATAACCTTTCAAATTAAAATTACAAAACTACTATTTTCTGAAGAAAAAAATGTCATCGTATATGCACCTACTAGCAACCATATATGCAATCATAAATGTAACTTAACAAAAAGATACCGAAGAACAACTTCAATTAAATTGAAAGCGGTCACAAATTCAACAAGTGTCCCTGCAGGCCAACTAATCGAAGACAACTGAATTTTATCTCAACTATCCCCCAATAACAACTAGTATAACTATTTTCTCAAAATAAAGAAATCAAATTAACTAAACTCGTAATTTCAATTATGATACGCCTCTGAAATAGTCATATCAATGAAAAACATACTATTCGTGAGAGCCATTGGTATCGGGGTAGTGTATCGAAGAGTTGATGCATTTTCAAAAATAGAAAGATCAAGGCAAGATAAATAATAGAAAAATTCAAATAACCTCGTAAAAAATGAAAAGTATGACACAGGAATTTTGTAAAGAGGAAATGCATCTAAAGAGAAAGGGAAATTTTAATATATGAGTATAAGACTATAAACTAACGATCAAATACAAACTACGAGATATGAATCAAGAGAAATTACGTCTATTTGACATAACTTACCTCTTATATATCTATCACCCATTCTCTGAGAATCATCAATCACTCAGAACTCATTCGCTATCCGCTAAAGTCTCACCAAGACTCTGGACATGACTCAAAATTTCTTGAGACAAGCTCAAGAGTCGACACTTAACTCTACGCTCTTCTTTCTACTGTTCATCCTCATCCATTAGGCCGTCTTGCCAAGGCCCACCAAGAGGTTCATTCTTATGATCCATCAACCTTCTTATACTCTTAAAGCATCTTCAGCAGCATCTTAGCTCATTCCTTAAATATAATATAAAATATTGGATCCTAGTGACTTAAGATAATAATAGCTATTCTCACCTCCAACAATATTCCTTATATTCATTCCTTATATACTATTTTATTATTAAAAGTTGCCATTATTGCAATGAGTGAAGAGAGAGAACATGTTTTGTATTCAAAATCAATATACTTATATAAAGGAGAAGCGAGGGGCGTGTAGGTGGAGCCTCTCACATCGCTCTGTTCTATTTTTCTAATTTTCTGGAATTTTTGGATGAAAAATATCAAAAATTAGAACTACCTTTTTTTAATTTCGGGTATATTAGAAGCAAGTTTTAGAATCTGATTTTGTTTCAAATTATTTATGGAATATAGTTTGTTGAAAGTTTTAATCTGATTTTGTTTCAGATTATTTAATTTTGGGAAATACAAATTATAATCTGATTTTGTTTCAGATTATTTAATTATGGGAAATACAAATTATTTATGGAATACAGTAGCTTGAAAGTTTTAATCTGATTTTGTTTCAGATTATTTAATTATGGGAAATACAAATTATTTATGGAATACAGTAGCTTGAAAGTTTTAATCTGATTTTGTTTCGGATTATTTAATTATGGGAAAGAGTAGCACACAAGTCTCTCTGCACCTATAAATACCCTTATAGATCATAGGGTTTTGGATCATCTAAACACAATCTCCTTTCTCTCAATACTACAACCCTACCTCTCTCTGCTGATAGTTCTTTTGCTCGATTTCTAACTTGGAGGTGTCGTTCTTCTGCAACGATAAGTGAATGCTGTTTATATAGTACTAAAAAAATAAAGGTTGTTGCAAGTAAAGGTAGTTATATACCGTTATTTTGGAGTCGACAAATCCAAACACGGGAAAAGAATATAGTCTTGACATGATATTGATGGTTGATATCAATAAATTAACTATTAGTGATGTATGTTTGTTGATTATTCTTTTATAATATTTGTTTTGTTCATCAGACATGTTTGTTGTTGTTAATTTTTATATGATTTACTTTGTATAGAGGAAAAAATTATTCATGCATTATCTATTTGCACCGTTCAAAAAACTTTTAAGTAAAGTTTGTTTATACAGTATTAAAAAATAAAAGTTGTTACAAGCAAGGGTGGTAGTTATGGACCGCTATCTCACTTATTTAAGTTAGATGTGTTTGTGTACAATCAATCCAAAAAAATTGGTGAAAGGTGACAATGGAAAAACGTGATTACTTTAAAAAAAAACAGATAAAATTAAGATTCGTCATGCTATAAATTGTTAATTACGTGTATAAATTTATTTAATTTTTTTTCATCATGAATTATAGTCCAAATTTGCAATTTTATATATTAGTATTGGTATTAAATCAAGATTTTTATAATAAAAATTTATTGAATCCTACAAATATTAATTTTGAAACATTAATATATTAATATACTTTTAATAGACAACAACAAAATTATTTTATTCTACAAATATTAATATTAAATTATTAATATAATTTTTATAGGCCGCCGCAACGCGCGGTTTCTCAACTAGTTTATTATAAAATAAGATTTAGGAGAGGAGAGAGGCTACCTAAAGATAAGGCATGGCTAGTGGATCTTAGAGCATCTCCAGCAGCATCTTAGCTCATTCCTTAAATATAATATAAAATATTGGATCCTAGTGACTTAAGATAATAATAGCTATTCTCACCTCAACAATATTCCTTATATTCATTCCTTATATACTATTATATTATTAAAAGTTACCATTATTGCAATGAGTGAAGAGAGAGAACATGTTTTGTATTCAAAATTTATTATAAAATAAGATTTAGGAGAGGAGAGAGGTTACCTAAAGATAAGACATGGCTAGTGGATCTTAGTGATTTAGGGAATCACTAAGATACCGTTGGAGTGGATTATTTTCCCATATTCCTCATATTTTGTTTTAAGACTCCAAATAGGGAAACTGCTGGAGTTGCTCTTAGTGATTTAGGGAATCACTAAGATACCGTTGGAGTGGATTATTTTCCCATATTCCTCATATTTTGGTTTAAGACTCCAAATAGAGAAACTGCTGGAGTTGCTCTTATTAGTATGTACAGGATTAAGAGCCTTTCTATACTTTTATAAAAATATGAAATATTAATCTAATAGAAATTTATCAATTACGGGTGACACTTTAAAACTTCCCTGATAAATTATTAATCTATTCCAACCTAAATCGAATATGAAGCAAATTACACAATTCAAATCAATTCGAATCGAACTCGTAGATATTCCAATTTTTTTGTTAGTTCGAAATTTCGAATGGAGTCAAACTCCAAACTCACTCCCGAGTCAACTCACACAAAATATAACCCAACCCTCTCGATTTTTTTCAATCAAACCAAACAAAAACATGAGCCGCAAAAGAGACAAGCCCTCCTACACCGCACGCCACGTCCCCTACAACTATCCAAAACGACGTCGTCCCCTACCACCCGTCACTTCCGAGGACCCACCGGAAAACCCATCACCCAAAGTCTCCGCCGCCGTGGTAGTCACCGGACTTTCCCAAGATTGCTCTGTTCTTGACCTTAAATCAAGGTTTGAGATTTATGGGTCAATTTCTAGGACCAGAATGGACCCCACTGGCGTTGCTTACGTCACTTTCCGGTCAAGTGAGTCAGCTGAGGCTGCCATTGCTGCTTCTCGCGACCCTTCTTTTGGAATCACAATTAATTCTAGTAGAGTAAGTTAAAGATCCTTTCTTTAAAGTTTTTAATTAATATTTCAATGTTTGTGTAAAGATTGATTTTTTGTTAAAATTAGAGCTCAACTATATTGTGATTCTTGATTTTATTTTATTTTTGGTTTAAAAGATTGAATATTTATGAGTAGGGGTGTGACAAAAGTGGCTTGATTGTCTTTCGATCATCAAATTTTTTTGTAAAGATGGGATTTTTATGGGTAGTGATGTGGTAAAGGTTGCTCACTTAGTGAAATTAGAGCTTAATCATGTCGTAATTCTTGAATTATTTTCAAAAGATTGGATTTTTATGAGTAGGGGTGTGATAAATGTGGCGTCATATGTTGAAATTATGGCTTGATTGTATACAAATGATTGAAATTCTGGGTAAAGATTGGATTTTTATGAGTGGTTGTGTATTGAAGGTGGATTCTTTTATCGAAGTTAAGTCTTGATTGTCTTCAAGTTGTATTCCTGTGTAAAAATTGAATTTTATGAGTAGTGGTGTAGTAAAGGATGTTCTTTTTGGGAAGTTGGGCCTTAATTGTATTGCAATTATTGAAATATTGGGCGCAGATTGAAAATTTATGAGTTGTGTATTGAAGGTGGCTTCTTTAATTGATTTCTGATTATATTGCAATTATTTAATATTGGTGTGAAGGTTGGAATTTTTATGAATAGTTAACTAAAGGTTGCTCCTATATTAAGATTATGGCCTAATTGTATTGCATTTTTGAAATGGTGGGCGCAAATTTTATTTGTATCAGTAGTTAACTAAAGGTTGCTCCCATTTGGAAATCAGGGACTAAAGTTGTGTAAAGATGGGATCCTTGTGAGTAGTGAACTAAAGGTGGCTCTTCTTTTGAAATTGAGGGTTTATATTCTTATAAATCTTGAATTTCCATAAGAGTTTAATATTGTTGTGATTCTTAAAATTTTATAGATTATAGAAGGATTGAATTTTTATGACTAATATTGTGTAGCCAGTGTTATTAAACGTGATATGCGCCCTCAAGCCGAAATGCCTCTTGGGGCATAAGTGTAACGCGCAATGCGTGGATTCAGTGAAGGCCAATAATGATACATATATAACACGAAGTATTATAAATTTGTAGATGAGAAGATATTCATAAGCAAAACCAAATTGTCATATATGATAAAGGAACCAAATTCATCATCACCAGATTCAAGTCTAGTTACTCTATTACAGTATAATTTGAAGTCAGAGTAACAAAGAAGTGCATCCTTCTTCCTTATCAAAATTCACAAAATCAAGCTCCACGGATTAGCTCAATTGGTAGAGCAAGTGGCAGCTATTATGAGGACCAAGGTTCAACTCCCTCTTAAGATGCTCAGCACACTTGCCCTTAGTAGTTGGGTCCGGATTTACCCGGTTATGGGGAGAGGCGGTCCATAACCCGACGTTTGGACCCCGTAATAATGTGGGGTAGTTCCTCGTGAAATAAAAAAAGATTCACAAAATCAGCTTCTTACTATTATGATTCGGATCCTCAAGAATGTATCACAAATCAGTATACTTGGGATTTAGCATTAAAAAAAAATTAGGAAATGTAGTTTAATTAGTACTCCTTCCGTCCCTTTGTATTGTTAACACTTTTTTTACATTGCTTGACACGCATTTTAAGACCTACATAGAATATAACTCCATAACTTATTTTTGAATTTTTTTTCAAGAATAAAAGTTTGAACATTGAAATTTTATTCTGAAGAAAGAAATATTTAAAATAATCAATGAAGCTATATTATATAGGAGCCTTAAGATGCTTGCCGAGCCCTCTCTCAAAAATGTTAACAATCCAAAAGGACAGGAGTATGATATCCTGCATCTAATCAGTATCAGTCACTAAACTAGAGTAATAAGTTAATATGCATTACATTCAAGTATATATAATAATGTAATAAGTATTGCAAGTACAAACAATGTATGTATTACTCTCACAGATAAGTACGGGAAAGAAATTAGTATACAAGTATTTTAACCCATACTGAATTAATTATATCAACTAGAAGAATGATGTGTATAATATATATAAGTCAGTAAATATATACAAGAATCTTATGAGTATATGTATGTTATCGGTATATGTGCGTATTATACAAGAATTAGTATATAGGAGAAGAAAGAAAGAATATATAAAGACCCGTTTCTTCAAAAAACCACCGAGTCAAACACCCCAGTCAATATTCAATAAAAAGTGCGGTTCTGCACATAAGTGTGCCATAAGCGCTTCAGTGCAGTCATAATGGCATCTCCAAAGTGAAGCGCTTCTGGTGTGCATTAGCAAAAGCGAGCACGTATGAGCGCTTTTAATAACACTGTCACTGTGTGTAGCAGGTGAATCCTTTACTTAATTGAGGTTTTTCATGTTCTTTAATTCTTGAAATTTCATTAAGCTTAGCTTTACTGAATTCGTATTTATATTTGTGTTGATTCCCATAATTTTATAAAAGATGAACTTTTTTCTATTTTTATTATTGTTATTATTATTATTTTGGCTAGGACTAGATAAAAGTTGATTTTTGTCAAATCTGGGATTGAGTTTTGTTGGTTCTATGGATGTAGGTGCAGGTAATGAGGGCAAGCGATCCAGTGCCTCAGTGGAGAGAAGGGGTTCGAACAGATGGATCTTCAAAGCTATTGAGAGCTGAGGTTCCATTGAGTCGACTCGGAAGATTTCATAATAGACTTGGGCCAGCAATTGTAACCCCTAGAGATGAAGATCATGACGAGAAGAAAATTTCTAAGCCTGGACCATCCTTGGAAGAAATTCCATTTAAGGGTAGAGAAATCATTGCCTATGATGATATATTGTGATCTAGTCAATGATAACGGGTTTGATACAATTTGTAACATTATGTATCTTTAGCATTTTCAAAAGTAGATTTTACCGGAGCTGATGTCGGTTTAAAGATTAGTTTTGGTTGAGATGAGTGAGAGAGTGACATCAAAGATGTTATAGTTGAGTAGATTGAGTTCCGTTTTGCTTGATAATGCTTTATGTTTCGGAGTTGTGATTTTCTTTCCCAAAGTTATTGTCGATCAAAGCATAATTTTATGCAATGTACTAATCTGTAATGTTTAGATTTTGCAGTCAATTCAAATTTCATAGTTGCATCACTTCCCTTCAGTCAGAATTTTTGTTAAAAACCTGGATATATATATTTGCTGATTGTTATCTTAGGTCTTCCTGCATCAATGATCCTAGTTTGCAAATTTTCTATGTTCTTGATGAATGAGCACAACTAGCAAACTGCAAATCATCTACAACAATCCAAGGTTGCACAATAATGAAAAGACCATATTGTTCATGATTAAGAATAATTAAAATTATTATAATACTCTTGATATTGTTATTGTTAGAGATCTTCGCAACGTTGGAGATAGCTAGAGATATATCATTAGTATTTATATATTGAATTAGTCTTTTTATTTGTTATTTAGGAATTGTATTTAATATTTAATGCTGTTAAAATAATTGTGATGGAATGATTATTAAATTATAAATTAGGAAAAGGTAAAAGTTTGGAGGAAAAAAAGATTAAATAAAATAAATTCCTTAATGTTGCATATAAACAAGTTTATACAAGCAAAAATTAGACAAAGAGGGGATTAAAGTACAAAGCATGGAAACAACAAAAGAAGAAGAAGAAGAGAAGCAAGAAGTGTGGAGTTGGGGCGCAGGTACAGATGGTCAGTTAGCTACTGGGAGAATTCAAGATGAACATCTTCCCCAGTTGCTCCCTTGTTCTCTTTTTCAACACCCCATCTCGAATTTATCCTGTGGTGGTGCTCATGTCATTGCCCTTTTGCAAGGTACTAACTACTATAGATACATGTGTGTCGATGTATGAGCATGTTTGTTCAAGTATTTGGATTGGATAATTGAAAAGATGGTAAATTTATTCATATAGTCATTGACAGGGCCGGGGGGGGGGGGGGCGAATTTGCAACTTTTATTCAGTAGAGAGAGAGAGAGAGAGAGAGAGAGAGAGAGAGAGAGAGAGAGAGAGAGAGAGTTTGTTTATTCAGTAGAGAGAGAGAGAGAGAGAACTTGCAACTTCTATTCAGGAGAGAGAGAGAGAGAGAGATAATTTGCAACTTGTATGCAGTACTATGAAAGTAGTTGAATTGAATAGGTGATTTTAACTTGATGCATATATTACATGATCACATATACATATGCACTTTTTATGTAGTTTACTGAAGATGAATGAATTAAATAGGTGGAAAGGTGTTAACTTGGGGCAGAGGGACTTCAGGTCAATTGGGTCATGGGGATTTGCTCAGCTGCTCACTCCCAAAGCCTGTTGAATTTTTGCAAGATTTTGTTGTGACCTGTGTTTCTGCTGGTTGGAACCATTCTGGTTTTGTTTCAGGTTTCTTTAATTTCCTCACCACTGTTTTTTCATGATGTTTGATATGTACTTGTGTTTATATTAGGCTATAATATAATGTTGTTGATTTGTGTTTTCTTGTTTATTAGATAAAGGTTGTCTTTTTACTTGTGGAGATGGCTCATTTGGCCAGCTTGGTCACGGAGACCTGAAATCGCAGTGTACTCCGTTGATTGTCTCATCCTTTGCTTCTAGGCATGTTAAAAAGATTGCTTGTGGTATGCGCCATACACTGGCCTTGTTGGAAGGTATAAAAAATTCTTTTGATGCATCAATGTGGTTTTTGTTTTTGTCTATGAGTAGTTTTGCAAGAAAAAGAATAACACAATTGTATTCTATAAATAGAAGGGTATGTTATGGCTTATGCATCTCTAGCATTAGGTTTAGCACTCTCTACATCTGAAGGGTGATCTGAAGGTAGGCTGTGTTTGTTTGGAAGGAATATGTTCCTTCGTATATATAATTTCTACTCTGTCACATTTAATCCCATGAACAAGTATTTTCTTTTTCACTTCAAGTTCTTTTTGGGGGTTTTAAAATACCTTCTCTTACTGGGCATTATAATTATATAATCTCTTAGAATGAACTAAGACTAGATTGGAATCTAGTCTATTGGATGGTAGTCCTTTAAATTGTCAGATAGCATTCTGTGAATTAAAATCCCTTCAAACAAACATGACCCTACAGTTTTTTGGATTATATATGATATTAATCCCCTACTTCATATCAGAAATTATGATCCCTGGAGTTTCTATTATCGACATGAACCTGTCAATAAGTCGATTGTGCTATGCGCTATTTACTGGCTTTGTTAGACTGTACAATTTCTTTTGTTGCGTAAATGGGGATTTTCTCGTCTATAGGCAGTTTTCAAGAAGATGAAAGACAGAATTCTGTTCCAGGAAATGTTTCTTAACAAGGTTCTCCTGTATCCTTCGTCAAGAGGGAATATCTTTTTACCTAAGTACCTTGTGTGTGTATGCATGTGTGTGGTGCACACTGCACAGTCCCCAGTTTCATATCAGAAATTATGAATACATGGAATTTTTATTATTAAAATGAGCCTGTTCACGGAAGTTAGTCCTTTAACTTCTATTTCAAAAGTGTCGTTCATAGTAGTTACTTCAAACATTAACTCAAAGATCGAAAAAGACGGAGTTAAAGATAAGTGTATTATATATCTTAAGGCAAAATGACAGCTCTGATACGGTAATACCAAGCCTGGTGTCGTGACATATAGCCAAATATTAAAGATTAATTTTCATCTGATAATATTTAAAATTGATACCTGATAATTGATATCAGATATCAAGGATAAAGGTTGCATCCACCTTTGTCTATTATGAATGTGCCTAGTCCAGTAGTAACAATTCGATATACCTTTTATTTAGACACAGATAAACTCAATGCAACCGGTTGTCTTTCAGTGTAGAAAGAGAAATTGAGACTGTCTTAAATGGGTAGGTGTTTGATACCTGACTACATGCATAGATTATGGTACAACTATCTAAAGGAAATCTTAAGATAGTAAAGTTCAGGTGAAATCGGTCAGTCTGAACTTGAATACTCCAACTTCAAATTAAATATCAGCTTCTAAGTTATAGAGAACACAATTTGAAGTGACATGGATTTTTAAAAAAAATAAAAGATAGTATTACTGTTACTGCATTTCTCTTTTCATATGCTGGCTTCCCAATAATTTTTGAAGAAAATTGTCTGGTACAGTACTCCGGTCTCAGAGACTAGAGCTGATATCATACCAAAAGGTATGTGTGAGGAACTCTATAGCTTTAGTACGTTCTGCTGATAATTCACATCAAAAGCTTTGTTAGAAATTTGATCTACTGAGTTTGGCTGCGTTCTTTTGCAGTGTTTGTACCCAAGGCAGTTCATGAATTTACAAGCCATTGATTTTCACAAGTTTAGCTGCGGATGAGGACTTTTAGGCTATCTTTAAACAGCAACTTGTCATTCCATCTTAAACATTTTTTTTTAAATGGTTCATAGTTGGCGGCACTAGAAATAGAATTATCAGCCTCAAAATCTCATGAGTAGGAGCTAGAAGTACAACATAGTTTTTGAATTGTATATGATATTAATCCCCCTGTTCACATTGAGTAGCTCAATTTAAACACGATCATAAACTGCATTTGTTTGTTTCAAGCTTGTGAATTGACTTACTTTCTCCAGCTGTAAGATAATATTAAACCGAAATCTGGTGCAGGTCCCTCAGGAGATCAAGTATATGGATTTGGGTCTGCTAAGCGTGGTCAACTGGGTATACCTTATGAAAACGTAAGGTATATGAGCACTCCTCAGTGTACTCGTGGATTGGAGGATAGCAACATCGTCCGCATCAGTGCAAATGGAGATCATACTGCAGCATTATCTAGTGAGCATTTTTTTTTTTTGTTGTCAAAATAGCTTATATTTCATTAGCCAGTTGTAATTCAAAATTAATTTCCTTTTTTACTAATAATTGTGTACCTGATTCTGTAAATCTAGCTGATGGTCATATGTACATATGGGGAAGAGGGTTCACTGGCACTTCGGATATTAGTTATCCCCAATGTGCAATATCATCTACATCACTCTCCCAGATGGCTCTTGGATGGCATCATGCTCTAGTATTAACAGGTAAATAATGTTTGTGATATTCTTGAACTCGCATTATCTTTGAGTGATGCTACAAGTCCCAAAATGAATCTGGAATTTATTCTCAAGTGCATTTGTGATGTATGATGAGGCAAACACAGAAATATATATATATATATATGGAAATTGTCTCATCATAAATGCATCCGGGAGCTCATTTGAGATCTAATATGGAACCTTTAGCATTACTCATAAGTCATAATTTGTTGTAAATAAATGCATTTTAAACTGTTGTTTATATCTTCTACTTTTTTATCAAGTTGGATACATCAATGTGTGTTAAAGTGCTGTATGATTTCTTGAACAGGTAATGGGGAAGTCTTTATGTTTGGTGGTACTCGCCATGGAGTGCTTAGTGATCATCAAAAAACAAGCATGCTGAAGAAAGCAACTCGAAATGCAGGTCTTAGCAAATTTGTATAATGTCATGCATATAAGATATATTTTGTTCCTGTAATGCAGCTTAAGTAGCTAATGGTTCTGATATGTGTTGCAGCAAGGCTGGTATAAATGAATAGCAAATTAAGAATCAACAAGCGCCCATATTGTTGTGTATTTTGCTATGAAGTTCTCGATAAGTCAGTATCTAGGTGGTAACGTCTACATTTGTGTTACTCTGCAGAAGAACCAAATAAAATCATCATGGAGCGAGTCCCGGGTCTTGATGGGGTGAAAATTCTTCAAGTTGCAGCAGGAGCTGAGCACTCAGCCTTAGTAAAAGGTAAGATTTCTTAATAGAAAGTGTTATATGGCTTCGATGTATGTTATTTATAAATCATTAAATTCATTATGCAGAGGATGGTGCAATCATGACATGGGGTTGGGGTGAACATGGTCAGCTTGGGCTTGGAAGCACGTTTGATCAAACTACGCCTCAATTTGTGAGCCTCAATCAGAGAGATTCTGGGCAATACACTTCCATAAGAGTTTATTGTGGCAGTGGATTCACATATGTTATAAGGACAGCTTCACCGTGTTAAAGTAGCCACATTTGGATCTTTTTACCAGTCCTAGCATCCATATACTTGACCAAGAACTTGGCATTCTATACGACATAGAGAGTATACGTTTTATGATCAACAGGTGCTGTATCATTTATACTGCCTTCCACAAAACTGTGCAAATATCATCCATGGCAACTGATATCCCGATGAGGGTCCACCCTGCATACGGAAAGTGTAAATGTGGTTGATGACTTGATGTAGAAAGTTCGGAAGCAGTCAGAGAAGAGCTAAAAGTAGTTGCACTTAACGCTGGATCGATACTTATTTCCCAACATATTTTGTAAGATCTTATACCTCGGCTAATGATGGTGATCATATACCAGGTCAAGGTGTCTGTAGTTCATTTATAATGCATGCTAAGACTTAATTGTTATACATTATGTGGATTATGTATGATTAAAGCATTGGGCCTGTGATTATTTCCATGAGGACAGTTCCAGGACTATAAATCTCTTCTCAGGTGATCTCTAGTGCATGTGAGCCAAATACATCGGAATATATCAAAAACTGTTTGACGTAATTAAAAAGAAGTGTTTATGATTTAGGCATAAATGAGAAGTTAATTAAACTTTTAATTTATGTGTTTGGATACACTATTTACAACTAATTGGTACAAAAATTATTAATATAATAATATTTATCTTTAAAGTAGTCCTATTCATTTTTGTAAAATCAAATTTCAAAAGTAAAAACAAATCACCAAAAAGAGTTGGGACGATTCAACTTAACTTCTCAAATTATGACTTATAAACTCGTTACACAAACAGTACGAATAATCTGCTCATGACTTACAAGTCCAGAAGCCACCCCATCATAAGTACTATTTCATTAAGCTACTTCTTCTGTAAGTCTTTAACATTCTACTTGGTAACATAACTTCCTACTTCCAATGTGTTGCTGAAACAGACAAACAGTACAGCAAGAGAAAATCTGAAGCGAAGAACATGCACCAACTTCAAATTATGAGAAAATGTTCCGAAAATATGATTTGTAACAAAGCTGCAGAATAACTCTCTGTTTTATGCGATGACTCCTGAGACATCTATATGGAACCACTCAAGATTTGTATGGTGCATATGTCCGCATAGGGCTCACATGCTTTGCAAGCATAACTTGTCATATATGTGGTACTTAATGTTGTTCACGGCAGTCAGACAACCAGACACCATTAAATTCTTCACCAGTAAATTGACGATGATATTAGTCACTTTCGCTATTAATGACACCACAGATCAATCACAAAATTGAAAGAAAAGAAAATCAGTAAATCAGATTTTGGTTCTTTATGTAGCCTCAAATCCTCAACAAAGCTGTAGGCGAGGCTATACATTGAACCAGACTCGCAAAGACTAAAGCATTCACCAAGTTTGTGAAATCAGAAAAAAGGTCCACAACTTGCCAAGAAAAGAAAGGGAAGAACTTGTTCTATAAGTAAAGGATGTTTCAGGAGACGTTCTTAATGATACAATTACACTGCCTTTATGTAAACAAGGTCAATTACACCAAGAATTACAAGATGCTAGCATAGCAAGGGTTAAAAACAAGTACAATTAGGTAAAGTTATGCACAATTGATTTATGGTTACAATAATGAGAAAAACCTACACCTAACATTCCCTTTTGACCCTAACAAATGTCCTAAAGGAAAAAAATTGTCAACTACAAGAAAATAGTACTAAATTAGCTTATCATTTTCTTTTGCTGTCATGACGCACCTATCTTCATGTAACGATTAGTAAATTGTTCTCATATCCGTCGTTGTGAACAGTGGGTCGTAAGGGGTCACATCTCCATGCACCATCTACAATGAACTTGATCTGGAAAGTATTGCAAAAGAAAATAATAAATGAACTGAATTGTATTTGTAGAGTCGGTAATTAAGCTGATGTGCATGGACTACCTCATATCTACCAGGATACAGTTGTAGTGTCACAGAGAATATACCAGTTCTTGATTTCTCCATCTTTCTCTGCTATAAAAAAACCATGAACGTAACGGAAGGTAATATAATGATGATCGAATTCAAAGTTCATTTACAGCACCTGATGTCCAATAAATGACCATTTTCCCAGGAGTAAGCAACAGAATGATGTCAGAAAATCTTCAAATTTTCGGAATTAAGAATTTGTTATAATTTTGCGACCTTTTTACTTTAAGAAATATATGATTAGGGAAAATCAATCCTAGTACACAAGTCAGAAGCCTTCCTAATTGTTTTATAGAAATAAAGTAACTACTTCAACCAATATGAGACTATTATATGTAGATGAAATGTACCTGAGTGGTCCAACCATCAAAAGATCCTGTCAACAGAACCTCCGAGGCTGAATTAGGCCAAATTATGGTAATGCTCTGGAGAAGTTGAAGGGCTCTCCGGGCACAATCAACCCTCCTCTGCTTCTCTTCAACTATCTTTTGTGATTCACTGCCAGTTGAATTGTAAGAATGTGATGCACATTAATCAAATTGAGCATAGTCATGTAAAGATTTGCCAAATGACCATAGGTTATCCCATACATTATAGATAGAGCCATCTTCCCTTCTAATATTGCTAACTTTGCACGAATAGACCGCAACTTGGCCCGAGCATTTATGACATCATTTTCATGAAATTCCCATGTATCATAAATCTTCTGCAACTCTCCATAGTTGTTTCCATGAATATGATCCTGGGGTTCAGAACACGACAGAGTGATCAACATTCAAATTAAGAAACAAACTTACATCAATTAATCTACATCTACATTACTACACATACTATCAATTGAACTATCATTATGCAACAAGCTTACAGCAATTTTACAACTTCTACAATTATTTCCCCCTCATGATCTTTACCAACAGACAATATTGTATAGGCATGTTAGTAGTACTTAATAAACAGCATTGCACAGTACTATGCAAAATTTCTTTTGGTGCTTAAGATTCAAATTGAAGGAATAGTTTGCAGTGAGATTTTTGCTTCAGCAGATTAAAAAAAGAGAGACTAATATTAGCTAGCATCTATTCAACGCTTAAATGGTGATGGCTGGATGCAAGTGCACATACTATTACTGCAGAATTGAAAATTAATAAAAATTCCAATAAGGCAACTATAATCTGCCTAGTATAATCATCAATATAAACTCTCAGTTTGTTGGTTATTACCATTAATCAATATAACTTTATGTGAAATGTATAATATTATGCAAGTGTGACAATAAGACATAGTTAAATGTTTAGGTTTCATATTATAGAAAAAAATAGAATCTATAAGATAATAACATCAATTTGATAAACCAGAATAACTAGAATTAATTTTGCCACCTTATGTGTAAGATCTTTGCTTTGGGACCTTAAGAAGTGAAGTGTAGAGGCAAGCTCACGTCCCATTTGCTGAAGTCGAGTTTGAATTTGTATGTGATTAAGCTCACTCGTTTCAATTAAAGCTTCAGTCGTACCATCAGTTATTGAAAGTATAATGTCTTCTGATTGGCCATCCTTCCCTTGGAATTGACATTCATCGAAACAAATTTCGGCAGCTATAAAACGAAAAACCAGTTAGAAAGAGGATTTGATCAAATATAATACCGCACTTAATAAGTACATTTGGAATTTGGAAACTGACCTTCAAACTCCATATCTTTCAAGCCTGCTCGTTCCCTACTCCAAGTTCTCCACATATTTGGGTTGCCCGAGTATCTTACATCATCAACGCCAGATACAGATCCATTGCTGCTAATATCGTTGACTAAATTATTAACCATTCTTTTAGTTGGGCTACCTGATCCGGCTCTGATGTTTTCCGTCTTACCTTTTACAAAGAAAAAAGATGTGATGACAAGAACCAAAAGACACACATCATTTTAAAAGAGGAATTTAAAACAATTGCCTATCAAGATTCAATCATTAAGGAGACTGGAGAAACAGATAATAGGTAAGATATAGCAGGAGGAATATATGGGGCATTTCATGTATAGTTGTGTTGCTATTGTAATAATCGTTAACATTCACACGTATCTCACAAGTATTATACATATATGGGGCATACTGCTGCTGTGCTGCATATAATATATATACAGTCCTGGTATATAGTATCACTATAGAATCAAGATGGAATAGCCACATTTTACATGGCAATAGAAATAGCAATGACTCACTCATATCTCTGGAGTACCCTAAATGATCTCCATTCTCACTAGACCCTTTACTTTGGTGCCCAGTACTTGTTCCCAACGACATAATTCTATCTTTCTCCAATCGGTTGAGAATACCCATGATTCCCGAGTTATCCTCAGCAGCGACATCTCTGAACCAAAGAATCATCTCAAAATAATTTCTAATTAACTTCTACCATTTTGGAGCAGATTTAAAAGGATTTTGCAATAATAATCATGCTTTAGCCAAAATATATATATATGCAAATCGGCAAATCTAGATAAAAACCTCACACTGATCTACCAGACGACGAAACTGATTGAGACGAATACATAGACTCAACTTCATCCTCCTGAAAGGAAATTCTCCCTTGCAGACTCTTAACTCTTTCTTGAAAATCAACAATATCAAAGTCAGCACTTTCACTATCCTTCACTGTACATTCCTCCAACTCGTCACATTCATCATCATCAGTCTCCCATCCCAAAGAAAGCCAACCACCAGTCTTGATAATAGCCTCAACTAAATCAATCCTCCCACCATCAATCAGCTCCTTCTTAGTTGGAAACTTATCGGGCTTCTCCGATTTATTCATAAACTCCAAAATCTCAGCCTCCAATCCCACCTCCCCATCAATCCCCTCCCCCCCTTTACACAAACACCACCAAGATTCAACCTTTCTCCCTCTCCCCTCCACGAACCCTAAAGAACCCCCATACCCCCTCAAAACCAAAGATACCCCACCTCTCCTCCCCCCATAATTCCCAAAACCCATGAAAGAAATCACAGGAAGACTCAAATGGGTCACAGAGAAATGAGGAACAAGCCAGTGAGAGGCCACAATTTTAGTAACCATCTCTGTCAGGCATTTCGTCAAACACCTAGAGACACTATAAAGTAAGTACAAAACATGGGTTTGAATCTTTTCAAGATGGAGGAAGAGTGAAGCAACAAATGATACTATTCTTGAAACCCACGAACTCCCATTTATGAAATGAAAGAAGGCTTCTCGGGAACTGTAACCTGTCTGTACTATATTCACTGCAGTTCTTTCTCTGTGTACCCTATTTACTGTAGTACATTCTGAGAGAGAGAGATTTATATAAAAATTGAGAGAGAAAGAGAAACGCAGAGAGAGATTTATATAAAAAGTGAGAGAGAGATTTATCCAGCGGGAGAGATGGAGAGAGAGAGGGAGGGAGGAGAGAGATTTATAAAACGAGTAAGTTAAAAATTGCTGTGCTGTCAGAAAAAGTGCTGATAAAATAAGTGCTGTTGTAGAAATCAGAGAACTGTTTGATACTCCCTCCGTCGCACCCATTTCTTTACACTTTCCTTTTTGGGATGTCCCATCCAATTCTTTACATTTCAAAACTTACTAAAAATAGTCAATGGGTCCCACCACTTCTTCACTTTTCTTTCCTTTTCACACTACTTTTACTCCACTATATTCTTTTTATACATTAAAAATCAATGGGTCCCACCACTTTACTCACTTTTCTTCCTCTTTTCCACTACTTTATACATATTTCTTAACCTCCGTGCCCAACCCATTTGATAAGAAATGGGTGGGACGGAGGGAGTAATTTTTTTAATATTTACTTATTTTGAGTTATAATATAAAAATAATAATGATTTTGGTGAGGTTTTATAATGAAATCTATAACAGCATTCTGCAAAAGCTGAAAAGCAGCTTTTTCCAAAAGCATGGGAGGACCTGCTTTTTCTAACCGCAGCTTTTCAGCTAAAAGCTGCTGTTCGGAAAAGCTGCTTTTAGATTTACCAAACAGTTTTTCACATGCTTTTCAGCAAAAAGCTGTTGTTGCTGTCTGCAACAGCAACCCCAAACAGTACCTAAGTTGAAAGCTCCTGAGCTAAAAACTAGCATGGTCTCTCTGTATCTTTTCATATATAAAGACAACAATATTTCATTTGTAAATTGTAAGTATAGTTTTGTCGCTGAGGCAGGAGGCAATTTATGTGCATCTGTATTTGGTTTATGTTTGGTACTCCATGAGTTGCTATAGGATAAGAAATGTGCGTCCATGTTTTGTTTTACAGGCACTTTTTTTTTTCGACGGATGTTTTGCATGCACTTCATTACTTGCATTTTTCACCACAAATATATATTTTTAAGTTTTAACCAATTTTGCTGAAAAATAAACCACATATAATGATCGGTTTGTCATTCTTGAACATTTAATGAGTTGAATACTATTTAACATAATTTTTTACATCCCGACAAATTTACCAGATACTTAATGTCAACTAGCACACAATCCAGATCACTGTGTATGTAATCCTTCTTAGAAATCAGAGAAACTGCATTGATGCAATCAGATTTAATAGAAACCGGTTTTACAGAGACGGTTAGATAAACCAGTCTGTCCAAAATTTTAAATTTTTAATATGTTAGACCGGTTTTTAGATGGATCTTTATTATATTTCAATATTTCCATCACTCAAAATCCCATCGAACTCTAATATTATGTTGAGAACTAGTTAACTAAAATTTTAAAATAGAAAAAAAGATCTCAAATAAATCTTCTATTATATTTCGACAATTCTGCATAACAATATTATTTAAGAAAATTATTAGGATACCGTTATATTTCTCTCACCATTTTAATATTCTACCATATAATAGGCTAGCATGAATCACGCTTTAGCCTTAAAAATGTTTTGTCACAGGAAGGGAAAAAGATTAGAAACTCAAAAAATGGGCATAGAATCGTTGTACTAGAAATGTATTGTGATAAAAGTGGAACCATTAACCATACATCTCTTTCTCGCAGGTGTCATGGGCCTACAATATATTAGTGGAGCTCGTCACCTCCTTGGTCGACTGAATGACTGAATGATTCAGTGGACCTCATTGCTTTGACTCCTGTCCTTACGTACGGTAGGAGCAGTCTGCGTTTCATGTTACTCTCGAATTTTGATTATGTCCATCATTTACACATAAATTCGGATGATATGAAAATATATATATATGAATTGTGGTTTCACAGATTAAATTTTCTACTATTTCGTGCACTCTAGAATAGTCTGATGCAATAAAAATCAAATAATTAATTAATATTTTTGATGTTTATATGGTTTAATACATAAAAAAATTAATATGGTTTGATGGATATTTGAATGGCGATAGAGATTATTGATTGACAAGAGTAAGAGTGTTTGTTGGATGTGGGAGTAGACGGCTATCTCATTGATTTAAATTGATGCTTTTGCAGACAATCACTTCAAAAAAATTGGAGGAAGGAGTCACTAATATACACCTGCATAATATACACTTGCATGAATTGGAATTCAAACGTCCCGACATGATTAATGTTCGTATAACTAGAACATAATATTTATCCATATTAAAACTGAGGTCGGTTTCAAAATTGCATCTTAATATTTTTTTGACTTTTACGCACTTATGTTCTTGCAAGTTTACTGTCTTTTTTATTGGTCAGTCAATTTATATGGCTAAATGTCATCAATCAGTTCTGTTAAAGAATCATATACTTTTTACATTTAGGGAATGATGTATATGTCTAATAAGTAGTGTTTCAAAAGTAGTGATTAATATGATTCCTTTTAAAAAAGCACAACTAAAATTAAGATATGTTATGCTTTAAATCGTTAATTATATGTAAAAATTTATTTTCATTTTTTCACTCATGAATTACAATCCAATTTTGTAATTTTATATATTGGTATTGCATCGAGATGTTTATGATATAAAATTTATTTTATTCTACAAATATTAATTTTAAATCATTAATATAATTTTTATAGATTGTCACACATTTATTTTATCTTATAAATACTAATTTTTTATAAGCTATCGTAACGCGCGACTTATTAACTAGCTATATGTAACTAACTATATTTTCTTAATAGACGTGTTTTTTCTCAAAACATAAATTTGCAAATCCAATCGTTTCATATTACCACAAGAAGTATACACCACCTAGTTATCTAATACTCCCTCCGTCCCCTTTTACATGTCCCTTTTGAAATTTTTTTTTGTCTCAAATTACTTGTCCACTTCTCTTTTCAAAGCAACTTTTTGTATGTTTTTTCAAAATGTAACAACTTCCAATGTTTGACTAGGATATATATACACAACTCTATCTAATTTATTACATTTATTAGGGATATGTATGAAAACAAGATATCCACCTAACATTTTCTTAAGATGCGTTATTTTTTCAAAAGGGACAAGTAAAATGGGACGGAGGGAGTATTTTATTACCAAGCCCCTCTATAAAAAAAACCCCTTTTATCCCCACCTGATCACAAAACCCCCTTTTCGACCCCCAAACCCTAATTTTCAAAACCCTAATTCCTCAATTCGTCTCGGAACCCTAATCAATGGCGGCGACGGCGACGAGCTCCGACGTGTCCGACGGCCCAGTTCTCAATTTCATCAACAAACGCCTCCGTGCGCTGCGCAAGAAGCTCAATCGCATCGCCCAAATGGAAGAAGCAATTGCTCAGAAGAAGCCGTTGAATAAGGAGCAAGAAGAGGTGTACAAGTCGAAAAGCTCCGTCATTATCGCGATTGAGGAGCTGGAGAAGATGAGGCAGCCGTTGGCAGCTGCTGTGGCTGAGGAAATCGATCTCGCGATACGGGTCAAGATCAAGAATGGGGAGGAGAATGTGGTGGAGGAGAAGGGGATTGGTGATTCTGGCAAGATGGGTGGTCAAGATTTTGGGATTGAGGAGGTTTTGAAGTTGGTTTACTTTGCGGGGTTGTTTGATGTGAAGAGCTTGAGTGATTTTGAGAGGTTGTTGTTGACGCGGAGTCACGAGAGAGGGTGTTGTTTGAGTTATGATCATGTGACGGATGAGGATGTGGGGAATGATTTGCTTGGGGAGAAGGATTTGGATATGATTTCGAGAGTTGGGAGTTTGGTTGTTTCAAGGCCGGTTGAGACAGGTTTGTCACATAAGGATGCGTTGGAGAAGTGTGTTGAGCATGCTAAGCTTTGGATTTCGGGGGCTGATCAGCCTATTGAGGCGGGTTCGGATGTGACATGTAAAGTTTTATTTGGTTTAGTTTTCGTATTCTTTTGATGAATGTTTTATTTGTGTTTTGTGTTTGAAATGAATTGTGCGTGATGTTGTTGCAGATGCATTGTTGAAAGAGAAGCTTGTGAAGATTATGGCTTCTCCTTATGTTACAACAATGCCGGAGATGAAAGCGCAAGTTGAGGTAGCTGGAAACTACGGGTCCTTTCAGGCTCAAGGGGAAGGGTTTGATGTGCAGTATCAACAAAAGGTGACAACTTTGTCCTTGTTTATTTAAGTAAAGTTATTTGTTGGCTCAAGTGAAGTTATACATGTGCAATTGTGCATTAAGATGAATTTTTAGTATAGTTCTCATGTGAAGGTCAATGACTTATATGTAATTAATACATTTTTTTGTATGAAGAGGTTTTTTTTTAAAAAAAAAATCGTAAGCAGTAAATTTTGTTAAACAAATATAACCTATCTGGCAGCTAATTGTAGAGCAAGTACAATAGGTTACCTAAATGTGCTCCAAAACTCATATTTAGGTAATGTATCAAAAAAATGTTACTCTCAACACTATTCTAGTGATTACCTAAATCACCAGCACATCCCCAAATTTTCTAACCATTACCTATTTTTAGGTAACCTCTAGTCATTACCTATTAAATATTTATGAATAAAAAATTCGTCTCCCTCCTTTCTTTAACTTTTCCCTCCTTTTTCACCTTCTTTCTCTCAAATTTATTATTAAAATAATAATAGTTAACAAAAAAATAGGGATTGCTATTGGAGTTGACACTGAAAATAGATTCTCTAAATCACTAGGACTCACTAGGATCCATTATTTTATATTATTAATAGGTAATGAGATAGGTGACCTACCATGTTGCTGTTTTTGGGTTTTTGGATTTATAACTATCACAGTGTGTGTGCTCTAGCTGAAGTAGCTACAGTTGCTCATTTTCTTATTATATACTAGCTTAGCCCTCACCATTTTTGCCAGGACAACAGGGTATTGTTGAAAGGCACTTTTGTACTAGTATTTTTGATTGATGGGTGTAGTGTAGTATGTGTATGAAGCTTCTTGCCTGTTACTTCTAACAATTTGAAATGTTTTTTTAAAACTATTTTTAGTTGTTTGTTAAACATACTCTTGCATTTTCTTTTTCGGCCTCATCTTTTTTCCTTCTTCAAATTTTGACTAAACTAAAGGAAACAAGGTCTAACAAAATCTTTTGTAATCCCGGTCTTGAATTTTTTTTTGGAGATATTTGTATACTCTGACGGTTACCCAAAAAAAGTTATATAGGGTGTATCTATGTCGATGATAGGGAAAGCAATTTCCCCAAGAGGCCTATTGACTGCTTTATATCTCACTTGAGTATGGCACTAATTTGAGTGAGTCACAGTATATTGGCACCTTAAGTTATAGTATTTTTTATTTCTTGCTCTTCTCATTAGTTTGGATTTCAATTATCTTCACAAATATTCAGAGTGACTTTTGTCTTTTGATATAAGTATTTTTGTTGGCCTGAATATATTGTTGAGGCTTTAGTGGGTTTAATGGTATTTAACATAAATCTGGGACTGCACTTGTATAGCTACATCCAGACTCAATTTGCTTATAGCTGCTGCGGTGCTGACTTGAAAACTGTGTTTTTTTGAGTAAGTTATATATTTTTTTTATACAAGGGGAGGGGACGACGGGTAGCGAGAAATCGATGAACCATGACCATTGTCATGTTGGAGAGCTGCCTTTACAAGTAGGCTAAACCCTTGACCTCATGCTATTATGTACTAAGCATGTATATATATGTATGATGTGGTAAGCTTGTTAGAAATGTAAAAAGAATAAGAAGATCTAGAAAGAAATTGAACCATGACCTTTGTCATGGTGGAGCTGCCTTTATAACTTGGCAAAACCCTCACATCATTTTGTTTCTTGTACTAAGCATTAGTAGTTGTGAATTGACTTTTAAGTAATATCAATTAATCTCAAGAAAACATTACGATATACATGTATGATGTGGTGAACTTGCTGGAAATGGAAGAGGAAGGAGGAGCTTTAGAGAAGTATAAAACTCTAAGCCTAGTCTTGACCCACTGTTTGCTCTACCATCTTGCCTAAACTCCAGTCTACCCTTGCTAGTCCATGATCCATGCGTTGTGTTCTCTTATATAACTGGATTCATGGAGCCATACATTGAAACATACAAACAGTGAAATACCGATCCAATGTCATATTGTCATCTGGTTCCTTGGTACTTCCTTGATGGAACTGGAGGAAGAAGAAATAAATTTGGAAAAGTATGAAACTCTAAGCCTAGTTTTGACCCACTGTTTGCTCTACCATCTTGCCTCAGTCTGGTCTGCCCTTGCTAGTCCCCAATCCATGAGTAATGTTCTCTGATATAACTGCATTCATCGAGTAATACTTTAAAACATACAAACAGTCAAATACTAATTTTATCTCATCTGGTTCTTTGGTGTTTACCTGGCTATTATCCGTGGATCTGTTAAATATGTTTGATCGTTTAATTTGAATTTGCTTTGCGCATTTTTTTGGGGGTTATAGTTACACTAATGAGCAATCTTATCTTACTATTTGGTTTATATAGTGCTTATCTCAAAAGTCCTGTTAACACCGATGAGCAATCTAATTTAATTCTTTTATAGTGCATATAGTGCTTATCTCGGGATTTCTGTTCCTTTTTAACATTCGCTGCTAGCAGAGGCAACAGTAGCTATTAATCCTTTTCAGACTTAAAACAAGTCTAAGTACACAAATGGATGATTGTCTGCAGCTTCTTGATTCTATTCTTTAATTCTGGTCTCATATGCACTACGTTTTATGGCTCGTATATTTTGTCCCACAACCTCTGTTATACTGGTTGGACATTCATTCGTGTCATGTTAAAGCAATAAATATCATTAGACAATAACAATTATGCCTATGAATTTGTTTTGGCTTGTCATTTATATATATATTTGATATATATGATTTTTTATTTTCTTGCCTGTCAATGTCTTCAGGATGAAGAATTAGCAAATCATGAAGTGAATGGATCTTCTGATAATCAGGGTGGTCTTGTTGATGGATCGCAGAAGGTATGGCTTCTGTTTCGGAATTATTTGTGTCCATAGAAGTGTTGTGCTTGCCATTTTTTTAATCTTCTGCTTTTGTAGAATGAGTATGAGGTTGAAAACTCGACAGAGCTACCAGCTCAATCAGAGTCGGTCCAACCGCAGCCAGAATGGGAACAAAATGTTAGAGACGTGGAATCAAAGGAGCAACAGTTTAATACGCGGAGGCAGTTCCAAAACCAACGAGGTGGACGTGGCGGGGGTGCTCGTAGGGGCTATTCCAATGGCCGTGGTGGGGGTGCTCGCAGGGGAGGCGGGCCTTACCAGAATGGACGCAATCAGTACAACGACCAGCCTGGAAATTACTATCCCAGAAACAATTATTATAGCAATAGAGGCAGCAGGGGAGGCGGTAGGGGTGCCGCTTCCAACTCCAACTATGGTCCCGCAGTTCCATCAGAATCTTGACCTTCCTACTCGTTTTTCTGTCATGAAACATGTTTTGCTTTTGTGTGAAACATGGATCGAACATGGGTTGCTGTCGATGAGTGGTAACACTCATGACCCTTTTGTGTAGTTCAATCAATGGAGGACTTGTTTGGTAAAAGAGATTTTTTAGCAATGACTTTATATTGAACTGCAAGAATCGCATCTCGGTCTGATTTATGAAAATTATGTCAAAGGGTGGATAAAATCACACCAAAGCCACACCCAGTTCAAAATTTTCGTAGACTGGTTCCAGATTGTTAGTTCAACCTAGTTAGAATGTTACTTCAACGTAGAGATTTTGCTTGAAATGTGGCTAGTTCCCTTGTCCTCACTAAGAAACTATATGGCGTATCGTTAAAATGTGAGCTTATGGTGCTGTTTGGGTGAGTTTAAAATAAGTGTTTCTTGATTAAGTAAAAAAGTGAAGTAGAAGTTAGAAGCAAGTTAAGACTTAGAAGTGATTAAAGTGTTTGGGGAAGTGATTAAAGTGTTTGGGAAAGAAGCTGAAGTTTCGAGAGAAAAGCTAACATTTATAATTTCTAAAAAGTATTTTTGCTTTTTTACACAAATGGATAAGTAAAGCAGAAGCCAACTTCCTATAACTGGTCTTCGAAGAAGTAGATAATGAGCCTGTTTGTTTTAAAGAATCAGAAGCTGCTTCTGACTTCTGCTTCTTTTGACCTGTTTGTCTAAATAAGTAGAAGCACTTTTAAGAAGCTGAGAATGCTAGCTTCTCTCTCACAGCTTCTGCTTCTTTTCCAAACACTTTATTAACTTATTTACTTCTCACTTCTCATCCACTTCTTTACTTTAAGCACGGAATCACTTTTTTTAAGCTTGCCCAAACGGCCCCAATAACTAGGGGGCATTCCTCTCCCGATGAACTCTTGTAAAGAAGTAGATAATAATTAGGGGGGGAATCCTCTCTTGTCAAGAAGTAGATAATAATTAGGGGGTTCCTCTGCCGATGAACTCTGTTCCATTTGACAGTGTTATGTTCCCTGCTGAGTAACACAAAATATTTTGAATCGTCCTCATACACATGTTCATTATTTTTGTTGAACAATTAAAATTATATTATAAATTTTCTGAAAACAAATCCAAAATCAAAACTTGGCTCTGACTCTATTAAAATTCGACATGTACCTTATTGTTAATTTATTTTAATAAATTATAGAATTAAGAATGCACGACCCAGACATTCTGTTCCTGTTCATATTATCAAACAAATGATTCACTCCTGAGAAAAATAATACTCTGCATCCAAGTCATAATATATCTATATAAATGTATTGTGTGCCACCATACAATTATTTTTACATTCAGTTGTCTGCGAAAGTATGCCCTCATCGCTCAAAAATTATTTCGACGAAAAATTTATTCAAATTACACTAGTTTCAATGCCGATAATACGAAAGAATATCAGCAAATTAACATTTACAATGACACTTATGATTCTTGCAAAACCCTCCTTTATGATTGCTACAACCATCGCGACAAGCTTTATCACAATCTTTTTCCGATTTATAACCTGGATTACAATGCATGTTAGGATTGTCATGGCAACATTGAATTTTATTCGAAACTATTTGAACCGGGCTTCTCGTTAAGTCGACTCGGGCTGACGTAACTTGCTCGATGTCTGATAAAAAATACAAATAAACATGTTAATCTACCAAATCCAGGCTAATTACTAAAATACTCCCTCCGTCCCAAAATAAGTGCCGATTTAACTTTTTGCACGTCATTTAAGATGTTAAAAAAACATACTTCGACACATTATTTTTCAAATTTACTTTTTTTGAATAAAAGTATAGATGTTAAAGTTTTATTTAGAAAAAAAAAATTTGAAAAATAATACTATGTCTAAATATGTTTTTTGTGCAGCTTAAATTACGTGAAAAAAGTCAAATTGACACCTATTTTGAGACAGCGGGAGTATTATGATATTATCCGTATGTGTGTGCTGTGTGTAAAAATGTGTACCTGAATTCATTACGAGAAAAGCGACTATTAGTAATGCAGTGATCCGCAGGTCAGCCATTTTTTGCTTCGTGTTATATCTAATTATATGTGGAAGGAAATTTTTTTACTTTAGCGGTAGGAAAACAATGGCCAAAAGCCTGGTTTATATACACTAATAACACATACTTAATACTTTGATCTTGTATTTATTATGAAATATTTGGTAATTGATATGAATTATGGAAAAGAGGTGCATATCTTTTTTTTTATCTGGTACTTAAACAAAGGAATATCTATGTTTCATGCAGTAGAGAGAAAAAGCCCGTGTTTTAATTAAGGACAGAATCTTGCAAATCATCACAATCATTAAGCCGGAAAAAAGAGAACTTATTTGAAAATTTTAATCAGTCTTTTGTGTATGCTTCTAGTGGGATAAATGACATTCCATTCCTCCTCTGAATGGAAAGGCTATTTTCAGTTTTCCAAAGAGACAAATAAGGGTGTTGGTCAAATCTTTCATTTTTTAAAATAAGGCGCTAAATACTTCTATCGGAAAAGCTGATCACAAATATCACATTTTAATCCAACACGTTAGAGTATGTTGCGTTTATCCATCTTTCACTTCTTAATTAACGCCAAATCATCTAGCATTTTGAAACTCTGAACGCTATTTCATTTAGCGTTTCACATTAAAATGCCAGATCGTGTGACAATTTGCAGGATTTTTCAGACCTGAACGCAACACAATGTAGTGTTTCTTTTTCCAAAAATCAAACTACTCGATTATCCGGCATTAATAAGTGATATTTTGAGATTTTTCTCGCAAATAAGTCGGTCAGTTAAAAAAAACTGATATCTACATATCTGTCGTGTTATTAAATATCTCTTGTTTTACCTCATAAATAGTATCATTTATCCGAGATTAACAATTTTTTATAAAACTTGTATTCAAATTACATAGTTCCGACATGGATAATATGGAAGAATGTTAAAAAATTAACATTTACAATGACACTTATTTTGCTTGCACATTGCTCCTTTTCCATTACCGCAATCCCTATTACAGGCCACCAGACATTTTGATTCGTCACATGAGCCACCACGAGGAAGAGGATTGTCCTTGCAACATACTCCCTCTGTCCCAGTCAATTGTATACGTTTCTTTTTCACTGCTCGACACGCTTTTTAAGGCTCTTATAAAACATAGTTCCACAACTTATTTTTAAGATTTTCTTTTTTTGTATAAAAATATAAATGTTATACTTTTATACAAAAAAAGAAAATCTTAAAAATAATTTACAGAACTATACTATATTGAAGCATTAAAGTCCGTGCCGCACCCCCGTCCCCCAATGTATATTATTAACTGGGACGGAGGGAGTAGATACGTATCCGTAACTACTTGAGTTGGGCTTCCCATGAAGTCGTCGGCTTCGGCTGAGGTAGCTCGCTCAATATCTGATGATAAAAATACAAATAAACATGTCGATCTATCAGATGTCGACAGTTGGACACGGAAAATATGAAAATATATTAAAATAGAAAAAACAGGATGAGAAATATTTATATTTGCGTTGGACATAGAGGTTATAAAAATATATAAAAATAAAAAAAGTGAGGATAGTGATGTGACTGATTAAAATTTAATGTATATAGAGGAGAACGATAACGGGATATATAATTTTTATATTATAAAATTTTACTATGTTAGTAAGTTTTGAAACATAAATTATTAGATGAGATATTTAAAAAAGAAAAGTGTAAAGAAATGGTGGGTACTGTATCAACTTATCAATATCAATATGTGTGCGTAAAAATGTTCACCTGAACTCATTACAAGAAAAACGATCATTAGTCATGCCGCGATTCGGAGAGCCATTTTTTGCTTTGTGTTATAGAATTATATGCAGAATGTATTTTTGTACTTCTGGTGTAGGAGAACAATGACCAAATCACTGGTTTATATACAAAAATTATTCAGACTTAACGCTTATGAAAAGTTACATACTCTTTTTTTATAAAACTTATTGAGCTGAAACGTTTTCTTTAATGTTCAAGGTGTTATGACTTTGTTTCATTGCTTACTCAATTGATGATAGTCCTCGGAGTATGCTGCAGTGCTACGCAGGGCCGTTCCACACCTTTTGAGGGCCCAGGGGCGAAAGGAGAAAATAGACCCTAATTTTTTTTACTTCATTGAATTTGATAAAATATGACTTGTAGCAATGCAAACTCAAATTTTAGTCAACTTCAGTAAGAAAATAACTTTAAAACACTCAAATTTTAACAATAATGCAAATAACAACAAATTACGAAAAATAATTTTGCCGATTTAGTGTGTGTATTGGATGTAAAAAAAATCTAAACAAATGCTTGATGACATTTATCAGTGAGTGTGAGTGCATGATTGATAGAACTATTAGTTTAGGTACGGACGTAGTCACTTAGGATAGAATTAGGCTTACTGGACCGATGTATACTAATAACAATACATGGATTATACAAATTTTGGGCCTCTAAACGTTTTGGGCCCTGGGCGGTCGACCTGGATGTCCTCCCTCTGGGCCGGGCCTGGTGCTACGTACCTCAAATTATGTTCTCAAACAACGAAGCAACTGAGGCAACGGATGATGAACCTGGAACACATCCACCAATAGTATAACATCCAGAATTTCTCAATGGAATATCACTTTGTACATTGCATCATCTATCGTGCATTACAGAGAAGCCGCTGTGTAATTTTTGGAGGGAATCTTCTAGAACATTTAGTTGGTTATACTGTACTCAGAAATGTATTCACGGCCTGCAATTCTTCTATAACTCAGATGCTGATTCTGTTACAAAGGAATCGAAATAAAGAACATGTTCGAATAGACACCCTGTACCCTGCACCAGCAATTCCAGTAATCTGTATGATCCATTGACAAAAAAATGTAAAGGTTACATATGATGCAAATTTTGCTCATTTTGACTTTACTAAGGTATCGAATCGTTTACTCCATTATACAATTTATTAAATTTAGTCGCTATGGCTGTCAATCCTATAAAAAGGATTAGCCTGGCATTCATTTTCATGATCATACTAAACTGGGAAAGAAAAAGATTTATTTGAAATTTTCTGGTTACTTATTTTTCCGGTTTGCTAATTTAAGAAAAGACAGAGACGAAAGATGGGAGCTAATCAGTCTGCAGTGTATGCAAGGAATGAAGCTAATGAATTGTTCACGCCTCAGAAGTCCGGGCAGGTCTTGACATTCCATTCCTCTTCTAAATGGAGAAGCCATTTTCAGTCCTCCAGACAAACAAATAAGCTGGTCAGTTAGGAAAACTGGTCTTTATGTATCCATCGTTTGATAAATTTCTGTTGTTCCACTTTAAATAGTGTAATTTATCAGAGCTTGATGATTCTGTTATCTGTATTATTCTATGTTTTTGTGCAGATGGTCATTCATTTTACGGCGGCATGGTGTGGACCTTGTCGTACCATGGAACCAGTCATTCGTGACTTTGCTGCTAAGTATGTTGGTGTGGAATTTATCCAGATTGATGTAGATGAGCTGGAAGTATGCATCTCTCTCTCCCTCTCCCTCCCTCCCTCTCTCTCTCTCACTCCCTCCCTCTCTCTCTCTCCCTCCCTCCCTCTCTCTCTCTCCCTCCCTCCCTCTCTCTCTCTCTCGCTCTCTCTCTCTCTCTCCCTCTCCCTCTCCCTCTCCCTCTCCCTCTCCCTCTCCCTCCCTCCCGCTCTCTCTCTCTCTCTCTGTGTTAAAAGTCCTTGTTACAAAATTAAACGATGATGATGCTAGATTGCTAATGCATGTTGTCCACGCAGGCAGTGGCTCGGGAGTATGCTGTGCAGGCATTGCCAGCATTCATACTGATAAAGAAGGGAAAAACAGTTGATAAGGTTGCTGGAGCGGAAAAGGCAGCACTCCAGAACAAGATTGAGAAGTGCATGTTCTACTTCTAGTTTATAGAACTACAAGTAAACACAAAATAAGCAGAGGAGTGAAATTCGTGCTGTTTGAAATAAAGATCTCTTCCGACCAAGCCAATATTCGATGATTTGTAATAAGATTCTCATGTACCAAGTTCAACTTTTGATAACCTTTTGTAAATTTTTGCATTTCTCAAAGTGATTTTGACAACATGTCAGTCCTATATAGTAAAGTTGTTCTTGAGCGGCTCGCTAACCTTCATAAACTGAAAAACAAAATGCTGAATCCAAACTAAGTTGGAGTTCAGACTCCGTCATAACAAATTAACCTCAAAACCAAACCAGAACTTTGACCTATCAGTCTCACCATACTTTATCTAATCAACTGCCTACTATGAAGCATGAGTGCGGGTGTGGATACGGGAATTCGGTATATATAAAAATATGAAGATTCAGGGTACTTGGCAAATATTAATATATTAAAAATATATATTATGCATGTATTTCAAGAGTTACATGTATATTTAAAACCAAATAATCAAATATATAAGCCTAATATCCTTAACAATTTATAATATAATTATTTAGTAACACAATTATTAGATAATAAGATAGTTAAGTGATAGAGTATTCAACTAATCACGAAATTAATCATTAACAAAAATCCACTCTTTCGATGAAATTTTATTATTCAAATTACACTAGTTTCAATGCCGATAATATGGAAAAAAAAATTAGTAAATTAACAAAAACAATGACACACTTTATTCTTGCACCACCCTCCTTTTCCATTGTGGCAACCGTGGAGACAAGGGTCATTACATGTTGAATTTGATACACAATGCATATTAGGATTGTCATTGCAACATAAAATTTTATTCGGAATTATTTGAATCGGACTTCCAGCAAAATCGACGTAACTTGCTCAACGTCTGATACAAAAATACAAATAGACATGTTAATCCACCGAATCAATACTAATTATTTGACTTTTTTGCACGTATTTTTAAGTTTTTTAACCGCATGTTTAAAATCATTATTTTTGAAATTTTTGTTTTCTCAATATTAATATCAATCATATATTCTTATTCAAAAAAGAAAATTTCAAAATTAACCATTTTTAATATGTGGTCAAAGGGTTTAAAAATGCGTGCAAAAAAATCAAACGACTTATATTTCAAAACAGAGAGAGCAGTCTGATATTATAAGTATGTGTGTGCGCGTGTAAAATTGTCTACCTGAACTCATTACAAGAAAAACGACCATTAGTAATGCTGTGATTCGCAGTTCAGCCATTTTTTCTTCGTGTCACACAGAATTATATTTAGAAGGATTTTTTTTGCTTTAGCTGTAGGAGGACAATTGCCACAAGCCTCGTTTATATACACGAATAACACACACCTACGAGGATGTATTAAATTGAGATTTTAATGAATTATTTTGAATTCTTAAAATTCGAAGATATTTAATCGAGATTTGAAAAATGTAACAGAATCTTGAGATATTCAATTGAGATTTCAAATTTTTCTACAAAATCTGCTGATATTTAATCAGGATTTTAAATTATGTTATAATATCTGTTGGTATTCAATTGGGATTGTATAAATCCTTTAATATATGATGGTATTCAAATACTGATGGATTTTTTTGACTTCATAAATGATGGATTTTGTGAGATTTTTCAATGTATTTTATTGGGATTTTAATCTATGGATTTTAATGGATTGTATGTGATTATGATGGTGTGCGGATTTTTTATAAAATTTCGCGGGGTTGATATAGATTTCTTAGGATTTTAATACAATAAAATTCTTTTTCAATTTATTAAAATTACAATCCAATACACCCCTTTAATACTTTGATATGGTATTTATTCTGATATATTTATTACTTATATGAATTCTGAGAAACATTAATTAGTGCATTGATAATTGAGAATAGAGTTGTGTTTCAAAAAAATCGCAATAAATATAGGGATTTAGTGCATTGAGAAATGAGAATAATGTTGAGTTTCAAAAAAGTCACAATTAATATATAAATAAATTTGTATTGAAAGAAGGGAGGGACAAATATTTTGAGACAATTTTTTTTTCCAAAAAGGACCTATAAATTGGGAGTATTTAGTTTACAATGATTTAGGCGTTTGAATTGTGTGAATCAATTTGATTTTTATGTAGATAATATTTCCCTGCAGAAAACTAGTCGAAACACAAAGAAATGATTAGCTTCCCGAGTTCCTGGAAGAAATCAAAAGACTCCTTGTTCCAAGTCATGACAGATACACTCAGAATGTATCCAGAATGTAACAGCTTGCGCTAAATTTATATCGGTTTTTCTATGGTGTGCCCATGGGCATATGCTAAGCGCGGAAAATTTTGTAATCTCCCAAATACAAAAATTTCCGCGCTTAGCATGTGCCCATGGGCAAACACTAGCCAAACCGATAAAAGAATATGTACGGAATGCTCTTCTTTTTAATTATGAATATCATAAACGAGAGTCATGCTCTGAAGTTCATCTTAATCGACATTGATCTAGAAATCGGAACACCTTCACTAAAAATACCCCCTGTCTCAGATTCGGCAGTTGGTTGCTGCCTCGACCTGCAACCCCCTGTCATCACATTGCAGTCTCGAATTTGCTAACTTCTACACAGGATCTATCCTTTAGAACAAACATACTAACATAGTCTTCCAACTTCTATATTTGAAATGACTGCCATATAATTAGAAAGTTCAAAGCTCTTTCTTGTTAAATATAAAAAAAATCCGCGCAAAAAATCTTAGTAATCTATGTTTTGCTATTGAGAAATTTTGTGTTTGTCGTGGCAGTGTAATTACCCCACCTTCTTTTCCTCTGCAATTTTATAGACTTCTTTAATAAATTAAATTGTTTGAGTTTTAAAAATTAAAACGAACAGTTTTATTTTGTTGACGATATAATTCTACTGGCGTGATAGTCGTCAAATTAAAAAATCCTAACCTTACATAAAACTCTTCTCATTGTAATATAATAATAACTAAATAAATTGTATGATCAGCAAAGAAATTTCGAGCATTTCAGTTGATTAAGACTGTGTTCCATCAGCTCAAGGACATGCATGTTATCCTTAATGCTCGCATCATAATACAACACAGAATCCATGGAATTCAAAAAGAAAATGTTGGAATTGAAAGGAAGGCAAGAAAGGTATGTGTATATGTTTTAATGTAATGAAATGTTTGAGTTGATCTCTTGATCGAGTCCTCATTTTATAATTTATTTTTAATTTTTTTCTGAATACAAATTTAAACTGATTTTTTTTTTTTTAAAATAAGTTATACAACTACTCCCTCTCTTCTAATTGATCGTATACATTTGATGAGGACCCAGAGATAATAAAAGTGTAAAAAACGAATAAAGTTAGATTGAAAATGGGTAAAGTGGTGAAACTCATTTATATTTAATAATGAATTTGAGACGGTAAAAGAAAATAGTGAGTGTAATACTGTTTATATTATTATAAAATAGAGATAGTGGAAGAAATTAGTAAGTGTAAGTGCTTTATATTATTAAAAATTACTATTTTTGGAATGTGTAAAAATGATGAGAAATCGAAAAAATCATACTTATGGATTTTGCGGCAACAATTTGAAATGGATGTCCAAAAAAGCTTAACAAATACTCCCTCCATCTCATATTATGTGTCCTCTTTTGACTATTAGATGGTCAATTTGACCAAATTTTGACTATTAATTAAAAAAAATTTATCAGTTATTTTAAAAATCCGAAAAATGGATTTTGAAGGGGATTAAATATATTTTTTCTAATAAAGTAATTTTTTTAATCTTTTAGAGTCGGATGATATGTATAATTTGCGGTAAAAATCTAGTCAATTTGACTCCTTAATAATCAAAACAAGACACATAATATGAGATGCAGGACGTACACAGGCTCGTGAGTTATTCGGGAGCAACTCACATATCTTTATAGATCGGTACTTGCACAAAAGTAGAAATCCAGACGAGAGAGGCTGCTTGGCTAAGTTTAAGAAAAATGACTTTTTACTTAAATTAAATAAGCAGTAGATAAAGAGTGAGAAATAAATAAGTTAATAAAATGTTTGAAAAAGTAGTAAAAATTCTGAGAGAGAAGCTAGCATTCTCAAGTTTTTAAAAATGTATCTATTTATTTACACAAACGGGTTTAGAAGGCGGAAGCAAATCCTAGTTGGATTTGAGTTTAATAACTTTTTTATAAATAAAATCTCGGCTTGGACTCCGTATGTATTGCTCCTTTCACATCATTCAGGCATTCATCGTATTTTATTCTTAATTTCTTAACAATATACTCCTTCTGTCCCTCTCATTTCTTTACGGTTACTATTTTGGGATGTCCCTCTCATTTCTTTACGTTACTATAAATAGTACTCCCTCCATTCCAAAATAATAGTCGCTTTGACTTTGTGCACGTATTTTGAGATGCAAAAAAAATATACTTCTATATGTTATTTTTGAAATTTTCTTTTTCTGAATAAAAATAAAAATGTTAAACTTTTATCCAGAAAAAGAAAATTTCAAAAATAATGTGTAAAAGTATGATTTTTTTACACCTCAAAATACGTGCACAAAGTCAAAACGACTATTATTTTGGAATGGAGGGAGTAAGTTTTTCTCATCATTACACCCACTATCTTCCCCTACTATCTCATATTTAACAATAAAAACAACTATTACACCCACTACTTTCCTCTACTATCTCAAATCTAGTATTAAATATTGATAGGTCCCACCATTTTATCCACTTTTCATCTAATTTTACTCATTTTTCATAGTCTTGGTCTTGATTTTTTTTTTTTAAAAATAAGTTATACAACTACTCCCTCTCTTCTAATTGATCGTGAGGACACAGAGATAATAAAAGTGTAAAAAATGAATAAAGTTAGATTGAAAATGGGTAAAGTGGTGAAACTCATTTATATTTAATAATGAATTTGAGACGGTAAAAGAAAATAGTGAGTGTAATAGTGTTTATATTATTATAGAATAGAGATAGTGGAAGAAATTAGTAAGTGTAACTGCTTTATATTATTAAAAATTACTATTTTTGGAATGTGTAAAAATGATGAGAAATCGAAAAAATCATACTTATGGATTTTGCGGCACAAATTTGAAATGGATGTCCAAAAAAGCTTAACAAATACTCCCTCCATCTCATATTATGTGTCCTCTTTTGACTATTAGATGGTCTATTTGACCAAATTTTGACTATTAATTAAAAAAAATTTATCAGTTATTTTAAAAATCCGAAAAATGGATTTTGAAGGGGATTAAATATATTTTTTCTAATAAAGTAATTTTTTTAATCTTTTAGAGTCGGATGATATGTATAATTTGCGGTAAAAGTCTAGTCAATTTGACTCCTTAATAATCAAAACAAGACACATAAAAATAAATATATAATGTAAGTATACTTTATGGGATCCTTAAAATGCGTGCCAAAAAATAACGTAAAGAACCTGGTGGGACGGAGGGAGTACATGACTCTGTATTGGAGGCACAAAATATGTATTATAAAATTATAAATGTATTGTGTGCCACCTTGTGCACAATTATTTTTACACGCAGTTGTTTGCAAAATTATGTACCCTCTCGACTCCAAATTATTTCAATGAAATTTTATTATTCAAACTACACTTGTTTCAATGCCGATAATATGGCAAAATATTAGCAAATCATCAATATACTTATATATAGGAGAAACGAGGGGCGTGTAGGTGGCGCCTCTCACATCGCTCCGTTTTATTTTTTTAATTTTCTGGAATTTTTGGATGAAAAATAAAAATTAGAACTACCTTTTTTAGTTTCGGGTATATTAGAAGCAAGTTTCAGAATCTGATTTTGTTTCAGATTATTTATGGAATATAGTATCTTGAAAGTTTTAATCTGATTTTGTTTCAGATTATTCAATTATGGGAAAGACAGATTATTTATGGAATATAGTAGCTTGAAAATTTTAATCTGATTTTGTTCAGATTATTTAATTATGGGAAAGAGTAGCAAACAAGTCTCTCTCCACCTATAAATACCCGTATATATCGTAGTATTTTGGATCATCAAAACACAACCTCCTCTCTCAATACCACAAATCTACCCGATAGTTCTCTTACTCGAATTTTAAAGGAGAAGCGAGGGGCGTGTAGGTGGTGCATCTCACATCGCTCCGTTTTATTTTTTAATTTTCTGAAATTTTTGGATGAAAAATATCAAAAATTAGAAATACCTTTCTCTTGCTCGATTTTTAACTCGGAGGTGTCGTTATTCTGCAACGATAAGTGAAGGCTGTTACAGTAAAGGTTGTTGCAAGCAAATGGAGTTATAGACCGTTATATTAGAGTCGACAAATCCAAACACGGGAAAAGAATATAGTCTTGACAGGATATCGATGGTTGATGTCAATAAATTAACTATTAATGATGTATGTTTGTTGGTAATTCTTTTATAATATTTGTTTTGTTCATCGGACATGTTTGTTGTTGTTAATTTTTATATTATTTACTTTGTATACATGAAAAAATTATTCATGCATTATATGTTTGCTCCGTTCAAGCAACTTTTAAGAGGGTAGTTATATTTAAGTTAAATGTTTTTGTGCACAATCAATCTAAAAAAATTGGAGGAAGGTGACAATGTAAGAACATGATTACTTTTCCAAAAAAAATAAAATTTTAAGATTCGTCACACTTTAAATTGTTATTTACGTGTATAAATTTATTGTCATTTTTTCACCATGAATTATAGTCCAATTTTGCAATTTTATATATTAGTATTTGTATTACATCAAGATTTTTATAATATAAATTTATTTTATCGTACAAATATTAACTTGAAACATTAATATATTTTTTATAGACAGTCATAAAATTATTTTATTCTATAAATATTAATATTGGATCATTAATATAATTTTTATAAGCCGCCGCAACGCACGGATTCTCAACTAGTTAACAATAACAATGACACACGCTATTCTTGCACCACCCTCCTCTTTCATTGTTGCAACCTTTTTGACAAGGCTCCATACATGTTGAATTTCGTTTACAATGCATATCGTATCAGGATTTTCCATTTAATTCTATACTTTTCTTTTCACTGATCGACACGCATTTCAATACTCTTAAAATATGTGAGCATGATCGATAGTTCGGGCAAGCTTTTATCTTCTCTCACTAATCGAATCTCGCTTTGTTTTTTGAATTGTTGTTTTTAAAACTTATACTAAATCATAAATATATGTCATCTTAATAAATATATCTAATATATTAAATAAAAAAATTTATTTAACACATCCACAAAAAATATTTTAGATATTTATTAGTTATTTCAAATTTATTTTTAATTTCAAAACATATATCATTATATAATAAAATTAAATATAAAAATATACATATACAACCAAATATTAAGTGACTTTTGATAACATGCATAGAATAGTAATATATGTCCACGATAGCATTATAAACGCATCGACACACATAAAATAAAGTTGGAAGATTTCCAGATAGAACGTTGCTCCGCTGCAACCCAATCTCCAAACCCACCTTATCTTTCCACTCCCCTCCTCAGTCTCCCAAAACCATGTAACACACACTCCCAACCCAAACCATGCTCGAAACACCCCACCGTCACCACTTCTCCACCACAAACACCCTCCCCAAACCCCCCATCTCTAACCCCCGAAGAAAACTCCTCTCATTCCCATCCCTCTCCTCCAAAAACACCTCCCTCATTTCCCTCCCTCCCAAACCCCACAAATCCCAACTCCCCCCACCCCCCAATCCCCCCAATTCCATTCCCCCCTCCCCTCCCAATGCCGATTTCCAACAAAAACTCATTTACTTCGATTCCATCGGAATCGATTTCCTCTCCTTCCTCTCCTCCCACCCGCCCATTCTCTCCACTCCCATTCCCTCCATCAAATCAACCATCTCTCTTCTCTACTCGATTGGCCTCACTCCTCCTGACCTTCGCCGCGCCGCCTCGATGTGCCCCGAAATTCTCTCTGGTAATTTGCATCGAGTTTTAAAATGATATTTTTAATTTCAAATTTACAAATAGGTGATTAAAGTTTTTGTTAAATGTCTATTTTTTTTAAGATTTTATGATTTACAAATAAGTGATTTTAATTTTTACCGAATTTCAAAAAGACAATTAATTAAGTGATTTTAAGTTTTCTTAAGCTGGAACATGGGTAAGCAGAGTGGCAAGGTCTTTACATTGAAATTTGAAATGCCGTGTTCAGCGTAAAAAATTTAAGATGCTGGGCAATTTGGATACAGAGAATCTTAAGGTGGAAATTTCTAACCAGTCTTCTGTATATGCTTCTAATGGAATGGACCGGTTGTTCAAGGGGTCTTCCATTGAATTTATCCTCTAATGGAAAAGCCGTGTTCAAAGTTGAAGAGCCTATCTCTACCACCTGCATGCTAATTCATCAAATCTTCCATGTTCTTGTGCTGAGAATGTGTTCCGATATAAATTACAAATTTCAAGTTTGACAGATATTCAAGGAAAACATTTGACAAGTTCATGCTTTCCTAATTTTGGTTATAAGTTTCAAGTGGGCAGTATCTCTATTTAGCAAAAAAATAAAAGTTGGCAGTATCTCTGTCTCCAACATTTCAGGAAGCATTGTGTGAGACTAGTGTTCTGTTAATTCAACATTACTTGCCGTTCAAAGTTCAAACTAGGGCTGGCAATTTCATTATAAATACATATTCGAAGTTGAAGCATTCTACATCCGCTCACTGTTCTCTTTCTGGCTAGTCCCTCATATCATTTTGCATCTTCCCAAATTTCATTAGAATCATCAATACTTTGTATGTATATTATAGCTATGGCAATGCAAAATTATATCAGTTTCCTCCTGCTTGTTTGTGCATTTGGTGTTTTGGCAAATTCAGAGTTTGGTACTGGGAGTGTAGCTGGAGGCAACTTGCCTAGAAGTTGTGTTGAGAGTGAGAAACAAGCTTTACTACTCTTTAAGAATTCTCTTGTCGATGACTCGAGTTCTTTATCTTCGTGGGTTGGAGATGATTGTTGTGCATGGGAGGGGATTGGTTGCGACAACATAACCAATCAGGTCACACAACTTGAAGTTCGAAATGTCTTTTTAACAAGTAAGAAAATTCATCCTTCCTTGCTTGATTTGAAATATTTGACACACTTGGAATTGAGTATCAGCAGCTCACAAGGTATTCAAATTCCAGAATTTTTTGGGTCCTTTAAAGATCTGATTTATCTCAACCTCTCAAACTCCAATTTTGAAGGTTGGGTTCCTCAACATCTAGGAAATCTTTCAAAGTTGCAGTACCTTGACTTGCAAACTAATGAAGATTCTTATCAAGAGTTGAGGATGGATAGCATCCAGTGGTTATCCAAGCTTTCTTTGTTGCACCACTTAGATTTGTCTGGTGTAAATCTTTCTAGCGCCATTGATTGGTTCTCGTCTATAAACATGCTTTCTAAATCAATATCGGTGCTTCATCTATCTGGTTGTGCTCTACCCAGCAATATACCTCGTCATCTTTCTTTTATAAATCTCACATCTCTTGTTTCACTTGATCTTTCTGCTAACCGTTTTCACGCTTCTTTCCCTTCCTGGGTTCTTAACAATACTAACCTTGAACATCTTTTTCTCGGGTCTAATTATTTTCATGGTCTCCTACCTGAATCTATCGGAAGTTTGTCTGCTCTTTCTGTTCTTGATCTTGCAGACAATAAATTCCAGGGCACAATTCCTCTTTCTATTGCAAATTTGACATCACTTTCCCAACTTGATCTGTCAGTCACTAGATTAAGTAATCCATTTCCACCAAACATGGGCAATCTCACTGAGCTTAGATACCTCGGCATCGCGATGATGGGTCTAAGGGGTAGTCTGCCTGAAACATTTTGTCAATTGAAAAAATTAGAACATTTGGATGCCGGAGGCAATCGATTGACAGGACAAATTCCTGAATGCATTGGAAACCTATCAAATCTGAATGATTTGTCACTTACTGAAAATTCATGGGAGGGTTTTGTATCAGAGTATCACTTGATTAACCTCAGTAGGCTATTGTCCTTTACCATTTCTTCAGATTCTAACTTGATTTCTAATATAAGTTCTGAATGGGTTCCTCCGTTTCAGCTTCAAGTTGTAGATATGCATTCGCTCAAGATGGGTCCGAAATTTCCGCAATGGCTTCTCACGCAAAGAAATATTCAGTATTTACTATTGGCAAATGCAAGCATATCAGATACCATCCCAGTTAGTTGGTTTTCGAGTTTGTTCTCATCTCTTGAATATGTTGATCTAGGTGACAATGACATCCACGGGGACCAATTATCGCTAATTTCAGGAGCTTCAAATGTTTTAACAAGTGTGGATCTTTCAAATAATCGTTTATCGGGTAAATTTCCTGCATTCTTATGCAATCTGACTGCTTTGGCTTATTTAGAACTCTCCAACAATAACTTCACTGGAGAGCTTCCCCGCTGCTTAGGAAATTTGACACAACTGAATTATTTGGTGTTAATGAATAATAGCCTATCGGGTAATATTCATTTTTTAGGTTCTTTAGGGAGTCTCACATATTTAAACTTGTACAACAACAAGTTTTCAGGAAAACTTCCTCGGACCTTCCAAAACTTTTCGCAGCTGATTGCAATTGATTTGGGAAAGAATAACTTGAGCGATGTCCTCCCCACTTGGACTGCAGAGCAATCTCAGATCAAGTATTTGATACTCCGGTCCAACAATTTCTATGGTGAAATTCCTACACAGCTTTGCCAACACAAGTCACTTGAAGTATTGAACTTGGCAGACAACCAAATCACAGGAAACATTCCTTCTTGTTTTGGTAATTTTAGTGCCATGGTTAGAGGTCTCATCACTTATAATTTCTTAAACTATAGTACAAGAGGTGCAAAAGAATTTGAAATAGTTGATGAGACCAAAGGATATGAGCAAGATTACACCTCTACACTCAAGTATCTGGTTTCCATTGATTTATCAATGAATAACATCAGTGGAGAGATTCCCAAAGAGTTGATGGATCTTCATGGTTTACTAAATTTGAATTTGGCGGGTAATCATCTATCTGGAAAGATCCCCAACGAGATTGGAAAAATGGAAAACTTGATATTCCTTGATCTTTCTAGAAATGAGCTTCACGGACCTATTCCACACAGCCTGTCATATTTAAACTTTTTAAGCCAAATGAATCTCTCTTTTAATGATTTATCAGGAAGAATACCCTCTGGATATCAGCTTCAGACACTTGACGATCCCTCCATCTATGCTGGCAACAAGCAACTTTGTGGCCCTCCTATCTTGAAACCATGCGCTGCTGACACAGCTTCACATAGTGTTAACGACCACAATGAAGCTGATTCTGATCTCGATTCAGATGATGAGCACATGTGGATTTTTGCTGGACTTGGACCTGGTTTCGCAGTTGGCTTTTTGGGATTCTGTTTCACTTTGCATTTTTCAAATATTAGTATTCATGTTTCTATTTTGGCAAACAGGATCTTGAGAAGATATAGGTAGTCATGCACTGCGGAGTAAGTTCCATAACTGACCAGGTTTCATCTAACTAGTTCCTCTCCGACAAAAGCACACACAAAGAAGCACTTGATAGTAATAAATTGGTTGGAATATGTTGCACTGCTTAATTATATACTGCCTGCAGGGAATCCAGATTCGTCATCAAGTTGCCATCGAGCAGCAGGCTTGCATGAGGAGGATGATTCTACCCCCTACTAATTATCTATGTTCTGTTTCCTGTAACTCGAGTATTGCATATAAAAGGCCGCGCTATGCAGGCTAAATTCACTAGTTTATGTATCCAAACATTTATAGCTAAATGGGCGAGAAGAATTCTGTGAAATAAGATATCACATGCCTTAAAGTCTATCAGAAGCGTCTTAAGTCATCAATAGAAGCCGTTGATAATGTGATGATCGCCTGAAAACTGCAAATCTCACAGAAAACTGCTGACCAAAGTCTGTAGGATACTGAACTGATATAGTAGACAACTGCAAGTGACTAAAATTTGATGCAATCATGTAAAGGCATCATTAAATCAGAAGGGAAGAAGGGACTTAATGACCAAGAAGAAAGAGCTATTATTCAAAAAGATAACAGAAGTCGTCGATTTCATATTTTTGCATACATTATAACATACAAGGGCCGGAAAGGCTTCTGTTAGGCTCTTGCTCTAAGCGGCAAAACAAAATGTCATTGCAAGTATGTCCCCAAGTCTGTAGTAAACTAAAGGATTCATTGAATGCCTATCTGAAACTCTCGAATATCTGAACAGAGCAATGTGCAAGAGGCCAAGCTTACAAATTACAATCACTGCAATGATTAAGAAATCAGGTAGATACCAAAATTGTGCTAAAAATTCTTTCAATATTTGCTCAGGTCTCTACAAAATCAGTTTAGTAAATGGCTACAATGAACAAAATTAATACTCGGACATTAAAAGTACCGCCAGCCTCTCTCCCTATTTCTTGTCCTCTTCATCAGGATTTTTGGACCACTGCCTATTAAATTTATCATTCCATTTACCCGTAGAGCGACAGAAACCAGAAACATAAATGAAATCACTCATCTATGATGCACTGGCTACAGATTAGTCCCCTCCGTTATTGCAATGGGAGCTGCAGTTAGTTGAGATCAAAAGCAAGACAACAACTCTGGTCCAGACACTACAATGCATTGCCTATAACAATCTTTTGGATTGCGTTCCAGTAATTTCCCCCCGACAGCTGATATATTCACCTAATTAGCAGAATAATTGCATATGATCTCCGGCTACTTTAGCTACTTTACTAATGCAGGCTTCATTTGCATTATGCTGCCTAAGCACATTGATAAATTCAATTTTCAACTCAACAATGGCTCTCTGGAGACCATATGAATAATTTTGTTCCTCGTACTCTGTATGCCAGAGGATTAAAGTTTCCAGAGTTCAGATATCAACTGTAAAATGCCATATAATACAGATTCTTCATCACATCATCATTAATACATTACAAGCAATTAATAAAGATATAATTAAATGAACTGATAACTCAAACCTCAATCCATTGCACTATTGCAGTACAAATTATGTTCAACTCTATAGTTTTCCAACAAAAAGAAGACTAATCCTCTCTATACATTCATCTTAATCCACACACAATGACTCGGAACACCCTCATTCACCACAAACAACATATAATAACCAGGAGGTGCCACATTCCGCGATGAAGGGGCAGAAACAGTAGCCTTATAAGCAACATCCGACAACTGCTGCACGTCTGAGGAATCCAACACTAACAACCTCTGATTCATTGCAAAAGAGTGCGTCGTAAAGGAAGGTGCTATCATTACTACATTGATCACTCCAGTCTTAACATCCTGTCCTAATGAGAACATCACAGAAAACTGCTGACCATAGTCTGTCGGATACTCAACCGAAATAATCGAGGGCTGCAAGTGCCTTAAATCAGCTGCAAGATAAGGGGGTGAAAAGGCCTCTAAGCTCAACTCAGTAGGGTACTTCACATTACTGAAATTATACTGAATATGAGGATTACTACCACCTACCAAAATTCTACCATCTGGCAACAATGTAGCAGCAGAATGATACATTCTTGCTATTATAGTAGGGTTCAGCACAGTAAATCTTTTTTTCGGGTCCTCCACGTCATTCGAGAACAAAATTGGGTACAAAACCGGATCTTCGGCCCTCTCCCACCCGGCCGTGCCCCGACCCGCTCCATTTAAAATAACCACATCCCCGGTAGGGACCAACAACATATCCGGCATAACCCGCCCCATGGGCATTTCCTCCATGACCCATTTAGGATCCGGATCCGAAACTTTTAACCGCCCACAAGAATTCGAAGCTGCCACGTACTCACCAACCCGGGCCTTCAAGTAGGCCCCACCGTAGGACCCACCACAAATCATGACCTCAGCTTCAGGGAAAGCCTCTCCTGCCTTTAACTTCAAGGGCAGCAAAACTGATGACCCTGTAGCAGGGTACGATCTTTTCGCTAAGGGAATCACCGGGTACTCTTTAAGTACCCGGTGATTCGTATAATCCAATAAAACGGACCGTTGGTTCGCGAAAATAAAAAGATTTCCGTCCGGTAAAACATGCAAAAACGGATAAAGATTGTTCTCCTCTTGAAAATCACTAGTTTCTCGCAAGAACTTAAGATAAAAATCTCCATTTAACGTTACATTTTCTTGATTTTTCGGAAAAAACTCGTAGCTAAAAGCCCTTCTGCCACCGACAATTATGATCCTCCCATCCGGGAGTATTTGATTCGATGCATACCTATTCAAAAAATAAAATAATAAGACAATTATATTCGATTAACACAACAAATTCAAGAACACGAAATAAAAAGCGACAATAAGTCAATTACATTCGATTAACACGATAAATTCAAGTATACGAAGTAAAAAGAAATAATAAGGCACAATAATAATGCAATTATATTCGATTAACACGATAAATTCAAGAATATTAAATTATACCATCTTTGCACGGTTAAGTTCTGCTCAAGTTCAATCCAGTCACATTGTTCGTCGTCGCACGGGGAGAACTGCCGGATCTTTTTAGCTCCGGCGAGGTACCCGCCGGTCTGAAGTAGGGTTCCGTCGGGGAACACGGCGGCAGATGAGCACCAAAAATCTGTTTGCACCATGAGTGGCCTATAGGTGTTTAAGGCCACGTCGTAAGATATCGAGTGCGCGGTGCAGTCGATGTCGATGATCTCGTCGTTGTATCGGCATTTGCCGGAGGGGAGGGAGAGGTTGGAGAGGCCGAAGTCAGTGCGGTCAAAGATGATGAGCTTGTTGTTGTAGAGGAGTTGCATGTGCATGGCGGAGATGCCTATGGATTTTTGGAGTAGGGCCCACTGGCCTAGGGCTGGAGAGGTTTCTTGGGGGTTAGGGTAAGTGGGAGAGGGTGGTGAGGGGGTGGGGGGAGGGTGGGTGTTGCGGTGGGGTTTGGAGAGAGAGAGGGAGAGATAGAGAGAGATGAGAATGATGAGGTAGGAGAGGTTCTTGAATGCCATGGAGAGAGATTTAATTTTCTTGCAGTTTTGTTGGTTTCTTGAAAAGAGAGAGACAGGTATTAATGCAGAGTGTGCAGAGAACGGGAGAGATTTATAGATAAAGACAGAGGAGAGAGATTAGCAGAGAGAAAAAGAAAGAGATTAGGAGAGAGAGGAGAGAGAGATTGGGAGAGAGTGAGGGAGAGGGAGAGAGATTGGGAGAGAGTGAGAGAGAGGGAGAGAGATTGGGAGAGACTGAGAGAGAGAGGGAGAGAGATTGTGAGAGAGGAGAGGGACAGAGGGACAGAGGGAGAGAGATTGGGGAGAGAGAGACTAGAGTAGTTCTTGAAACATAAAGACTTAATGGGGGAGAGAGATAAAAGACTGCACGCGGTAAATCTTGGATGCATAACTGTAAATAGCAATCAACGTATGAAGATATAAGCAGAGATCGAGTTGAGATTATTGGTCAAACGACTCAAAAGCTACATTCACAATGATTGAGACAAAAAGGAAGCTGCCATTCATGTGCAGCTACAGCATGGTAACTAGGCAGATGTGTTCGTGTAAATTAAAGAAAGAACTAGCGGAGTAAATATTTTTACTAGTTTTACTTTTAAGTCAAAGATGTGAAAAAAAGTTGATTTTAAATTTTTTGATGTTTTTAAACGAGTAAATTGCGGAGAATTTGGTCGACAGGACTTGTGAAAAAGGACACTAGTGGTGGTTGGTTGTTCAATTTTAGACGTTTATTTTTTTTTTTATAAATTTTCATTTTAAATGTGCAAGATTTTTATTTACTACTCTTCATGCTCTGATGTTTCTATGTTGCAAACGGCAGGAATTGTATATGTTTCAAAAACGCTAATTTTTTTATTCTGAATAAAAATATAATTTTTAAAATTTTTATTTAAAAATAAATTATAAGACTATATTTTATAAAATCCTTAAAATGAGTGCTATGAAAAAATTATATAAAAAAAGAGTGGTACCCAACAAGTAGGGTATCCCATTACCATCATTCACTCATATCTTTATCGCTCGTGTGAAGAATCCGATACGAGATAATTTCACAAAATAATTTCAGAAAATAGTTTGATAAATACATATTTTTTGACATATTTATAATTTGATTATTTCAGATGGGAAGGGAAAAGTAAACATCTACCAAAATGGGCAGAGTAATGACTTATTGACTTGTACAGTTGATTTAAGGACGTACTATAAATTACTACTGCATTAACTTTTCTTCAGTACACACCCAGTTGGACTATTAAATCAGACAACTGTCCCTCCAAAAATAAAAATACGAATCGGTTACTTAACATGATATCGAAGTTATTCGACTTGAGTTTTGATTCTGTATTTCCATTGTTATTGTCGGCGTTGATTAAAAATTACAATTTACCGGAGTCAGTATAATTCCCACAATCTACAAACAGATAACCAGAAGACAGGACAATTTTTTCTATTTTCCATACGTTTCAGTTGAGAATCAGGCCAAGAAAACCGAACAAACAAGAGCTTAAAATTCCAAAGATGACATGAACATGGAAGAAAAATGCTAGTATTGCCAGAACAGTTTTGTGCACATCTGCTAAAACAGTTTTGTGCATATCTGCTAAGAAGCCTCATCACTAGCTGGACTCAATTCCTCTTGCTAAGACAGCTCATTTTGTTTGCATCCTTATGTGAACACAGACAAATAATCTATCGAGTAAAATATAAACTGGTAGCCAGATTTTATCCATTTTTTCATTTTGGTGGACCGTTTTTTGAGAAAAATAGATTTTTTTCCTCAGAATAGCGGCCCTTGACCATTTCTTTGAATGTATACAATGTCGGCGATCTATTTGTAAATTTGAAAACTTTGCCACTAAAATGTGAAAACGGATAAAGTTCAGTCACCATTTTAAATTTTATTCTGAGCTATCCGTACATCAGCACAAAAGCTACTATAGATATTGTACAGACTGTGTTCATGAAATGCCAAAGATGGAGACAAATTCATCGAAGATAAATATAATTTCAGACAGGAGTTAGATGCATTTTAACCGCTGATATTGAATGAAGCTTGCATTTGTGACACCGTTTTTGTTTCAATTGACATTGAAGCAATTTTATGACCTCAAGCGAGCGTTTATTTTAGATCTGTCTCATTACAGATGACTTGAATTATGTAAATGCATGAAGCTGCAAATGCTGTTGAGTATTGGTCCACTGAGTATTCATTTTTAATTATCTCTTGAAGAATCAGATAAATGTTGAAAAGTTTACTAAGTTAACCATTATGACCTAGGCAGAAGCATTTCAAATAGGTGAAATTTGATGATTACTCCAAAACAACTTGTTAATTTTCTGCAGACACTCCAGCATATAAGCCGCCATGACCGATGAAAAACACATAGTTTCTAAAAAACAGAAGTACATATCTGATATTAACCAATGATTGAACATGAACATAGTCAGGAGCGGATTTAGTAAGAGACATGGGAGTATGTGTCCTCACTAATTTCTGATTTTTGATATTTTTTCATCATTCTAAATTCTACAAAATTAGTGTCCTCAGAAAATTTGAACATATATATATATATGTGTTTTTCCGAAATTTTGCTTTTTGTACCCTGAAGGAATAATCCTAGATCTGCCTCAGAACACATCCGTGCCCAGTTTTTTCATTCTTATACTTTCGGGTTTTGACAGTCTGCAGGAGCAGCACAACTAGTGATTATGAAATTATCTTCAGATCTGTCCTTTTATTTCCAAGACAGACAAGAAATCATAGGATACTAATCCTATGATTTAGGATACTCTAGCAGGCAAAGGTAAATATATTATAAGCGATCAAAACAAATAAATTCCTCTGAAACTGTGTTGATGATCCGGGCTCTGCCTATTTGAAGAAATTATAATTGCGACGCACTGGAAAAAATTTAATTCTGGCACTGGATGAATAACATGATACGTCAACGTCAAATTTAATAGGTGAAATCCAACTGATAACCTGTTATCACTTGCTGACTTGCGTACACAATGGGCATGTTTGGTAAGTATGGGTCAGTTCTGCAATACAATAAAGTTTCTCAAGTCGCCCGGGATCTAATAACAGAAACAACCTATATGAATCAAGCAGATTCAGGAGTCAGCCACAGCTCACAATATTAAGCTCTCTTGGCCCTATTTTTAAAAATAGTAAGGCTGCAGTAAGAGGACTAATACACCTGATGGCTGATACAGAAAATCAGTCTGCGAATACTAATCGCGCATCTAACTTGGTGCAGTAAAGGACAATACCACTCACTTAACATTCACAAATCACAAATGATAACTTGAAAATCTAGCATTCTTTTGCAAAGTCAGCTTGGCAAAGAACAGGAAGATCCGAGGGAGGGGGGATAACTTGAAACACGAACTTCTGCTGAGAGGGATCTTCATCAAGAAGTTTAGTACAATCAGAAACTAAAGTATCTCAATTTCAATTTCTCGTACAGAACAAGGTTACGGCTATATTTCTCTACAGCCTCTTTAAGGTTGCTTAAAAAATCATTTATATCTGTTCATTCTTGTGTGGAACTTGATACCTATGACTTGAACTTAGTACAAACAAAATCGCATTTCTACAACAGCTCTGAAGATTTCGGATATTATAGTTTCCTGCTGTCATTTTTAAATGTATAGACCTTTGGTGACACTTATTCATCTGAGGTAATATGTTCATCCATCGAACATCACACCATCACTGCGACAAAAAAAAGACGGGCACAACTGGTGGCGGAACCAGAATTCCGAAATAACAGCGACTAAAACAATATATAATTAAATTTTGAAGGTTGGCCGGGGTTTAAATCTAGATTTTTACATATTTTTGCCTAAAAATTTTGGTTTATGAAAGAATATTTTTATTAAATTTTGAGGGTTAGCGAGGGCTTTTTATCCTTGGTTCCGACCCTGGGCACAACCGGTGTAAATGTTGCAAACCAGAACGCACTAGTCACCCTTCACAAGTAATTCATCCTCTAATCTGCAACAAAATTACTTTTTCAAGTCGCCTGTAATCAAATTACAGAAACATGTATGAACCATAGTCACATCTTCCGCAAAACAAACAAACTCAGGAATCAGCCACAACACGCAGTATGATACTCTATTCGGCTCATCCTAGAGAAATAGCAAGGCTGCAGTAAGAGGACTCAAAGACAATCTTGCATATCGATGCTATCCACATTATGTCCAGATGACTTCTCTTACGAGCCCGACATTCTGTCCTATAAAATAGACTGGATCACTCTTGATCTGATCACTCTTGCGCGGATCATCGTAGCTTGCAGTGGATTGCTTGGTGACTAACCAGATTGTAATATCAGAAAACATACTAGCCAAGGGGAAGCAGAAGGGCTCCCTTGCACCAGCCACCCGAACTCGAGTAATATCCTGCAAATGAGAATTTTCAGCTCACTTGGCAGATTTTCGCTGTCATTCCAGGGGCGGAACCAGAAAATAAAATTCTGAAAGCGAAATTTTAAACAAAACTTATCTGTCAGCATACTTCCGCCAATGAAACCATTTTCATAATTAAACAAAATTTTAAACAAACTTATCTGTCAGAAAATAAAATTCCGTCAGTGATGCTAAAACAAAAATGACACGTCGGGTATAATTTTTTTCTTCTTATAATTAAACATACTCACACATCCGTCTTATTTGACACGTTCTATTGGATTAAGAAGCCGTGAATCCCATATAAATTTTTGGTGCAGACCAGAACACACTAGTCACCCATCACAACTATTCTCACAGATTCTTACTAATTATAAAACAATCGATAGAGACTCTATGATTATCATCCACCACACGACTTCTCCACCACTTTGTCAAGGGTCAAACTAATAGTTTGGTGTAGAAAAATTGAATTATTCCCTAAAGCAAAGATATACACTCAAACTACTCTTACGTGGTGCTCTATGGTCGATCCTTTTCACTTATTTTAACAATGCCTTCCTGCACTTCTCTTGATGATTAAACATCACCATCCATTCCACAACTAAAATTCTGAAAAGGAAATATAGTATATTCATTTTGAATGATACATGATTTTGATATAATCTCCATGAGATTAAACAGATTTTAAAAATTCCCTATTTTTATAAAATATTTAACCAATTTACTGATTACACTCTGATTTGACTAAAAAACTTTAATTTATTGAGAAAATCTCTGATAAATCCTGAATCCGCAGGTCAACCCATTAGTTCCGGTTCCTGATTTCTACAACCATAAGTCCATAATCATGATAATACTCTCTTTATCACTCTCATTTTTTTATAGATTTTTTAAATTGTTCGGCTCGTATATTAAAACACATATAAAAAATAGTTTCAATATTTTTCTAAAAAATTTCTTTTTGTATAAAAATTAAAATATTAAACTTTCATTTAGAAGAAAAAAAGTTCAAAATAATTTATCAAAATATATTTTATAAGAGAATTCAAATGTGTGCCGAGTTCCTGTCCCCTAATATAAACAACGGTGCAGGACGGATGAAATAATAGATAATCGACTTGAATATATAAAAAAATCCAAAATTAAATAATTATGAAAAATTTATATACTAATACACATATTTGTCCTCACCAATCACCATACTCGAACCTAAAAAAATTTCTTGGTCATGCAACGAGAAGAACATGTTAGAAACTGAGATTCAATGAGTAGTACTCCCTCCGTCCCTTTTTATCTGTGCATTTTGGAAAAAAAAAACACATACCAAGGAATAATTGATTGTATAAACTTTTTCATTAAATACCTCTAATTAATATCTTGAAAATGGTGGAATACCCCTACAAACATTAATTCAACCAAGTTTTAAATAAGTCAAGCCTTGAAAATTGAAATTATGGAGATATATTTGAAAAACTATCATTAATTAGTTTTGAAAGTATAAATGGACAGATAAATAGAGACAAATTTTTACTTCCAAAGTGGACAGATAAATAGGGACGGAGGGAGTAATTGCAAAAAATTCTTTTTGCATTCATGGACTTATTAATGCAAAAATGACTTGGCCATCTTGAGTTTTTATGCGCGAATGCCTAATATGGGAATTGTCAAGTTCACTTAACAATTAAATGTGTAGAACCAAGAATATACTGTAAAATAATTTCTTTGGTGTTTTAGCTTTTAAAAAGGAAGAAATTGATACAAATTTCTAGTACAGATTCCCACTCATATTGTACGGATTATCAGAATACCACCAACATTTTCTAAACATAATCGAGCGGAATATTATGATTCCGTGCTATATTAGGGTTGTCTTTTCACCGTATTATTCTTGTTCGTAAATTAAATTAAATAAATATTATTTTTTGTCGGTAAATTATATAAATCGTATTACTAACCAACAAGAGTCCGAGAATTTGGATTTTAGTGAAAATAATATTTATAAAACTGTTTTGTATCACAAAAAGAACCATGTAAATAATTATATTTATAAAATTACATGCTAACTTTTGTTTCACGACTTCTATTTTGTTTCTAAATAGTTTAATCACTTATAAATTTTAATTTATTTTTCACTTTTAGTCCACAGTTTAATCATTATAAGTCTTAATTTCGTTTCACTTTTATTCCACTTCGTTACTTTAAGTAGGAAGTATTTTTTTTTAAATTTACCAAAACGACCCTTTAAATTAGTAGGCTTCCCGGCCTCTGTTCTGAAAGTCGGTGATTAATCACGATTAATCACCGATTAATCCTTATACTGTAGCTCGCCGAACTGATTAAATCTCTGATTAATCACCGATTGATCCTCAATCAATTTAATTAATCACCGATTAATCCTTGTACCGTGACTTCACTGATTAAGTCCGATTCCCGCTTTTTACAACACTGCCCGGACTCGATTATTACTACACCCATGAGTGCAGTTATAAATAAATATTTATTACTTAATTTCAGTTATATTAAACTAAAAAAGATAAAGTAAAAGAACAAAAAAGCCTTAAAGGGCTGTTTGGTATATACTTTTGCAATTACCAAAACAAAACAATATACGAGTAAAAAGGAAAAATAGGCCAACATAAGCTACATTCCCCAAACACCATTAAGATCATCCTGACGCATGTTTGCGTTTGCACAATGGCTCTGACACGTCACCATGCCATGGGTCCCACTCTTACCTCTATCTATCCTGCCCCAGCTGCCCACCCTTTTCCACTCTTCCCAATCGATTACACTGCCCGTCCTGCCCATATTTCCCAAATTACCCTTATATGAAGAGCCAAATTAATCTCAATTGATAGATAATCGATCGTGAGTCGAAATTAATCGGCTGATTTATTGAGATTTGTTAGAAATTTTACATGCAATTATTTAAATCAAATCAGAATATAATCAATAAAGTGATAAAATAATTTTTAAAAACTAATCATTTATTTTTAAATAAATCAGGATTCTTCGAAACACTGATCTTGTTAAATAAATATTTTTATCAATTTTTAATGTTAAGCGAATAGTGTTTTTTTTTTGTTTTTACTACATATATACTTCCTCCATCCTAGGCATCAATTATATACGATTTTTTCACTTGTCGACACAAATTTTAAGACTCTTATAAAATATATTTCTATAACTTATTTTTAAAATTTTCATTTTTTATAAAAATATAAATTCTATGTTTATATAGAAAAATAAAATTTTAAAAATAAATTGCTGAATTATATTTTATTAAAGTATCAAAAATTTTAAAAATAAGTTGCTGAACTATATTTTAGAATTAATGACACTTTGTACCCCCTAACTTTGGCCCAAAAACAGTTTAGCACCTTAGACTTTGAACTTTGAGATGTTGCAATCGATAGTTTACAATCTCCTGCAATGTGTAACCTCTGCTAACTTTTCCGTTAAAAAAAGAGTTAACGTTAAGTGGTAGAAGGGTATGCTAGTAAATGCATGCATGGCAGAGTGTATTTAAATAATATATATTTAAATATTTAGTTATAATATTAATCATTTAAAAAATAAAATTATGTTGTTATAAAAAATTTAAATTTATAAAACTTGAGAGGTAACAGTGTGTATATTAGTTTTTTCTAACAACTATTTTACCTCCTGTGACCCCTCAAAATTTATGTATTATATTTTGAAATTATTTCTGAACACACACAATGATAAAAAATTAACATAAATTTTAAAATATTATAAATTTAAATTTTTTATCACAACATAATTTTATTTTTTGAATGATTAATATTATAACTAAATATTTAAATATATATTATTTAAATTCACTCTGCCATGCATGCATTTACCAGCATACCCTTCTGCCACTTAACGTTAACTCCGTTTTTGAAGGGAAAAGTGACTGTTTTTTAATGGAAAAGTGAGCAGAGGTTACACATTGCAAGAGATGTAAACTATTGATTGCAACCTGTCAAAGTTCAAAGTCTAGGTGCTAAACTGTTTTTTTGGCCAAAGTTAAGGGGTACAAGATGTCATTGACTCTATATTTTATTAAAGTTAAAATATGTGTTGCGTCCCGGTGCCCTGTACAAATATAGCTGGGACGGAGGAAGTAAAATTCTTTAAAAAATTTAGTTATCGAAAATTTGAGATTAATTTAATATTTTGGTCAGCTCTAACAAGGATATTTTGGTCCGTCTATCACATTGCCCGTATTCTCCGGGCAGCTGTAAATCACTTTTGATAGTCTTCGATTCTGTGTTTTAAAAAAGTGGGAATGATAATTATTCATCCTTCATACATTTCATTTCTGAAAAAAACACACACAGCTGTGTGTATTTGTGTGTGCATATAAATGATGATTTTATGAGCTTTCAAGGGGTTAGATTGTGTCAAAATTGAATCTTTTGGTGAGTTGCAGACACCCACTAAGCACTTATTGAAGTTAAATACATGTATGAGACAGCTTGCACTATGTGTAATGTGCTTATTTAGGTGATCTGAATCTGCTTATATTTTCTTTTGGTGCTTAAAGATTGAATCTTTATGTGACATCTTGAATTGGGTTTGTGTTATTTGTGTGATATTTTGTGGGTTTTTGAGAAAACGGTTGGTGGGTGTTTCTTGAAGTCAAAAGTTGCTGCTTTTTGATGTTTAGGCTTGTTTTGGGCTTGTTTGAGGGGTGGTGGAGGGGAGTTTGATCTTTTTTGAGGTGATTTTTGAGCTGGGGTTTCGATTTTGCTTGTCGAATCAAGGAGGATATTCTTGGAAGTGAAGGGCTTGTAGGTGATTTTGGGCTTTGGGTTTTTTTTTGATGATATCAGGATTTGATCACAAGAGTTCTTGACAAATGGGATTGAGTGGTGGTGATGGTGTTAAGGTAGAGACTAGTGAAGTGGGGAAATTGAAGGATCGAAAGAAGGATAAAGGGAGTGATGTTGAAGATATTGGATGTTGGACTAAGTTGAGGTTCATTGGCAGTTGTATTTCATCAAGATCTAAAGTTGATAATTCTATCAGTGGCATTACTACTAATTGCGGTAATTCCTTGAAGTACAATCTAAGTGTTAGCTATGTTTTAGATTGTATCATAATCTAGTGTATGAATTTAGGTTGTTATCTTTTCCATATATAGTTGGTATTATTGTTTTTTGTGCCATATTTGCTATTATCTTTACCGTAAATTCTTGTTTTTTAATTTTTTTTGGTCATATTGACTCTTGCATAGAATGTGATCAAGTTCCATTTGTATAACTGAATATACGGAAAGGAAGTGCTGAAAATGAAATTCAATATGTTCAGTAGGATATTAGTGACAAGCTTTGATGTTTCGAGGAACCTTTCGTTATAGAGTAGTTTGTAAGTGAATAAAACCACCGTCTATGAACCGGCGGACGGGAGGAAGAGACATATTTAGAAAACATTGAGGTACCAGCATTTATAACGTTAATACTGTGTCATATAGTAACATAGTAGGTACAGTGTGTCCTGATAAGGACCACTATCTCTTTCCAGTTCCTTAAACTCTTAATTTTGTTTATTTCTTACCATGGAGCCTTGGTTTAGTTACATCTATTTAATTAAAAAACGTAGAAGCAGGCAGAGGGTCGGTCCTCGCTGTAAGAATTAAGGCCCAAATTTTGTACGGGCCTGAAATTATTGAATCCCACATATGTATGTAACGTCTCTGTTTATATAGATATCAGAACTCTGTAAATTAAATTTGGTCAAAGCCCACTTCAGCACAGGGCTGCGGGCTGTCCCTGCTTAGAAAAGGCTCTAGTCCACAATAATCTCGTTCTTTCTAGAACCATTCATCATATTTCATTTCTGCATAAAAATTCTTAACGTGACATTCCTCTTTCTCAGTACAAAAGATGAACTGAAATCATGTCTGCAAATATATGCAGTCACTTAGCTGTATATATATTGTTCGAATCAAGCACTTGATATAATGAATTAAAGGCTAATAGGATTGGATCCATTTCTTAACAACTTCTAATGCATTTGTAATAATGACACTTCCCCCTGCAAAACACTTGGTGTCCGCTCCAAAAGGTGCAAGGAGGAGACAGATTTATGTGTCTATAATACCAACCCAAGAATATAATCTGTTGTGGGTCTAAGTAATATACGAAGGGGTCATGCTCAGAGAAGCTGAGCCGACTTCAACTTCATAGACTTGGATCCCCAATTCTCCCTTAGTGGATCCATTGTTAATTAGAGGGCCGCTGCCTTTTGATCGAACGGGAATTAGATCAATGCTGTGTCCTTCAATTGAAATCCTTCGTTAGATCTGATTATTGTCTGATCCAGGAGACAAAAATGAGGGCTGAAGTTGATGTAATTAAAAAAAGATGACCCCTTCATCATTAATTAGGCTCACAGGAGGCTAGGTTCTTGGATTTGTATTAGAAGTATATATGTAAGTCCAAAAATCTAACAGGGCTACTTAAAAAAAATCACGAGATGATACTTTCTAAAGGACATTATGTCAATTAAGAAGCAACTATTTGAAATCCTCGATCTACGTGCAAATTATTTAAGGGGGTTCACAGATTCAAGATTGTGGCATCATCAGAATTTAAGTCCAGCCACATTCAAGGACACTACTTATATTAGAAGTTTAAAGACTACTTTTTAGAGTGCTAAGACATGCTTAAATTGTGTTTGTTGTGGCTCCCAATTATAATTTGCAAATACTGACCGAGTTTACTACATCAGGTAATGGCCTTCTGAGAAGTACTTGTAGTCCATCTTGGTAAAGTTTAATTTGTCAATGTTATAAAAGTATCTAAATATCTAAATAAATACAAAAAGTTAAATACCTTGTGCTTTCTGAATTTTGATTTGTCTTGTCTGCTGAAATCTAGAAAATTTTAACTTTGTACGATGAAGAAGCTGTATAAGCATGTTATGAATATGCTTTTTTTTTTTTCAAAAAATAAAATTGTGATTTTTTTGGCTTATTACTATTGTCAGTACCTTCTGTTATTTAAGTTTACATATTTAGGGGGCATGCCAAATAATTCATGTTTTTCTGATGGGAACAATAACTATTAAATTCTTTGAATGGTTTATACACACACTTGCTTGCTACTTGTTCAGTAGATGTCGATATATGTACTCCCTACTTCTAGAGGAAAAGAACAGAAAACCATTAATTTTCTTGTTCAATGCCTTGTACTTTGTTCAGATCTTTAACTTCGATGTGCAACAGAATGTTTGTGGTTTTAGTACTCTGTGGCTTATCTGCGTTGATATTTCTTGTATACGTGGATTAAAGTCCTGATATGTACTTGTGTGTGCCTGCAGAAAGTAAATCCATAAATGAGACCACCAAAGACCAACCACCACCAGTAATCTCATCAACTACAACTAGTATCGCAGAAAGTAATTCATCCACTTCAAAACTTGAAGATGAACTTAAAGTTTCTTCTCGACTTCTTAAGTTTGCTTTTAATGATCTTAAGACGGCAACAAGAAATTTTAGACCAGAGAGTCTTCTTGGTGAAGGTGGTTTTGGATGCGTTTTCAAGGGCTGGATTGAGGAGAACGGTACTGCGCCAGTGAAACCAGGTACCGGGCTCACTGTCGCTGTAAAAACCCTCAACCATGATGGACTTCAGGGTCACAAAGAATGGGTGGTATGATCTTCATTTATCTGTATCTCTAATGGCTAATTTTTTCTTGCTATCTTTCTCCTGCTTTTATCTCTTTGGATTTTACTTTCCCCATAATTTAGCAAAGAGGTATATTGTTTGTCATCTTATATGGCAGGCTGAAGTAAATTTTCTTGGCGATCTCATTCATCCAAACTTGGTGAAGCTAATTGGTTATTGCATTGAAGATGATCAGCGGCTGCTGGTATATGAATTTATGCCACGGGGAAGCTTAGAAAACCACCTCTTCCGGAGTAGGTTATCTTTACTTGTTAATTGTTATTGATCCCTTCTCAGAGTTGGATTGACTAGAAAAGTTCTTTACTATCATACCTAATACACTTTATTACTGTTGAGCGCTTAAATTTTTGATTACTGGCTTGAAGTTCAAGGCATCTGATGTCCCCTATTTGAATCTCAAGTGTATGCTCTGTTATGCAATCTCTCAAAGTACCTTAACTAATGTGTAGGAGCGTTGCCTCTTCCATGGTCTATCAGGATGAAAATTGCTCTTGGTGCTGCAAAAGGTCTTGCTTTTCTTCATGAGGAAGCAGCAAAGACAGTTATTTATCGCGATTTCAAAACTTCAAACATTCTACTAGATGCAGTAGGCACCAATACTTGTGCATTTTTACCTTGCCTATGAAATATTTAAAATTCTAATGATTCCCATCTTTATAGGAATACAATGCTAAGCTTTCTGATTTTGGTCTTGCCAAAGATGGTCCAGAGGGTGATAAAACTCATGTATCGACCCGCGTGATGGGAACATATGGTTATGCAGCTCCAGAGTATGTGATGACAGGTAAGCGTCATTGGTCCATTATATAATTGATAAGCTACCTGTAGTGTAGTCAGGCTCATGCAACATTGACTATTCTTTCATTTCACTTATTGAAGTCAGTGAAAGCCATCTCACCTAAAGCGACAAACATCCTTTCCAGGATTCTTGCTTTAGTCTGCAGTCTGCACTACAAAATTTTATAATTCCTGTATTTTGACTCAGCCTGGTGGTTTTTTTTTTGTCCATTTTTCTTGTGCCTTTTACCTTTGAAATACTGTATGCTGATAATTTTTATAAACTTTAGCCTTTCTTAAACTACAGTGGCGACACAAGGATCCCCAACCATGACCTTTCCTTCCTTCTGCCAATTATGTTTTATACAGCATATATTACTTGTCGAAAATTGATTATACTGTGCTGTGGATTATATTTAGTGAGTTTGTAAAGATGTTCATCACATGCTATATCTGTTTATTCAGCGGTAGATATTATTTAATTCCTCGGCAGAATTTGTTGCTAGTAATTAATTGACTTGAATTGTTTAAAACATTTGCGCATTATTTCTTTTTAAGGGTATATTCTAATGTACACAGGAATTTCTACAAATTCATGCGGAACATATATTGGTAACTTAGGCACGTGATGTACGGACTATAATTTAAATTTCACAGGAGCACTTCTTTTACTGATAAGATTTTTTGATCTTTGGTTTAGGACATCTCACATCAAGAAGTGATGTATACAGCTTTGGGGTGGTTCTACTTGAAATTCTGACTGGTAGAAGATCAATGGACAAGAACCGTCCAAATGGTGAACATAATCTTGTGGAATGGGCACGGCCTCATCTAGGAGAGAGGAGAAGATTTTACAAGTTGATAGACCCTCGCCTTGAAGGTCATTTCTCGATAAAAGGTGCACAAAAAGCTGCACATTTGGCTGCTCGGTGCCTTAGCCGGGACCCAAAAGTCAGGCCTTTAATGAGTGAAGTTGTTGAAATCATGAAGCCTCTACCAAACCTTAAAGACATGGCTAGCTCATCATACTACTTTCAGACCGTCCAAGCCGACCGAACTGGATCGAGCCCAAATACCAGAAATGGGTCGAATGGCGTTAGAACACCGGCAGGATCATTTTCAAGAAATGGCCAGCAGCACCCAAGGAGCCTCTCAATACCTAACGGTTCTCATGCTTCTCCCTATCATCATCAGTTCCCGTCGCCAAAACCTCAAGGTAAACCGTAGCTAGCATTTGGTTGGGGAATATCTGCTTCTTCTCCACTTGCACTGTACTATTTTTCTTTCTCGGTTATAAGATATATATTTTGTCGGCCCATTTGCAAAGAATCGGAGGAATGCTTGAAGATGTTGATGCTAGATCTAGAGTAACCACTCCTATCTAGTGAAGGAGATTGTAATGGAAGAGGAACTGAAGGTCACTGAAGTAATTTATTTTGTTTGAAAAGATTACCTCTTTGTATCTAACCATTTTTTACGGTCCACAATATTTTTACCCATCATTAACAAGATTATCATCGACGACCAATTTTCTGATCAGGCAGGAGGATGAGTTCACAGGTATGCTTAATTTATCTATGATTAAAGTTGATCTTCCTTGATTTGTCTTGAGATAAAAGATATTCTGGTAAGAATAAGAATCCCTGGCATATCGTAGACATGTTATATTATAAAGCAGATATAGTGCTCGTTGACAATAGTTTGTATTCACAAGTGCAAACATCACGGATCAAAAGAATCAAGGATCTGTTAAGAATCTTGCCTCTTGGCTCTCCCCATGTCCAAAGATCATGTCCCCTTGGTTTTTCACACTTGGAATCTGTGATGCTAAAATACTCTTTGCTCTCCCATGTCCAAAGATCATATCCCCGCTTCGTTTTCGCATACTTCTGGAATCTGTTATACTAAAAGTATGCACATGTTCTGGCAAAAAAAAAAAAGTATGAACATGCAGAACCTGTTTGGCTGAGTTTAAAACTGTGACTTACAACTTAACGAAGTCACGTGATAAGCTTGTTTAGGTAATTTTAACTTACTAATGACTTATGAGTTATTAAAAATATAATAATAAAAATAAAAATGATTAATAAGTAATTATGATTTATGAGTATTTATTATCAATTTTAAAAAATAAAAATGAAGTTATTGAAAAAAGTTTCAAATTAACAACTAACGTCTAACTTTAAGTCAGCTTCTGGGTTGTTAAACAAATAAATATTTTTCAGTTTCAAGTCAGAAATAGCTTTAAACTCCGATTTTAAGCTACAACTTGAAATCGAAGCCAAACAGGCAGGATTTGAGCTCTGAATTTAAGCCGGAGCCAAACAGGCTCATAAATACCCTAAGGGCTTGTACCCCAAAGGAGCCACTAGCCAGAATGGTACAAAACATTCTAGCAGAGACACATATAGAATAGAGCATTGAAACAAGAACCAAGCATTTTAGTTTGTGTAACCCTAACCAAATTAGTCACCAGAGTCTACAATCACCAAAAAGCACTGGGACCAATACTAGCACATAAATAAAACAAGAGGGTTACAGAAGAAAGAGCTTAAAAATGTTCGAAAAAGATGGCTCAATCTACTTGATGGGTACACCGTACAAGCCATGCAAAAACAAGACACAAAGCAATAAATTTTGCTTGTCATAGAGAAGATTTCATGGCTTGAGGGCCAGAGCAATTCCAACCTTGGCACTCTTCTCAATAGCCTTGGTATCGACTTCACCGGAAATGGTAACAAGGGACTTTGGGCGCCATGCATGCTGGATCAGAGCACTTGCTATTCCATAGTTGTTCACCCGAGCCTTCACACTGGTTAAAGGGTCCAATGCATGCTGCGTACCGATTGTGAGTGTATTTTCATTGCTTGAGAAGCTATGAGTCAACTCAGCACCAACAGCTGTGTTGGTTAATGGGCTTACTGTGTGCATATAGGAAGCACTGAGGGTGTCAAATTTATTGTTCCTGTGCCAATCAACATCAATAGTCTCGTTTAAAATTGAAAGAATATACAAGTCCAAACATCAATGTAAACAACATAATCCACTCAAACCACCAATATCTTAACTCTACTAAAGCTCAAGCTATTGACCATTTTTCTTCCACAAACTGCAAAAAGATATCATTTTTTTCTTCTTAAAAGAATCATGTACTCACAATGCAAAAGATGCAATTAGGTCGGCCGTAGAGATACTCAGCCCAACGTTATATTTGGTAAAGTCTCCTGTGGATGTGTCAAAAGATATATCAGTCCCAAGTGCAACTGTGTTATTTCCAGCCACGCCAGAGAAGTTTACAAGTGGTTTAGCAGCCAACCCAATGCTGGTGCTAATTCCAGCATTCTCGTGAAAATATTGTACTTCCACCTGTTTCCCAAATTTCTAACATTAGATCTCACACAAAAATAGTATCAGACTTATTACCTAACAAACCCAGGCTTCCCTCAAGACTTAAACAACAAAACACAGTGAGGGGACATTATATATAGTAGAAGTTATCATCGGTGTAAATACGTTACCTTCCCAGATTTCTGATCGGGAGCAACAAAACTCAATATTGTCTTCAGTCCAGGTGCAAGTTCATCAATAGTAATAGTTGTGCAAAGCTGTATGGACAAACAAAACATCAGCCAAAATAATTAAATCCATGAATAATTGATTTTTTTGTTAAACGAGTCAGTCACAAACTACCTTGAATAAAACAAACAATTAATATGGTTTTAAATTCAACCAGTAAAATATTATCATTGTCTACCAGCAAAAGAAGGGACATATAACATGAATATTGATATAGTGAGTAATTTTGGCAGCAAGGCATAAGAAAGACTTCCACAAGAGTATTAAACTACCGACACAACAATTTTTTTTGATAACTTGACACGGAGAAGAAAATTATAATAACAAAAATTGAAGACTACAACTTTTGTTGTCGTTGTTGCCTCTTTATCCGAAAATACTATGTTGAAAGTTAAAGCTACAGATTCTTTTCAATTATCTTCATCCCATAACTCCCTCACTCCATCAGAATTCCTGTCCATTCTGCACATGGAATACCTGTAACTCCTAACTTTGTCACATTTTTCTTACACGAGAAGGATGGACTTAAGAGAAACTTGAGTAGATCCCAATCAAAAGTTGCTCAAGTGTGAGTGGATATCTTGGCATAGACGTTTACACAGAGACAATAATACTACACTATCAAAAGTCACTGCATATATTATCTCTACGTGCTAGACTTTTACTTTGACATGCAAAATTTGATTCAGATAAGTAGCAAACATCTCAGCCACATCAATCAAGGCCTTACTCAAAGAAAGGGATTCTTCCCAAAAGTTAAAGAAGTTCTGCAACATACATTTGATTTTATGTCCAACTTAAGATCAGTGGTGACACTGTTGTTCCTCCATTGAGCATTCACATCAGCCAACAATAATTCACCCTTCTTTGTTGCTGAGGGAGTAATTGCCTGCAATGCAGGTAAGAAAATTAAGCACACAAATAAAATTAATCTAGCTAAAACATTACAGCTAGAGCGGTCAATAATGTATCGAAACAAGATAAACAACTCATAGAACTGAATTACAGTACATATAATCAAGTTAACTAAGTGAAGAACACATTTATAAGCATGAAGGTACTTGCTATGAGCAATGTTACTAATGAACTCAGAAAACAAAGGTATAATTGCATCTGGTATACAAGATTCCATTTCCATCATGCTATGAGCGGACACCGGACAGTTCCGGAATAATGGTAGAATGTGGATAAGAATTCACGGAGATCATCCTTTAACCCCACAAAGTGGGAGGGAAAGGCGCACGTGCAATGGCAGAAGTCACTATTACGGATCCTTATTTTGGTGGTTTAAAGTTAGGTGCCTTTAGAAACTAAAAAAATAAATGCAATCATTTTAACTTAAAGCTACAGGGCATAGATATTCGAGTAGGAAATAAGTTCCAACTCACGCATAGCTAACAGCAAGCCATTCGAAACTGTAAAACTTATTAAATTAACTGGGAATAAGCTGAATGACTTAAACTCCAGCAACATAACATACTTATAAATTAATACTTTTTCATGGAAACTCAAAACATATCCAAGATGGCAAGATCAAAACTCACAAAGTTGTCCACGTATACCATAGTAATACTTAAATGTAGTGAATATCTCTCACAAAGTTGTCAACGTATACCATAGTAATACTTAAATGTAGTGAATATCTCTTATATATATACAATAAAATCTCATAAACCCTCCAGCCCTCCTTATCTTATTCATCAATACATAGCAGATTTACTTTTTCGGTAACTATAAACATTTCTGACCTGAAATTCTTTTCTAGTTTTATTTTTTTATGTTACATATCTTCCAAAGCATTAATCTTTTAAATACACAAAGCCGAGAACCGGAAAGGGTGAGAATCGAATTCTAGACCTCATCTACCACTACGAACAATTTTGCCACAGGTGGGCCACTCCAGAGTCCCAACTGCAGAAATCAAAATCACAAGAACACTACTTCTGGGGTCAAAAAATGTTAACTTTCTCACAGAAAACATACCAAACAATTACAAGTCAAGCCCATAGAATCTACCATACTAATACACAAACAGAGAGAGGGGGAGAGAGAGAAAGAGAGAGAGAGAGAGAGAGAGAGGTGTTAATATGAAAGTATAAAGAAGAATGACTAACCAATCCATTGGCAGCAACAGTAGAGACAGTGAATTTATGGTCAGTCTGATAGTCCCTAAACAAAAGATCTACATGCACCCAATAACAATATCAGCACTTTGTCAAAAATCAATTGAGGGAAAGAGGGGGCGAGAGAGAGAGAGAGAGAGAGAGAGGAGAAGGAGAGAGAGGGGAGGGAGAGAGAGGGAGAAGGAGAGAGAGAGATTACCTCTAGTTTTCTTGCCGATGTCAGAATAGAGACCAGGACCTTTAGCCATCTCTTTCTTGTTTGCTTTGTCGAGAGAGAAAGTTGTCTTTTGTTGTACTGGGGTTTTCAACTTGTAATAACCTTACAGCTAAACCCTACATAAATTCAAAATTAATTAACATTTTTTTATTAAATATCTCAATTATCCAGAATATATTCATTTATTAAAATTAAATTATAAGTATATAATTCTGATTGTATTAAAGATTGGGAAATACATTATTTATTGACATTAATTGGGATATTTAAAATGTCTAACCAAAAGTTCATTTGTATTTTATTTTATTTTAAATTTATCTTAGTTTAGATTTCACTTTTATAAAAATGTTATTATTGTATTAATTTCAAAAATCACATATTCTAATATTGCATTAATTTTATCTCTTACCAAGTGAGTAACATGATGATGCTTATTTTTAGGATTTTTATTTTCGGACGTTGAAGTGCTATTGTCTAAATTTCCAAACATATTTCGGTCAAAAAATAAATTGTCTTGAAAGAAATTTCTAAATATATTTCGGTTAAATAATAAACTTTCAGGAAGGAAGAGTATGTACACCTGCCACAAAAGAAAAGAAGGAACTTTTCATAAATCATTATGTTGAACATATGATTATGCCTGGGTGGATTGTCACAATTTGTGAAATTACAACAATGCTATTTTAGATAAACTAGCAAGAAAATTATTGAAAATAATGTAAATCTTCAGCCTCCAGTTCTGGATTTAATTTTGTTCCAATACCCAAGTACTATAAATGAACCAATCATCTGCTTTGAATCAAACTAAGAAAAAAAGAATCTTATGCTTCTAAGCATTACAGGTTAAGAGGCAGAACATTTTTACTCTGGCATGTCCTGATATTGTGGCCTTTCTTCAGGCATAGCCGGCAAGTGTAAGTTCGTTTAGCAATGGTAATGAAATCTTTGATTGGAGCAGTTGCGACTTTCTCTTGTCTATTCTGCTGGCAAGTCCTGATATTGTGTCCAATTAGCCCGCATTTTCTGCAACGGTGATTCCTTGTGATTTTGTTCCCTGGTTCATTTGATCTGGATGCTGGACATGTTCTCCTGTTATGGCCCTTTTTCCCACACAAGCGACATTTGAATCGTCTGTCTGTTGAATTATCCTTGAGTTTTGGGCAGTAGTGCTTTCTGTGTCCTTCACATCCACAGTTCTTGCAATAAAATTTTATTCCTGGTTCAGAATTAATGTACGTGTTACAGATGCTAAAGATATGCAAGACATTATGACATAAATTAACTTATATTTTGGTATTTAGCAGGCTTTTGATGTGGTCAGGGGATTTCTAGTAATGCACTCAAAGTCAGTCCAGGTAATATGTTACTATATCACTTATATGTAAACACCATGGAAATAATCAGGACACATTAAACTAAGCAAAAACTCATGTAGACACACCTTTCATGGAAATGCTTCTCTTGCGTCGGTTCTCAGGATCACGAAAGTAATCTTTCATAGTTTCAGATGCATGCTTCCTTGCGTCAGCAGTCCCTTTAGCTTTCTGGGCAATATACATTGTATCGAGAGTCAATATTAATATGTTTTAAGTTTTATTGGACTATTTGGATTATTATACTTCTCTTTCATGTTGCAAGGAAATAAGATAGCTACTGTACAATTTCCAAACCTTAATTGCAGCCACTCTTTGCGCATGAAGCATGGGATCGCCATGAATAATCTTCATTCTGTTGCTAAATAGTCCAGTTCTGGCATTTAGGCTCTGCAACCATCCAACTAAACAAAGAATCTTACACTCGTGAACTAGACAATATCTTTGGTCAGTTGCAAAGACATTGTTAGCTAATTACGATACGACGCCAATGCATATGTAATTTTTAAGGTCTGGGAGTAGCAACATCACAATCATAACTATAGAAAACATAAGATCAATCAAGGACCGAAGTAACATTAACCATAAAAATGTAGTCAACCAAATATTTTCAAGTATTCCCAAAAGTTTATTGCGTAGTATAGAATAAAATTTCTATGTACATGATCACCCACTTGACAGTGATTGACTGAGGCAAAAAAAAACACACGCTCACTAGAAAGAAATTAATTCTTTATATGTGAAGATTTAGCTTACAGACACAGCCTACAGTTTATCATACTTTACTATAACCAACTATATATCAACATCTTAAGAAAATAGAAAAATAATTGTAATAAACACCAACAAGTTTAAAGGAGACGAGCAGACTTACTTTCAACGATCTGCTGATCTTTAAATTAACTTCCGGTGGTGAGGATTGGTAAACACGCTTTGATATCCTCTTCCTCTTAAGATTTAACTCTAGATTGTCTACTACGTCATCTTCCCTTACTTTGAATGGAGAACTGAAGATGCAGAAGCATATTGAGTGAATTAGGACAAGGACCAGAACTTCGGAGATTAAATATTAGGAGTAATGAGGAGGATTTACATCAGCAATCAGCATCAACAAAGCAGGTTGTAAAGAATTTTATGTTCATGAGTTAACAAGTGAGTCAGGTCAAGTATTAAATCAATACAAGTTAGAAGTGTATATGATATACTACAGTATAACAACTATAAACTTAATCGTGAAAGAGCCATCTAAAGCAGGAAGTTTGGAATTCTAAACTTTTCTTTCACCATAATATGATTTCATGTCCTTAAATCAGAATTTGGATTATAATTTTGGCATTGCTTACTGTATATATATATACAAAGTCTCTGGAAAAATTCATTATCATCTAATCCATAAGCAAGCAAGAATTTTGCTTACTGTCTGGTACAAACAAGAATACGATTAGCACTAGATATGTGTTCTTAGAAGCAGGGTAAGGATAATTACATTGATCGTGCCTTTTCCCATGGCCGTTCATCGATTGACTCTTCCCATATTACACGATCTCCCTTGCACTGCTCGCAAGTATTCATTCCCTGTAATCGTTAAGATTAAAGCTCTAAATAAGATACAGAGCGGAAAATATACAGCTTTAGTCTGAAAACTATATATTTATATAGGCTAGACTGCTGGAGGCATTTATGTAGCATTTAGGGCACTATAAAATATTTTAAGTATAATAATATCTTCACATTTTTTATTTTGCACTATTTATATACACAAAAACATTATCGTAATAGTCAAGACCGTGTATTCCATTTTCTTATCAAATAAGACACATAAATAAGCACAAGGCAGAATTACACATAGAAACAGAAGCTAGAAAATATAATTGAAGAATGCAAATGTCTCTTGGTCTCTCTACCAAGTTTAGTACTGGTCAATGTGTACATTAAAGCAATTCATAACTAGTAAATGATTCAATATTTACCTTGCCATCACACTGGGCACAATCTTTTCTAGATCTTTCTATTCCGCATTCTGTACATAGAGTGTAACCTCTTCCCCTGCAACTTGGGCAAGGCAGTTCCCTTATATACTGTCCGTTTGGACCAAACCAGGATCTTGGCTTTATAGCATCAGATACTGAAGCTTCACTGAGACTGAAACATGAGCCGAAAGAATGTCAAATCACAGGTAGCATAATATTTTAGACTAATACTGTCGGAAAATTGATAATTCACTGTGTTTAAAATGACATTCTTTAAGATTTTTTTTTTTGTTCTGAAGGCAAGTGAGCAACAAGTAGCACTTGTGGCCAGTGAAACCAATCCTCTTAAGGACCACTATCATAAGCCTAAAGTTCATAATTATTACCGCCTCAGGTGCTAAGAAAGCTAACTTCTACTTGTGTTATCTCAATTAAACATGAGTAGATTTTCACTGTGACTATTAATTACGCAAAACTACCGGTATTACTTATCTAAGAGATGTTCCTTATAAGAGGATTGTAATCAATTCAACTTAAGCTAGCAAAAAGCATCTACTATTTGTTGTTAAATCTCATATAAACATTCACAAACAAGCCCATTTCTTATCTATCCTTAATCCAATCAAATTGAAAAGAGAGAAAATGAACCTTGGATGTCTCTGTGAGGAAAGTCCAAAGAACTCCTCGGATTGATCATAACTCTTCTGCAGTACAAAACAATGAAAAAGGCCATGACCAATGAGTATGTATTCAACATTCTAAATTACAAAGAGAGATGGAGAGAGAGATGGGATGGGGAGGGAGAGAGAGAGAGGGAGAGAAGGGAGGGAGAGAGAGATGGGGGGAGAGAGAGGGAGAGAGGGGGGGAGAGAGAGAGAGAGAGAGATCACCCTTGTCTGAATAGGAGCTGGTACATGGTCATCACTTAAAGCTGAAGAAACCCTAAAAGGCCTAATCTTCTTCTTGGAATGTAACAAAAACACCCAGAAATCAAACTTGTTGGATTCATGCATACTAGCCCTCCTCCATTGAGGAATTACTACACCAACATAAGAGCAAACTGAAGACATTACATACATGCATATATATTACATGTGACTATGTGATTAACTCAAACACAGAACACAGTGACAGGAAGATGAAGTGCAGAGAGATTGAGTTTGTGGACATGAAACAAACATGTAATAAAGTGTAGATGTGTCCTCTGTTTTGTCACTTCCTTTTATATTGTTGCTGGGCTTTGTTTTTCTTATCCAACAACTTAACGGCCCTTTCTTATTTTGTTGGTGGGCTCTGTTTCTTTGCCCAACAACTTAGCAGCCTTGCTACTTTCAGTGTGCTAGATCACATTATATATTGAGGTGATCCTATTAGGGCCACAATACGGGATATCCTGTAGTTTAAAGACGTTACCCATATGCTCTTTAGTTAGACAGTTCTAGGGCTCTATTTTGCCTATAAATTGGAAAGCTTTTTAAAAATCATTGTCAAGACAATGACCATCCCCCTGTTATATCTTCTATTATATAGAAAATATAAATAGTTATTTTAAATTATAAAGAAATAAATAAAACAAATGACTTATGATTAAGTTTTAATATTTGACATGTTTCAAGTTTTAGATGAGATTTTATATTTGATTTTAAAGTGTTTATTATCTTTTTTCTAAGAGTATTCTTCTTTGAGTAATTGATGACCTATACATATTCACCAGATTCTGAATAATACCTGTAACATGTATTCATTATATTATATTCTATATTCAAATCATAAAAATTATTTATAAATAAAAATGAATGGTATATTTAAGGTTTACTCAAAGTATCATATTCTAAAAGAATCAAACAATAAAGAAAGAGGCAAAATATGTAATATTGTGTCCCTGCTTTGCTAAAGTTTAAATGATAGTACCAAATCAAATAAGTAGTTTCTTTTCCACTTTAAGTGATTAACACATATTCTGTTACTTTTCCCAAATATATGGTTGTATGGAATGGACAGTTATTTGAAAAATGATTCCTGAGTTCACAGAATGCAGAGAATGAGAACACTAATTGCAGCTTGTCACAAGACTCACTAATCACAATGCATCATATTTTAGCAAAATTTTATCTCTGGTAAGCTTGTAAAAGAATTTCAATTAAATCGGGAACAAACGATATATCTTATGTGCACTCAAAGTATTACATTCTAAAAGCATAAAACAAATAAAGAAAGAAGCACCCAGATAAGTGTCACTGCTTTGCAAAAGTTCAAATTAGGGGACCAAATTAGTACGAGTAAGTAGTTTCTTTTCGACTTTAAGTGACTAGCACGTATTCTATTACCTTTCCTTTAGACGACATGTATATAAAGAGTTTTCCATGGCACAAACATACACATATTTCACTCTCTCTTCAAAAACTCAAGCAGCCTATATATAGTGATGGAGCACCCCAGCCACAGGCATCCACTGATCCTAAATGAAAGATATATTGCTAGGGAGGGTGATGTTTGTCGTGGCTGCGGCGAACAAATACTGTCGTGTAAATCATTTGTTTATAGTTGCAGTGGTATCACCGGCACTGATATTAGTGATACTAATAGATCTTGTGCCAAATTTTTACTGCATAAAAATTGTGCAGAATTACCCCTAAGTTTTCAAAATCCAAACAAACTGAAAGAGCTTTTTCTTCTCTGTTTCGATTTTTCCAATCCTAATGTACAAGAGCATTTTCTATATGGAGGAGCTATTTTAGAGTGTGACATCTGTGACATAGAAATACCATGGAGTCGAGATCAATTCTTCTATTATAATGAAGAAACTGATTCTTGCATATGCGTCGGTTGTGTTGTGTTCCAAACTCACATGCCCTTGGAGGATCCGAAATCTTTGCATCCGTCTCACAATCAACATTTGTTGTCCTTAATTCAGAATCCATCCTCGTTCAAGTGTCATGCTTGCAACGTGGATGATAATATCAAAGACATGTCTTACAAATGCACCAGATGTCAATTTTGGATACATAAGAGTTGTGCTGATGCACCTATGTCTTTCCATTTTCAATTTCACGACAAGCATCCCCTTATTCTTTCATTTTCTCTCCCACTTCTTTATCACAAATTTAGGCAATTTTGTGGAGTATGCAGTAAGAAATTAAGTCGGCTGGCTTGGATTTATTATTGCCGCTACTGCAGATTTTTCGCTCATTTTCAATGTGCTAGATCCAGCCATTCAGTGAGGTACATGGTATTAATTAATAAGCTTACTTATCAATATATTTCTTTTTAGCAACATTTTTCCTTCATTCACATAATATAGTGAATAGTCTATTTTGTTAAACTAATGCCATTATGGAAAAGTCTCGTGTTTATACAAATGTAAAACTTTATATCAAACCACATCCAACATTAGGTCTAGCTTGGTGCATCCATATGCAATTTTATGTAGGTTTTGACTGCTAATTGACAGCATTAATTTTCTTATGTATTTGTGTTTTCTCAGCCCTTGTGAAAAAGAAACTGATGATGACAATGTGGTGCAATTGCCGGTCGCTGATGAACTATCAGCAAATTTAATGTGCGAAAAATTTGTTAAGGCTATGGTTATTGAAATCTCCAGCAATGTTAACAACAATTTTATTTTGGGAAGTGTTATTAACCATTGGACTCACCAAGAACATCATTTGCAACTCATTAATAATACGCGAGAGTTGAAAATTCAGCAAGAGCAAGATGATGATGAAAAGTTATTGTTATGCGATGGTTGCGTGCAACCTATTGGAAATGACCAATTCTATGGCTGTGTTAGTTGTAAATATTTTCTGCACAGGTCATGTGCTGAATTGCCAAGGGAGATGAACCACCTCATTTTAGGTATGTCTTTTTTTTTTTGGGTTGTTTTATAATCTTTGTTGCCCCCACACACATAGATATATAGCTGAATTGCCAAAGGAGATTAAACACCGCCTTATTTCAGGTATGTCTCTTTCTTTTGGGCTGTGTTTAATACCAGGAAATTTCCGGCTTTTCATAGTTAAATTTGACTAAATGATGGGTCATATTTATAAATTTAACTATTTTTTATGTCGTCGTATTTATAAATTAAAATAATACACAATTTAATAATTAAATATCATATAACATATACACTACATGAAACTAGAATAAAAATGTAGAAGTTAAATTCAATCATTTTACATTTCAATTCTGTAAAATGAAATTTCATCAATAGAAATTCAATATAAATAAGAATAAGAATAAGAATTAAATAAAAACAAAGCGTCTTATTTAAAGCTAATTATGCAAATTGTTATAGATATTTAAACACTTATGACTGCCAAAATTTCCTCGATAAAAAAAAAACTGCTAAATATTCTAAGATTACACACGATATTGATTAAAATTTAATTTATCATATAATTTAATATTTTGAGCATACATATAGCATAATTAATTTTCTTGTAAAAATTCTGTCTCATTTCTTTTCTCCCCGTTCTCACATATGCCAGGCTACATCATTGCAAATAAGCGGAGGGAACCATACAAATTGAATTGTTGCACAGCTTGTAATATTATGGGCAACGGAATATTCTTCAACATTTTTACTTGTCCTTGTCACATTGGATGCATGGCATTGCCCAAAATGATCAAACATGAAGCTCACCGTCACATGCTTAAACACGACCGATTAGACTATGAAGCATGTAGAAGTTGCAAAGCATGCAGAAGATTTATTTCGGTCGGAACTCGGAAGAGTCTTAGCTAGCCACCAGTGTAAAGAGTGTGAATACCATATATGTGGTTCATGTATTATGAGGCCAAGAGTAGCTAAGCATCCTTGGGATATTCACCCCCTCCGCTTGATATATGAACCTGGCATGGTTGATGATCATGAGCATGATTTCAATTGTGAGTTTTGCTCCGAAGATATCGACACAAACAGGTGGTTCTATCATTGCAGTGATTGTGATCTATCATTTCATCTTTACCGATGTTTCGATGAATCAAGTTATCGACAGTACTCGAGAGTTAAGTTTGGGGCTACTGATATTATCATTGACAAACTCCATCCTCACAGTCTAACATTTGTATTGAACAAAAAGTCTCGGAGCTGTGAAAGATGTCACCAAAATCAGCTTGGTGAGCCGGTTCTCGAATGTTCTTGGCCATGTAAATCAATATTTTGTACATATTGTATTCAAGATTATTCTTCTGATTCTGATTCTGAAGATGATTCTTCTTTTACAGAATAAACTACGTGTCTTCTTCTTAATTTTGATATCAGCAGCTAGCATTAGCATTAAATTGTGATTTATGATTTTATACCGCATCTTATACATAGCTAGGCTCTACATTGTGATCATATAAACATATTATTTTTATTTTGCATCTGCCACTAACTTCCTAACGAGTCAGTCACAAACTACCTTGAATAAATTTAACAATTAATATGGTTTTAAATTCAACCAGTAAAATTTTATCATTGTCTACCAGCAAAAGAAGGGGCATATAACATGAATATTGATATAGTGAGTAATTTTTGCAGCAAGGCATAAGAAAGACTTCCACAATAGTATTAAACTACCAACACAATATTTTTTTTTTAAATAACCTGACACACAGAAGAAAATTATAATAACAAAAATTGACGACTACAACTTTTGTTGTCCTTGTTGCCTCTTTATCTGAAAATACTATGTTGAAAGTTAAAGCTACAGATTCTTTTCAGTTATCTTCATCCCATAACTCCCTCACTCCATCAGAATTACTGTCCATTCTGCACATGGAATACCTGTAACTCCTAACTTTGTCACATTTTTCTTACACGAGAAGGATAAACTTAAGAGAAACTTGAGTAGATCCCAATCAAAAGTTGCTCAAGTGTGAGTGGATGTCTAGGCATAGACGTTTACACAGAGACAATAATACTACACTATCAAAAGTCACCGCATATATTATCTCTTCGTGCTAGACTTTTACTTTGACATGCAAAATTTGATTCAGATAAGTAGCAAACATCTCGCCTACATCAATCAAGGCCTTACTCAAAGAAAGGGATTCTTCCCAAAAGTTAAAAAAGTTCTGCAACATACATTTGATTTTATGTCCAACTTAAGATCAGTGCTGACACTGTTGTTCCTCCATTGAGCATTCACATCAGCCAACAATAATTCACCCTTCTTTGTTGCTGAGGGAGTAATTGCCTGCAATGCAGGTAAGAAAATTAGGCACACAAATAAAATTAATCTAGCAAAAATATTACAGCTAGAGCGGTCAATAATGTATCAGAACAAGATAAACAACTCATAAAACCAAATTACAGTACATATAATCAATTAGCTAAGTGAAGAACACATTTATAAGCAGGAAGGTACTTGCTATGAGCAATGTTACTAATGAACTCAGATAAAAAAGATATAACTGCATCTGGTATACAAGATTCCATTTCCATCGTGCTATGAGCGGACACCGGACAGTTCCGGAATAATGGTAAAATGTGGACAAGAGTTCACGGAGAGTCGGAGATCATCATTTAAGTATTTAACCCCACAAAGTGGGAGGGAAAGGCGAGCAACGACTGGAGTGGGAGAGTCAGAGTCGAAAAGAGGATTCCTCACTTCTCGCAATTGCAATGGCACCAAAAGTCACTATTACTGATCCTTATTTTGGTGGTTAAAAGCTAGGTGCCTTTAGAATGTAAATGAATAAATGCAATCATGTTAACTTAAAGCTACAGGGCATAGATATTCGAGTAGAAAATAAGTTCAAACTCATCACACATAGCTAACAACAAGCCATTCGAAACTGTAGCACTTATTAAATTAACTGGGAATAAGCTGAATGGCTTAAACTTCAGCAATATAACATACTTATAAATTAATATTTTTTCATTGAACCTCAAAACATATCCAAGATCAAAACTCACAAAGTTGTCAACGTATACCATATCCATAGTGATACTCAAATGTAGTAAATATCTCTAATTATATACGATAAAATCTCATAACCCTCCGGCCCTCCCCGTGTTATTAACCAATACATATACGTACCTATAAACATTTCTAAACTGCAATTTTTTTGTAGTTTTATTTTTTATTGTTACATATCTTTCAAAGCATTAATCTTTTAAATACACAAAGCCGAGAACCGGAAAGGGTGAGAATGAACTCTAGACCTCATCTACCACTACGAGCAATTTTGCCACAGGTGGACCACTCCAGAGTCCCAACTGCAGAAATCAAAATCACAAGAACACTACTTCTGGGGTCAAAAATGTTAACTTTCTCACAGTAAACATACCAAACAATTACAAGTCAAGCCCATAGAATCTACCATACTAATACACAAACACAAACACAAACAGAGAGAGAGAGAGAGAGGTGTTAATATGAAAGTATAAAGAAGAATGACTAACCAATCCATTGGCAGCAACAGTAGAGACAGTGAATTTATGGTCAGTCTGATAGTCCCTAAACAAAAGATCTACATGCACGATGCACCCAATAACAATATCAGCACTTTGTCAAAAATCAATTGAGGGAAAGAGGGGGCGAGAGAGAGAGAGAGAGGAGAGGGAGAGAGAGGGGAGGGAGAGAGAGAGATTACCTCTAGTTTTCTTGCCGATGTCTGAATAGAGACCAGGACCTTTAGCCATCTCTTTCTTGTTTGCTTTGTCGAGAGAGAAAGTTGTCTTTTGTTGTACTGGGGTTTTCAACTTGTAATAACCTTACAGCTAAACCCTACATAAATCCAAAATTAATTAACATTTTTTATTAAATATCTCAATTATTCAGAATATTCATTTATTAAAATTAAATTAAAAGTATATAATTTTGATTGTATTAAAGATCGGGAAATACATTATTTATTGAGATTAAGTAGGATATTTAGAATGTCCAACCAAAGGTTTATTTGTATTTTATTTTATTTTAAATTTATCTTAGTTTAGATTTCGCTTTTATAAAAATGTTATTATTGTATTAATTTCAAAAATCACATATTCTAATATTGCATTAATTTTATCTCTTACCAAGTGAGTAACATGATGATGCTTATTTTTAGGATTTTTATTTTCGGACGTTGAAGTGCTATTGTCTAAATTTCCAAACATATTTCGGTAAAAATAAATTGTCTTGAAAGAAATTTCTAAATATATTTCGGTTAAATAATAAACTTTCTGGAAGGAAGAGTATGTACATCTTCCACAAAAGAAAAAAAGGAACTTTTCATAAATCATTATGTTGAACATATGATTATGCCTGGGTGGATTGTCACAATTTGTGAAATTACAACAATGCTATTTTAGATAAACTAGCAAGAAAATTATTGAAAATAATGTAAATCTCCAGCCTCCAGTTCTGGATTTAATTTTGTTCCAATACCCAAGTACTATAAATGAACCAATCATCTGCTTTGAATCAAAAAGAATCTTATGCTACTAAGCATTACTACTGGTTAAGAGGCAGAACATTGTTACTCTGGCATGTCCTGATATTGTGGCCTTTCTTCAGGCATAGCCGGCAAGTGTAAGTTCGTTTAGCAATGGTAATGATATCTTTAATTGGAGCAGTTGCGACTTTCTCTTGTCTATTCTGCTGGCAAGTCCTGATATTGTGTCCAATTAGCCCGCATTCTCTGCAACGGTGATTCCTTGTGATTTTGTTCCCTGGTTCATTTGATCTGGATGCTGGACATGTTCTCCTGTTATGGCCCTTTTTCCCACACAAGCGACATTTGAATCGTCTGTCTGTTGAATTATCCTTGAGTTTTGGGCAGTAGTGCTTTCTGTGTCCTTCACATCCACAGTTCTTGCAATAAAATTTTATTCCTGGTTCAGAATTAATGTACGTGTTACAGATGCTAAAGATATGCAAGACATTATGACATAAATTAACTTATATTTTGGTATTTAGCAGGCTTTTGATGTGGTCAGGGGATTTCTAGTAATGCACTCAAAGTCAGTCCAGGTAATATGTTACTATATCACTTATATGTAAACACCATGGAAATAATCAGGACACATTAAACTAAGCAAAAACTCATGTAGACACACCTTTCATGGAAATGCTTCTCTTGCGTCGGTTCTCAGGATCACGAAAGTAATCTTTCATAGTTTCAGATGCATGCTTCCTTGCGTCAGCAGTCCTTTTAGCTTTCTGGGCAATATACATTGTATCGAGAGTCGATATTAATATGTTTTAAGTTCTATTGGACTATTTGGATTATTATACTTCTCTTTCATGTTGCAAGGAAATAAGATAGCTACTGTACAATTTCCAAACCTTAATTGCAGCCACTCTTTGCGCATGAAGCATGGGATCGCCATGAATAATCTTCATTCTGTTGCTAAATAGTCCAGTTCTGGCATTTAGGCTCTGCAACCATCCAACTAAACAAAGAATCTTACACTCGTGAACTAGACAATATCTTTGGTCAGTTGCAAAGACATTGTTAGCTAATTACGATACGACGCCAATGCATATGTAATTTTTAAGGTCTGGGAGTAGCAACATCACAATCATAACTATAGAAAACATAAGATCAATCAAGGACCGAAGTAACATTAACCATAAAAATGTAGTCAACCAAATATTTTCAAGTATTCCCAAAAGTTTATTGCGTAGTATAGAATAAAGTTTCTATGTACATGATCACCCACTTGACAGTGATTGACTGAGGCAAAAAAAAACACACGCTCACTAGAAAGAAATTAATTCTTTATATGTGAAGATTTAGCTTACAGACACAGCCTACAGTTTATCATACTTTACTATAACCAACTATATATCAACATCTTAAGAAAATAGAAAAATAATTGTAATAAACACCAACAAGTTTAAAGGAGACGAGCAGACTTACTTTCAACGATCTGCTGATCTTTAAATTAACTTCCGGTGGTGAGGATTGGTAAACACGCTTTGATATCCTCTTCCTCTTAAGATTTAACTCTAGATTGTCTACTACGTCATCTTCCTTTACTTTGAATGGAGAACTGAAGATGCAGAAGCATATTGAGTGAATTAGGACAAGGACCAGAACTTCGTAGATTAAATATTAGGAGTAATGAGGAGGATTTACATCAGCAATCAGCATCAACAAAGCAGGTTGTAAAGAATTTTATGTTCATGAGTTAACAAGTGAGTCAGGTCAAGTATTAAATCAATACAAGTTAGAAGTGTATATGATATACTACAGTATAAACTTAATCGTGAAAGAGCCATCTAAAGCAGGAAGTTTGGAATTCTAAACTTTTCTTTCACCATAATATGATTTCATGTCCTTAAATCAGAATTTGGATTATAATTTTGGCATTGCTTACTGTATGAATATATACAAAGTCTCTGGAAAAATTCATTATCATCTAATCCATAAGCAAGCAAGAATTTTGCTTACTGTCTGGTACAAACAAGAATACGATTAGCACTAGATATGTGTTCTTAGAAGCAGGGTAAGGATAATTACATTGATCGTGCCTTTTCCCATGGCCGTTCATCGATTGACTCTTCCCATATTACACGATCTCCCTTGCACTGCTCGCAAGTATTCATTCCCTGTAATCGTTAAGATTAAAGCTCTAAATAAGATACAGAGCGGAAAATATACAGCTTTAGTCTGAAAACTATATATTTATATAGGCTAGACTGCTGGAGGCATTTATGTAGCATTTAGGGCACTATAAAATATTTTAAGTATAATAATATCTTCACATTTTTTATTTTGCACTATTTATATACACAAAAACATTATCGTAATAGTCAAGACCGTGTATTCCATTTTCTTATCAAATAAGACACACAAATAAGCACAAGGCAGAATTACACATAGAAACAGAAGCTAGAAAATATAATTGAAGAATGCAAATGTCTCTTGGTCTCTCTACCAAGTTTAGTACTGGTCAATGTGTACATTAAAGCAATTCATAACTAGTAAATGATTCAATATTTACCTTGCCATCACACTGGGCACAATCTTTTCTAGATCTTTCTATTCCGCATTCTGTACATAGAGTGTAACCTCTTCCCCTGCAACTTGGGCAAGGCAGTTCCCTTATATACTGTCCGTTTGGACCAAACCAGGATCTTGGCTTTATAGCATCAGATACTGAAGCTTCACTGAGACTGAAACATGAGCCGAAAGAATGTCAAATCACAGGTAGCATAATATTTTAGACTAATACTGTCGGAAAATTGATAATTCACTGTGTTTAAAATGACATTCTTTAAGATTTTTTTTTTTGTTCTGAAGGCAAGTGAGCAACAAGTAGCACTTGTGGCCAGTGAAACCAATCCTCTTAAGGACCACTATCATAAACCTAAAGTTCATAATTATTACCGCCTCAGGTGCTAAGAAAGCTAACTTCTACTTGTGTTATCTCAATTAAACATGAGTAGATTTTCACTGTGACTATTAATTACGCAAAACTACCGGTATTACTTATCTAAGAGATGTTCCTTATAAGAGGATTGTAATCAATTCAACTTAAGCTAGCAAAAAGCATCTACTATTTGTTGTTAAATCTCATATAAACATTCACAAACAAGCCCATTTCTTATCTATCCTTAATCCAATCAAATTGAAAAGAGAGAAAATGAACCTTGGATGTCTCTGTGAGGAAAGTCCAAAGAACTCCTCGGATTGATCATAACTCTTCTGCAGTACAAAACAATGAAAAAGGCCATGACCAATGAGTATGTATTCAACATTCTAAAACACACACACAGACAGAGAGGGAGAGGGAGAGGGAGAGAGAGAGAGAGATGGGAGGGGGAGGGGGAGGGAGAGAGGGCGGGAGAGGGGAAGAGGGAGAGAGAGGGAGAGAGATAGAGAGGGGGAGGGAGAGAGAGAGAGAGAGAGAGATCACCCTTGTCTGAATAGGAGCTGGTACATGGTCATCACTTAAAGCTGAAGAAACCCTAAAAGGCCTAATCTTCTTCTTGCAATGTAACAAAAACACCCAGAAATCAAACTTGCTGGATTCATGCATACTAGTCCTCCTCCATTGAGGAATTACTACACCAACATAAGAGCAAACTGAAGACATTACATACATGCATATATATTACATGTGACTATGTGATTATCTCAAACACAGAACACAGTGACAGGAAGATGAAGTGCAGAGAGATTGAGTTTGTGGACATGAAACAAACATGTAATAAAGTGTAGATGTGTCCTCTGTTTTGTCACTTCCTTTTATATTGTTGCTGGGCTTTGTTTCTCTTATCCAACAACTTAACGGGCCCTTCCTTATTTTGTTGGTGGGCTCTGTTTCTTTGCCCAACAACTTAGCAGCCCGATTTTGTTTTTCAATACGGCCCATCCAGAACTCGTTTCCACCGAACATTTCCGACCCTCGGAAAACCGAGACCTAAAATTTAATAATTATATAATAAATAACACAAATAATAGATAAAATTTCATTCACTTTGACTACACCTTATCTATGCTATTAAAATAATATATTATTGTTATGACAACTTAAAATAATAATAACATACCATATATTATATACGAAATATAGTCAACCAATATAATTACAGGTTCAACAAATTTTATGCTATGTCTTACCTATCTAATGTAGCCTATTATTTTTAGCCAATAATAGAGATGCTCAATACATAAATAAAATAAATTATTTTATTATGATAATAGATAATTTGAAAATTTATATTTTAAAGGTTCAACAAACATAACCATGAGATCAGTTAAATTTTTAGACAAGAGGGTGCTCGGAGAGTTGGAGTGCTTGGAGTGAAGAATTTTATACATATTATCTGTAATTATTATTTATAGTATCATTTTTCAAATTTTAGCCAATAATATTGGAGGGTTGAAGATACTCTTACTGTCTTAAAATATATTTTATGAACAAAATTTTGTAGTTCAGAATTTTGAGTCCAGGTGTGTAATATATACTTTTTCTGTTATCAATGAGTTTTGATAATAGTGCTTGTAAGCATTCTTAGATGAGAAGTGCTTTTCAGAAAAATTGTTCTTGAAATTTAGCAAAAATTAATATCAATTTACCAATTTTTTAAAAAACTGTTTTTCTTGTCTGCAGCAAAAACATCAAACCGGATTACCATGATGACGAACTGACAATGATGATATAGCACTCTTGCTGCAGAATAGCTAATCTGGTTCTGCCTTAACCCAGTTGCATGCCCTTCAAGATCATGCCAGTGTGATTGCGCTTTTCAGTAGCTTAAGGCAGCAGCACAAGTGGTTAATGTTGCAACTCGAACCACATGAAGGTCACTCAGAACACTATTAAAAAATAGGTCAAAACCGACCACCAAAAATCGACCGTCAAGCATAAAACCGACTGACGGTCGCGTGGTCGGTTTTACCTCGTCAAAACCGCAGGAGAGAGGGGGCTCGGCACGTATTTTTTACTCTCATAAAACATAATTTGATAAATTATATTTAATTTTTTTTCTTCTACTGAATAAAAACTTAATGTTTGAACTTTTATATAGACCAAGAATATTTTTAAAAAAATTTGTAAACCTGTACTTTATATGTACTTTAAAATGTGTGTCAACCAGTTAAAAAAATGTTAATAAATGAGAGGGACAAAGGGAGTAGAAACTTCCCAAATATATGGTTGTATGGAATGGACAGTTATTTGAAAAATGATTCCTGAGTTCACAGAATGCAGAGAATGAGAACACTAATTGCAGCTTGTCACAACACTCACTAATCACACAATACATCATATTGTAGCAAAATTTTATCTCTGGCAAGTTTGTAAAAGAATTTCAATCAAATCATAGCGGGAACAAATGATATATCTTATGTGCACTCAAAGTATTACATTCTAAAAGCATAAAAACAAATAAAGAAAGAGGCACCCAGATAAGTGTCACTGCTTTGCAAAAGTTCAAATTATGGGACCAAATTAGTAAGTAGTTTCTTTTCGACTTTAAGTGACTAGCACGTATTCTGTTACCTTTCCTTTAGACGACATGTATATTCTGTCACTAGGGATGTTCACGAACAGAGCCGAGCCGAGTTTTGACCGAGTCGAGCCGAGCTTTAGATTTTTTCTTATCGAACCGAGCCGAGCCGAGCTTTCTTATCGAACAAAAAATTGTGTTCGAGCTCGAACTCGTTAACTAACGAGCCGAACACGAGCTTGTTCACGAACACATACGAGCCGAGCCGAGCTTGAAAAAATTAAGGTCAAATCCCTACTTGGCTCTTAAAATAGCAAGCAAAATAAATTTTTTAGTGTTTTTTGATGGTACCATATCATAGTTAATATTCTCCTGATCGATTTGATATATTATATGTTGAATTCGGCGTTCAATAACATGTATATATTACGAAATTATCTTGAAAATATTGCATTTTTTCGGGCTTTAACGAGCCGAGCTCGAGCCGAACGAGTTCGAGCCGAGCTCGAGCCGAACACACTAAAAACTCGGCTCGAGCTCGTTTTCTTAACGAACACATTTATGTGTTCGAGCTCGAGCTCGAGTTCTTAACGAACCGAGCCGAACCGAGCTTTTATCGAGCCGAGCTCGAGCTTGTTCGCGAATAGCTCTGTTCGTTAACAGCTCTATCTGTCACCCCCTCCGCTTAATATATGAACCTGGCATGGTTGATGATCATGAGCACGATTTCAATTGTGAGTTTTGCTCTGAAGATATCGACACAAACGCTTGGTTCTATCATTGCAGTGATTGTGATCTATCATTTCATCTTCAATGTTTCCAAAGATCAAGCTATCACCGCTACTCTATTTATTTGCTAGAATTCAGGCGCAAACTAATAAAATAAAATAAACTTTCCCCTGTGAAAAAATGTCGTAAAGAACCGTCGTAAGTTACATTTTCGTCAAAACAAATTGTATAAATTAACATATTTAGCTAATTAAAAAAATAAAAATAAAATGGTTTATGATTCCGTCATAATTATGTCGTCGTAAACTCACATAATTATATAATTATAGCTGTTTAAAAATGGAAAATAATTACAAATGATATGTTTTATTTTTCCGTGGTAACTCAAGTGTCGTAAGTTAACATATTCAGCTAATTAAAAACAAAAAAAAATGAAAATAAAATGATTTCCGGTTCTGTCGTAACTACACCGTTGTAAGTTCACCCAATTATATAATTAGAGCTGTTTAAACACATAAAATAAATGATAATGACATGTTTTATTTTTCCGTGGTAAGTACATATTTAGCTAATTAAAAACAAAAATATATAAAAATAAAATGGTTTCCATTTTCGTCCTAACTACGCCGTCGTAAGTTCACATAATTATATAATTATAGTCGTTTAAAAATGGAAAATAAATGAGAATGATATGTTTTTTTTTTCCGTGGTAACTCAACCGTCGTAAGTTAACATATTTTGCTAATTAAAAATAAAAAATAAATGAAAATAAAATGGTTTCCGTTTCCGTCATAACTACGTCATCATAAGTTCCCATAATTATATAATTTAATATAACTATTTAAAAATGGAAAATAATGAGAATGATATGTTCTATTTTTGCGTTGTAACTCAACCGTCATAAGTTAACATATTTAGCTAATTAAAAAAATAAATAAATAAAAATAAAATGGTTTCCGACTCCGTCGTAAGTTCACATAATTATATAATTATAGGTGGTTAAAAGTAGAAAATAAATGAGAATGATATATATTTTATTGTTCCGTCGTACGTTGTAAGTTAACATATTTAGCTAATTAAAAACAAAAAATAAATGAAGATATGATGATTTTCATTTTCGTCGTAACTACGCCATCGTAACTTCACATAATTATATAATTATAGTTATTTAAAAACGGAAAATAAATGAGAATGATATGTTTTATTTTTACGTCGTAAGTTAGCATATATAGCTAATTAAAAACAAAAAATAAATGAAAATAAAATGGTTTATGATTCCGTTGTAACTAGGCCGTCGTAACTTCACATAATTATATAATTATAGCTTGTTAAAAACAGAAAATAAATGAGGATGATATACGGTTTATTGTTCCGTCCTAACTCAATGTTGCAAGTGGTTAGTGTTTCAACTCAACCATATGAAGGTCACTCAATATGAGCCTATTCTCCATAGTCCATAGACCTAATATGTGGTTATTATGTAAAAACTTCCCAAAAATATATGGTAGCATCGAATGGACAGTTATTTGAAAAATGATTCCTGAGTTAACAGAATGCAGAGAATGAGAGGAGCTAATTGCAGCTTGTCACAAGAGTCACAATACTCATATTGCAACAAAATTTCATCTCTGGTAATTAAGCTTGTAAAAGAATTCAATCAAATCATCATGGGGAACAAATGATATATCTTATATGCACTCAAAGTATTACATTCTAAGAGCATAAAACTAATAAAGAAAGAGGCCCCCATATAAGTCTTTCTTTCCCTCAGCTTGTTTTAAATTGCAGATTCTTTTTGCTCACTTTCAGTGTGCTAGATCACATTATATATTGAGGTGATCCTATTATAGGGCAACAATACGGGATATTTTATAGCTTAAAGACGTTACCTATATGCTCTTTAGTTAGACACAGTTCTAGGGCTCCATTTTGCCTCTATAAAATGGAAAGCTTTTTAAAAATCATTGTCAATGTAACGATGACCATCTCCCTGTTATATCTTCTATTATATAGAAAATATAAATAGTTATGTTAAATTATATATAAATAAGTAAATAAAACAAATTAATCATGATTAAGTTTTAATATTTATCAGTTTGAAGTTTTAAATGAGATTCTATATTTGATTCTAAAATGTTTATATTTGTTTTTCTTTAGTTTTAAGATTGTTCTTATTTGAACAATGACCTATACATATTCACGAGATTCTCAATAATACGTACTTGTAACATGTATTTAAAATATTATATTTCATATTCAAATCACAAAAGATATTTATAAAAAAATGAATGATATATCTGAGGTGTACTCAAAGTATCATATTCTAAAAGAATTAAACAATAGAGAAAGAGACAAAAATCGTAATATTAGGTCACTGCTTTGCAAAAGTTCAAATTATGGGACCAAATCAGTAAGTAGTTTCTTTTCGACTTCAAGTGACTAGCACGTATTCTGTCACCTTTCCTTTGGACAACATGTATATAAAGAGTTCTTCTCCATGTGCTTGTAGAATTATACAGATACACAAACATACACAAATTTCACTCTCTCTTCAAAAAATCAATCCGCGTAGAGTGATGGAGCACCCCAGCCACGAGCATCCACTGATCCTAAATGAAAAATATATTGCTAAGGAGGGTGATGCTTGTCGTGGCTGCGGTGAACAAATACTGTCGTGTAAATCATTTGTTTATAGTTGCAATAGTATCACGGGCACTGATATTAGTGGCACTGATAGTGATACTGATATTAGTGTCGATGATATATCTTGTGCCAGATTTTTACTGCACAAAAATTGTGCAGAATTACCCCCAACTTTTCAAAATCCAAACAACCCCAAAGAGCTTTTTCTTCTCATGTTTTATTTTACTAATCGTGTTCTGTTTAGCCTTAGTAAATATAATATGGCACTAAAAATACAATGTGACATCTGTGACGTACAAATTCCATGGAGACCAAAAAAATTCTACTATTTTAATAAAAATTATGATTGCTGCATATGCATCGGTTGTGTTGTGTTCCAAACTCAAACGCCCTTGGAGGATCCAAAATCTTTGCATCCGTCTCACAATCAACATTTATTGTCCTTAATTCAGATTCCATCCTCGTTCAAGTGTTATGCTTGCAAGGTGGATGATCATATTAGAGACATGTCTTACAAATGCACCAGATGTCAATTTTGGATTCACAAGAGTTGTGCTGATGCACCTATGTCTTTCAATTCTCAATTTCACGACAAGCATCCCCTTGTTCTTTCATTTTCTCTCCCACTTCTTTATCACAAATTTGGACAATTTTGTGGAGTATGCAGTAAGAAATTAAGTCGGCTGGCTTGGATTTATTATTGCCGCTACTGCAGATTTTTCGCTCATTTTCAATGTGCTAGATCCAACCATTTAGTGAGGTACGTAATATTAAATAAGCTTACATATCAATATATTTCTTTTTAACTACATCCAACATTAGGTCTAGCTGGGTGCATCCATATGCAATTTATTATGTAGGTTTTGACTGCTAATTAACAGCATTAATTTTCTTATGATGTTGGTTTGCTCAGCCCTTGTGAAAAAGAAAGTGATGATGACAATGTGCTGCAGTTTCCGGTCGCTGATGAACTATCAGCAAATTTAATATACGAAAAATTTGTTAAGGCTATGATTATTCAAATCTCCAGCAATGTAAATAGCAATTTAATTTCGGAAAGTGTTATTAACCATTGGACTCATAAAGAACATCATCTGCAACTCATTAATAGTACTGGGGAGTTGAAACTTCAGCAAGATGATGATGGAAAGTTATTGTTATGCGATGGCTGCGTGCTACCTATTGGAAATGACCAATTCTATGGCTGTGTCAGTTGTAAATATTTTCTGCACAAGTCATGTGCTGAATTGCCAAAGGAGATAAACCACCTCCTTTTAGGTATGTCTTTTTTTTTTTGGGTTGTTTTATAATCTTTGTTGCCCCCACACACATAGATATATAGCTGAATTGCCAAAGGAGATTAAACACCGCCTTATTTCAGGTATGTCTCTTTCTTTTGGGCTGTGTTTAATACCAGGAAAATTTAAATTTCCGGCTTTTCATAGTTAAATTTGACTAAATGATGGGTCATATTTATAAATTTAACTATTTTTTATGTCGTCGTATTTATAAATTAAAATAATACACAATTTAATAATTAAATATCATATAACATATACACTACATGAAACTAGAATAAAAATGTAGAAGTTAAATTCAATCATTTTACATTTCAATTCTGTAAAATGAAATTTCATCAATAGGAATTCAATATAAATAAGAATAAGAATTAAATAAAAATAAGGAGTCTTATTCAAAGCTAATTATGCAAATTGTTATAGATATTTATACACTTATGACTGCTAAAATTTCCTCGATAAAAAAAAAAACTGCTAAAATTTCTAAGATTACACACGATATTGATTAAAATTTAATTTATCATATAATTTAATATTTTGAGCATACATATAGCAAAACTAATTTTATTGTAAAAATTCTGTTTCATTTTTTTCTCCCCGTTCTCACATATATATGCCAGGCTCCATCATTGCAGATAAGCGGAGGGAACCATACAAATTATTTCGTTGCACAGCTTGTCATAATATGTGCAACGGAATATTCTTCAACATTTTTACTTTTCCTCGTCACATTGGGTGCATGGCAATGCCCAAAATGATCAAACATGAAGCTCACCGTCACATGCTTAAACACGACCAATTAGGCTATGGACCATTTAAAAGTTGCAAAGCATGCGGAAGATTTTTTTCGGTCGGAAGAGTCATAGCTACCCACCAGTGTGAAGAGTGTGAATACCATATATGTGGTTCATGTATTATGAGGCCAAGAGTAGCTAAGCACCCTTGGGATATTCACCCCCTCCGCTTGATATATGAACCTGGCATGGTTGATGATCATGAGCATGATTTCAATTGTGAGTTTTGCTCCGAAGATATCGACACCAACGGTTGGTTCTATCATTGCAGTGATTGTGATCTATCATTTCATCTTCAATGTTTCGATCGATCAAGTTATCGAGACTACTCGAGAGTTAAGTTTGGGGCTACTGATATTATCATTGACAAACTCCATCCTCACAGTCTAACATTTGTATTGAACAAAAAGTCTCGGAGCTGTGAAAGATGTCATCGAAATCAGCTTGGTGAGCCGGTTCTCCAATGTTCTTCGCCATGTAAATCAATATTTTGTACAGATTGTATTCAAGATGATTCTTCTGATAGAGATTAAATTTCAAACTATCTTAACTAGATCAATGGAGAAGATGAAGGTAACAAATTTTGTGTCTTCTTATTAGTTTTGAATACCATCATTACACTGTGATTTATGGTTTTATACTGCATCTTATAGCTAGGCTCTACATTGTAATCATGCATATAAACATATTATTTTTGTTTTCTATCTGCCACTAACTTCCTAATTATTTTTAATTACCGCCCTTTTTAATTAATTGCCACTTTTCTTGCTAGAACTCACTTGGTTGAGCTAGATTATTATTTTTACCATTTTTTGATAATTATGAATATTTTTTTCAACTTGTTTTAATTTTTTTTGACATTGATCTAGCTTTGTAGCTAGCTCATCCCGATGTAATGAATGTGCAACAAAGGCAAGTATTCTAAAAACTCTTGGGATCTTCGGTCTTCACCCATCGACTTGATATATGAAGCTGGCATGGTCGTGCTCCCCTCTATGTAAAATCTGCTGAAGATGTTTTTCTCTATTGTAATCTGTAATACATATTCAAATCTATCCCAAACTGGGGCACTTCTAAATCCTTTGATCATATAGTTTAAAATCATTATCTTAAAAATTTTATTTTTTTGTATAAATATATGATTAATAATATTATAATTCAAAAAAATAAAAATTTAAAAGTAATGATTTTAATGATATTTTCAAAAACCTGGAATTGTGTGCCAAAAAATCAAACAACGTAGTTTCCCAAATTGTTTTCTTTCTGAATGTACTCTTCCTATACATTTCACCACCTCTTCACTAAAAGCAATAACATTGTATATACCCTGACAGTTAATATTATTATTTTTAATTCATTTGAAAAGGAAAATATATTATAGTATTGTCAAAACCAGATCAGGTAATTATATAAAGGTATTGCAATGAAAATTCAGGCACAACGTACTGTAATTAATTGTCAAGAGCTTGAGATTGAATTGGCCAAACTAATCATCAAGAGCTTGAGATTGATCTGCTATATTGGTCCTGGTTTCAGGTCTAAGCGCTTAGAGGATCTGGCCTCTTTCAGCTTCCAGTTCCTGATTACAAGGAGTTCTGGCAGCCATAAGGTCTCTTAGTGAGGCACTGAGGTTGTGTCCCATACATCTCCACTACAAGAAAAGCGGCTATTTTCGACCGTCAACTTCTGGTCGAAAATAGCTCGTAACAAAACAAAAGAATCTCATTACCGCCAATGAAATAAAAAATTTAAGATTCTGTTTTAAGTGCTCCACATTTTTTGATTTGTCCTGTCTAATTAATATTTGGTAGGGACTTGTGATCATACTGCAACTTGTGACTGTTCCTAGCTGGAGTACAATTGACAACTTCGCGTCATGCCTATCAAGTTTATTAATGTGATTACAGTACTCATTCTTCCCAGACATGAAATGTCATCCCAATGATGACAATATTTTATGATGTTCTCTTAGTATTTCCCTAATATTGTCGATTTTGGATTCACAAGAGCTGTGCTGATGCCCCTATGTCTTTCCAGTTTCAATTTCATAAGCATCCTCTTGTTCTCTTGTTTTCTCTCCCACCCGTATATCACAAATTTGGACGATTTTGCGGACTCTGCAATAAGAAACTGAGTCAATTAGTTTGGATCTATTATTGTAGCAACTGCAGATTTTTCGCTCATTTTCAATGTGCTCGATCTCACCGGTTAATGAGGTATTTAATAAGGCTAAATATAAATATACTATGCCCCTGTTTGTTAAGCAGAAGCAACTTGTGCTTTTGGTTTCTGCCTTTTCTGACTCGTTTGTGTAAATAAGCAAAGCACTTTTTAGAAGCTGAGAATGATAGCTTTTCTCTTAGAACTTCTGCTTCTTTTCCAAACACTTTATTAACTTATTTACTTCTCACTTCTGATCCACTTCTTTATTTTAAGCAAAGAATCACTTTTCTAAAGCTTGTCCAAACGAGCTGTATATCTTCTTATTATCTTCTTATTATTAAATACACCCACTGTACATGCCATACTCAATTTTGGATAACCTAATGTGAAAATGGAAAAGTCAAATTGCCTATTATAAGTGCATTTTAGTTATAATTTGTACCACTTATTAAAAACACTAATTTATATTTATATTTTTTCTGTTTTTTTCCAGCTCGAGTGAAAACTCAATATATGATTGTAATGTGTTGCAATTGCCGGCAGCTGACGAATCATCGGTACAACTAATGTGCAAAAATTTTATTAAGGCCGCAAGTATTCAAAACAACGGCAATATTCATAGCAACTTTATCTCCGAAAATGGTCTCAAACATTGGACTCATGAAGGACATCATCTGCAACTCAATAATAGTAATGAGTTGAAAACACTGCAAGAGGATGATGAAGTAATGTTATGTGATGGCTGTGTGCAACCTATTGCAGCGACTGATGAATTCTACAGTTGTGTTACTTGTAAATATGTTCTGCATATGTTCTGTGCAGAATTCCCGAAGCAGATTAATTAAGAGCCACCTCAGTTCAGGTATGTTAATTAATATTTGGATAATATAACTTTTTTGAGCATGCATTGACAATATAATAAATTCATATTGATCTTTATCTAATTTCTATTCCCCTATTCTTAACTGTGCCGGGCTACGGAAACTCAGCAGGCTATGTCAAGGCAGATAAGCACCGCGAAGCATACAAATTATTTGTTTGCGAGGGTTGTGGAAATCTGGGCAATGGAATATTCTTCAATTTTAAGGATTCTTATTTTCATATTGAATGCATGACAGCACTATCCCAAATAATCAAACATGAAGCTCACCGTAACCAATTGAAAAATGTTGCTTTCCGTTATCAATTAATATTTTGCAAAGCATGCGGCAGACTTGCTCTATCCACAGCTAGCTACAAGTGTGAAGAATGTGATTATCATATATGCGGCTCATGTATTATGAAGCCAAGGATAGCTAATCACCCTTGGCATCTTCACCCCCTCCGTTTGATATATGAACCTGGCATGGTTAACGATCATGAGCATGATTTCAATTGTGAGTTTTGTTCTAGAGACATAGACACAAATTTATGGTTCTATCATTGCAGTGATTGTGATCTTTCACTTCATGTTCGCGGATGTTTCGATAGATCAAGTTATCGACAGTACTCAAAAATTAAGTTTGGGGCTACAAACATTATTATTGACAAACTCCATCCTCATAGTCTCACATTTGTTTTGAACAAAAAGTTTCGTAATTGTGAAAAATGTCACAAAAATCAGCTTGGGGAGCCTGTCCTTGAATGTGTTTCGCCGTGTAAATCCATATTCTGCAGAAGTTGTATTGAAGTTATTACGAAGAAGCAAGATGTTCGACATGATTCTATAGAAAAATAAGTGTCAAACTATCTTTAACTAGATCAATGAAGAAGATGAAGGTATCAATACCGAAGAAGCTGCCATTACATTGTAATTTGTTATTTTATGCTAAAAGTTGATTCCTAAGTTGTCTTCTTTTTTAATTTATTCTTGTACATTTTTCCACCTCTCTTCACCAAAGGCAATAACATTGTATTCAAGAGTTATTCTTATTTTTATCTCATTTCATTTGGAAAAACCACGACAATGATAATATTTAAGATTTGCCCATCATATATGTTCTGTGACCCGGAGACCTATGTGGTCATCTATATATATCAAACAATGAAATTCCAGTCACGGCTCGGCCTTGCTGCAGATAGGTAATTGTTGATGCTTGAGATTGATGTGCTTGGACGATGTGGCCAAAGCAGAGTCATCGAGAAATTGAGATTGATCTGCTTAGAGGCTATGGGCTCAGCTCGTGTCATTCAGTTTGCAATTCCTGATCACAAGGAGTTGTAGCAGCCATAAGGTCTCAGGAATTGGGTCTCACAAGTGAGACAGCTTGCAAATAAATAATAGTTTTGATGACCACAAATCGGGATTAGATTACAGATAGGCGATATGTACAAATTAGAGCCAGATTGCATATCTGAATACAACAAATTCGAATTTTAAATTTATCTAAAATAAGCTAGCACAAAAGATCAGAAATTATCACCACAACAAACTTGCCAATTTACAACAGAAATTAAGACTTAAATCCGTCGTAAGTTCTGAATTTATGAGTCGTTTTTCTCAAGTAGTTAGTTCGAAAAAACGTCACAATTTCCCACATGCGTCGTAAGTATGGTCAAGCGTGGTAAGTTTTAGCTAGTGGGACCCATAAATTCACTAAAATACTAACTAAACTTACGACACTTATGTCATGAAATTGAGAATTTACGACGGAACTTTCTGTCGTAAATAACTACCGACGGAATCTGTTATTCGGCGCAAGTTGTGCAGAAAAACTTAACTTACAACGGAATTCCGTCATAAATTTAAATTTATATATTCAAGATGAACCTGCTGTATTTTCAGTATTCCTACCATTTAATACCATTCAAAATAGGTCCAAAACTTGTCCACAAATCCAATCCATGCGGTCAATACCTTTTACTACTATAACAAACATTTTAACTAATGGAAACCTATCTAACAAATAAATCAATCGGCAATATCATAATTTCATTAAATAACATTCTAACAAATATTTTTACACACGCAAAAGGCTAAAGTTATAATCTCAATGTATTTACGTAACATAACAAACCAAAACGAAGAAGACAAATCCTTAGTTACACATAAATTGATAAACAAAATGGACTGTGAAGAAATTTTGATATATATAATAATAGAAGTAAAATGACATATAAAAGTCAGTAAAATTTCTTGGCAAGATTAAATAGAGAAGCTATATATGTGCGCAAATTTTACCATGCAAATGCTTCCCGTTATTATGGGCTTAAACTATGCATTAGTATATTCCTCCATAGAATTTGGCTTCATAAACAATATAGGTTCTGCGATGCTACCCAAAGCCTATAAACATGAATCTCATCAGCACCAACAAAAGGCACAAAAAACTCCTAATCCTCTGAGAGACTGAGATGTATTGAATTTTGTATGCACCAAGCACCCCCACCCCCATCCATTTTACAATGAAAACATGCATGAGTACTTCAGTAAAACAGCAACACTTGACATCATACTGCAACCGGTGACTATTGCTAGCAGAGTACAATTAACCATGTGTCACGCCTATAAAATAATAAAAGCTTAAAGCGACTACAGTAGTTCTTCCCAGACTTGAAATGACCGAATGATGGAAATATTTATGGTTTCTTTTAGTAATTCCTTAATGCTCACTCTCACGGGAAACCAACTCAACTTAGATATTGAATGTAGCTTCCAAGATGCTGATTATTTGTCGTCGCTTGTGTTTATTCAAAGATATAAACTACACGAAAGCCGGCCATTTTCGACCGACAAAAGTGGTCGAAAATGTCCTTTTCGACCGTTTCCGGTTTAAATAAGCCTTTTTCGACTGAAACTAACCTGTTCCAAACAACTGAGACGAAAATAAAAAAAAAAGTCGAATTTGAATAAATTCAACTGTTTTTCCCCACCTATCTTTTTTGACTGAAACTGATTTGATCGAAAAAACTGAGTCAAAAATAAAAAAGCTGTCGAACTTGAATAAATTTGACCGTTTTTCTCGACCAGTGTTTTTCGACCAAACCCGGTCAAAGTTATTCGACTAGATAAGGTTTTCGACAGAAAGGGGTTGATATTATTGTGAAAATTTTCAAGAAAATACTGCAAAATTTCCACCACGTAAACATTTTCGATCGGAAATATTTTCGACCAAAACAGTGACTGGGAAAAAACTGGAGGAAATAAATTCAAGGGGCCAAAATACCCTGTCAAAATTATATATATTTCACCTATTCACATATTCCAGAGGACATGAAACATCAATTTTATCTCTGAACCAGCAGACAAATTTGAGGATACTTTGACTAATCACAAGCTTTAAGAGTTGATCATTTTGTTATTGGTTCTTACCTGAAGTTAGATTTAATCCATTGATTTCCCACCTAATAACTGCTATCTTATGTTACTGAGTTCAGATGATCTTCATCAAAAAATAAAATGCAACAATCTATTTCCATTACAAGTATCTCAGGGAATAAATATCATATCAAATGTATGATTAAAAGTATTATATTAAGAAGAGTTATGATAAATATGATGGGAATAAATATATATTTCATGAACACTCAAAGTATTACATATTAGAAGAATAAGGAAACTTAAAAACAGTAACAGATAAGTAGTAGTATAGAAGAAACAAAACGGAATAAAGATAAGTAGTATCTTGAAGAGAGAATTGCTTCTTTTATGAACATTCTTTTATACCCTGAGTGATTAGTAATTTTTATTCTTCTTCCTTTCTTTAAAGAATTCATATTTGCCTTTAAGGACACTTAAAGAATATAGGCTTGTATTTATATAAAGAGTTTTTATATCAACTTGAATATATTTAAAAATCTCTCTTCTTAGGTACATATCAAAATGATACACCCTAGCCATAATATGCATCCACTGATCCTAAATGAAGTATACATCGCTAGGGACCGTGACCGGTGTCATGGTTGTGGCGAAAAAATATTATCATGCAAATCATTTGTTTATAGTTGCAGCACTGTCACTGCTGCTGGCACTAGTATTGGTGCTGATGTATATAAAGATTCATCATGTGTCAATTTTTTACTGCACAAAAACTGTGCAGAAGTACCCTCAGTTATCCAAAATCCAAATAATCTGAAAGAGCATCTTAAGCTCTGCTTCGATTATTCCACCTACAATTTTGACGTGGATACTTATACTTATGAATATTTTGCTGAAACTAGTATATATTGTGATTTGTGTAAGGTACGAATAACATGGTCGCCAAATCAGTTCTTCTATCACAATGATGATTATGAATCTTTCATTTGCCTAAATTGTTTTATGTACCACACTCAGCCGTCCATGGAGGATCCCAAATCTATCCATCCGTCTCACGATCAACATTTATTATCCTTAATTCAACATCCATCCTCGTTCAGATGTTATGCTTGCAATGTGGATGACAATATTAAAGACATGTCTTACAGATGTACCAGATGTCAGTTTTGGATTCACAAATCTTGTGCCGATGCACCTATGTCTTTTCAATTTCAGTTTCACGATAAGCATCCTCTTATTCTCTCATTTTCTCTTCCACAAGTTTATCACAAATTCATACAATATTGCCAATTGTGCAATGAGAGTTTGAGTCGACTCGTTTGGATCTATTATTGTCCCCATTGCAGATTTTTTTCTCATTTTCAATGTGCTAGATCGGGCCAGTTTTCATGGAGGTACGTATATATACCGGTATACACACACACACACACACATATATATTTCATATTGTATAGCCTTTTTGCCTTTTTTCCTTTAATCATATATTTTTTCCGACCGATCTCGTTTGGTCAGTAAGTCGGTTAGAAATGTCCACTTTTTGCCCGACCACTGTGGTCGGTCGGTTTTGACGGTTGGTTTTGCCTGCTTTTCTAGTAGTGACAAGTCTCATTCTCATTATGCAAGAAATATATTAATGTATGTTAAATTCAACATAATTAATGATAATAAATTACCATATTCAGCATAAATTGGTTTACATGAATTAATAAGCAGACTAGATATTATTATTTTGTATTCCTGACAAAATTTATCTTTTACACATCTTTTCGATATTCTCAGCTCTGGCAAAAATGGAAAATATACCTACAATGTGGTGCAATTACCGGCAGCTGATGAATTATCAGTACAGTTACTGTACGAAAAATTTATCACGGCAGCTAGCAAAATTACAATGTGGCGCAGATTACGAGCCAAAAACAGTGAGAGGATCTTCCACTGGATAGATGGTATGAAACACACTACTCACGAGGGACATCATCTGGAACTCATGAGTAGTAATGATCAGTTGAGAAATCTGCAAACTGATGATAATACATTACTTTTATGCGATGGCTGCGCACAACCCATCAGAACCGATCAATTTTATGGCTGTGTTGTTTGTAAATATTTTCTGCATAAGTTCTGCGGCGAATTGCCAAAAGAGATCAAGCATCACCTTGATCCAGGTATACCATTATTGAGTTTTTTGTGAAAGAAAAAAGAGACATGCATATTTAGTTAAAATACATTAAGGGGATGATCATCTGAACAAAAATCTCAACCAATAAAAATCTTTTACCTAAATAAAAAGTAATTGTTAATGTTTGTCATGTACACACATTAAGATGTTGTTTGAAATTAATAAAAAAAATTATACTCATATACCTTAAATTATTATTATGATTTATGTGTGCATCCATCTCATAGTAAATTTTATATAAATTCTTTTGTTAAAAAACTAGCTAATTCATTTTGCCTCTTTCACGCATATACCAGGTTCTGCAAGTATGCACAGTGAACCATACAAATTATTTTATTGCTATGGTTGCGGAGATTTTTGCAATGGAATATTCTTCAAATTGGGTTATTTTAATTTTCATATCGGATGCATGGCATTACCCGAAAGGATCAAACATGAATCTCACCGTCACCAACTTGAACACATCTTAGACCGCCACCTTATATTGCTTCAACTTTGCAAAGGATGTGGAAGAAATATAAAAGCTAAACACATATGTTCAGAATGTGATTACTATATATGTGGTTCGTGTGTTATGAAGCCAAGTGTAGTCAACACCCATGGGATCCTCACTCACTCTGCTTGATATATGAACCTAGCATGGTCATCGATCACGAGCATGATTTCAATTGTGAGTTTTGCCGTGCTGATATAGACCCAAACTTTTGGTTCTATCATTGCGGTACTTGTGACCTTTCATTCCATCTCAAGTGTTTTGAGAAGTCAAGTTATCGTCGCTACTCAAATGTTAAGTTTGGGGCTACAGGTATTATCATTGATAAAATCCATCAACACAGTCTCAAATTTGTTTTGAACAAAAATTTTCGTAAGTGTGAAAAATGTCACGTGAATCAGCTTGGTGAGCCGGTTCTTGAATGTGCTGAAACATGTAAATTCATATTCTGCATAAGTTGTATTGAAGTTGTTACAAAGAAGCAAGATGTTCGAAATGATTCCGCTGCAGAATGAATGTCAAACTATCCTTTTGTTAGATCAATGGAGAAGAAAAATGTAACAAACTTCTATAAAATTGTTTTTATGAATAATGAATACAGAAACAAATAGCTTTACATTGCGTGATTATACTGCATTTTTTAATTCTTATCTGTACATATTATTTTTGAATTTTGATGTGTAATTCCAACAAACTTCCTAACTGATTTTGGCCCTTTATGAATTTCTTAAAACATATATGGAGTCTCATGAGATGTAAATATTATTCCCAATGGGATATATGTGTTGTAAATGCAAAATTTGTTAAACACCACCAAGATCTTCACCCCATGCACGTGAATATGAACCTGGCATGGTTTATGAATGAGTTCAGCTGCTAGTTGTTCTCTGATTCTGGAGAAGATGTATTTTCCTATTATAATCTGTAAAACAGAGTTACATCTATCTTCAATTAGTTTTTGTTATACATATGAGAAGTTGTTTCCTGTTTTTGTTATATATATATGAGTTGGGAATTAATACCTTCAAACAATGAGAAAAGTTGTACTAGTGGTAGAAAACACCAATAATATATGATCACATAAGTTAATTCATCCAAACTGAATATTAATTTGCAATATATTAGGAAATATATGTGTGTGTAATTGAACCATCCCTATATATATATCAAGTGCACTCAAAGTATTATACTCAAAGATAAATGAACTAATGAAAAAATCATTAGTTTTATAATGCTAATTTTTTGAGTAATCACTAGGTATTACATAAACAGTAGAGTTAGATAAATTACAAAGGTCACTGGTAAATAAGTCACTTCTTTTCCATACATTCTTTTTCACTTTAAGTAATCACTACGTATTCTTTTATTTCTTTTTCCGATCATATTCCTTTTAAAGATTTCATGCCGGCCTTTGATGACACGAATAATGCATGCATTATAAAGGCAGATGTTATGATTGTGTATATAGGGTGGAGTATCAGTTCGTAGAAATACACATTTCACTTTCTCTGCGGCGACAGATTCTACTCGATCTCGACCGAAGTCTGGTTTTCTAACTCGAATAGAACTTGTGACACATTGATAACTTAGTTACGACCAAATCGAAATTGGTGGCTTTCTATCAAAGTGAGATCAAGGCTTACATGATCAGTGGTTACATGAGAAAGAACTGATCTATGTTACTCTGAGCTGTAATACAATATTGTATTCCACACTAATTCAGTATTTTAGAGGGCATGAAACAGATTGATAAAGTAACCACATATAAATGTGCTATTATATGAGTTCTAATGAACTTCATTATAGAAGAAATTTGTTGGAAGGCATGTATTCGATCTGTGAGAATAAATAATATATCAAATGTATACTCAAAGTATAATACGAGCAACCAAGTTTTAATAAATGTATCTACGAAAATAAATGATGATATATCTTATATGCACTCAAAGTATTATACTCAAAGATAAAGGAGCTCATGAAAAAAGTAAACTATATATATTGCTTCTTTTATGAACATTCTTTTATACCTTGAGTGAGTAGTTTTTATTCTTCTTATTTTTCTAAAAATGTCATATCACGTAAAGTACATACATTTATATGTATATATATACAGGAGTTTCATATCAATTTTTATTTAACATCTTCAAATTCTCTACAAAATTCCTAGTTGCATATAAAAATGGTACACCCCAGTCACGAGCATCCACTGATCCTACACAAAAATTACATTGCGAGGGACGGTGACATGTGTCGTGGCTGCGGTGAACAAATATTATCTTGTAAATCATTTGTTTATAGTTGCAGTACTATCACTAGAGCTGGCACTAGCACCCGTACTGATACTGGTGTAGATGATAAATCATGTGCCAGTTTTTTACTGCACAAAAATTGTGCAGATTTGCCCTCGGTTGTCCAAAATCCAACTAATCTGAAAGGGCGTCTTAAACTCTGTTTTGATCATTCCCGTATTGTTAAATTACAGTTCAATATGTTACTATACCAGACTATAGGCATTTGTGACATCTGTAACATAGAGATGTCAGAGAAACACTTCTTCTATTATGATAATGATTTTGATTCTATCATTTGCCTAATTTGTTTTATGTACCACACTCAGCTGTCCTCCGAGGATCACAAATCTATGCATCCGTCTCACGATCAACATTTATTATCCTTAATTCGGCATCCATCCTCATTCAGATGTTATGCTTGCAATGTGAATGATAATATCGTAGATATGTCTTATAGATGTACCAGCTGTCAGTTTTGGATTCACAAATCTTGTGCAGATGCTCCTGCATCTTTTAAATTTGAATTTCACGATAAGCATCCTCTTGTTCTCTCATTTTCTCTTCCACCACTTTACCACAAATTCCGACAATATTGCCGACTCTGCAACAAGACATTGAGTCCAGTGACTTGGATTTATTATTGTCGCTATTGCAGATTTTTCGCTCATTTTCATTGTGCTAGATCTGGCCGGTTTTTAAGGTGTTTTTTAACATTAAATTTCAGTGTTTATATATGCGTGTCCTAATATCTATAGCATTGCTATCATTTTGTTCATAATTTCATATAGCCACTGTATAAATATATGCAGTCTTACATGAATTATATACAGTCTAGTTTTATCTTTACATCTAGCAACATTATTTATTCTTATATATTTTATTTTTTTTGCTCAGCTCCGGTGAGAATGAAAGATACGAGGACGATCTGCTGCAATTACTGCCAGCAGCTGATGAATTATCAGTACAGTTACTACGCGAGAAATTTATCAAGGCAGCTAGCATTCGAGCTTACAGCAGCAACACTGCAGATAGCATACTTAACTGGGTGAATGATATAAAAAATATGAGTCACGAGGGACATCATCTGCAGCTCATTAACGGTGATGAGTTGAAAAATCATCAAATTGATGAGGATACATTATTGTTATGTGATGGCTGCACGCAACCCATAAGGACTGATCACTTTTACGGTTGTGCTATTTGTAAATATTTTCTGCATAAGTTCTGTGCGGAGTTTCCACAAGAGATCCAATACCCTGCAGCTGCAGGTATCACTATCTCTCTCGTATTGCCTTTAATAGCTCTTCCTTTTTGTGTGTCATGAATCTTGAGTTTTCTTAAAAAAAAAAAAAAGAGAGAGGAATTACATGCATGCTGATTACTGAGTTATATACATCCAAGGTAATTAGTAATATTTTTGGAACTAGATCCCACTACAGTTATATACACTCAAATCATCTTATTATATATGTTATATATCTTATACAGACAAATATCCTATAAGTATATAGTTTTTTTGTTTTTTTTTTTTGATAAAAAAGAATCAATTCATTGATCAAACGCCATACGGCATCTACAAATACAATTGAAATTGGACAGGCGCCGAAGAATATCGCTGTTGAATCCTTCCTTCTGGAAGAGGCAACTGAGCGATTTGAAGATGATTTGAATATACACACTTGTTTCCATCTGATTGGTTTTCACCTGAGTGTTCTGAAACCTTCAAATCTGAATCAAACCCATGAAAATCATGCCGATCTATAACCTCGGTCATGAAGAACATCAAAACACACCAAAACAAAATAAACCAACTCTCACAAGAAGGAGAGACTAACAAAACCCAAATAAATTGGGAACTTATTGAATGGGAAATAAGATTTCAAAACAAAAAAAATAGGAAGAAAATAGTTAAAATTATATGTCATGATATTTTTTGCTAAATAAATATAATGTTAACTAATATAGACATATATATATATATATATATATATATATATATATATATATATATATATATATATATATATATATATATATAGAGAGGTGAGGATTCTGATACAAACTTACAAACTTTTTTAGTTCAACACATAAATAATTTGAGTTCAACATTTTTTAACATATTTTGTTGAACATCTTTTAAAATTGTGTCGGAGAAATACATAAAACTAATTTTTCAATGTAAAAACTAAGTTAAACGTATTATATAACCAATATTTGTGTTTTCTAGGCCCTAACCAAATAGTATAGTTTAAGCATCTCTATAAACATATTCAACAGCGTTATAATTAGTGTTGTACACCCGATGTTGATGCACAGGTACAAATGTGTTGAATGCACACGATTTATTTAGGTGTTATTTTTAAAAATGATGATGTTTTTTCAATAAAATTTGAAAAAAATAACTCGTGATTTTTAAGAGTCTACTGATTTATTGTTAGGTTAAAGTTCTTATACATCTAGTACTGATAGTTGTTTCAATAGTTATTTGACAAATTAATATACAACTCTAAGGGAGTTTTCAAGTCATATAACTTAAATTCAAAATTAATTTATTATCAATATTTTTTGAAAATGTCTTGTGTTTCAGTCCTTTTACTATAATTAATATTGATTTGGCTAATAATATCAATATGGATTGTTTATTATTTGAATTCTAAAACATGATACGAATATTATAGAGTTGTTTCGTAAATTAAATTGTTTGAGTTTTAGAAATTAAAATAAATAGTTTTGTTAACCAATTCTGTTGGTGGTATATATAATATATGGTTACATTACAAATCCTAATCAATATGGTAGTCTCTATAATATAATAATAATTATTATTATAATTATTATTATAATTAAATGATAAAAACTATAAAATGATAACGAAATTATAGTACTTTGATATTTGATACTTGATGTTCCACTAAAATTAATAAAGGGTATAGATTAACTAATTGAAGTGCACACGATATTGATTAAAGTTCAGTTCAATTATAACATATTATTATGATCATGATTGGTAAATTATACTCTCCAAATACAAGCTAATTCATTTTGGCTTGGTCTCACAAATACCAGGCGTGGCCACTGCAAGAATGGTTAATACACGTTACAAGTTATTTTCTTGCTTTGGTTGCGGAGATTTTGGCAATGGAATATACCTTTATTGGAATGGTAAGAAGTTTCATATTGGATGTCTTACATTACCCAAAATGATCAAACATGAAGCTCATCCTCACAAACTTAAACACATGATCATGAACGTAGCACCAATTTTTGCTTCATTTTTTGCTTCCATATGCAATGGATGCGAAAGAAAAGTGAATAATAGACATGGTTGTATGAAATGTCGGTACTATATATGTAATTCATGCATTATGAAGGCAAGTGTGGTCCAACATCCATGGGATTCTCACTCACTCCACTTGATATATGAACCTGGTATGGTCGTCGATCATGAGCATGATTTCAATTGTGAGCATTGCTCTGAAGATATCGACTCGAATTTTTGGTTCTATCATTGCCATACTTGTGACCTTTCATTCCATCTCAGATGTTTCGAAATATCAAGATGTTCCTCCTACTCAAATGTTAAATTTGGGGCTACAGGTGTGATCAATTCTGAACTCCATCATCACAGTCTGCAATTTGTTTTGAACAAAAGGTCACGTAGGTGTGAAAAATGTCAAAGGAAACTGTTTGTGGAGCCGGTTCTTAAATGTGATGGCACATGTGAATCCATATTCTGTGCAAGCTGTATATCAACAGAAACAGATATTATGACACCACTTGTGAATCTAATTAAGAATTTGTAGTAAACTTGTTGTTATAGCTAATGAATACAGAATTAAGTAGCATCATATTGTGTAATTTATACTTTTAAGCTCAATATTTTCATCAACTACTTTACATTGTGTGATTTATACTCCATATATATTAGTCTTAATATTTTTATCTATAAATATAGTTTTATATATGGAACTTAATTTAACTACAAATATTTTTTCAATAAATAGTCCGGCCGTTGGCTAAACTTATTTTTTTGAAATAAGGACTTATTTATGTAGAAAAGTACGTTTAACTCTACTCTTTTTTAAATAAGTCCTTGTTTTTTACTAAATATCGAATATAAAACAACTCCTTAATATTTATATCTAAAACGGGTGCTCATCATGACTTAAAATTTGGCACTAACTGACCCAAAGACGGGTGCTCATCATGACTTAAAATGCGATACTAAATGAGTTGATATCCCATAAAATAAATGATCAACATTATTTTGACTAGATAACGAATAATTATGACAAGTGAGAGAAGTTGAAACTTTTTATAAGAAAGCCAATTATTAGAATATTTTATGAGAAAAAATGTAAAAAATGATATATATCTTTATTTCTTGACAATGTAGAACTAGTTTGATCCCCTTCCTACCATATTTCCTCACAAACCCCAATCTTGTGAAATGCATGAATCTGTCCGTAAAGTTTGTATTTGTAGTTGCATTATTTTAGTTATCAGTTGTAATCTCATTTGTAACTTTCAAAAAATTTTGAAGAAAAAAATGAAATCAAGTTGCGTGTGAGGTTGCAAACTGTATTTTTGAAAATAAAATTTAAAAAATCAATTTTTAAAAATATTTTAAAAAATTGTATTTAAATAAATAATTGTAAGAAGACGGTTTTAAAAAAGCCCTATTTTATTTATAGAGGAATGAAACAAACAACATTGATGTGACACCCGTCTATATACAAAAAGAACAAGATACAATAGAAAAAGGATAAGATAAAATAAGAAAAGAGTTTGAATAACATATACCGATACTTTTCCGGAGCTTAAAAAAGTTTGGCACCTATCATCTTTAGTATAAATATTTAGTTTTGTGGATTCGTAAATAATATTCTATTAAAATATTATCATAATCAAATATTCATATTTTTTTAATAGCAGTCAAAAAACATTATATTTTAAGATGAATCATTTATAATTTTAGTAAAAGGTTATATTTCAGAAAAATAAGTTTCTATAAATAAACATTTTTTTGAATGAAATATAATTGTTAGTCACTCAAAGTATCATATTGAAGAATAAAAAAAATAGAATGAATGGTACATTTAATTTATACTTTGAGCATATTAATTATGAATAATAACTATTTATTTTTAAAGTGTCAAAACCGTACTAAAAATTAATTATACCGAATTATTATAATTAATTAGGATAATAGTTAATAACGACAATCAATATTATTATTCAATTAAAATAAATTTTTGTTTTGAGATGGTAAGACATTATATATGCCAACTAATAATCAACTTCCCATCTACATATATATATATACCATATACACAAATACAATCTATATATGTCACCATAATCCATCAATGTGTCACCTGTACTAGTTGTTTCACCTGATCATCACTAATTTATATAGCACAAATTACTAATTTGTAAAGTGAAAATCACTAAAATATACAACAGGAACTCCCAAATTCTGCAGCAACTTTGCTCACTAGTGGGATTAAGTGGAGGGGCGTAGTGTGATGGTTGGGATTAAGAGTTGAAAATTGGGTAGGTAGGTAGTTAAAATAGAAGGTTTGTAGTTTGTATTTAAGGAGGGGTTCACTAACCTATATTTATATAATATGTTCTTAATTTTATACCATTAAGCTCTAATGAACTGCTTTATAATATATAATATATACTCAAAGTATCATATATCAAAAGAATATACATATATAGGAACTAGGGATATATATTAATTTTCTGTTACGGACTATTTCATCACAAGTAGTAGTATACAAGAAACTGATATGGAGATAAGTAGTTCCTCATAATTAAAGAACATGCTTCTTTATCAACATACTTTTCTACCTTAAGTGGTTCGTTCTTATTCTTATTCTTGTTTCAGAGATTTCATATATATATATATCTGCCTTTAATTTCACGTTCCAATATGTTTAAATGTTTATATAAAGGGTTTTGATTTTATTTAATTGATTGAAATAAATATTGTTATATATGCAAAAATCTCCTTCCAAAATTCGAAGTTATTTATAAAAAATGCAGCAGACACGCACCTTCACCACCGTGCAGAACCAATCAGTTTCTGCTTTAGTACTAGCACTATAAGAAAAACAACATCAGACAAGCGTGTTTGCCAGATGTCTGATACCCTCCAAGACCTTAACCACCGGCTAGAACAAATTAGATTAATTGAAGCACTAGCAATTCTGTAGACACCTTCAGCTCTGAAGTCTGATCCGGGTATTGATTACTCTCACCAGCACTACAAAAAAACAGGACAAAACCGACCGCCAAAAACGGTCGGTTACAACGGTAAACGGTCGGTTTTAACACTAAAACCGACCGGAGAAGCTGGTCGGTTGTAACCTGGTCGGTTATCAGCTATTGGTCGGGTTTAAAGACTAAAACCGACCGAAATGTCGGTCGGTTTTGCTTATTTAAGAAAGTCGCTACCTGGGCCCTGCAGCAATGCCATCTGGAGCCACGTGGACGCCACAGCCACGTGTAAACTAAAACCGACCGGAGTCGGTCGGTTTAAATGTTTGACCAAAATATGGTCAATCGATATAAGAATAATATAACCGACCGGATGTGGTCGGTTATAATCTGTTGACCAAAAAAGTCAAATTTGTTGGGGGAACTAAAACCGACCGCAGGTGGTCGGTTATAAACGTTTGACCAGAAAAGTCAAACTAAAAACAATGACCTTATAACCGACCGCGTTCGGTCGGTTTCCCATAACCGACCGACAGGACATGGTCGGTTAACGACCAGAGCGCTTGCAGGGATTAAAACCGACCGTATATAACCGACCGATCTACCAAAGATAACCGACCGAGTAGTAAGCAATCGGTCGGTTTTCTGGCTTTTTTGAATGGTAACCGTGGTCGGTTATGTATACGTCGGTCGGTTTTGTCTGTGAATTGAATGGTAAGGACGGTCGGTTTTGTCTTCAGTCGGTCGGTTTTCTGGTTTTTCTATCAAAAAAAAATAATCCTGCTGTTTCTATATACTGCCATACCTGCTACCAACAACCAACAATCAACAATATCCAAAATACATAAACCACAACACCATATATAACAACAAAATGTACCATAACTACAATCCCAAACATCAAACTTATAATTGTCTACAAGGGCAAACCAAAAGCCCTTCACAAGCATTAACCAAATTCCAAATCCAACTTAAACACAATATTCAAAACACAAATATTCAAAAGCCAAACTAATCTAATGTAACATCTGAATCGGAAGCAGCTCCATCCGCAGCGGCAGTAGCACCCGCTCCGGAAGCAGCACTAGCATCCGCTCCTGAAGCAGCACTAGCATTGGCACCCGCATCAGCACCGGCTTCGGGTCCCCCGCGTTCCTCCTCCGACAGCTCCTCTGGATCAGTATAATCCTTCTCCGCTGCGAGTCTGCGTTCCTTTTCCTAATTGCACATATAATAGACAATGACAACCAATAAGAAAATAAGCATACTCGATCAATACAAGTAGATAACAAATATGAATTCGTACCTCTTCAACCTTCCTTTCCATTTTGAGGAGTATATCCTCGACCATCGACCCCACAATGTGTACCATCTCCCCACCAATCATAGAATTCCATTGAACCCTTGTACTTGGATCGGCAGCTGGATCGGAGGCCTCTAGTGCGGTTTTTGCAAAATTCGCGATCTCTTCTTCAGACATTTGTCGCTGAAATTGAAGGGGGTTCGCACGGACCTCATTGAGCACATTGCGCACGACCGAGAGGTACACATTGTCGGGAATGACGGCTTCTTGTCTCTGACCGGAAGATCCACCGGCTTCGCCTCTTGTTGAATCCCTGTAACGTGAGGCAAGAGTCGGAATAAGTTGACTAGCACGAGCCTCGGGGAATCCAACAAGGTAGTCCTTCTTAGGCTTTTTGCCTTCGGGAACTCCGGTTGCTGACAACCACCATTCCAAGGGCTCGTCTCTATCCCCTGTTTGTGTAACCGACACCGGCCTGCTTTCTAGAATAGAAGCATATCGTGTCTACAGAGAAATGTGCATCAATCAGTACATTAAACAACTTAAAAAGTAAAATGGACATTGAAACTTTAAAAAAAAACCACAAGACAATCATTTAATTACCGCTATGGCCATTGCAGCAGGCGTGGTATACACGGGGTGCTCGGGATCACTTCCAACCCTTGTATGCGTCCGGTTCCATACTTCAAGGCGAGTTGGATTCTTTCCACGTTCCTTCCTTTTCATTTCCTTCCAAAAACAATTTAAATCATCAATATAATATATATGTGAATTAAATCTTAATTAAGAAATTAAGGTGTGTATGATAATAGATATTTATATATACCTCCTTCACTTTATTAAAAGACCGGGCACCGGCACTATGCAACCGCTCGACGTTCTTGCGGTTCGTAGATCCAACGGATGACCTATGCAAGTGCCCCTCATTCTTTTCCCAATAATTTAATAAATCCTTCCAAAAAAGTTCAGACCAATATCCAGGTCTTAAACTCAATTTTGATTTTCCGCTTTCCTTTGATTTTTGCTCAATATTTGTCTTGAGCTCATTCAACGTCCTCTTTATTGTGTTTTTGATATGCTTCTCAATTATATTTTTTGCTTCGGACCGGCTTTGTCCCTTTTGTTGCTTGAAATATAACTACAATTATAATAAAATCAAGATAAATTACATACATATGGTTAGACTATTTACACATAATACAAATAAATAAAAAAGCATGCATACAAATCACGATGTGAGCATAAGAAGAGTAGCTTACATTAAATTCCTCGACTACGTGTTTTAGCCATTCATCATCATATTCAACAATGTCGGTGAACGTGTAATGTCCAACGGGCCACCTTTCACGAACAATAGCAAGCAAAGTCTTCTTTGCTTGATCATCTTCAATACTACCAAAAATGTGAAAAGAGATTATATGTACATATATATATATGTCAACAAAATTTAAACAAGTGCAAGATACATATATATATATATATATATAGATAGATATACATATATATATATATAAGTTACTACAAGTAGACTTACTGTCCTCCTGAAATATTGATACGGATTGGTTTCGGAGGGACTTTTCCAAACAAACCGGCTGAATGGGATCGTGGCCTCCTAATTACCCTTCGTCTTGGAACTTCCTCTTCATTCGGATTCTCCCCGCCTTCATCCGAATCAGTTGGCTCATCACGTATAGCCAAGGTGCTAGACTTTCCTTTACCTTTCCGAGTGGAAGTTGTCTCCTTGGCTTTCCCTTTTCCCTTGCCTTTGGTTGTCTCCTTGGCCTTCCCCTTGCCCTTGCCTTTTCTTGCCATTAAGGCAATGATCATCACCACAAGGATGACAAACCACCACAAGGTGCCCTAATCAAACACCATAAACACCATTGGTTAGAATATGAATAAAAAAATAATCGACTTTAAATGGAAACTACAACCCCTTATGAATCAAAATGCAAACCACAACCCCTTAATTATATCACATAAATTTCATTCACAACCAATTATGCAAGCCACAACACCTTATGAATCGACTCATTTTTGAACATATAAACGCCAAAATGAATGAAACCACAACCCCTTATAAATCAAAATGCCAAAATACAAACCACAACCCCTTAATTATATCACATAAATTTCATTCACAACCAATTATGCAAGCCACAACACCTTATGAATCGACTCATTTTTGAACATATAAACGCCAAAATGAATGAAACCACAACCCCTTATAAATCAAAATGCCAAAATACAAACCACAACCCCTTAATTATATCACATAAATTTCATTCACAACCAATTATGCAAACCACAACACCTTAATTATATCAAAATGCCAAATGCAAACCACAACCCCTTAATACAAACACAAAACCAAATTCCAAGCCCTCCTTATGAATGTGAGTACAAACTAAAAATTACAAAAATATAAAAACAAATAAAAAACAGAGATTTCCAAACTAACATATACAAATTAACATATACAAACCAAAACTAACATATACAAACTAAAACTAACATATACAAACTAAAACTAAAACATATACAAACCAAAACTAACATACACAAACTAAAACCTATCGTTTTCATTCTCATGACATAACCGACGACAAGAACTTGCATGTATATTTCCAAACTAACATATACAAATTTTATATACATACAATGCATACATATAAAAGCTTGAAAACTAAACAAATCAAACAAATTGAAGTTCAATAGAGCTCTATACTAACACAAATTTAAGCTCTATACCAACACAAATTAAAAGTTAGGATTCTACCATTGAAGAGGATTTTGGAGAGGGTTTCCGATTCTTGATTCTTGCCGCCATTGCACTTGATTCTTGCCTTGAAAGAGTTAGGAGAGGGTTTGATTCGAGTTTGGAGTTTGAAAGAGTTTGGAGAGGAAAGAGTTTGGAGCAGCAGTGTTCGTGTGAGAATAAAAGAGGAAAGGGGGCTTTTTTTTGTTTATATACTGACGCACCAAAACCGACCGGCAACCCGGTCGGTTTTGACCTGGAAATCTGTGCAGAACCATCAAACGACGTCGTTTCTGTCGCGCGGGTGTTTTAATTTTTCACGAAAAATTCATTTTCCGCGTAATTTTCAAGGTCGGTCGGTTTTACTCTATAGTCGGTCGGTTTTGTGTTTTTGGGAAAATATTTTCTTAATTTAATATTTTGTTTATATAAAGTATTATTATAAAAACGTTATAAAAGTGTATTTCGATTCATCGAAATCATCTGAATTTTTGTGTCGACGTTGATGAGATTATTTTATTAACATCCGTACGGTTGGATCGTTTAAATAATAAAACATCAATTTTTGAATAATTAAGAGTGAACGAGATAATTCAAAATAAGACTTCTGGTATATGATTAGTCTTCTGTTTAGGGGATCCGTACATATAAGAATTTTTTTTAAAATGTCTAAAAAATTAAAACATCTTAGTCAAGTTTATAATTAACATGTGTGACTTCGTAACGTGAAATTTAGGCGAACCGGGTTTTTTAAAAATATTTTCTTAATTTAAAATTTTATTTATGTATATTTTCACAATAAAAAGGTTATAAAAGTGTATTTCGATTCATCGAAATCATCTGAAATTTTTGTCTCGACGTTGATGAGATTATTTTATTAACATCCGTATGGTTGGATCGTTTAAATAATAAAACATCTAATTTTTGAATAATTAAGAGTGAACGAGGTAATTCAAAATAAGACTTCTGGTATATGATTAGTTTTCTGTTTAGGGGATCCGTACATATAAAAATGTTTTTTGAATTGTCTAAAAAATTAAAACATCTTAGTCAAGTTTATAATTAACATGTGTGACTTCGTAACGTGAAAATTAGGCGAACCGGATTTTTTAAAAATATATAGGGAAAGTCGGTCGGTTATATTTGCAATCGGTCGGTTTTCTGCTTTACCGAATGGTAACCGTGGTCGGTTATATTTGCAATCGGTCGGTTTTCTGCTTTACCGAATGGTAACAGTGGTCGGTTATATAGCAGTTCGGTCGGTTTTCTGCGTATTGAATGGTAAAAGCGGTCGGTTTTATGACTAGTCGGTCGGTTTTCTGCGTATTTTAACAAAAAAAACAAGGTTTTGTTGTTTCCTTTCTCTGCCTTTACCTGCGACCAAACCAACAACCATCCAACAAACTAACAAATCAATAATCAATAATTTCATGAAACTAACAAATCAATAATCAATAATTCAACAACATCATAAAATATTCATTATATTAATCAATTTCATCAATCCATCATCATAATCATCCTCTTCTTCATCTTTGTCTTCTTCTTCTTCTTCTTCTTCTTCTTCTTCTTCTTCTTCTTCTTCTTCTTTCTTCTTCGTCTTCTTTTCTTAGGAGGAGTCTTCTTCTTCTTCTTCTTCTTCTTCTCTTCTTCTTCTTCTTCTTCTCTCTTCTTCTTCTTCTTAGTCTTCTTCTTCTTCTTCTGCTTCTTCTTCTTCTTCTTCGCGTCTTCCTTATTCTTCGGAGGCTTCTTCTCTTCTTCTTCTTCTTCTTCTTCTTCTTCTTCTTTCTTCTTCTTCTTAGTCTTCTTCTTCTTCTTCTTCTTCTTCTTCTTCTTCTTATTCTTCTTCTTCTTCTTCTTCTTCTTCTGAGTGATTCTTCTTCTTCTTCTTCTTCCTTATTCTTCTTCTTCGTCTCTTCTTCTTCTTCTTCTTCTTCTTCTTCTTCTTCTTTCTTCTTCTTATTTCTGATTCTTCTTCTTCTTCTTTTCGTCTTCTTCTTCTTCTTCTTCTGCTTCGGATTCTTCTGCTTTCTTCTTCTTTCTTCTTCTTTCTTTCTTCTTAGTTCTTCTTCTTCTCTTCTTCTTCTTCTTCTTCTTCTTCTTCTTCTTCTTCTTCTTCTTCTTCTTCTTCTTCTTCTTCTTCTTCTTCTTCTTCTTCTTCTTCTTCTTCTTCTTCTTCTTCTTCTTCTTCTTCTTCTTCTTCTTCTTCTTCTTCTTCTTCTTCTTCTTCTTCTTCTTCTTCTCTTCTTCTTCTTCTTCTTCTTCTTCTTCTTCTTCTTCTTCTTCTTCTTCTTCTTCTTCTTCTTCTTCTTCTTCTTCTTCTTCTTCTTCTTCTTCTTCTTCTTCTCTTCTTCTTCTTCTTCTTCTTCTTCTTCTTCTTCTTCTTCTTCTTCTTCTTCTTCTTCTTCTTCTTCTTCTTCTTCTTCTTCTCTTCTTCTTCTTCTTCTTCTTCTTCTTCTTCTTCTTCTTCTTCTTCTTCTTCTTCTTCTTCTTCTTCTTCTTCTTCTTCTTCTTCTTCTTCTTCTTCTTCTTCTTCTTCTTCTTCTTCTTCTTCTTCTTCTTCTTCTTCTTCTTCTTCTTCTTCTTCTTCTTCTTCTTCTTCTTCTTCTTCTTCTTCTTCTTCTTCTTCTCTTCTTCTTCTCTTCTTCTTCTTCTTCTTCTTCTTCTTCTTCTTCTTCTTCTTCTTCTTCTTCTTCTTCTTCTTCTTCTTCTTCTTCTTCTTCTTCTTCTTCTTCTTCTTCTTCTTCTTCTTCTTCTTCTTCTTCTTCTTCTTCTTCTTCTTCTTCTTCTTCTTCTTCTTCTTCTTCTTCTTCTTCTTCTTCTTCTTCTTCTTCTTCTTCTTCTTCTTCTTCTTCTTCTCTTCTTCTTCTTCTTCTTCTTCTTCTTCTTCTTCTTCTTCTTCTTCTTCTTCTTCTTCTTCTTCTTCTTCTTCTCTTCTTCTTCTTCTTCTTCTTCTTCTTCTTCTTCTTCTTCTTCTTCTTCTTCTTCTTCTTCTTCTTCTTCTTCTTCTTCTTCCTCTTCTTCATCATCATCCTCTTCTTCATCTTTGTCTTCTTCTTCTTGTTCATCTTCTTCATGTCGAACGAACGGTAAGGAACCATATTGTGCAAAATCAACAAATATAGAGAATGCACTAGTAGCATTTGATCTATCTTCTTGATAAGCTTCTTCAATATCATTTGATATTTTGATAGATTCGCTTATCGGACGACTTTTAGACTTGACGACCGTAAAATATTTGCCATGTGGATTCAATACACTGGGAGCATAGTAAACCTGGGAAGCTTGACTAGCCAAAATAAAAATCTCATCCGACTTCAATCTTGAAGTAATATCCACGGTCACGACCCTATTTTTATCAATCACAACACCATTTCCGACACTATCAAACCATATACATTTGAATAAATATACATAATTTCCTCCTCGATAAATAAGCTTGACAATTTCCTTCAATTGTCCATAATAATCACTATTGTTATCATGTGAAGTGCCCTTAACAATGACACCGGAACCGGAAGATGTTCTCGTACAAAATTTGTATCCATTGACTTTACAAGTCTCAAATGTCATTACCCGCATAGCCGGTCCCTCAAACAAATATTGAAGAAGAGGTTGGTTTACATCATTTCGTCCAACCTAAAAATATTAAAATTATATTGATGAAATATATTCAAATTTCAAAAGAAATTGAAAAAACAATATATACCTTTTTCAATAACCAATCTTTAAATCGGTCTTTATGTAACAATCTAATTGTTGAGGTGTTGTCTCCGGACGTTGACTCATAACACGATCTGTAAACCGCCTGAAATAAATTATAATAAATAAATTAAAATAAATTATCAATAAATTATAATAAATTAAAATGAATTAAAATAAATTTAAATAAATTTATTTAAATTATAAATGATACCTTAGATAAGGTTGAATTTCTGGAGAGCTTAGAAGTACATATTCTTCTGCTAACTTTCGCTCTTTATCGGTCAAATAACGACTTCCCTCTTTACCAAGACATTCAATTGGATATTCAAAAACTTCTAATTTTTCGGAGCCATCACCATCAAAACGAGCTTCATTGCGACGTATTTTATTATGAATTGAGTCCGTGGCAAAGTAGAAGGAACAAAAATTAAGAATCTCCTCTTCCATATAACGTTCGGCAATTGAACCCTCGACTCGCGCTTTATTACCAACCTTTTGTTTAAATTTCCCTAATAACCGTTCAATTGGATACATCCAATGCCAATAAGCGGGTCCTGCTAGTCTAATTTCTTCTGCTAAATGTATTACCAAATGCTCCATCGAATCAAACCAAGTCTGAGGAAAAATTGTTTCCAATAAACACAAAGCTCTAATAACCGATTTCGTCATTAGATCCAAGTCGGATCTCGTAATCACAGATGAACATAATTCTTGAAAAAAATTGGAAATCATTGTCAAGGCATCCACAATTGGTCCCGGTAGAAGCTCGCGAATTGATAGAGGCAACAATTTTTGAAGGAAAATATGACAATCATGCGATTTAAATCCAAAAAACTTACACTCCTTAGCATTGCAACAACGAGATATATTTGAGACATAACCGTCTGGAAGTTTCAACGTGAATCCACTGACATAGAAGTTTGAGTTGTTTTCTACTAAGAGAGTACGGAGCTTTTGGTTTTTTGCCATTTTCATCAATCCACAAATGAGGCAACACACCGAAGTGTTTGCAATCCGACCTTGCCTTGTGGTGATCTTTTGACTTCTTGCCCCCAACAATGGTAAAAAATATGTTCTCAAACACATTTTTTTCGGTATGCATGATATCAATGGAATGTCGCAAACTATGTGAAGACCAATAAGGGAGATCATAGAACATCGGGGCATGAGTCCAATGATGCTCAACCCCATATCCATCACTTCTTTTCTTTTTGTTAGTCTTTCCGGGTGGTGGAAAGTCTATGCTATCAATCCAAGTTTTAACTTCCTCCCCGGATAAGCGTCCACGCCACAACCTTTTTTCCGAATGGTCAAACAAGCTACTCTTCTTACGCAATGGATCATTAGGTTCAAGAAAAATTCGGTTAGTGCCATGAAAAGAACATTTCCCAGAATGTTTTAACTGAAACCCCTGCACACTTCCCAAACACACTGGACATGCAAGCTTTCCTTTCCCCGACCAACCACTTACCATACTCATGGCAGGAAAATCACTGATTGTCCACATAAGAGCCGCTCTCATGGTAAAATTTTGTTTTAGAGATTGGTCATATGTTTGCACTCCGGTATACCATAATGTCTTCAATTCATCAATGAGAGGTCTAAGATATATATTAATATTTTTCCCAATACTCTCCGGACCCGGTATAATATCCATCAAAAACATATACGGTCTCTTCATACACATGGACGGCGGAAGATTATACACAACAATTACCACGGGCCATACACTATATGTTTTGTTACCCGTATTCCCAAACGGGTTGAAACCATCGGTCGCAAAACCAAGTCTTACATTACGAATTTCTTGAGCAAATGATGGATATCGGAGGTCAAAATTCTTCCATTCGTCTCCATCCGCAGGGTGAGAAATTTCTTTTTCATTGACCTCTCGATTTTTGTAATACCTCATGTGGTTGGATGTATGTGCCGACATATATAAGCGTTGCAGTCGGGGAATCAAAGGAAAATGTCTTAAAATCTTTCTCGGAATTTTCTTACCATTTTTCCTTGATTTATCCAAATATCGATTACAACTACATATATCACACACAATTTTATCTTTGTCATCTCCATAAAATAGCATACAATCATTCTCGCACACATCAATTTTTTCATATTCCACCCTTAAACTTTTCATAACCTTTTTCATCTCATAATAAGACTCGGGTAATGTGTGCTTTTTTGGTAACACGTCCATAATGATCTTAATCAAACTGTTGAAGGCTTTGTCACTACAATTAGACGCATTTTTGAACTCCAACAATTTTGCGGTAAAACTTAATCTTGTAAATTTTGTGCAACCGGGATAAATAGGAGCACCATTTTCAACAATCGCCTTATAAAATTCTTTAGCACTATCATTAGGAGCTTCTTCAACATTAGTAGTACCCGTGGTATCATAAAATTCATGATTCGAACCGGCAAAATCATGTAACATGGAGTTGATATCAACATGATCATCTACTACCCTACGACATTCTCGCGTTTCACATGATTTTCGCTTTTTATTTTTTTGCGAAACCTCTCCGTGCGAAGTCCATACCGTATAACTCTCCATCATACCCTCGGATATCAAATGAAACCGAACATCATCTACCCCTAACCAATTCAAATTTTTACAAAGCTTGCAAGGACATTTCATCATACCTCCCTCCATTTTCAAGCTTGCAAAATTCAAAAATTCCTCTACACCTTCCCTATATTCTAAATTAAGAGTAATTTTATCTCGTTGCAACCGGTTACTAATCCAACTTCGATCAAGATTTGTCATCTACATAAATATATATACACACCACGTATGTATTAACATAACATAAAACATATACACATTACAAATTATCCAAGAAATTTATATAAACAACATTCATACAAATTATTCTCAACAAAATAAATAAAAATCACAATGTGATCATAATTAAGAAGAGTAGCTTACTTTGTTTTTGATAATTGATTCCTTCCTTTCTTGTTCTTCTTTTTCTTCTTCTCCTTCTTTTTCTTCTTCTCCTTCTTCTTCTTTTGATATTTGATAATTTCCAAGCTTTGTTGTATAATGAAAGTGGAGAGTAGTTTTTAACTTTTTAGCTCACACAAAACCGACCGACTGTCAAATATAAACGGTCGGTTATGTCTATTTAAACAAAACGATGTCGTATCACTGCTAAAACGCACCTACCCGCCGTTTTTTAAATAATAAAATATATAATGGGGGTCAAAACCGACCACCGGGTGGTCGGTTATGTTTCAAAATAAAACGAACGTCCGTTTCTGGTCGGTTAACGAGCAGAACGCTACTTTCCCAGCATTTAAAACCGACCATGTTAAACCGACCGACCAAAAGCGACCAACAATTCGGTCGGTTTTATTTTGCACAAACGACGTCGTCTTAGCACTTAGCCAAAATAAATCAAGAAATAAAAATAAAATAATCAAAACCGACCGAGATCGGTCGGTTTTATAGTATGCAAACGACGTCGTTCTTCGGTGCCGCAGAGCATTCTCAAGACTTAGCCAAATAAACCGATAAATAAAACTAATAAGAACAAAACCGACCACCATATCGGTCGGTTTTCTGCACTTGATTATGCTATAAACGGTCGGTTATGACCCAATCGGTCGGTTTACTGAGTTACGGCAATGGTAACCTCGGTCGGTTATGACTTTAGTCGGTCGGTTTTGTCGCTTAAATTTTTAAAAAAATAATTTGACGGAACTGGTTTTATATCAGAAAACTCATAACAAACGCAACCATTTATTCACAAGTCGTCTGATAAAAACCAGTCCCGTCATTGATAACTCCCTAAAAAATTGTTTAATCTTCAAAATATTTCAAATTAAAATTTATGCGAACAACAAATTAAACTCACACGCTTTATAAAATCAAACTCAAAAAAATATATCAAAATCAAATCAAACTCAAAATCAAATAAAATAGATGAGTAAATCAAATTCAAAGTCCAAAATCAAATAAAATTAATCTTAATAATATTTAAATTTCAAAATCCTATCAAATTCCTAAGCAATCAAGGGGTATGAATATTGGGAGTGTAACTCATAGAATTCAATACAAGGTAATGGAAGGGTGACTCTTGGGATTGTAACACTAATACAATTCAATGTAGAGACTTTTTAGTTGCTTAACACTTGTGCTATAAAAAGGGTTCTAATCTACCACAAATTAACTACAACTACTACAATCACAATCAAAATTACAATGGCAGTCACAATCAACTACAACAACAACACCGTCACAATCGATGGAGTCTCCTATGGCATTCTCGACATCCCCGATGAAATTTGGGTGGAAATGGATTGGGATTATAAAATCCCAATCATGTTCATGCAAATGGATCACTATCTCGAACAAGAGCGGTTAGAGGAAGAAAGGCGGGCAGCGCTACGCAAGCAAGAGTGGTTGATTCGCTTCGCGGGGATGATGACCGCGAAGTTGAAGCAACAAAAGAAGGACGAGGACAAGGAGGACAAGGCGGGCAAAGGCAAAGGCAAGGCGGGCCCTTCGGGGATTTGAAGTTGTTACAGTTGTTTTCAAGTGTTTTATTATGAATTTTATTTAAGTATTTATAAATATATATGTTTATGGGTGTTCTTATAAATTATGAATATGAATGAAATGATTATATATTTTGCTTCAAAAACGGACTCCTTCTTCATTATCATGCATTCATGCTTACAAACTCGACTAAAAATCGAATTCAAAGAACATTCACAATTAAAGAGAAACTAAAAATCAAAATCAAACTCAAATTCAAAATCAAACTCAAATTCAAAATCATATACATAAAGAAACATATATATACATACATACAAAAACACATATATACATACACAAAATGCTAAAGAGAAACTGAGGGAGAGATCGATATACCTTTAAATTGAGATTGAACCCTAATTGAGATTGATATCCAAAATCCAATCGAGACCGAACGGAGTTTAAAATCCATATTCTTCATGTGCATTTTATTGGCGGAGAGGGAGAGATTAGTTGGCAGAGACACAGAGAGAGGGGAGTAGAGAGAGATTTTTGGGAAGAGAAGAGGAAGAAAATAAGTTGGGGAAAAAGAAAGATAGACTGGTGGGGGAGAATCATATTAATCAAAATTACGAGTTAAAACCGACCGGTGCCGGTCGGTTATGATATTTATACAAAAACGGCGTCGTAACCCCTTCCCTGACGAGTTTATGTTATCCATTTTCCACATAAATAAAAAAAATTATATGAATATATTAGGATAAAACCGACCGCTGGCGGTCGGTTTTCGTTTTCGCGATCACACGTCGTCGTTTAAACTCATAATTTATTTAAAAATCAATTAAATTCTTTAAAAACACATAACCGACCGAGGCTGTGGTCGGTTAAGCGTTGTACACGTCAGCCATAAAACCGACCACTGTTGTCCCGGTCGGTTATAAAATGCCTGGCCTTGCCAGCAAGGCAAAACGACGTCGCTCTGAGACGTAACCGACCGATTTAGTCCGGTCGGTTTTAAGTCGACACTTTTTTTTGGCGGTCGGTTTTAGCCGGTCGGTTTTGTCCTGTTTTTTTGTAGTGCAGTGACGTAGTCCTTTTTCTCCTCATTTGTCATGGCTAAAAAAACTTGCCCCAATCTTGGGGCTAAAAACACAGAGCATCATCCAGTTAAGGGGTATCTTATCAATTGTCAAAACTTCAGTATTATATCTTGCATAATATGCTGGTCGTCACTTCATCAAATAAAAGGTCAAGTTGTAAAATATTATTTAGCAACGAACATCCCAGCTATACACAAATTCTAACACATAAAAACTATTAATACATATGAAGCACCCACGGGCCATTATTATACAATATAGTGATATGTGATGAACAAATTAATTATTGATTTTTGCAGTTAAAAATACTTAATAAAAATTGGGTTTTTAGTTTGTACGCTAATTTGGTTTGTATTGGAGTAGGATTCTCTCCCTATATATGAGTGATATATCTTATGTGCACTCAAAGTATTATATTCTAAAAGAATATATATATATATATATATATATATATATATATATTCATAAAAGGAGCAAAATATATAATACTAAGTATCTTGATTAAAGTTATTAAAGTATATGGAGTGAGAAAAACATACGAGGATTATTATTTTTATGAAATAAATTAAGATCCTTGTGGTGTGCTGAGCTCACTCACTGATTTATTTTATTATATTTATTTATGAGTATTAATTTTCTGTTATGGACCATTTCCATCACAAAAGTAGTAGTATACAAAAATTTAATATGGAATCAAGAAAAGTAAGTTCCTTATGAAGAACATGCTTCTTTTCTGAACATACTTTTCTACCTTTAGTGGTTAGTTCTTATTCTTTTCCTTATTTCGGAGAATTTATATCTGCCTTTGATGCCACGTTCCAATATGTATCAATGTTTGCACGTATATAAAGGGTTTTGATTGCAACTGGTTGAAATAAATATTGTTATGTCTGCAAAAATCTCCTACCAAAATTCGAAGTTATATATAAGAATGAAGCACTCTAGCCATGAGCATGAGCTGATCCTGAATGAGATATATATTGCTAGGGATGGTGATTTGTGTCGCGGTTGCAGTGAACAAATATTCTCATACAATTCATTTGTTTATAGTTGCAGCAGGATCACCGGCGCGGGCACTAGTACTGATGCTAGTGCAGATAATAATTCATGTGCCAGTTTTTTACTACACAAAAACTGTGCAGAATTACCAGAACGTATTCAAAATCCAGCCAATCCAAAAGAGCTTCTACACCTCTGTGTCGATTATTCCTTCAGTAAGTATTTACGGTTTCTTGAACTTACTAGTTTTAATATAGAATGTGACATCTGTGACAGGAATATATCATGGAGTCCAAAACAGTTCTTCTATTACAGAAGAAATGAGAACAGAATCACTTTTGATGGTTATGTTTGCCTCAATTGTGTTATGTTCCGAACTCAGATGTCCTTGGAGGACCGCAAATTTAGGCATCCGTCTCACTATCAACATATGGTATCCTTAATTCAGCAGCCATCGTCGTTCAAATGTCATGCTTGCAATGTGGATGATAATATCAAACACATGTCTTATAGATGCACCAGATGTCAGTTTTGGGTGCACAAGAGCTGTGCTGAAGCTCCGCGCACTTTCCAATTCCGATTTCACGATGAGCATCCTTTAATTCTCTCATTATCTCTTCCGCAAGTTTATCGCAAATTTGAACAGTATTGCGGACTCTGTAATAAAAAATTGAGTCGACTAGTTTGGATTTATTATTGCCCCAAGTGCAGGTTCTTCACTCATTTCCAATGTGCTAGATCCTTCAAAGGTACTCATTTTCATTATATATCTTTTTCCTACTATATATATAACATTTTTTTGAATATGCATAGATGGTATCGTTTGTTTTAATTCAAAAGAAGTACTTACGGCTTACAAGTTAGAAGTAAAAAGTAACTTTTTATTTTATGTGTTTGGATCATTTTTTATATCTACGACTTATTATATATAAAAATTATTAATATAATAATAAAATTATAATATAAATTATTTTCTAAAGTGATCCTATACATTTTTGTAAAGTCAAATTAAAAAAAAGTCAGCTAAGATTTTCAACTTCTCATATTGTGGCTTATAAGTCAAAAATTATTATAAGTTTTCTGCACAAACAGTACGAATTAACTGAATTTCTTACATTTTAGGTATTCTTGATGATGGCGAAAATGAAAATTATGATTCAGAGGTGGAACAACTACCAGCACCTGATGAGTTATCAGTAACATTACTACGGGAGAAATTTATCAAGGCCAAGAGTACTCAAAACAACAATGCTAGCATCTTGAGCTCAGGAAATGAAATTCAACATTGGACCCACAAGGAACATCCCTTGCAACTCATTAATGTTAATGAGCTTAAAAATAAGCAAGATGATGAATTATCATTGTTATGCGATGGCTGCATACAATCCATCCGGACTGATGAAGGTCAAATCTATGGTTGTGTTAGTTGTAATTTTTTTATGCATAAGTTCTGTGCTGAATTGCCAAAAAGGATCAAGGTCAACATTGGTAGAGGTATAACTATTTCTCTTAGGATAATATTATGAGCATGCATTAATCTCCACTTTGAGGATATATATAGTTTAGTAAATTTTATACTGATTCATGTGGAAAAATTGTCTAATTTGTTTTGGTCCATTTTACCTCTAGCCGGATTATACGCCAATGCAAATAAGCACAGCGAACCATACAAATTGTTTTACTGTCGTGGTTGTGGAGAAGGGTGCAATGGGATATTCTTCAAGCTTGGGGGTTTCAATTTTCATATTGGATGTGTTACATTACCCAAAATGATCAAACATGAAGCTCACCGTCACAAACTGAAACGAGTCCTAGTTCGTGAGCCTAAAGATTGCAAAGCATGTTACAAGCTAATACTAATGAAGGTTAGCCACAAGTGTGAACAATGTGATTACCATATATGTGGTTCTTGTATCATGAAACCGAGTTTAGTTAAACATCCATGGGATCCTCATCACCCTCTTCAGTTGATATATAAACCAAGCATGGTCAGCGATCATGTGCATGATTTCAATTGTGAGTTCTGCTCGAAAGATATAGACACAAACTACTGGTTCTACCATTGCCGTGCTTGTGATATTTCATTTCATCTCTTCAGATGTTTTGAAAATTCAAGTCATCGCAGCTACTTAAATGTTAAGTTTGGAGCAACGGGCATTGTCATCGACAAGCTTCATCCTCACAGTCTCACATTTGTTTTAAACAAAAAGGTCCGTGTGTGTGAAAAATGTCAGAAGAAACAGCTTGGTGAGCCAGTCCTTGAATGTGCCGGACCATGTAGATCTATATTCTGTATAAGCTGTGCTGAAATGCAGTAGTCTGTCACATGACACTTCGATTCACTATCAGTTTGTATTCAATTGTCTCTCTATCCGGCCTCATGCAGCCTGTTCTGATCACTTACTTGATAATTAATATGAATTATGAGATTCTGTTTCTTCAATTTATATGGAATATTTTTTAATTTGTTATTCGACACAAAAGTCCGTATAAATATTCAATCAAAGCAACAAGGCTACTATTTTCATGATGTGTACATGAAAGAGTTCTTATAATTCTGAGCTTGTGCATCTAGAAATCTCTACTCACTTATTCTTGAACCAAATCAAAGCCGTGTCTCGATGTTTATTGGAGCATAATTATTGCTTAATTAAAGTTAGGCGGGAACTTTCCTTCCATTTTTTTCAGGGCCCGCCATTTAAAATTGACCGGATAAATTTGACCGAAAACTTATTTTGACCGAAACGGTCAAAATTATGAGCAGTTAAAATTAATCGGTCAATTTTAGCCCTGACTTGGTGGCATGCGAGTTTGACCTTATATTTGACCGCGTTCGGTCAAAAATAAGGCGGTCAAAAATAACCGGTCAAAAATAACCGGTTTTTCTTGTAGTGAATGCAGCAGACACCTTCACCACCGTGCAGAACCAATCAGTTTCTGCTCTAGTACTAGCCGCACTACAAGAAAAACAGCATTAGACAAGCATGTTTGCCAGATGTCTGATACCCTCCAAGACCTTAACCACCGCCTAGAATAAATTAGATTAATTGAAGCACTAGCAATTCTGTAGACACCTTCAGACTCTGAAGTCTGATACGGGTATTGATTACTCTCACCAGTGACCTAGTCCTTTTTCTGCTCATTTGTCATGGCTAAGTAATGTCCTTGCCCCAATCTTGGGGCTAAAAGCACATAGCATCATCCAGTTGAGGGGTATCTTATCAAGTGTCAAAACTTCAGTATAATTGCACAATATGCTCATCGTCACTTCATCAAATAAAAGGTCAAGTTGTATTATTTATCAACAAACATCCCAGCAATACACAATTTCTAACACAGAAAAACTATTATACATATGAAGCACCCACTGGCCACTACCACGAACACAGCCATTTACGATGGATAACTTCCGACAAATCTCCTACACGCCTCAACTTACGATGGAAAAAATCTGGATGCCATAAAATGGTGGGAATGCAGGAAAATACAGCAGTCTCTTGTAGTATATAAATTTGAACTTACGACGGAAATATATGTCGTAACTTTCAGCTTTCTCCTAAATTTACGATGGAAGTTCATAATAGATTCCGTCATAAGATAACTACCGATGGAAAGTTCCGTCGCAGGATCAAAATTGCTCGAACAAAAAATATGAAAATGGTGCCCATAATGTGTATACGACGGAACTTTCCGTCATAAAATGTGTATCTCACGATGTATTATATGTCGTAATTTTAACTATTATTATAATGAAATTGTGTATCCCATCATATAACTTACGACGCTTTTCCATACTTACGACGCATTTGAAAAATTGTGACGTATTTTCGAACTTACTATTTGAGCAAAACTGACGGAAATATTCCATCATAAATTGATAACTTCGATGAAATTAAGACTTAATTTCCGTCGTAAATAGGTGAGTTTGTTAGGGTGACCCCCGAAACCTTGAGATTTTGAGAGTTAAATACTAAATACGGTATCAAACCTCTTATAACCCGCTAGCTGTGATACCTTAAAGTTTTTAATTTATCTGTTGATAACTAAACAAGAATTGATCTCTGCAACTCGGAACTGGGCATCATATTCTACACCTGTTCACCAAACATCAATTATAACTTAACATTCATATGTTACTAATATATCTCCAATTAGCAACCAGCAAGGGCGGCTTTGCCAGGCCCTAATCAAAAATCAGTTTTCAAAACCCTAATCAGCATGTACTCTCCATATATATTTCATACATTTGCAACATTCAAAAATTTTGGGGCCTTATGCGTTGAGAGTCCTAAACGCAAGTCTTGTTGGCCTGAGTCACCTCGGCAATACCAGACAAATTTGAGGATGCTTTGACTAATCACAAGCTCATAATTTAAGTACTTTTCACTACAAGAAAAGCGGCTATTTTCGACCGTCAAAATCTGGTCGAAAATAGCTATTTTCGACCGTTAACGGTCGAAATTAATTATTTTCGACCGGAAAAAGTTGGTCGAATATAAGCTAGTCGAAATTAAAAACCCAATCGAAAATATTTAATTTCGACCAAATACGGTCGAAATTAATTTCGACCCTATTTGGTCGAAATTAATTTCGACCCTATTTGGTCGAAATTAATTTCGACCCTATTTGGTCGAAATTATAAATTCAACCGAAATTTTGAAAATTTCAAAAATTCAAATAAATTCAAATTTGCCGCCCAAAAAGTATAATTTCGACCGAAATTGGTCAAATTTATACATGCTAAATTCGACCAAATCCGGTCGAATTTAACATACCACATTTTAAAAAAAAATACAGCAGACTGTCGAAAATAGCCGCCGGTCGAAATTAACCGGTCGAAAATAGCCGGTTTTCTTGTGGTGTTTTTAACTAAGATGGTTGATCATTTTGTTAATGGTTTGTTAGATTTAATTCATTGACTTCTCTTGTATATATAACTATCATGACAATCCAGATTGTCATGTAGTATATATGTAATCTTATGTATATGTATTATGACAGCCACTTCTTAATCCTTATATTAATCTTTCAAGCAGTAGTTTAGATTCAGTCCACTTGTGGCTAATTATTAACTCTTAGGTTAATTACTTGTCCACCTAAGTAACCATATATAATTGGTGTTATGTGTCACTTACTTCTAAAGAACTCCATTTTGAAAGAAAATGCAGCAATTTATCTAATATTATATTGCAGGGTCAATACATAGATGCATTATTTGCTAAAATAAGGAATTTATTATTACATTGGAGATAACTTGTATGAGAAAGCTGGCTAGATGATATCACTTATGTGTGGTAAATCAATCTTCTGCAATTAGTTTATTGGCAACGTATTTTTCTCAATTAATTAAATAAAATGTATTTTACATATATAATTATATTATATTATCAAAATATGTATTTTTTTTTTGAACAAGTATATTATTGAAGTAGTGAGAGTAATTTGTTTTGTTTGTAGTTTGGTACATGTGTTAGAAATGTTGAAATATATTATAAGATTCGTTTGAATCTTTCTTCTGACACTTTAAAATTTTAGATGACTCATATTTAACCTGATTTCACTTATCAGAACTCAAGTTTGACGAAGGTACGTATCAAGTTTGACGCTCGATGAATTAGGTGAAGTGTTTAATCATATGATCTAATTATTTAATGTAAGTTTGTAGATGTATTGCTGCATTATCTTAGTTATTTGTTTAAGTTCTTAAACAACTTGGATTACATTATTAATAACTTAATGAAGACTTAGAGCTGGATTAAAGAATTAATTACACGAAGTTCGAGGCCCTCTTGATCAAGCATAAGGGTGGATTTTGAACCCCACTTGTCATTTTATGTTCTTAGATCCTCCAACCCTATTAAAATATGAAAATTGAAAAGTGTTCCAGACTTCCAGAATCTTGAATGGTCGCCAGAGAAACTAAGGTGGTGGTGAAACATCATAGTTCGGAACTTCGGATGTTAATTATTCATCTTTTTTCTTATATATTTATATAGAACATCAAGTCGATCGATTTTGATATCAGAAATTTATTTCAAACAGTAACATTCAAAATCATGGATTGCTTTAAATCTATTATTTTTTACCTAATTCTGATCATTGAAATCAAATTTTATTAACCAGAACTCGCTGCTGTCCCAAGAACAAAGAATTTTACCACCGATTAATTCATTAACATAAACCGTAATAATCCAATGATGAATTTATCCTCTCTGGGTTTCGGTACACCCAGGTTCGACCTAGCGTACGTCCAACCTATCACTAAATGAAAACATCAGCTGTCCCCGATGGTACGTGCATGTATATAACAAGGTCGAGACATATATTAATCACCAAGTGACTCTATTTTGTTGACATCAATGTCAATTGTATATATTATACTTTTCATATATACAAGGGACCCAAAAAGTCAACAAGATGGCGGAATTTATAAATTGTACATGCATACTAGTACTTCAGAGTTCAGAAGAATCAGAACTCAAGGTCATCTTAGGTCTATGCTGGACGAAATGTTCAACTCACCCTATGGCACCCAACATGCATTCTCTCTCCATTGACTAGTTCTTAATTTGACTTTTAGTTTAACTTGAATGCAACTGCATTTGAAGTTAGAATAATTATTTAATTTATTTTTGAGTATATAAGTCCCCGTTATAGAAAAAGATTAATCAGAGTGATTAATCGGTCACTAATTAGAGTTAATTCAATATTATTTTTAAATTTATCAATTTTTACCCGGCTTTTCTATTTTTGAATAATTTTCATAGATACCTTCAGAAATTATATTTTATTGACTAACCTGCATTAATCGAAACACTTTTTTTGAATAGCGATTAATTCAGATTAATCACCAATTTTAGAATACTTATATCGATAGACATCAAATGATTATAATTTTATATTTTGAATTTATTATTGTTATAATGTTCCATATTTTATATGTAATGCGGAATAATTATTCTTTCTTACTCGAATCACATCTTTATTGTATTATTCTGTCATCTTCCTATGTTAAAATATGATAAGTTGAAAAGGTTGGACGAGTAGTTAAACATTCAAGTTAGAAGACTTTCGGAATAACAACTGGGCGGTTTAAGTTTCAATACTATATATCTATCCAGCATGCAAATGCTGATCAACTGTGTTTTTCAAAATAGAAAATAATATAAAGCTGCGACTTTGTATCTCAAGAAAGTCAATCTCGTGCTTTTACTATTCTTAATCTGTGTATATATATGCTACCGAATGTCTAATGCATGCATATTCAGCTCATTTCTTCAATATATGGCAACTGCTTTGCAAATACGCTCCAAGATTAAGGAAGAGGTTGCTCTTGTACCAGAGATACCTAAGGTGCTCTATCTTCTTAATATTTATAGTTTATAGATATATATGTATTATTTATATGATAGATTATGGTTATAAATTATGATAAGAGCCCTTCTCTCGACATCTTATCAGAGCTCGAGATCAGATTTTCATGATTTCGATTCGGATTCATGTGAATATATATGTGATGATTATAATTCAACTTTTCATCATAACTAGTGTTATGATTAGCTGAGTATTTCATTTGATATAAACTTATATTCGTAAAATCCAACAATAACAATAATATTATGGTTCATTTGAAATTTTAGAATTAAATAAATAACCTGTTGGAAAATATGAATTTAATTTTTTTTTTATTTTTTGGTCATATGAATTTGAATTTTATTTGAAATCAAGAATATTCAAATATTAGTATAAATTTAAGAATTTGAAATGACAGCTCAAATGAAATTCTATAATTTAAAATTCATCGTTTGAAATAAAATACATGTTTTCGAACTTTTTCTTGCATTAAATACATACATGAATTTTTCTTATCTATCAACTTGAGTACATGCATAGTCATTGGTCCTCCCAGTCAAGGCTTTGTACATATCCAGAATAGCGTTAGATTTGACTGCATGCATGTGATGTTTCGTTGCTTCTCCAATTTAAATAGAAACCAAGTTAGTTAATTCGACCAGTTACAATTTTTTAGTAAATTATGGCAAATTGTTTAGTCTCTTTTACGAGAATTTAATATTAGAAGAACTATTTACGAGGATCATATATTATTCGATTGCAGTCGAAATCAAGTGAATCACCAGCTCAAGAAATGGATGAAACTAGAGAAGAAATGGATCATATTAGAGAAGATGATCTGGTGGCTCTTTGCCTAGGAAGATCTTCATTGTCTGTAGCCAAAAACAAGGATCATCTTCCGAAAGCTAGCAAACAAGAAGATGATAGTTTGAACCAAGGGCTCGTGCTAAGGTTGGATGGGAGATCATATGAGTATTCAGGGGATCAGAATGATGCAGGAGTCTCAAAGAGCCAAAGTCCCACAAAGATCGAAGAAGAATCTGAAACTGATCAAAAATGGGGTTCAAGTATAGGATTAAAGGCGGCGAGAAGCGAGGAAGATGAAGCTCTCTTGCAGCAGCATCCTGCGAAGAAAGCTAGAGTTGCTGTCAGGGCAATATGCAATGGCCCAACGGTTAGTATAATTTCCAGAAACCTGCACTTGAAAACACAGTCGAATTTAGGCTCCGTTTGATGTTGTTGTTAACAGTAAGCAGTTTTTTGTTTAAAAACATGTGAAAAACTGTTTGATAAATCTAAAAACAGCTTTCTCAACAGTAAAACTGTTTGTTTGGAAAAGTAGGTCCTCCATACTTTTTGAAAATGCTGTTTTTCAACTTTTGCGAGAAACTGATATTAAATCTCGCCAAAAACATTATCATTTATACTATAACTCAAAATATGCAAATATCAAAAAAAAACAAAACTATCAAACAGTTATGTGATTTCTACGACATCACTTTTTCTGACACCACTCAACTGTATATTTGGACGATGAATACTAAAACTGCTAATGATTCATGTAGATGAACGATGGCTGTCAATGGCGAAAATATGGACAGAAAATAGCGAAAGGAAATCCATGCCCTCGAGCCTATTATCGGTGCACAATGTCAACCTCATGCCCTGTCAGAAAACATGTATGCTCACTTGAGTGATCTTCAATCCTTCTACAAAGCTTTAAGCTCTGATAACTTCATTAACACAACTCAATCTTCTGATTCTGACAATGTCATATCTTATTTCAGGTGCAGAGATGTCAGGAGGACTTGTCGATCCTCTTAACAACCTACGAAGGATCACACAACCACGGGCTCCCCCCTGCAGCCACAGCAATGGCATCCACCACTTCTGCTGCGGTTTCCATGCTGAAAACCTCCTCAACATCCACCTCACAGCCAAGCCTTAGCCTCCCCTCCGCGACCTCTGCCACCACCAAATTCCCTCCATTTTATGCCCCTAACACAACAATTTCGACGTCTCAGTCACACCCTACAATCACCCTAGACCTCACCACACCATCCGCCTACTCGCATTACAACAAGTACTCATCAACCTTCTTACCTCCTCACCACACAACATATTCCCCTGCTGCATCCCTCAACTTCTCTGCTTCCTCCTCGTCCTCATCCGCCTCATTCGAGCACTGGAGAAACCAGAGCATATCATCCTCCTCTTATGCCTCATTATACAACAGAACAGAACTCCAATTGCCATTAATGCCTCATAAGAACAATTTTATTAATCAAACTCAACCGCAGTTTTCTATAGAGAAAATCGCGGATGCAACAAAGGAAATCACATCGAACCCGAGTTTCCAATCTGCATTGGCAGCTGCAATTTCATCAATAGTTGGAAAAAAGAGTGGTGGCATTGCAGAAACCATGCAATCACAGTTTGCTACAAGTCATTTCAATTCGATTTTTCCACAAGCTGGGAACCTGAAGTTTGATTTCTCTCCATTTGCTTCAAGTAAAGGTGACTTTAGGAAGTTGTAAATTCGAAGATGTGTAAAACATTAGGAGTAAAGTTAATCTCAAGGTTCAGTTTTGGTCCTGTAATATATTTCTTCCCCTGTAAAAGTTGATATTATGATCTGTACATTTATATCAGGATGATTAATATAATGAAATTTACGTGAATTAAGAAGCGTTTACGTATGAGCGAGAATCGGACCCGGAATCTAAGATGACAAGAGATAAATGTTTCACCGAATTAATTATATTTCAAAAGAGATATAAGTTAATAATACTAAATACAAAAAGTTGTAAGTGTGGCATCTCTTGTTATATAATATAATACGTGTCGGAATGTCAAACTTGGAGATCTGATTAACCGTAACGTCCTGCTTTTAGTTTCAGGCGGAAAAACTAACACAAAGGATTCAAGAATAGAGATCTTCCTTACGTTGCAAGGACCATCAATCCGGTGTGTGAAATTTCTTATTTTATAGCCCGATTAAATTGTTATATCCTAATTATTGTTCCTAGTTTGTTTTGTTTTGGTTTATACTGATCACGAAAATGGCCATATCTGCTGCAAATTCTTTGATCTCTCATGCACGGTGCAATTCTATAATCTTTAATTAAGTTTTGATAAAGCTAGCATTACATGTCAAATAATGCATAAATTTCGTAAAGAACACCCAAAACATCAAACACCCAAAACATCACTTGCGATTTTCTGGTATATGTGTCAGGTATACGAGTAAATATGGCGCAATTTCAAGCCTTAAATCAAGTTCTGCAGAATCCGAGCTCTGGTGCTTACTTTGAAATGGTCCAGAAAAGAAAGAAACTGCCAATGTCGTTGCAGGAGACTTTGAACAAAGCATTTGCAAATATTCCAGTTTCGACCTTCCCAATAGTTCCTGGAGGCAAAGGTGACTTCTAACATTATTTTTGTTTGATACAAAATGAAATGTGCTGGCTCACCATTTATATTGGCTTTGTAGTGTTGGAAATTCAAGCAAACGCGTCAGTTGGCGAGGCAATCAAGATTCTGTCAGATGCCAACATTCTAGCAGCTCCTGTGTGCGAGTCTGATGATGTAAAAGCTGTGGACTGGAGAGAAAGATACTTAGGAACCATAGATTTCTCTGCCATTGTTCTGTGGGTTTTAGAGAGTGCCGATATTGCTGCAGCTGCCTTGTCAGCCAGCTCTGCAGCTGCTGCTGGAGTAGGTGCAGGCGCTGCTGGGGCTCTCGGGGCACTAGCAGCAGGTGGAACAGGTCCCGTGGCAGCTGCAGGCATAGCGGCTGCTGCAGTTGGCGCAGCTCTAGCTGGTGGGTTGGCTGGAGATCAAGTGGGAAAAGATGCTTCCTCAGCCGCTGACACATTGGGAGATGATTTTTATAAAGTCCTGCTAGAAGAAGAACCTTTTGCATCAACTACAGTAAGCTAACATGTGATTATAACTTTTAAACTAATTTTCAAGATAATGTAATTCAGAGAACAAGAACCAAAGGCCAAATAAGTGCAAAACATGGGAGAATAAATAAACATGTCTTACAAAGTTTTGCCCCGCTTTTAAGACAACCAATCTAGTTTGATTGGGAATCATTTGCAGGTGAGGTCCATCATCACATCTTATCGTTGGGCACCATTCATTCCGGTTGCAGCAGATAGCTCAATGTTGGGTGTTCTCTTGCTTCTTTCCAAGTATAGGCTAAGGAATGTACCTATAATTGAAGATGGAAAACCAACTATAAAAAACTTCATAACTCAGTCTGCAGTTGTGAAGGGTCTAGATAACTGCCAAGGAAGGGACTGGTTTGATTGTATCGCTGCTCAACCAATCACTGAACTGGGGCTTCCTTTCATGTCCAATGATGAGGTGACATAAATGATTAACTCGGTATACTTCTTGTCTGAAAGAAGATCAGCAGGGAGTTGGAAAAAAAAGTAATGTTTTTGTTTCATTCTACAGGTCATCAGCATCAAAAGTAGTGAATTGGTATTGGAAGCATTTAAGCTAATGAAAGATAATCAAATTGGAGGTCTTCCAGTCATAGAAGGACCGGAGAAGAATATTATAGGCAGCCTAAGCATAAAAGATATCCGATTCCTGTTGCTCAACCGTGAGCTTTTCGCAAAATTTAGGTAAGTTTAGATTAAAGCTCTCAACTGTGTTACTTGAATTCATCCATCCAGCAGACCAAGAACATCCTTAGACATGCGTATACGTGTATGATATTCATATAGCATAATATTTTATGCAGCTGTCATCATCTGTATATAATGCTTGCAGGGAACTGACTGTGAAGGATTTCATGAACACCATTGCTTCAGAGGCCCGTGATCTCGGGAAAGGCACCATACCTGCAACGTGTAGTCTCTCCTCAAATCTTGGAAGTGTGATACACATACTTGCTTCAAAGATGGTTCATAGAGTTTATGTTGTTGGTGCCAACGGCAAAGAAGTTGTTGGCGTGATTACACTCAGGGACATCATATCATGCTTCATCTTTGAACCACCCAACTACTTTGAAAACTATTTGGGATTAACAAGTTACGAAGTCAAGATTGATGCATTCAAGACAAAGTAACTGACTGTCCTTGGAGTAACAACATATGTATATTAGTTTTACTTCAACTTCTGATAGTGTACCGGAGGAGTCATATCATGTCAAACCAACCGAACTATATGCAGGAAACTTTTTCAATTTCTTTTGATCTATTATCTGTCTTACCCTCTTTGCATCTTGCCACCGTCCCAGCCCAGCATATATATTTGACAAAATAACGTATGGAGTTGGGTTGTCAGGTTCTAAAACTAACAGTCTCTTGGCCATGTCTTCTCCAAGCTTGGGTTCTAAATGATACTTTGACGCTCCAAGTAGAGAAGAGAACATAGACTTTGAAGGTTCAGGTATGTCTTGCAATAGTTTCCAAGCTTCATCGAGATGACCAGATCGACCTAGAAGGTCTACCATGCAACTAAGGTTCTCTGTAGTAGGTTTCAAGCCATAGACCAGTTGCATCAACCTAAACATTTCGCGACCTTTGTCAACTTGACCAGAGTGACTGCAAACAGATAGTATGCAATTAAAAGTTGCCGAATTTGGTTTGACATTCTTGTCCAGCATCTGTCCGAATATGTGGAAAGCAGCTTCATGCTCTCCATTTCTTCCATATCCAGAAATCATTGCATTCCATATTGCTGGATCCTTAGGCTCTAGCTCAAACTTATCAAATATTCGTCTCGCATTACAAGATTGCCCATTTTTTATGTACATATCAATAAGAGTTGTGGCAAAAAATTCATCATCACTTATATCAGTTCTAATACCATGTCCATGAATCTCTTTTCCACAACGCAGCGCAAGCACACCAGAACAAGCAGATAACAAGCTGGTAACAGTTTTAAGATTTGGCGCAACGCCAGCTGATTGCATTTTCCTGAAGAGAATAAAAGCTTCCGTCTCTTTTCCTAGTTGTGAAAAGCCACAAATCATCGAATTCCATGTTGCTGAATCCGGTTTTAATCCCTCATAAATCATTTGCGTAAAAAGTTCAATAGCAATCTCAGTATCACCATTCAACATCATCCCTGCGATTATTGCATTCCACGTTACTAAGCTCCTTCTTCCCTTCAACTCTTTAAATAAATCATAAGCTGCATGCAAACAACCGCATTTAGAATACATATCAAGAAGTGCAGTTCCAACCATTGTATCGAAGTTCATTCCAATTTTGACAATAAACCCATGAACCTGCCTACCAAAATGAACATACCTACTATCCGAACAGGCAGAAAGAACCGAAACAAGTGTCACAAAATTAGGTTCCACAACTGACCGTATAATTTCCCTAAACACATCCAAGACCAACAAAGGAACCCCATTTAACACCAACCCTGAAACAAGTGCATTATAGCAGACCAAACTCTTATCTCCAATCTGCTCAAACGCCTTCGACGCCATGACCAACTCCTTACATTTCGAGTACATTGTCACAAGTGAAGTTCCTACATAAACATCAACCTCAACCCCAATCTTAGCCCCCCAACAATGCACTTGACAGCCTTCCCTAACATCTCGACACACCGACAACAAACTAGCAATACTAACAGAATCAGGCCTCAACCTCCCCACACCAACTTCCCTAAAAACCCTAAAAGCCTCCTCATAACGCCCATTCAACGAAAACCCAGAAACCATAACATTAACTAAAGCGATATTTGGTTCAGGAATTTCATCAAACAGTTGGACTGCATTTTCTAAAAAATGAAGCTTTGCGTACATGTCTACCAGAGCAGTTGCAGTGTGTACGTGATCATGAAACCCAGTTTTGAGGAGATGGGCATGGAGTATTTGGCCCTGGGAAGGTAAGTTAAGCTTGGCACAAGCTTTGAGGAGGGCCGGAAATGTGAATTTTCCGGCGCGGAATGAGCGGGCGTGAAAACGGGAATAAAGAGAGAGAGCTTGTTCGTATAGGCCGTCCGCTACTAGTTTTGTTATTTCCCGCTTCATGTTTTGTAATTCATTCGCTGATCATTCCTGTTCAAATTCTTTTTAAAATCTCAATCCAATACACCCCGGTAAATGTCATACCTCCCTCATCTACTTGTGTGGTTTTCGTCTAGAATTTTGAGCAGTGTTCCGAAAATTCTGGATTATTATAAAAAGTTTAATTAGTTTCTTTAAAAAAAGATATTAATTTATTGATCACCTCCGATTTGATAAAAATGTCCGATTTATCTAAAAAATTCTTCAATAAATCTCCTACAAAAATCTAGAGTCGGTACGTCAACCGATTAGTTCTGATTCTCGATTTCTAGAACCATGATTACAAGTTGCGAAATTACCCATTATTGCTCCGGCTAATCTCTGGTAATTAGTGATGCACTTTCTTAAACACATAGAGACATATTTAGGCCTCCCATGTTAGACAGAATCTGAAAGGCATTGATGTTTGTGAGAATTGCATGCATCACTTCACAGTTAGATAGCAGTGTAGCAGACGGTATCTTTCTTGTGGTACATCATTGATTAAGGTAGGTAGAGTATTTATACCATCTTTCCTGTTGTGCAGTTCACAGATTACGTCTGTTGGCATAGGAGCGGATTTAGGATTCAAATTTTCAGGGCATCAAGCAAATTTTCAAAAAACACTTATGTATATTTATTAAGTTTATGAGGGGCACTTCTATGAGTTTGAAAATTTTGGAATAAGAAAATAAAAAGTCAAGAAAAAAGTTCAGGGGAACATTTGCCCATGTGCCTCTTACTAGATCCGTCGATGGGAGTCACTCAAGGCTTCTAAACTGATAACACTGTTGCTGTTACATCAATATGAACTGTGAAGTGTGAACATGTAGTTGCCTGAATTTACAATCAGAGAAAAGCTCAAATCTTTAAGCATTGTGGACTCAGATCCAACTCACCTGCCAGTTCAGAAACAGCAAGAATGTTCAGTGAGCTGGCCTGCTTTATAAGATTCAATGATTGTTGTATGTCAATAATGCTAAAGCTTCAAACTATTATATGCTTCCAAGACTATGCTCTTCTGTCATAATATACTTTTATCAAAGTCAATTTGTTCTTTGAGTCCATAGTTGACGTGAACCAGAAAGACTCGTGTATGGAGAGAATAAGATGTACGCAGATGTGTTTCCTATTACGAGTAGTAACATAAGGATCTCGAAAACCAGACGGTGTGAATAAATTACAAAGCAATAAGAAGGAAAAAATAGATGCGCAAATTATTAACTATCCGTTCCAAACTAGGCCAACCGAAACTACCCTAAAGAGTAAATTACAAAGCAACACGGTACAAAAAATAAGTGCGCAGATTATTAACTAGCATTCCCAAACCAACCCGAATGACCTAATCATTTTTATGTTCAATATATCTACCATCTACATTAGGAAGGCTGAAAAACATAGAGCAGCAGATTCTGAGGATTCACAGTTACATTTTTGTACTAAGGTTTCCGCTACTTGTCCATCCCTCTTGTACTTGTATTGAATACTGCATATGCCAAAGAACATCTTCGATTGTTGGACGGTTATTTGAATCTTCACCAAGACAGTTCACTGAGATCTGAACTGCGGTCTTCAGTGATTCATAAGCAAATGTGCCTCGTATCAAAGGATCGACTGCCTCTCGTAAGGTTGCTGGTGATTCCACTAAGTTCATTTCTAGCTGCAATAGCAAATGTGCCAGCTGATGCCAAATTTCTTACAATTATAAATGCACGTTGTTAGAATATAATGATCTTGGTAGAACGCCTTTGGTGTTAGGGAACGGCTTTTTACCAGGATCATTATATTTTAACATACGTACTTAATAAAACGAAACAATATACATACCTGAACTTTCATATCTGCTATTTCAGCCGTGGAGTTGAGTAGTTTACCCGTGACAAGCTGTAGTAATATTACCCCGAACTGAAAGATATCGTCTTTCTCCAGATTTTCAGTGCTACAAATTCAGCTTTAATTAGAAAACTTGGAATATATTAAATTCACTTGCCTGGAACAAATGGAGAGATGCGACAAACCTGTTCTGAAGATTGGATGTGCCATGTCGATTGCTCAGAGGGCTTTCGGAACCTTGCTGTAAATTTTTTACAAGATTCAGATTTTTATGTGTTGAGTCATGACACAATTTATTATGTGTAACTATTGCAGTTCAAAATTTTACCTTGGTTGGAAAGGGTATCTTATAATTAGTGATTTTCGGTGCAAGACCATCATCCAACAAAATGTTATCAACCTTCAAATCGTTCCCGAAAATTGCAGGTACTAGTTCCGTGTGCAAGAATTGGATTCCCTTTGCAACACTCATGGCTATGGACATCCTCTGCGGCCATTTCAGCACTTCTCTCTTTCTCATATCTATATAAAAATAACAAAAATCAGTAATTGAAGTCGATACAAAAAATGGTTTCAATTAGCACTAGAGTAGTGACTAATAAATTACACACCTGAAAGATGATCTTTAAGTGATCCCTTGATCATGTATTCTTGAACAATAAAGACAGTGCTCGCGGAGCTGGGATGATCAGTGTGTGAGACAGTGCAGTGTCCAAGAACGCTTACTAAATGCCGGTGTCTGAGCTTAGAAACGATCTCTGCATGTTGCTTCAGTGTTTGAGTTGAGTGCTTCTGTTTCACCTTCAGACATCGAACTATTACTGTGGAGCCATCTCTCAGCCATCCCTTATAAACCTGCAGCAACAATGCAGATCAGTAAAACAAGTCTTGTGCCAATTAGTATAAGAGGAAAAAAATTGAACTGGCTCAACTGAAAAGATTGACATTTGCTAAGGACCGTAAACAGTACACAAGGCTCCCGCATCAACAGCTATTGTAGCTTATATATTTACCTGTCCTTGAGCACCTTCTCCCACCAGATTTGATGAATCAAAGTTGTTTGTTGCCTCTTCCATTTCATCAAACGTGAAGTTCTGATATGGAGGGAGTCCGAATGTCGCCATTCTCCTCATTGTTTGTGGTTTATGCCCTTCAAAAAATTAAGCATTCATCATGACACTATGGTAACAACTCACTATCCAAAAAGTCTAGGAAGCATGAGTGCGGTGCCAGTATGGAGTGTTTAGTGCGGGAAGACGGAAATTCGGCAAATTAAAAATTATGGAAATTCGAGTACGGGATTCGACATATACTAAATATATTAAATTATATTAAATGATGAACCAAATAAGTTCATTATCCTTAATAATATGTTTCTTTCTTACTTGATAACTCAACTGATGCATATTAATGTACTTAATCGATTGTGTTTTTAAGTATGTTCATTATTTCTTCTCATTCGTGGGTGAGAGAAGAATCCTCGTGCACCCAAAAATCCATAAGTATCGAGAGCGAAGTGCAGCAGATAAGTGAAGAATCCTTGCTTTCTAGGTTAAAATCATAAAAGATACTAAAGAAAAACTTACTGCTATCCCCTTTTGGAGAGCCAAGACCAGGATTCGTGTCGAAAACAAAGCTGTCACTTCTAAAAACTCCAGATTTTTTAGCTTGTGCTCTTCGAAAAATGATCAAAAACAACACCCCAAGTGCACCAACAACTCCCACAATGCCTCCAATAATCCCAAGAACAAGACCAAGCTTCATGGTTGATTCTTCATCCGGTTTCGCCTTAGCAGGAGGCTTAACAGCTATAGCTTGTTTTCGACAGAATGAATTGGCACGCTGATACTTTGAGCTTGTATTCGACAGACAATTCCATAGGCTTATGACTGTTCTATTGGCAGTACTTGATGCAATGCAAGAAGGGAGCTTCCCATACAAAAGATTATTCGAAATATCGACAAAAACAAGATTTTTGCTGCAAGAAACCTGTGCAGAAAGTGCACCATTGAGCTGATTCTTAGCAAGATTGAGGTACTTAATGGACTGAAGTGAGAAAACAAAAGGAGGGATTGGTCCAACAAGTTTATTAGAAGAGACATCTAAAATCTGAAGCCTAACAAGCTTTGCAAAAACAGAAGGAATTTCAGATCTTATCGAATTGTTTCTTAATACAAGACTAACAATTTTCTCACCAAATGCAGGAAATCTAGGACCAAGAAAATTGTTACCCAAGTCGAGATTTTCGAGGTTTGTTAAGCCTTTTAGATCTGGGACAGTCCCATTCAACAAATTATTAGCCAGCACAAGAGTCTTTAAATTCGGGAGAGTCGATATCGATACTGGAATGTTACCAGATATCTGATTAGAACTAATGTTGAGCACTTCAAGTGACCAAAACCTGTTGATTTTATGCGGTAAAGGCCCCCATAGTCCCAGAGAAACAAGTGACAAGGACTTCAAACTCGAAAGCTTTGTCAGAGTAGTGAAAAATGAGTCTGTGGAGAATTTTTTCGACAAAATCTGCCTGGATGTTCTGTTTCCAGTAATACTCAGCTTGGTGACATGATTACCTGAGCACACTATCGATAAATAATCCGAACGAGGGAGATAACAGAAGCTCGTGAAGTTATTCCAGCCCTGAAGCACTGGTGGATACTCAAGAAGTCTCTGGAGTTGAAACAGAATGGTCTTTTCCCCTGGACTGATCTGCGAAACCGAAACAGGGAGAAACAGAGCAAGAAACAGAGCAAAAAACAGGGGAAAAAACAGGGGATTTAGGGTGTGAGCTTGTTTCATTTTGCAACATGAGTTAAAGAGTGGATGTGGAGAAAATAATGCAGGTGGATAAAAGGGGCATTGGTATTTGATATGGGGTAGCTTCAGCAGTGGTGATCTGTAGGTTTCATAAAGGCAGCTGCATGATTCTAATAAAAGAAGTGAATGTGTAGAGGAGTAAATGATTATTGAATTTGTGGAGTTTGGAAGTGCATGTGAAGATGTATTAAAAGGCTAGCAACTTGCATGAGGGAATAACAGCTCACAAGTCATAAGGACAAAAGTTAACCACACACATTTTCCTGCTATCGGAGCATCTCCGATGCAAGATATTAGGTAAAATTTACGAAACCTGAATGATATTAGCTATATTGATTGGTTATAATTTAAAATTAATATATTATAAATATTTTAGATTGTTAAAATAGAATATATGAATTTGGTATGGTAGTAAATGAGGTGTAATATTACTACAGATTTCTTACAGACATGTAGAGATTCGACAAATATAAGTATATAACCATCCAGAAGAGGTTGATTAAAATTATAGACAATAGATAACTGTGGTTGGAGTGGCATTTTTTCACATGGTTGGCTATATTTTTTAATTATGGTATGTCAACTCACATTTTAGCTAAGGACGTGCTGGTTGAAGATTCTCTTATTTCGGTGTTATTGGCCGTATAAATTGGAAATCAAAATAATTATCAATTTTTTGGTCAATTGAGAATTTTAGTCAAATTAAAATATAATCTGTAAAATTATAAAATATTTTTTAAAAAAATAATTTTTAAATAAATAAAAATTCTTAGAAATAACGTTGTATTTATAAAATAAGTCAAATAAACTCGTAATAATGTCCGCGGAATTTAAAACTTTGGTGCTAAAATAAGTTGGTAGGTGGAATATGACATATGTGACATTTATATCTGTAGATTCCAGAGTTGCAAGTTATTCAAAGACCATGCATGATATTTGTCGGTCCTATTAATTTTGTACTCCCTCCAGTCTCTATAGGTTGTTTACATCGACTGTTTGCACGTATAGTTCTGTAAAATTTTTTTAAATTTTTTTTTTCTGAATAAAAGTTTAAATATCAAATTTTTATTCAAAGCAAAAAGATTTAAAAAATATATTATGTAACTATACTTTAAATGAGGGTTGAAAAGCGTGCCAAAAAGTAACGTAAAGAAATGAGGGGATAGACGGAGTAAAATCCATAGCTAGGTTATAGAGTATTTCAACTTATTTATATTTAAATATATTTTTTGTAATGCAGCCTGGCTTTTAGAGATTTCTAGTCCTTCAAAATTAGGCATCTGAAGTCATAAGGACAAAAATGGATCCCAATACATAAAATTATTTTCAAAAATGATTATTTATATTTTTGTAAATTAAATTTTAAAAATAAAATAAGTCATTAATTAGAATTTTCGACTTATATCATGATGTTTAAGTCGAAAGTTTGCTAACTTATAAATTGAGAAGCTTGATTTTTAAACTCAGAACGGTTTTCGCTACTTTTTTTTCATTTTTTTTTTTGATAAATATGATTTATTGTCTTGTAAGTGAAGTGAGTATGTGTTCTCGAAAATCTCAGGATGAGCCGGAATCGAACTCAGGACTTGGTACGACATCTCAGGATGAGCCGGAATCGAACTCAGGACTTGGTACGAGTGTACGACATCTCAGGATGAGCTGGAATCGAACTCAGGACTTGGTACGACAGAAGATAAGTTCTCAAGCTCTTCTTAATCTGACAAGGAATCAAGCCGTTGGAAAGAGCTTGAATTAAGCTGAATGCAGTCGACAATCGACATGCATGTAAACAAAGTCAACACATTTTGCGTTATACAAGGGTTGACCGCCATAAGAGTAGTAAACCAGGTGGCATCTGATACACAACTCACGGGCCGTAGGCACGTGGGGTTCACAAGGGCCCCCAATAAATAATGTTATAATAATACAAGTAGACCCCTGGCCCGGAGGCCCATGTCCATTTATCTCTTTTCATACCAAAAAGTGAAGCTTTTTCCAAATAAAATTTCAGTGCTTCAATGATATGCAAAGAGGACACTAGAGAGGAGAGACTAGTGAATAACTTATTATTTTATTAATTATCACTTGTCAATCACACCGACTTCTACTCGTTTATTTTTCAAATATTAAGGTTTTCATAGTTATTTTTAAAGAATATATTAGTATTCTTGTACTTAGGTTGGAATTCTTTTAGTCAAACAAAAACTAGATAGGATGGAATGGGGGGAGGAGATATATTTTATTTCAAATCTTACATATGATACAATTATTAAAATATCATTTTACACATGAATAATGAATGTAAAAAGTGAAAATATGTAGAAATTCCTTATATTGTAATAAATAAGAGAATAATAAATAAAGAATTTAATGCTAAGCATTAAATTCTATAAATTTGAGATATTTTGATTGGTGTGATCGTTGCATTTGTAAGGTTCCACCATTATTAAGAAACAAAAACCAATCAAAATGAGTCAAATTTATAACATATGATGTGGGCACACAATTAAAAAACCGATAAATAAATACCAACAAAAGTGATCGTGTACAAAGATTTGGGTGTCTAAAACACATACTCCCTCCGTCCCCTTTTACATGTCCATTTTGACTTTTGACCAGTCAAATTGATTATATTTTGACTGGATTTTACATATATCAGATAATTGAGAAAATTAATAAAAATTATATCATTAAAAAATATATTGAGTCTATTTTAATATGCAACTTTCAGATTTTAGAAATATTGGGTAGATAACTCGTAATTTTAATCAAAAGTTGGTCAATTTGACTTCTCGAAAAGTAAAATTGGCATGTAAAAGGGGACGGAGGAAGTATTTTTTAATTAATTACATGCATTCAAGAAATATAAAAATTATAGAATTAATTTAGTTATGCAATTAATGTGAACGTGATCTAGGTGTAATTATAAAAAGTGAATACTTTCATGCAGTTAAACTTTGTCCTTACGTAATGCTTAATGACGCTTTTGCAGGTGGTTAACTTTAATGACGAGGTCCCGTGCTTATTTAGCTCATTGAAATTAGTGCAAATCTCATTGTTCAAATTATTTACTTGGAAAGATCAGTAACTTTCTAGCTGGTTTTGTCGCTACAATCATTGCATTGCTTGGCTGTAACAATTTTTTTATGTGGATTTATATTTCGGTTTTTCTATGGTGTGGGCACACGCTAAGCGCGGAAAATTATGTGCTTGGATCATTTTGATTGGCTCCTATCTCATGATAATGGTGGACTCCCTTCAAATACACCAACCACACCAATCAAAATCTCCCAAATATAAAAATTTCCGCGCTTAGCATGTGCCCATGAGCACATGCTAGCCAAACCTTTTATATTTTACTCCCTTCGTCCCAATCAATTCTATACAGTTTCCTTTCTGGGATGTCCCATCATTTCTATACATTCCCAAAATAGCAATTTTTTATAATATAAAACACTACTACACCCACTACATTCTCCCACTATCTCCATTATATAATAATAAAAACACTATTACACCCACTACTTTCCTCCACTATCTCAATTCTATTATTAAAAAATATGTGGGTCCCACCACTTTACCCACTTTCCATATAACTTTAATCATTTCTTACACTTTTTCTTGGTCTCCGTGTCCGATCCTAATGTATATAATTCATTGGGACGGAGGGAGTAGTTGAGTAATGTTAGGCTTTAAGAGCAGTAGAATCAATTAAACACAAAATTTAGAAAAAACAAAAAATAAATATCGGAGACATAGAATTTTCCACTTCACACTTGAGACTTTTGTATTAGTTAGAATTTTGACACACTTACATGTCTCTTCATGACGTTATTTTCAATGTTTATTTTATATGAATTATAGTACTAGTTATTTGTTTTTGTTTGGAAAAAATTAAAATTAAAATTATAATAATATAACCACTTTTCTTAAAAATGCGTGTTAAAAAATCAATCGAGGCAAAAAAAATATTTTAGTAGATTTTTTACCTACGATGTTAGATACAATGAATGGGTATCCCAAGTAATATGTCGTTAGTGACATAATTGAATTCATATAAACTTATTCTGATTTAATTATCACATGATTATGTGGCGAATAAATTTTATAATTATTTTTGAAGATTCTAATATTTTTGCACGAGGGATTATTTTTGAAAGATGTAGGAAGCTATTCATTTCGGGTCACAAACGAAAATGAGGTTTAGTCGACATAAACTAACAAAGTTTTGTGTGAAAATAGGCCGAGTTTCAAGAACTGAAAAACAGTGACCCATCTCTAACCAATCAATTCAAATAAATTGTACTTTACTTAAATATATAATGTCACTTTCGAAATTCAATTAAAATTCATATATTAAGGAACTAGATTCCAAGAAAGAAATACTTATTTATTGGTCCACTATAAAAGAACTTTTTAAATCGTGTAGATAACATGATCATTATATCAAGGAAAATGAATATGATACGTGCTACATATATGTAGGGTTTCTGAAATCACTTATTGACTTGCAAACGAGAACTAAAATAAGATTTTATTTTTACATGATATTTTTTGATAATTTCAAATTATAATAGTTTTTATTATTCGATCAATACTCGAAAAAACTAAAATGACTCGTAAAAGAAAATATATGTAATAATGAAATTATTTGATCGCATATATTCATGATATTGTATCTCTACCACTACAAGATTTGGTTGACAATACTGTTATATAATTAATCTATAGGACCTTGTTTTTTTGAAATAAAACAGTAGTATAGGTGACTTATATATATCCTATATAATATAGTGGTATTATAAACAAAAATAATACAAAATATAGGTTTGGTTTGACCAAACAAATATTCCGGTTCTTGCATATAAACAACCGAAAGATTACAATGACTTAATTTGAAAAGTTTTTAAAAAGAAATTGAATGACATCGATGGCTGAACAATATCGAGGGTATTATGCAGAGAATCCGGTCGGTTCTCACAATATTGAGAGTATTATGCAGAGGATTTTAATTATATACTTTTTTGTTTTGAAATATAGGTTGTTTGACTTTTTTTCACGTATTTTTTAAGTTTTTTGACTGCATGCTTAAAATCATTATTTTTGAATTTTTTTCATAAATAATAGTATCAATTATATGTTTTTATTCAAATTTGTTTTTGAAAACAATAATTTTTAGCACGTGATCAAATGACATAAAAATGCGTGAAAAAAATTAAGCGACTTATATCTCAAAATCCAGGGAGTAGTCCACTGGGGTACAGTGTTGTAAAAAGCGGGAATCGGACTTAATCGGTGAAGTTACGGAATAAGGATTAATCGGAAAATTAATTGAATTGATCGGTGATTAATCGGATTGATCGGAGATTTAATCAGTTCGACGAGTTATGGAACAAGGATTAATCGGTGATTAATCGTGATTAATCACCGACTTTTAGAACAGAGCTGGGTAGAATAAGTACTAGTCTACTTTGATCAAGAACAAAACAAAATGAAGTAGTACTTCGTATTTTATTTATAGTTCAACTACTCCGTTTTTAAAGACGATATTGATGTTAAATTATTTTTGGACAATCATTGACGTTATTTTCTGATTTGAATCAGGTTTGAAAGTTTGAATCATACTAGATGACAGAGTTCTTCCAACTAAATATAGCTGCATCCTCACATTTCAAACTTGACCTTCAATTTAATATATTCGGACTCTTATTTTATTTTATTTTTGCAAGTTGTTCAAGCTTCGAATTTCTATAAACAGATTGTCGTAGAAACATTTAATCATATAAAATTATTTTTCTTGTTTTCAATCATGAAAAATATTGTCATAAATTATCATTGTTTCCGTCTTCAAATAATTTTATTTTACGAAATAGTGTTGCGTACGAATTCGACTCGAAAACTCGAATCAGGATATATTATAATATATCATAAATATTTCGAATTTAATAAAATCGACTCAATTAAGTATATACTATATATAATATATAAAAATAATAATACTATTTTAATTTATTTTTCGAAATTGTTCGATTTATTTTTTTTATTTGATTATTCGGATATACCAACTAGTTACGAAATCGCATTGATCGTCTCGACTGGTGTCCTGTTCTACATCTCCGAGCTATATTTTCCCGCCTAATTCTGGTCATTAAATTAAATAAATGAAATTTTGACGAATAACTAATAGATTTTCTTTCGAGTAATTTGAAATTTAACCAAACACTTCAAACGGGTGCTTAAATTAATAAAACATTCTAGTAGATGGAAATTATATGATGCAAACACTCCTTTCAGATTTACACCATACTGCCAAAGATAGAGCAAAACAAAAAGTCCTTTTTAATAGGGCAAGTTCAATACTCATCATGGACTTTTTCATAAATGAAGCCCAAGATTCAAAACCAGCAAGAATTTATCATCTCATAAAAAACCCACTACTATAATTAAGGCCCATGTTTCTTTTTGTAGGAGAGCTGAAAACTGTCCCATTAAGCAACGGTTGTGTTTGTACTGACCCAATCTTTTTCAAAATCTGAACTGATGTGTGAGTTTAAACTGCTTCCCCACATTTGTTTACACTTTGTTTTAAGTAAGTGAGATTCATTTCTTGGAAACTGTGCTTCTTTGTCTGGTGGGTATGGGGAAATCTCCAGGTAAATGGATCAAGAAGGTTCTTTTTGGGAAGAAGGGTTCTAAATCTGCTGCTTCTGCTCCAAACCCAAGACAGATGAACATGGTATGATTTATTTTTGTGTGTTTTTGTGAGTGTTTTTGTGTGTGTTTATGTGGGTATGAAGTGCATTTTGGTAATTTAGTGTTGAAGTGATGAATGGGTTTTTGTGTATGGTTGTTAAGTTGTGATTGTGTGATGAGGGCCTAAAGGAAGATGGTATGATTTATTTATGTGTATTTCTGTGTATTTTTGTGTTTGTTTATGTGGGTATGAAGTGCATTCTAGTGATTTAGTGTTGAAGTAATTAATGGCTTTTTGTGTATGGTTATTGAGTTGTGATTGTGTGATTAGGGGTGGATTCTTGGAGTTCATGGTGGCAGAAAGATTTAATTTTTGTGGGGGTGGTTAAGATTTATGTGCATTTTAGTGTTTCAGTGTTAAAGTAAATAATGGTTGTTGTGTATCGATATTGAGTAGTAATTATGTGATTTTGGGCTGATTTTTGTAGTTTAGGCTTGCTGAAAGATTAAATTTTGGTGGGGTTTTGTTGAAAATTATGTATGTTTGCGTTTTGATATATTACTGTTGAAGTTGAGAGTGGGAGTTGTTTACAGTTATTAAGCTGTAATTATGTGATTAGGGCCTGATTCATATGAATGGGTAATATCTGCATTGGAGTATTCTAATGTTCAAGTCAAGAATGGCTGTCACATATGGTTATTAGTTGTACTTATGTGATTAGGGCCTGATACTTGGAGTTCATGTTTGCTGAAAGATCAACTTTTTGTGGTGTTGCCGTGTTGGGTTATGATTGGTGTATGTTTGTTTTTGTAAACATGGGATATATTTGCATTTAGTAAATTAGTATTGAAGCAAAGAATGGCTATTGTGTGTGTTATTATGTAGTGATTATGTGATTTTGTCCTAGTTCTCTGAGTTCGTGCTTACTGAAAGATCAATTTTTTTGGGGGTTGGTTATGATATATATGTTATATTGGGAAAAATCTGGATTTTGTATTATAGTTTTTAAGTAAAAAATGGTAGACTGATAGACTGATAGTGTATATGGTTATTAAGTAGTGATTGTGTATTTAGGGACTAATTCTTGCGTGCTTACTGAGAAAGATCAAAATCTTTTAAGGTTGGTATTGATTTATGTGTTTGTATGTATGTATGAGAAATATGTGCCTTTGTAGTGTTGCAGCAGAGAATGGGTATTGTACATGGTTAAAGCCCTAAAGATGACTTGAAGTTCTGATCTTTGTGGTGTTGTATGTATGTATGTACATGTATTTGTGTTTTGAGTTTTTGGCGTTAAAGAAAGATGGGCATTCTTGGTGGTTATAAAGTAATAATTATGTGAGTTGATCTTTCCCGTTAAAATTTATCCTCACTCAGATGTCCGACATATCTGGTGTTCTTTAAAATTTTGTATGTGTGTGGTTTGAAAATATTGACATATTACTATATTAGTATTGCATTTAATAAATGTAAGGTTTATATCAAGTGGTAATTCTGTAATGCAAACCTTTAAATTTTCAAGAATTAATTCCCAATTGGAGCTTATGCTCACGGATATTGCTATATATGGGTGGAAAATATACACATTGTAGTACTTCATTGTTAAAGCAAAGAATGGTGTATGAAGCAGTATTTTTGTGATTGGATCCTTGTAATTTTCAAAAAGTAGTCCCATCAGAGTTTTATGCTCATAGATAAATCCAATTGATATGGTGTTTATTAAGTTAATATGCAATCTCCTTGACTATGAATTCCTCTTTGGTTTTGCAGCCAATTCTTGGTACGAGTGCTAGTACAAAAGAGAACCTACCAATCAAGAAAGAAGAGGCTACTGTATCCCCTAAAGCTGAACCAGTATTACCTTCACCTGATATTCACAATGACGAAAATGCACCCAGAAATATCAGTCCAATTGACGACTCTGAGAAAAGGAGGCTTGAGCAAGCTGCTATCACGGCACAGGCTGCTATCAGAGGCTATCAGGTTCTCTTGCTCTCAAGTTATCATCGTTATCAATATATATAGAAAATGTTCCATAGTTGTTATATACGCTCTCAAAAGTTGTTGAATATCTTTGCTTCAATACAATCAACACTGTCAGTCCAAGCTCATCTGTACTAATAGTTTGTTATTTGTTTCAAGGCTCGTGAAAAACTCCACTCACTTGAGGCTATCACAAGGTTGCAAGCGCTAGCTCGTGGTCATTTAGTAAGGCGACAAGCTGTTGCTACTTTACAATCTGTGCGAGGAATAATTAAAATTCAAGCACTTGTCCGTGGCCAAAGAGTGCGGCGCTCTATTGGTAGTGAGATTCGTGAAAGAGAGCCACATAAAGAAATTGTAAGTGTAGGCAACCTGTCTCATTAATCTTTACCACTTTTGGGTGCCTTGTGAAATGTATAACCATTATGCTCTCTGAATATAAGTTTGCACATTACTTCGAGGTGATCAAAAGTACTTTAGGGTATTCTTTCTTTTGGCACCTAGTGATATATGGTTGTTGGTAATATAAATATATTATTTAACATGATGTTTTTTCAATTCAGGATGATCAGTGTTTAAGTTCTTTTGGAAACATAGGATCCCAGCGAACAGAGATGCTCTTGAAAACTGCATTTGTTGGCAAGGCAAGTTCCATATATTATTTTTCACTGCCCTTCAATCAATTTTGCTGAATCATTTATGCAATACTTGCACAATGCTGGCTTCAGAAGTTCAATTTAATATCATTTTTTATCCTAATATTCTATTTTCAAATATATGTTTTGCTTTTCTACTGGGCAAAGGGTGATAATATTATCATAGAGGTCTTTGTGTGAGAACTAAGAGCATCTCCAACCCAACACTAAAACTCTATAATAGTGTAACTTTAAGACCAACTCCAACCCAACTCTTTAATATTGTAAAAAAAACACTAAATGAATTGTGTGACACCAAATTTAGTGTCAAATGTTCATATGGTGTATTTTTACACCATTCCAGAGTTTTTTAAAATTCCAAGTATACCCTCAGGTTTATATCCTATTTTATCCCAACAAAGGAATTTTTTTTCCTGTAGGTCCCATTTGTATCCTGTTATATCCCAAATTCCCAATAAAACAAGCACTTTTGAAAAAGTTGGGAGGAATATATCTTGTTATAGACCAAAGATTCTTTTTGGCGTAATATATAGTGTAAATGGGTTCAAGTTGGCTTTACAAATTCAGTAAATTTAACACCATAATAGTGTAATATTTACACTATTTTAGTGTTATGGGTTGGAGATGGTCTATTATCTCAACTTATAAGATTTTCTGTTTTATTATTTGTAATGTTGAAATTATGCTTTTTTGAAATCCAACGATATGAAAGGTTACCTTCACTTTCAGCTTATTTCTTCAATGCCTGCTGCAATGCCTTTGCAACTTTGTTATGAACCTGAAGAACCGAATTCCTTATCGAACTGGCTAAATCGGTGGACCTTGTTACAAGTTCTTGGACCTCATTCACAATTTAAGGAGACCATTGGTGTAACTGGCAGCAGTTCTTTATCAGTTGGTACTGATAAAGCAAGATCAAGAGGCAGTGTTTCACGGATTACTTCTTCTGATAATGACAATGGTTTAAAACGTAGTGTTCCGGAATCTGAAAGAAATAAAGTCAAGCTTAAGAAAGTTACAAAAGATCCTGTCAAGTCTATTCAGGAGCACCCACAAAATGGGACAAAAAAGGTTCTACGTAACCCCAAAAAGGTATCCAAACCTCTGGTAGAAACATCTGTTAAAGCAGTGGCTGGTTCTGAAAGGAGAAAACATTCTATTGGGAAGTCATCAAAGTCAGATATCTCAGAAGGGATTAGCAACCCTGTTGAAAAAGTGATTGAAGTTTCAGAGAAGGCAGAGTCAAAACCATCTGATGTTGAAATAAGTCAAGAACTACCAGCAGAAGGAACAGATTCCAAGTTAGATAATCATTCTTATGCTCCTTTGCAACCTAGTGAAACTCCAGTGCAACAAAAGGAGGAAGTCACTCCAGTGCAACAAAAGGAGGAAGTCACTCCAGTGCAAACAAAGGAGGAACTCACTTTAGTAGATGAGGAAATTAAAAAAAAAAATGCTCTAATTAATGACGAAAACAAGAAAGCCAGTATGAGAAGAGCTTCACTTCCTGCTAAGCATGATTATTTAGAGAAGGACATACATAGCACACCGAGAGTTCCCAGCTATATGGCGGCTACTGAGTCTGCAAAAGCTAAGCTAAGGGCCCAAGCCTCCCCAAACTTTGACCAAGATGATGCTGAGAAGTATGCTTTAAGGAGGAGGCATTCTCTGCCATCTTCTAACAGTGGTAAATTTGGTTCATCCCCACGAATGCATAAGTTGATTCAAGCAAGTATAAAGGGAGGAATGAGAGGAGACAGATCTTTAATGTCTTCCAGAGATAGTAGCGGTAAGAACTGAACATCAAGTACATAATTACTTTCTAAATACGTCTTACTTTTGCCACTAAAGTAAATTCAACAACCAAAATGCTAGATACAATGTGATAAGTTACTTTGTTCCCATAATCTACTTGACCAGTATGGTGGTGCACATGCTTTTTGCAGTGTTTTACTTGCCCATTTTTTTCTTTGAATTATGAAGTACTCGCTAGCTCCTGTATGCCTGTTGAACATGAGCCATCTCTGTCCGTCCCCCCCCCCCCCCCCAAATATAGCTTTTGGACTCCATCTCTTACTATCCAGCTTATTTCCTGCAATGCGGTTGTTGAGATCTGACAATCAGTGCAACATATCTCTTACATAGTTAGCAGTAGAGTATAATTTGATATTCTGATAAAATCCTAATACTTTGGGCTGTCCTCTGACGGGTTGTGATTTTTGTGCTTGGTTTCAGATAGTAGGGTGATCCAAGCAGAGTGGAAGAGATGACTGCACACAAAAAAGTGAAGTTCTATAAAAGTTATCCTGAAGAGGTGAAAGAAAATTACTGAATTCCTATGGTTTCTCCAGTTGTCACATTGTTGCAACTGACAAATGAATCTGCTTATAAGAAATATTTGATGCCCCGTGTGTAGCCTTGTTTCTCTTCTTTTTTATTATGCTTTAGGCTAGAGATTTGTCATGTCACTTTGAACACAATGATTTCAGTCGCAAGGGTTGCTGTTATCTAGTTATTCCTCTTCTTTGTAAACGCGTAATGTTATTTCCTTCATGCAACAGAATGTATAAGAAAAGACTGCACATACTTATGATTTACTATAATATTATCAATCTTTTATTCTGTGGATTTGCTGTATATATATTAGTGGTACCTTGTAGATATGAACCTTCCGAGTCTTGATAGGAAGCAAGCCTATGATACAAAAGTTATCTGCCTGAATTCGTGAATAGTAATTTTCTACCATCAGTGCCTATGCAAAGCCTAAACTTTGCCAAAGACTGCTTCGACTTTTTGTTGAAATAGTTTGTTCTGATTACAAAAACTCTGTGTCTAAGGTGTTATCTTGCGGATCAAACCAAACATACCCAGTATATCCGAGGGGTTTTATATGGGTCTGATAGACTGGAACCACTCTTTACAGTAGAGATGTTTTTTGGTAACCCTCTTCTTAGACAAGTAAATTATTACAAAAGATGTAGAAATATATAAATGATGAAAATTCTAGAAGAACAATGCCTTCCACTATAATAGTTTCTGTAGAATTAGTGGCCATCCTAAAAGGAGTAAAAGTTATTGCTCTTTTCCTGATTTAACATGTACTGGCTATTGATCTTGATGCTTTTTAAAATAGTAGCATATTTAGAAGTGTATATGTCACATTGCACAAACATGCAAGTTCTTCACCTCTCTCACTTTTCTTGACATGATAATATGGTCGCTGGTCCAGAATATACGAATTACTGTAATATACATCCAGCGGAAGAAAAGCACTGGACGTGAAAAACACTAGGATAAGGCGATTTTCCGCCGAAAGATACTGTAGCATAAATGAAATGGTTAAGCTGTTCGGCGTTTTTTTTTGTGCTGAACGTCAGAGACCTGAACCCCAATAATATAAGCTTGTTTTTCTAGCTTTTCCTCTATTCCCTTGTCATATGATGAATTTTCATTAGAGAACTTTGATTGCGTTTTACTGGTTGTAGAAAGGGGAATCGGAGAATCTGACTATGATGTTGCCCAACTAATCGTATTCGATCTTTTTATAGTGTGATACACTATGTCATCACTCTATTCAGATTCAGTGAAAACTGTTCCATTCTTTATGCTTTATTCCTCCTGTAATATTGCAGCACTTTATTCTTGTTCAGATGCATTCCTGAGTACTCCCTGTCTCTGGAAATAGCTTTTGCATCAGTGGAGAATAGGTACTGATAATAATTTGGTCAAAAGAAAGTACAGAACCTAAGACACTTGGTCCTCGAAATTGAATTTGAGACTTAAAATATGAGTTAAAGTATCAGTTAAAGTAATTTCTCTTATGATGTTCAATTTTTATCATATTTCAGTAGAGTCTGAACAACACGGAATCAACACATTTACAAGGCAGCTAGTCTGGAACATATACATTTAGCAGGGAAAAAGTGATGGATGTGAAACACTCTAGAATAGAGGCAATTTTCCGCTGAATGATATTTTAACATCTCCTGTATATACATCAAAGACTTAAAAACTTAGGATTAAGTTATTCAACACTTTTTCTCAGATGAACGTACGCTACCGACAATATATATGTCTAGGACCCAGACTATATTTACAAACACGACCCAAAATTCGAAACTGTCACCCCAATCGGCCCTGAGTTTTTACGATCACATATTTTTTTTTAATTTTTCTTTTAAATTTCGCTTATTTCTTTCAAAAGTCGGGAGTTTTCACAAAAACCAACAGTTCCGGTATTACTTGGAGCAGGCATCAGGTTTACTTATATAGTATTCTCTCTGACCCTACTTCCTAGTTAGTGTGGTGGTTATTATCTGTCTATAAAATCATGGCACTGACTGAAAGATTGCATTCAGAGTATTCCAACACTTGAAGCTTCTTTCATGAAGGAGGAGGGGCTATTACACTCTCCACAGCTTGTTCCTCAATTTCCCTCAGTGTCGTAATGAATGTCTGTGCTGGCGGGGCGATTCTATTACTACATTGAGGGAAATTGAGGGAACAATCAATGGTGAGAAGGAGACGTTGCACTCCCATCTTTCGCGAGTACTTGGGATCCTAGAGGTGAAGTTATCTTTGGCGGATCTCATTTTAAGGTCAGCTTTTATTTTCTCCGACAGTAGTGTTCCTGCTATTGTGCACTCTTTGTAAAAGCATCTCCAAGATACTATTAGTTCACTCTCTATATGTACTAGAAATAATTGGTTCTTAATTTTTTTAGTGACAGAAGTAAGCAAGTCGCGGATACAAGTGACTAAGATGAACCTTGACACCTCCATATTTGGCAATGAAAGAAAAGATAGGTTCGTGACGATTCAGGTTCCGATGATGCAGCAAAAGGGTGCAGCAAGGTCCAATTAGCGGTGGAATCAGATTCGTCCTGAGTTCTCTAGTTCCGGATGACCCTGAAATTATAATATAAAAGTTCAAATTCAGGCGGTTCTTTAAAGAAAGCCTTCGACATTTGTTGAAAAATCCTGGTTCCGTGACTGGTCCGATCACCCTGAACATGGCAGAAGCAATTTACGTCAGATTAGCCAACCCCACCGGAGATTGCTTAGACATTGCCCTGGACCTAATGTAATCAAGAATAGCAGAAGAACTATAGAATCTGAATAAAAACTGGCTATAGGGTCTTGTTTATCTGCTGTTCTGTTTTCTATTTGTAAAGAAACAATGTCATGGCTGGGGCTGACTTGCGAAGAGTACTAGTTCATCAGCTCAAGATTTTCCGCATAGCAAACCAAACCAAACATAGCCAGTATATCGTACGAGTAAGCAGGGTTTGATTTGAGTGATATGCAGCGGAACTGTTCTACTCTGTACTGTAGAGATGTTTTTTTGCAACGGAATCAAATAAAATATTCTAAATTTAATAAATAATAAAATTAATTAATTGATTTCAATAAAATAATTTATTTAAACCCCGCGCCGGTGGTTATCACTGCTGCTTGAGAAGTAGTACATCCTATACGAAATATAATAGTCATCAGAATTCAGAACTACAACTTCTAATAAGAGAAGAAGTTATATAAATTTCTTATAAGCCGATTCGAAGTTCTTAAATTACTGCTTTAATTCTAATAAGAGAAGAAATTAGAATGAGTAGTGTTCTTCCTCTCTTAGAAATCTGAATGCCGATCTTCTATAAATTCAACGATCCCTCTCAACAATTTTCATATTCTACGATCCCTTCTTAAATACAATCAACAAGTTAGAAATATATTAAGCGTCCGTAAAGAGTTCATCATGCTTAGCTTTCTTAAGGTTTTTATTTTACTGCTTGTTCTTCCTCTAGTTTTAAGTAAACCGGTGGTGAATAATGTTCTCTCCTATGGTGCAATCGGCGATGGCCTCAAAGACGATACTAGTAGTTTGTTGAAAGCATGGGAGGCCACATGCAAATCATCTTCTTCCTCTGCAACCATGTACTTTCCTCCAAATCGCATGTTTCTGACTCATCCTCTGCTTCTTAAAGGCCCATGCAAGGCGGATGTGGTGAGAGTGGAGATCAATGGCACAATCACCGCGCCAAGTGAGCCTAAAAATTGGAAGTGTGGTTCTGATAATTGTGATACTTGGTTACACTTCTCTCACATTGATGGACTTGAGATCTCTGGCTCTGGAACAATCTCTGGACGCGGCCAAAAATGGTGGGACATTAAGCGCGGTAAAGACAAGCCTGCTGCTTTGAGGATTACTAATTCTAAGAATATTGGGCTTAGTGGATTGAGATTTAAAGATAATCCAAAGATGCACATTGTGCTTAATGGGGTGCAAACTGCATACCTCTCTTATTTAAAGATAGAGGCTCCGAGTCATAGTCCTAACACGGATGGAATTCATATAGGCGACTCCACAGATGTCCACATTCAGCATTGTAACATAGGGACCGGAGACGATTGCATATCTATTGGAGGCGGTTCTAAGAAGCTGAGAATCAATGACATTATTTGCGGGCCTGGTCATGGGATAAGTGTAGGGAGTTTAGGGAAGCATGGTGATTATGATGAAGTCGATGATGTTGAGATTGTAGGCGCTGTGTTCACTGGCACGACGAATGGTGCTAGAATTAAGACATGGCAGGGGGGAAAAGGGTATGCCAGGAACATAAGGTTTGAGCATATACTCTGTCAGAATTGTGATAATCCTATAATTATTGATCAGTTTTATTGTGATCATGAAAAGTGCGAAGATCATGATTCGGCTGTGAAGGTGAGTAATGTGAAATTTGTTAATGTAATGGGGACGTCGAAGAGAGAGACAGCAGTGAAGATAGAATGCAGCAAGACAGTGCCATGCGAAGACATAGTGTTGGATACTATACACTTAAGATCGAGTCAAGAAAAGAAGAAAGCCACATCTTATTCCAGCAATGCAAGAGGGGAAGTAAGAGGGGAAGTTGTTCCTAAAATTGTTCTGAATTAAATACGTAGGCTGAATTTTTTCTTTTTTTATGTCAAGTAAAATTTTACTTTCTTGTAATCATGAAGGTCGTAGCATAGATTATGAGATTTCAGTTCACATTCTTAGATCAACATGTAATGTGACTTTTATTTTCAAATTTTTTTAATGGCAAAATTTTGTGCTATACATAGTTCAGTAGTTCTGATCTTAATATTGTTATATTTAGCTCTTCTTTCCCATAAGATTAAGGGTTCAAAATATGACAATCATTGTTCTTGAAAAATTATGCATTACTCTGAGCGTTCAATATGATTAACATGGTTAACCTTTTGCACTACCTTATTGAATTGCTAATGGCACATCAGGCTTTGACAAAATGATTCAAGCACAGCCATTGTTAATGCCTCTCTCATGTTAATTGCTTCTGCCATGTCCAAGGTCATCGGACCAGTCACGGAACTAGGATTCTTCAACAAATGTTGAAGGCTTTCTTTAAAGAACCACCTAGATTTGAACTTTTATATATTAATTTGAAGTTCAAGCAGAAGTCCAGAACTAGAGTTGAAATCAGGACGAATCTGATTCTACCACTAATTAGACCTTACTAGTTGCACCCTTCTGCTGCTATAATAACCCCACTGGAATTAAACACCTTTTTCGGTTTTTCCTAACCAGTATTTTAACAGTCATTATAGCCAGTCAAAATAGCCAACCCCACTGGAGATTGCTCACAAATTGCCATGGACCTAATGTAATCAAGAATAGCTGAAGAATTACAGAAACCGAATATATAGTAACTGCATCTAAGGCCTTGTTTGTCTATTGTTCTGTTTTCTCTTGGGAGCGAAAAGTATGTCAGGAATCAGGACCTGGGCTGGCATGCGAAGAGTACTCGTTCACCAGCTCAAGTGTTTCCCTGTAGCAAACGAAACCAAACAAAACAAAGCCGGTATATCCTACTAGGAAGCAGGGTTTGATATGAGTGTGATAGGCAGCGGAACTTGTTTACTCTTTGCAGTAGAGATGTTTTTGTAACCCTTCTTTAGATAAGTAAATTATTACTAAAGATGTAGAAAAATATATAAATTATGAAATTATAGAAGAACAATGCCTTCCACTATGATAGTTTCTGAAGAATTACTGGCCATCCTAAAAGTTTTTGCTCTTTTCTTGATTTTGACATGTATTGGCTATAAGTATTGTTGCTTTTGAAAATAATAGCATTTTCAGAACTGTATATGTCACAATGCACAACATTCAAATTCTTTATCAGTATTACTTGTCTTAACAGAATTATATAAGCTTGTTTCTCTACCCCTCGTCATCAGTCATCTGATGAATTTTTATTAGAGAACGTTGATTGCGTTTTACTGGTGATAGAAAGGGGGATCAGAGAATCTTGCTATCATGACGCCCAGCTAATCTTATTTTATCTTTTTATAGTGTCATCACACTATGTCATCAGTCATCACTATACTTATATTCAGCGAAAACTGTTTCATTCTTTAATATTGCAGCACTTCATTTTTGTTCAGATGCATTCCTGATGAGTACTCGGTACGTCTCTGGAAATAGCTTTTGTATTAGTGGAGAACAGGCACTGATAAAAATTTGGTCAAAAGAAAATACAGAACCCAAGACACATGGTCCTCAAAATTCAGATTAAGGTTTAGAATATAAGTTAAAGAATGTTCTCTCAGGATGTCCTCGTTTTTATCATATTTTAATAGAATTTAAACAACGCGGAATCAACACATTTACAAACACGACCTGAAATTCAAAAGTGTCACCCCAACCCCCACCCTGAGTTTGTCCAATTATATTTTTATTAACTATTTTAAAACCTTTCTTATTTTTTTAGAAGTTGCAAGTTTTCACAAAAACAAACAGTACCCCGATTACTTGGAAAGGGCATCAGTTTACTCATGTATTGGTCTCTCTGACCCTACTTTGTAGTTAGTGTGGTGATTATTATTATCTGTCTATAAAATCATGGCACTGACTGAAAGATTGTATTCAGAGTCTTTTAACACTTTGAAGCTTGTTTCATGGAGGAGGGGCTAGTACACTTTCCACAGCTTGTTCCTCAATTTCCCTCAGTGTCGTAATGGATGTTTTAGTACTGCAATACGACTTTATTACTACATTGAGGGAAATTGAGGGAACAATCAGTGGTGAGGAGAAGACGTTGCATAACATCTTCCACCTATTCAACTGCACTCCTATCTTTCACAAGTACTTGGGATCCTACAGGTGAATTTATCTTTGGCCTCTCTTATCCGTTTTCAAGTAAGTTTTCTTAAACTATCTTCATACAAGGCTGCACTGTCGTCTTGCAGGCGAATCTCATTTTAAGGTCAGATTGTATTTTCTCCGGTAGTAGTATTCCTGCTATAGTGCACTCCTTGTAAAAGCATCTTCAAGATACTATTACTTCACTCTCTTTTCATAATAGGAACAATTGGTTCTTAAATTTTTTAGTGACAGAAGTAAGCAAGTCGCGGATACAAGTGACTAAGATGAACCTTGACACCTCTATATTTGGCAATGAAAGAAAAGATAGGTTCATGACCTTTCAGGTTCCGATGATGGCAGCAAAAGGGTGCAGCAAGGTTCAATTAGCAGTGGAATCAGATTCGTCCTGAGTTCTACTCTAGGTCCGGATGAACTTCAAATTATAATATTTTAACAATCATTATGGCCAATCAGATTAGCCAACCCCATCGGAGATTGCTCAGACATTGCCGGGACCTAATGTAATCAAGAATAGGTGCAAAATTATAGAAACTGAATAAAAAGTGGCTACAGGGTCTTGTTTATCTGATGTTCTGTTTTCTCTTTGGAAAGAAAAGTATGTCAGGACTGGGGCTGGCATGCGAAGAGCACTAGTTCATCAGCTCAAGTTTTTCCGCGTAGCAAACCAAACCAAACAAAGCCGGTATAAGGGGTATCCTGCCGAGAAAGCAGGGTTTGATATGAGTGTGATATGCAGAGCAACTTATTCTACTCTTTAGTGTAGAGCTGTTTTTTGTAGTCCTTTCTACCTATGTAGAAAATTATACGAAGAATCAAAATTCTGAAAGAGCAACACCTTTCGGTCTCCAAGAGCAAGTAGAAAAATAAAGATCTCTGTATAAGTAAATAGAAAAATAAAGTTCTAAGAGATTTTTAGAGATTTTTTATAATTTAAGAATCCTATACTTGAATTTATTTTATTGATTCTGAATATTTATTCTCTCTTTAAAAATCATAAAATAACATAATTATTTTACTAAAATAAACATATCATTCTAAAATAAATACATGTTACTCCCTTTGTCCCTCTCATTTGTTTACAGTTTTTTCACACTGCTCGACACGCATTTTAAGGCATATATAAAACATAGTTTTGTAGCTTATTTTTAAATTTTTTCTTTTTTGCATAAAAATTTAAACATCAAATTTTTATTCAGAAGAAAAAAAAGTTCAAAATAATTAATTAAACTACATTTTACGAGAGCATTAGAATGCGTGCCGCGCCCCCGTCCCCCAATGTAAACAAATGAGGGGGACGGAGGGAGTATGTATTTGAGAATAAATTAAGAACTAAAATAGAATCAAATGTTTTTTTTTTTTTTTGAAGAAAAGAAAATAATTCATTAAATAATAGCCATACGGCATCTACAAGAATGATCGAATCGAACAAACATAGAAAAAATTAACATGCCTGTCTTCATAACCAAGATGAGACAAATAAGCGATGTTGAAATTGACGATGGTACATGTATAGATCCTTGCTCTGTGTTCACCATCTTTTTCAAAAACTCCGTTTGAGCTATCAACCACAAATGCAATTCCCGAAGGCTTTTATCGATGAATCCAAACCAACTCTCACAAAAGAGGAGAGAAAAATCACACACTCTCACCAGGGAGAGAAATCAAATTATAATCAAAATAAACTAGAGAAAATCCAACTAAAAACTAAAGCAATTAGATCTGCACCACGACAAGTAGGAGATAATCGATCCACCCACAAATCCAAAAAGCTCTCTGGAAGCGAATATGAACGAAAATCAAAAGTTCCGGTGATATAGATCTAAGAAACTTTCCCTCTTGAAGAAGGAGATTTATTAAGAAAATCAATGAAAAAGCAAGAACAATAAGAACTAGCAATCAAACGGAAAGATTTGGGGCTTTCCACCGGAAAACCGATGGAAGCCCCGTCGAGAATGAAAAGAGGGAGGCGGCTAGAGAGAAGAGAGAAAAAAGAAAACTTTCTTTTTAATTATAATGTAAAAATAGAATCAAATGTTAATATAAATATTTAATATCTGAATAATAACAATTTAAATAAATATATTAATAAAAAACATTATACTTCTAATAAATAATAACATAAATAATTTATTTAAATAAAATAATTCATTTAAACCAGAGCTGCTGGTCAGCCGGCTTCTCACACGAGAAGAAATTATATTTCATATCGGCAGAATCAAGTCTTATTACTGCCACTTCTAATCAGAGAAGAAGTTCTATAAATTTCTTATAAGCCGATTCGAGTTCTTAGAATTACTGTTCCTAATAAGAGAAGAAATTAGAATGAATAGTGTTCTTCCTCTCTTAAAAATCTGAATGTTCGATCTTCTATAAATTCAACGATCCCTCTCAACAATTTTCATATTCTACGATACATTCTTAAATACAATCAACAAGTTAGAAATATATTAAGCGTTCGTAAAGAGTTCATCATGATGCTAAGCTTTCTTAAGGTCTTTATATTTCTGCTTCTTCTTCCTGTAGTTTTAAGTAAACCAGTGGTGAATAATGTTCTCTCCTATGGTGCAATCGGCGATGGCCTCAACGACGATACTAGTAGTTTGTTGAAAGCATGGGAGGCCACATGCAAATTATCTGCTTCCTCAGCAACCATGTACTTTCCTCCAAATCGCGTGTTTCTGACTCAACCTCTGCTTCTTAAAGGCCCATGCAAGGCAGAATTCGTGAGAGTGGAGATCAATGGCACAATCACCGCGCCTAGTGAGCCTAAAAATTGGAAGTGTGGTTCTGATAATTGTGATACTTGGTTACACTTCTCTCATATTGATGGAATTGAGGTCTCTGGCTCTGGAACAATCTCTGGACGCGGGCAAAAATGGTGGGACATGAAGCGCGGTAAAGACAAGCCTGCTGCGTTGAGGGTTACTAATTCTAGGAATGTTAGGCTTAGTGGATTGAGATTTAAAGATAATCCAAAGATGCACATTGTGCTTAATGGGGTGCAAACTGCATACCTTTCGTATTTAAAGATAGAGGCCCCGGGTCATAGTCCTAACACGGATGGTATTCATATAGGCGATTCCACGGATGTCCACATTCAGCATTGTAACATAGGGACCGGAGACGATTGCATATCTATTGGAGGCGGTTCTAAGAAGCTGAGAATCAATGACATTATATGCGGTCCTGGTCATGGGATTAGTATAGGGAGTTTAGGAAAGCATGGCGATTATGATGAAGTCGATGATGTTGAAGTTATAGGGGCTGTGTTCACTGGCACGACGAATGGTGCTAGAATTAAGACATGGCAGGGGGGGAAAGGGTATGCCAGGAACATAAGGTTTGAGCATATACTCTGTCAGAATTGTGATAATCCTATAATTATTGATCAGTTTTATTGTGATCATGAAAAGTGCGAAGATCATGATTCGGCTGTGAAGGTGAGTAATGTGAAATTTGTAAATGTAATGGGGACTTCGAAGAGAGAGACGGCTGTGAAGATAGAATGCAGCAAGACAGTGCCCTGCGAAGACATAGTGTTGGATACCATACACTTAAGATCGAGTCAAGAAAAGAAGAAAGCCACATCTTATTCGAGCAATGCAAGAGGGGAAGTAATAGGGGAAGTAGTTCCTAAAGTTTTCTTCAACTGATCCATCTTTTTATTGTTCTGAATTATGTGTAGGTAGGCTGAATTTAATTTTTTTTTGTCAAGTAATTTTTTTTCCTTGTAATCATAAACGCGTAGCATAGGTTACAAGATTTCAGTTTACATTCTTAGATCAACAATGTAATGTAACTTTTATTTTCAAGAATTTTTAATGATAAATTTTGTCCTATATATTCTTCTGATCTTAATTTTGTTATATTTAGCTTTTTTTCAAAAGATTAAGGGTTCAAAATCCGAAAGTGCAAAATATCATAATCATTGTTATTAAAAATTTATGCATTACTCTCAGCGTTTCAAAATGTTAAATATGTTTAGCCTTTTGCTAATGGCACATCAGGCTTGGACAAACTGATTGAAGCACAAATTGCTCTGGACCTAATGTAATCAAGATTAGCTAAAGAATTAGAGAAACTGAATAATAACTGGCTATAAGAGCCTTGTTTGTCTATTGTTCTGTTTTCTCTTGGGAACGAAAAGTATGTCAGGAGTCAGGACTCGGGCTGGCAGGCTAAGAGTACTCGTTCGTTAGCTCAAAGTTTTTCCCGTAGCAAACCAAACCAAACAAAGCCGGTATATCCTACTAGTAAGCAGGGTGTGATATTAGTGTGATAGGCAGCGGAACTTGTTCTGCTCTTTACTGTAGAGATGTTTTTGTAACCCTTTCTTTAGATGTCGAAAAATATATAAATGATGAAAACTATAGTAGAATAATGCCTTCCACTATGATGGTTTCTGAAGAATTACTGGCCATCCTAAAAGTTATTGCTCTTTTCTTGATTTTGAAATGTATTGGCTATAAATATTGATGCTTTTTAATATAATAGCATTTTCGGAACTGTATATGTCACAATGCATAAACATTCAAGTTCTTATTCTGTATTACTTGTCTTAACAGAAATACATAAGCTTGTTGTTCTTGCTTTTCCTCTATTCCCTCGTCATCTGATGAATTTTCATTAGAGAACGTTGATTGCGTTTTACTGGTTGTACAAAGGGGGATCAGAGAATCTTGCTATAAGGAAGCCCAGCTAATCTTATTCGATCTTTTTATAGTGTGAACACACTATGTCATCAGTCATCACTATACTTATATTCAGCGAAAACTGTTTCATTCTTTAATATTGCAGCACTTCATTTTTGTTCAGATGCATTCCTGATGAGTACACTGTATGTCTCTGGAAATAGCTTTTGTATTAGTGGAGAACAGGCACTGATAAAAATTTGGTCAAAAGAAAATACAGAACTTAAGACAGTTGGTCCTCAAAATTCAGATTAAGGTTCAAAATATAAGTTAAAGTATATTCTCTCAAGATGTCCTCATTTTTATCATATTTTAATAGAATTTAAACAACGTCGAATCAACACATTTACAAACACGACCCAAAATTCGAAAGTGTCACTCCCACCCGGCCCTGAGTTTGTCCAATGAGATTTTTTTGTATGTTTATTTAAAAACCTTTTCTAATTTTTTTTTCTTCAAAATTTGGAAGTTTTCAGGAAAAAAAGGTACCTACATTACTTGGAGTGGGCATCAGGTATACTTATGAGCCGTTTGGTTATGAGCCTAATTAACGAGAATCAGAACCTCAAACTATTGTGTCGTTGTTTGGATTAGCAATTTGGTGACATGAAATAGGAACCCCAATCCCACTTAGAGGTAAATCATTCCTTACACTCCCTTTGGGATGCCCACCCCCAACCCCTCATTCCCATACCTTTGAGTCCCATTCCTGATTCCCATTCTCATTCACGATCCAAACGCCCCTTATATGTTAGTCTCTCTGACCCTACTTCCTAGTCAGTGTGGTGATTATTATCTGTCTATAAAATCAAGGCACTACTGAAAGATTGTTCTAAAGAGTCTTCCAACACTTGAAGCTTGTTTCAAGAAGGGGGGGAGGGGCTAGTACACGCTACACAGCTTGTTCCTCAATTTCCCTCAGTGTCGTAATGAATGTCTGTACTGGCGGGGCGATTCTATTACTACATTGAGGGAAATTGAGGGAACAATCAATGGTGAGGAGAAGACGTTGCACACCTATCTTTCGCGAGTACTTGGGATCTCACAGGTGAAGTATCTTTGGCCTCTCTTATCTGTGTTCAAGAAAGTTTTGTTAAACTACCTGCAACCTATGTTACTACTTACTTGTACTTGACTGTAAGAGTCCAACATGGAAACATGTCCAAGTATCGGACTCAACAACATTTTTAGAAGTATACATGTTTTTGGCAAAAAATAAGTGTCCAAGTCTGAGTGTCCGACACGTGTGCTCGAAGATAAAATGAAGAGTCCGAGTAACATAGCCTGCAAATGAGGCTGCAGGTCGTCTTGCTGGCGGATCTCATTTTAAGGTCAGATTGTATTTTCTCCGGCAGTAGTATTTCTTCTATTGTGCACTCTTTGTAAAAGCATCTTCAAGATACTATCAATCCACTCTCTATATATACTAGAAATAATTGGTTCTTAAATTTTTTAGTGACAGAAGTAAGCAAGTCGCGGATACAAGTGACTAAGATGAACCTTGACACCTCTATATTTGGTAATGAAAGAAAAGATAGGTTCATGACCATTCAGGTTCCGGTGATGGCAGCAAAAGGGTGCAGCAAGGTCCAATTAGCGGGGGAATCAGATTCATCCTGAGTTCTACTCTAGTTCCGGATGAACTTCAAATCTATTATATGAAAGTTCAAAGTTAGGCGGTTCTTTAAAGAAAGCTTTCTGACATTTGTTGAAAAATCCTAGTTCCGTGACTGGTCCGATCACCCTGGACATGGCAGAAGCAATTTACATCAGATTACCCAACCCCACCGGAGATTGCTCAGACATTGTCCAGGACCTAATGTAATCAAGAATAGCAGAAGAACTCTAGAATCTGAATAAAAATTGGTTATAGGGTCTTGTTCTGTTTTCTATTTGTAAAGAAAAAATGTCAGGGCTGGGGCTGGCTTGCGAAGTGTACGAGTAAGTGGGGTTTGATAGAGATGTTTTTTGTAACGGTATCAAATAAAATATTCTAAATTTAATAAATAGTAAAATAAATTAATTAATTTAAATAAAATAATTTATTTAAACCCAGCGCCGGTGGTTAGCGCTAGCTTCTAACGAGAGAAGAAATTATATATTTCATATAAGCAGATTTAAGTGTTATCACTACTGCATGAGAAGAAGTATATCCTATATGAAATACGATAGTCATCAGAACTACAACTTCTAATAAGAGAAGAAGTTAAATAAATTTTTTTATAACTTAGAATTACTGTTCCTAATAAGAGAAGAAGTTAAACAAATTTTTTTTATAACTTAGAATTACTGTTCCTAAAAAGAGAAGAAATTAGAATGAATAGTGTTCTTCCTCTCGTAGAAATCTGAATGTTCGATCTTCTATAAATTCAACGATCCCTCTCAACAATTTTCATATTCTACGATCCATTCTTACATACAATCAACAAGTTAAAAATATGTTAAGCGTCCGTAAAGAGTTCATCATGATGCTAAGCTTTCTTAAGGTCTTTATATTACTGATTTCTCCTCACCATTGATTGTTCCCTCAATTTCCCTCAATGTAGTAATAGAATCGACCCGCCAGTACAGACATTCATCACTACACTGAGAGAAATTGAGGAACAAGCTGTGGAGAGTGTACTAGCCCCTCCATGAAACAGGCTTCAAGTGTTGGAAGACTCTTGAATACAATCTTTCAGTCAGTGCCATGTTTTTATAGACAGATTATAATCTCCACACTAACTAGAAAGTAGGGTCAGAGAGACCACTACATGAGTAAACTGATACCCTTTCCAAGTAATGTAGGTACTGTTTGTTTTCGTGAAAACTTCCAACTTCTTAATAAAATAAGAAAGGTTTTGAAATAATTAATAGAAATCTAATTGGACAAACTCAGGGCCGGGTGGGGGGTGACACTTTCGAATTTTGGGTCATGTTTGTAAATGTGTTGATTCTGCGCTGTTTAAATTTTATTAAAATATGATAAAAATTAATGAGGACATCCTGAGAGAATATATTTTAACTGATATTCTAAACCTTAATCTGAATTTTGAGGACCAAGTGTCTTAAGCTCTGTATTTTCTTTTGACCAAATTTTAACAGTGCCTATTCTCCACTAATACAAAAGCTATTTCCAGAGACATCAGAGAACTGAGGAATGCATCTGCACAAGAATGAAGTGCTGCAATATTAAAGAATGAAACAGTTTCGCGGAATATAAGTATAGTGATGACATAGTGTGATCACACTATAAAAAGATCGAATAAGAATAGCTGCGCGTCATGATAGCAAGATTCTCTGATCCCCCTTTCTACAACCAGTAAAACGCAATCAACGTTCTAAAATAAAAATTCATCAGATGACGAGAAAATAGAGGAAAAGCAAGAAAAACAAGCTTATATAATTCTGTTAAGACAAGTAATACTGATAAAGAACTTGTATGTTTGTGCATTGTGACGTATACAGTTCTGAAAATGCCATTATTTTCAAAAGCATCAATATTTATAGCCAATACATGTCAAAATCAAGAAAAGAGCAATAACTTTTAGGATGGCCAGTAATTCTTCAGAAACTATCATAGTGGAAGGGATTATTCTTCTATAATTTTCATCATTTATATATTTTTCTACATCTAAAGAAAGGGTACAAAAACATCTCTACAGTAAAGAGCAGAACAAGTTCCGCTACATATCACACTCATATCAAAGTAGGATATACCGGCTTTGTTTTGTTTGGTTTGGTTTGCTACGGGGAAAATTTTGAGCTGCTGAACGTACTCTTTGCATGCCAGCCCAAGTCCTGACTCCTGACATACTTTTCGTTCCCCAGAGAAAACAGAACAACAGACAGACAAGGCCCCTATAACCTGTTAATATTCAGTTTCTGTAATTTTTTAGCTATTCTTGATTACATTAGGTCCAGGGCAATGTGTGAGCAATCTCCGGTGGGGTTGGCTATTCTGATTAGCTATAATGATTGTTAAATTACTGGTAAGGAAAAACGGAAAAAAGTGTTTAATTCCAATAGGTTTATTATCATTACAGCTTAAGTATTTTTTTTTCTCAGGATTATTGCCAATTCGGATTATTTTAAGGGGTTGCATCCCCTCGAATGCATGGGATTGTATGCTTTAGGTAATAGCATAGTACAATAGTTCTCTGATCCCAGTTTCTATAACCAGTAAAATGAAATCAGCGAAATATTCTTCTATATCTAAAGAAAGGGTTACAAAAACATCTCTTACAGTAAAGAGCAGAACAAGTTCTGCTACACATCACACTCATATCAAACTCTGCCTACTAGTAGGTGGCTTTGTTTGGTTTGGTTTGCTGCGGTTTGGTCGCACACGCGGAAAAGCCCGAGGCTTGCGAAGCCACGAAACTCCCCTCGAAATCCCACAATTTGCACCCCCCCCTGCGCGCACGTAGGTGGTGGAGCATAACACTAGTAACACATTTGGACACTACCAAAGTGTTTTGCTATATAAAGCCTTTAAAGGCTCTTTATTGAATCTATGTGGGATTCAAGCTTTCTATTCCAATTTTTCCACTACCAAGGAAGCAACTTTGGATCATCATAACTCATCCATTCCTTAGTCGTTTTGAGTGAATAAACATGCATTGGAAAGCTCTCTCGGAGGAGAACATAATCCAAGTATAACCCGCCACGAGCACGTAGCCGAGCCTCACTCAAATTTGTGCTCAAAATGACAAACTTCCAACAATTAGATCCACCTCCAATAGATATGCAATCGTCTCCGGTCCCAATGTTACAATGCTGAATGTGGACATCCGTGGACTCGCCTATATGAATGCCATCCGTGTTAGGACTATGACCCGGTGCCTCAATCTTTAAATAAGAGAGGTATGCAGTTTGCACCCCATTAAGCACAATGTGCATCTTTGGATTATCTTTAAATCTCAATCCACTAAGCCCAACATTCCTAGAATTAGTAATCCTCAAGGCAGCAGGCTTGTCTTTATCGCGCTTCATGTCCCACCATTTTTGACCGCGGCCAGAGATGGTTCCAGAGCCAGAGATCTCAATTCCATACATGTGAGAGAAGTGTAACCAAGTATCACAATTATCAGAACCACACTTCCAATTTTTAGGCTCGCTTGGCGCGGTGATTGTGCCATTGATCTCCACTCTCACGACTTCCGCCTTGCATGGGCCTTTAAGAAGCAGAGGATGAGTCAGAAACACGCGATTTGGAGGAAAGTACATGGTTGCTGAGGAAGCAGATGATTTGCATGTGGCCTCCCATGCTTTCAACAAACTACTAGTATCGTCTTTGAGGCCATCGCCGATTGCACCATAGGACAGAACATTATTAACCACTGGTTGAGTTAAAACTAGAGGAAGAACAAGCAGTAAAATAAAAACTTTAAGAAAGCTTGACATGATGAAATCTTTACGGAAGCTTAATATATTTCTAACTTGTTGAATGTATTTAAGAATGGATCGTAGAATATGAAAATTGTTGAGAGGGATCGTTGAATTTATAGAAGATCGAACATTCAGATTTCTACGAGAGGAAGAACCCTATTCATTCTAATTTCTTCTCTCATTAGGAACAGTAATTCTAAGAACTTCGAATCGGCTTATAAGAAATTTATATAACTTCTCCTCTAATTAGAAGTTGTAGTTCTAATGACTATCTTAAAAGGATCTACTTCGTGCTCACTGCTCAGCGTGTAGTTTTTGTTTTAATTTGCTCTAGGCAGATATTTGTCATAATGATTTCAACACAATGTTATTTAGTTTTGCCTGCTTGTACGAGAGATTGCAAAATCCCATCTCATCGGAAATTTTAAATTATGAGTCTACCGCACCCGATTTTTTAAATATTAATTTGAATTTAATTTTTAAATCCAAAAAATATTTGATTTAAAACGATCCTAAATCTGAAATCAAATCTTAACCCCATCCAAATTTAAAATTTCAAAAAAAAAAAACCGCATGCATACACACATATATGCAGTGTTACAGAAATCGGGAATCGGACCTAATCGGTTGAGCTGCCGATTCAGGGATTAATCAGAAATCGAGGATTAATCAGAAGGATTAATCGGATTTATTTTAATTTTAAAATATTATTTAATATTTAGTTATTATTATATTAGCTATTTAGAAACTAATATTTTACTATATTCATAAACTCTATAATTATTCATATTTAAGGTAATAGAGTATTTTAATATTAATAATTTATCATATATACTTCGATTAAGAAATATATATAAGGATTAATCGGATTTCAAAAATCGGATCGGTGGCCGACCACCTTGTAATTATGCATATTAGGAAATGTCAGCTTATTTGATGATTAATGATTAAGAGCCTGTTTGTCCCAACTTAAAACCGGGGCTTAAAGCCGTTTCTAACTTTAAGTTGAAAAATATCTGTTTCTGTAGTAAAGTCAGAAGCCTACTTTAAGTTAAAAATAAGTCACAAACTGACTTAATGCCAGAAGTTAGTTTTAAATATTTTTATTAGTGAATTAATTTTTTGAACTTTCTTCTCTTATCTGTATTCAAGTAAGTTTTGTTAAACTATCTGCATATGAGGGCTGCACATCGTCTTGCTGGCCGATCTCATTTTAAGGTCAAATTGTATTTTCCCGACAGTATATTCGTGCTATTGTGCAGTCTTTGTAAGAGACTCTTCTAAGTACTAGCATTAGTTCACTCTCTGTATATAAAACAAATAATTGGTTCTTAATAATTTAGGTACAGAAGTAAGATGGACTCAGCTGGAACTTACTGTTGGACCAAGTCGCAGATACGATTGATTAAGATGAATGTTGACACCTGTATCTTTGGCAATGAAAGATAGTAAGGTCCAATACTCAAATTAGTGGTGGAATCAGAATCTTCCTGATTTCTACTCTAGTTCCTGATGAACTTCAAATTATAATATAAAAGTCCACATTTAGGCGGTTCTTCAAAAGCCTTCAACGTTTATTGACAAATCCTAGTTCCGTCACTGGTCCTATCACATTGGACATGGCAGAAGCAATTTACACCAGAAGCAAGACTTGGATATTATGTACTTTGATTTCTTAAAATTTGCTGGCTTTTAGGACACAATTTTTCCATTATACAAATTTGAAAATAGAAGTGACATTACATGTTGATCTAAGAATGTAAACTGAAATCTCATAATCTATGCAAAATTTTACTTGACAAAAAAAATTTAAATTCAGCCTACCTACACATATTTCAGAACAATATAAAGATGGATCAGTTGAATAAAACTTTAGGAACTACTTCCCCTCTTACTTCCCCTTTCGCATTGCTCGAATAAGATGTCGCCTTCTTCTTTTCTTGACTCGATCTTAAGTGTATGGTATCCAACACTATATCTTCGCATGGCACTGTCTTGCTGCATTCTATCTTCTTGATTTTGACATGTACTGGCCATCCTAAAAGTTATTGCTCTTTTCTTGATTTTGACATGTACTGGCTAGAAATTTTGATGCTTTAGAGTTCTGAGCTTGGTTTGGTAACGGATAATCTAACGTATGTGTTTAAATTATGTTCTTCTTCTGGTTGATTTTAAAAATAAAAAAAAAATCTTTTAAACAAGCATAATTTTTAAAAGAGCTTATTGCACTTTGTAACTCCACATTTTGGCTGATTAGCAAATCAGAGTTTAGACAATAATATTACCCTGTTTTTTTTGCTTTCGAGCTTTCGAAAGAGGACCTTGATTGCATCTTACTGGTTATGGTTATAGAAAAGAGAATGGGAGAATCTTGTTATCATGTCGCCCAACTAATTGTATTCGATTTTATTGTAGTGTAATCACACTATATATGTCATCACTATACTCATATTCAGCCGAAACTGTTTCATTCTTTAAGCACTAGTCGTCCTGTAACATTGCAGCACTTTATATTTTGTTCAGATGCATTCCTATTTCCTGAGTACTTCATGTGTCTCTAGCTAGAAGTAGCTTTTGTATCAGTGGAGAACAAGTACTGATAATAATTTGGTCAAAAGAAAATGAAGAACCCAAGGCAGTTGGTCCTCAAAATTTAAATTGAGATTTAAAATATAAGTTACTGCTCTCTTATTCCTTTAGGTTGTTCACGTTCAGTCAACACGCATTTTGAGACTCTTATAAAATATAGTTTCATAATATTTTTCTTAAATTTGCTTCCTTTTATGCAGGAAAAACGTTTAAAAAATATATTATGAAACTATACTATAAATGAGTCTTAAAAACCATGTCAAAATTTAACGTAAAAAATTGAGGGGGACAGAAGAAGTAGAATATATTTCAATAGATTTGAACATGGAATAAACACATTTAGAAACACGACCCAAAACCCGAGTGTCACCCAGCCCTAAGTTAGAATATACTCCTAGTTAGTGGGGTTACTATTATCTGGCTATAAAAGCATGGCACTGACTGAAAGATTGCATTCAAGAGTCTTCCAACCCTTGAAGCTTGTTTCATGAAAAGGGAGGGGCTAGTACACTCTCCACAGCTTGTTCCTCAATTTCCCTCAGTGTAGTGATGGATGGTTTACTGCAGCCTGCATGGACGATTTCGTTACTCCATTGAGGGAAATTGAGGGAACAATCAATGGTGAGGTGAAGACTGAAGTGGGCGCGTAACATCGCCCACCTATTCAATTATATTGCACTCCTATATTCTGCAGATACCTTGGATTCAACAGGTGAGGTTATTATACTACATTTTATTATATTTAGTATGTTGTTTTGTACAAACAATGCATAATATGCTCTCTTATGGGTGACCCGGTTGAGTTATTCATTAATAAAAAATGACTATATGGATTATCAGAGTTTTTTATAATTCATCTCTTAATTCCATCATTAATTTTACCCATTTTCTGGACGCGAAAATTCAATTAATCGTATCTACATAATCTCTATAACCTAATGTGTTAGATCCCCATGAGTAACACTTCTCAAAATGTCAATTTGTCTTCGAATTTAACCTTTTATTTTTAAGACTGATATAATTTTCGAAAACCGTGTTTCTAAGGAGACCGAAAATTTGAAGAGTGATCCGGATGATATATTGGTGTTAAGTAAGTGACCAATTAAATAATTAACCCTATTATAACAGAATTTATGGCATAAATATAACTACAATCAGAATTATCCAAAATGTACAGCGACACTTGATAAAATCATAATATTGTATATACTAAATTAATTAATATAATTTATAATCAAATAAACATGTAGTGAGTATATGAGCCGGAAACTGTACACATTTTTTTTATAGCCATTATTATTTTTCGTAAATTTAAAACTCAAACACATTGGATTTTTTTTTGACTATCGATTGGTTAATTAAGTGTTCTCTTTAATATATACGTATCGAACTCCCGATTAATGTGTGGTTAGTATGAAAGCCTCCAGAACAATCCTGCTCGACGTGCATGTTAATAGATGCATCTAAACTTTTAGAGAATTAAACATGAACAGTTGTGTATTCGATCCGTCCGTTATTAGCTGCTTTATTTCGATTTTCAACCAAATTGATCAATTTTTGATCTGATAGTTGGATTTATTTTTTTATTATTTCTAGAAATTAAAAATTTATATCATAATATATATGATATAAAATCTATGATGATACAATATTAATCATTTTTAACTATAAAATATATTTAAATATATTTATTTCGAGCATTAATTAAATTAAAATATCAAATAGGATAACTAATTAGCAAAGAGAAAATAATAAAATGACCCAACTCCCGGAAGAAAATATCTAAATCTCGGCGGGCTACGCACGCAAAGAATGACCTGCTCGAAAATGTGACATCGAAAGTTAAAGAATTTATCATATTACGTATTTGTTATTGATGCATCTTGTTTTAGTGTAACCCACAAAACCCTAATCTCTAGTGGCGGACCGTCACAAAAAAGTTGAGGACGGGCCAAGAAATGATAGAAAGAAAAGAAAGTAGAGAATATTGAACAACGTTGAAACATTTGTGGACGTTTAACATAATTTTTGGAAGATTCAGGATAAAATACAAATAATTCTGATAATGAAGTTCTATCTGGTTCCTTCGAGTAATAATATAAGTGCGCAATCGTTAGATTTATACTTACCGACACAATCGTTAAGTGATCCTGTGATGTTAGAAAAGCACAATACTGCCTTGTGGTAAGACGATTTTGCTAACAAATTATTGCAATTTTTATATGAAATTTTAGATTTCTGGACATGTATTGAAAAAGTATTAATAAAAAACTTAAAATATAATAAAATATGTCAATGAAATTATCATAAAATAAATCAATTCACGGTGTCCTTTAACAATATTGAAGTGGGATTTTCAAGAATTTATGGGTTACTTCTTACCATCTTATCTATATCTACGTACTGTTATAAAAATCGGACATGCAAAAATCTAGTTTATTATCTTTAATATATGATATAGATGTCATTATAATAAAATCACTTGAATTAAATTAATTAAAATTATTAGATTAAAATTTCTGCATTTCACTATTTAAAATGCTATCAAAATTCTAAGAATCCCTTAAAAACGTATTAATATATTTATATAAAAAATATCTAAAATACTAATATAGGTATGTGTGGGTATATAACTTTCACTCAATATACTTCCTCCATTTTATATTATATCTTATTCGATTTTTTCACACACCTTAAAGTACTCATTTAATTTGAATGAGTACTTAACATAAGTATTTTCAAAAAATTCAAATATATATTCCATATTTTTGTTCAGATATACTTTTAAAAAAACAATTACTTTAAATCACAAACATTTTCATGTAAAACGTCAAGCGTCGTTCAAAAGAAATTCCAGAAAAATATATTAACAATTTTAAACACTATTAATTTTTTTATTTGTACAGAACTAAAATACTAAAATCTGTCAACAAAAAAAAAAGAACTATAATACTAAACTACTGGTGCAACAACAAAACAATGGATTAATTCACTATATACAAAATTTACTTGGACTGAAATCTCAAGAATGAGTTGAGATCACACACATACCCTCGGCTCTTATAGGTGATCAGTCACTGCATAAAAGTTGTTTGTAACACACTATTCTCGATCCATATCAACCAAACATAATATTAAAATTTAAATAGTAATGTCAAAGCACTGCTAAAGAACTAAAGACCATTGTTATCATTGATACTGAGCCAAATGTCTAAAAGATTGATGAAATGATGGGTGTTCTACAGGACGAGGTTGGTTTTTCCACATTGGCCAACTATGTTGGTTTTTTCCAAAAGAACCAACTATGTGAATGCATGAGGCCATGCAAATGGAGGAGGTCACCAACAAGATCATGCATGCACCAACCAGTATAAATACAGGTTATACTCAATAGTAGTATAACAAATTCTTCTATAATCAGTATTTCTAATAACTTAGCTGCACCATGTCTTTCTGTCTTCAGGTTTCATCTGGTTCTCCTCCACAGAAGGCTGCTGTGGCTGAAGTTGTTCGTCGCTCGGCCAACTATCATCCCAGCCCTTGGGGAGACCATTTCCTTAAATATAATACCTCTGATCATGAAGTACGTAAATTTTCATAATACGATAGGCTATTGCTTAATTTATTCTGGTGCCTTACACACTTGTGTACTCATGCAGACGCCTGATAGTAACACGGTGGAAAAGATTCAAGAACTTAAGGAAAAAGTGAAGAAGATGCTGCTGGAAGCTGCTCATCAGCCTCAACAAGAGCTTAAGTTGATTGATGATATTCAACGACTTGGCGTGGCTTACCATTTTGAAGTTGAGATAGATGGAGCACTAAAGCGCCTCAATGATATTTATCAGGGACTCTGTGGAACCAAAAACAAGGATGACCTTAACATTGTAGCTCTTTGCTTTCGGTTGCTTAGACAGCATGGTTATAACGTTTCTTGTGGTACAGTGACTCGCTGTTAGATATTACTATTCCCTCTGTCCCAGCAGGTTCTTTACGTTACTTTTTGGCACGGATTTTGAGGCTTCTATAAAGTATAGTTCCATAATATATTTTAAAGTTATGAAACTATACTTTATAGGAGGCTCAAAATGCATGCAAACAGTGAACGTAAACAACCTGCTGGGACAGAGGGAGCATCATTTATGTTTGTTCCGCTGAAAGGTATATACTTCTATTCATTTGAAAAAAAAAATCATGAATTACAGATGTGTTCAACAAATTCAAGGATGAAAGCACTGGACTATTTAAGGCTTGTCTGAGCAAGGATGTGGAAGGACTGCTAAACCTGTACGAAGCCACACATCTTAGGCTTGATGGAGAAGATATACTTGAAGAAGCATAGACATTCACAACATTTCACCTTGAGGTCCTCAAAACTGGGCTAAAAAATCCGCTTGCAGCGCAAGTCACACGTGCACTAAAACTACCCCTCTGGAAGAGTATAAACAGGGTTGAAGCGAGGCACTACATTTCTCTCTACGAAGAGTTTGATTCTCATTCTAGGATTCTGTTATATTTTGCCAAACTAGACTTCAATCTTCTGCAGAAATGTTATCAAAGTGAATTGGGAAAACTTTCCAGGTAAGCATGCATGCTATGCATGCATGATATGAATTGTACATGTTCTCTGAATTATGTAGCAGCTGTAACATTTGTGGAGATCGGTGTATATAAGTATTATCTCTATTATCATTGCAATTCCAGCTGGTGGCTGAATTTCAATTTCAAAGAGAAAACGCCTTTTGCAAGAGATAGATTGGTGGAATGCTACTTTGGGGGTTTGGGGATGTCTTTCGAGCCCCAATACCAACTATCACGAAGAATACTAACAAAAGTTTTTTCATTGGTGGTTGTTCTTGATGATATGTATGATGTGTATGGAACTGTTGAAGAACTCATACTCTTTACAGATGCAATTGAACGGTAAGTTAAGTCATCTAATTACTTCTGTAATGGGTTAATAGGCTAAAACATAATCGAACTGATTGATTGGTGAATACTCATAGATAGGGTGTTTAATTCAGGTGGGATATCAGTGCATTGGATCAGCTGCCAGAATACATGAGGTATATCTATCGAATCATCTTGGAGGTTTATATTGAAGTGGAGGAAGAACTGAGCCAGGCAGGAATACCGTTAAATCGTGCTCAGTATGCAAAAGATGCTGTAAGTATCTTGTTATATATGTTTAATTCGAATATATTTATGTACGTGTATCCGTAATGGATATCAAATTTTAAGTGTATACTCCTCTCTCTTTCCGATTTTCAGATGAAAGAAATAATAAGGTCATACATTTTTGATGCCAAGTGCATCAACAAATGGTTAGTACCAACAATGGAAGAGAATATGAGCAATTCTGTAGTAAGCTCAACAATTCCAATACTCGCCACACATTTCTTCGCGGGGATGGGTGACATTGTGACCGTGGAAGCCCTTGAATGGTTATCCAAATATCCGCTTATGGTCCAAGCATCAAGCTTATATTGCGTGCTCACTGACAACATAGCTGAAGATGAGGCATGAATGCTTATACAAAACCTTTATTTGGCTATCCATTGATGAGTAATGCTACGTACCCCAAATTCTGTTCTCAAATATTTTCCCAAATGATGTGGCAGTCAGATGCTAATTTTAATTGGAGGTTCATGTGCATACAGGGATCTCATTATTATTAGTTTGAGTGGAAACAATCATATATTGCCAACTAAATTTGGGAAAAAGATTTGGAAACACTTTTTGGTGTACCTAGCATTTTCCTCTGTTGATTCTCGACATTAAATTTATAAATACATGCAATTGCAGGTGGGGAAGGCAGCAGACGCGGCTTGTTTTGTTGATTGTTACATGAAACAACACGGCGTATCAAAGGAATATACATATTCCGAATTTGGAAAACAGAGAGTTAAGGCATGGAAGGACATGAATTCGGAGTGCCTCCGTCCAACTGCAGTCCCCCTTCCATTACTCTCAGTAGTTCTTAGTATACCTCGTCTGGCCTATATTCTTTACGAATACCAAGGCCTTGATGGATTTAGTGCTTCGGATACTAAGACTAAAGAGCTTATAAACTCTGTGCTTGTGAATCCCATTCCAATGTAACTTGCAAGACTTCATTGTTGTGGAGGACTCCGAATCTACTGATTGGAAGTGTGCTTTTAAGAGTCTTGGAATGATATTTAATAAAAGCTAGCTAGCTAGCTACAGGAGGGGTTCTGCCCTAACGTTATGTCCTGTAACATGAATTCAAATAAAAGAGACTCGTTTCGTTTTGTAATATCAGGATTACATCAATGAAAGCTTTGAAATATTCATTCTTTTGTCACTATCCGTTAATGAATCCGAGGAAATAGGTTACGTTGCAAGATAACAGATTGAGGAAATAGGTTACGTTGCAAGATAACAGATTGAGGAAATAGCCAGAATTCGGTCGAAAATAGTTATTTTCGATCGTTTATGGTCGAAAATAACTATTTTCGACCGCAAAAAACCGGTCACAGATATTTAGGAGGCGTTTGGATGGTAGGCGGGAATTTGAATCAGGAATGGGAATGAGTATTTTAAAAAGAAAATGATTTAACCCTAAATGGGAATGAGGTTCCCATTTCTAGCTTCTGCTTCTATTAAACAAACAGATAAAATTGTTCAAAAGTCACTCATTATCAACAAATTTAAACAAGTCAAATATTGTGCTAAAATGACATCTTCAACAAAAATATAAGACATTTGGCCGAATGAGTTGTGGTGGTACCTTAAAACACTAGAACATCCGGCAAATGTTTTAATTTTAATACATCACTATACATGTGCAAAAAGATTTTATGAATAAAATTTTCAATTTCCTCTATTTCAATACATCTCTCTCCACTCATCTCTTCCTTTCCCTCTAATAAAAATTCATATATATTATTATAGTAATAAACACAAATTAAGACATGTTCTTGGAATTGATGATATAACAAAATAATGCCCTAAATCAACACTTATAATTTAATTACTGAAATTAGAAGACATATATACTTTCTAAAGTTAATTAGCAGGAACTATAAGTTTATAACTTGTTGCAAAAGATGTAGAAATTATATTAAAGATGCAAATTCTAGAAGAAGATACCTTTCACTGTAATAGTTTCTCAAGAATTACTGGCCAGTCTAAAAGTTATTGCTCTTTTTCTTTCTATTATGACATGTTATGGCTATTAATCTAGATGCAAGTTCTTTATCTCCATCAGTTGTCTTAAGACAATTATATATATTAGCCTGTTCTTCTTACCTTTCCTCCATTCCCTCGTCATCTTGAGCTTTTGAAAGAGAACCTTGATTGCATCTTACTGGTTATAAAAAAGAGAATCAGAGAATCTTGCTATCATGTCGCCCAACTAATCGTATTTGTTCTTTTTATAGTGTCATTTCTTTCTTTAAGCCTAGTATAGCCTGTAATATTACAGCACTTTCTTTTGCTCAGATGCATTCCTGAGTAAGTACAGCACACTACAAGAAAAGCGGCTAATTTTGACCGGATGAAAATAGCGGTCGAAAATATTATATATGGCGGGAAACTGAATTTTTTAGATTTTTTAAAAAACTTGAGCGGGAAGTTCAATTTTTCACCGAAAACAATTTTTTGGGCTGAAAAGGATGGTCGAAAATAGCGGTGAAATTTAAATATTTTCGACCGGAAATTATTTTCGACTAGCCTAACTTCGACCGCACATTCTGCGGTCGAAATTAGTCATTTTCGACCAGAATTGGACAGTCGAAAATGACCGCTTTTCCTGTAGTGGTACTAGCTTTTGTGGCTGGTCTCAAATTTAGATGCAATATATAAATTGGAGTATATTCTTCTGGGATGGTCTTGCTCATAATTTAGGTCAAATTCATTTTGAGGATGTCTATTTTTATCTATCTGATCCTATTTCCTAGTATTTTGAAGTGTAATCATGCAAAATTATTTTACTATCATCGCTTGATGTGGGGTGGCAGTATATTGAAGTACGAAAAGGAGTATTATGTGGTTAAATATCGTAATTTTAGATACATGAGAGGAGGTAATCTTGTTCATAATCTGCTTACAAATTGGAGGGAAGTGAGCAGATTAGAAAACCTGCATGAACTGGACAATTGTTAACAAAACCTGTCCACTTAAAAGGGTATCGATGAACCTGAAACTGCTTGTGGTTTAAGAAGATGCTTAAGAAAAAAAAAAACTCAAGAATGTTGAGGAATCCAAAGCTTGAACTAAACTGGCATTAGTACATGGGACAAAGTAATCAAATTAATGGTGTGTTTGGTTGGGTTGAATGATTCCGGAAGGAATGGAATGAAAAATAAACTATTTTATGAATAATTGTTAAGAAATTTTATTCCTTCTTCCGTCTCATTCCTTACCTCATGTTCCAGAGATCACACATTCAATTTGAGATGAAATGCTCCATTCTCACCTACCCCTAATTTTTTCTCAAATCTAATCATAGCAATTTTCCACTCACTTAATTTTTTTTCCAAACCTTTCCTCCCATCTCAATTAGTTTCAAGTAATTTTACTCATTTCATTACATTTTCCCCAACCAAACACAACATAATTTTCTTCCATGAAAAAACTAAAACTAATTTAGTTTTCAAATTATAATGTAATTTTTTTTGTTTTAAGTTGCACATAGGATGGCAATGTAGTGACTCAAGTTGTTGGCGGCCGGGCTTAGTTGTATTTGGCCGATTATGGGTTATAAGTGACAGATATGGTGGTCGGAATAGTTATGTTTTCTTTCGGTGTATATAAGTTCATTACACAGGTCCATTACTGAATTAATAAGCACCGGCCAAAGAGATGGCATCCCATTCCAGGACACTCTGGCCCCAGAATTTTTTTTTGAGATTCCATTATATAGTTTCTGAAGAATTACTGGCCATCCTAAAAGTGTTTTCTCTTTTATTGATTTTGACATGTAATGGTTATTAATCTTGATGCTTTTAGAAATAATAGCATTTCTACCTCTCTCAGTTGATCCCTTGGCACCTGATCGATGAGCTTTCAAACAAGAACCTTGAATTGCATCTTACTGGTTATAGAAAAAGGATACAGGAAATCGTGATGCTATTGCGTCTCCAACTAATCATATGCTATCTTTTTATATCCCTATTCTTATAAAATTGGGAAGTGTTTCAATATTTATGCTTTAATTATTCTGTAATATTACAGCACTTGTTTTTGGTGCAGATGCATTCCTGAGAATCAAGCGCTTCTTAAACAGCTTTTGCAATTTGTATCAGTGGAGAACTGCAGGTACAGTCATACTGATAGTAATTTGGTTGAAAGGAAATACAGAACCTGAGATGGCTGGTCCTCAACTTGAGATGTGGAATATTAGAATAAATCTCGAGCAATGTTTTAACCCAGAATCATGGCCAGGTTCATCTTGGAAATGTCTGACATGACATGAAACACAACTTAAGCCCGAGTAGCTTATTGACACAGTAACCTAAACATAATACAAAACAACTTTTATACGAAGCAATATTTAAATTGAGTTGATTATGAAAATATTGCTCCTTTAAGCTAGCATTTCATTTTAATTTCATTAATGGCATGTTTGAGTATTCGGATTTCATTTGAAATCCTGGATTTGATCAAATAACATGTTTGCATACACACATAAAAAGTTGGATTTGCATTTCATTCGAAATCCAGGATATTCAAATACTAGTATAAATTAGCTGAGAATTTGAAATGACACTCCAAATCATGTCATTCGAAATCCAAATTTTGAAATGAAATACATGTTCACAAACGCAATCTAAAATATAATTTAGTTGGACACAAAAATGCACGTTCACGAATACTTTGTTATATGTTCACACTCACACTCAATTGTTTTAGTTTGATTTAGTCACAGATTGTTGCACTGCAAGTTCTCATCTCTCTCAATTGTAGTCTTAACACAATTATATAAGCTTGTTTTTGTTGCTTTTCCTCTATTCCCTCGTCATCTGATAAATTTTCTTAGGAGAACCTTGATTGCATTTTACTGGTTATAGAAAGGGGAATCGGAGAATCTTAGTATTATGTTTCCCAACAAATCATATTATCATCTTTCTATAGTGCGATCAGAATATGTCATCCCTATGTCTCATATTCGGTAAAAACTGTTTCATTCTTTAGCTCTATTCATCCTGTAATAGCTTTTGTATCAGTGGAGAACTGGTAAAGATAATAGTTTGGTCAAAAGAAAACAAGGAATCAAAGATGGTTGGTCCTCAGATTAAGATGCAGAATATGGTATATTCTCTTAGGATTTAACACATATATCCCATAATTCAGGCCGAGGTCATATCTAGGTCATGCTTGTGTATGAGATGAACTGAAGAACATATGTGAAACCCGAGCCATCGATTTACAGATCACAAAAACAAAGTACAAACTAGTTACAAACACGGCTAGATTCATCTGACCTGAAAAGAGTCATTATTGAATTTTCATTTCTTTAAACTTGAGCATTTTATTGAAGTCCTCTAGATTCTGGAACAACACAGGATTGACATATTTACAAACACAACCCAAACTCTGAAAGCTTGCCCCTAGGATAATTTAATGGCTTTTTTTAATAAAAAAATGATTCAAAAACATTTTTTTCATTTTGGTGGCAGAAATTTCAAATTTACAATAAGGTGGTCATATATTATTTTAATTCATCAAAATAAAGATGGCTAAGGACCACTTTTTTGAGAAAACAATGATAGCTTTTTCTCATAAAAATGACCTAGCGGTTAAAGTTTAGCCACCACTTTACATTTAACTCTTCAAAACTTTCCTCTTCTTATTTTTTTAAAGAAGTCGGAGATTTTCATGAAAACAATATCTATCTGACCTTACTTCTTCCTATAGTTAGCGACTTAACGTGATTATATAGAGTTAAATTCAAAGTGATGGCCAAACTTTACACCCATTTTCAAAAAGGTGGCCAGACTTCCAAATTTTTAAAAAAGTGACCAAACTTTGACTCCGCTTTTTAAAAGAGTGGCTGCCGTTAAAAGCCACTAACGGGACTAACGGAAACAGGGGTAAAAATGGGTTTTGATTCCACCATCAGCCTCATCTCCTTCTCCCTCCCTCCCTCTCTCACTCAACATAACTGCATAATGGACCAGATGATGACGAATTAGGGGCTGATGAGGTAGCCTCCACCCTCTTCCGGCTCCGAGTTTCCATACAAAACCCCCTCGAAATCACTAATTCAATCGCCGTTACTCACTCGGCGATCAAACACTACTCACTCCAAAACTCCTTTTCATCCAAAACCCCAAAATTTTCGAACTCAAAACGCCAAAGATCAAAACTTTAACCCTAAAACCTGCACGACACAAAACCAAAACAAATCAAACAACCAAACCCTGATCACCCACATCAGAATCAGAATCACAATCACAATCCATCCACTAACTTCAATTAACCCCGATGGCCCTGCTATTTGCGATCGTCGCAGCGCCCAACACCGTCGCCGGTCGCCCCGATTCCAAACCCCATCTGCGATCGTCTCTAACCGGGGGTGACACCCGCTGCTCCCCTCCACTCGGACCTTCTTTCAAAAACACCCAACTCAATCACCACAATAAACACCCACTTTCTTTAACACAACAGTTCAAAACCTACTGGAAATCAGCTTTACACTTGCATCTTCATATTTGTGCATCTCTTCTTAATTAGGGTTTAGAATGATAAAGTATGTCCATTGTTACATTTTATAATGATTAGACTAATATATCCCTTAAAAAAACCGTTCAAATTATTAGTTAATGTTAAGTTTTTAACGTCTCTTTAACGGCAGCCACTCTTTTAAAAAGCGGAGTCAAAGTTGGGCCACGTTTTTGAAAATTTGGAAGTCTGGCCACCGTTTTGAAAATCAGTGTAAAGTTTGGCCACAACTTTGAATTTAACTTGATTATATATTCTATCTGGCGGCTATAAAAGCAAAGCACTGGTAAAAAGATTGTCTTCAGGAATCCTCCAACACTGTAAGTATGTTTGATGATAGAGGGGAAGGGGGGAACTAATACACTCTCCATAACTTGTTCCTCGATTTCCCTCAATGTAGTGATATTGGATGTTTGTACCACGGGACAATTAAATTACTACATTGAGGGAAATTGAGGGAACAATCAATGGTGAGGAGAAGTCGGTGATAACATCTTCCACCTATTCAACTGCACTCCTATTTTTCGCAGATACTTGGGATCCAAATGGTGAAGTTATGTTATAGTGTGATTTTAGTATGTATAGTATATTAATGTATAATATGCTCCCTTGTGCAAACCAGTTAAGATCTTCCTGCAACTTGAAACTGCACAGAAAGCATAGAGTACTTGACACACTCCGAGAGCAAGGTAAATGCATTCATATATTCTTAGCTGATATGTATGATTTGCATGCATAGCTTAACGACGACACCCCCCCCCCCCCCCCCCCCCCAAAAAAAACCCCCCCCCAAAAAACGTTTTTTGATGACATTTTTTCACCTTTTTAAATTTTACGAAATTATATAAATGTCTTCAGAAAATTTAAAAATATATAGGTGTTTTTCGAAAATTTTCTTCGTGCCTCCCAAAAATACCACATATCCGGCCCTGGTGGTGGCTATCAAAACTGAGGTATTTACATGATCCCTTGTTTCTGGCAAACTAGTTAGTCCACCAAGATGTTGTACACATAAAAGATTTATATTATACTTTAAAGTGTTCAAGTAAGTTCTGTTGAACTACCTGCATATATGAGGCTGCACGTCGTTTTGAACAGGGATCTCATTTAATGGTCAGACTGTATTTTCTCCGGCAGTGGTATTCATGCTACTGTGCTAGCAGCAGAAAGGGTGCAACAAGTTCTTCAAAGAAAGCATTTAAATTTTGTTTACAAATCCTCGTTCTGCGGCTGGTCCAATCACTTTGGATATAGCAGAAGCAATTTACGCGGGGAAGACACTGACTTTGATTAAACAAAAGGAATGGAAAATCATAGGGCTGTTTTATAATCGAGGGCCAGGCTGGATTATCTTTAATTTGCTTCATACTTTCGTGTTGTTGATATTTTGTACTTTAATTTGGAATGTTTAAACTTCAATTTTTTTCTGACAGTTTAGAAAATCTTAATCCTTAGAAAAGAAGGGCTACATATATCAAAATTAAAATCAGAATTTTATTTATGATGAGTTTTATCATTGTGAAAAATAGAAAATATATATAAATGATATAATTATATAATCAGACGTATGAAACAATAAATAATAATAATAAGTTAATTAATATATATCATCTTTATACAAATGAAAGAAAAATGAGCCATGTTTGTTTTGGTGGCACTACAACATTCAGGACCATTTACGACGAACAAAATTTTGCGAGCCAGACTTACGATGGAAACTTACTGGTTTTGGTACTTCGTCACTTTTTTTACCGTCTCCAAGCACCGAGGTCACTCTGACTTCTTCTGCTCCTACTCTTTGCAGGTTTGCCCTGTCACAAATATTTTAAAAGCCCTCGTTTTGTAGTTGTTTTAAAATTCAAACGAGTCTGGAATGAGGCTACAAGTTTTTCCATCTTCAATCTAGTCAATAATGAAGCTACAAAGTTGTTTCCGTGTTCAAATGAGCCAAGAATGAAACTACAAGTTGATTCCAATTTTAAACAACCGAAAATGAAGCTAGTTTGTTATAAATATTTTTTTAAATATCTTAAAACTCCTTTTTTTATCAGAACTTATAGATAGTTTTTAAATATTACTTTTAATAATATTTTATAATTTTACTACTGTCAATTTTATTCCTTTTAATTTTAATATACCCAAATATAATCGAGAAAAAGATATCTCACGTAACAAAACACACCAGCAATGTCCAAAATAGCAGAGTTTGAGGAAATAATCCAAATTACGCCGGATAATCAAGAGTTTCGATTTTGGAAAAAAAACACTATATCGCGTTATGTTTAGGTCCGAAAATCACTACAAAACGTAACACGGCCTGGAGTTTTAGGAGTAAAATGCTATATGAAATAGAGCAATGCTAGGTACCCCAAAAGATTTTCCCAAAAATTGTTACCAAATGATGTGGCAAACAAGTGGAGAGTTATGATTGGGTGATGAATGAATCTACAAGGGGGCCTCATTATTTTGGGAGTAAATGCAACCAATCAGGATTAGACACCTCATTTGGGAAAAAAAATTTGGGACAATTTTTTGGGGTCCCTAGCATTTTCCTATGAAATAACGTTTAGGGTATCAAAACGCTTGATTGTGGAGCGTTAAGAAGGAAAAGAGAATAAACATCTAGTGTTTTGAATTGAAAAATGATAGGTCATGACCGTCTTCTCCGACAATAATATCTGAGATCATTTTCTTCAAATTTGTAGCACCAGAACCAACAACCAAAATAATCACTAACACAAAGATGCTTGTTCTTTATCTCTCTCAATTGTCTTGACACAATAATGTAAGCCTGCATGTTTTACGATTCCTTCATCATCTGATTCTGAGATCTTATATATAGGTGCAAGTTTTGTCCATCTATAATCAGCGCTACCCCTCCTGCTGTTGGTACAGATGCATTCCTGAGTATTAAGCACGTCTTCAAAACAGTTTTTGTAATTTGGGTCAGTGGAGCACACACCGGAAAAACTACTAATTTCAACAGCTTATTTGTGACAGAATTTAATTTTGACTGATTACCGTCGAAATAGCTATGTTTAATTTATTGGCTAATTTCGACGCTAAAGATTCTGTCGAAAATGGATTTTTTCGTTATAATTCTGTCAAAATTGACTAATTTTAACAGAAGTTTCCGTCAAAATTATGCAAATTCTTCGTATCGACTAATTTCGATAGTAATGTGGTCAAAAGAAAATATAGAACCTGAAACGATTGGTCCTTGATCAACTTGATATGTAGAATATAAGAATAAATCTGTTGCAATGTTTTAAACAAGAATCATGGCCAGGTTCATCTTGGCGATGCCTAACACTGCACCAGACACAGCCTAAGCCAGAGCCGATTATTGACACAGTAAGTTCAGTATATTTAATTTTAGCTGGACACGAAATTGACACGTTCAGAAACACAACCCGAAAGCAGTCTATATTCATTGGAATCGGAATAAACTGTATTTACATTTCACACTATTTAACATTAACTCTGAGGAGAATATTTTGAGTAATTTTGTCCTTAAGTGGTGGGCTGGTGGCTATAAAAGCATGGTATTGGCCAAAATATGGTCTCCAAGAGTCTTCCAAATCTTCAAGATTGTATCATGAGCAGCAGGGGGGCTCGTATACTCTCCATAGCTTGTTCCTCGATTTCCCTCAGTGTAGTGATGGATATTTGTCTTCCGGAGATGATTTTATTACTACATTGAGGGAAATTGAGGGAACAATTAATGGTGAGAGGTGAAGCGGATGCATAACATTTTCCACCTTTTTCGTCTCACTCTTATATTCTGCAGACACTTGCGATCCAACAGGTGAGGTTAAGAACCATAGATACTATATATGATAAATTAATTTTAATTTTTGAGTAAATGATGCATAAAATGCTACTCTGTGTGACCACTTCAGTTCTTTTTTAACTCTACTATGCAGAAAGCATGAAGTACAGATCATAAACTTTTTCTCCATATTTTCTTGATGCCAAGACATGAACTTGTTCATCCAGAAAAAGTATAGATCATTTCATTTGTTTCTTTCTTTCGTCGTGACCAGATACAATGTGTAAAAGTGGTAGGTAATCGTGCTTAGTCTGTTGGTTTAGGGGAATAATTTAAACACGGCCAGCATATTCTACCAGGAACCACTAATACAAAAATACCAACTAGTACAAAAATACCTTTTTGCGTCATCTTTTTAGCGTCGGTTTTTTAAAGGTAGAACCGACGCATATACATATAAATAGCGTCGGTTGTCAGTGAACTCTGCAGTCTGGAAGTAGGGTCTCGAAATATATGCAGATTCTAAAAGAATAATTCCTTCCACTATTTTGGTATCTAAAGAATTATAAGCCATCCTAAAAGTTTGGAGCGTTGTTCTTTTCTTGATTTGACTTGCGATTGCTATTGATCTGAATGCTAACCTTTTCTAAGAAGATATCATTTTATGCTGGAATGCTGTTCATGATACATATTGCAGAAAAAAGAAGTTTTTAATCTCTCTTTAGTGCCTTAACACAGTGGTATGAGCCGATTTCACGGATTTTTCTTTATTCTTTCGTCATCTAATGGTCGAAAGAAAATCTTGAACTGCATCTTACTGGTTATAGAAAAAGGACAAAGGGAATCAAGCCATCATGTCAGTATGTCACTCAGCTACTCAAATTTCTATCTTTTTGTAGTGCAATCAGTATTAATCTTATTTAACAAAGCTGTTCAAAGGTTCAAGGTCTAGTTATCCTGTAATATTACAGCACTTTATATTGTTCAGAGATTTGAGTACAGTACTTAATATGTCTTCAGATTTTGCTTTGTATCAGTGCAGAACAGGTACATATAATAATTTAACCAAAAGGAAATATGGAACCTCAACTTGATACCTTCTAACTATGTAGTAGGGTAAGTCATAACGTTCTCCAGAGATAAACGTATCAATCACTAGTTATTTACATCTTCCTCTCTGCAACCCGACTTTCAAGCAAGACAGGTTTATATGATTAGTTTAGTTTCTAACAGCTACAAAAGCATAAGTCTGGTTAAAAGATTGTCTCAGAGTTTTATCAACTCTTTAGGATTGTATTATGGAGGGGGAGGGGGGACTAGTATACTCTCAGTTTCTTGTTACTCGAATTTTCCTCAGTGCAGTGATGGTAATGTAACTACGACATTTTAACTACATTGAGGTGATTGAGGGAACAATGAATGGTGAGGGTGCATAACATATTCCATCTATTCAATTGCACTCTAAACCTTATTCATTTTACGCAGATAATAATATTATTGAACTTCATGTATGGTTTAAAACAATCAATGCGTAAAATGCTTTCTTCTGAGACCAACTCAGTTCTTACCGTGAAGTTTAAAATACACAGAAAGCATAGATGGCGATTCCACGTGTCCAGGGATGAAATAGTCCAACGCCAACAGTATATCCGTGTCCAAGGTAAATGCATCCGTAACTAGCTGATACGCCCCCATATATTGTAGCACCAGTATTGTATGACCAGAGTATAGCCCCAGTGTCTGCATCCATAGCATAAAGAGGACCATTAGCAGCTACAGATCCTGCAAAGAGAACTCCATTTGCCAATGAGACTGGCCCTTGACAAGTATCATTGCCAGGATTAGCTGTGGTCCATATAATCTCCCCTGTATTAGCGTCCAGTGCCACCCATGCCCCGGCTGTTGTAGTCATGTTGGAAGGTGCAAGCCTGAATCGAATCCTATCGTTGTTCGCTATGTTTGTAAAAACCATTCTACCATTGGTAGCTGCTCCCCATATCCCTCCTCCTTCATTGCCTCCTGGTCCTGCTTTCTGCAGAAGTTTCAGATTCTTAGCAAAATATTGCTAATAAGCCACGATAAATATTAGAGTGGTTTTATGAGATACTTACTCTGAACCAAACAATTTCCCCATTGCTGCGGTCTAGACACCATGCAAAACCACTTTTTTGAACAGCAACCACCACATCGCGCACCCTACCATCTGCAAATATGGTCAGCAACATTGGTGCCTCTCCAAAGTCCGCGTCTAGATTAGGTCCACTTGGACAGTCAGGATTATTTGGAACCAAACAAGCAAAAAAGAAAATGTCGTAGCCTCCCAATTGTCTAGACCATCTGATCCGCCCAGTGTTCATATCAAATGCAAGCATCGAATTAAAATTCACATCTGGTCCTATGCACCTATCCGGACCAGTTGCTGTGGTTTGATTATTTTGTTCCTCTTCACATCTCTGCACCTCTTCTGGAGCTGTATAAAGATTCCCTGTTGCAGCAAAAACAAGCCCCCTCGGAATGTCAATTGAAGGGCTGCTTCCCCATATAGCTGCTCCAGAATATCCACCTAATCGACCACCATTATCTGGAAGCGTATAGGTCTGCCACAAAATTGCACCTGTCCTAACATCCATCTTCACCATACTTCCCCGAAACGTGCAACATAAATTTGCTGGTAGTGTTTCCTCTAGTGATGACACTCCCACATAAAGTGCCCTGTACATAAAATTCATACAAATTAAATGGAAATCAAGAAATGTATAATCCATGTACACTATCTGGAAACCTACTAAGTACTAACCCCAAGTGAACTGTTCCAGATGAAGTGATCACGACCAGAGGACTCGAGTCTATTGTAGTGGACCACACGAGTTCTCCAGTTAAACGCTCAAGGCCAATCATGACACCAGCTCCATATATTCCGACTAGCAGCATATCACCAGCTACAACAGGGGTGGTTCTTGAAACCGAGGCATTGACATTAGTCCTTGTTGCAGGCAAGCCAGTTAGCTGACCAATATGTTGTTTCCAAACAAGATCACCAGTGAAGGCATTTAGGGCATACAAATATCCGTTCCACGAAGGCACGTAGACTACTCCATTAGCTATTGCTGGAGTAGCAGATATGTCATTTCCAACAAAGAACTTCCACCTTAAATGCAAGTTCTTTACAGTTTTTCGGCTGATCTTGAATTCTCCTACAGCGGATCTGCTGTTACTTATATCGCCTCCATGATTGTACCACTGGTTTAGTAAAATAGTGATCAGTCAATTTAATTAACAAAAATTGTAAGTTATAAGTTATAACATGTAAAATGAAAGGAAAATTGGATTTATTGCAGCAATACTTACCTCTGCTTCTGCATAATCTGCGACAATGAACAACACGAGAGGAATTATCAGAAGGAAGCAGACAAGATTTTCACATCTCTTTCGCGTAACAGCCATGACTAGAATGTATGCTTATGAATTATGATCAGGATACTCGTTAACACTGCTACTCACATATCATTCGTTTCTGGTAACATGGCATAAGATGAGAAAGCCTTATACGACGTATGTTAAAGTAACTGGTTCATCTAAAATTTTAAAGGGGTTAATTATCAAACTCATCACTGAAGTGGACAAATGGTATCAAACTCATCACTGATCTCCACGGGGTCTTTCGACTTTTCTATAATACTTTAAAATTGGGTTAATTATCAAACTCAGCACTGAAGTGGACAAATGGTATCAAACTCATCACTGATCAGTGATGAGTTTGGTAATTAACCCAATTTTAAAGTATTATAGAAAAGTCGAAAGACCCCAACAGAAATTGTTCCAAAAATCATTCATTTTAAGATTCTTTGAAGTATCTGGTCCAGTGGTCTACTGCTTTTTCTGGGCACAAAAAAGTTATAGCAGCTGATGATGAACTTGATATGGCAGGACAGTTACAACTTGCATATACATAAGAAGTTGTTAGAAAGTAAAGGAAGTTAGCCGACTAGCATAGTTTCCACTGCAGCATGCCGAAAAAGTTCTTTGAAAAAGTTCTTGTTCACTAATTTTGAAAAAGCTAACCAAACTGGAATATAGAATTCCTCTCTATAAATTTCACTTATAGAAAATATACTCTTTCCGTTCGGCTCATTTCTTTACGATATTTTTTTCATTCCTTCACAGATATTTTAAGATCTATATAAAATATAGGGGTTAATTATCAAGTTGGTCACTGAAGTGGGCTTAATGTATCAAGTTGGTCACTGAACTCAAAACGGTATCAAGATGGTCACTGAAGTGGTCATAAATATCAAACAAGTACCTTGAAATATGAGTTCAAGCACTAAAAATATTATTTATAAAGTTTTACATATTATTTTTAAATGTTACCAAAACCAAGTAAAATGTTATGATTTCTAATATTTATGACATAAAATTTAGATTTTATCAAATTTATTTATTATTTATTTTTAATTAAAACAAAGAAATAACTATATAATAAAATATAAATAATAAATAAACTTGATAAAATCTAAATTTTTTGTCATAAATATTAGAAGTCATAACCTTTTACTTGGTTTTGGTAACATTCAAAAATAATGTGTAAAACTTTATAAATAATATTTTTAGTGCTTGAACTCATATTTCAAGGTACTTGTTTGATATTTATGACCACTTCAGTGACCATCTTGATACCGTTTTGAGTTCAGTGACCAACTTGATACATTAAGCCCACTTCAGTGACCAACTTGATAATTAACCCTAAAATATAGTTACATAACTTATATTTTAAAAAAATGTATAAATATTTAAACATTAAATTTTTATGAGAAATTATGAATGGTACCATTGTGTAATTGGCTTCTCTAAATGGTACCATTTCGTGTTTTTGACTTACAGGTGGTACCACTCAGTTTATGATCTGTTAGCGATAATACCATTCCGTCCATCAAAACGTTAGAAACGTTAGTTTACTGTATTTATTTCGTATTTTCCTTTAAAAACACATAAAATATAGCGTATTATACACCTCAAGAACCCTAATTTATCAAGCCATAGAAGACGACGACGACGACGAGTTTGGCGATTTGTACACCGATGTTCTCATGCCGTTCGCCAATTCATCGTCTCTTCCGATCTTGAACAGCTTCGCCATCATAACGATCGTAAAGAGATCGTCGCCGAAGCTCCGAGCTCGAGAAGATTGGATCTTGAAAGTTCGGATCTTGAAAGTTCGGATCCGACCCGTATTCAGTTGGATGAATCGAAGTGGAGAGATAGGGTTTGGACAGGGAAAGCGAGGAAAGGAAGTTTGAGGATCCGAATTTGATTGATGAATCGCAGATTAATGTTGGTGAGGGTGATGATGGTGATGGGGAGGACGGCAGGGGTGCCGGACTGAAATCTACTTATATATATAGTAGCCCAACAGGTTCGTGTCAAGCCTCCCTCCTGAGCAAATAAATTACCTAGCTCCGAACCTGAGCCTAACTCCGAACCTAACCTCTTCTCATATATATAAAAAAAAAGATGTTATCCATGAGACTCGAACTCGAGCCCTCTCCAATACAAATACATCACTCAAACCACTTGATCTACACAAACAATTAGTTTGTTATTCAAAAGCATTAATTACATACTTTAAAACTTTTGTATTTATATTCGTTTCAATATCTTATTTATTTGGGATGAGTTATTATTTCAGTTTAGTCTCATATATTGTTTACATGATAGATTAATATCTATAAATTAATTATTTACAAAAATAAATTTAAAATTGAAAAAGAATATGAATAATCGGGTTCGTGGCATGATTCAGATTTCAAAAAATAGATATAATTCGTATTCGAATAAAAATGAACGAATTCAAATCTAACTTAATAGTTTAAACGAGCACCGATACAATATTATAGAAATTTTAACTCATGAATGTGAGAAATAAGCACAAAAACTGAGGTTTAAGCGAGCATCTTTGAAAGGAAAAATTGATGGGCTTTCAACATGGGCTATGTCATATTAATTTCTTTTATTATAAAAGGCGATTTATAAAGAGATTACAATATTTTGGAGAACACGAAATAAGGTGACTGAAAGAATATTCCTATTTAGAATATTCTTTTATTTTAAACTTATGAATTCAGAATTTGATGTGTAACTAAATCTTTTTTAAAAGAAATTATAGATATAAGAATAGTGACAATACATCAAATTTGGTGTCGGAAAATATATCTTAATGATATAATTTTGATGATATATGTATTTGAAATACTATAACTTGTGATATGAAGGTGAATTTAAGGAAATTTTATATTGTTAATCAAAAGTCAACCACATAATAATAAAACGCGTTTAAGAGAACTACTAAAAAGATTTGAGTTATAAATTTTACTTTTATTAAATAAAATAACACAGAGAAATAAGTTATATATATTAAAGTCTTAAAACTATAATTTTTAATATGCCATCATCCAACATATAACATACCAGTTAAATAAAATGATTCAAACTACAGTTAAATTAATCATTTACAAATTAAACTAATAAAATATAATTAATTCTGAACCGGATAATCTGACGCGATACGGTGAAAACTAATATCTGATTAAACAGGACTAGAACAAGAATAGTTTTTTCATAATACAAAATATCGAATATATGACTTGATCTTTAACAATTATAAAGAGATTACAATATTTTGGTGAACACGAAATAAGGTGACTGAAAGAATATTCCTATTTAGAATATTCTTTTATTTTAAACTTATGAATTCAGAATTTGATGTGTAACTAAATCTTTTTTAAAAGAAATTATAGATATAAGAATAGTGACAATACATCAAATTTGGTGTCGGAAAATATATCTTAATGATATAATTTTGATGATATATGTATTTGAAATACTATAACTTGTGATATGAAGGTGAATTTAAGGAAATTTTATATTGTTAATCAAAAGTCAACCACATAATAATAAAACGCGTTTACGAGAACTACTAAAAAGATTTGAGTTATAAATTTTACTTTTATTAAATAAAATGACACAGAGAAATAAGTTATATATATAAAAGTCTTAAAACTATAATTTTTCATATGCCATCATCCAACATATAACATACCAGTTAAATAAAATGATTCAAACTACAGTTAAATTAATCATTTACAAATTAAACTAATAAAATATAATTAATTCTGAACCGGATAATCTGACGCGATACAGTGAAAACTAATATCTGATTAAACAGGACTAGAACAAGAATAGTTTTTTCATAATACAAAATATAGAATATATGACTTGATCTTTAACAATTGAATATGATATGCCACATTGATCACTCCTAACAAATACGAGTATCAAAATATTTAAAAATGTGAGTTTGCACAAAGCTAAAAAAGTAACTACACGACTAATTAAACTAAATCTTTTATGGTTTTATGAACTTCATGATGCCTAACTCATATCTACTCTCGTTTTGCTATTTGAAATTCTAGAAAATCATTTCTTTGAGATCTGTTTTATAACGATTACATGAAAAATCATTAAAAGTCTTAATAGACAAGCTCAAAAAACTAATTATAGAACATTAAAATTTTATAACGACATAATGTTATAACATACTGTATCAAAGTAATAATCATCTAATATTTTTAAATTAACAATAAAAATATAATACGTTGAAGTACTATATAATTGATATGAAACATAAAAGGATAAGACACATCAAAAGTGTCAGAAATTTTTGGGTTGCAATTATACAATTAGTAGTTCAATTGATGCTTTTATAATAAAATAAGGTACGTGTCTTTTTACGTACAACATATGTTTCAAATTTTATTTATACAAAATGTGTGCAACATATGCTAAAAAGAATGTGTTGATGATCTGCTCCATCATGTATCACTTTAACAATTATGCAAACGTACGCTCAAAAAAGAAGAAATAAATGTAGGGCAACGCGGACCACACATCTTCATTTAATCATGATTTAGGATATCGTAATTCACATATCAAGAACAAGATTTCATCAAAATCATGGTATATTAGTTGAAATAATTTAATAATTTCAACAATAAATTACAGATACTTTTAATGAGGTATAATATATTTAAAATTTAAAATTTCAGTATTAATTTCGAATATAATTTTGAACATTGATAATATGATAATGGTCTCTATATCCCAGTGTTCTAAAAATCGCCGAGTCGGCCGAGTACTCATTCCGAGTACTCGTTTTTAACCCCTCGTCCGATCCGAGTTCCGAGTAATCGGGTTCAAAACCGATTTATTTAAAAATCGGTCAAAAATCAGTTTGACTCCGAGTACTCGAGGTCAAATCTAAGTTTGACTTATCATTTTTTTATTTGAAATTTATTTTAAAAGAGACTAAACGTAAATTTATGTATGTTTTGGTCTTTTTTTGCAAAGTATTGACATTAATTAGAAAGTATATTTGTTTTATCATTAAAACTTGTGAATGATTATTATGTCAAAAACTATAATTTTTATTTGAATTTCATTATTTCAAGTGTGTTATTAAAATATTAATATTATTAGATAGTTTTATTATTAATCAGTATATAACTATATATGAGAGAAAAAAATAATAAAAAAAATACCCGATTAGTTATCCGATAACTCATTCCGAGTACTCTCCCGAGTTCCGAGTACTCATTTTTCCGGAACCAAACCGAGTTGGACCGAGTTCCGATTTTTACAACCTTGCTATATCCTAACGAATTTGAATATAGAAATATCAGTTCAAATGTAGTTTTTAATCTATAATTTTTTTTAAAAATATACTCCCTTCGTCCTATTTTAAGTAACCTTATTTGACTTTCACGGAGATTAAGAAAAATGTAGTAAAAAAGAGTAAATTTAGTTGGAAAGTGGGTAAAGTGGTGGAATATATCAAAATTTAATAATAGATTTGAGATAGTGGTGGTAAGTAGTGAGTGTAATAGTGTTTATTTAATATAAAAGAGTATATAATAGAGAAGTAGTGGCTGTAATAGTGAAAAATAGTGTTTAAAAATAGTAAGTATAGTAAGTTCATTATTTTAGAGATGTTTCAAAAAGGAATAAGGGTCATATAAAATGGGATGGAGGGAATAGTACTTATTATTACTATTAATGCTATTAGGTTGCATATATTACATTTTTCATGTTTACTTTTGTCAAAAAGTAAAACATAATAGTTACGCTCGAAACAATATGATGACACACGGATATTATTTAAAACATAATACAAATTCAAGGTCCGTACGAGAATAATATAATGATATATGAATATTACTTAAAATACAGCAAAAACCAGAGTCCCGTGCCTCGCACGGGCTTTTATGCTAGTTGATGATTAAAATAGATAGAGCTCGTCTCAAATTTTATTTTGGTTACTCATACTTTTAAAACTGACACCGGCAACATGATCAAAAAGTTATTTAATCTTCAAGAACTCAAGAACACAAAGAAAAAATACGAATATTAGTTGTATTTTATGTGTTTTTAAAGGAAAATACGAAATAAATACGGTAAACTAACGTTTTTAACGTTTTGATGGACGGAATGGTATTATCGTTAACGGATCATAAACCGAGTTGTACCACCTGTAAGTCCAAAACACGAAATGGTACCATTTAGAGAAGCCGATTACACAATGGTACCATTCATAATTTCCCAATTTTTATTCGGGAAAAAAGTTTTAAAATATTTTATGAAACTACGTTTTATAAAAGTTTTAAAATGCGTATCAAGTCCCCGTCCCCGATATAAATAAACTAGGGACAGAGGGAGTATATTTTAGTTTGTTCGAACTTAAATTTTGAAAATGTCGTTCAAGCTGGCCGAGAACATTTTCAGTCGAAAATAACTTTAAGCCGCAAGGCATTCTTATCGTAGACAAAATTCGACTAGCTCCCGTGAACTTCAGACCGGCCCGGTGGGAAATCAATGCATAATATTCTTCTTCTGTTGCTTTCGCATGCACTGTAAAACTCTGTTTTACTCCAAATATAGCTGCCAACCAAACGACAGAAAAATGGCAGCTATACTCAGAATGGCAAATTTTAGTTATCTTCATAAACGATGGAAAAAACAAGAAGCACACAAGAAGAAAATAGACAAGTTCTTAGTACACATCAAATAAATCTAATATAACAAGTACATTATTAACTCATTCTCAGATTTTATCCAATCATTATAGCTTCCAGCCTCATTTCAAGAATTTATATCATGGGGAATTGTCTGGGAATGGACTTTCGAAGCCAACCTGGACAACCAGAGAGCCAGAGGATTACGCGATTTCCTCCACGTTAGTATCTTCGTTGTCGATAAATTCTTCCCGAATTCCAGATACTATGTGTGACAAATTTAGCAGTTTCAATGATTTCAGTTAAGTTTATGATTAAATTTTATGTAACAATATTTATTTTCTTGATTATCATTAAGTAGGTTTTAAACATGGAGTCCAGAAGAGAAGCAGAAGTGTAAGCTTTTCTTTGAACACTGAAGGTATGTTGTGTGATATCATGAATTTGTGTTTCTGTTAAATATGATTATAGTAAGCCCTTGTCTCAAAATCTCGAGGTTTTAGAAGAATTAGTATGATATAACTTATAAGAACTCAGTCCAACGAAACTCGGGCACCTTGAAATTTTAAGATAATTAGGACTTAGACATTTCGAGGTTGACAGTTTTATATATGTAGCGGTTTGAGTACACGAAAACATAGTCCGTTCGACAAAAATTCACAAAATCAAAACATCTATGATTTTTTTTTCCTTTCAAATACCGTTTCTGAATAATAAACAAATTTATCAATAATCAATCGGTTCATGTTAATCTGGTGTCAGTGTTGTGTATATAAGATATTTTTCATGTCATGTATCTGATACGGAAGTAAATACGAGTATTAGAGGTGGCATGAATGCATGTTTCAATTGACTGCTACATTCCATGGCTGTGAAGCTAATGCAGGAACTGTGAAACACGATGAGAAATACGGAGCTCACGATTTCGTGAAGGTTGCCATGATAGACAACAAGCTTCATGTCTACAACATTACATCCTTCAGTTACAACACCCTGAAGGCTGCGACGCAGAAGTTCAGCAAGAAGAATCTGCTAGGCGAAGGTGGCTCGGGCGATGTTTTCAAGGGCTGGATAAATCTTTCCACCATGACTGCTGCAAAACCGAAAGGCGGTCACCCTGTTGCAGTCAAGAGGCTAAAACAGGAAAGACTTCAAGGCCGGGAAGAATGGATGGTAGGAAAACTGATAATGTGGCCGTTTGACTAAACTTATTTTTCAGAAATAAGGGCTTATTGCTGAAAAAAAAAGTACATCAAACTCAACTTTTTTATGAAATAAGTCCTTATTTTTTTCCCACATAATGAATATTAAACACCTTCTTAACATTTGTATCCAACAAAATTATAAAAATATACATTTTAGGAAGAAAAAAAAATAAGCCCTTGATAAGGGCTTGATTTATGTAGCCAAACAGGCTCAATGTTCTTGATTTTACGGGCAATTAAGCCAGTGTTTGTACTAATACATCTTGTTGCAGACAGAACTAAGTTTTCTGAAAAGGTTGAACCATCCAAATGTGGTTAAAATCATAGGATACTGCTGTGAGGATGACCACAGTATGTTGGTTTTCGAATACATGCCTAAAGGAAGCTTAGAAACAAGTCTACTAGAAGGTAAGCCCCGAGCTAATATACGCTAATCCAAGCACAAAATGTGGCATAAGTAAAGAAGTTTTATATGACACAAGCAGGAGAGAGTGACCTGAACTGGAGTACAAGACTCAAAATTGCTGTTGGCTCTGCAAAAGGCTTAGAGTATCTGCATGGAACAAGCTTACCAGTCATTCACCGCGATATGAAGTCTTCTAACATTCTTCTCGACGATGTCAGTACTTCATAACCTCCATACTCTGGATGAACTTGCTTTTCTTGCACCTGCTCTTCAGTTTCTGCATACATATGCATTCTAACTATGTCAGGAATGTTTAGGACTATACACCAAAAATCTCAGATTTCGGACTAGCTAAGTTCGGGCCTCAAGATGACAAGAGTCACACCTCTTCCAGGGTGCTGGGAACTAAAGGCTACTTTGCCCCTGAGTACGTAGGAACAGGTAAGAATACAACACAAGTTACAATCTTTTTTGCAGACGAAGATACTATAGTATAAGCGTTGAGCATCATATTATCAAGACATAATTATTCGGAGAAAATATTATAGTTATAATAGTAATGTATCACACATCTTTGCCATACAGGTCATTTGACAATGCAAATTGATGTATACAGCTTCGGAGTAGTACTCCTTGAAATCCTGTCTGGGCGTTTAGCAGTCACTAGGTCATATTCTGGAGGGTCTGAAGATCTAGTCGAGTGGGGAAAACCATTTCTTGACAGTAAGCAACAATTGCATTGCATTATTGACAAGAAAATGGGAAGGACCATGACAAGAAAAGAAGCAAACAGATTTGCTAAAATCATACGCCAGTGCCTTAACCAGAAGCCAAAACGAAGACCAACTATGAAAGAGGTGGTGCGATCCCTAGAAGAATTAGAACAGGGCTTGAACCAAAATGGTCAGAAACCAGTTCACTGTTTTATGAAGAATCAAAAACATAACCACCCTCAATACTTGCATGACCACAAAAAAGATTATTGTTCTACAACTTCAGTAGCGTAGGCGCGTAGCGATAAACAATGAAGTAGACCTAAATGTAATACTCTTATCTAGCACTTGAGTTATATATAAGTAATTAATGTACCAACATGTATCAATGGTAGGTCTAAAAACGTCTCAATACTATCACTTTCGCATATAATCACAATAGTTAACTGATCATGCACAAAGTACATCTATCAATCATCGTAGACAACTGACAACATACTATTCTGCAGATGGCAAGATTCTATACCAAAAGACTATACAATAGCTTATAATAACAAAAATTGGATTGAAACAAGAGGTGAATTTTCAATCATTAGATGATATACCTCTGCTATTTCACAAGTAAAATTCACCCCGTATGCAAACAATGTTAAACTATGCTGTTCATCAATACTGGTCCATATTATCTGTCGATCAACCTCGTCTATATGGAGATTGATGAGACCGCAATGGGGATGCTGAAGGTGTCAGATTTAGAGGAGAACGATTGTGACTCAAATGTGATTTACGGGCAGGGTCAGGACCAGTCTGATTCTTTGAGGAGTGCTTTTTGGCTGCAGACTTTGATAATTGGAGATCTTCCAGAGCTGCTACAACTTCTGACATTTCTGGCCTGGATTTAAAGTCAGCATTCAGGCATTGTAAAGCAAGGGTAGCAGCAGCGAAAGCTGCTTTCTGAGGATATTGTCCCTCCAACTTTGTGTCCATAATCCGAAACAATTTCCTCTTGTCACTCAAATATGGTAATGCCCAATCAACAAGATTTTGCTCAACAACAACCTTCGACTTATCAACAGCACGACGACCAGTTAACAGTTCAAGAAGAACTACCCCAAAGCCATATACATCACTTTTTGCTGTCAACCGACCTGTAGCAACATACTCTGGAGCTGCATAGCCTTGAGTACCCATTACTTGAGTGGACACATGAGTCCTATCACCGGTTGGTCCTGCCTTAGCCAAACCGAAATCAGACAGCTTGGCATTAAACTCCTGCATATCCAGCATAACCCCATGTGAATATTATATATATAAATATCACAGCAGATGTAAAATATTCATTCTAAATATTTAAAACCAATTTTTGCAATCTAGTCTATTTGTGAACTTCTTGTGCACTATTTGTGCGGCACACTAAATTTTAGGAACAGCCTTAACTTTGAGGTATTAAATTAACATACCGAGTCTAGAAGAATATTAGCAGCCTTGAGATCACGATATATGACTTGCTCTTTAGCATCATGAAGAAAAGAGAGACCTCTAGCAGCATCAATAGCCACTTTTATTCTTATTTCCCAAGAGAGTGGTGTAGGCCCTCCTGTTTACAAATGTAGGTGTCAAAAGTTTGGTACCACTTGTTATCCGACGAATTTTGATAACTTAGCTAAAGTAACATTAGTTGATTGGTTAGCTAAAGAAACATTAGTCGATTGGTTAGCTTACTTCTGAAAAGATGATTTTCTAGGCTCCCCTTGGGCATGAATTCATACACCAAAAGTTGATTGTCACCCTCCAAGCAATGTCCAATAAGTTTAACAAGATTTGGATGATGTAGTTGTCCAAGATAATTCACCTCAGCCTGAAAAAAAAATTATCAGTTAATATCCAAGCAATTGTCGTCATATATAATTCTCATGTAATAGTAAAGAAGTGATAACATACCAACCACTCTTTATGGCCTTGGAATCCTTCAGGCTTAAGCTTTTTAACAGCAATAATCATTCCAGACCCAGGTTTTGTAGCAGTAAGTGTATGCTCATCGATCCATCCTTTGAAAACATAACCAAATCCGCCTTCACCAAGTAAACTGTCAGGGCGGAAGTTTCTCGTTGCATTTTTCAATTCATTATAGGAAAAAGCTTTCAGTTGAGAGGACGACAAAATTTCACTTTCTGATCTCGGAGTTGGTAGACTCTCAATGCTACTGTTCCAGCTGGAAGACGTCATGGTGGTTGCACCAGAAGTAAGCGTAGAAGTAGTGGATTTACTGATAGCTTTTGAAGCCCCTAAAATGGTAAATAAAAGGTCTTCATTAGTAACAGAAGGAATGGTGGAAATTGTCTTCAGTAGTAACATAAGAATAATGAAATGTAGCATTTCTTTCCATAGCCATCTCCTCTATTCACTTTATATCCAATAGTTGCCTAATATAATCAATTATCAGCTTCGACAAAAACTGCTGAGGCAGCCGAAACACCCCCCCCCCCCCCCCACCACCACCACCGGCACAGAATCTGAGGTAACATTTTCCAATAAAAATTTCTATAGAGTTACAACTGCCGAAACATTTATTCAGATACACCGGATATTCCTCTAGAAGTGTCTACATAACAACTGTATAACTTGTTTCAAAGGTATACTTATTGGTGTAGTTCTCAGTTAGCAAAAGTATTCTTTCAAAAGATAACAGAGAATTAACTTCAATACAAAATCGTCCGAGGCTAAAGACATCTATTACAATTCACTTACAATTTCAGATGCCATGAAAAATATCATCTTTCAACCCAAATCAAAATCAAAAAAGAAAAAGGAAGATATGATGTCAAAAAACTGCTTTCAACTCAAAATTACTAAACTATTCTTGCAAAAGAACAAGAATCAACAGTAAACATAAAAAAGTCATCTTTTTCCCATATTCAGTTGGATTCCAAGTATAGAAATTAACCCAAAAAGTCCAAGTACTAAGCTTAGCTAACTAAGGAATTTCAGTTAGTCAACCATCCCAAGATCAGTGATTCAAGAACAACAATCTATCAAAAATAGCATGAAAATCAACTACCAAAGAAACTCAGATTGAAAGAAGTACACAAATCTGTAACAAATCCAATGAAAATCCCAAAAAAGTACATAAAAGTACACATAACAGAACAGTCTATTCCCAGAAAAGTAATTATAAATTGTGTCTTAACAGAGAAATGGACAAGGAAATTACCAGAAGTTGAGGTCATTGCAGAATCACCTTTTGGTGAAGAAGCAGCAGCAAAACAATTACCCATTGTTGAGATTCAAGAAACCAGAAACAAAGAAAGAAATGATAAAAAAACAAAATACTTAAAGAATTAAATGAATATGAATTATTGAATTGTGCTGAGGTTTTATCAACTAGGACAAATGGACAATATGTCAAAATGCAATAATGAGTGAGAATGTGAGATCATTAACTTTAAGGTATTAATATACTACAGCATTATACTATAATAATAAAATAATATTATAGCATAGTTCTACTAGTTTACTATTTCAGAGAGGCAACTGCTAGGAAAGAAGAACATGGATCAGTCTTGTGCATGCAATGAAGTTGCAGAGAAAGAGGTGGCTAAGGAGAATTTGGAGACAGTGGGAACATCCAAGAAGGTCTCTTTATAGAAATATGTTATATTTGGTCATGATCTCTGTGGCTTTTGTAGTTGAAATAGATAGTTTAAAAAATGTGTGAAGGTGTGGAGAAATCAATTCAGGGTAGAAGAAATATGAGCAGCCTATCTATCTATTTTGTTTAGTTATACTTACTTTTCATGTCATTGAATTTGCAAGTTGAAAGATGTTTCATGGAACCTAGGCACTTGTTGAGTTGTTGGAAGGAAGAGTAAATTTTTGGTATGCTAGATTTTGTCCAAAATTTTTTTTTTTTTTCAAAAAACATGACAGATAAATGACTAATTTTACACGAATCTCGTTATCATCATTCAATTAAGATTTGAGAAAAAAAATTAGAAACAACAATTATGCAACTATTATTTTTCTTAAAAGGAAAATGTTATGGATTTTGTGTTAAAATATTTAGTTGACCAAAATTGATTAAACTTGTATTTTAGAAAGAGGAATCCCTCTCATATTTGTACATAAACAGCATGAAATAGAATTACATCAGGTTAATCAGCATTAGCAAACAAATTCGGAAATTATTTCAAATATGTGAAAAATGCGAATCAAGGGTCCTAAATTGTTTTTCAGATTTCTTCTTGAATTTCATGTGTCCTATTTTTGTGAATTAGGTCACATACTCACATCAATAATACTAATTAAACCTTCCTATTTATCAAATTATTGATCTGTATTATTTGAAAATTTATATAAGATTTAATCCGAGGAGTTGACACAAATCACTCACAGAGTCACAGTGGTGCATGAATGTAACTTACTATTGTCTTTGATTTGGTGATCTGCATTCCATAAAGTAAAAGCACTCATGTTTACTATGATGATATGATAATCCATGTTTCGTGAGCTTTTTTTTATCTTACTTCTAGCCAATCGGAAAAATATCGGATTGTTTAGAAATTTAATCAGTTCAGTGAGATACGGAATATGATTTAATCGATTAGTAATTTATAGATTTTTAAAACAGTGCTTCAAGCTCTTAAGTCAGAAATAAGTGATTCATGAATTTTGTTTTCTTATATATATAGGTAATTTAATTTTTAACATAATGATTTTAATATTTTATCATATAACTGTAATTTTTATTTTGTCAACTTTGTTCTACATAAATAATGTTATTATTATTATTCACATAAAGAAATATTTTAAACAAATGGCCAAACAACATTTTTTTTTTTTTGACAAAATGCAAATTCATTCCATTAAATTAAAACAAGTCTAGTCGGGACAGATCCCCAACTGACAATGCAATCAGGTTAATAAACAATAAAACGAGCTAAACAAATAGCCGCATTGTTTCCAGACTGCTTAACACAATGAATCCAATGATTCTTGAAATTGAAAATGAATACTGCTTAACACAATGAATCCAGTGATTCTTGAAATTGAAAATGAATACAAAGGCTTCTCGAGTAATCCAGCCTACATCAATCCCGAAAATGGTAACTTCACAATTGACCTTCACAATAGCTCCATGGCTGTTGCGGTGTTCAGACGACTCAGTTGTAAAAACCAAGCAATGAGGAACAAGAATCCTCGAATAATGAACAACTATAATTTATGAAAGGTGAGCACATGCGATCACCACCGTTCCAAGCATACCCCAGCTATCTACACGCCGGGAGCCAGCTATAGACATGCCGAAAGTATTAATGATGCGATAAACCAGATCTCCCAAAACTCCATCCCAATCATTCTCATTGATAATGCAGGAAGACATAACAACCACAAATATAACACCCAGAAATTGGGTACTAAATCAACACACGCCAAAAGGCGAGACGGAAAAACACAATCGGACCTTTGATTTCAAAAGATCTGATTTATTCAGAAAACAATCAAGTCCAAACTCAAATCCGAAACAGATCTGAAAATAAAACTCGATTGGAATCTTCGAGATTTAAGCAACACTCGATTTTATTGAAAAACAAAAAATAGGTAAATAGTGGAGAAGATGGGAGAGCGAAAATGATTTGGTGGATGCAGAGGATGAAGGTGAAGAATGGAGAAGTGACGGCTAATTTTGAGAGTCGACTCTCAAAATCCTAATTTGAGAGAGAAGAATCCTCATTTAGGACCACCAATGGCCAAACAACATCAAGTAAAAAGAACAAGCGACTTACATAAAAAAAACTAAAGAAACTATTGAATAATACTTTTTAATCTGATGTTTTGATCGATTCGATTATCTCCCGTCCCATATTTATATAAAAAACTCTATAATTATAATATTATTTTTCTGTCCTGCCATCGTCAATATTGACAAAGTATAGAAAAGGAAGTGGTAATGATTTTCTCCAAATACCGGAAAGATATCGACACGAGAATATCTTCCGCATTTAAATATAAATCTTTTTCCCCAGCCAAGTCAAAAAACAAATATAACAATAAATATAAAAAGACGTGTGAGGTCTGAATTTCACATCTCTTTTCCATTGAATCTGATTTTTAAATATACGATTTTTTAATTTAAAGGTTTCTACACGTGGTCTTTGATTCTTGGCCCGGAGATTTTTAAGTTCATATTAAAGCAAAAGAAATGAACGGAGGTCCTGGGCTAACTTTCGTTGAATTGATAAAATGTGTTGACTTTTCTGTTCTTAAAATGGTCAAGAGAGAAGACTTCGTAGTTTCTTGAAAGAAAAGGTAACGATAACAAGATAACACCTAATTGACATACATATCACTTCTTACTTCTGTCCCAAGCCCAATAATTTGTTTAAGAAAAATCTTATCGTAGTATTTTAATTTCTAGAGCAATTTGTAAAAAGAGAAGAGTACTATTCACACAAGAGAAGTGCTACCGAGACTCCACAAGAGTTCAAATTTTTGCTTTCACATGATTGAGGTAGTTTTTAATAAATAAATATATTATTGAAAATAAGGAATGACATTTTTATTTATAACATGAATCAAATTATGTCAATTAATATTCGAGAATTCGAAGATCTCTAACATTACTTCTTATTTTAGAAAATTACGTATAAAATTTATTGGATAGCTATAATTGATGTATAGTACCGAATTGGAAAATGTTATTTTGAGAGCCACAATTTTGTTTGAAGAGCGAATCAATTGTCTTTTTCTCTTGCATACACATAAATCATACAACTTCAGTACAAATCTCTGCAACTTACTTTAGAAATTAAAAACCTACTCTAGATATAATATTTTCTGACCGAATTTAGCTGGCGGATTAATTGAGATCCGGATATGGAAACCAGGAAATTAAAATAATTATTACAGTATGATTTGCATATCCAGGTAACTTAAATAATCATTGTTTTGATTTGCTTGACCAGTGAAGTCAATATCTTGTGGCACTACTATCAGAGATTCACACTATCGTTATCTTGCCAAAAATAGAGATCGAAGGAATTCAATAATACCCGTTCAATTTGGTGCAAGTTTTAGTCAATATACTGGAAATTCCCTCTACACATGTGTAAGGTTCAAGTTTCTTTAAAGAAATAATGTCGAGATCAAAAGATTGATCTTAATCGTTTATTAGCTTATTAAGGATAAAAATACATATTATTTATTATCTTGATAAAATTATTGTATTATTAGTTATATATTTGTACGATGTAGTCGAGTTTAAAATGTCGCATACATTTTATAAATAATATATATATATATTTATTGTGAGTCCACGAACACACCACAGAAAAACCGATAATATAAACAATGGGTTTTCTCTTAAATATCTAAGTCCAAAATTATTTTGGCAAAAATACTACATCTTTTTTAAATTATACCAAACTTTTGAAAATATTGCAAAAATATTGTATGCAACCCGTTGCAACCATACTTGCAACCAGATGCAACCATATTTGCAACCCCTACGGGGCCAATTAACTGAAGTTGCATCTGGTTGGAGACTGTATTTGTGCAAATATTTTTTAAAAAATTAATATTTTTGCAATTTTTTTCAAAAGATAGTTAAATAAAAAAAAACTTAAATTCTTTTTTTTTTTGATAAATTCCCTATAAACATAAAAAGAACTGTTTTATAACTTGATACTCTGAAATTTGTATTCAAGAATTGTCCACATCGATGATAATAATTGATATTTGTTATTTTACGCGCATCAATTTATTTCGTTTTCTCTTTTGCGTTTATGAGAAGAACTGAAGAAGTCAAGCTATAACAACCTCCACTACACGGTACTCACCTTTACAGAATCCAATGTACATGAATCCGAGCTCTCATTTTCAAGATCTTCTTCTGTTTATAGAAATGTGGGTAATGATTTAGTCATCGATCGAAAGTTATTTGTCAAATTGATTTACAGTGAGAGCAACGATAACAATAATCTAGTCCTGGGTCGAAAATCCGTTACTATATAAGTGATAAAATTTCGGTACAAATTAAAATTATCAGTATTTTTCGATGAAAATGCTAGGTATCTTTTTTTTAATGCAAGAAATGCTAGGTATCTTAAAAATTGTTCCTAAATTTTCATATTTGTTTAGATAAATAGAGAAGTGAAAACAAAGACAGAGGGTGAAGGTCCGGAGCACTTTTGAGCAAATTCAATAAAAATATCGCAACTCCAGAAAATTTTCAAAATCCCACGGACATTAGCGCATTGTATGAAGTCGAACCCGAGAAATTAGCGTATTGCATTCCCGCGGACATTAGAGCATGAACTCGAACCCCAGACATTAGCGCATTGCATGAAGTCGAACTCGAGACGTTAGCACGACAATTAATTAAGTAAAGACTCAAGAGCGAAGAAAAAAGCACTTGGTGCTTATCATCAAGTACATGCTTTAGTTTGTACTTGATTCCCTCCATTTCTTTACCTAATGCTTCTGCTTTATGCATAACTTCATGATCATACTATCCCCACTGACTAATATATAATGTCGCAGCAGATTTTCGATATCAAGTTCTCCCCCACAACACAGCCCCAGTAAAACCAGAGATCGAGTCGAGGGAGCAATGAGCATGGGACTCGCAGAGAAGAAACAGCATTTGTCGAGTTTTCAGCTTCAGCAAGTAAGTTCTAATCAGGGCATTTTCTGATTATGTAGCTTAGTTACTCATTTCAGATTCTCCAGAGAGTTATTTATACGACAAAATTAAAAATGCATTATATAAAAGAAGAGTGAAGAATTTCTGCAACAATTTTCCATCAAAACCACATTCTTCAAACACTCAGTAATCTTTGTGTCAAATTACATTGAAAACCAAGGCGTAAAAAGAGAAGTGAATACAATGAGAAGTTATACCGAAACCCTCTGCACACCTAAACAAACTAAGTAAAAGGAGTTCATTTTGGTTGATGCTCCTTCTAGCTCTTTCTACGTTTTACTATAGTCTTCCCCTTATTGTCATCCTTTGCTCTACAAGGGGTTAAATTGGCGACGAGCCAATGTATAGTTACACTCTTAAAAACTAAGGAATTATGTTGTAAGTCATGTACAAAAGGACACTCCAAGGCAAAAATATTTATGGAGAATTGAATAACCGTATTCAAGACCCGAAAGAAGATAAACAAAAGAATTTCGCTACCAGAACACATTGGTGTGCAATGTGGATATTAGCGTTGGTGATGCAAACAAGAATGCAGAACATAGGACAAAATCTTCATGGGAATGAATCTAGGATGCACCGTTGCATTCTAGAGTTCAAGGCAGATCTGATTTTGGTAGACCTGTAAAAATTTAGGTGGGAATGACTGCAATTCAAGTGAAAAAAGAACTCCAAAACTGAAGATAAAACCTGTAGTTGTGAATAATAGTAAAAGACGTCTCGTGAGAAAACCAGTGGTTGATCAGAGACTTTGGAGAAGAGCCCTTTTGCAGGGTGGTGGTCTTGAAGCTGTTGTGCTTGGGTTCGGAGATGCAGTCTCCACACCAAGAGTTTTGAGTAGGAAGTGCCTTTCCTGACAGATATATTCAAAAACACAGGATCAGTCTTGCTTCTTTGCAATCATATTGAACACATTGAAACATATGTCACATGCCAAAAGAATACATGACCACGTAGCGATAATGTTTCTAGAGCTTTAAGCTCAGTTGTAATTCACAATCATAGAACCATAGGCTACACACAACTGACAAGTGACTAGTGGAATGAACACCCTACTTCCATCAGGACAGCAAGGGCATGCACCGAGTCATCTTAGTTTGCAAGTTTTGGTATCTTTTGACTATGAATAATCCGGTAAAAAAACATAGCCAAGTTCAGAAAACCAGTTTCAGACACCTACAACATCTAAGGTCAGAACCTGCCAATAGGGTGCTCAATGCAAGTGTATCAGCTCCTTCTTTGCACATTCTATAACTGAATCGGTTATTTATTATACTTCTTTAAAATAGTGACTTTAAATCCTAACAAGCAACATACAGATTTGTGAGTTCACTGATGAGTAGCTTTTGGTTCCGTCACTAAATTGCTCATGAAGACTAAGATGCGTTAACTAAAGCATTTTATTAAAGAAACACAGGTATAGTCCTCAACACTCTGATTCAACTTATTGCTTTGTAAGCTCATCTGGAAAATTCATTGACTCACACTTTCTGTAAATTGTGGGCTGGGGATCCCTGATGCCAACGATCTGAACACGGGGGCTACTTGAGGTGGGGAGTTTAATTCATTGCTCGGGAGGTCGTAAACCATTCCCATATCATCATTTAAATCATCACAAGGTGGCACAAGACTTGCTGAATCAAAAAAGAAGAAAAATCATCAAAAAATGCAATATTTCATAATTATATCTTTAAAATATATGATATTATATGAATGCCTGCAGCTTTCTTCTTACATATTGGTAAAATTTCTTTAGTTTGATTAGTTGTGCAGGAGACGGTGTGCTTCTCAACAACAGAATCAACTATCGACTGTCCTATCTGATTTGATTGAGGATGAGCTGAGTTATGATACGCATCAGATGCATCAGCTGCAATACGGTCTGGTTTATCAACTGTTAAATGGGTCAAAAGTGTTGATCCAGTACTATACTCGGAGCTACTTGGAGAATCTGCATAGAAATGTGATGCCCTGCATTGAGCATGAGTCAGAGCAGTTTAGTTTAAAGCTAAATGCTAGTTTCGGCCATGTTTAGTACCTCCAAGACTGTTGGATGTCATCTCTACTAACCGAGTCTTTAGAATTCTCAAGTTCAAAATCCACATCGGTGATCCTTAATCTGATCATATCAGCATCTTTGCTTTGATTGAGAAATTCTTGGAGAATCTGAATATTATGTATAAAAATATAAAATAGCATGAAAAAAGGAGGCACATGCTACAAAAAACTGGAGCATGGCTAATCGAGAGCTTGAAGCAATTATTGAAGAAATATTCCAAATTCACACTCCTAATGTGAAAATTTTAATAAATAAAATATCATAAAATGTAATAACAGATCAATGTCATTGTCTCACCTTCCAAGCATTATCAATACTCTGATCTTTGTTCTCTGCATCAAATTTAAGTGCAAGTGAACTGAGTAGTTCTGCTTGTTGCATTAGTGCTATAATCTTCGGGTCATCCTTCTTGAGATATATACCTTGAATCAAGTCGGTGCTGGCTGAAAATGAACATACAAAGATTGATAATAAGCCATTACGTCTTCAATACTAAACTATGCTAGTCAAAATATAAAATCATGATTTTGTTCCGTCTTTGCCTATTTCCCAGTTGTTTGCATTACCTTGTGTTTCCAGGTCCCTCAAAATGTTAAAGTCTTGGACCATTACCGCGAATGGTGGTCTAATTTGTTCGTCCATTTCTCTGAATTCCTCTCGCGATCTTTCAGTCATATCAGAGCTTTCATTTGTTCTGAGTCACAAAACTTGACTGTTAACAATAACAGGACGGTCCTATATTCTTAAGAAGCAGAAATACACATTACCAGCAATACCTTATCTTCTTATGAAGCACTCCAGTTTCTGATAATTCATCCTCATCAGCATCAAGTCGAGGAATAACCCTTTTGTTGTTCAAGTTGACATAACTAGTTGCGTTTTGTTTAGCTAACGCCTCTCGCTTTGCTCTCTTTTTACATAAAGTAGAGAATCGATTCTTCACAGCATTATCAGTTCTATGAAAGACACAAGTAAAAATAGTTAAGTACCTTCAATTATTTAGTCGAAAAAAAAGGGGGAAAAGGTAATATTATCCCAACTCCATGTTTCCATGTACCTGCCTGATACTACTTTCGCTATTTCAGTCCATCTATTACCAAAAATCTTCTGAGCCTGCACAAATCACTTAAAATTTAGTTCAAACTTATATAACTCAATCCGCCAAGTGGCTAAATATCTTCATCTAATAAGTCGAAAACATGATCTAATACTGATGCTCTGAGCAATATATCATTGATTCTGATTCAGTTACAGATTAGATAAGGTTCCGTGCAGATGAATAAGTTGCGAATAAGATAGCATATGATGATATACCTCACATAGAAGAATGTCTTCCTCAGGTGACCATCCCCCTTTCTTAAAATCAGAATTCAAATAAGTATACCATCTGCATATATTTCAAATAAACCAAACAACACCTGATTAGGATGTGCAGAAGATCACCATATACAGAGTAAAAAACCCGAAAAACACGAACCTTCTCCTGCACTGCCTTGTGGTCTTATCAGTAAAATTCGAAGCAATAATCGACCAGCTACAATCAAAACACATACAAATATTATTAAACTTATCAGTATGAATATGATTCTGATTTCAGACAAATATCCGAAAACTTAGTGGCCGTTTGGATAATGGGATTCCAACCTCATTAATAGAAACGGCAACGAGATTTTAAACAAAAACGTAGTGTAATCTTATTTCTATTAATCGGGTTGAAATCTCGTGATACCCAGAAGTGATACCCAGAAGTGGTAACGAGATTTTAAACAAAAACGTATTATAATCTCATTTCTATTAATCGGGTTGAAATGTCATGATACAAACTGACGGGACCTTAAGTATTCCAGAAAAATACAACAAGGCCGAATAAAATTTTACTTGTCAGTGCCATGAACCCGAATCTGTTCCCGCAAGATATCATCTTCCTGCACCTCATCAAATCATGCATCTCATCAAAACCCCAACTCAAAACATAAAAAACAAACAAACATAAAATCAAAAACCCATTAAAAAAGCAACCTGAGAAGACCAAGAAACGATGGGTCTACTAGTCTTCTTCTGCTGCAAGGTTTGCATTGTTTAGGCAAAAAGCAAGGTGATGAAACGTATAAAATAGCTTCTGAGCTCTTGCATGCTAGTGCTTCCTTCCTTGAATGAATCGAAACTTGAGTAATTTATATCGAGATTTGTTCAAGAATCGAGAAAGTGAGAGTGTTGTGGTAAAAGTTAAGAAGCTTGCGAGTATATCATTATCTTTTGTTGCTTAGAAAGCGTAACTTTCTTCTCTCACTGTAAAAACAAATGGGGTTTTAGTATATTTATATTGGGGTTTAGTGTTTTATGAACGTTGTTAGGAGTAATATAATCAGAGTTGTGGTGGTATTGTAAAGTAGGTGAGCATTGGAACGGGGGTTGGGTTGGATTAAGATGACCAGTTTGAATTGTGAGACTGGGTCACTGAATTTCATGGCCACTATGTGTTTGGTAGGACACTCAGCCGAATGCCTAGCGTAACCGAAGTTGCGGAACCAGAGAGGGGCTGTAATTTCGATACTCGGTAGTTTAATTTAGAAAAATAATTAATCTCGGGTGATTTTTAAGAAATTGCTAAAAAGTATGATATTTTGACGGGCAACAAATATTTTATATTTACTCTTTATTGAATGTGATGAAAATCGGGTCGGATCGTATCGGATTTTATAGTATCCAAATGCCAGGTTGGATATTTTATCCATATACAAATCCGATCCTAATCTGAAAAATATCTCATAATCAAAATCGAACCCAATTCGATGAATTTCTGATCGAATTCAGGTATACCTGAAATCCAAATCCTTTTCTAAATATAAAATTTACTTTATTCCTATAACGGGTAGAAAAAAGGTCAAAAATATCTAATTATGTGATATCTAAAATCTTAATTAATACCAACATCAACGTAATTTAGTGCCAAAAAATAATTGATAACGGCTAGTGATTGTGTGCATATAAATTATACTTATGAAAAAACCAAAATAGGCGAATCAAAGATCGATCTCTTTTAGAGTGGGAGGCTGGGAGCAGTCACTAGCACTAGCCACTAAGGCTAAGAAATGGCAAGACATTACCAACGAATCAGATACTCCCTCCGTCCCAGTCATTTATATACAAATGGCCGGGACACGGAGATCAAGAAATTGTGTAAAAAATGAGTAAAGTTGGATGAAAAGTGAGTATAGTGGTGGGACCCATTTATATTTAATAATAAATTTGAGATAGTGGAGAAAAGTAGTGGGTGTAATAGTGGAGATAGTGGAAGAAAATAGTTGGTGTAATGATGTTTTATATTATAAAAATTTACTACTTTTGTAATGTATACAATTGATGGGACATCCTAAAAATAAAACTGTATACAATTCATTGGGACGGAGGGAGTAGGATATCTTTACTTCTTTTTAACGGATTACAGGATGATGTTGTGGGCGACTAAAAACCCTAATGTACAAACTCATTTTTGCTTGAAATCTAGCTAGCTAGAATGCATCAACCAATCACAGCGCAGAATATTGCAATGTACCTAACACCCTCAGTTCCTCAAATTTATATCATCACTTTGAGCTATATATTGCTTCATAAATGTAATTTCTAATTACTAATTATTTCGACAAAAACACTTGCAATCATTTTACTAAAAAAATTCGATTTATTAAAAAAAATTAGATTAATCTCTCATTAATTTTTGAGAAAATTTCATCAATTTATCGATTACGTTCTGATTCAACTAAAAACTCTCTGATAAATTTTAAAAATCGTGAATCAAGTCAATAATAATCCCGAATCATCATTTTTATAATGATATTTATAATTCAAATATTTATTAAAATTAGTCGAAATCAGTTTTCAGAATCCGAAAATGACATAAGTTTTGTCAGATTCAAGAAGATGAATATGTATACTTATAGTCATGTGTGTTGTCAGTGATTTCCCTATCTTATCTTATTTCAAACTTGTTTGTGGACTACCACATGTGACATGCCCAGCCAGCCTTTCTCTACAGTGCTTCAACCTCAATTTCCACAACAAATCACACTATTCAGTATTCAACTATTCATGAATCAGTGCACAGCATGACGAGCCACAATATGCCGTGCTCATACGATCATACAGGGATCCTTCTTAAGAAAAATTATGATATTTTAGAGCGAACAAATTATTAAGGTGTTGTAGTTTTCGATTTTGTAAATATAGTGTTCTTCAATTTTTCATAAGAGATTCTTTACTTAATATTACGCATTTTTTGGGATCTTCATAATAATTTATATCATTATCCCGTCTAAAAATTTCTTCGCTACAAAATCGTAAACATTTATGTATATTCTGAATTTCTAGTAAAAATACTTATTAATCGATGTAAAAGTAAAATTATGTAGCTAAATTTCAAAACATTAACACAGATGTACGTGCACATACAGCATGCATATTACAAACTTAAAATTTCAAAACTATGCAACTAATAATCACATATATTTTTACATCGTAATAATATATACAAAAATAAAAGTTTTGATCTAATTTATCACTTTGTACGTGGATAAGGTCTTAATATCACTCCGAGAGAATGACCTCAATTATCACTATCGGAGAAGATGATCTCAAATATCATTTTGCGTTAATCCTTTTCTCACTTCTCAACGCCAAATCGTGTAGCGTTTTGGAGTCCTAGACACTATTTTATATAGCGTTTTACTCTAAAATGTTGAATCGTGTTACATTTTTTTTTAATGATTTTTGGATCTAAACGCAATACGATATAGGTTTTCTTCTTAGAATCAAGACATAATTAGATTATATTTAGCATTAATCAGTGCTATTTCGAATCATTTTTCGAAATTATGATATTTTGAAAATTATTTGAAGAAATCGTAATATATGAGGCCTTTTTTCAAAAATAACTACGTTGTTATAAAAAGAGAGAATCTTTCATGAAGAATTCATTATCTATAATTGTTGTATTAGCAAGCTCTTGAATAAACATGTTATACTATATATGCAAATTGACTTAATTCATAAGGTTGTTATATATATAACCGAGGGAGCCATGTAATCCTCTTACAATATAGTATTTCTTTATTTCATTCTAATTTATGACCGACGGCTAGCGATTTTTCAACGGCTCTTCTTCATGCTTAACAATTCACATAAACCCTCTAGAACTTACATATAGCTTATTCACAAATCCACATATAAAATCTCACAATTATTCCACACCCCTAACGGCCTCCTTGTCAAATCAATTAAAAACAAAAATAATTCCAAGCAAAACGAAAAAAACAAAAAGGGAGTTTTGCTTATAAATGGGTGTCTCTTTCTAGCTTGATAGCGAAACATCCCGCCAAAAAGAGCTCTATTGCATAGTGATTCAACATTCAAGTAGCAAAAACTTACAAAGTTTCTTTAATCAACTCGAATATATCGACATGAATGAATGTAGATGGAGCTAGTTGAGAGATGTGGACGTCCACACGCTTTCTTTTTCTGATTATAACTCAGAAATGAGGGGCTATTATGGTTGAAATTTTGTGCAAGGGTCGGTGTTATTTGTCCCACAATTAGCTGCCCATATTTAATTTTCTGATAATATGGAACCCTAGGCAATAAAGCTCCTTCTCCTCTCCCCCACCCATTTTATTTCTTTTCATCAATGTTGAAAGAAAATACCGAATATGCATGCACAGTTTTTTTTACAATCAGGCTTATATGCCTCACAAATTAGTATATGTTATAATACTTTTCTGATAAGCCAGAGTCGAACCCAGATCTCCCGGGAATACTTTTCAGAATAGCCAGAGTCGAACCCGGATCTCTCGGGACAATAGAGTATAAATCCACCACTTGGGCTATCTAATCGTGCTCATGCACAGTTAAATTCATTATTTTAAAATCAATGATTAATTATAGATTAATTCTAGTTCCATAACTTTTTAAACTGATTAAATCTTCAATTGTACTATTAGTTTAATTTCCGATCAATTCAATTAATTTTCATTTTTGTTCCGTGTGTTCATCTAATTCCTGTTTTTACGATACTGGTTAATCTCCATAAATAAATATTTTTAATCAAATAATTTAATTCAATTTTGTAAACATGGATCATCAATTTCTTTTACTAATATACAGATTATATCATTATTTGCCATTTGAATAGATTCTATTATAGTTTGAAGTAGATGTAGGGTTTGCTAATTGAAGTGAGGCGGTCATTTGATTTTAGATAATTTATAATTATATTAGTATCTAATATATTAATATATTATAATAAAGTAGCCCCATAGAGCAGGAGGAGAATGATTTTTGTGGCTGCCTATGTTTTTGTCTTTTCCCTACCTCTCCAAACATATCATAATTGAAATATATATATATTTTTTTCAAAAATTATCTTTTTGTCTAAATAAATAATAGCATTAGGGTAGGGATTATTAAAAAAACTCCAACTCCCACTAGGATTAATATAACTGATTAAATATATCGGAGATAATAGCTATTGGGTCATATGATAAATGATGTGTTATTTTATGATCAGGAATTGAAGAAAGGGATTAGTGGAAATGCAAGTTCCCAAAATTAAAGAGGATTAATGATGGCATTTTATATATTTCTTTTTGTCGATTTCAAGTTTCATCATGTCAAGCTGCGCGTTCAGCTGACCAATTAGGCACCGCCAAATCACTCCACTCTTCTAAATCTTGATTTTGGCTTTTGGTGAAAGAAATATGAAAATGTGGAAAAGGAGGGAGAATGCTATATCAAGCCAAAATTAACGGAATTTTCGTATGTAAAACGTTATTATTGGTTAAGCTTGCGATTTGAATGAAATATTTTTCAAAATTTGAACTATTTAATATTGTTTATCTTTCATTATATCTGTGTCATACATTTTAGTTTATTTTGTATATGTCGTGTACGAGGGTTTTCTCGTACTTGAATGACGTGGTACTATCTATTATATATGTGAATATTTGATGAACTTTTATTGTACTCCAATATTTACTTATTGTAATTACTTTTCTTTATCTTAATTCTTACATGAAAATAATGATCAACATAATTTTCAATTGGCCCAAAAATCCCGAATTCTCTCATGAATTCCTATTCATCTCCCGGAAATTCCTATTTGTATCTAGACCGAAAATAGAAAATAAATTATAATACCTGACGAAAATCATGTCGGAAAGAAAATCCAGAATTAATTTAAGATTAGGACCCTGATATTCCGAAATGATCGGAATCACCCTAATCATACAGACATAAAACATACACACTGCGGGTAATAATCTTCAAAAGAGTATGACCAGTTTGTTCGAGCATTTTCTGTTTTTCATGACCCGTTCGTATAAATAAGCAGAAGTATTTTTAAAAAATCGGAAATGTTGGCTTTTATATACTTCTTTTTCAAATATTTTATTAACTTATTTATTTATCATTTTTAATATATTTTTTTATTTTAATCAAAAAGTTATTTTTATTTAAGTTCGCCCAAACCGTCCCCATATATCAACATGCAAAATATTTGGATATACTATCGTTGTTTTACATGCACTTGTGCAGTAGTACCTTCTCTACTTACGTGGAAAACAATGAAAAAGGGAACCCCGTGGATCGGTAAATACGAGTTTTCAAACATCTATATATAGATGAAGGTCCTACTAGCGCTGTTTAGCTTGCGCTCCCCCTAGCAGCCTAGGTGTATGTACAAGCTCTTTATTCACCAGGCCAAATCAAGTTAGGCTTATAGAAAGGTGGAGAATATAATCAAAGCTTTCTTTAGGAAAAGAGAGAAAATTTTGGCCTACAAATAAAGTGGAGGTTAATTTATTATCTGGAAAAGGATTTTTAAAACTCGAACATTCGAATTTAAAGATGGGTGTAGGTGTGTTCTCTTTTGTTGTGCATGCACGCTCTTGTTCTACTTGAAGACATTGTTGAGATTTTATCGTTAGTGTGGAATTAAATTTAACACATTTTGTCTTTGCTCACTGCAAAAGAATGAAACTCGCGGAAGATTGGAGTCCGACTTCTACATTAATCCGACATATTTTCAAAATTAGTTATGGATACGAAGACAAAATTATGTCTCAAAAGATGGGTGTCCGTGGTTCATTCTCAACCGAAAATAGGTTTTCGGTCACGAGGAATGTTAGTTTATGATATCATCCTAGTAAGTCTTTCTCTATAATATCTTAAATTTTTAAGAGAATTGGTCATTTTACTTAACACACGGGTCATTTTTGATAAAAAAGAAAGTGAATAAATTTGACCGAAATTTCTAGTCAAATTTAGTTAAATTCAACATGAACGCAAGAAATCCCGACATGAATTAGCTAAATTCGATAAGAAAATCATCAAATCTAATTAAAGTGAACATAATATTCTCTCTTGACAAAATTAGGGTTTTGAATTTAACAAAATTGTCAAAATTAGACACATTTAAAATATATCCAGTAAAATAAGTTTCGTAAACTAACAGTAGAGAAGTTGTTTTCGAGAAATGAAACCACCGCCATTAACCCGACGAACGAATTGCTTTGGCATATCTTTACGTGTGTCTTGTGTCCGGCAACACATGTATTTATTTAACATTTCTAGTCGACACAAAGAAAATCCATTCTAGATACTGTATGAAGGAAAAGGATGTGAGGTAGGAATCGAGTTAGAAAACATACGTGGGGGCACTCAAGAGGAGGAAGGAGCCGCTAACTTTTTAACGTCATAACGAGTGCTGATTTTGTTTTTGGTTCCACTTGTTCATGCATCAGCTTTTCTCCCTCACCTTTACTGCAAAGCACGCTCCCTCAGCCCCTCTTATCTTTAAAAATGTGTATTATAACAGGGAAGATTGAAAAAGTGGCATGTCTGGGAATCCTATGTTGTTAAATAACATAAATTGCATGTTTTACATCACTTAGTTACCTCTCTTTTCAAATGGTAATACTATGATTCAGATTGTATTAGATTTTCTGTTATTGGATAATGGATAATTGGATATAGTCACTGCATAGCACAGGAGTACATATAACATTTTTTGCGATTTTTATTGGTATTGGAATATACTATAATTATGACAAGGGTCTCTCAGCATTTTGAGAATCTTTGAAAAATTGGTAACTTGACATGATATCAGAGTTCGATTGAGTTTGACTACCCGCCACTTCCAACATTTCATATTTAATTATGCACGAAGACAATTATACTTCAAAAATGTTAAACCCTCCTTCCAAAAGAGATTTTGACAAAATTGATCATTTAATACAAGAGACTCTTATAGAAGTGCACGTTCAAATCATATTTTGACAAAATTGATCATTTAATATACCAAGAGTCTTGTAGAAGTGCACGTTCAAATCATATCATCAAAATATTAGTTTTTTCATATTATATTATATTTTAAAAAATGATTTTAGAATCTCATTGAAGATATCTAACATCTTAAATGCATGTTTGTTTAGCAGAAGCCGGAGCTGCTTCTCCTTTTCTTGACCCGTTTGTGTAAAGAAGTAGAAGCACTTTTAAGAAGCCGGGAATGCTAGCTTCTCTCTAAGAATTTCTGCTTCTTTTCCAAACACTTTATTAACTTATTTATTTCTCACTTCTAGTGCACTTCTTTCATTAGACCGTTAACCCAATCGGCCTCTAAGATTGAAGAATAACTGATCACGCAACAAAATTAAACGCATTCAAACATGCCGTATAGTGTTAATAAACGACTCACTTTTATATACGATTCATGGATGCCGAACATCCCTGAAAAGGAATTTTTTTAAGGCCTGCAAAGGGGACTGAAAAACAAAGAAATAACATGTCACATTTGGAGCTCTCATGCATCTTTAACATCTTTTAATAAAGAAGAAGATGAGCTCCATCACACTTGCTATCCATTTTCATGAATGGAATGGCCATCCCTAGACTGCCCCTTTCTTCCCTACCTCATTTCAGCACACACAAAACTGTGAGAATAATAAAATAAAATATTATTAATTAAATAGGGAAGATTCTTTTTTTAATGGTGTAAATGGGAGATGGCCAAGGTGAGGGACTGACCAATAGTCAAAAGTGACAGAGAAGCAGAAACCCCAGTTTCTGCCTCCTTGTGAGACTTTACTTGGGATACAGACCCTGCTTAATTAATTCCAGGGATTTATTTTATTTTATTTTATTATTATATTGTTTTTTTGGCAGTGTGAGAATGTGAAGAGTGTGACAGTAACTTAAACTTATCAAAAGAGTAGCCTTGACTCACAGTACCTGCTACATACTAGTACTAATTAAATTAAATATATGGGTCTGGGAATTGAACTCGAGTCTTATTTTGTGTTATCTAGTTAAGACTTTTATGCGAAATTTCAATAAAAAAATTTGGGAAATAAGTAAAAACGCTAAAACAAAAGCTACCATTCCTAATTTTTTATAAGTTATTCTTGACTTTTTACACAAACTGTATGAAATAAGTGCTTCTAACTTATAAATTCAGAAGTCGGCTTTTAAGCCGTTGCCAAACAACCCGGTATCTTCAAGAATTTGAACATTAGCATATAATCTCGAGGGACATGTGAAGTAGGTACTCGAGTTGATAATGTATTAGAGTATCATTAGTAACTAATTAACTACATATAACCCATATAGTTCAAAAATTTTCGACAAGATGTAGTTTTTTCTCATCATATGGTTGAAGAAGGGTTGGTTAAAAGTTAAAAGCTCGGATCCAACAGGGCTTGGATGTATGATGAGTACCTATCTGTCGAATTTCACGTTTTTACAGTAATCTCATTATTCCACACTTTTGTTCAGATATACTATCAAGTGAAGCCATAATTTTGTACACAGTGTAGTGCTTCAGTTCACTGAAACCTCTAATCGATCATCAGAGATTCATGTTAGTCTTTACTGGTAAGATCATTATTATCGTCACAAACCGTGTTATCCATTGTACAAGTCTCTCGTATTGGTTAGGTTGAGAATCAGTCAATCTAAAATCTAAAATTCACATTTGTTAGTTTTTTAGTGGTAACATCATTACTTTTGTCATGAACCAGACAAGACGCTCATATTAGTCTTGTTGAGAATCGATTAATTTACAATAATAAAATGTCAAGACATCCATAACCGAACTTAAGCTCTGATACCTGTTGAGAACAAGTTTATGTAAAATATTAATGTGTCAGATGAAGGTCTTAAATGAATATTGTTTTATATTTCAACAAGTCTTATCATTATATTCCGTCATGAAATAATCTTATCAAATCCGAAAAATATGATAAATGATCTCGAATTCGAACCGAAAATGTATCCTGGATTTAAACCAAGCTGGCATGTGTCAGTTTGGTTCTGAATATATAGGCCATCCATCCCATGTTGCCATAATTTTTTTCTCAGGTCCCTGACCTGCTGTTATGATCATTCCTTTGTTTCATCACATCAGTGACAATAACTACGGGCTCACCTTTTGTAAGCACAACTATATGGAATGCACAGAAAGAAATTATTATGCACAACATAATAATTAAGTTAATCGTAAAAAACTATTCAATTTTTTTTTGTCAGGTAAAAAACTATTCAAATTATTTATAAATAGCGGAAAGAAAGCAATTAGACACTTCTATAAGTTCTACATTTATTGTTTACGATTTTGGATTCTTGGGCCATTTCGAAATTATCTTGGCAGGTCCTGCAAAATCCAACTTTGAAAAATTTGGAGTCGGCCCAATAAATGTAAATGGAAGAAAATAACCTTATAGTAAATATAGGCCAGGAGGCTCAGAACAATGTATGAAAGTACTCAGCACATTACTTCGACCAGGCTTGTAATGAGCCCAAAAGTGGCAGCTGGGCTCGTTTACAGATTTAAGCTTTTGCACACACCCTTCTGGGCTTTGTATAAATATAATGAAACCTTTTTCTTCTGAACATGAGCGGATTGTTTTTAGTCACAGTGTTAGAAATCGGGAATCGCAATTAATTGGTTGACTTATCGATTCAGAATTTATAGAAAATTTATCGGGAGCTTTCTAGATGGATTGAAAAAATTTAGTCAAATTAGGATAAAATCGATAAATCGATGAAAAATTTAAGAATTAATGGGGAATATTTGAAACATTGCTTTGAACTAATACATGACGTTTATTCTATTGTTAAGAAAGAAATCGTTATACAAAATATATATCAAAAATTCGATTCTCGCTCATTCCGATATTTGTTAGTAAGGGGCAGTACTCATAAGCTCATAAGCTTATTAAAATAAACGAAAGTATAGTGCGTCATTTTCTATATGTATGAATGATTCAGAGAATGATTTTCAATGTGCATAAATGAGTTCTTGTGTGAAAGTCCAAACTCTGTGGAACCCAATAATCAAACCCAACATTCCACAACCTAAGCTTAGCTTAGCCATCACTAATTACATGCATTAACAATAACCTCTGCTCCCTAAGTACTCAACAGAAGCAACCTCCAACTCAACCAACTCATAAACACACTAATCATCCATCACATGTAAACTCATACTTAACCCTGCCTCGTAAGCCAATCATCGACGGATCGATATAATTAGCAGATTAAGCACTTGTTAAGACATAATTACGTCCATGCTGTGACATGTCTTGAACAAGTGGGGTATCCTGAGGAACATGCAGATATGTTCCAGGAAGTTCCAGCATTATATCATAAGCCAATTTGTATCTGCATGCCAGCAGCCATCAGCCATGCACGTGGCCAGCCTTGTTGTTTTTTCGAATCAGCAATTGTTAATTTGTCAAGTAGTATTCTTTATTTCTAGTAGAACAGTGTTTGATTTTGGCATCCAAAGCTCTGCAGTAGATATCTTGAGCTTATTAGGCAATTAATTAAACTGCAATTATATATAATTATCCACTTGATCAGAATATTCATGACTGTTAATTATCAGATGCTCTAGATTTTGTATTACAGCAACAGATGATTACAACATATTGAGCCCGTTTGGCTGAGCTTATGACTTATGACCTAACGTGACTTATAACTTAATGTGACTTATTTGATAAGTTGAGAGCTTAAAATGTCTGTTTGGATAATTTTGATTTGTCAGTAACACGAGACTCTTATGTGAATGCCTATCAGCGCCTAATAAGACAATCATTTAGTAGTTTTTACTTGCCAAGTATAAAAAAACGCGGATAGTATGTTGCATTGACGCGATTCTAGTGAAACAATTGCAAGATGGTTCCAGACTCCAGAGCCCTTGCAGACCCGAATTTCAATTATTCCATTTTTAGCTAGAATTTAGCTAGAAATGTCAAGAATTACATTCAGAATTCGATCTTATCAATGCAGTAGAATAAAAAATTTTGTAGATTCTACTAAGAGCCCGTTATTTTATATGATGCATTTGATCAAGAGTGTCATGTCACATAGACTCTGGCACCTCTACTAGAGACGCTCTTATTAGAAAAGCATCTCGGTGCAATAGTAATCCATGCATACACTATAACACTGATACACAACCTTCGGTTTATCATAAGCAGCCACAGAGTAGCCATACTTGGCTGTTTAGTCCTCGGAAAATGTTACCATCGACAGATTCCTCACGAGTTTGCGATAGGCTACAAGACAGAGTCACAGAAGTATTGTTATATTAATCTTGTGCAAAATAAAAAGATTAGATGAGTTGCAGTGAATTGAAGCAAGTGCCGAAAACAAAAATGGTGGGGGCATTATGTTTCGAATAGCATGCCCACCATTTCCCAATTTCTTTGTCACTTTTCACCTCAACGTCTCCTTCACGAGAAGGACTTGCTTCCAACTCTTTTTTGTTTTCTTTCCTTCTATACACTCTTTTACCCCCTGCTTTTCCATCTCTTTGTCCTCTTTTTCTCTTGGAATGTGTGCTTGATTCTCTCCCACTTTTGTGATCGTGATTTACATCAGTGTTGGGGTGTCCCGCATCTCCATAACTCAAACTGTGACGTTGGCTGAGTAGTTGTTTTTGCCTTTCTGATATAGTGGTTAGCGTTTGGGTCCTAAAAAGTGGTATCAGAGCAAGTCACGGGTTTGAATTAATATTTGTTCTACTAATTGTTGGATGAGTGAGAACCAAACCTAGAATCTGGGACGACAGATGATAGACCCTTTAGCACTCGGCTAAATACAAATTTATGGTACTATTTTTTCGATTAATATCTTGTACACCGTTATTGACTATTGTCTATCTGATGGATTTAATCAAAAACAATGATTAAAGAGGATTTTACATCTGATCACGACCTTTCGATTTGATTCCGTAAACTAGTACAGAAAGATATGATATCGCATCAAGAAAAGTAGGGTTCTCAGAAATGCAGAAGCAATGCAGAACTCGTTTTAATCCTTTATGTTGCTCCACAGACTTTAAAGATGAAGAAATGGTTAACTGCCAATGCCAAAAGTGACTTCTTTCGATAATTTAGAAATATATATATTTCGATCACTCAATAGTTTATACACCATTAACTTGCAAGCTAATTAAGTACCAAAATAAGAATTTAAACTCAAGAGGAATGCTAATACATAGCATAAAGTTTTTTCAGAATTTAGTTGAAGGGTTGTTGTTGTTCAAGCCAAGGCCAAAATGCGGTTTGATCATCGAGCATGTTGCAGAAATCCTCTTCTTTAACTGGCTGGTGGTGATGGTGATCAGATGGTCTTGACAGATGAAGTGCAGGCTGCTGCAGCCTGATAAAATTCGAGGTATTAGGAGGGAAGAAGGGTATGCTGGTAATTTTTTGCGGATAGCTGTCGATGGCTGGAGGAGTTCTTGAGAAATCTGGTTTGATTTCGTAGCTGTTTTCAGTGCTCCTGTTGTTGCTGGATGATCCTTCTGTTTCTTTGTTCAGGTTTATTGAGTCTGTTGGCTCTCTATTTTTTAATGCTAGTATCTGCAGTAAAATTATTAGATAATCAATTAGCATTTCGAAAATAAATGATTGCATCCTGCAGGTACTTTGATAAAGCCATCATCATTTTATATAATCAACTAACATATTATATATTAGTAATCCTCTCAAGTTATCCTATTCATACCACGACTAAATTTAAGGTCTGCGCACATCTTACCATCCACATACGTTGCTCTAATAGCAATATAAACTTTAAAATGTCGACGATCATAAGTACCTGAGCATGTAGCGCTTTGTTGCGAGACTGGAGAGAATCATTTTCGGCTTTAAGAGAATCAAACTGAGACTTAAGCAAATCATAGTCCTTCTCTAATTGCTTGGTTTTCCATCTGGCTCTCCTATTCTGAAACCAAATCGCGATTTGTCTGGGCTGGAGTCCAAGAGCCCTGGACAGCTCCAATTTTCTCTCGGGCTCCAGCTTGTTTCCCAACTCAAAGCTCTTCTCAAGAGTCTTGAGCTGCATTATGTTAAGTCTCCTCTTTTTCGAACCTCCTGAGCCTAGAGCTCCTGATCCATCCTCATCGTCTGCATCAGACAAATCATCCACATGGTCTCCATTTACATTGCTTTCTTCATGCAGGTGCTGATCAACTCTCGAATAAGTCATGGAGCTTTTACCCAAAAATGACCCTATTGTACCTGCACAAAACATTCCCATTAAATATATCAACAATTAATAAGATCCTGTTAAGCCCAACTCTTATACCTCGAGATTTTAGGATAACTGGTAACTTAACACGTCTTAACGTAAATATTAGTATACCAAACTAGTATTAAAAAAAAAAAGTATGTACCATGGAAGTCTTGAGGAGGTAACATATGGTTCTGAATATGAGGAAACTGATGAACTTGTTCTTCTTGTTCTTGATGCTGATGATTTTGTATCATAAAATTTGCTGGGAAAAAATCCATCTCTCTGGTGCAAGTACTCATTAGTGAGTATGTAATATATATTCTCTCTGAGGCCAAAGCAAAACAAAAAATATGAAAATGAAAAGATAGGTTTTCTATGAGAGCTCCATACTTGCTAGCTAATGCTGCAGTTTTCAGATGCTGGCGGTGCTCTGACTTTCATATACACAAAAATGAGAGAGAGAGATAGGGAGAGAGATTAGGAGAGAGATTGGGAGAGAGAGAGAGAGAGACTTGTCTGGCTATGTGAATGCAACATGAACTCTAGAGACTGGAGAGTTTTATATAATCTTCCCTAAACTTGTAGACTTTGCCATATTAATATTTTATTACTAATTAATTATAATTATGTTTGGTTTGTTAGAAAACTACATGGATTACTAACTTGTGAATAACAAAGCTGAAACATGGAGATAGAAAAATGACTGAACTGACTCCAATGTTATCTATATTGTATAAATTTTCCATTTTCGCAATATTATAGCAATTCGTTTGTTTACAATGACTTCACCAAATGTTTTTTTTAACAAATTGTGATATTAGAAGACAAGATCGGAAGTGCAACTAGCTAGCTTTGTCAGAGAAAAGTTGAATGAGATTCATGTAATTGAAAGTTGTTTATTATTTTAAGTAAAAAGTTAAAATATTATCTTTAATTAACTTGTACGAAATGTGAATAATTTTATTTATAACTTATAATCAGTGTTGTAAAAAGCGGGAATCGGACTTAATCGGCGAAGTTACAGAACAAGGATTAATCGAGGATTAATTGAATTGATCGGGGATTAATCGGATTGATCGGCGATTAATCAGTTCGACGAGCTACGGATCAGAGATTAATCGTGATTAATCATCGACTTTTAGAACAGAGCTTATAATACGTAAAATGAATAATATAATTACAGAATATTTTTAATTATCTTTTAAAATAATTATAATAAATTTATGAAGTTAAATTTTAAAATCGAAATGGACTATGAAAAAGTTCGTGATTTTAACTTCTCGATTTATAAATCATAAATTAGCTTATAATTTATCCAGATATGACGATACAGAAGCCTGAAATATGGTCCAAGCCTCCAAGGGAGTGCCACCTCAGCTCTACAACACACCTACCAACACGTCCCGTGCACCACGGCTGATTCATTTTCAATGCGTTCTTTCATTTCTACTTTTCTACGTCGTACTCTCTTTATTTATTTATTTTATGTGAAATATTTATATTTTAAATGCATGATAACATGAATAATCACATGGGATACAATGTAGTCAATGACGCTAATCCTAGTACCGTATATTTGTAGTTGCATTTGTATATTACTTCCACTATTTTTTAATATATGACATTTGATTTTTTGACACACACTTTTTAGTGTTTTAACCGAGTGATTAAAAATATTATTTTTGAAATTTTCTATGAATAAAAATATATAATCAAAATTTTAATTCACAAAAAAAACAATTAAAAATAATGATTTTTACTATCCGGTCAACTATACGTGTCCAAATCAAGAGTGACATATAAAAAAAACAGAGGAGGTATTAAGTTGAGCATATAACTGTAATTCACAGTTCGAACTTTAATAAATTAAGATCTGCCGATGTTATTTAACTTATCAAGATTATTAAATCATGTTCAAATATGCATTATCTCTATGATGTCAGATTTTTTTATTATTTATTGATTTTTGTTTTCTAGATTAATTTGTCGAAATCGAAATTCCTCAATTTTAATATAGAAAAGACTAAAAGAGTAAAATTTGCTTGTCCGCCATATGGGCCTTAGTTTAGGGCCCCCTCTGATCCTAATCCATGTGCTGTCAGTCGGCATCTTGAAATTTCATTCTTCTTCTTTTACCATTTGCAAAAAATTGGAGAAAAGAATCTCTATCCTCTCTTGACAGTGATTTCCCAACCACTTGTTCTCCTAATTCCCCAATTTTTCAAAAACTTTCAGCTGCTCCCACATATAAACTTGGACAATGGTACAAATTTCTAACCTCAGTGGTCCATTTTGCAGAAGTCAGATCACCAGAAGGGCCAGTGAATACAGTTTCGTTCCTCCAGTGGGTCTCCGGTCTCCCCATGCTCTTCGAAAGTCCCCAGCTAAACTTCCACTCAGCAGAGTAAAGATGCCATCCTACTGAACATACAACTGTATGAATTTCAACATGTAGTTTATTAGCGATATCAAGATCACAAGAAAACCCGTCATCTGTGGGACAGTAAACTCCACGCAAATATTGCTTCCCCATGCAGAATGTACCTTCTGTATCATAAATCAAGTACACGCTACCAAAGTACAAGTAAAAAACTAAAAATCATCCAATAATAATCAACGTGTCACATATATTATGAATAATAATGAAGTGAAGTGATTCAATTACATCTACAGGGCTCAGAAAGTGTCACTGGTGAAACATGATCATCAGAGACCGTGGTCTATTAAAGCCAATTGGGGTTCATACAAAATGCTACAAGCCTCGAAAAATCATTTGACTATATTCTTTTTGGTATAGACTAAACTAATTGACTATGATTATACATTTTAGTTACAGTGTACAGATCCAAAAAGGGTAAAGAATAAACGAATTAGGATACTTTCATGTGTAGCTCTGGGATAGAATACAACTGTACACAGAGCATCAAAACCGTTGTTCTCGAAAGTGTCTTCTACTCTCTTCTTCTGGTTGCCTATACAAATTGGTGTCAATTTTTTACTTTAGGAAGCCTCACCCGAAATGAAAACCTGTGGACCTAAAAGAACTTGAAAGGTTTGGCAGCTTGAGTATTGCAATAACGCCAGCAGCCAGGGCAGATAAGGAAGCCAGGACAAATGCGGGTACGTTACCTCCACCAAACAATTCATCCCAGGGACCAGCACCAAGGGACACAATCATCTATGACAAAGGATATCAAGGAAAATATGTTACACGCTGAGACTAGCAGCCTTCTCCTAATAACTACAACAAAGGTCACTTAGAAAATACACTCTTAATTTCTGGTGCTTGTTTAGGCTCCGCAATTTTCACGAATATCTGACTTTCAGCATTAATTTTATTTCAGGAACATATGTCCCAGATTTCCGTATTTGTTTATAGACTTTCTTTGAAACATGTTATGAAACATGTTAATTACATCCTCTTTCGAAAAGGGGAATTCTTTTTTCTAAATTGAACATTGTCTTACCACTTCATGATATAATCAAATAACCGGAAATCATTTTTTGAAAAAATATTTTTCCACTTCTTTTTCCATAGAGTATTTTCTAAGATTTTTTTTTCCAGTTAAACTTTTTTTTTGCAAACAAACCAAGCCTTCATTACTGCAAGAATAACACTAATTCGAAAGCTCTAAAATACCTGGGGTACAACAATTGCAAGATTTAAAACTCCTATTGCCAATCCTGCACAGATGTGTAAAATATTCATGATCAGAAATGACTCTGTTGCTTAAATACATGACACAAGGAAAATATATCATACAGACCTTGGCCACCCCCAGAATCAGCTGTCAACTCAGCAGTGACTGAGAATGGAACGCTATAAGTAACCTGGAGAAGGAATACAGTTGTTAGAAAGATAAAAAAACACATATTCATAGGCATACGAAGCTGGGAGTGGGGAAAGACTTACAGACAGAGGGAAGCCCAGAATAGCAAAAACAACCAGAGAAGCAATCTTAATGCTTTCATTCCCTCGAATAGTATGCCCAACCTGTGTGGAAGATTCTTTGACAGAAATGTAGCTAATAACAGCAGTTGCTGCCATGCATGCAAACACAATAAAATTACTTGTTGCCCAAACTAATCTTGAGCCAACCAACTTGCACATTGGTTCAATAAGAAAGGAGCTGACTCCAAGTACAATCTGCCCCAAAAGAAAATATGATGTTAAAACAATTGCAATAATTTACAATGTTTAGATCCCTACAACTCACCCATTATAACTGTATGCACAATATTCTTTCATTATCCACAAATTTCTATTATTATAATAAAGATATCTATGAAGCTGAAGAGTATTTTGTTGATTATGAGTTCTTACTGAATTCAACAGCAAACCAAAAGCACCTTCTCTGACACCATGATCATAAGCTTTTACTTCAGTTATTTCTCCATTTGGGTCACCATGATAAACTTCTCTTCCCATCCAATCAGTGTCAAAGAGGAAAAAGGGAAACCAGGATAACTGCAGAAAGAATAGTTATTGAAAACATCTGCAAGAATAAGCTCACTAAATTTTTCTATAATGAATCAAGAATCTGTATCGATTGTGTATCTGTAGAACATCATGTCAGCTATGTACAAAAATGCAAAACATACCCAGGTAAGCGCCATTACAACCAGAACTGAATGCATAGCTGGTGGCAAATGCCGTAAGCTTGTTAACAAATTGACCAAGACTGCACCAGGACTATTGCTGAAACTTTCAACCTTGTCTTCCTCAACCTCATGGTTTTCACTCTTCTGATCATTTCCTACTTTTAGATCAGTATCAGAATTCATCCCTGATGAATTGTCAACTAGTTGCATGCCAGTTCCTGATTTTGAGGGATTATAACCAACTTGATGTTCGTTCAAAAGGGGAGCTGAATCTGATAAACGCTGAGCTTGATTCAGAATCAAGGGAACCTCCTTTGCAAAATAAAGAGTTACAAGTGTACATAGAATCAAAAAAACCTGCCACAGACCAGAGACAATTGTTGAGTGTATATTACTGATATATATTACTAAACTTCAAATTTACAATACAATATAGACATTAGTAATTCCAGAAATGCTCAATAATAAGTAAACATTCATAAAGATTTGTGAGAAACATATTGGAATAGCACCCAAAATCATAACCAGAGAAATTTAGCTATACAGCGAGCGTGTTTGCAAAACTAATAACTTACCACAGCAACTAGAAATGCTGCCTTCAGATTTCCACAAGCTTCACAGCAAGCTCTACTCATTAAAAAAGGGAACCATCTGCTCAGAAATGAAATGCAAGATTAATTGAACCCCTAGAAGATGGCTGCAGGAAATATATAAATTTATCCAGACAACTTCCAATGCAGATAACAGTTAATTTAAGTTTGTTGAGACTTATAATGGCCCAATTTAAGAGGCATGCTGTATATTACCAAGTGCTATAGAAAATATTGCACAATATATGAGCTCTTTAAAACAGATCAAGGATACTTCACCTGTGCCAGTCTCCACTTGCACCAGAAGAAAAGCCTAGGACATTGCCTACAGCCATCCATGTGCAGAATATGGCATTTGCGGAATTTCTTTGATCAGGACCTATTACAAAGGAACAAAATGCTTAACCAGTCTATACACCAACGAACATGCTGTGGCAAAATATATCAACAGAATATGATGGGAGCTGGTTCTATAGTTTATTAGAATAAATTTAAGATGAGTATCTTTTCACCTGCTAAATCTGCCAAAAGAGCTCGAGCTGGGCCCTACATGCAATCAGAAAACTAAGCTTCGCATATAATGAAATAGTTCAAAGTTTTTTTCAGCCAAGTGCATAGTAAAATGTTGAGGTTGCAAACCTGGACGGTATTATTGGCAAGATCCAGCATCCAGAACCCTACTATAAACACAATAGCCGCTCTTGTCCGAGTACCTTTATATGTTCTGCATTAGTTAATTAACAGAGAGTGATCAAACAATTAAAATAAAATAACATAAATTAAAGGAAAGGCAGAAGGCAGAAGACCTGCAATGCTCCTTCGAATCACCTAGAAGGTACCCAATGTCTGCAGAAAACCCGATTATTATCACCTACATATAGATATGTAATTCAGCTAAATGACGAGCAGTGTGTAATAATTATGAGAGAAAATTAAATTGGTTCGGTAAAGCTCACAGCAACTGATATCATGAGAGATCCAACTAATATAAATGGTCGTCTTCTTCCATACTTTGAAGTGCACTTATCACTCCAGATACCAACACAAGGTTGAACCTGAACTCAACAAGAAGGAAAAAATAAAAATATATCAGCAGGAACTGCAATATGTACATCACTATTGACTCTTAAATATATGCAAGTATGTTATAGGACCACATCCAAGAAAAGTGCATCTGTAATTAAATTTTGCAATAGACAACGAAGACATGGTTTGCTAAAGAAGTTCTAACAGAAGCAGTAGTTGACTATCTACTGTTATGTGTCTACATAGAACTGATCAAGGCTATCATCAGATTCAAATCCAGATGAATATATAAATAACAGGATTCCATTTAACTTATAAACTTTACAGAAAATAATAAGCTGCGCCTACCACAAGGCCAGTAATAGGACCACAGAGCCAGATAAATGAAGAGAAGGCATGCCCTATTCCAAGTGTCTGCACAAAGCAAAATAACAATATTACAAAATAATTTACCAGCCTACTATAACTTAAGCAACAAGCACTGCATATGAGTGAAGGAAAGGTATTGAGGCGGACTAGTGACAGAGAAAAAATTAAAATAACTACTGACATATAAATTACAAATATGGTTGTGCACTTACTGAATTCTGAATGCAAAATATGTCAAACTTTAAAGTAAGATTCAACATATTTGTTGCTCCCTAGACAAATAACACTCAGTCGCATTTATAATGACCACTTTTCCTATTTTAGTTGTCCTGAATTTATTAATTGTTGTAAATTGAACATTTCAATAACTTTGCATTAATTTTACACAATTTAAATAACTGAAAGTTCAGTTCCATATTCTGCAAGAGAAACATTATTTTGTAGAGATCTCTTACCAACTGGGTTCTCATGGAATTTGTAAAAATCCCTTACCCACACGCTCATGAAATTCAACTATTCTCTTCTGCTAACATTTGTTGGCAATATATATACATATACTATTAGGTAAAATATATGGTGGTTATTGTGACTTACAAATACTAAGTAAATTATATAGTGGTTGTAGATTTACATATTCATATTGTGTATTTATTTAGGGAGTTTTGATCCTCTACACTTCGAGTGTGTGTTTTGTTTGTTTCATTTAGCTTTCTTCTTAAGATTTAATGGCATTCGAATTCAACTGTTTCATTGTTTGATTCAACAGAAGACCAGAAGGTCAAAAAATGAAAGAATTTGTATTAGTCTCTATTGTAAAGATAAAAGCGGAAGGTATGTTCACAACGTCAACATTACATAGTTAATTACCTAACATGGGTTTCCAACTAGTAATAATTCAAAATTACTACATGACTTTAACAATCCCTAACTTGAGATTAATTTCTGATTCATTCTTTATTGTTTTAATCAAAATACCACATCTCTTACCAACTCTTAGTAATTACATGACTTTAAATCTCCCTAACTCGAGATTAATTTCTGATTCATTCTTTATTATTCATCAGAACATTAAAGCATGATCTTATTCTCACTAATTTGATCAGAGCACAAGTCAATCTCATAAAAACTTTCCAAATAAAGCACAACTGAGAACACACTTCTAGTCTATTCACTACTAACACTAACAACCTAAAAAGATTCAGCTGCTGATCCAAATTTCCAGACATGAAGACTCAGATAAGAGGTACTATCTACACACACGATATAATCAGAAATGACCCTATACAAATTACACACTAATTAGCAATCTAAATTCTGAAAACAATAAAACTTATATCCAAATATGAGTAAGCAATCAACTACAACACATATATCTAACGATAACATATCTATAAAACCTGGAATAACAATCTATATGTTCAAACACATCCATCTAACACTCAAAGTATAATTCATACCAGTTCTAAATAGGAGTGATCAGTTAAGTACACACACATATCCAACAATAACATACCAATACAACATAAAGTCGCAAGCTACATACAAAATAAATACATCCACAACTTCTATGAGTACTAGATACGAGCAATCAATCAAGTCCACACATACATATAACCATAACATATCAATAAAAGTAAACTCGCAATCTATATACACAAAAAACATCTAAATTCAAATCACAACTTATACAAGCTCTACTCCGAGAAACTAAAAGAAGTTAGGGGGGGAGAGAGAGAGAGAGAGAGAGAGGGCGAGGGAGAGGGAGAGGGAGAGAGAGAGGGGGAGAGAGAGAGAGAGAGAGAGAGAGAGAGAGAGAGAGAGAGAGACCTGAATGTAAGGAGTGAGAAGCGACAGCTGCAACGCCCAACCAAACTGAACACCAGCAGCCACCGTACAGCTCAACACTAACGTAACCATACTAATCCCCTCACTCCTCTGCTGCTGCTGCTGCTGCGACGAAGACGCATTCTCCGCACTCTCCGCATTCGCCGCAGCGCCATTCAAATTAACATGATCTAATCGACCGCGACGATCCACCGACTCATCGAATCGGTTCATTTCAACTTCAGCTTGTTTGAGATGCTTGTAAGGCACGCGGATCGATGTGGAATCCATCTCCAACGGCCTCTAACAACCCGAAATTATCGATACGTTTGTGTCTATAGGCTCATGTGTGTATAGGAGGGGGAGGGATCGGGTGTGGATGTGTAATGGTGGAGTCAAATTTGGATCTGTAATGTAGAGAGCAAGGAAATGAAGAGGGGAAGGGTAAAAGTTAATTTGGGCGGGGTGAATTAACCGCAGTGAAAAAGGGAAGTGTGGTTTGGGAAGTTACGGTGCACCCGCCGGCGGGTAAAAGAGGAATTTGATGTGGGTACCGACAAGTCAATGTTTGTGGTCTTTGACTTTATGATTTTGTATCTTCGTCTGAACGTGGGAAGTTTGTTCGAACTCGTAAAATAAATAAAATCCGATTGAAATCTTAATTCGATATCCACTCATATTCATATTTAATAATTTTTGAGAGGATACAATTTGGACACTATAATCCAAATTTTGAAGCGAAAGTAATTCGAGGTTTAACAGAGTCAGACGAATCGGTTCGTTTAATTGAACCAAGTCAAAATCTGAGTCCGAATTTATTTTATTTAATTTTATGAGTCGAATCGAGCTTGCTTTTTTAACTAAATGGGTTTGTTTTAACAAATTAGTTAAATCGATTTATTTAATTTTACATGTAAGGAATACTGGATCTTATAAACGGGCTTGTTGAAAATGTTTTTTCTAAATTTTGTAAATCATATCGAATGACTATGTGCTCTAGTTCTATATCTTATACATAATCCACCATTACATTAACCTAGATGTACATTTGAGTGGCATTCAATTTCGGATCTTAATTACCTTGATCAATTTGAAAGCCACGCAAGGCTCTTTAGTCTTCGGTCTTGACCCTTCAACCGTTCTCGCGAGTTATATTCTATATGCCACATAGCGTGCTAACGAATTAAAAAAAACTTGCGTGAAAATCAAACTCGTTATTTTATTTTCCTCTTCAATCTTTAAACACGTCCATGTGATTGTGATATTCCTTCATTGACTAATGACTCTAGAATTACACCACCAACGCGTATTTTAAGTAGTTCAATAAAGGGCACTAGATTTATAAACTTTTTCTTAGACAATAGTATCATAAAGTTTGGGGCTTTGGGCCGCATGAAAAAATGAAGCGGGCTTTCTAATCAAGTGATCTTTGCATTTTTGTTAAAGAAAACTGTTAGATTTAAATCAATCAAGAAACAGTTTGGTGTTTGGGCCAAATCAGCCATAATTTTTTTTTGTTAAGCCCAACAATCACGAGTTGTTGCACTTTATAATAAATCCATTGTAGCCTTGGAGGCTATCTAAATTTTGAAACCATGTATAATAAAAGAGAATTCGAAATCTAAAATTATTAATTATGTAAATTTTTTTGAAACCGTTCTGCAACCACAATGGAGCATGTTTAATATTGGTGCACCAATAAAAATAGCTCCTACATATCTGTTAGAATATGATCCTGGAGGAGGGTTTACAAAGATCATATTCTAATGATTTCTCAAAATATGTCTTTCTATGTTAAATTATATGTGTAAACTTTTTTCTCAGATAAAAATGGATATCTAATTTTAATTTTATAGTTTATATGTATAGAATGATTCTATTATCAGTGACATGACTAAAATCAATAATACATTGTAGACTTTTTATTAGCATATTGAATTTTATTTATTTCAACTTTACTAATAATAATAACCCTTATATGTAATAGAACAATTGATCTAAATAAAAATTTATTCTTAATATATGCTCATGAACTAACATTATGTGGTGTTTGGCAATGACTTATAAACCCAACTTCTGCTTTATAAGTTATAAACATTTATTTGTACTATTTGTGTAAAAAATCAAGAAGCACTTAAAAAAGCTAGGATTACTAGCTTTTGTTTCAGGACTTCTACTTATTTGTCAAACAGTTTAATCACTTATAAGTCGTGTCTAATTTCTAATCTTCACTTCACTTTTTTATTTTAAGTAAGAAGCATTTATTTTAAACTCGTCCAAACAGCCCCTATACATGACCAAGCTGAAACTTACAGACCAAGTCCACTTTTCGTACTACCAAAGTAACATGGCAAACTTATAAATCGGATGCATAATCGAATAGACAGGGCATACGGCTTTAAGATTCAACCTTAAATCCATATTGTGGCTGCTTTTAACCATCAAATTGGCCACCACGAAAATATAAAAACCCAAACACGGCCCGGAGACAAGAAAAATACAACGATATATCCAACGCAGACAGGGCGGACCCTGGTGCACAGACCATATATTTCTCCATCACGGGTTCGTTTTTCCTTGGCAACCAAAAATATTAATAGTGGACCCTGAGCCACATGTTAGGTGCATTCTGGTTTTCTCCTTGGAGGCTGACCTATAAACCCGGGTCTCTTTCACAGAACGCAGAAAAATTTAATTCGATGGATTTATTCCGATTTAATTGGATATTATCGAATTTGATAATTTGAATATATATTTGAATTTGAAAAATTTCGAAAAAGAACTGTATTTTAAAATAGAAAATCAGTACTTAATTTGAAATCCAACCAAAACTCAGTATATATAAATGATCATTATCTTCTTAGAACCCCTGTTCTGCAGATGCACATGCAAATAGTGTCGTGTTTATGTAATATATTTTAAAATTAGTTTTGAACACACATTATGTAAAAAAAGATATATTTATATTTAAATACCGAAAATATATTTAAAATTTAGGGTCATGCAGCAGAACCCTAGAGGTTCTACGGTGGAACTTTAATGGTTCTATGATTCTATTTTAAAGATAGATTCTCTCGACCCTATATATAATAATATCTTAGATAATATACCACATTTGTTCTGTGATTTCATTATTATCAATATTGAATGAAATCATTCTATTTTCGTAAAATATTTAGTTTTTGATCACTGAAATATAATGATATAATATCCAAATAATATCGTATATGATTACTCATAATTTTTTTTTGGAATATAATGTTATGTTTATATGTATTGTTCTTGGGAAAAAGGTGAAATTATTTTCTATTGTATTGAATGTTGATTATTGATAATTATGTCAGGTTCCATCCAGTTGTAAAACGTAATTTTATAAAAATTCAAAACATAATATTTTTTCAGATTTTTAAAATAGTAATATTTTACAAAAATTTAATATTACAAAGGATCAATGTACTCCTTGAAAAAGCTCTTTTGTCGGATCTCAAAACTACATTTTTACTTCAAGGATAAAGTAAATTGAGTACGGTTTTTCTAGTGAGCCCCATGGGCACATGCTAAACACCAACTTTTATGAACATGACTTAATTTGATTGGTGGAATTGGTGTGAATGAGGGGGGCCATCAACATCTAATATCCATTTACCAATTAATGTTAGTATTTTCATTGGATTTAGTGATTATTGGACACGCCATAGAAAATTCGAACTGAGCAATTGGTATTATGTCTATCATGTGACTTCGTTGTATGATGCTATTTTAACTTTTAACCTGACGTGTTGATGGATTAGTTTTTATTTTGAACCTCATATATATGGATAAGTTTTAACAGAAAATATGTGATAGGTTGTCATATGTTCGTAACTATATATGAATATATGATTTGGTCGACAATCAGAAAAGGTTGTGAGGTTGGTCCAGGTGTACAGAGAGAATCTAAATCTCTACTGATAGCTTTGATTAAAAAAATCCTGATATATACTCCATTTTCTTATATTTGGTTGGTAAAAATTTCCAAACCCGATTAAGTCGATATAAAATATAAATCAATCACTTCCTTATACCGATTATGAACTCATGACCGATTTTGTTCGGGATTTATCAATGATAATTTTGTTGCATTTCGTACTTGGACTGTGAAAAGCCAAAAAATATCCACTAATTAGAATATGTCCAAAAATTTGAAATCCGTGGTTGGAGTGAAAATTAAGTGATCTTTGATTAAATCGACATAGGTATAGCTAGGTTTATTGGATCGAGTATGAACGTGTGTATACGGTGGTGTCCAGTACTATACAATATAATATAGAGCCTTTTTGTTGTTCGATGTATATATATATCTGGAAACAATAGATCATTTACAGGGACGACATATATATTAGTGTAGTTTTGTCTATATATTAAAAATAATTGACATGATTACGTATTATATATGTTATATCGAGAATTCGTGCACAAAAACGTTGTAAAATATTCAATGTAATTTTTACACTTTTGATCTTTTTAAAAAAAATTGTAGTATGACAGATATTAAATTGACCATAATTATAAAACCTAAACTTCGTTAACCTAGTAATTAGTTTTCATTTATGAGCAGCTAGTTAAATTAGCAACTAGCTAGCTAGTTTATTCCTCAGGGTCTAGCCATAGCTCAGTGCATGTACGTAACGTTGCTTAAATCGGAGAGGGAACAGTTTTGAAAAGAAAAGGTATATTCAGAATTATACTTCATTTGATCGTAAATGAACATTACTCTATATTGACTAAATTTCAAAATAGTGACAAGATTAATCCACTTTAATATTTCATTGATCCAAATTTTAAATTGCAATAAGATGATATTAATTATTTATATTTTTCGGGAAAGTTGTTAAGGTTGACTTTTTAACAATTTTTTTATAATTAAAATAATCACTACAAGAAAAGCGGGCATTTCCGACAGCCAAAATCGGTCGGAAATAAGCAAAATCGGTCGGTTTTGAGGTCATTTCCGACCACCGACCGACCGACCACGTCGGTCCCTTTAAACCGAGTCGGAAATGCCGTATCGGTCCGAAATGAGTTATAAAACCGACCGATTCTATCGGTCGGAAATGTGTTTCCATGTCCATATACACGTGGATCGTATCAGATAAATCTGGCCCACCGTTGACGTGTCATACACGTGGATTGTCTCAAAACCGACCAATGACGGTCAGAAATGTGTTGGTCGGTAAAGAAGTTCAAGGCTCAGCTGTGGGGCCCAGTTGTAAAAACGACCACATTGTGGTCGGAAATGATTCGGTCGGAAATGCCTTTTCAGGGCCCATTGGATGAGCTTCTGGTCTAAAACCGACCACACAGTGGTCGAAAATGAGTTGGTCGGAAATGGCTTTCAGGGTCCATTGGGGGAGCTTCTGTTCTAAAACCGACCACCCAAATTGCATACATCTGATCGGAAATGAGTTGGTCAGAAATTAGTTGGTCGTTTTTCTGGGTTTTAGGATATGAATTTGGTCAGAAATGTATACATTTGGTCGGTTTTCTGGGTTTTTTTTACCATTCTTGGTCGGAAATGAGCAAATTTGGTCGGTTTTCTGGAGATAAAATTTCAAAAAAATACAGTATTTACATTGCGAACTATACCATTTTATTAAACTTCCACCATCAGAAAAATGGAACTACTTTTTCAACCAGCTCTTTAAAAATCTATCAGCTTTTCTACGTAAGATTATTGAGGATACACATGTATATATTATAATATAATATATAGGAAGATGTGGACAACATTGGCTAGCTGATAAATTCATCATAATTCATAACACTAAAAACATATATTACTAATTAAAGAAATTATAATCATGGACCCTATAATTGCTTATATATATATAGCAAGGATCACCATGATGAGATAATGATAAGACGGAAAACCCTAATTAGGTTTAGGCTTAAAAAGGCAACTAATTATAACATAAACTTGAAATAATTAGGTTGTTTAATTCTCCAGCATTACATAAGTAAGCTCCTTATAACAGCTGCCTCAGCACTGTTGCTGTCCGTGGACTCCAGAAGTTCTGAGAGTCTGTCGCTTAAGTCGTCCACTTCTCTGTGTAAGTTTCTTATGTAGTTGCATGTCTCTTGGAGCACTTTCGAGGCTGAAACCTGCACACCACAAGCATTTGCATACACACTTAGATATATTATTTGTGCAATAAATTATCGAACCGAACCAAATTTACACAGACACATTGTCCCACTTAGAATACAAGGGACTTGAAATGTGTAATATTAATCGGACACATTGTCCCCGTCAAAATATAAGGACTTGAAATGTGAATAAGATACCAAGTGGGTGTATATGTAATGTATGTTGACCTTATCTCGTAAACAGTAAAATTATGATAAGGGGGATGGAGGGTGTGTTATATATTGAATTTGTTTGGCTGAATTTAAAATTTGTGATATATAATTTAACATGACTTAATGTGATAAACTGAGAGTTTAAAATGTCTGTTCAGATAATTTTGATTTATTAAAACTTATGAGTTATTAAAAATATAACAATAAAAAAAATGATTTATGGGTAACTTTTAATCCAAATTTTTTGTAACTAGAAAAGGTATATATATCAAACTAACTTCTGCTTTAAATGAAATTCTGACTTATTAGATAAACACACATTTCTCGGTTTAAAATTAGATTCAACTTTAGTAACTTAAAGCTCAAATAAACAGCTCGTATACTAGACTAGTAGCCTACACAATCCAAAATATATAGCACTCAAGTTAATATAGAAGAAGAAGAGGATGTATACAGGCGGACTAACATAAGATACGAAGAGGGTGTAATGTGGTCAGAACTCACCTCAGAAAATTTAGGAAAATAACTCGATACAATTTTTTTTACTAAATTAGATACGAATTTATTAGATAGAGAGAGTTATAAGAGAGGAAACAGTTTTGACCCACAACTGAAAAATGGAAATGCACCACAAAAATCGAATTAAATGCATGAAAGCTTGTGGGGATCATGACCCTATCCATGTTTCCAGCTTTCTATACGTCTATTGAAGCTTAAGGGTAGACAAATCAACCAAAGCCACACAAAAACTGTATCGGTCTAAAACTACTAATTTCCCAGAAACTTCTCAAAAAAAAAAAAAAAAAAAAAACGTTACAAGACAAAATCAAAAATGTTTGTTATATTCGAGTGCAATTCTTTTCACATCAACTATATAAATAATTTGTAATTAGCGGAAAACTCGACGTACCTTGTCGGAATTGCGACGGCGGTTTCGAATCTCGGGAATGAGCTGCTGCAGCTTGGAAACGAGGTCGGCAATCTGATCGTCGCTGATCCTCGAAGCTCCTGATGATTGTCCGGAACGAGACCTTCGGCTAGACATTTCGCAATGCAAAACTCACAATACAGTCTTTTTATGACGGAATTTTAAATACTTCGAATTTTAAAATAATCGGGTCGGGACGGGTGGAGTATAAACTTCGGAAATATATTTGTATGTGAAGTCGATGGAGAAGTAATGTGAGAGAGAGGAGAGAGTTGAGGGAGAGAGAAAGCGAGAGGAAAGGCTCAAGTGTTGGAGGTAAAGAAGACAAGTGCATGGGAGAAAGCAGTGGGCTACTTGGTGTTTTAAATAGAGGTTTCGACGAGGTAAATACAGTAAATTTTTGTTAAAATATTCGAAGTAATTACTTGTGTATAGGATGAATACTGTTTTTGATCATGGCGTAACTTATTTGTTACTCATACATTGAATTGCAAATCATTCTAAAACACGTGATGCAAGTCATCGTTAATTAATTCTACTTCCTCTAGTTTAACATTAATAATTACATGTTTTTATTTATGGTATAAATGGTTATTTATTTGAAAATATTTTCCCACGTGACTTTTTATATATAGTTTTAAGAAATTGATTGTATGTATAAAACTTATATTTTTCAACTTTTATATTTTTTATTTTTAGTAAATTATTATTGTTAATTTTAGTTTAGAAAGAATTCAAGAATATTAATTTTTAAAAGATAGTTAAATATCCAAACGTGGCCTAAAAACTCAAAAGAGGAAGTATGGATTTAGGTTCTCATCTTTCTCCATAATATTTATTACTCATCGACTTAATAATTCACACTTTTTAATATTTATTTTTATTTATTAATTCTTTCATTTCAAAATAATAACAATTTTCATCAAATGTAAAGATAACATATTTCAATATATTACTTTTTGAAAATAACAATTACTCCCGTGAAAACTATTATTTTAGAACGGAGGAAAGTCGAGAGGAAGGGTGTAAGGTTGCCGGAATGCGATGTGAAAATGTAAGACGGTACATGTAATGTACAAGGAGGGAAGCGCCATACTGGCGCCTATCGATGTGTCCCCGAATTGGGGTTAGACTTCAAATGGGTTACGAAAGATGTGCTTGTTTACCACCCAACTTTGCGGGCCTCTTTGTGTCAGTCTCAGCACGCAAGCCCATGTTATCTTTTTATCCACCGCTTTCTTTATTATTAAATGCTCTAAATCTACTTATTTCTCAAATAATATATATTAATTTTTCGTTAGTACTATTTTCCATTTCAAAAGGTAGGGTTCTTGTCAAGAATGTGTATCTCCCATAAAACGTTTATAATAATTCTTATATTTTCCTTCATTTTATATAAGTTTAAGGTTTCGGTTCTCGCTCAGAAGATTTAACGGATATTAATTTATTAAATAAGTTTTTATTTAGAAAAATGGATGGTTGTTTAGTGTATAAAAAAAGTTTTGAGTTATGATGTGGACAGCTTGTTTACACTTGTAACAGGATTAACTGCCACCTTTCTGCGAGTAAATAACTTTCTTGCTACTTGTCGAAGTCGTTGATGCCCGTTGAAAGGAGGAGAAATTAAGGAAGGGCACAATCAAGATCCGAAATAGATGGGAGTTAATATAGTTTGAAATGAAATATTCACAATGTCAATAGATTTATTAGTTCTTTGTATATTTTTCAGTGTTCGAATTATTAAATTTTTTTTTTTTTTTAACGTAGGAACCCGCAGCCGCTACCCTTTGGGTATCAATTTACGGATTACATTCCGGTTTGACTAAAAATCTTCGACTTATCGAAAATATTTTCGATAAACTCTAAATCGGTAGAGCAATTAACTGATTATTTCTGATTCTGATTTATGTGATCATGCTCCGTCCACTTAGTTTGATTCGATTATAGTTTCTGTAGTGCCAAAATTATTATCGACCATCAATAATATAATTAACTGAGTATTGATTAATTTGAAATTTAATGAAAAATGAAGTATTATTGGGAAAATAACCAGCAAACCTAGTTATTAAGAGATGAGACAACAAAATAAGACTACAGAACAAAGGACAAAAACACAAAAATGATGCTAATTTCACCAACAATTCTCTGTAGAAAAAATTCAAATCCATAATTTCGTGACCAGAAACACAGAAGATGACTAGTAATATAAAATCCGCCTTAACATGTGGAGTTTAGCGAATTATATTAGTGTAGCATAGTTGACCTATATTATATATTTCCCGCCATACATTTCTGATTTCTTAGGTATCATGAAACCGCTCTACAGTCTACTCGTTTTTACTCTTAGTCCAATTTCCTTTCAAGACCGTAAAGAAACTTAATTTTTTACTTTTCTACGTCACACACGACTCAACATCCGATAAAAAAAATATTCGATTCAATATGATTCGCAACTTAATTTATTGATTAAAATTTGAAAGTTGATCAAAAATTCTCCGGTTGACAAGAAAAAAACTAGAAATAAGTCGAAATTAGATTTTTGTTATCAACTTAAACATTCAATTTTATATTTTACTGTCCTAATCATTTGTTTACACTATATCCGTTACATTTGTTGGGCCTTGGCCCAGAAGTATAAGAACGGCCCAAGGAGGAACAAGTCCAGATAACAAGCATGCGCAAGTCACGTGCTAAAGGCCCTATAAATACAGAGGTGCTAACACAGAGGAAGTGGACTGAAAATCTGAGAATAGACTAGTGATATACATTCTGTAATATACGTATATATATATACTATTCCAGCATTTGGCGCTAGAAGGAGGGGAGAATCTGCCATGGCGGAGGAGGTAAACGAGACAAATCAAGTTCCAAAAACACGTGAGGTATTCGTGAACCAGGAAAGAAAAACCAGAGCATACAAGTTTGGACCAAAAAAGTTGTTTGAAAATGAAGGAGGAGGTGAATCTCGCGGTGGTCCGGCTCACTCAGATCCAACTGGCGGACGGGGTAAGCGATATCGCCGTGCACGCACACTAGTAGAAACGCCGCAGGGCAAGAGGGTTTTAACCAGTGACGCGAGGTTGCACTTAGAAAAACTCAAAGCGAAGAGGCAAGCGATTGAAAACAGAGAGCAGTTGAACCGTGAAGCGATCAAGAGCGAACTTGACGCCCTTGACCGCGAGCGGAGATGGATAGAGTTTCAGATGAAGTAGAGGCATGCGGCTGAGAAATGGGAAGAGAAATTTGCGAAAAGAAGGATGAGCATGTTGCTTCATCCGAGTATCCAACAGAGGATTACGAACCCTCCTTTCGAGGTTTAGCGTATAGTGAACGCTCTAGAAGGGAGGATTCGGTTGGCTCGTATAGCTCGTTTTGACGCAAGAAGAAAGCATCTGCAGATGATTGTTCGGAGCATGAGGAATTGAAGAAGGATTGCTCAAGTAAAGGTCATTCGTCAGAAGTGGTGAAGTTGTGAGCCAAAATAACGGCTCTCAAGGAATTAGTGAAGACGCGGTCTGGAGGCTTAGAGGTCCCCGGTGATAGTCCATTATCGGAGGATATTGAGAATGCGAAAATAGATAGGCATTTGAAAATACCCTCGATTGAGCAGTTCGATGGAACCACTGATCCGTTGGACTTTATCAATATGTTCGATGCAAGAATGAGCTTTTTTGGACACACTGAAATAGCAAGGTGTCGTTTCTATTGTACATGCCTCAAGAGTACAGCGCTTGAATGGTTCAACAACTTGCCGCCTCGCTCCAAAGAGTTGTGGCAAGCGCTGAAAACGAAATTCAGGACGAGGTTTTCTGGCAATGGAAAGCGAGGAAGACGAGAGTGCTAGATCGAGAAAATTTTCAGATCTGTAAAACACACACATAGACTTTTCATCTCTACAATAGACAAAAAAATCGGAGCTGTGACCGCCGAACGGCGCTGTTCAGATAGTTGCAAATACTCTGATCAGCTTTAACTCGTCGGAAGTGATGTTGAGGCGTCACTCAACGTGCAGTTTGTTGAGATAGGCGTGAACAATTTGTTCTCCGTTCCCGACGACTTCAACTTTTGTCAATATTGTGGAGCTATGTGCCACCGCAGCGGCTGAACTACGCGCCCCAAGATCAGAGATCCGACATGTGTCTCATTCTCGCAAACTGTTGAACCAAAAAACTTAACAGACCTCGTGAAGTTCATCAGTTCACCAGCTCATCAGTGTTTTAAAATTAACTCACGGAGCATCCTTAAAAGTCAGAGCCTAAAGCGTTGTTAAATCCAGCTTGTGAAGCGTCCCATCTGTGAAGCGTGCTTCCTGTGAAGCATTTCTCTGTGAAGCGTTCCCGAAGCATCCTTAACAGCTCTTGGAGCATTATTAATTGCTTTTTGAGCGTCCAATTTTTGAAACATTATCAATAGCTCTTCGGCGTACGATTTATGAAGCATTATCAATTGCTCTTTGAGCGTCCAACCTTTGAAGCATTATTAATTGCTCTTTGAGCGTCCAATTTTTGAAACATTATCAATTGCTCTTCGAGCGTACAATTTATGAAGCATTATCAATTGCTCTTTGAGCGTCCAATTTTTGAAGCATTACTAATTGCTCTTTGAGCGTCCGATTATTGAAGCATTATTAATTGCTCTCTGAGCGTCCAAATTTTTAAAGCGCTCCTCTGTGAGGTGCCATGCCTGTGAGGCGTCTCGATTGTGAGGCGTCCCGCTTGTAAGGCGTCCTACTTGCGAAGCGTCTTTAAATACAACTCTTGGAACATGCTTAATTGCTCTTTGAGCGTCCAATTACAATTCTTAAATACAAATTACAAATTACAAATTACAAATTACAATTCTTCAATACAAATTACAAATTACAATTCTTCAATACAAATTACAAATTACAATTCTTCAATACAAATTACAATTCTTCAATACAAGCTACAAATTCTTAAACGACATGTTTTTGACGTATCCTTCAATACAAATTACAATTCTTCGAGCGTCCAACTCTTGGACTCTAAGAGCTCTCTTAGACGATGATATTACAGTGGATAAACACTTCACCAAGTCACGCTGTGGAGACCTCAATGAAATTCAAGAAAAAATAAATTCCAGAAAGAGATATCTTCACCGCCTCTTCAAATCGAGGCTTCATCACATATTTAGACTCCTTGTGATGATGACATGAGTACTCCTCTCCATCATGACGATGAAATTTCCAATCTCTGTCAACAACAGCTGAAACGTTACTCTTTTTATATTGGAATGCATATCTAAAGATATGCATACATCTAAAATGGTTCAATGATCAGCCTCATCGCTTCAGCGGCTCTAGTTCATTATTTCAACAGCTTCAGTTACGTCAAATGGCCTCTTCGCTTCAGCGCCTCTGCCTCCTTCCACGGCTCCTCAAACGTCCGAAGCCCTAGTCGTCAATGACTTCCAAGGTTATGAAACAGTACTCTTTTTTGAAAAGCACATCTAAAGATCTGCATACTTCCGGGAGGCCTCAAGGAAGCCGACGCTAAAATGATTCAATGATCAGCCTCATCGCTTCAGCGGCTTCAGTTGAAATAGTAAACCGATGAAGCACTGAAATTTTCAGAAAAAATACGCGATGTATATGTCAACAGGAAACAAATGAAAACTCATCAAACTGCCTAAAATTTGAGATGACAAAGACATTTTTCAGAAAGAAGGGTGAAGATAGAAGTGCTGAAATATTGGACCGATGAACCAAGTGGAAAAATTGTCTGCCTCTTCACTAAATCGCTTCACTAGCTCGTCGAGGATCCTTTAAAGGGCATGCAAAGCCTTACAATGGTTCATTTACCCAAAGACTAAAGATTGGACTGCACATCTAAAGATCTGCACTCTTCCAGGAGGGACTCAATGTGAGGTCACAGTCCAGCCCAAAGACAGAAGAAGCCTATGAGTTCAGTTATAAATATTAGAGAGAAAGACATGATAAAGGGTTGGCAAATGACAGAGCTTCTCCCTTGTGATAAATAAATAAAGATAGAGGGAGGCAAAAAGGAAAAGATTTGAAAATTTTCCTTTTTAAATCAAATTATAAAACAGGCCGAAATCCAAGACAGTTCAAAGGCTCATCTAAAGATCAGCCTATACTTGAGGGGGGGACAAATGTTGGGCCTTGGCCCAGAAGTATAAGAACGGCCCAAGGAGGAACAAGTCCAGATAACAAGCATGCGCAAGTCACGTGCTAAAGGCCCTATAAATACAGAGGTGCTAACACAGAGGAAGTGGACTGAAAATCTGAGAATAGACTAGTGATATACATTCTGTAATATACGTATATATATATATACTATTCCAGCAACATTTTTTCACATTTAGATACTTATCAAACATAATAGAATTTATGATATAAGAATTGATTATATCTAACTACTTTCCTTCAACATTCGGTATATTAGATATGAATTTGTCCAACACTTTGTTCGGCTTCTTTCCACGCTTAATTTCTTAATCTCCATATCTTATCTATTTTACAAATATATGGGCTACACAAGTAATATAATTCAGATTTATTTAAAGACACTGGAACTATATTATCTCAAAAAAGTAAACAACTAAGAGGTCATTTGGGTGAAAATAAAAAAAGTATTTCTTGCTTAAAATAAAAAAAATGGACTAAAAATGAGAACTAATTAAAACTTATAACTGATTAAATTATTTATAAAAAAAAATCTCCAAACAATAAGTTAGCATTTCCAGCTTATTACACATGCTTCTGTCTTTTCATACAAACAAATTAAGAAAAGTCACTTCTTACAAAAAAAAATAAATCAGAAGTGGTCTTGCCAAACATGCGCTAGAATTCACACCGAGGTTCCGATCACCTCCGTGTATAAAATATATGCATGCACGTCCGTTAAAACCCGTAAATATTGAAATACTTGCACTAATTTATGAAGTATCTATCCTCGAAAATCTGACTCGTTACTGTTTGCAGGAGGACTGAACTAAGATTTTGTTACTGTTTCTAGTGGCCTCGGTTAATGTTCAAATGTAGTACGTCCTCGCCAGTCAAACACAATCGAATCTCACATCACTTGACCGAAATTAGGGTTGGCCTTTTTGGATGGTAGCACTCGTTTAATACTATAAAAGTTGTTGAAATCAGATGGATACGATTCTCTCCACGCATTACACGAATCGCATGCATGTGTGGATGGTGCATTGGGATATGGTGCACTATTTTCCGGCGAGATTTGAGGTAGAAATTAGCGGACACTGAGACAGACAGTGTGGCACTTGAGGTTTGTTGCGGCCTTCGAAACTCGACGTCAGTTTGGTTTGAATGGGAGTGGAGCCAAATTTGTTGCATCAGAGAGTTGGACGTGGATTCATAGTGAGACCGCTTGGTCATGGCTGGTTTTGGTTGGTTAGGGTTTTGAAATTATTGATACTCATTATTCCGGAAGGTAAATAACTTATTAAACAAAAATAATACGACATGTAAGTATTGTTGTGAAAAACGCATTAACCTTCCACTTAAGCGGCTGCCTAAGCGGAATCGGTCGGAAAACGTTTCGATTTTGTACTTAGCGGGAGACTAAGCGTTTTTGAAAATAAGCGGACTATTAGGCGGATTAACGGTGGTTAAGCGGTAATTAAGCGGTCAAAGTGATGTTGATTTGTTATTTTTTTTAATTTTAAAATATTAATTTTTTTATAATACAACTATAATTATATTAAAAATATCGCAACATAATATTATTTTTGAATATTATAACCAAATATTTAATTATATTTTATTAATCCGCTTATTAACCTGCTTAAAATTCCGCTTAAGCGTCCGTTTTAAGCCCTAAAAGATCCTTCCACTGTTTAGAACCGATTTGTGCTTTTCACACTGATGCATGTAAGTATAATAAATTAGACAAAAATGTCGTATTATTAAGTCAGGATTTTCATTGTCCAAATTAAGATCGTTAAACAAATCTTCAATTGTGACGCATTTCTTGTTCATATTAGTGGAACTAATAATTTTTGATCTGTTGACATAATCTAACAATCTATTATAGTCGTGTATAATATATTTAGGTGATTCTTCAAAATATATTCGAACGATCGATCATAACCATAATTTCATGCGAATCAATTAATGAAGTAAAACAAAATTGTGACGCATCTCCTGCATTAACTAATAATCTTTCTCTAAAGATAATCTAACAATCTGTTGTAGTTATGTGTAATACATAGGTGACTGGTTATAATATATTCGAACAACCAAACTGTAATGAAAGAACAAAACCCAGTATCTCTCAGAAACCCCAGAGAATAAGATAAAATAGAGGTTTTGTATCAAATTGGTCGTATGTTAAATCAAGATATCTCACTTGACCACTCATATTATCGGAAACTCATTTAAATCATTATAAATTAAATATACATCATTCTACGCTCATCACTATTCATACATTTTTATTTAATCATTTATCAAAAATCCACCATCACCCCCAGAGTCTTGAGGGTTGAGGCCCAGCTTCCGGGAGTTCAGTGCAGCAGCAGCAGCAGACTAGCAGAGCTGCCAGCATGGAGCTCATTTAACCCTTGAAACACTAAAATTTCAAAAATACACGAATAATGCACACAAGTTGGCATGACAAGTGTCACTCATATGGCTCAGCTTCAATATTGACCCCACAGTTCAAACTCTTTAGTGTGATTCACAAGTTGCAACAGATCGAGAAAGCATTCACATCTCCGGAAAAATACCCTTTGTTCCTCTCATTTCTGTACCGTTATTTGATATTATTTAATATAAATTTCAAAATTCATATAAAATATAATTTTATAATTTATTTTTAATGTTTTTATTTTTATTAGAAAATGATTAAAATAATTTATAAAATTAAAATTTTATATAAATATTATAATGGGGAGCCCTCCTTTTCTAGGACCGACGGATGGAAACTAAGTCATCGCGAAATCCAAGCTGAAAGATTTGAGTAGCATCATTGGGAAACTCTTCTCCTTGGTTTGACATATCTTTCAAACGGATCAGGTAATTTATTAAAGTAGACATGCTTTTATGTCCATTAAAAGTTGATATATGCTTTCATATTCAAGAAACTACTCAACTGGTTATTACTCTAATCACTCATGGGTGCTTACCGACAGTTTTCATACAGGATTAAGTATATATCCCGAAAGATAATTTTTCGAGATTTATCGATGACCTCTTGATCTGATCGTATCTTATATCGAAAACATTCAAAATCCTGATGCATGGCAAATGGCAATCTTGTGTTTATTTAATCCGATATGATATCTCGTGTTGTTATGAATCCGCAGTGGTTACATGAAGGGCTGGACTCCATGTGATTTGATGTACGCAGGAGCATCTTTGCCCCCCTACCCCCATTCCTTTAGCCTCTGGTCGTTTGGTAGGATTATAAATTTCATGTATTTTCATCAAAAATATTATAAAAAGGGAAAAAGAAAAGAAAACTAATACTATCAGTGTTCCAAATATTATATCAAATAAAAATATTTGTTATTATAAAACTAAATTTAATGTTCCATTCATTGTACTGACAAGTGTAGTCTGTAGATGATATATGTTATTAATGGAATCGGATAACTGTTTGATAATAATTTTGATATTTTACATCAGCTTAAGAATAATACAAAAAATTGAAATTTTTGGTAAGTTTTATCCTTGAGACTTTTCAAGTATAATATATTAATAATCAGTGATTTTGACAAATTTGTAACTACTTTCTGCAAAAGTTACTGAACAAATAAAAGATGTCAATGATACTATAACATCAGGTACATATATCAAAAAAATTTGATTTAAGTTATGCATGGCCTTTTTTTTTTCCGTTAAAAATATACTACTAACATACATGTGTCAGACACCGAACCTCGGACCATAAATTAACTAATTAACTACGGACTAATTAACTACGGTATAAACGATCATGAGTTCATGACTCGTCAGTCAGATAATATAAAATGATTTGTCCATTGATCTTGGAGTATCATTAGAGATTGTCTGGTTTTAAATTAGTTATTGACTTGAGCTTCCAATTCATTTACTATTAAACGAGATTTCGAGATATGCCACCATGCTGTCACGTGATCATCTCCTACATTTTATTAATCTGTAGCAAGTAGGGTCTCACTCTGACGGGCCATGGTCAACCAAATATATGCACATGTATAGCTCATATATGTGGGTGAAATGGCTTCTGTTCCTATATATTTTCATTAGTTAACTCAGCATCAGCCATTTTCTGTCACATGGAACCCCGAAGGGACATGCAAGTATGTTTCGACTTTTCCGCACCACATCTGGTAGTCTAGCGGATATCTCTCTTCTCATAAAACGAGATATCGAACAAGAACGAAATAAAAGTCTCTAAAGGAGTATCGGGACACACAAGTTCATTCCGACTTTTCAACGTCCTTCCTGCCTAGCGAATATCTCTCTTCTTATAGAACGAGATATCGAATTACAAAATATTGAAACACGAACAATAGTATTGAAATTTTCTACAAGCAAGAATAGGTGAACTTAAGTATATTTCGACTTTTCATAATTTTGTATGTCTGACGGATACCTCTCTTCTTATGATACGAGATAGCAAGAATGATAAATTGAATTGCCAACAGAAATATTGAAAATTTCGATAAGCAAGTATATGTGTGGACCTGAACACCCATGTATCATCCAGGAATCATTAAGAGCCCTATCGCTGTACCAGAAATATGTCCCAGCAACTGTTGCAGATATGCAATAAAAATATCAGGGATGATGTCCCATAGAGCATTGTCCTAAAAATACTCAAATTGTGTTAACGTGACATATGTAGGGATAGCGGGGGCAGAGGACGATAAATTAGGCAGCAATGAAAGGGACGCAACTTTATAAGCAAATAAATTATCACCCGATAATACTCTATATAACATTCAGATGCAAGCTTACTATCCGTTAGGTCACAGGTTTCAGCATTGGAAATGTCTTGGCAAAGTTACGTAGAGCGGATCATTCCATGGCTCTCATTTCCATTGCTGGATCGCATGGAGCCATGGAATGAGCTAAAATTGACATGATCTTACGCAATATATTCAGGTTCAATGCAAATATGACAGAAGTATTGTGTACAACTAGAGATGTTTATGAATGAGATGGGAGAGCCGGCCCCCATACCACAGCCTTGCTACTAGGCACTAGCGCCATGCATTACAGAAAAAGATTTTGAAATAATGTTTTTGGCATCATATTTGGTAGGGAGAAGGATTATAGAGAAACGTCACGTGATCGACCCTTTCTTGTCCAATAAAACTCCAATCATTAATGTGAAACAGACACAACAACACATGTAGCAGATAGATAAGTTGTAAAACATACCTATAAGGCATTGCATTCCCAATCATGTGGGCATGTTTTGCCCCGTCTATCTCTTGGAACTATCAACCATTTATCACAGAAACAGCAGTTAAATTGAACAAATTAACTACATGTCGTTCAAACCTGAAAACGACCTCTTATATCCATGATGTGAGAACCTGTGAATTACCTACAAGTTATAACCATGTAGAGTTGATAGACTTCTGACTGTAATGATTATTCTTTAATCTTCCAGGGCCTACCGAGTATGTTTGGTTTGGTTTTATGTGTCCCACGTTCATCATTTAAAAAAGATTTGATATTACGCCAACACCCCCTCCCCCCAAAAACAACTAAGAAAACTTTCTTAATTTGGCCCCGACCCCCACCCAGCAGCCCCCACAATCACTTGAAAGTTAAATAACAACAGTTTCCCTAGGTTAAAACACAATGGTTTCAGCTAAAATTACAAACTAATACACTTAATTATATCGCTTTCAAACTAATTTGAATCATGTTTTTTCCAGGTCTTTGTCTATAGAAACGACCTAATTGTTTTGGCTTTTTCCATAACATATCCATGTGACACCATGCAGTACTTCAACTATAAAATGAGTAAAAAATTGCGGGTAAAACAAGATTATCTGAGGGAAATAATGTATTTCCTACAAGAAGTCAAAATAAAAGCCATGTATTATGCATATCCAAAATTCAGAAGCACATGTGCAATACTATTAAAGGAATTCGAAACATAAGGTTCAGCAAACAATTCAGATGGTTGGCCTGGTTTTTCACAACAATGTAATGTAAAACCACTGAACCAGACATGTGATAACCAGTCTCTTATTCAACAATAAAGGACATATTTCAAGTCAAAGGTTAGAAACAAATTAGTCTATGCTTTGTACATGTACAACACATTAAGGATTAAAAACGCAGACCGCTATTCTCATATGTCCTGTCATGGCTACTAGTAACTTCAATTTCTTTTTGGTTGTCACATATACTTGTTTAAACTTCAAAGTGATCCACAATTTTCTTCGAATGTTCCAGTATAATCGACTGAAGCACTTCAGAACTAAAATATTGAATATGAAATCTGAAGGTTTATATCTCTAGTATGCATTACAAAATTTTAATTTTAAAAAAGGCGAAACAATAGATTTAGAAAATATATACAGATCAGCATATCCCAAACATATGCTTACATCAATAATAGCCCAGAGTAAGCGGACAGCCCAGCTCCCCATTCTAAAAAGAAGCCTGGTAAAGATTGGCCTTATTTGTTATTTGTATGAGCAGGTTCAGGTACAACTTCTCTTTCAGGGTCAAGGGTTTCTTATTTTACAATGCCTTGTGTTCTAATATTTTGGGGTTAGTCAAGTTGGAAGTATGTTGATTCATCATTCATGTAAATCTTAATGTTTATTAAAAAGTAACCTGCCTCTCTATGCTCCCACCAACACATTTCAAAAATTTATTTTTACAAAAAACAACCCTAACAATATCATATGCAAACAAATCTCTGGGGTAAAAAGACCACCAGCCAGGCCTATATCTGATAGAAACGCCGGTATTCCCAGGAAACATTAATCGTCAAGTGGCAGCAAGTTGCCAACTACATACATCAACAAAATTTTGTAACAAAACAAAAATCACTAGTCTCTGTCTTCCTACTAGTATCATGGAAAATCTAGAACAGCCTATCCATCAATCAATGCATCCAAGACCACGATGTTTCAGAAAGCAATATTCATGTTAATGAGATCCATTCAATGTAACATATTTTTAAGCAATTATGATCAAGCTTTAGTACATATCTGAGAAGCATGTGCATCACATGGTAATGTCAGCTAAGTTATTGAGAAGACAAGACCTCGCAGGTAGTAAATGGCTGCTCTATAGCATGGATTATCAACAACTGTTCATCTGGCGAACTTCATGATATCTGATACACTTGCAACTTCATGAGCCTGTGACGCTATTTTTTCCTTTTCATATAAAAACTTTCATCTGTGCAATAAAGACCGAGTTAATATAAAAAAAGTAGGCCAAGTTCTTTTTTTTTTTCTTTTTTTTTGTGACAGAAAGTAGGCCAAGTTCTTGAGATTGATCAACTTTTGCAAAATATTCTCCTGATTAATTTTTTTTTTCCCTAGTGGTTTAGGAACAAGCAAGAGCTATATGACTTACAGAATTAGAACCAGACAGTCTTCCCGCTAAGGTTTGTCATGGGAAGCATTTCATTCTCTGCAGAAGTTCATAACTTAAGTACAAGCTGAAGTTTAACCATATATATTGCCCATAGATATTATGATTTCAGAGGGTCAGACCTGTCTTTCAATTTCCACAGCAGATGCCTCAAGCCTTCTTCTTAACATTGACTTGTCCTGTTGACAGGTTTCCATCTCGGAATCTAGCATTAATTCCAGGGTTGCAGTTTTAAAAAGATAAAAAGTCAGCAAGTATTGCTCATCTAACGGTAGACTAGACAATCTCGCTACATCTTCGTCAAGGTCGTGCCAGTTAATCTTATTCGTGTTTTAAATTTGACATGCTCTCAGTAATGCAAAAAACATTAAAGGAAACTAATAAAGTAACCTTTCTGTTGAAATGTTGAGAAAAGGAGTTTCATGAAGCTTAGCTACATGTGTATGTAAAGCAAAAGAAGTACTAAAATAAGTGAGGTCAGAAGCAAATATTAGCATAACATATTCTGACCAACTAAATATTCTCTCTTTTACCAAAAATAATTATCAGCTTCACTGTTGTTATCAGGAAGCTATCATACATCCTCAGATTGGGGCAGGAGTTCAACCATCGAAAGAGCCTCTTTGTGAATAATATAAGGCTGGGAACATCATAACATCCCTAGACACTGCTGATGCAGAAGCCTTGCACTGGGCATGACCTTTTTCATATACTTATTAAGCAGCAAGTAGTGAACCAGTATTTAATGAAAATCAAAAGGCTCATGATTGTTACTTTATTAACAATTTCTATACCGTTTTGGTTTATCCATAAAATAGTCATTTTATCTTATGAACAAGTTGGTGTTGTGAGAAAATTAAGTGTAAATATGGTAGCATTGGTATTGCACTGTTGTAGATTATTTTGAGTTTAAGTCTTGTTATACTCTAATTTCAGGTTCCAACTTTTTGAGTCTGGCTAAAATTAGCAGGAAAGAGTAAGACGGGTATACATAAGTCACAAATACTTACCATAATAGTATGACGACAGAATTTCAATGCGTTCAGTTGGCTACAGAAATAAAACAGAATAGTCAGTCAATTTATGGAAAACGATTATGCATATTATGCCAGTAAATGTGAATGTCAGCACACAGCTAGTTCAAGATGCAAAACATTCAAATACGAAACTTGGAGCCATAACATTTATATAAGAACACTGTACTCTGTAAAACGACCGCCTACAAACAGTATCCAAGATGGAAGCCAAAAGTAAACAGCTTAATTGTTTTTCTGAGTTCTGATTATTCAGATGTCCTAAAGGCAAAAAGCAAAATAATATTTCCACATCTAACAACAGTAGCACTTAGAAAAGGAAAGCGTACCATCACAAAGATCCCTTCCCGACGAGTAGGAAGTTGCTCAAGCTTTTTTAATGTTTCATCGCCTTTAGTGACCTTTCCAAAGATAGCATACTGGTAATAGGTTGTAATGGAAATGCAAATATTATGTCAGACATGCTTTGCTTTCAGAATGATCAGTCAAGAATAATTAGGTACGTAGAAATAGCGCACCTGACCATCAAGGTGTGGTGCATCTCCGAGAAGCATAGAAAATGAGGATCCACCACTGTTTGGATCAGAATGCCTACACAAAGTATTACATCTTTGAAGGCCAAATTGCAATTTTAAAATAAGAAAGACAAACAAACACGAAGCAGAACTAGCAAGCACTACCAAGATTATAAGTTTCCTACACGTTCAAATTTTACATATACGGCTGTACCACTTGTAATATCAATAGAGTTAAAATTTTATGATATCAATGAGTTGATGCAGGTAGGACGGCATTATATCATAGATGTGTGGACATCTATTGAAGCAATCATGACCTTAATCCACAAATAATTCATGCTTATACTAATTAAAGGGATATGGGGTCCTGGCAAAGCAGCATGCTATTGAAGATCAACCTATATCTAATTGTGATTTTCATGCATAAGTTCATGGCGGAGACATGTTGGGTACAGGGTACTCAACGATGAATTTGTTAAAAGTATGATTTTGAAGAGAAACCTTAATCTGTTAGAGATTCATTTCGAAGATTAGATCAGCTCAAGCAAACCTTTGATGTAGATAAGTACTTCCTAAAATTAAAATTTAAAAAAGAAAATGTACTAATTTCTTTTCTTCTCTTTTTTTAGTGTGTGATTTTAAATAGACCTTAATGTGTGATGGAAGATCTGAATCAACTCTACTAAATCTTTGTTGTGAATATGTACTGATTATAAATCATGTAGTACAAGGTAAAAAATTCTAGCAAAAAAAAAAAGTTGATTTTTGGAAGATATTTTGGAATAGAACCAAAGCCCATTTTGCAAACACTATTTTGTATGTGTATGACACGTGCCTATGAACTTTTTGGGTTATCTATGAGAAACTCTCAGTTCAAAGCATAGGTTTCATTTTTTTTTTTTAATAATTTTATTGCATTGAAGTTTTGAGCATAGGTTTTAATGTCACAAAATGTAACCCAGGGATTACCTTAATTCCTGTTTATAGTGTTAAAACTTTTATAGTTTTTTAAAATCCATCATAATCAGTGTTCAGTAATATGTTTTACAATTTAAATCACACTCATACCACAGTCAGCTTTTATTAACTGATACAGCAGCTTAAGGCTGTACAACATCTATCTACAATATTCAATTATTATACATAAGGATGCAATATGACAATAGCCGAATGAAGTTTCTGATGGAATAGCCTTACCTCCCCATCGAAAGAATTCCTCTTACATGTTTCACACTACTAAATTCACCAACAACAGTTTTGTAGGCTTCTACCTTTTGCTCCTCATTCATAGGAGCTGATCGACCATTGCCAACATCAGCAACTTGAGCAACAAACCCATGATCAACCTATATATTGAAATAATTTTTAGAACAGATCAAATATATCAAAACAATCTACCTACAAAAAAATATTAACCATGTCTGAGTGACATACCCGGAAAAAATGGTTGGTATTGTAGCATCCTAAACGAACAAGTTTGTAGATATGTTCAACAGTCTTCGGTGCAACACTGGGATAGAAACCAAATTCTATATCTCCATATTTAGTCTGCATTGGAGGTCACCATGAAAAGATACACAAGCAAAATAGTAATCTTAAGCACTTTTAATCATTACAATTAAAACAGTCTAAACAAATACTGCTATTCATCACCATGTAGAGAGTTCTTCGTTATATAACAATGTCAAATGTAATACTCTGTATTAAACATTCAACTACAAACAAGGAGCATCAGGATTACAATAATATTAAGCCGATAACTTGAGCACTAACCTGAATTTAATACTTAAATCCTCATACTCACCATATATATTATTCTACCAACTCCATAAGCATATTATCATTTTGAAATGTCGTAAAACACAAGAACTGCTTCATTCCCACCTTTCAACCTCATGACAGCACTTCGATTTCATTTTTTCCAAATGAAATTGACAATACAACGAATAACATTGTTCAGAAATTAGTTCTCCCTAAAAATGTAAAGGATTATACTAGCTTACCTCATTTTCCTTCTAGAATATTATAATCTTTATCATATCGGTCATTTTAGCCATTTTATCAGTATATGCTTGTCAACATTTCTACTATTTCTGAACCTATGACATAGTATCATGCTTTCAAGTATCCTATATTATATGAGGCAATGGCTACTGAATAGCAAACATAAAATCAAACTCACTCTAAAAAAATCAAATAATTGCAACAAACCAACATCATGATCCTCTACATTACAAACAACAGCACCACACAAAGCAAAATCGAGAAAGTTAACAACTTTCACTTATCCCACATCACACCTATCGAATTCACTAATCTTGATACTTCTCCAATCCAAACTCACACTAAAAAAAATCAAAAACTGCAGCAAACCAACATCGTGATCCTCTACATTACAATCAACAACACCACACAAACCAAAATAAAAAAGTTAATAGCTTTCGCTTATCCGACAACACAACTATCGAATTCACTAATCTTGCTGCTTCACCAATCCAAACTCACACCAATCAAAAAAAAACAGCAAACCAACATCATGATCATCCACATTACAATCAACAAAACCACACAAACCAAAAAACCCACAACACAATCCACAAATTATACTAATACAAACACTTAACAAATCATTATACACACACAAAATCAAGAACAAGCATATACACTAAATTGAGCTGGGTAAAACCAAGAAATGGACCTGAAACACAACCCGAGCTGATCCAAGTTGTGGGCTTTGACCCATTGCAGTAAATAAAAAGGGTAAAAAAGTGAAAATGAGCAGAATTGATGAAACCCCATTTTGATTTTCTCCCCACATTTTCTTGATTCAAGCTGTTACACTGCACTGTGTAAGTTGAGAAATGAAGACTTTTGTTGAACTGGGCTTGTAAAAGCTTATGTCTTGGGCCGAAAATCAACCGGGCCGGAGAATATATGGGTTGGACTTATTATAATAAATATTTTTTTTTGTTTGGTAAAATAATATGCTTTTTTTCTATATGAACAAAATTTCATCAAAAAACAAGCAGCCCAGGTACCAGTTGGATTGGACTTAGATGGGCCCATGTTCCAACTTAAAATTTTAATAGTTTTTATTAAAGATTGTTTTTTATATTTGGAATGAATTGACTTAAAATATTAAGTGAGAAGTCTTCTTCAACTAAAATAATAACTAATGATGTATGAGCTGTAGAGTATGATTAGTTGACACGGCAAGAAAATTGAGCATTTGAAAAGCCTTAGCACCACAAATTAAATAAATGTAAGTTAAAGCAAAAGTCGCAAATAATTATTGACAAGAACTGTGTTCAATTATGTAAACGGGCTGTTCTTCCCTTTAGGTTGACATTTTAACAAATTATTTCTTTCTTAATTATTTTCTCGACTTCTTGTCTGTTATCTTTTATTTTTGACACTTAATTATCGAGTATCATAAAATAATTGAAATAATTATTGTTAAAATAATTTCATAATTTTCCTATCCTAAATCTTTTATCTCATTTGAATTTTTTGTATTCAAATTGACCAAATTTTGATAAAACATTATGCATAAAATATAAATAGAGAAGTAATAGAGTTTAACTGCTAAAAAGTATATTTAATCTATTTTAATATGTATATTTCAAATTTTGTAACTTATAAAAAGGTAAAAATATAAATAATAATTAAAGTTCGTTCATTTAGATAAAAAAAAATCAAATAAAACAAAAGATTTTTGGAATAAGGAGTACAGATGACTATCTTCATTATTGTTGAGTGCATGCATGCTAGTTATTTAATTTCTACGTCCCAGAAATAGCCACAACGTTTTATTCTTTTGTGTGTTAAAAATGAATCAGAATATAAGTAATTGATTTACAGCTTAACACAATTGAGAGGGTATTTTACATTTATATATGCTCTCTTTCATTATTACAGAACCTGATTCTGAGTTTTACTTGTGCATGATGCATTGTACTAGTATGTTTAATGATCGATAGTTTATAAAATAAATAAAATGTAAAATCTATGCTTGTCGTTTTCCATGCCCTGTTTATTGATTGATTTCGACAGCTTAATCAAATCAACATATTCTATACATAAAGTATAATTTATTAGAATAAAGTATAATTAATAGATAAAATTAAGATACTTTTCAATTTTTAGTGAGAGAGAACACATTTTCAAAATTCGAATGTCTAATTAAACAAGCACACGTTCGTCATCTTCGACAAGATTCGATTATTTGTTGATGAAATTATCGAGTTCTAAAATATCAAGAATCGTTTCATCAAGATTATTAAATAAAAATAAAAATGTTTACGTAAATATGTACAAATGCTAACTAAATTTATGGGAGAGGACAACCTCTCTGTATCTATAAAAAAACTGAGATGCATGTATATGATAATGACACGAAGCTATACATACAGAGCTACATTGACAATATATAAGTTAAGTACATAAAGCTACAAGTCAAGCAAATCATATAGTTTGTACTATATACATGCCAATGCAATAAATAACAATACTCAATCCTATTCATTCAATCCTGTATTTATTTCAAAATTAATTGATTAATTATTTGTTTGTTTTAAAAGTTATAGTTTTTATTATGAACAAAATAAGTGAGACCAATCTGCGGGAAGTATTATCTAAAAATCCTCGATTAATCCTTAATTTTTTTACCAATTTATCGATTACACTCCTATTTACTTAAATATTCTATTTATTCAGAAAGACTCTAATATTTTTTTTTAAAATTTTAAATTGATAAATTTACTGATTAGTTCAGATTCCCGGTGTTACGGACGGGAAGTATAAATACATAAAATGTGATACTCTTATAATTCTGAATTATGAGCAAATAGTTTAGCACTTGGTGAAATGTAAACTTTGGAATGATTGGTAGGTTACAAAGGTGATGATGCTGGAATGGGCCCAATGCCAGATAAAACCCAAACAAATTGCATAGCATCTCCATATTTATAACCATACAACTCACATGCCTATCTCCCTCCATCCCTCCTCCAAACTACTTTCACAACCACCTGCTAACGCAATTGCACACATCCATACAATCATTCAACCAAAACTCCTTGTACAAACCCTTGTTGGTAGTTTTATTGTTTCTAATCATGCCAAATTACACAAGTTCACAACTTTGATCCACCACTTGAAATACAGCGGAAATCGAAACCGAAACCGAAACCGAATCTGAATTTGAAAATAAGTGCAAATTAAATCTTGCCAATAACATAACTGGTTTTGGACGAAAACGATCAATATCCAACCATAAATTTTTAAGATTACGGAGTTGGATTACATCAAATCAAACGAGTTCAAAGCATATTCTAGTCATATACTTGTAAAATTAATTAACAAACTTAAAGAAGACAATAGGTTAAAATTAGTAAATTTTTTATTCTCAAGATAAATCAAGTTGTAGTTCTTTTTTAATTATCTAAAATCAAACCTATTTTCTTTTGTTGCTTTTGTGCAGCAGGGTATTTAAAAGTGTAATTAATTTGTCAAATATTGTGATTAACAACTTTCTCACCATCCAATAATGCTTCACATGACCACACGTCTTTATATAAATGGTGGAGATTTGAGACCTCGATCCAATAAGCTTGATTATTTAAATCACTTAGTGCACGCCAGAATCTTTTTCTGAGTAGGATTGGATAGTGGGGGAGAATAATTTAATATAAAAACAAATATTTTTCAATTTTTAAATCTCGTTTTAACTTTTTCTAGTAATTGCTTTGCCGTACCTGACAAGAATTGTTCCCATTTAGCCTTTCTTATCTTTAACAAATTCTATTGTAAATTGCAGTCACATGTCAGAAGATTAGAGGCGCAGTAGGATTAGGCTTTTGATTAGGAATTAATCTAGGGTTAGTAGCTTTAACTTTATGCAAGTGCTTGTTTAAGCTATGATAGCGTGTGGAAATAATGACATGTTTTGTACTCGAAAAACTTTAGTTTTGCTTCTGGATGTGGTCTTAGATTTGAGAGGTGGAAACATGGGCGTGGCCTAATTAGGCAGCTTATTTTCCTTCTAGATTACATGTAATTATGATGGATTATTGGTTGATTATGTTCATTTCTGATCTTGTTAGTGCATATTGGTAACTAATTTAATTTATATTGTGGTGGACAAATTTTTGCCAGCAAGTGATTTTAGATATTTTTCACTTTTCTCTAAAAGAAAAGTAAAACATATATGTGTTTATTTACAGATAGAATTAAAAAGTAGAGATCATATTTTACATTGAATTTTGAAAAAATGTCAAGAGTTTCGATTTCGCTAATTAATTGCCGATTTTAATTTTTACGTTTCGTGTTTGTTAGTTTTTTTGTTAATTTTATATTAAAAGGATGACCACAACTTAGTTTCACCTTATAATATAATGACCAATTCTCACATTATAAATTAGCATGATTTACTTTTTTGAAAAATAAAAATAAAATTTGTGAATTTAAAATTTTAATCATTTTCTAAAATTTAGTGAAAAATAGCTAGGATCACTATCTCTGCTTTGAGGAGCAGACGTATGAAATTGTGGAATATAATAGTTACGTTATTAACTCAAAAATAAAGTGATTGTCTTTCCTTACAACTAAAGAAAACATTTGCACTAAAATTTGTTTAAATCATTTTCTGAATTGTATTTTAAATTCACTATCAAAACCATACTTGCATCAAATAACATGATCAGGACTAATTTTAGAAGAGAGAATCATCATAGACGCATCTACTTAAATTAAAAAATATCAATAAATTTTAAATTCCATATCAACTTGAAAAATCACAACTTAAATTAAAAAATATCAATAAATTTTAAATTCCATATCAACTTGAAAAATCACGAATGAATTGATGCTATAGTAAAATCCTCACTAGTTAGCATATAAAAATGAAAAAGGACAAATGCATGTTGATAATGATTCGTTAAAATCTAGGAGTTTGCTAATTAGCACCGAAAGTTAGGTCAATCCATATACATACTTGTACGAATTTGCCACTTCGATAATTGATGTACTTCGATCTGTCAGTTGATCGCAGTTGAAAGAGCTGCCCTTTTCAATATAAAGTGACAGTTCATCATCCATTTTTCGATCCATCTTCTCATTTCTGTCCAAATTAGCTAGTGCTGTATGTTGACTTTGACTTTTATACTCTTAAGTCTTATCCTCTTCGCATTTTCTTATAATAATAAAAAATCAATTTATTAAAACAATTCAGTGTTGCGAAAATCGGGCCTAATTAGTGAAATCATGGAACAAGATAATTAGTTTGACGAGTTATATAATAAAAAATATTAATATTTAATTCTGATTAATCACCGATTTTTAGAATGAATAAACGACCTGATTATTTATATCTGGATAAATATTTAAAGAATGTGAGATGGTTTTGAATCGTAGATCAAATTATTAAAATTTCAGAAGAAATGATAATTTAGTGTGTCATGTCAGCGGTCTTAGTTTCGAGTTTTTCTAATTCCCTATTTTATTTATTAAAATATCGAATCGAATATTATATTATGATATGATATCATCAAAACTAAGATAGAGACTTTGATTGGTAGCTAAAATTATGTATTGTATTAGACTTAAAATTGTAAATATTGTTTAAATTATATAAAAATATTAGTTAAATAATTTAAAAATAAACTTGTAAGTGAGGGTAGTTTTGGAGAACTGACATTTTATTCAACAGTGTATATCTGTTTTTACCCGATACAAAATTTTTAGTTGAATTGTTTAGGCTTTCCCGAGGTTTTTTTAACCATAAGGTACGCACGTGCGCCGACAAGTGAACCACAAACCTAGAGCAATGTCTTTGCTTGCAAACTCCAACACCGGCACGTGTGTTTGTGCATGACTTTAACTATTTAATCGTAAATTTATATTTAATCATAAATTTATATCCGAGAGCAACTGCTGCACAAGAAAATAATCTATCTACTCGTATAACATATAGACACTTGCTCAAATGAAACTTTCTTAAAATGAGAACCGTGAGAACTTTTGTAATTTATCAAAATCTTATTAATTTGAAGGGCCCCGTCAGGGGCACCTTCACAAAAAATGTATATCATTAAGGTCTCCACCTAGCTAGCCGAAAAAAAAATAAAAAAAATCACTGATGACGTGGCAGTGGACGTTTTTTTTGAATTTTTTTTTTTGACTAGCTAGGAAGAGACTAGTTTTATATACGTTTTTTATATTGGGTACCCACTAGTTTGATGTTTAGATTAGCCAAAATATGATAAATTAAGGAAGTTCTCACGACTCATTTTAAGAAGTTCTCATTTGAGTAACCCTCTATATACATATATGCAAATAATATATAATTTATACGTATATACGTATAGAATATATGCAAATATATACTCCCTTCGTCCCCTCAATTGTTTAAAGGGGGACACGGAGACCAAGACAATGTATAAATAATGAGTAAAGTTAGATGAAAAGTAGATAAAGTGGTGAGACTTATCAATATTTAATAATAGATTTGAGATAGTGGAGAAAAGTAGTGAGTGTAATAGTAGTTTCTATTGTTAAATATGAGATAGTAGGGTAAGATAATAGGTGTAATAATGGGAAAAACTTACTATTTATAATAACGTAAAGAAATGAGAGGGACATTTCAAAATAGTTACTGTAAAGAAATGAGAGGGACAGAGGGAATATATAAATTATAAATTATAATATGAATAAAACAAAATATATAGTAACACGTAATGATTGTTGAAATTAATCTATCTATAACATGAATTATGAACAAAACAAGACACATGACATGTGCTAGTGATTATTAAAATTAATCTCTTGAGTTTGTTGTTATATTGATAAGTATGATATGATTATGTGCGGTGCTTATTGAAATTAATGAACGTGGTACATCTTATGGGTCGTGTACATTATTCGACTTTTCTTCATGAGCTGGAGAGATTTGCATCGATTCCTTCTGCAAACAAGAACGTTTAAAACTCATTGAAATTCTTCATGCAATTTCTTACAACTAAAAGCATACGCGAACCCATAAACAATTCATATACGAATGAGTTAATTACAGTTTGTAACCTTAGGATTGCTCCACACGCACTTAAGATCTTGAACTATCAAACGTGACATAATGCACCCTGAACTTTACATTCTCGTGCAAGTTGTAACCCATAGTCACTATTCCGTCCAAATATACCGTTAACTTTAACTATTTGAGAGGTAACAGTGTGTATATTAGTTTCCAACAGCTACTTTACCCCATGTGACTCCTCGAAATTTATTTATTATATTTTGAAATTATTTCTGAACACACACAACGATGTAAAAAATATTAAAATAATTTTTAAAATATGTATTTATTTTAAAATTTTAAAATAAGTTACATCGTTTATGTAAAAATAATAATAAATTTTCAGATTCTAAATCTAGATACATATTTTAAAACTTATTTTAAATTTTTTTACATCTTTATCTGTGTTCAGAAATAATTTCAAAATATAATACATAATTTTTGAGGGGTCACAAGAGGTAAAGTAGCTGTTAGAAACTAATATACACACTGTTACATCTCAAACAGTTAAAGTTAACGGCATATTTGGACGGAATAGTGACTATGAGTTACAACTTGCACGGGAATGTAAAATTCAGAGTGCATTATGTCACGTTTGATAATTCAGGATCTTAAATGCGTTTGGAGCAATCCTAGAGGTTACAAACTGTAATTAACTCTATACGAATATGCAGATCTTAAAAAAAACAAAAAGACATCCGTGAACCCGTAAACAAGATACAATCCACCATATTTTTGTAAAAAGGGTCAGAAAATATTATTGAAACAAGAGAATGTTAGTATCTTCGACAAAATTTAGACATGATAAATCAAATATTTAAATTTAATTCATTCACGCAAAGCTTAGCTTTCAAAAAAAGGATGTTAAAAATCATAAAAATATTTGTTTCCAAAAAAAGTTATCTGTGGCATTTTCAATGAAATATCAAACTAGAATCTTATGTCGAACCCACTTATCTAGCTAACAACCTTTATAATATTATTTTATCTTATTATTCTTGTGTTGTACATAATTTAGCCAAAATCTTTGAACATGAGACTTTCTATAAACTAAATTCTCATCTTAACAATGATCAATTCTTATAATAACATTAATTAAGATATTAGATAAAGATCGCAACATAATCTTATACTCCTCTACTATAAAATTATTTGATCATTTTGATTTCAACACATATTAAGACCCTATATATTACTTTTCCTAATAATTTATTTTATATAAATATAAAATTTCAATCAAATATACATGAATTTCATGAATGAAAAGAATCATCAAAAATCTCAACTAACTTAGATAAATCCTAAAATGCTCGACACCCGTTAAAACACGTATAAAAAGTAAAAGTAATTTCTTAGAAAAAAAAAGTAGTATTATTCAACAGATAGCATACAAAACCATTATCATAATTATGGTCGGTTGTGCTTTTATTGGCCTCGTCAAAGACAAATCTACCCCTCCAATGAGCATTTACAAAAAGCACCTTACCGAATTATTCTTAGGCTACCAGGGTATAGTCGTAATTGCACACAAACGCGCCTAATACAACAAGAACAACATTATCAAGTTATGGTCCAATCAAAACAACAAAAGATGACCAATATAAATGGTCTTAGCTTTGTAATTGACTCGTTCATGGTTGGATTATTTGACCATTAAGTCTAACCTCTTCTGGTTTTACTTTTTATGTTGGACTATGTAGTCCTTATTATAATATTACTATTATTTTCACGTTTCGAAAAAGGGTTAAATCTTCGTAGAAAACAAAGTTAACAGGTGATCCACACTTGGAAAATTTATTCTAACATGTCGGGTTTCTCCTTTTCCAAAAAAAATATCGGTGAACAACATATATCACGGGGTCCCATTTATATGTTGAATAGTTGTATAATTTTTATGTTTAATATTTTTCATCAACTTTTTGCTACAAATTCTACGTGATTGCAAAATTTATACTCTCTATTTTTTTTATTCGATACTATAACTTTTATACACAAGTGTGCTTTGACCAGATAGCTAAATTTTTATTTTTAAAATTTTATTTTCTGAATAAAAATATATAATCAAACTTTTAATTTAAAAAAAATCACAAATAATTATTTTTACTATACAATTATATCAGAGCTGTCATGATGGAAACAGGGTCTTGCCTTGATTCAAAAGGTCACGGGTTCGAACCTGAGCAGCTCCACGGGTGTTCACCCCGATTGAAGAGACAGTGGGATGATTTGAAGAAAGGGATCGGGTTCCAATCAGTTCGTATCACGCAGAAGTTCCCATCCACTGGTTCTTATCGCCCGGTTAGTCCAGTTTACCTATCTGTATTGGCTATGGAACTAGTCGGCAGGTTCCTATGGAGCTAGTCGGCAGACCAGATATCCTGTCATACATCGTTTAAAAAAAATTGTGTGTCAAAATTATCCATCTCCAAAATTCATACCTTCTTTTTTTCTTTTTTATCACGAAAATTCATACCTTCTTGATAATCTACTCATTCAAAAAATATTTATATATTTTGTTTCCGCTTTTATATATACATAAAATTGATCGAAATCCAAAAAGCAATGTACACATAATTTAGAAGCAATTGCAAAAGAGGCAAAAGGTGGACGCAAGTGCGGTAATACGAAACCAAAGAGCACGACTTTCCTTTTTGGCGTGCAGAAATATGCGTGGTCTACTTATATTACCTTGCTTTGGTCTTAAAACAACTGCCTTTTTACATTTTTAGTTTTGCACTTAACGTATTCTTTGTGACCAGTTTTGTAACTTAGCTCAAAAATGCATGTAGTTTCACATCTTCTTTGAGACGCATTCCTGGAATTGACTGGGGATGAATACATGGGAACTTGTCACCAGATTTTAATGCAACTACTAGCAGTTCCACTCCCAACCTCAGGGCCGAAAACGAGTACTTATCTTACTATTGTTGGTAATGAAAGAAAATCAGCTGTAATCGATAATGAATGCGGAAAAGAGACGGTTCTAGTCTCTACGAGTCAAATTGACCAATTTTTAGTTAAATATCAGAAAATAATTATTTAAAAAAATTGAAAATTAGATTTTAAAATATACCAGCTAGATATATTTTTCGGGTGAGATAAATGTTATTATTTTTTCAATTATATGATATATAGAAATTCTGGTGAAACTATGGTCGATTCGACTAATTAAAAGTCAAAATGAGACGGACGGAGCAGCCATTTTGACATTTTGAACGTATTTTATGTTTATATTTTTATTGATCAAAGTAGAATTTCTTATATTTAAAAATACTTGGAAAATACAAAACAACAATAATATGGAATGGAGAAAACGGAAGGAACAAAAATAGAAATAGAATTATCCTCACCGTTTTGAAATACATGTTATTTGACTTGTTGACATAAATTTTGAAATAATTTGATCGTGTAAAGTTAAAATTATTATTTTTAATTTTTTTCTAAAAAGTATATAATAATAAATATGATTAAAATTCAAAATTTAGAAAATAATAATTTTAAGATTACGGTCAAAAAATTGAAATAGTGCGTCGAAAATCGTTCGATCTATATCTTAAAACAGAAAGAGTATGGAAGATCATTCACATTAAATTATGTTAGATACAAGGGTGGAGCTCGACCATTTTATCACTCCCTCCATCCCAAATTAAATGAACTCGTTGATTTTGGGCACACAATTTAAGGTTCATTGACCATATAACTACATGATTTATTTTTAAAATTTTATTTTTGCTAATAAAAATTAAAATTTTATTTTTGCTAATAAAAATTAAAATATGAAATTTTTATTTACAAAAGAAAAAATGAAAAAATAAATTTCAGAAGTAGACGATCAATGCACCTAAAGTTACTTGCCCAAAGTGAACTATCTCATCTAATTTGAGATGGGGTAGTATATATCAATATCCGAATACAAATAACGAAACATTAATGAAAAACAAAAATTTAATGAATTTATAAGATTTTATTTATTAATTGATGAACTGTATTGATTTATCAAAACAAAGATGATACTTATCCCTATATCAACAACTGTACAGTTATTACATGTGACGTCATTACAAGAGTCCACAACTCAAGTACAGTAACTACTTGTTGTTTGTTTTGCCTAACGGCGTAGAATATGATAATCCTCCTTTTCCACGCGGAAACACGTGTCCACCACCGTCTACCGCCGGTATCCGGGTCACCCGTAATCGCCGCCCTGTGGGTCCCACCACCAACCTCTCCCTCCTTCCCTCTGTATGAGTAGCATCAATCCAAAAACAAAATTATTATATTATCATTTTAGTTACAAAATATTATTTATAAACCAGTAAATATTATGGATTATATTATTCATCAATAAATCTCACCAGGAGTAAAAAGTAAAAACTAAACTACAGATAGAAGATATGGACCTAAACCAAATATGGTGAGAATTAGATAAAATTATTTTAAAATTATTTGAAAATTTTTACTCCATCTGTCCCATTTAATCTTATACATTTCCTTTTCACTGCTCGACACACACTTCAATACTCTTATAAAATATAGTTCTATAATTTATTTTTAAATTTTTTTTTCTAAATAAAAATATAACATTTAAACTTTTATTAAGAAGGAAAAATTTTAAAAATAAATTATATAACTCTACTTTACGGGAGTATTAAAATCCTGCCGCGTCCATGGCCGATGTATATAACTCAGGCCGAAAGAGGGAGTAATTACGAACCTTATTACACAAGCAAGGGCCCACTCATATTATAAGATACAGTTAATAATAACAATATTTTTTGGATTCTAGTATCATCCTTATTTAGTATTTTTTTTTCAAATAGTCATTTTTGTTTTTAAGCATATTTTATAAATTATAAATTTATTGTTTTTTGTATAGCTTAGAATAGGTAAAAAATTAGAATAAATATTATTTTAAAATGAGAATAGTAAATAGCTGTAAGATATGTGTATATATATTGAAATGATTAGATGTGTTATTTTAAAAATAAATTGCAGGGAGAAGAAATAAAGGAGCCCTCTTGCACCTCTCCTTCTTCCCAAGAATTTTGTTACCCAAAAAAGATTAAAAAAAACCAGGAGCCCTTTCTTTTTCTTTCACTTCAAATGCATATAACCAAAAATACCCACATTTCACAATCTTAAATTTAGTCCTAGGCTAGAAAAAAACACACACAAATACACACACTTATACAATTTTCATGTAGAGAGAGATAAAGAAAGGAGCCTCATTTCTGATTCACTCCAATCAAGTTCCAAGCTTTCTTCTTATCCAATCAGTAAGTTAGCTTCTTGATTATTATATTCAGCTAAATGTTTTGTTTTCATGGTCTTTAAGTTCTTTTTTAGTTGTTTTGTATAGTTGGTTGTGATTGGCTAGTGTAGATTTTGTGATTCATGTGATTGGATATGATTATGAATTTTTGTGTTTTGGATTGATTGTTGAAGTTCTTGATCTGAATTGGAGAGATCTGATTTTGGTATATGTTGGTTTTTGTGGATCAGTGATTTGAGCTATGGAACAGTTTGAATTTGATGTTTTTTAATCTTGGTATTGGACTTGTTAGTATATGTTTGTGTTTTTTAAGGTTGATGTGGGATGATATGAAAAAGATTGGATTTTTATTGGATAATCTGTAAAAGTTTGGATTTTTATTGGATAATCTGAAAAAGATTGGATTTTTATTGGATAATTTTTTGATCTGGATTGCTAAGGTTTGGATTCATAAAGGTCAATTTTTTGGGTATACTTAAACTTGGGTTTGTGTTGCAGGTCTTTTTTTCTGCATCTGGGAGTAATGGGGTCTGCATAATTTATTGAGGATTTGTTGTGACAGAAAAAGGGCATTTTTGATATAATTAGACTGTATTCTCATTAATACATCTAGTTTATTGACTATTGATTTTTGAAGGTTGATAAGATTTTCTGGGAGTTGGGGTTTCCTTTTATGAGCTTTTGTGGTTAATTTTGACGGCTATCGCAAAAAGGATCAAGAGGAAAGTTTTTTTAAGATTGAAATAGTGGTATTATCTGATTTTAATCAAGAAATTATGTTGGAAGAAAGGTCTTGTCTGGTTTCGAGGAGGTTTTCAAGAAACTGTGACAAGGAAAACAGCTGGGCTTGCATGAACTATCGTATAGAAAAAATTGAAATACAGCAGGGGAAGCGACTTTTAGAATCCGATGGAGATGAAGAGGAAGGACCTAGAAAGCTGCCTAAGCAACTGGATGCTTGTGAAGACTCAAATTTAGCTCCAAGATCGCAAGAACTTGCAATGATCCCCACTGACCAATCTGGTAATCAACGTCATGCTGGCGATCATTCGGATTCAAGTTCTCTTATTCATGCCATAGGCCGTGACAACTCAATCAGTGCACTCATTAGGTCCTCAAGATCTGATTATGGCTCTTTAGCATCTTTAAACAGAAGCTTTCGTGAGCTCATTCGAAGTGGTGAGCTTTATAGACTCAGACGACAAAATGGTGTGATTGAACACTGGGTTTATTTTTCTTGTCAACTACTTGGGTGGGAAGCTTTTGATCCTACAAGTCGCCGTTGGATGCGACTACCAACTATGACTTCAGATGAATGCTTTATGTTCTCTGATAAGGAATCTCTTGCCGTAGGCACTGAGCTTCTTGTGTTTGGCAAAGTCTTTTTGTCCCTTTTCATATTTCGATACAGTGTATTGACCAACACGTGGTCATCTGGGATGAATATGAATTTTCCAAGATGCTTGTTTGGGTCTGCTAGTGTTGGGGAGATTGCTATTTTAGCCGGCGGTTGTGATTTATCTGGAAACACCTTGAGTGTTGCGGAGCTTTATAATTCTGAGCTAGGAGCTTGGGAAACACTCCCAAACATGAATAAAACGCGGAAAATGTGTTCAGCTGTATTTATGGATGGGAAATTTTATGTGATTGGGGGAATTGGAGGCAGTGAGTCAAGGCTTCTTACTTGCGGGGAGGAATATAATTTACAAACTAGAGTTTGGACTGAAATCCCTAACATGTCTCCTGTGAGGAGTCGTCCAGACAGTGAGGCTGGGATGCCTGTTACAGCTGAGGCTCCCCCACTCGTGGCTGTGGTAGACAATGAGTTGTATGCAGCGGATTATGCGGAGATGGAAGTCCGGAAGTATGATAAAAATAGAAGAATCTGGGAAACTGTTGGAAGGTTGCCTGAAAGAGCAGATTCCATGAATGGATGGGGCCTGGCATTTAAGGCCTGTGGCGATCGCCTTATTGTTATAGGGGGGCCTAGAGCAGCAGGCGAGGGATTCATAGAAATCAATGCATGGGCTCCAAGAGATGGACCCCCTCGATGGAACTTGCTTGGGCGCAAGCAATCTGGTAGTTTTGTATACAATTGTGCAGTGATGGGATGCTGAATGTTATGAACTTCACAGGTAACATTTGCACTTTTTGCTGCATTCTGCGGAGTGGGCTCTGCAAGGTTGGTTTCTACATAAGCACAAGATTCTTGCTAATCAGTAATTAATCCCAAATTGTTGTTCTTGTATCTTAGTTGTTTTTTCTTTGACTTATTGTTGTCTTTTCGAGTGGAAGATGAGAGGATATCACATTTACTCAAGATTTGACAGAATGTTTTTTTACCAAAGAGTTCTTGAGTTAATTAAATTCAGTATATTTTATCTTCCATTGGATTTCCAGCATATCCTGTTCTCTGTGACCTGATTATTGTGAATGGTTGGAGTGAAATACGAATGTGATGGAGAAACTTAGAAAGATAATGCATTGTAGGCTGGCCTTAGTTTTGCAGAAGCTTTTTATTAATAGATACAAAAAGAATTTACATTCATTGTTTAATTGTCCATTATTTCTTGACTGTGAAGAGTAAAATATTTGCACCTCTTGTGTTTTTTTTTCATGGTTTATGACACTCGTCGTATTTTACTTCCTCGTGTTGTTGATTGACTACAATTTGTGCATCCACTGTTTTCTCATTCTATTCTGTCATGTTGTCATGTTAGAGCTATCCATCTCTGTTTACTTTGATTTTTGTAGTTTTTTCAAGTCATTTGCTTCTTATTACTTGCACCCCAAAGAATTCATAATGTTTTAGTTTTTGTCAATTAATTAACTGTTGATAGTCCCAACTCCCAATCTTCTTCTTTGCTGGGGAGGAACTTCATGGGGGAAATTGTATGTAATTATTTGCAACTCAAGGAAGTGTCGGATATAATTTTGCACCTCTACTATAATAGAAACATGTAAAGATATTTGTCTGTGTATACATAGATAGTAGAATTGCAGGTTGGTCATAGTTCTTGCTATGATGTACATTATTGCCTACAGTCTGCCGCTTTACTTTTAAACTTGGTTTGCTCTTTCCTTTCTAGTCAGACCCCGTATTCTCGCTCCTTTTGCGTATAATATGAAAAACTTTAACGTATTAGTAACTACATCTGCTATTATTAGAAATAGTGACTCAGATCTTGAAAATCGGGAGGTAGTGTTATTCTCGTGTTTCATGGCTCTTTAAAAGGAGTAAGTTGAGTTTTTTCCGTATTCAAGGTAATCAGCAATGTTACCTATACCATTCATTATTCATTGCAGCCGATATTGGGTCAGTTTATCAGGTAGTTGTATATTGTCGTACTTATCTTGATTATGACTCTTCTTCTGTTGATATGTTACGACTTAAGCTTACTATTTTGGAAAAAGTTTGGCGGCCAGTACGTGGCATTTACATTATTTTTAACTTTAAAAACATGAAGCGCCTCCATAAAGCTTCTTATTAGGTAATAACACGTAACCTATGGGTGAACCTATTAATCAAGTCGGTGAATATTATTCTTTGTTTACCTGAATATTTGCAAGTTTGTATGTATCTTAAATTAAAGGTTCTAAAGCATGCTAAATTTGTATCTGTTACATGAATAGAGTAACATATCTATGGAACCTATGTGAAGTTTGGATTCAACTTGTGACCCTGTGTAGACCTCATGTAGAAGGCAATGGTCAATCGACAACCTTACTTTATAATTAATTATGGTCGTGGTTGCTGCATCGTTTCACTTTGTTTTGTACACAGAAATACTTGTCGGATATGGGATTTTGATATCTCTTCTTGTGCAACAGCCTCTGATGGTGTAGTGTATTGAGATATTCACAAGCTTTTTCGATCTTAGAGGGACTAGGGGGAGCTTCTGCTATGTTTTCTTCCATTCTTAGCAATTATTCCATGCTTGATTACTGTATTTGCTAGCAAGATTCATATTTCAACTAGGCATATGGATTAAACTTGTTGGCCATTCATGTGTTCTCGGGTGTGCTGATTAAAACAGTTCTAACTTCTACCGTTCTATGTTAAAACCGAAAGGTGAAAGCTGAAGAGCAGGTAGATTTTGAATGTGTTCTTGTCCAAGTCCAACAATCTAGAGACTTACTGCATGCATGTGGTGCTGGTTCTTTAATATTTTTTTTTCTGTTTTGCAAAATTATTTTCAATCAACAAATTGTATCAGAATACAACGTCCGAATAAAGGTATATTTTCGTTTAAAAAACTTACCATATTTCAGTCCACTGCCCGTAACAATCTTATAACCAGGGTCCTACAAGAAAATTATACGTAGCAATACCAAATATGATCAGTTGCAGGTGATTTTCTTTTATGGGATACAAATTTTATACGGAGTTCCAAAATAAAAACTACTGACTTACACAATTTTCATGAATCCTATTTATTTATAAATAAATAGATTAAGGATAGAAATTGATACTAAAAAAAAAAAGTAGTGGGAAAGATAAATAAAAAAATAGATAAATGAAAAATATTATATCTGTTAAATATAAAGATACTAAATATTAAAATGTAAATATAATTGTTTTTGAAATAAATCTCTATATTCAACATGACATGATTTTTTACGTATTCAACTCGGATTATATATAGTTTATTAATTTTAATGAATTGTATCTCATTTTAATTTTACGTGATTTTAGGTAAAATGTCACAAAATTGATGCATACTCCCTCCATTCCAAAATAATAGTCGCTTTGACTTTTTGCACGTATTTTGAGGTGCATAAAAAACATAGTTCTACATATTATTTTTCAAAATTTCTTTTTTTGAACAAAAATAGAGATGTTAAACTTTTATTCAGAAAAAGAAAAATTCGAAAATAATGTATAAAAGTATATTTTTTTACACCTCAAACTACGTGCACAAAGTTAAAGCGACTATTATTTTGGAATGGAGGGAGTAGTCTTTAGAGCATTTCTAACGGGTTCGCTATTATTTATATCACTATATTCGTTCGCAATGTGAAACATTTATTTAGTATTTATTTATAATTTTTTTATTGTTTTATTTGATTTAAATAAAAATAAATAGGAGATAAATTTTTAAAAATCTAAAAATATTATCAAAAATACTAGATTTAAGAATCTTTCATTTATATGTAATATCATTCATAAAAAATGTGCGAAACTCCGTATATAATACTTTCAAAATTTCGACTAACGATATATTGATATTTTTTATACAAATTTTTCTAATGAGTGTCTCATTTGAGTCAATTTGGGAATCAGTGACTCAATTGATACATTTGGACGAAACGAGTGATACACTTGATATTTATCTCTTAATTTTTTACATAATTACATAATGTCGTGCAACGGTAAAAAATTATATAATCTTAATATTAAAATTTTGTTTTCTATTTTATCATTTTGGTTGATTAAAACTAGTTTAATTAATGTAATTTGGCTGGTTTAATTAATGCAACTTTTTAAGCTTTATGCGCTTACTATTAAGTTACGAGTTTGATGTGTTTAGATTTCCTTAAAATGACTAATTATGTCAATTCTAAAAAATTACAGATATGGCGGGAGCAGCTTGGTATTTTCAGGCAGTTTCTTCATGTTCAGAGGAGGTTGCTGCAGTTCACAGGAAGGACTTCATCATCCCTCCTGGTGATGTTACTCGCAAGCCTGATGATCCGAGTTTCGTTCAGAAGGTTGTGAAATGTGGACTGGTGGAAATGTGCAAAAAAAAAGATATGTCGTTCTAAGCAGGAGGTAAAATAATTATATGATAAGTTTAGTTTGGCAGCTTTGATTAATCAGTTCATGAGCTACAACATATGATGTAATGTGTATATATGTTTGATTGTTTATGTATTACTTTTTGCAGGATGCTTATTGGACTGCACAAGATCGTTTCTTAATAGTAATTGGGGTAACGACCTTTGTTGACGCGTTGCGAAGACCACAGATTGATGTAGCAGAGATTCGGTTGTAAGTTGTATTCCACCTTGTTCTTACACGAATGTCTTCCAGCTTTCATATATTTATAAAAGATTTAATAACTGTTTAAATTTTATTGCACTGGTATGACTTAGTATCTTATTGAAGTTACATTGTTTTAATGAGTCTATCGACATTCAAGCGCAAACGTAGAGATGTTGGTATTGAATGTTAGGAGTCTAGAAAGAGTCAAAAGAAAGATGGTAAATCGGAGGCAGAAATCTTTTCATTAGGCACATTCAGTTCGTCAAATAGACGTGTTGTTCCTCATTCAAGCTAAGACTTTAATATGATGACTGTAAAGGTTGTGATGCTCGTACCATAAGGTTTGAACTACCTAGTTCATCAGGGCTTGAAGAGTTGGAGAATATTGTGATTGAGAGGCTGCACTTGGACAGATAAAGTTTCCGTCTCCGGTATCAAGATGACGAGGATGATTGGTTTGTCATTATTTGCGATGAGGATGTACAAGAATGTAGGAATGTATGAATGTTTCGAGATTATTTAAGAAACCAACTATCAGAAACAAATTGCGTGCCTAAAGAAATCTCTAGCAGAGAAGAAGGAGGAGTTTAAGACCAACCTCCTTGCTTTGAAGCCGAAGAGATTGGAACATCAGAAGATTCTTGAAGAGAAGGAAAAGAGATAGGAGTTGGTTTTCATGGAGATATTTTTAATGCTTGATTTCTACATTTCTATATTTCTATTGATTTTTAGGAGTTGTTTATTTTAGAAAAAAGATAATTGTAGAAGCCTAGGAATTAGAACAAAAAAGAATTAATTTTTTTTTCTTTAATGTGCATGTATATAATATGGTGGCACTTTAAATGATCAAAAGGTTAAATGACAAAGCGATCACTCAACTTAACTCTAACTCGAGTAGTCATTAAATTCAAAAAACTTGTTGTCAAATCACTTAACTATTTAAAGTTTTCAATCGGGTTTTAAAACGAATTAAAAATCAAACAAAAAAATCAGTTATTTGAAATAATTGGGATAATGGTAAATAAACTCAGTCTCGTAGTCATATATAGTATTGGATTCAAGCTTTTTATTTGTTTCGCTACTTATATATTTATTTTATAAATAAGTCACATTCTTTTTTCACGAAACGCTTACCGTTGTATTTTTCAAACTCGATAAATCGTTTTGACATTATATTGGATTTTCTTTAATAGAATCTACTACACATATATATACACACATAACTATATCGATTTATTGGATTGAGATTTATGTCTGATCGTAAGTGAAATAAAAAATATTTTCAAAAATCTTATAATATAAGAAAGTGTTCCACTATTTTTCTAAGTCATTTTTGTTCTCGACTCATTCAAGTAATGCATGACATTATGAAAAAAATGCCATACCAGTGAAATTTTGACTTCCTTAAAAATCTAACTAATAAAAAGATCAACTTTCTTGAATCTAAAGCAAAATTTATAAAACATGATATTACACCTCTCAAGTTTTCAGACCCTACTAAATTAAGCACGACAATAAAAAAGATAGACAAATTAACAAGTACTCGATGTATTTTCATCGGAAATTACATCATAGGTTTAAATTTGTTAAGAGATTCACAACTACAAAAATAAATTTAAAAACTTAATTATTTAATCATTCCTGTAACTCCACAGCAGGGCAGTGACGCCTGAAGCAGCAAACATGACCCTTCCCAGGAAGCCCACAGTACGCTTGTCGGAAAAGAACTATAATGCCCAAAAACGTTCTATTACAAAATGAATAAACGTTCAATTACAAAATGAATTATAAATTGAAAACAAGAAAGTAAAACCCTAGCCTCCTTCATATCGTCCTTTTCCCGGCGAGCAACGACTTTGGCTTTGTGAAAGCATTCTTTCATCAGCGATTTCACCATTCTCGACTCGCGCCTCTGTCTCTCTCTCTCTCTCTCTCTCTCGCACTTTTCTCTCGCTCTCTCTCGCACTCCTTGTGAAACCTAACGTTTTCGATTTTTCCCCAATCACAAACGACTAGTATATGTTAATAGTAAAGAATAAAGAATGATAATAAAATATCAATAATACAAAATATTTCTCTTTGAATAAAAAAGAAAATATTATCACATACGATTTACTTACATATATTATTTTCATTAATATTTAGGTAACAAAAACTTTCAATTTTTATATTATGTAAAATTTCAGTTTTTATGTACGTAAAATTTAATTTAATATTATTCATATGTACAATCCAACATATACGAGGATTATAATTATGCAGGAATGAAGAATTATAAAATGTATCGTAATGTGATAAATTTATATATCTGACAAGTATGATCAGAAAAAGTTTGATTATATTTTATTTTTATGTTAAAAACATAATATCACATTATCAAAAATTTATATTTTCTTTTTTACTTTGCTGAATTTATCAATTTGTAGATAACCTATCATCGAGGAGTTAGATGTGATTGTAGAATAAATGAAGGACATTGTTCCTCCGGAGATATCGAAGGTGATAAGTGGGTTTGGCTTGAGTAAAGCAAGACTTGGTTGGAGTCCGCTAAACATGAGTTCAGGTATATTATTTGAATCTTTTGAATATTCTGCATGTAAACAATTTGTCAAAATGCTTGTGATAGATATTGTGAATTTAAATCTCTGGAGAGATTCATTGTTCTCCACAAATGTGATAATTTTTTGATTTGGTCTAGAAAGATCAAATCTTTCGTGATGTATGTTAATACATCTGTAGTTGGTTCATGATTAGAAAAAAAAACCCAAATTTGACTATGAGTGATTCTATAGTGGTACATGCGAGATTTTGTCATATTTTGCATAGTCTAGGTCGTGATTAGTTCAGGTATGTTATTCGAATCGTTTGAAGTAGTTTTGCATATAATCAACTTGTCAAAATGTTTGTGAGGGATATTGTAAATTTACATCTCTAAAGTTTATTGTTCTCCACAAATGTAATAATTTTTTGATTTTTGTCTAGAAAGATCAAATCTTTCGTGATGTATGTCAATACACAAGTGGTTAGTTCATGATTTGTAAAAAAAAACACAATTTTAACTGTCAGTGATTCTACAGTGGTACATGCCAAAATTTGGCATATTTTGCATAATCTCGGTCGTGATTAACCCTACTCTGTTTTAAGAATTGGATTTAAGATTAAATTATATATTAGACTATAAGAAAGTTAGACAATTGATCAAGGTTGACATAACTGCTAAAAGTATGCATGTCTGACAAGGGTTTTCTGTCTTTATTCAAGGATTCTTGGATTATATGTCCCAAACTTTTATGTCATAAGGTTGAAAAGGTTTATGCATTGCTCTAATTCATGATCCCAAATTCTTCTTGTTCTCACAAAATTTGAAAAACCAGATTAGCGCACTTGAAGTTGTCATGCGTACTAGCTGCCTAGATTGCTAATATTGGTGAAAGATTGATAGGTGCTGCACTCCAGGAAAAAGAAGGATTTGGATGGGTAAGTCTAATTTCGGAATCTCAATATTGTCCTGCATTTTATTAAAAGCCAACATCTTCATTGTCTTTTCACACTGAAAACTTTAAGGAATATATAATTTTGTATAATCAATACATTGCTTATCAACTTGCAGCTCATCAACGATGTTGTCAATATCATCAAAATATCCATTGGGAGCATTCTAGCCTAGCCGTCCCCATGAGGCAAGTTGTACTGCAAAACTAGAACATCCATTTGCACCACAACAACGACATTTTGTAACATTCATTTGCATTCTGCAGGACAAAGAAGAGGAAAGTCCCCGAGGACAGACTTTTATGCTTTACACTGTTTTTGATATTTTGTTCTTGATACTGATCTTGATTGGATGATTAACATACATCAGAAACAAATACAGGTGTAATTTTCACAGAATGCTGATATCTATGTAGTCAGCGAAGTCGTGAAGTTGTTGGTGACGATAGTAGCTTTGGTACATCGTGTGTTATTTCAGGAAAATGACCTACATACTCATCACCATCTAGATTGAGATCTACCAGTTCTATTTTCAAGTAGTCCAACTCCCCAAACTTCTCATTATCTGCCTATTAGGATTAACCACATACTTAACATCATTATCAAAAATTAAACATGACTTTTGCGAATAATAATAAGAGACCAACCATATACAGAAAATGTATATTATCAAAAAAAACTTCAATATTCATCTTTCTCATTTCATCATGGATTTCAAAAACAGATATCATTAAAACAATTCAGCAAACAATAAGATACAATGTTTTACAGTTGAGCATACAAGTATGTCCACGATTACTGTAGTTACATAATAAATTTCAACTAACCTGAAGGTTGATTGTGGGTTGCCATGAAATTAATGAAGGACAATAGGACATGATGGCAGGAGCACATGATAGATTGCAGAACATAAACATTCAACGGAGTAATATGTTTTCTGAGATGCAATTCAACGGAGTAATACGTTATCTGAGATGCAAGATTATAAAACGTAAGTCAAGTCCTGTAATTTAGTTTTAGATATATAAAAATATGCCAATATGTGCTTACCATTGAATGACAAACAAATGGACGACTAATACTCAAAATTTTGTTGTCTCTATAGAATTTTTCTCTATTTGCTATATTCATAATATTTAAAATAATATAGTATTTTTCCCAAAAAAATAAAAATAATATAATATCTAAATTTTAATAATTTATCATATATTTTGAGGGAATTGATAAATAAGTTCCAAACTTTACTATTTAAGCTCCATTTCAATTTTTTTCTTTACCTAATCATCTGTAATATAGATGAAACATGGCTAGAAAGTATGGGTAGATGTGGTATAAAATATTGCTCGCTCCCTCCCCCCCGCCCTCCCCCTCCCCCTCCCTCTCTCTCTCCCTATCTCCCAATCTCTATCTAATTGATATTTATAATGTGAAGCAATGGAGGCTGAGTGCGAGGACGCATAGAAGGAAGATGGTGATGGGTATGTATACAACATGTGCTGCTGCTTCGTGGTATATGAGTGGCCTTCCCCGGCCTTCGAAGACCAACATCCACTAGGTATCTATCTTAAACCCTAATTTCCTTGATTTTTGAGCATCAAATTGTGTATTGTGTATCTATTATAATGTGCTTTCTTTTTCTTTTTTACCATCAGACTGTGTATATATAATGTTCAATTCTGTGTTACGCTTAGAGCTATATTTAGGGATTGATAATTATTAGACCTAGGGCCTGTTTGGTTCATGGAAGCAGAAGCTGCTTCTGGCTTCTGCTTCTTTTGACCCGTTTGTGTAAGGAAGTAGAAGCACTTTTAAGAAGCTGAAAATGCTAGCTTCTCTCTCACAGCTTCTATTTTTTTTTCCAAACACTTTATTAACTTATTTACTTTTCACTTCTACTCCACTTCTTTACTATAAGCAAGAAGTCACTTCTTTTAAGCTAACCCAAACGGTCCCCTATTCTTCTGAATAATAACAAACCATTATCTACTTAGTTTACAACTACTTATCTACATAGTTCAGTTTGTTTTGCCCGTATATAAGTTGCAGTAGTAGTTCCTTAAATATAGGAACTAAGTTATAGTTCAGGCTAGTTTATATATCTTTGTATTTGTTTGTAGTTAAACTTATCAGATTAATAGAACACTTTTCCATTCAAATACATGTACAGTTTATATGGTATCAGAGCACATAAGCCATAAGAGCTTTTCTGTGCTGTACTTTCTCTCTTTTCTTATCCCATGGCACCAACACCACCACCATCTTCTGAATCTTCCTCTGCCGATCCTGCTATAGTCATTCCTTCCACAAACAACAACTCTACTCACAACACTAATCTCATCTCAATCAACACGGCCACACAGATACCATTCAAACTTTCACGTGGTGGAAACTACGCATCCTGGCGTTCCCAGTTCACCAATCTTTTTTTGGATACAATTTGCTGGGTTACGTTGATGGATCTCTTTCATGTCCACCTGAGAGCAAGGAAAATTATGAAGCTTCCCTTGCGCGCAAATTCTGGTTGCGACAGGACTGTCTCATATTACAAGCCATTCAAGCCTCCTTAGCTGGCACTATCGCCCCACTCATCTCTTCCTGCTCCACCTCTTCAGATGCTTGGAAAAAACTGGAAACTACATTTGCCAATCGCTCCAACAGCAGAATGTTAACTCTTCTGTCCACACTGATAAAACTTCACAAGATGGACAAGCTATTGCTGACTATATGCAAACGATCAAAACACTTATTGATGACCTGGCCTTAATAGGTCACCCTCTCAGCGACGCAGGATCGTTGCGCACACTTTAAATGGTTCAAGTGCTGATTACAAAGATATTAACGCTCAAGAGAGACAGCCATGACATTCGAAGAACTTCATGATAAGCTACTAGACCATGAAAGATGGTGGAGGCGAAAGCATCTACAATCTCCACCTTACACACCACAACACATCGGCACAGCTGAGAGAAAACATCGACACATTGTCGAAACCAGCCTGACCCTCCTTCATCATTCTTCATTACCTATTACGTACTGGACAGCCTCCTTTCAAACAGTAGTCTACCTTATTAACCGAATGCAAACACCTTATCTTCAGTTTCTCTCCCCATATCAAAAGTTATTTAGTGAAATCCCAAATTATTACAAATTGCGGCCATTTGGTTGCCTGTGCTATCCTTATCTTCGTCCTTATGCAGCCTATAAGCTACACCCACGCTCCAAAGGTTGTATTTTTCTTGGCTACTCAAATCCACACAATGCTTACCTATGTCTTGATCACACATCTTCGAAAGTATATGTGACTCGCCATGTTTTGTTATATGAAACTATATTTCCCTTCCGTAACATAAACACACTAGGCTCCAACTCAACTCAAACATCCTTCAGTCTCTGGAACCCAGTGCATCTGCCGAACCCCACCCCTCCCAGCTCTCATTCACTACCTCCATCTCTCCCGGCTGATTCTCAGCAACCACCTTTGACACCCAGCTCCCCACCCAATTTACCAGTCCTTCAAACACAACATCCAGAACCTCCCAAACCATCCCAACCACCTGTATCTCAGTCTTCGAATCCACTTCTCCGTCTCTCCACCCTCCAATCTCTTCCTCTATCCCCTTGCCCCCTCAACCATCTCCCTCACGTGCTATCATCACTCGTTCTAAAACTGGGAATTTAAAACCTCGCCAAATACTTGATCTTCATTTCACCAGTCAATCCCCATCATCCACTGAGCCCCGAACAGTTACACAAGCACTTCAAATACCTCATTGGCGTGACGCTCTCAATACTGAATACAATGCTCTTTAAAATAATAACACCTGGACCCTTGTCCCACCAAGCTCCTGTCAAAATGTCATTGGATGTAGATGGATTTTTAAAACAAAACACAATCCAGATGGCACAATTTCTCGCTACAAAGTGCGCCTTGTTGCAAAGGGCTTTTACCAACGTCCTGGCATTGACTTCTCTGAAACATACAGCCTGGTTGTTAAACCCACAACCATTCGAATCATACTTAGTCTTGCTGTAAACTTCGGTTGGGAATTACGACAACTCGATGTCAATAACGCCTTCCTTCAAGGCAATTTAACCAAAAAGGTGTTCATGCAGCAACCTCCCGACTTCCGTGATGCCAAATACCCTCATTATGTTTGCTTGCTTCGTAAAGCTATCTACGGTATGCGTCAAGCACCACGAGAATGGTACAAAGCACTTCATTCCTTTCTTGTACAACATAAATTTCATAATTCCATATGTGAGAGCTCTTTATTTATCCATCATCATGGATCCACGATCATTTATCTTTTAGTATATGTTGATGATATTATCATCACCGACAATCATCCACCCACTACATCACAGTTTATCCAGTCCCTCTCCTCCCATTTTTCTCTCAAAGACCTTGGCCTCCTTCATTGTTTTTTAGGTATGGAAGTGCACTATACCTCGCAAAGCCTTTTCTTATCCCAGCAAAAATACATCACTGACATCCGCTCTAAAACACATATGCTTGATGCTAATGCTGTATCGACCCCCCTCCAAAAGAAAATTTAACCCTCAATGATGGCGCTTCCAGAACAGATGCTACTAAATTTCGCAAAATTCTTGGTTAACTCCAATACCTCTCTCTTATGGTTCAGGCTAGTTTATATATCTTTGTATTTGTTTGTAGCTAAACATATCAGATTAGCAAAACACTTTTCCATTCAAATACATGTCCAGTTTATAATAATAATTTTAGCACTTGCCGAAAGAAAGATGAGAGAACAGTAGACGAAAACATCATATACTCGAATATCCCGGATCAAAAACCAGAGTGACAGCACTCCAATACCAGCCAACGGACTTTAGCTTGATAGTCGAAAGCTTAGTTAAATCAGGAGCATAACACAGTTTAAACTCTTAACTCTATCAAAACCTGTAATTTGCTTCTGCTACTGTGGACATCTGGTTGCAATCACCATAATCTTTCCAACTATATATAGGATGATCCAGCCTTGCTAAATCTTCTTTGCATTTGTTTGGTGACATGGAGTTATGCTGGAGCTATATTTTTGTAGTCACTCGTTACACCCCATGTTTTGTCTCTTATCCAGTTTAAACTTATTGACAGACAATTCTAAACCTGTATAATTCTATAAAAACACGGGAACAGTTATCAACTTTGTTTAATTATATCTGATAGTTCATGATTATGACTGATGTAATAAATGCTTGTTGACTTTGTTGCTTTCTATAATAAAAAGGTTGTAACTGTTGCTTCTTAACTATGTTGCAGAAATGAGAAAGGTCTCGGACTGCTTTTGGGAATTTGTTGTGCAATATCAAACTTTCTAATAATTTGTTCATGTGTTTGAGATGGATGGATATTGTTTAGTTTGTAATCAAATTGTGTAATGAACTTGTTTATTCCATGGATATTATTTAGTTTGTAATCAAATTGTGTAATGAGCTTGTTTATTCCGTTGCAGTATGTGTATAGCTAGCTTCTATCCAGTTACAATACAACTTTAGCAACTAATTATATTTTTTTTTGACAAACTTTAGCAACTCATTTAATTCCTCTGGGTGGGAATTCTTATTCAATTTTAGTTTTGTCTGTTTGGTCAAATAGGTCTTTTTGGGTTAAGCTGGTAATGACTGCAGCATGGATTCTTTTTTCTTCTTCTTTCTTTTTCTTTTTGGGTTAAGCTGGTAATGACTTGCTAGATGCTCGCAACCTGTTTGAGAAAATTCCCAACCAGATAATAATTCATGTATGTCCTGATCAATGCTTATACCAAAAGTCACCCCAAGGAAAATTTAAATTTTAGGGCTAGAGATATTCAGCCTGATAAATTGGCTCTTCGTCTGTTGTCAAGGCTTGTGCTACTTTGAATGGTGAAGCTATCTCTTATACCAAAGCTAAAGAGATAGGTGAAGATGTTACACGGTGATTTTTTTCTTGGGAATGCTTTGATTGATATGTTGGGAAAATGTATGTGCATTGATGGTGCTGCACATGTTTTTTTAGCTCTCTGTAGGTTAAAGATGTGTCTTCTTGAACTTTGTTGTGTTCTTGTTATATGAATTGTGGAATGTTAAGGGAAGGTTTAAGGTTTCACATACCAGATACCTTTGCTTTTCACATCCTTGAAAACCTCAGCTACCATATCAGATGGCTGAATCTCAAACTTTCCAATCACCTCTCTAGTCTCTGGCTTGCTGTTTGTAACACCTTCAGCATCTGCACCCTGTAAAATCAAAATAATTAGTTTCTTTAGGTACAAATACCTGTAAGAGAAGTGGGAGCATTATTCTGATAAGTCTTAGTTAAAAAATGCAGGAAAATATGCATGATCAATCTGTGCCTCTTAATCTCTTATGCATGATCAACTCTGTACCTGACTATTATGCATGATTAACTCTGGGGAACATGTACATACAATTGTTCTTATAGCAAAACTACGTGTCTAATCTCATACAGAAACTGTAAGAGCAGAAGCTGCAAGTTGCAACAATACTGATATTATTACATCTTGATGTGTAATGTGTATTGATAGTCATAATTAATATATGTATAAATGTACTATTTATATTTTAGATTTATAAAATTATAATATTTTGTAATATTATTAAGTGTAAAAATGTTCTTTTATTGTTAACTAAATATATAAAATTCTACTAATTTAAAGATGTGTTTCAATTATAACAATTATTTATTTTTATGTTATAGTAATTATACAAATATGTTCATAATTATTATATGTTTAAATCTAGTATTGATATTCTCAATCTATAAATTTATAATATTATTGTTAAATAAATTATAAAATTCTAATATAATAACATGTGTTTTAATTATAACAATTATTTTTTTTGAAAGCAATTATAACAATTATTTATTTTTATTTTATAATATTTACTTTAAAATATTGAAATAAATATTAAAATGTTATAATATTATCATTGAATTTCTTTTCATTAAATATGTTATTTTGTTTTCTCTAATCTAAAACAAAATTAGCAAATTTAATTTAATTTTATATCTAAATAAAAAAATGTTTTAAATATAACTAATGGTTACAATATCAGCATTGCAGTATTAATCCTTACGGGTTCAACAAAATCATCAATCATCGATATACTTATATAAAAGAGGAGCGAGGGTCAGTGGCGGAACTAGAAATTCATGTAAGGAGGGGCGTCATGTAAATACTTCCTTTATACCGACACGTTATTTACGTTATTTTTAGGAACACATTTTAAGTCTCTTATAATGTTTTTTTTGAAACCAAGTCTCTTATAATATTAGTTCTATAACATTTTATTTTTAAAAAAAAATTCTAAATAAAAGTTTGATGTTTAAAATTTTATTAAAAAAAATAAATAAATTAGAATACCGTTATGAAACTATATTTTATAGGAAGCTCAAAATACGTGCAAATAGTGAACGTAAACTATGTGGTGGGACGGAGAAAACATAATATTATAGTGGTCTAACTTTCATTACATGAAAATTTATACTACTAATTAATTGACTTCTTTATATTTCAGTGTATTATTCATTTTTCACTGAAGTAGAGGGTCTGGATCAGTTTAATTTTTTAAAGCAGGGGCAGCAAACAACATTAATCCACAAGATTAGAACTATAAAAAATAATTATATTTGAGTTAAGCGGGGACAGCGGACCCCCCAGCCACCATGCTCCTTCCGCCCCTGGCGAGGGCGTGTAGGTGGCGATTAGAATAGAAACGGATGTTTTTGTGGACAACCAATTCAAAAAAATTAGAGTTTGCATCTCAATATCTTTTTGATTGTTACGCATTTATGTTCTTGCAAACTTACTGTCTGTTTTATTGGTCAATCAATGTATATGACTAGATGCCATCAATCAGTTCTGTTAAAGATCCGTACTTTTTACATGTAGGGAATGGTGTATATGTCTTAGAAGTAATGTTTGGAAATTAATGACAATGTTAATGAAAACATGTTTTTTTCAAAAATAAACACAACTAAAATTAAAATTCGTCCTGCTTTAAAGCGTTAATTATATGGAGAAATTTATTTTCATTTTTTTCGCTCATGAATTATAGTCCAATTTTTAATTTTATATATTAATATTGGTATTGTATCGAGATGTTGTAATATAAATTTTATTTTATTCTATAAATATTAATTTTGAATGATTAATATAATATTTATAGACTGTCACAAATTTATTTTATCTTACAAATACTAATTTCGAATTATTAATATAATTTTTGGTCTTTTACTTGGAGATGCTTAAAAAACTCAACATATATCTCGCTCAAACTATGGGGTTAACAAATGAGCCTGACCTAAGAATAGGGGCTAGTAATATGAGGAAAGAGCACCGCCGCAGGGGAAGAGAGAGAAAAATGAAAAGAGGAGGCGGATGAACAAGCAATATCTAAATTAAAAAATCTCCAGGTAATCTATGAATCTGATCTATACCTATAGGTTAATTTTTTTTTGTATTATTAGATCTTGTATGAATTTTCGAGCCTGTCATGTCTTGTCAATGGAGTTACTCTTGAAAAGTTAATATGCATATAATATAGATCTATAATTGATCTATGTGATGTGAAGTAATGTCTCAAATTAGATTAGTCTGCAATTCTCTTTGGAAAGTGGAGGCACAGTTATCTCCAATTAGAGCTTTTGTGAATTTGGTTTTCTATTTCTGTGAATTAATAATTTATTTTACAGAATTGTGAATTCTTATTGTTACTGGGTCTGAATTGAACTTGAATCGATAGAGTGAGATCCTACAATTGTTTCTAAACAAATTCTAGTTTGGAATGAAATTAATCGGTATTGTAAAGCGAAGTTGGGTTATTCTTGCGGATAACCATTGTTATGACAATTTAATTACAGGTTGGAAACAATTGGACATGATTTTATTTTATGACTGAATTGCTTTTCATGTTGAATTCTCCAGAGTTCATTTAGTATTTTCGAGAGAGAAAAGATATCACTTTTGATTGGATGATTGTTCGTTTGAAGGAAATCACAACGATTTTGAAACTAGGATTCAGAAATTTCAACCATTAAAATACGGATTCAAATGATTTCAAACAAGTGGTATGTTGTACCAGCTTCTTTATAGAGGGTTTTCAGTTTCAAGTGGCATAATCCAAGTAATTAACGGGTCATGGGTATATACTTAGGACTAGGCATTCGGTCGATCGGACCGAACCGAAAACCGAATTAGTACTTGGTACTTTTTTCCTGACTAGCACAATTAATTTTGAAGAGAGATTAAAGAGAAATGATAAAACAACATAAATGGTTGCTGTATGATGCACCATAGCTTCAGTTCCTTGTTGTTTGCCTTGACATTCTGTTAATATGTTATGTTGAAGTTGTTGCCTGTAAGAAATACTGAAAAAAATCAGTACTTATCATTTGCAACAGAATGATAAGTGTAAAAGTGAATTGTAGAAAAGACATTGCTTTTATAAGCATACAGGCACTAGTACTAAGTTTGTGTTTACTTCAAGACAATTATGTCAAATGTGAGAATGATGACAGAAAAAGAACCAAAATACAAGGTTTGTTCATATTAAAAGCTTACCAGTGAATTATTTAAACCAGCCTTTTTTAACCTTCAATTTCGTTATTGCTGCCTCCTCTGTTTCAATCAGCTCCACGAAGAGCTTATTTTGCTCCTCCACCCGAGCAACTTTCTTCTTCAGCTTGGAAATCCTCTGCAACTCCTTCTCATAATTAAACAAATCTCGAATACTTGACTTTCCTGTGAACACCCAATTAAGAGCCGATATTGATAACCCCCCGAGGGTAAGCACCCCAACAATCCTTGCCGACCAAATCCACAGCGGTGCCTGAAAAATTAACCCCAAAAAATATTGATAATCGCACAAAGTATTTTAAAACAAGTTAAAAATCTTGAAGTTCACCTCTTGCTGTGAGCCACATATATTCTTCACGAAGCCCCTACCAAAGCATTTTCGAACCCGATAAATTGCTTTGGGACTTTCCACGGCATAGGGTGGAAAATGTGGATGCGGAATGATAGCTTTGATCTGAAGATCGAAGTTAGTAACTTAGACCACCATAAAAATATTATTTGACTATTAGAGATAATTAAACAAATTCGAGAATTGTCTGTCAATAAGTTTAATTGGATAAGAGACAAAACATGGGATGTAGCAACTAACAAGTGACTACAAAAATATAGCTACAGCATAACTCCATGTAACCAAACAAGTTCCTAACACAATTTGATTACAAACTAAATACTATCCATGGAATAAACAAGTTCATCACACAATTTGATTACAAACTAAACAATATTCATCCATTTCAAACACCAAGGAACTTCCAGGTTAAACCAAGTTTAGGTGTTGATACCAGAACAAATGACAATATCTTCAAAGGAAACTAAAAAACTTAATTGTTTCACCAAGGACGACGGAACATGGGTCATGATTTGTTCCAACTATGAAAAACCATACACAAACATAACAGACCATATTCTTAGAAATTTTGGGAAGAGTATGATGTTAAGAACTCCTATTCATTCCAAAGAAACTTATATAATTCAAATAATGTATTGGGCATCACAAAATCAATAGAAACTGTAATAGACTACTATAATTTGATGAAAATAGTTTCACCGGTATATAAAGATAGAAGACAGTAAACTCAAAAACCTAGCACTGTTTAAGTAAATCCCCTCATTTTTGAAATTTCCCCGTTGGCTATCAATGCCCTGTACTTATAATGTCCAAATCTTCTCATGGTAAATAATTTAAAGCTTAAAAAGAGCTCTTGTGCTACCAACAGCCTCTTCCAACTCTACTAACAACTTCCCATGAAACGAACCCGTTTTCTAGATATCTAAGAGGATCTTAAAATGAATAATCAGATGATTTCAACTTGAACAGAACTAACCTTAATCTCATAGTAGTCGACTGGTCATGAAATGTGAGGAAAGAATAAAAATATGAGACCCTTTTGTTTCTCTAGGTTCACCGAATCACCCTTCTCTCCGGCATGTTTGTGGTTTCTTTCCCTAGTCTCTCTCTTTTCTTTTTGCCCTCTGGAAGAGTTTGGACACACCAATGTAATATATCTCCAATTCTATTACCGATACACTTTAATCCAAAAATTAAATTTTAAAACTAATTAGATTATTTCAATAACCTTATCTTGACTACCAGAATCACACTTGACATTTTCCTTATGAATAAAAATATCAGAGACAACTGGTATTTCATTTTGTAGCGCACACTACAAGAAACTAATACAAGTAAGAGCATAAGGGTATGAATTTGTATATTTCCCCCTCCTTTTAAAGATTCTGTCCCCAAGTCTCAGAGAATTTCTTCTTAAATTAAGATCTGCAAGTTTAAATCTTTTAACAAGTGATTTCACCATACAATACAACTGAAGTTATCACCTTACTTGCAGAATCTGATCTCTACAATCTATATTCTTTGGTATCTCGTAATAATGATCACCCTCATATTAAATTGACTCTCAATCTAATATATGTTTCAAGTCAGCTTAATTACATAGTTTCAAAAAAAAAAGTCAGCTTAATTACTTAAATACTAACATCATTTCATGAGCTGAGTTTTACCAAGTTTTCAGACCCTACTACATTAAGCACGACAATAAAAAAGATAGACAAATTAACAAGTACTCGATGTATACCGAAAATCATCGGAAAAGAATTATAATGCCCAAAAACGTTCAATTACAAAATGAATTATATATTGAAAACAAGAAAGTAAAACCCTAACCTCCTTCATATCGTCCTTTTCCCGCCGAGCAACGACTTTGGCTTTGCGAAAGCATTCTTTCATCAGCGATTTCACCATTCTCGACTCGCGCCTCTTTCTCTCGCTCTCTCCTCTGCCTCTCTCTCGCACTTTTCTCTCGCTCTCTCTCTGTCTCTCTCTCTCTCGCACTCCTTTTAAAACCTAACGTTTACGAGTCTTTTAAATAAAAATTTGATATTTATATTTTTATAAAAAAATTTTAAAAATTAATTATAGAACTATCCTTAAAATGCGTGTCAAGCAGGGTGAAAAAACTGTAAGAAAATGAGAGGGACATTGGGAGTATATTTTAGATCATTACAACTACTTAAAATTGATGATAAAAAATCTGTATGTAGTAAATATGATATTATATTATTAATAAAATTAATTTTATTATAACGTTATTAAAATTATTAATTTATACATGAATATATAATCAAGGAGTCATACAAGATACAAAGATAATATTTTTGTTGTGTTTGATGAATAAAAATTTATTAATTATATTTTTCGTGTGAATACCAAATCTCTCGAAAATTCACTGAAGTCATCAATCAAGTATTATATACATAGTTTCAATCAAGTATTATTCACTTAATCCTTTTAAAAAGAATTTTATAATCATATGCTCTCTCTCATTTTTTACAGTTTTTTTTCTCCACTCGACACGCATTTTAAAACTCTTATAATACATAGTTTCGTAACTTATTTTTGAGATTATTTTTTTGTGTATAAAAATTCAAATATCAAATTTTTATTCAAAAGAAAAAAAAGATTACAGAACTACATTTTCTAGGAGCATTAGAATGCATGCCAAACTATCGTCCACTACATAAGGGGGACAGATAGAGTATATAAATTTCATTATAATATAAAATTTTAGTTAATAATTTTTACATTTATAATTTTTTAAAGAAAAAAATATTGAATAATAAATAAAAGTACACATTTATTGATAAAATAAACTATTTATCATATGCATAAACATGAATCTATTATGTTCGGAACAAGAATGAATTGTATTTTTGCTGGTCATCATTTCCGATGTCACGATTCCGAATGTTTTCTGTTCTTTGCTCTCGTGTCAATACGAACGATTTGGATCGCGGTTAGTGACATCATACCCGTTTCCTTGTATTATGGTTGGGTTGTTGAGAGATGAAAGTCGCCAGGTGGCAGGTTCGGTGTGAATAATGGACAGGTGGCAAGTTTTTCCATCATTCAGACATGTGCAAGTTGTACATATTTCATAATTATTAAATTACCGATGGCCAACTTTGTAAATACAGAAGCTGTGGAGGACAGGGAAGTAGAATACCAGTCATTTATCCTAAAGACTTTATACAGTGCGCAGTGGCGGAATTAGCAGATCAAATCAATCGGGGCTCAAAAAATATTCAGGACTCAAATATTTAACAACATTCGATTAAAGGAAAAATATTAGTTAATACAAAGATTTTTAAAACTTATCCAGGACTCAAAATTTTTTTATATTATTTTTAGACAAAAAAAAAATCTACTAATTCTTTTTCTAGCCGGGGCTCCAGCCCCCTTCACCGCCCTCTGATCCCGCCCCTGACAGTGGGTAATCAAATGTTAAGTTGATAAAGATGCATGCATGTATCATTGGATGCAAATTTGGCACCTGTTTGCAACTCCTTTGAAATTGTTTTTTTCTTTTTTTGTATTTGGTGCCGAATTATAATTAATTAATATCACCATCTTTGACATTTTGTTGGTCTTACTCTAATAGGATCCATTACACATTTTATTGGACTGAGATTTATCTTGATCGTAAATGAAATAAAAATATTTTCAAATATCTTATACTCTCTGGTTTTTTTATATGACGCTTTGACTTTTGGCACACATTTTTAAGTGCTTTGACCGGATAGTTAAAAATATTATTTTTTGAATAAAAATTTTGGTTATATATTATTATTCAGAAAAAAAAATTTAAAATATGACAACTAAAATGGGACGGAGGGAGTAAAACTTTCTTCACCCATAGGCCATAACTTTTGACTTGCTTAAATACTTTTGACTTGCTTAAATTTTTATAAACAAATTGATCAAACCGTGGTAATTCATACCAATTTATAACCCAGGTTATGTAGGGACAGTCTATATAATTATTATTTTAATATATATAATTCTAATAACTTTAATAAATCTAGTATTAATAATAAATTATAATTTTTAGTTAAATAAAAATAAAATATAATAAAATATTAATTTTGTAACTTTTTTTGGAATTGAACAATATATAAATATAAATATAATCTTAATCTGTTATGTAGGAATTTGAACCTTATTTATTAATATTTTAGATAAATATTATAGTTTAAATATGTTAATATGTTGTTACATGATTGGAACTTTAACATTAGATCTTTCATAACATATATAATGAATATAAAAAAATTTCAATAACTATTTGATTATATGATGTGATGTTATACAAATCATTGACCAAATTTTTAAATATTTAGTTTTAATAATATAGAATATATTTCAATTTTTCTGAACATAATTTTTTTTAAAATTGTGACTTAAAATATAATACACACATATATATAGATAATATGCATTTTATATTTTTTTCAAAAATTTATATAAAATATATAATTTAAAATAAGTAACTTATGCAAAATTCGATTAAATTTGATCATAAAATGTCAAATAAGTTAAAAACAGATAAATTAGAACGATGTTTTGATGTGGATTTCTCTTCACGAAATGAGGTCCAACAACGTAAGTACTGTTGGACCCAGAGTTAGTTTGTCACACCAAGAATGGGCTATATTGCCCAGTAGGCCGATTCGAAAAAAATCAACAATCCATTCTATTTGGACCTGTGCGACATCAGCATAGATAACAGGGGTTTTCAACAACTCGCCCGCACTCCTATGCAGCACACTGTAAAATGCGGTTTTTTTTTTTCGTGGTGCGATTGCGAGTTGAAATTTTAACAAACCGCTCGATCCGGCGGAGGTTGCGATTTGACATTATCCAAGCGCAGTTCAAACCGCACCTCTATTTTTCTAATATATAAAAATATATCACATATAATTACAAATAATTATATTATATAAAGAGATTATTTATTATGATGTTATCTTTTATGTGTGTGTGTGTATATTCAAGTTACTCAACTTAATTTTTAATAATTTTACAATATAAATTATGGTTAATTCTAAGACGACAAATTAAATATTATATTTATATCTATTTTCTGTAAAATAATCTGTTAGTGTTCGAAATATTTTCATTATCATCCTTATCATACTTATATTTTAGTTTATATTTCTTTTGATGAGTATCATGACTCTAACTTTATATATATATATATATATATATATATATATATATATATGTATATATATTATAAAAATTATTTTTTAAATACCTATAGTTTAAAATTATATTAATATTGTCATTCAAAATTATAGATTTTTTAAATGTATAAACCCCAAAAACCGTACAAACCGCACCACAATTTTTTAGTGTGGTTTACGCGGTTTTTATATTACGAGGTGCGGTTGCGGTTTACGAATTTTTTCAAACTTTATGCGCGGCTTGGTTCGTGGTTTTAGGAAAAAACCGCACCGCCCGCACCACGAACACCCCTAATAGATGACATAAATTTGGATTAAAAAAACAGCTTTTTTTTATAAAAGCTTTCTTTTTTTAATTAATATGCAATGTAGATGGTATTAGTATTAACTATATGCTAATTGATAGGATTTCTGTTTTATGTTCATAAGTAAATACTAAATAGATATTAATAATTATATTTTGTATATTCATGTTTTATGTTCTTTAGCAAATACTAAAAATAACAATGATAAATGCACAAATTGGCCCGCCCAAAGTTAAAATCCAAGAGTAATTTTAGACCCGACCCACATATGTACCGTAATTAGCAGATCTTTAAAAGTAAAAATCAAATCGCTCAATGACGAAGACGAAGAAGCTCAACAGTCACGAAACCCTCGTTTTCTCAACTCGATCATCTCTCAGCAGTGAGTAATCTATTCAGGTTTGATTTTTTTCTTAATTTCGCTTGTTTTTTTTTCGACATTGCTTGTATGATAATACTGTTTTTAGTTTAAAAAGTTGAATAGAGCTTGAATATGTGATTAGCGCGAACTGAGAATGCGTAGAAAGTGTGCCAAAAAATAACCTAAAAAACCAGAGTATGTATCAGCAGTGATTTGAATTTTAATTGCTCGTCTCCTTAGTTTAGTTTGGTATTAATGTGTCGGAATTGAGTATTTCATATTATATTGTGATTAATATGCTTTTATGAAATGATTAACCAATTTGGCTGAAAGTTGTGATATCGAAGCTTAATTTAGAGAATATTAGTTGAAGATGAGTTAATTAGTAACAATTAAGTATAATTATAATATGTGTAATATTCAGAGCGCATCCTCATAGGCAAGAGGGCGGCTCCCCTTAATTTTTTTTTCTTAATTTTTTACATAATTACATAATGTCGTGCAACGGTAAAAATTACATAATCTGAATATTAATTTTTTTTTCTATTTTATTATTTTGGTAAAAAATTACATATTATCGTGTAACATTCAGATTCTTGAAGAGAAGAAGAAGAGAGAAGAGTTAGGTTTCATAGGGATATTTTTAATGCTTGACTTCTACACCTCTATATTTCTATCGATTTTTGGGAGTTGTTTATTTTAGGATAAAGATAATTGTAAAAGCCTAGGAATTAGAATGAAAATGAATTAATTTTTTTTTCTTTAATGTGCATGTATATAATTTAGTGGCACTTTCAATGATCAAAAGGTTAAATGGCAAAATGATCACTCAACTTAAGTCTAACTCGAGTAGTCATTAAATTCAAAAAACTTGTTGTCAAATCACTTAACTATATAAAGTTTTCAATCGGGTTTTAAAACGAGTTAAAAATCAAACAAAATAATCAGTTATTTGAAAAAATTGGGACAATGGTAAATAAACTCAGTCTCGTAGTCATTCATAGGATCGGATTCAAGTTTTTTATTTGTTTCGCTACTTATATATTTATTTTATAAATAAGTCACATTCCCTTTTCACGAAACGCTTACCGTTGTATTTTTCGAACTCGATAAATCGTTTTGACATTATATTGGATTTTCTTTAATAGAATCCATTACACATATACATACACATAACTATATTGATTTATTGGATTGAGATTTATGTCTGATCGTAAGTGAAATAAAAAATATTTTCAAAAATCTTATAATAGAGGAAAATGTTACACTATTTTTCTAAGTCATTTTTTTCTCGACTCATTAAAGTAATGCATGACATATTTTGACGTCCTTCAAAATCTAACTAACAAAAAGATCAACTTTCTTGAATCTTAAGCAAAATTTATATAAAACATGAGATACTTGTAAGAATCTCAATTATATATTTCTAATTAATCGGATATATTGATACCCAATTATCTCGGATCTCAAACAAAATCTATGATAATTTTTTTTAATCATTTAAATCTTAAATTCGTATAAATTTTGGACATTTTACTTGGTATCTTTTTTATTATGTACAATCAGATAAGTCATATAAAGAATTTTGAACTAATTGCACTAAAATCATTAGTATTTATAAATTTTCAAAGATATTTTAATATATAAACTTTAATTTAGGGGCTTTTAAATTTTTGGGACCTCGAGATATTATTTAATTGGCTTAACGAACGGACCAAGTGTCAGTACTTAACACCGGGCTCAGAGCCTTGAAATTTCCAGAGTAATCAAAGAGGAGGAATAATTCTGAGTAATTCTTGCATGAGTCTGATGATATGTGGGCTCCTCTCATCGTGCTAAACTGCATACATGCATTCATTACTTTGTCAAACTATCTGTGCTTTAGTGTTTGTGCGAGACATTGGTCTACTTTTGCTTGTTTATACATTTAGAGATACATTTAGAGATACTAGTGTTAGTGTGTGCATGGTTCTTCACGGATTAATCCTGATTATCAATTATGCATGTCACTAGTTCTGAGCCAGATTCGTTTACCCGAGGTCCAGAATTTGAGTACTATCAAAGATGAGCGGGTGTCGTGAAAAAAAAGAAGTTAAATTAAAATGAACGGGCATGTTTTTTGAAAAAAAAATATGTACAAATATCAAATTTAATCATAAGATATAGTTACTGATATAATTACTTCTTGTGATTCATCAAAAAATTATAAAAAAGTAATTAAAAATTATTTATAAGCAAATTTAATTCATAATATATAATTTAATCCATCGATCAAAACAACCACTACAATCCATTTACGGATAACCGTTTATCCTCTAATTACCAAACATGTCTACGATAATCATGCATGCAACCCGGTCTGATTAAATTTAAGTTCCATAAAAATTCAGATTTTTTTGAAAATTCGGAAAAAGCATTCCTATAATGTTTATATGAATTGGCGCCTCCTGGCAAGCAGCAGAAGGAAGGTACAGTCCAATCCAGTTTTTGCATAAAAAAAAAGGGGAATTTGGGCTAAACTGATGAACCCACAGCATTAGGATTAATCACATAAATTGAATCGACCGGAGATTATTAGCATAATTCATCGAATAATAGGGGATTAAATCAGATTGGCGAGTTACGAAAAAATTAATCAATAATCACCAACTTGTACAATAATGATTTTAGCACTATAAACTACTCAGGAAAACTGAACACTGACGAGTTCATATATAAATATTAATCAAAACCCTAGCTGAAAGGTCACCAGAATTGTATCAAAATGGATGCTGTTCAAACTAATATATATACACTCACACATGCACCACCACACAGCTTAATCAATCAAAACTTGAGTCTAGGAATGAGAAATTAACTAGACACTTAGCATTTCAACATGTATATGTTAACCATATTCATATATCGGTATCGAATTCGGGAACCAGATCAGGGAAAAAAAACTTCAAACCATTAAGATTGATTTAGGATATTATAACGTACTAGTCGTGCCGATCCGACCCGCTTGCCTCGTGAGACGACTCCGAGATCGGCCTAAACGAATTCAGCGCCGCAAGCATGCCCAAATGTCCGTCCGGCATCGCCACGCCACCACCACCGGAACCCAATTGCTGACTTGGCAGCAAAGCCATGGGAGTATGAAGATTCATAAAATGTAGCCCACTATTTGTGACCGAAGAATTCGCACCTCTATACATATTAGTACTACTAGTATTATTATTCGAATTCATTGCATTTTGAAATGTCCACATGGGGTCCACTCCACCATTGACCAATTGTGTACTAGGGTTTGTGACCATATAAAAAGTCGCCGACGGAGTGTGACCTTGACTCGAAGCCGGAATCGAACCCGAACTCGACTGCAACATGTAGTTTCCCGGCCCCATTTGATTTTCCAACGACAAATCCTCGTCGTCGGATCGTCTTTTTCTCCCGGTTAAACCATCTTCGCTCTCCAAACACGTGTCACGTAATTCTTGCTTAGCATTCAACAATGAGTTCAAACTCATATAACTGTTACCAAAATTAAACGGTTGACCTACCGAATAGCTATTATTCTCCGAAGCCGAAGCCAAACCGAAAATCCTACGCTGTGATTCCTCAATGCTCCGCTCCCAATCACTCCGAATCCTCGAAGAATTCGCTAAACTCGAATGCAAATAACTAGACCTTAACGACGGCGCCGACATCGTGGACCCCGAGCTCCTAAGCGAAATATTCAACGAAGTAAAATTAGCCGGAATTGTCCCGGTCCCCGTGGCCGCAATAACCGACGGCTCCGCCTGTTGTAGTAGCCACTCAATGGTCTCCCCATCCGATTTGTGCCCTAATTCTTTCGTGAGCTGAAAAACCCTAGCAGCACACGTGGCAGGCATGCGGATGCGTCGGCCTCGGCCTTCCACTTTCGTGTGCCTATCCTTCGTCGACGCTCTCTTTGGCGGTGGCTTTTTCGATATTTCAGTTGTAACGGGAGGACTCAGCTTAGTTTCAGCTCCGGAGAATCCAAAGCCGGAGCTGGAACAAGCTTCGTCGTCTCTTTTTTCTAGTAATTGTAGCGGAACAAAATTTGGTCTCCGCATATTATTCTCCCCCTCCATTAGCTAGTACTCTCCTGTTTCGAGCTCGCGGCTTGAAGTGAAATGTGCGAGTGAGGGAGGAATTACATGTATATGAGATGGAGGATCAGAAGAGAGGAGAAAAGGAGAGGAGAAGGTGGGGAGGCAATCTTTAAGCAACAAACATAATGAGTGGGAATTATAAGGGGCAAAGCATGAAAGTAGTTTCTTTTTGAAAAATTATTACTTTTCCAAGGGGTTTTTGGTTGTTATCGTATTTTCTCTATTTCATTAAATCATCGTTGAAAATATCTCCGCAAAATAATATTCTATTTGTTCCATTATTTACTTATTTAGTGTCATTTTGAGTTTTTTCACATAATTTGATAATCTAGATAAATAAATATGTTTTTACATGTTAAATTTTTTTGAATTTCATTATATAATTATAAATGTTAAATTTTTATTCAGAATAACAAAATCCAAAAGTAATACATAAAATATATTTTGTTTAATTTAAATTACGTGTAATAAGTCATCTACACACCAAAAAAACTAAGAATCGGGGAGCTTAAAAACTTGATCATTCATTTTTTTTCCTTAAAAAAACTTGGAAATACAACTTAATTAGCTGGCTTGGGTGTGTACAGAAATGTCACAATAACAAATTAAATTCGAAGTTGTGGAATTTATTGACGCGTGTGAAATATAAGCCATTAATTGGTAGTGTTCAATTCGGTTGGCTGCAGTCACTTGACTCAGAAGTCACGTGTGGTACTATTACTGTATCATGAAACCGTTAAAAAAGAATTATTTACAGTGACAGTGAAAAAAGAGGGAGAAAAAACATAATTACAAACGTCCGAGTCAAAAAGATAAACACTCCTTTGCTTGTTGGTAAAAAAGAAAAGATGATTCGGTGGTTCCCATTTCGTTTTTCGCAATCATTGTTCTCCTTTGCTTTACACTTCTTAAATCAACTATGATGGGGTTTGTTTGCTAGCTTTATTGTTTAATTAATCTTTTTATTCCTTTTTATTCTTTTTTGGCTAAATTTTGATAATGTGTATTAATGTTGTTCCATTATGGCATGCTTAATCATTCTTGTACACCTATCTGATGATAATGATTAGGGAGTTTTTAATTAGGAGTTAATTGCAGCAGTTGATTAGTAGGCCTTTTGAATTGTTTAGTCGAGTGTGTCAACTAACTTTTATTAAAAGTTGATTAGTTAACTAAAAAGGAGCCAAAGCTGTTCAATTTAACTAGGAAGAATGGATGATGATTTTTTTTTTTCATAATTCGTTAGGCAGTTTATAATTAGTTTTGATTCTCATTATGACTCGTAGTTTTGAATTTGTCCGCATATATTTGTGGAGCTGTAAATCAATCTTATGAGCGTTCGGCATGCTAAAATTAGTTGGGCGTCCTTCATGAATCATGATTGGTGTATCTTTTACCGATTTTTTTGACGAAATATTTTTTACCAATTAAATTTAAGAGCCGGTTTGAAACATGCATTTCATTCAAGATGATGGATTTTAAATCATAAGATTTGAGTTTTCATTTTAAATTCTCAAATTTATACTAAAATTTTATCAAATGAAATCCACATCCAAATTCTCAATCAGATTAGATCAAATACATAATTTCAAATGAAATCGAAATTCTCAGAGTAGTAAGATTAATCAGAATAATTATATATTTATCATATATATAAATTTTAAATATATATCTCTTTGTCATTAGGTCGTTAATATTTTTTTATTAACACATGTTTACATTACTTGACACGTATTTTAAGACGTACATAGAATATAGTTTCATCACCTATTTTGAAATTTTTTCTAAATACAAATTTGAACATTAAATTTTTATTCAAAAAAAAGAAAAAGTTAAATAATTATTAAACCTATACTTTATAGAAATATTAAAATATGTGAAGAACTCTTTGTAATTTTTTTTAACAAACCACAGAACGGAGAGAGCATATATATGTTACTACTAAAAAATATTTGATCATAAATACCAATAATATCATACATTAAATATTTATTATACATACACTACAATATTTTTAATTAATTAAATATATACCGACATAGTTACACCCGAAATAGCGTAACATGTTGCATGTACAGATAAACAGGACACTTCCCCTGCATTATTGTTACCACAATAATTCATCTGACGTGCCATATACTGCAAGTAACACCTCAGGGACTTTTCTCATAGATTTCGAATTTAACTCACACACGTTACTCCATATTATTGCTCCTAACCATCCATCGAAAGTTAATCACATGAAATCAACAGTAGATTAAGTGATTAACCAAAGTTAATTACATCGACAATGCAATTAGCGGAGTCTGAGGAGAAGCAGTACTTTAGTGCTGTCGGATCCTAGGTTTCAAATCTAATGAAAACGAACTTTTCACCGTGGATAAGTCGTAAGCTAATGAATAGAGCCTACTAGGGTAGTAGCTAGGTAGTTATAGCTAGTAGATCTGATCCGATTGTCTCATATTAACACACCACACGTAACTGCGACTTGTAATTTGTATTGTTTGTATTTGTTTAATATTATTTTTTGTAGGTGTCGCTTTTTGGTTTGGGGGATTTTACTTTTACTGTTGCGAAAGGTTTTTTACGAGTATGAGGGCAAAAGAATAGTGCGGTGTGGAGCTTTCGCAGGAGCACTTTGGCGCCTCGTCGACATAATCATTTTTATCGTTTTGTTGGAGGTACTGTAACATTGTGTAGTTGAATATAAATCTTTAACTCATTGAATATAATAGTGTGTGCTTGGTTTTTTGTATAGATATTTTTGATAATTTCCGGAGGAGAAGTAGGAGACCTATTTATACGAAGATCATAAATATGTTGATAATTTTTGGAAGGAGAAGTCGGAGACGAAAGTAAAACAATATGAATAAGCATCTAATTTAAATTTATCTTTTAAAAAATGTGATATAAATTTATGGATGTCGGATCATAATAATGGTGTGAATATTCAGGTCGAACATGCGATATAACAAAAATTGCTAATTATATTTTGTTAGTGTTTTAACAACATACAACATATGTCTTATTTTTAAAATATGATTATGCATGTTAAATTATTTTTATCAATAAAAATTAAGTTTTCTTTCATTCCAACATATTTCCACCTCTCATCTTTTCCCATTCTCCTACTTTTAATTCAGATATATTATTATTTAAACTATAAAACACAATCCAAAAACATTAACTAGAATTCGTATATCAAAATATTAATCTAAAATCATCAAAAATATGATTTTTTAATATATTTACAAAATATTTATGAAGACATTGTCAGACTTGCACCGATAATCGGGATCATGTATTTTCAAATAATTCCATCATATCCGGATAGTCATACACATACGTATCATCAAACAGTAAGAACTAAAGCTGTAAACTTCTGAGCCACAACACACACAAACCCAGTGTGTGGACCACCCCACAAAGTAGTGTACAAACTCAACTGTCGACGATCACGTGACACGTTCCCCGGAAATTATAAGCCACAACGTACGTTTGTTGGAGACGATCACGTGCCGTGCCAACAATGCCGGTGATGAAGACGCCTTAACAACCAATTTTAGCTCTACCTAGAGTACTTGTATCTCGTCAATCATGCACACAGTTTTGTCGGAATGTTGGTGGTTGTTCATCTATATATTTAATTTTATTTATTGTTTTTTAGTACTCCCTCCGTTTCTTTATTCTTTTCTTATTTGAGATGTCGGTACTGTTCATAACATGATACAAATTACTAATTTACATCTAATCTATAAAACTAAATATAGTCATGAGTGATCTTGTTAGATTCATATTCACGAGTACTTTAATAGAGTGAAGTTTTTATATTTAATGCTACTACGAAATGAAAGATATTAACAATTAAAAGTGTGTGTTGGCAAACGTGAAAAGTACAAACAGGAAAAGTATTTAGAGACGGAGGGAGTAATTTTTTTTTTTTTTTGGCAGTCTAGATGTATTGCGATTTGCAGTCGGTTCGAAAGCTACGTTTCGCAATTATTTCAACCATATGCACTTGCTGGATGCTGGGTTTTGTCGACGAAACAAATTCGAATATTTTGCGAATAATGATAATACTATAAAAAGGGACTAAGGGAGTGTTAATAGATTCGGGTTCGGTATTTTTTCTAATAACAACTACGTTTCGCTAAAAATTACTCCCTCGGAAAGATAAAGAATAATACAGTAATTTAATTTAAATTGGTATTTAATTTATTTTTATCGGTGAATTTTTTATATATGTAGGATGATCCATTATTATTAATAAGTAAATGTCAATTAAAATATGTTAAAATCATAAACTTACTCCCTCGGAAAGATAAGAAATATGTTTTTAGGTTTAATTTTAAACTTCTAGTCTAGTTAATAGATGAGAATTCTAGGTTTCTCCCGAACCCCCCGGTCAAAAACGTGTGTTTTACACGAAATTATGTCGACAGCGGTCTGGTTACGCTGCAAATTATTTATAGAAACCTAACTTTCATTTATTTCTTATCAAATTACATGTTCTTTTCAATGTAGTAAATTAAATTGACTGATTTTTTTTTGCCGGAAAATTGACTGATTTTTAATTAAATATTAAAAAATATTTCTTTATTATTTTAATTAATGCAAATTTATATTTCAAAACAAACTATCTGTGCTTTTAAAATTTTCTTTTGCTAAATTTGTGCTTTTCAATTGTATAAATATTATTTTATATTTTTCAATTATAGAGTGATATATACATATCATCTTTATATACAAAAAATATATGAGCAAACGGTTGACATATCAGAATCGACCTGTAATTTGACTAGTCAAAAATCGAAAAAAATATAATTTTATTCAATATCTCATAAAAAGAATTATGAGAACATTATCGAAAAAATTATTTCCGCATGTGTTAACGATGCGAATCGATCCGCAAAACTCAACAATCCGCGAAAAAATAATAATCGTGACCTGTCATTATTCCCATAAATAATCAATATTACAAGGACTTAATTTCTCAAGCTTCTACTTTGGAGACGAAAAGCCATTATTATATGGACAAAATAACATGCACAATGTAATTGTAATGCACCAACCAACTGACTTGGATGTGAACCTCTAGCTCGCTCTCCATCTATCACTCTCAAGCACTCACTCAATATCATGAATTATGAGCAGATATAGATAGAGAAATAGTATAATTAACCAGCTCATGTATGGAATTTTGTCATCTCTCCTTCCCCACTGGCAGAGTTGGTGGGTGAGCTGACACTTCATATTCAGCACTTGGGAATCTTTCTTGGTTTTGCTCCTTCATTAGAAGCATAGTTTCTTCAACTAATTGTTTGCTAATCACTCTTAACCAACACATTCTCCCTATGGGGTGCTAAAATATGAAACTAGCAAAATGAAACTTTTACACTGATAATAATTTGTTATCGTGTGTAATTTGGTGATAAGAGGTTATTCCATCTCATCTCATTTCCCTATGGGAGATTTATTATGGTGTGGGAGTTATTATATTTGATATAATAAGATATTTGTAAGTCTTATTCTCAATATATTTTGAGATTTTAAGAGTACTGGTCGGTTAATAATATCAAAGACGCTCAAGTCTAAAAAATAATTAAATTTTAGTGATAAAATTTAATTAAATCTCCGTGTCGAGGTGCTTAAATATAAAACTTGTAAAATGATACCTTTTATACTATTTAGTGATAAAGAGTGTTTTTCATATCACTTAGCTGCAAATTTTTTGACGGAACAAGAGAATAACAATATAATATGATATTGATAAGTCTTATTCTTAATGTTTTGAATTTATAAGAAAAATGATCGGTTAATAATATCATAATTCTCACAATTTATAATAGATATGAGAATAAATTTATATTAAAAAATGGACATCCGTGATCCACGACGGACGTATCTATGCATAATCCTAATTTAAAATTTAGTCTTGATCTATTTATGATTGAAAGACTTAATTTCAAAAACCAATCTTCTTTGCTTGAAAACAAAGTCATGACATACATCAATCATGCATAAAACTTAAAAAATAGTGCTATTATTAGATCACGCGAGGTGTCTCAAATAATAATGTGGAATACCAAAGCTCACCATCACCATATAGTCATGAGTCATGAGCCATTATAAGTCCTTTCTGGATTCTGATACACAAAAGCACAACATGAACCTAAAGTTGGATCGGATGTGACTTGTGACAACTAGCCCAATAACAAACCCATAAAATATATAATTGCATGTGCGAGAAAAATAATATTAATTTGATATTAAAAAGTATTCAACTCAAAAATAATTTGAATGATATTACAATAATTTTATAGATATACATGTATTTAAAATGAATTATAAATATGACTACAAAATATCACATTAAATTGGATAAAAGTGAAATATTTAATACAGATATAAAAACAAATCAATATCAGATATAAAATATTTTCTTCAAATAACCAAATCATAAAATATCAACAAAATACATATATACATTAGAAAAATCCTAGGTAGTCATCGTTTATAATAAAATTTATTAAAAAATATTTAATATTATGATCCTAACTTGTTTGAGATAATGTTGTTAATAACCCGAATTATTAAAGTGGACAGTCAATTGAATAGAGTGATAATTGGTGCTCTAAATTCTTGTATAAGATTTGTAATCGACTGATATCAATGGAGATAAGTACCAGTCATTCTGCAATTATATTATATACATTACGTTGAAAAACTTTTGGTCTATAGTGTAAGTTATGATCCGTCATTTTCACTTCAATTTTCTATTTTGGCGACGCTCCTTTTCAACAAAAGTCGTTCATATAGCTTATAATACGGGAAATGGGTGTATATAACATAGTAATAATATTATTATATTAATATAGAATATAGATGATGGTTTGAAGACTAGGGCCGCTTGATTTAGTTAAAAGAAGGTGATTTATTAGTTAAAGTATAGAAGCTGAAGTGAACCTAATTCATACATTATTAAAATCGTTTGAATAATTTTATGTTCTACTCAATTGTGTGTTCAGTAATTTAAATTTATAAATTTAAAAAATTCAAATTATTGGAATATAAGAAACTTAATTAATAAATAAAATCAATTATACATTAAAATTTTAATAATAAAATGCAAATTACTGAAAATCTCTCAAAAAATTAGCATTTGTGACTTCTAGCTTGTGGCTTCGAAAATTCGTAACAACCACTTCTACTTCTTTTGTCAAATCGGTAGGCAAGAAGTGAAACCAATTCAAAGTGCTAAGGTCTTGCTCCCGAGTTTTTTTAGGAGGGAAAGCAAGTGAATGTAAGTAAAAGCAAGTTGCTTTCACTTTCATCCTATTTTTTGGAGTGAAAATAAGCTATATTTGCACTAACTTTCACTTAGTTTCGTCTTTTTAAAAAACTCGGGAGCATGAATAAGAGTGAAAGTTAGATGACCTTACTTCCTCTTCATTCCTCTCTACTTAAAACTCGGGAGCAGGGTGTAAAAGAAATCACAAGTCATGTTGCCGAACGGGCCCCACTAATAATAGGAACAAAATAGTCGATTTTAATTCAATAATTTCAAAATGCGATTCTTAATATACGCTTAATATAATGGGAAATGGGTGTATATAACAGAGTAATCTTAGACTCTTAATATACTGATGGTTCAAAATCTCAATACTGTTGATGCAGATTCTAATGCGATTTTAAAGATCAGGCCTGCAAAGGCAAAGAACCTGGATGTCAGCCACCAAGATCATTGCCCAGTTCGGATTTACTTTTTAGAATAACTAAAATCTTAGTGCAAGGTAATGTTTTGTAAATAAGCTAACTCAAGACTTTCTTCTACACTTGTAATACCAAATCATTAGACTTTTAGTGAAAAGGCGAAAAAGACATAGGCCTGCTTAGAAATTTTGTCTATAATCTGCCGACTAGCTCCATAGCCGACACAGATTGAAGGGAATTATCTGAAATATGCACAGTTTGAGACTCAGACATTTTTGGTAAAACCACTATTTTTCTACTCGATTGAGCGTCCGAGAGCAGGTGAGATTTGAACCCCGTGACCTTTGGATCAAGACAAGATCCCGTTTCTACTGGAACAGTTCTCACGCTCCCGGACCATAGACTTTTAATGTATTGCGGTTGGGTTATCACACGGGTTTGATTGATAAGAGCTGCGAATGATAAAAATTGCACTGCAACTTGGAGTGGTATATTATTCTCTAATCAACGAAAGCTGTATTTCATTTTCCCCCTGTCATTTTCAGGACATGCAACTGTGGAAAATGCATTTAGTTTCGACTGCATCTCTGCAAGAACCATCGTAATCTAAGATTTAAGAATCTCTCCTCAATTTTCCATACTGTCACATTAATATTATTATCCACCATCAAATCCCAGGGCTCAACCCTGGACAGGTGGTGGAAACTACCAAGTTGGAGTACGGTAGGGGCAGAGGGAATTTCCGCTGGAGCGATGAAATGTGTAGAGATTGGGATGAACACCAACGGTGAAAGCACTCTGCTGGCCTACGCCTATCCAATTGAAAACTCACCACGGATGGTTGTTTATGATTATCTTCCGGTGCTTATCAAGATCTTTAGCTGTGTATGGGAATTCTAATGTCTTCTTGCATTTGGGATAACATAATGCATTGATGATGGAATACATGTTGAAAAAGAAATATAATAAAAACGATTACAAAATCCACTTTATGAGCTCGTATGTCCAGTTTAACATCTTTTTTAAAAATTACTAATCCCTATGTACAGACCAATTCCTGTTGCAATTACTTTGTATCGTTTGTATCGTAGGAAGATGTTTCTAATATGTTTTCTTCGATGTTTCAGAAATGCTTATAATATGGTAGTGCACAAGTTTGGCAAGAAGCTGTAAACAGGCTTAGTCAACTATGAACTGGCACAAGCACAAGCCAAAGAAATAACTTTTTGGTCAGATGGTATCGTCCTCACTACCGTAAGTCGAATATTATAAAAGACAAGAAGGAATTAAGATTTAACAAGAGTTAGGACATGCAGCCTACAGGGATTATTTTGAGCTATCTTTTCTTGATGAGTTCTACAAGATTTAGTTTTGGAAGCTTAATGAACACTGTGATTGTGAAGACTACTTAAAGAAAGCTGATACGTCGAAGTGAAAAAAATAGAGAGTTCGGAACTACCTCAATTTACAAATGACAATATATATTAAGATCTTGCCATTGTCATTTGCAACTTGCCATCTGAAATGTCAGCTCTGTGTGAGAAGTTCTGCTCTTATTATCTAGGAACGCAAGCAGGCTGTTGTCTTGGCAAACTAACATGCGCACTTTGGACTTAAAATGCAATCTTTGGGAACGCGCAGAAAAATAGGCTGAATGTATCTACATATTAGATGTGTGTCCTCACTCATGATCTTCAACGATGCTTATCAGTTATCAGTACAGATATAAAGGGATCAAGCAGGCTACAGATATCCTTCCATCGGGTTAAAAGCTATTGAATAATGAAGAACATCCATATTTTTAGTAAATTTAATATTAAATAAAAACCACTAATTTATATATGGTTTAAAAAGATTATTTGTTAACTACCATTAGATAGTAATGATGTATAATTTATTTTCTAATTTTGTATGTCATCCTGTAAGTATAAATAGGTTCATACAAATTGTTGTAATTAAGTTGAAGAGATATATATTTTTACATATATTTTATACTCTTTTATCTTCTCAGCACTATTAGCAATTAACTCAAATACCCAACATTTTTGGTATCAGAGCCTCAAGATCAAAAGGCCTATATCATACTTCCGCAATATAATATATAAACATGTCATTTTCTCAACAACAAGTTATTCCCATTTTTAATGGAGAAAACTATAAATTCTGGAGTATTAAAATGAAGGTGGTTCTACAAGCAAGCCCACACTTATGGAATGTTGTAGAAACTGGCATACCTCAAAATGTTGCAACTGAAGCCACCACCACATCGACACAGGCATCAACACAGGTTGATTGGCCACAAAGAGATGCAGAGGCATTAGCCAAAATTCATCTTGCAGTAACAGATACAATATTCCCCCGAATAATGAATGTTATGTTAGGCCGAATAAACTCACTATATATGTGATAATATAGTGAACACAATCCAAAAGAAACACAGATATAAGAGAATAATCCAATAAACTCTTATTCACAAATCTCAGTAGTTTACAAATAATCTCTTAGTGATTTATACTTTATCACTAAGAGCTGCTAGGTTACACGAATGATACTCAATCGATAACTCATCTAGAGTAAACCCTAAGCTGTGTTTATATACACAGTTACATGATATCTACTGATTGATTTATAATTATCTGCTTCCTAATATAATCTAATCAGTAGCTATCCTTCTGCTGTCCTGATCTGCACAATCTCTCTTGATCTTTATCTTCCTTACTTAGTCAGATATGCTCCTGAAAATCAGCCGCCTGTAAACTCTGATCATCGCTTAAACTCTGATCCAGCTGGCAGTCGTTAAACTCTGATTTCCAGCTAAACTCTGATATTTGCTTCTGCACACTAAACAAGTTAGATACCTGTGACATCATCAAATATGTAACAATCTCCCCCAACTTGTACATTATACAGAATGAACAAGTTATATATTTACTGATGATGTCAAAAACAATCAAGAACAAATGCAAGAAATAATTAATCTGCATAAATGAATTATAACTTACAGATTGAGCAGAACTAATTACAACTTACAGTACATATCAGAACTTAGTCAGCCAATCAATCTATACCCATAGCTCTCCTTAACAAACTGAGTAATCAGCTTTTCTTCAATTTGCTTCAGAGTCTGTATCATTTGAGCTTTGACAGTCTTGAGTTCTTCATCTTCATCTCCTGTCTGGTATATGGCTGATCTCAAAGCATTTGCTTTGCTTCTCTTCATTGCTTCTCCCAACTGAATCACTCTGGGCCTGTCTGCTTCATTATTATAACCCAAGACTCTGATATTTGCAATAGTCTCCATCACAGAGCTATTCTTTTCCATGTCAATTTCAGAACCATCATATTGAGCTATTTTTGGAATGTATTCTACATCAGGCTGTACTCCATAGAATCTTCTCTTTTCCCTGATTGTCCTTTTCATCAAGTCTGACCACCTCTGAGTAGCTTCATTCTTGATCTCCAGCATGTAGTGAAAGTGCTCCAGCTCCCTCAGAGATTTCAGTAACAAATCAGCTTCTGAGATTCTATAAACTCTGCCAGACTCCAGAAATATAGCAATCTTTTCTTTGTCTTCTGTTCCATCATGAGTGTCCATTAAGATTTGAACTGACTCAACCTTATCAAGATCCTCCTGTGTTACAGCTTCTCCTACTTTTTCAGTCAGAGGATAAGGATCTCTGAAAGTAGTTGCTGAGCCTGTTTGAATCTTTTCTTTTCTGTGACCAAGGCCAGTCCAGTCATAAGCTTCTTTTCCTCTTGTTCCATGAGATCTGATTCTGGTGAGCAGTGAACTTTCTTTGTACAGATTTGTACCAAGACTTCCAAATAGACTTTTCTTCTTCTGGGATTTAGCTTTGTCAACTTGAGCCCTGTCAGTGGTTGACTTGATCCATGTAGCTTTAACTTCAACTGGCTTCACATTTTCTTCATCTTTGTGTTTAGCTTGAGCAATGTCAGAGGCTAAATTCTGATCAGTTTCTTTAGTTTGTTGAACTTCTGATTCAGCCTTTCTTGTAGATGGAACACCATCTATGACCTTTTTCCCTTTTCTGCTTGAATCAGAGTCAGATTTTTGATAAACTCTGGGCCTATCTATATCAGCATAATTTATCTCACTGATCACAATTCCTTTCCTTCTTGAAGAAGTTGACTTCTCAGTGACCAGCTTCTTGCCATCAGAGCTTATTTTCTTCTGATCAGTTGCAGTTTCATTAGGCTTTGATTCTCTGTTCTTCTTGATCTCAGCAGCCAACCTCTCTTCTTCTTTTCTGATGTCTTCAAGTGATAACCCTGGATTTTCCTCTTCGAATAGATTCTTTGCAACTGCTTCATCAAAAGCTAGTTGTGTAGGGGCCTTGTAGAAGAAGGTCTTTTCCTCTCCTTGAAACTTCACTGTGTGACTCAACAGCTTAGATTCAGGATCACCAAGCTCAACTAATTGCTCAGAGAGAGCTTTGGTTTTACAGTCAGCTGGTATCAGAGGTTGTTGGGATTTTGTTTTCTGTGGTTGCTGAGTACTGCTTCCAGCCTTATCATCCCTCTTTTCTTTAGATTGACTCTGAGAGTGCAAGATTATTTCAGAGTTTAAATTTCCAGACTCCTTCTTTCCTTCATCCTCTTCCTCATCATCTGGTTTTCTCTGTTGCTGATCAACCTTGCATTTGTCTTTCTGTACTTTCTCCCCCTTTTTGGCATCATCAGGGATGAGAAATTTAACCAATTGAGCAACAGAGGAGCTCAACTCAGCCAGAGTTTGCTGCATGGATTGCTGAGTGAATTCTATAGAGGATAGTCTGGCTTCCACAGAGGAAGTTGGAGCTCTTTGCATCCTCTTAGAGTAACTGAGAGTGCAAACTCTGTTCTCTGTAGGTTTGGAAGAAGGAGCTTCACAAACAGGAGCCGTTGATGCAGATTGAACAGGTGAAGGATCTCTGACTGGAGAGACTTCCCTGACTGAAATGCTGACTCTGTTCTCAGCTGAGACTTCAGCTGCAAGAATAGCTGGGGCAATAAGATGACCAGAAGTGACCTCTGTAGTATCTGTATCATCATCATCAACTGCAATACTGAGTGTCTGTGAGCATAAAGGGGCTGTAGCTTCCTCAGAATGTGCAGCAGAGAATATCTCCTGATCAGGAGCTGCAACCAATTCTTCAACAAGAGTTCTAATTTCTTGAGCAATGTCTGGAGTAGTGACAATTGCCTCTGGAATGGACTCAGATTCTTCAGGAATGTTGTCAGTGAGAGGAATTGCAGCTTCTGTGGAATGCAGCAAAGGATCCTCTGACTGAGGAATAGATTCTGACATTGGGGTGTCAGCATGAGGTGAAGTAGTCAGAGGTACTGCAGATAAGGGCTCTATCATCAGAGGATCAGATACTGTTACCATCTCAAGAGGATTTACTGTGGATTCTAGAGGAGGGTCCACAGTAAGATCAGTGATAGTGGAGGTGGGCTTGATCTTCTTTCTGGGCCTGGAGATGAGTGGTACTGGTTCTGGCTCAGAGTCTGAGTCAGAGTCTGATAGTTTCTGCATAAATCTTCTCTTCCTAGGTGGAGGAGATGACTGTTTGGATGGAGATGACTGTTTAGATGACCTCAGTACTCTTGTAGGTGAAGATGTTACAACTGGCCCTTTTTGGGAAGGACCAGAGGTTTGCTTTGGTTTAGATTTTACAACTGGCCCCTTTTGGGAAGGACCAGAGGTTGGTATTTCTTGTGGCTGTTGTGAGGAGGTTGGTAAATTCTCATCAGAGAATAGTGAGCCATATTTATCTGGCATTGCCAGCTTCAATTTATCCTGCACAGTTACAGGTATGGCAAAAATGGGCAGCTGGGGTTTCTTACTGTCCTTCTTAATTAAATCAGAGAAAGCTCTTTTTGTAATTTTGAAGGGTGGTTCAGTGTCAGTATCAGGAAGAGGTACCAGAGGAAAACAATATGAGAAAATAAGCTGACAAAATCTAGCAAAGTAGATAGTATTTTCATCCTCTAATCTCCTATCACCAATAAATCTCAAGATATAAGGAGCAATATCAAAGTTGAGATTATGAATCAGAGCATACCCAATTTGCTGACTGAAGAGTGGGATTGCATCATAGTTGCTGCATTTATTTCCAAAGGCCCTGGTGATACAGTCGTAGTAAAAGCTCCATTCTTTACAGAGACAAGGGCGCTTGAGTTCCCCCATCTTGTCAGTGTTACCAGAGTATCCAAAGAATTGCATCATATCCTTCAGAGTTTGGGTGCTGACAGAGCTATGATATTTGGAATGCTGTGGAAGGTGGAGAGCCTTTCTTACAGTTTCAGGAGTGACAATATACTCCTGACCATCATATATGCATGTCAAAGATGGTGATCCATGTTCACCACCATCATTGTATTTTGCTGAACGCCAGAGTGAGAGAACTTGTTCTGGAGAAATCACCTCTGGTTGTGTGAGTGCATACATGAGCTCACTGTGAGCCAGATAGTCCTGAATGAGATGGAACTCGCTTGGAGCTTCATCGTTTGTCAGGATTGCAGCGTAGTTGTTTGTGACGAACTTGGCACCATTATATTCAAAGGCTTTGGTCGACATTTTCTGAAAAATCAAGAGAATAGTGAGGTGTAGATAAGGTGTTTGATGAAATGCGCACAAGAGTTTTTGAAACGATTATCAGAGAGAAAGAGAAGGATCAATTGTGTGAAATAATGAAAAATTTCAATTTCTGACAATATATATGTGTATACGCATGTTGGTGAGAGATAAACACTGTAGTGGGGCACGTGGCAAAGACTGAACGGTAAAAAAACTTGGTAGTGGAGAAGTAATAATGAGAGCGTGTGAATCTGAACAAACATGCACCATTTACCAATAAAACACAATTATTTACCGTGTTTTTCTCCACTCAGGAATTCAAATGGTTTTTCTACCGTTTGATAATAAAAACTAATATTATCTGACCAAAATATTTATTTTAACTCAGACTTCGATCAGAGACTGACCATTGACCAGAGTTTAAATAAATGACTTATAAATTGACAAATCAAAGAGTGTTCATAGAATTTTGTAATGATGAGAGATAAATATTCAAGATCTAAAAGACACTTGCTCCTCAGAGTTTGCAAATATTTATTGAACTCTAGTCAAAAATTACTCGAAGCCAAGAAAAATTGTTAATCACAGAAGTGGTGTGAGGTGTGTGTTAACATGAATATTCTAATGTTACAGAGATTGTCAAATTTCTCAATTAATATTAGAAAGAATCAGATTATAAGAAAATGTTTTAAGCATCTCATAAGCCGAGTTTCTCACAAATGGATCAGAGGATATTATTTCTTCCCTTTTGAACAACATTTGTCTTTTGAAAGGGAACTTCTCATGGTAAGTGAGTCATAACCTTTATCAGACTTTTGTTTGATCAGAGTATTTCTCCAGTAATCAGAGAATGTGAAAAGTCCCCAAAAAATTAACTTAATTTTTGATGCATTTGCTTAATACCAGCAGTGCACTTGGATCTTTCCTTTCACAAATTTTCTAAGATCTCAAAGGAGTACCTGATATAATTTCTTTTGTTCTTCTTTTCTTTTGATTTTCTTTTCTGAGAAGAAATATCTTGAGGATCCATAACTGAAATATATTAACTCTTAGCTCATAAGAGGAGAAAAGCAGATTCTTTTCTGAGTACATATCTAATACTTAAGAAGTAAGACAGTCTAGGTAACAAAATTAACTCATGTGTTGTGTGTTATGGATTTCCACAGCTGTAATATTACAAAATTCAGACTTTAGAGAGGCTTATGACTAAATTCAATTAAGTGCAACATATTCTTCACAGGAATATCTTTCATCATGAAAAATTCAAGTCATCAGAGTTTGTCGGGTCAGAGTTTAAATATCAGAGTTTATCAAATCAGAGTATAATCATCAGAGTCTTGATCAGAGAATAACAGATGCAGTTGTAGATCATGTTAACAATAACAAACATTAACAGATATAGTATTATGCAATGTATCAGAGTTTAGAGAGGACCAGAGATCATCCCTAATTCGTTTACAAGCCTTGTGAATGTTGCTTCAGCCAGAGGTTTGGTGAAGATATCTGCCAACTGCTGATCTGTTGGAACAAAGTGAAGCTCTACTGTTCCTTCCATCACATGTTCTCTGATAAAATGATACCTTATACTGATGTGCTTGGTCATGGAATGCTGTACTGGATTTCCTGTCATAGCAATAGCACTTTGGTTATCACAATAAATAGGAATTTGAGTCAGAGTTAACCCATAATCCAGTAGTTGATTCTTCATCCATAAAATCTGAGCACAGCAGCTTCCTGCAGCAATATACTCTGCTTCTGCAGTGGATGTGGAAATAGATTTTTGTTTCTTACTGAACCAAGAAACTAATCTTCCTCCTAGAAATTGACAGCTCCCACTTGTACTTTTTCTGTCTATTTTGCATCCTGCAAAATCTGCATCAGAGTAACCAATCAGTGTAAAGTCTGATTCTCTGGGATACCAGAGTCCCATCTCAACTGTTCCTTTGAGATATTTGAAAATCCTTTTGACTGCTACAAGATGTGGTTCTCTTGGATCTGCTTGAAATCTTGCACAAAGACAGGTTGCAAACATGATATCAGGTCTACTAGCAGTCAGATATAGAAGTGAACCTATCATACCTCTGTAGTTAGTAATTTCTACTGGTGATCCAGTATCTTTATCTAACTTAGTGGCAGTTGCCATTGGAGTGGTGGCAGCTGAGCTATCCTGCATGCCAAATTTCTTTAGCAAGTTCCTGGTATATTTAGACTGATTAATGAAAATACCCTCATCAGTCTGTTTGACTTGAAGTCCCAAAAAATAGCTCATCTCTCCCATCATGCTCATTTGATATCTGGACTGCATAAGCTTAGAGAATCTCTCACAGAGTTTAGGATTAGTAGACCCAAAAATAATATCATCTACATAGACTTGAACTAATAGCAGATCATTACCATGATTGAGATAAAATAGAGTTTTATCAATTGTACCTCTGTTGAAACCACTGTCCAAAAGAAATTGAGCCAGAGTTTCATACCATGCTCTTGGTGCTTGCTTTAGTCCATACAGTGCTTTATCCAATCTGTAGACATGATCTGGAAATTTTGTGTCCACAAACCCTGGAGGTTGTTCAACATATACCTCTTCCTCCAGCTCCCCATTGAGAAAAGCACTCTTTACATCCATCTGAAACACTTTGAATTTCTTGTGTGCTGCATAAGCCAAGAAAATTCTGATTGCTTCCAATCTGGCAACTGGGGCAAAGGTCTCATCATAGTCAATTCCTTCTTGTTGAGAATATCCCTTAGCTACCAGTCTGGCTTTAATTCTTGTAATTATACCATCACTGTCTGTTTTGTTCCTAAAAACCCACTTGGTACCAACAATTGATCTGTTCTTTGGTCTTGGTACAAGTGTCCAGACTTTATTTCTCTCAAATTCATTTAACTCCTCCTGCATTGCTGTTACCCAGTCTGCATCCTTTAAGGCTTCTTCCACTTTCTTTGGTTCTGTCTGAGATAAAAATGAATGAAATAAACACTCATTTGCTGTTGCAGTTCTGGTTTGTACTCCAGCATCTGGATCTCCAATAATCAGATCTGGTGTATGAGACTTTGTCCATTTTCTTTCATGTGGCAGTTGATTTCTGTAACTGGATCCTCCCCCATGATCCATGCCAGTATCATTTTGATTTTCTGATGCCTCTCCCCCATTATCCATGCTATCTCCATGAGCATTCTGAGTTTCTGATGCTCCCCCTGAAGATGTGTTCTCCTGATTCTCTGATGCAGAGTGATCAGAGTCTGAGGAGTCAGAATCAGAGTTTGTGTTTTCTGCCGAGTCTTCAACATTTTCATTCAGATTTTCATTTTGGAAGTGCTCCCCCTCAACATGTGCTTGAGGTTGGTGATTAGAAGTGACATGCTCTGATATTGTCTCAGAGTCAGAGTCAGAGTTTATGGAATCAGAGAATGCATCTTCATCTTCAAATCTCAGTTGCTCATGATCTTCAAAATCTTCCATTCCAGTGATTTTCTTATCATCAAAGGATACATGAATGGATTCCATGATTACCCTTGTTCTCAGATTGTAAACTCTGAAGGCTTTTGTTGATAAAGGATAACCAACAAAAATTCCTTCATCAGCTTTTAAATCAAATTTGGTTAGCTGTTCAGGATGATTTTTCAGAACAAAACATTTACATCCAAAAATATGGAAGTATTTGAGATTTGGTTTTCTGCCTTTAACCATTTCAAATGGAGTTTTCCCATGTTTGTTAATCAGAGTTGCATTCTGTGTGAAACAGGCAGACTGCACAGCTTCAGCCCAGAAGTAGGTTGGTAACTTTGCTTCCTCCAACATGGTTCTTGCAGCTTCAATCAGAGTTCTGTTCTTTCTTTCAACAACACCATTTTGTTGAGGTGTTCCAGGTGCTGAAAATTCTTGTTTAATGCCATTTTCTTTACAGAATTCCTCCATTTTAAAATTCTTGAACTCAGTGCCATTATCACTTCTGATGATCTTTACTGCATCTTTAGAGATTTTGTTCAACTGTTTGACATGCTCAATCAATAATGATGGTGTCTCATCCTTGCTGTGAAGAAAATATACCCATGTATATCTGGTAAATTCATCAACAATGACCAGAGTATATCTCTTCTTTGCAATGGACATTATATTCACTGGTCCAAAAAGATCAACATGCAGCAGATGATAAGGCTCAAGAATTGAGGACTCAGTTTTACTTTTGAAGGAAGACTTCCTCTGTTTTGCTTTCTGACAGGAGTCACAGAGTCCATCTGGAGTAAAAACTGATTTTGGAAGTCCTTTCACAAGATCTTTCTTCACAAGCTCATTTATATTGTTGAAGTTCAGATGAGATAATTTCTTGTGCCAGTTCCAGCTTTCTTCAATACTGGCTCTGCCAAGTAGACAGATTGCAGAGCTTTCAGAGTTTAAAGATAGCTTAGCTTCATAGATGTTGCCATGTCTGTATCCTTTCAGAACAACTTTTCCAGTTCTTTTACTAATGACCTCACAGTGTTCTTCCAAGAAATTGACATGATATCCTCTGTCACAGATTTGACTTATGCTCAGCAGATTGTGCTTAAGTCCTGAGACAAGAGCTACAGATTGAATGATGACATTTCCAAGATTGATGTTGCCATATCCCAAAGTTTTCCCTATGTTGCCATCTCCATAAGAAACATTTGGGCCAGCCTTCTCCACAAAGTCTGATAGCAGGGCTTTATTTCCTGTCATATGTCCAGAGCATCCACTGTCCAGAACTAGGATGTTTTTCCTGTTGCCCTGCAATCACATACATAACTAATGATTAGTTTTAAGGACCCAGACTTGCTTGGATCCTTTGTTCTTGTTAAGTTTGTTAACACTAGCAGCGGAAGATTTATCAGAGTTTATATCAGAGTTTGTGCTAATAGACTTTTTAACAGATGCTGAACTAGGAGAATCAATCTTTTTCCTCAAAGAAGGTTTTAATTCATAATAATCATAATATAAACTATGGTATTCCTTACAAGTGTAAATGGAATGCCATAAACTACCACAGTGAAAACAAGGATTCTCTGGTCTAAATCTAGTATTCCTAGTTTTAACTTCTGATTTTGGAGACATAGCATTTATGTCCTTATTTTTCCTGCAAAAAGAAGCAAGATGATTAGGATTACCACAATTATGACAAGTTTTCCTAGGAGCATTTGGAACAGGCATGTAATTGTTGCTTTTGTTTATTCCAACCTTTCCATTCCTATTTTTCCTAGGTTCCTTAATCCTGTTTTCTTTCTTAACCTCCTTGAGTTTATGCTTAAGCTGTTTCTGAGTCATTAAACCAATATTAACCTGTTTAGGAGTATCAGTTTTTGATTCTGCAACAAATCTTACTGGAACTACCTTTGGTTTTTCAATTTTAATGGTTTCTTGTTTATATGACTCAGCTTCATTTTTATCAGAGTAACCTAACCCTTTCTTCCAGTTTCCACTTTCTAAGATATTCTGAGTAGTCTTTCCTGAGTTAGTCCAAGTTCTGATTATCTCTTTTTCCTTAACAAGTTCTGATTCAAGAGAAGCATTTTTCTTTAAGAGTTCATTTTTGATAAAGATAGCATCATCCCTTTCCTTCTGAACTTCTAGCATCAGAACTAGTTCCTTTTCAAGATAATCATTCCTTTTTTTGACATTTAAGTTCTCAGATTTTAGTCTTTCATTTTCTAAAGTCTGATCTCTATAACTAACATGCAGAGTTTTAAGAAACAATCTTAACTCAGTTATATCTTCAGTATCAAAAGCAAGAGTGGAATGAGGTACCTTTGTTTCAACAGTCTCAGTGCTGTTGTCCATGTTTGCCATCAAGGCATAGTTGACTTCATCTTCTGATTCTGATGTGTCTGCCCAGCTTCCTTTCTTTGTGATAAAGGCCTGTTCCTTTTCTTTCTTAGCTTTCTTGCACTCAGTTGCAAAGTGACCTTTTTCTCCACAATTGAAGCAGGTGTACTTAGACTTATCAGATTTTCCAGATTTTTCTATTTTGCCTTCATTCTTTTTGAAGACCTTTTTGTCAGAGTTTCTGTCTTTGGTTGAGAACTTCTTCCCTTTGTTGAAGTTCTTGTAAGCCATCTTCTTGAAACTTTTTACCATGAGTGCTGCCAGCTGCATCATCTCAGTATCACTGTCATCAGAGTCTGAAGGCATATCAGAGTCTGAGTCAACATCAGAGTTTGATGACTTAGTATCAGACTTTTTGACATGAGCTTTTCCCTTGCTTTTCACAGTTGATTCTTCTTGAACTTTTAGGGCAACTGGTTTGGGTTTCCCACCATGTCGTTTGCTCCTTTGTTCCATTTCAAGTTCATGAGTTTTCAACCTTCCAAAAATTTCATCCAGAGACATCTCTTCAAGATCATGATTGTCTCTTATAGTGGTCACTTTCAAGTCCCACTTTTCAGGAAGAGCAAGCAGAAATTTGAGATTTGAATCTTCCAAATCATATTCTTTGTCCACAAGAGACAAGTCATTCAGCAGCTTGACAAACCTATCATAAAGATCAGTCAGTGATTCACCAGACTTTGAATCAAAGTGTTCATACTCTTGAGTAAGTATGGTTCTTCTGTTCTTTTTGATGGCTTTGGTACCTTGACATCTGACTTCCAAAGCATCCCATATCTCCTTTGCAGTTTTGCACCCAATTACTCTATTGGATATTGCATTGTCCAGAGCACTATGCAACAGATGCTTCACCTTTGCATCTTTACTGATAGATGAGATGTCTTCTGGAGTATAGTCCTTCTTCTCTTTAGGAATCATCTTCTGGGGTTCATCTCCCACTGCAACAGAGAGCTTTGTTGGCATGTGTGGACCATCATAAATTCTATCCAGATATTCTGGATCTGTAGATTCCAGAAACATGATCATTCTTACTTTCCAGACAGAATATTCCGATGCCCTGAGGACCGGAACCCTAAGAGACTCATATCTACTGTTTTGTGATTTCTCAGACATGATTGTGTGATTAAGATCTCACTGTAGGTATATCAACAGAGCTGGCTCTGATACCACTTGTTAGGCCGAATAAACTCACTATATATGTGATAATATAGTGAACACAATCCAAAAGAAACACAGATATAAGAGAATAATCCAATAAACTCTTATTCACAAATCTCAGTAGTTTACAAATAATCTCTTAGTGATTTATACTTTATCACTAAGAGCTGCTAGGTTACACGAATGATACTCAATCGATAACTCATCTAGAGTAAACCCTAAGCTGTGTTTATATACACAGTTACATGATATCTACTGATTGATTTATAATTATCTGCTTCCTAATATAATCTAATCAGTAGCTATCCTTCTGCTGTCCTGATCTGCACAATCTCTCTTGATCTTTATCTTCCTTACTTAGTCAGATATGCTCCTGAAAATCAGCCGCCTGTAAACTCTGATCATCGCTTAAACTCTGATCCAGCTGGCAGTCGTTAAACTCTGATTTCCAGCTAAACTCTGATATTTGCTTCTGCACACTAAACAAGTTAGATACCTGTGACATCATCAAATATGTAACATGTTACCTCAGCAAAACAAGCATGGGACATCTTGAAAGCTGAATTCGAGGGAAATGAGAAAACGACAAAAATAAGGCTTCAGAATTTGAGACGTGAATTCGAGAATCTCAAGATGAAAGATGGAGAGGTAATTAAGGATTACTCTTCTCGAATTATAAAGTTAGTGAATGAATTAAAATCAAATGGTGATAATATTACTGACCAAAGAGTTGTTGAAAAAATACTGGTTAGTTTGTCCGAGAAATTTGATACAATGGTGACTGTGATAGAAGAATCTAAGGATCTCACGCAGTTAACTATCTCGGAGTTGATAGCATCCTTACAAATCCACGAGGATAGGATGTCAAAAAGAAATGAAACATCGGGTGAAGGAGCTTTTCAGTCAAAACATAAAGCTTCATCATTCAAACAAAATAAAAGAGGAGGAGCACCTAGAAAGTGTATTCCTAGCAACTTCAAAGAATTTGAGAGAAAAGCCAAATTTTCTCCATGTTCGATTTGCAAGAAAACAAATCATGCTGAAAAGAATTGCTGGTACAAAGGAAAAACTCAATGCACTTATTGTAAGAAATTCAACCATACCGAGGATGAATGTAGAGTCAAAAATCAGCAAGCAAGTAGATCAGAGACAATGGAGGACGAGAATAAATTATTTTATGCATGTCAAAATTCAACAAATCAGAAGGATGCATGGCTTGTTGATAGTGGTTGTACTAATCATATGACCAAACACTCTCACATTTTCACCGAAATAGACTCCTCTATTATAGTACCGGTAAGAATGGGCAATGGAGAAATGGTGAAATCTGAAGGTAAAGGTACCATCACTATTCAAACAAAGAAAGGAGCAAAACACATTAAGGACGTTCTATACGTTCCTAATCTCGATCAGAATTTACTCAGTGTTCCTCAAATGATGCAGAATGGATATTCAATTCATTTCGAAGGAGACACATGTGATATTTATGATCCAGAAGGGAATAACATTGCTTGCATAAAAATGCTACAAAAATGTTTCCCTATTCAATGGCAATACAAGATACAAGAAAAGTCAATGCAGGCAAAAACAAATGAGTTAACATGGTTATGGCACAAGCGCTTTGGACATAGTAATCTACAAAGCTTGAAATTTCTTTCGAGCAAAAATATGGTCAAAGGTCTTCCTCTAATTTCAGAAACTATTGGTGTATGCGAAGGATGTCAGTTTGGGAAAATGTCTAGAAAATCTTTTCCTACTGGACAAGCATGGAGAGCATCAAAGAAATTAGAATTGGTACATACAGATGTCTGCGGACCTATGAGGACTTCCTCACTTGATAATAGCAAGTATTTTATACTGTTCATTGACGACTACTCTAGAATGACTTGGGTATACTTCCTGAAAGAAAAGTCGGAAGTATTTAATATCTTTAATAAATTTAAGAGCCATGTTGAGAAGGAGAGTGGTTGTAAAATCAAGTGCCTAAGGAGCGATAACGGGACAGAGTATACCTCATCAAAATTTAAAGCATTTTGTGAAGTGGAAGGTATACATCGACAAATGACCGTTCCGTATACACCTCAACAAAATGGTGTAAGTGAGAGAAAAAATAGAACCGTGATGGAGATGGCAAGATCAATGTTGAAAGATAAAAATTTGCCAAATAAGTTTTGGGCAGAAGCCGTCTACACAGCCGTATATCTTCAGAATCGTCTACCTACAAAGGCAGTTAATAAAAGAACACCTCTTAAAGCATGGTCTGGGCATAGACCATCTGTTAGTCACTTGAGAATATTTGGATGTATATGTTACATCTATGTACCAAGTGAAAAGCGTCATAAACTAGAAGGTAAAGCTGAAAAAGGAATATTTCTTGGCTACAGTTCACAGTCCAAGGGATATCGGGTTTACAACCCACAAAATAATAAAGTTCAAGTCAGCAGAGATGTTGTATTTGACGAAGATGCTTCTTGGGATTGGGAGCATGATGATATCAAGGAAAGATATGTTGTGACTCAACCAATTAATACAGAACCTACACATGAAATAGTTGGTCAACATGAACAACATTTTCAGGAGGAGTCTGAGAGTACTTCAGATGATCCAGACTCACCAAGGTATGAATATGATAGTTTTTCTGATTCACCACCAACAAAAACTCGAAGACTATCAGATATATATGAAAATACAGACAGAATACCTGATCTAAATCCCGAGCAAGTTCAGTTTTGTTACTTTGTCTCGGATGAGCCAAATAATTATGAGCGTGCAGCTCAGCACAAAGAATGGAGAGATGCAATGAAGGAGGAAATCTCCATGATTGAAAAGAACCATACATGGGTTTTAGTAGATAAACCACCACACAAGGATACTATTGGCGTAAAGTGGGTATACAAAACCAAGCAACATCCAGATGGTTCAATACAAAAATACAAAGCAAGGCTAGTAGCGAAAGGCTACTCACAACAGTTTGGAGTAGATTATAATGAAACTTTTGCGCCTGTTTCCAGACAGGACACAATTAGAGCAATACTTGCTCTCGCAGCCCAGCGTAAATGGAACATTTACCAGCTTGATGTGAAATCGGCATTTCTAAATGGATTCCTGGAAGAAGAAATTTATATTGAGCAACCACCAGGATTCATAATAAAAGGAAAGGAAGACAAAGTCTTAAGATTAAAAAAGGCTTTGTACGGACTTAAACAAGCTCCACGGGCATGGTATAGTCGGATTGATAAATATTTTCATCAACAAGGATTTAAGAAAAGTCCAAATGAAGCTACCTTATACATCAAAGTGGAAGGACCTGATATATTAATTCTTTCTCTTTATGTTGATGATCTTATTGTCACAGGAAGTAATCTTTCAATGATTACAAAATTTAAGCAACAAATGATGAAAATGTTTGAGATGACGGACCTGGGGCTGATGAACTATTTTCTAGGAATGGAGATTGATCAATCTAAAGAAGGAATCTTCATTTGTCAAGAAAGATATGCAAGAAACATCTTAAAGAAGTTCAACATGGAATGGTGTAAACCAATCTCAACTCCACTTGCTCAAAATGAAAAATTGAGTAAGGATGATGATTCAGGGGAAGCTGACTCCACACGTTATAGAAGTATAATAGGCAGTTTATTGTACTTAACTGCTACTAGGCCAGATTTGATGTATGCCACAAGTGTTCTCTCCAGATTTATGCAGAAACCAACACAAGCTCACATGAAAGGAGTAAAGAGAGTCCTTCGCTATGTGAAAGGAACCACAAATTACGGGATATGGTTCAACTCTACTGAAAATCCTGAACTGATTGGATATTCAGACAGTGATTGGGCTGGATCAATAGATGATATGAAAAGCACTTCAGGTTATGTGTTTTCACTCGGAAATGGTGTCTTTTCTTGGTTAAGTCAAAAACAAAATACAGTTGCACAATCAACAGCTGAAGCAGAATATATAGCAGCATGTGCAGCAGTTAACCAAGCAATTTGGCTTAGAAGGATACTCTCAGAATTGGGTGAGAAACAAAAATCAGCAACTAAAATATACTGTGATAGCACATCAGCAATTGCTATTGCAAAGAATCCGGTTCAACATCGCAAGACCAAACATATTAAAATAAAGTACCACTTTGTGAGAGAAGCTGAAAATAGAGGAAAAATCAGTCTAGTTCACTGCAACACTGAAGAGCAACTGGCTGATATTTTCACTAAAGCACTTCCAAAACCAAAGTTCGAAATTCTCAGGAATAAGCTCTGCATACAAAGGAAGTTCTTCAAGGAGGAGTATTGAATAATGAAGAACATCCATATTTTTAGTAAATTTAATATTAAATAAAAACCACTAATTTATATATGGTTTAAAAAGATTATTTGTTAACTACCATTAGATAGTAATGATGTATAATTTATTTTCTAATTTTGTATGTCATCCTGTAAGTATAAATAGGTTCATACAAATTGTTGTAATTAAGTTGAAGAGATATATATTTTTACATATATTTTATACTCTTTTATCTTCTCAGCACTATTAGCAATTAACTCAAATACCCAACAAAAGCAGGCCACAAAATTTGTTGCAGAAGTCATGAAGCATCTGCAGTCCCGATTCCAGGTGAACCTTTATTGATGGAGACAAGAACTAGGCAATTTGATTGAGCTGTGAGTACTTGGATGGGGACGACACAGCAAGAAACTTAAACCGATCTTGCCTTATATACAACTTTAGGATGACACTAGATTTTTTTCAAGTCACCTTGTCTATTGTTGGAGTATTGTACACCAATTTTATTTCACATTTAACATAAATAAATTTTTGAATCTTTGCAACTTGCAAGCCGTAAAGGATTAATTTTCTGTGCTTATTCGGGTGTTTGAGCCATTTCTCTGATCAACTCAATCTTAGCTACATGGCATAATTACAGGCAATATGTTTAACAGAAGGAAGCTTGTCTGAGGGAAGTATGGTTTTCATTGTATCACAGGCTTAGTAATAGTGATTCTGCAGTCCTTCATTAAGCTTGCTGCAGATCAGTCTTGTATACAGACCAATCCTGATGGTTAAGGTCAACACTATAAATAAATTAGACAAACAAAACAAGCACATTCGAAAATTTGAACATTTCTTGTAACAATTACTTGGAGTTCTTACAAAATGAGATCAAACTTGTAATGTGGAACTGCAGGGCCGTTCCATATCATATGAGGGCCTAGGGGCGAAAATAAAATTTTAGGCCCTCCCAGAAAAAATTCTTTTAAAACATCTGTGATACTGTAAATTCAAATTTAACTAAATATGTTAGTACATGAATTATACTCATGAAATCAAGGTAAGAAACGTACATTGTAGCCTTTCAATTTTTGAATGTTGAGAAGTGGATTAGCCGAAGATGTTATTGGCCTAATTTTGTGAAATTTGAAAAGCAATATAGTACAATGACACGCAGAATTGTGAGTAGTTGACAAAACCTATATTGAACCAGAATATATACTATAAATAATTAAATTTTGGGCTCTCTAAAAATATGGGCCCTCGGTGGTCGCCCTCTCGCCCTCCGTGGAAGTCACAAATGAGAAATAGGAAGAAATTGAATAGAATGCATCTTATTAACAATAATGCTAGATTGCTGGTTATTTAATTCTCTTTGATCCTAACATATTTAATGCCATTATAGGTTGTTATTACAATTTAAATATTTAATCATAAATTAAAAATTGAAGATAATCTTAAAGTAAAGGAGCTAGCAAAATAAACCATAAATAACGCAGATTTGTTGCAACTCCTTATTAATAATTATGAAGATGATTAAGTACATAAAATCTTTTGATATGTATCTTTTTATTTAGTTATTAGTCGTTTGATTTCTTTTGTTATTTTGTTGCGCTTCTCATTTATTATTTTAATAATTTTAATTAGTTTAAATAATTTTCGACTACCATGACACAGTCGATCAGAGTTATATTGTCAAGATTTTATTTTCCTTTTATTCTAGTTATATTATTTTATAAAACTGTTATACCGTGAACTTTCATGATATATGCTTGTTACTTGTGAAATGAATTTAATAATATTTAAAGATTAATAACTATGTACAGTAAATATAAAATAACAAAATAAATTATTCATCTTAAACTGTTTATGTATAATGAAAATATGACAGAAAAAATTATAAATAAAAAAATTAAAATATATTTAAATAAAATGAGAACCATGCACAGAAAGATGACCGACATCATAATTAATACTATGTAACTTTATACTTGGATAGACACATCACTCTTTAGAAAAACAGTAACTGATTTTGTAATTTTCTGTAGTTAGCATGCATTAGTCATTACTTCTTTAGTGAGTATGTCATCTTTTTTGAAATCTATAAATAACTAATTTTGTAATTTTGTGTAGGTAGCATTACTCCTAAAATGAATATGTACTCAACTAAATTAAAAGGATTTCTGAGTTCATTCTCTCTAACTTAAAAGATTTCAAAGCAAGGTGCAATCTTCTAAGTACTAATTTACCTTGAAAAGAGGTAGCCCAGGTTGGTGATTTCCTCAAGTACAATCTGTTTTAAGAAAATTCTGATCATTTTTTCAATTCTTGTTCTTTCTTAGACTTATTAATTTTGTACTGTATGATTGTGTTGTGTCTGTATTCTACTTGTAGAAAAGTGTTTATGTTAAAGTCAGTTCACTTCTAATCAATTTTGTACTACATGATTGTGCTGATCGAGTTCATTTTCCGAGTACATCAGTAGATTGAGTTAAGAGTTGAAGAGATGGATAATAATCAGAAGGAACAAAAATTCAAGAGGCGCAAGGTTGTTGATGCCAAGTATGCTGAGAAGATTTGGAAGAAATTAGAGCATGCTATCAGTGAAATCTACAATTACAATGCTTTTCGTCTTAGCTACGAGGAACTCTATAGGTAAGGCTCAATCTTTCACTTATTTACTCTCATACATTGATTTTCAGTTGCACCAGTGAATTGTTTGCTACTGCATTTCTCTTGTTTATGTTTGTCAAAGTTGCTTGCATCTTGTTGATTGTTATTCCCTCTGATACATGTAACAGGATCTTAAAGTGTATTTTGCTACTAGTCTTGAAACATCTGTAAACATTTATCATATCAGGGACTTCCCATTAATTCCACCAGTCCGCAGATATATAAAAATGAGATAATTTTAAATTAGATATTGAAGAATCACCCTATTGGAAAATTATGTGATAGACACATGGAGTTTTGATTTGGGAAATTGTTTCTTGCGGTAATACTTTTAAACTAATGTTATCCATTGTCACACTTTAATCATAAACAATTGAATTTGATACAAAATCGATTCTTAAATGGTATATGTCATATAGAAAAAAGAAATCGGGCCATGATACTTTTAAGCTAATGTTACCCATTATCACATGTGGACAATTATAACGTTGTTCTATTATTACAATACACGATTGAAGAATTGATACAGAATTCTTAAATGATATATTTCATAACAAAAAAGGAAATCGGGCTGAGGTTAAATATATAGCAATTTGCATCTAGAAATATAACAATAACCTTGCATATTAATTCCCAACTCAAGCTCCCTCTCTTTGTTTAACTAGGGTTTTTCGCTGAGCTTTTGATCTACTTGACACACACTAGCTCTTACCATCAAATATTTTGCTTGTAAGATTTCATTAAAATTGCCTTTGTAGCTGCATCATTTACCTTTCTGCTTGTAAGATTTCATTAAAATTGCCTTTGTAGCTGCATCATTTACCTTTCTGCTCGTAAGATTTCATTCAAATTGCATTTGTAGTTGCACCATTTACCTTTCTGCTCACAATATTTCATTAAAATTGCATTTATAACTGCATCATTTACCTTTCTGCTCGTAAAATTTCATTAAAATTGTGTATGTTAGAATCTGCAAAGATTTATTGTGATATCTGGATACTGCTCGAAGTTTACAGACTCATATATGCAATGCCTTGTGACTGCAAAGTCTGCAAGATGATGTTTCTTATATGTTTTCTTCATTGTCTTAGAGATGCATATGAAATGGTATTGCACAACTTTGGCGAGATGCTGTATACAGGGGTAGAGTCCACTATGACTGACCACCTAAAAGAGATTTCAAAAGGTTTAGAAGAGGCCAAAGATGAGTTGTTTCTGGAGGAAGTCCACAGAAATTGGGTTGATCATAAGAAAGCTTTGCAGATGATCCATGACATTCTGAGTTACATGGACAGGACTTATATTCCAGATAGCCATAAAACCCCTGTACTTAAGCTTGGCATGGATCTTTGGAGGGACGTCGTTTTACTGTCCCCTAAAATTAAGACCAGGCTTTTGGATACGCCAGGCTTAGTGAATATGCTTATGGGTGACAAGCTTGAGGACCTGAGAAAAATGTACAATTTGTTTTGCGGGGTTCCAGATGGTCTTTCAATGATGGAGGCTGTGATGGCTTCTCACCTCAGAGAAACCGGTGAACAGCTTGTTACTGATATGGAAAGGGCAAGAAATCCTGTAAAGTTTGTTAAGTTCCTCTTGGATGTCAAGGAGAAATATGATAATATAATATATCTGGCATTTAGCGATGATAAGACATTTCAAAATGCTTTTGATTCGTCGTTTGAAAGCATCTTTAATCTGAATCCTCACTCTGCTGAATTCGTCTCATTGTTTCTGGATCATACACTGAGGAAAGGTCTGAAGGCAGTCAGTGAGGAGAATGTTGAGGCTGCCCTTAACAAGATAGTGATGCTCCTCCGTTACTTAAAGGAGAAAGATGTTTTTGAGAAATACTATAAGCAACACTTAGCTCAACGGCTGTTATCAAGGAATATATGTTTCTGAAAATGCTGAGAGAAGTCTGATTCTTATGCTAAAGGCTGAATTTGGATATCAGTTCACCTTAAAATTAGAAAGAATGCTCGCGGATATGGTAACTTCTCAAGAAACAATGCAGGGGTTCTATTGGGCCCATGATGCTGAGCTGGTAAACACTAAACAGTCCTACATTGGTTGTCCAAGTTATGACGACAGGGTCATGGCCTCCCCAGCCCACTGTCACTTGCAACCTGCCAGCCGAAATTTCAGCTCTCTGTGAGAAGTTCCGCTCTTATTACCTAGGAATTCATGCAGGCCGTAGATTGTCTTGGCAAACAAACATGGGCACAGCTGTCTTGAAGGCAATCTTTGGGAAGGGGCAAGAGCATCAGTTGACTGTATCCACTTATCAGATGTGTGTCCTCATGATGTTCAATAATGCTGATCAGTATAGCTATAGAGAGATCGAGGAGGCTACAGAGATCTCTCCATCAGACTTAAAGAGGAGCCTGCACTCCTTGGCTTGTGTCGAGGGAAAGAATGTACTGAATAAAGATCCGGACACCAAGGATGTCAGTGAGGGGGACTTATTTTCCGTGAATGAAAATTTCACTGGCAAAAGGTACAAACTAACTATAAGAACTGCTTCTGCTCAAAAGGATTCTGATTCTGAAAAACTAGAGATAAGGCAGAGGGTGGAGAAAAACCGAAAGCATCATATTGATGCTGCAATAGTACGGATAATGAAATCAAGGCTAGTGCTGGATCATACTGATATCATTGTGGAGGTCACAAAGCATCTGCAGTCAAGATTTCTGCCGGACCCTATAGTGATTGGAAAAAGAATTGAAGATTTGATTGAGCGTGAATATTTGGAGAGGGATGGCACTCGAAGAAACTTGTACCGATATCTTGCCTGACTCTGCAACTTCAGGCTATTACCAGATATCTTCAGCTCATCTTTATTTTCTGTTGGAGTATAGTACTCTGAATAATTTTCCTTTTAAAGCATAAATTTGTCTCTCTTTTTTTGAATATTTGCGATCTGTAAAGGATAAATGCTTGCTTATTCGGGATTCTGAGCCATATTCTCTGATCAACTCTCTTATAGCTACAATGGTGTAAAATTTCCATCGACTGGTTAACACCTGATATATGGTTTTCTTCAACAGAAGTAAGGCTTGTCTGTGAAAAACCAGCAAGCAGATTGTTACTAATTCTCCATGTGAGATTTAACTGAAGAGTGGAAGAAATAAATGCACTTGAAATTAGAATGCTAACTATTTAATTCCCTCCAATCCTGACATAATGCACTAATCATTTACTATTTAATAACTCTAATTAGTTTAAATAATTTTCGACTGGCGTGACAAAATTGATTAAAGTTATATTTCCAAGGTTTTATTTTCTTTTTATTGTAGTTATATTATTTTATAAAAATGTTGCACCATGATTTTTTTTATATGTGCTTGTTATTTGCGAAATGAATTTAATAATATTTAAAGATTAATAACTATGTTCAATAAATATAAGTATAACAAATAATATTCATCTCAACAGTTTATGTATAATGAAAATATGACAAAAAAAAATATAAATACACTTTACTATGTTTTAGAAGTGCAGTATTGCAAGTGCAGATACACAAAATGCACTTTACTCTTAAATAAAATGATAAACATGTACCACAAAAATGACCCGATAGCATAATTAATACTAGGTAACTTTATACTTCACTGGACACATCATTCTCTTAAAAAACTGTAACTGATTTTGTAATTTTGTGTAGTTAGCATGCATTACTCATTACTCCTTAAGTGAGTATATCATTCTCGTAGAAATCCATAAGTAACTGATTTTGTAATTTTGTGTAGGTAGCATTACTTCTAAAGTGAATATGTACCGGAGTCTCAACTAAATTAAAAGAATCCCTGAATTCATTCTCTCCTGCTTCAAAGATTTCAAAGCAAGGTGCAATCTTTTAAGTACTAGTCATTTACCTTTAAAAAAACTGCTGATCATTTCTTTAATTCTTGTTCTTTCTTAGACTTATAATTACATGCATAACAATTTTGTACTGTATGATTGTTGTGTCTGATTCTACTTGATAAAAAAGTGTATATGTTAATGTCAGTTCACTTCTGATCAATTTTGTACTACATGATTGTGCTGATTTAGTTCATTTTTTGTGAATGATACAGTAGTAGATTGAGCCAAGAGCTGGAGAGATGGATGATAATCAGAAGGAACAGAATTTTAAGAGGCGCAAGGTTGTTGATGCCAAGTATGCCGAGAAGATTTGGAAGAAATTGGAGCATGCTATCAATGAAATTTACAATCACAATGGTAGGCTTCTTAGTTACCATGAGCTCCAGAGGTAAGCCTCAATCTTTCACTTATTTATTCTCTTAATTAAATTGATTTTCAGTTGCACCAGTGAATTGTTTGCTGCTGCATTTTATGTGGAATTTTTGTTTTGTTTTGTTTTTCGTGTTGATTGGTATTCCCTCTGATACATGTAACAGAATCCAATTAATTCCATCAGTCTGCAGATATATAAATGATTTTTAGACCATTTTAGATTAAATATTAAAGGAGCACCCTATTGGAAAATTATGTTATAGTTACAGGGACTTTTGATTTGGGAAATTGTTTATCGCGCTGATACTTTGGCTTATGTTACCCATTGTCACACGTGGACAATTATAACGTTGTTCTATACTATTATTACTATACACAATTGAATTCGATACAGAATTCTTAAATGGTATGTGTCATAACGAAAGATGAAACCGGGCTGAGGTTAAATATATAGCAATGTGCACTTAAGAGACGCATTTTAGAAATATAACAATAACCTTGCATATTAATTCCCAACTCAAGCTCCCTCTCTTTGTTCAACTAGGTTTTTTCGCTGAGCTTTTGATCTAATTGACACGCACCGGCTCTTATAGTCAAGTTTTTTGCATTGCTGAAGATATTATTTCCCTGAAATTAGATTTGTTTTGTTGTTATAGCTTTGACAGTTAAGGTATATATACTTGATACAAGGGAAAACTGTGAAAGGTAATTATAGTAAAATGGCGTGCTTTGGGCAACTTACCGAGTATTCTAAATTTATATTTCAGTTATTATGCTCTTAGAGATGATATTAGATACTTTATAATGTTGATAAGTACTATTCTTTACACTTACGGGGGTGTATTCGATTGGGATTTTAATGCATTGTTTTTAGTCTATGGATTTTAATGGATTGTATGGGATTTTGATTTTGTGCGGATTCTTGATGAAATGTCGCAGAGTTGATAGGATTTAGGTACAATGCTTCAAAATCCCATTGAATTTGGTGGGATTTCAAAAAACTTAAAATACACTGAAGAATGCCACAAAATCCATCATTTTATGAAATGAAAAAAAATCCGTCAGCATTTGAATACCATCAGATTTTAATGGATTTTAAACAATCCCAATTGAATACCATCGGATTTTAAAGCATAATTTAAAATCCCAATTGAATACCACCAGATTTTGTAGCATAATTTAAAATCCCAATTGAATACCTCAAGATTTTAATGGATTTCAAACAATCTCAATCGAATACCCTCGGATTTGATGAATGCAAAAAAATGCTTTAAAATCCCAATCCAATACACCCCTCTTAATATAATAATTTTATGATAGTACCATATGATTGAGTAAAATATTATCTAGATTTCGAAAAAGACAAGTTGCATAATTTACCTTTCTGCTTGTAAGATTTCTTTAAAATTGCATTTGTAGATGCATCATTTACCTTTCTGCTTGAAAGATTTCATTAAAATTGTGTATGTTAGAATCTGCAAAGATTTATTGTGATATCTGGATACTGCTCGAAGTTTACAGACTCATATATGCAATAACTTGTGACTGCAAAGTCTGTAAGATGATGTTTCTAATATGTTTTCTTCATTGTCTTAGAGATGCATATGATATGGTATTGCACAACTTTGGCGAGATGCTGTATACAGGGGTAGAGTCCACTATGACTAACCGCCTAAGGGAGATTTCAAAACGTTTAGCAGAGGCCGAAGGTGATTTGTTTCTGGAGGAAGTCTTCAAAAATTGGGTTAAGAATAGGACAGTGTTGCTGATGATCCATGACATTCTGAGGTACATGGACAGGACTTATATTCCACATAACCATAAAACCCCTGTACGTGAGCTTGGCATGCACCTTTGGAGGGACATTGTTTTACAGTCCCCTAAAATTAAGACCAGGCTTTTGGATACGCCGGGCTTAGTGAATATGCTTATGGATGACAAGATTGAGGACCTGAGAAGAATGTATAATTTGTTTCACGGGGTTCCTGATGGTCTTTCAACGATGAAGGCTGTGATGACTTCTCACCTCAGAGAAACCGGTGAACAGCTTGTTGCTGATACGGAAAGGGCAAGAAATCCTGTGAGATTTGTTAAGTTCCTCTTGGATGTCAAGGAGAAATATGATAAAATAATATATCTGGCATTTTGTGATGATAAGACATTTCAAAATGCTTTTGATTCGTCGTTTGAAAGCATCTTTAATCTGAATCCTCGCTCTTCTGAATTCATCTCATTATTTCTGGATTATACATTGAGGAAAGGTCTGAAGGTAGTCAGTGAGGAGAATGTTGAGGCTGCTCTTAACAAGATAGTGGTGCTCCTCCGTTTCTTAAAGGAGAAAGATGTTTTTGAGAAATACTATAAGCAACACTTAGCTCAACGGCTGTTGTCAGCAAAAACTGTTTCTTACAATGCTGAGAGAAGTCTGATTGTTATGCTAAAGACTGAATTTGGATATCAGTTCACTTTAAAAGCAGAAAGAATGCTCGCGGACATGATAACCTCTCAAGAAACAATGCTGGGGTTCTATTGGGCCCATGATGCTGAGCTGGTAGACAGCCCTACATTTATAGTCCAAGTTCTGACGACAGGGTCATGGCCTCCCCAGCCCACTGTCACTTGCAACCTGCCAGCTGAAATGTCAGCTCTCTGTGAGAAGTTCCGCTATTATTATCTAGAAATTCATGCAGGCCGTAGATTGTCTTGGCAAACTAACATGGGCACAGCTGTCTTGAAGGCAATCTTTGGGAAGGGACAAGAGCATCAGTTGACCGTATCTACTTATCAGATGTGTGTCCTCATGATGTTCATTAATGCTGATCAGTATAGCTATAGAGAGATCCAGGAGGCTACAGAGATCCCTCCATCAGACTTGAAGAGGAGCCTGCACTCCTTGGCTTGTGTCGAGGGAAAGAATGTACTGAAAAAAGATCCGGAGACCAAGGATGTCAGTGAGGGGGATTTATTTTCCGTGAATGAAAATTTCATTGGCAAAAGTTACAAACTAACTATAAGAACTGTTTCAGCTGAAAAGGAATCTGATCCTAAGAAAGTAGAGATAAGGCAGAGAGTGGAGAATAACCGAAATCATCATATTGATGCTGCAATAGTACGAATAATGAAATCAAGGCGAGTGTTGGATCATACTGATATCATCGCGGAGGTCACAGAGCATCTGCAGCCAAGATTCCTGGCAGACCCTATAGTGATTGGAAGAAGAATTGAGAGTTTGATTGAGCGTGAATATTTGGAAAGGGATGGCACTCAAAGAAACTTGTACCGATATCTTGCCTGAGTCTGCAACTTTAGGATATTACCAGATATCTTGAACTCATCTTTATTTACTGTTGGAGTATAGTACTCTGAATATATTTCCTTTTAAACCATAAATTTGTCTTTTTTTGAATGTTTGCGATCTGTAAAGGATAAATGCTTGCTTATTCGGGATTCTGAGCCTTATTCTTTAGTCAAATCTCTTATAGCTACATTTCTTGTTAGTATTTCTTGAAGTTCTTGTGAAATGAGATGAAACTAATATTGTGCAAGCCACAAATGAGATATCGGAGGAAATTAAACAGAATGCATCTTATAAACAAAGATGCTGGCTATTTAATTCCCTGCGATTCTCACATAGGGCAATACACAGTAGAATCAAGGAGATGTGCGGTGAAGAGGAGTTTTAATGAACGCGGAGAGAAGTGAAAGCCACAGGTAAGATATTAGAGGAAACTAAACATAAAGTGTAATCAAACAACAATGCTGCATGTTTAGTTCCCTCTAATCCTCACTTAAGACTTTACAATGCAAGAGATTTTTCATATGGCTTTGTGTTGAGCAGGTATGTTTCTCTATATATAGACAACTCAGAACTGATAGCTCCATGGCTCATGCATTTTGCCTGGGTAACTAATACTAACAGTACACTCTTCTGTCTTGACCAACATACACTTGTTTTGCTGTAAGGCTTGAATACTTTTTGCAGGGTTGAAAAGTTGGAACAAAATTGATGGTACGTTGAGGCCCTCAGGTCTCATGAGATCTCCTTATATTTGGTCTTGTTGAAATAACCCCGTTTAAATGTGAAATGCTAGAGACGCCAAAATGATTCGTGAATGTTTGAAAATGAAATTATGTATGAAAATGAAATTTGGTGCTTAGCATGAAAATGTTAGAGTCTAATATGAATCAAACTGTTGCCAGTAGATTCTTTTCGAAATGAATACGTTGATTTTTGTTAATGTCAAAATATTTATATAGCCACGTAGATTTTATTCATTTCTTTTTCTGAAAAAGTGGATCTATCTTTTTTGGTGAACCAGATATCATTACAGGATCTTTTATGGTGAACCTGATATCATTACAGGAAAATGTCAGGGACCTCAAATTGATTCCAGAAAAAAAAAATTGCAAAAGACATTGTCGGTTACGAAGATAATAAATGAGACTGACCTCCTTCACATCAACCACGCCAATTAATATCTTCCATTTTACCCGCGAATGATAATAGAAATAGCGTATATTCTCCGCCACATCATTCATGAACCTTTTATAATACCCAATTCAGATACCTAGCACTTCTCTTAATATTCAAAAATCCAAAAGATTCAATTTTTCCAGATTAATTACAAAATCAAGTGAGGCACCTATTTAAGTTGAGTATGTGCTAATAGCCTGGAGTAAATTCAAAGGGTTCTTGAATTCACTTCTCTGCAACTCAAAAACTTTTAAAGAAAGGTGCAGTCTTTCACTAATTCACCTTTAAAGAAGCTAGCCCGGATTAGCCTTTTTCTTAATTACAATGTTATTAACATTTTTCTGCTGATCATTTCTTTCATTCTTGTTCTTTCTTGACTTATTTACATGCATATTAGTATTATTTGTATCAGTTCACTTTTTTTTCCTTCTAACAATTTTGTACTGTATGATTGTGTTGTGTCTGAATTTCACTAAATAATTAGGTGCAACTGGAGATCGAAAAAAATACAAACGGTGAAAGCACTCTGCTGGGCCTATCCAATTGTAAACTCACTCCGGGATGGTTGTTTATGTTTATCTTCCAATGCCTATCAAGATCTTTTAGCTGAATTCTAAAATCTTCTTGCACTTGGGATAACATGATGAATTGATTATGGAATACATGTTGAAAAAGAAATTTAATAAAAAAATGATTATAAAATCCACTTTATGAGCTAGTATTGTCCAGTTTAATCTCTTTTTTCATATTACTAAGGAGGATGTTTCTAATATGTTTTCTTTAAAGTTTCAGAAATGCATATAATATGGTATTGCACAACTTTGGCAAGATTAATCAACTATGAAGTGGCACAAACCAAAAAAATGACTTCTTGATCAGATGATATCGTCTCAGTCCGATTACAGGAGTCAAATATTATAAAACACAAAAAGGAATTAAGATGTCGTAAGAGTTAGGACACGCAGCCTACAGGGATTATTTTGAGCTATCTTTTCTTGATGAGTTTTACAAGATTTAGTTTTGGAAGCTTAATGAACACTGTGATTGTCAGGCCTACTTGAAGAAAACTGATACGTCGAAGTGAAGAAATAAAAAAGAGTTCGGAACTACCTCAATGTACAAATGACAATATATATTAAGATCTTGCCCATTGTCACTTGCAACCTGCCATCTGAAATGTCAGCTCTGTGTGAGAAGTTCCGCTCTTATTTTCTAGGAGAACACACAGATTCTTGTCTTGGCTTAACTAACATGTGCACTTTGGACTTAAAATGCAACCTTTGGGAAGTCACAGAAAAAAAAAAAACTGAATTTATCTACATATTAGATGTGTGTCCTCATGATCATCATTGGTGCTGATCAGTACAGATGTAAAGGGATCAAGCAGGCTACAGATATCCTTCCATCGCGTTAAAGCAGGCTACAAAATTTATTGCAAAAGTCATGAAGCATCTGCAGTACAGATTTCAATTGAACCCTTATTGGTGGAGACACGAATAAGGTATATACAAGGATGACACTAGATTTTTTCAAGTCACCTTGTTTAAGGTTGGAGTATTGTACACCAATTTTATTTCACATTTAAACATAAATATATTTTTGAATCTTTGCAACTTGCAAGCGGTAAAGAATTAGTTTTCTATGCTTATTCGGGTGTTTGAGCCATTTTTCTGATCAACTCAATTTTAGCTACATGGCATAATTACAGGCAATATGTTTAACAGAAGGAAGCTTGTCTGAGGGAAGTATGGTTTTCATTGTATCACAGGCTTAGTAATAGTGATTGTGCAGTCCTTCATTAAGCTTGCTGCTGATCAGTCTTGTATACAGACCAATCCTGATGGTTAAAGGTCAACACTATAAATAAATTAGACAAACAAAACAAGCACATTCGAAGATTTGAACATTTCTTGTAACAATATTTACTTGGAGTTCTTACAAAATGAGGTCAAACTTGTAATGTGGAAGTCACAAATGAGAAATAGGAGGAAATTGAACAGAATGCATCTTATAAACAATAATGCTAGATTGCTAGTAGGAGGAAATTGATCGTATATTGCGATTTTGGTTGTCGTTATTTTAACGATTATGTCATTTTAGATTACTTTGTTTTGGTGCCTAGCATAATCTTTCATGCTTGTTTCTTTTTTTCTTCCTCCTTTTTTCCTCTCCACCTTATTTTTTTTCCTTTCCGCGGATTTTTATCCTTCATCTGGGTTTTCTTCTCGGTCATTAAAGTTTTATTGGCTAAATTTTCGGGGCCATCTCTGCATGACCTTCGGTTAGTTGATAGACTTTTTTGAATGAAAGTTCTCCTTTCTTCTTAGTTCTGCGGATTTTTTTTCTTTCGAGTGTTTTTTTTTCAGGCATCATAAATTTTTATCTCATTTCTTGTGGGACTTTTTGACATGCCCTTTGGTTAGATGAAAGTTTATATGTATGAAAAAGGCTCTTTCGATTCCATCGGTATTGTATTTCGATACAATTCACTGTGAAAGTCTTATGACAAAAAAAAAAAAAAAATCCCTCTGATCCTCATATATTTAATGCCATTATAGGTTGTTATTACAATTTAAATATTTAAACATAAATTAAAAATTGAAGATAATCTCAAAGTAAAGGAGCTAGCAAAATAAACCATAAATAATGCAGATTTGTTGTAATTCCTTATTTTAAATTATGAATATGATTAAGTACATAAAATCTTTTGATATGTATCTTTTTGAATTAGTTATTAGTCGTTTGATTTCTTTTGTTATTTTGTTGCGCTTCTCATTTATTATTTTAATAATTTTAATTAGTTTAAATAATTTTCGACTATCATGACAAAGTTGATCATATTTATATTGTCAAGATTTTATTTTCCTTTTATTCTAGTTATATTATTTTATAAAAATGTTATACCATGAATTTTTATGATATATGCTTGTTACTTGTGAAATGAATTTAATAATATTTAAAGATTAATAACTATGTACGGTGAATATAAAATAACATGTGGCAAAAAAAAATAACAAAATAATATTCATCTTAAACTGTTTATGTATAATGAGAACATGAAAGAAAAAATTATAAATAAAACAAATTAAAATATATTTAAATAAAATGAGAAACATGCACGAGAAAAATTACCGACATCTTAATTAATACTATGTAATTAACTTTATACTTGGATATGGATAGACACATCCCTCTTTAGAAAAGTTGTAACTGATTTTGTAATTTTGTGTAGTTAGCATGCATTAGTCATTACTCCATCCGTCCCATTTTAGTTGTAACATCTGGTTTTGTGCCAGTCAAATTGACTAAAGTTTGACTGAAATTAAAAAATATATCATCAGAAATAATTTTAAATAAACTTCAAAATGTAATTTTCATTTTTTTAAATTAATGAAAAAGTGATTCATAATTTTTGGTCAAAAATTAGTCAATTTGACCAACAAAAATAGAAATGTGACAACTAAAATGGGACGGACGGAGTACTCTTAAGCGTGTATCTCATCTTTTTGAAATCCATAAATAACAAATTTTGTAATTTTATGTAGGAAGCATTACTGCTAAAGTGAATACTTACTCAACTAAATTAAAAGGATTTCTGAGTTCATTCTCTGCAACTTACAAGATTTCAAAGCAAGGTTCAATATTTTAAGTACCAATTTACATTGAAAAGAGCTAGCGCAGGTTGGTGTTTTCCTCAAGTACAATCTGTTTAAAAAAAAATTCTGATCATTTCTTTAATTCTTGTTCTTTCTTAGACTTACTAATTACATGCATAAGAATTTTGTACGGTATGATTGTGTTGTGTCTGTATTCTACTTGAAAAAAAGTGTTTATGTTAAAGTCAGTTAACTTCTGATCAATTATGTACTACATGATTGTGCTGATCGAGTTCATTTTCCAAATGGTACATCAGTAGATTGAGTTAAGAGTTGAAGAGATGGATAATAATCAGAAGGAACAAAAATTTAAGAGGCGCAAGGTTGTTGATGCCAAGTATGCCGAGAAGATTTGGAAGAAATTGGAGCATGCTATCAATGAAATCTACAATTACAATGCTTTTCGTCTTAGCTACGAGGAGCTCTATAGGTAAGCCTCAAATTTTCACTTATTTACTCTCATACATTGATTTCAGTTGCACCAGTGAATTGTTTGCTACTGCATTTCTCTTGTTTATGTTTGTCAAAGTTGCTTCCATCTTGTTGATTGTTATTCACTCTGATACATGCATGTAACAGATGCTTAAAGTGTATTTTGCTACTAGTCTTGAAACATCTGTAAACATTTATCATATCTGGGACTTCCCATTAATTCCATCAGTCCGCAGATATATAAAAATGAGACAATTTAAGATTAGATATTAAAGAATCACCCTATTGGAAAATTATGTTATAGACACATGGAGTTTTGATTTGGGAAATTGTTTCTCGGGGTAAAGCTTTTAAACTAATGTTACCCATTGTCACACGTGGACAATAATAAACAATTGAATTTGATATAAAATTCTTAGATAGTATATGTCATAACGAACAAAGAAATCGGGCCGTAATACTTTTAAGCTAATGTTACCCATTATCACATGTGAACAATTATAACGTTGTTCTATTATTACGATACACAATTGAATGGATACAGAATTCTTAGATGATATATTTCATAACAAAAAAGGAAACCGGGCTGAGGTTAAATATATAGCAATTTGCACTTGAGAGACGCATTCTAGAAATTTAACAATAACCTTGCATATTAATTCCCAACTCAGGCTCACTCTCTTTGTTCAACTAGGTTTTTCTGCTGAGCTTTTGATCTACTTGACACACACTAGCTCTTACCATCAATTTTTTTGCATTGTTGAAGATGTTCAACATTTACCTTTCTGCTTGTAAGATTTCATTAAAATTGCCTTTGTAGTTGCATCATTTACCTTTCTGCTCGTAAGATTTCATTCAAATTGCATTTGTAGTTGCACCATTTACCTTTCTGCTCACAATATTTCATTAAAATTGCATTTATAACTGCATCATTTACCTTTCTGCTCGTAAAATTTCATTAAAATTGTGTATGTTAGAATCTGCAAAGATTTATTGTGATATCTGGATACTGCTCGAAGTTTACAGACTCATATATGCAATGCCTTGTGACTGCAAAGTCTGCAAGATGATGTTTCTCATATGTTTTCTTCATTGTCTTAGAGATGCATATGAAATGGTATTGCACAACTTTGGCGAGATGCTGTATACAGGGGTAGAGTCCACTATGACTGACCACCTAAAAGAGATTTCAAAAGGTTTAGAAGAGGCCAAAGATGATTTGTTTCTGGAGGAAGTCCACAGAAATTGGGTTGATCATAAGAAAGCTTTGCAGAAGATCCATGACATTCTGAGATACATGGACAGGACTTATATTCCAGATAACCATAAAACCCCTGTACTTAAGCTTGGCATGGATCTTTGGAGGGACGTCGTTTTACTGTCCCCTAATATTAACACCAGGCTTTTGGATACGCCAGGCTTAGTGAATATGCTTATGGGTGACAAGCTTGAGGACCTGAGAAAAATGTACAATTTGTTTTGCGGGGTTCCAGATGGTCTTTCAATGATGGAGGCTGTGATGGCTTCTCACCTCAGAGAAACCGGTGAACAGCTTGTTACTGATAGGGAAAGGGCAAGAAATCCTGTAAAGTTTGTTAAGTTCCTCTTGGATGTCAAGGAGAAATATGATAATATAATATATCTGGCATTTAGCGATGATAAGACATTTCAAAATGCTTTTGATTCGTCGTTTGAAAGCATCTTTAATCTGAATCCTCACTCGGCTGAATTCGTCTCATTGTTTCTGGATCATACACTGAGGAAAGGTCTGAAGGCAGTCAGTGAGGAGAATGTTGAGGCCGCCCTTAACAAGATAGTGGTGCTCCTCCGTTACTTAAAGGAGAAAGATGTTTTTGAGAAATACTACAAGCAACACTTAGCTCAACGGCTGTTGTCAGGGAAATATGTTTCTGAAAATGCTGAGAGAAGTCTGATTCTTATGCTAAAGGCTGAATTTGGATATCAGTTCACATTAAAATTAGAAAGAATGCTCGCGGATATGGTAACTTCTCAAGAAACAATGCAGGGGTTCTATTGGTCCCATGATGCTGAGCTGGTAGACAGTCCTACATTGGTTGTCCAAGTTATGACGACAGGGTCATGGCCTCCCCAGCCCACTGTCACTTGCAACCTGCCAGCCGAAATTTCAGCTCTCTGTGAGAAGTTCCGCTCTTATTACCTAGGAATTCATGCAGGCCGTAGATTGTCTTGGCAAACAAACATGGGCACAGCTGTCTTGAAGGCAATCTTTGGGAAGGGGCAAGAGCATCAGTTGACTGTATCCACTTATCAGATGTGTGTCCTCATGATGTTCAATAATGCTGATCAGTATAGCTATAGAGAGATCGAGGAGGCTGCAGAGATCCCTCCATCAGACTTAAAGAGGAGCCTGCACTCCTTGGCTTGTGTCGAGGGAAAGAATGTACTGAAAAAAGATCCGGACACCAAGGATGTCAGTGAGGGGGACTTATTTTCCGTGAATGAAAATTTCACTGGCAAAAGGTACAAACTAACTATAAGAACTGCTTCTGCTCAAAAGGATTCTGATTCTGAAAAACTAGAGATAAGGCAGAGGGTGGAGAAAAACCGAAAGCATCATATTGATGCTGCAATAGTACGGATAATGAAATCAAGGCGAGTGCTGGATCATACTGATATCATTGTGGAGGTCACAAAGCATCTGCAGTCAAGATTTCTGCCGGACCCTATAGTGATTGGAAGAAGAATTGAAGATTTGATTGAGCGTGAATATTTGGAGAGGGATGGCACTCAAAGAAACTTGTACCGATATCTTGCCTGACTCTGCAACTTCAGGCTATTACCAGATATCTTCAGCTCATCTTTATTTTCTGTTGGAGTATAGTACTCTGAATAATTTTCCTTTTAAAGCATAAATTTGTCTCTTTTTTTTTGAATATTTGCGATCTGTAAAGGATAAATGCTTGCTTATTCGGGCTTCTGAGCCATATTCTCTATTCAACTCTCTTATAGCTACATAGTGTAAAATTTCCATTGACTGGATAACACCTGATATGGTTTTCTTCAACAGAAGAAAGGCTTGTCTGTGAAAAAACAGCAAGCAGACCACGAAAATTTAAGCATTTCTTATATGGGATGGACTATGGTTACTATTGAATCCGACTGCCTTGTAGTAGTTCAGATGATCAGAAGTTCAGCCCCCATGCGCTCAAGAATTGGTCAAGTAGTTCAGGAGTGTAGGGAGATAATAAAGGAGGCAAACAACCTTAAGTTGTATTTTATTAAGCGATCTGCGAATATGCCCGCACACAAACTTGCTCATGTGTCTCATATGTAATTATGTACCCTGATCGTAGTTTTGACGGGAGTTCTGTTCCGGTTAATGTTAGAGATTGTATTAGAATGATTTGGAGTAATGAAATCTGCATTTTGTCAAAGATAAAAATAAATTCTCAATATGTGAAAACAGTGGAAGAAATAAATGCACTTGAAATTTAGAATGCTAGCTATTTAATTCCCTCCGATCCTCACATAATGCACTTCTCATTTACTATTTTAATAAGTTTAGTTTAAATAATTTTCGGACAACCCTGACAAAATTGATTAAAGTTGTATTTTAAAGGTTTTATTTTCTTTTTATAGTAGTTATATTATTTTATAAAAATGTTGCACCATGATTTTTTTTCCTTGATATGTGCTTTTTATTTGTGTAATGAATTGAATAATATTTAAAGATTAATAACTATGTTCAATAAATATAAGCATAACAAATAATATTCATCTGAACAATTTATGTATAATGAAAATATGACAGAAAAAAATATAAATGCACTTTACTATATTTTAGAAGTGCAGTATTGCAAGTGTAGGTACACAAAATGCACTTTACTTTTAAATAAAATGATAAACATGTACCAGAAAAATGACACAACAGCATAATTAATACTTGGTAACTTTATACTTCACTATACACATCATTCTCTTAAAAAACTGTAACTGATTTTGTAATTTTGTGTAGTTAGCATGCATTCCTCATTACTCCTTAAGTGAGGATATCATTCTCGTAGATATTCATAAGTAAACGATTTTGTAATTTTGTGTAGGTAGCATTACTCCTAAAGTGAATATGCACCGGAGTCTCAACTAAATTAGAAGAATTCCTGAAATTCATTCTCTGCTCCTTCAAAGATTTCAAAGCAATGTGCAATCTTTTAAGTACTAATAATTTCCATTGACCGGATAACACCTGACATATGGTTTTCTTCAACAGAAGGAAGGCTTGTCTGTGAAAAACCATTTCTTGTTAATTATTCTCCATATGAGATTTAACTGAACAGTGGAAGAAATAAATGCTATTTAATTCCCTCCGATCCTCACATAATGCACTACTCATTTACTATTTAATAACTTTGACTGCCGTGACAAAATTGATTAGAGTTATATTTTCAAGGTTTTAATTTCTTTTTATTCTAGTTATATTACTTTATAAAAATATTGCACCATGAATTTTTTTTGATATATGCCTGTTATTTGTGAAATGAATTTAATAATATTTAAAGATTAATAACTATGTTCGATAAATATAAGTATAAAAAACTACTTTCTTCGTCCTTCCATTTATTTACAATTTCCTTTTTGGGTGCCAATCCAATTCTTTACATTTCAAAATTCTCCAAAAATAATCAATGGGTCCCACCACTTCTTCACTTCTTTCCTTTTCACACTACCTAAACTCCACTATCTTCTTTTTATACATTAAAAATCAATGGGTCCTATCACTTCACCAACTTTTCTTTCTTTTTTTCATTACTTTATCCATATTTCATAACTTCCGTGCCCAACTCATTAGATAGAGATTGGGAGGGACGGAGGGAGTAATATTCATCTCTAACAATTTATATATAATGAAAATATGACAGAAAAAAAATATAAATATACTTTACTATGTTTTAGAAGTGTAATATTTACACAAAATGCACTTTGCCTTTAAATAAAATGATAAACATGTACCACAAAAATGACCCGACAACATAATTAATACTCCCTCCGTCTCTAAATGCTTTTCCCATTTGATATGTCGGGACTGTTCATAACATGAGATAAATTATTTATTTACATCTGATCTATAAGACTAAATTTAGTCATGAGTGATCTTGTTGGATTCGTATTTATGAATACTTAATACAGTGAAATTTTTATATTTAATATTAATACAAAATTAAAGATGTTAATGATCAAGTGTGTGTTGACAAGCGTGACAAAGAGAAACAGGAAAAGTATTAAGAGATGGGGGGAGTACTAAGTAACTTTATACTTCACTATACACATCATTCTCTTCAAAAATTGTAACTGATTTTGTAATTTTGTGTAGTTAGCATGCATTCCTCATTACTCCTTAAGTGAGGATATCATTCTCGTAGATATCCATAAGTAACGGATTTTGTAATTTTGTGTAGGTAGCATTACTCCTAATGTGAATATGCACCGGAGTCTCAACTAAATTAAAAGAATCCCTGAATTCAGTCTCTGCTACTTTACTATACTATAAATATACTTTATAAATATAAATATAAATATACTTTACTATAAATATAAATATAAATATACTTTACTATGTTTTAGAAGTGTAATATTTACACAAAATGCACTTTACTTTTAAATAAAATGATAAACATGTACCAGAAAAATGACACGACAGCATAATTAATACTTGGTAACTTTATACTTCACTATACACATCATTCTCTTAAAAAACTGTAACTGATTTTGTAATGTTGTGTAGTTAGCATGCATTCCTCATTACTCCTTAAGTGAGGATATCATTCTCGTAGATATCCATAAGTAACGGATTTTGTAATTTTGTGTAGGTAGCATTACTCCTAAAGTGAATATGCACCGGAGTCTCAACTAAATTAAAAGAATCCCTGAATTCAGTCTCTGCTACTTCAAAGATTTCAAAGCAAGGTGCAGTCTTTTAAGTACTAATAATTTACCTTTTAAAAAACTGGTGATCATTTCTTTAATTCTTGTTCTTTCTTAGACTTATGATTACATGCATAACAATTTTGTACTGTATGATTGTTGTGTCTGATTCTACTTGATAAAAAAGTGTATATGTTAATGTCGGTTCACTTCTGATCAATTTTGTACTGCATGATTGTGCTGATTTAGTTCATTTTTGGTGAATGATACAGCAGTAGATTGAGCCAAGAGCTGGAGAGATGGATAATAATCAGAAGGAACAGAATTTTAAGAGGCGCAAGGTTGTTGATGCCAAATATGCCGAGAAGATTTGGAAGAAACTGGAGCATGCTATCAATGAAATTTACAATCACAATGGTAGGCTTCTTAGTTACCATGAGCTCTATAGGTAAGCCTCAATCTTTCACTTATTTACTCTCTTAATTAAATTGATTTTCAGTTGCACCAGTGGATTGTTTGCTGCTGCATTTTATGTGGAAGTTTTGTTTTGTTTTTCGTGTTTATGTTTGTCAAAGTTGCTTGCATCTAGTTGATTGTTATTCCCTCTGATACATGTAACAGAATCCAATTAATTCCATCAGTCTGCAGATATATAAATGATTTTTAGACCATTTTAGATTATATATTAAAGAAGCACCCTATTGGAAAATTATGTTATAGTTACAGGAACTTTTGATTTGGGATATTGTTTATCGCGGTGATACTTTTAGGCTTATGTTACCAATTGTCACACGGGGACAATTATAACGTTGTTCTATTCTATTATTACTATACACAATTGACTTCGATACAGAATTCTTAAATGGTATATGTCATAACGAAAGAGGAAACGGGGATGAGGTTAAATATATAGCAATGTGCACTTAAAAGACGCATTATAGAAATATAACAATAACCTTGCATATTAATTTCTCAACTCAAGCTCCCTCTCTTTGTTCAACTAGGTTTTTTCGCTGAGCTTTTGATCTAATTGACACGCACCGGCTCTTGTAGTCAAGTTTTTTGCATTGCTGAAGATATTATTTCCCTAAAATTAGATTTGTTTTGTAGTTGTTATAGCTTTTACAGTTAAGGAATATATATTAGATACAAGGGAAAACCATGAAAGCTAATTATAGTAAAATGGCGTGCTTTGGGCAACTTACCGAGTATTCTAAATTTATATTTTAGTTATTATGCTCTTAGAGATGATATTAGATACTTTATAATGTTGATAAGGACTACTCTTTACACTTAATATAATAATTGTTATGATAGTATCATATGATTAAGTAAAATATTATCTAGATTTTGAAAAAGACAAGTTGCATAATTTACCTTTCTGCTTGTAAGATTTTTTTTTAAATTGCATTTGTAGTTGCATCATTTACCTTTCTGCTTGAAAGATTTCATTAAAATTGTGTTTGTTAGAATCTGCCAAGATTTATTGTGATATCTGGATACTGCTTGAAGTTTACAGACTCATATATGCAATAACTTGTGACTGCAAAGTCTGTAAGATGATGTTTCTAATATGTTTTCTTCATTGTCTTAGAGATGCATATGAAATGGTATTGCACAACTTTGGCGAGATGCTGTATACAGGGGTAGAGTCCACTATGACTAACCGCCTAAGGGAGATTTCAAAACGTTTAGCAGAGGCCGAAGGTGATTTGTTTCTGGAGGAAGTCTTCAAAAATTGGGTTAAGAATAGGACAGTGTTGCTGATGATCCATGACATTCTGAGGTACATGGACAGGACTTATATTCCACATAACCATAAAACCCCTGTACGTGAGCTTGGCATGCACCTTTGGAGGGACATTGTTTTACAGTCCCCTAAAATTAAGACCAGGCTTTTGGATACGCCGGGCTTAGTGAATATGCTTATGGATGACAAGATTGAGGACCTGAGAAGAATGTATAATTTGTTTCACGGGGTTCCTGATGGTCTTTCAACGATGAAGGCTGTGATGACTTCTCACCTCAGAGAAACCGTGAACAGCTTGTTGCTGATACGGAAAGGGCAAGAAATCCTGTGAAGTTTGTTAAGTTCCTCTTGGATGTCAAGGAGAAATATGATAAAATAATATATCTGGCATTTTGTGATGATAAGACATTTCAAAATGCTTTTGATTCGTCGTTTGAAAGCATCTTTAATCTGAATCCTCGCTCTTCTGAATTCATCTCATTATTTCTGGATTATACATTGAGGAAAGGTCTGAAGGTAGTCAGTGAGGAGAATGTTGAGGCTGCTCTTAACAAGATAGTGGTGCTCCTCCTTTTCTTAAAGGAGAAAGATGTTTTTGAGAAATACTATAAGCAACACTTAGCTCAACGGCTGTTGTCAGCAAAACTGTTTCTTACAATGCTGAGAGAAGTCTGATTGTTATGCTAAGAGACTGAATTTGGATATCAGTTCACTTTAAAAGCAGAAAGAATGCTCGCGGACATGATAACCTCTCAAGAAACAATGCTGGGGTTCTATTGGGCCCATGATGCTGAGCTGGTAGACAGGCCCTACATTTATAGTCCAAGTTCTGACGACAGGGTCATGGCCTCCCCAGCCCACTGTCACTTGCAACCTGCCAGCTGAAATGTCAGCTCTCTGTGAGAAGTTCCGCTATTATTATCTAGAAATTCATGCAGGCCGTAGATTGTCTTGGCAAACAACATGGGCACAGCTGTCTTGAAGGCAATCTTTGGGAAGGACAAGAGCATCAGTTGACCGTATCTACTTATCAGATGTGTGTCCTCATGATGTTCAATAATGCTGATCAGTATAGCTTATAGAGAGATCCAGGAGCTACAGAGATCCCTCCATCAACTGAAGAGGAGCCTGCACTCCTTGGCTTGTGTCGAGGGAAAGAATGTACTGAAAAAAGATCGGACACCAAGGATGTCAGTGAGGGGGATTATTTTCCGTGAATGAAAATTTCATTGGCAAAAGTTACAAACTAACTATAAGAACTGTTTCAGCTGAAAAGGAATCTGATCCTAAGAAAGTAGAATAAGGCAGATAGTGGGAATAACCGAAAGCATCATATTGATGCTGCAATATACGAATAATGAAATCAAGGCGAGTGTGGATCATACTGATATCATCGCGGAGGTCACCGAGGCATCTGCAGCCAAGATTCCTGGCAGACCCTATATGATTGGAAGAAGAATTGAGAGTTTGATTGAGCGTGAATTTTGGAAAGGGATGGCACTCAAAGAAACTTGTACCGATATCTTGCCTGAGTCTGCAACTTTAGGATATTACCAGATATCTTGAACTCATCTTTATTTACTGTTGGAGTATAGTACTCTGAATATATTTCCTTTTAAACCATAAATTTGTCTTTTTTTGATATTTGCGATCTGTAAGGATAATGCTTGCTTATTCGGTATTTGAGCCTTATCTGTGTGAAATCTCTTATAGCTACATTTCTTGTTACTATTTCTTGAAGTTCTTGCGAAATGAGATGAAACTAATTTGTGCAAGCCCACAATGAGATATCGGAGGAAATTAACAGAATGCATCTTATAACAAAGATGCTGGCTATTTAATTCCCTGCGATTCTCACATAGGGCAATACACAGTAGAATCAAGGAGATGTGCGGTGAGAGGAGTTTTAATGAACGCGGAGAGAAGTGAAAGCCACAGGTAGATATTAGAGGAAACTAAACATAAAGTGTAATCAAACAACAATGCTGCATGTTTAGTTCCCTCTAATCCTCACTTAAGACTTACAATGCAAGAGATTTTTCATATGGCTTTGTGTTGAGAGGTATGTTTCTTATATAGACAACTCCGAACTGTAGCTCCATGGCTCATGCATTTTGCCTGGGTAACTAAACACGTCACCTCTTCTGTCTTGACCAACATACACTTGTTTTGCTGTAAGGCTTGAATACTTTTTGCAGAGTTGAAAATGTACATATGGAACAAAAGTGATGGTAGGTTGAGGCCCTCAGGTCTCATGAGATCTCCTTTATTGGTCTTGTTGAAATAACCCCGTTTAGATGTGGAATGCTAGAGACGCCAAAATGATTCATGAATGTTTGAAAATGAAATTATGTATGAAAATGAAATTTGGTGCTTAGCATGAAAATACTAGAGTCTAATATGAATCAAACTATTGTTAGTAGTTTTTTCGGACTGATCGTGGATTTTTGTTAATGTCAAAATATTTATATAGCCACGTAGATTTTATTCATTTCTTTTTCTGAAAAAGTGGATCTATCTTTTATGGTGAACCAGATATCATTACAGGATCTTTTATGGTGAACCTGATATCATTACAGGAAACTCAGGGACCTCAAATTGATTCCAGAAAAAAAAAATTGCAAAAGACATTGTCGGTTACGAAGATAATAAATGAGATTGACCTCCTTCCCATCAACCACACCAATTAATATCTTCCATTTTACCCGCGAATGATAATAGAAATAGCGTATATTCTCCGCCACATCATTCATGAACCTTTTATATACCCAATTCAGATACCTAGCACTTCTTTAATATTCAAAAATCCAAAAGATTCCATTTTTCCAGATTAATTACAAAATCAGTGAGGCACCTATTTAAGTTGAGTATGTGCTAATACCTGGAGTAAATTCAAAGGGTTCTTGAATTCACTTCTCTGCAACTCAAAAGATTTTAAAGAAAGGTGCAGTCTTTCACTAATTCACCTTTAGAAAGCTAGCCCTGATTAGTGTTTTTCTCAATTACAATGTTATTAACATTTTTCTGCTGATCATTTCCTTCATTGTTGTGGATGAATATCCAGCGGCCAGGATTATAACCTACGTCCAGCGCTTTTTTAGCGCTGGACGAGGTCCGTCCCGCGCTTTTTTACCGCCCGTCCAGCCGTAAAAACGCGCTGGACATATTAAACTTTGTTTTTTTATCCCGCCGCTGGATATGTATCCAACGGCCAGGAAACTAATTGTTGGTTAACAGCTCCTGGCCTACGTATGCCAGGAAACTGATTGTTGGTTAACAGCTCCCTGGCATACGTTGCCAGGGACCTGGACCCTTGTATCAGTTCACTTTTTTTTCTTCAAACAATTTGTACTGTATGATTGTGTTGTGTCTGATTTCACTATAAATAGGTGTATTGTTAATGTCTGTATCTGTTCATTGCTGAACAGTTTTGTACTGTATGATTGTGCTGATCAAGTCTGCAGATCCATAAAATTGATTTTATAACAATTTAAGATCAAGCATTTAAAGAACCACCTACAGGAAAATTGTTATAACTACCGGCCCTTATGATTTGGAAATGTTTCTCGCGATACTACTTTTAAGCTAATGTTATTATTTGGCTTTATATACATTTCGAGATGTGGACAATAACTGTTCTATTATTAATATAGTCAATTGATTTGATGCGGATTTTTTAATTTGTATATGTCATAATGAAGAGGATCGGGCTAGGGTAAAATATAGCAATGTGCATTTAAAATACGCCTTTTGAGAAATGTAAAAATAAACTGTTATATTATTCCCACTCAGACCTCTCCCTCTCTTTGTTCACTAGAAGGTAACAGGAAATTTTGTTTCTGGATTTAGAGAAAGCCACTTGCATCATTTACCGTTCTGTTTGTTAGATTTCATTAAGATTGAGTTTTTTTGGAATTTGCAAGGTTTTGCTGGTACTGGTTCTGTTAGAAGCTTACAGACTCAAAGACTGGTATATAAGGTAGTTAACAATAACTTTGTCTGTAAGAGGATGTTTCTGATATGTTGTTACTTGTTTTCGTTGTCTTAGAAATGCTTATGATATGGTATTGCACAAACTATGGCGAGAGGCTGAATACAGGGCTAGAGTTAACTATGACTACCACCTAGAAGAGATTTTAACACGTGGAGAAGGGCCTAAGGTGATTTGTTTCTGATTGAATCGACAGAAAATGAGCTGATCATAACAAGGCATTGCTGATGATCCATGACAGGCTTAGTTCTGGTGTTCTCAATTAAGCTTGCTAAAAACCGGTCTTGTATACGTTTTATGGTTTGTTCCAGCGAGTGTTGCTGCAAAGCAAATAAATCAGAAAAACAAGCAAGCAGACAACGAAAATTTAAGCATTTCTTGTTACTAATTCACAAATGACATATAACTAAAACTGTGGAAGCCACAGATGAGATATCGGAGGAAATTAAACGAATGCATCTTATAAACAAAAATGCTAGCTGTTTAATTCCATCCGATCCTCACATAAGGCAATTCACGGTTGAATCATAGAGTGTGCGGTGGGGAGGAGTTCTTATGGTTACCAAAGAGAGTGAAAGCCGCAAATGAGATATTAGAGTAAACTAAAGACAAAGCGGATGGATTAAACAACAATGCAGCTGTGTTTAGTTCCCTCTAATACTCAATTAGACTTTTCGCTACAAGCTATATATCAGATGGCTTTGGTTGAGCAGGTATGTTACTATATATAGAGAGAACTTAACACTGAAAGCTTCATGGCTCATGCATTTTGGCTGGATAGCTAGTACTAACTAGTACTAACTACTAACAGTACAGTACTCTTGATCAGTCTTCACCAGCATATTATTTTGCTGTAAGGTTGAATGATTTTTACAGGGTTTAGAATGTACAATGTTTTACAAAACAACTGAATGATTTTAGGAAAAGAACTTATTTTGCTGCAGACTTGGGTTTAAAATGTGCAATTTTTTGAAAAACTGAATACTCCCTTTGTCCCATTTTAACTGATGTTTGACTTTTTAACACGTATATTGAGGTGTAAAAGAACATGTCTACGTTTAATAAAAAATTCAATTCTTATATCAAATAAGTTTAGATTCTAAACTTTTATTTGATATAAATTTTATAAAGAATATTATATTTAGATTTGATTTTTTTACACTTTAAAATACGTGTAAAAAAGTCAAAGCAGTTAAATGAGATGGAGGGAGTAATTTTTTTGGTAAAATAAATGTGTCCGAAAAACTGAATAATTTTTTTGGTAAAATAAATGTGTCCGAAAAACTGAATAATTTTTTTTGGTAAATAAATGTGTCGACCACAGTGGGATCGAACCACGACCTTTTGATCCGAAGTCAAACGCGCTAATCCACTGCGCTATGCGGTCAGATGAGAAAGATGTCTTAGATTGGGTTGAAGACTAAATGCAAATGATATCATGTGATGTTTATATGTGGAATGGGACTAGAAAGCAGCTGTGGCTAGGAAACAACATGGGAAAAAACAAAATGCTCACAACTTAATGTGGTGTTTGGGAACACCCACTTCCCACTTTTTTTTATATAAAAGTTGAGTTCAGCTTGCAGAAGTCGCAAGGGCTTGTCAGCCTTTTGGAGCTAGAGTTGGAAGTTACAAATGCTAGCTTTTTTTGAGTTTTTTTTTTTGATTTGTATTTTTATGAAATTTTTAAATTTTTAATACGTAATAAATTTTATTTATTAATAATTTTTTTGTATTTTTATGATTTGAATTTTTTTTCTAATTTATAAATTTAAATTACCAAACACTCAATTGATTTATAAGTGAAGTTATCCAAACATTTTTGATAACTTATATGTTAAGTTCGCTTATCACTTATAATTCTCTTCTTTATTTTAAGTAATACTAAGTCACTTATTTTAAGCTAAGCCAAACGGCCCCATTGTTTTTTATGGTAAATAAAAAAAAAAAGCAACTTAACAAAGCAATTGTGTTGAGCACGATTGGATAATCTAAATGATGAGTTTATTTTTCAATTGTCTCGGGAGATTCGGGTTCGACTTACTTATCCGAAAAATATCAGAACAAATATTAATTTATAAGTCATATAAGCATGCATTGTAAAAAAAAAAAAAAAACAAAAAAACAAAGCAACTGTGTTGGACCAAAAACAAAGCAAATGACAAGAGATTATGGTTGGGCTCGGAAAAGATATACTTATTTGGGCCGATTGTGATTTGGGTATCCTTTAGATAATCTGCTTCAATTTATTTTTAAACAACTTAAATTTCCTTTTCAAAAAAAAAACAAGTTAAATTTCATTTAAATTATTAAACTTACTTTTAGCATTATATGTTTAAAAACGTTATAGTTAATTCAGAAAAACTCCAAACTTTAGTAATAAACTGTCAAAAATATATTCATGCATGTCTATAGAAATTTTTTAATGATTATAAAGTATCATTTATTTTCATTTTATAATAAAAGCCTAATCAACTCTCACAACGGAAGTAAAAAAAATTATTTGTTACAATAATTCTATATAAACTAGCCGGGTCCACCACTTTTTTTTACTGCCAGCTCAGATTCCATGTTCACTTTACCAATTGACAGGTACTAAATGGTCAATATCTAGTTGTACTTAAATTAAATAATTTTCTCCCAAATATGAAACAAATATAACAGAACAAATAGTAAAACAAACCACTATATTTTCCATCTTCATTTCAATTTGGGCAAAAAGCTTCAATCTTGAAACCCTAGAAATTTTTATATCTCTTCTCAACTATCCAAACAACAAACCCCAATTCAAATCTACCCAATTGGGTCCTTTTAAAAATTAATCAAAAAAAAATTTTGAAAAAATATTTGCTACCCATTTCTTGGTTTCTGTAGATTTAAAGATTGGACTTTTATATTGCTTTTGAGCTGAAAGAGATGGAATTTAGGGTTTCAGATGAATTGTTAGGTGTTATAATGCCTATAATTGTGTATTGGGTTTATTCAGGGATGTATATATTGTTTGGAGGTATGGATAAGTATAGATTGCATTCAAGAAAAGATGAGAATGAGAAGAATTTAGTGCCTAAAAGTGTTGTTGTTAAAGGGGTTCTTCTGCAGCAGCTTGTGCAGGCTATTGTGGCTATAATCTTGTTCAAGGTATGATTTTTATGGTGTTTTTTGGTGGCATTTTGTGTTTTTTTTGGTTTGGATCTGGGGTTTTCACTAATATATTAACTTTTGTACTGCTGTAATGTAATTGTGTGTGTGTGTGTGTGTTTGTTTGTCTGTGTGAGAGAGATAGGGGAGGGAGGGAAAGTTAATACATTGTAACTTCAATAGGTGTAGAGAGGGAGAGGGGGGGGGAGAGAGAGAGGGGGGGGGGGGGGGGGGGGGGGTAGATTTAGTACATTAGAACTAAATTAGGTATACCGGGAAGAATGCTGCTTAAGAGACTTAATTTGCAAAAATGTGATAAGAACCCCCTTTGCGTTATAGAAGATTAATTTTAAGTTTGTTTATGCTTCTATCAAAGTATTTTATCTTGGCTTTTGTTTGAATAAATTGCAATGGAATGCTATAGTTTGAATGAGAGATGTTGATAGATGATTGTGCAACCACTTTTGCATTTGTGAATTACTGTAGATAGTATATTGTCATTATAAGCATTTTCTACTAGGACCATATGTTCTAGTCAAATTGGATGTCCTTATTGTAAAATGCAGTAGCTAGAATGAAAAGTAATTGCAAAGATTATAGTTCCTATAAGAAAATATTTAAATGCCTTTTTCCCCAGAAAGATTATGTATTTATGTTTGTCATTTGAAATGATTCCAGTAACTTGGAAGGTTTGATATATATTATCTACCCTCCAAAAGTTTTTCTAGTCCCTGTCGACATTGTTAGCAATTTTCAAGGTTTCTAGAAAGGGTATCATCTATTCACAGTATTTTGTTTGAATAAAAAGTTTAAAGCTAAGTAGCTAACTCTTTGTCTGAATTAAAAATTATTTGAGAAGTGAATGCATGATACCTTTTTTACAAAGCTGAAAAAAGATCAAAGAAAACCCGAACAAGCGACCAGTGACAGATGGAGTGTTAGATAGCTGTCCTAAGAAGTCTGCTATATTGATCATTTATCGAGAGTGAAAATCAAGTGAATGCATAGATAGTCGAGGATCAAAGGCAGCTCCTTGAATATTGTTTAGGGTAGCAAAGCACATGCTGCGTTTCTCTTTATCAATTATAATTGTATATATACCACCTTTGGTCACTAGTGCCTGTCATTCCTTGTATTTTTTATGTCTTTATAATTTAAGTTGCATATACAACTGATATCTTGTATGTTGTCGCCTTGTCGGTATGTTGTCTCCCAGCGTCAGAGTCCTTTTTTCCTTCCAGTTCTTCTTTGATCGACAATAAATGTTTTCCTTGTTTGTATGTTCTTTATTAGTTTTCAAGTTTCCAGTAGTAAATCATATTATTTTTGCCTGATATTATGCATTGTATCTTAAAATTAGATTATATACTTGTATAATAAGTGATCACTAATTTCTTGTCCGTGCACTAATACATTTATGATAAACTTTGTTTTCAGGTGACTGGGGATACTGCTGGTGATGGCACAGGGGAGCAGTCTTCCCCCGTTGTTCTTGCTAGGCAATTCTTTACTGCAATGGTGGTTTTAGATACCTGGCAATATTTTATGCATAGATACATGCACCATAACAAGTTCTTGTACCGACATGTACATTCTCAACATCACCGCCTCGTTGTACCTTATGCATTTGGAGCTTTATATAATCATCCGTTGGAGGGACTTATTCTAGATACAATTGGTGGGGCTTTATCTTTTCTCATTTCTGGCATGTCCCCTCGAGCTTCCATCTTCTTCTTTTCCTTTGCCACCATTAAAACAGTTGATGACCACTGTGGTTTATTGCTTCCTGGAAACCCTTTCCATATCTTCTTTAGGAACAACTCTGCTTATCATGATGTCCACCACCAGCTTTATGGCACCAAATATAACTTTTCACAGCCATTTTTCGTTACATGGGACAAAATTCTTGGAACTTACTTGCCTTTTTCACTTCAGAAGAGACCAGATGGCGGTTTTGAAGTAAAGCCTGAGAAAGTATGCAAGGAGAGTTAAGCAGCTTGACATGGCTCTGTCAAAATTTAATGCATTGCGGTATCAATCTTATTTATATTGAGTTCATGTTCAAAAACACTTGAGTTGCCTATTGTAGATGCACTGCACTGTTGCTTCTTACAGGAGCTATTGAGGACCTTCGCCGTCCCATGATTAATATGTATGTAACCCATGGTATATGTGAAGTTTATGATCTTTGTACTTGAAACCGGCTTGTCCAGTGTTTTTCTTCTCGTATCTAATATATTCCATTTTTTATGTGGAAGCATGAAATGGAACATTCTGCATCTTCTGTTTATAGTTTCTGTTTAAAATATGATTTCCATGACTTGATTTCCTACTAAGCATTTTTTAAGTAAGAATTATAAACACAATTTTTTGAATCCATTTATAGCTATAAGCTCTATTAAGCTTGTTCAGAACAGATTCAAGGAAAATAAGAGAAGTAAAGAGCTATACGCTACTCCTGTGATCGGAACAGAACCCATCTTAAAGGTGCATGATCGGAACAGAACCCATCTTAAAGGTGAAGAAATGCGCAATCTGAAAGAACCAACCTGGATAAACATGGCCTAAAGAGTGAGTGAAATGTTTGAACATGAAGTAAATACAGAAGATCTGGCTCAGATGTGCCCTTAAGAGACCTGATCTGGTCCTTATTTTAGGTCTGCATATAGATGCTGTAAGAGGGAAAATGTACAATCCCTCCAATTCTGATGTTCATTACATAAAAACCAGGAGCCCGTAAAGAAAATCAATATTTTCTATAATTCCGAAGCTGGGATGGCAACAGAGAATTTCCCTTGCAAGCAAAAAAATATCCGAAAAACACACCTAGATTATATATTCCCAAATAATAAACCATTTAATTGCTTTTGAAACATACAACATATGATACCGAGCCAGCCTTCTATTGTTTACCGTATAGGTAAAGTACATTTACAAATTTCGGGATGTAAATATACAAGATAAGAACAATATAGGATGAATAATAAATAATACATGAATCATGTTTTAAAACCATTACCACCTCTGTTCCATGCCAGTAGCGCCATTATTTCTGTTACGTTGCATCTTACTGTAGCCAATCTTCTTTCCCTTCCTCTAAATACGACCTCAATTCATCATTCTACGGGTTCCCAATAATTTTACAGCGGGGATGTGGAGTTATTATCATCCATGACCCAATACTGTTTGACTGCGACAAGAATCTTCTCAGGTACAAGGGGACCATCTTCGTGATCTGTCATTTTAGTATCCCATCTCATTCCTCCAACAATCTTCTGCACTTTGACAACTACTTCAACTTCATCGCGGATAATAATCGCACCTTCTGGCCGTAGAATACGGTCCATTTCAAGAAGAATATCTTCAATATCACATCTGTTAAAATAAAGTACATAAATTAGTATAGACTCATTGGTGCAGTGAGCAGCAGTTACCCACAGACAATGGCATCAAGACACAAGTACTTGTATCAAATAAAATGGGGTTCCAAATAAACCAGTCCCACGGGACCAAGGCATTTTGAGTAGGGCTGTAAACAAGTGAAACTAATAACAGAGAGCTCGAGCTCCGCTAAACATTGATACATCATACTTTGTCTTTAATTTAATATTTAATGTGATAGTCCTGACAAAAAATATATTTAATGTGATGGTATTCGTAAGCATATTATAGAATGTAGCTTGTGTCGGGCCGACCATACTATGAGTTCGATTGCTGATCTTAACCTTTCTATTTTCTGTCAGGATGTTTGTATTTAACTTTCATTAAATAAAAAAAGAACTCTATATTATTTGTCTACAGAAGTGTTGTTCGTGTGATATTCGAGCCACCCAGAGGCTTTAACCAGCACAACTACTTCTTCTTCAAGTTCAGCTAGTTCATAGGTCTGACCACAAAATAAGCTTGAGTTAGGCCCTTGTTTGGGATTGAATACCTGATTTCTTAGGAAAAACCTGGATTATCATAGAGCAAGTTGTTATGATCGAGTAACGTAGCCAATCAGGCTTATCATGAACAAGGATGTCCTATTTGGGTATACAGGTTAACTTAATCGTGTTCACTAGGTTGACAAGAGTATCTAACTATTTAAACTAGCTTTTATTCTCACGGGAAGTCTTGCACCTACAATCAAGTTTGTCTGTGAGTGTGCATGCTTTGTCCACCCATCGACATTTCAAGTATATTGCTCTAGAAGTCTGGAAATAGGCATGGTACTGGGGAACTGGTAAGCAGGCTCAGGGCCTAGAAGTATCACCACTAATACGGGGCATATGCAAGTTAACTAGTGTACATGTACAAGTTTTTTCATATAAAGATGGATTTGGAATCTTCAAAGGGACGATATACAGAATCTCTTACTTACCTGTCCTTGTACAAACTAAAAACACCGCTTGCATGAATAAAGTCATAGGTTCTTGGGTAAGTTGAGAAAGCTTCACACCTGAACAAAAGAGCAAGTTAAAATATATTATATAAAAGAAAACAAAAAGATATCACTGAGTAGGATTGTCCACGAAAGCTGTTAAAGAAGAAAAAAATCAAAAATCTGTACCAATCGTGGTAGATGCCAATCATTCCTCGCTCGTATACAACACCGAGAGTATTTTTCTCATGCAGAGTAGGGACAACATTCATAACCCACAATTTTGGAGACTCCAGAGCAGCAGCAAAACTTCCCAATCCAGCATTCATATCCATTATGTTGCGGTACCTTCCAGAATCAATAAGTTTATTAATTCTTCTATAGGCATTCACATGCTTCTTCCAGATTTTATTATCCTCCAGGTAAGTCTCAACAGATATTCCAGGGACAGATCCACTGACAATTCTGGGAGGGGCAGAATAAAGCCTCTCCGGAAATGCCTTCAGCTCCGCACCACCTTCCTCACTGTCTGATTTGGTAGATGGGGTTATGCATGCCTCCATCTTTTTGTACCTACAATAACCCAATAAAGGTATGAAAACTAGTTCATTTTTCATTTATTGCTCTAGGCACACTAATTAGACAACAGGGGATAACATAGCTGAGTAAGAGAGAGGATTTAATCAGTGCGAGTATGACTGCTTAAAAAAATGATATGATGTATGCATTTTCATGCTGACATCACCAACACTGATGATTCAAAATCATGCACTGTGAACTGCTGAACTCTTGAAACTAAATAAAAGACTGCCATACACAGCATCTTCCTCGTCTTCAGCATCTGCATTCGTGCTAAAAAATCAGGGAAAGAACCATACCACACATTGTCCGGGTCTGAGGATTCACAAGTATTGGCTTGTGAAGCACGACAAGATTCAGTGTTCAATTTTTTCTGCCATATAGCCGTTTCACCAAACTCGGTTTTTTTCTCCCAACATAGAAGCTTCGCAATATCTTCGATCTTTCTTTGTTCCTCCTCAAGATCCTCCTTAGGACGCTGCCATGCTCTATAGTTATTCTTCCAATTAATTGGAGGACCTGAAAGAACCCAGTAGCCACCAGGTCTCAAAACTCGATCAACTTCCATCATGTATATTCCGTCTGCCAAAAAACATTAACAGATAAATAACAATACTAGTTCCTCCTACTGCCACGAAAATTAAAGATCAACGTTGGAAAGGAGCATCTATATGTTTGCTTTATGTTAGGAGATGAATCAAAGATTCAGTATTGACCATTAGCTCCCCATGGGATTAGGCAACGAGAACAGTGGGCCATGTCAAAAGCCTTGGATGGGTACGGCATTTTTATGGTTCCTAGAACACCAATAACAGCAGGCACTCCTCTCTCAAGAGCGAACTGAACTTGTGCTTGGTGAGAGTCCCTTGGTGCGAATGACATAGCTATAACCTTCCTCTTCCAAAGGTATGCACCCCAACTGGCAACCTAAACAAAATAATTAGTTAATGAAAAACAATTAGAAAAAAGACCATAGAGCAAAAATGTTAACAGAACTGGCCCAAGAAAATTTTGCATAATAAAAGGACGAATAACTAAAGATAACTACAAATTTGACATACCCCACAACCAGTGTCCAGAGCAGTTCTTACAGTTCCATTATCAATTGGTATTACAGAAGCAAGCTGATCAATATATCTATCTGCCCCTTGAGGGAACTGTGTCCCTCCACCAGGGAATCTAAAGACATTACCCTCATACTGAATCCAATTCTGGATAGCCTTCTCAACTGTTAAGCTCTTATAAGGGGCATTTGCGAAGGGTACATAATCACGACTTTTTGGCCATGGGAAAGGGGTCACATATCCTTTGGGGGCAGGGATAAGGCAGCGTAACTTCTTTTCCGGCGGCGGGCAATGCCTTTCTCGGTAATTCATATTTTCCCTTGGGAATTTCATTGCACGTTTCTGATCTTGGCAAGGTGTGTGATCTGTATAACGAGCTTTGCATGGCTGAAATATTTTAACTTTTGATCCAGAATCATCAATGGTCCGAGAATCACTGTGGTGGTGAGTGTCAAAATTCAGATTTGGAAGCACACTGCAGTCTGCACCTGCCTTGGTCATCTCCAAAGCTATACTGTCTCCCTTCCCAAAACCACTCCTTTGCCACGCTCCCAACAAATAAAAAAAACAACACAAGCCAGCTACTATAAAAATAGATACCGAACTCCTAGGCCCTTTAGTTAACTTTGTTGCCATTGTGCACCTGATATCATTTTTTGTAGAAATTCAGTATATATTTGACAAAGGTAAAAAAACACACGATCTATGTGTATATATTTGTCATGCTAATCCTTTTTTTCTGTGTCTCTGTGCATACACAAGAATAAATGTTAGGGACCTAAGTAAGTATTTTCACATTTTAAATTTATAAATTTTACTATAACACTGCAAAGTACCAATTTCTACTATAAAGCCAAGTAATCTGAGAAATTTTACAATTGCTTGGTCTAATCCTATACAGTATATACCCATGACCCGTTAATTACTTGGATTGTGCCACTTAAAACTAAAAACCCGCTGTAAAGAAGCTGGTACAACATACCACTTGTAAATGCTCTTTATACAATGTAAACACTGAGAAGAAAAACAACTCAAAAAACGGTCCTCTGACCGCTTCATTCAGATCCTTTCATTGAACATATATCAGTTATCGCAACAAAAACGGAAAAATCAAACTCAAAAAACCATCATTCAGCACAGCACATAATAAACAACCAAAATTCAATTATAGTTCTTGAATACCTCCTCTTTTCCCCTACATATATCTCTATAACTAAACAACAAACAGAAGTAGCTCCTTTTAGTAACATTCAAAATTAACTTCAAAACAAATCTACGCACAAAAAAAGTATCATACCAAGATCTCTCTCTCTCTCTCCCCCTCAAAGATCACTTGTATACAAAAAAACTCTCTCTCTCCTTCCTCTCTCACTCCCTCCCTCTCTCCCCCTCAAAGATCACTTGTATACAAAAACTCTCTCTCTCCCCCTTCCTCCCCCCCCCTCTCTCCCACACTCCCTCGCTCACACACTAATCAAGAAACAAGACTAGCATAAACACAAACACACATACAAATCAAGTAAAAAAACCTCATATGCTCCAAAGATCACTAGCATGCTCAAGAACCACCTAAATAAAAATCAAAACTTTGCCAAAAACAACACAAAACAAATAAAAAGCTGAGATTTTTCATACCAATTTGCATCAAGAACTCCAAAGCTGAAGATGGGCTCCTACAAAAACTTCAATTTGAGCTCAACAATTAAATTCAGAAAAACCCAAATTAAAAGTTGCAATTTTGAGTTAAAAACATATAAATACAGAGTGGTTGTATGTATATGTTAGATTACAGAATCCGAGGATATAGGGAAGGAATGTCCCGCGCATTCAGATCGGACATTTCCTTATATAATTCTCAGGTATCAGACAATGTAAGGTCAAGTTTCTTTATTTTATTATGAAAAATGCCAAGTATTTCCAGCAATTGTTATGAAATTTCTTTTTCAATTTAGTAGTCAATATTTGAATTTTAAATTATATCCGCTCATATTAAAGAGATAAATTTGAAATGAATAAGATATTGGATTATTGATTATATTCAAAGATTTATATTAAAATTATAAATAATAAAACTTATTGAAAAGTGATCACATAGACATTAACTTACATTTATTTTTATTTTTATTTTGCTTGAACAATGTGTTGATAAGTTATATCATACGTATATCTTTAGGCATTTGGTTGGGAAAAATCGGAAACTGTTTTTTGATAATTTTGATTCTCGATAATTGATTGTTGTAAATAAATAATCCTCTATTTTTTATGTTGGAACGAAAAATATGCACACAAGGATTTTAAGATTAGTGGTTTTTTATTGTAAAAAAAAAAATCACCGATTATTTACCGAAATAATTGGTTAATAGGATCAAGACCTTTTATTTAAGATGAAATTATATGAATTTCGTTCTTTATAAAAATTTGTATTATCGGAAGTGAGAATAGATTTAATTGGTGAGTATATTATCTGCGATGAATCAAATTATTTTAGGTTATTTTATTATAATTGACTCTCTTCTAAGATGTTCTCGAATAATTGACATATAATGCGGTCGTTTGGCTGAAGCTAAAAAGAGTGACTTATTGCTTAAAGAAAAAAAATAAATTATAAATAAAAAGTTAATATAAACTTATAAGTTATGAGAAGTGTTTGAATACCTTGATTTATAAGTTAAGTATTTCTTTCGGAAAAATCTGTAATCCAAAAAAAATCTAGCTTTCCTCGGGAGCTTTTAAACCTCGGTATAAGCGCTTCTATTACAGGGTCAAACAGTCACATCTAATTAGAAACCAACTTCTATGTAGAAAAAGCCTAAAAGTCACTTAGCCAAACAACCACAATACTCCCTCCATCCCAATTTAAATGAGTCTTTTGCTCATTTCACACATATTAAGAAGTATTAAATGGTTATTTTTTTTCCATTTTTGCCCATATTTATTGTGTTGACTTCTTATTGTAGTAGCTAGTGGTATATTAGAATAATAAATCGGTTTTTCTATGGTGTGCCCATGGGCACATGCTAAGCGCGGAAAATTTTGTGCTTGGATCATTTTGATTGGCTCCTATCTCATGATAATGGTGGACCCCCCGCAAATACACCAACCACACCAATCAAAATCTCCCAAATACAAAAATTTCCGCGCTTAGCATGTGCCCATGGGCACACACTAGCCAAACCGATAATAAATATGAGAGGGTAAATATGAAAGATGATTAATAAATATGCATTGGAAAGGGAGCAGCTCAATTATTTTGAGATAAAAAATTTTCCAAAAGCCTCGTCTAAATTGGGATGGAGGGAGTATTTCGACGTTGTTATCACTTATTTAAAGGGAAACCGGTCTGGACACCAACTAATGACCAACTTTCACACTAAACCAGATTAGTAAAATGTCACTCAACTCATTGGCTTAACTATCAGCTGATGAAAATTAATACTAGTGTACTTGTACATAACTAGACATTAGACAACTCGTCGAAGTAATATCACTTCGTCCAATGTCGGATTAAAAGTGGCTTTCAAAATTTAAGTTCACCGACTTAAATTATTAGTACTTCTTGATTTGTCTCCCTGATACGACATTAAAATAATGAAGTTTCAACAACATTCATATAATATCAAATTAAAATCAGAAATATATGACATATTTTAAATAGGGATTCTGTTATATTTTTTGAAAAAATGATTTATAGAAGTTGAAATATCATTTTTGGGAATTTTAATAATATTTTTTGGGACCTCTAATATTTTTCTAATTATAAATACTTGACAATAATTATTAATTTTTTTTTTTTGAAAAGCAAAATATATTAACAATCTCGGAGGGTCTTACAAATGAGGCATTAGGAACAATACAAAACGCAAATAAGAGCCTCACAAAAGAAAATAATTATTAAATTTTAATATGAAATATTTTGAAAAATTGACTGTAAATATGTAATTTTATTGTAAACGACGAAATAGATAATGATACAATACAGGAACAAGTTTGTTAAAGTCTATTACGGCTTGCGGTGTCCTCCCACGGTTTTATTCCAAGTCAAAAGTTTCGATAATTGTAAAGAATTAAGTACTCACTTAAATTATTCTATATGATGGAGTCTTGACTATGTATTTCTTCATCTACATAATTGTTTTACAATTTAAATATAAAAACAATCCATTAAAATTTCAATCGAATACACCCCTCATAGTTTACGATCATGGAAAATTAAACCCCCAAAAATTCATCTTATTACCAACAGCTTATATATTCGTTACTGACATATAACCGTGCTACGGATATATATTAATAATTAATAATTTTTAATATGTATTAAAATTAATAATTTATTTTAATATACTTAATAAGATTTGAATTTAAAATTCTAGTGACACCTTCATAAAATATAGAAAAATTCAAACTAAATGTGCATCAATTTGATTTTAAGTGAACTATTATAATCACCCGTGTATCGGACATCATAAATCTTTGCATAATTTAATAATAATAGAGATTTCAAAATGGAAGGATAAGTAGCTGTTAGTACAAGAAACAGAGATTTTGGTTATAAAAAAAAAAAAAAAAAAGAAACAGAGATTTTATCGACGGGAATAATATCGACCGCTAACTATAGCTCAAGCCTCGTTTGTGTTGCACTGTGCTTTGTCTCTGATCTACTGGGTAAATAGTTCTGGTTTTACTCTGCTTCATTAATGTTTTGCAAGCCTACTTGTTTTTCAAACCGAACTGCTAAAGATTCATCCTATATACTTTAGAGTATCTACTTTAGAGCTTCTTTCTTTAGCTCAGGAGGAAATCTTGTGATCTAGTATGATTTTGTAATGGTGAATTTTACCGCTACAGATATAAAGTAAAATGATCTTGAATCGTTTTACAGGAAATGAAGATGGTACACTACAAGACAGAGTCATCATGTACTCTGGAAATCTAAGGCTGTTCAACTTAAATGGAATCTCCGAAGAGTAAGAGAGATCGTATAAACACTTTTGCCCCGTCTTTAATAAGCATAAGTATCAACGCGAACAGATTGTACTAGGCATGCAGAAATATGGAAACAAACAGAAACAAATGAATTTTGGTTATGAGAGCAAGCACAATGTCAACTGTAGTATTTCTAATCTGAAACTATGACTATACACAATTTTGATTAAATCTATTAAGTAGGGAGCTTCTGAACCAAATCTGCGATACCTTCAGGGAAGAACTAGGTATCGGCTTTCTTGCACCTTATAATTTCTGTAGTATTGTTACAAGTTGTTTGTAATTTTGTACCTCAACTCTGGTCTTCTCTCTGTGTCGTAAGACACAGCAACTTGTTACGACCTGTTGTGGATGGGATCTGAGCCTCTGCGAAATGTTCTTTTGCTTGCTTGGTAAGGATCAGTATTCTTGTTCACAGCCACTGGTTTCTTTTCTGCATTTGATGCCTTCGTGCCAAATTCCTCAAGCATTCGCCTATTGGTATGCGCTCCCCCTTGATGTTCCTCGGTCCATCTAAGGGCGAGGTCCATACTTCTCAAGCCGGTAATTTTAGTTGGATGAACTGCTAGTAAACCAATGCAGAGCAGAAGGATAAATATCCGATGAGCACTAAAAACCATTTTTGGAGGAAGTATACGTTTCTTTTTTCGGAGCAATTAGAAACTGTGCTAGTCTCAGATTGTGTTCTTCAGATTCTGTGATCAATTCCTGTACATATAAGCTTCTAATTTGCCTTTTATGGACTTGAACTTTAAAGGGTAAAGCGACGAGGGCCCCATAGTCCAAGGGAGTTTTAGATTCATTGTAATCATAGGCTCTGCAATCTAAGCAGATTAAGATTGTTACAGAAGAATCTGAGTGGAATAAAAAGTGTTGGAATAGCACCCTTCAGAAGCCAAGTATCTTTTTACATATGTTTCCTTGCATCATTTCCCTGCTTTTGTTTTGTCTCTTAACCAACTGTTGGAATAAAGACCAATGCAGTCTTAGACTCGTACCATCTTGCCACCTTATGCATACTTCCAAATACATGTGATTGTGTGTGTTAAAATAATATACGATCCTGGTAAGCGACATCCCGTAGACAAATAAGTATAAAAAAGAAAAAGGCGTTTAATAATGTCTATTTTTTATAATAAGAAGTCATCAAAAATAATTTGTTCTTTTACATTATGAGCTCAATGTCGATAATCCACGACCACGAGTCTAGAAATTCATTTCTAACAATTGAATTTCTCCAACTGTTTCTGTTTAAGAACAAAAAAGATTTGTGCCAAAATAACAGATGTCAAGAGGAACAAAAGGTCTTGAACACGTAGGGGATCTTGAAGTACTTTTCTACATCTTCCTGGCCAAATCTGCCTATATTAGGATTACTCGTTAATGGTTGATCTGCATAAGATTCTGGGAGAATTGGTCACTTAACATGCTACCGAGAGTATTCATGGACGTATAACTGGATTATAATGACAGTTCCAAAGGGGTTCTCAGTAAATTCTTTTGCCTTAGCTACTAAGAAAACAAGATAATGAGTTAAATAATAGGGAGCAACCATGAGCAGCCAAATCTACAGGATTTCGAGTCATAAAGAGGAATGGAATGGAAAGTACGGAAGAATGGAACAATACCCCCTAAACTTGTAAACAATGACTTTATGCCAAATGAAGATCTAACTTTAGAATTCCAAGCTCTAATCTCAATGCAACAAGAAAATAGTTTTCTTGTTCTGTGCCAATGGTTTGTCCTTCGTGTCTCTACATCCTGAATTTGACTCTCGCTCACCCTGAGAATTATTAGCGGAGTGGCAATTCCAACACACGACCTTGTCATTCGAGAGGGGAATGGCGAATGAGTCTTTGCCCTTAAGCTATCCCGGAAATATACTCATTTTGGTTTTCCTGAAATTCTATACGTTCATCGGTTTTATTCTCTATCTTTTGCCTACTATTCTTGTATGATTACATACTACATTCACAAGCAAGTTGGAACAAACAAAACTTCACTTCCATGCTTTAGTAATTTGCATGATGAGATTTGGTGGCCACTCTGAAATTTAACATTAATAATGGTTTAAGCAATGAATACCTCATGTTAGATATATTGTTAATTAGCAGATTATCTGCTTTATTTCCTTCAATTAAAGTTAAAGAACTATCTGAGTTGTTGCTGTGTACTTTTTCACCCTCAATAACCTCTGATGCACTCAAATCGATCCCTGATCATAAATCCGTAGCACTGAATTTCCCTCGAATATATGCTGCATCTGCAACAACTCGGGTATAAACCAGACCAAACATACTCAGTACGTTCCACATGTTTATTCGGTATTCTTAACTTATAGCTTCTCTGCAAGATTGGTAGAGGCTTTTTTACGCGCTGCTACGTACTTTTGCATGCCTGATGGACTTATCAGATACTCCTGGCTTTTTCGAAAGGTGTTTGCCATTGTGATCTGTGTGGTATGATAACATCATTCCCCCTGTGAATTTTTAGAACAAAAGAAAAGTGCAGATTGTTGGTAATGGAGCTTGGTCCTAAAGTAATGGCTTTCTATTACTTTATAGCAGATTAACAATCCGGGTCCATGTTACCAGCTGCATCTTGAATAAAAACTAGATTTTGTCTTGATTTAAAAAAAAAAAAAATTAAAGCAAAAGATGACTATAATTATCATGGATTAAGGTATGCCTTCTTTTGCTGTTTCAGCACTGATCTCCCTTGCAGCATTGATTAAGTATCGAAATTTTAATTAAATATTTGCTGTTGTGAAAAAAACAAGTCGGTTATCACGAACTCGGGTAAGATCTACGTACATCTAATTTTAAGTATCCGAATGCCAGAGGCAGAAAGACAGGGAGGGACACTGCAATCAGAATGTCACCTATAATAAGCATAAGGAAATGATATTCTTGTCTACTTTTAGGATTATTCCAGACATGCCAAGACTGTTAAATTCACTGGAGAATTTAGCATCTTTCTTCTTTTGTTCTGTTCTTTCATGAGCATGACTAACGTGATCTCTCTTTTATTTTCTTCATTTAAAAAAAGGTTAATTAATTTTCTTTAAATAAAGTCCAACACAAATTTTTATGATATGTAACAACATTTTATTAGAGATTTCGGAGACCATATATACTTCACAAGCTAAACATGTTTTATGTAATAATATATTTTATAATATTCTGCTTGCTCCGATGTCTCCTATAAAAAAAATAGTCTCCGTAAAACTAACCCACATATATACATAACATGTATATTCATTATTATACAATATCATACATGTCTTAATACTTTAGACCTCCCATTTTTGATAATATTCTGCATATTTAAGAAAACATTAATATTCTCAGAACCTTGCTATGCTATTCTTTGTGGTTGCCATAGAAAAGCATGTCAGCGATTAATCGAGCCTAACGAATGAAATGAATACAAAACAGAGGATACATGTGAAAATACCATTCTCCTGTATAGACAGAGACTGACAAAATTAACCTTTTTTCGACAAATATTTGACAGGCGCATTTCTTGAAAAGCCCTTACAGAAAATATGGCCGCATAGCTACTGCACAGGTTCATGCAGTTTGTTGTTCTTGTTGCTGGGTGGTGACAGCGATTGGTGATGCTAGTGGACGTGGTGATGCTAAGACGGGTGAGGATGCTAACGCAGGTGAGGATGCAAGTGTGAAATGTAGACCCCTGGGTGTTCTTGATTGTATTACTAAAGCAAATTGTGTTGCTGCCAGTGCCGCAGCCTCCTGCTTTCACCAAAGATATTATAGTGTGAGACTAAACAGTTTATTGAAGGAGATAAACAGGATAATTAAAACGGAGATTAGGCACTGAACGTATGATGTGCAGAGATTTTTAAATATAAAAATTTTGTGAGGATCATATGTTTAAGGGTGAACCATCATACAATTATGTCCAACACATGTCGAATGGTTATCTCTCGGCATTTCAATGTCAGAGTAGACTTGCAATTGCCTAAATAGGCACCTATACGTCTTTGTATAATTCTGTTTTCTTAAGTGCACTCTGTTCTTTTATATCGTGAAACATGTAAAATACTCCCCACCCGTGTACTAGGAAAAAAAGGCAGAAATTGACTATAAAATGTACGCTGTTAATAGATATATAGGATGAACTTATATTAAATAGGAGTCGGATGGATATTAACCTGTCTTTGTCTTCTGCGTTGCATGATACTAATGGCCCAGGCCATGATGTAACAGGGCAACAGAAATCCAGTAGCCCGGAGTAAGAAAAGCTGTACAGCATCATATTATGCAGGGAGTCAATTTAAAGATAGGTAAAGCACTAAACATTGAACACATACAAAATCCTGAAAATAAAATGCAAGAGATTCAAGCTCTGCTTACAGTAAAGAAATTAGATTCATCGCCGTCTTCATCAGTATCGGTTACGGTTACTGCATGCCTCAGTAGCAAGAGAGCCATCAACTGCCAGTCAATCCATTAAAAATTAGAATACCACATGATGACTCGACGGAAGCAAAAAGAATAAGCAAACAACCGGTTTCTTCCTTGATCCCAAGTAAACTATGAATAAGCAGGTTCACGTGAAATTGAGACCATAACACTTTACTGAAACAACAAATATATAAGTACAAGTTTTTCACAAAATATTTTGATCATAAAACCTTTTTCTTTATTTTAATTAACAGACGCATAATGAAGTTTCTTTACCGGAAAAGAGGAAAAGGGACAATTGTGGCAATTGAATACTGAATCTTTTCAACTCAAGAGTCAAGACTCTATCACTATATGCTCATTGAATTAGTTTTTCTGATTGCAAAATGCAAATCATTAAGGGCTTACAATAAGAGCAGCTGAACGGAAGAACGAAGCTCCACTGGCGTTTGTTGAATTATATTCATCATACTCGGCCTCCAAAATTTGACGTTCTGCTTCTGAGATTGCCAAAATGCGAGGATCATGCAAATCTAAGGGTGTGCCAGATATATGCCATCCTCCCCTAATAGATATATCAACAGAAATCAGTATGTCATACTAATTCAAATCTCTTGTTCTTCCAGGAGAATAGTCTGCCACATGCTCCTTCAAAGATTTATATAATTACAGCATACAATACCATACAAGAAAGTAGAAGTTACCCAATATCTATGGTAGTCTCCTCAGGTTGTGGTCGAGGAGGAGCAGTAAAGCCAGGTTGGTAAGTCTGCGTATCAATGGCAAGATATACATCATTAGAAGTCGAAGTAAAATCAAGTGACAGAGTACATTGATAACAATTAAGCTGCAGCAACAGCAATCATAGACATGACAAAACCTCAAATTTCCACGAAGACTTCACTCCATACAGTGAGATATAAATATAAAATAAAGAGAATACCCCTCACCGCAGGAACCGACCTTTCAATTCCTGTCCTAAAGGGATTCAAGTCCCATGATTTTTAATGCAAGGCCACATTTAGAGAGATACATTAAGCCACATCAACACAAATCGATACTCTGACATGGTAACATGACAATTTAACATTCAAAGTAATAACCAACTTACTTCTAATGTTTTATAAGAGGAACCAGTTGGTTTAAACCTTAACATAGTAATACACAAGGCAACAGTGTTATAGTACACAATGCTTTCCCCTGGGAATATCAGTAACTCTTATTATTAACGGGGAATGTTAATAAGTTAACATGGTTTTTCTATTGCAGTATAGAAAACTCACATGAGGTACAAACAGGACAATGCATCATCTTATCTTCAGCTTAAACGTTAGACAGAAGAATAGCTGAAATAATAATTAAAATGAGCAATAAAAGTACCTGATGGCAAATTTCACATGTGATGTCTCCTTTCTCATTGCACCAGTGCTGGACACACTTTCTGTGAGCATACTGCATAAAATTTGGGCAAACCATGAATAAATCAGACAACACACACCAAAAAGAAATAAAACCCGACTCACCAGTTATAAAGATATCAAAGACTCCAAACTATCCACTCAACACCCAATTAGGGTTACTAGATATATTTTTCTAGAGGAAAGAACAACAAAAGAGTCCAACCGAGGTACTATGACACCAAAATTTTATTTAAAATAAAGGGTAATATTTATAATCATTTATTTCAGCTCAGCCAACAATTGTTCACTTTGTTGACCCAAAGTTTTTAGTGATTTTCACATTTGATATCTTTTACATTCAAGTTCATGGTAATCAACAAAAAAGATCAGTAGATCACAACTTTCACATTTCTCACCTCCTCGATCATTCATATTCCATACTAAGCAAAAATCATCCATAAAATCTACAAAAATTACCTTAAGACTGCCGCTGCAAGCACAAGGGGCCTCCATATTTGTAATAGCATCCTCATCCTGGCAAATACGACACTCGGCCATTGTTATAAGAGGTGCTTCCTCATCATTTGCATCATCCATTCTCTCCTCTGACACCACCACGGCAGATGATGAGGCTGAAGACTTTCCCAGAGGCGACGGAGATAGTGAATGCTGCCTTTCATCTATCCCAGATGATATCTCAGGCTTCACAAGCCGGTTCACATCAACAACTAAATGATCCCCCATTTTTACAGTTTAAATGAGCCCGAAATAGCCCTATATCAATCACAAAGATTTCACCTTTTTATCAAAATTCAAGTACCCAGATACCAGAAAAGCCAAAAATCAAACTTTGATATCAAAAACAGCCAAATGAATAAGCTGAAAACCAACAATAGGTACAAAGATATAATTTTTATATCAAATTCAAGTACCCAAATAAAAATAAGGCCAATTATCAATTTTTTGACACCAAAGCACACAAACTAAAAGGCTGACTAAATCAAGAAATGGTATGGACACAATCCATGAATTGTATGTATGCCTGTATGTACCTCAAGTAGCTCTATGCTAATCACAAAGATACAATATTTTCACCAAATATCGAACATCCAAATGGGAAAAAAGTTCAAATTTCAAATTCTTGGCACGATAAGCACCAAAATAAAGAAGCTGACTAAAACAACAGATATGTGTGAACACAAAATATGTACCCTCAAATATATCTATGATAATCACAAAGATACAATCTTTTTACCTAAACTTCAAATTCAATTATGAAATTCTTGATATAAAAAGCACCAAATATGTGTGAACACAATCTATGTACCTAAAAAATCTTTATTATAATCACAAAGTTACAATCTTTTTACCAAAATGCAAATACCCAAATGAAAAAAAGTTGACTTAACCAAGAAATGTACCTCAAAATACCTTTATGATAATCACAAAGATCCAACCTTTTTACCAAAACACAAGTACCCAAATGCAAGAAAATCCCAATACCAAACACTTGATACAAAAAATTCACCAAAATGAAGAAGCTGATAAAACCAAGAAAATGGGTGTGAAAAATAATGTAAGTATTATTGTATGTATATATATGTACCTGGGAAAGAATAGGGAAGCGCGTTTGTGAGGGGGTGGGGCCCACCGAGAAAGGGTCTTGGTGGTTTGTTGTTGGTATTTTCCTCCCTCTCTCTCTTTGTGGAAGAAGAAGGGAAGGGAAGAAAGATGAGTTCACCCTTTCGTCAATTCCGCGTTCCCCATTTATTTATTTCCCCTCAATTTCCTGTCTTGTGTGCTGCTATATTTTTCTAAATTTTATATCGTACAAAATGAAGTATTATCTTCTCATCATCTCATGTCTTCGTCAATGTTTGACAAAAAAAAACATCATCAATGATGAGATATAATGAAATTAAAATAAAATATATTACAACTGGGGTCCTTTTTTTTTTACAATGCAGGCTTATATGCCTTATAAATTAGTATCTGTTCTAATACTTTTTGAGATGAGCCAGAGTCGAACCCGGGTCTCCCGGGACAACGGAGGATAAGCCCACCACTTGGGCTATCCAATCGTGCTCAACTGGGGTCCTTTGATTGCATTAAAAAAAAAAAAAACTGGGGGTCCTTTGCTGGACGTAAATAAGTGGGTGTTTGCGTAGATCTTTCAAGCCCCTTCGTATGCTTTGGTTTGGGTAAAAAGTCGAGAAGTACTTATAAAAAATTAAGAATTCTAAATTTTTCCTCATGTATTTTACTCTTTTTGTTCCTTTTTACATGTCTATTTTGTTTTTCTAATTGTCAAATTGACCCATTGTTGACTAAACATTACAATTTATCAACTCATCATTTCCAAAATCTGAAAGTTGCATATTAAAATAAACTAGATATATTTTTTATTATTTTTCTCAATTACCTGATACATGCAAAGTTCAGTCAAAATATAATCAATTTGACTGATCAAAAAGTTAAAATGAACCTGTAAAAGGGGATGGAGGGAATACCTTTTTTCCCAAACACTTTAATCACTTATATGTCTCAACTAACTTATAACTTCTACTTCATTTTTTTTACTTTAAGCAAGGATCATTTGTTTTAGGTAATAAAAGTAGATTATAAGTAAAAAAAAATAGTAGATACCCATAATTTGTAAGTTAAAAAAAACTCCAAAACATCAAAAATTAGGTCTCCTAACTTTGTTTTTTGGGATTCTCAGTAACGTTTTAAATACTTCTATATATGAAAATTGAAATATAAATTTTGTTTAAATTTTGGGAGTAGTTATTTAGTTCTCACGTTACTGTATTGTTGTAATTTTGTTTGCGGAATGAACTATGGTATTAGCTTAAGTTCCAATCATTTGTCAATAATTGACAATTTGTCGAATAAGAAACACCAGACTTGATTCTTGTGCTCGATAGAATAGTTCATGATAAAAAAGACGAACAATTATTAACCTCACAAATAATCACTATTTATTCACAATGTAAAAATTAATTCAAACAATTTCATAGAGTAATTAATAATCACATACGCCCACCGTCTCTTATTACGTTTCCTGTTTCTCTTTAGCACGTTGCCAATATACATCTTTGATTCTTAATATCAATAATTTCATATTGATATTAAATATGAAAATTTCACTATATTAAATTACTCGTGAATACGAATCCAACAAGATAACTCACGATTATATTTAGTCTTATAGATTAGACGTAAATTAGTAATTTATCTCATGTGATGAACAGTCCCAACATATCAAACGAGAAAAGAATAAAAAAACGGAGGGAGTACTATAGATGCATGTAACAAATTCTCCGTTTGTCAACTCAGATCATAATGTGAAAAGTCAACTCTAACTTGGCTTCAGCTTTCAACTTTCAAGTTTCAAGTATAAAGCTTGTGATAAAATTTTAACATTTTCGGTTACTTTTGTGTGCGAAAAAATCTTGATAAATTATTTTATTTGTGAAAGCTGTAATTCACATTTAAGGTAAAATCCATGCCATGCCACTGGGTTGATTGTGACAGCCTCGGATTCACCGGGGCTGCTTCATTTTGACGAGGTTCGACTCAAGTTGTGGAATTCTGTGACAATATATTTATACACATGGTAATTGTTTTTTTTCCGAGCAATAAATTTATAGTATTTTATATCCCTCCATTCCTATATTAGGAGACAGGATAAAAAAAATTGAAAATAAATTATAAAAATGAGTAGGACGGAGGTAATAATATTTATTATGATCTTTTTTGGTTGGGATTTTAAGTCGTTTTTAGATTTATAAGTAAGAAATAATTTATTGTATAGTTTGTATAAAAACTTTATAAAATTTAAGAAGTTAGAAAATTCTAGTTTGAGAAGCACCAGAAATTGCATACCAATTCCAGAGTTAATACGTTAATGACACATGAAATGATGGCAGTGCTTATTTCACCATAGAGTATTAGTCTATCAGATAACATTGACCAAATATAATTTTATCGAATCTTTGTTTTCAGTATTTTGTGAACTCTTACAAAATGAATTTCTTGTACACTATTTTGTGGCATTATTGTTCTTTTTCGTTTCTGTTATGATGGAAATTGAGCACAAGGTGAAGACAAGGGCGCGCCCTTCTCGGGGTGTCTCCAAGGGCGCGACCTCCGGGTATTGGAAGACGAGACTGACCTATTGTTCAAACAACTCATGGGACAAGACAGCGAAGACAAAGGGCGCGCCCTCAGGGGTCGCGCCCACAGGTAAAATCATTGTGTGTGAGGATGAGTGAGTCTCAGTGACGACCCTTCCGAGGGATATGACGACCCTTCCGAGGGATATGAAGACTAGTGCCAGAGCTCATCTGGTAGTTATCAGGCTCATCTGGTAGTTCCCGGGTTACGTCCGGGCGTGATCTATAATCCCCAGTCCTGCTATCTGCCGGGTTGTCCTCGTGCGGGGGCCTGGGGTGATCATGGTTGTAGAAGGCCCTCAGGGGTAACACGAAGGCCGATCATATGTCCGGGTCCTGTATTCTGGTGAGTTAGTCCTCATTGGGGGACTGGGACGATCGTGTAACTTGGCTCCTTACTTGTCTTACCTCTTAGTGAGAACCTTCACTAAGGGGGAAGGGCGCGCCCTACACCTCAAGGAATTGGTCACGGCTCTACCAGACGTCTCCTCCATGCTATGAAAAGTAGCGGTTAGTGTCATCTCTCGTAGTGGAGATGATGCCGTATCCGTGATGTACTTGGACTAGGAGTCTGAGGTAGTTGGCCTCAAGGCTTAATTCTAACTGGAGTAGGACTCTGAAGGCGTTGGACGTCTAAGAGATAAGTCACCACCTCCGGGTCGGTCTTATCCCCAAGAGGCCTAGTCCTGATCAAACTAGGAGTCTTGGTAACAGAACTACGTACGGCTTGATCCCCTATAAATATAGGGGTACGTAGGCACATTAGGGGATCATGAGTTGAGAGCACGTGAGACCAACTCAAAACCCTAATCTCAGCCACCCCCTAAAAACACACAACCACCGCACTCCGGCGACCGAAACCACCGTCACAGATCTTGATTCCGGCCATGAACCTCATCTTTGTTGATTACCAAATTCCTCTATCAACAAATTGGCGCTAGAAGGAGGGGCTATTCAAGATCTTCATCTTAGGAGGAAAAGATGTCACACAACGGAGATTCGCACGGAGAGGAGGAGCGTTTTCCGGCAGGGTGATGGCTGGAGCACAAGAGAAGAGGAGACCTTCATCTACCTCTCCACAAAACAATGAAATCTCCACCAAGAGTTCGGCGGAGGATGATCTTCAACGAAATTCTAGGAGGTAGCCTAATTTGCAATCGGGGTTTTCTGGACCGGGGAGTCGTCGAAGGATGTGATCTTCGGAGACCTGACGCGTTCGGAGGGTACGCCTCCCCCTGACAGGGTACACCTCCAGGTGATGTGGTGACCGACTACCACCGTGAGGAATGCATTCCCTGACACCTCCGAAGAAGTCGCGCCTCCCCCCGACAGGGCGCGCCTCCAGGTAAACTCTACTCTAAACCTCCTCGTTACTGCATTCTCTAGAAGTATGGCACATTGAAAACTACAGGTAATGTGGTGTTCGACCACCACCATGAGGGATGCACCCTTTAACATTTTCGAAGAAGTCGCGCCTTCCCTTGCCAGGGCGCGCCTCTGGGGAAAGTTACGGGGGACGAGCTATTCAGATGGAACCTAGCTCGAAAAGTCGCAAGGGTGCGCGCCTTCCCCTGACCAGGCGCGCCCTCAGACAAACATATGCAGGAAAGGAGCTCAGTAGTCTTGAAGAGGTCACGTCGCTCCCCAGGGCGCGCCCTCTCGGGAGTACTCATCACTTTAGGAAGCGCATGAGGGCGCGCCCCCAAGATAAAAATGTTGAGAAGGAAGATGCTTCAAAGACGCGCTTCCTCCTAGTTGGACGCACCCCGAGTTCCAAAGTCATGTTTCTAGGGTTGATAATTTGGGAGGACGCGCCTTCCCCTAACCGGGCGCGTCATGAGGTAACACTGACCATCAGTATTAAGTCGTATACATGATAAAGTGCAGGTCAAGTCCAACATGCTAAAGGAGCTGCCCATCTTGATGAGGGCGCGCCCTCCGTTCTACAGGAACGTAGCATGATACCTGCAAGGTCTCTGATCATGATACACTTAAGACCTTTCAAAGGTTGCCTAATTATCCATGACTAGCTCTGGATACTATATTTGCGCATCCATGATACGCTCTGGACATTATACTTACGCATCCATGATACGCTCTGGATCTTACATATCCATGATATGCTCTGGATAACACTTTATCTATTAATTCCCCATTGAGCTATGAGCTCTGGGACCCGTGCGACGCACCGAAGTTTTTTAAACCACGATAAGGTTCGTGATGCCCCATATGGGATGATGTATGGACTGGGGAGTGGTGCTCTTGATTTTCTTAAGCAAGTGATTCACGCGTGAAAAAGTAAGGCCGCGCCGACGGCCGCGCCCTCTACTTAATCCTTGGAAAAAGATCAAAGGAGCCCACATTACAAGTAAGGCTGCGCCCTCTGCTTATACAGTCCTTGGAAGAAAAAGAAATATTACAAGTAAGGCAGCGCCATCGGCCGCGCCCTCTGCTTAGGCAATTCTTTAAAAGATAAAAAAGGGTCATGTTATAACAAGGCAGCGCCATTCTGTAAGTCGCGCCTTATATTTACTATTCCTGGGTATCATGGACACACTAAGGCTAAAAAAAAAAAAAAAAAAAAAAGCCACAAACCTTCGCACCGCGAAGGCGCGCCCTTCTTTTGTTGAAGTTCATTGGCGCGAATGTTATGGTTGAATGTGTCCTTTGGAAGGAATAGGCGAATCTGCGCCACTGTCAACGACAGATAGGCCGCGCCCCGTGTTTTCTTTTATCTACATAAAGATTGCTCATTACTTATGAACACATCATAAAGATGCGCCGGCCTCATGTCTAGCCACTTTGCTAAAATGACCAAAAATACCGACATTACATACTTGCAAGGCTTGTGCACAAACTGCACCTTGAAATGTCGAGGAATAGAAGTGGCTTACGTCGCGCCTCTATGCGCGGACGCGCTCTCGGAAGAGGATGCGTGATATATACGGAGTAAAAATTCCCCTGATATCTCCAATATCAAGAAAATTTGGGGAGTACTACTTGTTATAACAAAGTATAGGATTGAGAAAACGAGGCGATAATATGTGCCATGTCCACTACTTGTGCTATCTTTTGGAAAAAAGGGGGCGCTTTCAGGAAAGGCCGCACCCTCCGCATTTACGATTCTTGAAAGGGGTCAAAGCATGGCTTCGCTGCTGCATATTGTAACAAGGCGCGCCCCCGTAGTCACGGGAGAAGAGCATGACCTTCTGAAGGCGCGGCCTTTTGGGAGCGATACAGCCCTAACAATTAACAGCAAGCATAATGAAAGCTATATGCAAACAATGTGGAATAGGGTGTTGGTACCAAAAACTAAAGCATAATACCCATCAGGGCGCGCCCTCTCCCATAAATTCAGAAATGCGTAAGAGCATGGGCGCGTCGTCAAAAGATTACAGTTAAGTAGCCAAAAGTTAAAGTGTGTCAGAAGGGCATACCCTCGAGAATCCAGAAACTTAGTTTATAATACAACTTGTGAAGCATCAAAAGAGGGCCCACACCTCGAAATACGGTAAGACTTAATATAATAAGTTTGCAAAAGGGCAAGTAAAGAAACAACGGAACTAAGGATCTTGATCCTTGGCAAGATTATCTTCAGGGCGCGGCTGTTCGTCAGCCCCCTCAGGGCGCGCCTGTTCCTCAGCCATCTGGCTAGTAGAGGCCTCCTGCGCCAGGATTCCTTCGAGTTCCTTTTTCTTGAAAGCTATGAGCTCCTGCTGTTCACCCCAAAAGTCTTTGATGAACTTAGCCATGCCTGAACCGAACTGAGGCTGCCAGTTGAATTCGGGCGCGCCCGCAAGGAAGGTCGCCACATAGCTGTTGACCCCTTCGTCGAAGGCCGCGAGCTCGATTTTCTCTCTCTCCGCGCCCCCAACAATAGTTTGGTTGGATTTAAGTTGGGAGTTGGCAGCAGTCAGGTCCTCATTAGCCTTCTTTAGTCCTGCAACCTGTTTCTTAAGAGGCTGGAGGCGCGCCTTTTCTTCTGTCAGAAGTTTCTGACAGCCTTTCCACGCATCCAAGGCCCTCTTCAGCTCTGCCTTCTGAGACTTGAAATCCTCTTTAAGCTTGGAAAGAGCCTCCTCAGTTCTCTTCATAGAGGCCGCGTCCTCTATCCGACGCTCCTCCCGGTCATGCAAATGAATCAACAGCTCAGAGGTGCCCTTTAGGATGAAGGAGTCTTTGTCCTCCTGAGACTTTCCTCTCCATCTAGAAAGCTCTTCCTCGGTTACATGGGTATCACCCATATCAGCAAAGTGACGAGCCACCCGGTTGAGGGAGGGCGCGTCCCCCTTTTTGGACTTTTGCCTCTTGGAAGGCTGTTCAGTGGGGGTTTCAATAGTGACAGGAGCAATCTTGGGAGCCACAGCCTTTTCCTGGGGAGGTTGTGAGCCCGAGGCCGCGCCCTCCACATATGGCTGAGGAGACACCTTCTTTCGAATAAAGAGGCTGGGACGAGGCATCTCTGCACGAAAGAACCATACAAGGGAGTTAGACCTCTATGCAAGCAATATAATTCTAACGCCACGCCTGCAGGAATGCGGGCGCGCCGTCATGCACAATGATAATAAAGGCGTAAATTGAAGAGTGCAAGATACGATGAGAGGAAAGATGCCTAGCAATGAAACACAGTTATAAAGTGTGCAAACATCAACAGACAGTAAAGTAAAAGTTTAATGATGAGAGGGTACACGAAACATGGAAGGGCGCGGCCTCGATAAAAGGGCGCGCCTCCAGCCGTACCGTCCTCGTAATCGCTGTCTGACGCACGGGACTCCTGTCTCTTCCTCTTAACGCCTTCGGATTTCTCCCCGATGGCACGGCCATCAATGAATTTCTTCCACTTGACTTTTGTTCCTACTTCCTCAGGGAGAAGCTTGACCTTTATCAGGTTCGCCTCCGTAACCACAGAGGGGAGGTTCCTCTCCGAGGCTGGGAGGTTAAGCACTTTGTTAACGCGGGCTGTTTCCTTCTTGGTAAGGATAACTTTCTCGTGATAAACTAAAGGGAAGATGAGAAAAGGACAAGTGTTAAGGGACAAAGGGTGTAAGAAGGGCGCGCCCTTCGAGAAAAAAGAGTGGCGCGCTCACGATGGTAGAACAAGGTGATGACGTACCTGGGGAACGATTAAACCGGGTAACAACACGGGTAGTGTTGTATACATAAAAGAAGGTGTCTTTCCACTTCCGTATACGGGTGTTTCTCCCATCAGAGAAGCCTTTTTTGTTGTGTTCACGTTGAACAACCAGATAGAAATACCCAGGCTGACTCTGAGCAAGCCTGAAGAAATAGCTAACCTCACGCATTGAGGGCGCGCCTAGCCTAACTTTATCGAAAAGGATGTACAGACCCGCTGCCAGCATATAAGAGTTGGGTGATAGCTGAATGGGCGCGACCTGAAACCATTCACACAGGTCGACATAATACTTGGGTAAGGGTGCGGTCACTCCCAACGGTACATGCTTGAGGGTTGTCACCATGCGCGGAATCCTAATGTTCTCCCTATCAAAACGGTGAGGGCGCATCCCTTCTTTGGGGACTACAGACTTCCCTTCCATGTGATAGTAGTCTTGAATCCACTCGAGTTCGTCCCAGGAAATGTATGAGTCTTGGTTGACACATGACATCTTATCGGCTTTCTTTTTCATGCTCTCCACCGTCTTGGGGGAAAGGGTGTCAGCATTTGGAATCGTGTCCCATTCGAGGTCTTCCTCCCAGGATTCAATATTGGGGTGCTCGTACCTTTCTGGAGAACTCTCAGGTGAAGTAATGTTAAAATCATCAGAGCCTTCTCCGGGTGCGCCCTCGCTTTGAGAGGATTCCCCACGGCCAACATCATGAAGGAGCTCATGAGAGGAGCGTGGGGAGTTATCAGTGACGATCTTCTTTCCCTTGTCAGATTTTGAGGGCGCGCCTTCAGTATCGTCAAACCATGACTCTAGCTCAGGGTCATAGTCGTCCGGACGCGCCCAGGGATTGGCGGTTGCAAAGGGTTGAGGAGAAGAATGGCCATGAGGTGTTGAGGGTGAGGCGTCCATGTCCAAAGAAAAGGTCCCCTCAGCGAATTGTTTGTTGAGTTTGTCTAGAAGTTCCTGAGGAACTCTTTGAGGGCTTCGTGGTGGTGAAGGAGAAAATAGCTCGGATGGTGAAACAGAGATCCCGGAGCAACCCGGGAATTCTCGAAAAGGGTGGAAAGGAGGAGACGCGCCCCCGACAGCCAGCTGAAAAGAAGAAAAAGGAAGAGGTAAGGGCGCGTCCTTGAAATATGAATTGTGTTGAGGTGTTGTGTAGACATCTTAAAAAAAAGAGGGCATTAAGATAAGAGTGTTCCAGTGTTGTGAAATGTCGCGCCCAAGAAGGAAGGCGCGCCTTCTTCACTAAATAAGGTGAAAGCTCGGCAAACTGTGCACTGGGGAGTCTTGTGTCTATATCCTAAGTGTTCCAGATGGAAGTTTATCACAAACAAGTTCGTGAATTGCCAATTAGGGTTTCATGGATCAAGACAACAATATACACACATATATACAGATATATACATACGCGGAGTAACAAGAAAATGAAGAACATGGTGGAAACCGAAAAGTCACGACCGTGGATTGTTCAAAATACTAAGCGAGAAGTGACGAAAGAGCAACGAAAATGTACCTTAAGGGTAGAGGAATAGATTCGTCGAAGTAAAACTGCGAGAAAGCCGCCGGAAAATGGTGTATACGCCGTTCAGAGCTTGAGGTCGCCGGGAAGAGAGAGAGTGCAAAAATGATGAAGTGGAGAAGAAAGGAAGATATTTATAGTGGGGAGTGGTTCGTGCCAGCTGTCCCGCGAATTTAATTTGCAACGGATAAATCAATTTGAATTCTCTTGGTGATAGAGGTCGCCCCGGCTGACAGGGCGCGCCCTTGGGCGTGCATTCAGGACTGAAGAACGTTGGTGAAGGTTGGACCTGCAGAGATTTCATAAATATCTTCAATATCTATAAAATCTGGGGAGTACTTGTTATGATGGAAATTGAGCACAAGGTGAAGACAAGGGCGCGCCCTTCTCGGGGTGTCTCCAAGGGCGCGACCTCCGGGTATTGGAAGACGAGACTGACCTATTGTTCAAACAACTCATGGGACAAGACAGCGAAGACAAAGGGCGCGCCCTCAGGGGTCGCGCCCACAGGTAAAATCATTGTGTGTGAGGATGAGTGAGTCTCAGTGACGACCCTTCCGAGGGATATGACGACCCTTCCGAGGGATATGAAGACTAGTGCCAGAGCTCATCTGGTAGTTATCAGGCTCATCTGGTAGTTCCCGGGTTACGTCCGGGCGTGATCTATAATCCCCAGTCCTGCTATCTGCCGGGTTGTCCTCGTGCGGGGGCCTGGGGTGATCATGGTTGTAGAAGGCCCTCAGGGGTAACACGAAGGCCGATCATATGTCCGGGTCCTGTATTCTGGTGAGTTAGTCCTCATTGGGGGACTGGGACGATCGTGTAACTTGGCTCCTTACTTGTCTTACCTCTTAGTGAGAACCTTCACTAAGGGGGAAGGGCGCGCCCTACACCTCAAGGAATTGGTCACGGCTCTACCAGACGTCTCCTCCATGCTATGAAAAGTAGCGGTTAGTGTCATCTCTCGTAGTGGAGATGATGCCGTATCCGTGATGTACTTGGACTAGGAGTCTGAGGTAGTTGGCCTCAAGGCTTAATTCTAACTGGAGTAGGACTCTGAAGGCGTTGGACGTCTAAGAGATAAGTCACCACCTCCGGGTCGGTCTTATCCCCAAGAGGCCTAGTCCTGATCAAACTAGGAGTCTTGGTAACAGAACTACGTACGGCTTGATCCCCTATAAATATAGGGGTACGTAGGCACATTAGGGGATCATGAGTTGAGAGCACGTGAGACCAACTCAAAACCCTAATCTCAGCCACCCCCTAAAAACACACAACCACCGCACTCCGGCGACCGAAACCACCGTCACAGATCTTGATTCCGGCCATGAACCTCATCTTTGTTGATTACCAAATTCCTCTATCAACAGTTTCTTCCCTGCAGAGCAACCTGCTAACTTATATCTGAATCTTTTGTCTTCTTGATCTTGTCGTGAGAGAGTTCCGATTAACTTGTTTGCCGGTATGTTTCATGCTAAGAGGTCTCGGAAGGACAATAGAAATACCGAATGAGGAGCCGGAAAAGCCCGGTTTTTATTAAAGAGTATGGTGTAGCTATCTTTTTCCGGCAAATGATGTACTGTCAACTGTAAATAAATGAAGAGTGGTGGAACCATTTAGCAAAAATTTTATTCAGCGATCAAGAAGAGCAAAAATTTATTTAACAAAGATGAAGAGTGGTGAAATGAGGATTATTAGATAACCGGGACTTAAAGAATTATATCAAAAATTCATAATTATATCGAAACTTTTTCTGCCATCGGAGAATAGGCAGCTGCAGGATGAAAAAAAATCAGAGTCTTGGCTCAGTTGTTAAAAATCAAACAATTCTTTGATCTTATATTACTTCACCTCTCTTGTCCCGGAGCACCCGGGTTCGACTCTGGCTCACCCGAGAAGTATTAGAACATATACTCATTTGTAAGGCATAAAAGCCTAAATTCTCGGAAAAAAAAAGTGTCAAATTTAAAACTAAAACCAGGTCAGACCGTCAGAGTGCTAAATCCCTCTATTTGTGAAGTGTGACTGCTACCATTGTTACTTCCACAAGTCTACCAGATGCCGGGCTTCATTCCTTGAAGGGAAATCAGGCTCGCAGTATAACTAAAGCAATCAGATATATACCTGGACTGTTAAGATCCATAAATTTATTTATTTTATGATCATGACACCTTAATATATCTTCAGAGAACACAATCTCACCACCATAATTGAAACAACCGTGCACATAACCGGCTATTGGTCCAACACTGTACATCAGGTTCGGATAAGTACCTGAACTCTTTTCTACGAACGTCAAACTTAATTATGATACTTGAGCCAGTTGTTAAATAATTCCAATACGCCATTCCATTTACAATTGCAGACAGCCCCACGGTAAAAGGCAATTTTTCTGAGTATGTAAATTTAGGCAGTAGACTCCAGGAGCCTGATTTACATGAGTAAATGTACGAGCTTAAAGGCTTTGCCATAAACCTCGCCTTTCTATCACAATAAAAGCATTTAACCACTACAAAATCATGTTCCATCGCTTCCCAACATAATCCAAAAAATGCTATATGGAACAACTTTTTAACTGGTGTCTGGTGAATTAATTTTCATAGCTTGTCTAATAGCAGGATTCCATAAAATAAACTGATCTAGTTTCAGAAACATATCTTAATTTTTTGAAATTTTGTCCAGAGCTTTGCTACTCTATGCAAAGTTCGGAAATCCACAACCTTGTTGGTCCATCAAACAAGATAATAAAAGAATTATCGACAAAATTACTGGAGATTCCATGACAAGAGAAAAATATTGCTCAGCTAATTCATTTTCACAGATCACGGTGATACATGATTCTACTCTATGAATGAATATGGATTCGCCGTTTTCTATAATCTTCATAGTGGAAGCTGATCAGGTGGTAATTCTCCAACAAATTACCAGCTCATTCATGCCACAGACCTGAACCATGGAATTTATATAAGATATTTTATGATAATAACAAGTGCCAGTTCCCCTGTGTCCTTGACTCTAAGGACAAGGGAAAAACCTGAGAATCTACTTAGCTATCTTTCCTTCATCCTTGTTCGGTGTTCCACCAATTTTTTCTTCGAAAGTCTATTTTCATCTACTCGGTGACTCTATTCAAAGTTGACAGATAGTTAAATTTGAACCAGATTTTAGTGATGGTCTAGGATTTTAAATTCTGACAGCTGACATGGCCGTCATATTGCAACTGATATGACATCCTTTAACGAACCTGTATCAACTGACCCGACTGAAGATTTCAATATTGATAAATTAGCTCATTTACATAATATACTTATCATTCTTCCCTTTTTCTGAAAATATTAATTAGCCATACTACTTTTTATACATGAGAAACAAAACAAATTATTACTACACTAAATTTCTTATACGATTCTTTATATTTTCATCGCAACTTGTTTCTGATTATAGAGCATCACAAAAACTCCTTAAATTCTTATGATTACTCTCTGGATGGCTCTCAATAATTTAACATGTCGTCAGGAGTAACTGAACTTAATAAACTTTTTTTAGCCTTGTCAAAATCTTCAAATTCTCCTTAAACTCTGACTCCTCGCATTTTCTTTGATCAAAATTTTCAAGATTTTAGATTTACTCATAAAATTTGAAGACACATAACATGTGAATTTCACCTCATAACACAGCTAAAACCAGTACTGCAGAACACAAAATCCCAAGAAAAGTTACTACAACTAAGTATTATCACACTTCAGTGTTGACAAGCGCAATTAATGTTGTAGCAAAAGATAAAGTGCATAAATGACTTCTATTATATAGCAAAAGATGAAGTACTGCATAAGTAGAAACTAGCACAAACAAATTCAGTGTTAAAACCAGGTCGGGAAGTGCTACGTTGTTACTTCCACAATGTAGGCTCTACCTGATGCTGAGGCTTCATTCCTTTAAGAAAAATCAGGCTTGCTTTATAACTAAAACACTTGTGTGTGTACCCCTCCTGGCTGCGAAGATTCCTGATTTCATCTGTTTTATGATCATAGCACCTGTACTTACTGTTTGCAGAGAACACAATCTCACCACCGTGCTTAAAACAGCCCAACAATTTACCAGTCACGCGGACATTTTGCATATCACTCCAACCACAACTGAACATATCACCGTTTATTGGTCCAACACTGTACATCTTACTCCAAACACCTAGTCCCTTATCAAAACAATGTACGTCTACCAAACTATTAATAGACTGAACGTAATCATACACCAATGCAGAGAGACACTCTTTTAAATTGACAACAGAGACATCTTTTTTACTGTCGAATAGATGAAGCTCAGGCAGCTCCCTGAAATCCTTACTAATAACGTCAAACTTAAACAGCTTAAGGGTTCCCCTGCAATATGTCCAATACGGTACTCCACTTACAATAGCAATTGGCAATCCGCGACCAACACACCAGACTTCATTAAACAGAGAATTACGCGGTGAGCTCCAAGAGCCTAAGTTGCACGAATAAATGTACAAGCTTAAAGGCGAGTCAAAATTCCCCCACTCATAATAAGATACCACCACTTTAAAATCGTTTTCCACAGCATCCCAACAAAATCCATGGAATTTTCTTTTCATATCGCCTAACAAAAATTGTTTCCTTGGTGAACCGAATTTCATAGCTTGTCTAATAGCAGGATTCCATACGATAAACTGATCTTGTTTATCAAAAAAAAGACAGACTAAACCATTTATTGAACCAAGCATGTGTAGCTCAGCACTTGTGACATCCAACAGCTTAGTTTCCGACAAATCGGATGAAGATAGTACAGCTATATCACCGTAGTGAGCACCAGTCATGCAACCAAATTTATTATAGTCAAGGACTAATTTGTTAAATATGAGAGTGTCGTCTTGAGGGTTTTGAGTGGTGAAATAGAGGTGATGTTTTGCAAAACCGGGCTCCGAAATCAGAGAGTTCCATGACTTGCAAACGGAGCGAAATCGTGTGACAGATTTTATACTTACGCGCGGCAGTATATTTGTACTTATTATGTCTTCAGGCAAAGAAGGTTGCGCCATGGCCTTAAGTTGCTTGGCTACGTATTAAGAAGAAAACCAACAAATATTCTAAAGACCTAAAAAGATCAACAGAGGATAAACTCTCGACCACCGGGCTATCCAATCGTGGTCAGTATTGGCTTCTATTCATTAAAACAGTATGTATATAATGCATACCATCTCTTCAACAGCCGGGCAGTTGGGCTAGGGTTAAAGAGTCCAATCTAACCACGCAGAACTTGCCATGAGTGCTGTTTAAAACTTCTTAAAGTTATGATAAAAAAAAAGTGTTATTTTGTTTACAGTACGTTGTATATTTTGAATTTGATAATATAAAAAATTTAATATTTTTAATAATATTCGAGAGTAAATTATGTAACATCTTTGGACAAAAACACAAACACAACTTGTTCCCAAATCACAAGGACACGGTGTTTTTTAAATTCATCTGTTTCTCAGAAAAAAAAACTCTTATATCCTATCTTAGATGGAGTTTGATTGTAAAAATTAATCATTCCATTCAAACATCTTCTCTATTACTTTTAAAATCTTTTATCATAAAAAAATAAAAAATTGTTTCATACAATTTTCTATTTCCTACAAAACCTTTTTATAACTTTTGAGGTTATAGGTACTTAATGACTTATATATATATGGGTTAATATATTTTAGTGCTTATGTTGAATAAATAATTAGATTTATATTTATCAATCATAATTGTGCAAGCATCTTACAATGGGGGTGGAATTATATTTCAAATAATTTAGTTAGGTGACAAATTTTAGTGACAAGTTATATTAATAACTAGTTGAGAAGCCGCGCGTTGCGGCGGCTTATAAAAATTATATTAATAATTTAATATTAACATTTATAGAGTATAATAATTTTGTGTCTGTCTATAAAAAGTATATTAATGATTAAAAATTAATATTTGTAGGATAAATAAATTTTATATTATAAAAATCTAAATGTAATACCAATACTAATATATAAAATTGCAAAATTGGACTATAATTCATGGTGAAAAAATGAAAATAAATTTCTACACGTAATTAACAATTCAAAGCACGACAAATCTTAATTTTATCTGTGTTTTTTTTTAAAAGTAATCATGTTCTTACATTGTCACCTTCCTCCATTTTTTTGGATTGATTGTGCACAAAAACATCTAACTTAAATCCGTGAGATAGCGGTCTATAACTACTCCTGCGTGTAACAACCTTTATTTTTTAATATTGTATAAACAACTTTCACTTAAAAGTTGTTTGAACGGAGCAAACAATGAATAATATTTTCCTGTATACAAAATAAATCATATAAAAATTAACAACGGCAAACATGTCCGATGAACAAAACAAATATTATAAAAGAAAACTAACAAACATACATCACTAATAGTTAATTTATTGATACCATCCATCCATATTATGTCAAGACTATATTCTTCTCCCGTGTTTGGATTTGTCGACTCCCACATAGCGGTCTATAACTACCTTTGCTTGCAACAACCTTTATTTTTTTTAGTACCGTATAAACAGCCTTCACTTATCGTTGCAGAAGAATGGCACCACCGAGTTAGAAATCGAGCAAAAGAACTATCAGTAGAGAGAGGTAGGGTTGTTGTATTAAGAGAGAGTAGGTTGTGTTTAGATGATCCAAAATCCTACAACTATAGGGTTATTTATAGGTGCAGAGAGACTTGTGTGCTACTCTTTCCCATGATTAAATAATCCGAAACAGAATCAGATTAAAACTTTCAAGCTATTATATACCATAAATAATTTGAAACAAAATCAGATTCTAAAATTTGCTTCCAATATATCCGAAACTAAAAAATGTAATTCTAATTTTTAATATTTTTCATTGAAAAATTCTAGAAAATTAGAAAAATATAACAAAGCGATGTGAGAGGCGCCACCTACACGCCCCTCGCTTCTCCTTTATATAAGTATATTGATTGATTGCAGTTGTGAGATTTTAATTATTTTAAAACAAATATAAATTAAACTAATTGTATGTAGTTTAATCTAATTTTTAAAAATGAGAGGCCACAACATATTCTAACATCAATTTGCAGAAATTTGATGTATTAAAATTAAATTATAAGACAAAATAGTTTATAAGGATTGATAATTGGGCACTTGAAATAAATATTATATGTAAATTTGTAAACTTATTTTCAAAATTTGTAAACAGGAGTTTTGAGAAAAAATGACCCATAATATCATAATTTAGAATTAAAATGCTCCAAATAAGAAAATGATCCTTTACTATCACAATACAATCTCCGTCAATCTCTTACCTAACAATCTTTATCAATACAATATTGTTGGCAATTTTTTCTTAATGTATCTACAACATTCTGCCAATCCAATATTGGTGGTAAAACCTTTGATCAATCTGTATTGTAGTTTTACCTGCCCTTAAAATTCATACATAAAAACCAAATTGGTTGGCGAAAATGTTTATCTACAATAAGGTATTTCAAATGCTTGATCAATCGTTTCTGAATTGTTTCTTCACCTTCACCTGCTTTCCATGATATGAAAACCTCACTTCTATTTGAGTTCCATCATATTTAAAAGGGGTTAATTATCAAACGACTCACTCACTACGTTCAAAAAGTGAGCGCTAGACATCTTTAGGCCATTAGACCTCACTGGCTGTGCTGATTTTTCAGAAGCTAGTGAGGTTTTCCGGCCCAAGATAGCATCTCCAATTTGGTGGCGGATGATCTGTCTAACTAGTTAAGGTGGATGCAACTCAATCTAATTAAGATCCCCTCCAATTCACCCTTCTCCGTGTTTTAGAAAAGAAGAAAACAGTAGTCCAAGAAAAGTTACTACAACTAAGTATTATCACACTTCAGTGTTGACAAGCGCAATTAATTTTATAGCAAAAGACAAAGTGCCTAAATGACTTCAATTTTATAGCAAAAGATGAAGTCCTGCATAGGTAGAAACTAACACAAACAAATTCAGTGTTAAAACCAGGTCGGGAAGTGCTACCTCTTTTACTTCCACAATGTAGGCTCTACCTGATGCTGAGGCTTCATTCCTTCAAGAAAAAACAGGCTTGCTATATAGCTAAAGCACTGCTCTGTATCCCCCTTCGGTTTGTGAAGATCCCTGGTTTCATCTGTTTTGTGATCGTAGCACCTGTACTTACTGTTTGCAGAGAACACAATCTCACCACCGTGCTTAAAACAGCCCAACAATTCACCAGTAATTACACGGACATTGTGCATATTACTCCAACCGCGACAGAACAGATCACCATTTATTGGTCCAACACTGTACATCTTACTCCAAACACCTAGTCCCTCATCAAAACAATGTACGTCTACCAAACTACTAATAGACTGAGCGTAATCATACACCAATGCAGAGAGACACTCTTTTAGATTGACAACAATGAACTTATTTTCGTCGAATAGATAAAGTTCAGGCACCTTCTTAAAATCCTTACTAACAACGTCAAACTTAAACAGCTTAACGGTTCCCCTAGAATACCAAGAATATGTCCAATACGGCACTCCACTTACAATAGCACATGGCAATCTGTGACCATCCGACCAGACTTCAGTAAACAGAGAATTAAACGGTGAACTCCAAGAGCCTAATTTGCACGAGTAAATGGACAAGGAGTCAAGATTCCCCAACTTGTAATAAGATACCACCACTTTAAAATCGTTTTCCACAGCATCCCAACAAAATCCATAAAATTTTATTTTCATATCACGTAACGAAAATTGTTTTCTTGGTGAACCGAATTTCATAGCTTGTCTAATAGCAGGGTTCCATACGATAAACTGATCTTGTTTATCAAGAAAAAGACAGACTAAACCATTTATTGAACCAAGCATGTGTAGCTCAGCACTTGTGACATCCAACAGCTTAGTTTCCGACAAATCGGATGAAGATAGTACAGCTATATCACCGTAGTGAGCACCAGTCATGCAACCAAATTTATTATAGTCAAGGACTAACTTGTTAAATATGAGAGTGTCGTCTTGAGGGTTTTGAGTGGTGAAATAGAGATGATCTTTTGCAAAACCTGGCTCCAGAATCAGAGAGTTCCATGACTTGCAAACGGAGCGGAATCGTGTGACAGATTTTATACTCAAGCGCGGGAGTATATTTGTACTTATTATGTCGTCTGGCAAACAAGGTTGCGCCATGTCCTTAAGTTGCTTGCTGCGCTGCTTATTGAGAATAACCGTACCGTACTCGAGTTACAAATCAAGTAAGAGAATTATCGTCGAACATATAGGAAGGGTGTGAAAGTTAATATTATTGATTATGGAATTGGTGTAAGAAGAATCTCATTTATAATGGAATTGGTTATGAATCAGATTTCTAATCGAATCGAATTAATCCAAATCGAATCGAATAAATCGTAACAGAATCAAATTAATAAATAACAACATAATAATTAATTTGAAACAAAATCAAATTAATGTGTATCGTAATCTTTGAGCGTAATCTCAATAAAAAATATATAAATAATAATTTAATGAGATTATGTGTGAATAATTTTTTCTAACAATATTTAAATATATCATAAATATATTAATTTTATAATATAAATAAATAATTAATGTAACATATTATATATATAAATATTTACATGAGTAAAAATGGACGAGCTTAAGAGTATCTCCAATCGCGTTGGCTATAATCGTTGATTAAATTGAATCTGTAAGACATTATGTAAAATTTGGCGAACCTGTAAGACATTGTACTTCAATGGTATTGGCTGTATTGGTTGGCTATAATTTAAAAATAGTATGTTATTAATATTTAGATTGTTATAAATATAATATATCAGTTTAATATGGTAATAAATTATATGTAATCAGTGAGAAGGAGAAAAATAAATTGCGGGAGATGACGTTTAATTCGCTACAAATCTGTAGCGGATCGACAAATATAGCCATTCATTGGGGATGGCTATAATTATACACAAGGGGTTGCTGTGGTTGGAGTTCCATTTATAGATGGCTATAATTATATACAAGGAGTTGATGTGGTTGGAGTTCTATTTTTTTGTGAACATTGACTATAAAATTTAATTTTGAAAAGCCAGATGGATTTGGGCTTGTGAGAGTTGGAGATGCTCTGATGGCTTTGCCATAAACCCCGCCTTTCTATCATAATCAAAAAATTTAACCACTTTAAAATCATGATCCATCGCATCCCAACATAATCCAAAAAATGCTATATGCAAACTGTTTGTTTAACTGGTGAATTAATTTGCATAGCTTGTCTAATAGCAGGATTCCATAAAATAAACTGATTTAGTTTCAGTAACATATCTTAATTTCTTGAAATATTGTCTAGAGATATGTACTCTGTGCAAAATTCAGAAATCCACAACCTTGTTGGTCCATCAAACAAGATAATAAAAGTAATATCGACAAAATTACAGGAGGTTCTATGACGAGAGAAAAATATTGCTCTGCCAATTCATTTTCTCAGATCACGGTGATACAAAATTCTAATCTATGAATGAATAATGGATTTACCGCTTTCTATAATCTTCATAGTGGAAGCTCAGGTGGTAATTCTCCAACAAAATACCAGCTCATTCATGCCGCAGACCTGAACCATGGAATTTATATAAGATATTTTATGATAATAACAAGTGCCACTTCCCCTGTGTCCTTGACTCTAATGTTGTGTTTGGTTGGGGTGAATGATTCCGGAAGAAATGGAATGAAAGATGAACTATTTTATGAACAAATTTTAAGAAATTTCATTCCTTCCTCCATTCCATTCATTGCATCATATCCTAAATATCACACCTTCAATTTGAGATGGAATGGTCCATTCTCTCTTATCATCAATTTTTTCTCAAATCTTATCATAGAAATTTTGCACTCTCTCAATTTTTTTTCAAACTTTCTTCCTATCTATATAGTTTTAAGTATTTTTACTCATTTCATTCCATTCCATTCCATTCCCCCCAACCAAACACAACATAAGAACAAGGGGAAAACCTGAGAATCAACTTAGCTATCTTTCTTTCATCCTTGTTCCACCAATTTTTCCTTCGAAAGTCTATTATCAACTCGGTGAACCAGATTTTAGCGATGGTTTAGGATTTTAATTTCTGACAGCTGACATGTCCATCATATTGCAACTGATATGCAGTGGCGGAACCAGAGAGGGGTTAAGGGATGCTAGAGCCCCCTACTTTTTATACATCAAAAACAAAACAAATAATTAATATAATTTTTTTATACGATCCTTTGTATTTTCATTGCAACTTGTTTCTGATTATAGAGCATCACAAAAACTCTTTAAATTCTTATGATTACTCTCTGGTTAGCTCTCAGTAATTTCACATGTCAGGAGCAAGTAGTAACTGACTTAATACACATCTTTTAGCCTTATCAAAATCTTCAAATTCTCCTCAACTCTGACTCCTCTCAATTTGTTTGATCAAAATTTTCAAGATTTTAGATTTACAGATAAAATTTCAACTCATAACACAGCTAAAACCAGTACTGCAGTACACAAAATCCCAAGAAAAGTTACGACAACCAAGTATTATCACACTTCAGTGTTGACAAGCGCAATTAATTTTAAAGCAAAAGATAAGGTGCATAAATGACTTCTATTTTATAGCAAAAGATGAAGTGCTGCATAGGCAGAAACTAACACAAACAAATTCAGAGTTAAACCAGGTTGGGAAGTGCTACCTCTGTTACTTCCACAATGTAGGCTCTACCTGATGCTGAGGCTTCATTCCTTCAAGAAAAAACAGGCTTGCTTTATAACTAAAACACTCTTCTGTATACCCCTCCTGGTTGTGAAGATCCGTAATTTTATTTGTTTCGTGATGGTAGCACTTGTACTTACAGTTTGCAGAGAATACAATCTCACCATTGTGCTTAAAACAGCCCAACAATTTACCACTTACGCGGACATTGTACATTAATCCCCAACCACGACTGAACATATCACCATTTATTGGTCCAACACGGTACATCTTACTCCAAACACCAAGTCCCTCATCAAAACAATGTACGTCTACAAAAATATTAACAAGAGCGTAATCATACACCAATGCAGAGAGACACTCTTTTAAATTGACAACAATGAAATTTTTATGGTCCAGTAGATAAAGTTCAGGCACCTTCCTGAAATCCTTACTAATAAGGTCAAACTTAAACAACTTAATGGTTCCCCTAGAATACCAAGAATATGTCCAATACGGCACTCCACTTACAATAGCAGATGGCAATCCGTGATTATCCCACCAGACTTCAGTAAACAGAGAATTACGCGGTGAGCTCCAAGAGCCTAAGTTGCACGAGTAAACGTACAAGCTTAAAGGCGAGTCAAGATTCCCAATCTTGTAATAAGATACCATCACTTTAAAATCATTTTCCACAGCATCCCAACAAAATCCATAAAATTTTCTTTTCATATAGCGTAACAAAAATTGTTTCCTTGGTGAATCGAATTTCATAGCTTGTCTAATAGCAGGATTCCATACGATAAACTGATCTTGTTTATCAAGAAAAAGACAGACTAAACCATTTATTGAACCGAGCATGTGTAGCTCAGCACTTGTGACGTCCAACAGCTTAGTTTCCGACAATTCGGATAAAGATAGTAGAGCTATATCACCGTAGTGAGCACTGGTGATCATGGTACCAAAGTCATCATAGCTAAGAGTAAGGGCTAATTTGTTAAATATGAGAGTGTCGTCTTGAGGGTTTCGAGCGGTGAAATAGAGATGATCTTTTGCAAAACCAGGCTCCAAAATCAGAGAGTTCCATGACTTACAAACGGAGCGGAATCGTGTGACAGATTTTATACTCAAGCGCGGCAGTATATTTGTCCTTATTATGTCGTCTGGCAAACAAGGTTGTGCCATGTCTTAAGTTGAAGAGTGGTGTTCATGTGTGTATGTAATAGGAGATTTTCATCATAAGAGATCGGAAGGGTAGGAAGGTTAGGTATTTGGGAGATAATTAACCCTAGTGATCCGTAAAAATAGAGTTTATTGCGGTTTATAATCTTTGGTTTTGACTTATTGACAGATGAGTACCCCTATCCTGAAATGTTACAGTTGATACCTCAAATTTAATAATGTGTTGTTATTTGTAATCCTTGCGTTAAAATTTTTTGTTAAAGTTATATATGAGGTGTTAGTTCAGGGGTGTTTACGTACTTTCATAATATAATTTTTGATTTTTATCAAAAAAATTATTTGATAATTCGGTTTTATATTACGTAAGTACGAAAATGTTGCTCAACTAACACCTCATATTTAACTTTAACGAAAGTTTTTAACGGAAAGATTACAAAACAAACTGCAACACATTATGAACTTTTGGGTGTCAACTGTTATGTTCGGGCGAATGAGCCAAAGTTAAGAGTTACAAACTGCAATAATCTTAAAAAATTATATATAAATGTGGAAAGATTCGTGTGCTAGTTTTTTCATAATTAAATATAATTAATTATGAAATTGGGGTACGATCTACTCTTCCAGGTAAATAAATTTCATTTATAATGGAATGAGTTATAAATTACATTCCTAATCGAATCGAATTAATTCAAAGCATACCAAATAAACGGGAACTGTATCAAAATTAATTAATAATAAAATATACACCAATCAATTAATTTGGAAAAAAATCAAATTAATTTATACCTTAATTTTTTAACCCAATCTCAATAAATAATAATGATTTCCACTATATAAAGGATTATATCTGAATCATTTATTTATTTGTTTCTTTAATCATGATATTCAAAATATGACTTGTTAATGCAGAACTTATATCATATTTTTTAGCAGAAGAAAATCAACAAATATTCTGAAGCGATAGCTCTGTATATGCATATTTTTACAGATTTTTCGAAGATTTATGCATGAACTCGAAGAGACAATAACAATAATTATTCCATCTATTTTAAAATAATAATCATTTTGATTTTACACATATTTTGAGATACAAATTTAATTATTTTTTTAAAATAAATATATAAATATTAAGTTTTATTCAAAATTGAATTGAAAATAATATGTAAGTGTGTATTTTTTTTACGGCTCAAATTATGTTAAAATTTAAAATGATTATTATTTTTGAATGGGAAGAGTATAATTTATCATTTGACTTTTGGGCCGTTTGAGTGAGTTTAAAATAAGTGCTTATTGCTTAAAGTAAAAAGTGAAGTAGAAGTTAGAAACAAGTTAAGACTTATAAGTGTTAAAAGTGTTTGGGAAATAAGCAGAAGTCGTGAGACAAAGTTAGTAATCGTAGCTTTTTTTTAAGTACTTCTTGACTTCTTCCACAAACGGTACAAATAAGTGCTTCTAAGTTATAATCAGTGTTGTAAAAAACGCATTAAGCGGCCGATTAAGCGGCCGCCTAAGCGGAATCGGCCTCAAAGCGCTTCGATTTAGTACCAAGCAGTAAATTAAACGTTTTTGAAAATTAAGCGGACAATTAAGCGGATTAAGCGGTCAAAATGATGTTGACTTGCTAATTTTTTTTAAAAAAATAATTTTGAATTATTAATTTTTTAATAATATAAATATAATTATATTTAAAATTAAAAAAAATATATTTTATCAAAAATATTAAAAGTGCATATTCTTAACACAACATAATATTATTTTTAATATATAATATTATAACTATATATTTAATTATATTTAATTAATCCGCTTATTGAGCCGCTTAAAATTCTGCTTAAACGTCCGCTTTACCGCTTAAGCGCTAAAAGGTCCTCCTGCGGCTTAGAACCGATTTGCGCTTTTCACAACACTGCTTATAATTCAGAAACTTGGCTTATAAGCCCGCGCAAAACACCCACCTGTATTTTGCTCATGTATCCTTTACATACACAGATACGCAACACTGATACATACCAGCTTTTACAATGTCAACTCAATATCAATTCTCTTATCCAAATCGTTACAACTAGAGCTGTTCACGAACCGAGCCGAGCCGAGTTTTGATCGAACCGAGCCGAGTTTTAATTTTTTTTCTGCCGAGCCGAGCCGAGCCGAGCTTTTTAATCGAACAAAAATTGTGTTCAAGCTCGGCTCGTTAACTAACGAGCCGAACACGAGCTTGTTCGCGAACAAATACGAGCCGAGCCGAGTCGAGTCGAGTCGAGCCGAGCCAGAAAAAAATAAAGGACAAACCGCTAGTTGACTCTTAAAATAGCTAACCTAATAATTTCAATTTTTTTGAAACTTTGTTTATATCACTAAAATGTATATATGTCAACATCCATACAGTTGGATCGGTAAAAAATATTTTTTAAAATATTGAAACACTAAATTAGGATTAAACACTAGTTAGCGGTACTAGTCAAACTTCTACTTGCCTGTTAAAAACCAAATAAAATTATTATTTCCTAAAATTTTGTTTACATTATTTCCTAAAATTTTGTTTACATCACTAAAATATATATATATTATGTTGAATTCTGAGTCCAATAACATATATAAATTATAAAAAAACCCCGAAAATATTACATTTTTTCGAGCTTTAACGAGCCGAACTCGAGCCGAACGAGCTCGAGCCGAGCTCGAGCCGAGCTCGAGCCGAACATACTAAAAGCTCGGCTCGAGCTCGTTTACTTAACGAACAATTTTTTGTGTTCAAGCTCGAGCTCGTTAACTTAACGAGCCGAGTCGAACGAGCTCTTAACGAGCCGAGCTCGAGCTTGTTCGCGAACAGCTCGATTCGTTAAACAGCCCTAGTTACAACAACATTAAACCAAGAAAACCAAAAGAACATTTACCTAATCCTCTTTCACTCTTGCCCAACTGCACTTCCCTCAAAGAACTCAAGCAAATCCAAGCTTATTCCATCAAAACCCATCTCCAAAATGATATTTTTATCCTGCCCAAGTTGATAAAATTTTGTACTTTGAACCCAAATGCTAGTACAATGAACCATGCTCACCAACTGTTTGACAAAATTACTGAACCAGATATTGTAGTCTTCAACTATATGGCTCGTGGGTATGCTCGGACTGATGACCCACTTGCTGCTTTGCTGCTGTTTGTGGAGGTTTTGTGGGTTGGTGCTTGTCCTGATTATTACACATTCCCTTCTCTTTTGAAGGCTTGTGCTAAGGGAAAAGGGTTAGAAGAAGGGAGGCAATTGCATTGTTTTGCTGTTAAGTATGGGCTTAATGATGATGTGTATGTGTGTCCAGCTTTGATAAACATGTATGTTGAATGTGGTGACTTGTGTTCTGGCGGCCGCGTTTTTGAGAGGATTGTGGAGCCATGTGTGGTTAGTTATAATGCTATTATTAGTGGTTATGTGAGAGCTAGTGAACCGAATAAGGCATTAGCAATGTTTCGTGAATTGCAAAGCAGAAGGATAGAGCCTACGTATGTGACAATGCTTGGTGTGCTTTCATCTTGTGGGTTGTTGGGAGCGTTGGAGTTGGGAAAGTGGATTCATGGGTATGTTAAGGAACATGGGTTTGATCAGTATGTGAAGGTGAATACTGCACTTATTGATATGTATGCCAAGTGTGGGAGTTTGGATGATGCAGTTTGTGTATTTGAGTGTATGGCTTTTAGAGATACAGCAGCTTGGTCAGCGATGATTATGGCGTATGCACTTCATGGTCAGGGTGGCAGAGCAATTTCATTATTTGAGGGTATGAGAAAGGCTCGAGTTCGACCAGATGGAATTACGTTTTTGGGTCTTATAAATGCATGCAATCATACTGGATTGGTCGAGGAAGGATGGAAATATTATAACTCTATGAGAGACAAGTATGGAATCAATCCTGGTATTAAGCACTACGGATGCATGTTAGATTTATTGGGTCGAGCTGGACGCTTAGATGAAGCTTATAAGTTTATAGAGGAGTTGCCAATCCAGCCCACTCTAGTGTTGTGGAGAACTTTGTTAGCTGCTTGTAGCACTCACGGTAATGTAGAAATGGCTGAGCGGGTCATCGCTCGGATTTTTGAATTGGACGATTCTCATAGTGGGGACTATGTAATATTCTCAAACATGTGTGCAAGAGCAGGGAGATTGAAAGACGTGATTCGTTTGAGGAAACTCATGAAGGATAAGCATGTGGCGAAGTTGCCTGGATGTAGCATGATAGAGGTGGACAATATGGTGCATGAGTTCTTCTCTGGGGATGGTACACATATCGAGCATAGAGAGCTCCATGAAGCACTTGATATGCTTTTTGAAAAGTTGAAGTTGGTGGGATATGTTCCCGAAACTTCTCTTGTAAATTATGCAGATATGAACGAAGAGGAGAAAGAAGTTGCTCTCAGATATCATAGTGAAAAACTAGCTATTGCTTTTGGCCTGATAAACACTCCTCCTGGGACAACAATTCGTGTTGTGAAGAACATTAGGGTCTGCAGAGACTGTCATTCTGCTGCTAAACTTATATCACAAATCTCCGGTAGAAAAATTATTCTTAGAGATGTACAACGGTTTCATCATTTTCAAATTGGAAAATGCTCCTGTGGGGATTACTGGTAGTGAAACAAAAAAGGATTGAGAGGTATTTGTAACATTAGAAAGGTGAGCATGACATGCCTGTTATTACATTTTTCCATTACAGTTTTGTGTATATATACACATATCTTTATAGTAATGATTTGATTAGTGTTTATAATGAGCACAACCCAGCCCTTATAGCTCAGTGGTAGAGCGCCAGTCTTGTAAACTGGAGGTCCGTAGTTCGATCCTGCGTGAGGGCATTTTTCATGCACAAACCTTTTTGTACTGTCGAGTAACCTCAACGGGTATTCTATCTTTATCATTGATCTTTACTACTTTAGAGTATATCGGTTTTGATCTTGCTATTTTTTAGGGAAATGATACGTTTTCTCTTTAACAATCTGGTTAATATTTTTTTAGTATCCTCCGAGTTAGTTATTAAAATATATGTCTTCTTTCTCGTCGTAAATTCATTAAATTTTATATTCATTTGGCCTTCCACTTGTACATACGGGGCATATTTCTAGTTTTGAAATTTTCTTGTAACTCCAAATTTTGCCCAAAACAGCCAAAGTGACAATTAGATTCAAACTTGGTAAATTATTCCAAATTTTGTCCAAAACAGCCGAAGTGACAACTTGTTTCCATTTTAGAGATAGAAACAGAGATCACTTGGTGGATATCAAGTTGTGGCTTTGGAGTTGAGGTTAAATAGCCGCTCTCTTTATATTCATGCTGTCTGCTTCTCATGATAGTAACACCTGTTCTATATAGTTTAGAAGACATAAATCGATCACCACTGTATTAGTCTATTAGGGGATAACATCATCGCAGGGCATTTTGTGCCCAGAGCTGTCATATGAATAGTATAGAAGAGTAAAGCCGGCATTTTAGAGGTTTAGCTGATGACAAAAATGATTGGTTCAGTTGATCCTTCTTCAGTAAAACAAGGCGTTCCAATTTTTTCAGTAGGTTTTGTGCTAAACTATTTGCTGGCATGAGTACTATGTACGCGATTGCAGGAGTAGTTGGCTATTACTTGTTCTTACTAGCAATCAGTTTGATTGAGCACCCCAACTTCAGAGCTAAATCCGCTTATAACTTATTATGCAAACAGACATTTTTCAGCTTAAAGTCGAAAATGGTTTAAAGTCCGGGACCATAATCCCCGCCAAACAGGCTCATCCAGAGACAATTAGCCTTTAGTTCATATTAATGTACATATCAAAGATAGGCAGTCTAGTGACTCTGGGGATATATCTCTACTTGTTATGCCTTCTGATGAAAACATTTTATGATAGTAAAATTTAGTCAGCCATAGCCCATAGGGGTCTAACTGAGTAGTTACAAATTTAATCTAAAATTAATCAAAGTGAGAGTCCGAGTACCAAATTAAGCTTTCATATTATTACTACATAATTAGTTATGTTTATAATTTTTATTTTAAGATTTTAAATTAAATTTGTTTTTCCAATATTAATCCAACGGAGTTCAAGTCTAACTTGCTCTATTCAAATTTCTGCAAGTCAAATATAATGTTTAATCTTGTTAGTTCGAGACTAGTATATCAATATTTAACAAGACGTGTCTCGAATCCAAATTTTTTGAAATGAAAGAGCTCGTTCCTGAATTTCTGTTTAAGATGTTCATTTCAACTAAACTCGACTCATTTAATATAAAATTCATTTCAACTAAACTCGACTCATTTAATATAAAAAATATTTTAATTCTATTTCGGGCAGACGGACAAACGTGATACTGATGCATGTACTATCTTACAAAGAAACTATTAAATTAACAGTTAATTAAGCTTTGAAGATGAGTCGACAAGTTAGAAAATTCTTAATCAAGCTCCTAAGATATTTTCTTAATCTTGAGAGTGCTGTGTACTGTGCAGCTCCAAGTGTTTCAAATGCTTAATTATTGAATGGAAAGCAAAGTAAATGTGTATATCGCCAAAGAGTTACTTTCAAGTCTTTACTTCGAATAGAATGTGATTAATCTTTTATATGTTTGTATGGACAAAGTCAAGTATAGTTAGACCAAGTGAATATTGTCACAGCTATTAATAATTATATATTTAATTCAGTTTAGTTGCACTAGCGAACTATATTTAATATACAGATACCTACCATCAGTGTCGTAAAAAATGAATAATGAACTTAATCGGTAAAATGACGAAAGAAAGATTAAAAAAAAATTAATTGAAATGATCAGGGATCAATCGAATTGATCGGGAGTAAAATGGAGATTTAATCAATTTTACAAGTTACGGTATAAGAAATAATCACAATTAATCATCTATTTTTAGAACAGAACGTTCAATTATTTAAATTAAATTAAAACAATCTGTAATAGATTTTCAAAGATTCCTGGTTCATTTCAGTGACGAAAGCAAGTCGGAACGATTTAAAACCGTTCGATCTCCGGTTGGGGTACTTCTACAGGGCATACTTTATTATGCACGGAGCCCCGAAACTTACCAACTCCACCTATCCGAGTTATTCGAGTCCTTTTGTCATACGTACATCGCCAACATTTAATAAATTGGGTTTCCATGTTTTAAGTATACAATTATAACCATTCATTTTGCTTTTATTAGTCAATTTGTTTAATTACTTATTCAATTTATACAGTTGTTATCTCATAATTGTATTAAATTTCATTGTATTTGTACACTACCTCCTCCTTAAATTACTACCTCCGTCTCAAATTAGATGTCCCCGTTGATTTTAGGCACGTAACTTTAGGTGCATTGACCGTCTACTTCCGAAATTTATTTTTTTATTTTTTCTTTTATAAATGAAAATTTCATATTTTAATTTTTATTTGCAAAAGTAAAATTTTAAAAATAAGTCATGTATCTATGCGGTCAATGAACCTTAAATTGTGTGACCAAAGTCAACGGGGCCATCTAATCAATATACTTATATAAAGGAGAAGCGAGGGGCGTGTAGGTGGCGCCTCTCACATCGCTCCGTTTGATTTTTCTAATTTTCTGGAATTTTTGGATGAAAAATATCAAAAATTAGAATTACCTTTTTTAGTTTCGGGTATATTAGAAGTAAGTTTCAGAATCTGATTTTGTTTCAGATTATTTATGGAATATAGCAGCTTGAAAGTTTTAATCTGATTTTGTTTCAGATTAGTAGTTTCGGGTATATTAGAATCAAGTTTCAGAGTCTAATTTTGTTTCAGATTATTTATGGAATACAGTAGCTTGAAAATTTTAATCTGATTTTGTTTCAGATTATTTAATTATGGAAAAGAGTAGCACACAAGTCTCTCTGCACCTATAAATCCCCTATAGATTGTAGGGTTTTGGATCATCTAAACACAACCTTCTCTCTCAAAATACCACAACCTTACCTCTCTTTGGTGATAATTCTCTTGCTCGATTTCTAACTCGGTGGTGCCGTTCTTCAGTAACGATAAGTGAAGGCTGTTTATACACTATAAGAACGATAAGTGAAGGCTGTTTATACAGTATAAAAGAAATAAAGGTTGTTGCAAGCAAAGGTAGTTATAGACCGCTATGTTGGAGTCGACAAATCAAAACACGGCTTGACATGATATTGATGGATGATATCAATAAATTAACTGTTAGTGATGTATGTTTGTTGGTTATTATTTTATAACGTTTGTTTTTGTTCTTCGAATATGTTGTTAATTTCTATATGATTTACTTTGTATACATTGAAAAAAATTATTCATGCATTATCTGTTTGCTCTATTCAAGCAACTTTTAAGTACGACTGCCGCTATCTCATATATTTAAGTTAGATTTGTTTGTGCACAATCAATCCAAAAAAATTGGAGTAAGGTGACAATGTAAGAACATGATTACTTTTCAAAAAAAAAAAAACACAAATAAAATTAAGATTCGCCGTGTTTTAAATTGTTAATTACGTGTATAAATGTATTTTTATTTTTTCATCATAAATTATAGTCCAATTTTGCAATTTTATATATTAGTATTGGTATTACATCAAGATTTTTATAATATAAAATTTATTTTATCCTGCAAATATTAATTTTGAAACATTAATATACTTTTTATAGACAAACACAAAATTATTTTATTTTACAAATATTAATATTGAGCCATTAATATAATTTTTATAGGCCGCCGCAACGCGCGGCTTCTCAATTAGTTTGGGATGGAAGGAGTATTACCCATCAACCACCAAAACTAAGATAATACTAACAAACACTCTCATAAATAATATTCTTTTAAAGTAACCCCTGTTTTAATGAATTATATATGATATGTAGATTATAATAGATTGTACCTGATTCTGATTTTAATTTTACGCGGATTTTTCATAAAATTTCGTAGAGTCAATATAAAGTAATTGAGATTTAAAATAAATTATTTTAAAATCTTATAAATTATTATGGGATTTCAAATATAAGATACACTAAACAAAATCTATTAATTTACAAAGTCAAAAAAAAAATCTAACATTATTTAAATTTTATCAGATTGTAATGAATTTTAAATAATCTCAATTAAATATCATCAAATTTTTAAGTATAATTAAAATCCTAATTAAATATCATCGAATTTTGAAATGTAATTCAAAATCTTAATCAAATATCTCAAAATTTTAAGATATTTTTTAAAATCCGAATTAATTACACCTGGATTTATAGAATACCATCAATAATCTTCACATTATATAATTTGATATCTGTTCTCACAAATATCGAACAAACCAAATTAATACAGAGCAGATCAGAGCCAAACAGGAGATTTGTAGAGAAGGATAGCTGGGAACTTTGGATCCAAAACGAACAAACACAGTTCATCACCACCAACAGCATTTATCATCCCCATACCAGTTACCTGACTCATCTCATAAATTCTCTTTAGACCCTTGTCTACATCCCTACTATGACCAATACACACAATAAATCCCAACAAAACTCCTAACAAAAAATACCGCCAAACTTTCGAGACGACTCGAGTTCGAGTTTGACCGCCTAGTCCCCTTCTGGTTCCGTCACTGCTCGTCTCGTAACATTATAATATAGTCTTCCCTCCTCACAAGCCTTAAAGTTATAGGCAAGCACAGTAAATGTTCCCATCTCCCAACTCCCACCAACTTCTAATTACTCTCATGACCAGAACTTGAACACAAAACCCTAGCCATCTCAATCTCAACCAAATGGCAAGAATTCTTAGTGCAGATATTCTAAATCAAACACCTCCCCCTCCTGATTTCATCTACAACACTGGCAGCATTAGCCAGTTCCCGGCCTCCTCACCGCCCTCGTCTTCTTCCTCCTCTTCGTCCTCCTCAATTGTTATCGTTATTATTATTATAACTTCCGCTATAATAATTTCCGCTTCAATTTACCTAATTCTTAGGTATTTATCACGAAGATTTCACCGCGCATTTTCAGACGTGATTATTCCATCTAACACCAATTTTTGCACCGAAAATGAGGTCATTATAATCAATGATTCGTTGCCTTTATTCACATTTGGATCATTAATCGGAAATATTGTTACAGCTGACTGTGCGGTTTGTTTATCGAAGTTCGAGGCTCAGGATCAGCTGAGGCTGCTGCCGTTATGTTGTCACGCCTTTCATGTTGCTTGCATTGACACGTGGCTCACGTCGAATCAGACGTGTCCGCTCTGCAGGTCCAGTATTAATCCGACAGAGTCGGAGGTTCTGGACAAGATGATTAGTATTTCCACAGTTACGAACGATAATTCTGGCAATAGTTTTCGTATTGAGATCGGGAGTGTCAGCAGGAGAACTGACTCTACCTCGAATGATAATAACAGGAGGTCTTATTCGATTGGCTCGTTCGACTACATTGTGGATGATGCCGGGTACGAGCTCTCGAGAGGCTCGACGCACAGGAGGGAGCCCTCGGAGGCTGCATCGAATGTCGATAAGGACTCGGTGGGGGGTCAATTGATGGCTCCAGGGGAAAGCCTGGCGGCTGAAGTTGCTGGAGGGAGGAATAGTTGGCTCAGGGACTATGTTGATCGAATTGCATCGATTTCTTCTCGTTCGATACGGAGCTCGGGGAGGTTTTTTTCGGGGAGTAGTCGGCGCAGTGAGCCTGTGGTGGCGGTTGGGGACTTGGAATCTAGTAGAGTTGGGGAGGAGATCAGTGAATTGTTTCGGTGGCTGTCAGGGGTATGAATGGTAATTTTGCTTCTGCGGTAGGGGTAGTTTTGTAATTTTGATACATTTTTCGCAACATTTCAGCTGTGTAAATATAAATTTTGATGTTTTTGTAGATTAATTCAACCTATTACAAACTTTATATCAGTTGTAAGTTTTTTTTTTTGATAATTTTTGTACCCTTGACTTCTGATAAGCGGGGTGAAAGAGATACTGTCGGACCAAGAGGATATTGGTTCCGTTGTTAGTCTTCTCGCAGAGAGGTTTATGGTAGTGAGTTGTTGGAATTGGATAAACTGCACAAAGAATGTGAAAGTAATGATAGATGAATAAGTTCATTAAAACAAGATTGTATTGCAGAAGAGGTGCCTTTTTCAATTTCCTCCCATGAATGGTTTGTCGAATTTGAAATTTCGGCCCACGAATGAGGAATTTTTTTTATAAACAACCGCAGATTCTCAGTTCTGATGCTTATTCAATAAGTTTCAAACAACTCGTGCATTCTAGAAATGCAGAAAAATTAGGGAGGGTGAGATAGATATTCGTCTTGGTTAGTTATCGTGATACAATGTGCATCAGTTCTACGTGCTGCACGAAATTCAGATTTTTTTACTTCATTCAACAGGTTAGCAGTGTCTTTCCAGATCCAACTTTGTATCAGTAAGTGAATCTTTTCTGGTTTTTACTTGACCGTGTCTCGCTTTTTGTGTTAATGCTTCTGTAATATGAAGTTGCCGCGATCACTACTGAAGAGCTGACGATACTGCTGCTAGCCTGTTGCACAAAGGAGGAACCTGCAGCTGACTCTGTTACTGATGAACTCCAGCCTTACTATGGATGGCTCTTTCGTATCAAACTGCCTTCGAATTTCAAGTACAATCAATCTAAGGTAAACATTCTGTTAAGTTTCTTTGTTTATATGTTTTTGCACGAATCTGTAAGCTGTTTCCCTTGAGTAAGATCGACTGTCGTGTGTGAATCACGGTCTCGATGAGATTGCTGCGTTTTCTTGAATAAATAAAGAGGTCTGTCTCACCATCCATCAAGTGCTTAAAGCTTTTTACCGGTTACTTTTCGGAATATGTAAGAGTGCTCATCGCATAAAAGTCAAAATTTTTGGAGGTGGATGTCGGCACATTCATAAAAGGTCCTGGTCCATGACAATTGATTGTCAAGGACTTTTAGGTGGCATACAATTTTGGGATCGTTAGATAAATCTTCAGCGGTCGGGATTATAATAAAATTTTAACACGTCTAGAGCTTTTTAACAGCTAGACGGATAAAATTGCTGAACGAGTTAAAAAAAATTATAATCCTAACCACTGGATATTCATCCAACGATAAAAACTGCATGCCCTTGAAAGGTCCTGATAATCGATTGCTAGAGATATCTGGGCCTTTCATAAAAATATAACACCTTCTCATACTTCCTTTCGAAATATGAAAAGAATAAATAACTAAACAAAAGTTAGCCTCAAAACATGAGGTTTGGCAGCCATGATTAATGGTCACGATTCTCTTCTTCTTCCAACCTGTTGAGCCTTATGGCTTGTAAAGATTTTAACTATCCTTCACGCCATATAACACTTCGCCTTGCAAGCTACTGCAACAATAATTATACACTATAAATTTATACATGCTGTGCCTTAACATTTTGCCTATATATTAAGTTGACCATTGTATCCTGTACATGAAGCGAGAAAGACAGCAGAATATAGAGATGAATTTTTCGATACTGATTCAGATTCTGGCCTTACAATGCCTTGCAGTTGTTTGTGTTTCAAGAGAATTTGATTTCTATTATTTTGTTCAACAGGTAACATGAGTAATAGACCTTCATTATATTGTGCATTGTAGCTTACTGATTGCGTGAAAAAATATATGTTGAAATATGCAGTGGCCAGCGTCGTACTGTGATACGAAGAGGAGTTGCTGCTACCCGAAAACAGGGAAGCCAGCAGAGGACTTTAGCATTCATGGGCTATGGCCAAACTACAGAGATGGTACCTATCCTGCCAACTGTGACTCTGTCAACTTGTTTAACGATTCCAAGGTATCCAGTCCAGTACCCAGATTTCCTCTCGATAAATAAATGTAATTCAATCGCATTTTTAGCCAATTACCAATGTGTGTACAGATTACTGATCTTGAAAGCAGACTTGAAAAGGACTGGCCATCACTAGCATGTCCGAGTAGCGATGGCATGAGGTTCTGGGGACACGAATGGGACAAACATGGCACTTGTTCCGAATCATTTCTTGATCAGCATTCTTATTTCAAAGCTGCTCTGGACTTGAAAAACAAAGCTAATCTCCTCCAAGCCTTGAACAATGCAGGTACACAAACCAGCAGATTAAAATCAAACAGTGTCATATTTAAAATCAGAGAGTTAATCCTGACAGGCTAGGGTGTCCTGTAACACGTCTTTTCACCAAAAATCTGAGAGTCAAAAAATTGAAGTACAATTTGTGTCGATTTCAGGAATTAAACCAGCAGACGGAAAATATTACAGCCTCGAGAGCATCAAAGACGCGATCAAAGAAGCGACAGGGTACACTCCATACATAGACTGTAACGTCGATGCATCGAGAAAGTACCACCAGCTCTACCAAGTGTACATGTGTGTGGAAGCATCAGGTTCAGAATTCATCAACTGCCCTCTTCTTCCCCATGGAAGATCATGCACTTCTCAAGTCGAATTCCCTTCCTTCTCTCATATCAAGCCTGCACATCAAGAACTCTGATTACTCACACTGATCCATAATGTACCCATTGTTTCTAATAATAATCTGAAGGAACAATATTTGAAAGCGGCGAATAAATGAAAAAGTTTTTTCTAGCAAGTATGCTTCAATCATCAATGTCCGGATTAGTATTTGTTCTAATAAATCACAAACACTCCTCCGAAAAAACGCGAATCAAAAACCAGACACAATATTATATTTTTGATAATTTAGACTTATATACTTTACAAATAAGTATTTATTTCAATATTTCTGAGCAACTCAGAACAACGGAGGATTAATCCGGGCTATCCGTTCGTACTCGACTCGATAATATATTAAGAATAAATAAACAGAACATGACAAAATGACCTGTACCGTATATAATAAGAGAGATGGCAAAGAAAGCTACCCTGACATCCAATTACATTGGAGGAACATGTATTTTCCTAAAACCAATGTTGAAAAGTTGTAATAACGGACTCAACTACCAATAGAAAATGAACACGTGGGCTTCCACTTGTATGGATGTGCATAAACATCATAATCAAATAATAAACAAGATAACAAGGTATTGTTTGAAGAATATACTTGGCTTTTTCTCCTCTCTATCTACCCTTCCTCTGTATATTTATTTCTCAAACAACCACTATATCTAGCTAACTCTGAAATCAAACAAAAGAAACAAAGATGAAGTTGTTGAAGCTTCTGGTTCTGCAATGTTTCATGGTCTTGAGTGTCGTCTCGAAAGACTTTGACTTCTACTATTTCGTCCAACAGGTCAGTACTGATGCGGGATTCTTGTGCACTGGTATGGTATTTTTTTATCATCTTACGTATGTTGTTGAATTTGCAGTGGCCGGCATCTTATTGCGATACAACGAAAGCCTGCTGTTATCCGATCACAGGGAAGCCACAGGAGGATTTTGGTATTCACGGCCTTTGGCCTAATAACAAAGATGGCTCGTACCCTACTGAATGTGATTCAAACAACACTTTCGATTATTCTCAGGTATGTACAAAACTAATAATTGACATCGTTTGGCTTAGCTTACAAGTAACTTATAAGTTGAAACCGTGAAATTATAATCGGCTTTTGTTTTAAGTTCTGCAAATTGTGAATTTTAATTAGGTGGTAGATCTGACGAGCAGCTTGCTGGAGAACTGGCCAACGCTAGCTTGCCCCAGTGCTTTCGGATTGACGTTCTGGGGACACGAATGGGATAAGCACGGGACTTGTTGCGAATCCTACCTAGATCAGCACTCGTATTTTGCTCATGCTCTGCTACTCAAGGAGAAAGCCAATACCCTCCAATCCCTCGTAGCTGCAGGTAACTCGAATCCAGAACCCGTCTTGTAGACTTTTTCCGACTTATAAGTCGGAAAATAGCTAAACGTAACTTTGAACATGTTTTGGACTTATAAGTAGAAAAACTTGGGGGTCGTTTGAATAAATCTAAAAAAAGTATTTCTCGGTTAATGTAAAGAAGTGGACAAGAACCGAGAAGTAAATTAAAACTTATAAGTGATTAAACTGTTTGGTAAAAAAAAAAAAGTCCTGAACCAAAAGCCAGCATTTCCAGCTTTTTATAAATGCTTCTATCAAAAAGAGAAGTAGAAGCCGGCTTTTTATCAAAAGAGTCAGAAGTGGTGTTTGCCAAACTTGCACTTGATTAAACGAAAAACGCTTTTTCCAGTAATGACCGAGCTACTGTTTATCTAGGTATTACACCGACGGACGGGAAGTATTACACATTAAACGAGATCAAAGGAGCGATCAAAGAAGCAACGGGGTTTACACCATGGATCGACTGCAACAAAGATGTATTTAAGCAATATCAGCTCTATCAAATTTACATGTGTGTTGATAAATCCGCGCTTCACTTCATTGAGTGCCCTGTTTTTCCTTATGGAAAATGTGGTAGTGAAATTGCCTTCCCTTCTTTCTCAGGATCCTCACTTGCAGCAAGTTAATTTAGTTATAACTATTAGATTATAAAATTACAATTAATGTGTGTAAATATGACATCCCCTCGTTATTTTTCGGGGACAATCAAAACACACCACTCTTACTTACATCTTACATCCAAGCAGTACTATCTCTTCGATTGTAAGTTGTAATCTCGAATATATGTTCTTCGAAAAGGAGTTTGAGAATTCGATTCTCGTATTAGGAGAATGAATAGAATCAATAAAACCTCATTCTTCCGCTTCTTAGTACAAAATTCAAGTTTGTATTTTATTTTATTTTCCAATTGTTATTGGAAAAATGCCTACAATAAAGTTATCGTGACAAATCTGGTTTAAATTAATACTCCCTCCATCCGCTTTTACATGTCCATTTTGACTTTTGACCGGTCAAATTGATTATATTTTGACTAAAATTTACATTATCAGATGATTGAGAAAAATAATGAAAATTATACCATTAGAAAGTATATTTAATCTATTTTAACATGCAACTTTCAGATTTTAGAAATAATGAATAGATAATCTGTAATGTTTAGTCAAAAATTGGTCAATTTGACTCCTCGAAAAATAAAATAGACATGTAAAAGGGGACGGAGGGAGTAACTTAAATCACACGTAAGTTTATTTTCGTAATCAAACAATTTGACAATATACAAGCTCGCCACAAGTACGCAACAAGATTATTTATTTGCTAGTAAACGTTATAATCCGAATTAAATGCCCAGTGATTCGATTTGAACGTGATTTTGTCATCCCATGAAATCAGATTTTTAAAGATATGAAAAAGATAAGCCTCATTGATTGTCAATGAGCCCAGTTTCTTATCTCACACAGGCCCGCGTGATAAAAGAAGTGTAGAGTTTCTGCCTTTTGAGATCTCAAGATAAATGGGCCAATAGCCCAATACTAATAATTGTTTTGGTCCAAATTTGAATTTATCAGCTGAACATTGAAAAAATAAGCTCAAAAAAATATCGAGTCACAAATAACATGTTCCATTCAAAATTAATCATTATTTGAGACTCGAAAAGAAATGATGAGTTAATTTAGGAATCTGTTTGCCTGGTTTTAAATCATCTCTGATTTTAATTTGAAAAATGTCTATTTGTGTAATAAGTCAAGTCAGATTAAAGTCAGAAGTTGGTTTGAGTTATTTTTTCAGTGAATAAACTTTTATGAAATTTTTTTCGATAAAAATTATTCCTAAGTCATAAATAACTCATAAATCATTTCTATTATTATTATTATATTTTTAATTACTCATAAATTATTAATAAATTAAAATTACCAACCACAAGTTCAACCAAACGGGTCCAAACTACTATGACAAAAAAAAAATCCAGATTTTCGGATCATTTTCGAGTCACTTTTTCAAGTGAAATTTCATAAAGGTTAAAGAACTGCTCCGTGACAAACACGTATGCCACCCATGTTCGCCACACCATCACGAAGTCAACAGTCAACACCTAATACATTTTGATTTTCAATTCTCGAATCCCTAATCTCCATATTTAACTAGGGCTGTTTAACGAACCGAGCTGTTCGCGAACAAGCTCGAGCTCGGCTCGTTAAGAGCTCGTTCGGCTCGGCTCGTTAAGTTAACGAGCTCGAGCTCGAACACAAAAAATTGTTCGTTAAGAAAACGAGCTCGAGCCGAGCTTTTAGTATGTTCGGCTCGAGCTCGGCTCGAGCTCGGCTCGAGCTCGGCTCGAACTCGTTCGGCTCGAGCTCGGCTCGTTAAAGCTCGAAAAAAAGCAATATTTTCATAATAATTTCGTAATATATATATGTTATTGAACGCCGAATTCAACATATAATATATCAAATCGATCATGAGAATATCAACTATAATATGGTACCATCAAAACATACTAAAAATTTTATTTGGCTTGCTATTTTAAGAGTAAAGTAGCGGTTTGGCCTTATTTTTCTCTGGCTCGGCTCGGCTCGGCTCGACTCGACTCGGCTCGTATTTGTTCGTGAACAAGCTCGTGTTCGGCTCGTTAGTTATCGAGCTCGAGCTTGAACACACTTTTTTGTTCGATAAGAAAGCTCGGCTCGACTCGGTTCGATAAGAAAAAATTTAAAGTTCGGCTCGACTCGGTCAAAACTCGGCTCGGCTCGGTTCGTGAACAGCCCTGTATTTAACGCACCCAACACACGAAACCGAAAGCACAACAATGTCAAAAACCCCAGCTGCTCGACACACGTTCGAATCCTCGTATCACCACGTGAACGATCTCGATCACGTACACTAGTCGTGCTCTCAAACACCCCTTTTACTTTTCTCTCTCTCTTTCTTTCGCTTTTACTTTGCTTTTTTCACTGTGTGTGAAGACACACACTTGAAATTTACTGTTGCCGCGTTTATAGTTATCCCGTCTGTCTGTCTGTCTCCCGCACTTTTTTATAATTATCGTTGTGGTGCATGGTCAGACTCGGAGGTGCTCGTTTTCTGATATGGTATGTATTTTTTTGATTCATGAATCATGTGTGTTTATGTTTTCAGAGTTTCAGTTTTTAGTTACTCAATTGCAGTGTTTGTAATCGCTTCAGTTTCCTTTACTTGCACTTGTGTGTGGGAGAGAGTGAGAGAGAGGGGGAGAGGGGGGTAGGGAGAGAGAGAGGGAGGGAGAGGGAAAGAGGAAGGTAGGGAGAGAGGGAGAGGGAGAGAGAGAGAAGGAGACAGAGAGAGGGAGAGGGAGGGAGAGAGAGGCAGAGAGATAGGGAGACAGAGAGAGGGAGGGAGGGAGAGAGCGAGAGAGAGAATGTTTCATTTAGGTTGTGGATGCTGAGTAATATTTATATTTTATAGAGTGTTTATACTTGGAATATAGGGTTTAAAGTTTGCATACTTTGAGCCTTGTTATTTCTTCAGCATTGTACTCATCTGGTTCTATTTGTACTATATATGTGTAGTAATTGTATAGATTGTAAAGAATTGTGGAGCTTTACAAGAAGGATTTGTATCTGAAATTGAATTTTGTGTCCTGATCTTTATAAATTGTCAATTTTCGTTATAAATGACAGTTTAAAGGTCCGAATTAAGTTCTATCTTGGAACAATATGATTTTGGAGTTTTACCGAAGGTCATGTTTACCAAATACAACTAGTGGCTTGTCTCAAAAGTCTAAATATAAGATTTTAATCGTTAGATATAGTGAAGAATGGAGAGAACTTTTTGCCCAATGCACTTGTTGATAGGTGCTATTTAAGTGGAAAGCTTTGCGTAGTTTTTATCTTGTTCGTATCTGATTTATCTTCATTAGTTGCTCTGAAGATAAGTACTAAACTATGCAGAACATTGGAAAGGTCTACATGTTTCAGACTGTGAAAGTTCTGATGTGCATTTGTGTAAAGTTGAAATGAAGAAACTTCACAGGAGTGTCTTTTCTGCATCTGTTTTGATGCTATTGGTTCTGGGGTGCTTTGTCATGAAAAGCCCTGTTATGGAAAAGTATCATGCCAACCCCTTGTTCTTCAATACAACGAATCCTCTTGATTGGATGGATGCCAGAGCTCTGCCGGGTGTACGGCATCCAAGAAATGACACTAAGTTGATATTGGCAGAGACCGTTGTCTTGAATCTCTTTATTCCTCGGAACATGTCCAGAGAAGAACAAGAAGCTCTGAACACATGGAACCTTCTCAAATACTTGATCGGCCATGAGCAAGCTCTGCCAAATGCTGCAGAGGCCATCAAGGAAGCTGGCACTGCATGGAACAATGTTATGTCTTCAGTGGAAGCGGAAAAAGTTAATAGAAACAAAAGGTCAGGGCTAAGAGAAAAGGAAAAACAATGTCCTCAATTCCTCAGTAAGATGAATACCACAGGATTAGATAGTACTGGTTTTGAGCTACAGATTCCTTGTGGCTTGACCCAAGGCTCTTCTATTACAATAATTGGCATCCCGGGTTATCTTCTTGGTGATTTTCGAATAGATTTAAAGGGGGAAACACTGCCCGGAGAGCCACATCCACCTATAATAGTGCACTACAATGTGAGGCTTCTGGGTGATAAAATAACTGAGGGGCCTGTAATTGTCCAAAACACATGGACAGTTGCTCATGAATGGGGTGAAGAGGAGCGTTGTCCATCTCCAACTCCTGAAAAAATTAAGAAAGGTTGGCGATGTCAACATTCCTTTTTGTTGTTCTGCACCATACGTCCAGACAATATATCATCGGTGTATGTTTCACTTCAGTAGCAAGTTCTGCAGTGGCACAGATTAGTGTTATAAGAGAACACTCTTCAACATTAAATATGTTGCTATTTATTTAATATTACTTTGAATCTTTGATGCTAATTTTCTTGTTAGATAACCGTACATAATTTTAATTTCAGTTGATGAACTGGACCAGTGTAATGAGTCGGTGGGTAAGGATGTTAGTCGGGTTTCCATTAATGGGAAGCATACAAATCAGTCAAGAAATGTTTCCCTCAGTCCGGAAAGATCTACAGGAAGACAATATTTTCCTTTTAAACAAAATTATCTATCTGTTGCAACACTTAGAGTGGGATCAGAAGGAATCCAAATGACTGTTGATGGGAAGCACATAACATCCTTTGCTTTTCGTGAGGTAATCTCTGTTCATCTCGAAAGTCTTTTAACATCTCTTAAATTTATGAATTAGAGCTAATAAATTTGATGTATGTCATTTGCAGACTCTGGAGCCATGGCTTGTCACTGACGTTAAAATTTCGGGAGACTTCATATTAGCTTCTGTAGTTGCCAGTGGTTTACCCACTTCAGAGGAAGTAGAACATATTGTTGACTTGGATGCACTTAAATCATCTCCATTTCCTCCTCATAAACAGTTGGATCTTTTTGTTGGTGTATTCTCTACTGCTAACAACTTCAAGCGGCGGATGGCTGTCCGTAGAACATGGATGCAATATGCTGCTGTTAGGTCAGGAAAAGTTGCAGTGCGCTTTTTTGTCGGCTTGGTGAGTACATGTGGACTTTTTACTATATATTAGAAGTTGGGCTTTGCATACTGTCAGAATCCAAAACCATATTCTTTTTTAACTGTGCGGAAAAAGATGTAGCTGGTCTCCTTGATTATCTTCTTAGAAAATTCTTTGCGAAGCTAGGTATTATGTATTAGTATTATCAATCAAATGTTTAATAGGAGAATCTGAGCTTGTGTGATCCTATATGTTTTCTTACTTGCATCTTGTTCTCATTGTCTTTAGACTTGTTATGTTAGCTTCTTTTACTATGTATACCTGCATAATTATATCGAACTGAATCCTGTGATTTTACTTATAGCATAAGAATCAGATGGTGAACAAGGAGCTCTGGGATGAGGCACGAACATATGGTGATATACAACTTATGCCTTTCGTTGACTACTACAGCCTCATTACTTGGAAGACAATAGCTATATGCATCTACGGGGTACATTCTGTACTAAGCTTATTCATAGAGAGTTGAGGCCAGAATTCTTGACTTGGTTTCTTTAACAGACACAGGTTGTTTCAGCTAAGTATATCATGAAAACAGATGATGATGCATTTGTTCGAGTTGATGAAGTGATGAATTCTTTATATAAGCTCAATGTGAATCGTGGTCTGCTTTACGGTCTCATAAATTCAGATTCTCGACCTCATAGGAGTCATGATAGCAAGTGGTATATTAGCCCTGAGGTATTTCTGTTTCTCCAACTAATCATTATTTTAGGTTCTGAATGTACTGTGGATAAAATTGGGGGAGAAAAATAAAAAAGTGAAATGATTTTTTTGGAAGTAGTGCCTGACTTCTGTTCTAAAAGTTTTGATATCTTTTATTTGAAATTATTTTTTATGGTCAACTTTAATGAAAACATTTTCAGTATGGTTGTAGGACTTTGAGCTTTACTTATCTCACCATCGTAAGAAGCCGATCACATGTTTACGCATTAGAGCTTTATATCAAACTGTGATTGCTTTAGTCAATAATTTTTAAAATAACTGTACAATGAGATATTATAGATCCATCTTCTATCCAACTTCTTACAATGTGTATTGAAAAAGATTTTTCAGCTATATCATGTGTTTTATACAGAATGTGGTTTTCGCATGAGCAAATATTAATACATTTCTGCTTAATTTACAGATTTAGGGTGTCTGAATTATTATTAGTTGTCTGTTGGATTTTGACATTTACTTGCATGTTCCAGAAACGGATAGTATAAGGGCAAAAAAGAACAAATAGAACTATTTAAGCTTTGGACTGCATACCTTTTTCCGGTTTTCCTTACTTATCCTCGTCTCATTAATCACAAGTTTGCATTTACATATATTATGTCTAACTTCATCTCTGTTTATTTATGAAGGAATGGCCTGCAGAAACTTACCCGCCTTGGGCACATGGTCCTGGTTATGTTGTGTCAAGTGACATAGCAACAACAATTTATAGAAGGCACAAAAGAGGTCGGCTAAAGGTATGATATTATGCTTGTTATTTGAATTCGTTTTCGACCTTATACGACCTTTCCCTTTAATATAGTATTACTAAGTTATCAGGTCACAACTTACTCGTATGTATCTAAAAGTGTAATAAACTTAATAATCTGCCGCAGATGTTCAGGCTAGAAGATGTTGCAATGGGCATCTGGATTGCAGATATGAAGAAGCAAGGACTACAAGTTACATATGTGAAGGAAGAAAGGATCATTAATGTGGGTTGCAAGGATGGTTACGTTATTGCACACTATCAAGCACCCCGAGAGCTGCTTTGCCTATGGCAGAAACTTCAAGAAGGAAACCAAGCTACATGCTGCGGCAACTAACCCATTTCTGTCGGAAGCAATTTGACGGGAAGAGCAAAACGGAAGAAATCGTGCAAGAAAATTGCAGAACTTGTCTTGTGCGGTGTTGTATAGTAGGTAACGTGTTACTATATTATTGTGTATATGTTTAGTGCAAACTGAAAGCTTTAGTTCACTAGGAGTACATAATACTTGTATAGTATGTCAAGAGGGGGAGATCTAGCCTTGTATAGTAAAGTTTACAATTGAGGCACTAATACACAGTATCAGTTTTCTTTGCTGGTTCTCGCGATAGAATCTCCAGACTTCAGTAATACTTTGAGGATTCTTAAACGCGACTAAACAGGTGTAGAATTAGAGAAGAGTAATCATAAAATCTATATTTTTCTTGTTACAACAGGCTATTTAGATTGTAGATGCAGCTTCCGAACAACATTAGGTTTTAAGCGTCTGAAATGTACTGAGATGAAAGGTTAACTTAGATTTACGAATGTGTTTCGAGCTTGCTGAGATTGTCGGTTAGTGTGAGTGGGTGGCAATGACGGTAGGATGTTTTGCTAGTCGAGCTAGTCATTTCTCAGAATTAGTCGAGATGTGAGAAAGCTGATGTTGTGTTGGTCACTTTCCGGATTAGTGAAGGTGCGAGAAAGCTAACTAAGACTCCTGAAGAAAATGATAAGATGAGTCAAATGACCATCAACTACTCTATCACTATGGAACCATTCAAGTTTGCTTGAGGATCACAACATATATTGCAATTCTGGAGTTCCCCAAAGTACCAAATCTCCATTAAAATGAAGTACATTTCCACAGTATATGTCACTATTGGATTTATTTTTTTACCAGTGCAATGCATAGCAACTCAATCCATTTTAACATAAATTAAGGAGTGGTGACAAAGCTACAAACAGTCACAAAACTGCCACCTCAATAGGTCCCAACTCCGAACATGACTCATGTGATAGCTAACAACTATGAACCCCATCAGCAATAATGTACTGTCTACAAGAACTCCACCATAGTGATATACACACTAAATATCTCATCTAACTGAAAATGACCTCTTTTTTAATCCATTTTCTTACAGTTTTCCTACCACTAACCTTCCAGATCCTTCCACAACCTTCCTCCTTAAAACCCCCTGCCTCAATTTTTTCACAATCCTAATCCATACAATTTTCACACACAGAGAGGAGTGGCAGAGAGAGAGAGAGAGAGAGAGAGAGAGATTGTTCATCTAGCTGAGAGAGATTCTAGCAGAGAGAGGCAGAAAGAGAGAGATTTGTTCATCTAGGTGAGAGAGAGAAAGAGAGATTTGTTCATCTAGCTTAGAGAGAGAGATTTGTTCATCTAGCTTAGAGAGAGAGAGAGAGATTCTAGCAGAGAGAGATTTGTTCATCTAGCTGAGAGAGAGAGAGAGAAATTTGTTCATCTAGCTGAGAGAGATTTGCTCATCTAGCTACAAAATTTGAAGATGGCCTCTGATCAAACAAACATGTCTGAGCTATCTCTACTAGAACAGCTGATAAATTCAAGAAACAGGCCACTATCTCTATTCTCACCCATCACTCTCCCCTTAACAAACCCCCAAACCACCACCAACCCAGATCAAGATTCCCCAGAAAGATCCGACCCACATGACCGGATCATCCTGCTCAACCCTCTAACCCAGAGCGTGGTGATGATCGATGGCAGCGCGTGGCGTATCCACGCGCTGCTAAACGACCTCATAACCTCCAAAGAGGGCCCACCACCAGCTTCAAAAGCATCCATAGAAGCCATGCAAACTGTTGAGCCTCAAGAAACTGATGAGTGTGTGATATGCATGGAGGGGTATATGGACACAGTAGCTAAACAAATGCCTTGTCAGCATGTTTTTCATGGGGAGTGTGTTGAAAAGTGGCTTAAAATTAATGGGTCTTGTCCTGTTTGCAGATTCAATATGCCTGTGGATGATAATGAAAATAATCACAAGAGTTTTTTTGGTGATGAGGGTGGGAGAAGAAGAGAAATTTGGGTGAGTTTTGGTATGAATAGTACTAATACAAGAAGTGGGGACTCTAATCAAAGGGATGATAATGATAATGATTCTGATGAAGCTCAGAGAGTGATGGAAAATTAGATTAGTTAATCTTTTTTCTTGTTTGTGGATATTGTTTTATTTGAATCTTTGGTCTTGCTGCAGCCATCTTGTATATAGAGTGAATGAGTGAAGAAAATGGCCATTTTGTGTTTTTGAGTCCTTGAATGAAATATGTTTTATGTTTATGATTCCAAAAATTGAATATAAATCTAATTCATTCCGTTCAAGTGAACACGATCTTAACCTAATTCATTCCATTCTGTTCAGGTGATAGGTGAACACAATTTATCTTAACCTAATTCATTCCGTCTAAGTGAACACAATCTTAATCGCGATTACGTGTCGACTTCTTATTATAATAGTCTTACATAGAGGTGAGCATGATCAAAGTGCAGTTGAATTGGTCAAGCTATATTTTAAAACAAAGCTTCCTAAAAACGCATGAATACTCAAATGCGCATGGTTTGGCCTATGATTCTTTCCACCTTTGCGTTTTGCTTCCACAATAATGTTTTCTACTTTGAAGACTAGCTTTGTGAAACACCTACTTGTCTTTTCTATATAGAAAAGAGTATAAAGCATAGTAACATGATCTCTCTGAATCATTCTCCATCTATTCTCTGACATTTCTGATGATAAACTCATGTCTATTCTTGTGGCTATTCTTGGTTACAGGATCGGGATTAGAAAATAATTTGGACTAGTCTCAAATATCACTAATATTTTCATATTAACAAGTGTTAATTTTAAAATAACTTTAGAGTTTGAAATTTTGGAATTCAATGGAGCCTGACAGAACGCCTTAATCAGTCTCGTCTTGATTCCGTCACTGTATCATTGGTATAGGACCATGTACATGCCATGTATATTAGACTTTGTTCATGGTACAAATAATTGAGCTAGCAATACTTCAAGAATACAATTTAGTTGATCTGGTTAAAATTCAAATTTCAAACTGGCAACACTTGACAATCGAGTCAAACACAACAATTTTTTATACTTGATATTTTAAACGTTTAATTTTAAATTCTCCGAGGTACTCCATACACAACAATATACATATTTTGTACAAAAACATATTTTGTATTAGAAGCATTTCGATTATAGAATCAAGATGGTATCATCTGGCATCATTGAATCAAGGTCTTAGGGTTTATAGATTATCATTGAATTGGTTCACTTCCTTGGAGTTCAAATCAATCTCCTTTGAACTTGAGTCCAAGTAATTCGAACAATGGCTGTTCAGATCAAATGTACCCGAAAAATCGAACTTTCTCAGCTGCTCAGGACTTTTATCAACTCTTGATCGTTTCCACAGTGGTTGCTCAATACAGTCAACTTCAAAAATTTTGCTTTCACTTCTTTTTCTTGCATCGCCCTTCTCTACAGAGCCAATTTTCTCGCGAGAATGCATTTCCATTAGAGAAAGCACGACGAAATTTTCACTGCTGTTGTTTGTAATGTCATCAGTTTCATGTTTCTGACGCTTTTCTTCCTTTCTTCCAGAGCTTTCTGACGATGTCAGAGAGCTTTCTAGCGAACATCTAGTCCCCCTTAACGGTTTGATTTCATTATCTTTTACAAACGAGCCATGTGTTTCTGTTAGCATAGACAATGAGGAACTAGGGCATCCGTTATCGACCATTGATACTAACTGAGAAAGTTCAGTTTTAGCAAGTTCCACTTCTGCAGAAGATGGATTGCATCCAGAAAGCGTGTCTTGCGCCTTCTTTAACACGGACTGTAAATACTTGCCTTGTGCCTCAATCCGCAGTTGCAAATGCCTCTGTACCTGGAAAAGATTTTTGTATAAGATTCTTTTAGTTTCGTGAAATGAATTTGAACAGATAATGTCGTGATCACAGAGAGGTTTTTACTTCAATTTGCTCGTGAAGTTTCCTCTGCACCTCCATTTGCATCTGTAGAGCCTGAGCTATCTGCAAGCTCCTGAATTAAAAAAAAAATAAAATTAATCAACAATAATCCTTATATTTTTCTTTCCCAATTCAATAAAAAACAATCTTTTAACTATCATTACTCATTAATTTGATTCTGATTTCCATTGCTATACTCTCTGCTCGGGTGACTCATCTGCCTCTCTTCATATTCTGCGCGTATTAACAGATTTTGGATTAGTCCTGATCCGAATCCTCATCTATGCTTGTCTTAAAGTCGTCATCGATGTGCATTATATGGAGACCACTCACCTGATTGATCATTGTCGTCGCAAGTCTGTGATTCTTGACTTTTACCCAATCTATACTTCTGCAGCAACAAAAATTTTAAATAAATTCGATTCTTTCCCATCATTAAAAAATCTAGCAATGTCATATTAAACAGAGTAAGATAAATGCCTGCAAATGACTCTTCAAGTGGTACAAAGTAAGTCCCTGAATTCGCATCACCCTCATTAAAGCTTTCGGTGTAGCCTCTGCCAATCAAATTAAAATCAAGAATGTTAAGCAACAAACTAATTTTGCTGAATAAAAAGACGTATTACTGGACATCCTATTCTGCTTAGGATTTTTGCCTAGGAACCTGCTGACTAGCTCCATAGCCAACACAGATATGTAACAGACTCTAATTTTAACCACCTGGATTGCGAAAACACTTACTGTCTGCACCGCCTAATTGCGCGACAGCATGCACAAATCTCTGGTGAAGCTCAGGATTCCACTTAAGCCTAGGCTTAGCATCACTTGACAAAACCAAGTTCATGTCCTGATCTTGCTGCATATTCTGCAGAGGCATTGATTTTAGAGTGAGTGCTGAGAATGTAAGAGAAATCTTGTGAGTTTAAAGGACAGAAAATTATGAGTGAGTTGGTGAGGGCAGCTGGAGTTCTCTTTATAAATGGGAGTTGTTGAAATGTCTTATGTTCTCACCACCATATCTGGAAACATAAGTAGGGTTATGTTGGGAGAGGAATATATGCTATGAGCTGTGGCTAGTTTTTCCTTTTTATTGAATTTCAAATTTTCCCATTTAGTATTTTAAATATTATCTACGGATCGTAGATATCGGGAATCGGAACTAATCAGTTGATCTGTCGAAGATTTTTCGATAAATCAAATTTTTTTAATCAAATCAGAGTGTAATCAATAAATGGATAACATATTTTTTTAAGATTAATCGGGGATTTTTAGAACGCTGACCAGGAGTATCATTTTATGCATTTCTTTTTCTTTCATCTTTGACTTGAGATGGAGTGGGGAGAATCTCTGATGGAGCAAAAACAGAGAAAGCAACACACTTCAATTTGAGTCTCAAAAGCAGAGAAAAGAGGAAAAAAGTTGATGGTTTGTTTTTATCCTCCTGTTTTCCTTCCCCCCACCCTCCCTCTCAACACACACAAAATCATGTTACATAAAATTATTGGTTTAAATTTACAAATTATTTATCTCACAAACTATTCATCGGAAATACATCTCAATAGAGTTCGGGAGAGTTGATTATTTAACATTATTAATACATAAAAATCGGAACTTTATCGATCTTCTGGTTGTATTATGACTCATAACACGAATCATTAATAATTATTTCGATGTTATTAGTACGTAAAAATTAAATATTTACCGGTATTAACAATGATGTTTATATCTCGTACTATTATGACTCATAACATGTATACCGTAAAAAAAAATTATTTACGGAATAAATTATTTCCACATAAAAGAATAATGATATATGTGTGTTAATGTGTTTGATTCCTAATGAATAATGCAACCCCACCATGATGTATAATGGGAGCAACTTTCTAAAACTTGGAGAAGCTTTGATGGGGAAAGATTATAATAGTGGGGATGCTTTAGTGAATATTTCTTTATGAATATTGAAAGAGATAACCAAACGGGCATTTTTTAAATTAATTTAAATTTTTAATTTTCTTTTCGACATGACTTCTTTTTAAGCTTCTCTTTTGAGCAGGGCGTGGTGGGATTGGCAGATTCTTTTTGTTCCTTGTAGGGATAGAGGAATCAAAGAATCCAACAATAGATTTTAGGACAAACTTGCCGTATTTATGTTTTCAAGAACTACTTTACAAAAAGATAAAGTATGTGAATAAGCCAATCCATTTTGGCCTAATTTGCAAATTATATTTTGATTAGGAACTCGTTTGGATTAATTTAAAATAATAATTTATACATATGTTTAAATTATTTGTGTAAGTAATTTCATATAATGAATAATTTATCCGTTATTGAAATATAATATATATATATATATATATATATATATTATTTTTGTTTTGAAATTGACAGTTATTAGAAAAAACTTAACAATAAAATAAGTTGATCAAAAAGTACTTTAAATAAGTTTCTCACTTGTTTCTGATTTATTTCTAATTTTAAATCAGCTTATTTAACAAATAAATATTTTTCGATTTAAAGTCGAATATAGCTAGGGGTGGCAATATTGGACCCGACCCGACAACCCGACACGAATTCGACCCGCAAAATACGAATTCGGGTTGGGGGTTTTCGGGTTCGGGTCGAATTCGGGTTGACCCAAAATCAACCCAGGAAAATCGGGTCATTTTCGGGTTGAATTCGGGTTACCCGAAATTGACCCGAAATTACCCGAAAATTAATATATAATATAAATATTATATATATTTTTATTATTTTTATAAAATTTATTAGTTAAATTTAATATAAAATTATTTAATTTAATAAAAATTAATTTATTTGGATTAAAATAATATTTATTTATTATTTAAAAAATATTTTTATTAATAAATATTAATTTTCGGGTCGGGTTCGGGTTACCCGCGGGTAGTGCGGGTCGGGTTCGGGTTGGGTATTCTAACCCATTAAATTTTCGGGTCGGGTTCGGGTTGGGTAAATTTTTTGACCCGCGACTGTCAACCCGACCCGAACCCGATCCGAAACCCGAAATTGCCAGCCCTAAATATAGCTCACATATTTAAAACCTACAGAAATATGTTCTAGATTAGAGTGTGGTGGCATCTTGAGCGTTCAATATATGCCTAGATATGATTGGATTGACGGCTGTGATGCCACTGAGGAAAGAAAATGATGGATGGGATTAATGGAGAAATAACAGAAAGTGCAATCAATCCAGATAATTATTTACTTTCCTTGGTAATCGTTGATTACAGTACATTTAGAAAGTCAGAAACTTGATGTTTATTATGGGTCCCTGCTCAAGAAGATGACTGTCTATCAGCTCATAGCTTAGAAAGTTTATTTCCTGAGCATTTCTGTTCTTATGTTTTTTTTTTTTTCCTAGTTGATTACACACGCACACATGGGGAGTCGAACTCCCGACCTCCCGCAAGGGGGTACAAGGGCTCTGCTACCACATCAACACCTACCACATCAACACCTTGTTGGCATTTCTGTTCTTATGTTACACTCGTATTAGTCTGACACATAATATTTACATCAATCATCGTTGTATTTATTTGGTCAATTTGATTTTTTTTATGATTTCTAGTGTCTAGTTTATGAACGGATAAATAAGTAGGAAAATGATCTTTGTATTAAATAATGTAAGATTTTGTTGGAGTCTACCTCTACCACCTCGAGATTTCAGATGAGCTGGTTACTTACATGGTATCAGAGCTTGCGGATTCGAGCGCTGTTTATTTGTTTATCCAAGAGGTGAGAATGGTAAGAATTTTTCTGGGTTTGATAAAATATGTGAAGAACTGCAGAAGCTTCCTGTCCTGTTAAGTCCAGAGAACTGCACAAACGAATCAATGACAAAATGCCCAACACAAGCATGTGTATGTAAATTCCTGATATAAAAGGAATCATACAAAAAAAATGGTCCAGAATAAAAGACAAACAAGGAAGAGAAAGAAAACAATCAGCAGGAGGACCTACTATTCCGAAAAGTCCAGGAAAAATATATTCCAAAGATGGCGTTTTCTTTAAATCTTTATTAATCCAAATCTTTATCGACATATCTTAGCTGAAGGCTTAGCCTTCCACTCAATTTGTATAATGAAAATCTATCTAATCTTTAGATTATTAGGGTTGGAGCTAGTCAATTCATGTTCCCAGAGCTTGTTTTAGACCTCAATGATTGATCTCCAGAGAAATTGCCATCTCAGTGCCTTACATTCAGTATTTCAGTTATTCTGCTGCAATATTAAAAATAAAACGGATTCTTGAACCCCCTTCACGCTCATGTCATGTCGAGGTACTGTGGAAGAAAAAACTGCATAATTTCAATAGTTTGAAAGTAAGAAAGAACAATATCATTGATCAAGATTCCGGAACAGTTAAACTATCCTCATTAATCGATAGTTCAGAACTAAGTTCATTGGATCCAAGAGAATCAGGGTGTCTGAAATAATTGATCCTTCTGATGTTTTGTGCAATACTTTTTTATTTTAAAATTTTTACATATTGGAAACTTTTGACTTGAAAGAGGATTATACCATTCACTTAGTTGATGCTTCTTGGCTGTACTAATATTCCCTACTGGCAACCTAACACTTGAAATTCAAACAAGAATATAACTGTTAACAAATTCTACACTATATGTGGCCCAAATGTTTGAAAAACAAGCAAAGAATTGTTATTAGGCCAACTTTTTCTATGAACAACTGCTGTACTTAAGCCCTTTCTTGTTTTGAAATATTCGACGAGGTAAAGGAGATTCCAGGATGATGCCAAGTGACCCCCTGGTGTTTTCGATCAGTATCAGAAGGTCCCGTGAATCGAAAGTCACAAAAAAAAAATTCCCTAATCAATTATTATTCCATTAGGGACCCATATAAGAGGAGATCTACTGAGAAATCTAAAAGCACAGAAAGAGGATGAGAAGAATATGGCCCAAGGAATCAAGTAAAGGGAAACAAAAGGAACTAGTCACTATCCCGCGGTGCATAATTGAGATCTACGCTAGCAAAATTACTTAGAAAACAGAGTTGCTTACTGAAAATGATGAGCGCAATACGTCACTTGTCAAATTCTTATTCCAAATCATACGAATAAGAGCATGTTTAACGCGGAAAGTGTGGTTTAACAGTTACAAAAATCAACACTAAAAGCATGCAGATGCAGATGAGAATGAGATGCATGTTTCTGATTAGTTAACAATGTTTCTTTCGTCTACAGGATAAATTTGGTGGCTTCCACGTATGCATCGCAAGCTGTTTCCTGCAAAATTTCTGCAGACAGAATGAAACAAGGCAATTACAGACTCACAGTTGGCAGAAACTAAGTAATGTTACTTTTCACCTTGTTCCATGAAATTACTATACATTTTCACATTGAATGTCCTCATTAAAAGTACCAAACAGCCTTACAAACTTTCATGCTGTCAATTATTAGAATCATAATCATGATAATCTGAAGTGACATGATTTGTTTTTGTGTGTGAATCCAGTTGGAGCACATACACACAGTAGCTTTATTTCTGGCGAAGCCTAACCATTGCCATATTTCAATTTCAGCAACAACACTCGCGTGCACATATTACCCTTGATTCGGGAAGGATGACTGCATAGACAGAAAAGATTAATTTCTTGGAGATTCCTCATGTTTTCCATCCTTTTTTTTCGTCAAGGTTCATTGCATGCCTAGGCCTGAAACCGTAACCAGAAAAAAGAGGCAAAAATTGGCCTGCAGTGTCAGATTCGCTATCTGTTATGTATTAAAGACTAGGATAAGAAAATGACTGACACTAGCTAATCTCGTGCAAATGCTGCAATCAAGCACCATGTTCACAATAAAGTTGAATAACTAAACACTTCATGGAAAAGAATTAGTGATGCCATCTTTTCCAAACCATCACTGTGGCCGAATAAGTGTAATCAGAGAATGGAATATCATGTCAACTTCCTGAAACTGTTATCCGTGCCATTTTACCAAGGACAAAGTACAATGTCTTAGGATCTTTTTCAGGCAAGGGGAAGGTAAAACTACAGTTTTGTTTGCGATTTTCGGTTAAAACCACAGTTGTCTGTTCATAAATCTGTTCTCCACAGCAAGCAGAGGTGAAAAAGTAAAGTAAATGCCTGATAAGTGGGTGCTATGATTGCTGTCTTCCTTAAGGTAATAGATGCTGCACTCACTTCTGTAGTGATGTCCAATGACTATATTTCATACCAGAACATTTTTGTTTAGTAATTCTGAATGTAGAGACAAAATATAATCATGCAATAATATTCCCCAGAATAATTGTAAATGTTCTGTTATGTTCTGGTCTTATCAATGCATCAAACCTTCATATTTACAAAAACATATATTTTAACTTATAAGCCTCAAATTTTGATTGTAACCATTTGGACCCTTCCCATCACTATTAAAGTTTTCGGGTTGAAGTGTGCATTGATAAAGAGTTTTAGTTGTTCAAAGGGTTACCTTTAAGGGTTCGAACTTTTCTTCTCTGTCCTTTGAACTTGATGAACCTCAAATGTTAGGTTTGCATGTTAGCTTCAGAGATTAAGACCATCTAAAATCTGTTTATAGATCTGAGCAACTACTAACACCCAAAACTCGTATATTATCTTAGATCTTGTACTAAAATCATAGCGATTAGAACGACCATGCATATATTTTAGTACTGGCACCAGACCACTAGTACAGTAGTACTTCTTGCTTTGTTGCCAAGAGAAACTTCTATTGCCGCCATCAGTACTAAAATCAACAACCTACAGCGAATACAATGACATCAGTAAACAAACTTAAAGCAATGCTTTGGTCCAAACAGATATCCTTGTACAGTAAAAGTAAGCATAATATATATTAGGCTCTTAATCAACGTTGTAAAGGAAGTAATATTTTCCACAAGTGGATGCCAGCAGAAATCACTAGAAAGTAAGCATATTATTTGTACTTATATCAACAGACATTCTAATTATGTGATTAACTTCTTGACGGAATCTAATATAACAAAATTATGTGATAACAGATTAACCCTGTTCTTCAATCCTCAGTGACCTTGAAATCCAATGCAGTTCACTAACCAATGCAATCTGCACTTTCGTATCTGTCCTTAGGACATGGAATTCATCAAAATGGTCAGGTGAGTCAGGTATATCAACATAGTAGCTATTTGCCTTAACAATATGCTACAGAAGACATAAACTACATTTTTCTCACAGCAAATTACAAAAACTACATCACATGTTTTTTAGTTTTAGTTCTCAGCTTGAGAAAGTAACTGGAAATACCATGAACAGCAAATTGATTTAATTATACTCTTCGAGTTAGAAAGAACGCAAAAACCAGTATGATTAACCAAATAAGGACTCTAGTTTTATTATGCCAGAGATTAAAGTTGAAAACAATTACACGTAGAAATAAAATTATCTTCCACTACTTGTGTGCTTTATTGCTGATTTTCAGATACAAATCTATCCTTTATTTAGTTTTAAGTTGAGAAATAAGGCAAGAACAGCGGATAGGAAACCAGATGCATATTGCATTACACAAATGCGAGGAAAACAAGAATAGTATATCTTATCCGCATCTGATCTATTTCTGTGATGTAGCTACGTAGTTTAATGAAGAAGAACAGAAAGAAGACGGTGGCCTTCTCGTGGTATTGCTTAGAGAATGGAGCTATGGAATTCACTATAAACTATCTATTGCAAAATAGAAAAGCATATCCAAAAATTCTTGAGTTGAAATAAAAAGGTTGTGCAAAATTAACATTGTAACTCAGCGGTTTTGATGCAATCTTTATTTATCTATAATCTTCAAGCATGTCAATCTTAACTGATCTCCACACTTTTTAGCCTAAGTAATATTCTGCTCTTTGTTGAGCAAAGAGCACAAGTTCACAAGAATCGTAGCAGGCAGAATGCTTTAACAGATCCTAATTCCTAACTATTTATCTATTATGTTCAAGAATATCCATTTTCAGTGATCTCCACATAGCCAAAGTAAATATTCTGCCCCACTCAAACCTAAAACCTTAAGGTACGACTGAGGCTTACCAGAATCATATATTATATTCCAACGTTGAGGATGTGAATGCCAACTGGTAAAATCTACAGGGAGGTTTCAGAAGGGGTAAGAAGCTATAAGGTTTCTCAAAGCGGAGGTGCTCAGTTGCTTGATACTATTGAGGCTTAGTTGCAGAATTATAACCAGCAAGAAACTATGAGGGTTGTCAAAAGGAGGCCCAGTTACTATTTTTGTGGCTTAGTTAGAAACTATAGTGGTCTCAGAAGGAGTTATTGTGGTCGATTTAATTAAGTGATACAAAATTTTTGTTGATATTGTATTGATTTAACAAATTTTTAATTGAATACTATGTTCTGTCCAGATAAATTATCCTTTGAAGCATTCTGAAGTGGGTTTGGTTCCTACACTAGAGAGGAACTGAAAATAAATTACTAGGAGGAAATTCAGATCCGATTTTAGCATCTTATCAACTGTAGAAAAGGGAAACAACGAGACTCGTGAATCGTGATCATAATCTGTAAAATATACAGTCCTCTATCAAGGCACTAAACTGTGTATGTACCCAAAAATAGCTCAGCTGGTAGAGCAGAGGACTGAAAATCCTCGTGTCACCAGTTCAAATCTGGTTACAGATATTTCTCAGCAAACCGAACTGGGAAATCTGCATAATTATAAATTCACAAATGCTAAAAGACAAAAGTCCAATGCAGTTTACAAATGAAGGCAAGCTACACTGTGTTCAATTCTTTTGACAGGAATTTACCATAACAGTTTGTTGAGTCATGAATCACGATGGCTGACAATATGCTAGAGTTGATAGAAACTAAAATTTGAACACAAAATCTACTATAAACCAAAAAGTCTGGTTTTTTTAGCTAAGAGAAGATACTTAGACACGAGCAAAATGACATATTTGACAGCCTTGATCAGGTTATTGATGAGTTCTGTTTACCAATCCAGCTTTCATTAGTTAGTTTATGTGAATTCATATAGGCAAGAACGGTGACCTGCTTACAGTTGCAGTTCTTTGCTCAATAAGCAAGCCTTCGGTAGCATTCAATGACAAATAACAAATAGACAACAACCATAAAGATCAAGATAGCAAGATGCCCACATTAACCTCCTTTTTGTTTCCCAAAAGAATATGCTGCAGGTCCCTCATCAAGCTCCCATACACATTCATAATGAGGCGTTCACGATGTGTCAAGAGGCAATTACATACAGAATGACAGATGGAAAATGCTTCATTAATTGCATCTGGGACGCTCTATTAGGCCTTTAGGGGTCGAATCTGGGACTTGTACGTAGCATTACTTCTGAAATTTAGTCCAGTGAATCAAAAAATCCAAATGTTTAATACTAGCAACCTAGCATTTCCCAAATGCAGAGGGAAAAAATATAGTGCCACAGAGTACTTATCCATATCTTGTGGCTAATGAAAATCCAGACAAAGAACACGATGCTTTTCTTGTGTCATTGCTAAGAGGAATGAAGCGATGGCCTTCACTCTTAATAATCCGACAAGAATTCTCCTTAATAATATTACAACTCTTAGGGTATGATTTAACAGTTCTTTGTTCTGTCTTCCTATCAGTTTACAGAACAGAGAAAATGATTCGCAACTGGCAGGCAACTATCCCTTATATTCAATCACATCATTTTTCATCGATATCTGTTGGCCTGATAATCTGGTATTCTGAATTGAGTGCGAAGCACAACCATAAGGCTCGTGAGGAAGTGGAGAACACTGATTCATGCAGCCAGCACCAACTAGTTTGTGCATTGATAAGGTGACTTGACAAGAATTATTGGCAAACCATACCCTTATGTGTTTCCACGAATTTACAATACCGACATAGTACATTTGGCAAAAACAGTCCTGCAAGAGTTTTATCCGGAAACAGAATCCGTGTTTCCCGTAAGTCAGAGATCTGATACCATGTTAAGAGTCTGGTCATCTAAAATCTTTAAAATCTTAACGTGTTAGAGGAAGGTCTCAAATGAATCTTATACTATATTTCAACACTCCATTCACTCGAAATTTCATTTTTTAGGTTGATGAATGGATCACAGAGGAATCTATAACAACGACTTATCATCTATCACCCCGGATCATGGGTTCCCCGAGATCTATCATATACTACTAATCTGTAAGAAATACTAACAAACACAAATTTGGAGCTTAGTGAACGTCAAATATACTTATCTCATTCTTGTGGACCAAATTAATTACGTATTATTTTGTAGAGTTTATTGCATTTCGCACCCCCCTGGATTTCCGAAAAAGCACTTTATGGCGTATACTTTGTATAATTGCAGCGTGCACCCCTCTCGTTTGAAAAGCGCGGCATTTGGAACCCTTCCCACCCATTTCTGTTAATATTGACTGGCTTTGACCAGTTAACGTTAAAATTTAAGGGTATTGATGACCATTCACCCTTTAACTCTTGTTTAATAATTAAATTAAAAAAACTTACCGTAAAATCCCTAATTCCCTCCAATTCCCTCATCCCCCCTTAACACCGTTCCGTATTCCTCACACCACTACACCAGTACAAGCTTACTCACACCACAATCTCGTAAACCTAAAATCAATAACGAACGACGATGAGAGGGCGATTAAGGAGTACTTCAGGCGTAAATGATGCAGGAGGGCTGAAAGCGATGGACGATGCTGGTTCAGGCGCATTTGCTGGTGGAAGTGATGAAATCCCGGCTTATGGTGGTAAGCACGATCTTCGTCTCTCACATATGCTTGCTTTAATTGTGTTTATATGGCATTCGTACTGAGTTGGATATATTTCATGCATGTTGTCTTTTTGTGGTATCTAGGGTTTTGTTTTTATATATGTTTGTGGTCCCATTGATGTGAATCTGTTCGATTAATTAAAGTAGTGTGGTCCCCTTGTTGTTTAAAGCTTGAGAAAACAATTTTTGTATGCAGATATGAGTCCATACTTTTCGATTAAACTACACTATGGTGGTCAGTTTAACTCTGAATTTTCTGAATATGTTGGGGGTGATATTGCATATTTTGACATGTGTTCTGTGGAGGGTTTGTGTTTGTTTGAAATTGAAGCTATGGTTAGGGAGGTTGGTTGTAGCACTGATAGTATGGACCTCTGGTTTTTGCTTAATGAATTAGAGTTTGCAGCAGCTAACATCATGCCAATTGAAACTGAAAGGGACCTTGACCTACTTAAAACCTTGGTAGAGAGCAATTACAAATTAGTTAGGCTGTATTTAACCCCTAATGGCCCTGGTTTAGATGGTGAAAATTGGGATATTTCATTTAGTCAATTGGCTATAGATCAGAGGATACAGAGGATAGAGGACATTAGAGTTGAAGTTGGAGAAGCTCTGAATGAGGTGGATGAGGAAGGTGTAGATGAGGATGAAGAGGAAAAACAAAGTTTCCATGGTGACAGTTCCAACATGGATTCTAGTGAGAGTGACTGTCCTAAGCCTAAAAAGAAGAGGAGGGTGCCTCCACCTAATCCACCATATAGAGCTAGAAAGAGAGGTAGGTATTCAATGTTGAGGGGGCTCTTTAAGAATACAGAAGAAACACCAGTTGTTCTTGATGAAGAAGGTAATGATTTGACACCAAAAACTGTGAAGAGGAACACCAGTGAAGGTAAGAGCAGCCAGAGACCTATTGAAAGGAAGCAACATATTGAAGACAAACTGAGCCAGAGTCAAAGAAAACCTAGGGAGAAGACTGTGATTACTGAGATAAAGGCAAAAGAGAAGAAGACTGAGAACAAGGCAAAAGAGAAGGCACTGAGAACAAGTCAGAAGACTGTGAGCCAGAGTAAACTGAGTGAAGAAAAGAGGAAAACAAGGCAGAAGAGTGTGGTTTCTGAGGGTAATGTTGGTGCAGAGCAAGGTGGTGAAGAGAAGTTGAGTCAGAGTGAAAAGAAGAAGAGTGGTGAGGTGAAATTGAGACAGAGTCAGAGAATTAGGGAGAAGAGCAATGAAGACAAGGGCAGCCAGAGAACAGCTAGCCAGAAGAGCATTGGAGGAGGCTTGAGGAAGAGCCAGAGATTACAAAAGGAGAAGAATTCAGAAGTGAACTTGAGCAAAAAGGGGGGGCCTAAGTTGACTGAGAAATCAAGCAAAAGTGGGACTTCAAAAGTGGAAATGGAGAATGAGGAAGAAGATGTTGAAAATCAAGCAAAAGCAGAGGAAGAAGATGATAGCTCTAGCTCAGAGAGTTCATATGACAGCAATGTTGAGAGGATGGCTGTCTCTTCTTGTGATGAGGATGACTCCACCTACCCAGAATTTAATGAGTATATTGATATGGAGAATCCTCAGTTCAGGATGGGCATGGTTTTTAGCAGTGCTGCAGTATTTAGGGAAGCAGTGAGACAACATGCAATTACACAACAAAGAGGCATAAGATTGAAGAAAAATCATTCTGACAAAATCAAGTGGGTATGCTCAGATGGCTGTGACTGGAAGTGTTATGGCATAAAACAGCAGAGATCAAGTAATATTCAGATCAAGACAATATGCAACACACACACATGTAGCCCTACATGGGTGCAGAAACAGATCAATTCCAGTTGGTTGGCCAGGTCATATGAGCATGAGGTGAGGATGAACCCTAGCTGGCCTTTGCAGGCATTTCATGCAAAGTTGGTGAATGATCTCAAGTGCAATATCTCTGAGACAATGGCATACAGAGCTTTGAGAAAGGCCAAAGAAACCATTATAGGAAAGCATGAAGAAGAATTCAAAAAGCTATACTTGTATGCTAATGAAGTGAAGAAAGTAATGCCAACCTCCACAATCAAGTTGATGACAGAACCAGCTGGTAATGGGCTTGAAGAAAGGAGATTCAAGAGGTTCTATGTCATGTTGGGGCCCCTGAAAGAAGGGTTTCTTGAAGGTTGCAGGCCCCTAATTGGCTTAGATGGTTGCCATCTAAAAGGCCCTTTTGGGGGTATTCTGTTGACTGCAGTGGCTACAGATCCCAATGAGGGGATGTACCCCCTTGCTTGGGCACATGTGGAAGCTGAGAACAACAGCAGCTGGGACTGGTTTTTAGGATTAATAAAGGCAGATTTGAGTATAGAAAACAGTGGGACTTACACATTTATCTCAGATAGGCAGAAGGTAATTCTCTATACTTATACTCTTTTACTTTTTTATTCATATATTTTGAATGTGATCCTCATTTCTGCTATCTGTACTTGTAGGGCCTGGTAAATGCACTTGAGACACATTTCCCACAAGCTGAAATCAGATTCTGTGTCATGCACTTATACAGCAACATGAAAAAGGAGTTTAAGGGACTTGGAGTTGCTAGACAGATGTGGATGGCTGCACGCTCAACTACAGACTACTTTTTCAACTTGAACATGGAGAATTTGAAAAAGGTATGCTCCTAATTTTGTTATATTGCTATTTTTAAATGCTCCTAATTTAGTTGAAATGCTCCTAATTTGTTAATGCTCCAAATTTGTTAATGCTCCAAATCTTTTTATTTTCACAGCTAAATAAAAAAGCTTATGATTGGTTGGCTGCCAAGCCTAGGTCTCAATGGTCTAGGTCAGGTTTTAGAGAAGTGTGCAAATCAGATGTCTTTGTCAACAACAACTGTGAGGTGTTTAACAATGCCATCAACAAATTTAGAGATAATGGAATTATAACCATGTTCAAGAATATCCACAAGACAGCCATGGTGAGGATTCAGAAAAGGAAGACTAAAATGGAGAAAGTCAAAACAAAATTCTGCACAAAGACAATGAAAAAACTGAATGTGTAAGTACTATTTGGTGGGATTTATGTAGGTGGTAATTGACTTAAAAATTTGAAGTTTAATGCCAAAAATTACCTTTTATGTAGGGCAATTAAAGAAGCATCCAAAGCAGTTCCTGTTTGGAATGGAGGAGATAAATATCATGTCACCATGTCAGCTGGAGGACATGAGGTGGTGGTGGACTTGAACCAAAGAAGATGTGCCTGCAGGAAGTGGCAGCTGACTGGAATACCTTGCTTCCATGCTGTGGCTTGTATTCACTTCCAGAAGTTGGACCCCATGGATTTTATTCATGAATGCTATACTAGAGAAAGATATTTGCAGGTCTACAATCACATTTTGGAGCCCATTAGTGGGGAGCAATATTGGGAACACACTGAGCAGGAGGCCCCTTTGCCACCAATAAAGAAAGTTGCTCCTGGCAGGCCCAAGAAAAAAAGGGAGAAAAAAAATGATGTGGTCCAGCCCAGAGAAGATAATCCACAGATCATGAAGAGAAAAGGAACTAGTCTTAGGTGCTCCAACTGTGGTGAGTGGGAGCACAATGTCAGAAGCTGCACCAAAGAGGTATAATAACATATCTCCCTCCATAATTTATCATGCACATCTTGCTTGCAGCTAATAAGATTTGTTTTGCCTAACAGAAGACTGGTCAGAGCAAAAAAGAAGATCCCTTCAAGTGGAGAGAAACAAGAACCAGATGCAACTACTGCAAGGAACTTGGACACAATGCCAGATCTTGCACTGCTAAGGTACATTTTAACCCTGATTTTTCCTGCAACTTTTGTGAGTATTGAGTTTTTCCATGAGATCTAAGGTGTTGTGTGGTTGTCATTTGTCCTGTAGAAACTTGATACAGAGAAAAAGATGCAGGAAGATGAAGAAAATGGAGAAACTCTGCAGCAAAAGCTAGATGACCTACAAAAAGCGCAAAATGAGATGTTTGCCAGCCAAGATTCAGAGACTAAGAAATCACCTAGGTTCAAGATACTTGCCGGAAGATCTCCCAGATCCAGCCCAATCAAAGATGGCAAACAGCTGCTCGTTCATGGAGGTATTGTCAAACCTTTCAAACCACCAGCAAAAACAGGCCCCTCAGGAGTTGAGTACTTCGAAAGAGATGGTCAGAAATACACAACTCTTAAGCAGTTGCAGGGAGCATCAAGGAAGAACAAGGGACCCATGGTCCCATGGTATTGACACTATATTTGCTACTTGGATTGTTTTCGTTCAGAAACAACTAGGGTCTTTTGAGAATTGCTCTGTTTCATTTACTTTTGAGAAATGGTCTGTTTCTTTTTGTTGAGCAATATCTTTTGTTGTTGGCCGCTTCAAAACTTGAATGTCTTTTGGTTGGTTGTATCTGATCCTAAACATTAAGAGCAAAACATTTATGCTATCCAGCTGCTTTTATGCTATTGATTGAGTTTGGTTAGCATTTATACTTGCTTTCTACTTCAATTTGTTTTCTGCTTTTACTTCTCTCTTCATCTGTTTTATTGTAGCATCTGTCCTCATATGTGCTATGCCTCTCAAACACAAAACAAACATGAGAGACGCATTAAGAGAATTCATTTCAAACCAATACAATACACCGTTCATCAAACATTACTCAATGAAACTACTTAAATCGAAGATAATGACATGAACAACTACCTACCAACCTAGTCATCTACTTCAACATCTTGGATCTTGCAGAAACTATACAAAATTATTGCAATCCAGGTGACAATCAACAAAGTAAGTGCAACATTGCAACCGCACTTCTCATCTTTAGATCCTTTTAGGTACTCCATGTCCCTTTCACCCACGAAACCCCTTCTCCCTGCCTCGGAACATGCCAAATGACCTCCGATCTGTTCCAAACCAAATCCAATTCTCTTGCACTCAACTTGTTTTGTTTGTGCTTCGAGCTTATTAATTTTTCTCAACAACCCAGGGATTATTGCTCTTGCACGCTCACAAAGCGGCTCATCCAACCACCGGAAAAAACGACATCTTTCACAAGAAACAAACCGCCGGCCTGCATTTAAATCAGTCCAAGCAGTTTTTGTTGCCAACCAATTACCACAAAGACATCTTTCAGCCATTATCGATGAAAAAGTAAATAAAGAAGAGAAGAAGAGAAGAAGGGATAAGAACAGAAGAGATGAGATGGGAGAGAGACAAATAAAAATTATTTACTACATGTGTATATATACAACTGAGGGGTAACGGTACTTTTACTGTGTTGGAAATGGGTCAAATGCCCCTCAGTTAACGGTCTTCAGTAAACTTAACGGTTCAATGACGGAAGGGTTCCAAATGCCGCGCTTTTCAAACGAGAGGGGTGCACGCTGCAATTATACAAAGTATACGCCATAAAGTGCTTTTTCGGAAATCCAGGGGGGTGCAAAATGCAATAAACTCTATTTTGTATTAATGGGTGGAGTTTAGTAAAGAGGCTGAAGAGTCAGAAATTTCCACCTAGCGATCTTTTCCATTTACATTCTATAATGTCTTCACCACTTCATCAGTTGCTATCACCTGTTCCCAGTCTCATCACAACAAACTTAAGAAAAAGAAAGAAAAAGAAACCCCCCTTTCGAAGACCATCTGTACAAATGTTATAAATTTATGCCACTCATTTCTCGACTAACAGGTGCGTTCCGACTGGAACCCTTGACTTCTTAAAAATATATACGTTCAACTAATGAGTCTGTTTGTCTCCTGACTTATTGGTGTTCAGGATTGTTTGTGATTTTAAGTTGAAAAATATTTGACATTGGGCAAAATAGACCTGACAAATTGTTTGTGTATATTGTATTTTCATATTTCGTGTACTTAATCATATTCGATCTATTTAAAATTCGTGTAGGTAATCGTAAATCATATCCATTTCGAAACGTGTCAGGCACGCTTTGTGTATTTTTCATGTAATAAGTGTAAAAATATATTTAACTGTCACAAGACTCACATTTACACACCTCACAATTTAGGAGGTCATATTTCAAAATAATAAATTATATTTTTATATACAATATATGTTATAAAAATTAAATACTGAATTTTGATTATATTATATAATGTATATTTATTTATTTATTTATTCATTTATCACGTGTCGTGTATACGAGGGGTAAACGCAAAATCGACATTACATCTTTGTCGTATATTTCGTGTTCGTGTATTTTTCATGTCTTGTATTTAAAATGTAAACACAAACACTAAATTTTCATGTTGGTTTGGTGTCGTTTTAAAAAATCGTCAGATTTAGACAAAAGATTCAAGCGATAAACAATGAATAAAAGGTTAATATTTAAATTTTTATTAAGAATATTTTTTTAAAAAATAAGTTATAAAATAATATTTTATAGGAGAATAAAAGTCCATATTATATCGAGTCTCCGTCCGTCTATGTATCCAAATTTCCCTCGATGTATCCAAATTCATGTGCACAAAGAGAGTGGATTTTTTTTATTTTTTGCTAAATAAGAGAGAGTGTATTTTTTAATCTCTTCTGTTTCCAAGTCTACGAAGAATATTAACCTAAGTAGTTACATCATGCACCCTGACAAGTCGAGACTCTGTCTGCTACAATTTTCCTGACCACTTAAATATTTAGCGTGTTCCATAGACATACTTAACTCCAGCCTCCAGGCTTGAGGTGAATGAATCCAAAATTGTACTAACAAATTCGGTTATTGGGCTAGGTAAACAAAAGATCTGTACCTAATTGTGGAAGTTAGGAAAGATGGTGCAGGGCTTTCAGCCAAGTACTCCTCTGACTTGTCCTAATTCTGCAGTGAACATTAGGCTAGAATTTTGTGCTATCTGCAAGTTCCTTTTCTGTACAAGGTTGAAGGTTTTTGTGACTTTGTGTAAGATGAGGTTAAGGTTTGTCCAGGTATGTTTTAAACTTTATACTCCTTCGAGTACCGGCAGGGTTGGACACGCATTTTAAATATTTTATAAGATATAATTTTATAAATTATTTTTTTTCAAAAACACATTTTCTAGAAACAAGTTATGAAACTAAATAAGAATAGTTAAATATTTTATAAAGATTTTTTCTACAAACAAATGGTTTTATTAAGATAAATCACATAATAAAACCAGCACCGAAACCCAGCAGACACAATATCACCACTTATCAATTATAACCTTTTTTTTTTTTTGAAAGACTTGTCAATTATAACCTGATTATGAAATAAAAAATGAGCTAAATATATAAATAATTATTTTGTTTTCACATCACTTAACATATTTAATATCCAAATTTTTTAGTCTAAAAAAAATATTATAATAATATCTCGAATAATTCAATTTATTATAAAATTAATAATATGATAATTGATCTTCACATAATTATAGTATTATATTATCTGCAACCCAATTTACTAACAACTATGTAGTCTGAATGTCTGGTCATACAAAATTATACAAAAACATGTACCGGCATAGAAATAATACAAAAATACTATTAAAATATGTGAGGTCAATTACAAACACCTTCAAAAAAGGGAATATAGTGGAAAAAGGAGAAAGTAAAGGCAAAAAGAAAGGAAAGTGATAGCTAAATAAAAAAATAAGAAAAAATAGTTGGATAAGAAGAAGTAAAAGATATGATGGTCCCTCAAAGCTTATCAACAACCATGTAAAAGTCCACGTGTCAAGCAACAAAGAAGATAGATTTAGAACACTAGATATACACATACATATAATACTAGATTCTAATATCGCATTTAAAAACACACGGCCCTCTGTTGTTTCGAGGGGACACATGTCGGATTACTGTGAGCTGGTGAAATGAACGGCAGGTGATTTTAGTCAGACCCGATGTTTCTTTTTATTACATGTGGGCCCCACCCGCCCATAATCTTAGTTGTTCGTTGCTTAGCTGGCAGGTGTGCCTCGGAGTGTATTTATTGTTTGATCACAGCCGCCTTCTGGTCACGTGAGGTTGTCACAGGCACGTGAGTAAATAGTGAGATTTTCATGATCATAGGATTTCCTTTTTATGGGGCCGTTTGGGCAAGCTTAAAAGAAGTGACTTCTTACTTAAACTAGAGAAGTGGAGCAGAAGTGAGAAGTAAATAAGTTAATAAAGTGTTTGGAAGAGAAGCAGAAGCTGTGAGACAAAAGCTAACATTCTCAGCTTTTTAAAAGTGCTTCTACTTCTTTACACAAACGGGTCAAAAGAAGCAGAAGCCAGAAGCAGCTTCTGCTTCCGTTAAACAAACAGGCCCTATATCTCCTTCTTTCCATTTATTTACAATTATTTTATATGCTTAGAGCATCCCAACGGCGTTGGCTATAATTGTTGGCTAAATGGGACCTGTAAAATATTATGTAAAATTTGCTAAACTCGTAAGACATTTTGCTTCAATGGTATTGACTATATTAGTTGGTTATAATTTAAAATTAGTATGTTATTAATATTTTAGATTGTTAAATAGAATATATTAGTTCAATATGGTAATAAATGATGTGCAATCTTTCTACAGATTTCTTAGAGGTTCGACAAATTTAGCCATCCATAAGAGGTTGGCTAAAATTATCGACCAACAGCTGAGTATGGTTGGAGTATGAGTTTTTCGAGCTGTTGGCGAAAATTTTTTAATTTTAGTATACCAACTCACCTTTAGCCAAGGATTTTGAATGGTTGAAATTGTTCTTAGCATATATCCAAAAAAAATTAAATATTCAAATGTAGCCAGCATATGGCTTAAAAATTCATCCAAGATTAGTGATATTTCGTATCTTGAAAAAATGGAGGCGCATATTTTGAATAATGTTCAAAATTAGAAGTGTTGGATGTGGATTATAAATGATTAAGTAAAATTTGTCCATAAATTTTGTTGGATTTTTTTTTCTAACATATTCTAGATTGTTTTAAAACTCGTCTAGATGTACGGTAAAAATAATAATTATGTGATACATATATGATTTAAAATGAGTCATGATATAGAAAAATCCATCACTTATTAATATTGTTAAATATTTTGAATTAAATCATATATATATTTTTGGTATGACGTGGTAATATTAACGGGGATGAATGAGAAGATGCAACTAATGTGAATATAGTAGGATTCATTGAAACGTTAATGCAAAAAGCAAGAAGGTGTGGTTAATGTGAATACATAAAGGGTCCATCTCATTTATCACATGACCTGTGGGTTAATGTTACCCAGAAGATGTGATTAATGTGAATACAAGAAGCCCATCTCAAACAGTTATAACTAGTATCTAACACTCCTTTAGAAATTTTTAAATAAAGAAACAAAAACACTCCGTCAATATTATCAACAGAAAAATCATCTATATTCACGACACATATATATAAATACTATATCTTTTGTTATTAGGTTTGTGTTTTTTAGTTTTATATCAACAGAAAGATCATCCATATTTATATTTTTTGCTTCTTCATTAAAATAAAATTGCCCGCCAATAGTATATTAGTTAGTGATCCCGATTAGGAAAATGAATAACCGTCTGTATAATTTTATGTTCGGAAATCTAGGTCAGAAGCAGACTTACGTCAACCGCTCTTGCACTGAAGATGAACGGAAGCTGTGCGATTTGTCGAAGCCGTGAGATGTAAAAAAATACATCAATGAATCTCCTGCTCCAAGTATTATTTCTTATAAATTTAATTTTGTCAAATATTTTTAACCAACACAGGCACACAGAGCTGGAGATTGCTATAATGTAATTATGTGCATTGCTATAACGTAATTATGTGCATGTTTGGCAAACAAGGCTTCTGATTTCTTTTGCCAAGAAGACGACTTCTAATTTTCTTGACTTGTGTAAAAAGCCAGAAGCTATAAAAAGCTGAGAATGCTAACTTTTGTTTCAGGATTTTTAATTCTTTCCCAAACAGTTTAATAACTTATAAGTTTTAATTTATTTCTCACTTCTAGTCCATTTTTTTACTTTAAGTAAAAAGCATCTTCTTAAGTTTATCCAGACGACTCCTATGATTTAAGTGCTTCAAAATTAATGGGTTTCTTGCTTTCTTATGCTTGGGTGGCGGGTGCAAATTCTTTGTTAAATTTACCGACTTGGGTGGGTTATAATTTATATTATAGCAACCCTTGTAGTTGTACCGAAAAGTAACCACAAATCAAAGTGCACATACTCAACATCTTCCAAAATCAACACATGAGAGGACTCCAATACTTTAATGTTCTCCCAAATAATCTAAACAAAACTAAACGAATAAAATACAACTGGATGAGAATGGCCTAACCAAGACTTTATGACCTTTTTGACATTGAAAAAGAGTATAGAAAAAGAAGAGCCATAAGTAAAAAAAGCAAGAATCAAAAAATGAAAGCACAAAAACTCATAAAGAAAGAAAGATCTGCAAAAAGACCCCATACAAAACTTGTGGCTAAGAATCCTTTCACCTTTGCTGAGGTGTCAAGTCTCTCTCTCTCTCTCTCTCTCTCCCCTCTTAATACTTCTACTACTGCACACCAAACTAGTAGTTACAACAAGCAACTCCCACAAAAAGAAAAGAAATTTAGCAAGACTTTTCTCTGGGCTCCTTTTTATTACCCTCAAGTACAGTTCCCAAGAACTCATAATAGATTCAGGGAGATCAGGTACTAGGATGTCAGAAGGCAAGGACCCTAGTATTAAGCTCTTTGGGAAGACCATTCAGTTGCTGCTGCCTGAAGAAGATGATGATGTCTCAGTTCTTAACCATCATGAGCTGGTCAGTTCTTGTACTTCTTGTTCTTGATTTTCACTTTTTTTGTAAAAATTGTATTTTTGATTTCTGAGACTAACCCAATTTTCAGAACTTGTAGATATATGATGGGTCATGTTTTATTTGTTTAATTTCATGTTATTTGTCTGTTGATCTCTATCAACTGTGTGTGTGTGTGTGTGTTCATGAATTTAGGACAGCCTGGTATGGAGAATTAGGGTTTATTTGTTTTGCTTATGATTGATAGAAGTTTTTTGTGTGATTATGTATCTGATCATCATGATAATGTTTGATTAATTGATTAGCACTTCAATTCCCATGCTTGGATTGTTGTTTTCCCTTGTAAATCAGCTTTTGTTAGATTTGGTTGTTATGTCTTTTGATGTGCTAGATTGTGTTTCTTGCTTTTAAACATAGAGTATTAGTATATGCTTCTGTGATTGTATGCAACTCAATCTGTAGCATATAATATGCAAAAAGGTGCTGTTTTGCTATTAACAATACAGATCCAGCTGGTTTTGTCGATTTTATTTCTATTCCATAAACTCCGTATTAGACATGATAATAGATATATCCATATGTTCTTAATTTGTATTATGTTAGATTCTCGAGCACTGGTTATAATAGGAATTGAGATGATGTATAATTTTTGGAACACGAGGAGTCATAAAAAAGTTTCTTTCTTTGGCCATTCGATGTTGGAGTTAGGTTTTGTGGTAACTTCTTTTGTTGTTATTCGTAATTTGGCGGAAACAGGGTTTGAAGAAATTGAACTTTTTTTGCTTCGTCATGGATTTGCGGCGTTTTAACTTTTACATGTTTTGGCTGCGGGATTGTTTGCTGAAGTGTTTTGTTTTCTTTATAAAGTAAATATATTGCCTTGTCGGAAAACTTTAGGCAGTAAGATTGAAACATCACACATTCAGAATCTTGTGCCTCATTGTTTCCAAACTATCTCTTATCTGATTCAGCTTTGTTTTAGATGGATTAGTTTCTGAACAATCGATTTGTAATCAGTAGGTAAACTAGAATAGAGGCATGTTTTTTAGAAGAATAAAAAATCATGATTTAGGTACTCTTAATGATGAATGGGAAGTAATTTTATGCTAAAATTTAGATGTTTCTTTTATATTTGTTTTTACATCACAACTTATTATCCATGTTTTCTCATACAGGATTCAAACCGAAGTGATCCAGTAGTTTCAGAAGGAGACTTTATGAACACCAAAGAACAAGAGGAAGAAAAAGTAGCATTGATTAGCGAGGACCCAAAGACAACCAATGTTGACAAAGAAAATTCTGCCGAAGAGATGAAAAACCAGACAACATCATCAGGGATGAGTGAAGATTCTAAAACACCTAATGTCGACAAAGAAACCTCTTCTCTAGAAACAGGTGAAAAGGAAGATGCGAGTGACATGAAAAACTCTGATGGAACACTGAAAAAGCCTGACAAAATACTTCCTTGTCCAAGATGCAATAGCTTGGATACAAAATTCTGTTACTACAACAACTACAATATTAGTCAGCCTCGTCATTTCTGCAAAGGCTGTCAAAGGTATTGGACAGCTGGAGGAACAATGAGAAATGTGCCTGTTGGTTCTGGTCGTCGCAAGAATAAAAGCTCTGTGGCTTCACATTATCGTCATATATTGGTTTCAGAAGCAGTCCAAGCAGCTAGAGCTGATGTGACAAATGGGATGCACCATCCCACTGGAAGCATCCTAACGTTTGGCTCAGATTCACCTCTTTGCGAATCTATGGCCTCTTCTTTGGTCCTTGCAGAGAAATCACGAAATAGTGCTAGAAACAGATTTCATGGTCAGGAGCAAACAATTCCAATTTCTTATAAAGGTGGAGAAATTGCAGATGATCATTCAAGTGGATCTTCTAGCACAGTTTCAAATCCTACCGAGAAGGGATTCAGCGGCGGCCAAGAGTCAGTATTAACAAACAATACCCAGAGAACAGCTGCCCAAGTACCGTGCTTTCCCATGCCTCCTTGGCCTTGTCAATGGAATGCCGCTCAGTGGAGGCCTCAGACAACACAACCTGCTTTTGGCCCTTCAGGGAATCCGATATCGTATTATCCGATGCCACCTTATTGGGGTTCCACCGTACCATATACTTGGAACATGCCGTGGCTCTCTCCACAACCATCGTTGCCAGATCAATTTGCTCATATCTCCAGTCCTGAGTCTCAGACGCTGGGAAAACACTCAAGGGATGGAAGCACACTACGACCATTAAGACCGAGGAAAGAAGATACCTTGGACAAAAATGATGCTGAAAGGGGCGTGTTGGTTCCCAAGACCTTGAGGATCAATGATCCAAATGAAGCTGCTAAGAGCTCTATATGGTCAACTCTAGGTATCAAAACAGAAGATACTGATCTTGGCACCGGGGCTGGCCTATATAAGGCCTTCTTGCCGAAGGCAGCTGAGAAGAATCACATTAGGGAGACATCTCTGGCGTTGCAAGCAAATCCTGCAGCCATGTCTAGGTCGCTTAACTTCCAGGAGACCACATGAAGAGGACTGAATGTTCGTAGTTCAAGTTTTTCGAGCAAAGGCTGAAAATGGCATTGGATTTTGAAGGCTCACTTGTAAAGCGTGTTCACTTCATAGTGTTTTTACTTTGTCATAAAAGCGTGTTGGTTAGACTTTCAACTTAAATCTCCATAGAAGATCTGGCGGTACTTTCTTTTGTAGAAAGGTGCCATATCTAATATGTGAATTAGCTTCGTTTTTTCTTATTATGTGCCAGCAACTACTGATGTAGATAGATAATTAGTTGAAGACAGATGAATAAAGGTGGGGAAGAACAAAGAGATTCTGTGTTGTGCATTGAGCAAATGCACTTGAATAATTATGAATCCAAGTTCTTATATTTCTTATTGAGATTTTTTTATGTCGGTGTTGAAAGTGTTGGACTCGAAAGATCAGAGTTCCATTGCTTGTGTTCTTATGGTGAAAAACACAAAATTTTGACAGGGACCTTACGTACCCTGATACTTAGACAACAAACCGTCATTGGTGTTCGAGCTTTTCAACTTCTTGTTGTCGACAGAAGTTTCACTCTGATACTTAAACAACAGACCCTCACTGGTGTTTGAGCTCTTGAACTTCTTGTTGTCGACAAAAGTTTCACTCTGATACTTAAACAACAGACCCTCACTGTGTTTGAGCTCTTGAACTTCTTGTTGTTGACAAAAGTTTTAGAGCTCACTGGCTTGAGTTGAGTTCTTACGGTGAAAGCACAAAATTTTGACAGGACCCTTACCATGTATGTACGTAAGCATTCATTGGTATTCGAGCACTTCTACTTCTTGTTATCAAGAGGGGTATCCACTAATATCGAGTGGACTCGTCTTTGATTTATTACGATACTAGCAACTTGTGTTGATTATTTGAAGCCTTCAACTTCTTGTTGTCGATAGAAGAGGATATTTAGTAAACTCATCTTTGATATATCACGATACAACAACTTGTGTGGCTAGAAAAGAGGTATTCAGTGAACTTGTCTTTGGTATTTTATGATACAGCAAGTTGTAGTCTAATCCTTGATATATATAAAATAATTTTCCCATTCCGGCAAAAAGAACAAGGAAAAAGTTACAAGAGTATAGTCTGTCTTATCAAGAACTCCAGAAAGGAACATCAATGCATGTCTATGAACAAATTATTTTGTACTGTGTACACAGTGATCTTTGTTAACATAATGTTGATCATGTCACTTCTGCCAACACATGTTTGATGGATCCAAGAATCCACCTAGATCATTTTCAAATGTCCCTTGGATCAGTTAACAGTGGATGGTTGCTATTAAATCTGATGAAAATCACAAGTACAAATAAGTAATATCACAAATCATATTTCATTCAAAATGGGAAAATTTGACAAGCTGGGACAAATTTATCAAAGTGGGGTCTTTTTTGTAGATAAACTTGAATATAAAGTCAGAAAAGGCCAACTACCTTTCCCTTTCATGAAAAAAAGTTTTTATGCTACAAGTGCATCCTAAAGTTGGAAAATAAAACATGAGAATAAAGTAATACATTTTCCTCTTTTTTGCTTTCTCATTTTCATTGGCTTATCTGGAATCTAGCTATCAGAAAATAGCTAAAAGAATCTAAAACTGATATAATCAAAAGTAATAAGCACAAGCAGTGACGGAACCATGACTTTAAAAATACCGAGCTAATTTTTGACTCGTAATAATTTAAATTTTGAAAATATTTTTTTCACTAATCCTCAAAATTCCGGGATTATTGAAAAATCCTCTATTAGTCTTTTAAAAATATTTTACCAACCTGTCATTTACATTTCAATTTGACTGAAAATCTCTGATTTATTCAATAAATCTTCGATAAATTCTGAATTGGTAGGTCAACTGATTAGCTCCCTTTCCGATTTCTAGTTTACTATCATTTGTGTAAACACCATTGGGAGACAAGGACATGCATTGAGATATTAGAAGGCAAGTTGCAGAAAATGAGTTGGAAGGGACCCTGGCCATGTGATCACTTTGAAAGCTTTTAATTCTCATTTATTTTCTTGAATTCCCCTTTTCTTTTAATTCTTTTTGTTCTTTCTCTTTCTGGTTACAAACATATTTTACCTAATTTTTTTTTTAGCAGAAAAGAACTTCTCAAATTATGACCAAGAAAGGACTATACTCATGATAAAACTTAACATGTCCTGAAATAGACAGAAAAATTAAAATGCATGGCAGGTGTGCATTTAGCCTTTTGAAAATTGGGCTTCAGGCCCAAGAATCTTGGCCCGGACTCCATGTATAAGAAGCCCATGGCACCTTGTCTTCTCCATTATATTTTAATAATTTTAAAAAACTGAACAATATATTTTATAAAAAAGATTGTATATAATATTTATTGATATAATATATTTCAATAAATATATTATATATAAGTTTTAACTTAGATTAGGTTAATTTGACTAGAATAAAATGTTCACATATGAAAGAGCTGACTCAGCTATCAAAAATCAATACAAGAGCAAGACGAGAAGAATATCATTTCAGTAAGTTGTTTTTTGTGTGCTCGTATCGGAGAGGAGGTAGGTAGGTGAAAATTTCCGGTTTAGTTATTATAATATAGAGTCTGTTTATTTCCGTTTTAACCTAGGAATTTAAAGCAGTTTCTGATTTAGATTGAAAAATATTTCTTTATATTATATGCCAGGAAAACGGCTAGGTATTTCGAAAATTATTTCCAAAATTTTCCAAAATCTAATTGATAAAGTTAGGAATAAATTGCTCATAAATGTTACTCATATCTTCAACCAATGAACCATATGAAACTCTTAGCTAAAAAGTTACTCCCTCCGTCCCATTTTAACTGCTTTTGACTTTTTTACACGTATTTTAAGATGTTAAAAAAATTACATCTAAACATGATTAATTTTTTATAAAATTTATATCAAATAAAAGTTTAGAGTGTAAACTTTTATTTGATATAAGAATTGAATTTTTTTATTGAGTGTAGATATTGTTTTTTTACACCTCAATATACGTGTTAAAAAGTCAAACATCAGTTAAAATGGGACACAGGGAGTAGTTGGCATGCCAAATATAAAAATTTTGGCCAACCTGTTGAAAAAATATCATGCCAACCACGCCCATGTGTTAGTGTATAATTTTAGCCAACTTTCTAGGGATGACTATATTTGTCGATCCGCTACAGTTGTGTAAGAAATCTGTAGTAAGATTACATATCATTTATTATCATATTAAACTGATATATTTTATTTTAACAATCCAAAATATTAGTAACATACTATTTTTAAACTATAACCAACCATTATAGGCAATACTATTGAAGTACAATATCTTACAAGTTCAGCAAATTTTACGGTCCAATTTACCCGACGATTATAGCCAACCCCGTTGTAGATACTCTAAGTTACCCATAACTCATAAACTATTAATAATTCAAAATTATCAAAATAAATATCTTAAACTCCCCGCTTATCATATTAAATCCCGTTAAATCATAGGTCACAATTTTAAGCCACAGGCTCCTGCGGTATATAATGCATGGAGAGGAGGTATAAAATACTGCCACTATTTTTAAATCTACTCTAGAAATAAATGGTGGAATTTGTTCATAACTTTATTTTTTGAAACAAAATTTGTTCATAACTTATATTTTTTTCCTTTTAACTTTTATACTCTCTCGTTCGAGCAGGTTGTTTAGTGTTTGCACTTATTTTGAGACTCTTTATATAATTTCATATTGCTCTTTTTAATTTTTTTTACTGAATAAAAGTTCGGATACTATGTAACTATATTTAATAAGAGTTTAAATACGCCGAAATAACAAAACCAACCTATTGGAACGGAAATAGTACTGTTTAGCGAGTCTAGTTCCCAAATGTGGAAATCTAATGTCATTTTCAGAAGTACACCAATCATCAGCTTAAATATTTACCACATTTTTGGTAAAAAAAGTAGTTGGGATATGTCGGAATTTGACATATTCATCTATCTCCATTCATAGATAAGTTTATAAGAAGGTTCTACTCTGTTATCGCTGCTTCTGGATTTGCTGGTTTTTGACATTCTTACACCTACTTTGTGTCTCGTCTGTCTACCTGAAATCATATCATTTGAAATACAAAAAAAATCATAAAATTTGCAATTTTTATTATTGAGAATCCGTTACACGAAGTTGCGGTAGGTAAAATCCCCTGTTTCTTGCAGTGAACTCCTCTATATATATTGATTAGGAGAGCTAGTGCATGCATATTTAGTTTGCATCAAGGTTTTAGCAAAAGAAAGATGAGTACTCTTATTGTGAATCATCCTTTGCCTGTCCCAAGGCGATCCGAAAATTACAGGGTACTGTCTTGTATCCATTTTTTTCGTGTTGATTTATGATTTTGAGTTAGTACTGAATTGTTCTGCATTTTTTGCTGACAGGGAGAGCGTTTTAATGCACGCGGGAATGAGTTTCAAGGAAATGTGGTGGCCATGTTGAAGGATGGTACTAGGCCTTTAGAGCAGCTGGAGGTGATTGATGATTTGCAGAGGCTTGGATTGGGATATCATTTTGAGCAAGAAATCAAGAGTGCCTTGAGGAAGGTATATGAGGATCGGAGTTTTAAGGCGTTGGAAAGGAAGGATTTGCATGCTGCTGCTCTGAGATTTAGACTTCTCAGACAACATGGATATGAAATTTCACAAGGTCTGATATATTTTCATATTTTTATGTGCTTATTTGCACTAAGAATGTGCTTAATTTGTGTTTTTGTTCGTGTTCGTGTAATGTGCAGATGTTTTTAAGTACTTCATGAAGAATGGAAGATTCAAAGCTTGCTCTGCCAAAGATGCCAGAGGAGTTTTGAGTTTGTATGAAGCGTCCTACTTCTCCTCTGAAGGAGAGTCTATAATGGAGGCTGCATGGAGCTTTGCATCTAAAACCCTGAGAGAAATTTTAGGTGATATAACTGATCCGAATCTTGGCATTAAAGTGAGACATGCCCTGGAACTTCCATTGAATTGGAGGATGCCAAGATTAGAGGCCAGATGGTATATTGATTTCTACGGAAGAAGCAGTAACATGAATCCTGCATTGCTGGAGCTTGCTAAGGTAGACTACAACATTGTGCAAGGCTCATACCAAGAGGACCTTAAAGTTGCTTCAAGGTAGGCACTGTCACGGTGAAGAATTTTCGCTACAAGCAGGGGCGGATCCAGGATTCAAACTGTAGGGGCACCAAGCAAATTTTCGGAAATCACCTATATATTTTTTAAATTTTATGAGGGCACTTCTATTATTTTGTAAAATTTAAAATGGTGAAAAAATGTTTAAAAAAAATTTTGGGGGGGACACGGATCCCCTGTACCTCTTTCTAGATCCGCCCCTGGCTACAAGAGGTACTTTTTACCTTGCATGCTCTGCAATTTTTTCCAATGAATTTGAAATGTGCATGCAGGTGGTGGAAGAACCTAGGTTTGTCCAGGAAACTGAGCTTCGCGAGAGATAGGCTGGTGGAATCCTTCATATGGATGGTGGGAATCATTCCTCAACCAGAATTCGGGTACTGCAGAATAGAATTAGCTAAAGCAATTCAAATGATCTCAGTTATAGATGACATATATGATGTTTATGGTACTGTGCCTGAACTTGAGCTCTTTACCGATGCCATTGAAAGGTTTGTAGTACCTTTTCTTGTTTACATATACTTTTCCTTGTACAATATTTCCGCGATCTCCAATCTTAACATCAGTAGACACATCCGCGATCTAGGTGGGATATAAATTCTATACAAATTCTACCAGACTACATGAGGATTTGCTTTCTTGCGCTTTACAACCTCGTCAATGAGACAGTCTACCACATTTACAGGGAACAGAATGTCGATGTTTTACCACACCTAAAAAAAGTGGTAATTCCTGATCATCTTTGTACTTTCACTTTACAAATTTTGTTTCTGAAGACTTGTACTTCCTCCGTTTTGAAATATAGGTCGCTTGACTTTTTGGCACACACTTCTAAGTCTTTTGACTGTTTAGTTAAAATCTTAACTATGTGGTCAAAGGATTTAGAAGTGTGTGTCAAAAAGTCAAACCACTTATATTTCAAAGCAGAGGGAGTAACAATCATGGTCCTGACTTTAATCCATCTTGATTAGTGGATTGATCTGGTGAAAAGTTACTTGGTGGAGGCGCGGTGGTATCACAGTGGATATACGCCAACACTGGAAGAATACTTGGAGAACGGAATAGTGTCAATAAGACTACCTAGTGTTGCAATTCAATCTTACATTTACTCTGCAAATCCAATCAAAAAGGAAGCAATAGATTTTTTGGAGGACATGCCTAATATAATTCGGTCATTAGGAACACTCTGTCGAATAGTTGATGATTATGGAACTTCCTCGGTATGAAAAGCATCATCATTAACATAAACACCGTTATCTATATACATTAAACTATCTTAATTAACAGTAGTTCACAACAATGATATTGTTTAGGATGAGATAGCGAGAGGAGACGTTCCCAAGTCAATCCAGTGCCATATGTTCCATAACGGAACTAGTGAAGAAGCTGCGCGAGCTGAAATGAGGGCCTTAATGAGGAAGAAATGGAAAGAGATAATTGCTTGTCGAGTTCAGGACATGCCATTGTCAAGCCCTTTTGTTGAGATTATGTTAAATATTGCTAGATCAGCTCATTCCATTTACTACGATAGTGATGGATATGCTGGTCAAGATGGTAAAGGCAAGGATATGTTTCTTTCACTGATTGTTCAGCCTGTTCCCCTGTAAGGCGAAGTCGAAAAAATTAGCAAAAAAGACAAAGTTGGTATTTCATCTTTCTCCTGTTTCAGCTCATTTTAGAAGCTACTGATATTTCGTAGTTCTCCTGTTTCAGCTCATAAGCAGGGCCGGCTAATAATGTTTTAGTGCCCTGTTCGATAACTAAAAATGATTCCCCCGAACCTTTTGCAATAATAAAGTTCAATTTTTATATTAAAAAAAAAAAAACCAGTCCAAAAAGAAATTACAATAACCGTGTACACAAAAATTAAACATTAAAACTTCTACGGAAGCAAATTCATTCTTCTGGCAAACCAAGAAAAATAATATTACTATCAAGTGCTTCTCTGTGTGTGCTTGTATCAGAGAGGAAGTAGGTAGATGAAAATTTCCGGTGAGTTATGGAACTTACTCTGCACTGCACGATGACTACCTCTATCTTCCCAAGAACCTGTTTGCCAAATTAGAAACATGAATACCAATTTTTGAAAAATGCAAAGTTAAACAAAATCCCAAAAAGCCAACTGAGAAACCAGGTCCAAGTCCAGCAAATAACCACATGTGCTCATCATCTGAATCGAGATCAGTATCAACTTCATTATGGTCTTCAACAATATGTGAATCTGTGTCAGTGGCGCATGGTTTCAGGATAGGATGGCCACAGAGTTGCTCGTTGCCAGCATAGATGGAGGGATCGTTAAGGGTCTGAAGCTGATTTCCAGAGGGAATTCTTCCTGATAAATCATTGAAAGAGAGATTCAATTGGCTTAAAAAGTTTAAATATGCCAAACTTTGTGGAATAGGACCATGAAGCTCATTTCTTGAAAGATCAAGAAATATTAAATTTTTCAGTTTTCCAATCTCCTCGGGAATCTTTCCAGCTAGATGATTACCCGCCAAATTCAAATTTAATAGTCCTTGGAGATCCATCAACTCTTTGGGAATCTCTCCACTGATTTTGTTGTTTGATAAATCAATGGAAAACAAAAACTGTAGCGTCGAGGTGTAAACTTGCTCATATCCTTTCATACTATCCATCATTTGAACACTTCCCCAATAGTCCAAGTGATTCGGAGTGATGTCACCCGTAACCATGGCACTGAAATTGCCAAAACAAGCAGGAATGTTTCCTTTGATTTGGTTGTCTGCAAAATTTAAAACTTCAATCGTCGAGTGGTGGCAAAGCTGTGTGGGTATTGCACCATAGAAATTGTTGGACCGCAATATCAAATACTTGAGATTTGGTAATTGCTCTGCGGACCAAGTGGGAAGTACACCGCTCAGGTTATTCTTTCCCACGTCAAGTACAAACAGCTCCGTCAAATTCTGGAAGGACAAAGGAAGTTTCCCTTGAAACTTGTTGTTGTGCAAGTTTATATATTGGAGACCCCGTAAAACACCCAAAGACGGAATTTTACCAGATAGGCTATTATTCATTAAATCTAGTTCTATCAGTTCTGTCAGATTCCCTAAACAGAGGGGGAGCTCTCCAGAGAATTTATTGTGGGAGAGGTCTAAAGTCCTCAACGTCGTCTGACTGCATAAAAATGCAGGAAGTTCACCCGATAAACGGTTATTTGAAAGTATCAACGCGCCTAAACCATTTGGAGCTCGCGAAATTAGAGATAATTGATCCCCAAAGATGTCATTGTCAGATAGATCAACATTAGGACTCGAAGAGAACAAACTCAAAAACCAATCAATTGGGATAGTATCTGATATGCTTGCATTTGACAATATCAAACCCTGGATTTTTCTTTGAGTGAGGAGCCAATGCGGAAATTTGGGGCCAACTTTTAAGGAATACATGTACAAATACTCAAGCTGAAACAGAGGAACCCATTCAGAGCTTATACGTGAAATCAATTTAGAATGTGAAGAAATACATAAGGAATTCAGCTTCGTGAGGTTAATAAAGTGATCTTCTGTTACAAAACCCTCCCATGAATTATCACAAAGATTTAACTCATTCAGATTTGATAGTTTTCCTATGCATTTAGGAATGTGTCCAGTAAGTTGATTGTCTCCGACATCCAATGATTCTAATTTTTTCAATCGACAAAATGTTTCAGGGAGACTACCTCTAAAATCATTAAACGCGATGAAGAAGCTTGTAAGCTCAGTGAGATTGCCTATCTCCGGTGAAATTGAATCACTTAATTTATTGAACGCTAGAGCAAGCGTAGAAAGTGATGTCAAATTAGTGATAGATTGAGGAACCGAACCTTGGAAGCTATTTTCTGAAAGATCAAGAAGAGTAAGACTAGACAAACTTCCGATAGACTCAGGTATTAGGCCATAAAAATTGTTAGCTCTAAGAGAAAGATGAGCAAGGTTACTATTATTAAGAACCCACAGAGGAAAAGAAGACCTAAGATCATTACGCGAAAAATCAATTGAAACAAGAGAAATAAGATTCATAGAAGGGAGATGACTAGGGACATTGTTGGATAGGTGACAATTTGATAGATGAAGAACCGATATTGATGTGGAAAGCATGTTTAAAGACGGAAACCAATCAATTACGCTAGAAAGATTTACACCAGACAAATCTAAGTACTTCAACAAAGAAAGCTTAGATAACCAACTCATGCTATCCATCTTTAATCTAAGATCCCATGAATAATCATAGTTACTCAAGTCAAGGTACTGTAAGTTTGAAAGGTTTCCTAGATGATGAGGAACCAAACCTTCGAAATTGGAGTAATTGAGGTTGAGATATATTAGATTTTTGAAGGACCCGAAAAATTCTGGAATTTGGATCCCATCAAAACTATTGGAACTCAAATCCAAGTGAGTCAGATACTTCAAATCAAGCAAGGAAGGAAGAATCTTACCACTCAAAAAACCATATTGAAGTTCAATCCGTGTGACGTGATTGGTTATGTTGTCGCAACCAATCCCCTGCCATGCACAACAATCATCTCCGACCCATGAAGATAAGTAATTCGAGTTGTCGATCAGAGCTTTTATAAAGATCAATAAAGCTCGTTTCTCACTCTCGATACAACTTCCATGCACTAAAACACCCAATGCACAGATAAGTAGTAGACAAATATATTTTTGTAATTCCATAGCTAGAACGAAATAAGAAATGTACAATATATATTATGAATTGCTAGTCGTATATATAAGGACGTGAATACTTCTTGCTGGAAGCTTGCATAGATGTGTCATTTGGGCGTGATCCGCGTGAAATAAATAATGAACGACTTTCAAAAGTATTGCATGAAGCTTGCATAGATGTGTCATGTGTGCGTGATCCGCGTGAAATAATTCATGAACGACTTTCAAAAGTATTGCATTGAAGCTTGCATAGATGTGTCATGTGTGCATGATCCGCGGGAAATAATTCATGAACGACTTTCAAAAGTAATGCAGTGCATTACAGGGCATAATTGCAGACAAAGTCTTTGCACAGTTATGCTGCACAAAGCATCAAGATTATTGGCTGTGTTATGTAATTGGGGTTAATGCATACCTCCATAAAACGTTTTCCTATTAGAGTTAGAATTAGAGATTAAAATGCATAAGAATTAATTTTTTTTAATACATTAATAATTTGCCAACATCCCCAGCATAGAGTAGATGGGATAAAGAACAACATACTAGAATATAACCTAAACAATACTATATTTTAAGAATTTAACTCGAATAATATTTGCTAGAAAGATGTATAAACGGGCGGGTTTCTGTCAGCGAATCCAAGCGAACTGTCTGATGTAATTAACCAACTCTAAAAAATAATACATTTCAAAAAAAAATTTGGAGTGCAAACTTTTTAATCAACCAGTATCTCATCAAATGAACATTGCTCTAAGTTTGTGCTGCAGCTTATGCGTCATTTGGAACTCAATACAAGAAGAAAGATAGTTAGAAATGCTGTGATTCCCAGTTCAGCTAATAAACAGGAAAGCAGATTGTATAGAGTATTACTAATTATTTACAAAGAGATTGCTTGGTATTTGGGAGTTGCAGAAGCAGAATAATAAGTACCACAGGATTAAAACCTTTCATGTAACAATTTCGCGTCTGAATTCCTAACATGAACTTCTTTATGCCGATAACAACTAAAATCTCTGCAACTCAAGGACAGCACAACTAGTCGAGTAACTATATATCAACCACCATCACACAAGTTCCTGAGAATCAGGTCTGTCTCCGTTACGAACTCCAATGGTCCAACCAAGATCATATAATATGGTCGAAAGTTCTAGAAGTACAATCCAACTGAGATTTTTTTTTTCGATTGTAACATTTAATGGGTATATAAATGTATAAGATGGTCAATATCAGAGAATTCATGTTTCTATTTTTTTTCTGACATTTATAGATAATTTTTTCTTGTTTCTTACATATATGCGTCAATGACATTTTTTGTGGCCAACAATTTACCTGTTTGGGAACTTAAAAAACACTATTATAAAGCTGAGAATTTGAAATGACACTTCAAATCATGTCATTTGAAATTCAAAATTTGAAATGAAATACATGTTATCAAACGCAATCTTCTTCTTGTATTTCATATTCCATTAGAATTATGAATAGAAAATTTACCATAAAAAACGTCATGATTTCTATGACAATAGCGACGCGCCCCTGCATAATGCATTCACAAAAAAGTTTTCTTGCAGCGATAATTTACACGGATAGATTGCTGCATAAATTGATTGTCAGAAACAAACAATGACATACATATTCAGACTGATGCATTTCCTTGCACATGTACTTTCCTCGAAACTCAGTACAAAATTTAGACTAACATTTACCCAATATTTTCCTAGAATCAGATTACTCGACTTCCTAGATGCAATACTTCTTGCTGGAATCTTGCATAGATGTGGCTTGTGTGCGTGATCCGCGTGTAATAATTCATAAAAGACTTTCAAAAGTATTGCAGTGCATTACAGGGCATAATTGCAGACAAAGTCTTTGCACAGTTATGCTGCACAAAGCATCAAGATTATTGGTTGTGTTATATAATTGGGGTTAATGCAGATCTCCATAAAACGTTTTCCTATTAGAGTTAGAATTAGAATTTAAAATGCATAAGAATTATTTTTTAAATACATTAATAATTTGCCAACATCCCCTGCAGAGTAGATGGGATGAAGAACAACATACTAGAATATAACCTGAAAAATATTTTTTAAGAATTTAACAGAAAAAGCCTTAACACTCCATTCGTGTCCGTGTCTAGAAACAAAGATCATATAAGAACCTGGACACCTCTTGCTCACGTAGATGTGTCATATTCGAAAGACTTCCAGTGCATTACACTGCGTATTGCAACTGTGATTTATGTCAAGCACGAATGAGTGGATTGGTAGTGGTGCTCAATATGTCACACGAGTGCAGATAGCATTATATATGCAATACGTACTGCCAGGGGCGGATCTAGCACACAAATGTTAGAGGGGCACGAAGCAATTTTCAGAAAACACCTATATATTTTTAAATTTTTTGGGGGCACTTCTATAATTTTGTAAAATTTAGAATGGTGAAAAAATGTAAAAAAAAAAGTATTTATGTTCTTATATATACAACCAACCGATCATAATATATTGTACATTTCTTATTTCATTCTAGCTATGAAAATGCAAAAATATATTTGTCTACTACTTGTTTGTGCACTAGGTGTTCTCGCAAAACTAGAGTTTGGCTGTGGCAGCATAGCTGGAGGCTATTTGCATGGAACTTGTATCGAGAGCGAGAAACAAGCTTTATTGGTCTTTAAGGAAACTCTGATCCATAACTCGAATTACTTTTCTTCATGGGTCGGAGATGATTGTTGTGCATGGCATGGGATAGGCTGCGACAACATAACCAATCACGTCACACAGCTTGAACTTCGTAATGGGAACATTGGTGGTAAGATACATCCTTCCTTGCTTAATTTGAAGTATTTAACTCACTTGGATTTGAGTTATAATAGTTTTGATGGGATCCAAATTCCAGAATTTTTCGGATCCTTTAAAGACCTAATATACCTCAACCTTGGTCACTCCAATTTTGAAGGTTCGGTTCCTCATCATCTAGGAAACCTCTCAAACTTGCAATACCTTGACTTGAGTGAGGACTCATTGGATCCTAAATTAAGGATGGATAGCATAAGGTGGTTATCCAAGCTTTCTTTCGCGGAACATTTAGATTTGTCTGGTGTAAATCTCTCGCGTGCTACTGATTGGTTTTCGTCTCTAAACATGCTTTCTACATCAATATCAGTACTTGGCCTATCTAAATGTGATTTGCCTGACAATATCCCTCGTCGTCTCCCTTTCATGAATCTAACTTCTCTGGTTTCATTTGATCTTTCTGAGAACTATCTTAGCTCTTCTTTCCCTTTATGGGTTCTTAACAACACTAATCTTGCACATCTTTATCTTGGTTATTGCAATTTTGATGGCCTAATACCTGAATCTCTCAGAAGTTTGTCTGCTCTTTCTGTTCTTGATCTTACAGTAAATAGCTTCCAGGGTCCGATTCCTCATTCTATTACAAATCTGACATCACTTTCTGAACTTTATTTTACAGACAATAAATTAAGTGGTTCAATTTCTCCTGAGATGGGCAATCTCACTGAGCTTACAGACCTCTCCATGTGGTTAAATAGTTTCAAGGGTAGTCTCCCCGAAACATTTTGTCAATTGAAAAAATTAAAATCATTGAATGTCGGAAAAAATAGATTGACTGGTAACATTCCTGAATGCATCGGAAAACTATCAAATTTAAATGAATTAATTCTTGTTGAAAATTCATGGGAGGGTTTTGTAACAGAGCATCATTTTATTAACCTGACGAAGCTTGATGTTTTAGGTATTTCTTCGGATTCTGAATTGATATTAAATACAAGCTCTGAATGGGTTCCTCTGTTTCAGCTTACCTATTTATACATGTATTCCTTCAAAGTTGGCCCCAAATTTCCGCATTGGCTCCTCACTCAAAGAAAAATTGAGGCTTTAAAACTGTTAAATGCAAGCATATCAGATACCATCCCAATTGATTGGTTTTTGAGTTTGTTCTCAAATAGTCCCAGTGTTGATCTATCTAACAATGACATCTATGGGGATCAATTATCTCTAATTTCACGAGCTCCAAATGGTTTAGCCGCGTTGATACTTTCAAATAACCGTTTATCAGGTGAATTTCCTGCATTTTTATGCAATCAGACGACGTTGAGGACTTTAGCACTCTCCAACAATAACTTCTCTGGAGAGCTCCCCCAATGCTTAAGAAATTTGACAGAACTGATAGAACTTGATCTAATGAATAATAGCCTATCTGGTAAAATTCCGTCTTTGGGTTTTTTAGGGGATCTCCAATATATAAACTTGCACAACAACAAGTTTCAGGGGAAATTCCCTTTGTCCTTCCAGAATTTGACGTGGCTGTTTGTACTTGACGTGGGAAAGAATAACCTAAGCGATGTACTTCCCACTTGGTCCGCAGAGCAATTACCAAATCTCAAGTATTTGATATTGCGGTCCAACAATTTTTATGGTGAAATACCCCTGCAGCTTTGCCAACAATCCACACTTGAAGTCTTAAACTTTGCAGACAACCAAATCACGGGAAACATTCCTGCTTGTTTCGGCAATTTCAGTGCCATGGTTACAGGTGACATCAGTCCAAATCACTTGGACTATTGGGGAAGTGTTCAAATGATGGATAGTATGAAAGGATACGAGCAAGTTTACACCTCCACACTGCAATTTTTGTTTTCCATTGATTTATCAAACAATAAAATCAGTGGAGAGATTCCCAAAGAGGTGATGGATCTCCAAGGACTATTGAATTTGAATTTGGCAGGTAATCATATAACCGGAAAGATCCCTGATGAAATTGGAAAACTCAAAAATTTGATATTTCTTGATCTTTCTAGAAACGAGCTTCATGGTCCGATTCCACAGAGTCTGTCATATTTAAATTTTTTGAGTCAATTGAATCTCTCTTTCAATGATTTATCAGGAAGAATTCCCTCTGGAAATCAGCTTCAGACCCTTAACGATCCCTCGATATTTGCTGGCAATGAGCTACTCTGCGGCCTTCCTATCCTGAAACCATGCGCGACTAACACAAATTCACATAATGTTAAAGACGGCCACAATGAAGGTGATACTGGTTCTGTTTCAGATGATGAGCTCATGTGGTTTTTTGCTGCACTTGGACCTGGTTTCTCAGTTGGCCTTTTGGGATTCTTTGCTGCTTTCCGTTTTTCAGATATTGGAATTCATACTTCAATTTTGGTTAACAGGTTCTTGAGAAAATAAAGGTTGTCACCATTGCTTTGCACTTTTTCTTATCAATGTTCTGTTTCTTACTATTTTCAAGTTTCTAAAGATTTCTGAGGAAATTTCTCTTGACTCTGTGCTGTCATTTTACGGAATAAACGTTTAAGAGGACCGACTGAGAGATTTTTCGAGTCATTTAGATAGAAGAAGAAGTCATGTCTCCCAAAAATATACTATTCCCCATGTCCCTTTGGTGTGGGGACCGAGATCTCGGCATGGATTTTAATACTTAAAGTACAGTTTCATAGATTGTTTTAAAAGAAAATTTTGAATAAAAGTTTAATGTTTAAATTATATATAAAAAAAATTAAAAAATAAATTATGAAATTATATTTTATATATATCTTAAAATGTGTTCCAAGCTCTGTTATAAAAATCGGTGATTAATCACGATCAATCACCGATTAATCCCTGTTCCGTAGCTCGCCGAACTGATTAAATCTCCGATTAATCATCGATCAACCCGATTAATCTCCGATCAATTCAATTAATCCCCGATTAATCCTTGTTCCGTAACTTCACTGATTAAGTTCGATTCCCGCTTTTTACAACACTGGTTCCAAGTAGTGAAATAAAACTTTAAAGAAATGAGATGGATGAGTACTATTTTTCATGACATTTAGGGATCTATTGGAAATATTAGTACAAAAATTACGACAAACATTGTCACGATTTCTACGTCGACAAGAAGAAAAAACAAGATCAAGAACGTAACAGTTAAGCAACACAGCAAGTCTGCAAACACTAAACAATAATGGAGCCAGAGTTGACTCTGACAGTGCCAAGTCTTCTTCTCAAGAACAAAATGTAAAAACCATGCAGTACCTTCTCAAAATTAGCAGTGGTTGTTTGCGAATTGCCTGGTAAAAACCAGCTCTGATGGTTAGAAATTGCTTCTTAAAGAATTTGAGCCCTTTATGCATCATGTAAACAGGAAGCAGGGTCATCTGCTACAATGTTGCTTCCAACACCGCCTTCCCTGTATTTCGAAATTTAAAATCCAAAATTAAAAATGTGCACCTGTAAATTCTCAGCCAACCGGGATCATAATATCCTCGAAAAGTATTTCTCATCGTTGTAATTTCATACTGCCGGGATTTATGGTAGTAGTGTAATATGTTAGACAAATACAGGAATTCCCATTCTGGAAAAAAAGATTCAGAGTACTCTGCATGCTTGCCTTGCCACCACGATGTCATTTTATAAGTAAAAATGTTTAAGATGGGCGATTGAAAGAGATTTTTCGAGTCATTTAGATTTAACAGAGAATAATTCATGTTTCAGAAGCTTCTGACAGGATAAACTTCCTCATATTTTATAGTCCATCAGAAACATTAGAACAAAATTTACGATAAACATGATCACAAGTTCTATATTGCCTCAGAAACATTAGTACAAAATTGTAGTAACACTTAAGCAACACTGCAACACTAAAGAATAATGGAGCCAGAGTTGACTCCGAAAGAGCCAAGTCTTCTTCTCAAGAAGCACGCTAAGCTTGATAAACATACTCAAACAATGACTCTGATGAATTTCTTAGGAAAGTACCTGGAAACTCAATACAGACTTTAATAAAACACTTGCTAAATTTTTTCCTTGAGATTCCTATTAATGTTGGAGACTGAGACAACAGGATCAAACAATAATATTCTACCAAACTTGAAACTTATAACTTGCTACACTGTTTTACACTTTCCTGGAAACCATGATGCAATTTTAAAGGGATTGGTTCTTGATTTTCTTGATTGTTGTACCTCACTCTGTTAAGTCCTTTTTTTTATTGTATAAACCTCACTCTATATAATGCACTCTCCATAGCCTTGTTCCTTCATCTTTCTACTGCATTTTCAAATGGAGGTAAAATCACTAACAAAACTAGCCTTGTTCTTCAATGTTGTTTCCTACGACATCAATTTCGCCAAGTTTCTTGCAAAAATTGAGGTATTTTTCGACCTTTTATTGTTGTTTATTTCGGCCTTATGGAAAGTTGTGACCCTTAACTTTAAGTCCGCCTCGTCGAAAAAATGTGTTTACAATGAGGATAGTAGGAAGTCCAGAGTTGGGAAAGAAGATATTAGCATAGTGATGTGCAGACTAGGAATTCCAGGTGATTTAGATAACGAGATTATCGGTGAGTTTGATAGTGTTGAGGATGTGTTATTACTGATGGATGGTAATGCTGGTGAGGAGGAGGATTGTGTAATATGTTTGGAAGATGTGAGAGATGCTTTCGATGTGTTTGACGACAATAAAGATGGTTTCATCGATGAAACGGAGCTGCAGAGAAACAAGAGAAATAAGATTCATAGAAGGGAGATGACTAGAGATATTGTTGGATAGGTGACAATTTGATAGGTGAAGCACTGATATTGATGTGGAAAGCATGTTTACAGACGAAAACCAATCAATTACGCTAGAAAGATTTACACCGGATAAATCTAAGTACTTCAACCAAGAAAGCTTGGATAAGCAACTCATGCTATCCATCTTTAATCTAAGATCCCATGAATAATCATAGTTACTTAAGTCAAGGTACTGTAAGTTCGAAAGGTTTCCTAGATGATGAGGAACCAAACCTTCGAAATTGGAGTAATTGAGGTTGAGATATATTAGATTTTTGAAGGACCCGAAAAATTCTGGAATTTGGATCCCATCAAAACTATTGGAACTCAAATCCAAGTGAGTCAGATACTTCAAATCAAGCAAGGAAGGATGTATCTTACCACTCAAAAAACCATATTGAAGTTCAAGCCGCGTGACGTGATTGGTTATGTTGTCGCAACCAATCCCCTGCCATGCACAACAATCATCTCCAACCCATGAAGATAAGTAATTCGAGTTGTCGATCAGAGCTTTTTTAAAGATCAATAAAGCTTGTTTCTCACTCTCGATACAACTTCCATGCAAATAGCCTCTAGTTATGCTCCCACAACCAAAGTCTAAACTTGCTAGAACACCTAATGCACAAACAAGTAGTAGATAAATATATTTTTGTATTTCCATAGCTAGAACGAAATAAGAAATGTACAATATATTATGAATTGCTAGTCGTATATATAAAGACATGAATACTTCTTGCTGGAGGCTTGCATAGATGTGTCATTTGGGCGTGATCCGCGGGAAATAATTCATGAACAACTTTCAAAAGTATTGCAGTGCATTACAGGGCATAATTGCAGACAGAGTCTTTGCACAGTTATGATGCACAAAGCATCAAGATCATTGGTTGTTTTATATAATTGGGGTTGATGCAGACCTCCATAAAGCGTTTTCCAATTAGAGTTAGAATTAGAGATTAAAATGCATAAGAATTATTTTTTTTAGACTTAATTGCAGTAAGATGGCCTCAGTTATTATATTTTTGCACAAAAATGCCTAATCTTTAATAATAGGCACCTGCGTGGCTGATGTTTAAATTTTTAAACAGCCGATTGCATTCTGTTAGTTATCACTAACGGACGTTAAAAACAAAGGGTAAAATCGGGATAAATTAATTTACAGCTAATTTGCCCCCTAGAGAGCAGTTTCCGTGTATTACAGCTGAGTTTAACGGCTACCAAAAGCTGAGTGTTTGCGGTTTCAACAGATTGTGTACTCACAATTGAGGCATTCTCTAGTTCTGCTTTCCCGGCTTTCATCTTCTCCGGTGTATCGTTCAATACACCAACATGTTGACTCATCTGTATCATTTTCTGTTGAAAAAGCTGAGTGTTTGCAGCTTCAACAGATTGTGTACTCCCTGGAATGCTGCATCTGTATCATTTTTTGTTAAAAAACTTGATGAATTTAGTACCCAACAAATTAACATCAGGATTGGAGTGAAAGTTGGTGTAGAGCGGCTCAAAGATGAATTAGGCTACCTGCTTATTTCTGTTAGAGCTGCTTAAGCACACAAAGGATTGGATCATATCCGTCGATGGACAGACAGACGATGTCAAAGATTTGCAAATCAAGTTGTTATTATCATGGAGAGGTTCACCGCCCAACAAGAAAAACATGCAGCTCCTCAACACGGTAGTGTTTTGCATCGTATGATGAGTTTTTTCTACTTCTTCAAGGAAAGCTAATCATTGTCATCACAATCATTTTCTGGAGTGTCTCCAGACAAATGTGCAGAGGCTAAAGTATGCTCAAATTTCTTTCAATGGTCCTAGTATCCAAGAGATAGATATGTAAGTTCCATCTTAAGCACCGCGTTTTTCTTCACGATCGACTCCAGCCTATATCAACACCAGGATCAGTATGAACATGAATTTTTGCTTTAAGCTCCCAAGAAGCTTACTTTCAAGATTGACTCTGATGGTTTCCCACTCACTGATTTTGTCTACCAAAGCTTTATTTATTCTTTTTTCCTGCTCTTCTCTTACTTGTCTCAACGGCCTAACAAATTCCTTAACAACACCATCTAGTTCACTCTAACTTCAAGACCTAAGTTCTTCTGAATTACTGCCACGAGTTGTTGCTTCAGGATTGTCACCTCCAACTTCAAGAAGGGTTTATGTCATGTGAATTACCTATTTAAACCCTCTGATTAATTAAAAAATTTGAATTATCTAACGTCCGTTAGTGATAATTCACAGAATGCAATCGGCTGTTAAAAAATTTAAACATGAGCCATTTGGGTGCCTATTATTAAAGATTAGACATTTTTCTGCAAAAAAATAATAACTGAGGCCATCATACTGCAATTAAGTCTTTTTTTTAATACATAATAATTTGCCAACATCCCCAGCAGAGAGTAGATGGGATAAAGAACAACATACTAGAATATAACCTGAAAAATATTTTTTAAGAATTTAACTTGAATAATATTTGGGGATTTATTCCAGATGTATATCTTCTCGTGTTAAAAGCTTGTGTATCATTCCCTTTAATTTGTGCAAGCACATTTTATTGCCGAGCGCAAACTTTTTAATGAACCAGTATCTCATCAAATGAACATTGCTCTAAGTTTGTGCTGTAGCTTATGCGTCATTTAGAACTCAATACAAGAAGAAAGATAATTAGAAATGTCCCAGTTTAGCTAATAAACAGGAAAGAAGATAGTATAGAGTATTACTAATTATTTACAAAGAGATTGCTTGGTATTTGGGAGTTGCAGAAGCAGAATAATAAGTACCACAGGATTAAAACCTTTCATGTAACAATTTCGCGTCTGAATTCCTAATATGAACTTCTTTATGCCGATAACAACTAAAATCGCTGCAACTGAAGGACAGCACAACTAGTCGAGTAACTATATATCAACCAGCATCACACAACTTCCTAGGAATCAGGTATGTCTGTCATGAACTGCAATGGTACAACCAAGATTATAATATGGTCGAATGTTCTTGAATTACAATCCAATTGAGATTTCGTTTAATTGTAGTTATTTACTTCCATGATATGCTTTACTGCAATTTCATCACACACAATTTCCATTCTAGAAACTTCTGGAAACAAAGATTCACAGTACCCTGCATATCTCTTTCACCTCTCTATTTCTGCGCAATCTAATTGTTTTTCCTTAAATTATGTCACAAGAATGACGGAAACAAGTAGCTGCTTCTGGGAATTTGCTGTGCCAATGTGATGTAATTTCTAGTATCTAGTTGCAAATCTCTTTTGTGGTTTAGAACTTCCGTTGCATCGTCAAGGAATATATAACATTTTATGGTTATACATGTATCAGATGGTCAATACCAGAGAATTCATGTTCAATTTTTTCTGACATTTAGAGATAATTTTTTTTTGTTTCTTACATATACGCGTCAATGACATTTTTTGGGGCCAAAAATTTATTTTTTTTCCCTGACAATTATGAATAGATTTCTACCTGTTTGGGAACTTGACAAATACTAGTATAAAGCTGAGAATTTGAAATAACACTTCAAATCATGTCATTTGAAATGACATATATATTCCCAAATGCAATTTCTTGTATTTCATATTCCATCAGAATTATTAAATAAAAAATTTACCATAAATGACGTCATGATTTCTATGACAATAGCGACGCCCCTGCATAATGCATTCACTTAAAAGTGTTTTTCAGCGAATATTTACACGGATAGATTGCTGCATAAATTGATTGTCAGGACCCAACAAATAATGAAATACATATTCAGACTGATGCATTTCCTTGTACCAATTTAGACTAACATTTACCCAATATTTTCCTGGAATTAGATTACTCGACTTCCTAGATGCAATACTTCTTGCTGGAAGCTTGCATAGATGTGTCTTGTGTGCGTGATCCGCGTGTAATAATTCATAAAAGACTTTCAAAAGTATTGCAGTGCATTACAGGGCATAATTGCAGACAAAGTCTTTGCACAGTTATGCTGCACAAAGCATCAAGATTATTGGTTGTGTTATATAATTGGGGTTAATGCAGACCTCCATAAAACGTTTTCCTATTAGAGTTAGAATTAGAGATTAAAATGCATAAGAGTTTTTTTTTTTTTAATACATTAATAATTTGCCAACATCCCCTGCAGAGTAGATGGGATGGAGAACAACATACTAGAATATAACCTGAAAAATATATTTTAAGAATTTAACTGAAAAGGCCTTAACACTCCATTCGTGTCCGTGTCTAGATATAAAGATCATATAAGAACCTGGACACCTCTTGCTCAAGTAGATGTGTCATATTCGAAAGACTTCCAGTGCATTACACTGCGTATTGCAACTGTGATTTATGTCAAGCACGAATGAGTGGATTGGTAGTGGTGCTCAATATGTCACACGAGTGCAGATAGCATTAGATATGCAATGCGCACTGCAATGTACTTTTGCAAGTGATAAACATGACACATCTGAGTAAGCATCCAGCAAGAAGTATTCATGTTCTTATAAATACAACTAACCAATCAAAATATATTGTACATTTTCTTATTTCATTCTAGCTATGGAAATGCAAAAATATATCTGTCTACTACTTGTTTGTGCACTAGGTGTTGATGGAAGTTGTATCGAGAGCGAGAAACAAGCTTTATTGATCTTCAAGGAAACTCTGATAGACGACTCGAATTACTTTTCTTCATGGGTCGGAGATGATTGTTGTGCATGGCATGGGATAGGCTGCGACAACATAACCAATCACGTCACACAACTTAAACTTCGTAATGGTAACATTGGTGGTAAGATACATCCTTTCTTGCTTGATTTGAAGTATTTAACTCACTTGGATTTGAGTTATAATCGTTTTGATGGGATCCAAATTCCAGAATTTTTTGGGTCCTTTAAAGACCTAATATATCTCAATCTCGGTCACTCCAATTTTGAAGGTTCGGTTCCTCATCATCTAGGAAATCTTTCAAACTTGCAGTACCTTGACTTGAGTGATTATGAGGATTCATGGGTTCCTAAATTAAGGATGGATAGCATAAGGTGGTTATCCAAGCTTTCTTTGGCGGAACACTTAGATTTGTCTGGCGTAAATCTCTCAAACGCTACAGATTGGTTTTCGTCTCTTAACATGCTTTCTAAATTTATATCAGTACTTGGCCTATCTAGATGTAACTTGCCTGACAATATCCCTCGTCGTCTCCCTTTTATGAATCTAACTTCTCTTGTTTCATTTGATCTTTCTAATAACTATCTTAGCTCTTCTTTCCCTTTATGGGTTCTTAACAACACTAATCTTGCACATCTTTATCTTGGCTATTGCAATTTTGATGGCCTAATCCCTGAATCTATCGGAAGTTTGTCTGCTCTTTCTGTTCTTGATCTTACAGTAAATAGCTTCCAGGGTCCGATTCCTCATTCTATTACAAATCTGACATCACTTTCTGAACTTTATTTTACAGACAATAAATTAAGTGGTTCAATTTCTCCTGAGATGGGCAATCTCACTGAGCTTACAGACCTCTCCATGTGGTTAAATAGTTTCAAGGGTAGTCTCCCCGAAACATTTTGTCAATTGAAAAAATTAAAATCATTGAATGTCGGAAAAAATAGATTGACTGGTAACATTCCTGAATGCATAGGAAAATTATCAAATTTAAATGAATTAATTCTTGTTGAGAATTCATGGGAGGGGTTTGTAACAGAGCATCATTTTATTAACCTAACGAAGCTAAATATCTTACTTATTTCTTCGGATTCTGAATTGATATTAAGTATAAGCTCTAAATGGGTTCCTCGGTTTCAGCTTATCTGTTTATACATGTATTCCTTCAAAGTTGGCCCCAAATTTCCGCATTGGCTCCTCACTCAAAGAAAAATTGAGGCTTTAAAACTGTCAAATGCAAGCATATCAGATACCATCCCAATTGATTGGTTTTTGAGTTTGTTCTCAAATAGTCCCGGTGTTGATCTATCTAACAATGACATCTATGGGGATCAATTATCTCTAATTTCGCGAGCTCCAAATGGTTTAGCCGCGTTGATACTTTCAAATAACCGTTTATCGGGTGAATTTCCTGCATTTTTATGCAATCAGACGACGTTGAGGACTTTAGCACTCTCCCACAATAACTTCTCTGGAGAGCTCCCCCAATGCTTAGGAAATTTGACAGAACTGATAGAACTTGATCTAATGAATAATAGCCTATCTGGTAAAATTCCGTCTTTGGGTTTTTTAGGGGATCTCCAATATATAAACTTGCACAACAACAAGTTTCAGGGGAAATTTCCTTTGTCCTTCCAGAATTTGACGAAGTTGTTTGTACTTGACGTGGGAAAGAATAACCTGAGCGATGTACTTCCCACTTGGTCCGCGGAGCAATTACCAAATCTCAAGTATTTGATATTGCGGTCCAACAATTTTTATGGTGAAATACCCCTGCAGCTTTGCCAACAATCCACGATTGAAGTTCTAAACTTTGCAGACAACCAAATCACAGGAAACATTCCTGCTTGTTTTGGCAATTTCAGTGCCATGGTTACGGGTGACATCAGTCCGAATCACTTGGACTATTGGGGAAGTGTTCAAATGATAGATAGTATGAAAGGATATGAGCAAGTTTACACCTCGACGCTAGAGTTTTTGTTTTCCATTGATTTATCAAACAATAAAATCAGTGGAGAGATTCCCAAAGAGTTGATGGATCTCCAAGGACTATTGAATTTGAATTTGGCAGGTAATCATCTAGCTGGAAAGATCCCGGATGAAATTGGAAAACTCAAAAATTTGATATTTCTTGATCTTTCCAGAAACGAGCTTCATGGTCCGATTCCACAGAGTCTGTCATATTTAAACTTTTTGAGTCAATTGAATCTCTCTTTCAATGATTTATCAGGAAGAATTCCCTCTGGAAATCAGCTTCAGACCCTTAACGATCCCTCGATATATGCTGGCAACGAGCTACTCTGTGGCCTTCCTATCCTGAAACCATGCGCGGCTGACACAAATTCACGTAATGTTAAAGACGGCCACAATGAAGCTGATACTGATTCTGTTTCAGATGATGAGCTCATGTGGTTTTTTGCTGCACTTGGACCTGGTTTCGCAGTTGGCCTTTTGGGATTCTTTGCAGCTTTGCGTTTTTCAGATATTGGAATTTATACTTCAATTTTGGTTAACAGGTTCATGAGAAAATAAAGGTTATCATCACTGCTTTGCACTTTTCTTATCAGTGTTCTGTTTCTTGTAATTCATAGTAACTACTACATATTTCTAAAGATTTTTGAAGAAATTTCTATTGCCTCTGTGCTGTCATTTTATGGTATAAATGTTTAAGACAGACCGACTGAAAGAGATTTTTCTAGTCATTTAGATATAACAAGAATTCATGTCTTCCAAAATTCTGTTATTCCTCCTGTCCCCTTCAGTTCTTTACGTTGGAGACCGAGATCTCGGCACGTATTTTAATGCTTTTAGAAATTATGATTTCATAAATTATTTTAAACTTTCTTTTCTGAATAAAAGTATAATGTTTAAAAAATTTATTAAAAAAAAGAAAATTTAAATAAAAAAAAGTTTTGAAACCAAACTTTATACGTAAAATTGTAAAGAAATGAGAGAGATGAGTACTATTTTCCATGATATTTACGAATCTATTGGAAATATTAGTACAAAATTTACGACAAACATTGACACCATTCTACGTCGACAAAGAAAAAACAAGATCAAGAACGTAACAGTTAAGCAACACAGCAAGTCTGCAACACTAAACAATAATGGAGCCAGAGTTGACTCTGACAGTGCCAAGTCTTCTTCTCAAGAACAAAATGTAAAAACCATGCAGTACCTTCTCAAAATTAGCAGTGGTTGTTTGTGAATTGCCTGGTAAAAACCAGCTCTGATGGTTAGAACTTGCTTCTCAAAAAAATTGAGCCCTTTATGCATCATGTAAACAGGAAAGCAGGGTCATCTGCTACAATGTTGCTTCCAACACTGCCTTCCCTATATTTCGAGATTTGAAATCCAAAATTAAAAATGTGCACCTGTAAATTCTCATCCAACCGGGATCATAATATCCTCCAAAGTATTTCTCATCGTTGTAATTTCATACTGCCTTGCCACCGTGATGTCATTTTAAAGTATAAATGTTTAAGATGGGCGATTGAAAGAGATTTTTCGAGTCATTTAGATTTAACAGAGAATAATTCATGTTTCAGAAGCTTCTGACAGGATAAACTTCCTCGTATTTTATAGTCCATCAAAAACATTAGAACAAAATTTACGATAAACATGATCACAAGTTCTATATTGCCTCAGAAACATTAGTACAAAATTGCAACACTTAGCAACACTGCAACACTAAAGAATAATGGAGCCAGAGTTGACTCCGAAAGAGCCAAGTCTTCTTCTCAAGAAGAAAAGGTAAAAATCATGCAATAACCATAATTGAAGAAACACGCTAAGCTTGATAAACATACTCAAAGAAATTTTCTGAGGAAAGTGCCTGGAAACTCAGTACAGACTTTAACAAAACACTTGCCAATTTTTTTCTTTGAGATTCCTTTAATGTTGGAGACTTAGACAACAATATCAAACAATAATATTCTACCAAACTTGAAAGTTATAACTTACTACACTGTTTTACACTTTCCTGGAAACCATGATGCAATTTTAAAGGGATTGGTTCTTGATTTTCTTGATTGTTGCACCTCACTCTGTTAAGTCCTTTTTTTTATTGTATGAATCTCACTCTATATAATGCACTCTCCTTAGCCTTGCTCCTTCATCTTTCTACTGCATTTTCAAATGGAGGTAAAATCACTAACAAAACTAGCCTTGTTCTTCAATGTTGTTTCCTACGACATCAATTTCGCCAAGTTTCTTGCAAAAATTGAGGTATTTTTCGGGCTTTTTTTGTTGTTTATTTCCGCCTTATGGAAAGTTGTGACCCTTGACTTTAAGTCCGCCTCGTCGAAAAAATGTGTTTACAATGAGGATAATAGGAAGTCCAGAGTTGGGAAAGAAGATATTAGCATAGTGATGTGCAGACTAGGAATTTCAGGGGATTTAGATAACGAGATTATCGGTGAGTTTGATAGTGTTGAGGATGTGTTATTACTGATGGATGGTAATGCTGGTGAGGAGGAGGATTGTGTAATATCTTTCGAAGATGTGAGAGATGCTTTCGATGTTTTTGACAGCAATAAAGATGGTTTCATCGATGAAACGGAGCTGCAGAGGGTTCTGAATGCTCTGGGCATTCAGCAAGAAGACTCGACATTGGTTCAATGCAGAAGGATGATCAACAAGTTTGATGAGAATGGGGATGGATTCATTGATTTTGATGAATTTGTTGCATTGATTAACAACTGTTTCTAATTATAAGTTTTAGCTTAGGAGACTCACTTTTATCAGTATTCTTAGTACTTGGTAGAATAAGCATGCATGCTCTAACTTGTGAATAAGCATGCATGCTCTAACTTGTGTATTGGTGTTCTGTAAATGTATTATAGACTGTGTATTATGATTTCTAAGTGTCCTCAATATATGTTTTCAACTTGGAGGGAACTCCGAAAAAATTAAGTACTTATTTCCGGAAAATAAGGATTTCAAGTTTTTTAAAGAAAATAAGTACTTATTTCCTGAAACAAATGAATTGAACAGCCCGGCTGTGTTTAAAGTGTCCTTGAAAAGTATTTATAACTTGAAGGGAAGTAATTAAAAGGCCTCAGACTGGCCTGTACAGGAACCTAAAAATTTCTGCAATCTTATATGGTCAAACCTGTTTATTGTGCCAGAGTAAGAGTTGATTCTCTGTAGCTCAACCAGTGTTCAAACTACAAATGACCTGTATATGATTCTAATTGTTATGAAATCTGATATATATACACTCATTAATTCACACTAAATATTTTCGAAATTTGAGTTTTGGTTTATTTTTGGATAAAAATACATAAAATTGTACTTTTATCTAAAATAAACCCTAATCTTTTACTAAATAACGAATATAAAATGCAACCTTAACATTTATATCTAAAAAGATTATAAATATATATTATTTAAAAAAATTTAGGCCATTAAATTTGAAAAGAAAAGATTGTCAAACAGGTCAATATTTCTGGACTATAAGTACTTATTTTCTTCTATTACTAAACAAACTGGTATTGCAAGTGAAATAGAAAACTAGTGACTCCTTAAGAAAAACACAAGTAACATGAGAGGCAAATGAAGCAATTGTTTTGTTGCTTTTGAAAACTGAGTAGAACAAGACATAGATATGCTGCAGTATCAATGTTTCAACTTTACACTTTTAACTTTTGATTAGTAGTAGATGCAAACTAAGGAAAGACAACTGCTTCACTTTACTTAAATATAGCAAGGTAACTCAGATTTATAATACTGTTAAGCAACAATACACATTGAGATTCTCTGCCAACTCCTACAACATTTCTTGAAAAATGGCTTTTTAAGTGCAACATTTCTTACCTTTGTACCATGTACCATGTACCAGATTGCCAAGTTTTTGCACCAAAGGCTCCTTTTTTTTCAGCTTATCTCAGTTTAAGTGACTGATTATCATTATTCAAGTGGCTCCAACTCCAAGAAAGTCTATAAATGGAGGTGCATTGATAATCTCAAACTGGTTTCCTTTTCTGTATCTGTCCTCTTCCTCCATGACTGATGCTGAGGATGTGTAACACTGTTCATGATGACTGATGGGAAAATCTTGAAATGCTGGTCTTGGTGTTGCTGCCATTGCTTCTAGCTCTGGTTTGTGATAGTTTGAGTGTGATTGTTGCACTGCATTTGAGTTCATCATCATGATAGGAGGATGGCATTGTTGTTGTGATGGATAAAAGTAAGTGCTTTTGTGACCTGCATTGAACATTATTTAAAAAAATACCAAATTAATCAATATGCGTAGAGAAAATAAGGACTTATTTCTGGAGAAAAGAACATAAAACTCTATTTTTTCTAAAAAAAATACTTATTTTTTTTATCAAACAATGAATATAAAACACCTCATTAACATTTATATCGAAATAAATTTTAAAAAAATGCATTTTCTTAAAAAAATAGCTTGTTTTTAAAAATAAGCCGTTGCCAAACAGACACATGGGCATGGAGAGAAAAGAAGTTAAAATTTAGGACAAACCAGGTGAGTAGAAAGCAGTGTAGGGGGGATTGATGGGAGTGTTTGACATAGTTGCCATGTGGGGAGATCCATATGAGCTGCTGGAAGCAGAGAGATTTCTTCCAAATTCTCTGATATTATTCACAACATTAGTGTTATTATGGCATGGTTGTGAAGCTAAAGGCTCTGAGCCTGTGGAAAAAGCAGTTTGGCCCATTTTTCTCCTCCTGTAAGCACTGGACTGTTCTCTATATTTCCTGGCCATGATGACATGCCAGTGGTTCTTCACAGCATTGTCTGTTCTTCCAGGAAACAATCTGGCTATCAAAGCCCACTTGTTACCATATAATCTGTGAGCTGCCATTAGCCTTTCCTCTTCTTCTTCATTGAATGCCCTTCTGTTGATTCTTGGATCCAGTTGGTTGAACCATCTCAGCCTGCAGCTCTTTCCTGATGCATTTAAACCAACATGACATTAGCACCAAAATTACGAAAGCCTCTCGGTTCAATGATATCTCTCTCGCTTTGTTTACGGGATATTGTAAAAACAAGAAGTATTTAGATATGCATGTACAGTACCTGATCTCCCTTCCAACTGCTCTGCAATAAGATTCCAATTCTGAGGACCATAAAGAGCAACAAGATCCTTGAGCTTACTATCTTCTGCAGGCCTCCAGTGGCCTCTAGAACACAGCTTAGACTGCCCACAAGAATCATTAAGATCAATGTTGGTTCCATCACTACTTGAGGACTCATGCAGCACTACTCTTCCCTGATCACTACCAACATGAAGATCAGTGATGTGGATGTGAGAGTCCTCAAACTTGTTCCTAGAAGTGTAAGTTTTTTTACCCAAAAGGTCAGAAAAATGAGAAGTTCTTCCATTTTCATACTCAAAGGAGCTCTTGGGAGTGTTGATGGACAGAGCATCCATGTCTGAGAAAATCATTCTCATCGAAGATGGTGAACAAAGAGGAGGTTTAGAGGAAGAACAAGAATAAGTGGCACTTGTGGTGTCTGCATTAGTTGCATATATAGGAAAAACATGAGCAGCAGATTTGTTGGCCATATGTGTTGTACATTAATATTTGGCCCAGCCTAATAGAGTTTACCAACCCATCATCTAGATGATCATAATGACAACCAAATATAAAGGTAGATCAAACATATCATATTTTGTAACAATGATTAATCGATATTTCAGCTAAAAATTATAAGCCTAGTACCATATATATTTAGCACTCCTGACTGAAGACATCAGAGATCAAGAAAAGGCCCATGAAGAGCACTATTTTTACTTCTGGTTATGAACAAAAGATCACACGTGGGGAAGTGAGTGAAATCTTGATAATTTTATATAAGTGAAAGAAGGAAAGTAAGCTGTCTGTCTCAAAGATGACAAGAAAGACTCTCAAATGTGATGTCTGCTAGCTTGGCATTATAAGGTCTAAAAAGAAAGACCCATCTTTTCAAGCCAAGTGTGTGTGTTTGTGTGTGATCTCTTCACATAATAGTAACCCTATCTGTCAGTAAATAAGATAGAAGTGTAGAAGTGAACATAACCTAGCTAGCCATACATTTCCATCAATCTTAAACTTACTTCTCTCTGGGACAAGTTTGCTCTCAGTTTGTCACTAAATTATTTTACATGCAAGTGATTTTCAGGGATATCAGTATATCACATGTTGATTTATGTTGGTGCATGTGTGTAACAATTTTTTATTATCTGAAATTAACATCAGTGTAAATCTCTCCCCCTCCCTCTCTCCCTCTCTTATCTCTCTCTATACAATCTGCATTGTCTGGAAAATATTAATCTCTCTGCAGATCTTAACTACTATCTTGATTTTCCATGACTTGGTGCAATTAGCTACTACTCCCTCCGTCCTCCGTGATTGTTTACGTTCACTGTTTGCACGCATTTTGAGGCTCCTATAAAGTATAGTTGTATAACTTTTTTCTGAAATTTTCTTTTTTTAAATAAAAGTTTAAATAAAATTTTTATTTAGAGAAGAAAAATTTTAAAAATATATTGTGGAACTATACTTTAAATGAGTGTGGAAAAGCGTGCCGAAAAGTAACGTAAAGAAATGAGAGAGACAGATGGAGTAATAATCAGTATTCTAAAAATTTCAATCTCGATAAATACTAGATAAGTCCTAAATCAACATGTAAATCTATTAGAATTCTGATTCCCGATTTTTACAACCACACTAACTAATCCTACTTAAATAAAATGCTCAATCTCTTTTCACTTGGACAAAGTAAAACCTTTTAAATCAAAAATCAAAAGATCTCAGAAAAATAATCAACAAATCTTAAATTAATAAATAAATTGATTAATTCTGATTTCCAATTTTTACGTCCGGACTAATAACCGTCCTCGCATAAAATGATCAATCTCCTTTCTACTTGGCACGGTAAAACCTTTCAAATCAAACAAATAAATGTGAAATGTCCCAATAAGAAAGTACATCTCCAACAGTAAATTAAATGAAAAACTATGTTGCATAACACACCACTTACACTAATATAAATACCCCCACCCACGAGCACAGTAACGCATGCTCATTGTAGGACAATTATTGAATTCCACTTGGCAAGAAATTAAAGACCGTTTGTTAACGATGAAGAATAAAACAATCCTTGTACATTCGATATATCAACACATTATTATTTTTCTAGAGAAACCATGGGGAACATGGCACTTGGTTGTATAGTACAAAGACGACCATATTTAAAGGGTCATTGTCTACTCATAAAGTTGGGTATCGTTTTTTAAACGCATTTATTATGTATACAAAGTTTAATTAAAATGTAATTTTTTATGGTTTGTTAAATTTCTGGCATGTATACATTAAAAAAATAAAAAAAAATCTGGCATATATACAAATATATTTAAAAGATTCGGATTAATTTTTACTCCCTCCGTCTCTTAATACTTTTCCTCTTTGCCTTTATCACGTTTGTCAACACACACTTTTGATCATTAATGTCTTTAATTTTATATTAATATTAAATATAAAAATTTCACCATATTAAAGTACCCATGAATACAAAATCAACAAGATCACTCATGACTATATTTAATCTTATAGATTAGATATAAATTACTAATTTGTCTCATGTCATGAACAGTTCCGACATATCAAACGAGAAAAATTTTTACAGACGGAGGGAGTAAATTTATTGAACAATTTCGATTGTTCAAACTCAATCTCATTAATAAGCCGAGTTTCTTAACGACCGGTTCGATTCATTTACGACTCTGTTTAGCTAATATAAACCACAATTGTTTAGTTTTTGGAAATGAAAAGCTAACTACTTTTTCTGGCTGGAAAGGGTTGGTACAAAATCCAGTAGATAACCCAAAAGAATACGTTTTCATAATGGTGGGAACAGAGGGAGCAGTGTAACAGGAATGTACTACACTATTCAGTGAACTCATGAATCCAGTTATGGTCAAAGACTATTGAAACTTCTGACTACTGCAGCCTAGCCTAGAAAACTACCCAACCAATTTCACATTTATAAATCTCAACTCACTCCCCAATTATAAATGGTAAAAAACATATTACAGTACCACCCTATTTTCAGTATACTTCTCTTCTGGTACTCCTCAGTTTTGTGCACACTGTGCATTGTGTTATTATGGGGTATTAGGGTTTCCAAAAGTAATCTCTTGGATGGGTCCCAACCATGCATGCATTTATTCATTGGTTCTGTACTTATGGCATCATAGTACTTATTGTTGTTACATAACACTATTTTTTTGATGGTTACTTCTCAGATGTCATCTTGATTCATCCCTGTAAGTAAGATCTTATTGGGAACTTGCAAAAAGATTTTTCCCCAGCTTCTTTCATCTTTGATGTGCTTGAGAGCTCAGATCTCAGATTAAACTGCTGTGAAAGAACCGTTCTGGAAAGAACATTTCTATTTCCCGAATATTTGAGGTTGTATATATACTAATATGTTGCGAAAGTGAGTCAGATTTCAATTTAAACTGTTGTCGAAGAACCACTCTGGAAATAGCATTTCCATTTTCCGAATATTTGAGGTCGTTTAAATGTATTGTGGAAGATAGTTTAGATCTCAGTTTAAACTGTTATCGAAGAACCGCTCTAAAGATAATCTTTTTCTGAGATCGTGTAAATAATATGTTGCAAAAAATGGGTCAGATCTCAATTAAAACCGTTGTCAAAGAATCGCTCTGAAAATAATTTTCATTTCCCGAATATTTGAGATCGTATATATAATATGTTGCGGTACATTGGTTTAAATTATTCGAAAACAAACAACTGAGAGTTTGAGAGTATACTGCTCACAATCAAACATGCCCGTTTTTCTTGCAGCGAATATATGTAAAGTCCTAATATATTTTCACAATACAAGATCTGAACCAGCACACGAGAGGCTGGCAGAAACTGAGCATTATAATGATGTACCAAGCAAGAAAACAAGCCATTTTACAGGTTTTTTGTGTTCTTCTGCTCGTTTTTTGTGCATGCAAGGGAGATGGCGACGGGGACAAGTGAAAATATGAATGACCAGTGACCAATGATCATGGCTTGGCTTTATAAGTCAGAATTCTATCTACATCTACACAAGGCACATTCGTGCATGTCTCAAATTCTCAATAATCGACTTCTATTTGTTATCAGCTAGGTTACGAATTAGTCCATTTCTCGATTTTTAATCTTTGTAAAGATTGCAATTGAGACGAGCAGTAAATATGACTTTCGAAATGTCCACATTAGAGAATCCGAATTCCCTATGGCTAATGTCTCTCAACATGTGAGATGGTGGGAACCTGCCGTGGGACCGTAATTCTGGCCGAACAAGTCTGAGTTTTGAGTCTAGGTTAATCGAGTCGGGTGAGCTGCTCGTTTAACTTAATTAAGTCAAAATGTGTGTCTGAACTCTGCTCGTTTAATTTTGCGAGTCGAACCGATTCATTTATCTAAACGAGCCAAATTTAAAGAGTCGGTCGAGTTGGCTCAGTTAATTTTGCACTTGATTAAGTCTAAATCTCTCCACGAACTCGACTCGTTTAGTTTAACGAGGAACCGGCTCATTTAACTAAACGAGCATGAAATCTTATACGAGTCCGAGCCAGGCCAGGGCTTATTAAACGAGCTCGAGCTGCATGCGAGCTGCTTGACTTGAGCCCGAGCTCGTATACGAGCCCGAGTCGGGCCGGGTATTATTAAATGAGCTCGAGATGCTTGCGAGCAGCTTGACTCGAATTACAGATCCAAGATGTGCAATGGTTCATAATTATCAAAAAGCATGTATTTTTCTTAATCATGACTAATAAACACGATAAAAATATATCGCAAACATCTATCAAGAAAAATAACTTAGACTCGAATTACAGATATGGAAAAAAGTTAAGATTCATACTTATAACTAAGGTGAAAAGCATGTATTACTCTTTATCATGACTTATAAACACGATAAAAATATATCACAGACATATGTCAAGGATCTGAACCCATATACATTCTCAACGTATTAAACCACATTCTCAACATATTAAACCGATTAACCAAGTCTACATTGGTGTGTCCATGTTCATTTCCCAACCAACTCTATTAAACAAGTACATACACCCGGATTTTGAGACCAGCCTCATAAATCATCCACCATCAATTATGACAAGACATTTACATACGTATCCAATGTGATGCTTCTTCTTTATGAAGAGCTTCATTACAAATGCCAGTAGCAGTCAATTGCCAAGTGCATTTAAGCAAATATTATATTAAAATAATCTGAATACAATGCACATCTTAATAGACATCACTGTAGTACTCCACAGCAAGCATTCAAACTTGGTAGATGAAAATTTTAATCTTGTTGGAGTGTATGACCAAGTACACAGCACAGCACATAGATCTTTAATATCCTCACTGCAAATCTACAAACAAAGCATACCAATACAACATATGTATAGACCCCCACCTATATTTGGTAGATTACAATTTGGATACTTTACCTACACATGCACCTTAAAGTAGTTCAATAAAAGAAAATCATGAAAACCAGTGATCTCGGATTCTCGGTCCAATAGTATCTCCCTCGCTCATCTTACAAGTTGACAGAATCCGAAAATTGTCAAAAATGGGATTCTCGGTTCAAGAATATCTCCCTCGCTCCTCTTACAAGAGGTCGAGAATTCGAAAATTGTCAAAAATGGGATTCTCGGTCCAAGAATATCTCCTTTGCCCCTCTTATGCGAGGTCGGGAGAATTCGAAAATTATGAAAAACTAGGTACATAAGGTGGTGAATTTACTATACTGACTTACTGAGTAAATTGCCAGTGAAGAACTGATCATTTAAAACAAGGGCAGGATACACAGCCATACTTGCATATAGCTAAAATATACAGTGAGAAATCACAGATGAGTTCAGAGATGCTCTGCTTTGCTTACTCAAACACACTAAGATGACCTCATGTCCTCACCAATTCCTAATAGTATAATACCACAAATAGAACACTACCACTGTCCATAATAATTCAAAAGCTTCATCTTTTCACCCTTGCAAGATGTAAACAACTCACTCTACAAACTAGCCTAGCCACAGGCTAATCCAGAGTTCATTTTTGCAGACCTGTAAGTTGAAAAGTTACTGTACAGAAATGGAAACCCAAATGGACCTACTTATGGAGAGCTTTAAAACAAAAGCAAAGAAGATGAGAGCATGCACTGTTCACTAGCAGGGGCGGATCTAGGATTCAAATCTTGCAGGGCACCAAACAAATTTTCAGAAAGTACATATATATTTTTAAATTTTGTGGGGTACTTCAACGATTTTATAAAATTTAATATGATAAAAAAATATCAATTTTTTCAGAAGGACACATATCAACGTGTCTTTTATTAGATCCGCCCTGCGAGTAATGCTGATAAAGCTCTGAAAAGCACAGTAAAATAAAAGGCTAAGAAGTTATCTAACTGTGCATCATAATAAGAGTAGTGTCAGGACAATCTTGATTTTGTTATAGATTTTTATTCACTGATTGGGGATGGGAAACACAGCTTTACTGTTGAAGTTCAGCATGTTTGTGTATATGAAATTTAAGAGAATAAGTAACTGTACCTGTCCACGTGCATGCAACCCCATGTGCTGTGCCTGAGTTATCATGAAATAAAACACAGCAAGGCCCAACGGTTCCTGGTACCTGTATTATTACTCTTTCTGTCCCGTCCCCGTGAGCAGTATACGTCTGAGAACACACATTTCTCTTACAAATACAGTTTCATAAATTACTTTTTTAAAAAAATCTTCTAAATGAAAATATAATGTCAGTTTTAATTCAGAAACAAAAAATTTTAAGACTAAATTATAAAACTATATTTTATAAGAGTCTTAAAACATATTTCAAATAATGAAAAACTGTATAAAATGAGAAGGAAGGATTACATGCAACACTGCATGTACAAGTAAAGCCTGTCACTATATTTTTACTTTAGAGCTTGGTCTCTAATTCTACTGCTGCAACTTAAAAGTAGTAAATCATAATCAACATATAGATTAGGAGCTACTTTTGTATGCATGGTTTTGTTCACAGAGCAAGAAGGATGTTACAGTATTTCTAAAACTCGGAAAGTTATACATGATACATATCAATTTACGAGGGAGGGATTCGAACACAATACCTTGTCACACGAGAAGGACTGACAACGGATCAAAGGGCTCGACACATATTTCAGAACTTACAAAATATGACTTATAGCTTATTATAATTTTTACTTTTTCGAAAATTTAATATAAATTTTTATTCAACAAAAGAAAATTTTAAAAATAAATTATGAAACTATACTTTATATACAACTTACAATACATGTCAAGCAGTAAAGGAAACTCGTAAACAAATGAGTGAGACGGAGGGAGTAAAAGACAAATGCCGAGAAGGGAGGGATGTGGGAGAATTCAAGTCTAACAAGAGAAGGCATATTCAGAGTTCATTAATCTCTGTGTTCATACCAAGAATACAACTTTTTGCTAAGAAGAAAAGGCGCGACAACAATGAAGCAAGATCATCTAATAAACGAATTGTTATACCAAACTTTAGAAACAGCGATTGAAATACTATATTATACAACAATTCAACAAGAATCAAATCGGACTTTTGTGCATAGAAATCAAGTATTTTCACATTGAATTTAATACTGCTAGAAGAAAACCTGTTAATAATTTCTACCAAGAATAAGAAGCAATTAATTCATCTCAGATAAGCAATGCATGGGTGTATGTCAGGCTTGGTCAGAATCCTGAAACAGGCCAAGGCTTTGTCCTTTGTTTACCATTAGCTACTCACAGGGAATACTGAAGACTTAAACATCCATGCACCTTCAGCAGTGCAAGAAAGGTCAAATGGCTTTCATATAAATTTCAACTCTCATCAAGTATTGAATGCATATTATAAATTATAATATGTCCCGTGTCGGGTCGGGTCGGGTCGACACGGGTACGGTCGCCGGAAATGACGAGTCGAAGTAACGTAGATTATAATATTACAGTTCAAAACAGACGGATTATAGTACCATATGTTCAGTGGAAAAAAAGCTCTGGACATGAAAACGCCTAGAGTGAGGATTCCGCTCAATAATATTGTAGCACCTCCTATACATACATCAAAAACAGGTTAAGCTGTCCGGCGCATTTTTTCCGCTGAACATATGCTACTGACATACGTATGTCAGGGACCTGGATCCTTGTAATATATACAGGTATCCAGTAAGTAAGACTGACTGATATGAAGCCCAGACATTCAGAAGACCAAAGATATACAAGTCCAAATATGATGATAAGTATATCAGTCTCCAGAACATCAACTCTTTTGTTCAGAACAAGTTTTATGAACAACGGGGAGGTGGTAGCAAGAAATAATCAAAATAAATATTTCGTTTCCGGTTTTTGTCATGCTAAATATAATGCAATAACTAGTGAACACATACTAAGATGTACAGAGATTTAGAGTATGATACTATAATGTGTGGGTGTTAATAAACATTTTCAGTATCTAATTCTTGGTCGAACTTATGACATATCACTATGTATTGCATGGCACCACACTCGAAATTCATGACAAACAACTTAAAAAATTATTTCAGTTGTATGATGATGATGATAGATTAATGGAGATACACCATTCCACCTCATGAAAAAAAAATCTACACAAAATCTACAGGTACCAAAAATATCCATGAGATGAGACCATGACATAGAAGAACCAGCCTGGGAGTGGGCTACTTATGAGAATTTCAATTATATGTTTCTAATCAGATAGACTGGTTTGCCTAATCAATGTAGGGGAATAAAATTATAGTTAAAAGACCACCATATAATATGCCCCTCGGAAGATTATTGCTCAATACCACTAGAAAACTAACAATAGACTTATCTTTTTAGTCAAATGTCATAAACAAACAAGGATCTGTAGCCCTGTTTATCATGGAGAAATCAGTAAAAATGTGAGATAATGAACTTATACATTCAAAATCCTATATAATTGCATGTCATCGACCATAGTAAGAGTTTACAGCATATTATCCAGCAGTATTAGCTCCTTTCAAACAACCTAAGAACTTATTTAAGGTATAACCTCCTGGTTAAAACACATTTTATGTGCCAATCTATACTTACAAAGTTAAAGTTCTCGTTACCAGCAACTTTATCGCAATTTGCTAATAACTTACTACAAGGTTCTAAACAGAAAAACTAGTCCTGGTAGAGAATTTCAAAAACAACAGCAATTTAGAGGTTTTCTTTGTTAACATCATAATTTTTTTATTCTCATTGTTTATAATAATACAATACTAGTTTCTAAGCAAGATGGCCTGGGGTTTGATGAATCAAGGCTTACAATTTATGAGTATAGACCTTCAACCCAGATAATTACTAAGGAAGAAAGAGCAATGCCCTTTTGACCTTTTCATTACTAACACAGTCCCAGCACAAGACAATATCAATCCCTTGGCTTCTAGTCCAGTAACTACGCCTCCCTCTTGGTAATAAGAGGTCGAGGGTTAGAATGGTAGAAAAGTAGTGTGTCTGTCTGTTTGAGTGTATAGGTGTAAGTTTAAACCATTAACAAGCAAAATGATAAGGGGCACTGGTCGAAAACAATTAGGCATGCAGCACATGGTCGAGTTGTCAACTGACATTATGTTTAATACTTATAGTTGACTGCTTAGTGCTCAGCCTCTTCCCAACTTGGTATATCTATCCTAAGGTGCTCGCATTCAGTTGAATAGGATGTTTACTTCTTTATGCATGAACTTACAGTTGCAGGACACAAAAAGTTTGATTACAAAATTTATACCCAAAATATATATCATCTAATTTCAATCATTATTATGTATAAAAGATACAATTTACACTTAATAGATCAGCCAGATATCATCATATACAAGTAACCTTTAGGTTTTTCTATTTATCATCAGAGTCAACGAAAGTGTTAAATTAACATGACTTCAACTTTCTAGCATTCCATGTATTTTAATGTTATTAGCTATAGCGTATAGACTTCTAGAGCATATTTTACAACAGTATAAGCTTCTTCGCAAAGCAGAATCATATTTAATGCCTACGATCTTATATTAAGTATTGAACTCTCGGTCAAAAGCACTGTATCTTCTCTACTATATGTCAGAAGGTCAAAGTTCCCACTGGAAGAATCTTATTGGATTTTGTTTATCACCTACTTCAAGGTCCTAAATAGAAAAGCCAGTCCTAGAAAAGGATTTCAGATGCATCGTCAAAAAAAATTATCATTGATAGCATCATGAATTTGTTATCCGGATTCTCTTATCATACACTATATAGTTTTAACAGGAGAACTTTATGTTTGATTAATTGACAATTGTTGAACTCTATAGGCATGGACCTTCAAAGCTTCAAGCCAAATAAAATAGTGAATAAAATTGAGGACAACCTTTTTTATAACCGAAGCTTTTATATGGAAAGGATCAAAACGATTTAGACATGCAATACTAGATCAACTGAAAGCCTGATGACCATTCGTGACGAATTGCTTACTGTTCCTCCTCTGTTCTCAACCTACTCTTCATGTAGTATTTGCATTTAGTACTATAGGATGTTTACTCATGAACTTCTATGGTTTTAGACTTTCAGGGGGAAAAAAGATTGATAACATCAAATATTAACCAAATTTTTTCATCATTTTTTAGTCAATGGAATGTTTCATAATTCTTACTAAATTTATAACTCTGTCCAAAAAGACAAACTTGGATTAGTCGGAAATGGATACTGAAATATTAGAAATATAATCTATTACATCAATTTAAGTCATAAATGACTGGTTAATGGGCAATGTGCGTGCACTTTACAAAATTCTACTAACAAATGACAACAAGTAGTAGAGGTTTGAATTCATTTATGCAAAAAAATATGATCTTATTATCTAATATATACAATGATTGATTGCTTTTGAGGGCATCTACAAGTCCGTGAACTGTGAAACTAATCAACAATTAACCTAAAGATTCGAATTCTTACTAAAACAAGAATATATAATACTGTCATATTAAGATTGAGCAACTTACAAAACTATCTTCTAGAAAGTAATCGGAGCTTCATTTCAATCAACCTATTATTAAACTCTCCATCACTGATCTTCAACATCTCCGACAATGGCATTGTAAGTCCACGCTCAGCCAGCAGCCGATGCCTCCTTTTTATCTTACCTTCTAAACTAAATGAAAAGAACTGCGGAAACCTCTTCAATTCGCCTAAATCTCCATTCATCACACTCAAAAAGTACTCAATTTTCGGCATCAAATTATTAGCTACACTATACGTCAACAAAGCCGGTGATCTCACAACCATCCTCGCCACTTCATCGTACTCAAACCCCAAACTCATCAAATAATCCAGCTTCGGCATTATCGTAACTTCCACACTCGAAACCAACAACAATGTAGTTTGACACGAAACAGCATTCATCCTAACAAACCCCAAATTCCTCAAGAACCGCAATGTGGGTCTCAATTTCTCATCGACATCGCAAACTAACAGCCTAGGACACCTAACCACCGCCTTACGAATATCGACAAAAGGGATTTTAACCTCATTCAACAAGAATCCAAAAACAGGGTAAAGATCAAAGTAAGGATCACAACTAAGAAGCTGGGGGTGCATATCAAAGATTCTACCGAACGCTCCGCGTTCGATACCCATCGAGAGCAAGCAATTCTCCACCAATTTGAGGGATTCAAGTGGGGTCGAGCGGAAATTAGGGTTTTGTTGGAGGGCTTTTTGGGGATTGACATTTAGGGTTTTGAGGTAGAGGAGCTTGTCGTGGAATCGGAGCCCCGAATTGGATGTTGGGATGGGGATTTGACCCGGGGATTGGGAGTAATTGAGGGTTTTGAATTTGGGGATTAGGGTTTTAGAGGGGTTTAGAATTAGGGGAAAGAAGGTTTGAGTTTGTAGTGTTAACATTTCTCTTGTTTTTTTGTATTGAGTTGTGTGAGACTCCGTCCTTTTCTTGCAACATATCTTATCCAACCAAAGGCAAGTTTGACAAAAAAGAAGAGAAAAATCGTTAATTATTTTCATTGCTTTCAATCTTATTAATAATTAATAATAATAATAGTTCCTGCACACACAAAATCATCCATTAATAAATATTTCATCTAAAAATTTTAATTATTAGTAGAAATATCTTTTTTATTCTGTTTATTTTATAAGATGGGGATGAGTTCGATTTCACCCGATTTTATTGATAATATAAGATATTAAGATTTACATTGAATGAGCATATAAATGCGCATAGTCGAAGTTATATTTTATATAATTTTAATTCTCCTGTCAAATTTAGATCATTAATAAGACGAACATAATGAACATAAGACTTATATCATAGTTTCGAGTCAGAATATTAATCGAGATATCAGATAATTCGAATAAATTTTCAGTCCTGTTATTGGAGAGCTTGTTGGTAGTAGCTAATTATTTTGTATGTACTTTTAAAATTTTTGCCATCTTTCTTTGATATTTTGTATTTAGCATTAATTTTTATCGTAAATTTGTTTTTTTGATTTATATGGAGTATACTATCATGTTTTGTTTTGGTTTATGGGAGAAGGGATTACTTTGCACTTTAAATTATAGGCGGAGAAAACCATGAAGAAGTCCCCACACATTCCTCGAAATTCGAAGTTTTTCTAGGCCAAAAACAAATAACATTTAACAAGTTTTTATCATGTAAAATATTTCCCATGTGTTGCATCTTGCATCCATTTAGTCGGTGTACTAAATTAGAAGAGTAGCTTGTACTGTTTTTCCACCTCTTCTGTTGCAGTTACTTGTATGTTTAGGCTAGTCCGCCAACATTTTTCTTTCAATTAGTTTGTTTTAGGTTTTTTTTTGTATGTATTTTCCCCCTGATATTTTGTTCTAGATCATGCATGTCAGATATTCAAATTTTCAGATATTGAATCAAATATCACACTGAAAAAGACATTTTGATTTTCGGATTTTTACACCCAAAAAATATTTCGATTTTCGGATTTTTATACTCAAATCGATGTCAAGATTAGGTAACTAAGTACATCCTTTGGAATTAAAAGGGTGGGCTGTCACATCCTTTGTCCAGAGTGTCAGGACTGATTTTTATATAAAAACAAATTTTGATTTATCATCTAGAGCTGAATCACGACATTTCGATGCCGCTTAGCGTGTAGGCATCTATACTAATTTTTGAAATACTGTTTATGATGCATGTAAAATATTTGAATTTTCATAATTTAAATTGAATATCACATAAAAAAATCAAGATATTTTCATTTTCGGATTTTTATACCCGTACGGCCGTACGGATGTGAAGATTAGGTAGGTATTTAGACTGATTTTTAGAATGCTGCTTATGATGCATGTCAAATATTCAAATTTCCGTATATTTAAAATGAGTATCACACTGAAAATCAAGATATTTTCATTTTCGGATTTTTATACCCGTACCGATGTGAAGATTGGGTAGCCATATTCTTTGGAAATAAGGGGGCAGGCAGTAGGCTGTCACGTTTATCACATTTCTCGTTATTTTAACAGGTAGATCAGTTAACATTTTGTGGACTACTCACTGGACACTGAGTCAGCCTCTGATTACACCAAGCAACTGGTCTATTTAAAGGTGCACAAGTGTTTTTACAACTAGCCATCCACAAAGAGAAAAAAAATACTAGCTAAACCAGCATTGTAAAATGGCAACAAATGCAGATGCAGAGAACACAAAGCCTGCTGCTATAAACCCTGCAATCGATCCATTCTCCTACCTTGGCATGACCTTCAATGTCGACGGCTCAATCACGCGTGAACACGGCCTCTTAGGCACTCCTACCACATTTGATCCCAGCCTCCCAGTCCTCACAGAAGATGTCATTTTTAACGAATCAAACAACACAGGCGCCCGTTTGTACATAAATTCCAAGGCCTTGGAGGAATCGAGCTCCTCCAGTGCACGATTGCCAGTGATTGTTTATTTCCATGGCGGCGGATTCATTATAGGCAGTCCAGCCTCCCCTGTCTACCATGATTTTTGCTCATTGATGGCCTTTGAAGTGCCTGTTTTAGTTCTATCAGTTGATTACCGTCTAGGCCCCGAGCATCGCCTCCCTGCAGCTTATGAGGACTGCACCGAGGCCTTGCAGTGGCTCAAAACCGCCCCTCATGAGTGGCTATCAAAGTTTTCAGACTTGTCAAATTGTTATATCATGGGAGCTAGTGCAGGAGGCAACATAGCCTACCATGCCCCTGCATTTTTACGAGACGTTGATGTTAGTCCACTTAAAATCAGGGGAATGATCCTGATTCAGCCTTTCTTCGGTGGGGGCAAGAGGAGTCAGTCAGAACTAAGGCTTGTCAATGACAAGGTGCTGCCACTCAACGTGAACGATATAATGTGGGAGCTGGCATTGCCTGATGGTGCTGATCGCGGCCACGAGTACTGTGATCTGACGGCTGAGAGTGAGTTAGGTAGTTGTGATTGGATAAGGAAGCTGGGGTGGAGAGTTATGGTGCAGGGGTGTGATGGTGACCCTTTGCTGGACCGACAGATTGAGATGGTGAAATTGATGGAGCAGAAAGGAATTGAAGTTGTGAGCAAGTTTGATGAGGGTGGGTGTCATGCAATTGAGGTTCTTGATCCGTCTAATGCTAAGACTCTGTGCTTGGCTATCAAAGATTTTATTTCTCCTACTGCTTAATCTTGTCATAGAAGGAGCGGTGCTACTGCTCCCTCGAATCATGTTATCCGCTTACCAGAGGTCGAGGATTACTGTTTAGTAATTTAATGTTTTAACTTGGAAATATATACTCCCTCCGTCCCCCTGAGTTGTATACATTGGGGGACGGGGACGCGGCACGGACTTTAATGCTCTTGTAAAGTGTAGTTGTGTTATTTATTTTTAAAATTTTCTTTTTCTGAATTAAAGTTTGGATGTTATATTTTTATTCAGAAAAAAAAAATCTCAAAAATAAGTTACGGAACTATATTTTATAAGAGCATTGAAATGCGTGTCGAGCAGTTAAAAAGAAACGTATACAATTAAATGGGACAGAGGGAGTATCTTGTTTGAATTTTGGAAATTATTTTGCCTTTTTATCTTAGTCACTTTCTTTTATTGCGTGGTTTTTCTTTTGAAACAGAAAAACCAGATAGCATTAATTCTCAAAGATATGATTCATACAATTATCAACAATTTATTTTAGATTTTAGAGCAGGACAGTGCAACTCGTAGAACACTGAGTTACAACTTACAAAAAAACAATTCCTCCCTAGTAGGTCTACATTTTGTAGTAGGTAAACTTTGAAGAAAATAATTAATATTCCACCACATTTTCAAGATAGATCAACTATTTTAGTGTCTTAAACAAATGTTGAAAATGATGTCTCTGTTTTCTAAGACAGTAAAGAAAATTTTTACCTACATTTATATATATTGAATATATTTGATATAATAAAATATTATTTTAAGATTAAAATACAATCAATTTAAATTCATGTAAATATATAAAAATCTAAATTTATCAATATATATTATACACGTATAGATTTTTTTTGGTGTTTTTGAGATAGTACTGCGTAAATTAGTTGATGTGACCCAACTAATTCATTTATCTTGAAGAGAAAGTGTTTTTTATATTTTTGATTACTATAAATAGTGACATTTCGGAGGAAAGAGGAAGCGTTGTCCACAAAAACAGAACTTTCGTTACAAACTTACAATGAATCATTTATTCGATTGTCTCGTTTTCCAATTTAGATTCTTCTCATGCAGGCCCAATTGATTCTTCTCTTTTCTTTTGGGCCAACCCGGGTTCATTCATGTATTGATTAAGGATTTGATTCATCAATGGAATTATTTTCTGTTTGGCAAAAAAAAGAAGAAGAAAGAAACAATTTCTGTAACTTGTTCCAGAGAGATTTCTTAAGAAAGAGAGAAGGGAGCCAAGAATTCGACAGAAATTTCATGCATATTTGTCTCTAACATCCTTTTTCATGTTCTTTTCTCTTCTTGCTTGGGTTGAGTAACATAGCCTTATAGATTTTTCATATTTTCAAATTTATATTCAAAAATATAGTCAAAGTTACATGTGAGGTTACAATATTGATCGAAAGTAAGTTGATTTTCAGATTAGAGTAGTTAATTGAGGTTGCATATACGAATTTACTATGTTTTTTTATGGATTTTTTTAAAAATTCAATATTTTTGGGAAATCCTTTTTTTATTCATTAATGAGTATACTTTATATTCTAACTCCACTCACTTAATATCAAACAAAAATTAGGAAGCCAAATACTTTTCTTTTACAGCAAAAAAATGAATTTGCTACACAATAAATATAGCTGAATGCCTCAATATAACTTGATAATCCAGGGACACATGAGAAACAGTCACAGGTGGGTGGTCAAAGCTAGTCCACCACTGCCCTTCTCTGCCTCAAATCACACAAAACCAAAACAAGACCACATCATTTTTAGGCCCCAAATCATTTTTTAGGGTACCCTATTACAAAACATAAGAAGGACCATTTTAAAATAAGCCCTTCTCCCTTAACCCATAGCTACTATATACTACTCACTCATACTAACCAAAAGTACTACTACAAGTCACCATACTAATACTAGTGACTATATCGGTATCGGATCAGATCAGCCCGTGTTCCGTGTTGCACTACTGCTCGGCCTGACGCAGTCCCGGAATACTAATTAGTAAAACAAACTATATAAAACCATCGGTTTAAACCAAGTTGCAAAGCAATTTTGGCTAGTTGAATTGAGCTCCACTGAATGTTTGGCCAAAGGACCAACCAGCTGGGGCAACATTGTTGGAGACCACAGTTCTGCCATCACTTGTTGTGACCTTAAAGGACAGGGATTGGCCATTAAGGTAGTTGTTGCTTTGCCAGTTTTGCCCCCAGTTTCTTGACATGGCTTGCCATCCTGTTCTGGAACCTTTGATTGAAACTGCATGAACATCTCCAGCACCACCAACGTTAGTGATGAGTACTAAGTTGAAGTAGGAGTGTCCATTGATTTGGAACCTTATGCCACCTCTCCTTCTGCAAGGTACCCTACCAAAGAAAATAAACAAAACCCAAGATTATTTTTTATGACCAATAGAATAAGGATGACCGGGGTCCGGGCTTTAGAAAAAAATGAACGGATCCGTTAAATTGATTTTAACTAGGACTGAGTATATACGAAATTGACCTGTTAAGCCAATTTTAACTAGGACCGAGTTTATATGAACTGGACCATCAAACCGATTTTTAACTAAAACCAAGGTATTTATGAACTGGACCCGTTAAACTGATTTTGGCTAGAACCGTTACTCAACGTGATACACCTCTTTTAACTAGGACGCTACATCATAGGTTGATACACTATTTTTGAAACATATTTAGACGATTTGGCGGGATTTATCGGAATCTCGAAGTTTTTTTAAAACAAAACAAAGTAACACTAATTACATTATTGCTATGCATGGTTGTAAATCATGCATGAGTAGTAGAACACTAGAAGATATGCATTTTCTTTCAAAATTTTGAGGTAAAAAATCTTGATTTTACTGTAGAGTTAAATTTGTACCTTCTGTAAGAAACAGGGACTATGCCAGCTCTGTATTGAGCAATATGTTGAAAAACAGGCTGAGAAAGGTCAAAATGCTGCTGAGGAGGATTGCACCAGCCTCCTGCATTGTTTGGTAAGGCATTGTTTGGAGGGCAGAAGTTGGTAGCTGTGATTAGAATTGAACCAGGCAAGCACCATCTTGGGTCATCCACACACTTGATTTCATAGCAAGAACCACAGCTTAAACCATTGTTGAACAGAGCAGTGCTTAAAGCTGCTGTGTTGGTACCATATCCCTGGCTGTAGAGATTTCCATAACCACATGCTCCTCCTGCAAGCAAACAACCCAATAAGAGGGAGAGATTGAGAGAGAGAGAGAGAGAGATTGAGAGAGGGAGAGGGACAGGGAGAGGGGGAGAGAGAGAGAGAGAGAGAGAGAGGGGGGGGGGGGGAGGGGGAGAGAGAGCGAGAGAGAGAGAGAGAGAGAGAGAGAGAGAGAGAGAGATTTCACATACCCATTGTCCCCGAGGCATCACCACCACCATAAAAGGTAGCATGAGCATTAGTCCAACCTCCACCACCACCATATCCATAAACAGAGGAAGCCATTGCAAGAAACCCAATCACAAAAATCCCACAAAAACCCATTTTTCTGCACATAAAAAAATCCCATTCAGCACATTCGACACTCAATAATGTAACATTTTTAAATACACATATTACAAAAATATTAATAAACATGCAAGCCAAGAAAGCAAAAAAACAGAGCAAAGAGGCAGAGCAAGGGACAAGATGATTACACACTGATATGAAAAAACAGAGAGAGATTGAAGCCTTGAAGGAAGGAATGTGATGAGGAAAATGTAACAAGATATGTTGCATATAAATAGAAAAAGATGGAGGCTTGGGGGTCCTTTTCTTTTAGGCACAGTCTTTTAGAAAAATAAATACCAAAAATAAGTAAAAAGAACAGTGTCAGCAAAATGCTCCTGCCGGCCTGGGGAAAAATAGTGATATACATGGAGGCCACTCCGTTTCATCAATTCTTACTGGTGGTCTCGTTTTGGTTTTGGTTGAAAGTTGAATGATGCATCATCTTGCGTACTACAGTCACATTTTTTTAGCGAGAGTGAACCAGGATCACTAGATGACACGACATACGCCGTGTTTGGATGTTAGCGTTTTGCGGAAAAAATAGAGATTTATGGTGATTTAGAGGTTTAACCATTCTAATGATACTGTTTGATAGTTAGCGGATTGAAATAGAGGTTTTAGATAAAAAGCTAATTTTCAAAAAGCTAGTTTGAGGAGTTTTTTGGGTTAGAGGTTTGGGTATGTGCCATAAAAAAATTAATGAAACGGTTATTTACCAAACAGTTTTACAAGAATCCGCTAATTCAATCCGCTAGCCAAAAAATCTATTTCAATCCGCTAGTCAAATCATCTGATTCAATCCGCTAAGAGATAACCGCTAATTGCCAAACAAAGTCATAATCACTAAAATCTGATTATGTTAGTTATTTTCTCTACTCCAAATTACTCCAAATTAGATGAGTTTGTTGATTTCGAATATATATTGACGGTATAGTTAATTAATTTATTTTAAAATTTTAATTTGTGAATAAAAGATTTAATATGAAATTTTTATTTATAAAACATTAAATTTCGAAACTAGACGTCTTCCTTAAATTTTGTTTACAAGATCAACTAATTCATCTCGAATCTCGAGAGTACTTTGAAACCTGAATTTATTTATTTCTATAATAATTTTTAAAGATAATGCAAAAATCCTAACTTAACTTTGTTCAATGAAAACATAATTTGTGATAATGTTTAAATAATTTTTTTTTAATTTTTAACACATATTTATAAATATTTTAACCGCATAGTTAAAATCATTATTTTAAAATTTTATTTTTTGAATAAAAATATATAATTGATATTATAATTTAAAAAAACGTATAATTAGTGTTATCATAAATTCGTTTATCGAAGAAGCTCGAACCTCCGTAATAGGACATACAAACAATGAAAATAAATGATTGAAAGGGTGACATGAAAAACAATTCGGATAAACAATTACGAACATGGTCCTTGTAAAACAAAAATCCGAGTAAATCTAAGGGGGGACCAGGTAATCTTTGGTGAAAGTTAGAAAACATGAAATTGCACATGCAACTAATAACGACCGTTGTTTCGGTTGCTTCCTTTTCTCTTTTTTGTTTTATATAATTTGTCCTTTCCTCCTTTCATATGAGATTTATATATATACTCACTTGATAATTACAATATTTATATATAAAAGAAAAAGAGATGGTAACTTGCCATTTTAAATAGTAATTGATTTTTTATTTTTATTTTCTAGTAAACATAATTTATAAATTTTTAACAAATAAAGTTTTAGTTTTAGCAAGCATTTAATAAAGGGAAATTCTCAATGGTACACTCTTGGTTTTGACTTTTCCAAATGGTACGCAAAATAGTTTTGGCTTCCGGTTGGTACACTTAGAGTATTGTGCCATTTTATATCATACCCCTCTCGTTAAGTCCTGTTAAACAAACGTTTACTAATCCTATAAACAGCATAAACATGATACCAAATTCAAAAAAGTCAACAAAAGATATCAAAAATAATCCAAAATATATCCACACCCCCTCTGCACACCCGACTTCAAACCCCACTCTCCTCTTTTGTTTGATTTTCATGTCTACGTCTACCATCGACGTCTACCAAGCTTCGTGGCCACTGTAGCGTCCCTTCGCAAACCCCACTCTCCTCCTTTGCTTGATTTTTGAACAAGCCCGGCGGCTTCACTGTCACCGTAGCCACCCAAAACAAATCCGCCATACGACCCAATTTTCCGTCACAACGATCCCAACCCTTCACCTACAAACCAATCCCCAACAACTTCCGTTGCCACTCTGTAACAACCCCCTCCGCCTCTACCTTCCTCTGTCACTAGCGGCGCCACCGCACCGATTCACCCATAAGCACATAGCCACGGCCACACCACACAAACATATACACACACGATTCTCTTTGAATCAAGTTTGAACTGGATAATAAAAAATTGTAATCCTGGTTTTAGATGCCTATTTCCTAAAATTGATAACCTCTGCTGTTGCCAAATAAATAGATATATGCGTATTTTTCTTTTTTATTATTATTTTATTTTATGATTAGTAAACGTTTTTTTAACAGGGCTTGACGAGAGGAATATGATATAGAATAGTATAATAGTTTAAGTGTACCAACCGGAAGTCAAAACTATTTTGCGTACCATTTGGAAAAGCCAAAACAAAAAGTGTACCATTGAGAATTTCCGTTTAATAAATGAGAATCTAATTCAGAATCGATTAATTGCTTCTTTACAAAATAAGAGCCCGGAAAATAAGAGTTCGGGTGGATTTGAAATAATGATTTGTAACTCATAGTGATTTAATGTGATAGATTATCGGTCTAAATTGTTTGTCTGGATAATTATTTTTGTCATATATTTTCATAATTAATTCTGAAATATTTAAAATATAATTTAATAATTATATTTAATACGAGTCTTAAACTAGTATATTACATTTTAATTGAATTTTAAAATAGGTATTAATTGAAACTTATACAAAGGACAGAGGAGGGACTACTGTGTACTACTGGGTACGTTTCATTAATCATCATCATTCTTACCTCCAAAATCATATGAAACTTTGTCTTGCACTAATCCGGGAGTCTCACGGAAACAACCTCTTTACTCTAAATGAATAGGAACATGGTTTGCGTACATTTTACCCTCCCCACACTCTACTCTAAACGGGATATATTAGATTTGTTTGGTTTGGTTTATTCTTAACTCCAAAATCCACAAAATCCAGCCGCCAAAACACAAAAACCAACATCTCAAGCAACTCTTACAAATAGGTTGTGATCATGTACTGTCGGATAATGAACATAAAAATGGGTAAATAAAATTTAAATCAATAAATTACATGAAATTTTTTACTACGAAAATACGAATTGTACGAATGCAATAACTGTCATGTATGAAAAGATACGCATAGCACTTCAATATCTTATACACAAGGGTCATACTATAATTTATAAGCGTAAACTCTACGAAAGCTAGATGTATATTTTGTATTATTGCTAATTTGCAGAATTCGTGGGCCGAGATTTTCGGGATATTTAGTTCTACGAGATGCAAGTCACCTACGACCTTTCTGCACAGAGTGCCACCGGAATATAACATTCTCAGCTGAATTAGTTGTAATGATAGATTGGTAAAATATAATATTTTTTAACATATTTTGTTTTGATTATAGTGGTTATATTAGTTTTTCTTTTTTGAAACTAGTGGTTAGATTAGTTAGTTAGTATCAGTTTGAAAATTTGAATAATCTCTTCCTGGGTAATTAAAAATTATTAAAAAAACTAAAATTTCAATTATCATCAAAAAAGTATTAAATTTTTTAAATAAAAAATACAAATAAATATATAAAATGTCAATACTTTTATAATAACTTTTTAAATTATTAGAAATTATAATAAATATATATATCTAAAAAACAAATATGTACGGTTCATAAAACGTCGTTATGTTCCTCGTTTCTACTCGTGCAACAGAAAAGCTAAACTCTCCTTGCGTATTTTCATTGTCGTATGCAAGTGTCTTGAAGTTCTTACTCTTAAAAATATTTAAAGGTTTAAATGTCCAACAACACTACAAAAAATTCCATTATTTTTTTATAGAGTAATTTGTTTTCAATACGATAAATTTGCAAGCAATGCTTACGTACGGTCAGGTTTGTTACGCATTTCTTTTGTCTCAATATAATGATCTTATTTTGATTTGACTCGGATAAATTGAAATTTCTGACTCATAATCAATTATATGTATCATATAATTTTGATTTCTTAAAAAAATTTATAAAAATATATCTAATCTATTTTAACCAAAAAAATTAATATTTAAAAGTTGAAGAAGAATATTTTTTATTAACAATTAAAATTTAGCAAATTTAACTGTTAAAAAGTCAAAAAAAAGCTACTACTAGTTTAAAATGGAGCGAATAATTTATTAAAAATTTTTCTTTTTGTCCTTATCGTTATGTGCTCTCAGAAAAGGTCGGCTGTGGTGCTCAGCTAATATATGGTCCATTTATCCAATGGCTTATGACAAAAATAAAGTAATTAACTAATTAACGGTTAATAACCGTCTCAACTTACAACTGACAAGCTTTCAGCTACGTAGTAGCCTTTCAGATGTTCGATTCTTTCCAGCTTTTTAATTATTTTTAATTTTTTTTATTTCACTGCTCATAAAATACATATCCTTCGTTCCTTCCCCATAGATGCTATTAAGATTTTACTCCTTCCCGTCGTAGATTTGATTCTCCAGGAGTATTTACGAGTAAAGTATGCAAGAATAAATTGTGTGTGTGAATTCCGGATGTAGGTTCAAATGAATAATATTAAGTTGGTTGACTTGATTGAGTATTCAAAATTTATGAAAAATATTGTTAAAAATTGTTGTGATATTAAAAAATTGTCGGTAAAAAAAATTATTGTTGAAATTAGAATAATTTAAGAAGGGTTGGTCTAGTGTGTGCTCATGGGAACACATTATACACTAAAATTGATGGTTTTAGTAGATTTTGATTGGTGGACTTGATGTAAATGCAGGGAGGCCATCTTTATTTATGATTAGGTGACCAATAAAAATGCACCAAATTCATAGGAGTTGGTGCTTATTGTGTGCTCATGGGCACATCATTAGAAAAACCGATTTAAGAAATCTGAATAAGTTTTTGTGCGTGTATTTTCAGCCTTCAGTAATTCAGTTAATAGAACAAAGTGGTGAAGAAAATTTGGAAGACCTCTGTTCCTGAATTATGGACAGTGAGTTAGTAGTGGATAAGTATGTATGCGAGATTTATTCTACGTGAATTCCTGCATAAATTAAGTTGTGTGCAACGACTAACTTGTTGACTGATATATTATTATCTGCAGATGCCATTATTTCTACAACTACAATAACTCAACAAGTTTGGTAATGACTTATATACACAACTAAACCATGAATTTTGTTAAAAGAGAACATGCACCAAGTTGACTAATGCTGCAGAGAATAAATTAAAAGAGAAGCAAAGAATCGGCACATTGTACTACAACTTTGTTAAGTGCATTGCACACTAGATTTGTTGTTGGTTCCAAACAATAAAGTGGAAAGTTAGTCAAGTCTCGAGGTGGAACTCAGCATCGCATTTGAATCCTCACGGCTCGTAAATTATGGTAACGTACTCGAGCCTCCGTACTTTATTCTATGTCCTTGCAGTGTTCCAGAACTCGACGATTAATCGGGATTAATCGCTGTTCAGTCGGTCAGTGTCTTGATTAAGCGTTAATCGGTGAAAAAATCGTTTTTTCTGAAAATCGATCACGAAATTAATCAGTCAAAAGTCAGGATTAATCGGGAAAAAAAAGTTCACTCGAATTTCTATTAAATAATTTATCTCTCTCAAATATTCCTATATCATATGAAAAACTGAAAGAAAAAAGAAAGAAGCATAAGAGCAAGTATTATCGATGCCTTACAACATGTCTTAAATCATAATCTAGGACGTTAACAAAAAATATTATTCCAACAATATTCTCGTGATACCTTATATCACTAAGATAAATATTTCAAATCTTATTTTTAGGGCACATTTCATCTTACGATATCTTATATTTTATAATAAATTCCTAACACACTCTTTAAGGGATCCGATATTAATATTTTTACTCCTTCTGGGAATAAAAATCTGACATTAATATTTTTATTCACAAAAATATTATAAATAATAATTTTACATATCCGATCAAAACTCTAAAGGATCATTTGGTTCACGAGAATGTGGATTCAAATATCATTTTTTTTCCATTCTAGACTCATGCTTAGTTGCATGAAATAAAATTTTAAACTCGTACCCCAAACTTCTAAAGTATTTTAATATCCGGACACATGGGCACGAGAATCAGTTTCATTTGTGATTTTGTCTATATCTACTTATCTACTTCTACTTCTACTTATATCTACTTATATATATAGTAGCCCAACAGGTTCGTGTCAATCCTCCGTCCTGAGCAAATAAATTACCTAGCTCCGAACCTGAGCCTAACTCCGAACCTAACATCTTCTCATATATGTAAAAAAAAAATGTTATTCATGAGGCTTGAACTCGGGACCTCTCCAATACAAATACATCACTCAAACCACTTGAACTACACAAACAATTAGTTTATTATTCAAAAGCATTAATGACATACTTTAAAACTTTTGTATTTATATTCGTCTCAATATCTTATTTATTTGAGATGAGTTATTATTTTAGTTAAGTCTCATATATTGTTTACATGATAGATTAATATCTATAAATTAATTATTTACATAAATAAATTTAAAATTAAAAAAAATATGAATAATCGGGTTCGTGCCATGATTCAGATTTCAAAAAATAGATATAATTCGTATTCGAATTCAAATCTAACTTAATAGTTTAAACGAGCACCGATACAATATCATAGAAATTTTAAGTCATGAATGTGAGAAATAAGCACAAAAACTGAGGTTTAAGCGAGCATCTTTGAAAGGAAAAATTGATGGGCTTTCAACATGGGCTATGTCATATTAATTTCTTTTATTATAAAAGGCAATTTATAAAGAGATTACAATATTTTGGAGAACACGAAATAAGGTGACTGAAAGAATATTCCTATGTAGAATATTTTTTTATTTTAAACTTATGAATTCAGAATTTGATTTGTAACTAAATCTTTTTTTAAAAAAATTATAGATATAAAGATAGTGACAATACATCAAATTTGGTGTCGGAAAATATATCTAAATGATATAATTTTGATGATATATGTATTTGAAATACTATAACTTGTGATATGAAGGTGAATTTAAGGAAATTTTATATTGTTAATCAAAAGTCAACCACATAATAATAAAACGCGTTTACGAGAACTACTAAAAAGATTTGAGTTATAAATTTTACTTTGTTAAATAAAATAACACAGAGAAATAAGTTATATATATATATATATATATATATATATATATATATATTAAAGTCTTAAAACTATAATTTTTAATATGCCATCATCCAATATATAACATACCAGTTAAATAAAATGATTCAAACTACAGTTAAATTAATCATTTACAAATTAAACTAATAAAATATAATTAATTCTGAACCGGATAATCTGACGCGATACGGTGAAACTAATATCTGATTAAACGGGACTAGAACAAGAATAGTTTTTTCATGATTCAAAATATCGAATATATAACTTGATCTTTAACAATTGAACATGATATGCCACATTGATCACTCCTAATAAATACGAGTATCAAAATATTAAAAATGTGAGTTTGCACAAAGCTAAAAAAGTAACTACACGACTAATTGAACTAAATATTTTATGGTCTTATGAACTTCATGATGCCTAACTCACATCTACTCTCTTTTTGCTATTTGAAATTCCATAAAATCATTTGTTTGAGATCTATTTTATAACGATTACATGAAAAATCATTAAAAGTCTTAATAGACAAGCTCAAAAAACTAATTATAGAAAATTAAAATTTTATAGCGAGATAATGTTATAACATATTGTATCAAAGTAATATTCATCTAATATTTTTAAAATAACAATAAAAATATAATACATTGAAGTACTATATAATTGATATGAAAAATAAAAGGATAAGACACATCAAAGGTGTCAGAAATTTTTGGGGTGCAATTATACGGTTAGTGATGAGTGCATATTTTTATATATTTTAAATGCCTAATTATTGCTTGTTCTCACTTATTTATTTGTTTATTTGTCTTTTTTTTAGGAAAAGTTGAAAAGCTTGAAGAAATAAAAGAATAAAGCAAAAAGAAGAAAAAGATGGAAGAAAGGGATCATAGGGGAATATTCTCAAGGAAGCATCTAGATGGGACACCTACCCCCCTCTACCCTAATTTCCCCTATAAATACTCATCTCCCCATCATGTTTTAACCAACCTAGGATTTTCTCTTTTTAGTAGCCTCCTTTCTTTAGTCTAGATCTAGCTTTAATTTGTATGCTCTCTCATCCTTTTGTAAACACATTTTAATATTTTAATGCAAGATTTTATCTTTTGTTCTTACATTCTTGTTCTTTATGTTTTCTTTGGCCATGAAATCTTCCTCTAACTACAAAAAAAGTTCAAAGTTGTTTGTAGATTGGAAGGAGCCATTAATTAGTGGTAGCTCTCTTTATGTTTAGATTTAATTTTTGCAAGAAACATGAACTCTAGCACAAAAATCATTTGTGCGGGGGATTAATGTTTTGAGACTTAAAGGTATTGTTAACTCAATTCGGCTGCTTCACTTTGGCTAGTAAACTATTAATTCTTGATACCAATTTGCACAGTAGTTTGGCAACTCTTTTATAATGAAAGGAAACTATCACTTGCTTTTGATATAAAAACCAACCCACATCACAAAAACCCTCTTTCTTTTAAAACCAAGACTAACCTGCTCTGCTTTTCGTCAAAATAAAATTACCTCCCCTGTTCTGTCCTGTGTTTAAGAAATCGACTATTTCACTTTCTTTGCTTGTATTTCGTTCATTTGAATTGCTGCTTGGATGAGTCGTTTGCTCCGAGTTTTGAGTCGTGGCCCTGTACTAACTGCTGCGTTTCATACGTTTTCTGGGTTCTGTTTCTTTGTCCGAGTCTTGCTGAGTCTAGGATTTTCAATGCCGAGTCTGGGTTTTATGCTAAGTTGCTGTGTAGTGTAGTCGAGTCAGTGAGTCGACGATAGTTGGTTGCTTTGGTCTGTGTTCTACTGTTGTTGCATTCTGGAGTTTTCTTTGCTGCGTTTTTGTGAGTTGTAGTTTCCGAGTCATGCCTGGGTTTTTCCGAGTCTGATATTGTCGAACCCATTTTCTTTGCTTTCGATTGTGTTAGTCCTGCGCGAGTTTGAGTCTGTTGAGTAGCTTGGTCGAGATATAGTTTCGGTGTTTTGAGCTTTTGTTTCGTTCTGCTGTTGAATCATTCTTCTGGGTTTTGTTGTTTGCTCCTTTGGTTTGTTTATTTGAGTTCTGTGTTATAGAAGTTGTAGCCGAGTCCATTTTTGAGTTAGCTGTTTTTCTGATTGTGGGGTGTTGTTTCAATTTTGCACTGTGTGCGTGATATAGGCTGATTTTCTGTTTCCTTTTGGTTAAGTTTTAGTTTTAGTTTTTTTTTTTTTTTTTTTCGAATTCTGAGTTTTGTGGTCTAGTGTGTTCCTGCTGATTTATGTGTAAATTTCTGTTATGTTTGCTGAGTCATTAGTGTAGAAGTTGCTTTTGGCCGAATTTTAGAACATGTTTACTGAGGTATGTTGTTTTCTTGTGAGGACGAGTCTGTGTCTCCTGGTCCCAGTCGTTGAGTTAGTTTAGGTTGTAAGTGGTTTCGTTTTCTTTTCATTTTGCTATGCTGAGTTTAAATGTTGCTTCGAATAAAAAATTTGGAAATTCAAATTTTAATCAATTCTTGTTTTTACCTTGATCTGTTAATTAGTTAATTTAGAGTCAAACAATTTCTTCAGCTTTTAATTAGATAAAATCATAACTTTCCAAAACTTCATCTCTTTTCCGCCTAGATTAATAAATTAAGGTTTCGAAAATTATTTTAATCTCTGTGGACGAATCATAAATTACTATAACGAGATTGTGCGCTTGCGATCGATTTAAAAAATAATATTTCTAGCACATCAGTTAGTAGTTCAATTGATGCTTTTATAATAAAATAAGGTACGTGTCTTTTTACGTACAACATATGTTTCAATTTTTATTTATACAAAATGTGTGCAACATATGCTAAAAAGAATGTGTTGGTGATCTGCTCCATCATGTATCACTTTAACAATTATGCAAACGTACGCTCAAAAAAGAAGAAATAAATGTGGGCAACGCGGGCCACACATCTTCATTTAATCATGATTTAGGATATCGTAATTCACACATCAAAAACAGGTTTTCATCAAAATCATGGTATATTAGTTGAAATAATTTAATAATTTCAACAATAAATTACAGATACTTTTAATGAGGTATAATATATTTAAAATTTAAAATTTCAGTATTAATTTCGAATATAATTTTAAACATAGATAATATGATAATGGTCTCTATATCCTAACGAATTTGAATATAGAAATATCAGTTCAAATATAGTTTTTGATCTGTAATTTTTTTTTAAAAAAATATACTCCCTTCGTCCTATTTTAAGTGATCTTATTTGACTTTCACGGAGATGAAGAAAAAAGTAGTAAAAAATAGTAAATTTAGTTGGAAAGTGGGTAAAGTGGTGGAATATATCAAAATTTAATAACAGATTTGAGATAATGGTGATAAGTAGTGAGTGTAATAGTGTTTATTTAATATAAAAGAGTAGTATAAAATAGAGAAGTAGTGTGTGTAATAGTGATAAGTAGTGTTTAAAAATAGTAAGTATAGTAAGTTCATTATTTTAGAGATGTCTCAAAAAGGAATAAGGGTCATATAAAATGGAATGAAGGGAATAGTACTTATTATTACTATTAATGCTATTAGGTTGCATATATTACATTTTTCATGTTTACATATTTTGTCAAAAAGTAAAACGTAATAGTTACGCTCCAAACAATATGATGACACACGGATATTATTTAAAACATAATACAAACTCAAGGTCCGTACAAGAACAATATAATGATATATGAATATTATTTAAAATACAGCAAAAACTAGAGCCCCGTGCCTCGCAAACTCCGAACCTAACCTCTTCTCATATATATAAAAAAGATGTTATTCTTAAGACTCGAACTCAGGACCTCTCACATACAAATACATCTTTCAAACCATTTGAACTACACAAACAATTAGTTTGTTATTCAAAAGCATTAACCACATACTTTAAAACTTTTGTATTTATATTCGTTTTAATATCTTATTTATTTGAGATAAGTTATTATTTCAGTTAAGCCTCATATATTGTTTACATGATAGATTAATATCTATAAATAAATTATTTACGAAAATAAATTTAAAATTGAAAAAGAATATGAATAATCGGGTTCGAGCCATGATTCAGATTTCTAAAAATAGATATAATTCATATTCGAATAAAAATGAACGATATTCATTTTAATATCTTATTTATTTGAGATAAGTTATTATTTCAGTTAAGCCTCATATATTGTTTACATGATAGATTAATATCTATAAATAAATTATTTACGAAAATAAATTTAAAATTGAAAAAGAATATGAATAATCGGGTTCGAGCCATGATTCAAATTTCTAAAAATAGATATAATTCATATTCGAATAAAAATGAACGAATTCAAATCCAACGTAATAGTTTAAACGAGGACCGATACAATATTATAGAAATTTTAACTCATGAATGTGAGAAATAAGCACAAAAACTGAGGTTTAAGCTAGCATCTTTGAAAGGAAAAATTGATAGGCTTTCAACATATACTATGCCATATCAATTTCTTTTATTATAAAAGCGATTTATAAAGAGATTAAAATATTTTGGAGAACACGAAATAAGGTAACTGAAAGAATATTCCTATTTAGAATATTTTTTATTTTAAACTTATGAATTCAGAATTTGATGTGTGACTAAATCTTTTTTTAAAAAATTACGGATATAACAATAGTGACAATACATCAAATTTGGTGTCAGAAAATATATCTAAATGATGTAATTTTGATGAAATATGTATTTCAAATACTATAACTTGTGGTATGAAGGTAAATTTAAGGAGATTCTATATTGTTAATCAAAAGTCAACAATATAATAATAAAACGCGTTTACGAGAACTACTAAAAAGATTTGAATTATAAATACAGAGAAATAAGTTGTATATATTAAAGTCTTAAAACTATAATTTTTAATATGCCATCATTAAATATATAACATACCAGTTAAATAAAATGATTCAAACTACAATTAAATTAATCATTTACAAATTAAACTAATCAAATATAATTAATTCTGAACTGGATAAACTGACGCGATACGGTGAAAACTAATACTCCCTCCGTCCCCTTCAATTCTTATCGTTTGGAGGGGAGTGTTCGACACGCATTTTAAGACTCATGAAAAATATAGTTCTGTAACTTATTTTTAAAATTTTCTATTTTTGAATAAAAGTTTAATGTTTAAATTTTTATTCAGAAAAAGAAAATTTTAAAAATAAGTTATGAAGCTATATTTTTTATGAGTCTTAAAATGCGTGCCGAGCACTCCATTTCAAATGATAAGAATTGGATGGGACAGAGGGAGTATCTGATTAAGCGGGATTAGAACAAGAATAATTTTTTTATAATTCAAAATATCGAATATATGACTTGATCTTTAACAATTGAGCATGATATGCTACATTCATCACTCCTAATAAATACGAGTATCAAAATACTTAAAAATGTGAGTTTGCACAAAGCTAAAAAAGTAACTACACGACTAATTAAACTAAATATTTCATGGTTTTATGAACTTCATGATGCCTAACTCATATCTACTCTCTTTTTGCTATTTGAAATTCCAGAAAATCATTTGTTTGGGATCTGGTTTATAACGATTACATGAAAAATCATTAAAAGTCTTAATCGACAAGCTCAAAAAATTAATTATAAAAAATTAAAATTTTATAACGAGATATTGTTATAACATACTGTATCAAAGTCATAATCATCTAATATTTTTAAATTAACAATAAAAATATAATACGTTGAAGTACTATATAATTGATATGAAAAATAAAAGGATAAGACACGTCAAAGGTGTCGGAAATTTTTGGGGTGCAATTATACGATTAGTATTTTAATTGATACTTTTATAAGAAAATAAGGTATGTGTCTTTTTACGTACAACACATATGTGTCAATTTCTATTTATACAAAATGTGTGCAATATATGCTAAAAAGAATGTGTTGATGATCTGATCCATCATGTATCACTTTAACAATTATGCAAATGTACGATAAAAAAAAAAAAGAAATAAATGTAAGGCAACGCGGACCACACATCTTCATTTAATCATGATTTAGGATATCAAGAACAAGTTTTTATCAAAATCATTGTATATTAGTTGAAATAATTTAATAATTTCAACAATAAATTACAGATACTTTTTATGAGGTATAATATATTTAAAATCTAAAAGTTTCAGTATTAATTTTGAATGTAATTTTGAACATAGATAATTTGATTGGTCTATATATCCTAACGAATTTGAATATAGAAATATCAGTTCAAATGTAGTTTTTGATCCATAATATTTTTCTAAAATATACTCCCTTCGTGGCTTCGTCCCATTTTAAGTGACCTTATTTGACTTTCACGGAGATTAAGAAAAAGGTAGTAAAAAAGAGTAAATTTAGTTGGAAAGTGGGTAAAGTGGTGGAACATATCAAAATTTAATAATAGATTTGAGATAGTGGAGGTAAGTAGTGAGTGTAATAGTGTTTATTTAATAAAAAGAGTATAAAATAAAAAAGTAGTGGGTGTAATATTGAAAAGTAGTGTTTAAAAATAGTAAGTATAATAAGTTTATTATTTTAGAGATGTCCCAAAAAGGAATAAGGGTCATATAAATTGAGACGGAGGGAATAGTACTTATTATTACTTTTAATGCTATTAGGTTGCAAATATTACATTTTTCATATTTACATATTTTGTCAAAAAATAAAACGTAATAGTTACGCTCGAAACAATATGATGACACACGGATATTATTTAAAACACAATACAAGCTCAAGGCCCCCTCCTGAGCAAATAAATTACCTAGCTCCAAACCCGAGCCTAACTCCGAACCTAACTTCTCCTCACATATATAAAAAAATGTTTATCTTAGGAATTGAACCCATGACCTCTCCAACACAATTACACCACTTAAACCACTTGAGCTACACAATCAATTAGTTTTTTTATTCAAAAGCATTAATCACATACATTAAAAATGTTGTGTTTATATTATTTTCAATGTCTTATTTATTTGAGATAGGTTATTATTTGAGTTAAGTCTCATATGTTGTTTGCATGATAGATTAATATCTTCAAATTAATTATTTACGTAAATAAATTTAAAATTTAAAAGAATCTGAACAATTGGGCTCGAACTGTGATTCAGATTTCTAAACATAAATATAATTTATATTCAAATAAAATTGAGATTTCAGTGAGCATCTTTAAAAAGAAAAATTGGTTGACTTTCAACATGGACTATGTCATATTAATTTTTTTTTTAAATTATAGATATAAAAATAGTGACAAAGACATCAAATTTGGTGTTAGAAAATATATCTAAATGGTGTACTTTTGATGATATATGAATTTGAAATATTATGACTTGTGATATAAAGGTTAATTTAGGGTAATTCTATATTTTTAATCAAAAGTCAACCAAATTATAATAAAAAAAACATTTTTGTGACCTACTAAAAATAATTGAGTTATAAATTTTACTTGGTTAAAATAAAATAATGCAGAGATCCAGGTTAAATAAAATGATTCAAACTACAATTAAATTAATTAATCATCTACAAATTAAACTAATAAAATATTATTAATTCCGAACCGGATAATCCGACGTGATATGGTGAAAACTAACATCTGACTAAACGGGACTAAAAAAAGAATAATTTTCCTATAATCCAGAATATCAAGTACCTGATTTGGTCTTTAACAATTGAATATGATATGCTACATTACTCACCTTAAGAAATACGAGTATCAACATATTTAAAAATGTGAGTTTGCGCAAAGCTATAAACGTATGTTATTATGAACTTTATGGGTATCTACTCTCTTTTTTTTATTTGAAATTCCAGCATTTTGAGATCTAAGACATTAAATTAGTATATAATTGATATGAAAATTAAAAGGGTAAGCCACATCAAAGGTGTCAAAATTTTTGTGGGTAAAATTATAAGGTTAGTAGTTCAATCGATGCTTTTATAATAAAATAAGGTATGGGTGCTTTTTCATAAAACACATGTTACAATTTCTATTTATATGTATGCAAAATATGCTAAAAGAGAATGTGTTTGATGATTTGCCCTATCATGTATCACTTAACTATTACACATACCCGCGCTCAAGAAAGAAGAAATAATATTAAAACAACGCGGACCACACATCTTCATCTAATCATGATTTTGGATATCATAATTCACATATCAAGAATAAGTTTTCATCAAAATCATGTTTTTTTTGTCAGGTCAAATCATGTTATATTAGATGAAATGATCTAATAATTTTCAACAATAAATTACATATTCTATTGATGAGGTATAATATAGTTAAAATCTACAAGTACAATCAATTTGAGATCTAAGACATTGAAGTACTATATAATTGATAAAAAAAATTAAAAGGGTAAAGCCACATCAAAGGTGTCAGAATTTTTTTTGGGTACAATTATAAGGTTCGTAGTTCAATTGATGCTTTTATAATAAAATATGGTATGAGTCTTTTACATAAAACATATGTTTCAATTTCTATTTGTACAAAGTGTGTGCAACATATGTTGTAAAATAATGTGTTGATGATCTGCCTCATCATGTATCACTTAACTATTACGCAAACCTACGATAAAAAAGAAGAAATAAAATTAAAACAACGCGGACCACACATCTTCATTTAATCATGATTTAGGATATTATAATTCACATATTAAGAACAAGTTTTCATCAAAATCATGTTAAAATAGATGAAATGATTTAATAATTTTCAACAATAAATTACAGATACTTTTAATGAGGTATAATATATTTAGAATCTAAATGTTCAACATTAATTTCAAATATAATTTTGAACATGTAGATAATATGATAGTGGACTCTATATCCTAACGAATCTGAATATAGAAAAATCAGTTCAAATGGAGTTTTTGATCCATTTTCTTTTAATAATATGGTACTTATTGTTACTATGAACATTATTAGGGTGCAAATAAAAAAAAAGATGTTATTCATGAGGCTTGAACTCGGGACCTCTCCAATACAAATACATCACTCAAACCACTTGAGCTACACAAACAATTAGTTTATTATTCAAAAGCATTAATCACATACTTTAAAATTTTTGTATTTATATTCGTCTCAATATCTTATTTATTTGAGATGAGTTATTATTTCAGTTAAGTCTCATATGTTGTTTACATGATAGATTAATATCTATAAATTAATTATTTACATAAATATTTATTTAAAATTAAAAAAAATGAATAATCGGGTTCGTGCCATGATTCAGATTTCAAAAAATAGATATAATTCGTATTCGAATTCAAATCTAACTTAATAGTTTAAACGAGCACCGATACAATATTATAGAAATTTTAAGTCACGAATGTGAGAAATAAGCACAAAAACTGAGGTTTAAGCGAGCATCTTTGAAAGGAAAAATTGAAGAGCTTTCAACATGGACTATGTCATATTAATTTCTTTTATTATAAAAGGCAATTTATAAAGAGATCACATTATTTTGGAGAACACGAAATAAGATGACTGAAAGAATATTCCTATGTAGAATATTTTTTTATTTTAAACTTATGAATTCAGAATTTGATGTGTAACTAAATCTTTTTTAAAAAAAATTATAGATATAAGGATAGTGACAATACATCAAATTTGGTGTCGGAAAATATATCTAAATGATATAATTTTGATGATATATGTATTTGAAATACTATAACTTGTGATATGAAGGTGAATTTAAGGAAATTTTATATTGTTAATCAAAAGTCAACCACATTATAATAAAACGCGTTTACGAGAACTACTAAAAAGATTTGAGTTATAAATTTTACTTTGTTAAATAAAATAACACAGAGAAATAAGTTATATATATTAAAGTCTTAAAACTATAATTTTTAATATGCCATCATCCAATATATAACATACCAGTTAAATAAAATGATTCAAACTACAGTTAAATTAATCATTTACAAATTAAACTAATAAAATATAATTAATTCTGAACCGGATAATCTGACGCGATACGGTGAAACTAATATCTGATTAAACGGGACTAGAACAAGAATAGTTTTTTATGATTCAAAATATCGAATATATAACTTGATCTTTAACAATTGAACATGATATGCCACATTGATCACTCCTAATAAATACGAGTATCAAAATATTAAAAATGTGAGTTTGCACAAAGCTAAAAAAGTAACTACACGACTAATTGAACTAAATATTTTATGGTCTTATGAACTTCATGATGCCTAACTCATATCTACTCTCTTTTTGCTATTTGAAATTCCATAAAATCATTTGTTTGACATCTGTTTTATAACGATTACATGAAAAATCATTAAAAGTCTTAACAGACAAGCTCAAAAAACTAATTATAGAAAATTAAAATTTTATAACGAGATAATGTTATAACATACTGTATCAAAGTAATATTCATCTAATATTTTTAAATTAACAATAAAAATATAATACATTGAAGTACTATATAATTGATATGAAAAATAAAAGGATAAGACACATCAAAGGTGTCAGAAATTTGTGGGGTGCAATTATACGGTTAGTAGTTCAATTGATACTTTTATAATAAAATAAGGTACGTGTCTTTTTACGTGCAACATATGTTTCAATTTTTATTTATACAAAATGTGTGCAACATATGCTAAAAAGAATGTGTTGATGATCTGCTCCATCATGTATCACTTTAACAATTATGCAAACGTACGCTCAAAAAAGAAGAAATAAATGTAGGGCAACGCGGACCACACATCTTCATTTATTCATGATTTAGGATATCGTAATTCACATATCAAAAACAGGTTTTCATCAAAATCATGGTATATTGGTTGAAATAATTTAATAATTTCAACAATAAATTAAAGATACTTTTAATGAGGTATAATATATTTAAAATTTAAAATTTCAGTATTAATTTCGAATATAATTTTGAACATAGATAATATGATAATGGTCTCTATATCCTAACGAATTTGAATATAGAAATATCAGTTCAAATGTAGTTTTTGATCTATAATTTTTTTTAAAAATATACTCCCTTCGTCCTATTTTAAGTGACCTTATTTGACTTTAACGGAGATTAAGAAAAAAGTAGTAAAAAAGAGTAAATTTAGTTGGAAAGTGGGTAAAGTGGTGGAATATATCAAAATTTAATAATAGATTTGAGATAGTGGTGGTAAGTAGTGAGTGTAATAGTGTTTATTTAATATAAAAGAGTATAAAATAGAGAAGTAGTGTGTGTAATAGTGATAAGTAGTGTTTAAAAATAGTAAGTATAGTAAGTTCATTATTTTAGAGATGTCTCAAAAAGGAATAAGGGTCATATAAAATGGAATGAAGGGAATAGTACTTATTATTACTATTAATGCTATTAGGTTGCATATATTACATATTTCATGTTTACATATTTTGTCAAAAAATAAAACGTAATAGTTACGCTCGAAACAATATGATGACACACGGATATTATTTAAAGCATAATACAAACTCAAGGTCCGTACAAGAACAATATAATGATATATGAATATTATTTACAATACAGCAAAAACTAGAGCCCCGTGCCTCGCACGGGCTTTTATGCTAGTTTACAATAATTAAGGATGAAGTGGGTTTACAACTTCTTACAAATCATGATATTCATACTTTCATATAAATTGTTCTTTCCGTAATAAGTTGTTCAACCAAACAACTTCGTCTACAACGAACACCAAAGTGTCGACAAGCATATCTAAACAGAGACATTAGTTAGTTGCAGAGATTCCGTCACTCAAATGATAGCTGAAATTTAATCCCCGTAATCAGTGGAATACTTGCCTCCGCGCGAAAATGTAAAAGTATAAATTTCCTAATATACCTTATGTAGGTAACCTAATTACCTAATTTTACTAATCTACATGTAATTGGATGCTTTTTCTCTCCCTTTTAGTTTTCCACTTTTTGATTAATTATTTTTATTTTCCTTATCGTTTCAAAAGCATGTTAATTCATTGACAATTAATTATGATGATTAATTATGTCTTGATCATCAATTAATTTAATTTTCAGAATTTATAGAAAACGATTAAATCTTGGATTTATTAATTTTTATTAATTTAATTATTCAGTTGATCTCTAAATAATACTTCAACTAACTAATTGGATTTGTAGGCAGCTTTTATAAAGTGTTGAAGATTCACTAGTAACCTATGGACTATGGAGTATTCTAAATTTCCATGGAGAAAAAATAAAGGAGTTACTTTTCTATATTTTATCACAAGGAGACAAAGTATAATTAAAGTTGTTTGGATAATTTAGTGATAATTGTGTGATTAGAATCCACTTATTAGCCGATGCTTCCAAATGAAACGACTTTTGACCGTCATCTCACTAGTGATTTTACGCTTTTTGATTTTTAAATTTGTGCGTTGTTAAAGCAAGCTTGCTCACAAAGTGCTTTTTGATTTTATTTCCTGACAATATATCTTTTTTTTTTCCGGTGAAATTGTATATTGAGCTGCCTCGTATCATGTTGTACTATACATTTCGATTTCATTTTATATATTATTTCCATTTATGACATGTATGTCAAAATTGAATTAACTTATATTAAAAGGTATTCTAAAAAAAAAACTTATATTAAAAGGTAAGGAGAGTAATTAATATAACTAGAAAATTTGTTGATGAAATCATAAATCAAGCATGACATTATCTTTTTTGGGATACTGCTACGTAGCCAAATTTTGTTATATTTTTTTTTTCATGAAATTAACGTGACGAACACTTATATGATTTTAATTGAATTATTTTATGTATATTGTGGATCTTATTATTATCGTTGTTTTTAATAATAATAATGTGAGTGGAACTGATCAACTATAATCAATTAGGATTTATGATGAGTTTGAAAAAAAAAATTGGATATGAGTCGAATCAGGATCTGGGCAAAAACAAATAAGCCCTTAATCATTGGATCTACATGTTTTTGTTTTAATAGTGACGGAATCAAAATCTCTCTTTACGTTTAATGAGCCCGATACATGTTTTTGTTTTAGTAGTGACGGAATCAAAATCTCTCTTTACGTTTAATGAGCCCGATAAATTGAAATTGTTATATTTCTAATGAAAAGACTTATTTGTCCTCGCACTATATATAACACATGTTAAATCCTGATATATAAATTTTTTCTTTAATATAAAGTTAAGTTGATCAATGATGATGACCAGAGCGTGAAAAATCATTTCAGTATTTCACCGCAAAATCAAATTCGTGAAAGTTTAATTTTCAACTTCCCTTTCAGCGCTTGTCAATCAATGTGATCATGATCGATTACAAGATCGTCGTCTTTTAGTACACCCAATGCATGCTTTTCGTCTTTAACCTGGATTTACATTGAATGCTTCTTTAATTTCTCGTAGTCGTGTTTGAATTGGATTTGAGTTCATCGATAGAGTGGAGCTCGCATGTGTGTGAACAGGGCGTCCGGGACTTTTTTGAGGCTCTTTTTCTATTCCCATCAGACAGCTGACATATATTAGAATAAATTATAAAATGATTACTGAATTTTATCTATTTTCATATTTTGGTAGCCGAAATTCAAATTCATATATAATAATCAAATATTGGTTTAATTCTTTGAAAAGATGACTATGAAGCATTTTTATTTATTGTGCACTAAGCCGAGGGTTTTCACGAAAACAGCCTCTCTATTTTAAAGGTAGAGCATGATCTGCGGACATCTTACCCTCTTCAGATCCTGCTCTAAGCGAGATATACCGAGTATGTTTGGTTTGGTTTAATTTTTCTTAAAAATGATTTTTAATTAGCACCTTTTTGAAATATAAAAGATATATTCAGTTAATATATTAAAATTTTAAAATTTCGGTCATCAAAATAAAAAAATCAATATAATTTAGTTACAGTTTTATAATATATTCTGTATATTTATCCACATTTTTAATACTGAGAAAATGAAAGAAAGAGGGGGAACAACCTCACATGGCAGGCCCAACAACAACATGTTTAGGTACCTGGCCTCAGTTTCAAATATGATGGGCGTGTCCCCTTCTCCATATCTTACTATTACAATGAAAGCAACCTTATATTTGGTCCCATCTCACATGCAAACCTAGTTTAGCAGACAACACTAGCCACACAGGAGACTGTTGCTCAATGTTCCTGTTTCTCCACACTATTGCACCACGTTGGTGAGTTTCGGAATCCTATCTTGTTATGGTTAGCAGGCAAAGCAAAGAGGTCGGATGTTTGAGTTTCGCAAAATGTAAACAAACAGTGATGCTGAATGTTTAAAGTTTGGTAAATGAATGGAGAGGCAAAGAGGTTGAGTGTTGAAGTTTCGTTTGGAATACATGTCAAAACGTTGAAGTTTTTATCCATCACATTAAAAAAATTGTTATATCGGAGGGCTGAGTGTTCGGTGCTACTTATACGTAACTCGACTAATTCTAAAAAATAATTAGAATAATATTTCATTGTCATGATTATTCATTTAAATTTTTATCACGTCTGTACAAACAAATTTACACATAACTTGATTAATTCTAAGAAAATAACTAGAACAACATTCCATTCCACCATCATCACCATCTACTTAAATTTGTATCACGGGTGTTAGAATCAGTTTACACGTAACTCGACTAATTTTAAAAGGTGATTAGTACAACAATCCATCGTCATGACCACCCACTTAAATTCGTATCGAGTTTACGAACCTGTTAATTATTTTCCAAGTTCATGCACTAGATTAGGGCACTTTGGTATTTGAATGGACCATGAAATGCTATGTTTTAGATAAGTGGGCATCTTGTCTATGGATAGTTAAGTTGGCAAGTTGATTAAGGATAGATACATGGATAATCTTTGTGTGATGTTTCTAGTGCCCCCTTCTCATTACACGCTTTTAAGACACATACAATTGGGATATCTACAAAGATATTTACCAGCTTTTTTGTGAGACCACACAAGTAATTAACAGGAAAATGGAAAATGACAAAAGTTAAAATTAAGGGCTTGGGTTCCTGGAAATATGAATTTGTGTAGATTCATGTCGACCCATTTGGTAGGCTTTTTTAAGGATGACCGGCCCAACAATTATAAACTGAAGTACAGGCCTGCAATTCTAGATTGATTTATGCATTCTTAAGGAGGACACTTCTTCACGCAGTGACAGCCTCAAGCCCAGGCCCAGAATGATATTGTTAGGACTTGTTAGCCCAATGTGATGCTTAGTATTCATTTCTTTCTTTTAAGAATTACCCGTAAGAATAAAGATCAGAAAATAATCTCAACGTCATAACTCATAACCCTTGACCATACTTCACAGAACAAATTTTGTGAACAAGTGGAATTAACTATAAAAATATTGGGGCCGTTTGGGTAAACTTAACAGAAGTGACTTCTTGCTTAAACTAGAGAAGTGGAGCAGAAGTGAGAAGTAAATAAGTTAATAAAGTGTTTGAAAAAGAAGCAGAAGCTGTGAGACAAAAGCTAGCATTCTCAGCTTTTTAAAAGTGCTTCTACTTTTTTACGCAAACGGGTCAAAAGAAGCAGAAGCCAGAAGCAGCTTCTGTTAAACAAACATGCCCAATTTACGAGGGTTTGCAGTTTCGAGAGCCGACCCTCAAGATTCCAACCGTCGCTTCTCCGCTCTTCAACTTTCATCATCTCTAATGATTAATCAATTTCGCTCTTCTATTTTCTCTCATATTTATCAGTTTTATCAATAAAAACAAGATCGAATCTTTTTGGAACGTTCACGTCATATATAAAATCAGGAACTCAATTATTATTTTAATTTATCATATCATTCATATATTTCATATATTAACTTTTTTTTTGAAACAAATTTCATATATTAACTTATGATATGTATCATGCGCAAATATGTTTAAAATATATTATACTATTTTTATTTTTGAAAAGCTATCTTATATTCAATTTATTATATAAAATACCGATATTGTAATTTTTTTTCATATTTCGACTCACTTTAGCGAAAAATTATCATAAAAAATATCTCGGTTCAACCCTTTTTTTTTTTTTCCCGAAATAATGTCGGTTCAACCTTAAAAATCTGATAACGCACAGCACAACCTAAGCCCAACCGACTTAAGCCAAACAGCCCATCTACACATTTCAAGCTCTATCATTTCCAGATATTGTTAACTATATAAGCACCTATACTTACACAGTCACATGTACCATTCATAGGTGTAAGTCTGTCTCAGCGCACTCACAAAGACTATCTGATAATCAGCAACACAAGGTAGTTTATTTTTACCCCTTTTGGACACCCCCCACTAATACCCAACTGCTTATATCTATGTTTTTGTGTATGATTGTGTCTAAATGTTCAAGATTCTTGCTTTTTTGTGTTAAAGTTTGTATCTTTAGTAGATCTGTTTGTGTTTCTTGAGTTTTTAATTTCTGGGCTGTTTTTGAATTGTTTGAGCTTGATTAAAGTTTGTGTGATTGTTGTTTGGTCAGAGTGATTTACCCAGATAGGTTAAGTGTTGTAAAGATTGGATTTTTACTGTAAAGAAGTGAGATTTTAAGTGGGATTTGTTAGTGTGTATTTAGTAGGAGTGGGATGAGTGATATATGGGTTTGTTATAGCTGTTTATGCTTTATTGTGGGCTATGAGTTATAGATTTTTTGAAAATTTTGGTTATTTGAAAGATTGGTTTTATTGTAAGGTGTGTACAGTAGGCTTTGTGTGTGTGTGTTAAAAAAGATTGAAGTAAACAATTGAGATTTTGAGTGGGGTTTGTTGTGATAGTGTGTGTTTAGTACTAGTGCAATGAGTAGAGTATGGATTTGTTTTAGCCGTTTCTTGGTTTATTGTATGAGGTATGGGTTTTTCGAGAATTGAGGTATTTTGTTGAGGCCATTTAGGGCAGAATAATTAATATGCAAGCTGGTCAATGAAGGGGTTTGGTTTCTTACAAGATGTTGCTAGTCGTTGATTTTGAGTTTTTAAAGAATAGAAATTTAGCATTTGCTGATAAAGATTGCATGTTTTGGTTGAAAGCTTGTATGTGTTAGAGTTTTAAGTGGGGAGTTTTAAGTGGGGAAGACTGCGGAGTGCGGAATCTAGAAACCGTAGTAGATTTCTCTTGAAGTGGGTTTTAAATTTTTAGGTTAAGAGAATAATGGGTAAATTTGTTTAAGTTTGCTATTTCAATGATATATACAATAATTTTTGCCGTCTACTTTTGCCTGTTATTGTGAAACTGAACTAATTGCTTACCCTTTTCAAGTATCTTATTATCTTTTTCATAAAAGTATTCTTTTTGTTGTTTGCAATTAAGTGCCAGTAACTTTGGACAGTTTAAAATTTAAATTGTTATTTTCTAGTGTTTCTGCAACACTTGCCGGATCTGGACACTGTTCCCTGACTTATTTTGTATTAATATTTGTCATTGTGATTACTTCATTTTCTCATGAAAACCTTGCCAAAAGATCATATCACATATTATATTTGTTGTGTGAGCCTTTCATTTGCCTTATATTATTTTCTTTGAAGCAATATATAGATAGCATGGCGGGTCAGAAAAATGACTATGGGAAAAGGTCCCATTATCAATCAGACTATTCTGGAAATGGTGGAAGCAAGAGAAGAAATCCTACTGATGATCGAGAGTCGCATGCTATTGGACCTGACGATACAGTGTATCGCTACTTATGCCCTGTTAGGAAGATCGGAAGTATAATTGGGAGGGGAGGCGATATTGCAAAGCAGTTAAGGCAAGAAACTCGGGCAAAAATAAGAATTAATGAGACCGTGCCAGGTTGTGAAGAGCGTGTTGTCATAATTTATAGTTCTAGTGAGGAAACTAATAGCTTCGGAGATAGTGGAGATCTTGTTTCACCTGCTCAGGATGCTCTTTTCAAGGTTCATGATCGAATTGTCGCTGAGGACGCACCTGCTGATGATGAATTTGAGGAACCTCACCAAGTCACTGTGCGAATGCTGGTTCCATCAGATCAGATTGGTTGTGTGATCGGAAAGGGTGGACAAGTAATTCAAACTATTCGTAGTGAAACTCGTGCACAGATACGGGTCCTTAGCAGTGAACAACATCTTCCAACTTGTGCTTCAAACTCAGACGAGCTTCTTCAGGTAATGCAGCAGCTTCATGAGAAATTCTGGCCTTGGTTACCCTGTTTTTTTTGACATTGCACTAGGACAGTGTATGACGATATGATATACTCTCTCATTCTATTTGTAAAGTTCAATTACATAAATATAGATCCATAACCACCTGCCACCATTGGGCTTTAAACCCTTAACCTCTTATTACCAAGAGGAGAGGGGTATTCGCAAGATTAAGCCTGGGTTCAGTAAACTATACTTCTAAAGTTTTTTTCGTGATTATATAGTTTTGTATTAATTATTTGCCTCTTTGAACTAGTAATTCTTAATATTTCATGCTAAATACATAACTAAGAAATCTTTAATATTAGAAGTTTTCTTAGGCTTATGTTAGTTGGATCTTGCAACAGTGCATTATTGTAAACATACAGTCTGTTTTTGACTTGTAATCATTTAGTAGTACTAAATTAGCAAGCACAATAATCAGATTCTGATTCTGGAATGTCAATATGCTATATTTTTTTTCTGATGTACATTGTTATATTTTATAGTTGATTGGTTATAGTGTATAAAAATATGGTTTCAGATATCTGGAGAAGGTCCAGTAGTCAAGAAGGCCCTTTATCAGCTGGCATGTCGTCTTCATGATAATCCCTCACGGTCCCAACACCTACTCTTGTCCTCAGCAACTATCCAAAGATCTGAAGGAGCATATATTCCAAGTGCTGGTGCCCCAATCATGGGCGTAGGTTCATTAATGGGACCTTATGGAGGTTACAGGAGTGATGCAAGAGATTGGCCAGCTTCTGTGAAGGAATTCTCACTTCGTTTGGTTTGTCCTACTGAAAATATTGGAGCTGTCATAGGGAAAGGCGGTTCTATTATCAAGCAGATCAGGCAGGAATCAGGAGCATCCATTAAAGTTGATAGTTCGGCTGCTGAAGGCGATGATTGCATTATATCTGTATCAGCTAAAGAGGTGTGCAAAGTTCTCATAACTGTTTTGTGTTTGGATCCTATCTAGATGCTAAACTCTGATATTCAAGGTTTTAATGTGTTATATTTCAGGCATTTGAAGAATCATCTCCCACCATTGATGCAACAATGCGCTTGCAACCTCGTTGCAGTGAGAAAACTGAAAAGGATTCTGGCGATTCTGTAATCACAACTCGCCTTTTAGTTCCAAGCTCTCGAATTGGATGCCTCCTTGGTAAAGGCGGGTCTATAATTAGTGAGATGAGAAATGCCACGAGGGCAAGCATTCGAATTCTTTCAAAGGAAGATCTTCCCAAAGTTGCACATGAAGATGATGAAATGGTTCAGGTAAAGCCTGTTAATAGATAGCAAGTATAAATATATTAAATCAAATTATAAGGTCACTGCTTACTAAAGAGAAACAGCTGTACAGTGCAACCTATTAATTGTCATATCCTTATTGGCCAGATTACGGGTGACCTTGATGTTGCCACCAATGCTCTCTTGCAAGTAATGATGCGCTTAAGATCCAATACATTTGAGATGGAGGGAGCTCTCTTGGCCCCTGCTGTCCCCTACCTTCCGATGCCAGTGGACATGTCAGACAGCCCGAGATATGAGAGCCGTGATAGTAAATCACGTGGGCGTGGATATTCATCGTCTAGCAGATATGAATCTAATGATTATCCCCCGAACGATGCCTATGGTAGTTATGGTGGTTCACAGGTAATCTGGATGCATATCAAATAACCTTACAACATATTCACACTGTTATCTACACTTCCATATACTTCTCTGAACTTCTGAAGGAGATGTTGGAACAGCTTTTATAATTATAAATCAGATGGCCAACTGCTATGCCAATATCCTAACAGTTTTTTTTAAACTTCATCAGGGAGGAGGAAGTGGCTATGGGGCATACGGTGTCTACTCTGGACGTTCTGGAGGTTCTGGGTAAAGCTTTACGGCCTTCAATTCATTTCCCACGCGGCTAGATTCAATATTTACTGCATGCTATTACCTGATATTCATTAATTTGTATATTCCCATGTGAATTCTTTTGTTTGTCTGTTCGTTAAGTGAAACCCCTCAAGTCTGATCATATATCCGTGTTACCAGGTTGTATGGTGAATCCCCTGTTTCCTATGGGAAACATCATGGTTATTAGAGACCCTGATCCCTAGAGCCTGCAGGTAGATAATGTCTCTTTTGTATCAGATATTAGTTAGCAAGGTGCTTTAAATTCATAAGTAGTCAGATCTGAGATAGTTATGGAGAATTTTTGTTCTAACACCGAACATTCTCTATCTTGATTTCTAATCTTTTTTGTCTGTTTCCTTCCCTCTTCCATCAAAACAGCTTGTGATCCATGATGCCTGAAGCCAGCCCATTATACCTTTGATGATGCCTTCAGCCTAAACCAGAAGACCAGAAGACCTGAATATGAGAAACTATGTTCAATTTTGGCCCACCTTTGTTATTTAGTTTCATGTGGAACTAGAACTTATCAATAGAAATCTATGGCCTTGCACCTAGTCAAACTAAGATCACAAGTATCAAGACCATCTGCTGTCATGTTTTTCTAAAATGATTATTGTTATTTTATTTTCAACTAAGTTTCCTTTTATGCTGTACAATTAATGATGCTGTCCAATCATTTTTTTTCCCCTTAGATGACATTACGTTTTCGTAAAGAATTAAGGATATGGTAGTTTCATTTGATTTTTGTTGTCTGTGTTGTTTTAGTTATTAGTTACTATTTTAAATCTGCAATTTTGTAGCTTGCATGATGCTTTGTTCGTTCTTTTTATATGATAGAATATTATAGAGGTTTTTTCTTTTCCAGTTCTTTTTGTTGAAAAACGGATATCGGTATTTGAGATAATTGTGAGAGAGACTTTTCCTAGAGAGCAATAGTAGTTCCAGTGTTGTCAGTTGTGGTTAGTACTATTCATCTTTCATCATCATACAAATTTGGTTCTGAAATTTTGGTTCTGTATACCAAGTCAGGCATATATGGTCAACTCGTGAACTTTGATATACAGCAACATGTCTATACTAGTATACTATGATGCCACCCTTGGTCAGATTGGATGAAAGTATTTCTTAATCATTATCTGGTAAGTCTTTTTTGGTTCGATTACGGTACGAATCTTGTCATTGACATGTATCACTTATCACTTATCACTTATCAGCTTGGCTTTGGATGATGATTCGAGTTGTCAGATAGTAGCATGTTTTATTTTTTTACATAATAAACAAAAAATTCTTATTATTGCAGGTGCATCATGTAAAAAACTAGGGTAATGACTACCTACTTTTTTGAGTGGTTGGATTAATAGAAACTATGTTTCCGGCAACAAAAAAGAACTTGTATTTGACTGCTTCATTGCCAATAAATCTGATTATATGGATATGTATGAACTATCAACACAAGTTTTCGTAGTCTAAAATTGCATATTTGATCATTGGTTACGAAATATAGGCAAGTCATAAATGTTATTGATCCTTAGATGGCCATGTGCAAATATATCACATAAGTCTGTTATATGATATGTGCAAGAGTCTGGGGAAGTTATGGAAAGTCCATGTTTTTTGTTTTGTCTTTTCTTTGTCACTCTGAATAGGGATCACTAAATATACCCGCATCCTTATTAATAAATTCAATAGGTTATCTGTCGTATATGCAACTTGTGCTTTTGTTGACAATTATCTATTTTGATATGTCAGAGGTTTATAACCGTCTGTTATTTCTTACTATTTTGATCTGTAAAAAGTTTATAACTGTCCGTTAATTCTTTCTATTTTGATATGTTGAAAGTTTTTAGCTGTCGGTTAATTTCTTGGTAGATGCATATTGCTATACTGTCTTTGCAAGCACCTCCAGATGCTAGTGTTTGCCAAGACTTTTGTTTCACATATTGACAATGTATATGGACTAGCCTTAAACTTGAAAAGGCTAGTAGTATTGGAGTTGGAGCATTGTAAATCGTTCAGTCGCATCAGGGGGATAGGTGTATCACTTGCAAGTTCAACATTAGCCTTTATGTCGATAATATTGTCTTCTAGACCTATTACAGGAGGTTCTCTGAGCAGTTTCCATTGATGAAGTCTGGAAGTTTCCGGACTACAAATTCCTGCTGCGGCTACTAGTGGCCCTGTAGTCCAACAATATGCTTAACTTCTAAATATTAGGTATTAGAATAAGTGGATATCGTTTACTGTAATTGGCACTGTATTGGGTGTAACGAGGAGGTTTTCATCTTTAGTGAACCCGGATATAGGTTCAAGCAATTGAATCTATTTTGTGATCAACTCGGGCAGTGGATGCAAGGTTTAACTTGCTACTTCTGCTTGTTTATTTGTTTCTAGAGAACTAGTGCTTGGTTTGGTTAATAGAGACCAAATTGCGGGTTGGTTGCTGGATGAAATGTATTTTATGCAATTTTTTCCATGAATTATGCGGAACTATTCCCACAAATGTAATAAGAGCTCGGCTCGGCGAGTTTGGAGATGAATGCCATATTTTTCTCTAACCTGTCTTGGAGTATTTGCAGTCTTGTAATCCACCTGCTTTAGATTTTCAGTTGACTTGTTTACTTGCCCATTCTGCTCTCGATTAAGAAGGGGGTCATAAAGATTTTGTATAGTTCACTTGTTTGCATGATTATAGAAACCGGGAATCGGAACCAATCAGTTTGCTCTAGCTAATTGTCCGCCCTTTACACGTGACAGGATTTATTGAAGATTTTTAATGCAATCGGTAAATTGGTGAAATTGTTTTCAAGGACTAATCTGGATTTTCAGCAATATCAAAAAAGAAAGAATGTTTGGGATTGATTTGCAAAATTTACAATATTAAAAAGAAAAAAAATATCTTGTTATTCGGATAGCGGAAACATTTCATCAAATATACTAAACAAAATTATACTAAAGATTAACACCATAAAATGAATGAGTGCACTAAAAATAATAGAGAGAATGGACTTTCAAAGACTTGATAGGCGGACAATATTAAAGTAATTAGGGTTTATCCTTGTCGTCTCGGATTCTAAATTTGATTTTCGCTCATTCCAGTATTTATTATTATTATAAATTCATCCAGGTATTTGTTTGAACAGATACATGGTTTATATTTTGTCGTTTCGGATTCCGGATTGGGATTCTCGCTCGTCTCGAGATTTATTATTATAATAAAATAAGTTCATCCGATATTTGTTAAAACAGATACACAACATTCTTCTACATGCCATATTTTGAAATCTGTTGCACTAGGATTAGGTTTGTGATTAAATTATGAAAACTTAAGCAATTCATTTCAGGCTTTTCAACATGGTGTTCTAGGTTACATTTCTACTATTATATATTCATAAGAACCTTATCCACTACATCTGCATTGATGATGTTTCAGTTAATAATCTCTGAAAACCTAACTCACCAAGATTAATTAGCACTCTAATCTTTATATATAAATGTGCTCACATCCATGCATTTGATAAGCAGAAAGCACAACTTAAACTGCTCTGGAAACTAAGAACAGAGGTGCAGAGGCCAGCATTGTGTCGAAAATGAAGGTATCCCACATTGAGACCGGAGAATCTTCCAAGACTCCAGCTCCGGCAGCTGGAATTAACAGAGGTATGGCGATCCTCGATGTCATTCTCAGAATTGTTGCAGTTGCTTCGACGCTAGCAAGTGCTGTGGTCATGGCAACTAGTGACCAGCAGCTCCAGTTCTTCACTCAAGTCGCGGTCTTCAATGTAGAATACGAGGATTTTTCCACTCTCAGGTAACTGCTTCTTTTTGTTTATGTTTGTTTTAACTCTGAGGGTGTATTCGATTGAGATTTTAAAGGTTTTTTTTTTTTTTTTTTTATCATTTATGAAACCTTGGTGTATTCAACTTGGATTTTGAAAAAATATGTCAGAATCTTGAGGTATTCAATTAGGATTTACACGGGATTTTGTCTGTACAGGTACTTCGTGGTGATAAATTCGATAGCATGTGCATATTTCGCGCTCTCTATTCCACTCGCAATCTTGAACATTGCCAGGAGTGCAGCAAAACAGAGTAGAGCTCTCTTGATCATTATGGACATGGTAAATGCATATAATCGAATACTAATGTGTTCGGGTTCGTTTAATCAGATAAGGGCTCATTTCAATCAAAACTTAACAAATGTCATGTTGTGAAAGATTTTGTGCCCAATTTTGTGCCTGAAATATTTTCCGTGGTTTTATAAATGCTAATAATGTTCGATTTTTTGATGCAAGGTAACACTGGCGTTGCTCATGTCTGCAGCATCCGCAGCAGCTGCAATACTGTTTCTGGCGCATAATGGGAATAATTCGGCTAACTGGAACTCCATCTGCAACCAGTTCACTGATTTTTGCCATCGAGCTTCGGGTTCCTTAATTGGCTCGTTCATTGCCATTGTCATTCTCATACTCCTCATTTTCATGTCCACCGCGGCATTGGCACGAAACTAGTGCCTCAAAATTTGCTGCGGGATGTTTGTGCATTAAACTCTTTGTTAGTAGATGGCACTGTATTTACTTTTTTAGAGTTATGTTTGAATCAAGCAAGGCCATTTTTGGCATGCAAGTGAATCTGTTTGTTGTTTGTGAATATTATACAGAAGAGATATTGGCCCAAGAATTGTTACTAAATTTTTTTGCGAGAATTTTTAACAGACGACGAGTCGATATTCTTAGTTCGAAAGTATAAAACCATTAACAAAAAATTTCCGTTGTCCTAAGAATGTAACAGAGTGGATGTGACTCTCTAGCTAACAAGAAGATTGCGGTTTCGAGTCTCTAGATTAAAATCAGCATTATGCGAGAAGGTTATTCTCGATCGTATGGTTCAAATGTTTAAGTGTTTCACAATAAATGGGTTCGAGTCTCCCGGTATCACACCCCCTCGTCAAGTGTCCGAGAGGATGATCAGCCACACTAGGACTGAGACATGGCCCGGACTCCTACGGGAGCGATAAAAATGAGAGTGACGGAGGAAGTTCAAATATTTAACGAATACGCTGCATTGTTACATTTTACTCTTGACTGGAAGATTTTAAGGCCTTTCTATTGACAGAACAGAAAGATCAACTATCTAAAGACCTACTATAAGATCAACAAAGAAGAGAACTGAGATCAGGAGTAGTATGCTTTTTAAATAAACGATGGAGTTAAATACTACTAAAATACTTGATTGTAGGAATCGGGAACCATAACTAATTGGTTGATCCACCGATTTAGGATTTACATGGAATTTATCGGAAATTTTTAGAATACTGCTAAGATATATGGGTTTGTCTAGTGTGTGCCCATGGGCACATGCTAAGCACTAACATTTATAAAATTGAAGGGATTTGATTGGTGTGGTTGTTGTAAATGCAAGGAGGCATCATTATTAAAGAGTGTAAACCAATCAAAATCTCCCAAATTTATAAGTTTTAGTGCTTAGTGTGTGCCTTTGGGCACACCATAGAAAAACCGAAGATATATTATTGACATACACTGGTCCCTTGGACGATGATTTAAAATTTCAGAAGGATAGTGCATCCGATTTATTAAGAAATAACTCCGGGCAATGATGAAAGAAACTCTTTTTTCTTATATTATTGAAGGAACCTGCATGAAAAAACTCGAATTTTTTTAATTAATGAAGCTAAACAATTTGTGCCATTGCTTTACTACTTCCAAAATATATAACCTCTGCACAACAACCACTCTGTACCATTTTTATACCTTTGTTCATGTGTATGGTGTCGTAGGTTTAAGAATGTCTGCATCTAATCCATTTGCCTTTAGTTGCTGTCTTCGCACTTGATGCGGAATTTACATCAACTTCGTATAATCCCGACGGATCTAGGATGTTTTTCTCGGAGGCACCAAGCTATTTTTGTAAAATTTCGTTAAATTTTCAAATTTTATGAGAGCACTTCTATAATTTAGTAAAATTTATCACGATAAAAAAATGTCAAAAAAATCTTACAGAAATACGTGTTATGTCCTTTTATTAGATCCGCCCCGACTTCTGATCCGCTGCATGCATGGCATAAGGTTAACCCCTTTGACTTGAATAAAAAACTCAATGAATATTTTGGCAGTGAGATTAGGTCAATGATTAAACTACCAAAAACCTAACTCATTCCTTTCTGAATTTACAATACAAAGTCCCAGAACTTTATTTCCATGCCACCACATCCAGATTGACAGTGTTTCAGTTGAGAATTTCTCAACAACTCAGCACTCTGACATAGTATATAAATGTTGCACATTCTGGTACATACCATAAACAGCAATCGCAACTTTAATTCCATAAAAGGAAATCAAGAGTATTCGAAAAACAGGCCAAGGTAATATCAGGTATGAAGGCATCAGAGATTGAAACCGGAGAAGCTTCCATGATTCAAAAGTCACCAGCAGCAGGAATCAACAGAGGAATGACGATACTCGATGTCATTCTTAGACTTGTTGCCATTGCTTCGACAGTGGCAGGTGCTGTGGTGATGGCGACCAGTGATCAGCAACTGCAGTTTTTCACACAAGTCGCTGTTTTCAACGTCGAATATGATGATTTTTCTACTCTACGGTATCTGAGATTTTCTGTTTATGTCTTTAGAAACAGAACAAAAAAAAAAAAAAAAAAAATTAAGTCAGCAAAATTAACAATGGTTTTGTTTATGCAGCTATTTTGTTGTTATTAATTCGCTAGCAGCTGCGTACTTTGCTCTCTCTATACCGCTTGCCCTCATGCAAATCGCCAGAAGTGCAGCTAAACAGAGCAGAGCCCTCTTGATCATCATGGATACGGTAAATGCATAATAGTACATCCGCGTTCATTAATTCTCATTAGTACTATCTTTTTTAATGCGCGACAAATTTTCTAAGCAAGATAGGATGCCATGTCAATAGAAATTATTAGTACTAAAATCAGAAACTGAGTGAGGCCCTTTTCATCCACTGGTTCCGCCTCTGATTGCGCGGGGAAGTATTTGTACTAATATTGTTCAAGTTTTGGATGGTAGGTGACACTGGGGCTACTCATGTCAGCAGCATCAGCAGCTGCTGCAATATTATTTCTGGCGCATAATGGGAATAATTCGGCTAACTGGAACTCCATCTGCAACCAGTTTACTGATTTTTGCCATCGAGCCTCGGGTTCCTTAATTGGCTCTTTCATTGCCATTGTCATCCTCATGCTCCTCATTTTCATGTCCACTGCAGCATTGGCACGAAGCTAATATATACGTTTGATTAATTGCAGAGCGCGTGTGCCTATCCTGTACTTTAATAGTCGACGATGTATTAGGTTTGGTGTGTCATGTATGTATTTCACTATTTTTTATAATTACAATCAATCAAGCAAGGCCAAATTTGTACTGCTTTCAGAAAGATTATGAATACCATCGTTCTCTTTCGTATTTATGAATTACTTATTGGTGCATTGTTGATTATTTGATTTCGCCAAATCAGAACAGAGTGAATAGTTCAAACATAAGTGACTACAGGGAGTGATGAACTAAATCAAAGTAAAACAACTTTTGCTGTTAGCACAGCGTCGTAAAAGTATCAGTCAGATGAGCGTATATAAAAACTTGAGATGAACTAATTGATTGCACAACCAAAAATAAACTCTACCTCAGTATGTAATGTTTGCACATAAAAGCCATGGTACTTATGCCGCTGTTATTCATCTGCTACGCATAAAACCATTTATTCTTTATCTTTACGACGTGAGTCTTGAGTTGACACTCACTCAAATATTCAGCCTCATTTCCTGGATTGTCCAACAAAATAGTTTCTGGTACGCCCTCTTGTTTTAGAAGAATAGTTCACTTAACATGGTATCCAAGCTTAGAGCAAGTCCAATACTATGCTAAGAGGTTCCCTAAAAATATTATAAAATAATATGTCTTAGTGATTTAGCACAAGATTTAGCACATGAGCTCCAATAGTACTCTCTATATCCATTCCCTATTATTATAATAATATTAAAAAAGAGGGAAAGAGGAAAAAAAGAGAGAGGGAAATGATGTGGAGGAGAGAGGGAAATGAATATTTTAATGATAAAAATAGTTTAGAAGTGGCTAGCATATTCTAAAAATAGGGAAGGGGAGGCTTGTGCTAGTGATTTAGCACATCACTAGCATAGTGTTGGAGTCCAATTTCATCCCATATTCCCTATTTTTGGATTTAAGACTTGATTTAGCACACCTATTGGACTTGCTCTTATGGACCAAAGACACATTTATGCATGGAGTGTTAGAATATACGATATGATCCTCGTATAGGATAATTGGTCACTTAACAAAATCATAAGCCGCTTAGTTTACAATTCATGTTTGTCATTAGTAGTACTCCACTTTGTAAGAATGACATTTTTCATATCGTCTTCAATATTGGCTCTAGCACATAACCATCTTTATTAAGAAAAGATTATGCACGATTCAATTCAAATGAATAAACTTGTAATTAAAATTATCTATGACACAAATATACATTTATCAGAAAATTTTCATTATAACTCATACTGACAGGGACGGATGTGCACTATGAGTTTTGGGGGCAGTTGCCCCTAGTGGTTTCAAAACTTTGATATATTTTGGAGGTTTTTGGATTTTTAGTGGGAATAAGAATCGGGAATGAGAATGAGAGGTGCGAGAATGGATATCCCATGGACTTTGAAAGGGAATGATATGCACACTAAATGCCATACAATGAATTTGCTAATCCAAACACGAACACATGGGTTTAAGGTTCCGATTCTGATTAACCGGGCTAAGTATGATACTGAGATATTCAGTGGTGACTAACTTGTTTCTTTCCTTCGAGAGTTTAAGGAATCTTCACTTCAACATATAACTTGCACATAAGTTAAGCCGCCATAATCAATATTAGGCATCGATTAATGGAGTTGGATGAGTAATTTTATACACAACTTAAAGCAACTGCAGAGCAGTTAGAATCTCATTAACAATTCAAACCAGCTACTACTCTTGATTTATTAGTATCACTTGTACGAACGTCAACTCAGATACCATAATCATGTACCCTCTCCACATTAATCGCGCCTCGCTGCTGAACTGCAGATTAGTATATAAACATACAGACCTCCTCACATTTCATAACCAACTTGAAGCATAAACACAACAGCTTAACTAACTCATATTTCCTAGAGCTTTTCAAGAATTCAATATGATGAAGGCATCTCAATACGAAGCTGTTGAATCATCCAAGCTCTCGCCTCCTCCTCGGAGTAACAGAGGCATTTCCATATTAGACCTCATTTTCCGAGGTATTGCACTGTGTGCAACTTTAGCAGCTGCAGTGGCCATGGCCACAAGTGAACAACAACTCCCATTTTTCACACGGTTCTTGAAATTCGATGCTCAGTATGATGATTTTCCAACTTTCTCGTAAGTTTCCTCACGTTTTACCTAGTAAATTTTGCTGCATCAGTCTGATATATTAGAACATTTATGAAGAAGCCTGAAATTTGTCTCTGTACAGGTTCTTTGTGCTGGTAAACGCGCTAGCCTGCGGATATTTTGCTTTCTCTATTCCTCTGTCAATCTTGAACATTGCCAGAAAAGGAGCTCAGAGAAGCAGAACCATCTTGATTATCTTGGATTCTGTCAGTAAATTTCAATTGTTTATTCTTTTTACTTAGATCGTGTTTGTGTACTAAGCCAAAATTGACTTGAACTCAGAAATAAGTCAGAAACTGAATTAATAACCCATAAGGTCATTAATAAGTCAAAATTATCCAAACAGACATTTTAAACTCTCAGCTTATCATATTAAGTCACATTAAGTCATAAGTCACAATTTTAAACTCAGTCAAACGGGCTCTTAGTCAAATTTAATAATCTTTGCCAGGTAATGCTGGGACTACTTACTTCTGCAGCTTCTGCAACAGCATCCATTTTGTACTTGGCGCATTCAGGAAGTGGTTCGGCTAACTGGCTTGCAGTTTGCCAACAATTTAACGACTTCTGCCACCAAGCCTCTGGATCATTGATCGGTTCTTTTGGCGCAGTGGTCATTCTTATCCTGCTCATAATTATTCAAGGCACAGCATTAGCGCGACGACACTAGTACCTTCTTCTGCAGATTATACACATAATGTGTGTTTTAAGGCAGGTTCAGAGTTACCAATTGTTGTGACAACCATGTTACCTGAGTGTGTGCTTATTTGTTTCAAGTTGTTATGTTTGTAATTGTGCATTATGTTTCAGTAGCTGTTGTTTTTCGATTCCTGGACAAGTTATCAGACTGTGTTATTGTAATTTGTAAAGTGTATCCACTGTTTTATTGAACTGTGATTGAAGCTCAAATGTCGAATAACTTATAAACTACAATCACAATACTTATTCGAGATTAGTCGGTACTAAAATAAGAAATATTGAAAAAATTTAAAATTAGTTACAAAGGTATACTTTATAAAAGTAATATAGTCCATGCTGAGCCGTGAAAAAACGTATAGAAATGGTGTGTGACTTGTGCATACGAGTTTTGTACTGTTCACAATGTATATATGGTTCAATCTATATTACATAATACCTTCATTAGTTGAAAAAAATGCTAGTTTTGTCAAAAAAAAGTTCTCAAATTTTTTCTTCCAAATCTTAATTGACAATTTACGGTTGGTTTCACTCACATTAATAATTAATAATAAATTTTGTATATACATAGATCACTTAACTAAAATTAGTCATTTATTTTCATTGAAATCTATACTATACTATAATAAGCCAACATGAGTATAATTTGTAGTCCAAGGTTTTAGTTATATTTTTTGGTTTGGTACTCTCCTTTTGGTACTACAAGTCTTCAAATGTGGAGTCTATTAGTATTATAAACAGTTTCAAATACTAAAAAAACTCATAACAATACATTATCATATAATATTTCATTAAAAAAGTTATAATGATGTTATAAATAAAATTATAAATGTACAATTTTGAAATTTTTTTAAAAAAGAACCTTCGTATAACTCCTTTAAACTTTGACGTGTTCAATTTCAATATAACCATTACATAATCCTTTCTAATTCTAATCTTAAAAGTTACATGTTGTCAAAAAAAACCAAGATTACAAAATTACGTTGAAATTCGATTGATTAGATTACTGAATCTTTCAAAAGGTATTACACAATCGGCAATGTTTGGAAAAGATTAGAATTTTATATTTTTTTATTTTTTAAATCTACGTGTACTAAATTCGGATTAAATTAGGATTTCTCCATTTTTAAGTAATCGGGAGAAAATATAGTCAGTTGAATAATATAATTTAATTAAAATTCAATTCATTAATACTAAAATACTAATAAAATGATTTTAAAATTTAAATTATAAATAATAAATTACGAACTATATACCCGCCCGTGCTTCGCACGGGTTAAAGGCTAGTAAAATATATATACGTGAAGTAATGGGCTGTTGGTCCAAACTACCACGGTATCCATCATTAATGCCCTAAATATCAAGATTCGGAAAAATGATCCCCAAATACCGATACCATTTAGTGTAGCGTTTAATTAAGTTAATCCTAATAGAACGTTACACAACGTTTCGCTCAGGTTAAAACAGCAAAACTTCGCCTAATGTAGCATCTCAAATTGAAAATGTTAGATTATCCGGCGTCACTAACTAATATTTGGGGTATTGTTTTTAATTTTGTTGTTCTCGACATTACTTCCAGAATATATGAGAACTCGAGCCATTTTTCGGAATAATGAGTGGCAAAGTTTTCCTCTATCATCATTTTTGCTACTTTCACGGGAGATCGATAAAAATAAACTTTCCTACATATATACAGACAGAAGTAAAGACAAATGTTCGCAGCCGCAGAATCAGTCATCGCAATAATTATATCCATAAAATTTGACTGCTCAGTAGTTAATTGAACCAATAGTTGTAACAATCGCTGGATGATTCGTTATCCTCAGTTTAACTTGCGTATTAACTTCGCTGCATTAGATTACACAAGAAAGCACCAGAAGTCTTGATTATTAAACCTTTTGGTCATTTTCACTTACCTATACGCACATTTGTGTACACACCCAGACATTTACATGTCTATAGGTGAGGAATCACAATTTCGAAGTAACTAGATTAGGATTTGTTAAGTGAATTTAAAATTATGATTTATGATTTAAACGTGACATGTGTGATAAATTAAGAGTTTTAACGTTTATTTAGATAATTGACAATAACAATATAAATAATTTTTGAGTAATTTTTGACTTGCTGATAACTTTCATTAAAAAAGTTCAAAAAGTCAACTCACTGAAAAAATTATCTCAAATTACTTCTGGTTTAAGTGACTTTTTGACTTATTCTGACTTTAATGAATTTCGAACTTATGACATAAACCAAATTTTCAGCTTTAAGCTTCAGACTTGGATTCGGACAAACATGCTCTTGAAAATGAATGAAAATTAAACTTTGTAAGTATAATCTAAAATCCATAAATTAGAAAATCTAGAAACATCAGATACGATATCAAATATCAGTTAATTTAAAATTTTGAAAAGTTAGAAGAATAACTCAACAAAAATATGTATTTTTAAAAATTTTAACTAACAAAATCGGATTCAAGAGAAAAAATCTTTACTAATTTTTTATGTTATGTTCCCTTTATCCCAACAGATTCTTTATGTTATTTTTTGATACTCATTTTAAGACTCCTATAAGATATAGCTTAATAATATGTTTTCCTAAACAAAAGTTTGACAATCAACTTTTATTAAAAAAATTAAAATTATTATAAAATTATGTTGTATAAAATCTCAAATACGTGTAAACAATCTATACTATACTATAATAAGCCAACATGGGTATAATTTGTATTCCAAGGTTTAGTTATATTTTTTGGTTTGGTACTCTCCTTTTGGTACTACAAATCTACAAATGTGGAGTCTATTAGTATTATATTGTTAAACAATTTCAAATCCTAAAAACACTCATAACAATCCATTATCATATAATATTTCATTAAAAAAATTATAATAATGTTATAAATAAAATTATAAATATACAATTTTGAATATTTTCTTTTACCAAGAACCTTCATATAACTCTTTTTAACTTTCACGTGTTCTATCTCAATATAAACATGAACCATTATATAACTCTTTCAACTCTAATATTAAAAGTTATTGTTGTCAAAAAATAAAAATTACAAAATTATGTTGAAATTCGATTGATTTACTAAATCTTTCAAAGGTATTACACGATCGGCTATGTTTGGAAAAAAGATTTGAATTTTCTGATTTTTTTATTTTTAAATCTACATTACTAAATTCGGATTAAATGTACTAAAATCCTGTGTGTGTATTAGGGTTTGTTTATTTTCAAGTAATCGGGTGAAAATATAGTCAGTTGAATAATATAATTTAACTAAAATTCAATCCGTTAATACTAAAATGCTAATAAAATGATGTTAAAATTTAAATTATAAATAATAAATTATGAACTATATACCCGCCTGTGCTTCGCACGGGTAGAGGCTAGTAAACATAAGTCGACAGACGGGTAATGAAAATTTAAATTAGTATACAACCATGGCCATACGGTATTGAACGACCCATGCATGCACCAACGGCTTTGAGACAATCCACAGCCATCTTCAACTGGTCCACGCGGGCAATGCATCATATGATACAACCTTGTCTATTTTCTGATGTTCTTGTCTATCTATTTGACCTTACTATTTATGACCACAACACGACAAAACTCACTAACCTCCCTCCAATCCCTTTGCAGCTCTCTGCCACGTGTACTAGATTCCAAATTTCGTTTTGCAACTTACATACTCTATCCTCTCCATTATTTACGAATACGAAAACAGAATAAACATTCCATTTTTTTCTTCGATCATGCGAATATGGGCTTAAGGAATATATATCTGTACAAGCCTTGAATACGTGTTGATCTTTTCTGGTAGGGGCTGGAACCAAGTACTCGGCAGCTAGTCACGTCCACCCGGACCGGCTAAGACTTAAGAGCTCCGAGCTCGGATTTAAAACTGTTTCAGACTTTCGACTGAGAAATGTCTATTTGTATAATAAATAAGTAATCGATTTAAAGTTAAAAGTAAATCAAAGGTTAGTTTGAGATTTTTTTCTAATATATCAATTTTCTATACTTTTTTTCAAAAAAATTAATAATAAATCATAAATTATCGATAAAATTACTTTTTTTTGCCAGAGATAAAATTAATTTTATTTTTATTATTAGATTGTTAATAATTCACAAGTCATTATAAGTCTAAATTATTTAAACATACATCTTAAATTCTCAAACTATCACTTTAAGTCATGTTAAGTCACAATTTTACCATCAGCCAAACGCACTCGAATTTCAATCCCGACTAACTATCCTTATATACTAGAAATTCTATTATAATAACTCTACAAATAATTTGAAACCATCTAGTCTAGTATTTTCTCGTTCTTTTGATACTAAAATCTGCTTCCTGATTCCAATCTAATCAGGTACTTTCTTTTTTGTCTTATACTAAAATATTAATTTCGCTTTGATCTCGTCGTTACAAGTACATATTATCTTAAGATCTTGTAATTATAAAAAATTATTAACTATTACATTATATTAATGTTTTAAAATTTATATACTCATAATTTAAGGGAGAACTGATAACTTAATATTACGAAATCCAGCTTCCATATATGGATATTGTAGATGTATTCAACGCCCTTCTTGGACTTTCTTGACATTATGCTTTTGTTTAATTTTCGTCAGCATGGCTGCAGTTGTTTATGCACTGAGCTCGTGACTTCAAAATTAGGCCAATTATATGTGTGAATTCACTTCCACAGGACAGGAAAATCACCAAAAGGTTAAGATAAGATGAATCTTAAAAAAGGGTGCATTACATGTACTGTTTGCTTCATTTGAAACCAATTTTACAAATTTCTAGCAGCAACTAAGGCACATTTGTTTTTTTTTTCTAATTGATTAGAGACGCACACGTGGGGAGTCGAATTCCCGACCTCCGCAAGGGGATACAAGAGCTCTACCACCACACCAACACCTTGTTGGCAACTGAGGCACATTTGTTGCCTCTGAATGAATCAAACCTAGCCCTTTAGAACTCGAAAATCGAATTCACGAAAACTGACTGCTGGTTCAACATGCTACTTTCATTGTTCACTTGAAACTTGACTGAATCTGCATAGGCCTGCGACATTTCTCCCATCTCAGTTGTCCGCGAAGGCGCCATAGTCATTATGTTGTGGGCATCGTAGCTCGTGGTTTCGTTTAATAGCTGAGAAATCGAACCGAAGTAGTCCATTTCCCAGAGATGAGACAATGAGCTAGTCCTGGGAAATTCCAGTTTTGGTAGATCATTAGGACAAGCCATTTTTGGCAGCTCATTAGCACAAACATTTTCGACAGAGTAATTATTGGTCCGAAAATCGTCTACTCTAGGCTCATCTTCGCAGACTCTTGCTGTGTTTTTCTTCTTGTAGATCCTACAGAGCACCCAATCATCCAGCTGCAGAAACAGAACCACTGTCAGAGATCAAGAAACGAGGTATTTATCGTGTAAAAGATAAAAATCGAGAAAATCAACTCACCCTCATGCTCGAACCGTGCTGTTTGTTAGGAGACGATCTGGATTCATTAAGTCTGTACTCGTGCATGATCCAGTCAGTTTTTGTACCTTTTGGCGGCTTCCCCTGGTAAAAAACCAGAGCTTTCTTCACACCAACGTACTTCCCTCCACTATATATCGCCTTATCCGTGCCCGTGGCCTTCCAGTAACCCGAAACAGCCGCCCTGTTAGGCCGCGCCCCGTTCGGATACTTCCTGTCACGGGGGCTGAAAAAATACCATTCATTTTCTCCAAATTCCGCCTTCTCTGCACATTTCAAAACATTATCAGACAATCTAGTCTTAAAAACGTAACAGAGCACCTATTCGCACATTTCAAAACATTATCAGACAAATTAGTCTTAAAAACGTAACAGAGCACCTATTCGAACCAATACTTAACTATCACGGGATAACCTAGTCATAAAAACGTAACAGAGCGGATTTTCAAAAATTACCCGGTAATTCCCACGGATCGAACTTATAAATGTCGACTTCTGGGATAATCGAAACAGGGCAGGGCCTCGACGAGGCCTGATTTCGAAGATAAAACATGATCAACTCCTCATCTGTCGGATGAAATCTGAACCCAGGAGGAAGATTCGAGCTAGAACTGATTGTCATATTTAAAACACAAAAAATAAAAATCAAAATCAAAATCAGGCTAATCACAAGAACCAGAGGAGATAGTATATAAGAGAATTTAGAAAGATGAGTGTTTGAAATGTTTGAAAGGAGGAATGCAGCCAATTTATTGAGAAACAAGCTTGTCGTTTTGCATGATTACATCATCGTTTGATGGATTCGATTTGATTGGTTAGTTTATTGACTTGTTGCATTACCTCGTATGATAAGATGTGTCCTGTATGAATGTGGGAAGAGATTTAATAAATTCGATATTTTATGATTCGGATAAAATTGTTTATATTTGTTTAAATCATGCATGTTACATTGCACACTTGCTGGAGTTGCTGCCAAATTAATAGACATCATCTATTTTATCCTTTAGGAGGAAAAGGAATATCCCTTTGTTTATCTTCTTCTTTGCTTTCTTGTGGCTTTTACATATTGTTGTTTCATCTTTGCTTAGCTAGCTTCCATGCTTTATCTCTTTATCTAACTCCTCTTTGGACTTATTATATCTACTCGAGAACTCGGTTCGACTCGATTTGCGATTTTAATATAATAATTTTGAATTGATTTACTTTTATTGAATCATTATGAACCCGATTTATTATTAAATATGATGATTAATATTAGTGAAATACGAATGAGTGGAGAATGAAAATTGTTTCAAGATGAAAAGTAATTCAAATTGGTAGATTTTGATACTAATTTTCATACTTTACAATAATTTAAAAATTGGTGATAATTTGGAAAATTGTTATTAAATTAAAATAACTAAAATCTTATTCACGAGTTATATTTGATATGATTTTGTTAATATTTATATTAATATTATAATGCGATTTGGAGTTATATGCATACCACTTCAACAGTCAAAAGATTCATGCGCCCATGAATCCATATAATAAAATAAATTTAGTCAAAAATTCAATCGGTTAAACCAAGTGTATGTGAATGTTTTCTTTCACCCGAGAGGGGAACAAAACTGTAAATATTAAAAAAGTAGATATTATTAAATATAAATTACCAAAACTTCAAGCACTCCGACGAACAAGTCAATAAAACAAAGAGTGTGGCTTGCTTAAATAAAAAAGACTTTCCCACTAAGGAAAGCCCATCTGTCCTATTATATTATTTTATGGATCCTGTCGTTGTATATGTATCTTAGTAGCATATATTTAACGAAATAAGATTATTATAGTTCAATTCGAAGTTTTTGACGTCGATTGATCGGATTTTATGATATCATTTTGCGGAAAATTATTTCATTTTAGGCTTTCCATGTACATGGTGTTTTTTTATTAGACTTATTCTACTATCATTCGTGTGTTGAGGACATGCCGTCTTATTTTATTATAATAATATAAACTCCAAGCTTTTAGCAGCTGTCAGCTGCTATTAGAAAGTCGACACGTGTAATTCACTAAAAAAAAAATTTTAATTAACAAGATAAACATGAGAAAAAGATTTAGGTTGAGTTGCTTGTGGTACTTATCGAGCCACATCATGTGTAAATATTTCGAATATTGTTACTGGCTTGTGAGTTTCAAAGATTTAAAAGGATAATTAATTGGGTTCGAGCACGTGTAATCAACTTTAAGATTAGGATTAGATGAGTTCACGTGGCGTGGTCAAATCCCCTAATTAGAATTTCACATTCATTAAGCTTAATTAATGTACTGTTTGGGGTTGCTGTTGCAGACAGCAACAACAGCTTTTTGCTGAAAAGCAGGTGAAAAACTGTTTGGTAAATCGAAAAACAGCTTTTCCGAACAGCAGCTTTTAGCTGAAAAGCTGCTGTTAGAAAAAGCAGGTCCTCCCATGCTTTTGGAAAAAGCTGCTTTTCAGCTTTTGCATAATGCTGTTATAGATTTCATTATAAAACCTCACCAAAAACATTATTATTTTTTATATTATAACTCAAAATAAGTAAATATCAAAAAATTACCAAACAGTTATCTGATTTCTACAACAGCACTTATTTTACCAGCACTTATTCTGACAGCACAGCAATTTTTAACAGCACTCCCAAACAGACCCTTAAGTCTGAATTAAGCTCGCGCCGTCTTTCGTCATCATTTTTTCATCTTAAAGTTTTTCATTACAGATAAAGGACCTCTTGCATAAAATAGGTGGTGTTTGGCTGATCACATTAAGCCGATTTATGAATTTATAAGTTATAAATATTTATTTGTACCGTTTGTGTAAAAAGTCAAAAAACATTTAAAAGATGTTAGAATTATTAGCTTTTGTTTTAGTACCTCTGCTTATTTCCCAAACAGTTTAATCACTTATAAGTCACTTCTACTTCACTTTTTTATTTTAAGCAAAAAATATTTATTTTAACCTCAAGTCTTAACCTGACTTCTACTTCACTTTTTTATTTTAAGCAAAAAATATTTATTTTAACTTCACCCAAACGGTCCCACACTCTGTTACTCGATTTCTTCCACATATGTTGAATAAGTAAAATTAATATCCTTTAATATATTTTACTTTTTTTTTTTGAGTAAATATATATTTTACTTTAATTATTAGTTGGTCAGGATTTCCGAAATACGTGAAATTTTCAAAATTTCTTATGACCGGAGGGAGATAAAATAGCCATATATACCTTACGATTTGATTATACTTTAATAAATAAATCTCCATCGCATTTATTTTTATATAACTTTTTTACATCACTTAAGACGTATTTTAAAAAATTTATAAATTTATTTTTTAAAATATTTTTTGAATAAATCTTACAATTAAAAAAATTAAAATACGCGCCGAGCCTACTAAATATATATACCGGTTAGGATAACAGGAGTATCATTTTAATTATATCATATGTGAGGTGGTTTTAATTATTGACCAAAATTATACCCATGATCCATTTTTCGAAGAGGAAATAAACTTTATATAAAATGCATAATATTTCAAAAAATTTAAGCAAGGAAGTACCGAGTAGTCTAATAATTGTGTTTATCGAGCAAATAACAAATTAAAGTGTGTTGAGTGTATAAAACTACGTATACATTGTATCTGAATCGGCACCTTTATTGACCCTATCAACTTTCCCTTCTGTTTATTTTCATCTTTACCTCTTTTGTCTTTTTCATGCACCAATTCATCAATCATCATCTCACCATTTATCACCACTGAGTGCTGTCCAAGCGTTGTCAAATTAATTTTATTTTATGTATAAATAATGCAACAATTATTGTTATCGTTTTTTAGTCGACGGAAAAAAAAGTGTTTATTGTTTATAAATGATAATATTTTTTGATAATTGTTTATAAATAATAATTAATTTATAATTAAAAGTTAATTTTTAATTTACTGTCCAACAGGCTCTATAATTATATTATCGTTGTTAATATTAGTAAATATATATTTTTTCAATTTACTTAACATAAATAAGTTAAGTGATTTTCAAACAAACCCTATAATTATATTATCCTTGCTAAAATTTAATATTATCCCCATAATCTCATAATATAATGAGATTTCAGTAGAATTGATCATCTGATTATCCACGACGCAACTATAGATACTTTCATCAAATAAATAAAATTTTTGATATCTTGTTTATCCAAACAGTACGAATAAATTATTTTTTATTTACAAGCCACAAATCGATAAAATCATTGATTATTAAACATACTTCATAATTATATTATCCAAATAATCTCATAATATACTGAAGTTCTAGTAAATTTTTATCATATATACAAATTAAATCGAATACAAATTTATATGAAATAGTCCTACACAATTATTTTCCGTCTCAACGAGAGGTTTTAGTCTACAGACTCTACACTAACCTAATCTGTACTCGTGATCGGCTAATTATCTTATATTTAAATTTAAATAATATTATGTACTTCTATCTTTCCCACGTGCGATATAACATGTGACTGCGGCATGAGCAAAACTTCTAAAGTCGCACACTAAAAAAACTGAAAGAATCAGTAAAAGTAAGTTCCTTATCTATCATTTTTTTCGAGGATACGACCTCAAATATTATTAATAGAAGACATCAAATATTATTAACAGAAGAGATAATCTCGAACATCATTTTATAATCTATCACGCTAGATCTTGCAACGTTATTCTCTTCTTAATTTTTTTAATATCGGATCGTGTAGCGTTTTAAAATCTTAAAAACTATTTCATATTATAACATTTCGTATTAAAACATTAAATCGTGTTATGTTTCGTATAATTTTTCAAACATAAACATAACATCATATAGCGTGTCTTTCCAAAAATCAAAATATCGAATTATTCAGCGTTAATAATTGATATTCCAAACTTTTTTTTGCCAACCCTAATATTTTGAATATTATTTATAAAATTTGTGAATAGATGTTCTCTCTTCTGCCTATCTTATACATATATTACACGACTTTATAATGATTTCAACGTGTTAGCTGTTAGTTGTGGATAATTTCAACAAAGTTGGTTTAGCAACCTTTGTCTTATCCAAGCATGGGAATTATTTGGAGGCGAGTGAGTATAATAAACAAGAAATTTAATTTTGTTGGATAGAATTCAATTTTGCAACTATAAATTTCGGAATGACGTTTGGCTCGGTTTGTTAATACATCAGCAACAAATGGACTCAACTTAATTACCCATTTGGAATTTTGGATAATGATTTTGGTCATCACTTTATGGATAATTTTCTTTGGTCGTTATTTGCAAGTCTTGGGTGGAATGAGTTGGGATGATCAAGTATGGTCACACACTTGCACGCTTGTAATATAAAAAATTATTTTAAAACATCAGTGATTTTAGCAATGAAAGTCTAAGATTATCTACTCATTTTTATATTTCTTCCTTACACTCGACACATATTTTAATATTGATGAAATATAATTTATAATTAATTTTTAATTCTTTTTTGAACGAACATTTATATATTAAATTTTTATTCAAGAAAAGATATCCAAAAAAGGAATAAAAAATTATTTTAAAACATCAGTGATTTTAGCTGGGTAGATGAAGGTCTAAGGTTATCTACTCATTTTTATACTTCTTCTTTACACTACTCGACAAGTATTTTAATATTGGTAAAATACTGTTTATAATTAATTTTTAATTCTTTTTTGAACGAACATTTAAATATCAAATTTTTATTAAAAAAAAATCTTAAAAAGGAATTATAGAAGTATATCTTACAGAAACATTAAAATGCGTGTCATGTCCGCGTCCATAATGTATACAGTTGAGGGGCTTTTTTCGTAATGTTTATGATTAGTTTAGAGGGTTTTTTCTTATTTATCTTGTAAATTAGTACTCCTTTCGCTCCTCCCATTTGTTAACATTTTTTCTACATTATTATGTATTTTAGAATATACATAAAATATAGTTTTATATCATAATTTTGAATTCTTGTTTTCTAAATATAAGAACAAACGTGAACTTGTAAAATTTTTTAGGTCAAAATATTTTTGCATCTTCCTAAAAGGTTTGCTGGACTTTGACAGCCGTAAAGGGTAAAGACTGCTCAACGCCTATTTCAAGTTTCAACAACTTGAAAGGCAAGTAGTAGTATTGGAATGTTGATTACACATGCAAAAGGCCCAAACTTAGAATTTTATCAATCAGTGAGCAGGAGATATGACAATCCAATCCGAGAATACAATACTGAGGTTAAAAATATTAAGGACAGAGGAAACTGCTTCTGTAAGAATCTTAGTAGTACAAGTTAGGTCAAAGCACTTCTAAAAATAAAAAAATAAAAAAATATAAATACATGTCATAAATACTATATAACTATATAACATGGCTTTTTTTTTTATAGAAATATATAACATGACTTAGTCAGGAAATTCGAACTGTAACATAATTTATCAGTCATGAAATTCAAGTATATCCGAGATCCTTGAAGATACAATTCAACTTGACTTCGATTTAAGAAAACAAATATGAATCTTAGTTTGAGTTTAAGCACGCTTAATCTAAATAGTTCAGATAAATATGTACTGTGTTTATATTCGACTCAAGTTTGAAGTCAAATCATTTATAATTATAAATAAGTTATATTTAGAATTTTTTATAACTGCATATAATTGTAAGCCAATAACAATTTTTTTTTGGTTTTACAAACCTTAATTGTAAGTTTGCGAGCACACCCATTAGGTTTGGGTGTAAATTTTGTTTGGTTTAGTGAACGTTTTTTATTTTATTTTTTCAAAAAGGTGAATGTTTTTAATTAATTGCTTTATTGATACGACTTGAATTACATTTTTGCTCTGCAAACTGCATTTTTTATTTTGTATAAATAATTTTATATTTGTTTATATAAACTATTAATTTTCTATATTATATCTCAAAAGATATAAATATCAAAAGTATATGTTTTTCTAAAATTATATGATTTTCTAGTTGAACAAAATTAGATGTAACCTTCACTTTTCACAAAAGAAATTTAGAGTATTTAGCTATATTAATTATTCAACACGACACACATATATACTAAAATATCGGAAAAACTATCTTTTGATATATCTATGATTATTTAGATATTAAGAAAATATCAAAAATATTTAATAATTTTTGAGGTTAACGGATTTTAGCAAATATTTTGATAGCAAAATTAAAACAAAATTTAAAACTCAGGTATTTTCGATATTTTCTTTTTTCACGAATAGTTTAACCTGGTCGTGACACGGACAGTCTGACACAGAGAAGCTGAGCACTTGGGCATCTCTCGCTCTCTCCAATTCCACCCTCAAATCTCAGATACCCAACTGATCTGTAAGTATTGTGTGTATTGTTCTTTCTTCTTTTACTGGGCTTCTTAAATTGTAATTTTTATGTTCTTTTTTACCCATTTGTATGTTTAATTATATATGCAAGATTTTTGATAATGTTCTTTTCTTTGTGTATTTGTGCTAAAGTTTGAATCTTGTTGTAGCCCAGGTCCAATATATTGGTGGGTTTTTAGTATTTTGATCTGGGTTTTTTGTAATGTTAATTTATTTTCCGGTTTGACATGTAATCCGAAGCAAACCGAACCGCGATACAAGCTAATTGGAAAGTTTAAAGTTTATAAATTTGTTGACTTTCATTGTTGTTTGTTGGGATGAGGTTAGAATTTGGAAATGTAGGGTTCTTATGAATACGGTTTTGTCGAAAGATTTTGGATTTTTGGTTATTTCGTAATCATACTATTGAATTGTTGCACGATGGGAACTTGTATCGATGGATTTGAGTCATTTAACAATGATAATATGATGTGAATGATAAACTTTTTGAATTGATATATGTGCTAAGTAATGTGATGGTTTTACACTTGTAAACAGGCTGTTTGAGGTGTGGTGATCGTAATGAAACCTCAAGAAAATGATCAGAAACGTGATAAGAACAACAATGTAATGAAGCTAACAGTAACATCTCTATCAGCAATGGTAGCAGAAACCTCGACTTTCCCCTTAGACATAACCAAAACAAGGCTTCAACTTCACGGTGAGTCTCTGTCCCATTCTGCTGCTCGGCGGACGTCCGCATTCCAGATTGCAGCGAAAATAGTTCGGAATGAAGGTCTAGTTGGGCTGTACAAAGGCTTATCGCCGGCGATTATGCGGCATCTTTTTTATACGCCTACAAGGATTGTTGGATATGAACATTTTCGAAATGCATTTGTCTCGAGCTATGATCAGGAACTTTCGTTTTTGAATAAAGCACTTATTGGTGGATCTTCTGGTGCTGTTGCTCAGGTATTTTTTTATTCTTCATCAATTAGCAAATTATATAGTCATATAACTGCCGCTATATGCGTAAATCCTTGAGCATATATCTGCTTTAGATGATTTATTAAACACTGATTCACATATACCTAATATATAATGTCAGTATCCTCTCAAAATTAAGTCATGGTAATTAATCAACCCTCCCCCTCCCTCCCTCTCCCTTCTCGCTGCTAGCTTTTTCAATCAACTTGACTAGAGCTTTTCTATTTATCATCGATTTTGCGCCTGAATGGTTGCTCTTGCTCTGGCTTTCCCTTGCCTTCTTCTCCCTCGGCTTCCTTCCCAGAATCCGGAAAACAACGTAAAAAAATTCCACATGGACATGATGTTATTAACAGCAGATAATGATAATGCAGGAGAAGTAACACATATTTTCACATAACACAGGTATTGATTGTATGTCCGATCTAATAACTTCCTGTGTTATCTAAAAAGATACATTTCTTCTCCTGCATTATCGTCATAATCTGTTGTTAATAGCATTATGTCTGTAATTTTTTTACATCGTTCTCCAGAGGTTGAGAGAGACGTAAAGGGAGAGCTCACTCAAAAGCCAATAACTATGCTCACACAAGTAACATTATGTTAAATCATGTTGGATCATGTCTCGAATTCCTGTAATACTCTGTTTGGTTGGAGGGAATGGATTGAAAAATTGTGAACTAAGTATAAAGAACACAGCAAAAGATGTCAGAGGAAAGAGCGGGAAGATTTAGTGGTGCAAAATTTGTACGAAGAGGATTATTGACAAAAAGAGTAGGAAGGAGATTTAGGAATAGAATGGAGAAAAGAATGAAATCATTCAAAAAATACTACAAATATCATTTCAATCCACAATTTCATTTGCCCAAACCAAGCAACATAGACTTACTATCACAATTTGAGTCAAATTTATGTGTATCATTATCAAGGCATGTTACTCATTCGTGCTTATTATTATCATTAGTAGATGTGATTTTAATTGAACAAAGATTAATTGTAATATGTAAGTTGTAACTATGGCCACTTCTGAACTTCCGATCTTTCTCTTTGAACTTGGGAATTCAATTAATAGAAGAAAAAACACAATTACAAATAAAAGAAATCTAGTCCCACGCTAGTTGATTGATTATTATCTGCACATATTTTGGGTATTTTGCACTACATTAGATTTGTATGTGCACGTGGAATAAAGATTCGGACGCATACCTTAGTTTAAGGGAAGAACATTATCACTAGCTAAATAGCTATAAGCAAATTGATTTCCTTTTATCTGAAGTTTCCATGCATAGATAATGTTTGGTTTTACAGAAGTATATGGACGGTACCAGATTCTGACTTGGCACTAAGCACTAACAGAACAGGTATTCGCTAGCCCTGCTGATCTTGTGAAAGTGAGGATGCAAGCAGATGGTCGGTTGGCTAGCCAAGGTCAACAACCGAGGTACTCTGGCCCATATGATGCTTTAAGCAAGATAATCCGGGCAGAAGGTGTAAGAGGACTTTGGAAAGGGGTCTTTCCAAATGTTCAAAGAGCATTCTTGGTCAACATGGGAGAACTAGCATGCTACGATCACGCAAAACGGTTTATCATCGGCCACCAAATCGCCAATGATAACATTTACGCCCACACTTTAGCTTCTATCATGTCAGGCCTTTCAGCGACCACACTGAGTTGTCCTGCTGATGTTGTGAAGACAAGAATGATGAATCAGGTTGTAGGTGAAGGAGGAAAGATTAAATATAAAAACTCTTATGATTGTCTTGTGAAGACAGTGAAAGTTGAAGGATTGAGAGCACTCTGGAAGGGGTTCCTTCCAACATGGGCAAGGCTTGGTCCATGGCAGTTTGTGTTCTGGGTTTCCTACGAGAAGTTCAGACAAATTGCCGGGCTTTCTTCCTTCTAGTGGATACTGTGATACATCCCACTTATATAGTTCTAATCCTACCATCAGTAAAAAGAGCACTCCATCAGAGATTTCAACTCTTCTATAAGGGTAATTAATTTTTTGCAGTTTTGCTCTCTTTATAGAGTAAAGGCATTTTAGTGTGCTAAGAGTATTTTCTCCCTTATTTCCCTGCTTTTGTGCCCGTAACTGACTAGAACTATGCTAGAGTAATGAATTCCTATATTTCCCATTTCTAACTGAGATTCAGCTGCCTGTGAAGGTTATTGCTTTTGTAGCAAATCCAGATCTCACTGTTTTGATTCGGTAACAGCATCCTCTCATTTAGTACAATACGTACTATTCTTTTCCCCGGACTTGGAATTTTCACAGAACTAATTCAGTTTAATTATCTGAGAACCGTATTAGGCCTCCGTAAAATCTATCCTCGGTCTACCTTAGCTCCAGTAAGTATTTTATGCTGCCATGACCGTATGTTATGCTGCCATGACCGACTTCTTGTTTTTTGTAAATATATATTTCAGTTTCGGAATTAGCAGGAAAATTATTGTAGTAATGATGCAAGTACAGAGTCAGGGCCTGAGGTGCTTGCATCTTCTGAAGTTAGATAAGTAAAAGAAGTCAAATTATTGGTATGGAAACACAAGGATTTTGTTGATAGTCCATCAGCAGAGGTAGAAATATGAAAATGACAATTATACATGCAGTGCTGCTCTTCTCTTTTTCTTCCTAAGCTAAACAGGTTGGTACCGAACATGTTGAATAATTGTCAATTATGCGTGTATTCTTTAAAATCTGTGTACATATCTAAAATGAACCAAAATAGTATTCAGACTAAACACTCGAAATAAACATTTACGCAAGAAACCAAAATTCGGGTTTTGATTAATTCTGAGATACTGCCTACTGGTGTAAAGGGGGAGTCGAGAGGTCAGCATAGATGACAAATCTCGATCGATATTTAAAAATTAATTACAATATGCTGTTTAAGTTGTAGTTTTTTAGTTCAAGATTCATGATGGCGGAACCTGAGATTCAGAATTAATAAGTTAATCTACCGATTCAGGATTTATTGAAAATTTATCGTAGTTTTATTTTATAAATCTGAGAATTTTAGTTAAATTCGAATATAATTGATAAAATAATTTTTGAAAATTAAAATTATTTTAATCATGATTAACTAACAAATCCCAAAGAACTTTAAAATCGATTACTAAGAAGTTCTAACTTCAGATTTTAGTGAAATTAGTGAACAATCATCTCGAAATTCATTTAATTTCAAAAATCACCCTATCAATAAATTTCAAAACCCGGCTATCTTACAATAATTTTAAATCTCGACTATTTTAAAATCCCGAATCCAGAACTTCTCACCTTATTGACATTAAAAAACGCGGCAGCAGAAAACAGGAGAAATCAGTTAGCATTAAGCACGCCCAGCTGCAATGCACAGAGGAACGGGACACGTGTCAGGAATGTGTGCACTGAAATTGCACCGGCGAATCAGATAAACACTCCACGTAAATCCCTCTTCTTTTCAACTGCACGCTACCGCCTTTCCTCATCTAATATTAATTTCATGCCCAACGATATTTCAATTATTTAAAACGACTTCCTTTTAAATAAGTTTGTATACAGAATTTCACGAATTTATAAAATAATTATTCTCACGTGTTCTCGTGCCAGCGGAAATTAGATTTTTGGTGCGGCAGGGAGTAAGCACTTAACAGAGCTCTGCTGCCTACAGCTGTTTTGTCGCGGTAAAATTAGATCAAGTCTATAAATAGCGAACTTTTCGAGCCTTTTTCATTCTTCGCACAGCAGATTAAAGCAGCTTCTTCAAGCTCATTTTCTCCCTCCTCTCCTGTAACAAGGTTCTCTCTCTCTCTCTCTCTCTCTCCCTCTCTCATCTCTCTCTCAACACACACACTCTCTCATTCTCTCAATACTCTCTCTCTCTCTCTCTCTCAATACTCTCTCTCTCTCTCGCTCTCTCTCGGTCTCTCTTCTCGAACTTGAATTAATTCGTAGTTGCTTTGATATATGTGCGTGTGTATATATGTTCTGAATTGTTGCTGCTATAGTGCTATACGTAGTTGTTGTATACATACTGTTCAGATGTTGAAGTTTATGCAGGCGATTCGAGTACACGCAGTACTGTTTACTGTTAAGTTTCTTATATTGTTAATGTAGATGACTAGCAAACAGTAATGTAGAGTTCAATTCGTTGAATAAGAGACATACAGATGTGATTAATGTGCGAGAGTGTACATTTTAATACGCGAAAACACGTGAAGGTGAAGGATATGAGTGAGTGTGTAGTGAATCGAATAATTTATTGTTAATGAAGAGTAACAGAATTCTAGTGTAATTTTATATATATGGAAATGTTTGTGAATTGGTGAATGGTACGAGAGAGTGTGTGAATCAAAAAATTGTGCGATTATGTGTGTGTGAAGAATAACGGAATTCTGTTAGCATTATTTGAACTTATGGAATGAAATGGAAGATTATAGGAATATTCTGCATAAATGTTGTACAAAAATTGTTTTAGTTTGATTGCATTCTCCTCGCGGTCTGTTTAACTAAACACATTATAGGTGAATTGCTCTTTAGGAACGGTCAAATTTATAAACTCTTACAGAATTGGAAGATGTACTATAATTAACAGGATATTCTACTAGGCTGCCTTTTGCGTATATAAGTGTATATGCATTTTTGGATAGGGAATATGATGTTAACATTTTGCATGTAATCATAAGTTTAATCTATATTGATTGTTACTGGAAATAAAGATTTTACGTAGTTAATTAACAGTAATCTTGAGTCTGGGCCCAACTTTATCTTTGATTCTAGATTCAAAATTAATACCATCAAATTATTTGGCAGTCAAGTGCTGGGCATTGCAGAAACAGACGTGCAAGATGAAGTTTGGAAAAGACTTTAAGAAGCAAATGGTGCCTGAGTGGATAGAAGCCTACATGGACTATAATGGTCTTAAGAAAATATTACGAGATATCCGCCGTGCCAGGCAAAGCAAGGGGCCTCCAACACCATCAAGATTGTCACATCAGCAGTCAATGCTGTACACAACATTCAGTGGTCTTAACCCACGACCTAATAGTGTCCATCAGAGTAAAGGTGATATTGAAGACCAGGTGATAGATGTTAGCACGACACAACAAGAGGGTTCTACGAAGTTATACAATACTAAGTTTCTCAAGTCCAATGAAGAAGGAGGTGATACTGAAGTTACATTCTTCAATAAACTTGATTATGAGCTCAACAAGGTCAATATATTTTATAAGGACAAGGTAGAGGAAGTTATGAAGGAAGCAACTGAGCTGAACAAACAAATGGAAGCTTTGATAGCACTACGGATCAAGGTTAAAAAGCCAGATATTGCTAAAAGTAATTCTGAAGCTGTGAAACTGACTTCTCCAGGTAGAGAAAAGATTCCAGGTAACGTAAGATTAATAACCACTAACAGTTATATGCATTTCGTTGTAGTATATACACTTGCATGCTTAGTTTGCAAAGATAGCAGATAAAAAGTTGTGGATTGGGGTCAGAATAATGGAAGAGATATTAGTAGTAACTGAATCTAATTGCTCTAATATGTACTATTGTAATTAATGGAGTATGTGTAAAAAAACAGTCTTACTAGCATAGAATTGTTCCGCATGCAGTAACATCAATAAGGGTTACTAAACACATAATTGAACATCTTCAATTAGCATCGACAACCAAGACCAAGTAATGCAATACTATGTGGTACTTGTTATAATATATATGTTATATATATCTGGTTTGGCAAGTAATAAGCAGATGATAATATTTCCGTCTATTTTTTCCTGGGGGACTTTTACAACGTTTTGGGGTCATATTTTTTCCCCATGTTCTCTAATAATATTCTCTGTTTCTATTTGTCCGCTTAGTCATGACTTCTGGTGTTCACTAGAAGGTCTCCCTGACCAGCCAACTTATATGTTTTGAGGATCCACCTCTATCATATTTCCGGAAAATAAGATGTTCTTCTGCAAAATTTAGTTTTACTTATACTAATTCTTACTCTTACAGTTATGTGCATATTAATCTCTTTCTATCTGGATTCTGGTATATGGCTTAGTAACCTGAGCTATTCATGGTTGCAATGATGGAGAAAAATAAGAGATGTGTACGATCTATAAACAGGCGGGTATGACTTCACATTTGATAGGTGGTTTAGAAACACTGGACTTCATTAAATTAGGAAAGCCTATGTAGACTTTCAAGGATATAGAAACAAACAAAGTTAGCATGTAATAATTTTTTTTTTACTAAGATAGAGAAGTAAGATGCGCCTGACCCTGGATTTTAGAGGAGAGCTGAATAGCTGACCTCCCATTATTCCCTTCTTTTTTCATTTTGCTAAATTGTAATTAGTGCAGTAACATTGTTCATGCAGAGGTAAAACCTATGGATTTGACACCTGAAGTAAACAAGGCTACTGCAAGCACACAAGGGAGTGCAATTTCCGGAGAAGATTATGGTACTCGTCATGGAAAGATGGCAGATTCTGCCATACATCAAGAAACTGAATTGGAAGTCCTTGATCGCGTAAAAATGAATAATGCAATTGAAGATTCAATAATAACAATAAGAGGCTTACTCAACGATTCAAAGGGGAAGGAATTGAACTTTAACAAAGAGGAGCTCAGGAAAGCTGAAGAAAGGTTGAAAATTGTCTTTATCGAATTTTACCGCAAGCTACGTTTGCTAAAGCAATACAGGTAATATGAGCATGGAAGTGTTTTAACAGATTCACTAGTTCCTTTTCATTGCCTGAAGATTTTTGGGTCTTAATAATTTCTGCGATTTACTGAAACAGTTTCATGAACCTCTTAGCATTTTCCAAGATTATGAAAAAGTATGAAAAGGTTAGACATCTGTGAAACAAACTTTATTCTCATTAAAATTCTGGTTTCCTAGATTTGAAGTCTCTTATATGAAATCTCTAGATCCAGACATTGATTTGTTACAGAGAACTAATATGCTCTTTGTGCTTTTTTGCTTCTATTCAGATTGCATCCAGAAATGCATCAAGATCATACATGAAAATAGTGGACAGTTCTTATCTGGGGAGTTCGGAAGAGGTTGTTCTTTTGTTTCTGATTCTTAGAACATTTGGAAGTTTGTTAGTAAAGTACATTTTTCTGTAAGTAAAGATGTAAAATAATCTCAAGCAAATGATATATCTTATTATTTTTTTAAAAAACAATTAGAGTCATGAAATGAATCACAAACATGAGTGTACGTGTGCATAGCGCATGCAGTATACGAGCAACATTATCCTACATGTCAAGATAAGCAAATTTCCTGTTTATTAACTTCATTGTTTTTCTATCATAGGTCGCTTGTCTCTTGGACAGAGTCGAAGATGCTTTCATCAAGTACTTCTCAAGATTGAACCGTAGGGAAGGCATGAAATCACTGAGGCCAAAATTTAGAAAAGAAAAGCACAGAGTAACATTTTTTTCTGGTAACTTACCTGTGGGAACCTTCTGCACTGGATGCATTGCATATGTGTGTGTGTGTAACAGTAACAGTATACTGTAACCACTTATTAAATGTAATCATTGCTTACATTTTTAGAACTTAATATGGATTCAACAATATTTAACTGCTGCATCTCATTTTTTCAACCTTTTTTTTCTTTGTCATCCAGAGCGTAAGAAATATGTCGCAGTCATAGTATTTTAGGCTTCATCTTATATATTATTGCATTCTCATTCATATTCATATACCTTTTAGGATTCTTCTTTGGTTGCGCAATTGCCCTACTGGTCGCTGCAATTCTACTTATAGAAGCTAGGAAAGTACTTGACAAAGAACAGCAAGCCAAGTACATGGACAACATTTATCCACTTTACAGGTTAAAGACATTCTCTTCCTCCTGAACAGAACTTCTATCGAAAATCTTATAGCACTTATTTGTTAATAAGCCTCTGCTCTGATAAAACAATTTAAAACTTTGTGGCAGTTTCTATGCATACATTGTCCTGCATATGCTATTCTATTCTGCTAGTATATATTTCTGGAGACGCTACAAGGTCAACTATGCCTTCATATTTGGATTCAAGCAAGGAACTGAACTGGGCTATCGGGAAGTCTTTCTCCTCAGTACTGGTCTGGCAGTTCTTGTGCTTTCCACTTTTCTGGTGCACTTGCATATCAAAATGGATTCAAAAACTGAGCACTATGAGACTTACGTTGACCTAATTCCCTTGGGCTTAGCTTGTGTAAGGATATAAATCTAAAGTGATTGATATGATATGGATGACTCTACGTTATACTTTTTCTCTTCACTGCCTGCAGGTTGTTCTTCTCATTACCATCTGCCCTTTCAACTTCATGTACAAATCAAGTCGATTCTTCCTTATTCGATGTTTTTTCCGCTGTATTTGTGCTCCTCTATGCACGGTAAATGAGTAATAACTCCTCAATATCTAATCATGCCTCTTCTGATATGCTCAGAATCGAGTTTTCATTCTCTGCAGATAACTCTTGCAGATTTTTTCTTGGCAGACCATCTCACTAGCCAGGTACAAAATTTCCCACTATTTTCCACCATCTTAGCAGCAACCTGCAATTTTCCTGTAGCTTTCTGTTAAAATAATGATTTGTGGTTCTCCTTGACCTTAGGTTCAAGCGCTAAGGAGTTTCGAGTTCTATACTTGCTTTTATGGTTGGGGTAAATATGTCAAGGGAGAATCTAAGTGCCACGAACTTGATGTCTACAATGTTTTTTATTTCATTGTAGCAATTATACCATACTGGATTCGCTTCCTTCAGGTCTTCACATATTTCCTAATTGTATATTTGTATAGATTTTCACCCCTTCTGTTTCTACATTAAAATGCTTCTGACTTAGAATAAGTACAGAAAATTGTTCTTGTCTGGCTTACATTGACAAGCATTTATACAAGTGAACACTGTTGTTTACCTATGTTATCCGGACTTGACTGGAAGTATCAAACATAGTTATGTGTCCAAGTGTGGACTTGGCAATATCTTGAATGGTCTGAGTGTATCTGTTATGCATGTAGATTCACAACCAACAACAGACCAGTTCTCTGTTATTGTTATATAACAGTAATAGAGTTTCTTTGGCCGTCCTTAACTTGTGTGTCATTTGCCCTGGCATGTAAGTAAAGATTGTGTAGCTTCACTTCTGCTTCTGAATTAAGTCACCAAAGTACGTATGGAAATTTAGAGTTAGCTAAGAAATTTGTCGTGATTTATATATTTATAGTATGGCAGTCTCCATGAGAATTTTTTTCTTGATAAGTGAATCAACTTACATTCATTATTGCATTCATTAACGCAATTAAGGAGCACCTTACAGATGACAATACATGTTTTATAGTGCGTGCGCCGACTGTTTGAGGAGAAGGAGCCAGTGCATGCTGTTAATGGTTTCAGATATTTCTTAACAATTGTTGCTGTGGCCATCAGAACCGCATTCGAATTGAAAAAGGGAACAACTTGGAAGGTGTTGGCCTTCATAAGCTCCATTGTTGCAATAGTGTTCAACACATATTGGGATATTTTTGTAGATTGGGGCCTAATGCAGAAGAGATCTAAAAACTCATTTTTGAGAGACAAACTTCTAGTTTCACACAAGAGTGTGTACTTCGCAGCTATGGTAATTTCTGATGTAGCTAAATCTGACCATATTGTATTTTGTTACTACTGACTTGTTGATCCATTAATATATGCTTTGGATGTTGTGCAGGTTGTTGATATGATACTGAGGTTTGCTTGGCTGCAACTGGTATTGAAATTTAATGTGATTGCTTTGCGTGGTGACGCCATAACAAGCTTATGTTCCTGCCTAGAGATCCTTCGTCGTAATATTTGGAGTTTCTTCAGGTATAGTATGACTTGAATACAGTGTAAATTATTATCTGCAGCCTTCCTTTCCTCAATCCTTTTTTCCCCTTCTCATTTTACTTCTGTACATTGGGTTGGAATGTAGTCCCATAAATGATATGGCCTGCTATTTTAGTATTTCAACAAATTTAGTAAGCTAAATTCTATAATCCGGTTATGTTCTCAGAGTTTTTCTTGTTCTGGTCTACTACAAAATTTAAATACTCACTCACAGATTCCTCCACTCCACCGATTCTTAAAAATTCTCGATCTCTTATTACCAGGGGGGGAAGGGAGATCTGTAAAAATTAAAATTCTCGTGGAGATATAGATTCCCTCATTTGTATACTGCACAAGTTGTAAATTCTTATTGCTATAAAACATGGTCATGAAAGCTCGTGGTTGTCCTACTATCACTTTTTTTTATGCTTGTTGACAACCTCTGTTTATCAAGTTTTCATGTATGTATTATTCTAAAGGACCCCTAGACCAAATGCACATTCCGTATTAGGAATAGTTCTGTGTTATGCGCATGTGTGATGAATTTCTCATAACATTTGTGTATATAAATTGATTGTTGTTTCCTAAATCCTTTCTTGACCACCTTTTGGCAGGTTGGAGAATGAGCATGTAAACAATGTTGGCAAATATCGTGCATTTAAGTTGGTTCCACTCCCCTTCTATTACTATGATGATGAAAAGGATGATTAGGTAATTGTGTTTTTGGATCCAGAAGCGAGAATTGGCTCTGATTTATTTTCCTCTGCAAGTATCGTCATCAAGTGTCATTAACGCACCAAGCAATAACTCTTGAAAGGTTGCAAATAAGGAATACAATGATAGAAATGATAGCAAAGAGTCCCCGACTGAAATAGGTTTTGCAGAAAATTCAGTCCCGCAAATGGGGCTATCTAATGAAATCACGTTATAAGGTAAGAAAAAGAATTTGAGTGTCATGTCATGACATTCTTGGAATGCACATTGTATTCATCCATGTCAATTGTAGCAGACGACATGATGTGCAAGTCAACTGAATGTCGTTACAGTCTGAATAAAGATCCAAGTCACTCTCATCCTCAGAATAAGTATCATGAAAATCCACTCTACATGGCATGATACTTATTACAAGAATTCTTTGCAAGTGTAAGTCGCCAAGGTTTGGTGGCTCTGATGGAAGAACGGCTTTTACATGCTGCAGTTTTAGCTCATGGTGGACATGGTATGTGCATATACGTTACCTTCTCTTTATTTCCCCAACTTATTTCTCAAGCGCCGAAAAAGAAAATTACTACATCCTACTTCGATCTTTCTAATTCAAATAAATGTTCCTTGTCACTAAATATAGCACAACTCCAATGATGCATTTTCCTTGGCCCTGAATATAGAGCCAGCTTTGGGTGAGCTTATGACTTATGACTTAACGTGATTTATTTGATAAGTTGGGAGTTTAAAATGTCTGTTTGAGTAATTTTTGAATTGTTGATGACTTATGGGTTATTAAAAATATAATAATAAAAATAAAATTAATTTATGAGTAACTTATAATTTATAGATAGTTTTTATCAAAAAAAATAAGTCACTGAAAAAAGTACCTAAAACAAACTTCTGGCTTATTTCTGACTTTAAATTGTCTTCTGACTTATTACACAAACATACATTTTTCAGCTTTAAGTTGGAAACAGCTTTAATCCCCAGCTTTAAGCTGGGGCAAACAGGCTCATAGTTAATTTGAGATTGAATAAATTTTACACAATATCTTCAGTCGGTCATAATATATTACAGGTTCAACAAATTTTATATAATATTCAACGAATCCAAATTAACCAATTTTATGACCATAAAATTTAGTTTACATGTAGAATGAAAGTAAATTACCCTATATTATTATTATTGCTACCAACTCATTATATGAAATATGATTCTATTTCATATTATTATGCCACATACACTTGCTTGTTACATGTTCGGATATTATTTATTTCCCTATTCTATTCTTTTATCCATTAATTAAAATATATTTAATTTCAAATATATTTGTTTCTAAATTTATTTTATCAAAAATATTGAGTAAATTTGTAGTTAATTAGTTATTAATAAATCTATCATCCACAATACTTGTAGAAAATTCGGAATATAATTGTAAGAGACTTTATTAATTTATGATAATTAGTATCATATTTCTTTTGTTATTTGTAAATCAAGTAATTTTTTTTTTGAAGAATAAATCAAGTAATATTAAAAATAAAACTAATTAACGAAAACTGGATGGCCAAGTCATGCTTTATGATTTTGTATATTGAAAAGGTGAGGTGGGCTATGACCGGACTAGTCCTAATTACTGTTTGGAAAAGATTTCCCGTCTCATCCGGTTCTTCCTTCCAACAAAATAGATTATTATAGTACAGTGGCAGCAGGTATAATATAACGAACGATCTCCTTTTTGTTTTATAGACGTGGATTGGTTTGCTAACTTCTTGTGTAAACGTGTGAATCGGATGATGAATCGGAATCATCGTTGCAAACGCCATTAAAGCTTGAGAAGAAGCTACTGTATTAAAGCTAAAATGTGTATTTACATTTCAGAGAGAGAAAACTAAAAGCAATGTTTTAGAGAGAGAATTACAGAGTAAGAAAAGTGAATCACAATTACAAAACTAACTTGCACTATATACACTGTATCTGTTACAAAACGGTTATGATAAGTGGTGGATGTGATATGCAGTTGTGATATGCAGGCAGTTGTGATAAGCAGGTGCAATAGCCCCCCGTCAGATTGAAGGTGGATGAGAGACATTCAATCTGGACAAGAGATGCCAATGAGCAGCACGTCCCAGACCTTTGGTGAATATATCAGCAAGCTGGGAAGTACTAGGAAGATATCGTGGATGAATGAGTGAAGACTGGACTTGTTGTCGAACAAAATGACAATCCAAGGCGAAATGCTTGGTTTGTGGGTGAAAGACAGGGTCTGCAGCAATGTCCAGTGCAGCCTGGTTATCACTATGAATAACAACTGGTAATGCTTGAGGGACTTGTAGTTCATTGAGCAATAAAGTGAACCAAGAAACTTCGCAAGCAGTATCTGCAATGGCCCTTAGTTCAGCTTCAGCTGTGGACCGTGAGACAACCTTTTGTTTGGTGGAGTGCCAATTCACAAGGGAAGAACCTAAAGTGAGGCACATGCCAGTAATGCTCTTTAGCATTCCTGATGAATCCAAAGTAGAACCCCAGTCGCTATCACAATAAGCTTCGAGCTTAAGAGTGGTTTTTGCTGAGTAAAATAACCCTTGATAAGGAGTGCCTTTTAAGTAGCGTAAGATACGCTGTAATGCTACCATGTGAGGGACTCGAGGTGCCTGTAAGAATTGGCTCAAATGGTGAACTGCATAGGTAATATCGGGTCGAGAAACAGTTAAGTAGAGTAGTTTGCCCACATATTTGCGATATATGGTAGGCTCAGTCAGAAGTTCTCCATCAGTAGGAGAAAGCTTGATTGTTCGATCAACTGGCAAAGAAAGAGGTTTGCAGTGTTCCAGACCTGCTTCGACAAGAAGGTCATGAATGAATTTGTGCTGATGCAAGTACAACCCTTCATCAGTTCTATGTATTTCCAAACCAAGGTAATACTTGGCAAGGCCCAAATCCTTAATGGTGAAGGTGGAATGAAGAACACTCTTGACATGGCCTATGAACTCATTACTACTGCCAGTCAGTAATATGTCATCGACATAGACTAAAGCTGTAACAAAGATATCGTTTTTCTTGTAGACAAACAAGGAGTAGTCTGCGACTGTTTGAGTAAAACCAAGATCCAGTAAAACGGAGGCTAGTTTCTCAAACCATACACGGGAAGCTTGTCTCAAACCGTAAATAGATTTGATAAGACGGCATACCATACCAGAGCCATGAAGAGGGTGTCCTTGAGGGAGCTCCATATACACTTCTTCAGATAATTTACCGTGAAGGAAGGCGTTGTTAATGTCTAACTGGTGAATGTCCCAGTTTTTGACAGTGGCAAGAGCCAAAACAGTGCGTACGGTTGCCATCTTGGCTACTGGAGAAAATGTATTATGGTAGTCTTGTCCCTCGATTTGTGTATACCCTTTTGCGACTAATCGAGCCTTGAACTTATCCAAAGAGCCATCTGACAAATACTTAACCCGGAATACCCATTTACAACCAACAACTTTCTTGTTTGAGGGAGGTGGAACAATCTGCCAAGTGTTGTTTGTTTCAAGTGCATTGAGTTCTCTGGTCATAGCATCGACCCATCTACTGTCTTTAAGAGCCTGATTGTATGTGTAAGGTTCAGGTATGACAGCATTTGTGTTGACAGAACAAGCATATACTGGTATGGGTGATGTATAACTAGAAAAATTATACTTGAGGGGATCAATGGGACAATCTAGTAAAATAGTACTGGCCATGTTGGCTGATGATGTACTAGAATTCTGTTTGGTAACTTCATAATCTTTCATCCAAATGGGTGTTACCCTACGTCTAGAAGACACACGGGGAGGAATGGTGATGATAGTATCATTAGCAGGAGGAGATGAATTTGGCGAGTCTGAAATAGAGATTTCAGGACTAAGTGTGGAATCAGATGATTCTTGTGGAGTGAGAATAGAATCAGATGATTCCTGTGACTCCTGTGGAATGGTTTCTAAAGGAGTAAATGAAAAATCATCATCAAAAATGCAGGCAGGGGATGGAAGAGGTACAGAATCAGTAGATTGACTATGAAAAGGAAAAACATTTTCATTGAAAATCACATGACGACTGGTGTGAAATTGTTTGGTGGTAGGGTCGTAGAGCTTGTAGCCTTTTTGTGTCATGGAATAACCAAGAAACACAGTAGAAATGGCACGAGGGGAGAATTTGTCTGATTCGTGAACAGACATATGAGCAAGACATCCAAAAGCACGCAAATGAGCATAAGAAGGAGGCTTATTAAACAGTTTTTCATAAGGTGAAATGAAGCCTAAAACTGTTGTTGGGATACGATTAATCAGATAAGTGGAAGTGAGAATGCAGTCACTCCAAAAAGACTTGGGCATACGAGCTTGAAACATTAAGGCTCGGGACATTTCTAACAGATTTCTGTGTTTCCGTTCTACCCTCCCATTTTGTTGGGGGGTATGCGGACATGAAGTCTGATGAATGGTGCCTTGTGAGGCCAAGAAATCTGACAGATCATTACTAACAAATTCACCACCATTGTCTGTCCTTAGGCATTTAATTTTGACAGAAAATTGGGTTTGAACGTAGGCAAAAAAATCTTTGAGAGATTGATTGGCATACTGTTTAGTTGGCAAAAGAATGGTCCATAAACCACGAGAAAAATCATCAACTAATGTTAAAAAGTAACGACAACCATTGTAAGAAGGAACCCGATAAGGGCCCCAAATATCACAGTGAACTAATTCAAAAGGTTTAGTAGTAACAGAAGAGCTATTTGGAAAAGGAAGATGGCATTGTTTAGCCATTGGACAAATATTACAAGGTTGACATTTGTCACCAGTACGTTTAACGTCTAAACTAAGAATTTTAGACAAAACTAAAGGAGGAATGTGACCTAGTCGCTTGTGCCAGACGACATAGTCTGAAGTTTGAGTTGTGAGAGCAGTGAGAGAAGGAAAAACTGATGATGTAGACATATTGCATAACTGGTAGAGTCCATCAACAAGATTACCAAGAACCAATTCCCTCATCTGGTATTGGTCCTGCACATAGCAAGATGTGGAGGTAAAATGAATAGTGGAATGAAGCTGTGAAGACAACTTACTAACAGACAAGAGATTGAATGCGAAGGAAGGAACAAGAAGAACATCTGTGATAGTCTGTGATAGTAAATGAATGTAAACAGATCCTATATGGGTAACTAAAGTGTCGTGACCATTGGGAAATTTCACTGTCAAAGGTGTAGTGAGTGTAGTAATATTAGTCATGCAAGTAGCATTGCAACACATGTGATTAGTAGCACCCGTATCCAATACCCAAATATTATGAGCAATTTGGACAGAGGAAGACAAAGAGAATGCAGTACCTGCAAATTGAGCTGCAAGACTGTATTGTCCAGAATTGGTAGAACCAGTGGAAGGCACAGGAGAATTGCCACTGAAACATTTCATGAGAGAGTTCAGTTGGGACTGCAAAGCATCCATTTTAGCAGTTAAAGGATCACTCTGATCAGAAGCAACAGGAGATGTAGTTGAATCAGAACTGTGAGAGGCCTGTAGAGCAGCAGCTAGCCTTGCTTTAGAATTCTGATTGAACTTTCGTTTTCCTCGATTATTTGGATGATTAGGATGGTCTGCAGGATACCCAACCAATTTGTAGCACTTTTCTTTAGTGTGGCCTTTAATGTGACAATGCTCACATTCTTGCACAGGATTTCCAGGTCGACCACTAAAGCGATTTGGAGTATAATTTCCTGGTGTAGTCTTTGACATGTTGACCATCATGGCAACAGGAGTTACAGAGTTATGCACTTGCCTCTGTTTTTCTTCCTGTTTCATCAACAAGTATGCCTGACTAACTGTAGGCCATGGTTTCATCATAAGAACCTGACCACGAGCAGCAGTGTAGCTTGAATGCAAGCCCATCAAGAACTGAGTTAAGTGAGTTTTCTCAATTTGAGAATCCCAGACTTTATGAGCTCCACAAGTACAGGGGATGGCAGGTTCCAAGGCCTTAATTTCATCCCAAAAACCTTTTAGTTTGTGAAAATACAATTCAATAGAATCATTTCCTTGTTCAAGTCGAAACAATTCACGCTGCGTTTCATAATACTGCTGACCAGTAATTGCTGAAAAACGCTCAGCGAGTTCATTCCAAACATTTAGAGCACTATCCATATAGGTCAAGCTGTTACCAATGTCATCGGAGACAGTATTCAATATCCAAGTAATTATCATGTCATTGACACGGTTCCAGTGGACGAACAATGGTGAATCAGCAGGAGGAGCGACAAAATCGCCAGTCACAATAACAAGTTTATTTTTAGCGGAAAGAGCAATTTTCATAGAACGCTTCCAAGAAGCATAGTTTTCAGATCCTACTAACTTTTTAGAGATAAGAATCATTCCTGGTTGATCATTGTTATGGAGAAATAGTGGATGAGAATTATTCTCAATAGCTTGTGTGAGAGATTGTTGTGTGTTGTTGACAGTTGTGTTTTGAGTATTCATGACTGTGTGTTTGCCTAAAACTGCATCTACATATGAGGAATGATGCATTCAACCGAGACAAAAGTAATTGCAGAACGAGAGAGATAAGCGAGATATAGGAGAGAGATAGAAGAGAGATTCATGGAGAATATACAGGAATCAAAGCTTACAAATCAAGGCGACGACGATCGAGAATCGATCAGGGGTGGCGAAGGCGATGTAGATTCGATGACGACGAAGAGAACACGAGATCAAGGCGGAAGAGAAACTCTGATACCATCTAAAGTTGTTGCAAACGCCATTAAAGCTTGAGAAGAAGCTACTGTATTAAAGCTAAAATGTGTATTTACATTTCAGAGAGAGAAAACTAAAAGCAATGTTTTAGAGAGAGAATTACAGAGTAAGAAAAGTGAATCACAATTACAAAACTAACTTGCACTATATACACTGTATCTGTTACAAAACGGTTATGATAAGTGGTGGATGTGATATGCAGTTGTGATATGCAGGCAGTTGTGATAAGCAGGTGCAATAGTAAATACTCGAATTGTAAGTACCACTGGTACAGTCCTTTTAGACTTTACAGGAGGAATTTTTCATGCATAAAATGTTTTCCACATTCGCTTCACATTGAACGTTGATTATATATACTTATTCTATTTTGATATAAATTCTTAAATATAAACTAAATAAACTAAAATACAAAGAAATTTGTGGATACGGGATAATTCCTAATGGAACAGGAATGGGTAATGGGTTAATAGATGGGTGGTGCTAGAATTGATTTGTATTTAATAGTATATATTTGATAAACATATATATAATTAATTTTAAGAATCCAAAATATATATTCTAAGCTACATTATATATATTTTAGTAATACTTTCTCCGTCCCATTAGTTTTTATATATTTGTTTTGAATTGCTCTACGCACTCTTATAAGATATATTTTTATAATTGTATGTTTTGAAAAAAAATTAAATTCAAAAAAAGATCTTAATAAATTAAAATGTATGTTGTATCATGTCCTCCAATATATACAATTAAGAGAGATTAATAGATTTTATTTTTTAATTATATATTACATATAAATTTCGGTCAAAGTTATATTAGAAAGTTCTAACTTTTCTAGGCATTAGTATTTCATTTTCACATACCTTTTTCAAGATTAGTGATATGTGATAGTGTTACATTAGGTATCCATCACTTTAGACTTTTTGAATCGTATACATACAATTTTTTTTGGTAGTTCATATCAAAAGTTATTAATTTCATTAAAGATTTATTTATGTAGAAGAGTTTTTGATATCAAATTTTTTTTACTTATAATTATATAAAATCTGATAAGATAAATATGATTGATCTATGTATAATATAAATTATTTAATATACATTGGTAAGATTTAATGCATGATATTAAAGGGCTGTGAGATCTGGGCTGAAATCTCATAAAAACTGGACAACTACAATTACATATATTTAGTTAATTTATTTGTTATTGGAACATATATGTGTATATGAAGTTTTTTTTTATAAATATTATTATTTTATCGAGATTTTACCATTTACCATCATGTTATATCTCCATTAAAAGTTTAAAAGATTTGATTGTTGATTTTGGCTGCAATTAATTATATTAAGCTGCCGGCCGCTCACCATTATAAAATAAATTTAAAATAGATTATTGTTTAAAATGTTTACATTATTTTTAAAAGTAAACCACTATATAAGCAATTAAAAACTTCTTTCTAATAGATTTAAAATCATGATTTTAATGTTATCTTTTCTACGTATTAGAAATCTTTTGATTTTTAATATATAAAATTCAAAATTCTAGAAAACTAAGCGAATAATTTGAACAAAGGCTACAACGCATATACATTATTTGTATGAAAGAAATTTATAATAAATGAAAAAGAGAATTAAGAAGTTGCACTTAAAAACATTAGCTAGCTCACCTAGCTGGTTCACTTTTCAGTCTGGTGTAAGTTTGATCTGCTGTCATAAGATTGTAATAATATAAAGTTATAAACTAATGATGTGATCGATGAACTCATGCATGACGTCAGGCTAGTTTATATCAAATTAACAATAAGCATGACTTGTATATATATACTAAATAGGAGAAAATTTACATATTAACTTCTTGGAATATACTCTTTTTGGTCATCTACTCCTCTTCTTGAAAATTTACTCTTCTTGAAAATTTACATATTAACTTCTTGGAATAGGCTACTTTCTGTCAAGTTACATAAAACATCACTTTTCCTGCCTTATCATCATGTACTGGTCTAATTTTAGAGATTGGTGTATAGGAATACTGTTAAGTCCAGTGGCTTTAGTCTTATCCTTAGCTGCACTTCTAGGGGCCCTGATCGTATACTTGGGTTTAGTTGTAGTAAAAATCCTTAAGAACTTAGTTAAGTATATCAGTTTAGACTACAATTCGATCAGACATACCTCTAAGCAGCGGGAGGATGCCTCTGTATTTTTACGCCCAAGAAATCACATGGATGCTGCATTGTATGATGCTGTTTGTAAGGATAACATTGATGTCCTCAAGCAGATGGAGGGAAGACTTCGCGTCGGTCGTCAACTGACTCCTACAAACAATACGGTACTTCATATTGCATGCCAATACGGGAGTATAAATTGTGTAAAACACCTTTTGAGTGTCCATGGTGAACTAATCGAAAAGGTTAACTTAAAAGGTGATATCGCGCTTCATCTGGCAGCAAGACAAGGACACTACGACGTGGTTGTAGCACTCATAAATGCAGCTAAGTCTTCCATTCAAAAACCTGAATCTACCAGCAACGCGTCTATAGCTCTGATACAATCTCAGGTTAGTAAAAAAAATATGGAGCATGAAACTCCCTTGCACGATGCAGTACGGTACAATCACAACAACGTGGTTCAGCTTCTAGTAAATGAAGCTCCAAATGCATTCCATTGTCAGAATAAGCGAAAGGAATCTCCACTCTACTTGGCTTCTACTAGGTGTAATATTGATATTATTACAACAATTCTTTGCACTTGTGTTTGGGCGGTGATTGGCGACGATGGTCCTGCAGGAAGGACAGCTTTACATGCTGTAGTTTTAGACGATGGCAAACATGGTACGTGCATACATTTCTACAATCTTTCAATTTCTTCCAATTTTTTTCCAAAGCCTTAATTCTTTGCTCAATCTTATGATTTATCTTGCAGATATTTTACGCAAATCAGAATGTGTGAAACTTCTAACGGATAAACGTAAATATCTTATAGAAGAACAAGATGACAACGGGTGGACAGTATTTCATTATGTGGCATGCAATGATCTTTATACAATAGTCGAAAATCTAGTAAGTGAAGACTGCAAGTCTGCGGCATACGTGCGGGATAAGAAGTATAAGAGAACAGCTCTTCATGTAGCAGCATATAAAGGAAACGTCCGTGTGATGGAGAAACTTGTGCAATATTTTCCAGATTGTTGGGATATGGTGGATAAAAATTGTCAAAATATAATGCACATCGCGGTGGAGCAAGACAGGAAAGAGGTGATTAGATATATTCTGTCGCAAGGTTGTAAAGCATACGGTAACCTACTGATGCAGAGGGACAAAGATGGAAATACGCCCCTCCACCTGATTACCAAGTTAGGTTGTTATGTCCAAGAACTGATGGATGAAAGAACGATTGATTGGGAAGTACTGAATGGCGAAAATGGCACTCCCCTAGATCACCTAATACATCGGGGAAAAGAGACTGCTCCTCTAACAGATCAGGTATGTATGTGAGGTAGCTTATATTACCTTCTGCATTCCACCAGACTAGATCAGGTTTGTTTTACACCCTTTTGACCAAATTCCGTTAAAGTTGACTATTACCGTTTGCGGTTTGCATGAATTGGAGTAAACATTAAAGATTTATGTAACTATAATCTTAATTATAATAAATCTTTCATGTTTTATTTCTTCATGCTAAAAGTAACATTTAATTTGAAGACCAAATCAAATTTAACTAATACTTTCGCTTACCTGTTATACTTCTCCCACTAAATGTCTCCCTTACTAGAATTAGGTTAATGGCTTGATTCTGAATGTTATGATGTGTTGGATAATGTTTACATTTGTAACAGCTCTTATTTTAGATCATCTAAGTAATTAGTCCTTTTTCTCTACTGGTCAATTCATGTCAATCAACCAAAAGCGACTCTCTTTTCATACCTAAACTAACCATAAATGAGTGAGACTATTTTGCAGGCCATGCTTAGAAGAACACTTGTTGACGCCAATGTTAAAAAGCACTGGCACTTTTTGCAAGCACTTGAAGAGGGATATACGCAAAATGAGGAGGATACTAAAGAAGTCGAGCTGTATAAAAGATGGATCAGCACTCATATGGTAGTGGCTGCACTCATCACCACTGTAGCCTTGACAGCGGGTTTTGCCATGCCAGGCGGCTTTGATGGGAATCAAGGACAGTCCCAAGGATCCGCAGTTCTTTTAAGAAAAACAAGTTTCGAGGCGTTTATAGTAACAGATACAATAGCTCTGATTTGCTCAATGTCTTCATTATTCCTCTTCTTCATGACAACAATGTATGAAGATGTTGGGAGAGTAAGAAAATTGTTCTTCATAGCTGTGCTGCTCAACACGGCTTCGATCATCACAATAACGGTGGCTTTCATAACCGGGACATACTCTGTCCTGGATCACTCATCAGCCCTTGCGATTAGTATTATTGTTATCGCTTGCTCATTCCTTGGCATTGCCTTTCTGGTATTCATTAGCATGTTAATTACTGTAACCAGGATTCTTGCCGCAGATATTAGTGATAGTGCGATCTCCGACTATCTATTGTCCTCACAAACTTGGCAAGTAGCAGAATGAAGCAGATTCTGTGCTGAGAACCTACTTCTTTACTCAACTCTTATTTATTATCATTGTATCCAAAACTTTTAAATTCTTGATATGTCAATCCTTTCAGCTTCATCAGTGTTGTAATCATCAAGCTTAGTTATGTAAGTTTAGATCTCCGGGGACTTCAATTTTACACTGGAGTTCTGCTATACAAAGTTCAAACATACTATTACATCTCATGTCATCGACATAGATTATTTATGTGTCCAGACTCCATCAAAACAAAATCTCTGGATATCATTTTCCTATAAAGAGATTATAGACAAATACTGCAACAAGACGGTGCGGCGGTGATTGATCGGGATTAAACGTTGCACAGATGGATGCCGTCTCGATTAATCGTTAATCCGTCTCCCGTCTCGATTTCCCGAGAAATCATTAATCCGGACCGGGACCGATTCCGTCTTGATTATCGATATTAATAGGGATTAATTGTGTACAAACAAATTCCATCTCGATTAATCATTAATTAAGATTAATCACTATACAGACGGTGCGGCAGTGATTGATCGGGATTAACCGTTGCAGATACAGCTTCTGTCTCGATCAATCGTTAATCCGTCTCCCGTCTCGATTAACCGTTACTCCGGATCGGGACCAATTCCGTCTCCATTACCAATATTGACCGGGATTAATTGTTGTAGAAACAAATTCCATCTCCGTCTCGATTAATCGTTAATCCTTCTCGCTTTATCGTTAACCGTTACTCCGGATCGGGACCAATTCCGTCTCCATTACTGATATTGACCGGGATTAATTGTTGTAGAAACAAATTCCATCTCCGTCTCGATTAATCGTTAATCCGTCTCGCTTTATCGTTAACCGTTACTCCGGATCGGGACCAATTCCGTCTCCATTACTGATATTGACCGGGATTAATTGTTGTAGAAACAAATTCCATCTCCGTCTCGATTAATCGTTAATCCATCTCGCTTTATCGTTAATCGTGGTTAATCATTGTACAGACGGTCTGGTGGTGATTGATTACATCATGTTGTAAATCCGCACGGATGTGTTTTAATAATCACTAGACTCTTTCCTGTGACCAAGCCAACCCGGACTTGTTTTTGGATTTCTTCCCAAAGGCCTATTTGATTGATTATATCCAAGACATGTCTTCTTTATTTTCCAAGATATGGGACTTGGGTTGAAATTCACTCTGCATGACTACCACAATATCTTCTTTGTTGAATTGGACATTCACTCTACATGACCATAGCAATATCTTCTTTGTCTTTAAGATGTGGGATTTGGGTTGACATTCATTCTACATGACTACAACAATATCTTTTTTATCTTCAAGATGCGAGACTTGGGTTTGCATTCATTTTACATGACCACTGCAAAGTTTATCGATGCCCTGAAGATCTTTTAAAAAGAGCTCCATTTGGAGGCTTTGAGAGCATCACAGTTCAGGCTGAAATTATGTCATACTGGTATTCCACACTTACTCTTCACAAGACGCCATAACAAGCTTATGTTCCTGCCTAGAGATCCTTCGTCGTGATATTTGGAGTTTCTTCAGGTATAGTATGACTTGAATACAGTGTAAATTATTATCTGCAGCCTTCCTTTCCTCAATCCTTTTTTCCCCTTCTCATTTTACTTCTGTACATTGGGTTCGAATGTAGGCCCATAAATGGTATGGCCTGCTATTTTAGTATTCCAACAAATTTAGTAAGATAAACTCTTACTAAATTCTGCACAAGATGTAAATTCTTATTGCTATGCTCATGAAAGCTCGTGGTTGTCCTACTATCACTTTTAACTTATGCTTGTTGACGACCTCCGTTTATCAAGTTTTCATGTATGTACTATTCTAAAGGACCCCTAGACCAAATGCACATTCCATATTAGGAATACTTCTGTGTTATGCGCATGTGTGATGAATTAATCCACTCGTAACATTTCTGTGTATAAATTAATTGTTGTTTCCTAAATCCTTTCTTGACCACCTTTTGGCAGGTTGGAGAATGAGCATGTAAACAATGTTGGCAAATATCGTGCATTTAAGTTGGTTCCACTCCCCTTCTATTACTATGATGATGAAAAGGATGATTAGGTAATTGTGTTTCTGAATCCATAACCAGGTGGAGAATTGGCTCTGATTTATTTTCCCTCTGCAAGTATTGTCATCAAGTGTCATTAATGCACCAAGCAATAACTCTTGAAAGGTTGCAACTAAGGAAGACAATGATAGAAATGATTGCAAAGAGACTAAGACTGAAATATGTTATGCAGAAAATTCAGTCCCGCTACTGGAGCCATCTAATGAAATCACGTTATAAGGTTAAAAAAAGATTTTGAGTGTCATGCCGAGATTCTTGGAATGCACATTGTATTCATCCATGTCAATTGTAGCAGACGACATGATGTGCAAGTCAACAGAATGTCATTACAGTCTGAAAGATATATATGATCTGTTGGTGAAACACTGAAACCTGTATGTTTACATGTCTTTTTAAGGCACCGTATTATTGAATGTTTTACCATTTTTTCATAATTGTCAATAGCACTTCAAAATATTAGCTGTTTCTGGTGAAAGTTCTGTTGCAGGAATTGGCTGATGATTTTAATTTTTTATTTTTTGTTAGGGAGGATTTTAATCTAATTTGGAAGTGCTAGTCCAAGGTATTTTCTTTTTTGGATAGTTGGGTCAATTTCATGTTCCTCTCCATAACTATCTTGTATTCCAGCTATGCTTGTGAGATGTTTCTTTAAACTTTTGGTCCCTGTGAAGTGTGAATTATACATATATAAGTTTGTTGGATGTATGAATTAATATGTCAAATATGTCATTTTTTTAATGCATCTCCATACATAAATTATTTCTTAATCAGATATTGATAGAATATATTTTTATATATATTCTATATGATTTTATTCTCATATTTAATTATATTTTGCACTGATTTGGATATTAATTTAATGGATTTTATTGCTTTATTGTAGGGAACAGAGAATTCCAAGTTGAGAAGGATTTGGAGATAAATTAGCTATTTTGGAGCTAATTTCTATTAAAATTCGAATTTATTGGGTTCTACCCAATTTCTACACTGTTTGGCCCATATCTTGAGTTCCGGATGTCGGATTTGGACGATCTTACAGCCCACGCGAAGCCCCTGACATTTCCTTTAATTCAGAAGTGGTCCAAGATGCAAAGTCCAACAGGAAAAGCCCGAAAACTGGACAGAACAGAAAGCTGCGAATTTTAAGACAAAATCCTACTTGGTTTTGGATTTCTATTTTTATATAAGTTTTAAATATTAAAATACTTTATTATTAGAGAGAGGATTAGTTTTTATCATTGTACACTTTTAGATTAGAATTAGGGTTAGAGAGAAGAGAGGGAGGCCATGACTTTTATTGATGTGACACTTTGAAGGTTAAGGGTTCTCTTCTTTATTCTTATTAGTTTTATTATGTCTTTTGATTGTCTTAGTTATTTTACTTGTTTAATTATTATCGAGTAGTGTGTTCTAGGGCTTAAGGGGAAGCCACGTTTGCATTATGATGTTGGCATGATTTTATAGTGATATGATTGATTGGTTAATTCTGATTGATATGTATTAATATTAATTTGTGTAATCGGCCGATATCATGAATTGATTCTATGCGAATAGGAGTATAATCGAGAGATATACTACTAGAGGCACACATACAATTAGCAGAATTGAATTTGAGTGCGAGAGCATCATTGGATTTCTGAAAGCGTTAATACTCGAGAGAGATTAACCTTGCTTTAATTACCTGATTAATCGAATTACTAAAAGTGATTATTTGTGTAAGCATGTTTCGAGAGTGTTGATACTTGAGAGAGATTAACAAACTCTAGTTGCATGACCATTTTAATTGCTTTAGCTTAGAGCCAGTCATTGTGTAAGCATGGTGGACCTGATTGCCCTAGACTTTTAACATATTATTTTAGTGTCTTTTTAGTTAGTGTAATTTAATTGTTTTAGTTAGTTAGTTAAAATATCTTTGATAATCGTTTTGATCCGGAAACAATTGAGTATAACTGAATAGAATTGATAGCATCTGTCTCCTTGAGGATACGACCCGCATTTGCCAATCTGCATTACAACAGACACCGTGCGCTTGCGGTTAGTTATAATTTAACACATCAAGTTTTTGGCGCCGCTGCCGGGGAGACGGCTAGTTTTATTGGTCTTGTTTAGTTATTTAGATTGTTTCCTTTGCCTCTTTGGAACTTTTGTTCCAATTGAGGCGGATTTTACTTTGTTTTCTTGGCTTTGTTGTGTTTGTGCAGGTTCACAATGGAGGGAGCTGATAATTTTGCACTCCTATCTTCCCGAGTTGAGGCATATACTCGTGAAAATGCCTCATTAAAGGCTATTGAGCCTGCTATGCGTCCACTGAGTATCAACGAGATGTCACAAGCTGCCCCGAAGACTTACAACTTCTGTCAAGTTTGTGGTGTTCAGGGTCACTATGGTTACGAATGCAAGTACAATGTCTTTAATTCTCCAAATGCTCAGTTGGGACAAGTGAATGATTGTCAAGAAAGATATGAGTACAATCACTATTCTAATTCTTGTGATCAACAATGGATGGATCAACCAGATTTCTCTTACATGGGCAATGAATTTCAGAGTTTCTCATATCATGATCAACAACAATTTCAGCAACATCGTTATGAAGAACCACCACTACAGCAATATGATCAGTTTGAGCAGGAATATCATCAACCTCAATATGAGCAACCTCAGTTTCAACAGTATCACTATTCTCCACTTCAACAAGAGCTACTGGTTCCTTTAACCAATGTAGATGTGCCATCGTATCAGACGAATGAGGTATGTGATATGTTGATATATATGACCAAGAGTTTTGAGGATGGTATCATGAACTTCCGGAAATGCATTGAAGAGAGTACCATGATGATTAAAGAATTAAAATCTGAACAACTGATGATGGAAGGTCAAATTGCACAATTGTCTAGTTCTTCTTCTACATGGCAAACTGAATCCTCTCTACCTCCATGTCTTCAAGTTAAAGATGACATAAATACTATCATTCTTGCAAGTGATGAAGACTGTGATAGTTTTTCGATCTGTGATAATGATGCGCCTATTGATAAAGAGGAGGATCATTTCATTGCCAATGAAATTAATGATGTTGTTGCTGTTGGAGACCATATGCGTGATGATGGGGTTAGCGAGGAAAGTAATGCAAAATTGGTTCCTGTGTCTCTTCCAACATATGTGCCTGAAATACTATTGCCTACTTGGATGGATGACATGACTAAAGTGGGTCAATGGTTTGATAATGATAAATTTACTTTTACTCCAACCTCTATTCCTATTCTTGAGAACACATGTTTTGAAGTTGACGTGATGATTGTCCAAGATGAGATTCCTCAAAATTTGTCCTATGATCCGTTTCAAAAGGCTCTTACACTTCAATTTTTGGAAGAAGGTGATAGCAAAATTGACTCACTATTCATTGACTTGGGAAGCCAAGAAATTCGACTGACTCCTGTGAAAGTGAGGAGTTCTGAAAAACCACCACCTGAGCCTCCGCCTCGTGTGAATATCAAGGGAGTTCAATCTTTTCATGGATGTGAATTCTATCGTTGTTTTATCACCAAGTCCTCCAGAACAACAAAATTTTTTGATCAATTGTTACTTCTTGATGTGACAATTAAGTTTACTAATAATTGTTTGGAGATATTTTGCAGGATTAAAACAACTACTAGTCCTCTTGAATATATTCAAGGTGGCGAGATTTTGTTCGAGAAGGTCAAGCTAATGACTCTAAAAGAGCGCTTTTTGGGAGTCAATCTGATATTTTTATAAACTTATAAATTATATAATATATTTTTGCATTTTTTTTTTAGGAGTTTAGAAATTTTATTTTCCATTTTTTTTTACTCCCATAAGATGTCTTGATGAAATTTTATGAAGTGTTTCAGGTAATTTTGAAGCTGCAAGAATTTTGGAGCTGCGTGAAATTATTTACTTAAAACACTTTTTTGTGTTTTATGTAAATTTTAGGAGCTGGGTTTCTGAAGAAAAGAAAAAAAAATTATAAAAGGAGTGCAATTCGACTGTTGATCCCAGGAAGTTTTGCACCGCAGCTCTTTCTCAGCTAGCCACGGCTCCAAACCTTCTGGTGGAGGACGTACATATGCGCGCTTCACTTACTAGCAGGTGCTGTTCCAAAGCAAGCCAACAGGCCAAAGCCCACTGCAAGTTCAGGAAGCCCAGTCCATGCTCCATTTCAAGTCCAGCCCATTATCACTCAGGCCCAATTCAAGCCCAACACATGCATGTGCTTCAAGTTTCAACTTTCCTCTTTTCTCACGTACCATTTCAAGCAGGCAATTTTTAGGCCTCCAGCCCATTTTCAAAGTAGCCCAGTCCAAAGCCCAATCAAGCCCAAATTGGGTGCATGCTTGGAAGTTGGACAGACGAGCCAGAATCCAATTGCTGTGTTATTTAAAAACAAAATTAAAAACAAAAAATGAAGCTTCAAGGATTTGATCCTTGCACCTGGGTGAGAGAGATTTTAGAAGCCACACTACAACCACTGTGACAGCCAACTCACTTGTCAAAAGGGTGCATCCACTTCAATAAAAATCTGAGAGCCCAGAGCCTATTCATAATTGCCCGGCATTTTAGGGGAGTTTTCTTTCTAACTAATTATATAATTATATTAATATATTTATATATATTTCTGTGTCATATTTGTTCATTGAGGACAATGAACCACTTTAGTGTGGGGATGGTTTCTCAATGATTAAAAAAATCAAAAAAAAATTATATATTAGAAAAATTCAAAAAAAAAAAAATAGAAAAAAATTGTATATTGCCATGTCTTAAATTTAGGAAATTCATGTTAGTTGCATTTAAATTAGAGCATATAGTTACTTAACTTTGTATGCATTTTTTCTTAGTAGTTTTTTTTTTTAAATTTCATTTAGCTTGCATATTTCATGAAGGTAAATAATACCAAGTTAATTTTCTCGTGATGATTTTATTTGCATAATTCTTGGCTAGTAGTCTTGATCATATGTGATGTCTTGCATGCTTAGAAATTGTTTGTGCGGAAATTTTAAATACATTATAAAATGCTCTAGAGACAAGACTTGGATTAACTTAATTCTTGAGTTTTATCTATGAGTCGAGTGTAGAATTTTGACTATTCCCTTTTAAGCTTAGAGTATGTAAATCTTAAGTTTAAGGCAGCTTTAGGATGTATATGCCTTTCTTAAAAAAATGAAAAAAAAAATAGAATATTACAAATAAAGTATCGAGTACTCCTTTGAGATCAACGGGTGGTAAAATTTGAAAGGGACGATCCAGGTACTTGTGCTGGTATTAAATGCAATTGTACTAGAAATAAAATTTCTTGGTGACCTTTCACAACTCTTGGTTACTGGAGAATTACTTGACTTAAAAAAAAAAAATGAGCTAGCAAAGTCTTATGGTGGTCGTAACTCACTTACCCTGAGAAGCGTCCCGACCTTAGACCGAGCATGAAAAAAAAAAGAAAAAAAATATAGAAAAAAATAAGAGAGGCGTAGAAGTTCTTTTGCGACCCTGAGCTGTAGTTGACTCTAATGTAACGAAGTGTTTAAGCATTATTCTGATAAACGACTCATGGTTAAGACTCTGTTGAAGTTTGTTGGTCTCTGTTTTGTTTCATTAGAGAGCATGTTAAGCACACATGATACACTCCGTACTTGCAGTGGAAGAGTTGTTTGACTAATGTGTGAGATAGATGAATGCCTTGATTGTTGTAAATTCTGAGGATTATATATTGACGAGGTTGATGCTTTCATGATTGTATTATATGCATATTCATTTAGTTTGCATTCATATTAGTTGCATGTTTAAGACTTGGTAGAAAATAATGGATTTTGTGGGTAGATTCACTATAAACCCTCACGAGACAAAACTCGTCCTACTAGGGCTGCCTAGGGGTTTAACGGCTTGTTGCATACGCTCAATGCAATCGTGTCATCTACGAAAATGGTGTTAGTTAGTTAGGACTTAGATTTGATTTCGCTTATTTGCCCGAGGACGTGCAAAAGCTTAGTGTGGGGATGTTTGATAGAATATATTTTTATATATATTCTATATGATTTTATTCTCATATTTAATTATATTTTGCACTGATTTGGATATTAATTTAATGGATTTTATTGCTTTATTGTAGGGAATAGAGAATTCCAAGTTGAGAAGGATTTGGAGATAAATTAGCTATTTTGGAGCTAATTTCTATTAAAATTCGAATTTATTGGGTTCTACCCAATTTCTACACTGTTTGGCCCATATCTTGAGTTCCGGATGTCGGATTTGGACGATCTTACAGCCCACGCGAAGCCCCTGACATTTCCTTTAATTCAGAAGTGGTCCAAGATGCAAAGTCCAACAGGAAAAGCCCGAAAACTGGACAGAACAGAAAGCTGCGAATTTTAAGACAAAATCCTACTTGGTTTTGGATTTCTATTTTTATATAAGTTTTAAATATTAAAATACTTTATTATTAGAGAGAGGATTAGTTTTTATCATTGTACACTTTTAGATTAGAATTAGGGTTAGAGAGAAGAGAGGGAGGCCATGACTTTTATTGATGTGACACTTTGAAGGTTAAGGGTTCTCTTCTTTATTCTTATTAGTTTTATTATGTCTTTTGATTGTCTTAGTTATTTTACTTGTTTAATTATTATCGAGTAGTGTGTTCTAGGGCTTAAGGGGAAGCCACGTTTGCATTATGATGTTGGCATGATTTTATAGTGATATGATTGATTGGTTAATTCTGATTGATATGTATTAATATTAATTTGTGTAATCGGCCGATATCATGAATTGATTCTATGCGAATAGGAGTATAATCGAGAGATATACTACTAGAGGCACACATACAATTAGCAGAATTGAATTTGAGTGCGAGAGCATCATTGGATTTCTGAAAGCGTTAATACTCGAGAGAGATTAACCTTGCTTTAATTACCTGATTAATCGAATTACTAAAAGTGATTATTTGTGTAAGCATGTTTCGAGAGTGTTGATACTTGAGAGAGATTAACAAACTCTAGTTGCATGACCATTTTAATTGCTTTAGCTTAGAGCCAGTCATTGTGTAAGCATGGTGGACCTGATTGCCCTAGACTTTTAACATATTATTTTAGTGTCTTTTTAGTTAGTGTAATTTAATTGTTTTAGTTAGTTAGTTAAAATATCTTTGATAATCGTTTTGATCCGGAAACAATTGAGTATAACTGAATAGAATTGATAGCATCTGTCTCCTTGAGGATACGACCCGCATTTGCCAATCTGCATTACAACAGACACCGTGCGCTTGCGGTTAGTTATAATTTAACACATCAAGTTTCTTCAGATATGACACAGGAACTAATTTATCTTGAAAAAGGAAAATAGTTCAATAATGAAAAGTCATATAGCATGTACGGATATGGTCAAAATTTTTTAGATACGATCGAAATCGAAATTGAATAAACACATAATCATATCGTTGTTGAATCCTTCCTTCTTTTACAGACAACCAAGCGATTTTTTTAAAGAGATATATACATGTTGTATTGTTCTGAGCAATCGAGCATAAATTAATGCGTTGTCATACAAACATTTATCACTCAATCAACACCATGAAAATCTTGCACATCTGTAATCCCATACATGATAAACAATGAAAAAATCTAAACAAAGATCAAACTTTCACAAAAAAAGACCAAACAAACCCAAAAAAATAATAGAAAAGAAGACAAGATGGGGCTTTGAAGAAATCCCCTCAGTGGCTACTTTCCACTGAAAGCCGATGGCTTCTCCTGGATGTACACCCACATAAATAGAACAATTTCTTTACAAGTGTGAGTTTCCAAGGTTTGGCGGTTCTGATGGAAGAACGGCTTTGCATGCTGTAGTTTTACATGGTACATGCCTACCTCCCTTGATTCCCCTTAACTTTCTTCTAATGCATATTTCAGTTTAGGGTTTGTTGTTATTCCAAGCTCCTTCTGTACAAAAAACTGTGCTGCTAATTTATTTTTTCCCAAAAAAAAGTGGAGAAAAATGTTCTCTAACCATGGGTATGTTTTGTTTTCCAGGCACTGGATTCTTGAATATGGTACTAATTTTTCTTAGTTGTCCGTTGATCTTGCAAGCATCAGCTGTTTCAATCCAGTGTAAGTTCTATCTTTATAAAATTGGCTATGTGATAAAATGAATTAGTGATATAATCCCATGAAGTCAAGCCTGATATCAGGGCTACTTAACAATTAACAATGACTGATATACAAAACCAAGGAGTGTTAATTACATTATAGTCTTAATCATGTGAAAGAACGTGTATTCACTCCTGATCACGTGAAAGAGTTATTGCAGATCATCGTAATTATTTTTTTTAGTCAGGATGATCTAGTTCTCCGCACAAACCTTTTTAGAATAAAATTTTAAAATATATATATATATAAATGACATCAAAATATAATATACAGTATATAAAATGAAAGTTGGAAAATGAAAAAAAATACATATATAGGGACCGTTTGGGTTAGCTTAAATGAAGTGACTTCTGACTTATAGTAAAGAAGTGGAGTATAAGTGAGAAGTTAATAAGTTAATAAAATGTTTGGAAAATAAGCAGAAGCTGTGAGAAAGGAGCTAGCATTCCCAACTTCTTAAAAATGCTTCTACTTTTTTACACAAACGGGTCAAGAAAAACAGAAGTCTAGAAGCCAGATTTGATTCTCGGAAACAAACACCACCATAAACTCACTGATAAATTAGAAACGGAGATAGTTATTTGGAATGGAGTGTATATTTTAATTGTGCCAATGAAATTTTATCTTGAACTTTACTTTAACTACCACGGATCTCGTTGAGTGTGATTTATATATATAATAAGTAGTTCAAATTATTATATTATGATTAATTTGTTAATCAAGATCAGATCAGGCTACTTGTTAACAATTAACAATGACCAATATACAAAACCGCGCGAGGGGTGTTTACTCTGAAGTCTTAATCATGTGAAAGAACGTATATCACTCTTGATCACGTGAAAGAGTTGTTTCTATGAAAGAGTTTGAAATCCAGTTAAAAAATATACATACTAATTCAACACTACACTGCTCTATTTATATAAGTTTAAAAAATACTAAATACCATTTTAAGATATATATAGTCAATCAATATGTACCCTGGAAACAAAATGTGGCAAAAATTCAAAAAAATTTATATAATGTGATCAAATTTAGCAACCATTATAGTCTAACCATGAAAAATCGTTAGCAAGGTACTAAAAATAAATCAAACTCCAACCATACTCTAGTAATTTTAGCGAAGCTCCCATGGACGACCACAACTACACATCTATAATACATACCACTATCAACTATCATATTAAACCAATATATTTTATTTATAAATAATAAGAATATGCTATATTTAAAGTAGTTAATACTGTGGAAAAAAATGTAGGTTCAACAAATTTTACTCTTACATGTCCATTTTAGCGATCATTATAGCAATCATGCTTTAATGATTCATCCATAAAATTGATTACAAAATCTTTCAAACATGTGTTAACTTCTGATTGAAATGGGTGTTTAGTTGTGTTATAATATAATGAACTAATGAGGTGATCCCATGAACTCATGGCTGATGTCAGGCTACTTCCTATCCAATTAACAATAAGAATGACTTGTATATATATACAAAACTAGGAGAAAATTTACATATTATTACCTTGGAATATACTCTTCTTCTTGTTGGTCATCAACTCTGTCAAGTTACATAAAACATCTATAGTCTATAGACCACTCTTCGCCTTATCATCATGGTGTCTTGTTTTAGAACTGTTTGTATACTAATACTGGCGCCTCCAATGGGTATAATCGCATGCTCCGCTGCACTTCCAGGTGCCCTGATCGTATACTTGGGTTTACTTGTACTATATATCCTTAAGCGCGTAGTTGAGTATATCAATATAGACTACAATTCGATCAGACGTACCTCTAAGCAGCAGCAGGAGTATGCCTCTGTACTCAATAAATTTGTACGCCCAAGAAATCACATGAATGCTGCATTGCATGATGCTGTTTGTAAGGATAACATTGATGTCCTCAAGCAGATGGAGGCAAGTCTTAGCGTCCGTCGTCAACGGACTCCTACAAAGAACACGGTACTTCATCTTGCATGCCAATATGGGAGTATAAATTGTGTAAAACACCTTCTGAGTGTCCATGGTTCACTAATTGGAAAGGTTAACTTAAGAGGTGATCTCGCGCTTCACCTAGCAGCAAGACAAGGACACTACGACGTGGTTGTAGCACTCATTGATGCAGCCAAGTCTTCCAATCAACAAGAATCTACCAGCAAAGCGTCTATAACTCTGATACAATCTCAGGTTCGAACACAAAATTTGGAGCTTGAAACTCCCTTGCACGATGCAGTACGGAACAATCACAACAGCGTGGTTCAGCTTCTAGTAAATGAAGATCCACATGACTACCATTGTCAGAATAAGCGAAAGGAAACTCCACTCTACCTGGCTTCTACTAGGTGTTATGTTGACATAATTACAACAATTCTTCGCACTTGTGGTTGGTCGGTGATTGACCATGGTCCTGCTGGAAGGACAGCTTTACATGCTGTAGTTTTAGACGATGGCAAACACGGTGCGTGCATACATTTCTACAATCTTTCAATTTCTTCAAAAAAAATTCCAAAGCCTTAATTCTTTCCTCAATCTTATGATTTATCTTGCAGATATTTTACGCAAATCCGAATGTGTGAAACTTCTAACGGATAAACATAAAGGTCTCATAAATAGACGAGATGATAACGGGTGGACAGTATTGCATTATGTGGCATGCAATGATCTTTATACCATAGTCGAAAATCTAGTCGGTGGACACAACTCTGTGGGGTACCTGCGGGATAAGAAGTATAAGAGAACAGCTCTTCATGTCGCAGCACATAAAGGAAACGTCCGTGTGATGGAGAAACTTGTGCAATATTTTCCAGATTGTTGGGATATGGTGGATAAAAATTGTCAAAATATAATGCACATCGCCGTGGAGCAAGACAGGAAAGAGGTGATTAGATATATTCTGTCGCAAGGTTGTAAAGCATATCGTAACCTACTAATGCAGAGGGACAAAGATGGTAATACGCCCCTCCACCTGATTACCAAGTCGGGTTGTTATGTCCAGGAACTGATGGATGAAAGAATGATTGATTGGGAAGTACTGAATGGAGAAAACCACACTCCCCTGGATCACCTAATACAGTGGGGAAAAGAGACTGCTCCTCTCACCGATCAGGTATGTATGTGAGGTAGCTTATATTAGCTTCTGCATTCCACCAGATACTCGTAATGAAAGTTTTTCTTACCTGTTATTCTTCTCCCACCAAATATCTCTCCCCTACTAGAATAGGTTAATGGCTTAATTCTGAATGTGGTGATGATTTGGATAATTGTATATTATACTATGTTTACATTCGTAACAGATCTTAATTTAGATCATTTAAGTATGTCCTTTTTCTCTACTAGTCGATTCATGGAAATCAACCAAAAGCGATTCTCTTTTAATACCTAAACTAACCATAAATGAGTGAGATTAATTATTTTGCAGGCCATGCTTAGAAGAACACTTGTTAACGCCAATGTTAAAAAGCACTGGCAGTTTTTGCAAACACTTGAAGAGGGATATATACAAAATGAGGAGGATACTAAAGAAGTTGAACTGTATAAAAGATGGATCAGCACTCATATGGTAGTGGCTGCCCTCATCACCACTGTAGCCTTGACAGCGGGTTTTGCCATGCCAGGCGGCTTTGATGGGAATCAAGGACAGTCCCAAGGATCCGCGGTCCTTTTAATAAGGAAGAAAAGTTTTGAGGGGTTTATAGTAACAGATACAATAGCTCTGATTTGCTCAATGTCTTCATTATTCCTCTACTTCATGACAACAATGTATGAAGATGTTGGGAGAGTAAGAAAATTGTTCTTCATATCTGTGCTGCTCAACACTGCTTCGATCATCACAATAACAGTGGCTTTCATAACCGGGACATACTCTGTACTGGATCACTCATCAGCCCTTGCGATTAGTATTATTGTTATCGCTTGCTCATTCCTTGGCATTGCCTTTCTGGTATTCGTTAGCATGTCAATTACTGTAACTAAGATTCTTGCCGCAGACATTAGTGTTGGTACGATCATGAACTATCCAATTGTGACTTTATTGGATTTTTATAAAAATGTATCAGAATCTTGAGTTATTCAATTATAATTTTAAATTATGCTACAAAATCTGGTGGTATTTAATCAGGATTTTGAATTATGTTTAAAAATCCGATGGTATTCAATTAGGATTATTTAAAACCCATTAAAATCTGATGGTATTCAAATGCTAATATTTTTTTGAACTTCATAAAATGATGAATTTTGTGAGATTGTTCGGTGTATTTTAAGCTTTTTTAAATCCCACCAAAATTTGTGGAATTTTGAAAGATTATGCTTAAATCCTAAAGATTCTATATCAACTCTCCAACATTTTATCTAGAATCTGCATAAAATCAAAATCAGATATAATCCATTAATATTCATAGATTATATATAATCCATTAAAATCCCAGTTGAATACACCCCTTAATCTGTCTTTCTAAGAAACTTGAGAAGTAGCAGCCTGAAGAAGCAGATTCTGTACTGAGAACCTACTTCTTTACTCAACTCTTATTTACAGGATCTACTTCTATATATATAAATTATCATTGTACGCAAAAAATTTATATTCTTGACATAGTCAATCCTTTCAGCTTCATCAGTGTTGTAATCATCAAGCTTAGTTATGTTTAGTTCTCGAGGGACTTAAATTTTACACTGGAGTTCTGCTATACGAAGTTCAAACATACTGTTACATCACATGCCATCGGCGTAGATTATTTATGTGTCCAGACTCCATCAAAACAAAATCTTTGGATATCATTATACTATAAAGAGATGATGGATAAATACTGCAACATCGATACTGCTAAAAGCAAATTTCCAGGCCTTGCAGATAAAAGCTGTCCTGCTGGAAGGACAGCTTTACATGCTGTAGTTTTAGTCGATGGCAAACACGGTGTGTGCATACATTTCTACAATCTTTCAATTTCTTCCAATTTTTTGTCCAAAGCCTTAATTCTTTGCTCAATCTTATGATTTATCTTGCAGATATTTTACGCAAGTCCGAATGTGTGAAACTTCTCATGGATAAAGATAAATATTTTATATATGGCCAAGATGATAACGGGTGGACAGTATTTCATTATGTGGCGTGCAATAATCTTTATACAATAGTCGAAAATCTAGTAGGTGGAGACACGTCTGCGGGGTACCTGCGGGATAATAAGTATAAGAGAACAGCTCTTCATGTAGCAGCATATAAAGGAAACGTCCGTGTGATGGAGAAACTTTTGCAATATTATCCATCTTGTTGGGATATGGTGGATAAAAATGGTCAAAATATAATGCACATCGCGGTGGAGCAAAACAGGAAAGAGGGGTGATTAGATATATTTTGTCGCAAGGTTGTAAAGCATATCGTAACCTACTAATGCAGAGGGACAAAGATGGAAATACGCCGCTCCACCTGATCACCAAGTTGGGTTGTTATGTCCAGGAACTGATGGATGAAAGAACGATTGATTGGGAAGTACTGAATGGTGAAAATGGCACTCCCCTGGATCACCTAATGCATTGGGGAAAAGAGACTGCTCCTCTAACAGATCAGGTATGTATGCGAGGTAGCTTATATTACCTTCTGCATTCCACCAGATACTCTGTAATGAAAGCTTGAGGATCAAATTTAAAGTAATTAGCACTTTACACACCTTGTTTTTAGGCGCTTTTTTTTTATTTAGTTCCAAATTATGTGTATTATCATTTTACCCCTCTAGATTTTAAACTCGTTTTCTTTTGCACCCTTTTGACCGAATTCCGTTCAAATTGACTATTACCGTTAGTATGAGTTGGAGTAAAGTAACCGTAAATGAGTGAGATTATTTTGCAGGCCATGCTTAGAAGAACACTTGTTGACGCCAATGTTAAAAAGCACTGGCACTTCTTGCAAGCACTTGAAGAGGGATATATACAAAATGAGGAGGATACTAAAGAAGTCGAACTGTATAAAAGATGGATCAGCATTCATATGGTAGTGGCTGCACTCATCACCACTGTAGCCTTGACAGCCGGTTTTGCCATGCCAGGCGGCTTTGATGGGAATCAAGGGAAGGCCCAAGGATCCGCGGTCCTTTTAAGAAAGACAAGTTTCGAGGGGTTTATAGTAACAGATACAATAGCTCTGATATGTTCAATGTCTTCATTATTCCTCTACTTCATGACAACAATGTATGAAGATGTTGGGAGAGTAAGAAAATTGTTCTTCATATCTGTGCTGCTCAACACTGCTTCGATCATCACAATAACAGTGGCTTTCATAACCGGGACATACTCTGTACTGGATCACTCATCAGCCCTTGCGATTAGTATTATTGTTATCTCTTGCTCATTCCTAGGCATTGCCTTTCTGGTATTCGTTAGCATGTTAATTACTGTAATTAGGATTCTTGCCGCAGACATTAGTGTTTTTGCGGTCTTGAAGTATCTAAAGTAATCTGTCTTTCTAGGAAACTTGAGAAGTAGCAGCATGAAGCAGATTCTGTACTGAGAACCTACTTCTTTACTCAACTCTAATTTATTCTCATTGTATCTAAAACTTTTAAATTCTTGATATAATCAATTCTTTCAGCTTCATCAGTGTTGTAATCATCGAGCTTAGTTAGATCTCCGGGGACTTAAATTTTACACTGAAGTTCTGCTATTTAGGAAGTTCAAACATACTGTTACATCTCATGTCATCGACATAGGTTATTTATGTGTCCAGACTCTATCAAAACAAAATCTCTGGATATCATTTTACTATAAAGAGGTCTTGGACAAAAACTGCAACAGCCATACTGCTAAAAGCAAACAGCATGCCACCCAACACACCTTAACTCGGTTCATATTGCGCTACGCAGTTTGTTCTGGGCCGTTGTGTGCGGCCGCGCAACGCCCCTCACCAATGTTCTAAAAGTTCTCGACTGATCGGGATTAATTGCTATACAGACAGTGCGGCCACGCAACGCTCCTAACCAGTGTTCTAAAAGAACCCGCAATGCCCCTCATCAGTGTTCTAAAAGAACCTAATTGATGGGGATTAATCGGCGGATTCGATGCGGCGGTGATTGATCGGGATTAATCGTATCATTATATAGATGGGGCCGACGCACAACGCCCCTCTCCAGTGTTCTAAAAGAACCCAGATGGTGCAGCGCACAATGCCCCTCACCGGTGTTCTAAAAGAATCGGGATTAATCGCCCCTCTCCAGTGTTCTAAAAGAACCCAGATGGTGCGCCGCACAACGCCCCTCACTGGTGTTATAAAAAAATCGGGATTAATCGCTCACCAAAGTTCTAAAAAGAACCCGGCCGCGCAACGCCCCTCACAAGTTCAAAGGTGGCCGTGCAACGCTCCTCACCAAGTGTTCTAAAAGAATCAGGGTTAATCGCTCACCAGAGCGTGCGGCCCCGCAACACCGACCAAACAATGCCGCCCGCCGGCGGTGATTGATCGGGATTAATATTTGTACAGACGGATTCGATACGGCGGTGATTGATCGGGTTTAATCATTGTATGAAGGCTATTTAATCGCCGCAACACCGACCAGACAATGCGGCCCGCCGGCGGTGATTGACCGGGATTAATCATCGTATGGAGGCTAGTTAATCTTTGTATAGACAGATTCGATGCGGCGGTGATTGATCGGGATTAATCATTGTATAAGTTTATATTCAAGACATATTTTCTTTATTTTTAAGATGTGGGACTTGGGTTGATATTTACTCAAACGACCACCGCAATATCTTCTTTGTTGAGTTGACATTAAGATGTGGTATTTGGGTTAACATTCACTCTACATGACCACCGAAAAGTTTATTGAGGTCCTGAAGATCTCTTACGGAGCTCCTTCATTTGGAGGCTTTGAGAGCATCACAGATCACTGAGATCAGCCTGCAATTATGTCATACTGGTATTCCACACTTACTCTTCAGAAGATATTGATCATTATATTAGTCTCGTTTGCAACTGTTGTACATAGTTAAAAAAATCGGTACATAGATCAAGCACAAATGATCCAATTAAAACTGTACTATATGTGTGTTTGATCTTAACAGGGGTGAGGTCAGAAAGGGCGAAACTCGGTATAAAGGACAATGTGGTTCGTTTTAGTTTTAAGATTAAAGATTTTGGGACTCAGAAGGCTGATATTCTTCTGCCATCGGAGGCTATTAAGGTATTTTTGTAGGGACTGCGCAACATCCACTAACTTCACATTAGTAGTACTTGAACTCTATTTGGCTATCAGACTCCCCTTTGACTCAGACTCCACCTTGCCCAAATTGGAAGGTCCACCTGGACCATCCTTAAGCCCATCTACCTCTTCCTAGGCCCAAACTAGAAGGTTCACCTGCCTCATCCTTACGCTTATCCTGGGCTTTTGGTCGAGCCTGCACGGAGCCATAGCCGAGCCCGCACTAATTTGTTTTTAGACGCCTCCCAGACCTCCCACAACCAATGTGGGACAACTCCTAACAATTTTAGCCCCATATAAAACAAGTATCAGCTATCTGCAGTTGAGATATGCTCTGGTTCTTGCTTCATTCGACCATATTAGTTGCCTTGTTTAAGGGTTTAAGGATCTTATTAGTGAGTGGTGCTCTACTGATGATTTTCAATCTCATTTTCAGTTTTGAAGTAAACATATCTGCAGTATATGTGTATCTTTTATATTACACATATTTTATGTGGTTACTTGAGTAAATTTCGATGTTTCTGATGAAATTATTGATTATTGAAGGTCCGACTTGTCTGACATCTGATACCATGCAAAAAAAAAAGCAAAGAATCTAGAAAATTATGCTGCCCTTTTACAACAAAAACATATCGTGAAATTTAACAGGAATCATCCTTGCTTGTCTTCGTCTTCGTCATAGTGGAAAGGTAATGGTACTGATTTAAAATTAGCCCGGTATTTTCCAACATTATTCAGGTGTTCGTTCTCCAACCTAGAGAAATGAAAAAGAAAGAACAGTCATTGTCTGAATATATGTGCTCGCCTATTCATGTGATTCTACATCAGTTAGTACTAACTGTACCTGAAAAAGTTCCAGATGCCTCGACGAATAATCTCTAGGCTGGCCACAATAGTAATCAGAGTTCCTTTGTGTAGGAAAGAGACTCTGAAGTCCAGAACTGTTTGAAGCCACGCGAGCCTCAGCAACACATTCAGAACCTAAAGATAAAATGGAACTCTGTTAATTTGAAACGACGAGAACAAATTATTCTGCATAATCTTGATTAACAGAGATCTAACCATGGCTCCAAAATATACACTGTGGTGAGGTATTAGGAGTTTGTCTCTTAACCAACGGTTCTTAGAATTTCTTTGCAGAAGCCCCCAATCTAGAACAAGGTCCCAGTAAGTCCCAGAAGCCGCGGCCACCCCTGAAGCAACCCAGGCTATTTTGTACCACTCATCACTATGGCTGCGGCTGTAGGCTGTCCTGGTTGTCACAGCCACAATTGTTGCAAAATACTTTAATCCGTTTAGTCCTTGCATACCGTCTTTTTCTTCAACTAGTCGCCTTAAACACTTCAAGATACAAAAGATGGCCTTAGATAATCATTATGCTCGCCGTGAATTAACACTAACATTAAAAGTTCAGTCGGTCGATCGAATTTAGGGTGAGTCGGTTGGTATTCGATCCACGAACCTCCTTAACTTATAACATGTTATAATATATTTATTATTATCAAAATATTAAAAATTAGTTTTGTATGACGGATCGGTATTTGTGTTTACGTGTCTCTTTAAATTATAATATATTTTATAATATAGTATTAACTATTAATAACGAAATGTTATAAAGTTGTTTGGTTTATATGCGAGTTTATAGGTCTCCTTAAATTATAACATTTAAATTACAACATGTAAAAAAACATATTCTCACATTCTCATTAAAATATATATGTTTGACCTAATTTTTAATTAGTCATTTGACGGACTTAAATATTAAGAATTTATTCGGTATTTAAATAAAAAATTTATTTAACCACATTATTCTATCATAATATTATTTTTACAATAAAATTAGTTAAATTAAAATATATATGATAAAATAATAAATACTATAACCGCAAATGCACGGATTATAAACTAGTATTATACAATAACTTAATATTATAAATAATATGTTAAAGGGTTCGAAACAATCCCAAGATGTGCTTCAGAGGAGAGGAATGGCCCTGTATCTTACAGAATGGGAAAGAATATTAGGGAAAAAGGTTCCAAATATCACTCTAAAAGATTAGCTAGGTCATGTTTTTAATTTGATCCAAAATACCAGATCCTATTAGCCTATTGAGCTGAAAAGCCTGAAATCTAAGGTCTTTTGAGCTTGAAAGTGTGAGTTGCCAAGGTTTGGCGGTTCTGATGAAAGAATGGCTTTGCATGCTGTGGTTTTACAGGTATGTGCCTACCTCCCTCAATTTCCCTCACTACAGGAAAAAGCCTCCGGTCGAAAATAGCCGCTTTTCTGGTAGTGCCTTAAATTTCTTCTTCTTCTTCTTCTTTTTGGAAACTCCACTTAACTTTCTTCTAATGCATGTACTAATTTAGGGTGGTTGTTATTCCAAGCTTCTTCTGTAAAAAAAATTGTGCTGCTAATTATTTTTTTTAAAGTGATGGAGAAAAAGTGTTGTCTAACCATGGGTGTGTTTTGTTTTTCAGGCACTGGATTCTTGAATATGGTACTAATTTTTCTTAGTTGTCCGTTGATCTTGGAAGCATCAGCTGTTTCAATCCGGTGTAAGTTCTAATCTTATAAAGTTGGCTTACCTTATAAAATTGGCTATGTAATAAAATGAATCAGTGAAGTCAAGCCTGATGCCAAGGCTACTTGTAACAATTAACAATGACTAATATACAAAACCAAGGAGTGTTTACTCTAAAGTCTTCTTAATCACGTGAAAGAGTTGTTGCAGATTAATATCGTAATTATCTTTTTCAACTTGGTTGGCCTATAATACAAGTTCTCCCTAGAATCCCGTCGGTATGTGAGAGTTTTCACAGTTTTCTTGACAGCATAGCTTATATAAATTATTAGTCTGTCATTAAATTAATGGTCAAGATTAGACCTACTTGTTAACAATTAACAATGACTAATACACTTCTAAAAAAAATCAATGACTAATACACAAAACCAAGGGGCGTTTACTCGAAAGTCTTGATAATGTAAAAGAACCTGTATTTATTTTTGAATCTTGATCATGTGAAAGAGTTATTGCAGATCATCGCAATTACTCCATCTTTTTCAACTTGCTTTCACTGTGATAAAATTAGGATCTCGTTAGGGGTTGTTTCGTTGGCTAGCTAGTAGTACTATTTGGTTGGAACAAAATTTACTCTTACATGCCTAATTTAGCCAATTATTATAGAAAACCCTGTTTCTAATAAGGAAAAATGATTCATTAATAAAATTTGGTTACAAAATCTTTCAAACGTGTGTTAAGTTTTGATTGAAATGAGTTCTTAGTTGTGTAACAATATAATGAACTAATGATGTGATCCCATGAACTCATGCCTGATGTCAGGCTACTTCCTATCCAATTAACAATAAGAATGACTTGTATATATATATATATAACTAGGAGAAAATTTTACATATTATCTTCTTGGAATATACTCTTCTTCTTGTTGGTCATCGATCGACTCTGTCAAGTTACATAAAACATCTATGGAAGACATCTTGTGGTCTTGTTTTAGAAGTTGTTGTATAGGACTACTGTTGGGTCCATTGGCTTTAGTCGTATCCTTAGCTGCACTTGTAGGCACCCCTGTCGTATACTTGGGCGTAGTTGTAGTAAAAATCCTTAATGGCTTAGTTGAGTATATCAGTTTAGACTACAATTCCATCAGACGTACCTCTAAGCAGCCGGAGGATGTCTCTGTACTCGATGCATTTGCACTCCCACGAGATCTCATGAGTGATGCATTGTATGATGCTGTTACTAAGGATAACATTGATGTCCTCAAGCAGATGGAGGGAACTTTTTACGTCAGTCGTCAACGGGTCAGGCGTCAGCGGACTCCTACAAAGAACACGGTACTTCATCTTGCATGCCAATACGGGAGTATAAATTGTGTAAAACACCTTCTGACTGTCCATGGTTCACTAATCGGAAAGGTTAACTTAAGAGGTGATCTCGCGCTTCACCTGGCAGCAAGACAAGGACACTACGACGTGGTTGTAGCACTCATTGATGCAGCTAAGTCTTCCAGTCAAGAACCTGAATCTGCCTGCAAAAAGTCTATAACTCTGATAGAATCTCAGGTTCGAACACAAAATTTAGAGCTTGAAACTCCCTTGCACGATGCGGTACGGTACAATCACAACAACGTGGTTCAGCTTCTAGTAAATGAAGATCCAAATGACTGCTATTGTCAGAATAAGCGCAAGGAAACTCCACTCTACCTGGCTTCTACTAGGTGTTATGTTGACATAATTACAACAATTCTTGACACTTGTGGTTGGTCGGAGATTGACCATGGTCCTGCTGGAAGGACAGCTTTACATGCTGTAGTTTTAGACGATGGCAAACACGGTACGTGCATACATTTCTACAATCTTTCAATTTCTTCCAATTTTTTTCCAGAGCCTTAATTCTTTGCTCAATCTTATGATTTATCTTGCAGATATTTTACGAAAATCAGAATGTGTGAAACTTCTGATGGATAAACATAGAGATCTTATACATAGACGAGATGATAATGGGTGGACAGTATTTCATTATGTGGCATGCAATGATCTTTATACAATAGTCGAAAATCTAGTAGGTAAAGACAAGTCTGTGGGGTACCTGCGGGATAATAAGTATAAGAGAACAGCTCTTCATGTAGCAGCATATAAAGGAAACGTCCGTGTGATGGAGAAACTTTTGCAATATTATCCATCTTGTTGGGATATGGTGGATAAAAATGGTCAAAATATAATGCACATCGCGGTGGAGCAAAACAGGAAAGAGGTGATTAGATATATTTTGTCACAAGGTTGTAAAGCATATCGTAACCTACTAATGCAGAGGGACAAAGATGGAAATACGCCGCTCCACCTGATCACCAAGTTGGGTTGTTATGTCCAGGAACTGATGGATGAAAGAACGATTGATTGGGAAGTACTGAATGGTGAAAATGGCACTCCCCTGGATCACCTAATGCATTGGGGAAAAGAGACTGCTCCTCTAACAGATCAGGTATGTATGCGAGGTAGCTTATATTACCTTCTGCATTCCACCAGATACTCTGTAATGAAAGCTTGAGGATCAAATTTAAAGTAATTAGCACTTTACACACCTTATTTTTAGGCGCTTTTTTGATTTAGTTCCAAATTATGTGTATTTTCATTTTACCCCTCTAGATTTTAGACTCGTTTTATTTTGCACCCTTTTGACCGAATTCCGTTCAAATTGACTATTACCATTAGCATGAGTTGGAGTAAAGTAACCATAAATGAGTGAGATTATTTTGCAGGCCATGCTTAGAAGAACACTTGTTGACGCCAATGTTAAAAAGCACTGGCACTTTTTGCAAGCACTTGAAGAGGGATATATACAAAATGAGGAGGATACTAAAGAAGTCGAATTGTATAAAAGATGGATCAGCACGCATATGGTAGTGGCTGCACTTATCACCACTGTAGCCTTGACAGCGGGTTTTGCAATGCCAGGCGGCTTTGATGGGAATCAAGGGAAGGCCCATGGATCCGCGGTCCTTTTAAGAAAGACAAGTTTCGAGGGGTTTATAGTAACAGATACAATAGCTCTGATATGTTCAATGTCTTCATTATTCCTCTACTTCATGACAACAATGTATGAAGATGTTGGGAGAGTAAGAAAATTGTTCTTCATATCTGTGCTGCTCAACACTGCTTCGATCATCGCAATAACGGTGGCTTTCATAACCGGGACATACTCTGTACTGGATCACTCATCAGCCCTTGCGATTAGTATTATTGTTATCTCTTGCTCATTCCTAGGCATTGCCTTTCTGGTATTCGTTAGCATGTTAATTACTGTAATTAGGATTCTTGCCGCAGACATTAGTGTTTTTGCGGTCTTGAAGTATCTAAAGTAATCTGTCTTTCTAAGAAACTTGAGAAGTAGCAGCATGAAGCAGATTTTGTACTGAGAACCTACTTCTTTACTCAATTCTTACAGTTAAACCTTTTTAAAGTAATAACGTTGTGACCAACGAAAAAAATTACATTATTGAGACTAAAAATACACTATTTACATTATGTTGGGACTAGAAAAATTATTACTTTAGTGAGGATATTACTTTATCGATTATTACTTAATCGAGGTTCAACTGTATTTATTACCATTGTATCCAAAACTTTTAAATTTTTGATATGTCAATCCTTTCAGCTTCGTCAGTGTTGTAATCATCAAGTTTAGTTATGTTTAGATCTCTGGGGACTTCAATTTTACGCTGGAGTTCTGCTATATACGAAGTTCAAACATACTGTTACATCTCATGTCACCGACATAGATTATTTATGTGTCCAGACTCCATCAGAACAGAATCTCTGGATATTATGGACAAATACTGCCAAACAGCCATACTGCTAAAAGCAAATTTCCAGGCTGTTGCCTGTGGCCACCCAACACACCTTAACTCCGTATCATATTGTGCTACACAGTCTGCTCTGGGCCATTGTGTGCGGCCGTGCAATGTCCCTCACCAGTGTTCTAAAAGTTCCTGATTGATCAGGTTTAATCGTTGTATAGACGGTGCGTCCGCGCAATGCCCCTCATCAGTTTTCTAAAATTCCCCAATTGATCGCAAAACGCCCCTCACCAGTGTCCTAAAAGAACCCGATTGATCGGGATTAATCATTGTAGACGGAATCCATCTAATCGGGATTAATTGGTGTACAGACGGATTCGAGATAGAATCTGTCCCAATCGGGAAACGCCAATCACCACTCACCAGCGTTCTAAGAGAACCTGATTGATTAGGATCAATCGCTGTACAGACGGATTCGAGACAGAATCCGTCTGATCGGGATTAATTGTTGTACAGACGCCCGAGGAAACCTTTGCACGCCTCCGTTACCTTTTGTACCGACGGTGCGGCGGTGATTAATCGGGGTTAATTGTTAATCAGGTCCGTCTAGATTTCGTTAATCAAGATTACTTATTGTACAGTCAGTCCGATTATGATTTATCGGGATTAATTGTTAATCAGGTCAAAACCTTCGTGAATCAGGGTTAATCGATGTACAGATGGTGCATCGGTGATTGATGGGGATTAATTGTTAATCAGGTCAAAAACCCTTACATCATATTCTCTGGCTCGCGGTCAAAACCGCACGGATTTGTTTTAACAATCACCGCTCTTTCCCGTGACCAAACTCGCCCTTTACATCATATACTTTATGTCGCCCCGGATTTGATAATCATTTGACTCTTTCCCATGACCAAGCCCATCCCGGATTTGTTTTAATAATCACTAGACTCTTTCCCGTGGCCAAGCCCGCCCTGGATTAGACTCTTTCAACGTGACCAAGCCCGCCCCGGGGTTTGTTTTAATAATCACTAGACTCTTTCTTGTGATCAAGCCCGCACGAACAGCCTGCACGGAGTTGTTTTAAGACTTGTGTTCTTTATTTTTATTTTTTAAGATGTTGGACTTGGGTTGACATTTACTCCACTTGACCATCACAATATCTTCTTTGTTGAGTTGCCGTTTACTCTACATGAGCACAACAATATCTTCTTTGTCTTTAAGACATGGAATTCGGGTTGACATTTACTTTACAAGACCACCGCATTATCTTCTTTATCTTCAAGATGTGGGACTTGGGTTGACATTCACTCTACATGACCATTGCAAAGTTTATTGATGCCCAAAGAGCTCCTTCATCTGGAGGCTTTGAGAACATCACAGATCAGCCTGCAATAATGTCATACTGGTATTCCACACTTGCTCTTCAGAAGATATTGATCATTATATTAGTCTCATTTGCAACTGTTATATATAGTTAAAAAAATTGGTAAATAGATCAAGCACAAATAGTCCAATTAAAATTGTACTATGTATGTTTGCTCTTAACAGGGGTGAGGTCAGAAAGGTGAAACTCGTATAAAGGACAATCTGGTTCGTTTTAGTTTTGAGATGAAAGATTTTGGGACTCGAAGGCTGATATTCTTTTGCCATCGGAGGCTATTAAGGCATTTTTGTTAGGATTGCGCAACATACATTAACTTCACATTAGTAATACTAGAACTATGTTTCGCTATAAGACTCCCCCTGCCCCAAATTGGAAGGTCCACCTGGCTCATCCTTAAGCCCATCTTGGGATGGCCCATCTGCCTCTTCCTAGGTCCAAACTGGAAGGAAGATTCACCTGTCTCATCCTTATGCCTATCCTAGGCTTTTGGCCGAGCCTGCATGGAGCCGTGGCCCCATATAAAACAAGTGTCAGCCATCTGCTGTTGATATTAGTTGCCTTGTATAAGGATCTCGTTAGTGAGTGGTGCTCTATTGATGATCTTGTTAGTGTGTTTCTCTTATATTACACAGATTTCATGTGGCTACTCAAGTAAATTTCGATGTTTCTCGTGAAATGATTGATTATTGTAGGTCCAACTTTTCTGACATCTGATACCATGAAAAAAAGCAAAGAATCTAGAAACTTATGCTGCCCTTTTACAACACAAACATAACGCGAAATTTAACAGGAATCATCCTTGCTTGTCTTCGTCTTCGTCATAGTGGAAAGGTAATGGTACTGATTTAAAAGCCCGGTATTTTCCCACATTATTCAGGTGCTCATTCTCCAACCTAGAGATATGAAAAAGAAAGATCAGTCATTGTCTGAATATATGTGCTCGCCTATTCGTGTGATTCTATATCAGTTAGTACTAACTGTACCTGAAAAAGTTCCAGATGCCTCGACGAATAATCTCTAGGCTGGCCACAATAGTAATCAGAGTTTCTTTGTGTAGGAAAGAGACTCTGAAGTCCAGAACTGTTTGAAGCCACGCGAGCCTCAGCAACACATTCAGAACCTAAAGATAAAATAGAACTCTGTTAATTTGAAACGACGAGAACAAATTATTCTGCATAATCTTGAATCGACAGAGATCTATCTAACCATGGCTCCAAAATATACACTGTGGCGAGGTATTAGGAGTTTGTCTCTCAACCAACGGTTCTTAGAATTTCTTTGCAGAAGCCCCCAGTCCAGAACAAGGTCCCAGTAAGTCCCAGAGGCCGCGGCCACCCCTGAAGCAACCCAGGCTATTTTATACCACTCATCACTATGGCTGCGGCTGTAGGCTGTCCTGGTTGTCACAGCCACAATTGTTGCAAAATATTTCAATCCGTTTAGTCCTTGCATACCATCTTTTTCTTCAACTAGTCGCCTTAAACACTTCAAGATACAAAAAATGGCCTTAGATAATCATTATGCTCACCGTGAATTGATTAGTAACCATGATCCCTACCTGGAGAAGCCGCGACCAATATGGAATGATAGCCACAATGTAATGGAAAATGTTGTATATTTCACTTGAACTGCAACTGCTATCTCTGTGCGCGTAGTCACCTGAGCCATAGTAACAGATATAGAACTCGAGACTCCTGAGAGCTTGAACTTGGCTAGTAAGTTGGTCTGCCAAGAAAAAATCCGCAAGTGCAACCTTCAAGTAGAAAAAAAACAATTATACAATATGTATGTGTTTTTCACCCTTTGCTTAATTTGATGATTTTGTACCTTGTAAAGAGGGGCGCAGATGCAATGGAACACACAGGTTAGTATAAAGAAGCGGCTGGAACGATAAATGATGTTAAAGGGGCAGATTATGACAAAAAATGCAATCTGCAGAGGAGGATGTTGAACAGAGTTGTTAGTTACATAGACTTGGTAGCATAACAAGATGATAAGGGCTTTCATCAAATCTTACTAGGACTACTCCTAGAGGAAGAAGCTCGGTGAATCTTTTGTAATCGCCTGTTTTAGGGTCCATCTCCATGTCAAGATTTGCAAGAATGCTTGCTAATGCTAACACTGCAAAACCAAATGCAACTAAAAGAACCTCTCTGTAACCTAATGCAGACCCTTCCTTGAATCCAAATATGAAAGGATAATTGACCCGATAACGTCTCCAGAAGTATACATTTGCAGCATACATAAGCATGTGTAGAACGATGAAGGCAAAAAGGCTGCAAACAATTCATAGGCTACATATCAGATAAGAACCGGAAAAAAAGATCAGATCAGTATAGGGAAATTGGGCTGTAAATGACCTGTACAGAGGAAACATGGTTACCATATACTTTCTCTGGCCTTCCTTGTTCATGATATGGCGCGCATGAATAAGCAAAACGAGAGCAAAAATAAGTGTTATTGTGCACCCGGCAAAGAAGCCTAAAGAGAAAGTTACTCTATGTCTTTCCCTTTTAGCCTTTGGTCTTAGAATGCTAAGTCCTTTCTTTCTATTTGAATTCGAAAAATGCTTGATGAATGTTGCTTCAACCCTGTCCATCACCTTAGTTACCTGTAAATTTTGCATAGATAGATCAATTAAGATCGACTTTAGTTTTAGTTGTAAGCATCATACTGGTATGCTAATCTGAAGAGGAATGTCCTAAATACATTCATGGTCTGTCGGGAACCTGGATTTCATTTGAAATTCTGAATTTGAACAAATAACATGTTTGGGAATATGGATTTAGATTTCATTTGAAATCCAGGACATTCAAATATTAGTATAAACCTGGCAATTTGAAAAGAAAACTCAAATCCTGTTATTTAAAATTCATCATTTGAAATGAAATGCACATTCCCAAACGCCCTCTGAAGGTACTTTACCTCCTCGGAGCTTCCTAGATAAGAGCTCTCGACCATTTTCATGTAGGACTTTGAAGCATATCTGGAAGTGATCTGCATAATTGATCAGGAAACATAAATTGTAAGAAAAAAGAAACTCCAAAAACTTCAACCTCGAAATTATCAGTGCCAAATGTCGGCCTAATTATTACCTTATCGTACTTCTTCATGATTTTTGAGAATGCCATAATGTTCAAGAAGCTGTTACAATCATCATCCAGAACTATAAAATCTCCGAGGAAATAAGAACAACATTGAAAGAATTATGTACAGAGAGCAGCAGAACTGATAGTTCTGATCTATACCTGTAACTTTTAAGAAGTCGAAGCTTGTGGTCAAATTCAACAAATGCGCTTTTTAGTTGATCTTCAACTTTGCTAAGGTTTTCCTTGCTAAATTTCAACTCTGTCTGATTAGGAACATTGAGAATGCCTCTAATGGATGAACGGGGCGTCTCAAGTGTATTATTTATCGTCACACGGTTAAGTATTTCCAATGGAGCAGGTCTTTTCGTCCTCATATTACTCATTGGCTTGAGTTCTTGACCAGTACCTCTGTTTTCATTGAAAACTTCTTTCTGATCATCATAATCTTTCGAGTTCATTGCCTTGAGTCCTTGAACAAATTTGTTTCCTTGCTTTCCTTTCTCTTGATCGGCTGATGGTTCATCTGACTGTGCCTCGAGTGATCTGTCCTCTTCTATCATATCCATCACAGTCACTCTCCCTACACATTAAACACAAGTACTTATTATACTAGGGAAACTTGCAAAAATACCCATGTTTTCAAGCTTATTTTCAAATATACGGTCAAAATTGCATATGAGGTTGCAACGCTGGTTGAAAGCAGTTGATTTTCAGGTTACAACGTATTTTTGAAAACAAAACCTTGCAACTTAGGTATTTTTGAAAGAAGCCCTATCATATATATGGATGTTTATACTTTTACAAAGTATCTCTCTCGCTCTCTTCACAGGACGTCGAGGGTTCAAACCTTGTCAAAGGCAGGACGGTTCTTTAGTGTGTCTGTGTGTGTGTGATTATCAAAAACCAAATGTATAAAAAGGCTTACTGCTGGCTTTCATTCCAGGAGTAGAAGCTGCTAATGAAGCCGTTGAGGCAGCAACATCCGAAGCAAGACGAGTCATCTCTCTGGCACTATCCGGCCATTCATAGTGTGGATCATCCACTTTTATCCGAAAAGCTATCAGGGCATCCATTTGTTTGTTCAGCACTGCAGCCTCCTTCATCACCTCATCAACTTTACCTCTATAAAACTTAATTACCTTATTGAACTCATCATCAAGTCTTCTGAAGTACACAAGCTCATACTCACCACCTTCATCTCCTGTCATTAGAAACATGGTTTCTAATCCGAATTCCCCATCTGATTTCTTGACCGAATTCACTAGGATCGGTTGGCTCTCGATGTCATTAGTATTGGAGCTGATTCCAGGAGAAGTGATTCTTTGAGTTAGGCCACTGAAAGCTCGGTACAGAGTGAGCCTTCTTGTTAGTCCTTGTGCATTGGTGGTTGATTGTGGTGGTTTTGTTTTGAATTTGAAAAGATGGATTTCTTTTAGAAGGGTTTTGAGGTATGCATAGTCCATGTATGCTCCTTGCCATTCTGGCACCATTTGGGATATGAATTCTTTGCCAAACTTCATGTTGGCACTTGTGTAGAGATTCAAGAAATGCAAATTGAAAGGGCAATGTTGCTCAAATAGAGAGGAGCTTCATGTAATGCATGGAAAGATCATGCATAATATAGGAGAGAGGGAGAGAGAGAGGGGGGGGGAGAGGGAGGGAGGGAGGGAGGGAGGGAGGGAGAGAGAGAGAGAGAGAGAGAGAGAGAGAGAGAGAGAGAGAGAGAGAGAGAGAGAGAGAGAGAGAGAGAGAGAGAGAGAGAGAGAGAGAGAGAGAGAGAGAGAGAGAGAGAGAGAGAGAGAGAGAGAGAGAGAGAGAGAGAGAGAGAGAGAGAGAGAGAGAGAGAGAGAGATTGCAGGTTGTGGTAGTGATGTGATCAAAACCATGCATATATATAGTGACAGAAATAATCAAGTGTCATTTGCATGAAAAATTTATTCAGTCTAAATGTTACATCAAGCTGACAACCATTTCCACAGATGAACAGACAACAGAAGTATAATAATGTAAGAACGGCCGTTTTATCCTCTGAAACTTGACTATGCAAAGACTCAAATTATAATAATATTCAGTGTAATGCTAGCAAGTGCTGATTTTGGACTGCATAATTTCATATTTCTGTCTGTTCTATTGTCTAAAGTTGAATCACTCCCAAGTCTTGAAAGAAACGGTACAATCAATATTTGTCAGTCAATAGATAATTGAAAAAGAATATTAAAGATGTTTGAGTACCCTATTCGGATTTATTATCTAATATAGATATAGGTGTATTCGATTGGGATTTTAATAGATTGTTTTTAGTCTATAGATTTTAATGGATTATGAGATTTTGATTTTGTGCGGATTCTTGATAAAATGTCGCAGAGTTGATAGGATTTAGGTACAATGCTTCAAAATCCCATTGATTTTGGTGGGATTTCAAAAAACTTAAAATACACTGAAGAATGCCACAAAATCTATCATTTTATGAAATGAAAAAAAATCCATCAGCATTTGAATACCACCAGATTTTAATGGATTTTAAACAATCCCAATTGAATACCATCGGATTTTAAAGCATAATTTAAAATCTCAATTGAATACCATCAGATTTTGTAACATAATTTGAAATCCCAATTGAATATCTCAAGATTTTAATGGATTTCAAACAATCTCAATCGAATACCCCCGGATTTCATAAATACAAAAAAATGCTTTAAAATCCCAATCCAATACACCCTTCTAAATTTCTCCATGGTTCTGTCGTACATGATAAAAGTATGCTATTTCCATACATTTGAATTTTAAACAGAACCGTAACTTAAAAATTATGAAACATTATATATATCAAAAGAGTAGATAGTGTATGACGAATGAAATGGATCATTGTAATCGTCCATTGTCATTTGGATTCTTGGAAGTGGAATATTACTAGCTAGGGTTTGTTTAAAATATAAGAATTACCTACTCTATATATGTTTTAAAGAAAAAAATATATACCTGCTCTATTAGTGCTAGTTTGTTTATATGTAATGACAAATACAAACTTTTGGACGTGTATTATTTTTTGTTGGTTGACCATTCTTCATGCTCATGAATTATAAAATTAACTTTTTTTTTTTCAAAAATTGGTCGTTTACATATTTTAAATTCCCGGTTGCAGATATTTAACAGGTCTGAAAATAGAAATATAATTCAGGAAATTAAATTTGTTAAATTTCAAAAAAAAAGATTATTAAAAATGTAGAATGAGTGATGAATCTGTATTCTTTATTAATGATGTCATTTGTTAAATAATAATAGATTCTTTGTAGTCGTAACTCTATCATTACTAAAATTTATAATTTATAATTAAATCAGATTCATATTTGTGAATAACCAGTAACTGATATTTTTACTGTATATAAGGATAAGATATCAAATATCATTATAATATGATTAATTCTTACAAAATCGAATTATTGTGGGTTGTTTAATTGATTCATTCGCCCGTTAACAACTGGGCTCTAAGCCGATCCCAAAACTTTTATGGGCTTGCAAATGCTCTCCATCTAATTAGTCCATCAACCAAAATTTTGGATAATCTAGATTCTAGAATCAAACCGTCCTCCTCAACAACGTATACATAGTTTGATATATTTAAATAGGCAAGTGCTCAAATGAGAATCCCAACTAATGTGAGATATGAGATCTAATCTCAGCCCTCCAATTTATATAAAAGCTTTTAATTCAAGCCCCTTATTTCTTCTCATGTCTTCATCCCTGTCGGCTGCTCCATTTCATTTTTTCATCTCTCTTCAATCCACCAGCTCCCACACCATCCACCACTGCCTTCTCTCTCCCTCTTTCTCCCCACGGCTGTTGCGGCGTCGCCGCCACCTGGTCTGCAGCCGTCTCCCCAGATCTCCGCGGATGGGCGTCGTCACTTCGCTCTCCCTCGTGAGCACATCGCCGACCCAACTGCGACTCCATTCTTTCGCCGGAAACACGGCTGGCTCCATCGACGCATGCTTACACGACGCTTTTTGATCCGTCAGTGAGAGTCCTTTACGATCTGCCAGGCGTCGGCAAAGATGAGAGGCGATTTGAATACGCGGCGGCGTCGGCGAGTTATCGGAAAAGATATTGTAGGTCGGGGCGATGCGAAACAGATATGTTCTGTTATGTGACAGAAATCAATTAAATCAAGGTGTTTTTTGATTTTCTGATGGTGATTTTGTTTTGTAGTTGGTGGTTTTTCAGATATTGGGATGGTGGTGGTTGTTGGTAGATGGTGGTGGTGTGGTGATTTTTATTTTTACGGTGGTGCTTTTTAGTTTTACAGTGGTGATTTTTGTTTTCTGGTGCTGATTTTGCTTTGTAGTTGGTGATTTTTCATATTTGGGTGTCTGTAGATGGTGGTGGTGATCTGTAAATGGCGGTGATGTGGTGATTTTTTCATTTTCCGACAGTGGATTTCATTTTTCCAGCGGTGATTTTTAGTTTTCCAATGGTGATTTTTAGTTTGACGGTGGTGATTTTCTATTTGACGATGGTGATTTTCCGGTCGTGGCCAGAGGTGGCGGCGGCCGGAAATAGTGGTCGGTGGTGATTGGAGGTGGCAGGTGGTGGAATTAGAATGAAAATTGTGATAAAATATTTAAATATTAAAAATTAATGGGGTGTGAGAGATTGATATAAGATATAAAACATGTGGCTGAGATTAGATCTCATATCTCACAATGACATTGGTTCTCACTGGAGCATGACTCTATTTAAATATAAACAATAATTATGATGTTTATCTAATATATTAAAATGGTTTGATATTTTGAAAATTTCTCAATAAACCTCCGATTAATATTTAAAAAATATTTTACCGACTTATCAATTATACTTAATTAAAAATTCTTATTTTATCAAAAAAAATTCTCGATTTAATGAATAAATCAACTGATTAATTTTGATTCCCAATTTTTACGAATGACACTGATCCAAGCCACCCTATCCAAAATCCATAGCTATATAAACACACACACAGCTCACACATTTCATTACCACTTCACTTTAGTTGCACTTCTGCAACTAACCAAACCATACCATGTCAACTCTCTTCTATCTCAACCCATCATCCTCAATCCTAAACCACCCCCACTCTCACTTCAAGACACCCCCCAAAAGACCATCTTCTTACATCACCTCCGGGGGCCCACCTCAGCCTACCCCACCTCAACAACTCCAGACATTCTGGCAGTGGCTGTCTGAAGAAAAAGTGGTGACCCACAAGTCCCCAGCTAAGCCTGGAGTTGTGTCTGAAGGGCTAGGCCTGGTTGCTCAGAGAGATATCAGTAGAAATGAAGTTGTTTTGGAGGTACCCAAGAAGCTGTGGATTAATCCAGAGAGTGTGGCAGCTTCTGAGATTGGGAGTGTGTGTAGTGGATTGAAGCCTTGGGTTTGTGTGGCTTTGTTTTTGATCAGAGAGAAGATGAGAGGGGGGGAGTCTTGGTGGTGGAGATATATTGATGTGCTGCCAGAGTGTACTGATTCTACTATCTTTTGGTGGGTTAGTTGGCTTCTGGTTGATTTTTTGTTTCTTGGTATTGGGTTTTGGAGGGTTTTGGTGTGTGGTGTGTGTGATTTTCGGGTTTCAGGTCGTGTTCGTAAACGTGTCAATTTTGTGAATGTTTTAATAAAAATTGATGTACAAGGTCATCGGAATAAAATTTTAGGAATATATTATTGTCAATATAGTAATGTTGTGTTATTGATGTAGGAATATAAACGTGTCAATTTTGTGTAGTTATAATAAAATTTTATAAAAATTGATGTGTAAGGTCATCGGAATTAAATTTTAGGAAATGTATTGGTTTGGATCATATTGTGGTTAATATAGTATAGTTGTATTATTGTCTTTTTGTTGTGTGGTCTGTGCGAGTTTCGGGTTTTTGATTTCTGGTTGTGTTTATAAATGTGTCAATTTTGTGTCATTCTAATAAATTTGAAAATTGATGTATAAGGTCATTGGAATAAAATTTTAGGAGATGTATTGGATTGGATCATATAGTAATTAATATGGTATTGTTCTGTCATTTGGTGAGTGTGTGAGAGTTCTGAATTTTCGTTTTGTTCATAAATATGTCATTTAGTTTCATTCTTGCTAAAATTTGATAGAAATGAATGTACGAGATATAGGGAATAAAAATTTTAGTGAAGTATTAATTTGTATAATTGTATCATATTTGGGTTAGTTGAGGATTTTGTTTTGGTAAAGTAGAGTTGGATGTAGTGATATTGTTATTGTTTCTTTCGCACCTCCTTTTGGAGGGTTTTTTTGCGCAGTGTGTGAGAGTTTCGGCTCGTCGTGTTTGTAAACGTGTCAATTTTGTGTCGTTCTGATGGAATTTGATAAAAATTGAATGTATAAGGTTACTTGAATAAAATTTTGAAAAATGTATTGTTTGGGATCATACAGGGGGGTAATAGAGTAATGTTGTGTTATTTTTGGATTTTAATTGCTAAATTATAGTTGGGTTTTGAGTTGTGGCATTGCTACTCCTAATTGGTATTGTTTGGCACCTTCTTTTGCAGGTCAGAAGAGGAACTATATGAAATTCAAGGTCAGTTGATTTATACTTTCTTGTTAAATCTTTATTTTTCAGTTTCCATGAACAATGAGTGATTTCTTTAATTAAGCTGAGCTAGCATTGATCATTGCTATTAGTCTTGGTTATCTATTTAAGAGTAGCATGATTATGAAGCTGAATATCGAAACAGGTTACACCATTTCTGGTAAGTGTATTCATTGTGTGGAATTTTTGGTATCGAGATGGGATCATTTGGTATGTCACTAGCGGTTTGTGAACTCAATAGTTACTGCTTTTAAGGACCTCCACGTCTATAGTTCGTTGAAATGAGCTTATTGTTGAACGCTACTGGTTGCATTTATGTATACAAATTCTTCAAATAAGTTTATGTTTGCAGATTCTGATTTAATCAAAAAAAAAAAAAAAAATCTTGATACTCTTGGTTCTCAGCTGATATTACTTGCGTTAAGCTTTGTTAATTGCCTGATTCCATGTCTTGCATGGATGTAGCAGTTTAACCGAATAAATGACTGTTTAGGAACCCAACTATTGAGCACAACAGTAGGTTGCAAAGATTATGTGCAAAGTGAGTTCTTGCGAGTTGAAGAAGAAATCATACTTCCAAATCAGAAGCTTTTTCCATCTACTATAACAGTGGAGGACTTCTTGTGGGCATTTGGGATACTCAGGTCAAGGGCTTTTTCTCGTCTTCGTGGTCAAAATCTTGTTCTTATCCCCCTGGCAGACTTGGTAAGTCTTCTTCTCCTTATCCAAGTTTGGCTGCAGCAGCTGCTCAAAGTGAAATTCTCTTACTTAGCCTAGTTCCTGGCCTTGTCATTCTATATTATGTGGCGTATACTGGATTAATAAAGGGATTAATTACATGTTGATCATGTCAAAATGAAACTACAGTGTCGCAGTCATGTATGTTGCCTGGATTTGAAAACATGTGAAAGGTGTGGGGTACATTTGCATAGAGTATATCCTTGGCCTCGTCCCGTCTTAGTAGTTAAGATGATCGCCTGGCAAGCTACTGATAAAAAGTTGTACATAGTGCACATGGCTCCGGCATCAAGATACGGTGAATGGTCTTAGACTTGTAGAGGAACTACAATGCTAATATAATTTTAATGTTTAATCTCATGCAATTTTTCTAATGTTACTAGTAACTACTATCATGCAGCAGATAGAATGTCTACATCATAATTGTTTTGTTTCTCTTGTCAGATGTCATCTGCTTTTGTTGAAAATTAAGTTCTGCTGACTAATGTATGTTACAACATACAGATCAATCACAGTTCTAGCATAAAAACAGAAGATTATGCATATGAGATCAAGGGAGCTGGTCTTTTCTCGAGGGATCTTATATTTTCTTTGCGTAGCCCAGTAGCAGTCAAGGCTGGTGAGCAGGTAATATTCATTAGTATACCGTGTCTCCTTATTTGCCAGAAACCATCAACTTGTATTGAATGAGTCATGACTTAGACAGGTTCTGATCCAGTATGATTTAAACAAAAGTAATGCCGAGTTAGCTCTGGATTATGGATTCATAGAATCGGGATCAGACCGAGTTACATACACATTAAACCTAGACATAGCTGAATCAGATGAAAACTTTGGGGACAAGCTAGATATTGCTGAGACAAATGGGATGAATACAACTGCTTACTTTGATATCACACTGGACCAGCCTCTTCCAAAGGAAATGCTCCCGTATCTGAGGCTCGTAGCTCTTGGGGGAACCGATGCTTTTCTTCTAGAATCTATTTTCAGAAATGCAGTTTGGGACCATCTCCAGTTACCTGTTAGCCGTGCCAATGAAGAGGTTATATGCCAAGTTGTACGAAATGCCTGCAAATCTGCCCTTGCTGGTTACAACACCACACTCGAAGAGGTATCTCATTCCATATATGCATCACTGAGGCATGTCATTGCTTCTTGTCCCACATATATTCCTGCTTATATAGATCACGAGAAACACTGTTCTTACAGGATGAGAAGCTGAAGACAGATGGAAATCTCAGTCCACGTCTTCAAATAGCAGTTGGGATAAGAGCAGGGGAGAAGAAGGTATTGCACCACATTGATTCGATATTCAAGGAAAGGGAACAGGAGTTGGATGAGCTTGAATATTACCAAGAAAGGAGACTCAGGGATCTTGGATTGGTTGGAGAACAAGGCGACATCATTTTCTGGGAGCCCAAATAAACTTTGCCAATGATCATCAAAAGCTTCTGCGCACATTCTTGAGCTAAGATGTTCTTCACAGGGCATGGTTAAATGGCAGAACACTGTTATAGTGACACCTTATATGGAGTTCTCTGAGCAAGTGATAAATGAGAACAAACTAGCACCATTCCCCTTGTTCAGCAAGGTCAATATGATGGTTTCATTGCTGTTGTACCAATTTTTGCTGTTGCACCTGTCCCTCTGCCTTCTCCCTAGCTGAGCTAGTTCTTCTGTTACGTCGATTCAACGATTCCTCCATCATAGGTCATAGCTGGAACTGATTTTCCTATATTACTCAACAAGGTTTCAAGATTTAGGTTATATATACCCTGTAAACTCCTGTAAAGAGAAACATTGATGTTGCTATATATGAATAGAAGCTCTTTAGGTGAAATCTTTCTTGTATTAACTTATTAGACAGCAATCTTGCTTCCATCAGATGTAAAACCCGTTTGGCTGAGTTTAAAATTATGATTCATGACTTAACATGATAAGGTAGGAGCTTAAAGTCTCTGAGAAAAGTAACTGAAATTAACTTCTGACATTCAGTCTTTTTTTTTTTGACAGACTTCTGACATTTAGTCTGTTTCTGCTTATCTATGATTTTATGTCAGTTTCAGGCTTATTACACAAATATACATTTTTCAGCTTAAAGTCAGAAACAGCTTCAAGTCATCAGTTTAAAACCCACACAAAAAGGCTCGTAATCTCTCTGGGTAAAAGTATTATTGATATTGCATTCTTTAGATAACTGTAAAACTGTATGACACTGAGAAAACAAAAAAGGAAAGCAAACAACATATAAACAAAAAGAATGAACAAAACGGTATATAGATGCCCAGGAGGACAGTATTCTTCTAGCTGTTTTCAGCGAAGCTTGTCAGGTGCAAAAGTTGTCTATTCGGACTCCATTCTTAATTCTTCAGGCCCCTTTGGTTCCCGATGCTTCAAAGCTCTTTACCCGTGTGATTAGGCTAGGAAAAGATTCTCTAAGCAAAAAAAACCGTGGCATCTTACCTATAGTAAATATGCATGGTCCAGATATATAAACCGATGACCATGTCAGTAAGCTTTATCAACTTGATCGATCTGCCTCATTGTAAAACTTCAGTCCTATTTCCAGCAACTAATAAATCATCACAACTTGGTCTGTCACAGAAACACTCGTAGGGGTTTGCATAAAAATAATCTTCTTCTTTGGGCTTGTCTATGTCAACTTTACGAAAAGCGGGCTGTCCCATTCTTTTTTCATGTGTAGATCTCAGGGAAAAAGAAAATTGGTCCCATGAAAGCGATCCATTGTGATGTAAGTCAATCAATTCCACAAGTTTTCTGCGATCTAGTTGGACTGTCTTTCGGAAACCAAGATACCTGCATTAAAATCTTGTGAGAACTTGTTTCGAGATGCAGTGATCTACTGTGACTTTCATTACTCTTTGAAGAAAACAAAAAATATAGATACAAAGCTTTAGAGTATGCACCTGCGGTGACCTTCCACTAGCTTTGCCATGTTGCCATCATAAGTTGGAATAAAAACACTACTGGCAACTGAAACTATGAAGTCCAGCGCAGCCATTTGTGATGAATGATTTTGAAATTGCCGCAGATCATCAGGATCCAGCAGCTTTTCTTTCTTTACCTGATGTCAAATGTTAAAGAGTTTAATTCTGCAATCCCTCAAGATATCATATGAAACTAGGTTAGAACCAAGGAGCAAGCACATATGGAATTTTATAATCGACTCCACACTGAACAAACCAGGCCTATGTATCTACATTAGTTATTAGTAGACTCCCTAAAAAATCCCTTGATTGACCTTCCTTAGGGAAGGGGCAGCTATGCATATGATTTAGTTGAAGAATTTGTTGAGTTATTTACTAGTCAAAGCTCATCAGAGATGATGCATGACACATGCTAAGAAAACCATGTTGTAGCATTACCTCACCAAGAATTGAGGATGTTGACAAGGGAGCCAAAGTGTTGTATTAGTGGTAAGCATAATAACATTACTGATAACTGATATTATTATTGAACCCGATGTCTATTAAACCTAGGGATGGGCACGGGGCACTTCGGGGGCGGGGAGTGCTATCCCCGACCCCGATCCCCGAATTCAATACCCCTACCCGACCCCGCCCCGAACTCCGAACGGGGATTATTTTCCGCCCCGATCCCCGCCCCGAACGGGGAACGGGGATCCCCGCGGGGTTTCGGAGAATTTTATTTTTTAATAGAAACATAATAATTTTATAATATATAATATACTTTTTAATTTAAAAACAAACTACAAACTCCTAATATAATAATAAAATAATATTATCTTATATTTTCAACCTCAAATCATATTAAAATTGATTTATAATATAAATAAACAACAATTTAAAATTATAAAATATATTATATTACAATATATTTATAATCAATCAATAAAAATAAAGATTATTTTTTACTTTTAATTATATCATAAAGTTTATCTATTTTTAATAATATATTTAGTATAATATATATAAATATATTATTATATATATATATATATATATATATATATATATATAATCGGGGTCGGGGATCGCGGCGGGGAGACACCGATCCCTGAATTTTTTATAAACCTTTCCCCGATCCCCGCCCCGCCCCCGAAAAATTCTCCGAATCCCCGACCCGAACGGGGCGGGGATCGGGTCGGGAACTCGGGATCGAGCGGGGCGGGGTAAATGCCCATCCCTAATTAAACCCCGAGTAACACAGCGTCTTAGCCTTTAGGAATGCATGTTAAGGACTTCAGTACATTCTTGCCACAACACTAAGCAGTCTATAACATCAAGTGAACCATGCATCTGATTTTTTTCATATTTTAAATAAGGGGAGCTTCAAAACTTCAAGTTTACCTATATATAAGGACCACACAAATTTAAGGTAATAAACTCACAATACGTGGGAATGAAGCTCGTAATGCTGCAAGTCTCCTTTCACTGCCATAAATCTCCCCAGATGCAATATATATTTGAATGTCCTTGTCAAAATCTAATGCACGCAGCACCAGATCTGTCTCCTCCGGTGTAAGAGGACAGAGACCTTGCATTCTCCTCTCTTCAGAAACAATATCTTTCTCCCTCCACCAAGGAAATGCATACCTGAACAAACCACCAATCAAGAAAAAGATACAATGTCACTGAAATCACCATCATAGCTTCTGCAAATATTATTAAAACTCGGACTTTGAAGTTTAATCAAGATAAGGCTTTACGACATAGTGGACATTAATCTTTACATGTGAACATCTAAAACATCAAAATTTTAAAACTACACTTTCAACAATAAACCTTTATCAATCAAACAATCTGAACCCAATATATTTCTATTGGAATGCCTTACATTAAATATTTAGTGACGGCTACAGGTTGAATCGGGCAACTAAGTCAGATTTTTAAAAATCTAGAGTTTAGATGTTAAATTGCTGTAGACCTGTGATTCTGCATTCATTATGCATTTGAATGTCAGGATCTATATTGTGAATTAGCCAAGAAAGAATTATGAACTCCTTACAAGTTTAAAACAAGCTAAATTATAATTTTTAGGTTTTAAGCTGAGTAAATTATTCCTTGGAATGAAAATACTAAACTCATTTTCATTTGGTCTTGGAAGGGGGGGAGGGGTATAGGTGGAAATGGAATAAAATTAGTTGGTAAACATTCATAACTTTCATTCTTTCAAATTTAAGCTAGGCTTAAATACCACAAATTTGTGGATGAATGCTTCATTCTCCTACTCATTTCTTCACAAACCTTATCATAAAAAATTTGTGCGCTCTCAGCTTTTCACTCATCCCTCATTCCCTACTGCGTCATTTCCTTCACCTTTATTATCATTTACAGTTTATTGACCCAGCCATCCCCATTCCACTCTCTCCAATCATATGGAGCATTAGAGATACCTAACTACTGTATCTATGAATAAATCGAAACTGACCCGCATATACTTGATGCACTTCTCTACAGGACAAGGTTCGACAATATATGTGGTCGTTCAGACGCCATTTCATGTTTACAAGTTGGATTTGTTACAACTTACAAGATGCATGGGCATATATTAGGAAATAATCTATCAAGTGGTGGATAATCTTATATATCTGGCAAGGGTTTCAAAAGAACAACAGAATAATCATATTCTAAGCTAGTAGAGATTAAAATGAACATAACTGAGGTGCTTTGAAGTGGGATGGCTCACCTTAGCTGTTTAAGCTCTTCAGCTTCCTGCTCTGTACAGCCATGCGTACAACCAGAGAAAGCCAGCATATCCATCTCATATCTTAGATGCAATGCTATAAATGGCCCTCTGTCTTTAAGAATATGAACTAACTTCTGTCCTAAAGCCTCAATTTGCGGAGTGAATCTCAGTGCCTGGAAATTGACACGGCACCTGAGTTTCTGAAGATCAAGGGGGATCATATTGTTCGCCAAACGTGTATCCGTCCGGTTAAAATGTATCACCTTGTGTTTACCAAAAAGGGGCAGGATCTGCTCAGGAATAGAATCGTAGAATATAATCAATAATATAACCAGGGCAAGGCAGAGGACTAAAGTGAGAGAAGAGAAAAGGGGACACTGGCCTTATTTTACATAACTTGGCAATTTAATTTACAACAGGTCAATTAATATCTAATAAATCATATAGTGAAAGGTGAAAATTTTTATGCAAGAATGAACATGGAATGAGGAAAATTCAACAATCTATAGATGTGAAACTAAATATTTGATATAATTTTCAGGCTGTAGAAAAAAACAGATAAAAGGTGAGGCATACAGACCTGTTCCATGTAGTATTTTTCACTCGACCAGCTAACAGGAGGCATTTCCAGTGGCTGATAACCATATTTTCTTGTAAACCTTTTCGGTAACCTTTTAATGATTCTTATTTCATCTCTCAATGAATCAATGAAGTGCCTCACATCAAATATGTCCTCAAAATCACTGCAAGTTATATTTATATCATCAAATTATAAATATGAGGAATTCACAACTTTCTACTAATAAACAAGTACCTCGGATCAGCCCAGAAAGATGTCTTATCAAGTTCTGGAACAACCAACGTAAGGTTTAACATTCGAGCAACTGTCACCATGTCACATATCTGAAATTTCCCGATTTGCACATGAATAAAATGCTGTCAAGATAATATAATAGCACAAAAAAGAGAGAATAATAATACGAACCGCAGCACGCATCTGATTTAAACCGCCATTGCATGAAACTTTGAGAAAACCATTACTAGTGTAGTTCCCTGAAGAGCAGTTGTTGAGGAAATATTATATGCTTTCCATGAAACATACAGAAGAGAATCTCTTTTTTAATTATTGAGTTTAAAGAACCGTGTAAGCTCTGATTACATCTTAAGTAATCAAAAAGCTGATACATTTATCTTCTGTCTGATGAGGAAGAACTACCATATGCACACCCACATACCAGCATTTATGAAAGCTCATTAAAAAGTAGTCTATATTGAGGATTTAACCACGAGGTCTATTTCAACTACTAAATTATTATTAACTATTTCCATACATGAACCAGAAGGAACATCCCCATCCTATAACATATACAATGTACTAGTTACAAATATTACTAAATGACGGTATACCAAGTTCCAAGCTATACGTTTCATTAGGATGCTGCTAACATGTCCGCGGACCTTAACATTGCAACAGCAAAAAATGACCTGTATAATCAGCATAATCCTTTCATTTAATCAAACTACTGAGCACTTAAGCAGGACTAGTAAATACATCATATCCACTTACCATCACATTTCTAACAACAATACACAAATTTCAAGAACAACCCTAACAGAACTACAAAGGTACATACTTGCAGGTGGAAGCGGAGGCAACAACTGAACCGCCTTCTTCTCTTTAAATACTTTGGAAGACCCATCTGAATGATTCAACAACCCAGACAACAAATGTGGATGCCAAAGCTCCCCAACAGTCACAATCTGAACCAAACAGGTCCAAATCACAATACTTGAACAAATCCTAATAAACCAAACTTGTAATCTGGTCTTAGGAATCACTTGCCCAGGTAACTTATCACACCTTAATTGTACACTCTCTGATCTAACCTCCATTTCAATCCTCATTTCAAAATCACCATATCTAATAAAACCAAATCTAACCCATTACCATCTACACAAATCATAGCCAACCCAAATCAAGAAAATACAAAACCCTAGATTTAAATCAAAATCAAAATCAAACCCACTATATACAACACACACAAAATCAAGAAAAGGGTATCCTCAAGATCAATGCAATGTTTATCAAAGGCCTTGATTCACAGTCCCTCAAAACCACAAAGAAACACTTAAAAGATTCAACCTTTAAGCAAAAGAACAAGAAATGGGCGATAAAATTAAAGATTTTCAGTGTAAAAAGAGGTGGAAAAGGCACAAAATTAAAATTTTCACGAGTGAGAATAATATTTTATATAATTAAACAAGCTTCAACCACCAAGACAAAAAAACCCAACAAGGGTCAAGCCAAGATTTTATTATGGGTGAATAAAATAATGGGTTTTAATATTAAAGTGTAAATAATGTGAATCTGGAAAAATTAGATATAATTGTGTGTAAGAGTTAGAAGAGTTTATGATTTGTTTTGTTGGTAAAAAAAAGAGGTAATGCTATGTATTCAAAAAAAAATCAAAATTCTTAAAAAAAAGAAGAGAAAAACTGAAAAAAGGCCGTACTCAACTGTTTGTTTGTTTGATGTGGTAGTAAACTACCGCAAAAAGGCTCCGATTATGATGGAACTTGTTAGTGTTCTTTGTGAGTAATTAATTACTCCCTGTGTCTTTATTCTTTTCCTATTTGTAATGTCGGGACTGTTCATAACATGATACAAATGATTAATTTATATTAAAATCTGTAAGACTAAATATAATCGTGAGTTATCTTGTTGGATTCGTATTCACAAGTACGTTAATACGATGAAATTTTTATATTTAATATCAATACGAAACCAAAAATATTAACGATCAAAAGTATGTATGGGCAAACGTGTCAATGACAAACATGAAAAGTATTAAGAGACGGATGGAGTAATTAATAACTATATCAAATATTCTTGAAACTAACTAGCACGGAATTTAGTCAAACCAAAGCGTGATTCAGATAGCTCTGCTTTAAGATGTTTTTAAGCTCATTAGGGTTTTATCTAATCTCACGAGAGTCGGTCGTCCCATCTTCCTCTAATCCTAGCCTCTATTTCCACCTCCATCTCTTCTGCCATCTTTATCTCCACCTCCATTTTTATCCTCTTTCTTGCCATCACAATTCTCTCTCCCATGTTAATCTCAATTTCTAGCCTCCGCTTCTCCATCCACAAAACACATATTCTTCTGTTTTTAATTTACAATCAATAAACGTCATCTTTTGGTTTGTATAAAATCGAGTTTTGCAAAAAACTCGAAAAACCTATTTGGATTTTTTCGTTTACTTCTGTTTGAGTTTTGTTTGTGTGTGAGTGTCTCGCTTTATGCGATGTGTTTTGTTTTGTGCGATGTGTTGGTTGTGTTGAAAATGAATTTTATGGTGTACTGGGAGATCTGAAAATCTCGCATCAACAACACTTTCGGCAGGTCTATAGTTGGTGTCCGGCAGGTGGATGGCTGGGATACTTTTGGAACCGTAGTAAATATCACATGTACTTGCTTTTCACAAAAAATATTTGTTCATGACATGAGGTCTCTAAACTCAGTTTTTGCAACTGAGTTCTTTGAATTTTAGGTTGGATTATTTAGAAAATCATCTTCGGTTAAGTAATCCGAAAACAAAGCGGCTATCTTTAGCTCGTTTATTTGTTTTTCAACCTGGTTGCATGATCAGTTAGGGGTTTGTCCCGATTGAGTTTCTTTCAATTTATTAATGAAATCCGCTCAAAATTTGGGCAAAAAAAAAACTAGCACGGAATTAAAAAAGGTGTTCCGTTTTCTCTAAACTCTTTATGTTCTCTAATTTGATTCGGTCTATATGGAATTAGCTCAGTTGCAATAAAAAAATATAACTTAATTAGTCTCCTCTAATATCTTTATTATATATTATGAATGGAGAGAACTTTCCACTGTCATTAGGATAAAGATGACAATATAAATTATAATATTCTTATCATTTAAAATTTTGAAATCATAAATATAAAGTAAATAGTCACACAAATATAAAATGAGTAACAATGTAAATAGTGTGAATGGTCACACAAATATATTTTAAGTTGCATTTATATTTTCACAACTTAAACATCAAGGAAAATTTTGTATAAATATCTATAAACCTTTTTATAAAAATATGATTAAAAATATATATTAAGTTGCAACAACGATCGAAAATAATTGATTCTTGTGTACATTGTATATTTGAAGAGAAAAAAAAATTACAACTTCAGATATTTTTGACGATAAATTCAACTTTAAAAAACATATGCTGTCATTTGATTTAGTAAAACTTGACAAGTTATTGATTTTTTATAATAAATTATTATTTATTGAAGTTTAATAATTTTAACTAATTTGATGATATTATTTATTAATTGATAAATTAATGTTTATTTAGTGACAATATTCAATTATTTATAATAATTTATTTAATTTGACCCTACTTGTATTAAGATATATAATAAACTATGCTTCAAGTGTAAAATATATATAATAAATTATGTTTCAAATAAAAGACATAAATAGATTATTTTTCATCTCTATTATAAGATCGTATTTATATGAAAAAAATATAGTTTCCTTATGATCTGATTTTTTTTTCCTTTAAATTTAGAAAAATTAGAGTCCCCTAAGTTATATTGCAATCACATTTTATTTATTCTATAAATTATGATATCAATAATTTCTTCCATAAAAGTAAATTAGAATAATAATTGAATATATAAATTTAGAATATTATAATATTTCATATTTGAGATATATCAGATAATTCTTTAAAACACATGCCCGAGAATTTATTTTATTTTCTTGAAAAACAAATGTTAGCAATTAATTTTTCTAAAGAGCAAAAAGAAAAGAAAAAAAAGCTATGAATTCAGATATTCCTTGCTGACCCTGCACCCTTTGACAAAAAAATTGTACAACCATCTTCTTCCTATCTCAAATTCTTTATTTCCCTATATCCCCTCTGCCTGTCTTCCCAAAACACACACACACAGATTCAGCCAGATTCAGGCACCATGGTACTCAAATTCTTGATATTTCTTGCTATAACTCAAGGGCTTTTAACAACAGAGTCAGTTAGATTTGAACTTGAATCAGGCCATGCCAAATGCATTGCAGAGGAGATCAAAACTAATGCCATGACTGTGGGAAAGTACTCAATTGTTAATCCCACTGAACCCCTTAACTCTTATTCTGAAGAAGCACATCAGCCTTTGCCTGATTCTCACAAACTTACTGTCAAGGTAATGTGTGTGTGCATTGTGTTTTCTGAAATCTTGAATTGGGTATTGTTTTTTGTCTGCAAGATTGAATTTTTATTGGTTTTTTTTTTTTGTTTTAGATGAATTAAGGACTTGGGTTGCTGTAGAATTGGCATGTATTTGCAAGATTGGATTTTTAGTTGATTATCTGTTTTGTGGATGAATCAAAAACTTGTGTTTCTTGAAATCTTGCATTGGTTATTGTTATTTTTGTGCAAGATTGAATTTTTATTTGATTATTTGTTTTTGTAGATGAATTTAGGACTTGGGTTGCTGTAGAATTGGCATATATTTGCAAGGTTGGATTTTTAATTGATCATGTGTTTAATAGATGAATCAAGAACTTGTTTTATTTTTTGAAATTGGGGAAGTTGGTTTGATAGAAAGAATGAAAATCAAACTTTGTTGTGATTTATCTGAAAGATTGGATTTTGAGTTTTACAGGTAATAAGGAAGTTGTGTTGATATGATTTTGGGTTCAGTGATTTGTAATATATATGCAAGATTAAAAGTTACGGGGTTTATATGGTTAAATAGTTACAGTGAAAGAACACGTGTAGTCTTTATGATGTTTTGGTTTAAATTTTAATTTTTGCTTTTCAGCTAATTGAACGTCAGTTAAAGATATGGTTTTGTAGAGCTTCTATATGACTATGGTATGGGATGTTTAGTCTGTGTTATTGAGTGCAGGTAACAGCTACTTCTGGAAATAGCTATCACTATGCAGAGAATGTGCAGTCTGGTCAGTTTAGTTTTCAGGCAGTAGAAGCTGGGGACTACATGGCTTGTTTCTGGGCGCTTGATCATAAACCACCAACAACGATGACGGTTGATTTTGATTGGAAGTCAGGTGTGGCTGCAAAGGATTGGTCTAATGTTGCCAAGAAAGGCTCTATAGATGTAAGCATTTTCTAAAAGTTTGTCAAATTTCATTTTCCATGACTCTGAAGTTGTGGTTACATAGAAAATAGACAGCGGAGAATGGAATATTTTTGTATTGCTAATCAATACATGGAAAAAAAGTTTTAAGTAGGAAGAGAAATAACTAATAAGTCTTTGGGAATTGGGGGCAAGTAGGCAGAGTTCGAATTCTATAAATTAAGGCATAAACTGATTGTAGCCGTTGATTAACAAGCCTTAAATTTGGAACACTATTAATTTAGTTAATGTGTCTAGGGCTACAAGTGATGTTATAATTCCAGATCAAGCGTCACAAAACAAACTTGATTTTGTATTATAGGTATACTTTACTTTTCAAATATAAGCTTAACGAGAGCAGTATAGTACAAGTATACTACTCAAAATCTTACTTTTACCAATTATTTTACAAGGGAATGCAATATTACAGTGTTAGGTATTCTACTTGGCATTCTTGGGACCTAACTTGAAGAATACAAATTCGATACCTAACAAAAGACCTTATATTATAATGAGGTGATTGATTCATAAGTCTAACTGTTCGGTGTGTGATTCTATCTTCTGATGTAGTCTAATGTTGAATCTGTGCGTATTGCTTTTGATCTTTTGATTACGATATTTTCTTCATTGTCTTGACTCTTGTGTACTTGGCAAAACTGTCTACTATTTGTATAAAAAGATAAGTATGATAAGGATATTTTAGTAAATAATTTGCTCTCACATTTATTATCAGGCCATGGAAATAGAGGTGAAGAAATTGTACGAAACCGTTACGTCCATTCATGAGGAGATGTCTTATCTTCGTGAAAGGTAATTGATTTATATCCTGCTTAAAATGTTTTTACTACATAACTATATATTCAGGCCAACCTTACAGTATTTGTATCGTTGGCAATATTGTTGTCAGTAATTAAGGTTCAGCACTATATTATAATCTTTGGCTTGTCTCCCTCTCTCTTACATCATTCTGCGCCTCTTGTGAACGGTGAAACCAGAAAAATCTAGTCACTTGGTCTCACTTTCTCTTGGTTCGTCATCTTCCGTCTTCTCTCACATAATTCCACTTTCCACCTCTCTCATGAGTCAGCTTTACCATCTCTTCCTTTGTGTTTCTTCCATTTTGCTTCTCTTTGTCTCGATTTCTATCTTTGTTTTTCTATGCGAAACTGATTGATTCAGAAGTTTTTGAGTAGTTCAACTTGGTTGACTGATGTCTCTTGAGCTATTTATAATGCTTTTTGACCATGTCAAGTACTATCATACTATTACTTATATGAAATAACAATTTTGTTTACAACTTGCAGCAAGTATATATCATAGACCTGTGTTTTGCCACAAAGTTGTGTTTAATTAGGTTTTTGCCAGCAGCGACCAGTTCCACACTATCAACGTGTTTGCATCTTTTACAACATTGGTTCTGACACAATGTATAACTTTTGATATGTTATTATTGCAGGGAAGAAGAGATGCAAGATCTTAATAACGCCACAAACTCCAAAATGGGATGGCTCAGCTTGTTGTCCCTTTTGATTTGTTTATCAGTTTCGGGTTTGCAATTGTGGCATTTGAAGTCATTTTTCGAGAAGAAGAAGCTTATTTAACTAGATTTAGTAATGCCTTATAACGGACACGGGTTAGAGATTTTTCAAACAAAAGTTGGTAGTTTAAACTCTTATAGAATGAGAACTTTTTTTGCGGATTTATTGGTTTATTAAATCGTTGTGAACTTCTCTAAGCTGGTTGATGTATCGAACTATGCTTACATAAACCATAAGAAGTAAATCTTCGGTGGCAAAAGCACAAGTCGGCACCTTCTCTGGGGGTTTAAAACTAAGGATTTTGTTGATCATAGATCTTCATATTAAGTCGTGCTCTAAATTTTTATGATTTCTTTAAAAATTCCTGATTAATTTTAAAAAAATATTTTATCGATTATACTCTGATTTGACTAAAATCTCTGATAAATCTTATTTCCGGAAGTCAATCGATTAATTCTGATTCTCAACATTTCGGAAGTTAATCGATTAGTTCTGATTTCATATTTTTTCTAATTGATTTTTTAAATCGCATCTTAAATTCATTCTTATGTTTAATACTAAAACATATACTAGTATGCATAAATTACCAACTGTAAACAAACATATGAAAAACAAGATAAATTTGGCCTGTCTAGTGCAATAGGTAACTTCGCAACTCTTTTTAAAGCAGGTATACTAAGTCATCAAGTTTGAAACAATGGGGTTGTATTGTTTACAACTTTACATGATTGCTTCTTGGAGAAAAAATAAATGAATCGAACTAAATATGAAGGAATCTGATGTATACTCTATAAAAACCGTTCTAATGTTAAAAAGAAAATAGTTCATCCCAGATAAATTAGGGAAGAATTCCGTTTTTGTATGAACTGCTTTGTTAAGCTCCTGTATTTTGATTCTGGCAATGCTCGATATGTCAAGAAGAGAAGATATTCCAGTGATGCTCTGCCGGTAAAGTTTCCTTTATCTTTTCAAGCCTTTTGAGGACTTCCAGGAACGATGGTCTCTTGTTCGTATCTGCTGCCCAACATTGTTCTGTCAAGCTGAAAATGGAGAATAAAAATACATATTAGCACAAGGAGTTATTCTGCAAAGCAAGAAGATGTACAAACCCGGTGATTATAAAGATTGGCTAAATTTGATGTATGCGCGTAGTATTTGATAGTGCATAAACTGTATAGATGGTTGAACACTTAAACTTACGCTCTTAATTCTTGAGTATAGCCTTTGGCCCTAAACATAGGCCTGTGCCCCTCAGACACATATTTGGCCGCTTCATAAGGTTCATGGTGTGACAATGGTGCATCACCCTCAAGCATCTGCAAAAACACATGATCAGCTAGTAAGCTTTGATAAATTTCTTTGCGAACTTATCCAGAACATCAAGACAGAATATTACCTCGTAGAGTATCATTGCAAAGGAGAAAACATCAACCTTCTTATCATATTTACGATGCTTGAAGACTTCAGGAGCCATGTACCTGTCTTTTGTTTCATTACAGAAGAAATTCCACATAAAAGAAGAAAAGAGTGAGTAAAGACTAAAGAGTGTATTGTACATGGTCTAAACTGTAAAACTTTTATGTTACAAACACTTACAACTTCCAGTCTCTCCAGTCATTTGGTATACATCGTGAGAATTTTTCACCTTGATAAGCTTGCTTAGTCCAAAGTCTCCGACTTTTAGATGGTCAGCACTAGAGTTGACGAGAAGAACATTTCTGTAAAATGCACCCATCAGCAGTCAGTATTGATCATATAAATCCTGCTACCAATATCAATATGTATATGTCTATACTCGTGTGTGTGTGCGCGCGCGCGCGCGCATGATTACATTTCTGTGAATGTAATTACATATGCAGTTGCTATGTAAACAACAGACCAACAGACATATAAAACATCTACCATAAGCAACAAACCTGGGTTTTAAATCTCTGTGTATTATGACATTGGGCTCATTGTGAAGATACGCCATGCCCCTGCCAATTTCAAATGTATAAATATTAGTGCAAATTTATATCCGATTTTCAGAAGAAAATATAGAAACATCTATTAACATATCTTTAAATTCTATTGCACGAATATTTATGTACAACTGGAAAGTGCACCAGGAAAAAAATGAAAGCACATGCTATATGATTAGTCCATATTTTTGCATATTTAAGTACCTATTTTTTGTTTATTTTCGTAGTATTAATCGCTTATTTATTTTATTTCAGGAAATTGTAGATAAATAAAGAAAGAAGAGAAAATGCAAGAAAAAGAAGAAAAGGGAAAAGAAAAGAAGAAAAAAAAGGGTTGGCAAGTAAAGGACACATGGATGGCCACAATTCTCCCAACACTCAAGGCACATGGATGGTCAAGATGGAGCCACCCTACCCCTAAACCCTAATTCTTTAGTTATAAATACCCCTCTTCTTTTACTTGTAATCACCAACCTAGCACCTAGAAAACCTAGCCACCTACTCTCCTTTTCTACCTAGTCATTTCTATAGTTAGTATCTTAGATAGATTTACATTTTGCTAGCCCCAATTTCCTTTCCAAGCTTGTATACACTTTTTAATTTCTATGCAAATCTCTTTTTGTTTAATCTTGTGTTGTCTTTCTAATTTATGTTCTCCAAATTGAATGATTCTTCTAAGTACCACCACATGCTTTTTAAGCTTTTTTTTTTGGGAAATGAAGAATCATTAAACTTGTGATTAGTATAGATCTCTTATTATAGATTTGATTTAGTAAGAAACTAAGTCCTAGCACAAAATTAATTTGTGTTAGGGTTTAGATTTAAAACCCTAAATTTTCTTGTCTTAGTTTATTGCTTAAATTGCTAAGTAGTAATTACAAGAATATTATATAAAATTAGTTTTAAAACCCTCGGTTAGCCCCCCATTTATTTACTCTGTTTTCTTTATTAAATCGGTATGCTCTGTTTTCACTTTTGAATACAAAACCCCTTTTTCCCCTGTTTCCTTTTTAGTTAAAACAACTCCATCTCCCCTGTCTATTGTGTTTACGCGCTGAGTCGCCATAACCGAGTTGAGCTGTTGATTTTCGACACTGCTAGTCGAATCTTTTGCTGGGTTTATGTTGAATGATGAGTTCTGTTTTGTTTACTACAGAGTTTGTTTTTTTTAGTGTGCTACTAGTTCGAGTCTTGCTTTTCTGTAGTTTCGTTTTTGCCGATTTGTTTTGGTTGTTATGAGTTCTGAATCGTGAGTTGTTTGAGTCGATGGTAACGGAGTACTGGGTCTGTTTTCTTAAACTGAGTCGTAGTAGTAGTAGTTTTCGAGTCGGTTTGCTGAGTCTAAATCAAGTTTCCCGAGTCTGTTTTTACTCTGTTTAGTTGAGTCGCTGCACTGAGTTCAGTTGAGTCCAGTAAATCGAGTCATAGCTTTTGCTGGGTTTGGTTGGCTGTGCTGAGTTCCGAGTCGTTTCTCCGAGTTTCTTCGTTTTTGTTGCTTCATTTGTTTAGCTTCGTTTTTGTTGCTTCATTTGTTTTCTGGGTTTGATTTCTGTTGGTCGAAGTTTAGCAGTACTGAGTTCGCAGCTGGTGTCTTTTGTTTGAATTCGTTTATACTGAGTCAAGTCAATTGGGTCGGTTTGTGTCGAGCTGTAGTTTCCTGTGGCTGAGTTTATGATTCTGAGTCGCTAGCTGAGTTTCTTGTTTTGCTGAGTTGCGTTACCGAGTTTTGAGTTTTAGTCTGAGTTTGCATTACTGTTATTAGAATCTGCTGTTTTTCTGCCGAGTGAGCTCTGTTTTATAACCGAGTCTGCCATGGCTTAGTTGTCTGTACGAGTAGCACATAAAGTTCCGAGTTGGTTTTGATTTTTCTGATGCTGTTTAATGTTCTGAGTTTGCAGCCTCTGTTTCTGAGCTGTTGAGGTTGTTTTAGATTTCAATTGCTCTGTGTTCGAATTTTTAAATCTGTTAATCGAGTTTTGTAATCATTGAGTTGGTTTGGTTTTGATTAAGCTGCATTTAGTAAGTTTAGATTATTTGAGTTGGTTTGATTGATCAGTAGATGTGGTTAAAAAAAAAAAATTGTTTGGCAATCTCTTGTTTCCGAGCTGTGTCATCACTCGATTAATTGATTTTGATATTAAATTGTTGTGGTTAACTTTGGTTAATTAAGAATAATTGGATTAGATTCTCAATTAAAGTTTATAATAATCATAATTAGTTTTGAAAAATATATCATCTCCATCATTAATTGTTCTAAACCGCCTAGGTTAATAATAAAGATTTGCGAAAAATAATTTTAATCTCTGTGGATCGAATCTTAAATATTAAAACGGTGATCGTGCGCTTGCGATTTAAAAGTATTATTTCTAGCACATCAAGTTTTTGGCGCCGCTGCCGGGGATTAAAATTAATTTTTCGCACCTTTATTTTTAATCTTTCGGATTAGTTTGTTTCTCACTATTTTTGTTTTTATTTCGAGGAGGATTATTCGGGAATTATGGAGTAAAATCGACAAATTTTGCCCGGATTTGGAAGCTTGCTTTGGTATCCCGTATCTCTCCACTCTTATTTTTTTCGTTTTTATTTAGAAAATCACAAACAAATTTGAAAATTGAAAATCACAAAAAAATTAAAAATTTAAAATCCAAAAATATTAGTTAGAATTACATATGTGTTGCATCATGCATTTTTACACCTAGGGCACATCATTTAGATTTTAATTTTTGTTTTTAAATTTTCGTACCTTTAATTGTGGTGATCGCTGGAGGACCCTAAGGTGCGTTAATTTCTTTCTTTCTCTAGATTAGGACACGTAGTTTAAGCATCCATAGTTGTTTATCGCTTTAATTATCTCGTTGTGTGGAGCATCATTTTAAATAAATCTTAAGGGCAAAACCCACTCATAAGATAAGGGGGGAGATTTCATCACTCTTTCCTTGGCCCACAACGACTTAATTCTTCATTTTGCATTCCCTAGCCTTTTAATAAAATTGAATTAGACGTTAGCCCCTAGGATTTCGCGCTCAACTAGGAAGGTACCTAAAAGACGAGGTAATCTTTTATTATTCCGACTCTTCGGTGTCTAGGCAAGCGAAAGCTTACCTGGCCGATTAAGGTTTGGTGTCTAAGCGCGGAGATTGGCCTCTTGGCAATGCCTGCTCCAAACTGGCCAGACCGGTCCGAATAATTTTGGATTTATCGAGTTTTTGGTGGTCCTTAACGTTAGGAGCAAGGTCTAGTTCATTTTTATTAGGGAACCCTAGAATTAAGTTTTTATTTCACTTTTACACCCTTTCTTTTGTTTGATTTAATTTCTCGCACTTATTTGCTACGTGTTTACTATCTAGTTTATGCGAACTACTTGGGTTAGGAGCGAATCGTCTAGATTAGTTAGACCGATCATCGAAATTCCTTCTTCATCCTCTTCGGACTCCGAACCCATAGAAGCTAGCGAACCGATAGTAAACATGGCATTGTCTCTTAAAGACCGATGTTACCCGTCCCGTTCTGCTCAACCATCATGTATCACCCTTCCTCCCGTTAATGGGAATAATTTCGAGATTAAGGCACATCACATTAGTATGTTGCCTAAATTTTTAGGGAGTGAAGGTGAGGATCCCTATCTTTTCATTCAAGAATTTGAGGAGGTTTGCGGTTTGCAAAAACTCCAACAATTGAGCGAAGATTCCATTCGGCTTAGACTAATCAACTTTGCTTTAAAAGAAAATGCTAAAAAATGGTTGTATAGTCTACCCGTCAATTCTATTTCCACTTGGGAAGGGTTTGTGGTAATGTTTCTTAAAAAGTATTTTCCAAACCATAAAACGACTCGAATTACAAATGAGATAAATCAATTCCATCAAAGGGAAAATGAGTCATTTTGGAAATTCTTTGATCGTTTCAAAAATCTTTTATCACAATGCCCCCACCATGGAATAGAGAAATGGAGACTTTGTAAGATTGTGTACGAGGCCTTAGATAGTCAAACAACCGCTTTATTAGAGTCTATGTGCCAAGGCAAATTCATGGAGAAAGATGAGGATCAAGGGTGGGAATTTTTCGAGGACTTAGCCGAAAAAACAATGTTATGGGAGTCTACTAGGGAACCTAAAAAGTCGATCGAGGCGTCTAGCTCTAGGGGTTTGCACTCGATAGGAAACAATGTGGCAACCGATGCCAAATTAGCAACCCTTACTAAGAGACTCGAGGTTTTAGAGTCTCATAGTGGCCCCTCATCTATGCCTATGTTCCCGAACTATAATGTTTCCCATCCCGAGATTCAACAATCTCATGATTTTGAGCAAGTGAACGCGATGTTTCAACCTAAGCCTAGAAATGACCCGTTTGCACCAACGTACAACCCCGGGTGGAAGAATCACCCGAATTTCTCGTGGAACCAAGGGCAAAATTTTCAAACTCCACAACCTAATTTCCCTAGGCCCAATCCCAATTCTTTTCCGAATTATCAAAACCCGAGTCAAGCTCCGTTAAATCCTCCCGGGTTTAATGATTCGGACAAGAGACTCAATTCCTTAGAAAAGAGCATAGAGGCCTTAGTGAAATCGCAAACTAACTTGACCCAATCCCAACAAACTTTCATGCAAACTTTAACCCAAGATAGGCAACTTTTGCATTCCAATGTGCAAGCCGTCTCTAAGTTAGAGTCCCAATTGAGTCAATTAGCGAGCACGTTGTGTGAACGAGAAAAGAACAAATTCCCTAGTCAACCGGAGCCGAACCCAAAATTTCCACTTAATCAAAGACCCCCGGATAATGTGCATTCGGTCATTTCTCTTAGGTCGGGTAAACAAGTAGAGACCCACGTTGGTGAGAACCTTGGTAAGAAAGGGGATTCGACTTCTAATCCAAGTCCACCCTTCACTACCATTAATCATGACCAACCCGAGAGTTCAAAAGCCCGTGAGGAGTCGAGTGACCCAAACCCGGAACCCGAGTTGCAAAGTGAAGTAGTCTATAAACCAAGAGTCCCTTACCCTCAAAGACTTATTTCACCAAAGCAATCGGCTCAAATGGAGAAGATTTTGGAAGTGTTTAAGCAAGTCAAGGTCAACATACCCCTTTTAGATGCAATTCAACAAATTCCTTCATATGCTAAGTGTCTTAAGGAGTTATGTACCCATAAGAGAACCAACCATGTTCCTAAGAAAGCTTTCCTTACGTCTCACATTAGTTCGATTCTCTCAAACCAAATTCCCGTGAAATACAAGGACCCCGGTTGTCCTACAATTTCATGTGTCATAGGAGAAACTTTTGTGGATAAGGCGTTACTTGATTTAGGGGCTAGTGTTAATCTCCTTCCATATTCTGTCTACCAAGCTTTAGGTTTAGGGGAGCTCCGACAAACCAATGTCACACTTCAATTAGCCGATCGATCCGTGAAAATTCCTAAGGGAATGATCGAGGACGTGCTAATTAAAGTAGGTGATTTTGTTTTTCCGGTAGATTTCGTCGTCCTAGAGACCGAACCGGTTAGGAACCCGAAGAATCAAATTCCCATCATCCTAGGACGACCCTTTTTAGCTACATCCAACGCTTTGATTAATTGTAGGAATGGCTTAATGAAGCTAACATTTGGTAACATGACAATCGACCTCAACATTTTTCATGTGGGGAAACAATCCGATGATTTCTATGATCAACCTATGGACGTTAATCTAATTGATGAAATAGTTGATCAAGATCTCATGAATCCCAAAGATGCCCTTGAATTTTGCTTAAAACATTTTGGAGAGGATTGGGATGTTTCCAACTACACACATGAGGTCAACCAAATGTTAGAATCCACCATTCCGACAAAGAATCAAGAGCGTGATGTTGAACCCGAGCATTTGCCTTTACCTAAGAAAACCGTTGAGTCACAACCGCCGGAAGTAGAACTCAAACCTCTTCCCGACACTCTTAAGTATGCTTTTCTAGGCCCTAACGAGTCTTATCCCGTTATCATTGCTTCTAATTTGACTACGTCACAAGAGGAAGAACTTTTAGGAATCCTTAGAAAGCATAAGGGAGCCATAGGGTGGAGCATTTCGGACATTAAAGGAATTAGCCCGGCGATTGTCCAACATAGGATTCATTTGGTAGAAGATGCAAAGCCCGTGAGAGAACCTCAAAGGAGGCTGAATCCTCCCATGATGGAGGTAGTTAAGAAAGAAATTCTTAAGTGCTTAGACAATGGGATCATTTATCCCATTTCCGATAGTAAGTGGGTGAGTCCCGTCCATGTAGTGCCTAAAAAGTCGGGCATTACTTTGGTGACCAATGAGAACAATGAGCAAGTTCCAACCCGTGTCCAATCCGGTTGGAGAATGTGTATAGACTTTAGGAAGCTCAATGCCGTCACTAGGAAAGATCATTTTCCTTTGCCTTTCATCGATCAAATGCTAGAGAGGTTAGCGGGTCACGCGTTTTATTGCTTCTTAGACGGTTACTCGGGATATTTTCAAATCCCAATCGCACCCGAGGACCAAGAAAAGACCACCTTCACTTGCCCTTTTGGAACCTTCGCTTATAGACGTCTAGCCTTCGGCCTAACCACGGGCCCGTCCACGTTCCAAAGGTGCATGACTAGCATCTTCTCGGAAATGATAGGTGACTTTCTAGAAGTCTTCATAGATGACTTTTCCATCTTTGGTCCATCTTTTCACCAATGCCTTAACAATCTAGACTTAGTTTTGCAAAGATGTGAGGAAACGGATCTAGTGTTAAATTGGGAGAAATGTCATTTCATGGTTAAGGAGGGAATCGTTTTAGGACACAAAATTTCTGAAAAAGGGATCGAAGTAGACAAGGCTAAGGTCGACCTAATTGCTAATCTCCCTCCTCCCAAGTCCGTTAAGGAAATTCGTTCTTTCCTTGGACATGCGGGATTTTATCGTAGATTCATTCAAGATTTTAGCAAAAAGGCCCGACCTTTGACCAACCTTCTAGCTAAGGATGTCAAATTCGAGTTCACAAGTGAGTGTGTTCATGCCTTCGAAGACCTTAAGAGAGAATTGACTTCGGCCCCGATCATGAAGTCTCCCGATTGGAGTCAACCTTTTGAGCTTATGTGTGACGCATCCGATTATGCCATAGGAGCGGTTTTAGGACAACGAATAGATAAGAGGCCTCATGTCATTTACTACGCTAGTAAGACCTTAAATGATGCCCAACTCAATTACTCTACCACCGAGAAGGAGCTTCTAGCCGTAGTCTTTGCCTTAGAAAAGTTTCGTTCTTATCTTATCGGGTCCAAAATCATTGTTTACACCGACCATGCCGCTCTTAAGTACCTTTTCTCTAAGAAAGACTCTAAAGCCCGATTAATTAGATGGATATTGTTGCTCCAAGAGTTTGACTTAGAGATTAGGGATAAGAAAGGTTGTGAGAATGTCGTCGCCGATCATCTCTCTCGATTAGTGGTTGAATCCACTAATGACTTGCCCTTAAGCGAGTCATTTCCCGATGAACACCTTCTCTCGATGTCCACTCTCCCTTGGTTCGCCGACATAGTCAATTACTTAGCAACCGGTGACATTCCCTCGAATTGGTCCAAGAATGATAAAGCCAAGTTCTTTTCTCAAGTGAAACATTTCTTTTGGGACGACCCTTATCTCTTTAAACATTGTCCCGATCAAATCATTAGGAGGTGTGTCCCAAATAGTGAGTTTCATAGCATCCTCTCGTTTTGTCACGATCAAGCATGTGGAGGTCATTTTAGTGCGAAGAAGACCGCCGCTAAAATCCTCCAATGCGGTTTTTATTGGCCTAGTTTGTTTAAGGATGCTGCCGAGTATTGTTCCGCATGTAGTAGGTGTCAACATCTAGGAAGAATCACTAGGAGGAACATGATGCCTATGAGCCCAATCCTTGTTATAGAGCTCTTTGATGTGTGGGGCATAGATTTCATGGGCCCATTTCCTAGTTCGTTTGGCCACCTTTACATCCTTCTCGCGGTTGATTACGTTTCCAAGTGGGTAGAAGCCATCCCGACCCGGTCCAATGACAACAAAGTTGTCCTTCGATTCCTTAAAGAGAATATCTTTTCTCGATTTGGAACGCCTAGGGCTATCATTAGTGACCAAGGGACTCATTTTAAAAACCGTCAATTCGAGTCACTTCTTAAGAAGTACTCCATCACTCATAGGCTTGCTACCCCTTATCATCCTCAAACTAGTGGCCAAGTAGAGGTGTCGAACCGGCAAATTAAGCAAATCTTAGAAAAGACGGTCAACTCAAATAGGAAAGATTGGTCCACCAAGTTGATAGACGCCTTATGGGCCTATCGGACCGCCTTTAAGACCGTCTTAGGAATGTCTCCCTATAGACTCGTGTATGGTAAAGCTTGCCATTTGCCGGTTGAGTTAGAGCATAGGGCCATGTGGGCCATTAGAGAATTGAACTTCGACTTACCCACCGCCGGTAGTCATCGGAAGTTGCAATTGACCGAGTTGGACGAACTTAGAAATGATGCCTATGAAAACGCTAAAATTTACAAAGAGAGAACTAAGGCCTTCCATGATAAGACCATTTTGAGAAAATCCTTTTCTCCCGGCCAAAAAGTTCTTCTCTACAATTCTAGGCTTCATTTGTTTCCCGGTAAGTTGCGTTCTAGATGGGACGGTCCTTACATTGTTCAAGTTGTGTTTCCTCACGGTGCTATTGAAATTCAGGATCCTAAAAATGGTAATGTTTTTAAAGTTAATGGTCAACGTCTTAAACCATTTTTAGAATTGCCTGTTGATTCGGAGGAAGAGGTCATCCACCTCATCGACCCTTGATCATGTAAGTTGCTTCAGTAGTTAATAAAAATCCCTTCATCTCCTATTCAGGTATTTTTCCTCTTTATTCTCTCATTTTAATTCTCTCTTTTGCATACATTGAGGACAATGCATGATTTAGGTATGGGGAGGGCTTTAGTGTAATTCTAAAAAATGAAAATCCCTAAAAATTGAAAAATTAGAAAAATCCAAAAATAGAGATACTTTTAGCTAAGTTGTCTTTCCCTCACTCGAACTTTAGGAGTAGTTGGTGTGTAGCATATTTTCGAAAAGTATATATATGTAGTGTCTTTTAGATAATTTGAACGTAGTTGAGTAAGGTTGTCTTTTTGAAGCTTGTATCGACCGATTTGTACTCTAAATTCCAAGATGGCACACACTTTTGCACGAGACCTTTGATGGAGAGATTGTCTAGTGATATTATTCGATACCTGAGAGAGAACCCACATGTTGAAACAATGTCGAATCGAACCTTTGCGAATAAAAAAAATAGAAAAAAAGAAAAAAAAAGAGATAGAAAAAAAAAAGAGAGAAGGAATAACTACTTCAATACCCATTGTTCTTTATAGATAAAATCTTTAGATAAATGGGCAAAAGTAGATTGGCTAGTCTCGTTTTGTGGCCTTTGTTATTCGAGCAATTAAGTCCGTCGGGGGATTTCAAAACCTAGTGCCCTAAGACCGTTTGGTTTGGGAGTCACTGACCCAAAGCTCGCTACATGGGTAACATTGTTTGCCTAAGAAAACGGACAAAATAAAGTCAATGCAAAAAAAAAAAGAAAAGAAAAAAAAAAAAAGAAGAAAAAAAAAAAGGGAATAAGAGTTTGTGAAGTTTGGCTAGATATTTGTTTCGATAGAGATTGGGTCAGTTCAAAATTGGTTGAAAAAGAGAAAGTGTTCTTAGACAATTAGGATCCATCAAAGGCCTTAAATTACTTACACTCCTTGGATTTCTAGTAAATCTTCGTGTCGATGCAAGTGGATTAGAGACAACTGTATCTTGATTATTAGTAGATGAGTCTTTAAGTCGTATTTTTCCTTAAAAACGCTTTTTGTCAACACCAACGAAATTAGAGTAGAGTCGAGTAGACACTTGCTAGAATGTCTCGAAGATTTTATGGGTATATCTTCTGTAAACCCTTAGGAGACAAAACTCCTCTTGTAGAGATCGTCTACGAGTTTAACGGGTTGGTGAACCTAAAATCACCCGTCACGCCTACGAAAAGGAGCCTAGGAATCGCATCTAGTTTTCTTAGTTTATTTTCTTTTCTTTTGATTTTTACTCGAGGACGAGCAAAAGATAGGTATGGGGAAGTTTGATTAGTCCATATTTTTGCATATTTAAGTACCTATTTTTTGTTTATTTTCGTAGTATTAATCGCTTATTTATTTTATTTCAGGAAATTGTAGTTAAATAAAGAAAGAAGAGAAAATGCAAGAAAAAGAAGAAAAGGGAAAAGAAAAGAAGAAAAAAAAGGGTTGGCAAGTAAAGGACACATGGATGGCCACAATTCTCCCAACACTCAAGGCACATGGATGGTCAAGATGGAGCCACCCTACCCCTAAACCCTAATTCTTTAGTTATAAATACCCCTCTTCTTTTACTTGTAATCACCAACCTAGCACCTAGAAAACCTAGCCACCTACTCTCCTTTTCTACCTAGTCATTTCTATAGTTAGTATCTTAGATAGATTTACATTTTGCTAGCCCCAATTTCCTTTCCAAGCTTGTATACACTTTTTAATTTCTATGCAAATCTCTTTTTGTTTAATCTTGTGTTGTCTTTCTAATTTATGTTCTCCAAATTGAATGATTCTTCTAAGTACCACCACATGCTTTTTAAGCTTTTTTTTTTGGGAAATGAAGAATCATTAAACTTGTGATTAGTATAGATCTCTTATTATAGATTTGATTTAGTAAGAAACTAAGTCCTAGCACAAAATTAATTTGTGTTAGGGTTTAGATTTAAAACCCTAAATTTTCTTGTCTTAGTTTATTGCTTAAATTGCTAAGTAGTAATTACAAGAATATTATATAAAATTAGTTTTAAAACCCTCGGTTAGCCCCCCATTTATTTACTCTGTTTTCTTTATTAAATCGGTATGCTCTGTTTTCACTTTTGAATACAAAACCCCTTTTTCCCCTGTTTCCTTTTTAGTTAAAACAACTCCATCTCCCCTGTCTATTGTGTTTACGCGCTGAGTCGCCATAACCGAGTTGAGCTGTTGATTTTCGACACTGCTAGTCGAATCTTTTGCTGGGTTTATGTTGAATGATGAGTTCTGTTTTGTTTACTACAGAGTTTGTTTTTTTTAGTGTGCTACTAGTTCGAGTCTTGCTTTTCTGTAGTTTCGTTTTTGCCGATTTGTTTTGGTTGTTATGAGTTCTGAATCGTGAGTTGTTTGAGTCGATGGTAACGGAGTACTGGGTCTGTTTTCTTAAACTGAGTCGTAGTAGTAGTAGTTTTCGAGTCGGTTTGCTGAGTCTAAATCAAGTTTCCCGAGTCTGTTTTTACTCTGTTTAGTTGAGTCGCTGCACTGAGTTCAGTTGAGTCCAGTAAATCGAGTCATAGCTTTTGCTGGGTTTGGTTGGCTGTGCTGAGTTCCGAGTCGTTTCTCCGAGTTTCTTCGTTTTTGTTGCTTCATTTGTTTAGCTTCGTTTTTGTTGCTTCATTTGTTTTCTGGGTTTGATTTCTGTTGGTCGAAGTTTAGCAGTACTGAGTTCGCAGCTGGTGTCTTTTGTTTGAATTCGTTTATACTGAGTCAAGTCAATTGGGTCGGTTTGTGTCGAGCTGTAGTTTCCTGTGGCTGAGTTTATGATTCTGAGTCGCTAGCTGAGTTTCTTGTTTTGCTGAGTTGCGTTACCGAGTTTTGAGTTTTAGTCTGAGTTTGCATTACTGTTATTAGAATCTGCTGTTTTTCTGCCGAGTGAGCTCTGTTTTATAACCGAGTCTGCCATGGCTTAGTTGTCTGTACGAGTAGCACATAAAGTTCCGAGTTGGTTTTGATTTTTCTGATGCTGTTTAATGTTCTGAGTTTGCAGCCTCTGTTTCTGAGCTGTTGAGGTTGTTTTAGATTTCAATTGCTCTGTGTTCGAATTTTTAAATCTGTTAATCTTGAATTGGGTATTGTTTTTTGTCTGCAAGATTGAATTTTTATTGGTTTTTTTTTTTTGTTTTAGATGAATTAAGGACTTGGGTTGCTGTAGAATTGGCATGTATTTGCAAGATTGGATTTTTAGTTGATTATCTGTTTTGTGGATGAATCAAAAACTTGTGTTTCTTGAAATCTTGCATTGGTTATTGTTATTTTTGTGCAAGATTGAATTTTTATTTGATTATTTGTTTTTGTAGATGAATTTAGGACTTGGGTTGCTGTAGAATTGGCATATATTTGCAAGGTTGGATTTTTAATTGATCATGTGTTTAATAGATGAATCAAGAACTTGTTTTATTTTTTGAAATTGGGGAAGTTGGTTTGATAGAAAGAATGAAAATCAAACTTTGTTGTGATTTATCTGAAAGATTGGATTTTGAGTTTTACAGGTAATAAGGAAGTTGTGTTGATATGATTTTGGGTTCAGTGATTTGTAATATATATGCAAGATTAAAAGTTACGGGGTTTATATGGTTAAATAGTTACAGTGAAAGAACACGTGTAGTCTTTATGATGTTTTGGTTTAAATTTTAATTTTTGCTTTTCAGCTAATTGAACGTCAGTTAAAGATATGGTTTTGTAGAGCTTCTATATGACTATGGTATGGGATGTTTAGTCTGTGTTATTGAGTGCAGGTAACAGCTACTTCTGGAAATAGCTATCACTATGCAGAGAATGTGCAGTCTGGTCAGTTTAGTTTTCAGGCAGTAGAAGCTGGGGACTACATGGCTTGTTTCTGGGCGCTTGATCATAAACCACCAACAACGATGACGGTTGATTTTGATTGGAAGTCAGGTGTGGCTGCAAAGGATTGGTCTAATGTTGCCAAGAAAGGCTCTATAGATGTAAGCATTTTCTAAAAGTTTGTCAAATTTCATTTTCCATGACTCTGAAGTTGTGGTTACATAGAAAATAGACAGCGGAGAATGGAATATTTTTGTATTGCTAATCAATACATGGAAAAAAAGTTTTAAGTAGGAAGAGAAATAACTAATAAGTCTTTGGGAATTGGGGGCAAGTAGGCAGAGTTCGAATTCTATAAATTAAGGCATAAACTGATTGTAGCCGTTGATTAACAAGCCTTAAATTTGGAACACTATTAATTTAGTTAATGTGTCTAGGGCTACAAGTGATGTTATAATTCCAGATCAAGCGTCACAAAACAAACTTGATTTTGTATTATAGGTATACTTTACTTTTCAAATATAAGCTTAACGAGAGCAGTATAGTACAAGTATACTACTCAAAATCTTACTTTTACCAATTATTTTACAAGGGAATGCAATATTACAGTGTTAGGTATTCTACTTGGCATTCTTGGGACCTAACTTGAAGAATACAAATTCGATACCTAACAAAAGACCTTATATTATAATGAGGTGATTGATTCATAAGTCTAACTGTTCGGTGTGTGATTCTATCTTCTGATGTAGTCTAATGTTGAATCTGTGCGTATTGCTTTTGATCTTTTGATTACGATATTTTCTTCATTGTCTTGACTCTTGTGTACTTGGCAAAACTGTCTACTATTTGTATAAAAAGATAAGTATGATAAGGATATTTTAGTAAATAATTTGCTCTCACATTTATTATCAGGCCATGGAAATAGAGGTGAAGAAATTGTACGAAACCGTTACGTCCATTCATGAGGAGATGTCTTATCTTCGTGAAAGGTAATTGATTTATATCCTGCTTAAAATGTTTTTACTACATAACTATATATTCAGGCCAACCTTACAGTATTTGTATCGTTGGCAATATTGTTGTCAGTAATTAAGGTTCAGCACTATATTATAATCTTTGGCTTGTCTCCCTCTCTCTTACATCATTCTGCGCCTCTTGTGAACGGTGAAACCAGAAAAATCTAGTCACTTGGTCTCACTTTCTCTTGGTTCGTCATCTTCCGTCTTCTCTCACATAATTCCACTTTCCACCTCTCTCATGAGTCAGCTTTACCATCTCTTCCTTTGTGTTTCTTCCATTTTGCTTCTCTTTGTCTCGATTTCTATCTTTGTTTTTCTATGCGAAACTGATTGATTCAGAAGTTTTTGAGTAGTTCAACTTGGTTGACTGATGTCTCTTGAGCTATTTATAATGCTTTTTGACCATGTCAAGTACTATCATACTATTACTTATATGAAATAACAATTTTGTTTACAACTTGCAGCAAGTATATATCATAGACCTGTGTTTTGCCACAAAGTTGTGTTTAATTAGGTTTTTGCCAGCAGCGACCAGTTCCACACTATCAACGTGTTTGCATCTTTTACAACATTGGTTCTGACACAATGTATAACTTTTGATATGTTATTATTGCAGGGAAGAAGAGATGCAAGATCTTAATAACGCCACAAACTCCAAAATGGGATGGCTCAGCTTGTTGTCCCTTTTGATTTGTTTATCAGTTTCGGGTTTGCAATTGTGGCATTTGAAGTCATTTTTCGAGAAGAAGAAGCTTATTTAACTAGATTTAGTAATGCCTTATAACGGACACGGGTTAGAGATTTTTCAAACAAAAGTTGGTAGTTTAAACTCTTATAGAATGAGAACTTTTTTTGCGGATTTATTGGTTTATTAAATCGTTGTGAACTTCTCTAAGCTGGTTGATGTATCGAACTATGCTTACATAAACCATAAGAAGTAAATCTTCGGTGGCAAAAGCACAAGTCGGCACCTTCTCTGGGGGTTTAAAACTAAGGATTTTGTTGATCATAGATCTTCATATTAAGTCGTGCTCTAAATTTTTATGATTTCTTTAAAAATTCCTGATTAATTTTAAAAAAATATTTTATCGATTATACTCTGATTTGACTAAAATCTCTGATAAATCTTATTTCCGGAAGTCAATCGATTAATTCTGATTCTCAACATTTCGGAAGTTAATCGATTAGTTCTGATTTCATATTTTTTCTAATTGATTTTTTAAATCGCATCTTAAATTCATTCTTATGTTTAATACTAAAACATATACTAGTATGCATAAATTACCAACTGTAAACAAACATATGAAAAACAAGATAAATTTGGCCTGTCTAGTGCAATAGGTAACTTCGCAACTCTTTTTAAAGCAGGTATACTAAGTCATCAAGTTTGAAACAATGGGGTTGTATTGTTTACAACTTTACATGATTGCTTCTTGGAGAAAAAATAAATGAATCGAACTAAATATGAAGGAATCTGATGTATACTCTATAAAAACCGTTCTAATGTTAAAAAGAAAATAGTTCATCCCAGATAAATTAGGGAAGAATTCCGTTTTTGTATGAACTGCTTTGTTAAGCTCCTGTATTTTGATTCTGGCAATGCTCGATATGTCAAGAAGAGAAGATATTCCAGTGATGCTCTGCCGGTAAAGTTTCCTTTATCTTTTCAAGCCTTTTGAGGACTTCCAGGAACGATGGTCTCTTGTTCGTATCTGCTGCCCAACATTGTTCTGTCAAGCTGAAAATGGAGAATAAAAATACATATTAGCACAAGGAGTTATTCTGCAAAGCAAGAAGATGTACAAACCCGGTGATTATAAAGATTGGCTAAATTTGATGTATGCGCGTAGTATTTGATAGTGCATAAACTGTATAGATGGTTGAACACTTAAACTTACGCTCTTAATTCTTGAGTATAGCCTTTGGCCCTAAACATAGGCCTGTGCCCCTCAGACACATATTTGGCCGCTTCATAAGGTTCATGGTGTGACAATGGTGCATCACCCTCAAGCATCTGCAAAAACACATGATCAGCTAGTAAGCTTTGATAAATTTCTTTGCGAACTTATCCAGAACATCAAGACAGAATATTACCTCGTAGAGTATCATTGCAAAGGAGAAAACATCAACCTTCTTATCATATTTACGATGCTTGAAGACTTCAGGAGCCATGTACCTGTCTTTTGTTTCATTACAGAAGAAATTCCACATAAAAGAAGAAAAGAGTGAGTAAAGACTAAAGAGTGTATTGTACATGGTCTAAACTGTAAAACTTTTATGTTACAAACACTTACAACTTCCAGTCTCTCCAGTCATTTGGTATACATCGTGAGAATTTTTCACCTTGATAAGCTTGCTTAGTCCAAAGTCTCCGACTTTTAGATGGTCAGCACTAGAGTTGACGAGAAGAACATTTCTGTAAAATGCACCCATCAGCAGTCAGTATTGATCATATAAATCCTGCTACCAATATCAATATGTATATGTCTATACTCGTGTGTGTGTGCGCGCGCGCGCGCGCATGATTACATTTCTGTGAATGTAATTACATATGCAGTTGCTATGTAAACAACAGACCAACAGACATATAAAACATCTACCATAAGCAACAAACCTGGGTTTTAAATCTCTGTGTATTATGACATTGGGCTCATTGTGAAGATACGCCATGCCCCTGCCAATTTCAAATGTATAAATATTAGTGCAAATTTATATCCGATTTTCAGAAGAAAATATAGAAACATCTATTAACATATCTTTAAATTCTATTGCACGAATATTTATGTACAACTGGAAAGTGCACCAGGAAAAAAATGAAAGCACATGCTATATGATTAGTCCATATTTTTGCATATTTAAGTACCTATTTTTTGTTTATTTTCGTAGTATTAATCGCTTATTTATTTTATTTCAGGAAATTGTAGATAAATAAAGAAAGAAGAGAAAATGCAAGAAAAAGAAGAAAAGGGAAAAGAAAAGAAGAAAAAAAAGGGTTGGCAAGTAAAGGACACATGGATGGCCACAATTCTCCCAACACTCAAGGCACATGGATGGTCAAGATGGAGCCACCCTACCCCTAAACCCTAATTCTTTAGTTATAAATACCCCTCTTCTTTTACTTGTAATCACCAACCTAGCACCTAGAAAACCTAGCCACCTACTCTCCTTTTCTACCTAGTCATTTCTATAGTTAGTATCTTAGATAGATTTACATTTTGCTAGCCCCAATTTCCTTTCCAAGCTTGTATACACTTTTTAATTTCTATGCAAATCTCTTTTTGTTTAATCTTGTGTTGTCTTTCTAATTTATGTTCTCCAAATTGAATGATTCTTCTAAGTACCACCACATGCTTTTTAAGCTTTTTTTTTTGGGAAATGAAGAATCATTAAACTTGTGATTAGTATAGATCTCTTATTATAGATTTGATTTAGTAAGAAACTAAGTCCTAGCACAAAATTAATTTGTGTTAGGGTTTAGATTTAAAACCCTAAATTTTCTTGTCTTAGTTTATTGCTTAAATTGCTAAGTAGTAATTACAAGAATATTATATAAAATTAGTTTTAAAACCCTCGGTTAGCCCCCCATTTATTTACTCTGTTTTCTTTATTAAATCGGTATGCTCTGTTTTCACTTTTGAATACAAAACCCCTTTTTCCCCTGTTTCCTTTTTAGTTAAAACAACTCCATCTCCCCTGTCTATTGTGTTTACGCGCTGAGTCGCCATAACCGAGTTGAGCTGTTGATTTTCGACACTGCTAGTCGAATCTTTTGCTGGGTTTATGTTGAATGATGAGTTCTGTTTTGTTTACTACAGAGTTTGTTTTTTTTAGTGTGCTACTAGTTCGAGTCTTGCTTTTCTGTAGTTTCGTTTTTGCCGATTTGTTTTGGTTGTTATGAGTTCTGAATCGTGAGTTGTTTGAGTCGATGGTAACGGAGTACTGGGTCTGTTTTCTTAAACTGAGTCGTAGTAGTAGTAGTTTTCGAGTCGGTTTGCTGAGTCTAAATCAAGTTTCCCGAGTCTGTTTTTACTCTGTTTAGTTGAGTCGCTGCACTGAGTTCAGTTGAGTCCAGTAAATCGAGTCATAGCTTTTGCTGGGTTTGGTTGGCTGTGCTGAGTTCCGAGTCGTTTCTCCGAGTTTCTTCGTTTTTGTTGCTTCATTTGTTTAGCTTCGTTTTTGTTGCTTCATTTGTTTTCTGGGTTTGATTTCTGTTGGTCGAAGTTTAGCAGTACTGAGTTCGCAGCTGGTGTCTTTTGTTTGAATTCGTTTATACTGAGTCAAGTCAATTGGGTCGGTTTGTGTCGAGCTGTAGTTTCCTGTGGCTGAGTTTATGATTCTGAGTCGCTAGCTGAGTTTCTTGTTTTGCTGAGTTGCGTTACCGAGTTTTGAGTTTTAGTCTGAGTTTGCATTACTGTTATTAGAATCTGCTGTTTTTCTGCCGAGTGAGCTCTGTTTTATAACCGAGTCTGCCATGGCTTAGTTGTCTGTACGAGTAGCACATAAAGTTCCGAGTTGGTTTTGATTTTTCTGATGCTGTTTAATGTTCTGAGTTTGCAGCCTCTGTTTCTGAGCTGTTGAGGTTGTTTTAGATTTCAATTGCTCTGTGTTCGAATTTTTAAATCTGTTAATCGAGTTTTGTAATCATTGAGTTGGTTTGGTTTTGATTAAGCTGCATTTAGTAAGTTTAGATTATTTGAGTTGGTTTGATTGATCAGTAGATGTGGTTAAAAAAAAAAAATTGTTTGGCAATCTCTTGTTTCCGAGCTGTGTCATCACTCGATTAATTGATTTTGATATTAAATTGTTGTGGTTAACTTTGGTTAATTAAGAATAATTGGATTAGATTCTCAATTAAAGTTTATAATAATCATAATTAGTTTTGAAAAATATATCATCTCCATCATTAATTGTTCTAAACCGCCTAGGTTAATAATAAAGATTTGCGAAAAATAATTTTAATCTCTGTGGATCGAATCTTAAATATTAAAACGGTGATCGTGCGCTTGCGATTTAAAAGTATTATTTCTAGCACATCACTATACATAACTTGAGGTGATGTCAGATGGAACAAACTATTTTTTTAACCAGTTATTAGATATTCAGCTTTATTCTAAAGGTCAATAAGGAAATACAGTTGGTATCAAGGGATTAAAATGAGTTAAATACCACCACAGATTAGATATGGTCAGATCTAGGGGTGTACACGGGTTGGCGAAACTGACCAACCCGATCCAAACCGATCATATTTCGGCCGCTCCAATTCGAAATTTTTTAACCCGATTAGTAATTGGATTGAAATAGTATTAACCCGATTTAATTGGGTTGGACATGGGTTTCGGGTTTTATAAACCGATCCAACCCAACCCGATTGAAAAATATGGGAACATATTGAATTTATCCATCTCATCACATATTAGCCTAATCCAATTAGTTTTATTGTATTTGTGTGCTCTAAATTTAATATATTAATTTTTGTTTGCTATTTAAATATATATATGAGAATAAATTTATGAGTGAGAATATGAGATTAAATTTATGAATATATTTGTTTAATATTTGTTACTACATATTTTTTTAACTAAATTCAATTTTATGTCCGATCCAAACCGAAGTACTACAAATTGGTTTGGGTGACAAATTTATACGGTTCGGGTTGGGTTGAAATTTTGAAAACCCGATTTAATTGGGTTGGGTCAATAAATTCCGCTAACCCGCCCAACCCGAACCGCGTACACCCCTAGTCAGATCTAATCAATCTTTATTTAAAGAATACAACCAAATTCGAGTATATCCCAAGTAAAATTATAACTTCTCATGAATATCTATTATTGGAGACAAATTAATCACGAGTTTTCCATATTTAGTGTGAATAGAACAAAAACTATCAAATACAAGTTTAATGTGTTCTAGTTTAAAATCATAAATTGCATTATAAAAAATAAATATTACACATTCAGAGTTTATAAAATTATCAGTATATAATACAATATATATTATTAACTGTAATTAACAAAATTTATTTTTAATAATTGTATTTAACATTTTTTAAGAAAATTACTAAACTCAAATTGAATGTGTATGAATGTACATGAGTACTCTTAAAATATCCGAACTATTAATGACAGATATGAGCCATTATAGCGCAATTAGATTTGTCTTGTTTTCACTTGCATTGCAAGTAACATCCAGAGTGTGAAATGGCATCTCAGATTCGATATTATTTATTAGCGAACCGGAATGCTTGACAAAAAGTCAAATCGAATCCCAAATCAAGCCTTAACTACTCTAGTTCAATTTTAGCCCTAGTTATACTTCTTTTTTTTTTTTTTAGAGTTCAGCCCTAGTTATACTACTAGTACTGATGGTTGGTATAAACCTGCAACAGTTTCAAGGAGGAAATTGTTAATATAGAGCGACGATATTGCAGAGGGGACAGTGTGTAGTAGCCATTTTCATATTATATATGTTCATATTTTAATCATTTCGAGTTTTGGAGTTGACCAAGTTGGCTGCTGACTTGAGCAGTGCAGCATATAATACTTTTTTACTAGACTGATATGATGCTGTACTAAAATAATACATAGACCATCTCATTCTTCATATGGGGAGGTAGACAAATCAAATAATTCATTTCTTTTTTGGTTTAGAAGATTTTGTAGTCCATTATTCTAGGGCGGATAGTATACACTATTTCACTGAATACCAAGCTAAAATCCTACTCATCAGGACCTGCCAGAGGATAGAAGCCTGGGGTGAGTGCTTGTGCTACCACTACAATTTCTTTATGTAACTTTTTTCCATGATATGATTTAAGTACGAAACGAGGAATATGTTCATGCACCATATAAAGCCCCTAAAGAAAGGATATAGTAGAAACGCAAAAGTTTGGAGTACCTGGCAATGTCTAACGCAAAGCTGACAGCTCTTGCTGGACTAAGTGCACCCTTCCCCTTTAGATACTGATGAAGATCACCCTATAATCATATATAAGAGCAAAATTTTAGAATGGCCTACTGAATATAACTTGGTTCGTAGAGGGAAAAAGGCATCTTGTAAGATATTTACTCTCCAATTTGAGTGTGGGTGGCACAGTTTATGACATGCCTATTGCCTTGTACAAATTTTGATACAAACTATAATGGTTTTAATGAAAAAAATGTAACATGACATATGATACAAAATTGTTTAAGATTTTTGTTGCATGTTCGGATTGTCTTAATCAACTGTGAAACAACTTAAACTATAGTAAGTAATACATGCATCAATGCATATGCCTCGACTTACCCCTCGTAGATATTCAGTAATTAACATCAACGGCTTCCGATCAGTAACAGCTCCAAGAAATTGCACTATATTAGGGTGGCGAAGCTTAACTAGCAAATTCACCTCGTGCCTGAAATCCTGACTGCATCATTCAAAAAATATGAACACAAATGCAAGAAAAGATATGAATCCGAATGCAAATACTTAAAAGGACTAATCATGTACTGGTGGCAAAACTTCATAAAAGTTTGTGAATATTATTCAGACATTCTTTAGCAATAAACAGAGTCACTCAGCAACAAACAGCAAGTGAATTTTAATTTCACATCCTATAGCTCAAAGTACTGAAACATTGTATTACCGCGATACATCTGTTCTCTTATATTCGAATAGAACAATAAGAATTAATTATAAAACATATAGTTGATTTTCATAGATGCAGACATTTATATTATACCAAAATGCAAGTAGTTTTGTATAGTCATTACCTTCCTACAAATAAATTATATTGAAGATTTTCGGCAAAGAAGTGGAGCACTTTATCCACTTCAAACGGAAACTTATTATTCCACTTTTTATTATAATACTTTCTCGGCCTTAAAAGATGCCTATTGTATTTTTTAATACAAAGCTATAGCGTCATATACATTTGAGCTGAAGGAATGTATTCTATAATTCTATATTTTATAATTAAGACGTAAAAAGATGATAAAAGGAAGTGCGCTTACATCACTAATCTGTCGTCTGAAAGACTTGGAAGGATGCGCTTGACAGCTACAGGTGTTCCACGCCAACCTGCTTTTACAATCTCGCCAAAAGAACCCTAACACAAGTTGAAAAGTAAAAAATGCATTTAGAGAGCTCTGCTCCGTATTACTTGAAATGGAAGTTAGTATTTATTAAAAATTATTCTTTGCATTCATCCATTGCTCAGGGTAAGATAATTTATATTCTATACACAATAACTTCCGTCAAATGTTTCAAGTACTCACATATGAAATCATGGTATACATCTAGAGATGAAATATATAGAAAATTCCAGGATTTACACTTGACATAATAGTATAAGTCCTACACTGTAATAGATACATTATGGTGGAGGCAGACTGGTGGCTGAATGTATAGCCTTTGTAAACTAATAAAGTATGGACATCAGGCCTGAATTCTTTAAAATCAAAGAGTACACAGTCATTTATTATAACCCTTATGAAACATTGATAATCATATATGACAGATGGATTGCACTGTGAACAATATGGACCTCGACATCAATCCACTAGTGACTAGTTAAAGTGAAAGCTAGTGCTAAACTAGGTTGCCAGCACTACAAGTCTACAACAAGCTACTCATACATACTAGTATGCTTTACTCCTAAATTTTATATTCCCCATACATGCGTATAACAATTTTCCTTCAGTTTATTTTACCAGTTTTTGTTGAGAGCCAATACTTGTAACCATAAATAACAATTAAAAATCAACTACAGCGATTGTGGAAATGCTAGAATGCAAATATATAAAATACTCCATACTTATAAAAGGATACATCGTCATCAATAGATACCTTTCCGATGATAGATGAATGCGAGAAATCCAACTCGGTAGGGTCGATCTCCCAATCACATTTTTTAGGTAAAGGAGGCGGAACAGGCTTTGGCTCGAAATGGCTTCCACTTTGACCCTGCAAACATTCCCGCATAACCATCAACATTTAGTTCACATAGCACAATGAATACAAGTAACAAACATATGCGTCATAATAAAACATTGCAGCACTCAACATACAATTCGACACCTGCGGAGCAAAAATCATTCCGTAAATGTATTCAACCGCATTAAATTTAACGAAAATGTATTCAACTACATTAAATACAACGAACTCATCCATCCAAAATTAAAGTCCGACAACAGGACAACTTACATACGATAGGCCACCACGCGACTTCAATAACTCAATCATGCTATGTTTTTTAGCTCCTTCTGCATCAGCGAGAGGCTGTAATCAACCGCATCAAGTTCAGTCAATCCGCGTAAACCAACTATAAAGTAACCAAACCAAACAAGAACGTATAATGCACGAACAACTTCATAGTTAACACACACTATTACTACACTCCCTTCGTTCCTACCACTTAAATAATTACCAAGTGCAACTAAAGTATATCGAATAAGTATCAAAATTCAAAATGCCACCAAACAAGAATCACATACATGTTAAAAGTCGAAACAATGCTAATAAAATAATAATATATAGAAACTATGCAATTTATTTAAGTAATATACGTGTTAAAAGTCAAAATAAAGTCAATTACGAGTCAAATACGTGGCAAAGGATACCCTAACATCAAATAAATTCAAATACGTGTCAAAAGTCAAAACGAAGTCGTAATATACGTGTCAAAAGTCAAAACGACGTTTACCGTGTTCTTCCAGCGATCGAACGAGTTCACATCAGCTCCGAAATCAATCAAACACTTGGCGACATCAATCAAGCCATGAAGCGAAGCAACGTGAAGCGGCGTTCGACTATCGTAATCTCTCGCATTCACAAGTGCTCCATCTTCTTCCAGAAGCTTCCGCACCGCTACTACGTCGTTTTGATGCGCGTGCCACAGGATCATCGACGTTCTGCTCACTTTCGCCTTGCTCTGCTTCTTCGTCTCCGGCGCCACCGCGGCGAAGTCTCCGGCGGAGTGGCCGGAGCTGCCTTCACTTGTACTCATTCACGGAAACTGATTCTGAAGTAACGGAATGAATGACTCTGAACGATTAATTAGAGCACAATTGATTTCGAGTTGTTCAAAAACGCTTTATAAGCGTTATATATAAATTGTTAATAATTTGTTATAAATGTGAAGATTATGATATAGTAACAAATACCGATATGAATGGAGATGTAAAATTTATATTTACTTCTATATGTTATTAGGAATTTGGATGTAATATAATTTGATAAAAGATTTCGGATAATTGAGTTTCGGACGAGTTTTGAACGAATACTATGTATTCGTGAAAATTTAAATGAAATATGATCAAACGAAATGTAGAATAAGTTTCGGACGAGTTTTGTATGAATATTGTTTTTGAATATGAAAATTTTACAGAAAGGATTCGAAGAGAAGTTTGAATTAGATGAGTTTTGTATGAATATTGTTTCTGAATATGAAAATTTTACGAAAAGAAATGGAGGAAGGAGTTTGAATTGGATGGTAAAGAGGAATTTATGAGGTGTTTAGAAGTTATTGAAAGATGGAATTGATTTCAGATAAAATATGAGATAAATTTTGGACGAGATTTGAAATACTGCTTATGAATATGAAAATTATATCGAAATTTTACGGAGAGGGTTGAAAGAGGAGTTTGGAATTGGATTGGGGAGTGAGGGGAATGTGTTATAAATAATATATTTATGTGGATGTCCTTTGGCTTTTCACTAGCCAAACCTTTGGCTTTTCACTAACTAGACCTTTGGTTTACTTATAACTGATTTTGTAATCTTATATAAAGGACATGTGTGTAACACATATGATATATACAATCACATCTTCTCCTTTCTCTCTTGTCTATCTCTCTCAACAATCTCTTTACATATATTATTACATAACACGTTATCAGCACGATTCGCTATTCTGTTTTGTTTCTATGTTGTAAGATTCGCTATTCGTGTACTCATATTCAAAAGGATCATGATTTGAAAATTTGAGATGGGATAATCGACGAGCACTTATTTTGGTGCAAAGAGCGAGTTATACTTTCGGATGGTAAAGGTTTTTATCATTGATTTGGGTAAAGAATTTTCTTGAAGCAAGGGATCTTGAACTTACAAGAATGTAAGATTTTAAGGTACGCCTCCTTTCACTATTCTTTACATTTTATGATATTATACTAAATAAACGTCTATATTTGAGTTATATGTTAATCTTGCATTTCTCAAAAAAAAAAAAAAATCACACTAAATTTGTTGTTTGTCAGAATTAATAGATTTAAGATATTTGTCCATTAATTTTCTACAACTTTAATTGGTTAAGATTTACGATATTATATATGTAAGTTTGTGAATTCATCTACATTTACATATGCATGGTATGACTTTGGTTGTAGGTATTGTAAATTGTTTTCTATCTAGTTTGAGTAACATATATTTGCTTAATCTTAATATGTTTGTGTCTCTCTCTGTATATTTGTTATTATTGATTGGTTTGATATTGGCATAGTAAATTGTTTACTTGGATATGATTAATATCTTCCATGTTATATTATATTTTTAGTGATCATGCTTATGTTTACTTTTGTTTAACTTTTGTGGATGATATTGGTATATGTTTTAGTCCATCGGAATTTATTGAGCTTATACTCGTTGTAAAGGTTTTTTGATCATCTACAATTTTTCTTTTTCGCGTATTTCTAAAATCTGCCTATAAGTATGCCAAAATCTGCATTTTGTGTAATCTGATTATATGATGCAAGTTGATTTGCTGTCACTTCTAAAATTCATAGTAAATTGAATATTGGTCCAAATATTGAACGATACCATTCTGGAAACCTCTTTTCGATATCTACGTTTTGTCTTTACATTCCATTATCATATTCTGTGATTTCGATGTCTTAAATATCAAAATACTATCATAATCAGGAGCTGATTCTGCATTTGCAGTCCACAAATATTTGTTTTCTGAATTCATTACTTGTTCGTTTTTAACGAGCCTTACCATTCTGGAAAGGTCTCGGAATATCCTACGTTTTTCGTGTTTTATACATTTCCAGATAAAATGATCTTCATAGAGTAAATTGATATTCTTTGAAACTGGTCAGTTTTGACTTTATCATAATTCTATGACTTTATCATAGAGCAAATTGATACTCTTTGATTTCTGATATTGGATTAATATGTTTTGAGATTATTTTTGATAATGTATCAAGTATGATAGTAGGTTGTCCTAATTATTAAAAGTCATATATGCATCTCTCTAATCCAAAAGTTGATTTCCTTAAAGTCATTATCTACTTCAAATTGAGATTTGAATTGATACTAAGCTTAATTATCATAATAAGCAGATTGTGCATACTAATTAGTGGCATAGCTAATATTTTTATGAAGAATGCAAAAATTCTCTATCATTCTTATTTATGTGAATCATTTGTGACTTTATATCTAGTCGTTGTCTATATATCCTCGATTAATATATATTAAAAAGGTCCTTGCATGTCTCTATATTTAATCATTGAATTTATGTGATCACTTAAAGTTTTGAGAAAGTGAAAAACAACATGTTTTGTGATTTAGATGAGATGGTTTGGTGACCACACACACTACGTCACTTATATCAAGTTGTCCTCCTCACATATTAACATATATTACATATTCATGCTTCAAATACATGTTATTTCGAAATCTTTATATGATATCTTGGTAAATGATAAAATCATTATGTGCCTTTGTGATTTTTAAACTTGAGATTTTTAAAGGTGATTTTTATCCCACTTGAGCTAAATGATGTTGGTATTATCTACAACACTTATTTGACGTTGTTTTTAATAGATTGAGTATATGATTGCAAGAAGTTGCACGAAATAACAACCATAAGTTGTCTCTATATAATAAAATTAGTTTATTTTTTATCACACATTTTTTATATGTTTAATTTCTGAAGATGAAAGATGTCAACATAGTATATATAATATGTTTAAACACTTGATTACATTCCATAAGAATGATATAGTGGTATAATATTCAATTTATGAGTTTATCTTAAATGATATAATACCCCTGAAGGATGGTTCTATATAAAGAATAGTATAATATTTGGATATAATAGAATAAATATTATATTGTATCCCGTAGATACAATATTATGAAATTGATGAAATATTTGGGTTGTTAAGTTCATGAGTTGATATCGTGACTAAATGTGGTTTACTAAATTTGAATTATTGATGAAAGGATTATGAATTGCAACAAATGATACCGTACCATAATGTGACAGTATTAGAAAATCAGAGGATATCAACCATGATGGTAGCAATGGTCATGACATTACAAATACTTTAAATCATATTCTTATTATGTGTATAAGAAATATTTCTCTCGATTGATATAAAGATGACTAGTATCAATACTTCGTATCTAAAATGAGTCATCCAAAGGGGAGGATTATATAGGATGTCTCATTATAATTTTTCTAAATATAAGACTCGGGAAGAGAAAGTATAAAGCTCCGGAAGAGCATATATAAGGCTCCTGAAGAGCATGCACAAGGCTCTCGAAGGGCATATATATTTATCTACTCTCTGAAGTAAATTTTACCCCAGAAGAGCATGTATAGAATTGATGCAATTATACTCTCCCAAGAAAATTGAAGAATGAAATTTGATATGATTATCGCATTGAGATATCAAGTGCCTTTAAATATTGAGTCTAATTCATTGCACTAAAAGTAATTTGGAGAAAGATTCTCCACTAATTTATAATAAGCATAACTGAAATTGATTTTGAAGTAAACCAGAAGTTTACTTATAAGGTTATAGTTTGGCCTGACTAGCTAAGCCATCTTAATGATAAAGATGCGAATAGTAATTAATATTTTATATGGACCTGTAGATTTTGAAGTAAACCAGAAGTTTTTTCTTCTCAGTGATACATGTATTATTTAAGGCAAAATTGATCACCAGCAAAGATATAGTTGTGATTTTTCATCTTTGAGAATGAATAGATGAAATTATGACATGAGTTATAAATATCCCATTATTGAATAGTGAGACATGTGAAAAATATACGAAGTTATTATCAACTTGCATCCTGAAGTATGCAAGCTTTGTTATTTGGAATATATGCTTATAATGCTGGTGAATCTCATAACGAGTATTATCTCGTCCATAATAATTGTTGAGTATTTTGTATCACATATTTATCGATTCGCATCATATAAACAATTGTTATTAATCTCCCCCCATCATAAATAAATTATTTGATCATCATAGATTTTCCACCACGTTAGTAAGATCGATTCATATATTACATATGAGTGCATTTGGAATCATCAATATGTATTTGTTATGACTTGATGAGTTGTTTTCTCAAAATCAGGGGGAGAAAATAAATAGCCGGTGAAAATAGAAGTATAAGAATGAATTATCATTGCCTCATCTTGATCCTCAAAATAAAGAATATGAACCAGAAGTTCATAAGATAATTCATTTTGATGACCAAAAATAGTGACTATGACACAAACACCGGCTACATATGCTCCTATGATATTAATGTCGCAGAAGGACAACCTCAAGATATTGTTATGTCTAAAGAACGCCTGAAGCGTGATAGGCAAGTTGGTTCCATATATATATTTTATACCAAAAAAGGTGAAAAGGAGCAATAATTGATGATGGCTGGATTGAGAAATCAATAATTTTTGAAGGATCTCCGGAAGAGATTATAGATATGACATCGAAGGATCTCCGGAAGAGATTATGGACATGACAAATTAGAGAAAATAAAAGTAATGAAAATTATTGAGATCTCGATATACTATGTCTTGTCCAGAATAAAGTGGAACCATAAATCGAATCGACGTCGATGATATTTATAGAACTTGAGGTTATTGATAACAATGAGGATCATGAAGCAGAATATGTTAGAAAATATTGATATAATTGGCCAAAGAATAAAGGATATAACTGAGGCAATTATAAAGAAAAATTATTTGGACCAGTAGTCCTCTCACACCCAAAATTGTGAAAATAGTGCGCCGTACGAATCATTATCTCTTAAAAATAGAGAAATATTTGAAACTGCAGTTAACACACCTAAAGGTGTCAAGTCAGTGGGATATGAAAGTTTTTTGTGAAAACAAAATGAAGTTTCAAAAAATAAATAAATTATTATGTGAAACTCAGATATTTGTATGATGACCTTGCATTGGTCATGAAGAGTAATAGTATTTGTGGTGGAAATGATTATTTGATTGCGAAATAGTCCCGCAATATGTGAAGGTTCGATTTAAGTTTTATACGACCCACTTGACAATAATCATCCTAGAAGGAACTTAACTGCCAGAAGCAGTATAACAAACTCTCGAGAACTACACCCTCTCAAATGGAACAGGGATTCGGACCAGAAGTCCAACACAAAATTATTTTGACAAATACATGTTATCATTATATATCAAATTATAGGTGACAACTCATAAAGTCTCTGGCCAGAGCAGATGGAAACTAGAATGTGTTTCTAGTTAACATTGAATTGAGTTGCACCTGATTAAAATACTATATGTTATATTATGTGATAAAATGTTTCTTGGTGTATATATTGGAAGAAGAATTTCTCTTTGGATGAATGATATATTGTCATATGTGAATCCCACAAGGATTATAAATACACGATAGTACACTAACTTTTGTGAACACTTGAAAGAAATTCTCGGTAATGAAGTACCGTATCTAAGTAAACTACAACATGTTTTATCATACACGTTTTGACATAATTATAAATTTATTAAAAGTTGGTTTTCCGCTTTTGATTAGTATTCATTGCTAAGTAATTGCTCGCTCTAAAGGCGTGTGAATCTTGAGAGTTTATTCAATCTCCACTAATCAATCTCATAAGGTTTTTAAGTTAATTTTGCAGGAGCAAAGTCCTCATTTCAATTAATATTAACGGTGGATCAAAATTGATTAAATTATATTGGAGTTTGGTATAAAATGAGTTTTTGCAGGAACTTCTTCCACAATATTTTGACTTCGGCAATCTAAGATGGCTAAAGCTGGAGAAACAGTGTAGCATGACAAGGATGAGAACTCCACCGACTATATATATATGAAAGCTCCACTGACTGCTTATGATAGCTACAACCCAATGAAGGCACTTTTAACATATATTTGAGAAGTTCTGGAACAGAGGAGCTCTTCAACTTAGAGATATTATTTAATATAATCATGAGGGGGAGCAAATGCACACTGCACTCTTTTTTCCTTATCCATGGTTTTTCCCACTGGGTTTTCCTGGAAAGGTTTTTAACGAGGCAGCATCACGTGCACATTATGAAATAGATATTTTTGTTCCTTCGCTTGGTTTTTATCCCACAGGGTTTTTCCAAGAAGGCTATAACGAGACATTATTTCGTTTAACGGACATCCAAGGGGGAGTGTTATAAATAATATATTTATGTGGATGTCCTTTGGCTTTTCACTAGCCAAACCTTTGGCTTTTCACTAACTAGACCTTTGGTTTACTTATAACTGATTTTGTAATCTTATATAAAGGACATGTGTGTAACACATATGATATATACAATCACATCTTCTCCTTTCTCTCTTGTCTATCTCTCTCAACAATCTCTTTACATATATTATTACATAACAGAATGTGATTTATAGAGGGTTTAGAAGTTATTGAAGGGGCAATTGGATTGGAATGAGTTGTGTTTGAGTAAGGGTGTAAGTAAAGTGTGAGGCGTGTTTTGGGGGTTTAAGAAAGGTTTTAGCATTGAAGTGGAAAGTGGACAGGAAGGATTCAGGTAGGAACGGTCAAGGGTCAACGCGTTTGTGTGTATATGTCGGTTGATGTATAAGTCGGAGAGAAAAGATTTCAGATTCAGATTATTATTACACGTCGGATTCGAGAAAGTTGATATATTATCCGTTTTATAAATCTTGTCAAAGTTATCTTCTCCACTTGATGGATCTGTCCACTGTAAAAAAAATATAATATTAATTCAAAATTACGTTCTGTTCGGGTCATTTTGACATGTATTTTAAATTTTTTGTGGATTATAATTTTATAGCTTAAAAGGAATTATTTTTAATAAAAATTTTGATGTTAAATATTTATTTAGTAGAAGGAAAAAGTTTAAAATAATTTATAAAGATACATTTTATAAAAACCTTAAACTAAGATAATAAAAAAATGTTAGATATCTCAATATTATTCTCAGTTATTTCTTTGTCACGTCACTTGAAAAAGAAAATTGGGACAAATTTGGAATATGAAACATTGCAAAAATTTATAATTTGACTTTATCTTCTTGTATATTCTTCTATATAAAAGTACTATATTTTTAAGAAAAGTATATGTCTGCAATTTCTTTGCAAGTCGCATAATAATGGAATAACTAATGGATTTATATATAAAAAATATGTTTTAATGGGACTTGTTCTGTTCTCTCTCTACGACTCTATCCCTTGTATTTCAATTTAATAGATAAACTACAAAAGACGTCGTTGCTTACTGATTTTAATAGAACAAGATATCTATACTGCCACTTTCAACTATTCAAGTGAATAAAGACTTTGTAGTTCTTACTTAACTTAATAAAGCTCCAACTAAGTACATAATAATATAGCATAGAATTATAAAAAACATAGGTTCACTAAGCTGGAATTTTTGTAGAATGGCTGAGGAAGGTGTCAAGTGAAGTACAAACATTACACCAAATTAAGGAAGAAAAACGGAGTAAAAAATTAACCCATTATTTTGGCAGACCTGGTAAAGAGGCTGTCGACAACCTTGCCAATATTTGAAATGGTCTCCAATGTTGCGGGGTAGATTGCATCTGATTTAGGATCATCGAATATCACAAGACATCCAGCGCCCTGATCTAAAGTCCCAGCAAACTTCTTGTCCAAGATCATCTGCGACAGTTTCTTCTCTACATGGTCTTCCGGTAATTCAATAAGTTCCGCAATGTGAGTGATCTCGACTCTTGAGAATGGCTCGATCAACCTGCAGAGGTTCTGCTCCAGCAGCGTATCGTAGAGGGAAGATAAGTGCCTGTGCACAATTGGGTCTTCCTCTAATTGTGCCTTGAAGTCGCGAAGAGCGGATTCAAAGAGTTTTAAGGAGCGCTTTGAATGAGCATCGGCAACAGCTTTCATTGCATCAAGTTCTGGCCCCTGATAGTGCAATCCAACTTTCTGTGATGATATTATTCCTGCTACATCATCAGCCTGATTCACCATAATTTTGCACAACAGCATATACTTGAGACTATAAACTGCTTGTGGATCTTCAAGAGCATTGAAAGCTTCAAAAGCTTCAAAGAAATAGCTGTAACCAGTTTTGTAGTCCTTCTCTTCTGCATGAAGAATCCCGCTCTGCAAATCAATAGTGCCCTGTTGAGCTGGAGGCACATAAATGGCATTTGCAGCTGTTCTTGCTGCTGTAAGAGCAGCTTTGGCTTTAGGAAGGTTTCTGAGAGAGAAATGAAGCTTGCTCTCCAACAAATCAATCTCCACGAGTAAAAGCTTGTCATCCAACCTTCTCACCTCCTTAATTAGGCCTGAAAGGAGGCTTAACGCCTCTGCATACTCCTTGTTCTCCATTAAAAGAGCTGCAAGCCTTGCTTCAATCCGCTGACGGAGGAAAGTACGCTTCTCAGCACGGGTCCACTCCACAATCTCTTTACAAAGGGAAACCTGGAGATCAGAAGTCCCTGGTATCTTAGCAACTGAATCAACAATTCCACGCACAATCTTGGCAGTCTTTGCTTTCGGGATCTTAGCAAAGAAGGACCTCAATTGGGTCAAAAGGTTACGGAGTTCCTCCGCCCTAGATTGCTCTCTAAGAAAATCCGAGAGGCTGGAAACTGCCTGCTCTTTGATTCTTAAAGCTTCAGATGTGGATGAAGGATCCTCAAGAATACGATAAAGAATAGAGATAGACTCCTGAGCATCTTTCGCTTCTGTAGCCTGAATCAGCGATTCAGTAGTTGCGGGGAGATATGAGGAAGTCATGACCCTGCTGTTAAGAATCAAGCTTGTCAAGTATATAAAATCAGGTGATCGGATACTATACTCAGAAGTTCCTACAGATCGGTTCAAATAGAGTGCCACAATTTTATCCTAGAAAAAACAACGATATTAAACTACAACCGATGAAATAATAAGCACTTTTGGCCGATGTAAAACCGCTTGCATCACAGAATTCCATTTCGAGGATCACAACTCACAACAGTATTATCCAAATCCACACTAAAATTTTTACACACCTAATGCATCCATCAACACTAATATACACAAATACGAAAATCAGGAACTGCTAATAGCACACAACTTTTCCTACAATTTTCCCAACAAAAGGCAACAATTGTAAATTACCACAAAAAAAACTAATAAGTATTCAGTTATCACAAAACCACATTATTATACCAAAGCTCCACGCCAAACATTAAATTCGCAACCGCAATTACAAAAATACCATCAAAATCCTAAATGAACGAAAAATATACTGTCCTGCTAATAACACAATATTCCTAGCATTGTAGTCCAGCGGATACTCATTGTCTCCTCTTAACGAAACCTCGAGTGTTCGACTAATGTTCGCGTGAGTATTTAAATTTCCGTAACAGACTCTTTTCTCAAATTAACCAAACATACACATAACCAAGCTCAATTCAAGTTCAAACACACAAATGATATCAAAATCAAGAAACATACACAATTACACATATACGCGCATTATAAATGAAATTGAAGCGTTAAAATCTAGGAATTGACTGAAGGGATTACCTTGTTTTGAGATTTGATCGCTGAAATGTGTTGTCTTTCTCTGCAAGCTTTTGATATTCTATTTTAATTGAACTTTTAAACCCTAACCCGGAAATTAATAATCCCAATTTTAAGGCCCGGTTATTTGATATGGACCCGGACCAAGTTGGGTCAGTCGGCCCACTGAAAAGTTATGTGATTTTGGGTTGATATGAATTATGACAAATATGAATATATGAACATTTTGAAGATCGACCTTTTTAACTATTCATCAAACCAAGACAATGCATCTTAACAAAATCCACATCATTTTTTGTTTAAATAACATCGGAAATCGGAACAAATTGATTGATATATCAAGCCGCTATTTTCTTATTGGAAATTTCTTGATAAATCGCATTTTTCTAATTATAATAGGTAAAATACATGTTAATGATTATCAGAGATTTTTAAAATATATGATGTTCGATTTAATTCGTGTTATTTAAATATTTATACGACGACCTCCTTTAATTCTTCAAAATATATATCCGATCTAATTTAATTGATTAATTATTTAAATATAATTCAGAAATAACTTGGTATTTACAGTATTTTCTTTAAAATTATATAATAATATTATTTAAATGATTTAATACTTGGATATGACTTTAATCAACTGCAATAAACAAATGACTGAAAAGAATTAATTGACAAATGATTTGTCATGCAAGCCGACAAGCTTTTTACTATCGAACTTGACATCTTGGACATAAATATTGTCGATTATACAGTGAGCAAGCTCTGCATTGAAAACTCCAAACACAAATTACATAACTTTTATCTAAATTCAAGCTACAATGCAGATCCTTACAAAAGAAAAAGAAGCTACAATGCAGATAATATAGTATAAATAATTAATATATTAAAAAACTATAAATATAATCTCGCAAGAAAACAACTATCTTGTCAATTTTCCAAGTATAGCTATCACATATCATCAGTCATATCGGCCATTTGGCCTTTGTGTACACCTACATGAACAAGAGTCACGGTATCTTTGCATTCAGGAAAAAAAAAAAGTCACAATATATTTAGTTTCAAAATATTGAAAATAGAACTAATTGATAAAAACATTTTATAATAATTAATTAGTCTACTATTATTAATTTAATTAATTTCGGTACATTTAAATCAATATTTTAATCCGATTTATGCTTAATCAATACAAAATATGTACATCTACCTATTATTCTAGTTAACAGAGAGTTTGAGAATAACACAAGAAATCAGTCTTTCAAAAATTCTTGATTTATCGAAAAATTCAAATAAATTTCCGTTTAATTTTTAAAAATATTTTATCGATTTTTCAATTACATTCTGATTTGATTAAAATTCTCAATTTATCAAAAAATTTCTCATAACTTCTGAATCGATATATCAACGAATTAGTTATGGTTCCCGATTCTTACAACGATGCAGGAACTACGTTAAAACAATCCTCTTGAACTAATTTAAATAATTCCTGATATATGTGTGACTGTGCAGCTGGTTAATGTAAGAGTGGGAATTATTATGAAGACAAAACAAGAAAAGTACTGTGAAATCTCATTGACTTGTATGATTTCTAAACTGTTGAGCTGAATAAATTACTATTGGTTTCTCCAGTTCTATGTATTTTGCTCCAATAGAAAATGGAGAGGAAGCTGGTTAAGGGCCACACACAATTATGAAAGTGAGAAGTTTCATGGCAAACATCTGGGAACACACCACTGACAGTCCTTATATTTTTTTATATACCCTCCATGTTCTCTTTGTTTTTCACCTATAATTTTTTGCCAAATTTATGAAATAGTTTGATACTAGTCAAAATCGAAATAAAATTGCAATCGATTAATTTGATTTGGTTTGATTTTGACTGATAAACAAAATGAAATTAAGTGAATATGTTGTCATTGAGATTCATGTTATTGATCAGGACATTTGCAGATTGAATAAAATTAGTGCATCAAGCGGAAAATCCTGGATCATGTTGCAGGAATAGGACATGATATGATCAAGAAACACTACCGATATCATTATCTGCAGAGATCATCGACCGGATTTAAGACAGGCGGAATCCGAGTGGTTAACCAGTTTGAAGTTCGGACTTCATGAACGGAATCCGAGTGGTTAACCAGTTTGAAGTTCGGACTTCATGCACTTCATGGTTCTAAAAATTCCTGATTCGTCTTATTAATTCTCGATTAATCCCTCCAAGATGCCTCCTCGATTTAATTTTTAAATCTGATTAATTATTATAAATTTTGTTAAATGATATGTTTTATATTAAACTGACAAATTAAATATTATTATAATATTATAAAATATTTGATTTTCAGTCCGATTAACCTTTCTGATTATAAATTAACATCATTATATCCGATTTTGTTGCTTATATTCAGCAACCCTACCTCTAAGAATGGTCAAACCCACGTGGATTTGTTTCTAGACTCCTTCAAAAGACCCCATTGTTCTGCTGCTGCTTATATCCGGGACAAATCTGCCCACTCAACATCATATAATTCCGATTTTTGACAAATAAATTTATATCCGTCTGGTTTAAACTTATAAGTAGCTTAAAAGTCGAAACACAAACCGTAGCTTTCGAAAACGGAATCTTGCATGGTATAAAATACACATGTTTGACACAGGAACCATGACCGAGGAGAGAGATTCCCCATGCCTTAGCAGGCACTTAGCTGTAAGGAGAGTACCAGTATTTATACTGAATAGTAAATTTGCCTGTTCTGAGAATGAAATATGGCCTTGAAACCAATATGGGGCTGGTTTTATATGCAAAAATATGCAAGCATTATGAATAATGCATTTGGCACAAGGCCCTGTGAGTGATAATTCTGAGTGGTCCTTGCTCTTTCAGACCATGATCCAGCCGTGTGTGCTCGAACTTGAATCAAGACCATGCTCATTTTATTTTAGTGATGTGTAACCGTGTTCGAATTCAGGGAAAGGACTTCGTAAAACAAACCTATCGACTTTTTTAGTCCCGACTATTTCGAAATAAGTTGTAAATAAGTTGTAGTTATTAGTCTTGAATCTTTAATGTTTTTTTATGCAGGTTATATGTATGCATGGTTCTAAACATAACTCAAACTACCTTCTAATTTTATGTCAGTTTGCTTATTTCTGATTTTAAATATCTTTAATGATTTTTTTTTATGCTGGTCACATGTATGCATGATTCTAAAAATTAACTCAAACTACCTTCTAATTTAATGTCAGTTTGTTTATTTCTGATTTTAAGTTAGTTTCTATTTTATTATAGAAACATGCGTTTTTCAGTATATACTCAGAAATAATTTTCAACCCCTGACTTTGAGCTGGGACAAACAGGCTATAAATCTGATTTCCGCTTTTTCCGATTTTTTAGACCATAGTAAACACTGCACAGGTTTTGCATAATTAAAAAGTGATGGAAGAAATAGTTAAATAGGATCCATGCAAAGCTTCTTCTTCTGTTGAGATCCATAACTTGTCAAAAGACCATTATGGTGTGAGGAACATGACCAGAGAGTGCAGCAGTACACACAAAGACATATACACTAATATACACATAAATTATGGTGAATACTATGCATCACATGTTCACTTGGTTGCAACTTTAAAATTAGGCAGGCATGGATTTTTCCTTACAATGGGTCTTTTTTTAAATATGGTCACATTTTTTTGTTAGAACTTCATTTTCAATCATATCGATCTAGGAAAGGAAAGAAAAAGAAGATGGGTATAATTACAAGTCCTTGACTAATTGGAATTGTGGGGTTAAAAACTCTCAAATTTATGATGATTATAGAGCATATGACTACCTAAATGACTAGTTTTAGGGCTTTATGGGTCCTAATGACTTTGGTCATACTGATTATCAATTCTGATTGATTAACTTATTTTGATAAATAATTTTTCTGAACCCATCATAAATCTCGAGCTTAGAATAATAGACGTGTTTTTTTTTTTATAAAAAGTGAAGTAGAAGTCAGAATTAACTAAGACTTAGAAGTAATTTAAAATATTTGGGAAAGAAGCAATAATCATGAAACAACTGCGTATAACTTTTTACCACAAATGATATGAACAAAGTGCTTCTAACTTATTAAGTCAGAAATCGGGCCAGACACCCCTAATGTTACGTATCTCAAGTCCTGTGTCAAATTTTTTTGTTTGATGATGTGGTTAGCGGATGACTAATTTTAATCATGTGATCTATGTGCATACATGATCTCAATTACATCGGTATACTCATAATTACCTAGCATCTTCCAAAATTTAACTCAAACCGAGTCGTATAATATTTTCTTCAAACCAATATAAAGGAGGCACATTGCAAATTTATAATCAAAAGATTCCAAATGTTTGAGTGTATTTATACTCACTTGGTTGTGACCAATCTCAATCTCATTAATTTCCAAATGTTTACACAAGTGAATGATGAACAAAAAAGAGACCTTAAAGCCAAAATGGAAATGAAATGGTCCAACCCTTTTATGATTTCAATCCCCTTGCCCCTTACAATCATATTGTCCCATCAAGCTATCAACACATTCTTACAAAGTTTTAGATAGGTAGTAATTCTTTTTTTTTTTTTTTGTAAGGTCTACATTCGTAGATGAATTGTATCGAAATACAATAAACCGCATCTGGGATTTCTTTCTTTCAAGAAAGTTTATCATCTAACCGAAAGTCATGCAAGCATAACTCCGGACGCTTAGACAATAAAGCTTAAATGAATTAGAAAAGAAAAACCCACAAGTCCCATAACAGCTCGCTTCCAAAGTATCCTGAAAAAAACAAATCAAACAAAACATAAATCAATACACAAGAAAATCACGGGCATATATATAAACAAAAGATTATATATAACAAAAATAGATAGAAAATAAAATACTATAAAAATATTAGTTAATTTCTAACCAAAGGATAATCCTTTGGTTAGACACATGAAAATTAAAAATTTAAGTGAAGAATAAAACAAAGTTTAAAACGTAATTAAATATATTAAATATAATGATCTACAAAATGGTAAACAAAGCCATAAAAATGGCATCCATAAGTGGAACAAAAAGCCATCAACGGCACAAAGAAGCCATTAAAGGCACGATAAAGTCATTCTTAATGACTCTCATAAATGGTACTGAATATTCATAAAAAGTATTTATCCAATCACAATTATAATTTAAAATGTAGCTATTCAAATTAATGCTAATAGAGACAAATAATAAATAGTCAACAAAACGGATCCCGTAATTAAAGCCAATCCAATTTAAAAATAGAATTATAGTCTAAAAATCATATTCATAATAATTATGAATTCAAAAACGTAACGGATTCAGCCGCCGGTACAACCACCGCTACACCACCAGCACCACCACCGACCAAGATGTTACATAGTTCTAACATATTGTGATTTATAAGAAATCGAAAACATAAATCACATCTAAATGATAAATCAAAAACCTAATTCACACAAATTCACACAAACAGTAAAAAATCAATTAAAAAGAAATAAGATTTCAATTTTCTTACAAACAATACAAACAACAATAATCTGAATCAGTTAAAAAGAAAAGAAACAGAAATATATGATAAAAGAAAAAAGGGTTGCATCATCAGAATACAGACAAGAGATTACATACCAAATGAAGTTGGTTTCACACAGAACAGACACAATAACACAAGTTGTAGCATAATAAGAACAAAGAATCTGTGTGTGAGTGTGTGAATCAGTAGAGAGATTTAGTATTAGTACGTATCTGCCAACATGAGAGGGGGAGGTTCGAAGAGGAAGTGAAAGACCACGAGTTTTGTCGGTAGTGTGCCTGAAATCAATCTCGGAGAGTCCGGGAGCGGCGATAACTTGAACGGGATCGCCCGAGCATGGATGAGATGATGGGATGGATTTGAACATTTGCACCATGTTTGTTTAAAAATGCTCTAATCCGTTTCCTAGATATAATTAGGGTTATATGTATAAATATACTTAAAATTTGGAATTTTGAATAAAATTGTAATTGGCTTCTGTTGAAGATTGGTATGGAAGTCTTGAGTTTGGGTGTGGCAGGAGGGAGGGCGGAGCATCGTCCGGCGGCTAACGCCGGCGAACGCCGCGAGCGGAGTGGTGCAAGGCGGTGGTGGGCTTGAACAGTAGAGAGAGAGGGGCTGTTCTGGTAGAGGCCGTCGGAGCGGTGTCGGTTGGCCGGCGGCAGTAGTGCGGCTCATCTTCTTGGCTGCCCAACTGATCTCGTGTTTAGTTTGTCACATATTCCTAGATAGGTAGTAATTCTAAAAGATATAAAAAATCCCATCTTTTTTTTAGGTGCATGAATATGACCCCTACATGCTTCTTATCCTCCCAATTTACTATTCAAGCATGTTGACAAAAGATGAGGCAAAAGGGAGGCTAAAAGCCCAAAAGTAGATTATTTGTATGTGTAGATGAAGGGGAAAGGTTTAACTTAGACACAAAGAAGATTAGATGCTTATGTTTTGTTTGTGAAGATGATTGTGATGATCTTGAGGAATCTTTTGAGTAGTGTATGCCAAGATCTTGAGTTTGGCATTGGGGATTGAGCTTAAAGAAAGTGGACTGAGACTGATAGTGTGTGAATTATAATTCCTTTTGATTACTAAAAGTCTATTATACTTGGGAGTCAGAAAGAAAGCTAATGCTCTCTGATAGTCTGTAATGTGCATTTTGCAGGTTCACACTTCACTATAATAGATTGCATATAATTTTGTCCATTTCACTCATCTTTTGACCCTGCCACTCCGGCTCGGCTCCATGACATACGTATGTTATTCCCGGCTCGAGTCTGCTGTAATAGACTTATTTTATAAAATTACTTAATTTAATAATAAAAACTTTATTTTATAAGATTACTTCAATTTTTCGTGACTCGTATATTTAACTAATTTTTTTTATAAAATTGCTTCAATTTATCGTGACTCGTATATTTTAACAGACTTCTGTCGCACGTATGAATTTTATACAAAAATTAGTTTTAAATATATATAATTAAAAACAAAGAGCACGGTTGGATAGCTCAGTGGTGAAGAGCTTATCCTCTGTCGTCCCAAGTCCTGGGAAGCTCCTCTGCCGTCCTAAGTCCTGGGTTCGACCCTGGCTCACCCCGAGAGTTTTATAGAACAGATACTCATTTGTAAAGTTATAAGTCATATTTGTAAAAAAAAAAAAAGTGTGAAAAACTAAGAAGCAAGGGAGCAAGACTTTGAATTAAAACAACAATTTATCCATGGACATAAAAATAAATTCCAAAGAATACAATGACACTTAAAGGCAACAAATAAGTATGCCACTTAAATGCAACAAACAAGTAATCCAAGATTAATTTCATCTTTAAACTAAACCAAATTTGGTGCAGTCCAAATATTCTATAAGAATTGACTATCCTCCTAATGATTTTTCCTAGGCAAAACTTAATCTAATCTACAAGCTGTTAAATGACAGATTTTCAACTCACTAATCCCTCATTAAACTTGATTAAGTGGCCCATCACCTCGTTAATTTCTTTCTTCCTCCCTTGTCATTTAGTGATTAATCTAATTTGCCGCAATGCTATAAATCTTAGAAGTTGATGATAACATTGCCGTTTTGCACAATGTGTGAGTTTCTTGTTTGTCGTTTGGTATAAGTATTGTAGTTCTTTGTAAGCTTCGTTTAATGGTCAATTTTTAAGATTAGTGAATTTAATAAAGTCCAATCACTATCGGATTAGTACTAATATTTTATTGATTGTAAAGGTAATTTGATTAGCTTCTTATTTGACTTGAGCATTAGTCTCACTAATCAGAGGAGGAAAAGCCTAAAGATGGATTCTGTGAGTAGTAAAGTAGCAAAAGGTATTTACATCAATGCTTACGCTATATATACGTATTTATATCATAATAATATGGTTTATTATTCGTTTACAAAGCTCTGAGCTCCATTCCGTGTTTGCATTAACGGAAATTTTCAATAAATCAGAAAACTTTAGTTAAATCAGAGTTTAATCGATAAATCGATAAAATATATTTAAAATTAATAAAAAAATTTAAATAAGTCGGAGATTATTCCAACACTGAGTTGCCAAAAGTTGTGCAACTCATCCCTATCTAATACTCGCTCCGTCCCTATGTTTCTACACGTTTTTCACGGTTCGGCATATACTTTAATGTTCATATAAAATATAATTTTATAATTTATTTTTTTTAATTTTATTCAAAAAATAAATCTTAAAATTAAATTATAAAACTATTACAAAAACATTAACATGTCATGTTTCCATCTTTTATTATTTAATATATATAATTCAGGAAAACGGAGAAGCTGGTTATTTAAAAGAGAACTTCAAGGCCTCAAGCTCATGTGTAAATTACTTGGTCCTTGGTCACCTTATGATTCAAATTCCATTTGTCTCCATAGTCAAAATAACAAAGAGGGCATTCAACAAATGAATGCATTCTATGTGTACATTATTCACTCAACTCAAGCTGCAAGAATCCACTATTGCATAACAATACATTAAAAAGTCCAGCTTTTCTTACCCTTTTGTCCAAGCTTTCCACCAGGCAAACTCTCCTTTAAACAAACAGCTTCTTCAAAACCTCCCTCTACAGAACTCTCCAGCCCCACCATCTCTCTCTCTCTCTCCCTCTCTCCTCACTCTCTCTCATATCTCTCTCTCCACTAACTACAGTTGCTTCTGATATATAAGCACACAATACACACACACATCTTCACCTGCTCACTATTTTCTCTCATGCAAACAAACCCTTTTCACCATTTGCTTTGTTTGTCTCCCAATTAAGTCATGGAAGAATCAGAAGACTCAAAAACAACCAAGAAATGCAAACCTCAAACAAGAAGCTTTAGAGCCAAAAATTGCAACCCTCACAACTATCAGTACCACTATCATCACCAGTTATATCATCATCACCACTCAAATACCACAAGGTTTAATGGGTTTTACTACCAAAATCAGTACCAAAACTACCCTGCTCTTCTTCCCCTACCTCAAACTATACCTTTTCAAATAGCCCCTCCACCACTTTTGTCACACTATCAACACTTCTCAACAAAACCCCATTTGCAAAAACCTTTGTTTTCTAATGCTACCCCTCCTTTGGCCACTTCTTCTGAGAACAAGGCTTCTGTTTTGGCTCTTACAAATGGTAAAGTTTGGATTTTCAAGCCCTTTTGTTCATAAAGTTTGAAGCTTTAATTGTTTTGAATCTTTAAGCTTTTGTATTGATGCATGCTTAGTCTGCTAGTTTAGGTTTAATCAAGAATGTGACACCTTTCTTACAATATAAAGATCTTATCTTGATAGTAATATGTGTGTTACATGGTGGAAAATTTCATAGGAAACTATAGAGAAATAGTAACCTTTCAAATGTAAGTATGCTTTGAATTGTCAATGACATTGGTGTTTTTTAATTTTTAGTGTTTCTAGTATTAGAAAATTGTTAGTGTACTATTTCATGTATTCAAGTGTTTGTTCTATTACATATAGAAAGAACTTGTTTCTGTTGATTCCTACCAAATTACTTATTTAAGATACTCAAGTTTTGGTGATACTAGTATCATTTCTGTTACAGGGTTTTCGACTTTTCGGGCATTATGTAGTGTGATCTTTGATGAATCACTGGTGTTTTATTTTTGATATATTTGATTTTATGTGAGGAGAGTGAGGAATCAAAGCCATGACTAATGAGTCCTCTGCGATGTATATGTTTTGATTACTGTAATTGAATTATAGTTTTTGTTTTTTGTTAATCAGCTCCTGCGGCGCTTGACCAACAATCTTTATTACCCCCAAGGAGAAAGAAAGATGGGAGGAGAGTTGCAATTGTTTTACCACAAACTTTAGTGGTGGCAAGGAGACCAGATTGCGGTGGTGTAGAAGGGCCAGTAATATCTCTTCTGGCCAACCATTTTCTAGTCAAATTTGACCCTTTACAGCGTATTTTTCAGTATGATGTTGAAATCTCTCCAAGTCCCTCAAAGGATGTTGCTCGATTGCTTAAACAAAAACTCGTGGAGGACAACTTAAATTTGCTCTCAGGTGCTCGTCCAGCTTATGATGGACGAAAAAATCTATATAGCCCACTGGAATTCCAAGCTAACAAGCTTGAATTCTACATAGGCCTCCCTATCACAACTGGCAAGCTGGGTGGAGAGAATGGCGACATAAAACAAAAGAACAAGCTTTTTAGGATTAACATTAAGCTTGTATCAAACCTTGACGGAAAAGCTTTGACTAAGTACTTGAGTAAGGAAGGAGATGACTGGGTCCCTATTCCCCAGGATTATCTGCATGCCTTAGATGTCGTGTTGCGCGAAAGTTCAACAGAGAAATGTATACCCGTGGGGCGATCACTTTACTCGAATTCAATGGGAGGAACTACAGATTTGGGTGGAGGAGCTATTGGATTAAGAGGGTTCTTTCAAAGTCTCAGACCAACCCAACAAGGACTGGCTCTCAATTTGGATTTTTCTGTGACTGCATTCCATGAGAGTATTGGTGTGATCCCTTACTTGCAAAAGCGTCTGGAGTCTCTATCTGATCTTTCTCAAAGAAAGACAAGAGGTTTGACAGAAGAAGAGAAGAAGGATGTGGAGAAAGATTTAAGAAACATAAGAATCTTTGTTTGCCACCGTGAAACTGTCCAGAGATATCGAGTATTTGGCTTAACCAAAGATACTACAGAGAACCTCTGGTTTCCAGATAGGGATGGGAAAATTCTGAGGGTAGTAAACTACTTCAAAGATCAGTACAATTATGATATACAATTCAGAAACCTGCCTTGCCTGCAAATTAGTAGGAGCAAACCATGTTATCTACCAATGGAACTGTGTATGGTTTGTGAAGGACAGAAGTTTCTGGGGAAGCTCTCTGATGATCAAACGGCAAAGTTACTTAAGATGAGTTGCCAAAGACCAAAAGAAAGAAAGGCAATTATAGACGAAGTAATGACAGGACCAGTTGGGCCAACAAGGTACATGACAAATTCTATTTTATTGTCGGTAACGACCTTGTTATGCTCTGAAATATCATTTATTGTTCTTGGACTTGATTTTTGTTTTATTGACAGTGGCAATCAGGCAAAAGAATTTGATCTTCAAGTTTCTACAGAAATGACACGCTTGAGTGGAAGAATTTTGCAGCCTCCTAAACTCAAACTTGGTGATGGAGGCCATGTCAGAGATTTAACTCCTACTCGTCGTGATCGCCATTGGAACCTAATGGATAGCCATGTCTTCGAAGGCACTCGAATTGGGAGGTGGGCATTGATAAGTTTTGGTGGAACCGCTGATCAGAAGGCCAACATTCCAAAATTTATAAATCAGCTAACTCAAAGGTGTGAGCAATTGGGGATTTTTCTCAACAAGAACACAGTTATTAGCCCCCAGTTTGAACCAATGCACGTGCTCAACAATGTTAATATTTTGGAATCAAAACTTAAGTCAATCCACAGAGCTGCATCCAACAGTCTCCAGCTACTTATTTGTGTAATGGAGAAGAAGCACAGAGGATATGGAGATTTAAAGCGTATTGCTGAGACAAGTGTCGGGGTTGTCAGTCAATGCTGCTTGTACTCAAATCTTGCTAAGTTAAGTTCACAGTTTCTTGCAAATCTGGCCCTCAAGATCAATGCCAAAGTTGGGGGATGCACTGTTGCTTTGTTCAATTCACTACCATCTCAAATTCCCCAGCTTTTTAGCCTTGATGAACCGGTGATCTTTATGGGTGCTGATGTAACGCATCCTCACCCGCTAGACGACTCCAGCCCCTCAATTGCAGCTGTGGTGGGTAGTGTCAACTGGCCAGCAGCAAACAAGTATGTCTCAAGAATGAGGTCTCAAACTCATCGTCAGGAGATCATCCATGATCTTGCTGCAATGGTGGGGGAGATACTAGATGATTTCCGCTGCAGACTATCTGAACTACCAAAAAGAATAATTTTTTTCCGAGATGGAGTAAGTGAAACCCAATTCTACAAAGTGCTCGAAGAAGAGTTACAAGCAATCAAACTGGCTTGTTCAAGATTTCCAAATTATAAACCTCCCATTACCTTCGCCGTAGTCCAAAAAAGGCATCATACAAGGTTGTTTCCAAACGATACCATTCCTTCCACCCGAAATCAGTCCATTGATGAAAATGTTCCTCCAGGTACCGTAGTAGACACTGTTATCACTCACCCTAAGGAATTCGATTTCTATCTTTGTAGTCATTGGGGCGTCAAGGGAACGAGCCGACCAACGCATTATCATGTCTTGTGGGACGAAAATCGTTTCACTTCTGATGAATTCCAGAAGTTGGTTTACAATCTTTGCTACACATTTGTGAGGTGTACTAAACCAGTATCCTTGGTTCCACCAGCTTACTACGCCCACCTCGCGGCATACAGAGGCAGATTATACCTTGAACGTTTCGACTCAACTATTTCTAACAGACACAGCACCACCATATCCCGAGCTGCCCCGCCAAAGGCAGCCCCTCTTCCTAATCTTAGTGAAAATGTTAAGAATCTCATGTTTTACTGCTGATATGTATAATTCTAGCAGTTGCATGTACATAATTCTCAATGCCAGTTGTGCATATTCTAGTTTAACATTGATCTAGGCTTCAGTATGTTCAATAAGCCATTTCAGGGGCTCAATCTATGCAGTTTCACTAGTATGATATTTCATGATCACAAGTTATATTACAGTATTGAAGAATGTTTGTGATGTTCTTGATATTTTTTGAAATTTTCAGTTTCCCATTGAATTCAAGTACATGTGTTACCTCCCTTGATGCGTTCATCACTGGCTCCATTTATCAGAGGTCGAGAGTTCAAACTTTGTTAAAGACGGTTTGTGAGGGTGTTAGATGATATCTCTCATGTTCTTCATTTATTCGAGGTCTAGAGTTCGAACTTGGTTAAAGACGGGATTGTAAGTGTGTTAGATGATATCTCTCACATTTTGCTTGTCTCCATTCATCGAAGGTCGGGAGTTCGAACTTTGTTAAAGACGATATTGTGAGAGGTTGAGAGTTCGAACTTTGTTAGTTAAAGACGGGATTGTGAGTGTGTTAGATGGTATCTCTCGCATTCTGCTTGTCGGGAGTTTGAATGTATTTAATTGTATAAAAAAATGCAGAGATCATTGATGGGGTTGTTATGTAATTATGTTAGTTACAAGCTTTGTCAACTTCATGTTTGTTGAACAGGCTATATTATTGTAATGTCAATTCCATCATGTATATATATACAAAAGGCTACATAAGATGTAGGCTGCAACTTTGGCCAAAAAAGAAGAGATGCTATAGGCTTGTACTATAGATAGAGTATTTATTGCATTGTACAAAAAAGATTTGTTTACAGTTGCAAGGGATTAAAGGAAAAGTGTAGATCAAGAGACAAAATAGTGTATGGTATTGTTAGTGTCTCACTGTCTGGTAAAGCATGAATGGTCAATTCTTGCAGCATAAAAGATACCAGAAGTCTAGAATGCTGGGGTATATGACCATAGGGTCGGTCCTATACGTATATTAGTAGCATATGTTCAATCAAAAAAAAAGTCGGACAGTTTAATTCTTCAGCGAAAAATTAACTCATTTTATGATTTTTCACATCCAGCGTTTTTTTTCCGCCGAATGTATCCTACTATCATTCAAATGTTCTCGTTTAGAGGAAAAAAAGGTATTAGGCGGCTTAATCTTAAGTTTTTATCTATATACAGAGAGGTGCTACTGCTACACCATTATATCATTCAGCAGAAAATTACCTCACGATCAATTTATCATTCCAACGCTTTTTTCTGCTGGATGTATGCTACTATGATTCGTATGTTCCAGACAAGTCGTCTTGTCTTTGTATTAAAGTGTGTACAGTATAATAAAACTACCAGTCTACTACATTGTATGGAGTGAGCCTGAGGGTGCAATAATACAGCAGGTCAGCAGCTAGCACTTAAAATTTTGCCATGCATGCAACGTAAGAGTCAGAGAGCGTGAAGAAATGCAGAGCCTTTAGCAGAAGAAAAGGAAAGATATTAGATACAGTCCTAGAGATGCATGCATAAATGTTGCTATCAGCTCCTTGTACTAAATCATCTTAATTATCCACTGGACCTACATTACAATTTAGTGGTACACTCCTATGAATTATGATCCACTGGTTGCATCACTGCCCTTGTACTCTAATATTATAAATATGGAAATACGAGCCGTAAACGTATGTTGCAGCATATATACCGAGCTTAGATGAGTAACACGGTATTATAACGTATGCTGTAAAATACGTCTGTTGTGGAACTGAGACGGATATGATTTTAATGATATTGGAGTATGTCCCAGTGCAAATTGTACTGAGGGAGGGAAAGGGAGAAAAGAGAACAAAAGAAAGGCAAGAATTGAAGTAAAGGGGCACTGAGATATCTCACTTTCGACTTCCCCTTTTGTCTCTTCACACATCCCTCTCCATCCATACTCTCTGCTCAATAAATGAACCTCTCTCTCTCTCTCTCTCTCTCTCCAGTCTCTCTCCCTCTCTCTGTGTCCTCTTTATCTGAAAATGCACAGAAGATGAAATGGATGACAGGCTTTAATTTTATGGAGTATTCAGCAATGTTGTGTGCAAAAGAAATTAGTACAACACCTGCTGCAGTTTAGTACAACACGGGAAGGAAGGGGACACAAAGAGTGGCAGCAAATAGGTTATGAGATAAACAACCCCCAGGCCCCTACCCAGGGGCGGACCGTGGGCTGGGCTCGGGTTGGCTCCAGCCCGGGTCAAATTCCACCAGCCCACTTAACATTTATATGTATCCATTAGTCCAGCCCGGGTAAAAAATAAACTCAGCCCTATTATATTTTTTAATACACAGTCCGGTCTTTTTCTAATTTATCTGGGCTAACTCAGCCCTATTATATTTTTTAATACACAGCCCGGTCTTTTTCTAATTTATCTGCACAGCCCATTTACCTGAAAGCCCGCTATTCTAATTAAGAAAAATTCAAAGCTTTTTATCAAATAAACGTACTCCCTTCCCCTGTTGGCTGTTAGACTTGCGTCGGCGTGTCCACTCCCTGCTGCTCCGCCTCTCCGGTCCAGTAGAGCTTTCTCTCTTTTTATTAAAGTATTAACTTGTATAAAATATAATATATACACAAATAATATTAGATAAGATTTAAAATTTTCAAAAGTAATATATTAACAATTAGATTTATTTTGAAAAATATATTTTTCTAAATATATCTAATATAATATTATTGTTTTAATATATTAATCTTGATATATTAAAAATAATATATTAGTAAAAATATATTGTTAACATTATTTCTTGTACTGCATTGTTAACATTGTTTTAAAAGATCTCATAAATATTTTTTTTTTAAAATCAATTGAATAATATATATATATATAATTCTAATTAATTATAATATTTTATTATTTAAAAATATATTACTTATTCTAATTCTACTTATTGAAAAATATGCATGGTAAATTAATTCTGGTATGTTATACCTAGCAGTAGTCTTTAAACTTAAAACTATCAGTGCTTCGAGAAACAATTTACCTGTCTAGCGCTTAAAATAGTATAGTTGGACGAGAGGCACACAACGCTTAAAAAACGCTGGACGTACAATTTTTTTTTTTAATTTTGATCGTCGCTGAACTCATCCAACGGCTCGCAGTGTGTATATACTGGGGACCTGGACCCATCTTTCAAATATGCTAGTTTGATTAGTTGTCGTTTTATTAAATGTGCGGAAAAAAAAAAATTCCAGCCCAGGTGGATTCAGAATCCTGGGTCCGCCCCTGCCCCTACCTCTAAGCACCACGGAAGTTGTCAATATCCGACACGACCCGAACCTGCAATTTTATTTATTGAGACAAAACTCGAAAGTGGCCCGACATTCATCTGGTTAACCTGAAATTGATTCGAAACCAGAATTTTATTCTTAAATGTATGGAATTTCAATTTTATTCTTTGACCCAAAATCGACCCATTTGTCGGTATGAAGACCACATGTAATCCGAAATTGAGACCACACCCATCCCTGGTCCAAACCTCAGGCATTTCCACTTTTTGTCCTCAATTCTTGGCTTTAAAAATACTCAACAACTCTTCCATCTGCTTATATTTTCACAAAATTATAAACAAAATAATCCAAAAATTGTGCACGGGTCTCTGATATTGATCATGTGAGTGGGGAACTAGAAAAGTTTGCTCAAAATTACTATAAGATTCACGAGGTCCATTCTTGCTTTTCTTTTCTTTTTCTAACTAATAAAAGACAATTCTAATTTTAACTTGTAGCTCCTATCATTTTATTCAATCAAAAGTCATTGAGAGAATCTATGATAGAGGGAAAGGGAGCAATAATAAAGTGCAGGGTGACAAAATATACGGTGGAGTTGCATTTTTACATATTTACTTGAGAACATCAGCCCGGAAAACTTTTTTTCCCGTTCCGAGTTCGAGCTACTGTTGTAAAATTGAGTTGACTAGGACAAATATAGTGTCTTCACTTTATATTTGAATATAGGGTTTGGAATTTTACATGTTTGCAAGATTTTGATTGGCGTTGTGGTTGTATATAGAGGGGATCTATCATTATTAAGATATGGGAACCAATAGAAATGAGTCAAACTTATAAAATTCTGCGTGTAGCATGTGCCCACAGTAGTATTACATCTAGCAAACACTTAGTGTCGGATTTATAGAGGGTCTAGTCGAGACTGAAACTCCCACCGGAACTTTAAAAAAATGCGAGAAAAGCCTCATATGTTACAAAAATTTTGAAAAATTATCCAAAATATCATTTATTAACGCTAGATTATCTAGCATTATGATTTTGGAGATACACACTATATCACGTTGCTTTTAAGTCTTAGAATGATTATAAAACGCTAGATGATCTGATATTTTGGAGTTGAAACGTGATATGAAAATAGCATATGGTCTTACAAAACGCTAGACCATCTAGTATTTTGAAGCAAAATAGGGCTAACGCTTATGGTAATTTATGTCATTTTCTCTGAAAGTGATATTTGGGGTCTTTTTTCTAAAAAAAAGTGATGATGAAGGTCGACACTCAAAAATCCTTTAGTGTTCGATACAAATATTCCGTATTAAAGCAAAAACATCATAAGAATATATTATCTCATATATTTCGAACATAATTAGCCTTCACACAATATCATTTTTTCTGACTCCGCTACTGACGTAACACGATCCGGTTCGAGATTTTTTCACTAACGACTCCGAATAACCACCGATCTCCACGCACATTCCGCAAAATACAAAGAAAAAATACGGAACAAATTTAGTGAATCCCAAAAGTGAAGCGATTGAGATGTCCATCAAGCAACACAAGACAACAGAAAACAAGACAAAATGGGAAAGAGAGAGCATGTAGCCTTTGTTTTTATTAACGTTTGCATATGCTAGTGAGCTGTCCAGCTCCTCCAAAATCCAAGTGAAGAGGCAGCTTTAATTCAAGTGTCGTGTATTCTTCGACTGAGAGTTGCACAGTTTTGTCATCTTATCCCATCACCTCACCTCACCTCTCTCAGATTTTCAGATTTTTGGGTCACAAATAATTCCCTCTGGTACCAATCTCAATCTCGCTTCATTATTATATGTTGTAGTAGCCACACTATGCTTTGCTTCGTGTGAGTTCAACTCCCTACCTCTATTATGAATTATCGATACGAGAAAGATATTCGGCAGACTACCAATTTGTTTTGGAGTATTGTTAAAAATTGTTGTGTTTTTAAAAAAAATAATATTAAAAAAATGTTGTTGGAGAAATATTAATTTAGTAATTTTTGTTGATATTTGTATATTTTGAATCATAAAATCAAAAACAAAATATTTTTGGTGAAATTTGATAGTAAAATATATGACAGGTTTCCGTAAAAAATTGAAAAAGATTTTTTTCTCCGACTTTTGAACCAACTTAAAAAAATTGCTACTCGGAAAAATTGCTTTTTTACCGCTGCTTTTTCCAAAAACTATAATGACTGTCTGCAACAATAATACGATACAGAACTTAAGTCTTGTCCGGGATTTTAAGATACTCCCCATGCCTCAATATATAAGTCCTTTTTCACTTTTGATTAGTCGAATTGAGTATGCTTTTGGCTGAAATTTATAGATATTATATAATTGAAAAAAAAATAAAAGAATATCATCAATAGGTAAATCAAGTCTATTTTGATATGTAATTTTTATGTTGTGAAACAACAAATATATATATTTTTAATAGTTAGTCAAAAATTAATCAATTTGACTCTTGGAAAAGCAAAATGGACTTATAAATTAAGACGGAGGGAGTATATAACTAAATTAATCACACGAGAATAAAAAAGATAGAGATACTCTTTTTCTTAAAATACAATTTTCAAATAACTATGATGCTGCCATAAAGCTAATTGTCGAAATTAATTAGAATCACAATCGCAGAATATGGTCCGATCCGAAGCCCGATACATTGATCTTGTGCAGTTATTACAACTAGGCTTTTGTTTGGTATAGCCCAACCCAACTAAAGTCCACCAGCAAAAAGGTAGTTTATCGGCGTTTGAACAATAGTGAAAATATTTTTAAATTCAATGTTATCATCCATAGTAATTTACTAATTTATAGTACAATAATATATATTCGAAAGTTTTCCCGGCTTGTTAACCCAAATAAAAGTTTAAGTACAAGTTCACTTGCAAGAAGGTCATTTTATCGGAAAACTATGCACATTGAGTCTCTGGCAAGGGCGGATCTAGAAATGAAATTTTAGGGGGGCACCAAGCAAATTTTTGAAAAACGCCTATATATTTTTTAAATTTTGGAAGGACACTTCTATAATTTTGTAAAATTTAGAAAAAAAAACATACGATAGAGCTAGTGCAGTTATTGTATGACGTTTAGCCAATGCTAGATACAAAGCCGGTAATAAATTGATAAGAACATCATGAGCTGTCCCGTAATAAAACCTGTTGATTTACCAGTTGACGGAGAAAAGTTTTCTTATATTCTCCCATAATGTAATCATTTTTAAAAAAGTTCAGTTTTTGAATTAAGTTATCAGGTTTGATCAATATAGTGATGGTAACCATAAACAAAATAATGTTTGCTCCCGACAAAGTCTATGGCCTTTGTCATTAAGTTCCGACAGCTGAAGATGGCTAATGAAATTTTCGGATTTTGTCATGGTGAAGAAATGAAGACATGAAAAGAAATATAAGATTTTCTGGAACAAAGAGACTCTAGTTTTGAATGAACCTGCCATGTTCAGAGCTTTCTGCTGCTACCGTAGCCAGATGAACCTGGTGCCTTGACTCTAGCAATCCTCTCGTCCTGAATGGAGTCAAAGAGAATGTTGCTCCAGTTTGTCGGCCTTTGTGCAGTCCTGGAAGGAACACGGTCACTGTCTTCTCCCCCGGATGCATCGTATCCATCACTAGCTGAAGCTGATCGCGATAGGGGGAATTCTTGCTGAGCTAGAGCTGTAGATGATGGTCCTGTTAGTCTCCTTGCCTCGTCAAGTCCTGAAGATGAAATTCCAAATGGATGAAGATCTGGCGAATCTAAACTGCTCTCAGGGGAAGAAGCAACAACTCCAGAGGCATTTGACATTGCTAGGCCTGTTCTGAAAGAACTCAGTGCTTCATGCTGAAGAGGAGCCAAACTTGTGGATGTCTCAGTAATGTTGCTTTCAGCAGTATCGGTTGAGAGTTTGGGCAAGGTTTCTATGGGAAACTCTGCAGGGAGTCGGACTCGGGTACTACCTCGTTTCCTGTTGTAATCCTGTCTTCCATACATGTGGCGGTCGCTGCTACCAAAGCTGTTATCCCTGTCGAGCCTGAAAGGGGCGTCTCTTCTAGTGACAGGCTGGAGGATTTTAGATTTTCTTCTTGCCTCTGCAGCAGCCCTTGAAACATCTTCTGCATTCAAGCGAGCTAATGCCCATGGGCTTATCTTTACAGGCGCAGTACTCCTTTTCTTCATCTCTTCTCCGGTTGTCTTCTTTCCTAAGGAACTTACAGATCTCGTGTCGGAAGGAACTACATCAAACTATAAAAAGAAAAACAGGGAATCATAATTACTAAACACAAACCTCCACAGTGTAAGTTCAATGATGTGAATGCATGATCATGTTCATCACTTCTTAATCAAAATCGTCCTTATGATGGCAGTTAAATAATTCTCTAATCTTATGCAGTAATAAAACATCCGAGGCAGGCTGATGCTTCTCATCATCTTGACAGGTCACAGAAGAATTTATAGGAAAATCGGGGAATACCAGCTTGACTATAGTAATCTCATAGTAAAAGGTGAAGAAGAAATAACTGCTCTATTCTATAGTACAACTAGCTTGCAAAATTCTCTATATTGTTGGACTTGGCAGGAGGGTTTGATTCTTTTTTTCCTGAATAGGAGGGTCTTAAGCTCTTAGCTATTTATGCTAAATACATTTCAATCGACTTGGTCTTACCAACGACTGTAGGGTCCGAGATCTCGTTAAGGTTTGCTAAAGCTGGACAAACAAAGGTTTTGCTGTGATTCAGAATATGCGGAACAACAAGTTAGAAAAACAAAAAGTTCAACATAAGAGTAACTTGGGATTAATTGCTACCATGCAGAGTTTGTGCCCAAAGTTATAGGGTGGACTGAAGAGAATAACTTTCCGACAGACCTGCGGAAATGGCCGTGGATGACAAAGCTACAAGTATTTTAGGTTAGAAGGAATGTTGGCAAAATTGAAGGGTTTGCAGCAAGCATTAGACATCCTTTTGAAATCTTCATTATCCACAATTTACTATATATTGACAAGATTTCTTTTACAAGAGGAAGGCATGTCAACAGTTGGTTCTCGGGTAGATAGGTTATGATCTCATACCTGATCTTCGACAAATAGTGGTGGTGGTGTACACCAGGCTCCCCGTTGAAAGGATCTAAAGGAACTCGCACTGCTTAATCCTGTGAGGGAGCTGGCTTGTGACATCTGAGGACTTTGTTGACCTCCAACTCCTTGTTCTTGCTCTCTCAAAGCTATAATGTAATCATATGTGCTAATACCCTGTTAGCCAAGAATCAGACAGCAAGTCATTATATGTGGTTACAAAGCTTTCTTAGCCTGTAAGAAATCTAGTGGTTTAAGTATAATTTTGAAGTTTTCATTATCCCTTTAACATACAACATTAATAACTGTTTATTAATTGCGATGAATGTCAGCCAAAAATGTGTTCATAAGACTGACAAAGGCCGGGGGATCTGGTATAAGATAACATAGATTAAAGTTAGACTATTTAACAACCCAAACAACACTTACCTTCTTTATGAGAAGAATGTGAAAGAAAAACAGCTGCACAACCGGCAGAGTAGCAACCATTGCCAAAATGGTGCATATTGCCTATCATTTAGAAAATTTAGTTAATAAAAGTAGGTATAAAAGTAATCTCACATAAATTGAGCCAAAAGAATCTTTTAATGTGCATATCTCTGGACTACAATCGAACTCTATAAAGAGAAAAAGAACAAAAAAAATAATCTAAGAGAAGAAAATGTAAATGATTCTCACCACCACAATAACATAAGGCGCAATAGAGAAACTGCTTCCTAGATTGGTGGCGATATCTACAGAGAATTTCTTGTGCTCAAGGAAGCAGCGAATTAGTACCAGAATTCCAGTTGACCACTGAAGTATAAGCTGCAATCTCAAGTTCAAGGTGCACAACATTTACATCACTGTCACTAATTTAAAATGAATGATGCTTCATAAAGCTTAATATTAGTCTATTAGCTTATGGAAGGATTATATTGTTTCGCAGTGTATTCATTTATAGTCTGTAAGTAATGCTTAAAGTTCAGGAACCCACAAATAATACGGAGTAGCTAATAATTTTGAATCTTATTAGGGAAATTAGTAATAGTTTTATAAAGAGAAGGTTTCGCAGTTGCAGACTTTGGGGAAAAGTGGCCACAGAAGTATGTCAAAGAATAATTTGGAGCATAGGGTATATTGAAGAAGCATGTTGAAGCAATGGAAGTGTAACTAATTTCTGCTCTTATTTTGAATACTTAAAAATGCGCTGAACATTGTTCATCTGCATTTAAAATTGTCAGTTGATACTCGCAAGTATACTTAACATTGTTCTGCGTAAAAGTATGTGCTGGTTTGTTGGCATATAAGCAACATGAAGTTTTTGATGCAAAATTCCAGAATCATTTAGCAAATGTATGTAGCTGACTACTGTTAGTGCTCTAACAGATTTGGCATTTGGACAGTAGTCCTTACCAGCAGAAGAGCAGAGACCATGAGTGAGAAAAACTTGCGATAGTTTCTTTTTCCTATACAGTTGTTGAGCCACTGTCAAAAATCCAGAATTTAAAGTTAAATAGATGTCTCAACAAATTAAAAGAAAATTCTTTATTAAAAATACTCAGTTACCCTGCAGTGGTGATCAAATCGGTCCACACATTTGTCGCAAACTCTACAATGTTTGCTGTACTTGAAAACCTGCAAGCAGTTGATCATATGAGAGTATGATGTGAGTGGCAGGAATGGAAGTTTGAGGCTACCCAAGAGAATCCAAATCATTCTTGTTCAAAGTAATTTTTGTTACACGAATGAATTTGCAAGAAGAAATAGTTTCTCTTTTTAGACTTGATTGTACAACTTCTCGGATTTTGCAAACCGTGTCCTTTTTTTTATTCTCACAAATTCTCAAGCTAACATTATATTTTCTTTTCTTATTTTATATATTTTGCATTTCAAAGCTTCTTTAAATGCCTCTATGGAAAAAAGAGTTCAGCAGTCTAGTATCTATTATTGCTTCAAATCCATAAAACATCTTAAAAAACAGACTTAAAGAATGTGACATCATACAAACCTCTACTTCACACAGACTGCAATAGAACATGCCATCTTCACTAGCCTGTTGTCCAGAAGATTCATCATGTGAATTTGAGCAGTTGCACACATAGGCACAAGGAGTCAACAAAGCCAACAGAACTTTGAAACAGAATGATTGTTGAGACGCGGTACCAATTTCTTCGATCTCAGTTGCACGGTCTTCTGTTGCTGTATCCATGTCTTTCATGTCTTTGTTCAAGGGTTTTACTCCAACCGTTGCAGCATTTGCATCATGTATTGAGGAAGTTGAATCGCCACCAAGTTTAGATTCGTGGAGCCGATCATGCTTTTTGTGCTCTGGAATGTTGATATACTTTTTGGACTTAAAAACTCCTGGATCAGCAGGATCAGCTGCTGCACACCATATATAGAGTCCAAAGGCGCATATAATCTGGAATAGGAGTAATGTCACATCACTTATAACATTGAAACAATATTACATAGAACATAGTTGGCGGGGTTGTAAGTGAGACTGCACAAACTTACGCGGGCTACCTGGGGTCATGAACAAAGGCATACGTTTAAAATGCAAATTACAAGCATATATAACTGGTCCCTCGGGTTCTAACTCTTTGTTTGTTAACCAAGTTAATACTATTTTGTGGGCATTTATTGATAAATTTCATTTTCTTTTATACATCTTATAGACAAAGGCTCGTTCCTACCTTCCACACATAATATTCACAAACCTTATCATTCAAATTTTGCCTTTTTTCATTCTTTTTCCTCTTCCACCGTTAGTTTTCTTCACAATTGTTGATTTTAATCCTGCATAAAGTTATTCTTCCAACTTCCAACCTAATGGGAAGCAAGTGATATACTACATAATAACTTATCATTTTCCGGGTAGGACGGGAGGAGATAAATGTTTCAACTCATTCGCGCTACAAATCATTCCCACATTCTATTACTTCATAGATTGGGAAGACATTTTGACACTTTCTTGGAATGGTAGTATTAGTGCCTACCACGATACTATCAAAAGCTAAATTATAAACAGGCCAATTTAACTAACCTAACAAGTACACATTAATCATGTTCTACTTAGTAGAAACACATAAATACAGAATTAAAGAACAGCTTTATGAGTACCAACACAAAAGCATGGATCCAGATCTTCTACCATCAAAAGAAAACAAATGTACTAGCAGCATATAGTACAAAAGTAAAAAGAGATGAAGAACACAAAAGGCTTACCAAAGGAGTGTAGATCCCTATCACAATATACTGATACAATTGCTTCCCAACAAAAGGGGCAAAGAACACATAGAAAGCAAATCCCAATGCCAAGAATACAGCAACAGCAACAACCTGCACATACACACACAGTAACAACTCAAAATGCAACACTGTAAAAATGGATATAAAACAGTAAAAAATCAAGAATGCTGAGCTATATACACATACAAGTACACAAAAAAGGTACCTGGAGGGGATGGTAAGGAAGCTGCCATCCATGTTTCCTCATTCTCACTGTGTTAAATTCTTGCAAGCCCAGAAGAAAAATATATATATATATATAGTGATAAAGTTGCTAACTTGCAAGCTTATTTTACTGATTTGACTTGTTTTCTTTCACTTACCCTCATTTCCAAGAGTAAATGCAAAGAATTAGTTCACTGTACAACCAAGACAATAAATGAGCATGACCCAGATGAAAATATCATCACAATGTGGCCTTTTAAGTCTTAATCCACAAGGTCTTAGTGAAGAAATGACTGGTCTTTAACAAGAATATAAGATCTTTAACTGGGAATAATGAGGTACTGTTTTGACTGGTGCTATCTAAACAAGATTTTTCTCTTTTCAATCATATAATTACTTGCATTTCAGCTTTTACTTTTTCCTTGTTTCAAGAATCACCTTTTTGCCATGGACAAATCATGTGTCACAGGTCAGGGGCAACAACCAGTTTGCTTTTTCTTTATTACTCCCTCCGTCCCTATTTATTTGTCCATTTTGGAAGTAAAAATTTGTCCCTATTTATCTGTCCATTTATACTTTCAAAACTAATTTATTGATAGTTTTTCAAATATATCTCCATAATTTCAATTTTCAAGGCTTGACTTATTTAAAACTTGGTTGAATTCATGTTTTCAAGACATAAAGTAGGGATATTCCACCATTTTCAAGACATTAATTAGAGGTATTTAATGAAAAAGTTTATACAATCAAGTATTCCTTGGTATGTGTTTTTTTTTCCAAAATGGACAGATAAAAAGGGACGGAGGGAGTAGTTTCCAACAACCAAAATCTCATTAAATTCTTGTTTTTCTTAAAACTTGTAACACTCCAATTTGTTAGTAAAAGTTAAAATTTTCTTAACACTTTATCCCCATTTCGCGGATTTGATACAATCCTTTTTGAGCGGTTTTATATTTATTTTTGTCGGTTAGTCATAAAAAAACGTTCGAAAGATTTTTGTTATAAATACAGAAAGGACCAAAAAAAATCATTAAAACCCCACTATTTAAATGTACAGTTGTGATATTGTTGCTTTTGATCATTACTAAATGGCATGGCTTTGAGGTGATGAATGAATTGGCCCTAAAAGAATGAAATTTAGAGAGAATCTTGTCCATTCATTGAGTTCTTGCCAATATTTACCAACTTGGTATTTGATGGCTGGCTATTTGGGTATGAAATTTGGAACTTGTGATTTTAGCCATGTGTCTATGCACTATGCATTTTGTTTTCTTGCCCACAAATAAAATTGTACAGACAAGACAGGCCTACAACTATGTGTCTGAATATAGTATAAGGTCAAACAATAGTTTGGATTTTATGTTTTAATTTGATATAAGATTTAATATTTTTTATTGAAAGTAAATATTGATTTTGTACACATAAACATGCATATGATAAAGTTGGTACTCATTTTGGTTCATTATGTAAATAACATATTTTCAACTTTTTTTTAATAATATTGATTGTGTAATTAAAATAAATATTTGAAAATCTCAAAAATAGAGAAAATTAAAATCGATTTTTATCATATGATTATGTGAGCCAAATAACAAAATATTGATGTCCAAGACAATCTCTACCCTCTTATATTGTCATTTTTCAATTTTGAATAATTTCAACTTCAATTTTAACATAATGATCAAATTAACTTAATGATGATAAATTTAAATCAGATTTGTAATAAATAATTTATTCGACTTTTGAACAAATTCGGTCACCTACTTGATATTTAATCTCGTTCCGTGGTCTGGAAATTATTCTTCCACCCATTCGAGACTAAATGGTTGCAGGGTAGTAAAATATGAACATTTGGCTACAATGGCCTGGGTTGTAGGACAAGGGAGAGAGGTATGTTTTGTAGTGTATGGAGTAACGTGGTGTTTTACAGCGTAGACTGTGCATGAGAGCCACTTTATTGGGCCTTGTCCCGCAAAGCCTGCCCACTTTTGGCACCTTATTGTCAGTCTTCTTGAGCTTAACGATAATCGTGGAAAGTCAAACAGTGTTTCAGTCCTTGTATTCTTAATTTTACTAATTTTATTAACCTTTAACCCGTGCGAAGCACGGACGGGTATATAGTTTGTAATTTATTATTTATAATATAAATTTTAACATCAGTTTATTAGTATTTTAGTATTAATGAATTGAATTTTAATTAAATTATATTATTCAGCTGACTATATATATATATATATATATATATATATATATATATTAGTACATTTAATCCGAATTTAGTTTACGTAGATTTAAAAATAAAAAAAATAAGAAAATTCAAATTTTTGCCAAACATAGCCGATCGTGTAATACCTTTGAAAGATTCAGTAATCTAATCAATCGAATTGCAAACGTATAGTATAGATGTCTTTTAATATTCTTGTTAAAAAAAACATATTCAAAATTGTATATTTATAATTTTATTTATAACATCATTATAATTTTTTAATAATTTATATGATAATATATTGTTATGAGTGTTTTTAGTATTTGAAACTGTTCAACAATATAATACTAATGGACTCCACATTTGTAGACTTGTAGTACCAAAAAAAGAGTACCAAACCAAAAAATATAACTAAAACCTTGGATTACAAATTATACCCTGGCTTATTATAGTATAGTATAGATTTGTTACAAATTTTACGGAATTGTTTCAAACATCTTACCAAATCCGAATTTTCTCTAAATATCTAAAATATATTCGAGTCGTATTTTGATTTAGGTTTTAACATTTCAAACCCAATTCAAAAATTCGAAAAACCCATTTTTCCGAAATATTATATTATACAGTAGAATGGCTGAAAATTTCTGATGTATAATTTTATAAATTTCTTCCTGAATAAAAAAGTAACTGTTAAAATTTAATTCAGGAAAAAATTTAAAAACAAGTTGTAGAACTATATTTCATAAAAACATTAAAGTGCGTGTCAAATAGTGAACATATTATATACTTATATATAATAAGCGTAAGGGAGATAATTTGGTCGCATGGTCCTAGGGTCCAAAAGTTTATCATCCGTTGGATCATATATTGAACAAATAAGCACCGTTAGATTAGAACAAAACTAAATTCTGTTCTAAAAGACAACTGATTTCTACTTGCATGTTTATAATTCCTTTTCTGAATTCAAAACAAATTCTGTCTTTCACGTGTTTTTGATTTTTTTAATCCAAAATAAATGTTTTCTACCAATTTTAGTTGTAGAATCGTATAAATCGCACCGTCACAAAATTATTTTGATCTCATATATTATTTAAACAAAATACTAAATAAAAATAATATTATGCACAATATTAAAATTAATAAGCCGGATTTATGTGAGGAACGTATACAAAAACTTTTTCTTAATCCAAAACATATTCCACCTTCTTATTGCATGTTTATGATTTCTTTTCTTAATTCAAAACAAATTATGTTTAACAATTTTAATTTAGAACCATATAAATTTTTTGAAAAATATTTAAATCACATTATAATAATTCTAATATAAAATATGTTTATAAATATAATCTAATAAAAATTGTCGTCACATGTTCTACTCAAAATATATTAAAATTTGATAGAAAGAATTTAATACATTGACATTATACATACGAGAAAAGGAATGGCTTGCTTGCAATAGTTTATTTGAAGTCAGCAATGGCTGTGATGGTGTATTTACAATAGTTTTAACTTACAAACAAATCATTATTTCAAATTTTGTTTTATTGAAAAATTTTAATTTTCTATTTATATATTCAATTTTTTCACACCACTTAAAATGTATTTAAAAAATTTATAAATAATTAAAAAGCTCCCGTGCCTTGCACGGGCTATAAGCTAGTATAATTAAATGGGACAAAGAAAGTAATAACTAATCGATCTTAATTCTATTTTAACTTGTTAAATTAAATATCTCGATACAAGATAATAAAACCAAGGGTATATAAAATTTGTTCCCTGACCGCTTATTCTCTCGAGGAATGTAAAATTTTTGAATATTTTTCTTGTTTGTTCGTATAATAGTAGAATCGAGGAGTGATCATACCTAATACGCCAAAAACATTTTTCACACCCAGTAAGTTGTAAATCCATGTCCAAAAAGTCAACAAGCTCCGGCTTCTGATGTTTAACGGGCGTCAATATTAAATCCGACCAATCCATAACTGATTAACTGAGATAAAATTTGAAACTATTCGAAAATCAACCCTGAAATTATATTTTATTTTAAATAATTTTTAAATTTTCAGTTTTATTCAATTTCAATTGATTTCAACTTGATCCGAAATCGATCCAATTGCTGACAAATATGACTCATTATCCAAAATTGCTACCCAATTATGCCCATGTTTTGCAGTATACTCCTCCTTTTGAGATTATTATTTTTCGTCACTGTTGACTGTACTCTCTGAAAATATATCACATTCGAGAAAATCCTAAAATAAGATTAGGTAAATGATGATATCAATAAAATTTTAAAAGATAAGTACCAGGTGTATTGTATATATTTTCTATTGTAACTTTATTTTGTGCTCAGGTAAGATATGTACCAGATATATTGTATATATTTTCTATCATAATTTCTAATTTATGATATAAATAAAAAAATTTCAACTTCAAATTTAAAACAGCTCTAAGACACGGCGATTTTACTGCTATTGTATGGCATGTGTAATTAGGGGTGACAATTTCGGGTAACAGGTCTTGTTCGTGTCAGCAATCGGATCAATTTCGGTTTAAGCTAACATCACTCAAATTGAATAAAATTGAAGTTAATAGAAATGAAATTCTAATTTCGGGTCCATTTCGATCAATCGGGTGATTTTCGGTCACTTTCAAATTTCTATCTCAGTAAATCGGGGTTCAGATTGGATCGGATTCGTGTCGGGTCTCAGATCGTGTCAGATATCGTCAACTAATGTGTTTCTAGACTCTAGAGACTCTAGACTGGTGGATATGAATTCGAGTCCAGAATAACATTAGGCCTACAACAGTGCAATTTTATATACGAACACTCAGCTAATATGCCCGGCCCATTCCAGCCCAGCCCGTATCAATCATCTCCCCCTAAATTGTTGTTTAGGGTTAGCTGAGCTCAAACACACAAAATCGCCGCGCGCGCTCTCTCTCTCTCTCTCTCTCTCAATCACTCAATTATCTCTCTCGCTCTCTCGCTCTCTCGCTCTCTCTACATATCAATTTTCATATCAACACGTAAGTTCTCTATCTACATCTGCAGCAATCAATTTGATTTTCATGTATCGAGTTGTTATTTCATTTGAATTTCATTTGTTGTTTGTCAAAATAAATGATTTAATATCGCTATACATGCTTTAAATTCGATGTTCAAATGAAATATCATGATTATGCATATTTTTAACCGTGGTAAAAATTGAATGCTTTTGTAATTGAACGTTGTAATTTGCTATATGGTGAATTTGAGCCATTTGATCTTGATTTGGAGCTGTAATGCGTCACTTTCGAGCTTGTGTAAATTGAGTTTTGCACTAGAATGTATGCGGAAAGTTTGACTTGATAGGAGTTGGATAGTTTGTAGAGAATTATCGAAAGAGAATTAAGGAAACGAGAAATAGGAATTGTTCTTACGTAGAGGTTGTGAAGAATGATAATATTTAAATGATAGTTGGTATTGTATTTATAATAGTTTAGCTAATTACATCGTACTTTTTGCGGAATTTGTGAGGTTTATGAGGATAAAGAGGAAATGAGTATACAAATTGGTGGGATTGAGCTTTAATTTTTTGTATGGAGAGAAGTAAAGAATGAAGAATATTAATATTTAGCCCGAAATTGTATGATTACCCGCCTGATAGCAGTCATTCTGAATGTAAGGAGGATATTGTTCATTTTCCATCGCATAGAGCCCTAGAAAAAGTTGAGTTTGTATTGGTGTGGAAGTGGAACTGTAAATTTAATTGACGAAATGATCATTTCTGTTCTGTTATATGTTTTTCCAATTGTTTGTTGAATCATATTGCATTTGCTTAACATATCTGATTGATTTTCATTCGTTCAGTGATGGAGGAAGGAGGTACTGATATTACAAAAGGGCCAGTATTCAAAGATATCAGACGATACTACTGTGAATATTGTGGTATTTGTCGGTCTAAGAAGACTCTCTTATCCTCACATATATTATCTCATCACCAGGTATTCTATCTCTATATCCATATCTTCGAGTTATCAAGTGTTTTAATTTTGCGTGACTGGAATATCTGGAATATTTGTCATGTTTAGACTTAAAAAATTGCATCCATGAGCTCATACCTTGTATTCTTTATTATCAAATATATTTGACACATCATTTATTTTTAATCTCTTTAAGAACTAGATATTAACTGGTATCTATTAATGCATTGGAACTAATTTCACTATTAACATACTTATGCGCTGATCATCTTATATTCGTATTGAATTTTTTTTTAATTAGGATGAAGTGAATAAAAGAAAGGCAGATGATAATGCTGAGAAAGAGGAATTGAAGTCTAATACTTGTGAGGAATGTGGTCTGAGTTTCCAGAAGCCTGCTCACTTGAAACAACACATGCAAAGCCATTTACTTGAGGTAAGACTTAGTACCTCCGTATATATTCAACATACAGTACCAGCTCGATTTTGAATGTCAGTTGGTATAATAATATGCATATAACTCTCTTTAAAAGCCTAATTCATTACAGAACTGCTATAATCTTTTTTGTTGCTTGTGCGTTTTTGTCAAGTACTGATGTCAAAAGTCCATCCTCTGATGAAACTGAGCACAACAAACAGACCTTTCTCTTTTGAAATTCCCTTTCCTTCAGTTGCTCAGATTCTCGTCAAACTAGAGTTTACCAACATATATGGTGCTTGCGTTGCATATGTTGTTTGAACTGCAAGTCCTAGGATGGACTAGACTTCCCTATTTCTTTTCTTTTTACATGATTGTTAGTTTAAAGGATTACATCTTGCAGGGTTCTAAGTTGCTCCGAGTAAGTTAGTTAAATTAAAATGTTGCGTGAAGCATTGGATCCCTCTGGAGTTCAAATGTGAGGGGCTTCAACATTTACCTTGATTGGAATAGTATCAGGTAGGGGGACCTCCTGAGAAGCTCCATCAGGGGAGCCTCAGCACACGCGGTATCAGCTCGAGGTTTGAAAGGTTTTTGTTTCTGTAGTAGTGTGATGTTCAAGTATTTAGATACCTGAATTCTTTCAGTGATGTGTTACAACTTGCTTGCAGAGACCATTTATGTGTCCAGTAGACGACTGCGATTCCAGTTACAGAAGGAAGGACCACCTGAATCGCCACCTTTTGCAGCACCAAGGGAAACTTTTTGAATGTTCTTCCATGGGCTGCAGTCACAGATTTTCCATTCAAAGTAACATGAAGAGGCATGTAAAGGAATTTCATAATGATTCTTCCCCTATCGAAGTTGATGCTCTCTGCAGTTCCAGTTACAGAAGGAAGGACCTCCTGAATCGCCATCTGCAGGACCAAGGGGAACTTTTCGAATGTTCTGTCACAGGCTGCTGCCAGAAATTTTCAAGTCAAAGTAACATGAAGAAGCATGTTAAGGTATTTCATGATGATTCTTCCCCTATCGAAGTTGATGCTCTGAAAGAATACACATGTCCTGAACCTGGGTGCGGAAAGGTTTTTAAATATGCCTCACGGTTGAGGAAGCATGAAGATTCACATGGTAATTGCATATTTGCTAGCCTTTTGTATAGTCTTTCTATAATGTCATAGATCTTTTGTACTTGAATCAAATTTTGTGTTTGTTTTGTCAGCATTTTGCAGTTTGGTGTTTTGTTGTAATGTCTCATTTTTTCCGAATGTTGTGCTAACAAAGGACCCATTATGTTTGCAGTTAAGTTAGAGTCGACAGAAGCATTCTGTTCTGATCCTGGCTGTATGAAATATTTTTCAAATGAGCAATGTTTGAAGGCTCATATTCAGTCTTGTCACAGCAAAGTTACCTGCGAGGTTTGTGGATCAAAGCATCTGAAGAAGAACCTAAAACGTCACCTCCTTACTCACAAAACCAAGCCTCCATCTGATAGGATAAAATGCAGCTTTGAAGATTGCCTGCACACCTTCTCAAATGTAAGACTTCTTAGCATGCGAGGAATCACTATATTTCTTGATTGTTGAATGATTGATAAATTACCCATGTAAAAGTTGAGTCCATGTGTGGAATTGGAAGAAAATTTAAAGATTAGTTTTAAGCTCAAATTTAGTTTAGAAATTCCCCAAAATAAATTTTAATTGTTAATCAAAATGCAGAAATCAAACCTCCGTCAACACATGAAGGCTGTACATTTTGAACAAAAAGCCTTCCTTTGTAGCATTCCTGGTTGTGGCATGAGTTTTACATTTAAACATGTGAGAGACAATCACGAGAAATCTGGATGCCATCTTTATGTTCAAGTAAGTTTTGCTGTTGTATCGCTTTTGTTATTTGAATAAGCTTTCATTGCAAAAGCGGGGGAAATGGTTGCATGTACCGGTGCTTATTTACTGTTTTGTTGTTCAGGGTGATTTTTTGGAGACTGATGAGCAGTTTCGATCTCGCCCAAGGGGTGGACGGAAAAGGGTATGCCCATCTGTAGAGACCTTCACAAGGAAGAGGGTGGTTCCACCATCAGTCGGATCTGATTCTCTTCCAGATCAAGGCCCTAATTACATGTCATGGTTGCTTTCATCAGAGAATGAAGAGATCTAATTTTGTCGAGCTCTTTAATTATCATCAAAACACATGTAATTATCTGTAATGGTCTGAATGAATTTGGCTGTATAGCTTCTTCTCTGCCAGGATTACAACACAGAACCTGTATATTCCTGGACAGTGTTGTTAGTTTTGTTACTTTTGTATATCAGCAAATTATTATTGTTTGCCCAATTTTGGGTTTTATAAATTAGATGCATACTCATATTTTCTCGGTTTTTTCATATCAGACGGTTTTTTGTGTATAGCTATTATTTTATTTTTAACAGGGTTTTTAAAACTTAAAAGTGATTTTTTTTAAACTAAACATGACTTGCTATGTAATGCGCCAAACGGTCAAAGTAGTTAAAATTTGTGGTTGGAGATTTTATCCAAGTACATTTTAACAGAGATAAATACTACTCCTTCCGTTTCAAAATGTACGACGTTTTGATTTTTTACACACATTTCAACTTGCTTTGACCAAGCATCTAGAATCATCACTTCTTTTAAAAAAATTTATACTTTAAAATTTTGACTATATACTTTTATTTAAAAAAATAAAATTTTAAAAATAATAAACATAAGTACATGGTCAAATGATTTTGAAGTACGTGCAAAAAGTCAAAACGTCATACATTTTGAAACAGAGGGAGTACTTTAAGTTTATACTCCCTCCGTCCCCTTTTACATGTCCATTTTGACTTTTGATCAGTCAAATTGACTTTATTTTGACAGGACTTTACGTATATCAGATAATTGAGAAAAATAATTAAAATTATATCATTAGATAGTATATTGAGTCTATTTTAATACGCAACTTTCAGATTTTAGAAATATTGGGTAGATAACTCGTAATGTTTAGTCAAAAATTGGTCAATTTGACTTCTCGAAAAGCAAAATGGACATGTAAAAGGGTAGGGGTGAGCATTCGGTCGGTCCGGTCCAAAACCGGACCGAACCGAATAGACCGAGGACCGAAGTTTTAATTTTTTTCGGACCGAACCGGGAGTGGAAGTGCAACTAGTATACTTTGGTCAAAAAACACAGATTCAGACAGAGCTTAGTACAGAAACGATGGAGTCGGAGCCCAACAGAACAGAAACAGCGATAACTGTTAAACAGATTCGTTGCGTCGTCAAACTCGGTCCTCTCTCTCTCTCTCTCTCCACCTCCCTCCCTCTCTCTCTCTCTCTCTCTCTCTCTCTCTCCTCCCTCCCTCTCTCTACCACTCTCTCTCCCCGCCCTCTCTCTCCCTCTCCCACACACAGATTATATACTGTTGCTGGATGAATTTATTGCTATACGTTTCCTCTACATTTTCTGCTGCTTGTTACATTTATTGCAACTATTGATGGATTCGAAGTGAAGCTACACAACATTATTGTTTATTGTTTCGTAAATTAAGTTCTCAACAAGATTAAACCGGTCAATTAACGATTGTGTTTGTGGATATATTTATTTTCTGTTGTTTAGTTAGTTCGGTAGGCGCGGCAAGTAATGTGCAAGAATGAATTAGAGAAGATCGATTTAATATTTTGGGGATTTTTTGTATAAGAATATTTTGGTGATTAAAATTAACATCAATACAATTTTACTCAAAAAAAACATAAATACAATTAAAATAAGGAAAATCTAGGAACAGATTTGGGAGTCCTTAAGAATATTTTGGTGATTAAAATTAACATAAATACAATTAAAATAAGGAAAATCTAGGAACAAATTTGGGAGTCCTTAACATTGCTCTAGATATAACGAGTACTTCCTAAAATATGACCAGTAATATTTAGAGAACCCGAATTTTGTGGACTCATATGTATCATATTTTATGGTAACAATGTATAATTTTAAAATAAAAGAGTAATGCCATGTATCCCAAATTCTGTTTCCAATTTTTTTCCTAAACGGCGTGGCACACGTTGTGACTAATTTAAATTGGGTGGTTTATGTGCATAGAAGGGTCCATTATTATTAGTAGTTTTAAGTGGAACCAATCATACACAATGAGATTTGGAAAAAATTTGGGAACACTTTTTTTGGTACCTAGCATTTTCAAAAAAAAAAAAAGGGATCCAGACAATAAATAACTTATGGAAAATGCTAGGTATCCAAAAATTATTCCCAATTATTTTTCCCAAATCTTAGTTGGCATTGTATGATTGGTTCAGCCATTTGTGTGCGACATTATTCGAGAAAATAAATTTTGTGACAGAATTGGGTGTAAGTTAAAAAAAATTTAAACCTTCCAAAAGAATTAATCTGTCTCTATATAAACTCTCTCATTACATTAATTTTACACACATATTACCTATCATGGCTGATTCACAGTCTGTTCAAAGGGGAGACAATCTCCCTTTAGTCGTTCGTCGAAACAACCTTTATCTTTCGAGAAAAAGTACTCTATTGATCAGCGGTGTGGGTGGAAGTGCTTCAGATTCAGTCGTCGATGTTCTTAAGAATGAGGATATCGGGAGTGGAGTCAATATCGAGGATGAGGCCACAAAGAAGTTAAGAATCAGAATGGCCGAAAAAAGAGTTAGGGTTTTCCCGCCAATTTTGTCAAGTTTGAACAGGAATGGCAGGCCTAAGTTCAGTCTAAAGACAGTGAGAAAAGACGGGAGATTGCAGATGTCAATTGTTCCGAATCATTTTTCAGAGGTTGTTCGGACTCCTCAGGACGGTGGTCGTGTTAGTATGGAACTTCTTGAGACAGGAGGTGATTGAGTCGATTAGAAGGAGAAAGGCTTATAATGCTTTGGTTTCTTCGAACAAATTAGGGCATTGAATTGAAAGGTCAATTTTTTTTTTTTTTGTGTCTGTTCTTAAGAGTTTCTCCATATTATTTTTCGGGATTTATGTTCTTCTTTTATTGTTTTGGTGATTTTTATTCCTTGAGGACCTTGACTATATGACTTGTTGCGTTAATTATATGAATTGTTGCGACAAAGAAGTGTTTCTAAATCTTTTGACTGTCCAGCCAATAACAGGGCATGTGCTTGCTTAAGTCCTGTATTGACTAATCTTTTCGTTTTACTTTTTTACTAATATACTCACCACATCAATCCTATGTGGCAAAACTCGAACTCTCGGTTCATCGGAAGAGGGCTGAGTTTATTGCAAGAGGGGAGAGCTGGATACCTTCAGACGAGAAGCTGATGTTATTCTTTGGTCTAGTGTAATATGACTTTCTCCATCTTTCTGGTCAATTGATTTAGTTTTTTTGGATGTGAAGTGTTTCTATTTTATTTTAATTGATCAGTAATTATACATCTGCTTGCTAAACTCTTGTATGAATTGATCCTCTTTTTACGTAATTGATGAAGATCACAACGCCCCCCCTTATTTTGACAAATTTTGAACCCTCGCGGAAAGAGGGGCTGGAGATACCTGTGAACTTGATTCCTGTTTCTTTTTGGTTGATTGAATTAGTTTTTGGAGATTCCTTAGTTTTTCTTCTTTTTAGATTTCATTCCGAAGAGCTCTTTTTGTGTTCTCACTAAACCACCATATGACATCCGCAAATCCCCTCTTTTCTTCCGTGCAATTCCCCTCATCAATCTGCCCTCACTTTGCCCCTGCTAACAGAGTCTCGGTTGTTTTTTTTTACTGATCAGTGATCTTACTTTTGATTGCTGAAGTCTTCTATCTATTCATTTATCTTTTTTTTTTGATCATATTGTTGAATAGTGTCATCACCTCCTTATTTTTGACGATTTTCGATCCTTCGACATACCATTGTGCTTATGCTTTAGGAAAATATGGACCTGATTCGTCCATGTTTTTCATTAACTTTTTAAATCATAGAAGGATTGATGTAAATTAAGGTCTTACCAAAAGAATGTCAAGTCTGAATTCTTTTCATTTTCATGATTATATAGGTTTATCAGAATGTTGTACTTTGAACAATTCTGAGTCATCCTTTGTACTTTGAACAAGAAATACTGGTAAACAAAAGATTTGCTACTAATGATAAGTATGAAGATGAGGAGTTGCTTTAAATAAATTACGCGGAGATTAGAAATCGAAAAAACAGCTGTACGTATTTATACCATATCATTTACAGCTGTAATATGATCTTTAGATGATCCTGATTTTTGGAAAAATTGTTTCTAATTATTTTTTTAGATCATAATCGAAAATATTTGATCGGTGTCACTCATATTAATCGTATTAATGATAATATCTAGCTCGTAAATTTTGATAAATGGAGATGGGTTTCGAAATCTTTTCTGAATGTTTGGATATCCTAACCCGTAAATATGATTTCAGATTTTCACATATGTTGGTGTAGGGGTGAGCAGAAAAAATCGAAACCGCAAAAAAAATCTGAAAAAACCGAAAAACCACACCGAAAAAAACCAAACCAAACCGAAAATAAAACCAAAATAAAAAACCGAAATTAATGGTTCGGTTTTATTTTCGGTTTTATGCTAAAACCGCATCGAAATTAACCAAACCGAAATAAATAAATATATATATATATATATAGGCTTATGATCAAATAGAAACCACTCTTAAAATAAAAACTAGAAACCAGTTTCCCTACCACTATTTATAACTACGGGTATCACCAATTTATACTGCACTCATCACTGTTTTTGTACACTATGTAAACAGCGATTTTATTATCAAAATTGAGAAAATATACTTATCTAAACTATTGATAATCGATTATAGATGATTAATTTCATTTGTAGAAAGGTTCTTGGTGGTAGAAAGCCGCAAGAGAAGTTGTATGATGATGGAAAGTAGTCGTTAGTTTTGTAAGTTATGATGGAAAGTGTATGTGACTATTGGTGATGATAGACAATGGTGGCAAGTCATGAAAACGTTTGGTAATTGTGGTAAGAGGTCCATTATTACGATTTGAGTGAAAATAATGTTCATATACGTTGCATATATGTGTATATATATATTTATATTCGCGAAATATGTTATACATAAATTAGTGATATGTTATGTACAAATTAGTGATTTCTGTAGTTAAAAATAGTGATAAAAAACTGTCCAGAAACTGGTTTTTAGTTTTTAGCCTAATTTGGTTTCTATTGGAGTAGGACTATATATATATATATATATATATATATATATATATATATATATATATATATATATATATATTAATAATAATAGTAATAAAGCACCTCATTCATTTTTACACTTCCCATCTTATTTTATATCGAGACTTCCAGTCTAAAGACCCTCACTTGTTGAGTCACTTAAATAACTGAAAGGGCACCCAAATATTTGGAGGAGCGCTTACTCGAAGATTAGGACTAATGTAGTTTACCACATAGCAGAAATATTTATGTTGTTAATCTGCTAATCAAATTTTATTATGAAACCTATTCTACTCTTTTTATTTATGTACTTTTTGAAGACTTTTTATTTGAATTTTATGATTAGTTAATTTTGGAGAATTATATTGACTTGACATCATCTAATTTCTTGTTGAAGTATGTATATTTTAGTTTTTATTGTGTATTAAGTTTTTTTAGATGAAAGTATGTACTGTTTCCTATATCCTCATATATGGAAACGGGAGTAACCGAACATACTGTACATGTTTATGAAAATTTTATATTTTTAAAAAAATATTATTACGAACAAAAGTTGAAAAACCGAAAAAAACCGCAACCGACTAATGGTTAACCGCAACCGAAAAACCGTTTTAATTGGTGTGGTTACGGTTAATAATAATTAACCAAACCGAACTGCATTTAACGATTTGATTACGGTTAGTGTCGGAACCGCACCAAACCGCACCATGCACACCCCTATGTTGGTGCATGAACTTGGCATATTAGCATCTGAAACGAATCTCTTATTTTTAATACAAATATTTATGATATATTTGGTTTTTATTTTATGGAACGTTTCAATCAATTTCTTTGGATTCAAATATTACATACCGAATCAAATATTATACACCGTACTTATATTCCTATATTTGGTAACTAGCATCTGTTTCATTCAAAGTATTGTTTTCAAAATGCCGCTTTTGTGCAAAGGACGTTTATCAAATTTTTAGTTTTACAAAAAAAATGATGATCCATAAAGTATTTTTTTGTTCTTATGATCAATTCTCAAAATGTGTTAGACTGATTAATAAATTACTTCCTCCGTCCCTTTTTAGTTGTCACATTTTTATTTTTATCGGTCAAATTAACTAATTTTTTTATCAAAAATTATAAGTTACCCTTTCATTATTTTAAAAAACTGAAAATTACATCTTAAAGAGTTAAAGTAGATTAAAAGTTATTTCCGGTAACATATTTTTTTTTATTTTATCAATTGATAAAATATTAATAAATTTCAGTCAAACTTTGATCAATTTGACGGGCACAAAACCAAATGTGACAACTAAAAAGGGACGGAGGAGTACCATCTATTCTTGGCTCCCTCTCATTTATAACCACTTTGTTCGACCACTTTTCAAAACTAACCAGTTTTTTTTCGAGCTTTCAAAACTAACCAGTCTAAATGAGGGGAGAAAGAGCGACCCGAACGAAAATTTTTTTACAGCACGGGTCGCGCTTTGAAACAGCGACCCAAGCTTGAAAAAACCCCGTTGGGGTCGCGTTTTCAAAGAGCGACCCAAGTTGGGTCATATGTCCCCCTCGTGTGCTTGGCATCCCTAATTATAATATAATAATTTTCTTTAAAATAATATAATATTTTTATAATATTATATTATATAATGATATAAAATAAAAAAATCATATAATTCTTATACATTATTTGTGATATATTTTTTTTAAAAATAAAATCATTAATCGGATAATTCTTATACATTATTTGTGATATTATATTTTATATTATTATATTATGTAATGATATAATATAATATTATAGATTGTAATATTTAAATATTTAAGCTCATATTGAAGTATAATTTAAAAGGTAATTATATATATATATATATATATTTATATATTTAATTCAAGTTTTAGTAAGTATTTATATTATAATATTTTATAATATTATTTATATAATGATATAATATAAAAATATTTTATATTATATAGTGATACATTATTTGTGATATTATATTTTATATTATTATATTATGTAATGATATAATATAATATTATAGATTGTCATATTTAAATATTTAAGCTCATATAGATTGTACTTAAAAGGTAATTCGCATTACATAAACTTAAACGAAACAGAAGCATTACATAAACTGAAGGGAAATTACATATGATTAAAATGAGAACATGACATTACATGTGCTTTAAAACAAATTGCGACAAATTTAACAACACAACATTTAAATCACGAGAAAAGTCACAAACAATGCGATCATTAAACAAAGTAATCCTACTACGGAAGTCAATGCCTTATGCATTTTCCTGCTTCTCTCCAGGATAATTGCATTCTCGAGTTCTTGCACCCTTGTCTCACAAGCGTGAAGAGTGTCCTGCAGATGTAGACGCTCATCATTCAATCGAGTAATTATAGCATCATCCTCCAAAGGCTCATCATCAATCCATTTGAAATAATAACAGCTATTTGCCTGCAGTGAAATATTTTACAGTTTTAAGCACAAAGAATGTAAACATATGCTGTATATTCCAAAACTTTACTTACAATTGGAGAACCGCAGCAGTAAAATCTCTGAGCCATCATCTCATCATTCCAAGAAGTTCGTATTTCAGCCCTCAAACCACAATTACAGAAGTGGTTGCTTGATGCAACGAGAGAGCTTGAAGACAATGATATCATCGGAATTGTAACAAAATGATGTGTTTTATGTGTTTGTTTGGTTGAATGTATGTGTATCAACCACAAAATGAAGGCCTATTTATAGGCCAATGGAGTATTGTTCAGGTAAATATATTTCCGGATATGATAATAATTTTGGAATTGACAAGTCCTTTAACTGAGCAGAATCTTTTCTTTACATGCTTGCTATGGTTTGCCAGTGTGTAGTCTAATCTATACAGCCTTTCTTTTCACAACACCTTTACTTTATTATATATTGTCCTTTAACTGAGCAGAATCTTTTCTTTACAGCCTTTCTTTTGCCAGTGTGTAATATCTTGTCCCGAATGCTTCTGTTTCCTTTAAGTTTATTTATTGCTTCAACACCATTACATTAAAATAATTAACAAAATTGGATTAACAATAAAAAACGAGGACTTGAAAGAAAAATACAGAGTAACAATAAAAAACAAGGACTGAAAAGGAAAATACAGATTAACAATTAAAAACAAGGACTGAAAAGGAAAATACATATTAACAATTAAAAACAAGGACTAAAAAGAAAATGGCAATTAAATTACACAGTAGGGTCAACATTGTACAATGGACACCTTCTACTACGTCTAGTGTGTCCTTCTTGCTTGCAGCGGCCACATTTGTGACTTGTACGGGAACTGTCCATCTCCGTGCGTATTCTGACGGATTGACCCCTTTCTCCTCGTTTACGCCTTCTCTTTCGCAAGGCCTCGTTTGGTACCACAGTTCCAAACATTCTCCATTGCACTGGCAAATCAATATCCCAATACCCAGTTGCTGGTAATGGATATATCATTGGCTCCCACAATTTCAACAAAGTAGAGTTGTAGTGGAAGGGGCCAATCCACTGTTTCCAGTTTAAGTGATTGTGGTTGCAAGCAGCAATCAAATGTGAACACGGTAGGCGGTGGCAAGCCCATTTCCCGCAAGTGCATGTACGCTGAGTTATGTCAACCACCTGCGTGTTCCCGCCCTTATTGCACCCTTTTACCATGTATCTTTGCGTCTTTACGGAGAACAAACCGGTTCCTCTATTAAATGTCTCGACCCGGTGTGTGTTAGCTTTGGCTGCAATCTTCTCCAACTTATTTCTCGTCCTTAGACAAAGTTCATGACCCTCCCCAATGCCCTCAAGCACTGCGTTCCTCTCCTTATTGACCGTCCTAACAGTTTTATAAAACATGAATTCAATCATTGCGGTCACAGGTAGGTGCCGAGCCACGCGCACGTTACCATTAAAGCTCTCCGTGATGTTTGTGGTAGCTTGGCCGAAACGAGCGTGGCCTGTGTCATGACAAATAGTCCAGAGGGCTGGACTTATCCCTAGCAACCACCTCAAGCCTTGAGGCGAAAGCTCTCCAATCTTCTTCATGTAGGCATCATATTTCCTAATCTGTGGCGTATTGCCGGCTAGCCACATGTACATTTTAAGCTCCTTTCCCGGGAATGCCTTGGAGAAGTTGCTCCTAACATGATGGAGGCAGAATCTGTGATAGCCCATCGGCGGGGTAAAACCACTCGCTTCGTCATTCATTGCAGCAAGGATCCCCGTCGCACGGTCAGATATAATACAAACCCCCAATCTATCTCGGCATACATGTCTACGTAAAAGACGTAGAAACCAAGACCAATTTTCAGTTGTTTCATCATCAACAAGGGCGAAGCATATGGGATATTGGTGGTTATTAGAGTCGACTCCCACCGCGACCAGCAATTTCCCATTATACTTTCCCTTAAGAAATGTACCATCAATGGAAATAACTGGCCGTGCATACTGCCAACCATCAATCATTGCTTTTAGGCACCAAAATGCACGAACAAATGTCGATGTACCCCTCTCTTTATGATGTGGAACAACCTCAACCACAACTATACTTCCGACATTTGTACTGGCCATGACATTAAGGAACCGAGGGAGCTCGTTGTAAGTTGTCTTCCAGCTTCCATAAACGCTTTCCATGGCGGCCATCTTCCCCCTCCATGCTTTCAAGTAACTAACCAAATGGTGGTACTCATCATTGACCATTGTGATGATGTTGCTTACCTTCAATTGAGGGGTCTGGGAGATCTGTTGAAACAAAATATATTAACATTAACGATGAATAATAAACGATAATATTTAGACATATAATGATATCCAAGGTTGTAGGACTTACGTAGGGAGCAACCACATAGCCAATCATTTTTGCTGAAATTTTGCGGTGGTCCTGCGTGGGTCTATCCAGTAGGCATGTGTGAATCTCTGGATATTTAGTTATTTGAAAAAGGCCGTGGGACTTCTTCTTCGCGGCCCTTAGCTTCCACTTGCAGTTTGAAACCACACATTTAACTTTGTAGACTTGCGTGGAGCTTTTCTCCACGATGAAATTTCGATCTGTACTTATGTGTGCATGTTTCACAGCAGCTATGAGCACTTCCTTGGTAGCAAATAGAGCTCCTTCGGTCAACTCATCGGTGGCGGGATCAAACCCGAGTGACATAACTGCGTCCTTGTTGGACACAATCACAGGCTCGTAATCCTGGGATCCAAACCATGCAGCTCTAGGTTCATGAATAGACAATGCATGTGTTTGCAAGTGCATGTTTCCCTCTCTTTCTTCATCGGAATCAACCTCCGAAAAATCTTCACTTTCCGGAACATCCTCCTGTGATAGATTCCACTCCGAATCGTCACTGCTGCTTATGGCTCTTTCCGAGCCATACTCTTCATCATCCTCCTCGTTCTCCAGTGCAAGAGCTATAGCTGCACCTCTTTTCGGGGTTTGACGAGCCGGTGATGGCTGTCTACCACTCAAATCGTCCTCGTCCACAACCTCTTCAACAACAAAACGACCCGTATTACTCGAGCCACCACCATACTCTCCAATCGTCCCGTAGTTGTAGCCGCTAGACCACCCTTGCATGCCCTGGCTTTGTCCATAGTTTCCCCCATAATCGCCTCCAAAACTCCCACCGTAGTTTTCAACATAATTTGAAACTTGGCCACCTGCATCGGTTTGTCCGGTTTGTCCATAGTTCCCCCCATACTCGCCTTCATAGTGTTGGCTGGGTTGAGCAATACTCTCGGCCTCGATAAACAATGATACGTCTCCACCCAAATGAAATCTCTCGGGGATACTTAACATCCTACGAACATCGTCGTCCGATTTAACAGACTTCACAAAGAACCCCGAAACGAGGTTACTAACCCCGATTCGAGGATATTTCACACTAAGCTTGACATCCCAATGATGCCTACTTATATGCATCAACCCGAACACCATATCTCGTAGTTCTTCAAGTGAGCTGCTCAATTTCACATACATCATTTCTTTCGGATCTAAGGTGTAGAGAACATCGTTATCTTGTTTTATGATTTCACCTCCCCAGAAGAAATTAACGTTTACGCATCCGTCCATTTTTGGTGGTTTTGGTGTTCTGATAGCTTGCTAATGAGGTGTTTTCAAGTGATGATGGTTTTGTGGATAGGCAACCACAAATGCTTCAGCTTTTAAGGACGAATTTCAAAGTTAACCACTGTGCTTCAATAGTGCATGCAATTTTTGTGTCCACTTATCGGTATGCAGTAAATCTATCTGCTGCTGAATGAATGATTCTCTGGACAAGCTACTGCATAAATCCATTGATATTATTGCATGCTGCACTATGTGTTAAATGTGAGAGATGTGACCATACAAAAAAAGCTGATGCACAATGTTCAAAAACTCATAATTGCATGACTTTAAACGAGCTCATAATTGCAAACAGATGATGCACACTTTCAAAAAAATCATAATTGCAAACAGATGATTTGACCATACGTTTTAAATTTTTTTCACACTCTTTAGAAAAATACATTAAATAATATACATATATACACATATAATATATATATATATATATATATATATATATATATTTCATTCTTTAATTTATATATATATATATTATTTACATTATATATTTTATATTATATAATCGTTAAATTAAATTGAGACTTTTAAGGACGAATTTCAAATGCTTCAGCTTTTAAGGACGAATTTCAAAGTTAACCACTGTGCTTCAATAGTGCATGCAATTTTTGTGTCCACTTATTGGTATGCAGTCAATCTATCAATGAGCAATAAAGTAAATTTTTTTGCTGCTGAATTAATGATTCTCTGGACTTTTTGCTGCTGCTGAATCAATGAGCAATAAAGCTACTGCATAAATCCATTGATATTATTGCATGCTGCACTATGTGTTAAATGTGATGGATGTGACCATACGAAAAAAGCTGATGCACACTGTTTTAAAACTCATAATTGCAGGACTTTAAACGAGCTCATAAGTGCAAACAGATGATGCACACTTTTCAAAAAATCATAATTGCAAACAGATGATTTGACCATACGTTTTAAATTTTTTTCACACTCTTTAGAAAAAAATTATAAAATATAAATAATAATATAAAATATAATATCACAAATAATGTATCACTATATAATATAAAATATTTTTATATTATATCATTATATAAATAATATTATAAAATATTATAATATAAATAATATGGGTCGCCCTTTGAAATAATATTTTGCGATTTTTGAATTTTTTTTTTTTAAAATAACCCATATGGGTCGCTCTTTCAAAGGGCGACCCATATAGCAATAACTTCAGCATGGGTCGCTCTTTCAAAGTGCGACCCTTACTGGAGTGGTTTTTGGTGGGGGTCGCGCTTTCTCGTTGAATTAGACTGGTTAGTTTTGAAAGCTCGAAAAAAAACTGGTTAGTTTTGAAAAGTGGTCGAACAAAGTGGTTAGAAATGAGAGGGAGCCATCTATTCTTATCTCTGTGTTCTACGAGTCAGCGCTTCCCCCTGCGGCGGTGGTTTTGTTGACTCCGTAAATTTTTATTGACTCTTCTCCTGTATCTTTATATATAATTAGGCCTGACAATTTGACTCGTAACACGTTAACACGAAACGAAATGACACGAAAAAAATGGATATGAATTTTGATTTTCGATATACGAAACACGAAAGTGCACGAGCACGAAATTACACGATAGATTTCGTGTCGGATATGGGTTTTCATTTTGAATACACGAAATACACGAAATATTTGTATATAATTTATATTACATGTATGGAGTTAAGTTCCATGTAGTCCACATATTTACTGTAGTACCGTAGACCACGTATGTTCTGCAACTATAGAATGTTATAAAAACATTACAAAATGTATGAAACTTGTTATTTTGTAAAATACATTCTATAAATATCACTATTTCATGAAAAAATTGAAAATCATTTATGTTCGACAACTGGAACACATATATTCTGTAATATGTAAATATGTTCTGCAAACTTAACATGTTTTGCAGAATAATGTGTTTTTCACTATTTAACTTGTATAATGTTTAGGATTGTCAAAATTTTTAACAAAATAATGATGTTTATGGAACATGATTTGCAAAATAACACATTTTGCAATGTTTTTATGCCATTTTATAGTTGCAGAACATGCGTGGTTTACGGTACTACAGTAAATATGCGGATTACATGGAACTTTGTTCTACATGTATGTTATAATTTATTAAATATATAATTATGTCTAGAAATTATAATTAAAATCGCAAAAATTATAATTAGAACTCTAGAAATTAGAAATTCATTAAATCATCAATTAGGAATCAATGTCTTCAAACAATTTATCATCCCTGATAAAATAAAGTATAATTGAGTGAGATAATGCATCATCTTTCACTATTAAAGTTTTAATAACCCAAGATCTCTCTTAAAATTATCTTCATAAATTTTAATAACTTTATCTTATTAAAATTTTCAAGATAAAACTAAATAAATAGAAAGAAAAATTTAATTTTCGATAATTGTCCTCTGTACTGCATCATTTTATGTTGCTATTACTCCCACAATCCCTCTCATTTTTTACGGGTTTTTTCTACTACTTGGCACATACTTTAAAACACTTATGCACTACTTGGCACATACTTTAAGACACTTATAGAACATAGTTTCATAGCGCATTTTTGAGATTTTATTTTTATAAATAAAAATTCAAACACTAAATCCGAACCTAATTTTATTGACAAAAAAAATAATTTAAATCTAAATTTAGGATGTAAAATAAAAAAAATTAATAATTTGAGTGGTAAGACGAAGGGAAAAAAATCCGTTTTCTGTTTATTTTTTTTTTTTTTTGAAAATGAGAATAAATATCAACGAGAATCGGCAATTCACCATGATAATTCTTTCATTCAAGAAAGTTTATTATCTAACCGTCGGACATGCAAGATGACCGGGGAAATTTAGACAATAAAACTTTAATGTCCGAAAAGAAAACCGGCCTTCTTCCAAGAATCCTGAAAATAAAACCAGAGAAACAAAAAGAATATAAGTCGATATATTTAACAGATTACATCAAAATATTCCCACAATCATGATAACTCATGATTGAGACAATTAAGCTCTTAATTAAGGCATAATAATAAAATATTAATATCCTTAATTAAGACACAATTAACGCCCTCAAATAAGGCCCAATTAACGCCCTCAATAAAAGGCACAATTTACACCCTCAATAATTGAGGCACAATTTACGACCTCAATAAAGAGGCATAATTAACGAGGCACAATTACCGCCCTCAATTAAGGCACAAATAGCGCGCTTTCCTTTCTGAAACCGGATCCCATCCTGAAACCGCCGTCACCGCCACCATCGGCCACCACCGCTATGCTATCGATCAAGTTGCCTCGTCGTATGCGAAGCAAACAACGTAGCGTATCACATGTAACACGAAAATTCGCCAAAAACACCAAGAAAAAACAAAACACAGGGATTAAACAAACAAATACACACAAACAAACAAGATTAAAATCAACACCTTTCGCAATTCTACTCAAAATCATGAGAAAAAGAAAAAATATTGTAAATAATTGTAATAGAAGGGCATACCAGTTAATTGCAATTCTATAATTGTAATAGAAGGTTCCTCATGGCTCAACTGGTATGCCTTTCTATTACAATTATTTACAATATTTTCTCTTTTTCTCATGATTTTGAGTGGAATTGCGAAAAGTGTTGATTTTAATCTTGTTTGTTTGTGTGTATTTGTTTGTTTGTTTAATCCCTGTGTTTTGTTTGGTTTTTGGTGTTTTGGGCGATTTTCATGTTACATGTGATACGTTTCGTTGTTCGCTTCGCATACGACGAGGCAACTTGATCGATAGCATAGCGGTGGTGGCCGATGGTGGCGGTGACGGCGGTTTCAAGACGGGATCCGGTTTCAGAAAGGAAAGCGCGCTAATTGTGCCTTAATTGAGGGCGGTAATTGTGCCTCGTTAATTATGCCTCTTTATTGAGGGCATAAATTGTGCCTCAATTATTGAGGGCGTAAATTATGCCTCTTTATTGAGGGCGTTAATTGGGCCTTATTTGAGGGCGTTAATTGTGTCTTAATTAAGAATATTAATATTTTATTATTATGCCTTAATTAAGAGCTTAATTGTCTCAATCATGAGTTATCATGATTGTGGGAATATTTTGATGTAATATGTTAAATATATCGACTTATATTCTTTTTGTTTCTATTGTTTTATTTTCAGGATTCTTGGAAGAAGGCCGGTTTTCTTTTCGGACATTAAAGTTTTATTGTCTAAATTTCCCCGGTCATCTTGCATGTCCGACGGTTAGATAATAAGCTTTCTTGAATGAAAGAATTATCACGGTGATTTGCCGATTCTCGTTGAGATTTATTCTCATTTTAAAAAAAAAAAAAAAAAAAATAGTGGGCCTGCCGCGTGCAACGACATTCAAGTACAGTGTAGTCTGGTCAAAAAAGAGAGACAGACAGAGCTTAGTAAACAAATGGAGTCGGAGCTCAACAGAGAAGAAGCAGCAACTGTTAAACCAATTCGTTGCATCGTCAAACTCGGTCTCTCTCTCTCTCTCCCTCCCTCGCTCCCTCTCTCTCCCCCCCTCCCTCCCTCCCTCTCTCTCTCCCCCCTCCCTCCCTCCCTCTCTCTCTCCCCCCTCCCTCCCTCCCTCTCTCTCCCCCTCCCTACCTCTCTCCCTCCATCTCTCTCTCTCCTCTCCCCCTCCCTCTTTCTCTCTCATACACAGAGTATATGCTGTTGATGAATGAATTCATTGCTCTACATTTCCTTTACATTTTCCGCTAGTTGCAAATGTTGATAGATTCGAAGTGTATAGTTACAACATTATAATCCTTTTGTTTTAAAAATCAACTTCTCCACATATTATTAGAAAGTATGTTTAAAATGCCCAATTAACACCTAGGAATAATTTTTATCGACTGCTGTTTTGTTGGTTCAGGAGGTGCAGCAATTACGTGTAAGAATGAGTTAGAGAAGATCAATGAGGAGGATCTTGTAACCGTTTGCTCGCAGCTGCGGCTTGCAATGATGTCAGGATCATTGTCCGATGAGGTCCTTAGTTTGGATTGGAGCAAGCGGCATGGTGGCTCGGTCACTGTTCCCGTTGTGGAGGATTTCACCGATCAGTTGGTTTCGGGATCTAACAACTTTGTTGTTGTCCATGGAGCTGGTCAGTAAGAAATGCTGATTTGCTTTTGATCGCTGAATAGATTAAGAGATGATGTGGTTTCGTTTATGTCTTCTGTGCCTTGACATATATTCGTAAAAGAATGTGACAATTACATCTTATTTATCATTTGTTTCAGGTTCGTTTGGGCACTTTCAAGCTAGCAAGTCTGGTGTTCATAAAGGGGGTTTAAACCAGCCTCTTGTGAAGGCTGGTTTTGTTGCTACTCGTATATCGGTAAGAGAAAGACGTGTGTCCCCTGAAATTTTTCGGTTTTAATGCTTCTCTAAGAGCAAGTCCAATGTAATGCTATACTTGGTTATATTTCTATATTATAGCACCAAAAGGGAAAAATCTCAACTTCGAAGGGGTTTTATAATGAGATGTATCCATGCATAAATGCGTCCTTGGTTCTATATTTGAAACCAAGGATGTATCCATCCACCCCTGCCACATCATCAATAACTACAAAATAAGGGTTAGACTTAACCAATTGGTACATTGTACATCACTCAATGTCAAAAACATATTCAATTTAATAATAATTAAAAAACTTACCTAAATTTAAAACTAGTTATGAAACTAGCATTGGAGTGCCACTTTTATTCTAGCATCAATAAACACTTTTTGACACTATATTATAGCAATATCAATAGATATTTAGCACTAGTATTGGACTTGCTCTAATATAGTTTCCTAAAAACTTCTAAATTTTTCTTTCTTTTATTCTTACTATTGCTTTTTCTCGCCTTTGACTGTTAACATGCATTCTGTCATCTTGATGCTGGGTAGAAACTTAAAACAAAGATTGATGAAGTTTAACAATATAAGATACAAGCTTAGGTTAGTTGACTCAAGAATAGACACTACCCCAAAGATCTATTAACCGCGTCAAGGAGAATTTTGTAAGGATTGCAATCCATGGTTAAAGAGGAATTCTCAGTTCATTAGACAAGCCAAATATCTCGGAGGTTACAATACATGTATATGAAGAAAGAAAAATCTAATATAGCTTGAAAAGAACAGAACTTCTTATATTTTGAATATTCCTATATAATAAAGATCCTAAATTGGTGAAACTTTTTTCTTTAGGTTACTCATGGTGTTTTCTTAAATCCCCATAGTTGACCAAAAACTAAATTTTCCCTACAGAGACAATTAAAAAAAATAATTAACAAAAGCCTGATAATAATTACTGAAATATTATGTTGCTTGACTTTGATTGTTTGCATTTCGACCCCATCTTAATCGTTAACTTTCATTCTATAAATTCCAAGCTAAGTGAGATCATTGTTGTACATCTTTAGAGATTCATATCAGTTCTCTTTGTTAAAGTGTATGTTGTTACTTTTGGTCTTCCACTTTTTTCGTTTAGCCCCCTTCATTCTGGAGCCTGAATAGCTTCCCCCCCCCCCCCCCCCCCCCCCCCCAACTTGCAAGTTAGTAAAAGTAGCTAAAGGGTACTTTTGACGATGAATTGATATTTAACTTGTAAAAACCTTAGCCAATGGCTCCTCTATCGATATACCACCCTTGTTAGGTCATATATCTGATATGTTTCTGTCGCTAAAATATTCAGGTTACCTCCCTCAATCTTGAAATTGTTAGAGCACTAGCAAGAGGTATGGATCTTCCCCAAGTTAAATTATGTTTGAAGTATGTCTTGTATATGTTGTGCATGCTGTGTCCATTCATATTTCTTAGGTATTTGTGTGGATCCTCATTATTTAAAAGTCATGACTCATTACTCATTTTCTAGAACCATTACCTAACTCTTGAGGATCTTGCAAGTATATTCTGTTTGACACCCTTTTATGGGTAGTGATCAGGGGCGAGTCTTGGTGGATTCTTTACTTCACTAGCCTCACCGAGGCGCTATGTTGTAATGATGTCCTGTTCCATGTTTTGACCTCAATGGGACAATCTTGTAGCAAAGGCACTACATTTTTTCTTCTGGCAATTACTTTGCATAATTTGTATACACAGACACATACATGCCTTCATTGAGGCGTGAAGGAGTCACCTCTTGTTACCAAAGGAAGAGAGGGTATCCACTAGACTAAAATGCTAGGGGTAGGGGACAACTTTTTGGCATATATCTTGTCGGTTGAATTAGTGTTCCTTAAGGTTACTACTTTACTTCAGTCTGTCAGCTTGAAACTATAATTTGACTTTTTAAGTATTCTTTCATGTATTATGGGGAATGTAATCCAGAAACTAGTTTAGAGTTGTAAGAATATATATGCCTTCTTTTAATTGATTTTTCACGATTGTTTTTTCTTTGCAGAGGGAATTCCTTCCATTGGAATGTCACCATTTTCATGTGGATGGTCAACTTGTAAAAGAAAGGTTAAAAACTTCCAGAAAGTCTGTCTGATCATTGCTTTAATCACTTATGGACTAAGTATATGATTTCATTTCTGCTCTCACTTGTTTTCGTTAAGTGTTGGATAGGCTCTCCTATTGAAAAGTTTGCTTTGAATATGTCAGATAGATTCAGCTGATGTGACTATGATAACGAAGGCCATCAACTCCGGTTTTGTGCCTGTAAGTCTTAGATATGAATTTCGAATATACTAAGAAGATTGCCTGATGTTTGATTTATATATTTAATTTGCTAAAGTCAGTCCTTGTATCTAATTTCATATTCAGTTATGTTTGCATACTTGTATCAAATATTAAAACAAGTAATCAAGCATAAAGGAGACAGACAAGCATGAGAGAAGATTACACTGAAAAATCTGAAGAGAGTAGAGTCTTTTGTGAAATATCATCAAAAGCAAGCACTCACTCTATCTTTAAAATGGGTCATCATATTTTGTTCATATGGGAACTACAAAGATCTGATCAGAAGGTCAACCAAAGTCAAGATAGTCAACACCCAACTATACATATATTAAAGACAACTTACATACTATAACTTCGCTTGACTATGCTAAACCTTTAGAAATTATAAAAAATGTGCCAAGGATCTCCTCTCCTTTTGTGAACTAGCCAAATATCTAGACTAGAAACACTCGTATGTGGACATTAGACATCTACTCCAAGCCTCCAACTACACTTCACTCTGAGATTTCAACAGAACTGAGGCTAAAGTATGTGTGCGTCCACATTTCTCGACCTTCTCATTGTGTCTTTTCTACGAAGGAGACACTACCTTTGTGTTCCATCATCTCTATTATCAAACGTCTATGAGTTGCTACAGCCAACAGCAGAATATTTATAAATTAGACTGTTACTTGTCGCCCCGTGATTCCTGCACCTTCTCCATTATGTGGTTTTTGGTGCCAGATTTCAATATGTATGCCAGTTTCCCTTTGACAGTGAAAATTATTTCTGTGGTCTTTTCCATTCCAGGTTCTGCATGGAGATGCTGTACTTGACTCCTCACTGGTTTGATTTCTTTATCATAGGGTTTTTGAGTTCTTAATTTTTATAGCGACTGTCTGAGATGTTTGGACTTTGATTTTTCAGGACTGCACGATATTGAGTGGAGATGTAATTATAAGTCACCTAGCAGCACAGATGAAGCCAGAATTTGTTGTTTTTCTTGTATCCATTGTCTACAAGACGCCTTCTCAATCTCATAATTTTTTTTTTCCTCACTGCCTGACTACATATATTGTTATATTCTTTTTTGGACACTGAAATGTAAAAAGTAAGAAGTAATGATTTGAAAAAAACAACTGTCCTTGCGGGATTATATTACACAAACATATTAAAGGTCATATCCTGAACAGCTTTATAATTAACACTCTTGGCTCTTTGTCATTCGAGAAAATTAGTAATAAATTGATTTCCTAGCTGCAGTGTCTCTAGTGAAATGGCGTCGAACTCTCCAAACTGGTTTGACCACAAGCATCAAGGATTAAATATTTGTATGTGATAAGACGCTGATTAATGAGAGAGTAGATGTTTTTATTCTTCACACCATAATAACCTGGACATAAATCTTTCTTGTCAAAGCCCTCAATGACTGCTCATTTCATTTAATAGTAGGTTAATTCGTTGCATTCGTTAACTATTTCAAGCTTTTGTGTGTACAGTTCATCACACACACACACACACACACACACACACACACACTCACACATGTCAAAACATCTTCTTAAGCTTGTTCTCCTATATATATATGGATAAAGACAGATGTGTTGGGTGTCTATGACCGTCCTCCATCAGAACCTGATGCCGTTCTCCTCAGGGAGATTGGTGAGAACAAATGATGAAAGTGATCAACTGATAGCACCATTGAACTTTTGAAATATACTGTTTATAATTTTTTCTGATAATTATCCAATGATAACAGCTGTACGTGAAGACGGTAGCTGGTCTGTTACTACACCAGTATTACAAGGCACAAGTAAAGAAGGTTAGTAGAGAATATTTTTCAATATATCGCACTTTGTGTATAATAATGTTCTGATGTCCTGTTAAAGTGAAGATGTGTCCAATACATTAATACTATTTCAAATGGCCATGAACGTGTTAGAATTGTCAACCATATCATGGCCATGAAAGTACAAGCCTAAAAATATTGGCCCTTTTGATGTCAAATATTTTTTGCCCTTATCAAGCAAATGCCAAATAGTACTTTCAGCTGGCATAATTTTAAGCTGTATGGTTAATTACTTTTTTTTCTTCTTTTAGTGTGCATGTTTTGAGCATGATAGTCGATAGATCCTCTAGTTGATAGCTGCAATTTTAATAGTTTGTGTTTTATCAAAATGTTTTCATCATGGACAGTTGAGATAACTGTAGCGGCTCATGATACAACCGGAGGGATGGCGACCAAAATATCAGAAGCTGCAATGATTGCAAGACAAGGGGTTGATGTCTACATTGTCAAGGTAATGGACTATGGGTGCTTTAACTTACGTACGAGTGCCCATAAAAACTTTCATCTTTACTTGCAAACGTTCGAATGAATTCTTTACTTGGGTGGAGTATTATTAGAAAAAACTAGACTGAACTTATTACGAACCAACATTTTAACTGGTGCAGGCAGCCACAAGTCACTCCATAACTGCCTTGAGTGGAAGGTTGAAAGACGATATTCCAGAAGACTGGCTCGGAACAGTCATAAGATTTGTCAGATAACATATATAGGTGAAGTGAAGAGAGATCCTATTATTTCTGATTTTTGATTCATGTTGACAGTGGGGAGAGGATATTTCTGATTTCAGATGGCGGTATGGAACACGTTTCAGAAATGTAACCTGCAGATTTGACTTGAAATAGAAACGACTTCTTCCCCGGTGTTAATACTTCAGCTCCTGGAATCTTAACTTTAATCTGTGTTCCCTCTGTCTGATATCATTTGTTCTGTATTTACTTTCTCAATGTAACTTGTATTCAAAGAGAAGAAATTGTGAAATTCTATTGAAGATCATTTTCAGATTAACTAACTTGTACACTTTGATTTCGGTGCGTTAAGTAAAATTAAGATTATTTCTGCTTTGACTTTACACTGGTCAAGTAATTTTGAAGTTACTTTCTATCTTATACACTTTACTTGTACTGTAAATGTTAACTCCCCTCATTTTGATTTGGACGTGTTAGAGCATCTCCAATGGCGTTGGCTAAATTAGATCTGTAAGACATTATGTAAAATTTGCTGAACCTGTAAGACATTGTGCTTCAATGGTATTGACTATATTGGTTGGTTATAATTTAAAAATAGTATGTTATTAATATTTAGATTGTTATAAATAGAATATATCGGTTTAACATGGTAATAAATAATATGTAATCAGCGGGAAGAGGAAAATAAATTGCGGGAGACGACGTGGAATTCGCTACAGATCTGTAGCGGATCGACAAATATAGCCATCCATAGGAGGATGGCTATAATTATACACAAGGGCTTGTTGTGGTTGGAGTTACATTTTTTGTGAACATTGGCTATAAAATTTAATTTTGGAAAGCCGTCTAGACTTTTAGCTAAGGGTTTGGGAGGGTTGGAGATGCTCTTAAGCAATTTTGAAATTAAACTAACTTACTTTTCACTTTGTGTTCCTAAAACGTACATATAGCAACACTTAATCTGTGTTTCAAAATTGTTTTTATGATAGAAAGAGAAGGAAGAGAAAAAGTAAATTTTCTTAAGATATTGCTGAATGATATTTAGAAAAGAGAGAAAAATGAAATTTAAAGATTTAAAAAGAAATCTCATGTATAAACAAATTATTTTATAATTTTTAACATTTTTTAACATAACTGAAAAATGTGTTGAACTATGCTGTAATTGTATAAAAGGAGAGGGGTCCTTCGACACTGTTGAACTATGCTGTATAGTATGAGTTGCATACTTGCATGTAACAATGCCAGTAGTTAATATGATGAAAATTCCCAAGAGAGATTTACCTAAAATATCAGAACTCACAGGGGAAGAATAATGTAAAAAACCACCAGTTGGTCACAATCCATAATATGTAATCAAAAGGTAAAGGTTTATAAAGAGAGTATAAACATACTTCCAGCATACTAGTAGACCATTCATATTAAAGTCATCATTCAAACAGATCATTCAAGCGAACAAAAATATAAATTAACCAAAGCTTAATAACAGGAAAGCATTTGGAATCTCTAGATATGGGATGGCTCATGACCACCATGATTCCGGTGTTAAACTTCATGAAAATGGTGGCATAAGGGCACCCTCACACTAAAGCGGGTTACTTGGGACCAATATCCTTGAGGGCATTGATCTGCTCCTCTCCCATGGCTGACATGACAGACACGACCAGGTCCTTGCCCTCATTAAATCCATCCTTGATCTGTTCAAATTCTCTAGTTAGAACAAATTTTTATACTTCAAATACAAGGCTGGCGTATAACACTTCAAAAAACAGATACAGGATGAACAAATGGGTTTGCGAGTAGGAACCACACCAAGGCATCACACAAGACAAAAGAAAGCACATCCTGCTAACAGATAAGTTATTATAAACTAACCTGAGCAAGAAGAGCCTCATCAGTTGGAAGCTTCAGGTCGTCCTTTGTATTACCACTGTCTGTGAGCAAACTCACCTACACCAATTTAATATATAAGTACAAGGGTATATTCAAAAGGAAAATACCTAAATGTAAAGCAAATGGTCATAGTAGACATACAAAGCCATCCTCAGATATATCAATAAGCTGATAATCAGTACGGGTGACATGAGGGACCTGTAATATAAGAACAGGTTATGTTTTAGGATAAGAGAAAAGATAATTGTAATTCAATAAAACATTTTATGTTTCTAAATTACAACTCTAAGTACAGTGCAAATGAGACGTCGAACAAAATGAACATACATCACAATTGTGGGAGGATGGAACAATATCTTCGAGCTTCTTCCCATTGAAGATGTCAATAGCAACAAAGTGACACTTAGCATGACCGTGCTTTCCGGTCTTGGAAGTTGAGACCTCCACAACCTATATAAATCACAAACATTCATCTAGTCAAAACCAAAAACCAATTAGAAACAGTATAGGGCTTGATTGATGAAGTAACCCACTTCATCAATCAAGCCCTATATTTTAAACCAATTACAATCAAATCAAGTGAACACCAATCTTAATCAATTAATCAATATCAAGGACCAATATGGTGTCCAAGTCCTAAAACAGTACCTACTTCAATCAAATTAAAAGAAACTCAAACTAATTATTTACAATCAACAAGTACCTACGCAAATTCATAGCCTATAAAAACAGTAAAAACTCAATAAAAAGTTAAACTAATTTCAATCAAATCAAACAAACAACAACCATTACCAAATTAACACAAATTCAGAATCAACACATACAAAGCCATAACAACACGACAAGTAAAACAGTTAAAAACTCATTCAGTAAATGAAACCTTAAACTCTAACCTAATAACAATCAAATTAGCTAAATCAAACACAAACCTAACTATAAACAACTCAAAAACTCACCAATCTCTAACTGATCACACCAATCAACACAATTTCAAGAAAATTCAAAAAACAATAAAAATCGGCAAAAACATCTTATTTAATCAATAAAGCCCCAAAATTTAACCTAATTAATTAATAAAACCCCAAACTTTACCTAATTAATCAATAAAGACACAAACTTTAACCTTATCACAATCAAATCAAACACAACCTCACTACAATCAACTCAAACAAACACCAATCTCTACCTAATCACCACAAATTAACACTATTTCAAGTAAATTCAAACAACAGTAAAAATCAGTTATTAAACTCAATTAATCAATAAAGCCCCGAACTTTAACCTAATTAACCAATAAAGCCCCAAACTTTAGCCCAATTACAATCAAATCAATCAAACTCCACACAACCTAACTACAATCAACTCTTCAAGCAGATTCAAGCGGTAAAAATCAAATTCATCAAAATCAACGAATCAAAACACACATAACAACACATAGAAGCGTAAAAACACTAGATCTGAGAGTAAAAAAGCGACCTTGCAAGCGCGGCCTTTGATGACGATGTAACCGCCTTTACGGATAGTTCCGGCTTGCTGCGGATACGTCTTGGAAGCTCCGGCATCGGCCTTGGACTCAAACTGGTGCTCCTCGTCGGACATGGTGAAGGAGGTTGTAGAGAGAGAAAGTGGATGTAGAGAGAGAAACAGATAAGTGATGGTGTGGGCGTGCGTGTGGGTATAGGTTTTGGGTATTTATACAGGGAGGCGGGTTAGTGAATTGGGGAATGAATTTAGTGGTGGAATGTTTTTTTAGCTTATTTTATTTTTATTTTTTTGATATACTTAAAAGAAATATTATAAATTTTCTAATATCTTAAAAAATTATATAGTTATATATTTAAATATTTAGAGGTGGAATGTCTTTTTTTTTGTATAGTTAAATATTCAATCAAAATTTTATAAAAACATAAACTGAAAAATAAGGAAATTCTATAGTGAAATTTACATATAATAGGATTTTTCGTTCTTTATAAAATAATATATATCAATCAAATTTTAATTAAAATTAATCAATTTAAATCCTGAAACAACACTCCTAAAAAAATAAGAAAATATTATTTAAAAGGAATATATAATTAAAAGGTGAGGTATGGAAAGTGGAACGTGAGACTACTTTGTATGACTTGATTGCGTTGAGAGAACGCTAACTTTTTGCTTGCATATTCAGATTTTAAAATAAATTGAAATTTGAATTGAAGAGTAGAAAATTGAGGATGAAAGGTTACAGATGTATATAGTTTGATGAATAGAAAATTGTAAGAGGTAGATAATTTAAATTTATCTTTTAGGCATCTTTTATATGTTTATCTTCTAATAATAATTTGAATAAATTGTTTATATAATTTTAATTGCAAATGAAATAATCTTATTATAAAAAGATGATTGAAACCCAGAGAATTTCAAGAAAGTAAATAGTTTGGAATATTGTACAGACAAAATAAACAAAGACTTACAATGAAAGAAAACTTAATTTAGAGACAAAAAAAAAATGGTACACTAGCATATCCTTTATTGTGCGAATAATATGCAATATTTTAAACACTCATGAACTATGTCATTAAACACACTCCAAACAGAGCTGCTTATATTTATTTTAGTCAATACAGGTTGAAGTCAAAGCATTTTCATTACTTTATTTGTTAATATATTTTTTGTGTTAGCCAACCCAAGATAACATAAAGATAATATAATTAACTTATCAATAGTTTCAAATGATGATATAACTAATACTCCCTTTCACTTTTTGAAGCTTTTATCTGCATGTATTTTTATAGCTTTATAATTCATTTTCTAAAAAAAATTAAAAATTTAGACATTATAATTTTATATAGAAAAAAATAAAATAATTTATGAAACACAATCGAATCCTATAAAAAAATAACCCACTACACCGCAAGTCAATCTCAAAACGATAACTTGATAATATCATTGTATTGTTGCACATTACAATACAGTTTCTGATACACTGAATCCTACATGAGGATTGCTACAAACAAATTTGAGGTCAAGGGCCACTGCAAGTGACAATGAAAGAAATGCATTTCACAAGAATGCACACTTGCTGAAGAATCTACTTTTCAATATTCTACCAGCCACTATTGGGGCATCTTTACAACAGAGAAGCCTTTGCCTCTTGGAGGAGGAACCGGCCATAAATATGTTAAAAGAATCGGAATCTTGAAATAGGACATGATCTAGTGTTTTTTTTTTTTTTGTGCGATTTCTGAGATAAAACGAACCTGAGTAGTAAGAAGCTAGAGTGACTCGGAATCTTGACATAGATATAGTAAGTTTGAGAAGCAATTGACTCTACTGAAGGAGCTATATAATCGATATGTTCTAACCATTTGTTTCTGGGACTGTGGTCCGACTCTGTCCTGCTCAGAAGACACTGTAAAAAGTTAATCTAGAAGGCAGCATTTAAACGACCAAATTGATTACATTAGAACTGGCAGAATTTTTTTTATCGGCATACCTTTCTTTGAAACATTATGATGTGTTAGTAGGAAATCTATTTGGAGCTTCCAGCAGTGTATGACTGAATGTTGCAATCATCGAGTTTCTGTATGAATATTTGAGGAGAATTCTCTCTGTAACAAGCAAAGCATGTAATTATGGCCATAGTATAGTGACAAGTTTGTAGTTTGCACTAGGAAAAACACAGGAAGCACAGTTGTGGCAATGGTCGGTGTGATTATAACAGATTTATGAACCCGTCAGATCTAATTGAGTTTATATCAGCATGCATCAAGTAGAGTTTCAGGGATTTTAGAAATCAGCATATTCGTGAAACTTTTGAGTTCATGCAACTATTCAAGTCGCTTACAGAAGGCATAGTGGGGAATTGGCATGAGCTAATTGTATTGAAGTAGAGATTAAAGGGTAAAGAGAGAAAGAACGAACATCACTAATCCCTCTCTGTTTTTATATACAAGCCCCAATCTGGTAAAACATGTTGCAGTCAACAAACATGCCTGATTCCGCTGTATACTATAAAAAGAATGTGTGAACCAGTGCATCACGGAGTAAGGGTGCAAATCTACAATTGTGGTGTGTCAATAAGCAATGTTTATTTTAAACAAAATCTTCAATGTTATTTTCTCAAATTAAAGTTCATACAGCACTCTCAAACTTATGACGTCGGTCTGCTAACGTATATGACCTGCCTGTGGTTTTGTTGCATCAATAAAACGTTCCCACTATAGAACTTGATCTTATAATTACAATCCTAAAGTATGGACCAGAGCTTTGTGTCACTATGTTCAACTGCCTAACAATTAATAATGAATGACAAGTGCGACACGTATATATAGCAAGGAAAGAAGATAAACTCACATTTCATTTGCTTCTTGATATGTGTAGCTTGAAGCGACAGCTAAAAGTTGCCCACCACAATTTATTGATAATGAGGCAATACCATTGGGGTATCTTTGAAACTGAAAGTAACAAATGGTTAGATGTGAAACAAATATATATCATGTGTAATGGAAAAGAAAATTCTTCAATGAAAGACCAGTTGAATGCTGCAACAGAAATTTGACAGAAGAAAAAGAAATGTCAGTGGGGGTAAATGCTCTACATCACTAAGAATAAAGATAATGGGTGCAGAACGATTACACCATCAAAGCTATAAGCATCAAAATATTTGTCAGAAGAATCGGCATGTGCCAAGTGCTTACGCGATGCAAAACAGAATTAAGATAAAATTCATAGTTTGATGCCTTTAATAGAATTACCAAACAATCTTTCTAACATGAGCCAGTAAAACTAAAAAGATATTAGTTACATTTTCAATTAGCTCAACCTGTAAAATATTAGCATACTATCTTTGAGTTTTGACAAGTATTAGACTTTTTTTCAAAAAAAATAGATTCAAATTATATTTGGAACATTTACTTGTTTATTGATTTATAACACATGATAAAAAAAAAATGAACATGGATATTTGCTCCCCCCTGAACCAAATTCCTAACTCTGCCACCAGATACAAGTCACAATGACAACCAGCGGTAATGCTGCACACTGGTTTGTGCTTCTAGTTTAATATAGTCAGAGTTATATTTGCTAGTTATAATCTAGCATATTGAATCCAGTAGCATCAACTGAATGAAAAGTTTTCTGTTACATTCACTTTTACACATTTCATCCAAAGTCATACTGTATGTAACTAGATTAAGGTGGAAAGTACCTCTAATAATCTTTTCTTGCTGCGAGCATTCCACAAGATCACATAACCCTTGTTATCTCCAGTGACAAAAGCACCACTTATGCTAACAAACACAAATACTATTATTAAACCTCTAAGGTAACCTGGAATTAGAATTTAAAACCTTACACGAAACAAAACATACGATGGAAGAAATGCAATATCATTCACTCTAACAGTATAGGTTCTCCCATTCTTCTGTTTTGGATGACATCGGAATGTATATCTGCGAAATTGATACCAAAGTTATTGTTGTCTTTTCCAGTACATATACTGAGCCAAAAAAATTGTGTACTGTACACTAAAGTTTCTAGGCAATGCTATTACTACAATAAAACGATGTACAAAACATAGCTGCAAAACACTTTTCGAATTGGTTGTTTCGGCAATTTTAATATAAAAAATTGAGTATTATAAACATAAATCATGTGATATTGATATTCATGCCAATTGGCATATGAAATATGGTAGAATTTTGTGATTAGCATTGCTAATAAAAATTCTCCCATTTGTGTGTCGGGGTTCAGCCACAAATGGCTCTTTATCTCTTCTTTACTATGGATGACCAATGATTCTTATATTCTATCTCTGCTTTCCTTCTTTACTATTGAACGGTTTAATATAAAGAAAGTTTGTTAAAAATATATATAAATAGAACTGACCCATCAAAAGTTGAAGGGGACTTCACCGCTACACGTCCGTCGATTGATCCAACAACAAATTCTGCATAAATTAATAACTCAAGTTGAAGATAAACAATGGCAAAAGGTAAGCTAAAACTCAAAACGTGATTAAAGTTCATGAAAATAATTATTGGCGGATTTTTACTTGTGCAATTCAATTAACACATCAAATATCCATCCAGAGCTTATTTAATTAATTGACACATGTGTACTTATATTTAGAAGGGCAGAATATGTGATAATAAAGGATATTCACAAATAATACTTTATGCTGGCTTTATTTTCTTAAGCTACAGGAAGGCACTCTTGTACAAGTTACTCTCCAGAGAAGAAGACATAACAGAGTTCTTGCTACAGTACCTTCAAAGTCAATACTTGGGCGGACACAGGTTATCCGGCTGTCCATACATGTCTTTTGTGTGCCAGTTGATTTATCAAATTTGCGCAAATCATAAATATAGACTGATGGCCCAGCAGCAACCAGTAGAGTAACACCAGATAAAGATAAGGAGTCCACTTCTATAGGAATACTGTTCAAGCTCTTAAGAGCCTCTGCAGAGCGTATATCCCAAAGTTTTATCTTTCTATCCAAGCCAGCAGTGATCACTTGACCTTTTTAGCAGAAAAGAGAGTATATGTAATACATGTATGGATACAGATAAGTAGAAAAGAAATAGTAGACGATCGAATTAATCATGTTCAACACATTTCATGCTGTGATGCATTACACGGTAATATGCGTGCTGCGTATCGCTGATAGCTACCTTCTGAGTCTGATTCAAACACCTATTTCTAAGCAACAATTGACACTTTTGAAAGTTTGATGTGAAAGAACATAGAATAACATTATGAGCAAGGTTTTACAGAAAAAAAACTAGATAATGTGGTTCTAATTTTGCAATCAAGTTCATCTTATCCGGCAAAATGAAGGTGTTTCTCAAGAAGAAACTCTAGCATTAACTTTGGCTAAACAAAACATGGACAAAGGTGTAAAACAAATTGGTTCTTATTTGAACTCATTAATAGTTCGTATCTGTAAAATTTTGCACACACACACACACATATATATATATATATTCATTTTCTTGTTAGAAGATCTAAAAAATCAGCCCTTGTTGCGTAATATCCGTGCCTTCGATTCGACCGGGATATAATCCATTGGGCTGGTTAATAAATTGATTATCACAGTCTCGTTAATTAGTATCTTCTACAAACAATTGAAAAACATGGGCCTGACTCCTGAGTGTGTCTCTAAGAAGTTAATACTACAGCCGATGATGCACAGGTATCTAAATGCCAGAAAGATATGTGAAGACAACATCATGGCACACTGGTCCAATAAAGTCACTTTATTCATTGAAGGTTCTCCTAAACTCGCTGTAACAGGAAACTTTACTTTCAATTTTCGAATCATGTAGCAGGTGTTTATTATTATCGTTTTAAGTACAAAGCCAAGTTAGGAGCCTCTACGGCACTAATAAGTGGCTATTGGGTGACAAATTTTGTCTTCTTGGAAACAGCCTCTCTAGTTCTAGTAGGGGTAAGTTCTGTAAACATGTCACCCTCCCCGTACATCCTTCATTCTAAGTCAAATCGTATACATCTAGGTATTGGTACTTGCGACAGTGTGTGAGTGTGACTATAAAAGGAAGGACATGTACAATTATTTGTATCCTTTTACAATGGTAAAACTCATAAAAGCACATAAACATACACATCATTTCATCACCTTAGAAGAGTATTACTTAGATGATATAAACAACTTACATGTTTCAGAAGAGAAATCAACATGAGTTGCTAAGTCGTCATGGTATCCAACTGTAAATTCAAATTCTGAATGTAAATCGTACCTATTTATCATGCAAAATATCAACTCAATTAAACAAAGATCATAAAACTCTATGAAATAATTGCAACATGAGATCACAAGGAAAAGGAGTTAGTATGTTATTGGTAGTGAGGGTGAGGATTGTAGAGTGCTATATCAATTACAAAGAATTCAAAACAAAGAAACTAGCTCAACAATAGTACAACACAAATCAAAATGGATTGAAACGTGTATCCTATCCTAAATATGAAGTTTGCACCCTAGCCCTTTTAGATAGTTTTAACTTCTTTGAATTGCTTTAGTATATATATGAACTTGTATGAGTCATTATATTAAACAAAAGTACAAAAATTCTTTTAAGAATGCAAGAGAACTATATCTGATACTTAAATTACAAAGTTGTATCATTTATTTCTTCTACATATAGGCCCAAGTGTAATTACCCTTAAGAAAATTAACAGCTCTTCTCTTAACAACAGGATTCAAGTCTCAAGGGTGTTTAAGACGTATAAAGTTAAAGTAGTATTTGCCCTAGAAGTTTTACACACATACCCCTGTCCTGTCATAAATATATATTAAAAAAAAAAAGTTCAGAACTCAGAAGACCAATCATGCCCATGAGACCAAGGCACAACACCACAAAGGCTGTGAACATTGAGAATTGCATCAAGAAGATCACTTGGCAAGGAGTACTACTTGACAGTATTGTAAATTGTCCTAGTAAGTTTTGAATTTATATTCCAGCATTGTCAACACTGCTATTAAAGTACGATCCATTAAATCAGGAGTTCAGAATAAAAAGGAAAGTAAATCCTCTGTATCATCAAGATACAAGTAAGTGAAAAGTGACCAATTTAATGAAATGCACCATTCACGAATTTTGGCATTAAATATACTCTTTCAAATATATATAAGACAGAAGATTAACTGCACATATCTTACATTCATATATATAGATATATATATACACACACATACAGAGAGGGAGAAATCTAGTAGCTAGCTAGAAGAAGACATGCAGTAACATTTTGTGTTGGTTTTAGTTCCTCCCCCAGAATGTCAAGTTATGTAACCCTTGTGGGTAAAGCACATAAAAATAGATATCCAATATACTCATTAGCAAATAGCCAAATACCAATAGAAAATGGATTGTATGCTTTAGCTAAATTCGGATTGTGTAGTTGGGGCAATATATATTGTATATAAGAATATGGGCAGATGTTAACACTTGAAACTGGTAGCGAGAATATTGCAAAACTTTCAAGCCGTCCCATAAGATCCTTATCAGCTACCTTAGACATGCCCAGCTATTGCTGTCTTAAATTTTCAGTAGGCTTCAAAATTACACTTGGTCCAGTAACAATGAAAGTGTTTGCCACAGAACTTGTAGAGTGCTTAGTTTAACTTCCATCTAGGATTAATTAATGGCAGGGTCCAGTAGTCCAGTGCATTGTACCCCAACTCTTTGTATCACATCCAGTATCCATGTTGGACACTGCAGACCCAGGGATAGGTATGGGCACTGGGCACTTCAATTTGGGCCAAAAACATGCTAAATCTAAGACCTGGATGTGTATCTGTGTTGAACTTTATCAGCCTAGTCCAGGCAACATAGGTTCCAGTTATATAAGCATAAACATATAGCATTGACTACAAAACAACAACAACAACAAAAGATAGAAAATATATAAATCACTAGCTTTACAGTTGATGCATCTAAATTCTCTTTAATTAATGCGATAGCCACCTTAGGACGAAAGTCATAGCCATCTTTATTATTTTGCAATCATTGTATTGCATTATTAAGGAAGAATGACATGGAAAATGGGGGTAAACAAGCAAACTGACAGTGATGAAATACTTCTGAGATTCTGCAGTAATAATCTGAAGATTATTAATTCTGTCTAGAGTAGCGTGTCACCATGTTGAGAATATATAATAACCAGGCACTGTTTGTAAATGTTTTACTAATATTACATATAAGTTTAATAGTTATTACTGTTAAGAGCTTGTTTTGGTAGCCGTTCAATTATGGAAAGGGCCAGCATCCTTATCATGGTGAGTTGTAACATTCATCCTTTATACAAGAGGGAGCTATCACTTGTTCTCAGTAAAATTAGTGTCAGGAGAATGAGGAGAGTTCGGACTTCGGAGAACAAACTCACACTGCAACAATAATCACATCCAAAAAGGGACATACCAACTCAAACCTAGTGGCAGCTATTCTATTGCCATCACTCCTTAAAAAAGTTTGCTTTAAAGTCAAATGTTTAAGATACTTATATATAAGCATGATAAACATATTTAGTCTACATTCTCCTAAAGCCTTAAGCTTTCAAAAAAGATGTGAACTTGACACAGTAAATATGAAATTTGAGTTTGCAAGATTAATTAAGTAATTTCCCCTGACAACTTCGTTTATTTATAAAATTATACTCTTATACTTCAAGAGTATAGGTGTGCTGCTTAATGATGTAAATCTATCAATCTAGATAGCAAAGTAGAAAAATTATAACTTTCAATATTAACTTCCATAATCAAATTTGTTTCCTTCATCGAGAACACCAAGAAATAGCATGTTAGGTACCATTTCACAATATTATAACCTAAATCAACCAGCTTGATTTGATTCATTAGCAAAGACCACAATGAAACATTAACTGCTAAATGCTACTAGTAAATATAATATACAGTAATAACCATGAAATCCTCACAAAGAAAATGGAAAATTGAAGTAGAAACCATTTAATAACATGTGCTTGGAAGTCATTCATTCAAGGAGAAGGAAATCCCATTTAATAACTGCATTCTTGTGCTACTTGCTATTATGAATCTAGATAGCAGAATAGAAACATCATGACCAATGATAGAAATTAGCAACTTTAAAAATCAGATTAGTTTCTTATAGCTAGAACTCTGAGAAACAAATTTTAACCGCCATATGCAGAATTCTGAAACGCAATTCAAATATAAAAAAACCCAATCTTGGTGCAACGCGTTATTGAAATCCACAGACAAACACCTATAAGCATACTAATCGACATAAAACACAATAACAAAAAGATAGGAAGTCAATTGAATTACAAAAACCAGACCTTTTAATAGAGCAATCAGCAGAAGCAGCTAAAGCAAAAGACTCATCTTGGAAACAACAATCAAGAATCGGAGCTTCGGTTCGAGCTTGTGCCCTCAGCTTACAGCTCTCTGTATCATACAACCTAAGATTCTACACCCATAACATACATTTCTTCAATCAATAATTATACAAATAGTTACATAGTCTGTGAAAAAAACACATTTCTGAATTACACACGCACAGGGAGAGAGGGGGGGGGGGGAGGGAGAGGGGGAGAGAGAGGGGGAGAGAGAGAGAGAGAGAGAGAGAGAGAGAGAGAGAGAGAGAGAGAGAGAGAGAGAGAGAGAGAGAGAGAGAGAGAGAGAGAGACTTACAGAATCCCAAGAAGAGATGAGCAGATTATCAGAGGTGGGTGCAAATCGAATTCTTGAAATAGCATCTCCAATTGGGTTGTCTCCAAAACTCAAACAATCTCCATTACTATTCATTCTTGGACTCTGTCTGATTACATACAAAACCCAGTTCACATATAATTCAGAAACATAAACTGAAAATCAAGGCTGTCAAAATAGTGGCTGTGAGAAGGAGAACAGAACAACAAAAGGGGAGCAAGTACAACGGTAGATGACTTCAGTTTTGAGTTTCGACCCTAAAAAAATCAAACTTTCCCGCTCATCAACATTGGGTTTTATCGGAAAAAACAAAAATCTGATTTTTTTGCTTTTATTTACTCCTTCCGTTTTAATTTACATGTCCACTTTAAAAAAAAGGTTTGTTTCAAATTAATTGTCCACTTCAACTTTCAATGCAAAATCATATTTCCAAAGTCAATTTTACTCCACACTCCGTTTCAATTTACATGTCACTTTAAAAAAAAAGGTTTGTTTCAAATTAATTGTCCACTTCAACTTTCAATGCAAAATCATATTTCCAAAGTCAATTCTACTCCACACTCCGTTTCAATTTACATGTCCACTTTTAAAAAAAAAGAGTTTGTTTCAAATTAATTGTCCACTTCAACTTTCAATGCAAAATCATATTTTCAAAGTCAATTCTACTCCACATATCTCTTATTTATATTTCCTAGATCAATCTTACGCCACATATTTTGATCATTCAATGCAATTAATTTGTGAACAACCATTTTTCTTAAACCGTGTGATTATCTGAAAGTGGACTTTGTGAACAACCATTTTTCTTAAACTATGTGATTTTCTGAAAGTGGACATCTAATTTGAAACGGAAGGAGTACTTTTTTCCTCCAATTTTCCTATTTTTTTCGTCTTTCAAAGATAATGGCCTTTTCTTAGTATTTTTTAAACACAATAATATCCTGAATAGTTTCGTGACAGACAATTATTAATTTGTTAGAATTTATTAGATTATATATTTTGTTATGTTAACGTATAAAATATTTTCTTAAATATTAATTAATGGCAATTAAGCAAATACTTGCCATTCTTAATTAAATACTTGTCTTTCTTAATTAAATATTGTACTTTAAGTTATGTTATTCACTTATGTTTTCAATTGAATAATGCGGTTATGTGTTAAATCATAAATGTATGATATATAAATATCTAGGAATTTTTTTTAATTTACGGTGTCTTTTTCAGGTTTTCTTTTTGTTCTTTTCTTTCGCAACAGAGCTCAGGTATGTATCTCCTTATCTAGCGTTTTCCAGTTTTGTCAGAGTATGAATTGCTTCTATATTTTTTTCCCCATGCTGTGCTCTTATGAATTCACTGTATTCTCTTTGGTTTTTGGTTTTTATGTTAATTTTAGTGAGCGAAGGAATCCTCGAATCTGTTAAAGATGCTTAGTCGGGATAATTGTGCTTCTAATTTCTTGGTAAGAAGTGTTATGTTCTCCGTTGTTATTTTTTTAATTTTGCCGTGATTCATCTAATTTTTTTTCTATTCTTTGTATTATTTTTAAAATGTTAAACTAAAAAAATTCATATTTTATATCGTCGAATAATTATTCTTCATAAATGTTATGATAAATATAAGATATATATATTTCATATCTCCATATGTCAGTTGAGAATTGAGATGACATTCATGCAGTGGATATTGCATGATTTGCTAGTATAATTTGATCAGTAGATGGACATGCATTCTATCAAATTAAATCCGATTTGATTTGTCTTATTTTCAAATAAAAAATAATTATTTTTAAATAAATCATGAATTTATATTTTGAAAATAAATGACTTATTTCGATAAATAAAAAATGTTGTACACTTATTAAATATACTGAAATAATATTACATAAATATGAAGATTGTTTAAAATAAATCCTTATTTTATCAAATAAGGCTAAATAGAAAGGCTCTATATCTTATCACTTGGAAATTTATTTTGTGCATCATCAATATTGGTCTCATTAAAATATTTCAAAAAGATCAAATCATTTTCGTACAATCTAATCTTTAATTACCCCAATTAATTGAAGGACATTGATTTATAGCTTCACAAATTAGTTGCATATCTTTAAACTTATTTCTTCTCTTAGAAATTGCTACCCTGTGCTAGTAGGCTGAACTAAAAAAAACTAAATAAGGAAATTAGGCTGTGAATATTATACCAAAAGTGGCCCAATCCCGAATCCTACATTTGTGATCGAATCAGATATCACGCCATAATATAACCTTAATTCCACAAAATCAATTCTACAAAATAAAGTTAATCCCACAAAATCAATTCTATAATATAAACTTAATTCCACAAAAATTGATATGCTTTAATATGATTAGGATCCATGATTTATACAATTGCCTTAACTATACGAGTGACGGCTATAAATAGAATCTGCATGCTTGAGTACTATGCATTGTATTACAAAACTCTAAAGATGGCTACTAATAATTCAGTTGCTGCTAAACGCTTGATAATCATTGTGCAGATTATCCTAGCCGTTTTCTTAACCTTTTCTGCGAATTCAGAAGCACGGCTTATGTTACATAATAGAAGAAGCAGCTTGGCTCTTTTTCATAAGTTAGGGTTTAAGTTGCCTGTTCACGATACAGGAGCAGCAAAGAGACTTGTGCCATCCGGACCCAATCCAGAAACGAGTCCAGGAACACCGCCTCCAGGCGCTGAAACGAAGAGACTCGTCCCATCCGGACCCAATCCAGAGACTAGTCCAGGAACACCGCCTCCAGGTGCTGAAGCGAAGAGACTCGTCCCATCCGGACCCAATCCAGAGACTAGTCCAGGAACACCGCCACCAGGTGCTGAAGCGAAAAGACTCGTCCCATCCGGACCTAATCCAGAGACTAGTCCAGGAACACCGCCTCCAGGTGCTAGTGAAGTGAAGAGACTCGTCCCATCCGGACCCAATCCAGAGACTAGTCCAGGAACACCGCCTCCAGGTGTTGGTGGAGTGAAGAGACTCGTCCCATCCGGACCCAATCCAGAGACTAGTCCAGGAACACCGCCTCCAAGTTCTGGTGAAGTGAAGAGACTCGTTCCATCCGGACCCAATCCAGAGACTAGTCCAGGAACACCGCCGCCAGGAGTGCTAAGTGCAACTCGTTTGGGCTAGATCATATCCAGAAGTTCATTACACTCTTATAATGTATGCAGTATTTTTAGTTAAATAAACCCCTGCATGAGATGAGATTATGATTATATGTTTGGTGATATTCAAAGTTCACTCGAAATAATATGTTCTTACCTTATCCACCTATAAGTGAGATTTTAAGTTTGTAAGATAGAAATGATTATCATTTATATAACCTACAGAAAACATAAAAGATCGGCTGAATAATGCTCTGCCATGTTTTGCACAGATTGTAACCTTAATTTCATGTAGATATATCTCAATTCTCAACCATGTAATTAACACTGGTATAAACCAACAAAATACAAATTATAGTCAACTGCTACAAACCTTGAATTAAACTGATACGATGTACTGTTTTCGAATGACCAACCAAGGTTTACCATATTTTTTCATTTCAACTACAAACTGGAACTTTGATGCTGAAAAAACAGATCACCCGAGAAGGAAAAGTAATTTATTTACAAATTTAAAAGTCAGGTCTAGATCAAAAGGAATCCGAAACATCTCACCAAAGATGGCACCACGAATAATCCGTAGTCACTGCATAATTTCATTGTGTCCTTCAGCCTCTTCCGATCCATTTTCATGTTTCAGAATCTAAGCTCATTATGTTTTTCATCTGGAACATAAAAATCAAACTTGACGTCAACAGAACCAGAACTTTCACCGTAGTCTTTGTACTCGACATTTGTGATTGTGCCAGTCTCGTCATCTTCTTGATATTGTGGTTTTACTCGTCGAACAGGCACTGTCACTGAATAAATGGTTCCCACAGCTGCATCAGTAGAAACATTAAGCTGAACTTTATCTTGTGATTCTATCTCCACAAAATCTGATAGAGCTCTTACTACGTTGCTCACTATCTTTTGCTTAGCCTCATTACTAACTGCACAACGGTCAGAGAAGAGGATCATTTGCAGACGCTGTTTAGCAATGTTCGCATTAGACTTCCTTTTTGATGCCGGTGAAGGGAAGATTATTTTCCAAGCTAGGTTTAGACGCTCAACAAAAGTCATGTTTATGGCGTTAATGAGGAAGTTCTCAGCTTCTTGGCTTATGGAACCCGAGGACAGCTTATATTCACCATCATCAGCAATAGGTCGTTTAAAATTGCAACGGATGCTGTGGCTGCCAACCACAGATTGAGGCCACCTGACTGTGCCCCCAGAAACAACCATCCCTCCATCTAGAAAGCCAGTAAAATCAACCTGTGATACAACATAAAAAATCATAAAGATCCGAAGCAGTGCAAACTGCAAACATACATGCCAAATATTACTAATCAAAAAAACTTCTGTGCTGAATGTTGTCCAAAGGCCGGCTAGTACAGAAATGCTGTGTGGACATATGGGGAAGCAGACGCGGGCTTGTGTAACTATGTCGTAATGATTAACTCGCTTTATGGGTGTTCTTATAACAAAAAATTTGTCGATATATCCATCACAGAACAACAATCTTTTGCATTACAACTTTCCATGAATCTCAAATTATATATCTCAGTTTCATCATAAAAAGTAGTTTACGTATTGGTAAATTGGTGATAGGTATCATTCGGGCAGTTCAACATTCAGCTTCCCATTTGCAGCCTATGAAAGTCTACCAACTAAACCAAAAAGAGCACAACCATCATTCAGTAATCATAACCGTAATGTTGCTGCCACAACGTATAAAACATAAACACGAGACCTCAACCAGACTACCAGACGTCCAAATCATCATCTCAATCAAAACTACTCCGTAACACATCAACAAAATTATCACTTACACGAACTTACAGAACCTAATTGTAATTCACAAAAACAATAAAAAGAAACTCTATACCCTCAATTTCAACCTACTCTTATCTCCTATACTCCTAATTTCTACATCAATATAATCACGAAAACACGAAGAAAAAATAAATCTTGATCCACAGAACTCAATTCTCTACAATCCTAACATCTATCCGTCTAATTAAAAGCATAAAGACCAACATTTGAGCTAAAAAAACACCCAAGCATCAGCTAAAAATCAGTGAATTAAGACAAAATCAACAAATCTAAGAATACACAAAATTGAAATATAGCATGTAGATACATATGAGTGTGTGTATATACCTTTGAGCGGTGAAGAGTGTTACGAAATGGGGTGCAAGAGAAAGGGCGTAGTGCTGCAGAAACCCTAAAATCTGGTGAAATCGCCATGGTTTTGTCGCTCTAGGGTTTGGTTTTGCTTGTTCAGGTGGTCAGTAGAAATGTGGGAAGTTGAGGAACTGAGGATGTTTGGGACGTCGTCGTTTAGGAGTGCCAGAGCCCAGAGGGGTATAATTTCGGTTTAACAAATTGGGTTTGTGTCGACAAACGTGTGGATTTTAAATCAAAACTAAAATCCCTTAAAACTTAGCAAAATCGGAAATTTAGATTTTTACTAATGAATTTTTAGTATCACATCAATTTCATGTCAATCGAATGATTTTCAAATAATTTTCAGATTTTATATAAGGATTAGATTAATGAGTCCGGGTAAAAATGATTGTAAGTCGCGCTCACTTTCAGTTACAATGTTTTTTCATTTTAAAAGGTTAATCGGATGATTCCCGAATAATTCCTACATTTCATCTGAGTAGATCACTTTCAGTTTCAATTGTTTTTTATTTTGAAAGGTTAATCGGATGATTCCTGAATAATTCTTAAATTTCATCAGACTAGATCAGATTATGAATCCGATAAAAATGATTGTAAGTCGAGCTCATTCTCAATTTCGTCGTTCCTTTTAAATTTGAAATTCGACTTCATATAATTTTGAAATTGAACAGATGAGGCAAAATGCATGATACCTTAAAATTTATTTCCCAAAAATTATTCATGTCAATCAAGATCTTCAGGATACACGCGAATCACCCAATTAAAATGAGCAAAGTAATTGGAAACACTTTTGGGATAAGTATAGTCGCAAAATGGATAAAATCTGCAGATGCGTGGTTGTTTTAAGATGCATGCACGCTAGTTCTATCGAATGTGACATCCTAATATGCGATTTTCAGAGCCAAACACGACTACTAGATAGGGTAATGCTGCATAGCCATAGATGCACAAGAAGCACATTCATTCTCAAAAGTTTTAAACCATTGACAGATTCTGCTGGTTTTCAAACAGAGGAATAATAACGAAGAAAAACGCTAATATGTATCACTAATAAGAATGTTTAGGAAGGTCCCCATCCTTAGGCTCGATATAGATAGTAAAATTAAAATTCTTTGATTCTAATAGCATCACGCGGAATGTCATAAGCTTCCCTAGGCCTTGATTTTGCCAAACCAGCTGTAAACCAGACCTTATCTGACTTGTAGCCTTCGACAGAGACACTTGTGACCTTTGTCCACACCAAGACGACCTTTGTTTTCATCCCATCTATGCCTGTCAGCTTACCTCTTATCAGGTTGCATTTAACCCGAGTGGCATACCTGATCACAGAAGAGTCCTTGAAGGTAATTTCACAAGCAGAGGGCAAGTGTACTATCAGCCTGGCCTTTGTATCGTCAAATTCATAGCATGTTATGTTCTGAGGGAAGAGGCCTATTGGCAGATTGTATTCACGGAGGAGATCTGGTAAGGTTTTCAATGGCTTTCCTGCAGGTCAAGGAAGAGAAAAGGTCGTTAGATCCGGGATTGCATGTGCGAAATCACCCAAAATAAACTAACATATAAGCTTGTTACCTTTAAGCTTATCAAAGATCCATTTTGCCTTCTCCTCAACAGTATTTGACAAAGTCTGCACGGTTAAAGAATCAAGCAGTATGTACTTGTATTAGTTAAACAAAATTATCTTCATCATTAATAGCAGCAACCATTTAGCAAATTAGAGCGGGGTAGCTTAATTATTGAAGATTCAAAATCTTTCTTTCAAGGACTGATGTAGTTGACCATGTACTGAAATGTGATACTAACGCTCTGTTGGTTGGAACGACTGCAGTGTAGTTGCAATGGAATAAAAATTGGGAACAATATTAAAGGTAGGAAATAAGAATGTAGGAGTGGATGAACAACGAGAGACTCCAAAATTTCAGCGATGAGGCTTGTGAAGAAGATAAAGAGGATGTGTGATAAGGAATCACTTCTGAATTTGAGGGACTGAGACACTAATCTCCAGTCCAAATCTGTGCGAACGGAACAGAGAAAATGATGAAAATTTTGAAGATGTATTTACATTACCACGAGGCCACTCAAGACAACCTCAAGCCTGGTTGTGACAGTCTAAGACATTGAGACATCTGTTTAAAATGACAGTGAAAATTTTCTTTTCGAAATCATGGTTGCAAAATACTGTTGAAAACCCACATATTAGCATAAAGCCTGAACTTTTGTTGCCAAAGATTGCTGCCGCTACGTAAAACTACATTGAGATGATATACACGGTTATCCTTCTACTACCCTGTATTGTTTATATACTTCTCAACGTTTCCTAAGGTGATATTCAAATATGTTTGACTATTGATAGAAGTAAAAAAATGTTAGATTTGGTGATTCTAATTTCTATGATTAAGTTAAAAAAGAGATTTTTTTTGTAGGGTAACATCTAAACTTCAAGCACAAATTCAACAAACTTTCCCTTGGATACCTCAAAGTAAAATATGTCGAAACTCACACTTAAGTAACGAACCAAATTGTCAAGCAAATAAGCGATTAAGTAAATATCTTAATTAATGATCACACCATCATCGGTAAATCAATTACTTATCTTAGATTAAGAAAGATGTAAAGGGTGGTAATTCCTGATATTGTAAACAAAATAAGAAAGACGAAGTGGATCCAAATTCAACTAAATCACCCATTTCATCATACATTTTCTACTTTTCTGCAGTTACAAACTTAATACAAATTAACAAATTAAACCCCCCCCCCCCCCCCCAATAACAACTACTCCTGATTTCGAATCCAAACTCTATTACAGTTTCTACAAGGAAAACTATCAATGTTCTTTAATTCCCTGTAAATCAAGAAACACATACAAAAATACTAGTAAAATTACTAAATCAATTAGTACAATCTACTATATCAATAACAAAAAAATCACTTTCCCATCTCCAATTCACACATCACTGAAGTAGATATCAAAATGCTACAGCCATCTCTCTCTCTCTCTCTCCCCCTCCCTCTCTCACACTTGATGTTCATCCAAATATGAGGCCAGAGCCTAACAGATCTCACAATTAATATGATTTAACCTCAAATCTCCAAGTGGGTAATCATCAACACAACCACATTTCATACAATACACAAGCACAATCACAAAAAAAAACACATACACAAAAGAAAGACTGTAAAAATGCACATACAGTGAGATCCTGAGAAATGTTAGAGTACTCTTCTTTAGCTTTCTTTGAAAGCCAAAAGCTCCCAGCTTTAATGCTTCCCACTTTCACCAAAGCCTTTTCCATCTCTCTCCCTCCTCTCTCTCTCTCTCTCCCTACTCTCTCTCTCAACTTCTTTTAAGTAAAGGTATAGAGATAGAGAGAGATAGCCCAACAAAAATTCCTATATTGCTGGCTGTGAATTGTGATGCAGCTGTACTTAACATATTCCACTTATTTTTTCTACAAATTAACAAAAAAAAGTGCATCATATTATTGTACCACAGTCCACAACCATGTAAGTTGCACGCTAACCTGGAAACGGTGTATATAAAATTTGTTTTGTGTGATTTTGTCGATGATTCGGCCAAATTTAAAAAAGTGACTGAAATTTTAAAATTCGGATCAAGTAAATTATGTAAAAATCTCAATTTCATTATTTTATAATTATATATAGAATGCAACTTCATTTTTCAAATTACATATTATTCAGGTGATTAAAATTTAGATCTAGCCATTTGAGTTATTGATTATGGTTAATTTAATATCAAGATTTATAGATTAAAAATTAAACATATCACAACATTAATATATAATATAATAATTTGATATTTACTATATTTCAAATATTAAATTTATCAGATATTTTGTAGAAATTAATTGGAAATTAAATGACTACAAAGGTTTAAAATTCGAATTCACGGTTTTCTTACTGTAAACAGAATGAAAGCTGTAAAAAGAAGAATAAAACGGAAATAATCATAAACAAGACATGACGGAGGGAATAATCGTATAATATAGAATTTATTAAGTTGAGATAGTCCAAATGGTGGGTTTATCCTCTATTATTCCGGGACACCTGGATTCGACTCATTCCGTAAATTATTAGAACATTAGAACATATACTAATTACAAGTCATACAAGCTTGCATTGTTAAGAAAACAAATTATTAAATTAATTAACCTAAGCACGACTGAAAACAAGTGGTGGTTTATCCAATGATACTCAATTATAAGAAACATAAATCTAAATTATTAAAATAGATAAAAATTGATTAATCAGATTTATTAAAATAACAACTCCCGTCCCTTTTTACCTATCTCATTCCGTTTTATGTATCCATTTTAATCCGTTTTACGTATCTATTTTACTTTGGGTTAATTATCTAATTGGTCACTAAAGTGGGTTTAATATATCAAATTGATAACTGAACTCAAAACGGTATCAAGATGGTCACTGAAGTGGCCATAAATATCAAACAAGTACTTTGAAATATAAGTTCAAGCAGTAAAAATATTATTTATAAAATTTTACACATTATTTTTGAATGTTACCAAAACCAAGTAAAAAGTCATGACTTCTAATATTAATGATAATATATTTAGATTTTATCAAGTTTATTTATTATTTATTTTTAATTAAAACAAAGAAAATAACTATATGATAAAATATAAATAATAAATAAACTTGATAAAATATAAATATATTATTTTAAATACTAGAAGTCATAACCTTTTAGGTTGTTGTGGTAATATTCAAAAATAATGTGTAAAACTTTATAAATAATTTTTTTACTACTTTGAGCTCATATTTGAAGGCACTTCTTTGATATTTATGGTGATTTTAGTGACCATCTTGATATCATTTTGAGTTCAGTGATCAACTTGATACATTAAGCGCATTTCAGTTACCAACTTGATAATTAACCCATTTCACTTTTCGAGAAACATTCGTTAAAAAAAAAAAAAAATCCTAACGGTCAAGCTATACACACACCTGAGAGTTGAGACATTTCTCCTTGAACTCAACAGCTCATGGTACGGACAGTGTTCTAAAAATCGGTCTAGGCGGCCGCCTAGGCGGTGCCTAGGCGCTAGGCGGCCCCGAAACGCCCCGATTCGGTCCTAGGCGGTGAATTAGATGTTTTTTTACAAAAATCGGTCCTAGGCGGTCAACATCCCGCCTAGGCGGTCCAAATCCCGCCTAGGCGGTCCAGGCGGCCAATAACAAAAAAAATAATATTTTTAATAAATAAAATCTTAAATTATAATTATATTATAAGAAATTAAGTATTCACTTGTACTTAACTTAATATCTTATAAAAAAAGTAAAATGACTAATATTTTTATTTAATATTTCTTACATTATTTATAAGAGACTGATTGGTATATATTTATTTAATCAACGATTTTGTATTACATGTATTAAGTATTTATTTTATATATAATATTATATTGTTTACCGGTTTCACTCTACTAGTAGTGAAAAGTAGATAAAATTATTAAATACATTTAATTATAATAATTTAAAAATAATATATGTCCGATTAATGCTCCGATTAATCTTTCCGATTAATCCCCGTTTTACCGATTAATCGCTAGAAGGTACCCCGACCGCCCTGGGACGCCTAGCGATTTCTAGAACACTGGGTACGGAAGTGAAGACATCCAACTGTGTTTCTCCTCCAGATCTGCTACATTTGCGACAAGAAACAGAAAAAGCAGGTGACTCAACTAAGCCACCGGGTTTAACCTTAAACCCAGTTCAGTTCTTTAGATTCTGTCTTCTTTGATCCTTATTAATTATCTTTTGTTTGTGTACTTGATGGGTTAATTCTCCATTCTCTGTCATTTTACATAGGTTGTCCTGTATTACTCAATTCTGCAAATGGTCTTTCTGCCCCTTTTGATTGTAGTGTCAAAGTGAAAATTGAAATGATTACCCATTAGGAAAGATTTGATTTTTTGAGCAAAAAAAGAAAAAAGATTTGATTTTTATGGTAGAGATGGATTACATGATTTAATTGGGCAAACAAGCATGCTTGAAGCTCGAATCATCGACATTTTGTTACGAAGAGAAGAGGGGCTACGGCCTACGGGTAGGAAGAAATTGGTAATGTTGGTACAAAATGCTGTGGAATGATTAATTTCCACTCCTTTGGCATAATTAATTTATGAATGTTTTGATTGGACTGCAAAGTTTTGATTGATTTTGTGTTGAAAAGATGTTACTTGGTAGCTGTCTATAAGTTGTTGCTAATGTTGTTTTGTTTTTCTCGACAAGTGTGTTTAAAGAATGAAATTTTGATGTGATAGGTCAACTGAACAATTAGCTAAGAAGATGGAGGATGAGATGATTACCTTGAACAATGTAATGTCGGCCGAGCTCGCTATTCAAAGGGAGTTCGAGTACAGAACTAAGATGGAGCTGCTGAACTTTCAACACCTGAACCCCTTAAAACCTCTAGTTCCTTCACAGGTAAATTGTTAATTAAGCTGATGCAGTTGGCTTAAAAATTTGTTGTGGAGGTGTATAATTCGGAATGATGTTTGTTATAGCCAAATTTGGCTAGGTCCTTGTTGGGCCAAGTATGTACTTAGTTTAACTAAGTAAGACATGAATTGGGCTAAGAGTCCTATATAAAGGAAGGACGCGTCCTCCTGCTTATAAAGTGAGGACGCGACCGACCCTTGGTGTTGCTTGAAAAGGACGCGTCCTCCGAGTCACAAGGAGGGACGCCTTACTTGAGAGTGTTGATGGAGAGACGCGACCGACCTCCGTCCACCCACGTCCTGTAATATGTGGAGGAGGGCACGCCCTCTTCGGAGGTGACCGAGGGGCGCGTCCCTTGTAAGAAGTTGACAATGAGATGAAGACCAAGGGCGTGCCTTTGACGGGGTGTCCTCGCCTCCCCGGGGGCGCGACCTCATGTTAAAGAAGGACCTGTCTGATGTGTTGTAAGAAGGCTCTTCTTATGGGAGAGTGTACATTCGCTGAGACAACCCTTCTGAGGGAGACGAAGACCGTCCCTCCGGGGATAGGAAGACCTACCCCTCCGGGGGGATATGACGACCCCTCCGGGGGATACGACGACTCTTCCGAGGTGTTGTAGCCGTTTTTGTATATCATGTGGAGGGGAGGACGCGCCCTCCCCAGACATGGCCCGGGAGGTGCGGTCTCTTGTCCAGTAAACAGGGATGAAGACGGGAATTGGGAAGGACACGTCCTCCCTATCAGGGCGCGTCCTTTGACTCAGAAGAGGCATAGTTATGAAATACATGATGAAAGAAAGAGGATGAGTGAGTCTCCGTGACGACCCTTTCGGGGGATATGAAAACTAGTTACCAAGCTCATTTGGTAGTTACCAAGCTCATTTGGTAGTTATCAAGCTCATCTGATAGTTCCCGGGCTCATCCGGGCATGATCTACAATCCTCAATCCTGCTATCTGCCGAGTTAACCCTCGTGTGGGGGCTTGAGGTGATCATGGCTCTTGAAGGCCCTCCGGGGTAACACGAAGGCCGATCATATGTCTGGATCCTGTATTCTGGTGAGTTAGCCCTCATCGGGGGATTGAGACGATCGTGTAATTCGGCTCCTTGTCTACCTTGTTTGAAGATGAAGACCTCACCGAGAGGTGAGGACATGTCCCTGCACCTCGAGGGGTTAGCCATGGCTCTCCCAGATAACTTCTCCATAAGAGTCGTGGTAGATGCTATCTCTCGTAGTGGAGATATCGTTGAATCCGTGATCTATTTGGATTAGAAGTCTGGGGTAGTCATACTCAAGACTAATTCTAACAGGAGTAGGATTCTCCAAGATGGGCCTTCGGCCTATCTCCGACCTTATCGCCAAGAGGCCTAGTCCTGATCAAACTAGGACTCTTGGTCCAATAGAACTACGTATGGCTTGATCCCCTATAAATAGGGGTACGTAGGCACATTGGGGGATCACGAGTTGAGAGCACGTGAGACCAACTCAAAACCCTAATCTCAGCCACCCCCTAAAACAAACAACCACCACTCTCCGGCGACCAAAACCACCGTCACGGATCTTGATTCCGGCCATGAACCTCATCTTTGTTGATTACCAAATTCCTCTATCAACAAATTGGCGCTAGAAGGAGGGGCTATTCAAGATCTTCATCTTAGGAGGAAGAGATGTCACATGACGGAGATTCGCACGTAGAGGCGGAGCATTTTCCGGGAGGGCGATGGCTAGAACACAAGAGAAGAGGAGACCTTCATCTACTTCTCCAGAAAAGGACGATATCTCCATCGGGAGTTTGAAGGAGGACGATCATCAACGAAATTCTAGGAGGTAACCTAATATGCGAACAAGGTATTCTGGACCGGGGAGTCAGCGAAGGATGCGATTTTCGGAGACCTAACACCTACGAAGAGAGTACACCTCCCCCAGACAGTGTACACCTCCCCCGGACAGAGTACACCTCCCCCGGACAGGGTACACCTCCCCCGGAAAGAGTACACCTCCCCCTGACAGGGTACACCTCCAAGTGATGTGGTGCTCGACTACCACCGTGAGGAATGAATTCCCTGACATCTCCGAAGAAGGCGCACCTCCGGGTAAGATTCTCACAATGCTTTCGCATGTTATTGCTAACAAGTCTGTTGTGGTTTGAGTCTTTACGAGAAGGAGATCGCCTCCCTGGAAGCCTCAACGGTTTTCTGAAGGGGCGCGCCCTCCCCAGAGCAAGTAATTTGAGGTTCGCGAGAGGCACGTGTTGAAGGCCTGACCGCAGATAATGATATGAAAGGGAAAGTTACGAGCGGAGAGTTATTCAAATGGAGCGAAGCTTGAAAAGTTTCAAAGAGCGCGCCTCCCCCTAACAGGGCGCGCCTCCAGGTAAACTCTACTCTAAACCTCCTCGTTACTGCATTCTCTAGAAGTATGGCACGTTGAAAACTACAGGTAACGTGGTGTTCGACCACCACCATGAGGGATGCACCCTTTAACATTTTCGAAGAAGTCGCGCCTTCCCTTGCCAGGGCGCGCCTCTAGGGAAAGTTACGGGGGGCGAGCTATTCAGATGGAACCTAGCTCGAAAAGTCGTAAGGGTGCGCGCCTTCCCCTGACCGGGCGCGCCCTCAGGTAAATACTAAACTCCCTCAATATTTGGTTCCCTAAGACTACTACATGTATAAATTCACAGGTAATATGGTGTTACCTTTATGAGGAATACACCTCTTCTCCGTGAGGACTAGTCGCACTTTCCTCCAACAAGGCGCGCCCTCCTAAAGGGGTACGCCATATCCAACCAGTATTCTATCAAAGAACGAATTGCACGCCTCCCTCTGACAGGGCGCGCCCTCTGGTATGTCTGATGCATTAATTGCTTCATATGATATTTTGTGAAGACAAACATACTCAGGAAGGAGCTCACTAGTCTTGAAGAGGTCACGTCCCTCCCTAGGGCGCGCCCTCTCGGAAGTACTCATCACTTGAGGAAGCGCATGAGGGCGCGCCCCCAGGATAATAAGGTTGAGAAGGGAGATGCTTCAAAGACGCGCCTCCTCCTAGTTGGACGCACCCCGAGTTCCAAAGTCATGTTTCCAGGGTTGATAATTTGGGAGGACGCGCCTTCCCCTAACAGGGCACGTCATGAGGTAACACTGACCATCAGTATTAAGTCATATACATGATAAAGTGCAGGTCAAGTCCAACATGCTAAAGGAGCTGTCCATCTTGATGAGGGCGCGCCCTCCGTTCTACAGGAACGTAGCATGATACCTGCAAGGTCTTTGATCAAGGTACACTTAAGGCCTTTCAAAGGTTACCAAATTATCCATGACCAGCTCTGGGTACTATGAATTTTAACCATCCATGATACGCTCTGGATGTCATCCACGATCTACTCTGGATGCTATGATTATTTACATATCCATGATACGCTCCGGATACTATATTTGCGCATCCATGATACGCTCTGGACATTATACTTGCGCATCCATGATACGCTCTGGATCTTACATATCCATGATATGCTCTGGATAACATTTTATACTATTAATTCCCCATTGAGCTATGAGCTCTGGGACCTGTGCGATGCACCGGAGTTATGTAAACCACGATAAGATTCGTGATGCCCCATATGGGAAGATGTATGGACTGGGGAGTGGTCCTCTTGATTTTCTTAAGCAAGTGATTCACGCGTGAAAAAGTAAGGTTGCGCCAAAGGCCGCGCCCTCTACTTAATCCTTGGAAAAGATCAAAAGAGCCCACATTACAAGTAAGGCTGCGCCCTCTGCTTATACAGTCCTTGAAAGAAAAGAAATATTGCAAGGCAGCGCCATCAGCCGCGCCCTCTGCTTAGGCAATTCTTTAACAAAAAGAATTAAAAGGGGTCATGTTATAACAAGGCAGCGCCACTCTGTAAGTCGCGCCTTATATTTACTATTCCCAGGTACCATGGATACACTAAGGCTAAAAAAAAAAAAAAAAAAAAAAAAAGCCACAAACCTTCGCACAGCGAAGGCGCGCCCTTCTTTTGTTGAAGTTCATTGGCGCGAATGTTATGGTTGAATGTGTCCTTTGGAAGGAATAAGCGAAGCTGCGCCACTGTCAACAACAGATAGGCCGCGCCCCCTGTTTTCTTTTGTCTACATAAAGATTGCTTATTATTTATGAACACATCAAGAAGACGCGACAGCCTCATGCTTAGCAACTTTGCTAAATGATCAAAGACACCGACATTATATACATGCAAGGCTTGTGCACAGCCTGCATCTTGGAATGTCGAGGAATAGAAGTGGCTTACGTCACGCCTCTATGGGCGGACGCCCTCTCGGAAGAGGATGTGTGGTATGGAGTAAAAATTTCCCTGATATCTCCAATATCAAGAAAATTTGGGGAGTACTTGTTATAGCCAAATTTGGCTAGGTCCTTGTTGGGCCAAGTATGTACTTAGTTTAACTAAGTAAGACATGAATTGGGCTAAGAGTCCTATATAAAGGAAGGACGCGTCCTCCTGCTTATAAAGTGAGGACGCGACCGACCCTTGGTGTTGCTTGAAAAGGACGCGTCCTCCGAGTCACAAGGAGGGACGCCTTACTTGAGAGTGTTGATGGAGAGACGCGACCGACCTCCGTCCACCCACGTCCTGTAATATGTGGAGGAGGGCACGCCCTCTTCGGAGGTGACCGAGGGGCGCGTCCCTTGTAAGAAGTTGACAATGAGATGAAGACCAAGGGCGTGCCTTTGACGGGGTGTCCTCGCCTCCCCGGGGGCGCGACCTCATGTTAAAGAAGGACCTGTCTGATGTGTTGTAAGAAGGCTCTTCTTATGGGAGAGTGTACATTCGCTGAGACAACCCTTCTGAGGGAGACGAAGACCGTCCCTCCGGGGATAGGAAGACCTACCCCTCCGGGGGGATATGACGACCCCTCCGGGGGATACGACGACTCTTCCGAGGTGTTGTAGCCGTTTTTGTATATCATGTGGAGGGGAGGACGCGCCCTCCCCAGACATGGCCCGGGAGGTGCGGTCTCTTGTCCAGTAAACAGGGATGAAGACGGGAATTGGGAAGGACACGTCCTCCCTATCAGGGCGCGTCCTTTGACTCAGAAGAGGCATAGTTATGAAATACATGATGAAAGAAAGAGGATGAGTGAGTCTCCGTGACGACCCTTTCGGGGGATATGAAAACTAGTTACCAAGCTCATTTGGTAGTTACCAAGCTCATTTGGTAGTTATCAAGCTCATCTGATAGTTCCCGGGCTCATCCGGGCATGATCTACAATCCTCAATCCTGCTATCTGCCGAGTTAACCCTCGTGTGGGGGCTTGAGGTGATCATGGCTCTTGAAGGCCCTCCGGGGTAACACGAAGGCCGATCATATGTCTGGATCCTGTATTCTGGTGAGTTAGCCCTCATCGGGGGATTGAGACGATCGTGTAATTCGGCTCCTTGTCTACCTTGTTTGAAGATGAAGACCTCACCGAGAGGTGAGGACATGTCCCTGCACCTCGAGGGGTTAGCCATGGCTCTCCCAGATAACTTCTCCATAAGAGTCGTGGTAGATGCTATCTCTCGTAGTGGAGATATCGTTGAATCCGTGATCTATTTGGATTAGGAGTCTGGGGTAGTCATACTCAAGACTAATTCTAACAGGAGTAGGATTCTCCAAGATGGGCCTTCGGCCTATCTCCGACCTTATCGCCAAGAGGCCTAGTCCTGATCAAACTAGGACTCTTGGTCCAATAGAACTACGTATGGCTTGATCCCCTATAAATAGGGGTACGTAGGCACATTGGGGGATCACGAGTTGAGAGCACGTGAGACCAACTCAAAACCCTAATCTCAGCCACCCCCTAAAACAAACAACCACCACTCTCCGGCGACCAAAACCACCGTCACGGATCTTGATTCCGGCCATGAACCTCATCTTTGTTGATTACCAAATTCCTCTATCAACAATGTTTTACCGTTTATGCAATTGATTACATTCTTAGTACCTGGGTGTAGATGAACTACCTCTTATATGATAGGCATGTCGATAAACACATATATTTGCAATTAAGATTCTTTGCTTCTGTTAAGTAACATACTCACTTATGCGGCTTTATTTGGTTTACATCAGGACATCTTGTAAAGTTTCAGTTTTTACCTTTTTGTAATTCTCCTATAAAATTATATTCTTCAACTGTGTTTGTTAATATTCTGTTTCATACCCCCATTTAACATTGTAGGGTCCTCCTCAAAGTCAACTGGGGTTGAAGAGAAAAGAACCGACCAGTACTTTCCAAGGCTTTCCTGAACAACAGGCTTCTTCTTCAAGTTGCCAAGTGTTCAAAAACCATCCCTCTGTACTTGTTTGCCATGCCTGCACGTTGGCCTTTGCTACACTGTTTCATCTCAGGCAGCATTGCAACAGTCGAAGACACCATGAAAAATTGATTGATTTCAAGAAGATGGGAAGGGCTTTTAGCAACCCACTGTCATGTGATTTATGTAAATCTCCAGGCTCAAGTGTTCTTGTCATAGAAGGTCATCTCAATGGACTAAAGCATGCTCAGTCTCTTATGGCCTTTGAGAATAAGAAGATGGCTAGAGCTGGACAAGCTTGGCTGCAAACTGTAAATGAGAACGGGAGATCTGCTCGGTGAATTCTATCATATGGAGCAGAATCTGGAGTATAACATATTGATGCCCTGCTAATACTCAGGTACGCTTTTCTTTTTAAATTATGCCTGGCTTGGGTTAATTTTGTTAATACTCGGAACCGTGTTTTGTTCATAGGCATGTACAAATGGGTGAAGAGAAGACTCCTTGAATATTATACTACTGAATAGTACTTATTTCGCTAGAAAATCCCATAGGCTTATATGACACTGTAAGGTGATTGCAACTAGGAGTACGAAGCTAAGCAAGGCTGGTTTATTTTGATAATAACCACTTCATACATGAGGGCTTTCTAGAATGTTGTACTTTAAATTGTTACATCTAATTAACGGGACTTCTTCATGTGTCTTTATTTTGTATGTGAAACGACTAGATCTTGTTCAAGATATGCTAAAATAAATATGTTTATTAAAGCCAGATATCCATCTATAGTTTAGCCTTCACAGAGCCATGATGTCATTATTTTTGTTATTGTAATCATGTATGGAATATAATTGACATGTAAAGAATGATCCACTGCTTATGGTTCTTATTGTCAAGTTTATAGTTACTTGTGAACCAATTTAGTTCTTGAATGATAACATTGTTTGTATATGTGAATTTTAACAAGCAAGAAGAATGCATACTACTTAGGTATCTTATGGGGGGAGTTTCTTGGCTTGTTAGCTGATAAAAATGTGTATAAATTGTAATTGAATTTATGATTCGATGTTTTTACGAAGATAAGGAGTAGGAGTAGAGATGGCAATATATTAAGAATATTGTTCATGTTCGTTATCAAGCTTTCTATCACACTATTATGAGTTCCCTTTGGTAATAAAAATCCTTAAGAACTATGAATTAACTGAAGAATTATGTACCCGGAGAATTACTAGCTACTTTATGGAATATGACAGACATTCAAGAGATCATAGACACTTGAGAAACATTTGAGCTTAATTTGTACAACCCGCTGATTAATTTTAAAACTGACTGTTATCCTTCTTTTATAGCTCAATATGTAAAAGCAGATGACTGGGAAGTTGGTGCTTGTGTGGATACTCTTCTCGAACAATGAAGCAATGTTGGATTTAGTTTCATATTCCTTGCATGTAATCAGGTGTAGTACCGTTGGAGGCTGTATTCAAGTACTAATTTAGTTTTATTGCATCATGTTCTGGATTTGAGCTCATATATGTTTTTCGAAATTCATGAATATTTTTGCACAAGTAATTTCATTGTTTGGCACTGTAGACTTAATGCGAATGATGAGGCACAACATTATAGCCTTGCTGGATCGAAACAGCAAAATTTTTGTGTTCAGTTGGTCGGATTGATAGGGGTGGAACTAAAGTAGTGAAGAAAATTGGGTGAGAAGATGAGTACCAATGTCAACAAAGTTGCTCAAGTTTCATTCCTTCTCGGCCAATGTCAGGTTTATGTATGTGGTATCTCCCTTCCATGATGACTTGATTGAGTCGATAACCAAGTGACTGTATAGAGAACTGTTTGCATAACACTATGTACACATATGCATGTCTATTGATCTGTATCTCGTAGTTCTCCCAATCTTTGTGTGGAAGTAGTCTGTTATAGTGTCTGTTGACTTAATTCTGTTGGAGCTATCGGTTTGCCACTCTATAAATTCAGTTTTGCAACTTTCATCGGAACCCTGATTCTGTCTTTTCCTGATTCAATTCCACATTTACCAATAATTGTTCTTTCTGCTCCGAAGGCATCACATTTTGTTGAACAGCACAATCGCCTTATGAAGATCGAGATCTTGTTACTGCATCAGTTTGCTGGAATGACAAATTTTCGTAAGATTAAAACTCCCTGTTCCTTTTGTTAGTAGTTTCTGGGATGACTTGTAGAGTTGCACTTGCATGTGTGGTCCTGTTTTAGTTGAAACTTTGGTAGCCCATTATGAAGTCACCTATTTTCATTTTCATATCTCTTTCTAGGAAAGTTAAGAATCACTAAAATTGTGTAAAATATTCATCACTTCGAATTAGTATTAGAATTTGTGGGTACCACCAAACTTTGAAACTTGACATTAACTATTATTTTTTGTTTTTTCTTAAGAAAAAACACCATCTGCTTACTTGTAAAATTAGAAGGTACTATAAAATTTGTAACACTTGTTTTGACTGTTATTGCTAGAGGCACGCACAAGAAGCAAACGAATTCGTCTGGTAATAAATTTTATTTTGATTTGATTATAATTGAGTGGAGCTCAAATTTAAGCCATACAAATGCTATCTCTACCTTATAATATTATGGGTGAGAGCCTTTTCTAACTAATTTTAAAGGAGAAAGGTCCGAAATAACTATGAGCGGAACAAGTGTCCTAAATACCCAACTGGATACGCATCGTGGACATGCGCTTAGAGCAATACGCATTTGACAAATGCGAGTGTCAGTATACCTTCTTCATCCGGTCACAGGCAAGCATCTAGCGATTGCGTATTTATTTTTCTTTTCATTAATATACGCATATGAAAGATGCGAAGGTTAGTACACGCATATAGAAGACGCGAAAGCTTGGTACAATCCATATCCAGAGAAGTAATATTTAAAGTAAAGCACAAGAGCAATTAGATAGAGGTCCCACATAGGTCTGTAAACGGATCGGATTTGGATCGGATCTAGCTAAATCCATATCCTAATCCATTTAAATTTATCGGATTCGGATCGGATCGGATCAGGAGTCGGATATTTTACAAGTCAATCCATATCCGGTCCACTCGGATCATGGATAATCGGATCGGAGCCCCGATCCACTAAAAATTATGAAATATATTTTTTCACCGTGAACAATGTTTTAACTTCCATAAAAAAAGTGATATTTTCTAGTTATATTAATTCATAAACTTTAGCGTAATAGGTAAAAAAAACTAAGGGAAAATGAATTTTTTTAACACTAAACTATTTAGCTTTTTAGAAAATTACCACTTAACTAAAAAGCTTCTCAAAATTAATATTCAACTAATTTTATAATTAGTAACTAAGCATTCTGTTAAAAACAATTAACAGACGTTAAAGAGTGGACTACGTGGCTGATTACGTGTAAATGATAATATATTTATAATCCATATCAATAACAAAACAAAATAAAATAAAAGAAGGTTAGTAACCCTCACTGCCACGATCAACAAAAAAACCTCTGTTATATTCATACATGGGAGTCCAGGGCTCTTCCTGCTAAAACAACCCGCTGCAGCGAAGCACTGATCAGAGGAAACTAAGGTATGATCAAGTCATACACATACCTATCTCGTTGCTATTTGACAGAATCAAAATCAATCTGTTATTTTCTTAACCATTTCCCTAATTTATTTTGTCACAGGTTTAATGGACACTATCAAGCTTGAGATATATCATGGGGGTGAATTCAAAACAAGGGAAGGAATATATTACTACAAGGGAGGTAAATGCGATACCATCTATGGGGTTGAGATTAATGACCTTTTATTAGAGCGTTTCTTAAAAAAAGCAAAGAAGTAATTATTAGAAGAATATGAGTATTAGACTTGATATCTGCTGATATTTCTCTGTCTTCTGTCTATCTCTTGTTCATTTCATATTGTTTCTTTTCCAAATTATTACTACTGTGTGTTTTACTGAGTATTAGTGTTGCACTGATATTTCTGTAATGTACCTTTTTTATTATTTAATTGAAGCTGCGGGTCTTTCCATCCTCAAATTTGGTCTCGAAGTAGTATGCTGGTAGAAGGTAGGATTTGCAAAGTAAAATACTAGTAATGCATGCTTTGATGTATTTACTTCTCCCGGCCAGAAATTGAAAGCTGGTATGATCAGTTCTGTAAGAGTCTGGTTCATCATTGCAGTTATCTAGTTCCTAACCATAGGTTTGGTCTGTACAGGTTTATACTCGCTAGTAACAATATGCTGCATTATGCCATATTTGATATAAGAGCAAGTCCAAGAGTGCCTCAAATTGATGTCCTAACTTAAAATTTAGGGCATTTGATAAAAAAGGCTGCTCCAACAATGTCCTAGTGATGCCTTATATCACTAGGACAACTCCTTCAAGCCCTATTTTTGGGGCACTCTCTCTCCTTGCCCTATCTCATATTTTATAATAAATTCTTATCAACACTCTCCTTCTCTCTTTACTTTATATTATGTTTTAATGATAAAAGTGAACTTTTAATAATAAAATATTAAACATATAGAGAAAATAAGGCACATTGTTGGAGTTGAAGTTAGTTGAATATGTCCTAAACTACTAGGACATAATTTTTTATATTATATTTAGGGCTTGAACTAGGACACTGTTGGACTTGCTCTAAGAAAAAGACCTCAAGCTTAAACTGATAAAGGCCAGAATGGTTGCATGGTTCTACGAATGATGCTTCTGATGCCACTATAGCAGGTTTTCTTTTTGTTATTTTTTGTCATATGCACTAGCTTGAGAAATTTCATAAATTTTTAAAAACATAAGAAAGTTGGAGGTGACCGTCTTCTAGTATTCTAATAATTTTCTATCTAATACTACCTCCGTCCTTTTTTACTTGTCACTTTTGATATTTTTTCATGTAATTTAAGGTGATTAAAAAACATACTTCTACTTATTATTTTTAAAATTTTCTTTTTCTGAATTAAAGTTTATAATTTATATTTTTATTCATAGAAAATTTTTTTAAAAATAATGAGCGGAATTATGTTTTTCAATCATCTTAAGTTACGTGCAAAAAGTCAAAGTGATAAGTAAATAGGAACGGAGGAAGTAATATAATTAGAGTGAAGGATCCGTTAATAAAACATGAAAATTGCGTTATATATAAATATTAATAAATATAAGATGAATAGTGAACACGTTGGCATTGCAGTACTCCAGGCTGGCAACTTAATTAACGGAAGTGTGCAGAATGTAACGGATTGCTAATATTCAAATCCACATATAACGTTAGTGGCATAAACATATCAATATATAATTGGGTGGTAATTTTCTAAAAAGCTAAATAGTTAAGTGGTAAAAAAGTTCATTTTCCCAAAAACTAATAAAGCAGTATTTAATATGAACTTTGTTGGTTGTTCCTATAAAAACTTCAGAATTTATCAAGTAAATAGAAAAATAATAAATAAGTTGCTTAATACTTTTGGAGGAAGCAAATTATGATTTACTCCTCTATTAATAAGGATTAAAATTGATAAAAATGTCTTAAATACGGAACCAGGTGATTGAGGAGGTTTTAAGTGGAAGAGTTAGCTCCTGTGTTTATACTCACTCTACATAAAAAAAAAGAGTGATTATTAGATTAACTGGATAACAAGAGTGAGAGCCATGTCAAGAATTAAGAGCGGTTGATCGATTATAAGAAAATATGATTTAGGGTTTTGTCTTGTATCTTTAAGAATTTTTATTTTGTACGTAATATATTAATAATATATATTATATTATAATACAATATAATATAAAATATGTAATATAGTTAAGCATGAATCGGATCGGATCGTTAACAGATCGGATTTGACTATATCCATATCCATTCTTTATCGGACCGGATTATTATCGGATCGGATTATTAGCAGATCGGATTTTTTTAATAAAGATCCATATCCATTTATTTAACCACGGATCGGATCAGGTCGGATCGGATATCCGATCCATTTACGGCCTAGTCCCACACTAGTATCTTGATCTTAAAAACAAAGTGAATGCCCTGTGCTTGTGGTGTTTAAACTTTAAATTAAGTATACACAAGCTGAATATGCGAGTTTCATTGGGTATTTTGGACACGCAATGCAGAATCTGATATTATAAACATTTACATTTAAAAAATATATTATTTAGGACATTATCTCCAATATTATATCCTTGTATATAGTATAATTACTTATATATAGTAAATATAAATAAATTAATTTGATTGTTTGATATGGTATCGTAGTAATTTGATTGTTTGATATGATATCGTAGAATAAATATGAACAGTTAACTTTTGTTATTTGATAAATAGTTAAAATTAAATATTAATAAAAAATATTTAAATATTATTATTAATACCAAAAAAAATTATATTTTAGATGTTATAAATCAGATAGAAGTAGATTTTATAAAAATATTATTTTTTTACTATCAAACAAATTCTCATGAAAATATGTGAAAAAGTCAAACAACTTGTAGAGCACCTAAATGTAAGAGTGGATCTTTTCCTGATCATAAATTTATTTTTCGTGTTATAGTTTTATCTTTTATATTTGTGTCTATGGTAAACTATAAGATTAGAAGAAGTGGTGGAGAGTCGAACTTGATTCTCCCCACCTTTAATGTCTATAATCATTTATGATTATACTAAGAGTTGTGGAGAGTCAAATTCGAATCTTAAATATTGTAAAATATAGAATATCTTAATTATCAAAATATGGAATACTATGTGACTTGTCTTTGATAGGAAATATTATTTAATATTAGATATACACTTTTAATGTATTTGCTATAGAAGATCTAATGATTTTAACCTGTAATTGATTATATCAGTTTGCAAACCACCGACTGACTTTTATATGTTGGATTTAATACGGTGAATATCTTTTAAGTACCGGCTATTTCGAAATCCAAAGTAACTAACGGGATGTATTCAATTGGAATTTTAATAAATTGTTTTTAGTCTATAGATTTTAATGGATTGTATGCGATTTTGATTTTGTGTGGATTGTTAATAAAATGTCGCAGAGTTGATAGGATTTAAGCACAATGCTTCAAAATCTCATTAATTTTGGTGGGATTTCAAAAAACTTAAAATACACTGAAGAATGCCACAAAATCCATCATTTTATGAAATCCAAAAAAATCTACCAGCATTTGAATACCATTAGATTTTAATGGATTTTAAACAATCTCAATTGAATACTATCGGATTTTAAAGCATAATTTAAAATCATAATTAAATACCACCGGATTTTGTTTCATAATTTAAAATCCCAATTAAATACCTCAAGATTTTAATAGAGTTCAAACAATCTCAATCGAATACCCTCAAATTTCATGAATGAAAAAAATGCTTTAAAATCTCAATCCAATAAACCCCTCTAATGTTCCATGGAAACTGAAAAGTGATAAGCATATGATTCCTTTCATAGTTTCCTATGAGAAGTGAAAGTGACAGAAGATAGTTAGGTTTGGTTATAAATATAAAATCATAATTATATTGTGTGACAGCTTAACTTACTGGTAGTGGTAGAGTAGTATAGTACCCCACCACCATTGGAGAAACAGCTTCACATCTCTAAGTCGTGATAATAAATAAAAATGATCGAATTTCGATTTATCGTATCCACTAGACAAAACTACTGGTGCATGAAACTCTTGTCATAGTAATAGTATGATTTAGTTAATTAATTTGCTCAATATTTGGAGACTCTGTAAACGCCATTCACTAATATCTATATTGGAGAGATGATATGATATGATATTATTAATTTTCAAAATCTTAAACTATAAGATCATGTGCTTAAGTATTGACTCACAGGGGTGATCATGGTCTGGTTTAAACCGCAAAATCCGCATAAATCAATCCGATATTAATCCGATCCAAACCGAAACCGAAATGAGGTTTACGGTTTCAGTTCGACTAATTTAAAAAACCGTGGTTTGTGGGTTGGTTTAGGTTTTATATTAAACCAACCCGTTATAAAACCGAACCGCATATTTATATATATACAATATAAATATTTAATATTATATATATACAAAATATTAATTTTATATAAATATATTAATTTATTAGTTTATACTTGCTGGGTTGTTATCAATACCAACTACAAGTTATATTAATTCACTAATTCAGTAATCCAAGATTTCGATTCAAGTTTATGCATTTTATTAGACTAAAGTTTGTATTTTAATTTAACTATGTGAAATTGTGCAAATGGAGACAAAATGAAACCTTATTTTCTAGTATTATTCATGAATCCTCATCTCTGGTTAAAAGTCTTAGTCATAGACCGATCAATCCGCTAAACCGAACCATAAAAAACCGCACCGCATGGTCCGGGTTAATTGGTTTGCGGGTCACGGGTTGGTTTAAGATTTTAAAAAACCGCTAATGTATGGTTTGGTTCCAGTTCTACCTCCAATCCGAACCAAACCGAACCGCGATCACCCCTATTGACTCATGCATAACTCACATAATAAGATATAAGATATAGAATATACAATTTTAGACTCAAATTGTATGTTATTACTTTTTCATTTTTTTATAAGAGGCTTAACTTTTTGCACACAGTCGATATTTTGACCGGACTCTTAAAATTATCATTCTCAAATTATCTTTTTCTGAATTAAAATTGAAAAAATTAATTTGATTAAAAGTTTAAAATTATAACTTTAAGAATCCGGTTAAAATATAATAAAATACTCCCTCTGTCCCATTTAATTGTATACGTTTCTTTTCAACTGCTTGACACGCATTTCAATGCTCTTATAAAATATAGTTCCGTAACGTATTTTTGAGATTTTCTTTTTCTGAATAAAAATATAACATCCAAACTTTAATTCAGAAAAAAAAAATTTTAAAATAAATTACACAACTACACTTTACAGGAGCATTAAAGTCCGTGCCGCGTCCCCGTCCCCAATGTATACAATTCAGGGGGACGGAGGGAGTATGTGTAAAAGTCAACTATTAGGGAATAAATAAAGCATACGTTATTTAAGAAGATGTTGGGAAAATAGCTTCCTATCGATTTGATGTGAGAAAATTATAGTAAATGGACAAATTAGGAATCTGAAGCTCGTACAACAAAGCACCATTTTTGAATTGCTTTTCATTTTCTCGTTAAAAACATATGAGTGCATACTCCCTCTGTCCTATTTAATTGTATACGTTTCTTTTCAACTGTTCGACACGCATTTCAATGCTCTTATAAAATATAATTCCGTAACTTATTTTTGAGATTTTCTTTTTCTGAATAAAAATATAACATCCAAACTTTAATTCAGAAAAAGAAAATTTTAAAAATAAATTACACAACTATACTTTACAGGAGCATTAAAGTCCGTGCCGCGTCCCCGTCCCCCAATGTATACTACTCAGGGGACGGAGGGAGTAAAAGATAAAACAAACGACATACTTTGATAACTGTGCCGTGATTATTACAGTAGATTCCTTCTTCATGTGCGTCAAGGACCACATAGACTAGAGGAGGGCGATATCCTCATCTGAACCATTTGTATATAAATGACCGAGACCGAGGGAATAATCGTTATGGCGAAATATCTTTTTTAACTCTCGTTTCATGTGATCGTTTATCTTCATTATTTATATTTTATAAAAATCTCAGAGTATGTTATGAAAAATAACATAAAAAACTTATTGAGAGAGAGGGAGTATATAGCAAAGATGTAGGTAAAGTCTCGAAATATTAAGTAAATATTGAGGCAGAGAGTCGGAGAACTGTGGGAGAATCAACTCAACTTCACCGCTAGCATGAACTCTTGTATTATGTTAGCTTATTAATTTAGAATTTAGAATTTGAGATAAAGACTTTTGTTTTGTGAAAATAATTATGTACTCATATTATGAGCAAATAAATTCATCATAATAAATTTGAAGTAATATAACAATATAATACTTCCTGTATTTCAAATTATTTCGAACTCCCTGTTCTGCTATTATATATAGAAGAGATTATTATTTTTAATTATTTTAAATAAAAATGTCTAATCAAAATTTTAATTTACCAAGAAAACTCAACTCAAAATAATAATAATTATTATATAATCAATCCATCTAAAGGAGTTCATAAATCAAAGTGCATGTTGTCAATAAAAATAACAAATTTTCTGATGCATATTCATGAACACACTAACAACCACTCATGAGGAGATGATAGATTTATACCGGCAACAATCTCGTTAATAATTATAAACCCTATCCGAAAAAATTTATCAACAAAAAATTTCTATGTGAATAAAAAAAAATAGTTGATGGACAAAGTGAAAATACCTACTCCCTCCATTCTAAAATAATAGTCGCTTTGACTTTGTGCACGTAGTTTAAGGTGTAAAAAAATATGCTTCTATATATTATTTTTGAATTTTTATTTTTCTGAATAAAAGTTTAACATCCCTATTTTTATTCAAAAAAAAATTTAAAAAATAATATTTAGAAATATGTTTTTTATGCACCTCAAAATATGTGCAAAAAGTCAAAGCGACTATTATTTTGAAATGGGAGGAATATAAAATAAAATTCAGGTCATGTTAATCTTGTTTGCCATGAATGAACTCCTTGATGGACCGACATCGGGATTTGAGGCGAGAAAAGCCCAACTTTCCGGCTCAATAAAAATACATGTACGGAGGATCTGTGACAATGATTAAATTACTGTCTTACCCTCTTGAAACTACTCCTACGTGCGTAAGTATATCCTATGGGCCTGTACGAGAATGGTGCGCAGGAATTTTTTGCAGCTGTTCCATCTACTACTGTCCTGTCATGTGCAATAATTCAATAAATATTTCCGTCTCTTATTACTTTTTTTATTTGATATGTGAATTATATGTAAATATAAATTAATAATTTATTTTCAGTTTGTCCATCAACTATTTTTTATTCGCATGTGAGATAAATTATTAATTTATGTTTATATATATTAATTTATATGCGCGAGTAATCTTTTCTTATATATTCGTGCGTGTATGTTATAATATATTATATTATTTAAATCGATCTGTCGAGCGAGCATGTATTATTAATATTATAAAATATTTTTTTTAACGTAGAATCCACAACCGCTATCCTTTTGGGTGCGCACCGGTAAATCCAATAGCTCACGCAATAGTCACTATCCTTCGCATGCTCACTGGGTGTACCCACAAACTCACGCAATAGCCTGCAAATCACGTGAACCAAGTAAAACCGCACTTCAACGACTTTGTACCAGCTTCTACTTGTTTTAAATAAATTTAAAAAAAGTCCCTCATCGAAGAGAACTATATTTCACAAGATGTAGCATATTTATTATAAATTAGAATATAATCTATAATTTATAATTTCTATTGATAATCATAAACTATATTTTAAATATTCCAAAATGGACCTATAAATTGAGACGGAGGGAGTAAAAGAAAGTCCAGAATAATATTTTTAAGGGTTTGTCCCATGGGCACATGCTAAGCATCAAATTCCATAAATTTGGTGGATTTTTATTGGTGTGGTTGGTGAATTTGTAGGGAGTCCACCATTATAAAAGAGTAGAAGCCAATCAAAATCCACCAAATTTATTGAATTTGATGCTTAACATGTGCCCGAGCAGTAGAAATAAGTATTTTCAATTTTTCATTACCTCAAGATCTCAGAAATTTGTACAAGGAAACTCAATGCAAGAAAATAAAGACAAGATGTTGACAAGTAACGTGTCACTGTTTCTCTCGTTTGTTTGTGTCAAGATTTCTTATCTGGGATCTAGCCCCTCCCTCTCACACACTCTCTCTCATATAATTATTATTAAAACAAATACTCCTACATATACTTACATTCTCTCTGTATCTCTAACTTCTTTACCTTTCTTTCATCACACACACTGGCCCAGCTGATCAAAATCTACTTATTTTTTTCTCCATCTGACCATCATCCAAGTCTCCATAAATGGTGTTTCAATCCACCCACTTTATTCTCTCTCTCAGATTCTTCTAAATTATTATTAATTTTTTAATATTTTTTTAGAGTTTCTTGGAAATTCTTGGGTTCTTGGATTGTGTAAAGATTCAATTTTTATGGTTGATTCTTGAAAAAGAGGGTGTTTTATGATGTGGGTCTGAGGTAAAATTTCATTTCATTTCATGTCTGATGAGATTTTCAAGTTTTTTAATTTGTTTTATATTGGGTTGTGTTAGGTGATAATTAATTTTATGCATTTGTGTTTTGTGACTTTTGTCTAGTAGCTTACTTGATGAAATGTTGGATTTGATAGTTGATCAGTATACTGTTGTACTTTCCCTTTTGAGTTAGATTCTTGTTTGTTTGGTGATTGTAGATATTATTTTATTTTTTCAGTAATGACTTTCCTCTTACTGTTGTTATTGGAGTACTTGTATCTGTAATTCTGTATTGATTTCGAGATTGGAAGGGTTTATCTCTCATAATTTTACTATGTAATCTAGATTTTTCGACATCTAATTATATTCGGCATGCTATTGATTATGTTCTTGGTTGTCAAGGACTTCAAATTGGAATGAGTATATATGGCAGAATGTAAGTTTAAGTTCTGTTAACTCTATAATTTTCATTTGGCTGAGATTTAGATGCCATATTAGGTGCCTATTAAGATTGGATATTTTGCGAGACTGAGTTGTTGCTATTCAAGTCTTCTGCGTATGTTCTTATGTATGTCGGGATTTTATGTATTAACAAATTGCTAGGCCTAAAAGAATGAATTACTTGTTACCATGTTCTTTCTTCCATCATGTTTCAGATTCTATGTACGATTTGAATTGATAGTCTGCATTCCCAATTCTGAATGCTCAAATTTGGATTCTCTATCAAACAAATTGTAGATGAAAATTTTGAAGTTGTAGATTTCACATGAAATTATTGTTGTTGTGTGCATCTGGACAATTGGAACTGCCGGGTGCCATGTTTGCTCAGCTAAAAGTATCGGAGTTTGATGTTATTATTGGAGTTTCAAAAACTCGACCTTCTAGATGCTTGGGAAAAATGAATAAATTTGAAGTAATATTGGCTTTATATCATGGATATGAGGGTTGGTAGCGCCACTAGATACTAATTATGAATTTTTTTAGCTAAGTACATTGAATATTGTATCCTGGTCATAGTAGAATATTTACTTTCACATGCTCTAAAACTAATGTTAGATTTTTAATTTTCAGCATTTTTATTGTGCTTTTGTAAAGTTGTGGTAATAAGTATAGTTCATCCTAGAGTGTTCAGGCTTTAATATGTATATTTTGCTTCAGGAATGGGAACTAAAGTGCACTGTGAAAGCTACACGCCCGGGTATTACTCCATTAGGGATATGAATGAGGATTTAAGTACTAGTATTTGGTCTCCATTTCACGGAGATAAGAACTTGCTTAATGGACATTACTGTGAAGGCTTCATGCAGAGGACGGTAAGAGACAGATATCCAGAAAATGAGAAGGATGTTCTAAAAGTGAAGATGATTGAGCATGATACGGTATTCAAAAACCAGGTATATACTTTGTCATATATCCGTGGTCTTCCCTGTTCTCAGTATCTATAGTTTATACATAGGATGGGCTCTCTCATATTTGACACTAAAAAGGTTTTTATTTGGCATTGTCATGCGTAGTTGCTCTTCTATATTCTTTATTGTTCCAACATTTTATTTTAGATTTCTTGATTAAATAGGATCTTGTTGTCGTCCAGGTATATGAACTTCATCGCATTTATAGAGTGCAGAGGGAAATGATGGAAGAAGCCCGAAGGAAGGAACTATATAATCACCATCGATCAGTTGAGACCTCGTTATCATCCAGCATCTTACCATCTCAAAGGCCATTCGATGAAGTCAGGAATTGGCAAACGCCTAGCTTTCCATTAGCTAAACCTAGTTGCGCCAGACCCTCCATACTGGGATCTGAAGTCATTGAATTACCTTCGAGTTGCATGAAATTGAAAGGACATAACAGTGAAGCTGATCTAGTTCCATACCGCAACAAATGTGATCAAAAGGATCTTGTTTGTTTAGACTCTAGGTCATTAAAGGTTAAGAAAAGTTTGTTTAATCATCAAATCTCAGCTGACAAATATGCAACAGAAAGAGAAGAGCATTTCCAGGATATTGAGATGTCAAGTGCTAGAATTTATCCTACCAGTAGCGATCATAGACTCTCACAGGGAAATAGTACAGGAAAATATACTGGTGGTGGGAAGACTAATGACCTGGGAGATACTTTATCTGATTTAAGTCCGAAGATCCCTATGTTAGCTGACCTTAATGAACCAGTTCAGGTTGAGGGAAACAATTTACCTGAAATTGTCGATGTTTCTGGTCGTTCTGCGAGCTATGGAGATATTAAAGGCCTCAATTTCACTGCTAAATCGAAGTCACAATTTATTGATTTATCCCGAGACCTTTCACACAATTCCAAGGGTGGGAGAAGTAATGGGAATTTTGTTGATTTATCTGAAACAAATAAAGGCACCAGGAGAGGGTGGTTATCCTGTATGTATGAAGCAGGTAAAATTCTTTATCCTTTTTTAATTATAATTTTTACAATATTAATCTTTTCCTTGATGTCTCTAGTGTATTGCTTTAAACTTGGAATGTTCGCCCCAGACTGCTAACGATACATGGATTTTGTTTTTATGTGTGCAAGTTCTATGCAGAGATATCTTATTCATTCTTTGTAATTGGACAAAATTTTCAAACTTCAACTATTTTCATATGCTTGTGTCATGTTTGCTACAATCATAAATAATTGAACATCTATAGAGTATAACGGGTTATAAATCTCCTTGACAGTGCCCTTATAAATACCTTTAAAGCTACCTCATTACTCAGTACCTGACAAAGCAGTTTCTATCAGGAAAGAGTCTATAGTATTAACTATTAAGTTGTAGCCACATTAATAGAATGTATTCTTATCTCGTATTTTTGTTGCTTATCATTACATGTGGATATGCAAACTTTACAGGGAACCGTGGAGCTGATGCGAATTTTGTGCCCACATTTTACCAATCAGAGCAGTTGCCTACACCTTCCCCGCAAATGCCGTTTATGCCTGGCCAGCCTAATCTACATCAGGGAATTCTTCCAACTGATCATGCGAAGGAAGAAACAAGGACAGAGAGAAATCTTAGTTACGAGTTATCTAATAGAAGTTGCGGCCGCTCTAATTACAACCCTTCAGAATCAGTTGTGACCTCCCATATCTCCAAATCCCATCAGTGGCATAATTCTTCTAATGTTGCCAATTCTTGGTCACACTCTGTCACATCTTGGGAAAAACCTAAATCTATCTCGACTGAGAAGGTGACTTCACCATATGCCAGGCCATCTAAAACCTCAAATGGGGATATAAATGGTAGTTCGAGGTTGAACCCTAGTCTGGGAAGCAAACTTCCTATGCAGAATGAAATGTGCCTAGGCTCCTCATTGGTTTCCACGGGCCTATCAACAAAAGCATCATCATTTGGTTATGCTAGTCTGAAATGCAATGAGATTGATGCTGTACCATCAAAGCACTTGACAGGCCATGGTTTAAAAAATGTCTTGAGAGAATCAGATATCAAAAATTTGAAGCCTGTGAAGGGTTTGGACTTAAATGCCGTCCTCCCAATTGAATCATCTGACGAGGAAACTTTACCTCAAAGTAATGAAATTTTAGATGGAAAAAGGAAGTATAGAGACCCTAATCCGGATTTGCCATGGTTACGAGGGAAGCCGATGTGTAACGTTGTGTCCACCATAACAAGGAACAAATTAGATTCGGGTTTACCGGAGGCTTCATATAATCAATTGCTTAAAGATGAAACAGTGAAAGACTCTAATTCTCTACCAATTGCTGCTTCGAATAGTTGTCATGTTAGGGTGGACAGGGGCTCTGCTTCAGCTGCTGTAAACAATGGTAAATTACTTGGATTCCCCGTATTCGGAAACTTTTGTACCTTAAAGAATGACTCTGCATCAGTTCAAAGTTCCTGTAATAATGTCAGCACAAAAACTAAAGGAAATTATAGAGGATTTGATATTAATGTAGCTTGTAATTTGGTGGACGAGGAGTTCAATAAACAGATTGGTGAAGAAGCTATTTTATCAGAAAAGGGAAATGATACAAAAGTCAACAACTTCAGGAACATTGATTTGAACTCTTGTGTAAGCGAAGATGAAGATATATTAGTGTCTTCTCACGCGAGCACCAGTGGGAAGGTCAAGATTGCATTTGAGATAGATCTGGAAGCGCCTGCTGTTCAGAACACTGCAGATGCTCTTTTCCCTGTAGAAGAACAAAAACTACCTGAGGGGTCCCTGCAATCAAAACTTCACAAAACTGAGCAGCAAAAGGATCAAGCTGTAAAATATGCAGCGGAAACAATAGTTGCCATCTCCTCTTACAGTCGAGATCCTCATATTGAATGTACTAAGTTAGACCGTTCTGAATTGCCGGACTCCCTCACATGGTTTGCAGATGTAATTTCTTCTTCGGCTGAAGAACTTGAAAGGAAGCTTTGCAAAGATTATGAAGGCAGAAATTGTAGAGAAATTGAGGCGCCCAGGGAATTGGATGATTACGAGGTCATGACACTGCAACTAACAGAGACCCGGGAAGAAGACTACATGCCTGAGCCTTTTGTACCTGAAATCCCCAACTTGGAAGTAGGGGCCACTTCAGTACCTAGTCGAACACGAAAGGGCCCTGCAAGGAGAGGGAGGATACGGAAGGACTTCCAAAGGGATGTCCTTCCAGGTCTCGTCTCTTTGTCAAGACATGAGGTGACAGAAGATCTTCAGACATTTGGAGGACTAATGAGAGCTACTGGACATCAATGGAATGGAGGAACAACAAGAAGGAACGGCACTAGAGGAAGGAGAAGATGCATTGTTGATCCCTCCCCTTCCGTTGTTGTGGCTCCAGTCTGCAATCCACTATTGCCTAACTTTAATGGTATTGAAGCTAGAGTAGAGGATGTGAGCTTAACTGGGTGGGGAAAAACAACTAGACGTCCACGACGGCAAAGAAGTGCTGCAACTAACAATCCGGCAGTTGCAATGACATAATTTTGAGTTCAGAATATCTTACTTTATGTTCATGCCTTTACAGAGAAAGTTTCTACAGGTAAAAACATTTGGTTATTGGAGAATTGACATTGTCCTCGAATGCAGTTTGATTGCTTTCCACCGTTTTCCTTCGTATAATACTCCCATAATCCCATGCAAATGACAATGAAGGACATAAATTTCTGCCAAACCTAGGTGCTAAACAAAAGCAATTAACATGAATGTTTTTAGGTGAAGACCTCGGAATTCTTGTATTTTGATTCATAAAAATGTATAGCTAATCCCACAGGCGCTGAAACCCTAACAAACGTTCTCCATCATGGCTGAGACATAGTAAATAGATTAGTTCTCCCGACTACATGGACATCAGGAAGTTCATACCTTTCTTTCTTGATCTTTACAATGTCCAATACACTTGTTGGGCTACTCATTTTCGAAACGTTGCTCAGGATCATTATATACTCCGTATCATATTGATCCAACCGTTCCTCAACCAGTACCTGATGATCTGATCAATACTAGTACTACTTTACTCAACCTCAATAAGATGAATTTGTTTACTTGGTTCACTGGGTTATAGATGCAAATCGAGCTCCATATATCAGTACTGACATTAGTGTTCCCTCACTTGTTGACACTACTTCAGGAGATTCATATCTTCATCGTTTGAATGCCCAATCGGGGTTTTCTTCTCAGCTTAAACAACTATCGTTTTCATGGAACAAGGTTAGTTTGCTGTGTGCTATTATGATATATGTGTTGCTAACTTCTCAATTGAATTATAATGTATGTTACTTTTACGGGTATACACGGATTGGGTCGGGCGAGTTGATAGATTTTAATAACCTAACTCAATTAAGCGAGGCTCGTAAATTTTCAACCCAACTCGTAGAAAAATTATTCAAAACCCAATCCGTAAAATATATTTTGGTTTGGATCAGTTTGGATCGGATTAATCGGTTTAATGGATATCAGAAAACAAATGAAGTTCAAAAATAAATTAGCAATGCATAAATTGTAAGCTATAACGTTAAGAAAAGAAGATATTATAACAGTAATTCATATGAGAGTTGTAAAAATCATAAAGTGATTTTTGTATCAAACATATGCATCATCTATAATTTTAAATTGATCAAGTGACGTTGTCATGAGTTTCAACCCATGCACAATAATCAGATGTTACTCTGAGTATCAGGGATCATACCAAACACATACATATAACAGAAATGATCATATAAATTAACATGATAAGTAAAAATAGTTAAATCAATGGGATAATCCCTTTATGTATTAGGTTGGGTCAAAAATGTATATTTATTTAACTCCCCTAATTTTATGTATCAGGTCGGGTTGAAAAAATCAAAACTCAAATCCAAATCATTAAAATCGAGTTGATGTATTTTCACCCCAAGTATATATCGGGTTGGAAAAATGCGGTTCGGATTGGTCAAAATAAAGTCGGATTGGATTTGTTTAGGCGGGTTGACCAGCCCATGTACGGCTGAGCAAACGGTCGGTTCGGTCACCGTATCGAAATAACCGAAAACCGAAGATTTATATTTTTAATAACCTAACCGAACTAAAACGAACTTGCTTTTCAAACCAAACCGAAATACTTCGGTTTTTTCTTTTTCGGTTCGGTTTTTAAACCGAAATTTACAAACTCAACACAGATTAATCATCGCCATAATCAATTTAAAAAAATATAGGAAACAGGAATCCACATAAAACTTTTGGTTCTACTCAGGAAAAAACCTAACTGAAAGAAGCCAATCATAAAATCATATAATTGCTTTTATATAGCAATTATATAAAAGATAACAGCCAAATTGGCTGAGCCAATGCAATGTATTAACCGCGCTAAATATTTGAAGTGATCCAGGGGCTTGAAGTGCTAGACAATACACTGCATTCATCTGTGCCTGAAATGAATAGAGTGGTACTTTGTTGTTGGTATAACAAAATACCCACCAAGAAATGCTGTTAATACTGATGAAATCAAGCCGAGTGGGAATCCGATCCACAGCCCTGTCCACAAGAACCAGGGCTCTTTTTCATCAACGTCGTCGTCGTCATCATTATCACCTGGTTTTGGCTCGTCTCCTGAACATTTCACCGTGATTTGCATCCCACATAGTCCACTATTATTAGCGAAATAACTTGGATTGTTTATTCTGTCCATCTGTCTACCTCGCGGAATTTTACCACTTAGTTTGTTGTTACTGACATCTAGTACAGAGAGTTGCTCTAGCTTTCCAAATGATTGTGGAATTGTACCAGAGAGTTTGTTCGTTGATAAGTCCATGCTCTCTATACTCTCCAAGTCCCCGAGACTTCCTGGTATGTGTCCGGAGAGTCTGTTGTTGGAGATGTTGAGTTGTTTCAGATTCCTGAGATTTCCTAATGAAGCTGGAATATCACCTGACAGCTTATTATTTGACAAGTCCAACAATGAGTAGATTCCGCGGTTATGACTTGAAATACCTCGTACAGACTTTTTCCATGTCACCATTAAGTCATTGATTTCAATTGTATAGCTCAACATGTCACTAACCATTGTAACAGTACCGGCAACCCAATTCACCCATAGTCCGGTATCACCTGTCCCATATGGATAACCGTACAGTGTGGTAAACGTCGCCATTAGATTTCCCAACCCTGACGGGATATTTCCAACAAGATTGTTACTTGAAAGATCAAGAATTAGGATTTTGCTTTGGTTCACGAATAAGTTAGGTGGCAATGAACCGTGGAGAGAGTTGTTACGTAGAATGAGGACTTGAAGAGTGGGTATACAAGAGAGAAATTCTGGGAAAACACCGGTAATGTTGTTGTCATGGAGATCAAGATGGACAAGCTGTTTCATGTCTGCCAGCTTCTTTGGCAACTTGCCAGAGAACTTATTTTCTCCGAGGGCAAGAATACTGATTCCATGACTAAATGACACAGGAACGTCACCTGATAGTTCATTTGAGGAGAGATCAACATAATGAAGCAAGGGTGCAGAATTCAGGGCTGGGAGTGTGTTGCCAGAGAATCTGTTTCTTGACAAGTCCAGTAGCAATAGTGGACGTATATCTGCAATGGATTTTGGAATGGCCCCTGAAAAATTGTTCGCAGAAAGCATAAGTGCCTTGATGTTAGTAGCATCACCTACGTTTTTTGGCAACTCTCCTGAAAAATTGTTTTCTGAAAGTGCCAAAAGTGATAACCTTGTAGATCGGAAAAGGCTAGACGGTATTGAACCAGTAAGCTTGTTCCGTGACAGTAGTAAAATTTCAATCTTCATCTCAGCAAGCCATAGTGGGAATTCTCCTGTCATGTGATTGTCACTCAGTTCAAGAACATCAAGATTCTTTTGAGTGAAAATCCATTTTGGAATGTCTCCGTAAACTTGACACGATCTGAGAGAGAGTTTAGAGAGCACACACTTGGGAACTAATTTGACATTGCTATCCCAAATCAATCTGTTTCCTCCAAGATACAAAATTTTAAGACTTTCTCTGTCAAATAACCACAATGGGATTTCCCCAGAAAGCAAATTATCTTCCAGGTGAAGTGTTTCTAATTTGCTCAAGTTTCGTATTGATGGTGGGATTACACCATTGAAACTGTTATTCTGCAATGACAAAGTAGAAATGTTGAGCAGGTTTCCAATTGCACTCGGAATTTGCTTATGGAAATGATTATTACCCAAATCCAAAATTTCCAACCCCTTCAACTTTCCAATTGTATCTGGAATCTGACCCCAAAATTTGTTGTCATTGACAACAAATTGCTGCAACTCTGTCAGATTTCCAATCTGCATAGGAATATTCCCATCAAGAAAATTATTTCCCAACTTTAATGTCCTCAGATTTCCAAGCTTGCCAACTTCACTGCTTAAACCCCCCGTTAAAGAATTAGCACTTAAACCAAGAAACTGCAGATACCTCAAGTCGAAAAGTTGTGATGGGATTGAGCCATAAAATCGATTTTGACTGATGTCAAGGTGAATTATTTTGGTGAGATTAGCCAACCCTTTGCCCGAAATTCCCCCCTCTAACAAATTCCCAGAGATGTCAAGAAACTGCAAAGACCTCAAGTGGAAAAGTTGTGCTGGAATCGAGCCTTCAAAGTCATTAGAGCTCATGCTAAGGTGAACTAGTCTGGTGAGATTCACCAAACCTGTGTCTGAAATTTCCCCCACCATATAATTTTCCGAGATGTCAAGTAGCATTAAAGATCTAATGCTATAAATGGGGTCTAAGATTGTTACATCAACGAAAGGAACATCATAATTATAGTCGTCGAGAGGAAGAAGTATGTTAAGGTGTAAAGCTGTGATGTCACGCGAATGCAAACTACAAACAACTCTGTTCCATGCACAACAATCAGAACTAGAGTTCCATGACTCCAAGCCAAATATGGTTGAGTTTGTAGTTTCGTATAATTCGAGTAAGGAGGATTTCAAGTGGAGAAGGGATTGTTTTTGATGAGCAGGACAAGATAAGCATTGCATGAACATGAACATGAACATGAAGAAGCAATGCACAAGAAGAAGTTTGATTAGGCTTAGTGGTTTGGCCATTGTTGTGTTTAACTAAATATTGTGCAGTGGAGTTCACCTTTTAAAGTAAATGGAATTGCTTTTATGACTGGTCTAGTAATTGTATGGCAATTACTGATAAAGTTATTAATTGTTAATTTTTGGTTAGCAATGCTTGACTATGCACACTCATAACCGCGTTAGAGGGCTCCCACTTTGATTATTAAGGCTTGATTTTTTATACTATTTTCCAGAAAAACTGTGAATATATGAAACTTCCTTCACTTTTGATTTTCAAGGCTTGATTTTCTAATACTATTTTTCAGGAAAAACTGTGACTATGAAGCTTCCTTCACCTTTGATTTTCGAGGCTTGATTTTTATACTATTTTTCAGGAAAAATTGTGACCATGAAACTTTCTTCACCTTTCCGATAACAATCTCGTCATACCATGTGCATAATGGCACAGAGAATATAAGATGAAAATAGATTAAACTCCATTGGACATGCTTTATAATATTGAGCTCCATTGCATGCTGACTACTCCATTCAAGCTAACAGAACTAGAAACAGAAGCATGTAGTATAAACTTTGAATTATATTACATCAGCCTATTTTCTATACATGTGCTTATACAGTTATACTTATTATATACAGACAATAACCAGCAGCTACCTGAGATCTACCAGAAACGGTCCTTGTTGACACTCAGGTAACCGGCCATTACTTTCCCTCCTGTATTCCGCATGCCGTCAATGAGGAAGCACCATGTGGAACCTAATGCGCCAATGAAAAAGTCGGATTCTGCAGCCATCAAGAAATTAACTAAAGGGTAGTTGGTGCTGATTTGTCGGCCAAGACTTGCTTCATATGTTGCCATTGTCATGTTTCCTACTTGCCGCGTAACGTTTGTGTAGTAAAACTTCCAGTGAGGATATGACCTGGACTTGTCAACAACTTCCTGGAGTTTTTGGATGAATATCAAGTAAGCTAATGTACTAGAATTTACAACGAAATTAATAAAAATGCTAAAATTATACCTGCATTTCGGTGGACAACCAGATACTATTGAGATGGGGAAAGCGATTTCTGATGCGATGCGCAAGACGCATGTATTCCTCAAATTCGACAACCTTCATTTCACATGCCTTGTCGCCCATTCTTACATGCATACTCAGCAATGGTCGTGGCATCCATGGCTTATGATTTGACCATACATAATCTTCTATGTCAGCCTTATGCCTATCTGAAACAGAAGTGCTCTGTACATAGACACTTCTTAGAAGGCATTATCATTTAAAATTATTTATACTAGTTTCTAATCTAATCCTGGACAATATCCCTATGCGGAACCTTAAATTGTTTTAATTCATCAAAAAGGTGGCTAAGGGCCACTTTTTTGAGAAAAAAAATATTAGTGTTTTCTCAGAAAAGTGGCCCTTCGCCATTTTTTTGAAACATAAAAACAATGTCTGGCCACCCATTGGCAAATCTAGCCACTCAAATGCAAAAGCGGATAAAGTTCGGCCACCGCTTTGCATTTTACTCCTTGTTATCTGCACCAAGTCCACGTGACATAGGTGGCGGCTATATCTATATACTTTGTGGCTATTGTACTATTATAAACGAGGTTTATCTATCAACAGGACATACCGTTGAATAATTTTCAGACCGTGATGATAGAACCAGTTTGGCAGCTTCCAATCCGAATGCTGCATGCCGCGCTGCATTCAGTAAGTTGCATGTGTACTCCGACTTAAACCTCATAAGATAGCGAATGGCCTTCATAATAACATGAAAGATAATTATGTAAAGACATGCAACACTTTATCTACCAAACATGAACAATTACATATATACATCATTCAAGTAAATTTGTCCATATATGAAGTATAAGGCAGGGATGACCTGTGGACAAATATTAGGTACACGCTATGAAGATTCTGTTGCAGAAGATCGGAATCATTCTAGCTATATTGGTTTGCAAAACATGGTAGATGAAAATTTCGAAAGGGGTTATAAACTTAGAAGCCAACATTTATGATTACACGTAGATACACAAACTGTCTGGGTCCTAAATTTGTCACCCATGGTTGGGAAAATACTTCTGCTAGATTCTTGGTTGATGTTCAACTGTATTTAAAAGAATTATAGTCCTCATTCTGCCCAATAAGTGTTTATACTGCTTTAAAGGAAATGAACTTGGAGATTAGAATTATATACTGATTCATATAAATACTTGATCACTTGTTTGAGAAATGTCGATATCAGATAAAGTTGTGACTTTTCACATTGCCAGAAGAATATTCTTTTTCTGCTGTGTATGATAGTTGTACCTGTGCTCTCCACCATCTTCTGTCCATTTTCCTATGATGTGAAAGCAGGCTACCATTAATTTCTGTTGTTGGCTGCATATAACTCCAAGGATAACCCCATACCCTGTAAAATAAGTAATCTTATCATCCACATGCTTAAATGTCGTAGCAGATGCTTTAAGCGGAAAGGAGAGACTAGATCTATTGACTTCAGTAGAAGAACTTAAAAAAGTATTTGAAAGATTAGAAATAGAGGTATGTGTTTCTGAGGATAGAAGCCAGAAAGTTTCTACAATGATGTTTCAACCTGAGTTGATAGAGAAGATTAGAAGATGTCAGGAGTATATGCTTATGAACGAAAGAGAAAGTTTGTCTGGAGAAGAACTTCAGACTCGGAAAGATGATAAAGGAATATTACGATTTGCTTCTCGAATTTGGATTCCAGTGTGAGTAAATTAAGGAATAAAATCATACATGATGCACATAGGTCAGGAATGAAAAATAAGTAATCGTATCATCCACATGCTTAAATTGTTGAAGTATACAATTCTAAGATGTAGGACAGCTTGCCTGGGAATACGTCCAGTCCATATATCCTTCGAGGTATAATTTTCTTTTGTAGTTATCGTTCCTTTTTCCCATGCTTTCTTCTCTCCCATGAGCTGAAATGCACGATCCCGACATTCCTGGGATGTCTCGGGAAAGAAGTAGCATGACCAGCTCGAGCGTGATGATCCTATATTAGGATAAAACATTGTTAGTATATATTACAATCTTCAAAGTCTCTTTACTACCAAGTTTTTGACATGTCCATCATTATTATATTACTAAACAGTCAGCAGTACTGAAAAATAGTATTGATATAAATATTTTAGAAATGTTGTAAACCACAATTAAAAACATGTTGAAGATATGGATGTTGGTAAGTTACTACTGATCTTGTTGGTGACTTGAAAAATAAATTCTTGCTCATATTGTTCAGGAAATAATAAAATCACACTGAAATTATACCTCTACAGCCATCATGGTCAGCACGATTATAGTAATTTGTGACAAGTACCCTTCTTTCATTAATTGCAATAGCGAGAAGCCCACACATGCCAGCGAACTGAGCTCCAATCCCAAATCCAGGAAGTCTTTCCCAGTCAGCTACAAGAAACTTTACGCTAGGATCACTGCAGTTTGAGGGATGTTGGCGGAACCAAATGTCACTTTGCACTTTCCTAGTTAGAGGATAATTTTCTTCATCTGATCCTGTGATCTGCCAAACCCACAAATTTGTATATACCAATAAGTGGAGCCTCGTAACATAAAGGTCAAAACAGGAGATTATCTACATAAACCGAGGACATAACAGTTCCCAAACCATAACCTCATTGAAAAGTAGCTATAGTTAGGATTTAGGAGATCAGTACACATCTATTCCCTCAGTAAATATCTACGTAATTACTGGCCTGTTTGCTTGTAGTATATTCACCCGAATTTGCATATAAGAAAAAGAAAAAGCATATTACTTTAGCACAATAAACTGGTAACGTACCCATGGAGGATAAGAAGCTCCAGGTATTGGCCGATAGTTGTAATTCCTCAGTTGCTCTTCTGCAGACGAGAGAAGGTAATTGTTTAACGTCCCCTTCCATATTGTCCATGGTGGTAGCAGCTTATTTTTCATGCGTTCATCAAGTTGCTGATTTACCTCCGCATTCAGTTTGCAATTTTCTAAATGAGGAGCTTTGGGATTGGGGGGATCAGGTAAGCCTAATCCATTACTATTTAGAAGTTTGAAGTCCTCAAGTGATTTATTTAGAAAAGTACTCCAACTTGAGTACATAAAGGTCACTCTTTCATCAATTGAAAGTTCACTATTCTTCTCAGAGTAAAACTTTTCTTCTACATCCAGTGCTGATACCTTCTGCGCAACATCTACAAAGTATCAAAAATATCTTAATTTTCCAATCGAAATCGAAACAAATTATTATTAGAGACTTTAAGTAGTTTAAAGGGTCATTAACGATCCATGAACAGAACTTACTTAGGGGAATCCAGAAAGTATTCACCTCAGTTACTTTTGCAAAGAAAATAATAATATAAACTCAATGCTGTTTCAGAAACAAAATTAACTTTACAGCAACAAACATATATGATCTGTAACACTGTCTTCGAGTATCAATTTTTACCGGCATATAGTTAATACTTCTAGACAAGTGTTATTCCCTGCATACTGAATTAAGGGAGTACAACAAAAACAAATTAAAACAAGTTGATAAAATTCATTTAGCAAGGTGGCTGTAGTTGACTATATTGAAGGAAGAGAAGAAATACGATAATAGAAGTTCAAGGTGTTAAATATATCATCAGTTGGCAACTTTGAGTATAATTCAATCATGGAATATAAAAATGAATAAGAAATGAAATTTGTGAGACAAGTTAAGGTTAACTTTTATGTTCCATCTACTAGTCCTCTTGGGACACTGTTGTGGACTTTTGTACAAAGCTTCTGCTTCAATTCTGACTAAAAGAATCTCCTTCTAAATTTTCTAGATAATTCCTGATATGCTTGAAACAAGGAAAACATATTACATTATTACCAAATATATGAATCTCAAACATGGCACAATTTTCATATATATCAGGCAAGTGAACCTTGTCAGTAACTCCGACATATCTAGCAGGACATTTTGATAATTCTGATGACCCTTTAGTTTATTTTTAAAATCTTAGAGCTTCTTCCCTACCTTATTGTTAATAAGATCATTTAGTGTCGTCTGAAAAGTAAATCGTTGCACTAGTATTAAGAACAATCACATTTTTGAAGTACAATCAAAACTATTGCAGTAAATATCCATCCCTATCCTCTATCCTCGTACTTGAGAAAAATATTTAAACTCCCATAAAATATCAGAGATTAGAGGTAAAAAAGAAACAAAGGAATACCTAAAATGCAATTAAGTAAAAGAGAAGTTTCACTTACCCCCAACTCTTGAGCCAAAATCTGATGACAGAGGGCCAGTAGTGAATGTGGAAATGGAGACTGAACCAAATTCGAGAGTACCAAAAGAGGTAAGAGCAGCCAGAAACACAGTGGTGATACAAACCCCACAAAGAAAACCCAACACACATAGCTGACACGGGTATGAATTACTCATCTGAAAAGCTCGCTGTGAAACGACTCTTTCAAGTGATTTCTGGTTCTTGATTGTAGAATTTCTGTGTGACACAGCTCTATCAAGAGGCTTCTGATTATTTTGAGCCTCCAAGTCTTCTTTGGCAGAAGTTGCCATGCCCCCAAAACACAACCAAATAAAAGCAGGCACCAGTAGAGTGAACCTAGTCTTCTAACCAACAATCAAGTAAAATCACATGAAACACTTCTTTTTCAGACACAAACTCAACCCCCCTCAAACCACAAGTGTAAGAATAAGGAAATGAGTGACTCACATTCTCAAAACTACTTGTCTTCTGTAATTTGGTGGTCCAACATCTTCCTAACTGCACCCACATAATTAAAATCTACTTAAAAAAGTTCCAACACACAAAAACAAAAGGATTTTAAGGATACATGGGCAGAAAAAGACCAATCATTTGAAGTGCACCCAAAGAAACATAGGAAATAAAAACAATAAAAATCAAATGGACCCCTTTGGACAATAATTAGACACATATGATACAAGTTAGCATAATTACAAGAAAGTAAGAAACCCAACTTAAAAGACTTGCTTACCTTTGAATACACAGCCAGCCAGACAAGCTGAAAGATTTAGAAAACAGAACTCATGATACTAGAATAACCCCACCAAGTAGAGATGAATTTGGAGGTATTCACTCACATTCACAGAGTCACAGCCAGGTGGGCTTGTGAGGAACAACACAAAACATGCATAAGACACCTGTTGAGCACCACTTCTAAATTTGGATTTCCAGCATTAAAGATAAAGATTGCATCCCGCAGAACTTCTGTGATATATTTTCATGATAATTTAATAGCCGAAATCTACACAGATATTTAGATATTATACATATCTCTTGTCAAGATTTTCTTTTTATTATTATATATTTTAAGAGAAAAATTATTACATCCAGGATTGTTTTTTACCTTTCTTATATAAAGAGACCCATGTTGATAAAGAAGATAGTGCCGGTCCATACTCTACTCAAAATTAGGTTGTTTGTTTTTGTTTTTTTTATCATTTTTAGATTTCTATAAAATACATTTTCCGTCTCATTTAATTTTATAAGATCTTATAACTTATTTTCTTAAGTTTTTTTTTGAATAAAAATTTGATAATTAAAATTTTATTTAGAAAAAAGTAATCTAAAATAAATTATAAAAAAATATTTTAGAGGAGCATTAAAGTGTGTGCAAGTGAGTGTGCGACTTCCCTTGCGTATACAACTCAGGGGACCAGAAGAGTATAATTTTATAAAAAAAATCTAAAACATTTTTTCCCTCGATACAAATTTGACGTTTACACTTTATTAAAAAAATTATAATTAAAAAAACATTATAAAATATAATTTATTGGAGTCTCAATAAAAATATAAATGAAAAACCGTTTCGACAACATACTCTGGTCATCACTTTTATAATCTTCTTATAGTATTATAATAATTTATTTTTAGAAAATATAAAAATATTTTTCATTTTTCAGCACCCTGCGAAAAACCTAGACTTGAGTTTGTAATACTCCCTCCGTTCCAAAATGTTAGTCGCTTTGAGTTTGGACACGTAATTTGAGGTGTATAAAAAAATCCTTCTACGTATTATTTTTTCAAATTTCTTTTTCTAAATAAAAATTTAACATTTATATTTTTATTCAAAACTAATTTTTTGAAAAATAACGTGTAGAATATTTTTTTATTACACCTAAGAATACTTGAAATAAATCAGAGCGACTAAGATAAAGAAAGGGAGGGAGTAAAATTTAGTACTCCCTCCGTCCCTAAATACTAATCCCGTTTGTCTTTATCATGTTGCCAACACACTTTTTATCATTAATATCTTTAATTTAATATTAATATTAAATAAATTTTATCGTATTAAAGTACTAGTAAATACGAATGTAATAACATCCATGTAAATAAATAATTTGTCACATGAACAGTAAACGGGAAAAGTTTAAAGAACCAGAGGGAGTATCACCAACAAGGCAATAACCAAGAATAGCATCATTAGAGGAAACACTGGTTTCTTGTAGAGTGTGTGTGTCAGTCTGTCAGAGTGTGCTTCTATGCTACTCTAAACACCATTTCTGGACAAAGGCTTGAGCTTGTAATCTTAAATACCTAGCTCCTTGTCAGTCATGGCAGTCCTATATTACAAGTCCACCAGCACCTTAGCTTTCTTTAATTTCTTGACCAAACCAAACCCACATTCATTTATACACATTTCATCTCTTTAGCTTTCTCTGTATTTCAAGAAATACTTTGTAATAACTGAAGCTTTTCCGAGAAACAAGCTCATGGTATGAATCTTTCAGCTCAAATTTTTGTGTGCTGTTTTTGATTGTGTGTGCGTGTGTTTGAGAGAGAGAGAGATCATGGTATGATTCTTTTTTTTTTTTTCTGCTCAATTTGTGTGTGCTTTTTTTTTTATGTTGCTTGTGTGTGTGAAAGAGAGAGAAGGGGGGATGGGGGGAGGGAGAGGGAGAGAGAGGGGAAGAGAGAGAGGGACGGAGAGGGAGAGAGTGAGAGAGAGAGGGCTGAGAGGGAGGGATGGATAGAGAGACAGAGGGAGAGGGAGGGAGGGAGAGAGAGAGTGGGAGAGCGAGGGAGAGGGAGAGTGAGAGAGAGAAAGAGAGAGAGAGAGGGCGAGAGGGAGGGAGAGAGTGAGAGAGAGAGATTTTACCAGAAGGGATGCTTTAAGAAGCTATTAACAAAAAAATTGTGTGCAGGATATAATGTTTGAATCATCATCATCTGAAGGAGCACAACTGGGCAAGAGGCCAGCATCGACGGCCCTAGAGAATGAAGGCAAGAAACGAGCCTTGGGACCGATGGAAGAATCTCATGATATTATGACGATCAAGGTCAAGAGTCAGGTAATTTATCTATTTATTGCACGAACTCATGTTTAAGATTATTTTTATTAGGTCTAATTTCTTGTGTGCCTGTTAATGCGAATTGGGGATTTAGTAACATTAGTAACGGTATTCTTGTAAGTTGTAAATGAGTTTATAACAGATTAACTGTGTTCCTCAGATGTTCCATTACAGAACCTAGTCTAACATCTATTATGGTTTTCGCGTAAACAAAAACCATTGATTCCTTCTCGTTCTCATGTATCTGATCTACTTACCGCTTTCCCATAATGTTTTGTTGAAAGGTAAAAGAGGTCCATTTCAGTGTTAAACGCAACACTAAGTTGCAAAAGATCTTTAAGATGTTCTGCGACAAAGCTCAAGTAGAATACAGGTCTATGCGATTCCTCATCGATGGCGCTCGAGTTTCGCCTACTGCAACCCCTGAAGAGGTATATTATCTTCCAGCAATCTAGTTTAACTTGTATCCGTTCTGTTCAATGCCATAATCTGTAGAAACATCCAAAATTTGAACAGTAATTGTATCATTTTTGTGAAAATTAATCTTTTTATGATAAATGATGTTCATAAGTAACTTGCTTAGATATATTTAACGATGATTTATAATTAAACTCCTTTGTGGAACCCTCTGAAAACTATATAGTTTCTCTTACTTTGATAATAAAATTGTAAGATTTATACTTTTTTTTTTGAGTTGTAAGATCTATACAACGACTTCTGCTAAACTATGTTTTTGGTAAAGTTGGTTCGAACATGGTATTATATTGTTATGATGATCCGCTCTGCAATTAGCAGAGTGCTCGAAATATGATCCAGCTGGGGATCATTCGTTAAGGTTTTGATTATGGGCGTAGCCAGCACTCCAGGTTATTGCAGATAAAAGTTTAAAGAAATTTGGAATCTGGTTTAGAGAGTTAATTATAACAGCGTCAAAATGCTAATTTTGACTATTACATATTTAAATAATAAAAATGTGTACAACCCCCCGGTTTTGATAGAGTTGGTCATCTAACAAATTTATTTGCCAGTGAACTCCTCGCCTTTTGAATAAAGTTGCAATTATTTTGGTAGAGAGCAGGTTATTGAACAGGTTACCAAGTTTTCGATGATTTCTCAGAGTAGGGGCTATCTTCATTTTCATTGTAATATTTTGGCATTCAGTCTAGTACATTTGCTTCACCTTTGATGTCATGCTCCTTTCTAGTTTGATTTTCACATGTACATTCAATTTTTTTCTTTGATGATAGCTTAACATGAGAGATGGCGACGAAGTTGAGGCCATGATATATGCTGGAGGCGGCGGCAATGCGGCCATTGTCTGATTGCAGCTGGAACAGCAATCTTGTGCCTTCAGTTTCTTTAAAATGTGAAGATTTAGGAAAATGTTAGTTAACGAACGAAAACTTCTAGCTCCATGGTTCTGATTTCTGTTCACACAATTCTCTACACGTACTATGTGTGATGCTATTTAACAACATTGATGTGGAACTCAGTGGCATTTGCATTTGATTCTGCAATGAGCTAGTCCATCCTATATGAATCTTGTTACTATCTTTTACTCGCTCTACCCCTTCATTTTTGACTTGTTTAACTTTTCCGATCAAATTGATTAATTTTTGACTTGTTTGACTTTCCCGATCAAATTGGTTAGACGTTGACCATAATTTGCTGGTGTTCTGCCAATTAAATACCTTCAAGTAGAATACGCATATTTTCTAACAATATAAATTTTATAATTTTTTTCAATTTTATAAATTATGATCAAAGTTAGGTTAATTTCATCATAAAAAATCAAAACAACCAAAAACAAATTGTACAGGAGTATAATTTTGGACTTATATATGATAGAAGTGCAGATTCCACCATGGGATGTTGAATCTTGTACCTGAGAATTATCTTCACAGATTGAAACTGCATTTTACTTTGACAGAGATGAGTTTAATTCCAAGTTACATAGCACAAACATTGTGTATTTGCAAGACATATAAAGAACAATACACATAGCACATCCAATTGAAACAATTTTACAGAGGTACTGAGTGATTTATACGAGAATATTACAGATTAGAAATATGATGGCTGCCGACCAAAACTTAAAGTCCGTGCAGATAATTGTACGGCCAAGAGGTGTAAAAAGACAGATGACCAAAGACAATTCTATCAAATATTTGAGCAATCCTTTCAAAGCACGTTATGATCCAGAACCTCCATATCATCTGTCTCCTTGGCTGATGATGACATGGTTAAAGAGCTTTTTAATTCCTCAAGCTGCAATCCATAGAGAAAGAATGTCAGATGAATCACGTCACTCGGCAGAGAGTGGCTAAATAAACAGCTTATTCACACCATCAAATACACTACAGAAAACGATTATTGTTGATACAAGGCCACAAGACAACCTTTTGGTTGCAGCTCACATGATTTTTACAAGTTTACATCATAAGACCTCTGGACATCTTGGTACTAGGCATGTCATTATACTTTGTAACAGAGCTTATTATTCTAAAACAATTAGCTGTATTAGAAACAAAGGGATGGATAAACAAGCATGGAAGACAATGAATCCAAACTTATTCCTGAAACAATGATGAACTCAAGGCCTACCTCCCTGCACTTCTCTTCATGTGATGCCAAAAGCTCTTTATGCTTAATTTTCAAATCAGACATTTCAGCTTGTAGCTTCTCATAGTCGGATAAACTTGGACCACCCATTTTTTGCTGGATGAACCTGGAAAACCAGGATGAAGGTCATTATATCACAAGACATTTGTTTACTGTCACAACCACACAACACAAAAAATGTAAATCTAATAGACAAATTATCAAAATTGCAAGAATCCCAAATTCATATTTATGTCTGACTATTGAACATAGCCAATTTTGATGAGCTGCAGAAAATGGCCTTGTTTTCCAGGTTAATGTACAAAACGAAAATGAAATGAAGAAGTTATGCTGAGAAAAAAATGCAAGCTTACTCAATGGCCGAGGAAGGCTTTACATTCTGCTCATAAAGTGCCACAAGTACTACAAGTAAAAAAAGAAATAAAAACTATATAAAAATAATAAATAAAATATAGTAATAGAATCAATGAAAATGCCATGAGATATAAGGCACAACAAAAAGATTACCTAGACAGGAGGGACCTACTACATTATAACTAAGTTACAAGTAAAAGGGAACAGTTAAGAAGATGAAACCTTTTGTCAAAGAATCAACAACTCCACTAGACTCTAAATACTTCCTAAAAGCTTCCTTCTTTGCTTCTTTTTCCTACAAAGAATGTATAAAAGGGAAGGATTCAGCTATATAGGATACAACAAATACAGGACTAAGAACCAAATTAACGATTCAGACATAGCTTTTAAGACCAAGGGGGGCAAGTTCAAGTACAAATATGGAGAGCTTCTAGTAACTTTCTGATATACTGAAAGAAAGCCAGTTTATAAAAGTATAACCATATGTATAGTCAAAGCAGTGCTGTTGGTCTTGCCATTTTGAATCATGAGAGCCATCAAAGTTTTTAGACAGTTATTTGGAGTAGCAACAAGTGAACAGTCAAAAAGTGCAGGTCAAGCAGTTATTTTAACAAGTTGACTGAATAAAAAATTATTTCTACATGATAAGAAACCAAAAACAAACAACACTCAGTAAAAAGTTTAAAGATTATAGTGTGAAAATACAAAACAGAAAGCAAAGGTCTACAAGATTCTATTAGATTTACTAATTAAAGCAAAGTCTTCCTGACAATATGGTAGAAGAAGAGTTTGTGTGTAGTGATAACTAACCATCTTTTTTATCGCATCTGCAAAGCACAATTCACCTTTGCTCCAGGAATTTCTGAATTCAAATACTTGTTCTGTAGTCTGATAGAAACTGAATTACTGTTAGTAGTAGTTCAATTTTTGCTTATGAAGAATAAAAGCTAAATTTTCTTAAAACACTAATCATAAGACTGACTCTTCTTTATTTCTTAGCATGAGAATTTATGAGTACTGTGTGGATAAAATAATACTCAACACTGGAAACATAAGATATAAGAATGAAATTTGAAAAAACTGGGGGTTGCATGTGAAAATCATATATTAGACAATGCACTTGGGGACTATTGGAGGCTATAGCCTATAGCCCCGCTCAACTATTAGTTTCATTAGTATTTTTATTGGAAACTGGAGTTAGTTCTAGTAGTAGTTGGATTTATTTATTTGTTTTAAAAGACAATAATTTATTCGAGTTTAATTATTTCACTAATTGTTTCTCAGTTGATCTTTACAAGCATCGCACACACCATGCAAACTGTATATCATTAAAAAATAAATATTTTATCATATACTGAAATATATGTTAATACATACCAAAAAGTTCTTTTTCCTTTTCTGGAACAAACTACCGAAAAAAGTTATGAACAATTTAGAATCCTCTTCTATACAAAGCCATCTTTTTCTTTAGCTCTCCAATTATTATTTTTGTTCAGTACTCCCTCTGTCCCATTTAATTCTATACGTTTCTTTTTCACTGCTCAACACGCACTTCAATGCTCTTGTAAAATATAGTTCTATAACTTATTTTTAAAATTTTCTTTTTCTGAATAAAAATATAACATTCAAACTTTTATTCAGAAAAGAAAATTCTTAAAAATAAGTTATAGAACTATGTAAAACAGGAGCATTAAAGTCCGTGCCGCGTACCCGTCCCCCAATGTATACAACTCAGGGGGACGGAGGGAGTACTATTTAAACAAGTTTATAAAAATCCATCGTTTTTAACCCATTTCATGTTTGACCTGGTCTAACTCATATTACATACTAATGCAGGATCCTTTTTTGCTTTTAACATACATCTTTTTAAACACATTTTTTTGTATATTCAACCAATCCCTCATTATCGTGATCTGACCTAATGAACCAATACAACCAAAGATTTCAAGTTCACCTTGAGGCTTTAACATATATCACCTTTTTTTAATATCCTTTTTAATCTTGTTTTAGATATTGTTTGGATTTGTGCCTTATTCACAATTTGCTTTATGTGTATACCTATTGGAATCATTTTGCCTACTCTTGATAAGCAATTTGCTTGTACGAATATCATGCTCAAGTTAGCTTTACCCACATACACGACTTGTTCATCTTTTAGACCCGAAAATACCCCTTTCTCTCATATTCTTTTCTAATTCTATATAATATCTTATAAAGCTAAAAAAGAAAAAAGAAAAAAAAACGGCTGCTCCTGCCTCCCTCTCTCCTGCACACCCCTTTAACACAGATTCATAGTTTATCATTTTTTTCGGAACCATCAATAATTCACAGATATTAGATAATTATACCAATGCGAGAACCTGATCTCGAATATCCAACATAAAGAAAAAGCAGATGCCTGAACTTAAATGGGTAGTAAAATACTTAAATTTCTACAAGTAGCATCATCAAGAATCGAAAGACAAGCAGATCTCAACTCTAAGAGAAGGAACATATTGGTAAAACAATCACACAAACGGGGCAGATCAATTTCATATGAAATGCTAATAAATAGTACAATTAAAGCTAGTAATGCATCACTGGACATACAATTTCATCACATTCAATTGGAAACAACAGACGTACAGAGCATATATATACCAATCAAAAACCAAATTCTACATAGAAAAAGTGAAATTTGGGCAATTTAACAAACAAAGAATAAAGGGTACTCACAGAAATGGGGCAGAACGATTTCACTTGAAATGCTAGTAATCAACACTTCTGGGCTCAAATAAATCCTTCGTATAAGAATTTCATAAAAATGAGTTTATATTGTTTTCATATGTCATCCCCGGGCCCGTGTTCAATTTACACTCGTCTACTGATTTGTAAGACATATAAGTATATATTATAAAAAAAAATAGTCAAAAACGAATCAGAAAGACATATAAATATGTATTATCAAAAAAAATTGTTATTAGCTCGTTTTTTATTTTTGGATCATGTTGTAATTAACAGTTCGAGAATTTGTTGTAGTTCGAGAATTTGTTGTAGCTAAATTTCAGTTAATATATTTTTCTCCTGTCGTCGAAATATTTTTTGTTATTTTTCAACTCTATGCTCTTATAAAAATGAGCATTTCAACATAAATGAATTATTCATTTCAAATTCTCCATATACTACATGGGTATAATTTTTGACTTGTTTGACTTTCACTTAAATTGATTAAACATTGACTATAATTTGTTGAAGTCTTGCCAATTAAATACCTTCAAGTAGAATACACATACTTTCTAACAGCATAAATTTTATAATTTTTTTCAATTATAATTTCTATAATTCATGATCAAAGTTATATCTGATAGAAGTGCAGATTCCGTCCTGGGATGTTAAATCTTACCTATGAATTATCTTCACAGATTGAAACTGCATTTTCCTTTGACAGATGAGTTTAATTCCAAGTTGCATAGCACACCCAATTGAAACAATTTTACAGAGGTACTGAGTGATTTATACGAGAATATTACAGATTAGAAATATGATGACTGCCAACCAAAACATAAAGTCTGGGCAGATAAGTGTAACACCAAGAGGTGTAAAAAGACAGATGACCAAAGACAATTCTATCAAATATTTGAGCAATCCTCTCAAAGAACATTATGCTCCAGAACCTTCCATATCATTTGTCTCCTTGGCTGATGACATGATGATAGAGCTTAATAATTCCTCAATCTGCAATCCATAGAGAAAGAACGTCAGTGATCACGTCACTCGGCAGAGAGTGGCTAAATTAAATAGCATATTCACACCATCAAATACCCTACAGAAAACAATTATTATTGATACAAGGCCACAAGACAACCTTTTGGTTGCGGCTCACATGCTTTTTACAAGTTTACATTATAAGACCCCTGGACATCTTGGTACTAGGCATGTCATTATACTTTGTAACAGAGCTTATTATTCTAAAACAATTCGCTGTATTAGAAACAAAGGGATGGAGAAACAAGCATGGGAGACAATGAATCCAAACTTATTCATGAAACAATGATGAACTCAAGGCCTACCTCCCTGCGCTTCACTTCATGTGCTGCCAAAAGCTCTTTATGCTTAATTCTCAAAACAGACATATCAGCTAGTAGCTTGTCATAGTCGGATAAACTTAGACCACCCATTCTTTGCTGGATGATCCTGGAAAACCAGGATGAAGGTCATTATATCACAACACATTTGAACACCAAAAATGTAAATCTAATAGACAAATTATCAAAATTGCAAGAATCCCAAATTCATATTTATAGGTCTGACTATTGAACATAGCCAATTTTAATGAGCTGCAGAAATTGGCCTTGTTTTCCAGGTTAATGTACAAAACGAAAAGGAAATGAAGAAGTTATGCTGAGAAAAAAATGCAAGCTTACTCAATGGCCGAGGAAGGCTCTACATTCGGCTCATAAAGTGCCACAAGAACTACAAGTAAAAAAAGAAATAAAAACCATATAAAAATAATAAATAAAATATAGTAATAGAATCAATGAAAATGCCATGAGATATAAGGCACAACAAAAAGATTACCTAGACAGAAGCGACCTACTCATTATAACTAAGTTACAAGCAAAAGGGAACAGTCAGGAAGATGAAACCTTTTGTCAAAGAATCAGCAACTCCCCTAGACTCTAAATACTTCCTAAAAGCTTCCTTCTTTGCTTCTTTTTCCTACAAAAAATGTATAAAAGGGAAGGATTCAGCTATATGATACAACAAATACAGGACTAAGAACCAAATTAACTGTTTAGACATAGCTTTTAAGACCAGGGGGGCAAGTTCAAATACAAATATGCAGAGCATCCAGCAATTTTCTGAAATACTGAAAGAAAGCCAGTTTATAAGAGTATAACCACATGTATAGTCAAAGCATTCAAATAAATGATAACAGTGATGTTGGTCTTGCCATTTTGAATCAGGAGAGCCATCAAAGTTTTTAGACAGTTATTTGGAGTAGCAACAAGTGAACAGTCAAAAAGTGCAGGTCAAGCAGTTATTTTAACAAGTTGACTGAATAAAAAATTATTTCTACATGATAAGAAACCAAAAACAAACACACTCAGTAAAAAGTTTAAAGATTATAGTGTGAAAATACACAACAGAAAGCAAAGGTCTACAAGATTCTATTAGATTTACTAATTAAAGCAAAGTCTTCCTGAAAATATGGTAAAAGAGTTTGTGTGTAGTGATAACTAACCATCTTTTTTATCGCATCTGCAAAGCACAATTCACCTTGGCTCCAGGAATTTCTGAATTCGAAAACTTATTCTGTAGTCCAATAGAAACTGAATTACTGTTAGTAGTAGTTCAATTTTTGCTTATGAAGAATAAAAGCTAAATTTTCTTAAAACACTAATCATAAGACTGACTCTTCTTTATTTCTTAGCACGAGAATTTATGAGTACTGTGTGGATAAAATAATACTCAACACTGGAAACATAAGATATAAGAATAGAATTTGTGCCTTATTCACATTTGCTTTATGTGTATACCTATTGGAATCATTTTGCCTACTCTTGATAAGCAATTTGCTTGTGCAAATATAATGCTCAAGTTAGCTTTACCCACATACATGACTTGTTCACCTCACCTGCCACAATCTCCTCGTGGGAGGATGACAATATCTCTAAACCGAAACCCAAGAAAACCATCCCTTTCTCATGCACACCCCCTTAACACAGATTCAAAGTTTATGATTTTTCCGGAACCATCAGTAATTCACAGATATTAGATAATATTACCAACGCGGGAACCCAATCTCGAATATCCAACATGGAGAAAAAGCAAATGCCTGAACTTAAATGGGTACTGAAATGTCTACAAGTAGCACCATCAACAAACGACAGACAAGCCTATCTCAACTCTTAGAGAAGGAAACTATTTGTGAAACAATCACGCAAATGGGTCAGATCAATTTCATTTGAAATGCTAATAAATAGTACAATTAAAGCTAGTAATGCATCACCAGACATGCAATTTCATCACATTCAATTGGAAACAACAGACATACAGAGCATATATATTACCAACGCAAAGCCAAATTCTACATAGAAAAATTGAAATTTGGGCAATTTAGCAAGCAAAGAATAAAGGGTACTCACCGAAATGGGGCAGGTCGATTTCACTTGAAATGCAATCAACACTTCTAGGGCTCAAAGAAAGCTTCTTTCGTATACGAATTTTATAAAAATGAGTTATACTCCCCGTACTCACAAAAATGACCCATTAAATTTTTCACACGGTTTAATGTACTGTGGAAGAGACACGTGTAAATATTATTTTTCAATTTTTTTATTTTTTCTAAAAATACGGACCCTATACTTTATACAAAATAAAAAATTTAAAAAATATTATTTATATTTATCTCTACGGATCATATTGAAAGGTGCGTAACATAGTTCATCTTTTTTGATCCGGAGGAGTATTGTTTTCATTGAATTAAATTATTATCCAAACTATCTTTATTGTTCTTTCTAAGTCTTCCAAATTTTTTGGTTAAACATTAAAATCACTTTTTTTTCTTTCTAAATTTTGAATCTATATATTTTACTTATAATCTTATTTAAAGAAGGGTAGCGGTCCACAGCAACCGGCTACTGTGGACTTGTTAAATAACAATCAGTTTCTGGACCGTTGGATGCATATCCAGCGGCCAGGATCATACTAAACTTTTAATATGTCCAGCGCTTTTTTAGCGGTGGACGGGGATCCCCCGACATATTAAAATTAAATCCCCGTCCAGCGCTAAAAAAACGCTGGATCATATTAAAATTTTAATATGATCCTGGCTGCTGGATATGCATCCAACGGCCCAGGACGTGGGTGTTGGTTAACCAGTCACTGGCATACGGCTGCCAGGGACCTGGTCCCTTTAAAGAAATACTGTAAGACTTTAAAAACAAAAAGTTGTTTATATTTTGAGATATTTATCCAATATCAGTGGGTTTACTTCTTCTACGAACAATTACGATCTTACTAGTTTCACCGATGATGTATATTGGATTGTTCCGGATGCTATTATAATATTTTTTAGATTAAATAATTTAAATATTTTATGTGTTAAGTGATTCAAAATAAAATACCTGTTTTTAGTTCGTTTTTTTCATACACATGTTGTCAAGGGTTGAGGGTCTTTTGCAAGCTGGGTTCCAAGTTTCGATATTTGTTTGGGTGTTTTATTTTAATAAAATAATTTGTTTGTCAAGAATAGAATAAAAGGTATGACTCTCTCAAATAAAAAGGCTGAAAATATGATTCAATAGTATCATTGAAGATACAAATATTACGTTAAATATAATATAAAATACAATAATAAAATATTAAAATTATATTTGTTACTTGATTCAACCTATGTCATACTTGATCTCTTAAAATAAATTCATGCGCCAATTTTGATGATAATATGATTTACTACAAAGATTTTTATTAATTTTGTTAAGTTAATATGAAATAAATGATTTGTCATATGACATGTATCAGACTATCACATACAGAACAGAGGTTGGACCTAGAAGTTTCTAATTTACAAAAAGTTCATCGATAAGCCTGCTACTCTGAATCTTGGCTATCTGGAGTCGCAAATCTACGGAAACGTGCCACCAAGCGAAAGCTTGACGTGTCCTTGCTATTTGGAATCACTGATCTCTTTCCTTGTCTTGAGAAACCTTGGTTAGATAGTAAGTCACAAAGGTCCCCTTCGCCGTTTTTCCGCCCAAAGTTTTTATTTTCATGTGAAGCCCTGCAAGATAACAATAAAATGTCAAGACAACAATGGCAACATAAGAAAAAAGTAAAAAAATAATTTTTGCTCCAGATGGCAATATATAGATGGGCTTAGAACAAGTCCAACCAATGCCCTAGTTCAAGCCCTAAATACAATATAAAATATTAGGAATTAGGTAGCTCTCCATACAGTAATACATCTTCGAAATTTTAACTATATATAACTGATATTAACAGCTTATATTGATTTCAGGTGGATATATCGTCAAAATTATATCATTTACGCCACCTTCGAAGCAACTAAAGATGAGATTATACTAATGTGAAGCTTTTTTTCACTTGTAAGATTTACTGATTCATTATTGGATTTATATAATTCACAATGACAAATATTTAATAAGGGTGATATGTAGGGTAATACGAAGGATCATTTATCCTAATAATTTGTAAGCTGAAAGTTCAAAGTAGTAGGGGTGGCAAATCAAACACAACCCGACAACCGACACGAATTTGGGTTAGAGGTTTTTGGGTTTGGGTTGATTTCGGGTTGACCCAAAATCAACCTGAAAAAGTGGGTCATTTTCGGGTTGAATTCGGGTTACATGAAATTACCCGAAATTATATATATGATACTAAATGTTATATTTTTATAAAAATACATATATTCTATATATTTTTTGTATTATCTATGATGTAAATTTCATAAATACTTATTTTAATATAATATCAATGAATTTGTAAGATTCAAATGACATTTATTTATTATTTAAAATGTAGATTTATTAATGAATTACTGTGGGGCAGGGCGGGGCGGGTTCGGGTTACCAGTGAATTGTGCAGGTCTGGTTTGGGTCGAGTTTGGGTTTTATCAATTTTTTGATCTTAGTATGTCTAACCCGACCTGATACCCGAAATTACCAGCCCTACAAAGTAGTACAGGTTTATGCAATGATTGGTCAATTGGTGTTTTTAATTCCTTCTCTCCCACTGACCCATCCCATCCCTTGTCGCACACATGTTCAAATTAAGAAACAAGTAAAGCAGGAGACCAAAAAGAAACAAAGTAACAGAACCCAGATCAATTTAAAGGAAATGTTTGCCTCTTCTTAGGATCAAGTAAAGACTACAAGAATCTACCTTTCACGAATGATCTTAAAGGCTTCTTTTGTTGCATAAGGTAGCCCTGTTTTTGGATCACGGTACCTGCATTAGATCATAATACCTAACGCATCAGTCAAGGAGAATCAAGTAATGCCCAAGGGAAGTACTAAAGGTGCCCCTACTGCTGCCTATATACTTAAATATATACTGATTGTTAAAAAAACAGTCCGTCAGTCAACTGGGCTTGGTAAAACGTTGGACAAAAAGAGTTAGGTAAAGATGGAATGAAAATTTTCACACAAATGAAGGAGAGACAAGGGATGAAATGTGTCAGCCACCCATAAAACACCAATATTAAGGAAATTTATACAGTACTTATTTGCGACAATATTCCAAACTAAAATCAAGAAAAGTATAGTCATTCATTCAACCGTATAAAAAATTGATGAGAATGATACTTAAACTCTGAAATAAAAGCCAAAGTACTTACTTTGCGGGTAGTCCAGTAACTGCACAGACAGACTTCTGTGAATCTGCAAAACAGAACATAATGAACTTGAGGTTAATATTGATCACAAGACACAAATTGTGGGCAGCTAATATATCTGAACCACAGAATATCTGAAAGATGATTTGGTTCAAAGATAAATCTGAACCGCAACAAAATTAGAAGATGTTTTGTTTAATATCTTTATTATTGAACACTCAAGTGTTTCTTCGATCAGTATACAGGATAGCAGGAATATCTTTTCTGTTCACTAATGTCTAAAGGATTTAAGTCATGTGCATTGTTCCGCTTATTGGTGAATGTTGGGGTTTCCCAGTAAAAGTTGAAGAGCTGCTACTTGCCAAGTTCAAGGGCTTTGGCGGGGAAAAACACGGGATGATGCTCTCGCAGTGTGGGTACATAGTATATATTTATAATTATATAAGGTATCCAGACAAAAAACGGAATAGTTTTCAGTTACAAGTTCATTATCTCATCCCTCGACTTAAGGCCTCAAGCATAGTGATAGCCTTCTCCTGCCTTCAGTCGAGTCCTCAGCGTATGAGTATTTATATTAGGGAAATTATTATCTAAATAAGCAGTTCTACCTCCTTGTAAGACCACTTTGCAATAAGGGACTAATTGCTTATCCAGTGGACAACAGGAGTGTTCTTGACACAAAAGCATGCACAACTTTTTAAGCATTTCTGAGATAGAATCTTGATTCATTAGCACTTTATATGAACAGAGGCTTACCATACACGGTAAAAAATATGTTGTTTTATTTGCAGTCAGGGCTGAGCTAACTTAAAATATAAATACCTTAACTATTTTTTAAGTATTTTATTAATAAGCTAAAACCTAGAGCTTACAAGGGACAGGTGTTGCAGGAACCTTTGAGTGAAAGGACGCCCCATTCCTGAATTCTAAATATGAACATCCTGCAAAATTTCAAGAACTTCAGATCAGCAAGGAGAAACAAAATTGTGACTTGCATAAGTAATAGCTTATTATTTTCAAATCCAACAGCACGGTCAACACTGGTTTCTGATCATTTACAAATATGGCATACTTATTATACAACAAAGAAAATAATAAAGGTAGGAAATACGACTCTGTAGTTAAAATTGAAATAAAAATTGACAAGTCATAAGAAATTCTTGCCCTCTTTAGAAAGATATCGTATCTGAGGACCACTATAAACTGCTTTATGCACAACTGCTCTTTTTTTAACTTCTTCTTCCCTTGCTAACACACGTTCCAAATTCCTCAAGTTCATGATTTCTGCAACATAAAATATCATTCTAAGCAATTTGAAGGATTCCCATTTATAAATTGTTCAAGCAACCAGTCAACAACACGATCATATCATCTAGTGAAAGATCCTATCATATTACTATCTCATTATATATCTTACTCAGGTTATACCTGTCTGAGCAGCTTCCAGAAGCATCTCTTCTTGGGTCATCCTCTTTTCCTCACCTTCCTTTTTCCTCTTTATTGGCTGACCAAAAGATAAAGTGTCAATTCAACCTATAGCCTATGCGGTTATATCTAACACAATTCACAGTATATGACACACATACAGATCAGCAGACATGTCAAAAATCAATTCGTATTGAAAATCGATGACAAATACATAAATAGATCTGCACTGAAACTGCATTTTAACTGGAAGTCATCAGCATACTGCAACATTCAATTTGCAAGTGATGACAAATATATTAACCACCCATTTACTAAAGAAGTAATTAAAAAGATGACCACCACATATAAATACAAAATGAGCTAAGACTCAAGCTAGAGTCTGTCGGAAGATATACCATGAGAACAGAACACCCAAGAATATCACATGCCAAAGACCATCTTATTTGCTCAAAAAGACCTAAGAAAATTCATGTTATATAGACTGAAATACATAACATGATTCAAACAGACCTTCATAGTTGCTTGCACTGCTGCACGTATTGCATCCCTTTCAGCTTGCCTTACAATGACTGAGGTTCTTGTAGATTTTCTAACACTTCTCTCAACTTCCAAGTCTTCAGTCATATCATCAGGTTTATAATCAGTAGATCTACCATGCGCTTGTTCATCGTTGGGATCTCTTTGTGGAGCAGAGATAACTTTCTTTTTCTGTTTCTTTTTGGACGCTGGATGTCCTGGATACACTAATCGCTTTCTTGATCGCACCCTGTTAATAAAAACTATTATAATGACACCCACAAATAATATGAACTTAAACTAAAGAAAGGGTGGGAAAGTTGACCTATCATCTGGTTCATTTTCTACTGCTTCATCTTGATCAGGTTCCTGTTAAGAAGGCAATAGAGAAGAATTGAGTGCGTATCTGAGACCTGTTTGTATTAAGATAAAGGGGCACTTGTAAAAGGTATTACAAAGAATTAAAGAAGTGAAACAGAAAAGAACCACAATTGCAAGAACTTACATCTTCATCAAAGTCACTGTCAAAAACATCTGCAGCTTCTCCTTCTTCCTGATAGTTTGTGTCTTCTGCTTCCTGAGGAGCATTATTTTTTAGTAAAAAGAACAGTATCAATTAATTAAAATATCCACTTATCCAGATTAGGTAAAAATCTCAAGAAACAGAAAGCATCCTGCTAATCAGAAAAATGCTGGTTGTACAAAGTCTTAACAATACAGGGAGCATCCATAAAAAGGTTAATGTGCAGCAAAAAAAATACATAAAAAAGAAAAACATCCCTAACAAACTTAGAACACGGAAAATTAACATATGATATATGATAATTGGTAACCTAATCCAAACATGTGCTAAATAAGTCTTGACAGAAAACTAATAACATATTAGTAATATACCAATATGACTTAAAGACCCAGATCATACATTTAAGAACAGGTTTTAAAGTTTAATTAGTAAAGCGAGCCATATTCTTTTCAGAATTTCTCATAAACTAGATCTTAGCATTTCTGCGTCCCTCCTGTTTCACTTATACTCTCTTCACTGTACCTCTCTTTGTCCATCCTATAGGTATAAGACCTAAGAGTATCATAACCAAAGAAACTCCAAGACACAGGAAATACAATAGTAATAGAAGACTCATATAAGCAGCTTCACACACGTACCTCTTTGAGAGCATCCTGATTCCAGAACTGTTCATCTTCTTCTATCTCATCATCAACCAACTTCGTTAACCTGTCAAGTGCCAAATGGCAACGTACATTAATATAATTTTATAAAAATTATAAAATGGTTCTAGTAATTGGGAACCAGATCAACCAGCTTCTTAAAAACTTCCAAGCAGAGATGTTAGAGTTCGGGAATTCAAAAAAATTGCTAGAAAATAGCCATCCATGCATAATGGATGTCTCAGAGACGATAGAACAGACACAAGACAGTGACCTGGTAGACAGGTGTGTGTGTTGGCCGAGCATTCGGGTATGCTTTGTAAAATCAAAAACAAATGACAGGCACATCACATTCAATATTTATATCAGGTAACCGATAGTGACAAAAACATATAAATATTGTCACTAATTCAATATACCAAACCACTCCAACCACGTTATGATAAGCAACAACACCGACGACACGAAATCACATTTCTATCCCATCACAGCTACGAACTATCACATTTTCCAAAACCTCACTTGTAATCCACTCACTCGTAGCAACAAAACCTAATACTCGAACTGAACCAGCTGTTCATCATCGTAATATCTCCACAAATTTAGGAACAACATTTTCACATAACGAAAAAATACACATTCAGCATTCGGAAAAAAACATATAATGAAATTCAATTATACCTTTTCCCTCTAGTTGTTCGAGACGCGCGGTCGAGAAACACCGGCTGCTCTGCTTTGTTCATCTCCATATATTCCAAACAACAACAACCTACTTCAATTCAACAATTACAACATCAATATAAATCAATTCTACCAACATATATCAATTAATTAATGTAAAATAAGACCTAATTAAGCTAATTTCAATACTCAATCAGCAATCAAGTTGAGATAAAAACAACAGTACATAAAATAAGTATCATATACATAATATATGAGAATCACGTACCTTTGTTTATCTCATATACATAAATGTAAGTATCTGTGTGTATGTATGAGTTGTGCGCTCTCGTCTCCGGCGCGAGTTGTCGCCGGCGGGTAGATATTTAGAACCGGGTTCGGGTCGGGATGTAATCGAAGCTTTTACTCCAAGTCCCACTAGATTATTTAGTTTTTTTTTTTTTCCTAAAGTCTCACTACATTATTTACATTGGAGGAGTATATATATATTTTTTTAAATTTTTTTCTTTTAAATAATAATATAGGATTTAAACTTTCATCTCATAGAAAAATTCAAAAAATACTTAAAACTATACTTAATTGGAGCGTTAATATATGTGTCGAGAAAAAAAAAAGTAAGAAAAAGAGTGAAATGAATGAATATTGAGTTCTGACGAATCGGCCCAATTAGATACGACGATTTAACATTTCAAAATATATATAAAAAAAAGAAAAAGAGTATAAAAATATATTATATTATATATTTGTTTAAAAAATTATCAAATGTAAATATCTAGTATAAATAGATATGTAAATTTTTAAAGGATGTAGTAATTTGGGTCATCCAATTCGTAACAACAAATGCTCCATCAATATCTATAAATATTATAAATAGATTATATACGATAAAATCAATACTCTATGATTCTCTATTATGATATTTTCGTTCGTAACTTGTTTGACTAGTGCGGTATAGATAAAAAATTGATTTTTTGTGTTACAATAATAAAAAAAATAATGGTGCAAATAAAATGGGGCTGTGGGAATAAAAAAACATCATCCAAATCCATGTCTCCAAAATAGAAAAGAAGTTTCCATTAAATATGTCCATCAAAAAAATATAAATAAAATTAGATATGTTATTAATTAATCGGATAAAAATAAAAGTAGTACCACAAATTTCAAATTCTAATATGAATTATTTCATCAATTTAGATTTGGAAAAAAAAAAACTACAACAATTTTTGGGAACTAACAAATAAACGATTCCCAGTGGTGGGTTTATCCTCTGTTGACCCGGGACACCCGGGTTCGACTCTGGCTCACCCCGAGAATTATTAGAACAGATACTAAGTTGTAAGGCATATAAGCCTGCATTGTTAAAAAAAAAAGCCCAATCCAAACCATAAGGTAAGGAAAGAAGTTTTCAATAAGGCCCATTAACCCAACCAATCAGCCCACGAGCCTTAACCCCTCAATATCTATCTCTATCCTCTGTATAACACACAATCCTTGCAGCTAAACCCCTAAATCTCATACTTCTCGAGCATATCACTGTAAAGCTCAGAACTTGCTTCATAAGGTACAAATCTGAACACCCTTTTCCACTAATTCTTCATTTTCTTGATTATCTACTACTTGTCCTAGCTTTTTCTCACGCTAGATGTGTGTATTTACACACAGAGACTGCATACTTTAGGCTCCGAGTACTTAAAATTATGCTATATGAATGAATCGTCTTAATTGAATTCACTCATTTCAGGGTGTTTAGCTTTCTGGGTTGTTCTTAAATTCATGTATTATGCTTTTGTGTCTGTGTTGAGGTATTCATGTGTAATTGTGTGTTTATCGTTCAACAGATTACTCCCTCCGTCTCTTTGGATTATCAACATTTTTTTAGGTGTTCGACACGCATTTTCAGATGTGCATAAAAATGAAATATAGTTCTTGAAAAATTCTTTTTTTGAATAAAAGTTTGAACATTAAACTTTTATTCAAAAGAAAAAAAATTAGAATAATTAATGAAACTATGCTGTATAGGAGTCTTAAAATGCGTGTCGAACCATCTCTCAAAAATGTTACTCGTAACAATATCACGGACGGAGGGAGTAGTACTTATGTTATTTAGACTCTTATTACCAGAGTTGCATTACACAATTTACTAATTACTCTTAACTAAAAGACTTAGAAGGGACATAATTACAATTTGAGAATGCCGGAAACAAGTTGGAGCTGCTAATTTGTATAAAGTTTCGTGTTGTTTAAATTAAATGTAGATAGAAGCCTTTACGACAGTACAGGAGGGTTAACGTTTTACTTTTCCTAGTCCTACTTATTATGCGGGATCTTTGTTTTTAATTTACAATTATTATGGAAATTGGAAGTTATTCTTTCTTAATAGTTTTAATTCATTGAGCATGAGCCAGGCAATTAAGAGGTTTAAAAGGTGTGAAACATTATATTGCTGATCATAGTTCTACAGAATTTATCATTTATTTGGCTTTTATTTCTGATGGAAGTTATAGTTATTTTGGGTAACCTCTCAGTGACTCGGTGCGAAGTAGTAAAACATGTCAATTAGTGATCTGGTGGTGTTATATTAACAGGTAAAAGATGGCCAAAGCCAACCCAAAGGTTTTCTTTGACATATTGATCGGAAAGTCGAAAGCTAGACGAGTTGTGATGGAACTCTTTGCCGATGTGACCCCCAAAACTGCTGAAAATTTTCGTGCACTCTGCACTGGGGAGAAAGGTATGGGCACTGCTGGGAAATACTTGCACTACAAAGGATCAAGCTTTCACCGAATCATCCCCAAGTTCATGTGTCAGGGTGGAGATTTTACAAAGGGTAATGGGACAGGCGGTGAATCTATTTATGGAAGAACGTTTGCAGATGAGAACTTTAAGCTGAAGCATACTGGACCTGGTATTCTTTCAATGGCCAATGCAGGACCCAATACCAATGGGTCACAGTTCTTCATCTGCACAGAGGAGACGCCATGGCTAGATGGTAAGCATGTTGTTTTTGGGCAAGTTGTAGAAGGTTTAAGTGTGGTCAAGGATATGGAAGGAGTCGGATCGAATAATGGTCAAACTTCATCACCCGTTGTAATTGAAGATTGTGGTCAGATAACAGAGAATTAACTACTGAGGTGTCTAGCTACAGACTAGCTTTTATGTTACATGAATCGGTATTTGAAAGTTTATATTTGCTACCATGGTATCGAGCTTTGTAGCTCAAGATTATCGCATGAGTTTAGTCTATGTCAAGATCTTTATAAACAAATAGTTAATGTGAACTGCAAATAATTGGCTTTATCCTCAGTTTTCTTTTTGTTTATATCTATGTTGCCATTTCATCTTGTTTATTTTAAGTTTAGCTTTTACATTCGCTTATTTGCAATTAAGCAGGGAATATACTTGATTTTAAGCAGCATCTAATCAAGAGAGGCTTGTTGATCTGTTAATAGTTTATAGATTTATCGTAAGTGCTAAAAGTGTAAAAGAGTCCAGTGTTTTAGGAGTCACTTGAGCTTGGCTTGCTAAATATTCGAATTCGTCTTAACAATAATTATTCGAATTCGTCTTAACAATAATTATCGTAGGATCGAACTCGAGCAACTCAAATACTTTATCAAGTCGAGCTCAAATTTCAAATTAATAAGTGCGAGCTTAAGGAACATTTATCTATTTTTATAATTTATATGTCATAAATATACTATTTTATAAATATAATATTTAAACAAATTTGTTATATAAAATTAAAGCAAATTTATAATATTTGAGTCTTTCGCCTGTCTAAACAAATTTTGCATATGAAATCGAGTCCATTTAGTATATTTGGTTTGTCATATCTGGCGGAATTAAACCGAGCTAATTAGTCAGGTCAAAAGTCGAACTCAAGGTTGACGTGAGTTAATTAATCAGGTCAAAAATCGAACTCGAGGTTGACGTTGTTCCACAATTGCGTATATGGAAATGATAAACTCGAGGTTGACGTTGTTCCACAATTACATATATGGAAATGATAAACTCGAGGTTGATGCGAGCTAACTAATTGGGTCAAAAATCAAACTCGAGGTTGACGCTCTTCCACAATTGCGTATATGGAAATGACAAGTGTTGCACAGTTGTGCAATTCCGAGTATCTAAAATCATATGAAAAACGATGGTGTATGATAATCGAAAGACATGATTTGTGTAAATATGAATCTTGTTCTGCTCATTCTTATATGAGCATTCAAGCATTTCAAACAACCCTGTCCTTGTGCTTGTGTAACTCCTCAGATAGACTGTTGTGTAATGTCATCCGGGAATAAACAGCAGAGGCAATATGAGATTCTAATACAATTATTTCAAAACCAAAATTGCATCAGTAATCAGACTTGATGGCTCAACCAGGAATCAGGATTTCAATTTTACCAGGGACTGATAAGTGGGAATAGTTTTGGATGTAGACGAAAGAAATTATGATCAAGGAGACGGACCTTGCAAAAAATGCAGGCTGCTTCTTAAGCTTGATAATCACAACTCCGCGAGAAGATAACATTGTAATTAACATTCAATCAAAAATAAAGGTCTGAACTGCAGTAGGCCGACAAACTGAACCAACAATGCGTTGATGGGAAAGATGATGATTCAATCTCTGTGATTATAAACACACACAGAAAAAAGGGTTACAGCTAGTTCAAGTATCATTTGAATAAATAGGTCACAAATAATAAAAGGATCTATATTCTTTCACAGTTTCAGTGTATTAGTTTCTAGGTACCAACTAACAAAACAGAAGCACAAATATACCTAAAGTCTACACCTGGTTGATTCAATCTAAACATCTTATATTCACAAGACCAAATAGTTCTGCTGATTTTAACAATAAAAACATATCTGTGCATCTTTGAACTGTAAGATTTTGATTCCGCCTTCCTCGTTTTAACTTCTATGTGTTGATCAAAGTTTGAGTTTTTAACATCCTTTCATTCGTCATTCCCAATCTTCTTCCAACTGATTTTCTGTATCTTCTTTTGGTGGCCTAACAACCAAAACAACGGTTCCTAAACTCTCCTCTATCCCTGATCCCTTTAACGCAGACCCTCTCTCGACCTTCAATCCGTTCTCTTTGCAAACTAAATAAAACGCGTCATCAGTCACCACTTCCTTTGCCTTTCTATCAGCAACAACAAGAATCGACTCCTCCTTATACCACTTATTCACCTTCCAAGGCAATGCCCTAGCATCCGGGAATCCAACCACAACTCCCCCTTTCTTAAGTCCCACGACAGGCTCCCACCCGGGCAAAACCACCCACCTACTCCACGGCTTCTCTGCCACCACCACTCCAAACTCCCCCCCAGTCCCACATTCCCAAGGCGCATCCACCACCTCCTCCTCCCTCATCTCCGACCTACAAACAGGCAAAACCGCCACAGAAGTAGCCTCCGAGACCTCCCCCACCTTCATCCTCACAACCGGCACTTTCACCGCCACAACCACATCCTCACCCTTCTCCCCCCCTCCCTTCCTCTCCAAATCCTCCAAAATCCTCTTCTTCGCCCTCTCACTCTCCGCCATCTCCAACGCCTTAACCAACCCCCCCTTCCTCACCTCGAAACTCTCATGCTCCAACGCAAGCCTATAATACAAAAACGCTAGACAATCCCTAGGACTCCTATACTCAAAACACTCCCACCCCTTCTCCCTCTTCCTCCTCGGAAAATCCTTAATCGCCCTCGCCACCTCCTGCGCACCCTTCACATCAAAATTCTCCCTCGCAATCAGCCTCGCCGCCGCCGCCCTCTGCTCCACACTCAACAGCCTAATCTCATACAACAACTGGGCCCCACCCAGATCATAAAACCTCAAGACCTCATCCTCAACCTCAGCCTGAACCAGAGAGTCCCTCACCTGAGCCCCCACAATCAGCTGATTCTGCTCCACCCCAGTAAGCCCAGTGATCTCCTCTATGGTGGGAGCAGAAAAGCCTTCTTGGGTCAGTGAGGGGATCAAAGGGGCGTAATCGAACCAGAGGCCGAGGCGATTGGAGAGGATGTCGAGGCGAGCAGGGGCGTCGAGGGAGCGGAATTGGGGTGGGATGGGAGCAGGGGGTGGCCTAAAAGGCTGGTAGACTTGTTTTTGAGGTGGGGGGTTGGGGGTGAAAGTGGAGAGGATGGGGGTGGATTTGCATTGGGATTTGTGAAGGGGGTGGAGAGGGGTGAGAGGGGGTGGTGGGGGGAGAAATGGGGTGGAGAATTTCAGGGTGTTTAGAGATGGAGATTGCATTTCTAGTGTTGTTGGTGGCTTGGTGCTGTAATGGAAGGGAGATGCAGAGTGAAGCCTTATCTCATCAACAAGAAGAATATACTGTGCGGAAGTCGGGAATCGAAATTAATCAGTGACAGAAGTCGTAAATCGGCCTTAATCGGTGATAAAAGTAAGTTGAGAATCAGAATTAATCGACTGATCCAGAAGATTTATCAAGATTTTTTGCTATAATCAAGAATTTTTAGTCAAATTAATTTTTTCGGAGATTTTTTGCTACAATCAAGAATTTAGTCAAATCGAAATATAAACTGAACAAGATATGTGATTCATGAAAATTGTGAACAAGAACTGAAGTAATATGAATTCACGGATAAATCATTACCATTAAGCTATCAGCTATCCAGTCATTCTCTCTGGTTAATCAACTTTGAAAAACAAAATATGTGACTTGAATGCTATTGTAATATTTTCATGTTTTATATTTTCTGGATCAGATTAAATACCTAAAGCATTATTATTTTTCTTATCAGAAAACAAGTAATCATGTGGGCTTTAAATGATCAAAATAAAAAAAATTAAACTAACTTTCGTTTTTAACAGAGTAACCAAATGCACATAGGGATGATCTCAACTTTAATCTAAATCCACCATTACCAAAATATTACACAAGTCTGGAAAACATACAACAGAGATGAGAAAATTCTCTACATACCTAAAGCATATGTAATAGGTCTGCCTTACACTTCTCAAACAAAGCAACTACTATTAAGAACAGTTTACGGAAACAGTTACAATATGATTTGAAAAGCTACGTATAACTGTAACCAAGATCAAGAACGACGGATTTCATCAGAAGAATATAATTGATACACCCATTGTAAAGCATCCAACTGCTACCCAAGGGCTCAGTCGCTCTCCTGTTTCAAGAATGAAGTATGTTTATCAGTGTGATTGTGCAATAATCGGAATATTGTATATACAGTGTATGTTTGGCACTATGAGCTCAAGGATGACATCTGGTAGTTTACCACAAAACATTCGTATATAGTACTATATCCACACATTTCTGTACAATCATTAAGATTCTGGTACAACTTGCAAAAAGAGTTATGACTATGAGAGTACCTATTCTGGCGGCCTTCCAGAAGAAACCACGAAACCTGCCAAAAGAGCAATCAGATTGTCATGCTCACCAAATTTTCTAAAGTTAACTTGATGACTGATAAGTGATGACAGGCAAAAGCTTTGTCGAATAACAATAGAAACTAAAGCCAAAATATAATTTGCCGAACCAAGAAAAGATTTGATACACTGATATGCATAATATGTCATATGTTCTTTCAACAAAACGTGAATTTAAGCAGTTTCAAATAAAAGTATATGAAAAAATAAAAAGTATGGCCTAATACTGTGTCAGTTGAGCCTTGACACATATAGTCCAACAGCCAAACTTTTACAAGGGACTGATAAATAGGCATAGTTTGGATGTAAACGGAACAAACAGGTTACAAACATACTATACAAAGTACAAGTGACTTATATCAGACCAGTTGCTTGTTTCATGTCTACAGTAGACCAGCTTCTGGGGCTAAGGTCATTCATCTGGTTTACAAGAGGACACTACAATAATTTTTGTCCCGCAGTATCTGTCAAGGGTAAAAACTATAATACGAAGAAAATACAAGACGATTCTTAAGCTTGCTAGTTCTATAGCATCCATTAAAAATCACAACTCTACATGAAGATCCTATTGCAGTCCCCCCCCCCCCCCCCCCCAAAAAAAAAAAAAAGAGAAAAAGAGAAAATCATTAATCTGTGAAAAATGATCTAACATGAAAAGAAAAGAGGATAAAAAAGTTAAAACAACCTAAAAAATTGATTGATGGCCTTTGAAGGCTATTCAGAAACAAGATATGATAACCACAGTCCACAGTCTTTACCTGAAATCCTAATTATGTAAATATTTATTAATCTTTTCAAATAAGGCGTGTCATATTAGAAACGGTCTTCATGTGTTGCCTGGCCTAGAATCATGCCATCCGAGTATCCGACTAATGAAAGAATATACATAAGTATACATGGTCATGCTAACTACAGTTCCAAACCCAATTGTACGTCTGATATCAAAATTCTAAATTTCAGAAAAGAGTGTGTTGTGTGGGATATTTTCAGTACTACCCCATTTTATACATACTCATCTCCATCACTGAATCACACCATTTATTCATCAAGCATTACTTGCAGCTCACTTCTGATATACTCACTATTATATAACCTTAATGCCTAAATCAATGACCAGTACTTGTGAAGCTAATAAAAGATCTCCCAAATTTCATTATAGTTTCAGTTTTATAAAACTTTTTTTTTCTTCTTGCTAAATGTTTTCCAAAACTTCTAAAGATGACAATATATATAATCTTTAGAACCGATGAACCTATTAGATTACTAAACTTTAGGTATCAGTAGAAGACTTTTAAACTGATGTTGAACTTTTAGCAATCCAAATAAGATCATGAAGTCTCAGACATGAATAAACCATCATAACATCCAACCAATGGTCAGAATTTGACGCACAAAAGACCACCTTGACGGTCCAACTAAGGGGTACAATCCACAACATAACCTTCACAAAAAGGTCTACAATTTGAGAATATCAGAGGCAGGATAGTTCGGACTCTGAAACCTCTCCTAACCCCGACCTTGACACTGCATCTCATTACCAACTCCCCCAAAACTAGTACTATACACAACCTCCTATATTAACAACAGCAATTATAACTCAATTTCCAAGCACCGACCAAGGCGCTCTTATCGCCACTACATATTCAAAAATCGATCTTCCCCTGCCCCTATACTCATAATCTAACACATCGAAAATTGTCAACTACCCCGATAAATCACCACAATCAAACACCCCAAAAACAGCCAAACTTGATAGAAACTGATGAAAACACAAAGATTCATACAAGTCCAACATAACAAGATTCTGCAAGATGGGTATTGAAGCATACCCAGTTTTCTTTTGAAGCAAAGTAGGAAACTGAATCTTCAAGAAAGTACAGGTGCAGATCATCAACAACACCACCGTCAGAAACGAGTGAAAATTAAATAGTGCAGACTGCAATCACATAAATTTACAAACCCATCAAATTAATCAATCATAATATGCTCAACAAGATCAAATTTTGATGCACAAAATGTACAATTGGAAGCGATAGAAACATACCATCGTGTAGTTCTTGGATTTTTAACTTCACACTAGAGCTTCATAATATAGAAGAAAACGAAGAGAAAAGAGGGAGAATCTTTTTCTTTTTTCTTTTAATTTCTAAGGAAGATCTACGTTTCGACATTCAATTATCTACTGCCGGTAAGTAAACGAGTCCAAAAAATATTTACAGTTCAGTAAGCCAAAAATTATTCGGTTTCTTTTCGCAAATGATGTAATAAACATCATTACGCTATTTACGCGTGGTTTCTATATACACCCTTTGTCTCAGCAAATTCTTTACGTTATTTGTTATTTTTAACACGTATTTTGAGATTATTATTCTATAAAATCTAGTTTCACAATATTTTTTTAATTTTTTTCTGATTAAAAATTTAACGTTTAAATTTTTATTAAAAAAACATTATAAAACTATACTTCATACAAACCTCAAAACACGTGCAAATATCGAACGTAAACAATCTAATCGAACGAAAAAGAGCGGAAGAATAGAAGTATATTTCAAACTACATGTATAACCAAAGGTGTCCATATAACATGATTTAAAATTTAATAAATCATGTCAGAGATCCCTGTTTACAAAACTGGGCTTCCTGTCAGAGATCCCTGTTTACAAAACTGGGCTTCCTGTCAACATTACATGTATTAAAAAGAAAAAAAAACCATTATACTTGTATCCAAAATTTGTCGACAACTAAGCTGAGCTCAGAAGTCTATTCAGGCAAGAAAGTACCGTCGCAACAATGCCCGTAAAGAATTGAATGAAATCAAAAATCACTAAACTAGGCTCTGGTCCTCCAGATAACACAAAATTCTGTTGGAAGTATACGCGATGAAAGTATAAGGCAGAACTGAAACTTGGACTATCTCTGATATAATCTCAGCTATTCAGGTTGTAATTGTGGCAAGACTCTAGAAGGAACCTTCAGAGTCGTCATCGTCTGTGTCGCTGCTAGATGATTCATCAACCTGACTATCATCACCCTCCATCACAAATTCCAGCATTCCACCGTCTTCGTCTTGGTCATCAATCATGAATACCCCATCATCTTCATCTTGATCCTCATCTTCATCGTCCTCAAGCTCGCTTGGAGCATCATCATCATCACTCATATCATCCATATCACTTCCACCATTTCCAACAATTTCCAGCAATTGATTCACGTCTAGGTCTTCATCATCGTCTTCGTCTTCTTCATCAGTCTCGGCATCATCAGGATCCGAGTCATCGTCAGTTGGCCTCCTGCGACCTATCTCAAACACCCTGGCTGAAGAATACATTTCTGCAGGGTCATCCATCGTGACCAACCCAACAATAGAATCAGTGGGCTCAGTTGCAAAGTCAATTACACAACGATCCACAGGTATAGTGGCAATATCAGAGTAGTTGACAGCGTCCACAGTACGGAAGGCTGAATATAGTGGATGTTTAACTCGTCGAGGTTGTAGGGCAGCCGTAAGGTCATCAAGATTTCTTCTCAAGGTTGCATATATTACATCTCCACTGCCATTAAAAGAAAGTACTGTTTGGTCCAGGGACGGTACACTGCGAAGAAGCCTGAATTTCCGAAGATCCCAAACTTCAGAGTTTATGATGACCTGTGTAAAAAGATCAAGTGACAGTAACCTCAGATAAAAGCAATACTACATCATAAGAAGCTATTGATGAGCTGTTAAAATCTCCAGAACTCTGAAGCCAGTGTAAGAAGTGAAAAAATGCATGCAAACAAATCATACCCCATGCATAATTAATAATGCATTACATGTCAATGTTCATCGAAACTGCAATCCGTGTATATGTAAACAGGCTTGAACAACAGAATTAATAAATATATCTGTGAATCTATTGGCAGACATGTACAACCTTTGGTGTTGAACATTACCCCTAATGGCCGATTTCAGAACTTGAATTTCATTTGAAATTCTAGATTTGATCAAATGACATTTTTGGATACACAAAAGATAGTTGGATTTGGATGTGATTTGAAATCCAAAACACTAAGATCCTAGCATAAAGCTGAGGATTTGAAATGACAACTCAAATCATGTCATTTGAAATCCAAAATTTGAAATGGAGTACACGTTACCAAATGCAACCTAAATTTTATCAGTGACAAATTCTACATATATAAAGTGCATAGGCAAGTTTCCATACCTCATTACCAGCTGGATGGAACCCACCACCACCATAATCAGTAAACTGATCAAAGTGATGGACAGGGTGGGGCTCCCTAAGGTCCCACAAGACACCATTCCAAAGTAACATTGTGTCTGATGGACTAAAGTGAATGAGAGAATACACATGCGAACGCCCCGATGAACTCGAATTTCTGTTGGTAAGCTTTGAATCCAATTTGCAGGTCTGTATATCATACAACAGAATTTCTCGTCGTGTTGACTCCAATGACAATGCTGCAAAAGAATTTCCTGAATTGCTTAACTTCCCACCTTTACACTCATCAAATGAATGCCTAGGTCCAATTGACACAGAAGATGCATCCCATAACTGCACATCATGGGAGCTTGAAGAAAGAATTAACTGTGTCCCCTCGAAAAGATGCGACTGGAGAGCCGTCAAAGCATGTTGGCTAGTAAAGCATTCCAATATATTGCTGTTGTCAGAGTCAAAAATTTTAAGCTCCCCAGAATCACAACCAGTGGCAATCTGAGAGGAATCTCCTAGAAAAGTCATGCAACTTAGCATAGCACCACTATCATCCCGGCACGTTCTCCATGGTCTGAATCTACTATAGACAAATTGGTGATCCCTGCGGCTTCCATGGATCCCCCCATACTTGCTTCTGTATTCACGTGTAGTAAGTCGGGAAGTCACATTCGATGGTGCATCAATGCTTTGCCTAGACTCAGGACAGACATGTGGGTGCAAAAGAGAGAGTGGTGGTAATGTAGTGATGGGAGCTGGGCAATGGCGGTGCTGGTTCTTTAGATACTGAGTGACAATAGAATTTAAAGTCAGTCGTTCTGTGCTAACAGATTGTGGGTCATTTAACAGACCACGATGTACAGAAGGTGTTGCTTGAGCCGAATTGCTGATATCCTCTAAATTTTCAGAGAGCAAACCACCTGATATCAATCTCCCATGAGAGTCTTTTAAAACACGTGGTGTGGTAAAAGCATTTGATTCAGCCAGCAGACTGCTTCTACGAACACTACCAGGGGTCATATAATCTGCATTCTGAATTCCATTATCACTGATCTTAACACGTTTTCTCGATGTAAACGATGCAGTCTCAACTGTTTTAGACAACTTGCGCTTCATTAGCAACGTATTTGGAGTTTTAAAACTATTATCCGCATCTCCACTGGGTTTTATCGCAGATATTAATGACGGAGTTTCTGACGTGCCTTCTGGGACACATAAATTCTTCATAGTACTGTTACCTTTAGATGCAGGGCAAGAATCATAATATTTGAGCTGCAAACCAAGTGTAGATGCAAAAACTAAAGATCTTTTCTTTGAAGACGACACAGATGAATCAAGCTTAATGCTGAAATCTTCATCTAACGAGGCAGATTTTAGTTTATCAGAATAAAATGTGCAGGATGTATTTCGAGAAGGCCAATGGACATGTACAGAAGGAATTTCCTGTCCAGAGCCTTGATGTGATAGAGATGATGGAGCTGCTAATGATGGCAGGGGCATCAATTGAGCCTCTTTCAAAAGTGTAGTAGCAGTTGTTGCCAATCCAGATGCTTGTAGGTGTTCATGTATCAGTGACAATAGTTCTCTGAGTTTGACATTTGAGAACGTACATTAAGACGAAAGTTAAACTTCAGACAGAAAAGTGAGAATGGTGTACACATAGATTTGGAGAAATCAAGAATTAAATACCTGGGATGATAACTAATTGGAGTAGCAGCAGCTATTGCAGCTCTCTCTATACGCCTTAAAGTAGGAGTAGCAGCATCAGTCGCTGCTAATGAACTTGCACGACCAGAATTAGTGACAACCTACAAGTATAACATGGCAGCAGAGCTTATGTAAGCTACAACAGTGTTATTCGAAACATAAAGACTATGCATAAGAATCTGTATCTTTTTTATTTTGCTATCAGCCTATCACATTCTCTCTTGTGAACAATTATGTACAACAAAAGATATTTGTTAGAAAACCTAGGGCGAGTTGAAGTAAAATCATATAATGATCATTATTTTCAGAAACAAGATAATCATACATTTCAAGCTGCTTACCTTTTTAATATCTTTTTTTTCATATGACATTAGTTGGATTTTACATTTTCTGTGATCAGTAATCCTGTACTTTTGACTTTTAGGCCTACAGTGGATTGATCAAACTGCAGACACTAGCAGCCTCATGTAACCCTTGTCCCGCAACAAACCACCAAAAATGAGAATCTTACATGTTAATAGTCTTGTTTGACACATCATTCAGCAATTCTTTTCGTATTAGACAGAACATGACGCACAAATTAATTGAAATTATGCAACTGGTCTAACATGTCAATTAAGATTGTATAAATTACTTGATATTACAAGTTGTGGCCTCTGGGTGTTAACGAGATAAAACACCATCATTGGAAGTAAATGTACTTTTTATTGCCTTTAAAGTCAATTTTTACTCCTAAATATAGATATAAAAAGTAATCAAATCAGGTTAGTATACGAATTGATTCATTTCAGCTTTTAAATGCCAAAATGTGGCCTACATTTAGCAGGAGTGACTTGGTTAATTTTAGACACAAAAATAAGAAAAGTGGGACATGCTTATTAAAATTATAACCCTGGGTCACATAATTTTTAGCTTAGTTAAGACAAGGAGGAAAAGAAAACAAAGAGGTATAGAGTGACAAGCACGATATAAGAGCTTTGCTAGGAGAAATATAAGGTACATGCATCACACGTGCAAAATCCGAGAGGAAAGGAAATAAGGAGTGTAGTTTGCCAAATTAGGGCTCTATTTACCTTAGTGTAAGATTTGTAAGACCTTAGGCCTTTAATAAGTAATAACAGGTTTAACCATATGAACAAAAAACACCCAATTTGGGTGAATTGGAATAGGAAACAAGTCCATACCGCAATAAGCTCAACTGCAACATGAGCTAGTTCCGCTTGCCACCTGCCTTGCTCACTTGCGGATGACTGGCCACCTGAATCTCGAATAAGTTCAGACAGCTTTTTCCCAACCTAAAAAGTTAAAATGTACTTACTATACCACATGAACCAGTGTTAACATGTTGGTTTGTAAAAAAAAAAAATTCAGCCCTCCCAGGAATCGGATTTAACTATATTATACATCTACCGTGAAGTGATTCACATCTACTATGAGGATTTTTTAAGCTAAATGCCAGATTACATCTATATAAATATAAACTATATAATTATTTACCTGAAGCTTAGTTAAAATGTGCGCAATTGCATCATCCCTAGCTAAACCAAGAAGCACTCGGCATGCAAGAGCACGAAGACAGTTGAGGGCACCTGGAGGAGTAAGTACGCGTGGCTGGAGAAGCTGAAGAAGAACCTTGATTCCATTGTTGGCCCGGACAGCTTCTCTTGCTTGATGGAATACTTGTTCCAGTTGTGCAGCAAGTCCTGCACAACCAGCCCCAACACCTAAAGAAATTCTACGATCTCCAACTAAGCCAGACGGGACGGCTGATACAGGAGTTAGTGATAGATTACTGGCTGAAGTTGTACTAAGAGACGCTGAGCTGATCCTTTTTTCAAGAACCGAATCGCTCGTCTGCTCCCTTGTTTCGTTCTGGTTAGGAATGGTTGGGTCTGGGATATTCCGCTCTGCCCTTCTGTCTCTACCATCAATAGGACCATTTAATGACTGAATGATAGACTGCTGTCCATTACTTGGAAGAGTTGGTTTATTACTGATTGATGGTGGAGGACAAACAAGATTGACCAGCACACTGAGTGCTGGTTGAATAATCTGAGAAAATCAACATAATTAATTCAGCATCAATTGTAATCAGAAGCACTAATTATGTTAGTTCTGTCAGTCTTGGAAGTTGGAAACAAGATGATACCCGAAAATATTTAAAAAGTTGGTATTCAACATACAAATCCAACAAATGCTTAGAAACAATACCTGTGGTTCAACATGACCAGCACCATTTGCTGCATCCAAGATGACTGCTATCCCTACACGATCATTGCTAAGTGCGGCATTCACTATGAGTTTGCGGCTGTATGGTACTAGTGTAACAATGTGCAGAACACCCAATGCATATTGAATCAAGTCATGCAAGTAGCGTTCTACAGGTGGGGCCTTTTGGAAAACAATAGATAACATTAGATATCAAATTTTATTCATTTAGCAAGAAAACAAGAACACGAAGATACTAATTGAAACCTGACACAACTCCAGCATTGTGACATGCCCATTCAAGGCCAAGAACTTGTCAACTGCAGGCCAATGAGCTCTAACAAATGCAGGACCAAGCTTCCGATCCTTCTGCATCTGATGAAATGTTGCATCCATAGCCTCATTACTGATATCAAGGGGCTTGTAGGCTGATCTAACACTTGGTACATTTCGTGCCACACTTCGATTAGATTTATTAGGACGTATTGAATCCACAAGCAACAGGAGGTGTGCTCTGAAATATTGTCTTAATGCGACGCAAGTGTGGTAAGCTACCTGCTTCTCAGATGAGGTCAACACTTCCAAAGGAGGAGACTGATCGCTATTATGTGATCCTCCTGAAGCAAATGTTCCTCTTACCCCAGATCTCACTGATGCTGCATTATGTAACAGATTTAACAGCCTGTGCAAACCATCCTGAGCATCAAAGCAATCCAGGACTGCTTTGAAAACAAATGCAGCAGCAAAAAATAAAGCTGCATCCTTTCTTGCTAGATCTTGGGGACATTCAAGAAGTTGAAGAGCTAACTCCATCACCCGATAGAGAACATCTGAGGGGAGGGCACATACACGTTCCATTATAACCTATAAGATGGTCTCAAAGTTAGAATCTGCGGCGGGACTAAAAATTAATAAATGACATTACGAAAATTATACATTAAGATAGAAATTTAATTGTCTGAGCTTAATATGTTAAAGAGATATTACTTACCTGAAGGGAACCTATCGTGAACAAGCATGAAGACAAGCCCAAAAATGTTTGAGCAACCCTTGGAACATTGAGAAGCTTTTGCATGCCACCACGATCCACGAACACGGCAGCAAATTTTCTATGAGCAGCCAATGTAGAGATTAATTTAAGCACATCAGACAAGAGCAGCACAACTTTTGGTTCCTCCGGCCTCGAACTTCTTTGCAACAGTGCAATACAGACATCGACCCCTTTTTCATGCAAAATAGGACCAAGAACCTCAACATATTCTCCAAGTATCACCAGACACTGGATGCAAAACCTTTCTCTTAAATTTTCCAGGGAACTACTGTCTGGAATATAGAACTCCTCAGTTTCATCATATTTTTTTTGTTCAGTCACTTGAGAGATTGGATTTGAATCAACAGCACTTAAAGCCCTATCAACAGATTAATACATTAGTGAGGGATAGATAAGCCTGGTTTCACCATGACCTTGTTGTCAACTCTGGCATGTATATGCGAATACTGTACTTACCTTGAAATTTCAATTGCATTACCAGCATCAATGACGGTCGTTGCAGCATTAGCCGCAGCCAAAACAGCAGCTCCTTCATCATTTGTCTCCTTAAATGCCTAGAATAAAGATTTGATTGTTAATGATTTTCACAACAGTCACACTTGCTATAATTATACAGTAAACTGGAATGCCTCTGCAAGCTTACTACATAACAATAACTCATATCAACTGAGGAGTACTTGGAAGGATTTATTGGTGTACAATCGAATATATAAAAATATTATTCATATCATATGTTTTGTTTATTTATAATAATCGTTAATCACTCATGTTGGAACTTCTTTTACACACATTCCATAAACGAATACAAAAAATTTTATATGTTTTTGACCAGGTTTCCTATTTTTTCCTTATAAAAAAAACGATTTGTGCCCAAATTTTCTGGAAACTGCTTAACTGAGCTATTATAACATTGGGGGGGGGGGGGGGGGGGGGGGGGGGGGGGTTCGGGTCTTGTCTCAGATGTAAACTACGTACTCCCCTAAATTTTTTAATTTATTGTAAACTGCTTGTCATAGTCTCTGAAAAGAGAGAGAATATATAATAGTTGTAGCATTCTTGATGATAAGACAAGAAGTCTTCTTGTGCCTGTTTTCCCCAGTAAAAACTAAGTGACCAAAAGAAACATATAATTAAATGGTTTCAGTATAAATATTAGTGTCATGCAAGCATCAACTAAAGCAGAAAAAGCAAAACATCAACTACAGCAAAAGACACAATAACTAGTTAAAATTTACAATTAATTCCAGCTGATAAAGACCAAATCTCTGTTACTTGCACAATGAACTTCTTAACAATCTCAATAAATATACTACCATGAATAATATGAATTATCTGCGGTCTAATTGCAGAGGTTTATTGCTTTCCAACACTCACTGTATCATCGGATTCTGGGTTGCTTTATGAACAATATAATCCCCCACAAGGGAGTAAAAATCATGTTCTATAGATGAATGATGATTATTTGCAAATGACACGTTCCTGAAGCTGAAATCCTATTTTAGCTTGCAGACAGTATTTGTAGAAAATTATATGTCAGATTTAGTCGTTTTACAATTAAGTACTAAACGAGATTAAATGACATGGTTCAACTTTATCAAAAACTCAATCGTTTATGCAGAAAGTTACTTTCGTCAGCCAGATTCGATACAAATAAAATTTACTTATTTATGAAGTTTTGAAAGATTAAAACAAGGATGAAACAAGAAGCAACTAACCTCCAATGCAGCGGTCTTGACAACTTCAGCAGCAGAATCACCAGCAGCTCTGATGGCTTCTGCAGGAGCAGCAGCTGCCCTTGCTTCAGCTTCGGCAGCTCTGACTGCTTTCTTAACGAGTTCAGATATATCCTTGGACCCGATTTTGCATTCCTGGAAGCAATCATCATAATCTTCTCTATCTGTCGCATGACCATCATTATCCTCAACATCTATTATGCTTCTTAAATTTTGGTCAGTTGTTGTTGTCACGTCCATTGTTCTACACTCATGTCCTATCACTGTCCCTGGAGATGCTAAACCGTGTTTGGCATCCACATATCCATTTATTTTTCCCCTTCCTCTGAGTTTTACTGATCCATGACTTACCCTGCGCTCTGATGAATCCTGTCCACCATTATCAAAATCTTCTTCTCTTAAAGGTCTTCCATGACCATGTCTATCACCAGATTTCCCATACCTTTCACGTAAATCCTGAATATGCCATCCCTCGCAGCCCTCTGCATCAGCAGCGAAATCATCATCATCCGCCAATTTATCAGGGGATTCTCCACCGTCATTCCGATGTTTATATGATGGCCTAGTGAAGTTTCTATCACTGTCCTTTTCTTCAATTTGATTACCTGTCACCCCATCTATCATCCTAGGAGCATTTAACTGGAAATTCTCTGAAACATACCGAAACCGATTCCTAGCTTCTTCTTTCCCTCTAACTGAAGTAGATGAAGCAAGTTTGCGCTCTACTGAATGATTCACATCTTTTCTATTTGGCTCCCCTAGAGTCCGGATGCGAAGATATCGAATCAACTTTGCTGACAATCCAGATTTTAACACGTCTTCAACTATTTGAGCACCACTGCAGACATTATTTACGACTTCAAATTAAGGGCAATTTATGAAAACATTTAAGAACCAAGGTAAGGAGCATACCCGGCCAAACATGTAGCAAGAACTCCAGTAGAATAGGTCCTTAACATTTCAGCCTCTGATGATTTTTGCAGTCCATGAACATTGTTTGAGTTATGATCCTCAGCGGAAGACTTCGAAGCATCACTTACTATCCAACCATGAATATTCTCTAAAACATTTTCTTCAAAAACATGGGGATGCTGGTATGCAAGTTAATAATCAATAAAGTTATTGTGTTAGCAGCTTATCAAGTCGATGTTAAAGGTTGAAGAAAGACCACTAGAGACATCATACCATCCATGTTAATGAACAGCTGAAGAGAATCCTCAAAGCAGCTGCCTGGACAGATATTGAGTATCTAGGTTCTGACAAAAACTTTGAAGATATTAATTCAAAAAAATCATCATTGTCCTGTAGAACAAACACACAGCATAATGTTATAATTAGCTCAACTCTGTATGAGTGCAAATTATGTAAATAGTAGCTCGACTCATTGGAGGATATTCCAAAACACACACAAATATATACTTGAACAGCAACTAATTTTAATTTTATGCATGATGTACTTATTTAATTTATTTTTAATTTTAAAATAGACAAATATATATTACCCGGATCAGATTCCCCAACCGTCCTATGGTATGTGGAGCACGAACATTATTCACAGTGGAATCAAATGTATGTTCCATATACCTGCATTGGGGAGGCAACATTGAGTTGAATATCAAAAAGGTTTCGAATTTATATAACACTGCAGAGTGGAGTAAGTGATGATCACAAATTTGGTATTGCATGTTTAGACATGATACTCCCCTTTAAACTATTAAACCAGGATTGCAAAATTTTACATCATCACTACTAAAAGATTTTTCTCACGAGAACAAATTAACGGCCTAATTGTCCAGAAAAGATGGAGTATCTTCAATTGAACTTATTGGCGGGCTGTTGTAGTCATTTCTCTGTCTTCAGTGTTTTGAGACTAAGCTTCTGTTTGGGAGTGTTGTTCAAAACTGTTGTGTTGATAAAAAAAAGTGCTTGTAAAAAACGTGTTGTTCAAAAAAACTGTTTTTAGATTTATCAAACAGTTTTTTACCAGTTTTTCAGAAAAAGTTCGTTGTTGCTGTCTGCAACAGCAATACCAAACAGGGCCTAAAACGACTCGGGTAACTTTCGTAAATGCTTCACAAGTACTAAAAGGATTGGATAAAATCACTTGGTAAACTCTCCATACCCAATAACTTATAAGACTGTGTATGCAACTGAGAGAAAATGATTCATGGATTAATTGCATCAGGGGGCAAAAAAATTATCATTCTATGTTGGGTGACTCATCATTTCAAGAGGGTTGCTCTTAATAATTTATAAAAAAAAATTAATCAATTATATTTTTAAGTAGACTAGATAAACAGAACACTTCATTGGAATTTGCATACTCGATCTAAAATCTAAAGCCTGTGTTATACAGTTTCAAAGCTACAAAGTTCAGGTGGATTTCACCAAAAAAACAAAAAATCTCTTTCCTACCAATGACATGCTTATTAGATGTAAGCAAAGATGTGTAACTAGAATACAAAGTGCAAAAATAAAAGCGTCTCTTCTGGTAGCATATAAGAGATGAAATAAATTTTTAACAAAAAAGAACACAACCAGAGGCACAGAATTGAATAATACAAATTTAGACAGCAGAAGCAATTCCACATTAACAATCCGAAGCGATAAATATATTAATACAAGGTTCTAAGATCAATCAAGCACTTAATTAAACATAGAACTTGATAGTTCTTGATATCAAATATAAGATCATACATATCAAAATTTACTAAACACTGCTAAAAATATTTTCAAGGGGTGCTTATATATATAAATTTTAATTTTACTACTAAATTTTCAATTTTTTGGGTCCGGGGTGCTTAAGCCCCCGAGCCCCCTACTCGAGTCCGATTTGTAGTTGTAGTTAAGCTATGATATGAAGTTATTTGAAACTATTACTCGCAACATATAACAGCTAAAACAATCTTCAATCGAGCAGCGCAACATGTGGAACTTATCACCAACAGTTACACGCTGGCACTGAAAAATAACAGTAACTAACCGTGTAACGGAACTCGAGTTTTCACAATAGCAAAACAAAACAACATTTACGAATACAGTTTCGAGTGAGGGAGTATGAATAGACCTAGATTCTTGAGCTTCGAGAATTGAAGCGAGAGCGTGAAGAACACTTGGACTCGGATTGTTCGGCGATGAAGTAATCTTGTCCATGAGTCTCTGGGCTTTAATCAACAACAATTCATTTGCTGATACTTTGTCGTCTTCCTCATTCATTTCCTCCGGTTTCTCCGGCGGCGGCGCCGCAGCTACAACGTCGGCGGCGGCGGCGGCTGCCTCCATTGTAAATAAGACCGGAGAGACTAGCGGAGGTGTGAATGAATAAGAATTACTAGTGAAGATGAAATTTGAAGTTGGTAGTATGTATAATGTAAGTAATTGTGGAGGCGAGAGTTTATAAGTAACGGCTCATGAAATGAAGGAGAAGACATAATGGGCTTCACTTCTCGTTAGTCGTTACCCCGCACAGACTAAAGGCCCAGTACCAAATGCACGGTGTCATGCTACCCGACTCTCTGTCCGTTTTGAAATCTAAGTCGTTTTTCATGTATTTCTAAATATTTTGACCGCATATTTAAAATTATTATTTTTTAATTTTTTTTTAATAAAAATATATGATTGATATTATTTTTCAGAAAAAAATTCAAATATAATGATTTTAAACATGCGGTCAAAATACTTAAAAATACGTGAAAAAAAATCAAGTGACCTATTTCAAAACAGAAGGAGTAGATCCATATTCCTTATTTTGTCACATTAATCGAATTTCGGTAAATTCACAAATTTTATAATGAAAATTATTTATACCATATTATAAAAATAACTATTTTAAAATTTGTGATCATAAGATAAATTTGATATATTATAAGAGTTAATTTTTAAATATAAAAATATCTAAAAACATTTTTTTTTGACGGAAAATATCAAAGAACTTATCAGGATTATTTATATAAAAAAAAAAAAAAAAAAAAAGATTCACCGACTACTGAATCTCAAATCCCTTTTCTATGAAGCCCCCACAACTCATTTAGAACTGTGAAAATACAAACTGTTTGGATACAAAAACAGTTCAAGTCCAACTCCACAAAGCAACAAGTATACCCTTTTTTACTGATAAATTTACATTCTAGGAATTCACAGGTAAAGCTGGAGTCACAAGGAGCCTGGAAGTACTACTTTCGTTCCGACTTGAGTTGTCCTCCAAGTAAGACCAGTCCACCGGCAGTGAAAGCTGACAACACGGTTGATGCATAGCAAACTGCGAGGGCGGCTCCCCTCAAAGACTGCGTCAACATGCATTCATAAATACTAATTCGGCAAGCAAAATGATTTATAATAATCTAATTCGTTTATGCACCTTGGCAAGCATCAGGGCGTTTTCATTAGCATACTGCAATGAGCTCTCTGGAATGCTTTGAATACCTTGGCTAAGTTCCCACGAAAGCAACCTACGTATTAAAGTATAAGGTCGCACTAACTTTACAAGCAGGGAAATCAATTAAAAGAGAGATGATAAGAAAAAACAGAAAACAGAAAATCAAGCACACCACAAGCACCCTGAAATACACATTACAAAGATATTTACCCGAAAGTGAAGGCAATTACAGCTCCTATGTAGGCTTTATCTGCTGTTAGTGCTACCTGAAGTTCTCCAAACTGTAATACAGATATCAAGAGTATCGGGTCAAGAGTTTTGATCTGATGCTGCATGACAACTACAGGAAAGTTACTTACCTTGAACATCCTAGTTTCCTGTGCCGGTTGTTCATTTGCTGCAGTAGACACCGGACTTGCTGAATAAAGTTTTCCTACCGTAATCATAGCTTCGGCAATCTAATACTTTTGACGTTAATCAACAAAATACGAAGGGCGAACTCTTACAATAAAATTTGGAATGAAGTTTTAAGAATAAATTTCTTTTGTTAATATGGTGAAATTTAGAAGTCTAAATTAGGCATATCAGCCTAGTCTGTCCTGAAAATTCAGTAAATGCAGTCAAGCTCAAGTAGCAGCTACATTCCATCCATATTTTAACATTTGATCATCTAGACCACAAATCTTCTCAGAATCTGAATCTCATATATATTTAACTGAGATATGATGGTGCTGAATAGAAATATGATCAGGATGACGTTTACTAATCAAGTGAGCTGACTGCTAGAGATGAGACAAATTTCAGATAGTAGAATTCTGATTAAATACAAGCTTATGTTGACTTCTAATCAGTAAACAAACAATAAGGATTGTGAAGATGACCTTCTGCAGTTCACCATCTCCATACTGGCCCATAGATTGAAACCTCCTTCCAGAAGATACCAAGCGTTTTCCAAATGCTATACCAAAATTTATAATTAATTTCAACGTAAAGAAGATTCTTATATTCTTTTTTTGATATCTGAATCAAAAGGATTAGTTTTGCTATTGCCTGCTTTACTATTGGCTGACGCAGAGGCAACTAACATAGGGAGCTTTCCAACCAGAGTGGTTGAAGTTGATGTGTCTGCTGCTTCCCATGCTCTAGTTATATTTAGCAAAGTTTCGCCCAGCTCTAGACCACACTGAAAGGAAAAATTACGAACCATATCACATGTCAATAAAAAATCAAGAACATTCTGTATGTTTACCACCACATCCTACGTACTGCTAGTTGTAGAGGCTAAACTACTGATCGGTGATTTTGAATTTTATTGCTAATTGTAGAAGCTAGTTAGTCTCCCTTCCTGTGTCATAGAGAATTTAGCTTTCGAATCTGTACTCTTTCTTTGTGTCACCATTCTGCTGCAATTTTATAATGTCCTCATTTTGATATATATTTGCTCCGACTTGGTAAAAAATGAAAAAAGAGTCTAGTCAAAATCCCCTTGAATGTCCAATTGTTTACAAAATCTGATTATTATTTCTCATTGTATATTTCACAATAAGAAAGTGGCTTATAGGAGTATACATCTTTCTAGTTAACAATAAGATTTATAGCAAGGGTCCTAAAGTACACAGTGGTCTTCAATACATGATAAATGCTTTTGGCTTCAATGATAACGGCTTTCTTTATTTGCATATTCTATATAAAAACCCACCAACTCCATACATATGTTCACATAGCAGAATCTATGCTTCGCCATCATATGCTATTGTTAGTGCTATTATATAACTAATTGATCCCCTTGTTAGAGTTACACATAACTCCAGCCATACATCTATTTGATTCCAAATTTTGCAATTCCATTACCTTTTCAGTGATTCTTTTTTATGAAGACAGTGCAGTCATTTTAGCTATCCGCATCTACAATTACTCCTCAAAAGTCACATTTCAGAGAGTCATATGATCGATAAACAGGGTGAGGGGAAAACTTAGCCTGAATGATACAATAAAAATAGAGAACCGGGTAGCCAACACAGAGTAACAGATAGCACTGGCATTTTTGTTCCACATCTCTAAAGGTAGAATGTTAAAAACAGTTTATCTGCGTACATACCATATGAGAATTTCAGTGCTTTAACTAACCTCATCGATAACTGGTCCCTTGGAAAGATCAAAAGCAGCATCATTGAGCTACAACAACAAAAAAAGCTACTCATTTAGTGTTACACAAGTCACTAATAATGTGTTTGGTTGTGATGAATGAAATTTGAGAGTATTGAATGAACTTTAAACTATAAAACGAGTAAACGTGGAGAACTTTCATTACTTGACCCATCCCATTCCTATCAAGCTAAAATGATCCATTCTCGACCACGCCCATTTTCTTCACAATTCTTCTCATAACAAATCACTCCATCTGTTTTGAAATACAGATAGTTTGACTTTTTAACACGTATTTATAAGTCCTTTGATCGTCAAGTAAAAATTCATTATTTTTAAAATTTTCTTTTTATGCATTATAATATTAATCATACATTTTTTATTTAAAAATGAAAATTTCAAAAATAATGATTTTAACTATGCAATTAAAGAAGTCCTTCGAAATGCAAGTCAGAAAATCAAACCACATATATTTCAAAACAGAGCGAGTAATATCTCATTTCCAAATTCTATTATTTCCCTTCAATCTCACAAATTCCATTTCATTCTCCAGGACCAAAAACAACATAAGTACTTGAATATCATAAGCATACGAAGCATATTATAAAATCAGACTGACATCTAGCCGAAGGTCACTAGGTAATTGCTTGAAATAATCATCTGGAAGCTCAAAACTACCCTGCAAACACAATAACACAAAATCACATAACATTATAAAATTAAAAAATTAAAAAAAGAAACATATACATACAGGGATACTTACAACCAAGTCTTGAAGAGGATCTTGGGAAGGAAGGGAGCTGGGGGGGTCTGATTCAGTCAAACTTGCAAAAGATTTAAAAGGGTGTTTGTGTTTGGGATTGTTTATGTGAATAGAAATTGAGGAGAGAAGGGTAGGTTTGGGATTGGGGTGAAAAACAAGGGCAGGAATGGAAGAGTAAATGGAGTGTAGTTTCAGGCCAATCCCAGTTCTGAGTAGTGTGGAACCAGCAGCACCAGCCATTTTTGTTCTTCTTTTCTGTGAGGATTGTTACTTTCGCGCCCTGCTAGCCGCATATATGATATATGATGTATAACAATTTAATTTTAATACAAATTTAAATATGGGAAAATTAATTCTAAAATCAAATATGGGACTTTAGAATTAATTTCCCTATTTAAATATCAAATTTTTGTTCAGAATTTTTTTAAAATATTATAAAATTATATTTTATAAAGTCTCAAAATATATGTTAAAAAATAACATAAAGAACCTGCTGATAGTGAGACAAAGGAGTATATCTGCATACTATATTTTTAAGATTATTTTGTTTTTGTTATTTTATATGTGTGTGTATTATGTAATATAATCGGTATTAATTAGATAAACTGATTTGCTTGATGTAAGACGCAGTGTACATGATACTGGGTAAACAGAGGTATTAGGTAAATAGAGGTATTTTATTTTTAGCAATGATAGAGGTTAAACGACATATCAGGTGTAGTTTAACCTTACGTAAGTAATAATTTAAATGAGGTTAATCTCACCTCCTTTTTACTCTAACTATTTTTATATTATTATATAAAATATTTAATCCTTATATCTTTTTCATCGAACTCGATATGAATAGATATGTTTCGACTTTTTTTTTAATATTTGACTAAATCATTTAGGCTTTCAAGCCGAACTCGAGCCGAGCTTCGAGTTTAAAATTAAAAGCAGTCGAACTTGAAGTCGAGCTCGAATTCCGAACTTTTAATCGAGCTCGAGCCGAGTCTTGCAATTTTCAACTCGTCTCTAAACCCCTGCGGTTCCATTCAGATCGTTAATGTTTTATACTGTAATGATTTAAATTTAATGCATTTTTATATGATGCTTCAATGTAATATTTTTTTATATAGTTTTTTGATAATATAATGTATCTTAATTACAAGACATGTCATTTATTTTAATAATATTTTCTAAAATTTATCACTTTATTCTAAATATTTATATTATTATGTTAAACAAAAATTAAATTTCTACAAATGTTATATAACAAAAATATAACGAGTCATATATAAGAGGAGTTTTTCTCCTTTTTTAGAACCCCGTTGAGACTTGAGACCGAGACGGCAAAAAGTGAGCGGAGAGGGGAAGCGGGACTGTGGGGCTCCAGCAGCCCATAGGCCATAGCTAGTCGGGTTAAAGCCCAAAAAGAGAGTAAACCCTTATCTCTCTCCTTAAACCCTCTCTCCCTCCCTCAAATCTCTCTCTCAAATCTCTCTGCACACAACACCGATACACATACATACATAGATACACTGGTCGGAATCGCAGTATGTACAGAAGAAACCAGAGATTAACCAGAGAGTTTCTCTACAGAAAGAGCTTGGAAGGGAAAGAGCGTCTCCTTTACGAGAAGAAACGCAAGATCAGACAAGCTCTCGAAGGTCCTTATATGCAATAATTATCAACTAAATTTATACTTTTCTGATTTTTTGTTTAATTGATGAGTGATTGTACTTGTTTATTGATTTGTGTTATGTTATTGATTGGTTGTGAATAGAGGGAAAGCCGATTCCTACTGAGCTCCGAAACGAAGAAGCAGCTCTCCGTCAAGAAATCGATCATGAAGATCAGAACACTGCCAGTAATTTCTCGAAACACATGCTATGCTCTAATTTTATCTGCATTATATTGTTTCGAGTGTTTATTATCCGGAGTCTTATTAAAGTACTCCCTCCGTCCCCCTCAGTTATTTAGGGGCCGTTTGGGTGAGATTAAAATAAGTGCTTGCTTAAAATAAATAAGTGGAGTAGAAGTTAGAAGCAAGATAAGACTTATAAGTGATTAAAGTGTTTGGTAAATAAGTAGAAGCCCTGAAACAAAAGCTAGCATTCCTAACTTTTTATAAGTGCTTCTTGACTTATTACACAAACGGTACGTATAAGTGCTCTTAACTTATAATCCAGAAGCTGGACTTAAAAGTCCTAAACAAACACCCACTTAGTTGTTTACATTGGGAGACGGGGGCTCGACACACATTCTAATGCTCTCATAAAATATGGTTTGAAAAATTATTTTGTTTTTTTTTTCTTCTGAATAAATATTTACTATCTAAATTTTTATACAAAAAAGAAAAATTACAAAAAAAAGTTATTATGAAATTATGTTTTATATGCGCCTTAAAATGCGTGTTGAGCAATGCAAAAAATTTGTAAAGGAATGAGAGGGACAAAGGGAGTATACCTTATTAAAGAAGTGGAAGTAGATTTCCGCTATAGCTTGCTACCGCGTATTGGTAATTGTTCTTTTTTATTGTTTAGGTGTATTGTATTATAATTTTTTGTAGTAATACATGAGTATCCTTTGTTTGTTAACTTAGTTCCAAGGTCAACCATCGATGATGAGTATGCAAGTGCAAACGAAAAAGACCCTAAGATATTGATAACAACATCACGCAACCCAAGTGCTCCATTGACACAGTTTGTAAAGGTATGTTAACGCAATATTTTGAACAAGGGTAGTGCATCTAAGAACAATTATATTAAGTAGGATTTAGTAGGACTACCATGTTCCTACATGGGACTACAACAGGGGGATATTCTAATAAACTATAGTGCAGGAACTGAAGTTTGTCTTCCCAAATGCGGAATCTATGAACCGTGGTGGTCAGGTTTGTTATCCCATAAATATCTAATATTAATTTTATATGAACATCTATGTGAATTGTGATACATGAATTTTAGTAGAGCTAAGATATGGAACCATTGATAAACTTGACTTCCTTGATATCTGTAGAAAAATGAACACGTTCTCCTCTTTCTCATTCTTTAAATTGTTCACTTCTCGTGGTGTATATAGCGTCCCGTCCAAAACAGATATGGCAATTTCCGTGTCTTATTTATTAATGATCACCTGACAGCTCAAATTTATATAATACATCTTCTAGTGGAAAATTCTACAGAATAAAGAGCTGTGAATTTAGTTCGATTTGTTGCATCAGGTATACTGTAAGTGTCTATAAACTTTCTCTGACTATATGTTTTTTCTAAAAAATGTGAAGAAAGCGCCTAAAATTCTCCAACTTTTGCGACAAAGATCTACAAAAAAGATAGTTTTAGTGACCATTTACTTTCTAATGATGGTTGAACACTATAAGATTTTATATGCATAATTTGATAATTACAAATACTGCTGACCATTTATTATAAGATAAGTATTAACTACACTTATCAGATATGCGTGGAGCGGAGCTCTGGGAATATTTTAGTTGCTATGTGGATAAGAACTATTGACTTCCTTGTTTCCTATTTATGTTGATATCCTGCACTAACTGAGCTGTAAGACTGTAACATATATGGTTGCATGGTGTTTTCTGGTTACTACGTGGATTGTAATTAACACTGCTGCTTATGCCAATAAAAGTGATCATTTTATAATATTGAAAGCACATATGTACCATAAAAAAGAACACCCATAATGCTTCTTTCATCTGCAGGTTATATCAGAAATTATTGAGACCTGCCGAGCATATGATTTTTCAGATGTTATATTAGTTCATGAACATCGCGGTGTGCCAGATGGCCTTATAATAACTCATTTACCTTTTGGTCCAACAGCTTACTTCGGATTACTCAATGTGGTATGTTGGTTTACTTTCTTGGGAATTTATTTGACTACTTGTAGTGATGTGTTGTTAGTACATAAAAGGGCTATTCCTTTATAGGTTACCAGACATGATTTGAAGGACAAAAAAGCTATTGGAACGATGCCCAATGCCTACCCACATTTGATCCTCAATAATTTTTCAACGAAGGTATTATCCTTGTTTAAACAAATATAACTAGAAACCCGAATTTTTTGTTGACTAAGATTTCACATAGATGCACCTTATACTGTAATAGATGTTTGTAATATTAGCAATTATAAATCATAAATTTTGTTGCATGGTCTTCTTTCTTTCTTTTTTCCGAAAAGCAGATGTATAGCTTTTTATATAAATTACAGCTTTTTATAACTAGAGATAATACATCGGACCCTAAACCCAGCTAACAAACAGAATCCAAGAACAAACTAATATACTAAACTCCGACTAAGGGTATAAGACCCCATTCCAGGCTAATACTATGGCTATCTTCTCCAAGTTAGGACGAAGAAGAAGCATGTATCTGCATTGAGAAAAACTAAAACTGTGACCATGCATCAGTCACAGCTACTGGGTTCTTTGCGAGTTAAAGCTGCTGGGACAATAGAAACAGAGATTGTTGGGCTTAGTTTACTTTTCTGTAGGCTATAATTTCTTAGACCTGAGTAGAAGAATCTGAAAATATAGTAACATGGGCCTGCTTGCGTGGACTATTGTTTGTTTGATTCATTAGAAAATTTAGTGCTTCCATCTCCACTTCAAAGCTTGAACAAAGAGAGCTTGGCCCAGATATTGGAACAGTTATCCCATTCTTATCGGAGGAACCCCCCTTACCCGCATAATAGCTCCCATCAAATTGTTGCTTACATGCTCCATCTATGAAGCGCAGATAATCTGATACCTTAAACCAATAGTGCATGAAATTATCTCTTCTTATTTTATACAGACCGACTGCTTGACCCGGAGTAATGTTCCATATAATTTCCTGGTCTGATGGAACTAAATCTTCTGCAGTGCTCCATGAAAATGTTCTTCCCTTTATAAGGAATTCTAGACTATAATAAGATGCCCTTTGAATTGATATAAGAACTCCTTTCTGGAGAGCCATATAGACAACAACGTAGCTGCAAAGCATATCCCACCAATGAATTTTAAGTTTCCTGAATTCACTTTTTTGAAGCATGTTTGAAGGTCTAGTCTCAAAAATGAAGCTGAAATCTACTTCCAACCAAGTATCCATAATGCTATATGCCCTTTTCGCGACTTGACAGTCCCAGAACAAATGATTCAGGTCTTCAGGAACTAATTTACACCATTTGCAGGTGTCATCTGAGATTATCTCATGTCTCTTTAAGAAGCTTAATACATTATTTTGAGGAGTAAATGGGCTCGTTACAAATTTTATAAACCAAATTAAGTTTATAGAAAGGGTTGCTAATGATATCTTCTTTCCTTTGTTTCACCTGTGGGAGTACAAGGTGAGCCTTTTTAATTACTTTTCCTTGTGTGTAAAGTTATATTTGCATAATGGGGTGTCGGGGCATGTTTTGTACTTCATTCAAATTCAGCATAATTTGAATTTGTATAGGTTCGTTTCTCAGATTCTTATCAAATTGTGACTCTTGACTTGAAGGTTTATTTAACATACTTTTTCAATGTCAATTTCTTTGTGTTAAAATATTTGTCCATCTTCATGTCAGCTTGGTGAAAGAACAGCTACCATTTTGAAGCATCTTTTTCCTGTGCCCAAGCCTGATACAAAACGTATTGTGACTTTTGCTAATCAGTCTGACTACATTTCGTTCAGGTTAGCTATCATAGCTTTGCCAGTCACTTTTGTTTATCATTATAATTCAAAAACATTACTCTGCTTATGTTTTGATATTATGGATTTGGTCCTACCATATCGTGTTATGCTCGTGTAAATTGCTTAGTGTTTATAATAGTAATTGGATCATTTACTTCAGGAACCACATTTATGAAAAGAAAGGAGGGCCCAAATCTGTAGAGCTGAAGGAGATTGGTCCTCGATTCGAATTGAGGTTGTATCAGGTAAAAATGCAATTTGATTAAACTCATTGTCTTGTCTATATTGGCTGTGGAACCCCAGGAATGCATGCTAAACAGAACGGTGGCTTTTCTGAGGACCTGTTTTCTTATTAATGGTTTTATAAGCATCTGTCAGTCTGCCCATACTTCAAATTACTGCAGTACAAACGATAATATACAGTAAATCCTGTTACACTTGATCGAAAATACAAACTAGTGAGATATTAGTCGGGATTTTTTTGCGGAAGTGTCTAATCAGTAATTCACCTGGGACCTGTACAATGAGATCTTGGTATGAAAAAAAATTGTTGTAGGCCTTGGCAGCTTTCATGTTTTCTGTATAAGTGATAGGTAAAAAGGTTTTATTGGTAAGAGTTATCACTAGACTTGCTAAGATGTAATTTTATCGTACCTAAGTCTTTTATCACTGCTGAGAACCAGTCCATCTTTAAGGTGTTAAGAGGAAGGCACCAAATGGATCTTATTCTATATTACAACAATTACATCTTCAGAGGATAAAAAAGTGAACTAAATGAAAGTCAAGGGAAAAAGTCCAAACTGGCATATCCTCTTTGATATGTTGACTTCACCAGTTTTCATGTCCCTTCAGAAGCTGTCCAGTTCTATAATTACCAGCAACAATTTACAATCCCTCTAGAAATGATAACTTTAGAGGACACTTTCATGGAGACTGTTCATTTGTAATTAATCTTGCTTACCAGGACTGCAGTAAAATTCTAATGAGTTTTGCTTCGCACTTTATCACAGGTCAAGCTAGGAACAATGGATCAGAGCGAAGCTCAAAATGAATGGGTCATTAAACCATACATGAATACATTCAAAAAACAGAAGATTCTTGGAGATTAACAGCATTTAAAATAAATTGTGGCACCCTCTCTCTAACCCTCTCTCTAGAATGATACTGTTATCGTAACTTATTAAGTTGGGATCTTTTTCCGTTGTGTTGTGTTGTATTGTAGCTTTATCCGATTTAAATATTAATTATATTTAAATTCGAAGGTTCATTAGTGAAATTGGTCCCTGTATTCTTGACTTGTTTTACAGGAAAAAAGATTCTTGTGTTCACCATAGTATGGAGGGCTTGGGCGGAAAATTTTCCCCATTTTGTAACATTTGTTTAGCCGATCAAAAGCAACCTTGTAGAAATGTTATCAAGTCAATTTAATGAAGATATGTGCAAAGAAACGGGTTTTAGATTATATCTTTTTCAAAATTAATTTCAATAAAGTGTTGTTGAATTGTATATTAATCACAATGCTTCATATTCTATTGATTCAACCTCACAGAAAATAAAATTGTTTGATTTGTAGTTATTTTTTGTCTATTTTAATCGGTTTTCCATACAATCTTATTTTAAATTTTATTTTATCATATTTCAATTTGCTTCTAGGTTAGTTTAATCACGGTGTTATGGCTTTCATAAAGATACGGAGAGATTTATCATTTTATGTTTAAATTTTAGAAAATTGATATAAATTATTTTTATTTTATTATTACATTTTTAATAATTTATAAATCATTAATAAATCAAAATTACCCAAAAAAATATTTTAAACTCTCAACTTATCAAATAAATTATGTTAAATCTTGAGTTATGTTCAGTCATAACTCATAAATTAAGCCAGATGATCCAACCAAACATACCTGTACATACAAACATCTTGTGTTTATATACACAATCAACTCTCTGAATACGTTGGCTTATATAGACAACCGTCATTATAGGCGGATCTTAACAGGGGAAGAGCGATCTGTCGACCTCTTTATATTTTTATGTATATATTTGAATTGAGTTTTTTAAAATTTTATTTATATAATAATTTTTTAACTAGATATAAAAACATAATAAGAGAAAAATAACTAATTTCGCACTTGTTTCTTAAGTGAAATAAAAGTTTTTCTCTATTGTATATAATGTTGTGTATTGGAAAAAAAATGTTGTGCAACAGTAAAAATAACATTCCTTTATTGTTGTTTAATTGTCGTGTAGATGTGATTATGTGAATATGTGTTTATTTGTACCTATTGAATGTTAAATAGATGTTAAACTCATGGTAATGTAATTAATTCATCCCGCTTGATTATTTTTTGTTAGGGCTTTCTGTGATTTGTGATTTTTTTAGTTTATATTGTTTTATTGTTGTTTAGAAGTAATTATGTGAATATTTGTTTATTTGTACTCATTTCATCATCCTAGTAAAGAAGATGCTGTGATAATAAATTTCGTACAAGGTTCGCAATATGTGTATGATTATATGACTCTATTTTGAATTTTTTTTGTAAAATGTTTAAGTATGATATTTGCTATACGTTAACTTTGCAGCGGAGTCGATGAGAATGCTAAGTGTTAACTTTCTGGATGATCCTCTCCCGTCTTCTGGTTTTCGCGTCATTTATCTATATTTAAAATTGGTTTGGTTAAGTTATTTATAATATCTAAACATCATCCTAATATTTTCATATTTCTTGTTGGAAAAAGGCTCGGTTCATAGATATGTTTCGTGGTGTGTGCTTCACATTTACATGGTACAAGTCCTTTTGTCCATCTGCTGTCACTCGATTAAACAAAATCTATACTTTGATTGTAATCGTGTGTTTATAATATTTCTATGTTGTATGTATCAGTTTCGATAATGTGATTATAATACTGATATTTTGTCTATAAAACCAGCTTGATGATGGAAGCTACCACAAGGCTGACTTGATGATGGAAGCTACCACGAGGCTGACTTGATGGAGGTATTTAGTAGTGGCAGTGATAAGGAGTACTGGTTGATTGTTTAAAACATTTACAAGGGAGATAATTATATAGATGATTAGGTAAAAATTTGCTGAACCGGTAAGTTTTGTACTCCAGTGGTACTAGCTAAAATAGTTATCAATATTTATCTATTTTTTTGATTATTTTCGAATTTTAACGACTGTATTTTTAGATAATATTTTTTTGTGAATAAATTTCTGAAATAATTTTTTTATAAATTCAGTCAAATAAATATTTTATTGAAAGATACATAATATTCTGATTAATTAAAACAAGACATATTTTATTCTAATTAATTAAATTTTATTCAATTTGTAAGGATTAATTTATATTTAATAATAGATTTGAGATGGTGGAGGAAAGGATTCGATGGTGTTTTATATTATTGCAGAACATAGATAGTGGAAATTGTAATTGATGTAATAATATTTTATATTATTAAATATTATTATTTTAGAATGTATAGAAATGAGAGAAACACCCGAAAATAGAACTTATATAAAAATGAATCAAACTAAGTATAAAATAAGTAACCTAAACAATTATAATACATAGTATAACGTAATTAATAATTTAAAACGAAGAAATCGGAAATGGAAAGAAAATATAGTGATTTGTGTCAAATCCCCCTTTCATTGGCGGGAATAATGGAAATTGCTGCCTTAAATTACTCACAATACATGGAAACAATACGAGACACACGCACAATGTGTGCAGCATAATATTTTGTCCCACTATAATCCAAGGCGCCCCTCCTCTCACTTGGAATAATTGGAAACTAGCATGAATACATCAACTGTGAGTGAATATACGTGTTTTGTCAATCACATATTTTACTCTCTCGTTTCAAATTAGATGTCCACTTTCAAAAAATAACACAGTTTAAGAAAAATGGTTGTTCACAAATTAATTGCATTAAACGAGTATAATATGTGATGTGAGATTGATCTAGAAAATATAAATAAAAGATATGTGGAGGAGAAGTGACCTAGTAAATATGATTTTGCATTGAAAGTTGAAGTGGACAAGTAATTTGAAACAAAAAAATTTCTTGAAAGTGGACATGTAAATTGAAACGGAGGGTACATTTATTTATTATGTAATGATAGATGATACTCCCTCCATCCCAAATTAGATGAGCTCGTTGACTTCGGACACGCATTTTAAGATCCATTGACCGCATAGCTACATTACTTACTCTCAAAATTTTATTTTTGCAAATAAAAATTTAAATATGAAATTTTCGTTTGTAAAAGAAAAATTGAAAAAACAAATTTCAGAACTAGACGGTCAATGCACCTTAGGTTACGTGCCCAAAATCAACTACCTCATCTAATTTGGGATGGAGGGAGTAGGTATAATGTATAAATGAGAAATCAGAATTGATGGATTAACTTATTATTTTAATTTTATAATTTTTATAATAATTATATTTTCTGATTAAATTCGTCTGTAATCAGTAAATTGATAAAAAAAATTAAAATTTAATTAAGAATTTTAAATAAGTAAGAGATCTTTAAAACAGGCGCACAAGTGTATATTCTTTTAAATAAGTAACGATGCTCCTCCCTTCTGTATATTCTTTTTTCTGAACATTCCCATTATTTATTTCTTCTGAACATACTCATATAAAAGTCTTAAAATTCATACAGCAAATCTTCTCATACAAGGTTTATCAGTTTATGCTTATGTCTCTCTGACAAAAAGGTGGCCTGTCTCTCTCTTCATCTTCTATGCTTGCTTGTTTGGTCAGTCTCTCTCTCTCTCTCTCTCTCTCTCTCTCTCTCTCAGTCTCTCTCTAAAATTCAATTCTTGTATGAATTAGAAAGGTTACCCATCACGCTATTCATGCCAACTTTTAAGTTTATTACTATAACTGTGGGTTTCAAACTGTACCCTTTTTGTCTAACACTTGATAAGTTGCTATTCCACCTCTTTTGGGGTTTTCTAAAGGTTTGAGCTTCTTTTTAGTTGGGGATTAAATGTGCAGCTAGAGAGTAAATTCTAAGCAAAGTTTCAGGAGATAATACAATGCCCCATTCTTGTTTTAAACTGCACTATCTTTACCTCTGGGCTTAACTATCATCCTCTAGTTTTAAGTTGGTTAAATTTTGAGTTGTGGGTAGTTTTGAATGCCTCAGGTATTCTTGATTTTGTGATTTGAATCATGGGTTTTTGTAGAGATTTTTGGAATTTTGGTTTTTTGATCTTTTTTTTTTTGACTTGAATTGTAGGGTTGTTGGGTATGAATTGAAGAAAGGTGGTTGAGATTGTAGATGAAGTGTCTGTGAGGTTGTACTGGCTATTGGGCAGGTGTTTCTTTGCGAAAGTATAGATGGATCGTAGGAGCTGGCTGTGGAGGAGGAAGTCATCCGATAAAAGTCTGGGTGAAACCGAAAGCTCTGGATCGATATCTTCACATTCTGAAAGATTTTCTGATGAACAGGTTGGTTGGTTCATTTCTCGCTGTCTCCTTGTTGATTCCTTTTGTTCTATTCTCTGTGATTGCCTTGACTTTTCGAACCTTGAAACATGTTTTCTTGTCCCGAATTTGTTTTGTGTACAATATTATAATCTGTTTCCCTATTCACATTATGTCCTTATTCTGCTAATTTACATTTGGAGAATAATGTGAAGTTTTTCTTCATAAATAGAGCAACCCCTCAATCAAACAATGTAAATATACACTATCTGATTTTTACTTAATGAAAACAAAGACATTTGTCTAAGAGCGAAAGGGTAATCTGTAAGAATAAGATATTTGTATTGAAAAAATTAATTTCACGGCTAAGATTTGCTGCAGAAGAGATTCTCATATGTGTTTGTTTGTTTCTTAATAATACTTATGTGTCCAAGTTCAGGCCATGTGATTAGAGATCAATTTTTTAATGTGGTGCAGAATATATTCTAAGATATGGGCTCTTATGTCTCAACTTTCTTAGCAACATATACAGCCTTGATAATGACCATAGTGATTTATCAGTGAATTATTGTGAATTGTGACTGCACAGAATATTTTCTAATCACCGGGCTTATATGTCTCAACTTTTTTAGCAACAAGTGTAGCCTTAATAATTACTGTAATGATTGATCAGTGTAATTATTGTGAATGTCTAATTCCACACGCACATAATAATTATTCATATCCACTCGGTTGAATATATTGATTCAGGAAAACATCTCTATAGAAATGTATAATGACACTATTATATATCAACTAAAACTATATTTATGCAATATATAGTGGCTAGTGAGGTCACTTAAAAACATGCTACTTAAGATCCTACTTTAGTCCATGAACATATTGAAGCTTATTTTAGTTCTGTAACAAATTGCAGCTTCAATCTGACAGTCTCTATAATCTTATAGAAGTAATCGGAACAAACAAGTGGGGATTAGGTTTGAGGTAATAATTATCAAGAAATATGCACTGTCATGCTTGGATGGCTCTTTGCCTTTCTTCTCTTTCAAATGCTGGGTCATATATGTCTTGCAAGAAAGTGTGACAGGTCTTAATTGAATGGAAATATATTGATTATTGTATAAAATTCTTGCAATCATTCATGTCAAATCATGATATGAACCCCCTCCCATTCTTTTGATAGATGTCAATATGTCATTATATGTAATTGGTAGAGCTACTTTGCATGATATCCAGATCAAATGATCAATGGCCCTGTGTTTGTCCTGAAATTTGGTTTGGTTACCTTAGTCACAATGGATTCATGTTGTGTGGTTATACATTATTGTTGTAGTGGGACCACAAGGGGACTCTCCTTTGTTCTCAAGCATATGGTTTAGGCATCATTTTGTTCCTTATCCTAAACCCAGTATTCATGATTATGCGCACAATTATGTTAGTCAAGTTAATGTTCTCTTCCTGATCACTTAAATGTTGGTAACTTGCTTTCCGACATAGATTGGTCCTCCGCTCTTGTTTTTAGCATCATTTAACTGGGTATGACTTTCTCCAGTTTCTTTACTGCCAGATGACCAGCCAGTTATGATATAGCAGACGAAGAGAAAAGGGAACATATAATAAATGGTTTTCTTTGACTATGTGTGATTCAATATTTTCAATGCTCCATGTTCCTTTTTTGTTTGTACACCCACCTGTTTGTCCATTTATATCTTAGCGGGTTGAAATGGTAGACACCTCGAGAAGTAACCTAGATTTTAAACTTTCCATCCTCTATAATCTTGGCCAAGCATTTTAGCCAAAGAAGATTGATTTCTGTTCACATGTACAAATTGTACCATGCAATCTTCCTCAGCTTGTTAGGCTTCCAGACTCAGTTAAAAACTTTACTTTTCCTATTATTAGATGTCCCAGATTTGGTACTATTAGGTCCAGATTTTTTTTGGTAGAATGTAGTAGTGGCAGAACCTTTTGGTTCTCAAGGTATTGCGGTTCACCACTAAATATGACTCAATATGTAAACATATAAGATCTATATTGTAAACCTACAAGTAAGATCTATATTGTAAACCTAGGAAGTTACGTTTCCTACCAGCTTGCTGGCATTTGACCAACTAGGCACAAGCCCATCTACTGTTCCATTTTACCGATAGATGTTTTCTAGACCCTCACAGCCTTGAATATCTATCTCAGGAAAGAGCACAAACATTTGATACAGACATTGTCAACTCGGCAGTATATGTATATCCAAGCACTCGTCTATGTCACAACTCTATGTTTTCTGCACCATATGCATAATGCCCTCAATCACTGTAAGCTTTTTGATACAGTGGTAGCTCAAGAGGTTTGTCAGCAGCATGATCTTTGTAAGCAAACATCAACATGATGTAGTTGGTTCATTGCTCATGTTTCTTTATATTTACGAAAATTATCCTAGTTTTTTCAAGTTTTTTCCCCCAGCTGATCATGATTTCCAGTTATCTATACTTATGTGCACCCGCTACCAAAATTTCAGCAATTCACAGAAGTAACCTACTGAAGAAAATCCCTTAATATACACATATTTAGAAGTTTTATAGTTGATTTTTTATATACACTCCGTTTGAATCTCTCTAAGTCACTAACAATAACTTTCACCTTGTGTACAATATCTGGCTGGAATCATGTTGCTTTTGCTGCACAATTGTTATTCTTTTGAGTATTTATCCCCTCCAGATAGCAACAGTCAAAGAGAGACCTGATTAATTGTATACAGAATAAGGATTGGTGTATTAATGACTTTAGCATAACATGTCTCCTCATTTCGACATCAAATGGGTGGAACTTAAATAATAATCATTTTTGGAACAATCAAAGATTATGAAATATATTTTCCTAAAATATTCCACAGCCTCTAATTTGATAAATTTACATCTGAATATGAAGGTTGTATATGTTTCTTGTTTAGGTACAAGTGAGGATGTTTTGTTTGATGAAACCTCATCATAATGTCTACATCATTATTGAGGGTTTCTAGTTGTACTGAAGTAAGTTTGATGTATTAGCTTGTGTATCAACTCATCTTGGTGCTTTGAGATATAGTTTCATGTACATTGTTGTAGAGAAATTAACTTAACACCAGCACTCTCTCTTAATCTCTATATAAATCATTATTGAACATTATTGGCCGTCTAGTTATTGAGGTTGGCTCTGCTGATTACATCGTAAAGTTCTTCGTGTCTTGTGTTCTTAAAAATGGTTCTATGTTCTCAGCAGAATCTGATGAGTTTTAGTTTGTTGTAATAGGCCTACTCAAATCAGAATGTTCATTCACCTGAAGTCACATCAAAAGCTATAACCCCTGATGAAGAACATGATGATAGCGTGAAGACTTTAAGAGAGAAACTAGCTACAGCACTTCAAAACATTAGTGCAAAGGATGATTTGGTAAAGCAGCACTCTAAAGTTGCTGAGGAAGCAGTCTCAGGTAACAACTATATTTTCCCTGTTCGAATCTCTTATGCAAACTGATTAAAGCTTGACTGCTTTGTTTGTGTGTGTGTACACGCGCGCGCGCGTGTGTGTGTTTGAATGCATGTGTAAAATAAAGTTAATTACTTGCGAAACTATTATAAGTTTGTTTCAGTAGACGGCAGCTCATGTAATAAATAAAGAAACATGCTTGAGGACCAATTAATTAGTCAGAGATGGTATTGCATATAATTTAAAACTCTCAACCATTAAGCATTTTCTGTCTTTAGGTTAGATCTGGGATATTTCAGATTGTATATACAATATATTGTACTTGTAAAATTTTGAGTGGGCTTATAGAAAATATTTCTATTTCAGCTAGATGCTTAGAGATTAAATTGTGATCCCTAGTTGCTAACTAAAAATGACAACTGTTTGCTGTTCTAAAATTAGGATGGGAGAAAGCTGAGAACGAAGTGTTTTCTTTAAAGCAACAACTTGAGTCTTTAACTCGGAAAAGTTCATCATTTGAAGATCGAGCCATCCATCTTGACGTGGCACTTAAGGAATGCATGAGACAGCTCCGCCAAGAAAGGGAAGAGCAAGAGCAAAAGATCCAAGAAGCTATTAACAAGAACAAAATAGAATGGGACTCTACAAAATCTGAACTTCAGGAACAGCTCGTTCATCTTCAGTCTCAACTTAAATCTGCAAAAAGTGAGGCTGTCACCTTCTTACATGTTGATCTTCGCTCTAAGCTCAGAGCTGCAGAAAATGAGATCTCATCCCTTAAACAAGAGCTCTTTTCCAGAGCAGAGGAGCTAGAACTTAGGACCATTGAGAGGGACTTGAGTACTGAAGCTGCTGAATCAGCTAGCAGACAAAATCTGGAAAATGTAAAGAAGGTGGCTAAGCTTGAAACCGAGTGCCGTAGACTCAAAGCAATGGCTCGTAAAGTATCTTCTTCTAATGATCAGAGGTCTGTTACTGAATCCTCTGTTTATGTGGAATCTTTGACAGACAGCCAGTCTGATATCGGAGAGAGGCTCTCATTTGTTGAAAGTAATACACGTAAGGTTAGTGAATTGGAGCCAAATCCCTCCGACTCCTCGTCGTTATTAGAGTTGACTAATTCCAAAAATGTGAAAGCAATTGGAAAAAACTGTGAGACCCCTTCACTTGATATTAGTATCATGGATGACTTTCTTGAGATGGAAAGGTTTGTGGCATTACCTGATACCCATAATGAAAGCTTGCATGAGTCGAGACCTATTACAGCTCACACAAATGGAGAGGATATCACTATAATAAGTGAGCTTGCTATCATGAGAAATCGGAACACTGAATTGGAAGAGAAGTTAGTGAAGATGGAAGCAGATAAAAATGAACTTGAGGAATCTTTGACCAAGTACCAAGACCATATTAGGACGTTAAGAGAGTGTCTAGAGGAAGCGGAGATGAAATTGATGAAGATGGAAACAGATAAGAATGCGTTGGAGACATCTTTGACTGAGCACAAAGATCAGCTCGTGACAGTAGTGAATCATTTAGAAGCAGCAGAGAAGAAGTTAATGGGGATGGAAAAAGACAAACACAAGTTAGAGACATCTTTGACTAAGCACCAAGATCAGCTTAAAAAAGTACAAGATCGATTAGAAAGAGCAGAGATGAAGTTTGTGGAGATGGAAAGAGAAAAGCACGAGTTGGAGACCTCTTTAGCTAAGCACCAAGATCAGCTTGGGACAGTAAGAGGTCGTTTAAAAGAAGAGGAGACGAAGTTGGTGGAGTTGCAGGATCAATTATTCACAGCAAATGAAGCAAGACAAGCTGTCGAGGCAGAACTTCATGGTACCAATCTAAAGAAAGAAGTAGCAGAGTCACGACTTAAAGATGTTGACAATGAATTGAAAACCATGAGTGCCAGAATTTCCAGCTTAGAGGAAGAAGTTCAAAAGGAAAGGTCAGTTTCTGAAGAAACTATTTCTAATTGTCGGAAACTGGAACAAGAAATTTCAAGATTGCAACATAAAAGTGAACTACAAAGAGCTTCAAGTCCACACAGAAGAAACTTGAAACAGAATCAGGTCAGTTTGCTCGGTATTCTTAGTTAATTTCTGTTATAGTTCCAACTGTTAGCCTTAAACAGATATATGTTAAATTGTGACAGGATAAAGAGTTAGCAGTTGCTGCCTATAAGTTTTCCGAGTGCCAAAAAACAATTGCTTCTCTTGGTAGGCAGTTGAAATCTCTTGCAACACTAGAAGATTTCTTAATTGAGTCAGACGAATCAAGCATGATTACTGGAGCAACCACAGCCACCTGAAAATGTTTTTCAGCCAGTTTCTCCGATCTGACTTGATTTCTGCTGTGAAGAACTTCTGTTCTAGAATTTTTGGTGTCGGTTGTTGATCGTGCAAGTTCTCCAGGGAAAGAGTATAGAATATTATCATCTGTCATGAAACAAGATATACACCCTCTGCATGGATACAATATTTCATGCCAGTACACATGTCTCCCGCATCAGCAGAACGAGGGACGTAGTCATACAGTATATTTTGCAGTATACGATGCAAGAAGACATGTAAACCAGGTACAGAGGAAACTACAATTACTATTACAAGAAAAATATAAGTATCAGGTTTCACCTTGGAACTTTGTAAAGGCTCTAAATCCAAACCTGATAGCAGCAGCTATGCTTAAACCTTATGTGAACCACACTGTGACAGCAAATTGGATATACAACAGAAAGTTTGAGTTCATTTAAATTAAATTCGTTCGAATCCATAATAAATTGAAATATACCGGGAATCGCTTTCCGGTCCGAGTATATTTCATTTTTTGTTGATTTTTTTTTTTTTATGAGAAATTCATTGAATGTGTTCAATCTGATTTGGTTGACCATAATCATGCATAATTTGATTCTTCAAAAATATAAATAAAAGCCGGACTGTCGATTACCGGGCTCGAGTTTAATTTTTATTTATTAAATAAAAGTCGGAGTTTTTCGATTATCAGGCTCGAGTTTAATCTATCTGATAACTTTTTCTTATTAGATATAGCTAAATCCGCAGAATTCATCGAAACATATTTTTCAACTTCAATTTGAACTATTTTAATATGAACTTGGACGTTACAAAACGAGTCGAGTTTAAATTAACCGAGCCGAGCTACTCGACTTTCATTACTACTATGGGAAACCAGACTCAACTCTGCTCCTATTGAAATTGTCAGGTATCCCAAAAAAATTTCTTAAATTTTTTTATTTTTTCTCAAATGATGTTGACGATAAACCCATGTTACTGTAGGGTTCTGTGAAATCACCAAATTTAAACTGTAGATTCATGTTACTTCCAATATAATTTCACTGTTTTCTAGTCCATATTTTTAAATTTAGTTTTTTTTACCTCTGGTTGTGTTACGAAGCTAAGGAACTGCAGACACATCAATCCAATTCTATAGAAATGCAGAAGTTAGGACACACCATTCCAATTCTATAAACATGCAGAAAATATATGCTAGCCAAATACAATATCATAAGTATGACTTGAAAATTTGAACACTCAAAAGGAGGGTGTTTCCGCGAAGTCCACCATAAGTTTAAACTAGCTAAACTGAAATTGTTCTTTGTTTGATTCTCTTTGCCTCCTCCATGTGAGCTTCTTGATACTTCCATCCTCCAAGCTAAATACACCCGTATCAACTCCAGTCTCGTTGCTAATTGAAGAAATATGATCCGTGAAATAAATAGAATTCCCTTGACAACCTTGAATATCCAAAACCGAAAGAGACAGAGAATGATCACCACCAAGAAACAAACTACGATCTCCCAGAGAATCCACTTTCACCCATCGTTTGTCATCAAAATTATACGTAAAAACATCAAAGTACCTAGTTGCATGAACCTGCTGACCATTTTCATGAAGAGTACCTGTAATCCTTGTAACAAGAAGAATATCAACCCCCGATTCTACCAAATAAAGTATAATATTATTAATGGCCCAAGGACGCCAGAAAATTTTTCTTGGAGGAATGCTACGAGTCATCTTGCTAAAACAAGGTGAACAATTGGTTGTCGAATTGAACTTGGACGTCGATTGAATATATCCATATTTTCTGATACATGATTCTTCAAGGGAAGAGAACGACCAAGACATCGACGGGTCCTCGATCCACTTGTTGTTTTCGGGATGATAACTATCCTGCATTAACAATCTGACTTTATTATACATTAGGAAAATGACTCCAAATTTGCCTCCGGAATGAATGGGATCTGATGTGAGAAGAGTTCGATAATTTTTTCTGATAATCCTATAATCTGGAAGAGTATCGGTAGGAATAACAATCTTCCTCGCTACAAAACAAAAGGGGTTGAAGATAAATACAGAAGATCGGTATTCTTCATCCACAACATGTAATATCAACCAGCCTTTTGAACATCCAATACAATAAATATTTAAATCCCCCCACAAGTTGTTGAACTCGTGGTATAGTTTCTGACGAGCAAGGTTGAGAAAACAACATCCCCTGTTGTCTGTTGTTGACCAGATCATATATGGAGGCTGTGAAGAAGGATTAGAGATATGCCAGAAATTCAAAACAGCTATTTTCCATGAACGACATACGTGTTTGAAGCGAATAATGTCAAAACAAGTCATCCTCTTTATAACAGACTCCAAAATATCAGTATGAAGATTGGACCAATCTGGTGAAGGAGCAGAAAACTTCAGACGTTTGCTTGGAATAGTGTAGAAGGGTTTCATGCTTGGGTTTATAATTGTATCAATATGCAACTACACACCACGAAAGACTTCTAAAATAAACTCATCGGTTTGGCAGGGAATCTTTGTTACTTGAAAGATACGAGAACCAAGTTTCGGCTCTGCTAATCCTACACTCAATTCGGAATCGTTTCCCTCCTCCGGTTTGGGGAGCCCAAGTACCAAAAATTTGTGTAACTCGTCAGTCATTTGACCTATAAATTTAAAAAATATAACTAGAAGCATAAAAATTTGTGAAACTTCAATTCAAGCAATCAGCAAAAAATACTCCAAAAAGTACTATGTCACACAAAGTCACAAACCATAAGAAATCACAACATCAGTGACATTCATATATCTACATGCCCCCTATTCATAAAAATCAAATCTTTATCTTTTCTATCATCAAAATCAAACAAATCAGATACAAAACAAAACTTTATTCAACTTGGGGAGTTAAGAATCATAAAAATCAAAACTTTACACATCAAAACTTTATCTTTACAATTAAAAAGTAAAAGTTTATCAAGTAATGAAAAATAAACATAAGATCATAGAAATACCTGAAGAGAAAGCAGTGATTTGATTTAGGGCGTGGAGGGGCGATTGAAAAGGTTCGAAAGCCACGAGCTTTACAACTTTGCTGAACTCTTTGAGGTCGCTCACGCAGTTCCGAACAGCGTCACTAATCTTTCCGGTGTCTTCTGATTCAAATTCATGGCAGAGAAACAGAGAAAACCCTGAAGCCGCCTGGTGGAGCAAATACAACACCATCTTAGCTGAGAATTGAGAGAGAATCTCGCCGAGAAACGACCGCAAACTTCTAAAGTACAATTCAATTAAAATCGTAAAATATTTTTAAAGACGTGTATTTGAACTCAGATTTTTTCTCTCAAAAGAAAATTCAAATTTTAAAAATTTTATAATCTTGAGAGGGTCAATCGAGAATTCTAAATCATGTTAAACTGATGTTATCATTATTCGATTGGGATTTTAATGGATTATTTTTAGGGGCCGTTTGGTTAGGGGTATTCAGGAAAGGGAAAGGTAATCAACCTGATTGATTCCCTTTGTACGTGTTTGTTTTGTAAAAATCATCTTTCCCTTTCCCTTTTTTAGTAGTGGGTTTACCTAATAATGCTCCTAACTCATTCCCCACTCCCAACTAGGAGGGGTGTATTCGATTGGGATTTTAATTGATTGCTTTTATGGATTTTAATGGATTGTGTCTGATTTTGATTTTATGCGGATTCTTGATAAAATGTCGCAGAGTTGATAGGATTTAAGTACAATGCTTCAAAATCCCATTGATTTTGATGGGATTTCAAAAAACTTAAAATACACTGAAGAATGCCACAAAATCCATCATTTAATGAAATGCAAAGAAATCCATCTGCATTTGAATACCATCAGATTTTAATGGATTTTAAACAATCCCAATTGAATACCATCGGATTTTAAAGCATAATTTAAAATCCCAATTGAATACCACCAGATTTTGTAGCATAGTTTGAAATCCCAATTGAATACCTCGGGATTTTAATGGATTTCAAACAATCCCAATCGAATACCCTCGGATTTCATGAATGCAAAAAAATGCTTTAAAATCCCAATCCAATACACCCTGTAGGTATTTGGATTTCCTTTCCTCACTTTTTTTCTATTTTGAGTTATAATTCATATTTTAAACAATGAAAATACAAGATTATCATATAAAGTATCTTTAAGAATTAAAAATAATTTTTAATTTAGTTTTTTAAATTAAATATAATTGTGACATAATTCTCATGTTAATTTATTTTAAAAAATTAATATTATGGCTAAATAAATTATATTAATTTATTAGAATGTAAATAAATTATCTTGTTATAGATATGAATACATTTAACTCTTTTGAAATTATATAATATTAAAGAAATCGAATATAAAATTAATCACACAAATTTCCATTCTGTTTCTGCAACAAAACCAAACAGGTAAAACAATTCAGGATCATTCCTTTCCTTTCTCCGCGTTTCTTTTTCTGGATTCCATTCCGTTTCTCCGAAGCGAACCAAACGGCCCCTTAGTTTATAGATTTTAATGGAATGCATGTGATTTTGATTTTGTGCGATTCTTTATAAAATGTCACAGAGTTGATATGATTTAAGAACAATACTTTAAAATCCTATTGATTTTGATGTTATTTCAAAAAACTTAAAATACACTGAAAAATACCACAAAATCCATCATTTTATGAAATCCAAATTCTATTGATTTTGATGGTATTTCAAAAAACTTAAAATACACTGAAAAATGCCACAAAATCCATCATTTTATGAAATCCAAAAAAATCTATCATCATTTGAATACCATCAGATTTTAATGGATTTTAAACAATCTCAATTGAATACCATCGGATTTTAAAATATAATTTAAAATCCCAATTGAATACCACCATATTTTATATTATAATTTAAAATCTAAATTGAATATTTCAAGATTATAATAGATTTCAAACAATTTCAATCTAATATCTTAGGATTTCACGAATGCAAAAAAAATGCTTTGAAATCTCAATCCAATGCACCCCTCTTAATTTAAATTTAAAATTACACTTAAATATTTTCAATATTCAATTGGTGACGGCATTCGATCGTTGATACATTTTCAATATTTATAATGACTTTAGCGACAATCTTAATACCATTTTCAGTTCAGTGACAAACTTGATACATTAAGCCCATCCAGTGACCAAATAGATAATTAATCCCATTTTTTTTCGACTTTATAAAATGATTGATTGTTTTATGTTTTTCAAAATCTGATTATACGTGAAACTTTGAAGTATTGTGCTTAAGATCATAAAGTCTTTCCATACTGCAAAGAAAGGAAAAAGATTAGAGTTTTTTGAAAACTATATATTTTGCTTTGATTTATAGGTTTTTATCTTTAAAATGATAACAAAAAAAAAAGTTTTAAGATATTTTCTTTTACATTTGCAATCATTTTTGCAACCAAAAGATGATCAAATGCAATTTTAAAATTTTGAAAATGAATAAAAAAATTCTTTGGACAAGATATCGAGCCAAAACGGTTATGTCATTCAGCAAAACCATAAGGAAGCCTATAATTTTACACAATCCAGCAAATAGAAGGTACTTGAACTGAAATAGTTAAAGAGATTACTGATATGCATGTAAAAAGATATGTAGGAAAAGATAAAATTGATATCAGGAAAACATATATATCCGGATTCCTGTTTATATAGACAAAATAAAATATCTCGAAAATATATAAATACGGAATCTTGCCTGTCTAAACAAAATAAGATCTCTCCAAAATATATAAATCCGGATTCCTGCCTGTTTAGACAAAATAAGATATCCGGAAAATATAATAAATCCGAATTCCTATCTATCGAGACAAAATAAGTTCGGACATATAATCCACAACTAGAGCACTTAAACCCAAGGACGAAGAAAATAAGAAGGGAATCTAGAACAATTAATCCACAACGAGAGCACCAAAACCCAAGGATGAACAAGATTTGAAGGGAATCTGGATAATGGATTATAAATTGCTTCCAGTTGAGCAAACGGATTAACAAGTAGTACCTGGTTCACCAGCTTCCAAAGTAGTACCTGGTTGGCTGGTTCACCAGCTTCCACAGTGTGCCACAACTCGCAAGTTCATTACACTGGCAACTTTGAACCTGCCTGATGACAATAGAACAAATACAGCTAGATAAAACAGTTTCAGATTCTTGAAACTAATGGCAACTTATAGCATACCTTGATTATGCTTGAAATCATATCGCTAGAAAGTAAATCATTACTAAAACATCTACAGATACAACACAATGGCAGGACTTTCAAAATTACACCATTACAACCTTACAACATAATGGTCTCTCACATATATCAAACCAAAAACTGATAAAGAGTACGGAACAAAAAAACTACATGATATTACTTCCCGGTCTCGGCTTCCATTAGAGTTTTCTTTGACTTGGTACCCATACACTAAAACAAAACCCATTGTCATCGGCCCCTACAACCTTATGACAATTGAGCACTTGTCATATTGTTGCACATTCACTTCAGTCTCAACAAAAAACATTCAGCCTCATTGCTACACGATTGCCTCTGCAGGATTCTTGTTAGTAACAACATGATACTCATCATCCATTTCATCATCACCATCATCATCATCAACATCATCATCATCTGCACCATCTTCTGGAGTCCTTTCAACATTCTCACTTTCACCGATATCTGTTCGCGCTGAATCTAGTATCACTTGTTCACGCTGATGGCCTATCATTTGCATCAATATGTCCTCTGGCTTCAAGTTACAACCGGAGCTACTTGAAGTACTAGGGTCGAACCTTTTTGACCTCTTTTCGTATAGCGACTCCAGCATCTCAAAGTAAGGGCATGTTTTTGAATCTTGACGGCGTTTCTTATTACTTTCTTTCACTCTCCTGTAATACTTATTAATGTTCTCCCATTTTTCCTTGCATCTCTTGGAGCTTCTATCATAACCAAGCCTCGTCATGGCAGACGAAACCTCCTCCCACACCGATCCCTTTGATCCACTATCATGATATTGCATATCCAAATTTTCCCTTACTGTAATTAAAGCTTCCACTTCAGCTTTTGGCCACCGGGAAGAAGGAAAACCAGGAGAATAATGGACGATACTCTTTGTGACTGGTGAACTCTCACGAGTACTGTATTGTGGTTGCGGCATACTTAGAATTTTTTCCAATGGAGCTGAATTTATGGGTAACTGCAAAGGAGGTGATTGCTCTGAAATCTTTTGCAAGAAAGAAAGAATAGCAGCATCTTTTGCTGCAGAAGAGGAGCGTTCATGGGCAAGAAGTCCTTGTTCTCTTTTCTTTGTAGCTAATTGTTGTGCCCTCCACTCTTCTTCTCTACTGATACGATCTTTCTCAAGCTTTTCAATTGCTTCTATGAACTTCTTCTGTAAGTTCTCTTGCCTCTCCAAAACTTGCTTCATCAATCCATTGAAATATTCCATTAATTTTCTCTTTTTCTTCGGATGCCCTCCCCCAGAAGATGAAGAGGTAGACGTGGATGTGTCCATGAGCTCAAAACTTGGAATGTGGGTATCACCATGAGGTACCTGATTTACAGGTTTTGCCATCATAACAGAACTACTTGTGGGTTTAGGCATAGACGTTGTTCCATCCATTGAATATGTTTGTTTGTCTTGGTTTATTGGATACGAGGATTGATTGTCGAATATCTCAAGCTGCTCATAATATCGGTAATTTTTACCATCCTGTCTACCAGATTTACCCTCTTTCGTTCTCCTGTGATATTTATAAATGTTCTCAAACTTCTCTTTGCACTTCTTTGCGCTCCTAGTGTACCCATACTCGCCTAATTTTCTGCATAACAAAAGTGCCATGATTCTTAGCATCTATTATGCTCTTGCAACTTCAAATTCAAACAAACAGACTATCAAATACAAAACCTCAATACCATCATTAAAAGTCTGGGCATTCTAATATACTTCCGAGAAAGAAAAGAAAAATGCCTAAAATATGTGCACATGTGACATGTATAAGTTATCGCTACAAATATTTTAAACTACAATCTCAAAACATATTCAGAATTCACTAAGATATAGTATTAAATAATCGGCAGATATACAAATAAGATTACTACGAGTATATAATAGTTAACAAATATACGACTTACTTAAATTACACAGAAAATTGCGCAATTAGTACATATAGGATATAAAATTCACCAAAATCACAACTGTTTGCATGCTAATACGGTTCGAATTTGATTTTTGAATTCAAAATCTGAATTCACATAATTGAATATATAAATAAACATGACCTGCTTTTTATTTGAGCATCACTATCAAGATTAACTGTACAACTTGAGAAACCCGATTAAGCAGACGATAATCATTAAGCTGACTACACAAACTTAGCTAACAACATACATCGATACATACACACAAATTCTTATAATTTCTTCAAAAGAATTAAATTGTTTGTATAATAGCAACTATGTCAAGATAAAAATACTACTACATAACCTGGAGAAACCAAATTAAACACAAGCTAAACATCTAACTCAACTTCATAAACACACAAAGCTAACAAACAAATATATAGATACAGAAATTGTGTGTATACCTAGAAACTTCATCCCAAAGAGGAGCTTTAAGATTAGAGTCTCTAAAAGCTTCATCCATACTCTGTCTGACTTGCAACAACACAAGAGTCTCCTCACGAGGCCACCGGTTACCGGCTGAGTTCCGGTCACCCTCATCGCCACCAGCTGAATCTGAGCCAGCAAAACTCTCATTTCCGGCGGCGGCGCCACCGGAATTGACCACCAACATGAAATTACTGCACCTCGAGGTTAAATCTTTGTGGGTTTTGTAGAGAAATGGTAATTCTCAAATGGGTCAGCTTTGTTTTATTTTTTGGAATTTTTTGAGTTGGGTTGCTTTTTATCTTTCTACCATGGCTCTTTCTTACTTGCAAGCTGTAGGTGAGGTTGCTAGTGGAGTGTGTGTTGTTTTTATTTGCAAGTATAGAGTCGGTGAATTAGGGTTTTGTTTTGTGGTAGTTTATTTTAGGTTTTGGTTATTACAGGGCACGGTAAATTTGGGTGTTTTTTTACTTTTTTGACACAGTGAATTTAACATGTAATAAGTGAGGAAAGTTATTTTGAAATATTATGGGGACGTTTGGTTGATGGTTAATGAGCCCGGTTAACGGAAATCAGAACCTAATACCCATACATTATGTTTGGATTAGTAAAATTTTTGATTGGAATGGGAACCTCATTCCTTGAAGGCTAAATCAATATCTCCACACCCCTTGGGTTACCATTTCCCATACCCTCCATTCCCATACCCCTCATTCCCATTCCCCATTCCCATTCCCACCAATCATCCAAACACCCCCTATATTTACTCTTTTCTGTCCCGTCCCGAAATAAATATCATTTTGATTTCTGACACGTTGAGGTGAAAAAATAATTTTTAATATATCCAAAATTATTAAAACATACTATTTCCCGTCTGTTAATATTTTTCCGGTTTGTGTTTTTCACGTTTGGCAACACACACTTTTGATCGTTAATATCTTCAATTTCGTATTAGCATTAAATATAAAAATTTCATCGTATTAAAGTACTCGTATATACGAATGCAACAAAATCACTCACGACTATATTTACTCTTATAAATTAGATGTAAATTTGTAATTTAGCTCATGTTATGAACAGTACCGACATCACAAACGGAAAAAGGAAACAGAGTAAATAATATTTTATAATATTTATAAGACAAATACGAGAACATTGAACTTGCTCTAAAAATTACTGACCCAACGTATTGTTGTTTTGAAATTTTGTGTGGCCTTGCTTGGAGTTGCAGCCAATTGCCCTTGTTTAGTCGGCACCTCATGACCCACTTTCGATATGCTACTTCTCAATATTTTTTCTTGATTTTACACTACAACCTATTCGATTAATTTAAGTGGACGGTGAACTTTATTATTAGGAATAAAATATCATGTTTTACATCATGAACGGAATAACTCAAGTTTTGATATTTCGTGGTACGTTAACGGTTAATCCGGACTTAGAACATCTCCAACTATAATAAATAAAATTGCTAGTTAAATTATGGTTATCTAAAATTTCGTCGAACATGCAAGGGCATGTATTTCAATGACGTTAGTTACAATTTTTAACTGATATTAAACAATATTATTTAATTTCTTACTTTTCAAATTCTTATATATAAATATAGTTTAAATATGACGTAAAGCTGGCGTGGATGCTTTAGCCAAGAACTCCAAATCAACAAATAATCAAATATAGAAGATGGAATATAGAATATTTAAAAAAAATTGATAACATGGTATATTTATTTTTTTTAACTAATATGTATATCATGGTGCAATCTAGATTTTTTTTATCTGAAAGATAGCAATGGTTGGAGATACTCTTATAAATTAGAACTTCGATAATGAATCATTTGATTATTGGATCTAGTTCCGTCGATGTTATAAAAATAAATAAATATTCGTATCGAAATAGACGACGCCCATCCAGAAATTAATTTACTTTCAATTTCAAAATTCGAAAAATTAAAACCCAACATTTTACTTGCAGGAATTTGACTTTTGGAGGGGGCTTGAAGCACAATAATGGAAGCTATCTACAAAGTGAATGGATGGAATTAAACTACGTAATTGAGAATCCGAGAAGTGTCATTTTCACAATTCCCAGTTGCACAAGTTTGTTAATTATTTCAAATTTCAACTACTGCACTTGGAGTAAAATCTCGGCGATTTAAGTGAGTGCATAAGAGTATCCCCTTTTTTCTGACAGAAGGAAGTATAATCCTGGAATGTATCGAAGACACAAAGTTGGTAGGTACAGATTTTTTTTCATCAAAATGTATGTTATTTAACCGAAAAGCAAGTAAATATTCACGGAAATTTAAATCATGTCATCTTTAATGTCTAAAAAGATAACTCATCAAAAAAGGTCTCGTTAAAATCCCGCAAAAATAAAATCCTGTGAGAAAAACCTCAAGGCGAAAAAAGGTTCCTTCAACAAGATATATATGATATACAAAACAAAAGATCATGTTATGATTATAGTGGTTTTTTGACCAAAATGTAACATGGTGTAACTTTTTCTTCATAAAATCAAAACGTTGGATTATCTAACATTAATAAGTGATATTTCGGATCATGGTTCACGAATCTGGTATTTTGGACGTTGCTTATAAAAATTGTTATATACGGTTCTTTTTTCTAGATCAAAGCATTTCCGTTTTCAAAATTCAATGGTTTCGTAAGGGTCTTATTACTTGTAGAACGCTTATCTGGTTTTATAGTCAAGTATTTCTGTATAATACCTTGTAGGTGCTGTATTGTATGGGTCAAGTTTAGGAGCTCTCCAATGTCTAATTTACAATAAAAGAAAATCCAAGATTATGGATAATGTTTTTCTCTATCTTTGTGGTAGAATTTCATGATTTTTGCATTCAGTAATTTTTGTTTAATACACTCAAATTAGTATATGGCATTTCAATACCACCAATTAGTTCCTGGACAAGACCTGTATCCCAGTTTCTGCAAAGCTAAGAGGGTCATACACTCAAGGTGCTTATATCAAACTGGCCACTTATTTCGTCAAAAAATATCACTTGACCCATCCAAAAAATTTCGGACTCATTTAAGTCACTATAAACCAAATATATATCATTTTACCCACATCATTATTCATATCTCTTTACTTAATTATTTATATAAAATTAACCATTTATTTTTTTACTACAAAACCACTTCGAGTACTTTCATAATAGTCCCTAGTATTTATTAAAATAATTTAGAAATTCCTAAAGCAACAGAGTCATGTAGTTAAAAAAATATATGTTTATAAATATATAGTTAGATGATCATCCTAGCTATGTTGCTTTAGTAATTCCCAAATTATTTTGATAAATACAAGAGACTATTATCAAAGTACTCGAAGTGGTTTTGTACTAAAACAACAAATGGTTGATTTTTCATAAATGATTAAGTAAAGAGCTATGATGGTGATGTGGATAAAATGATATATATTTTGTTTATAGTGACTTAATTTGGGTGGGTCAAGTGAGATTTTTTGACAAAATGGATGGTCAGTTTGATATAAAATCCGATGCAAAAGTGATGCAGAATTGTAAGCTGACGGATCAAGGTCTCAGTTCTTGTAATGGTTGCATTACTGCATATTTTGATTGGTTTCAACTTTCATGTCGTGAATAAAATTATCGGAGTCCAGGATATCTAGACAAGCTAAATGTCAAAACACTCTAATAATCGTATGATAAACATATTTATTTCAGATAACGCAGTACATTATTCGTATTCAAGCACATGCCAACTTCAAAACAGTCTAAACAGATAAACGTACTTATTTCAGATAATGCAGTAGATAAGTGTATTCAGTTCAAGATAACAACATACTCCCTCTGTCCCAGTCAATTGTATACGTTTCTTTTTCACTGCTCGACACGCTTTTTAAGACTCTTATAAAACATAGTTCCACAACTTATTTTTAAGATTTTCTTTTTTTGTATAAAAATATAAATGTTATACTTTTATACAAAAAAAAAAATCTTAAAAATAATTTACAGAACTATACTATATTGAAGCATTAAAGTCCGTACCGCGCCCCCGTCCCCCAATGTATACTATTGACTGGGACGGAGGGAGTATCTATTTTTCCCTTTCATATCCTTGCATAGTTTAAAGTTATAAGCTTTTACCAGCTACTCTTTGCATGCGTTACTCATTTTTCCATATAATACTCGGTAAAGTTTACGGAAGACTTTGATTTGAAATGAATAAAACTATAGCTCACCAATATAATACTCATTATGATATGTTTAATTAAGATGATAACTGCACAATTATTAAAGATTTTTAATAGTAGCTAAATTAAGGGATTCTGATATGATAAGTAACTACTACATTTAAAAAATATTTAAGGCCGCTAATTTCAGCCAAGATTAGTAAGAGGTTTTAAAAAAACCGACAATTTTAAACTTATATTGAAAGGGCTGTGAAATTAAGTTGAAAAGTTTAATTCCTTTAAATAAAATAAAGAAGGATGATCACAAAGAGTGAATATTTATGTAATAAATGTATACAGAATATGTAAATGGTAAATAGGTATTTTTATATTGAAACAAAGAAAAAAAATCAGGATCCTAATTTGAGGAGCGATTGATTACATTATAATTGTATATAAACAACTCGGTGGATTATAGTGACTCTGTTAATTTATTTTGGTGGAGTATTTTATGGGAATTCTTTTAAGTAGTTTTAATAATTGCATTATAATAATATTTAATAGGGTGCTAAGATTTTCAATTTTGTAAATTATTAAGTTTTAATGTCTAATCAAAGGGTTTCCCTTTGGTTAGTTTTCTTTTTTTATTTTTTAATATTTCTACTTTATTTTTACTTCCTGTCTATTCTGATTTATACACTCTTATTTTGTTTTTTTAGATTAATCATCTTTTTACATTAGTTAAGTTTCCATATATATTAATAGATATCGATTTATGTTTTGTTTGATTTTTTTTTTCTGATATTCATAACGGGAATTCTTTTCTCATTCATTTAAGTTTTATTATCTATACGTCCGGAGTTATGCTTGCACGACTTTCGATTAGATGATAAATTTTCTTGAAAGAAAGAATCCCGGATATGGTTTATTGTATTTCGATACAATTCATTTACATGTACGTAGACTTAAAAAAAAAAAAAAACTATAGCAGGCCGTGCACAGTTCTACTAGAAAAGACCTGGTCATCCGTTGACAGTTAAAACCAACTAGATGCATCCAAAACACGTTCCATAGAAAATCTGGATCAGACACCCATAGAAAATCATATGGGAATATTCAAAAGAAAAAATATCTTGAACAGGCCTTCACAAGCACAATGTAAGACAAACTATGCAGTGATACCAAAGACAATAAACCTCAGCCGGGGCAAGGGTCCCTCAACGAATTAGTCAAGTGACCAAAAATCATGTGAACTTGACCACCACATTCATAGAGACTTGCATTTGCGAATAAAAAAATATGACTGCAAATTGACATTATCATAAATTTCTCATAAAATAAATATTAACATAATTGTTCCAAGAAAAAAGAAACTTGCAAATAAAAGTAGAAGAATGTAATAGCAAAGGGTAGGGAAAAATAAATAAAAAAGAAACATCATCAAGAATCACTCTTTCAACTACAAGCATCCTACTAACAAGGGACGATTGTGACATTGAGAAACTAAAGAGGGCACTATCAAGCATTTTCGGAATTCTACAAAAGCATTTCCCGACTGAAGAGCTGATCCATCGAATCAAAATAGTATTATGTCTCTAGTCATCAATTTACCAAGGTCCCCCTCAACAGCCACATCCAAGTAGCCAACTGAGTTCACATGAAACATAACACGAAAAACCAACTAAAATGGAAAAAAGATACTCGCCATCATCATCATCAAAACAATAATATAGAAACTTAGAAGCACTTCCTGTGCACAATAGAAGGACCGGATTCATCATATTCACCCTTGGAAATCCACATCTGAAACGACACAAAAACAGTTTTTAATTACATTACAAAGGCACAATAAAATATATATGTGAAAACAATATTTGAAATCTACCTGTTGGAAGGTGCTGAGAGATGCAAGGATGGATCCTCCAATCCAGACACTGTATTTTCTCTCTGGAGGTGCAACCACTTTGATCTTCATGCTGCTTGGAGCAAGAGCAGTAATCTCCTTGCTCATACGATCAGCAATACCAGGAAACATAGTTGAACCACCACTGAGTACAATGTTTCCATAGAGATCCTTCCTAATATCAACATCACACTTCATGATAGAGTTGTAAGTTGTCTCATGAATTCCAGCAGCTTCCATTCCAATCAAAGATGGCTGGAAAAGGACTTCTGGGCAACGGAATCTCTCTGCTCCAATGGTGATAACTTGTCCATCAGGCAATTCATAGTTCTTCTCCACAGAAGAGCTGCTCTTTGCTGTTTCAGACTCTTGCTCAAAATCAAGGGCCACATATGCAAGCTTCTCCTTCATGTCACGGACAATTTCCCGCTCAGCAGTGGTGGTGAACATGTAACCTCTTTCTGTCAAGATCTTCATAAGTGCATCAGTCAGATCACGACCAGCAAGGTCAAGACGGAGTATGGCATGGGGAAGGGCATATCCTTCGTAGATGGGGACAGTGTGACTCACACCATCACCAGAGTCCAACACAATACCTGAAGAAATTCGTAACAAGTTTACCTCCAACACATAATGGATTTTGAAAGATATTAATGCAAACACAATATATAAACGAAATTGCAGATGCCAAGAGAGACAAATACGAACCGGTTGTACGGCCACTGGCATATAGTGAGAGAACAGCCTGAATTGCAACATACATGGCAGGGACATTGAATGTTTCGAACATGATCTGAGTCATCTTCTCTCTGTTGGCCTTGGGGTTAAGTGGTGCCTCAGTAAGAAGTACAGGGTGCTCCTCAGGGGCAACACGCAACTCATTGTAGAAGGTATGATGCCAAATCTTCTCCATGTCATCCCAATTGCTAACAATACCGTGCTCAATTGGATACTTCAAAGTAAGAATACCTCTCTTTGATTGGGCCTCATCACCAACATATGCATCCTTCTGTCCCATCCCAACCATAACACCAGTGTGTCTGGGTCTGCCAACAATACTAGGAAACACTGCTCTGGGAGCATCATCACCAGCAAAACCAGCCTACAATACCATTATTGCATACTCAGTATCTAACAAATATCACACAAACCTGCAAAGTATACATTTTTAGAAATGCATTTCCGAACACTAACCTTCACCATTCCAGTTCCATTGTCACAAACAAGGGGCTGGATATCCTCGGCATCGGCCATCTTTTAGATAACTGCAAAAAAGGTATCAAGTTAAAAAAACATAATAAAAATAATAAAACGCAACATTATATAGGTATACACCAACCAAATGGTACCTTTAGGTCAACATAAGTCAAAAACACATATGTTCTTTAATTAATTAATCCTTACTTCATCACAACACAGTTGTAATCCTCAATAACTTGATACCGAGCATCAATATACAGAATCAAGACAATCTCACACAAACCACATAGGAATACACACGACTTGCTTCTTCTATTCATAATCGCAACAATATCAATCCCAATTGCAACACCTTACGATCCTGGAGAACAAACGTTTACAAGAAACCACACTAACTAAATGGCACCTTCAGGTCAACACAAGTCAACAACACATCTCCTCTAATCAACTCATCCTTACTTCATTACCACACAACAATAATCCTCTATAAGTTAATACCGTGCATCAATACGCACAAGCAATAGCAATCTCAAAGCAGAATTTAATCGCAACAATAACAGCTCTAAATTACGATCAAGATCCAGATATTCACTTGTTCACAAAAGCACAAAACGACAGCAAACAGAGCAGATCAATCAACAAAATCAACTAAATCAACACGAAATAACAAAATTACACAGTATTTCAGCAGATCGCAAACGTATTAACAGCATCAAAACAAACAAAATCAGATCGAACAACAGATCGCAAACAGATGAACATTTCAAAAGCTAAATCCAAACCTCAAGCACCGAAACAACACATACATATAATAACATAGTGAATATGTAGAGTACATAACAGATCTTTGAGTTTTGAATAGATCTAAGCGATGAAATGATGAGAACGAACCTGTAGAGTTAGAGAGAGAGAGTTGGAGACTGGTGTGCGAGCACTACTTTCTCTCTCTAGAAACTTGAAACACTGAAGCGGAAAATAATGAATTGAGAGAATATGTGTGTGCGCGTGTATTTATATTCACACGGTTAAGTTTTGATAAATTAATAAATATATCTTCGGTTTCCAATTCTCTTATTTACTGGTTCTGTACAGACTTTATATTGAAAGATGTTGACTTAGATAATTATATTCAAGAAAAATTATTTATTTTTCGTATTATATATATACCATATATTTATATAATTCTTATTTTTTACCTTAAGCATTACATATATATATATATATATATATATTATCATAAGTTATTTAAAATATGTGTATAGTCAGTAAAAGGGAAATTCTTGATGGTACACTTATAGAATTGGTTTTTCTGAATGGTACCATCGCATTTTTGACTTCTACCGGTGGTATCCTCGTACTTTTAATTTACTCTCTATGATACACTCGTGTACTTTTGATCTACTCTCTATTGATTTCAGACTGTAAAATAAATTGTATATTTGAAATCCTTACGAAAAGTTACATAAAATAGACCTTCAAATCATGTAAAACAGAGTCAAAATGAGTGAGATATTAGATTTAAGGGTCTATTTTATGTAACTTTTCGCAAAGATTTCAAATATGCAATTTGTTTTACAGTGTGAAATCAATAGAGAGTAAATTAAAAGTACACAAGGGTACCATAGAGAGTAAATTAAAAGTACGAGCGTACCATCAGTAGAAGTCAAAAATGCGATGATACCATTGAGAAAAACCAATTCAATAAGTGTACCATCAAGAATTTCTCAAAAAATAATACTTCTTTTGTTCCGGCGGTTGTTTAAGTTCATTGTTTCTACGTATTTTAAGTATCCTATAAAATTTAGTTCTATAATATTATTTTAATTTTTTTGAATAAAAATTCAAATATCAAATTTTTATTTAAAAAAATTAAAAAATATTATGAAACTATATTTTATAAAGAATTTTGTTGGAATAGTGTGAGAAAATATGAATACATTTAAGTTCAAAAAGTAGTTGTTCATCAAAATTTAATTATAATTTAATTAGGTCAATGTGACCAAGCTTATTTGAGATTCATTAAAAATATATACTGTACTATTTTTTCAATCTCTTAAATTTGTATTTATAACAAACACTGTGTAATTTGATAAGAATATTTAAAATTTTATTGATGTGTGTGAAATGCAGATGAAATGCAATTGAAATGAGAACTAAAGTATGAATGTGTTAAGGGGAGAATCATTTCAACCACGAGCGAAGATAGGGGTGACCTGGCATTTTACTTCCCATTCGACATGCTCTACATCCTCGTCGCTCATTTCGCTTTTAGCTCGGCCGGGGGATCTCTGACAGCGGTCTGTTTGAACCGGGTTCATATGCACTAAACTGAGGTGACCAGGCTTGGGAGTTGGCAACGACGTGATATATCATCAGCTTTAATTCGTTCAATTAAACCTTTAAATTCATAATTAATTGATCTTGTGTATATAGTTAGATAAGTAATTTACTCCCTCCGTCTCTCTTAGTAGTATACATTAGGGACGGGACGCGGACAGACTTTAATGCAATTTATTTTGAATTTTTTTTTTCTGAATTAAAGTTTGGATGTTATATTTTTATTCAGAAAAAGAAAATATCAAAAATAAGTTACAAAACTATATTTTATAAAAGTATTGAAATGCGTGTCAAGCAGTTGAAAAGAAATGTATACAATTAAATAGAAACGTATACAATTAAATGAGACAGAGGGAGTAATAATTAGTATAGTATGTATCATTCTCGATTTATCTCTATTTCTTCTCATCTGTCTACCTAGTTTAGAGAATCTAGGCCTTGTGGTTCTTTAATAACGGTAGTTTATAGCCCGTGCAAGCAGCGTGAACTTTTTAATTATTTATAAATTTTTTGAATATATTCTAAATGGTGTGAAAAATTTAATTTATAAATAATAAATTAAAATTTTCAATAAAATAAAATTTGAAATTATGATTTGTTTGTATGTTAGAATTGTTGTATATATACCATCAGTGGTTAATGGCTGCAAATAAACTATTGTAATCAAGCCATTCCTTTTCTCGTATGTATCATGTCAAAATATTAAATTCTTTTTATCAAATTTTAATAAAATTTTGAGTTTGAATATGTGAATTAAAAGTCAATATTCATTGATAAAGTTAAATATTTAAATTTTATTACACATTTCAATCTAATGCTAATATTAAGATAAAAAAAATAAAATTTAGGTTATAATTTATAATTAAAATATATTAAAAAATATTTCTATATAATTTTAAATATTGATAGATTTCTTTTAAACAAGATGGTTATATGTTATAACTTACGATGGTTTCATGTAGAATGTATTATACTAATCGATTTCATCACTTTTATTTCATCCATCACCTATTATAGTGTTCTTTTCATATTTTTTTTAGATATCTTTCTTCTTTTTTCATCATGTGCAAACTTATCAACTATATATGTAATAAAATAATAATATAATGATTAATTCAACAGTCAAAACATATTCATGAACTAAATATTATATGATAAAATATTATATTACACAATTAAAAAGATGAATCTACATAGAGGCCTTCCAAGCAAAGAGGTTTGACACAATAATAGGTTGGAACTTTGATCAATATTAAGGGTTGGAAGTGCTCCCCAAAGCTAAGCCAGAGTCTCTTAGTTTCAGCTCCATGATTTGATCCATCTGCTCTTTCATTTTAGCAGGCAAGTGATTTTTCCAGTCCCCAACCTCGGCTTTCCTGAAATACATACTATTCGGAAGAGTAACATGATCGAGACCATTACTATGCTCACCGCTCTTGTTCACCTCCAGACCACTCATATGCTTGAAAGAACAGAGGTCTATAATTCTTTCCACGACGCCATCTCTTTCTTCTTCAATCGAGAAAGGAGAGCCAATGAAGTCAGCCAGCTTCTTAACATAAAACGACGTATTAAGTACCAGATCTTCGTATTTTAAAAACAAAATTTGATCAGGTCTGTCTAAGCTTGCTCTCCAATACCCAAGTATATGCTCCCAGTAAGGACCATAGAGTGAATACCCCTCAGCAAACTGCTGAAACCCCTCCTCAATGGGAACGAATTCCACGTCTTCTGGAGCCCTCTTTCGGGCAAAATGCCACCAAGACACAAAAGTATCCGTGGGATCCCTGCATATATAAACTATTTTACAATCAGAACCAGTGATCGAGTCAGGCAAACACGTGTAAGGCACATGTGTAGAGAAGAGCGGAACGTCAGGATAGTACTTGTGAGACGGGCTTCTCGGTATCTCAAGTTCCAGAAAAGGAATGCATTGATGAGATATTGAGGTCTCCAATGGATTGCTAGAAAGATCAAATCTGTTTCGAGTAGCTATGGAGAAAGCTAAGGCTTTTAGCCACGTGGTTCCGGTTTTCGGGTAGGAAGCCACTAGTGTAGCTGCAGGGTGAGGCTTGAAGTGATCTTGAGCCCAGATGAGGCCTCTAAGAGCTTGTTTCAGGAACCAAAAGCCTTGGTATTCATAAGCTTGAGCCAAGTCATTGTTGGCTTCTTTCATGGCAATGCTTCGATGAGGAAGCAAAGAGATCCTGGCACTGTAAGTGCAATTAGTAGTGTTTCCATCGGCTGAATTCAAGTAATTCATGCTACAAGATGATGCCTATTGCTTGTAGATCTGTAATGCACATTTTGGTTTTCTGAAGTTACCTATATATATATCAAATTAAGAGGATCTTTTCGTCTCTTGAAGAAATACCATGTAGTGCGGTAGGTTTACGGTCATATTCATATCTTCAAGAATCCAGATAATTTACTAAAATATATTCAACGACATCTTTAGCAAAAAGGACTACCCACTTCAGTGACTTCACCAACATCTTTACCAAAGGAGTGCCCACCTCAGATGCCTCGCCCGTACCCTGTTTGGTATTCGCTGTCAGCTGATCGAATCACATGTTTTGACTAGCGAATAGAATTAATAATATTATTTAGAATTGTTCGGTGGTAACAGATGTTTGATTAGTTTTTGCGACACGTACAAAAACCTCTAACCCAAGAAGCTCCTCAAAGTGTCTTTTTAAAAATTAGCTGTTTGATAAGTTTTTCGTGACACATGCATATACAAGTATAAATCTGAGAATTTGAATGACACGTTAAATCATGTGATTTTGATATCTCAAAAAAAAATAATTTAATAAATAATTAAATTTGAATAAAATACTAGCATTAGAATATATAATATCAGTTTATACATAATCTATACTATCTATACTATACTATAATGCCAAGATTTTAGTTATATTTGTTGGTTTGGTACTCTCCTTTTAGTACTATAAGTCTACAAAAGTGTAGCCTATCTATTAGTCTTACATTGTTAAACAGTTTCAAATACTAAAAACACTCATAACAATATATTATCATATAATATTTCATTGAAAAATTATAATGATGTTATAAATAAAATTATAAATATATAATTTTGAATATCTTTTTTTAACAATAACCTTTATATAACTTTTTTTAAATTTAACGTGTTTTATTTCAATATAAACACAAACCATTACATTACTCTTTCTAACTTTAATCTTGAAAGTTTCTGTTGTCAAAAAAATCAAAATTACAAAATCACGTTGAAATTCGACTGATTAGATTACTGAATCTTTCAAAAGTATTACACGATCGTTTATGTTTGGAAAAGATTTGAATTTTCTGATTTTTTTTTATTTTTTAAATCTACGTGTACTAAATTCGGATTAAATGTACTAAAATCTTGATATATATATATATATATATATATATATATATATATATATATATATATATATATATATATATATATGGATATTCTCAAATAATCGGGAGAAAATACAGTCAGTTGAATAATATAATTTAATTAAAATTCAATCCATTAATATTAAAATACTAATAAAATGATGTTAAATTTTAAATTAAAAATAATAAATTACGAACTATATACCCGCCCGTGTTTCGCACGGGTTAAAGGCTAGTACTATTAAAGCCGAAACATTGAAAATTTGGTCGGTCGGTACTTGGGCCGAAATATGAGCCTATCTATATAACCAATTATCTTTTTAACTAAAATATATCATCTTTTTATATTTTCTAACTAAAAAATCTCAATCTTCTAAAATAACATCGAACAATATAATAATTTAATTAAAACATATTATCTTATTTTGATTTTCTAACTAAAAAAACGATCTTCTAATTTAATACAGGCTACATATATAAAAATATAATGTTATTATATATATTATTAATAAATAACCGCTGATATATTTCAACCAAAATACATTAACATTATTTTTAAATTCTCTGATGATCTCATTTTAAAAGTAATTTATCAATCCATGATATACTATATATTATCATATTATTAAAGCCGAAACACGAAAAGTTCAGTTGGTCGGTCGATCGGGCTCTCGAGTTTGGTGAGCCGGGTGGTATTTAACTCATAGACCTTCTTATTTTATAATATCTTATAATATTTTTTTATTTTCTATTAAATTATTAAAGCCGAAAAATTGAAAGTTTGGTCGGTCGGCCGGTCAGTTGGTACTTGGGTCAAAAAATAAAAAATATTATAACTGCCCGTGCATTGCATGGGTTATAAGCTAGTAATAATATTAATGACAATCAACTAGTAACTATCAAAATAATATATAAATAAAATTTTTTAATTAACATAATAATAAAAATTAAAGTTAATTATATATGTGTGCATATATATAATATATTATGAGTTTGAAACCTCAAATTTTAAGACCTGTGCCGAGGGCGTATTCTCTGGCAGTCCAACGGCAAACTTAATTCTCATAGAAGACGAATCCCCAGGTCCATGTCGTGATTGCTGGAAATTGCTGGAACCAAAAGGATACCTGTAACCAGGCCTACCAACAACAAAGCAATAATGACTCCTCAAAGGGGCTAAAAACGAAGCAGCCCTTATGGTTAGTGATACATGGTAAGTGTTATTTCTGTTAAAAATCTGTTGTGTTGGTGCAAAAGTGTTTCTCCTTTCTTTCCCAAAATTGGTAATGAAAATTTTCTGTTATTCTGCAGATCGACATCATTTACATTACTTGGTTACATTTCCAGTCAATCTGTTGAAAACAATGCAACTATAACCTTCCAAGCAAAGAGGTTTGACACAATAATAGATAGTAATATCAAAGTTATACAAGATCAGCTCGCCTAATAGGTACGCAAACCTGAACTCTGATACCCTGTTGAAAACCCGTCCTTCTAAAACCTTAAAAGGTTAGAGTAAGGCCTCAAATGAATCTTATTCTATATTTTAACAAGAATAACATGCATACCGCAGTCCATATATGCAGAACTGCAGTCTTAAGCAATTTATTTAAGTACCAACCTAGAAAGGTAATAATAGTTCAAATCATTCTCTTCTTTGAATGGAACTTTGATCAATATTAAGAGTTGGAAGTGCTCCCGAAAGTTAAACCAGAATCTTTTAGTTTTAGCTCCATGATTTGGTCCATCTGCTCTTTCACTTTAGCAGGCAAGTGATTTTTCCAGTCCCCAACCTCGGCTTTCCTGAAATATGTACTATTCCGAAGAGTAACAAGATCGAGACCATTACTATGCTTACCGCTCTTGTTCACCTCCAGACCACTCATATGCTTGAAAGAACAGAGGTCTATAATTCTTTCCACGACGCCATCTCTTTCTTCTTCAATCGAGAAAGGAGAGCCAATGAAGTCAGCCAGCTTCTTAACATAAAACGACGTATTAAGTTTCAGATCTTCATATTTTAGGAACAATATTTGCCCGGGTCTGTCTAGGCTTGCTCTCCAGTACCCAAGTACATGCTCCCAGTCAGGGCCGGCGCTCTTTGAAGGCCATTTAGGCGATCGCCTAAGGCCCCCGTGGGTGAGAGGCCCCATAATTTATCTTAGTATGTAATTATGTATATGCAAGAAAAAAAAAATTCATAATATTATAAAAAATTAAAATTTATATTTAAATCTTGTAGAAAAAAAATTATGTGATCAATTTTTATCAAAAAATAATTAAAATACTAATATTAGTAGTATTAATCATGTTTTGTTTCCTGCACTAACTTAATAAATACTTGACTTGAATCTAAAATCTAAAAATATGTAAATTATTGTTTTATGTGATGTAATCTAATTATAGGTGTTAAAAAAATTAGAGATTTTATTTCATTTCACTTCGGTTTATTTACCTTTTAAATTTTGATTTTAATGACATAATTATATTCATTATTAGAAATTATCTAAATATTTAATAAAATTATCTCCAAAAGTTATTTTTTTAATTTATACATCTTATTTATTAATTTCAAAAAACCTTAATATTTATTTAACAACTAACATCAAAACCCTAGAATTAAATTTTGAATATTAAAATATAATAATTAAATACAAATTTTTATTTTAAAATGGAATCCTAAATAAATTATATAAATTATAAATACTATATAATCAATTTAGTTTTAATATATATAGTATTTAATTGTGTTTGCATCTGATTTCAATATAACTATATATATTTATTTAGAATAATTTATTTATTTTATTAATGCCTAATTCTAATATATTATCTAAATCATTTTTATATTAAAATTATAAATAAAAATATTAATTTTATATACTAAGAGACTTAATCAATAAAATTAATAGTATAAAATATTATATATTATAATGTGTTGAGGGTGATTTTATGTTTGTAATATTTAAATATCGCAAAATTTTGTATTTATATTATTAATAAAATATTAGATTTTTTTTGAAAAAATAGGCCTCACTTTAATGATTGGCCTAAGGCCCCAAAATCTCTTGAGCAGGCCCTGCTCCCAGTAAGGACCATAGAGTGAATACCCCTCAGCAAACTGCTGAAACCCCTCCTCAATGGGAACGAATTCCATGTCTTCTGGAGCAACCTTTCGGGCAAAATGCCACCAAGACACAAAAGTATCCGTGGGATCCCTCCATATATAAAGTATTTTACAATCAGAAGCAGGGATCGAGTCAGGCAAACACGTGTAAGGAACATGTGTAGAGAAGAGCGGAACATCAGGATAGTACTTGTGAGACGGGCTTCTAGGTATCTCAAGTTCCAGGAAAGGAATGCACTGATGAGATATTGATGCCTTCAATGGGTTGCTAGAAAGATCAAATCTGTTTCGAGTAGCTATGGAGAAAGTTAAGGCTTTTAGCCACGTGGTTCCGGTTTTTGGGTAGGAAGCAACTAGTGTAGCTGCAGGGTGAGGCTTGAAGTGATCTTGAGCCCAGAGGAGGCCTCTGAGAGCTACACTCCGGAACCAAAAGCCTTGGTACTCATAAGCTGGAGCCAAGACGTTGTTGGATTCTTTTATGGCAATGCTTCGACGAGGAAGCAAAGAGATCCTGGCATTGTAAGTGCAATTAGCAGTGTTTCATCGGCTGAATTCAAGTAATTCATGCTAAAGGATGATGCTGTAGATATGTAATGCACATTTTGCTTTCCTGAACATGCAGATATATATATCAAATTAAGAGCGATCTTTTCGGCTCTTCAATAAATACCCTTTATTGCGTACAGACCGACATTCTGTATTCACATGCTCCCCTTTACTGCGTACAGTCTGTACTGCATGTGCCTTATGCGTATACGGATACCGACATCTTTACCAGTTGATTGAATTAGATGTTTTGACTAGCGGATTGAATTAGCAGTTTCGTGTAAAATTGTTTGGTAAATATTTGTTTGATTAGCTTTTTATGACACATACAAAACCTCTAACCAGGAAGATTTTCAAAGTCGCTTTTTGAAAATTAGCTTTTTGAGTCCAAACTTCTATTTCAATCTACTAACTACCAAACACTAATATTAGCGGATTCAAATGATTTCTGCTCCAAACCTCTAACTCGCCAATATCTAGTCCAGAAGTTTAAGAGTTTAAGAAAACAAACAAAAGGGATCAGTACTATCTGAGTCCTGAGAAATTACTCTGCTTTAGGCAGAATTGCTACTCAATGCTTGGTTAGCAACCAGTGGCGGATCCATGAATTGGTAGACGGAGGCTTAACTAACATCAAAAAAATGTAAATTTGTGAGGGAGTAACTAAATTCCTTGCGTCTGAAAACTTCTTTAGCAGCGGATATGTATGTTTCAACTGTTACATTACACATCTGCAAGCAGTATAGCAAGCCCTCATCTTCTATCATGAAGTAGCTTAATGATTCTGAAAACTCTGTCTGCGAATACATTTGGCTCTGTTTGGAACTTAGAGGTTTGAGCAAAAATTAGAGGTTTGAGGTGGTTTAGAGGTTGACCACTAGAATCCGCTAATTTTAGTGTTTGGTAGTTAGTGGATTGAAATAGAGGTTTGGATCCAAAAAGCTAATTTTAAAAAAGCTACTTTGAGGAGCTTTTTGGATTAGAGGTTTTGGTTTGTGTCAGAAAAAGCTAATCAATCAGCTATTTACCAAACAGTTTTACGAGAAACAACTAATCCAATCCGCTAGTCAAAACATCTAATTCAATCAGATAGTCAAAACATCTAATTCAATCCGCTAACAGCTAACCACTAACCGCTAATCCCCAAACTGGGCCAAAGCCAGAATCTCTTTGCCTTCAAAAATTTTACTCGGTCTTATGAATATCAAGGCTTTTGGTTTCGTCTTGAGCTTCTTAAAAGCCTCGTGTTGGCTCAAGATCACTTCATACTTCAAAACCGGAACCACTTGGTTAAAAGCCTTTTCATTCTGCATGGCTACTCGAGGCAAATATGATATCCCTAACAATCCATTACAAACAGCATCACCTCACGACTAGAGTACGACCTTTCCAAAAACCCGTCTCAGAAGTACTATCCTGAAATTCCACTCTTTTCCACACACGCTCCTTACTCATCTTTGCCCGGGTCAATCACTGCTTCTGATTGCAAGATAGTTTGTATATGCAGAGATTCAACTGATACGTTTGTTTCCTGGTGGCATTTCGTCCAAAAGCTGGCACCAGAAGGCACAGAATTTGTTCCCATTGAGGAGGGATTCAGCACTTCTCCAGGGGCTATTCAGTTTATGGTCCTTATTTGGGAACATAGCAAACCTGCAGATACCTGGTAAAATATTGTTCCTAAGATACGAAGATTTGAAGATTAATACGCTGGTTAATGTAAACAAGTTGGCCAAGTTCATAGGCTATCCATTCTCCTTTGAAGAAGAGAGAGATGGTGTCGTAGAAAGACTCAAAATTTTGGTTTAAAGGCGAAAGAACAAATTTTGTACCCAATTTGGTACCTGGATATATCGACCATACATGCTTGATAAAGAACCACACTCTACAGGAGCACAAATTTCCAAAGGAATTTGTTTCTTCAGAAATACCGACGGTAATCATACACCATACAGGTAATCTCCTTGCAGCTTTTAAGCTGTGAGATTTTTAACACAACTCTTTACTCGCTTAAAAAAAAAGTTATTCACACAACTAATACTTTCACATTGCCTGCAACGACTAGAAACAAGATGCCATAAAATCAAATGAAGCTTTTCGGAAAAAAATGGAATTTGACATCAAAGAGGAAGCGAAGAGAAAAACAACCATGTATACATGCACAACTAAGACTTTTCTACAAAATATTTGGCAGCTGGGAATCTAATCTCTGCTGCAATTCCTTGATCTTCATTGAGAGCTCTGTCTTCTGCTCCTTGAAGCTTAGTAGAAGGTAGTCCTTGCCCTCAATAACCTCCTTCAAGTCACATACTTCCTTCCTCAGCAACTCAATCTTATCTCCATCCCTTCCCTTCTCTGAGGAGTCCCAATTGCTCTCAACATCTACATACCCACTTGCATGTCCATTTCTCCCTTCCGTAGGCCATACATTAACTGTTGGAGGCTTGTCATAGGCACTTACTTGCCCTACACAATGATCTGCAATTGCCTTTCGTAATCTCTGGATTTCTCTTTCAGAATCAAACAAATCCCTGTTGGCAGCATCCAGCAATGACTGCACATGAGTAGAATGTGAAAGTTGTGCGCTAAGAGAATTCTGCAGTTCTGCAATCTGATCTTGCATCTCCAGTATCATGTCATCCCTTCTCTTCAGCTGTTGCCTCAGCTTTTGTATCACTTCTCGCTTGCTGAAGATGTCAGAACCAGAATCCGAGACACAGGGAGAATCAGAGCTGTTCGAATGATGAAATGGCTTCTGTGGAAGCTCTAGACGGTCAGGAGAAGACTGCCAAATCACACCATTTTCCTTATTATATTCATGGGCAGAAACAGTGACAGGAGAGAGTGCCATATCATGCTCATTAAGCGTCTGGTTTCGTTGCTGCTTAGTCTCCAGATTTTTGGTTCCTGCTATTAATCAATTACAAATACACGCATTAGATGGTTCCATTTTCTCATGCATACACATACATGGGCTTATTTCAAGCATCAAAAGCAACATATTTCTATCTCAGGTAATACAGTCATTCTTCTAAAACAAAATCACAACATATTCGAATACGTAGCACAAAGAGTAAACTAGTTAGGAGAACCACCGCAATAATAACACCACATTCAGATTCCACACCACATATACAAGACAAGCAATTGAAAAATGATGTCCTAAAGTAGATCATAAACCCTGTTTAGAATATCTGTACCCTGTTTTCAATCAGAGGGTTCATTACTGTGGGTCGTGTTTAATCCATGTAATCCACTCATCTTAAGAGTATTTACAGACAAAGTGTGTCGTGTTTAACAGATCTCCCAAACTGTGGATGTAAAACTCAGGAACACATATTTTGTGTATATATACTAATACTTGTAATATTGAAGTTTGTAGGAGTATCATAAGTATAAAGTATAGGACCTTAGCCATTTACTTTTTCCTATATTCATTAACAAGCCCACACAAATTTAGAACTAAGACTTACATAAGGTTATGCGGGTTGAGATGCAGGATACACTTCAAATTTAAATAATATTTATTGAAGAGGATATTTCTATTGTGTTAAAACTGGAAATCCCGAATTATAGGTTGGTACCATGTGGTGGTTGTAAAACATGAATCAACCACAATCTTCTACATTGGCAGTAAACTCATCAAATGTGTAGGTAAGAAACTAGTGGCAGTACTATTCATATTATCATATATCATGAATTAGCAATTACATAGTGGTTTCGCAATATTGGCCAACAAGAAACGAAAAATGTTACTCTTACACCATCTATGCTACTACTGAGTACCATGAGCAATTGAACTGTGCTCCTTTTGCTTAAAAGCAGGCAATGCAGAAGATGATCATTATTAGCCAATTACCAATGACATGTCAATGATGAAGATTAAAAGTAATATAAACCTTGAAGCAGCCAAACGGTGTAAATTTTCAGCAGAGAATTAAATTCCACTTTTCTAGGAAGGCCTACAGCTATTGGTAGGAAAGTTATTCAAGAAAACAGCAAACCTATTTGACCCTCAAATCTGGGATAAATGACATAATTTCCTACCTGACATATAAGTGTAGCAACCATCATCATTTTGCGACAAACAGTATGCATCTGAATGCAAGTGACAATTGACTAGTTTTTTCTTCTCTGTCGATTTTGTACTTCCTGCATTAAATTCAGTTAGTGAACGCAATATGTACAGGAAATAATAGATTAACTATTACAAGACCTCTTGAACCTTTGCTACTACTCTGCACTTCTTTTGTGTCAAGAACCTGCTTGAGCTTGTATCCCAAACGCATTGATAATGTACTTAAAAGTGCACCACCTGCAATGAGAATCCAATTGGGCCCTTCTGCCTGAAGACCTTTAGATATCTGTGCTCTAGGCAAGCCATTGCCTTTTGGTTTCATTTTAAAAGCGTGTGCAGAGGATGAATAGTAACAATTTTGGGCATCCAATTATGGCCTACATTTAAACACAACAATAACTAAATTGGTGTAGATCAGACAAATTAAGTATAACTTCGTAAACTGATTATCCTTTAAGTAGAAGCCACTCTGAACCTTACCCTATAAAAAAAAATGAGCACATTAAGATATTTTAGTATATTATATTGTATTCAATATATATTTTCTCAACAGCGAGCAATTTCACTTCAAGTCCATTTAAGTATCGATTTTACCACCTGTTTCTAGACATAGCTTTTAACACACACACACACACATGAATATATGATGTATCCTGCACTGTGCTTTGATAGAAAATATAACTATATATACAACTTAGTAGGGACTTCAGAAATAGGCTTCTAGAAGTAAATACAAAATGATTCTGCGTGGTAGTCTAACTTAAATAGTTACGCCTTATACTCGAATTTATTTGCAGAAACACACATAACCTTGACTTCTTTCAGAGAGAGAGCATAGGCTCCTTACACATCTATACTTGCTATAATGGAAGAAAAGAGAAAGGGAAATCACTTCCTCTCTCTATCTGAGAGTGAATTACAAAGCAAGAGCTTTGTCCATCATCCGTTTCATAGTAGAAAGAGCAGTAAGGACATAAATTCCTGACGACTCCGAGATGCTGGCCATAGTTACCCGGTTCGCGGTACGGTCTATGGATCTGCGAACTGGTTCGCTCGTACCGGAACACGGGTCGAAGTCGACCCGGATCGGCCGGGATCGCGTTCCAGTTCGTCATTTCCGGCGAACCGCGGATGCTTACTCCGACGACCGTAAAATGAGGAAGAAAGATAGAAAATCGATTTGGGCTGTATTGTTTTGATGATCTGTGATATACATATATATGTTTGTGTATATTTGTTTGCTTAAACTCATGAAGAAGATGAAGTGTGAAGAAGATGAGAGACGTGCATGTGAAACTGTGCAAAGGTGTATGTGTGCAGCTGTATTAGTGAATAAGTGATAGACAGCTGTATCTTTTTCTTTACTTTATTCTTTTTTCATTTTCTTTTATTTTGATACTAGTCACGTGACGCTCAAAATTCAACAGATGTGCAAAGCTCAACATCTGTTCACATTTAATTTTATCATTTTTTTCTAGTTTCAAAAACGAATATTGTAATTATTTCAATTTTAATATAATATAATATTGAAAATCGAAAAACTAAACTGTTATACTAATTAATATAAAAAAGTAAAGCAAATTCACATATTTATAATTTTTTTCCTTCATTATATATATACATTAACGGGATCCTTATATCGACCCGCGTACCCGATTCACTACTCAGCGTACCCAATTCACTCAAACTAACGTTCCACGTATCCGAACTCGTACCGCGTACCGGATCGATCCACGATCCGTGCAACACTGTGCTGGCAGTGGCCAACTCTGAAGCAACATACATTTTTAAATTTCCACATTGATTTAAGCAATTACCTAACTGAATCCTAAATGACCCACATTCACCTAGTTAGCACAGTCATAAGATAAGAACATAAGATTAAGAGCTGATATCTAATATTTCGGTTACTTGGGGTTTTTCAGAGAAGCCCAAACTTTTACTGGTCACTAGTCATCAATGCAGTGGGATAAAATGCAAGCAAAGTCTACACATCCAATGCAAGCAGAAATTTAACAAGTTTAAAAGATGTTATACTCTTTATTATTCAATAAGATTAATTGCAGAGAAATACAATTTACACCTAAAATTAAAAATTTAGTTGGGATGAGAGAATTAGAAGCATAATACAGTCTAGAGCTATAATTAAGTTCCAAAAGCATTTATTAGGTACCAATATATAAACCAAGAAGAGGAGATCATCCATTGTGATAACTCATAACACACCCAAAAATACGTGAAAACGACTGGAGGCCTGAATTCTATATTTTATTTGGTAAAGCTCCAATTCCAGAATCCCAGATAATGTGAAATGAGTACAGAAGAATTTGTTAATTGACTTATTAGGCATATTCGAACTGGATTTTTTATGAGGTACTAAAGTTTACTTTAATAGAACACATAGGTGTCAAGTCAATAGTGGTGGGTTGGGTACAATATTGATTTTTAGCCTGTTTAGGAAGTTGAACAAACCTCTGAACTGTAGAGAAATACTCGGACGACAGTGAATTCCAGTCAAATGGTCAATTGCTCGAAAAGATTCCAGGACACAATAGTTTTACTTAATATTTAATTAAATTTTTGAAAGAAGATTAAAGGCTGAGACTAACAGATTCCTATGGTAGACTACAATAACCCTGCAACAGGCACTGAACTATTTCTTATTAATGCCAAATATCGTACTCAGGCAGTAAATAAGGCCAAAAGAACAAATATTTGTGGAAGCAATATAGGGGTTAAAGAAACAATGTAGGGGTAGAAGGTCAAAAGCAGCAATACTCAAGTGGGGCACAAAAGTGTACCAGTCCGCTAAGATATCCTAAGGGTACTGAAATCACAGCTGCTAGGTCAAGGCCTCTCACACCCCAAGAGCATATGAGGCTGGCCGCATTCATATGCTCCTTACAAGGCAGTAAAATATGTAACCTCTGTAGCTTTATAAGCTATAATTGCAAAAGTCTAGAAGGTCATCCCATCTTTCATGTATTCTGATTAAATAAAATTGTAGGCAACAATTCAGTTCAGCATCATTTGATCACGGTTTCTCTAAAGCAGTGCTTCTCGGAATTTTTGATATAACAAGTGATTATAATACTATTGGGTAATTTATCAAATATTGACTTAATGGTAAAGGCTGCAGTATATACTCCATATTTGGCCACTTGGGATGATAAGGATCTACACAAGTCAGTTCACCAGATTTGACTCGAACACTGCAGGGACATGATATGTCACAATTGCTACAACAATAAGCTTACTGCAAAATGTACTGAAAGAGTCACAAAATGGTTGCAAAATCAAGGCATTTTTATTTCTACACACCGACAAAGAACAATATTAGGCACGACACTTCAGCCGTCAAACATATTGAACTCTGCACATCACATTTCGACCCTACTAAAACAACTATGTATCATCAATTTCTCTGTACATCACGTCCTTAAACAAAGGGATTTCAATATTTCATCCCTATAAAACAACTAATTATCCCCAATTTCTCCGCACATCACATCTCTGAACCAAGGCATTAACACAGGTAACAAAAATAAACAAAACTAATTAAGAGTTACAAGATAACCCGCTAATAAACATATCCACAAGTATCTTATCACGAGGTTCCGCTATCAGCTACGGTTCCACATTTCTTCTTCCTCTAGTCAATAATATCACATCTACTCTCTCCACAAGCACTCATATCACCAATTTGACTTCCAAACCAAAAGCACTAAAAACACGCTGCAAAATCACTTGCAACTCTCTCACACACACAGACACACATTTCTACAATATTTACATAATACTCTTCTCAAATTACTCCATTTCCTATATTCCAGATGTTATAAATCTGAATATTAATCAATAACCAAAAACAAAAAAATGAGTTTAAGCTAATTCAATAATCTCAATTGCAGCACAGCAAAATGAACATATACGTACGCTTATATGTATGTATAGGTGATTGAAATGCTATTTATATACCTGAGAAACGAAGCAAACGATCGGATTGATTTGGGGAGGCTAGGGTTCTTAGCTTTCTTTAAGTAAAGATACTCCCCATTCTCTATTTTATTTTCTTGCTTTTTTTCTTTAACCTTTTTATATTGTTCTCTTTTTTTTATTTAGCTTGCTGCTTATATAAACTAACAGACCAGATATTACTTAGATTCAATTAGAATAATTCTTTTTTATTTTGCCATTCAAATTTCAAAGCGATTGCTATGCATATTTCTAGAAAACGAAAAAAAAAATAGTGTTTCGGAAAAAATTCGAAAAATCTGATAAAAAATCCACATTCATATCTTAAATAAATCTGATATTATCCGTATCCGAAACAAAAGCGGATACGATGTCAATTCAAAGGGTATTATCCGGGTGCTATAATTTCTTGTATCTTCAAAAAAGGAAGACTTTGTAAGTTTCAGTATGAATAATGATATCGACCATGACTCTTTCAAATGGGGAGTCTTTGGTCAAAGACGGTCATTTGTACATGTATCATATATTACAAGATTTGTCATAAAAGAAAAATTGTGCTCTCGGAGCCGTTGATGTGAATCTGTCGTTAATGATATTAATTCTTAATTCAGTTTTTAAAATTATTTTTAATTTTTATGATTTTTTAATATAAAAATAAAAAATTTGATTGAAAAACAAATTCAGATCCAGATATTATCTGTATACGTGTATACTAATAATATCCGTCGAATCCAGATTCAGATATTATCTTTTAAAAAAATCGGATTCTATCCGAATACGAATATGAATTTTCGGATTTAAATACGGATATAAATAGATTTGTATCCAAATTATCTATTCTGACACCTCAAAAATAAAGTGATTTGTGTCATCATCTCAAATAGATTTGTTAAGTAAGGGGCCGTTTGGTTCGTCTTGGAAAGGAATTCAAAAGAGAAATGAGGAGAAAATAAAGAAATGGTTCTTCAATTATTTATTAGTTTGATTTTGATTTGGAGATGGATCGTATAATTATTATTATATCTAAACTTTTTTTAGATGTTATATAATTACAAAAGTCAAATATTATGTTTGTAATAATATAATTTATTCACATGTTTTATATTAATATAATTTTTAATTAAAAATTCATTATTTTTTAACAAATTAAGATTTAAATTTTTATCATTTTTCAAATTTATAAAAATTACACACACATATATATATAATAGATCAGAAAAGTTAAATACTAAATAAAAAAACTAGAAACTAATATGACCATTGATTTATTTTCCTCAGCTTTTAATTTTAGCCATTCAATTATTAAATTTAAAAAATATAAAAAACAGAATTCCTAATCACTGATCCATTCTGTTGTCACTCTCTGTAGTTTGTATCTCTCTGCGAAGTTGTATCTCTCTACTGGGCTGTAACTCTATTTGCGAAGCTGTATCTCGCTAATTTTCCTTGTGTTTCTCTTCGATTATCAAAGACTAGAGGCTGTATCAGAATTTCAGATACCAGAGGCTCTGTATTTCGTCGATCATCTCGTTAACATCATTGATTTCGTCGAAGCTGTTTTGCTTGTTTGAAAATCAAAATTTCAGCATGATTTCGACGGATTTGATAAAAATTAGTGATAATCAAGGTACATCCTCTTTATAATCTCATCTGTAGCTAACTGTATTTGTTTCAATTGTATTAATGAGTTTGATTTTGTGTTTTTTACTTATATTTTCGTAGTTAGAAGATCGTAATGTTGTTATGATTGCGGCGTTTACGAGTAATATAATTTATCAAAGTAATGATTTTGTAATTATGAGTTCAATATGTGACTATTAGTTGATAATGTGATTTTATCAAAGTGTTTATCAGTTATGTGAGTTTTGCCTGTTGATGCTATACGAATTTTGTATTTTTGTAGCTATGTGATTTGATTATGTTTGTGTTAATAATTAAATCATTTAATTGTACTTATTTGATTTATGCGAGCTTTTTTATGTTTTGTTATCTGTTAAAATAGTTAGGGGTCATTTGTTTAGAGCTTAACCGGCTTAACGAGGCTGAATGAAAGATTGTTGAAGCGCTCAGCTTGTTTGTCTAAACAAATTCAGCTTCTGAAAGATTCATTTTGTGCTGACCGATTCGGGAGAAAATTTCCGGCTTAATCATTCACCTGCTGTGTAACATGTGTTAACTGTGTACATTCCGGTCTATTGCTACTATGTTTCATAGTAATCTTTTTTCTTATTATTTTTTGGACATAGTTAATTACTCAGTATTTTATATATTTATTATGACTTTTATTTAGAAATTTAATACACATAATTTATAAATTTATTACGATTAATTATATTATATATTCCCATAGTTGAAAACAAAATTTAATAATAAATAAGTAATTTTTAAAATTATATAAATAGAATTTAAATTTTACTTTTTTTAATTGTTATATATGTGATAGTTATGACTTATGATAGAACTTAAACATATATCTTTAATTGAAATTATTGACGATAAATATATATATATTGTTCAGAAGATATTACGAGTTTTTTTATCAAATGATATTATTCATTACTCATTCATATTATTAATCATTCAGAAATTTTAATCATTCAGATATTTACATTCAGATTTGCCAAATGACCCCTTAAAAGCAGTGTTACTGTGTTTGTAGGCTCAAGTTGTAGCGATTCATCTCGTGTCAGTGTTATTGATTCTACTGCTCATGGTTGCTTGAGTGAAACAGATAGTGTTATGTGAGTGTTATTGATTTACGTTGGATGTATTAAATTTTAGTAATTGAATGACATCCTATTTGATGTTCTTAAACTACTGATGTATTTATAAGCTTATAATTTTTTGGACATTTTCCCCCTATGGCTTCTTATATTCACTTTACAACATCTTAAGCTACCAACCATATAACTGAACTGCACCCAAGTTTGTTTCATTTCCACCAAATCTTGATGTGATATTTTCCTCCAGACCTCATGGGATGGAACGACTCCACAGACGAGTGCCAGCAGTAAGGCCATTCCTTTGGTTGCAGATGGTCCTTCTGCTGCAACTGCACCTTCAGTTATTCCTGAAATGACACACACAACAGTTCCTTTGAAGTGTAACTGGACAGAACATACCTCTCCCGAAGGATTCAAATACTACTACAACAGTACAACTGGTGAAAGCAAAGTTTTCTTGCTATCTGAAGAAAAATGAATCATCACATGATACACCACAATTGCAACAGCCCTCTCAATCTTCTTCAGTGAGTTCTCTTGAAGAGAATATGAACTTAGATCTATGCTTCTTGAAACACACACACACACACACAATTTTTGCTCATTTGACTTATGTTTGCTTACCCTTTTATATGTTGAAATATTCAGCATCAGGCTCCTGGATATGCAGGTCACCAACGTACTCAGGTATGTCACTGTTTTTATATATTTATAACTGAAATAATATGCAAAGTTGGTAAAAACTGTTTGCAGACTCGCAGTGCATCACAAAAGCGGCAATTTTTTTTTAATTCGTTTAGTGAATTGGATTTCAAAGTTGCAAAGAATCACCAGTTTTACTTTATTCAATGATGTTATGTTTAATATATATTTCTGTGAAACATTTCATCCCCTAGTTCTTATATATTAGTGTCATGTTAATATGAAACTGCTCTTCTCCTTTTTATGCGACTCACTCTGCGTAATGGCTTGTGCCTTTTTGTCTAATGTATTACAAGATATGTATGGTAACATATTTTATGTTATATATCTCACGCAACATACTTTGTGAACTGTGAGGAGCGATATTTCACTGGTGCACAATTTGTAAATAAGATCATGAGCTATTAAATCATAATAGTTCAAGCACATGGCTTACTGAGGCTCTATTTTATAATCATAACGATGCATCTCTGAGCTAGTTATATCTTAAATAACAAAATATAATATATAATAATACTATAGCAGATAATACGGTGATCGACAAGGAGCCTGTTTGTCCCGGCTTAAAGCTGTTTCCAATTTTAAGCTGAAAAATATATGTTTGTGTAATAAGTTAGAAGCCGACTTAAAACCAGATTCTGTCACTTTGACCGCTCTTAAAGGCTTTGTAATGGAAGTCATGGTTGGGATTCCTAATGAAATGCTTTATTCTTTGGCTAATAGTGTCTCTGCATGGATACAATATTTCGTGCCCAGTATACAGGCCTCCCACATCAGCAGAACGCGGGATGTAGTCATACAATATATTTTGCAGTATTCGAAGCAAAAAGACTGCAAACCAGGTACAAGAGGAAACTACAGTACCTATTACAATAAACATTTAAGTATCAGGTTTCACCTTGGAACCTTGGAACCTGATAGCAGCAGCTATGCTTACACCTTATGTGAACCACACTGTGACAGCAAATTGGATATAGAGAAAGTTCGAGTTCATTTAAATTCATTCGAATCCATAATAAATTGAAATATATCAGCAATCGCTTTCAGGTCTGACTGTGTGATTGTTTGGTTGAGTTTAAAATTGTAGGCTATGACTTAAGATAACTTAACGTGATAATGAGAGGTTAAAATGTTTGCTTCGGTAATTTTGATCTATTAATGACAAGTAAAACTAAGATCCACATAAAATTCATTCTTTGTTGATCTATATATGAGAAATACCTCGAACGTCTTCAATCTGATTTGGTTGAGCATAATGCATGCATATTTTTATTCTTCAAAAATATAAATAAAAGTCGGAGTTTTATGATTACTGGGTTTGAGTTTAATTTGTCTGATAATCCTTCCTATCGATTATAACTAAATTTGCAAATTCATCAAACACATTTTTCGACTCGAATTTGAACTTGATATAAAAACTGAGTCGAGTTTAAGTTAACCGAGATGAGTTACGACACATGGGTTATTGTTATACATGCACGTTATATGGAGAGCGTGTTTGCGAGTGGAAAGAGGGCACTGGAGTGCAAGGCAACGAAGTAAAGTAGATACTCTCCCAGGGGTGGTTGTTAACGTAAGCAAGCAAATGCTGCTTTTGTTCCCTTGTTTCTCGCTTTATTCTTTCATTACTGTTACTCCCTTCGTTTCTATTTACTTTTTCCGTTTGAAATGTCGAGAATATTCATAACATGAGACAAATTACTAATCTACATCCAATCTATAAAACTAAATGTAGTCGTGAGTGATCTTGTTGGATTCGTATTCATGAGTACTTTAATATGGTAAAGGTTTTATATTTAATACTAATACGAAATTAAAGATATTAATGATCAAAAGTGCGTGTCGGCAAACGTGATAAAGACAAACAGAAAAAATATTAAAAAAAATATTAAAAAACGGAGGGAGTACTATGAGGCCGTTTGGGTGAGTTTAAAATAAGTGCTTTTTGCTTAAAATAAAAAAGTGGAGTAGAAGTTAGAAGCAAGTTAAGACTTATAAGTGATTAAAGTGTTTGGGAAATAAGTAGAAACCCTGAAACAAAAGCTAGCATTCCTAACTTTTTATAAGTACTTCTTGACTTTTTACACAAACGGTACGAAATAAGTGCTTCTAACTTATAAACCCAGAAATTGGCTTAAAAGTTGTTCCCAAACAGCCCCTATGATTTATGGGAAACCAGACTCAACTCTACTGCTCCTATAACAATCCTATTTTTTAACCACTTTTTCCACCCAATTATATTTTACCTTTATTTGTATCCAAAATAAGTGGAATACAGCCGATGTTTAAAAACACAATCAAAGCTATAGCCATCAATAATGAAAATGGCTTCAATTTTATAATCGGCTATCACCTTTTTGAGTTCTAATAGTTCGAAACCAAACTATGACATGAACAAAAACTTAAAAAAGAGAATGAATAATTGTAGTAAAGCAGTAGTATAAGGCTATAAGCCAAAACCTGAAAAAGATGATTGAATAAGTGTTCAACACTTCACCCATCAGTGCCATCACTAAAATCTTTTTCTTTTTGCATGCTTTAAATTCCTTTTTTTTAAGACTGTAGTACTGTACACTCAATTTTTTTTATGTCCCACTAGGATGAAATATTAAACATGTCTTCTTTGACTTGCCAATTATTTTCTCCAGGTGTCTCTGTATTATGAAGATATCGGCATTTTTTATTGCGAAAGAAATCAACTTTTTGACAAGAAAGCCATATATTTTATGTCTCGTGATATTGAGCCGGGCTTTAAATTTACGAATTTCAACTTATAATCAAAAATAAATTAGTTTATGAGTTTAGATCATACACCGATTCTCGCTAGGGATGGCAATCGGGTCTTGTATAGTTATATACATATCAAAATCCGAAATTTTTTTCATACATGAATCTAACCCAATCCCAAAAACACCCGAACTCGATCTAATGAATTTTGGATTAAAACTCCAAAAAAATTTGGATTGGATATCCGAACCCGAACCAGAAATCCGAAAATATATATAATTATAAATATTACAACCATTCGAAATTGAACACTTCACATGGAGCATTGCGGGTGATGAATTCTAATATTCCGTTTTCAACCATTGTACTAAAATATAAGTCTGTTCTATATATGTATAGCTAATATTTTATTCATCGATCCAATTAACAATATTTATCACTAGAAAATATCTTCTTCACCGTATCACCCGTTTGAATTATAATATAGTTTAATTCTATTGAATTTATTATTGGTCATTTTTTAGTTTAAAGATAAATATATATTCTAAACATTATGCAATAACATGTATATCGGATGATGTTTAGTATATAAAAAATAATATATAAGTATATTATATATAATCTAATATATTGTATAATATATAAAATCATATATAAAATTATAAAATAGAGTATTATATATATATAAATATATATAATTAAATCAATATTCAAATCCAAAAAATCAGATTCAGAATATCCAAAATATTGCTAGCTCGATGAACCAACCGACCCTTGTATAATAATATCTTCCAAAATCTTTAAATCTAACCTCTTCGTCTGTCTCATTTTTGTACGATTTTTTAAATAACTTAACACTCTTCATCTCTTTCATTTTTGTACAATTTTTTAAATTACTTAACATGTATTTAAGATTTTCATGAATATATATAATATTGTAATTATTTTTTAAAAACTTTGTTGTGAAACCGTTTGGCACCAAACGTATTTGGTGTTTGTCTTTTCCGTTATCTTGGTAACTTGGTATACTTTTGTCTTTTACGTTCAAATTCAATCTTAGTTGGATCTTCCCCCAGTGCAGAGTGTCAGAGTTGTTTGTACTTTCTTGTTTTTGCTACTCCACTCTGCATATTCAGAGGAATTTTTGGTCCAAAACCTCATTCTTTTTTTCACTAACAAACAATTTCCCCACATTTTGTTCATAATTACACTACTAATATTCTCGTTTTAAAATATCAACTTGGCCAAATCAATTTCATTACATTAAACACAACAACCCCTTGCATTCTCCAACTCTATTACATAAACCACCTCTGGGTTTTAGCCTTTTAGCTGTCTTTTAGTCTTCAAGATTATTACAAGTATTGTCCAAGATTTATTTTCTTGTTTTCTCTTTTGTCTTGGCACAGCCATCTTTAAAGAGTGAGTTTTTCAACATGTTACATAAGTTTTTTTTTTTGAGTTGTGCAGGACATGATCATTCTGATTCTTGGTGGGTTTTTTTTTTTTTTTTCATGTGACAGATTTTTTGGGACAGGACTATTTTCAAGATTTGGTGTGTTTTTAGGACATGGGTGTGCATTCATGTCCAAGAAGCAATCATGAGATGATGATTGGTGCTGTGTTTTTATGGGCTTTTTGGGTGGCTAGTGTTGTGAATGGCATTGGAGCTAATTGGGGAACACAAGCCACACATCCACTAGAGTTATCAACTACTGTGAAGCTTCTTAAGGACAATGGGTTCCAGAAAGTGAAGCTGTTTGATGCAGATTCTGTCACTTTGAGTGCTCTTAAAGGCTCTGGATTGGAAGTCATGGTTGGGATTCCTAATGAAATGCTTTATTCTTTGGCTAATAGTGTCTCTGCTGCTGAAAATTGGGTTGCCAAGAATGTCTCCACTCATATCTCCTCCAACAGTGTCAACATTAGGTACATGTTTGCTCATCATTCATTCAATCTTTTAGATTTTCTTTCGTGCGGTTTCGTGTTTGATTTGATGAGATTCTTTCTTTCGGGTGTCTTTCAAGTACTAATTTGATGCCAAGTGGTAATTGAACTTTATTCTGGTCTGATGATATGGTGACTTGATGTTTGGTGCTTGTTTGGTATGTTTGAGTGTTATTTGATGATATGAACTATATTGTGATAAGTGTAAACAATTTAAACTGTGGTTTAGTGGAGCCAAATCATCTACCGACTTTCAGTAATTTAATGGTAATGATGCTTGCATTTTATTTTAAGCGAATAATTTAATTTGTAATCTTTGTTGATAAGTGTTGGTCATGCCGGCAGATATTATATGCATATTGAAAAATAAAATATAGACAATCTATTGTGATCGCGCTATTATTGGTGGCAGTTCTAATTTGAGATGTATACGATATAAATGTTATGTGTAGCCTACCAGATATGTGTATCAGGCTAGGAGTTCTTTGTGGTCCATGAAATAGAGTTGAAGTATTTAATACCATGTGGGATATGATTACTTACCCATATCTGCTTGATGGCTATTTGCAATTGTCCTTTATTCGATTCCAGAACTGAAATTTATCAGATTATTACACTGAAACTCTGATGTTTCAGTAGATTATTACACTGAAACTCTGATGTGAAGTTATAATGTAGCGAGTAGTTTTCTCCCTCTGGTTTACAACAGGATGCTATCATATGCGTTAATTACCAGATTGTTTTACATCTACACAAGTAAACCTGTCGAATTTTAGATGATACAGAAGTGCAGAGAAATTGACTTCTGAGATTTGTTAAGTAAACGTTTACATACAGTCTAACAATTATAAATCTCCGTTAAGCTGTCTGAATTGTATTCCCATGTAATGTTTGCTGTGTCTGTAGTTCTTCGAAGCATATCCTACTATATGTATCATACAAATGTCTCAGCTAGCATATGAAATGCTGATTCTTCCCTTAACTGACTGTTCTCAATGTCCTCTGAAAGGTATGTTGCAGTTGGAAATGAACCATTCCTTGCTGCATTCAACGGAACGTTTCTTGATACAACTTTACCTGCCCTCCAAAATATTCAGGCTGCTCTGATAAAGGCTGGTCTTGCTAATCAGGTGAAAGTGACTGTCCCTCTAAACGCTGATGTGTACCAAAGCTCAACCGACATGCCATCTACTGGTGATTTCCGACCTGACATTCATGACCTCATGCTAAAAATTGTCAAGTTCTTGAGTGATAACTTGGGCCCTTTTACTGTCAACATATACCCCTTTATAAGCCTCTATAACGACGCCAACTTCCCTGTTGACTATGCCTTCTTCGACGGCTATCCATCCCCTATTACTGACAATGGCCTGGTTTATGACAATGTATTTGATGCAAATTATGACACACTTGTCTGGGCCCTCCAGAAAAACGGGTATGGAAACATGTCGATCATAGTTGGAGAGATCGGGTGGCCCACTGATGGCAATGGTAATGCAAACCTCAAGTATGCTCAGAGATTCAACCAAGGCTTCATGTCACATATGACCAAAGGTACTCCTATGAAACCAGGCCCTATAGATGCCTATTTATTCAGCCTCATCGACGAGGATGCAAAGAGCATCCAACCAGGTAACTTTGAGCGGCATTGGGGAATTTTCTACTTTGATGGCACACCTAAATATGATCTCAAACTTGGAACAGCAGGAAAAGGCCTAGTACCAGCAACCAATGTTCAGTACCTCTCAAAGAAATGGTGTGTCATGTCATCCTCAGCAAGTCTTGATGATTCAGGGATTGCAGCTAGTGTGAGCTACGCTTGTGAAAACGCAGATTGTACTAGCCTGGAATACGGATCATCTTGTGCAAATCTTGATGAACGTGGGAACATATCGTATGCTTTTAACAAATACTACCAGCAGCAGAACCAGCTCGAGACTGCCTGTAAGTTTCCAAATCTTTCGGTGGTCACTACTAGTGATCCATCAACTCCAGAGTGCAAATTTGAAATCATGATACTACCAATTAGTACTAATAAGAAGGTTAGTTCTGGGGCATCAAAGAAACCTATAGGTGTATTGATGTTTGTTTTTGTATTACTCTTGGCAGCTTCTTAAAGTCTTGAATATACTTGTTGGTTTGGTATTGAATGAGGGGAAGATCTTCATTTTAAAATACAAGTGATCTTCTTTTACTAGTTTATTCTTTTTTGAAATTTGACTTCAATGATGTATAGAATTGTTTCAATTTTTCATATTTAATAAGTTTAAATATTAAAAAAAAACAAATATGAAAATTGAGAAAATGTTTTACTTATAAACAACTTCTCACCTAGCAAGTAACAAGGTCGCATAACGACATTTAATAATCTTCATTTAACATTCTAAAATTTACTCTTAAGAAAAATGACATAACACACAACATCATCTCGAATTAAATCATACTCCCTCCGTCCCAGCCATTTGTATACAAATGGTTGGGACACGAAGACTAAGGTTGTGTTCACTTGGAGGGAATGAAATGGAGGAAGAATGTAATGAATTTTGTACCCTAAAATGATGTTGATCAAAGAAAATGTATGTAATTTTCATTCCTTCAATCATTCCAACCTTATTATTTTAAATATAACTCTAACCCACATGTTTTGGAAGGAATGCTCATTCCATTTCAACATAATGTTTCTTCACGATCTTTCTCACAAAAAAATCAACTACATTCATATTTTATCACCATTATCTCATACTTTCTTCTATCTCCTTAAAACTTTTATATAATTTTTCATTCCATTCTCCCCTCATTCCATTCCATGAAGTGAACATAACCTAAGAAATTGGGTAGAAAATGAGTAAAATTAGATGAAAAGTGAGTATAATGGTGGGACCTATTTATATTTAATAATAGATTTGAGATAGTGGAGAAAAGTAGTAGGTGTAATTGTATTTATATTATTATAGATGTAGATAGCGGAAGAAAGTAGCTAGTGTAATGATGTTTTATATTATAAAAGTTTATAACTTTTGGAACGTATACAATTGGTGGGACATCAAAAAGGAAACTGTATGCAATTCATTGGGACGAATGGAGTATCATATATCATGATTTAATTAGTTATAATTTTATTAAATTACTAATTATAACATCTGATTTATCATTTATCATGATTTAATTAGCTATAATTTTATTAAATTACTAATTAAAAATTTAAAACATCTTAAATCAGAAAGAAAAATTTGATATCTAAGTTTCCGAAATATGAAAGCTTTCAAAAGAAATATGAAAGCTCTTAAGATAGTATAGAAGACAACATGTTTTAATTTGATTTATTTATATGTAAGCGACCTAAATTGATGCAGGACTAGACTCTTCTTAATTATGTTTGGGTTTTATTTTTTTAATACTGACATTTCTGTACGAAATGTTATCCTAACTCAATCAATAATAATAATAATAATAAGAACGGTTTGTCTAGTGTGTGCCCATGGGCACATGCTTAGCGCGGAAATTTTTGTATTTCGAAGATTTTGATTGGTGTGGTTGGTGTATTTGCAAAGAGATCCACCATTATCAAGAGAGAGAACCAATCAAAACGATTTAAGCACAAAATTTTCCGCGCTTAACATGTGCCCATGTGCACACCATTGAAAAACCATAATACGAAAACCTTCACATTTGTTTTATCAATAAAGAATTTCAAAATATCACAAGTTTATTTAACCAATTACGAATTTTAAAATATCAAACGTCACGTCATGTGACGCCACGCCATTTCAAATTTGATTAACCGATATCTGTTTGAAAAAAGGAAAATAGATTTTTTTGCCACCCAACTTATTGTTTGTTTAGAAATTTACCATCGAAATATAATTTTTTTCCTTTTTGTCACTAATGTTAGGTTCGGATTTTTTTTAGTCACTCACCTTAGGTTCGGATTTGATTATTAACATTATATTATTCTTTTTAGCGTTATTAACCTTAGTTTACTTTGGAGGACGAAAATTTGACATGTATTTTAATGCTCCTAAAAGATTTAGTTTCATAAATTATTTTAATTTTTTTCTGAATAAAAATTTAACAATTGAATTTTGGGATCTTTTTAAAAATACCCATTTGTAAAATCATTTTTTTAAAAATACTACCATCTTTTTCATTGTTTTTAAAAATACCTTTTCATAAATTTTTTTTTTCAAAAATACGATTTGCAACTTTTGCAACCTCATTTGCAACCTTGGGCGGCGCAGCCGTAAAAGTTGCAAATGAGGTTGCAAAAGTTGCAAATAAAAATGAAAAGTTGCAACGGTTGCAACTGCAATTGCAACTAGTTCAACTGAAAACAGTAAGTTGCAAATGAGGTTGCAAAAGTTGCAACTGCAGTTGCAACTTTTGCAACTGCAGTTGCAACTTTTGCAACTGCAGTTGCAACTTTTGCAACTGCAGTTGACTGCAGTTGCAACTTTTGCAATTTCAGTTGACTGCAGTTGCAACTTTTGCAACTTCAGTTGCAACTGCAGTTGCAACTTTTGCAACTTCAGTTGACTGCAGTTGCAACTTTTGCAACTTCAGTTGCAACTGCAGTTGCAACTTTTGCAACTTCAGTTGCAACCTCAGTTGCAACTTTTGCAACTGAAAACTGTAAGTAACAACAGATGTATGGTGTGCCCCTGGCGGGGCCATTAGAATACAATAGAATCAACTGAATGCAACCATATGCAACTGAATACAACCATATGCAACCATATATGCAATTACAAATACTGATTTCAAGTTCCAGTTTTCAAATGTCATTTTCGACCTCATTTTCGTATATATATATATATATATATATATATATATATCGATTCCGAAAATGAGGTCGAAAATGACATTTGAAAACTGGAACTTGAAATCAGAAATTCAGTTGCAGATGAAGTTGCAAAAGAGGTTGCAACACGGCTGGCTAGTTGCAAATGAGGTTGCAAAAGTTGCAAACAGTATTTTTGAAAAAACAATTTTATGAAAAGGTATTTTTAAAAATAATTCTGGAAGGTAGTATTTTTGTAAATAATTAAAGAAAAGGTAGGTAGTTTTGTAGATTTCCCTTGAATTTTTATACACAAAAAAGAAAATCTCAAAATTAAATTATGGAACTATGTTTTATAAGAAGTAGGAACCTTAAATACGTGCCAAGCAGTGGAAAAGAACTACAAAAAAATGAGGAGGACGGAGGGAGTAATAATAACGTAAATGAGCTTTAAAATCGAGAATAATTATTATTAGAATTTTAAAAATTGATTAAATTATCGATTTGAAATCAATGACTTCAAACAATTTATCATATACAATCAATTCTTAAGCAAAATCGAGTCAAATGATAATATATTTTTGTGAAGTTGAACCACTAATTTCGATATCATATAAACCGCAAACGAAGGTTAAGAAATTCTATAATTGTCTATTGCCTACTTTTTTTAAGTATTCGTCTTTATTTTTATACAACAGTATAAATGATTGCAGAAGATAACTAACCTTGATTTTTATGAAACAATATATAATATAGACAACAGACAATCATAACTTTATTTAGAAAATAAATTAAATTTTTCATAATAATACCAAAAAAATAACATAATGTTAATATTCAAATCTGAACCTAACGTAAGTGACTAAAAAAAAATCCAAACCTAACATTAATGACAAAAAAAGAAAAAATTATAGTTCGGTGGTAAATTTCTAAACAAATAATAAGTTGGATGGCAAAAAAATCTATTTTCTCTTTGAAAAATTCTGATTACCTGAAAAATGCAAAATCAAGCCCCCATAAAGATAAATGCGTGTATGATTCTTTCTATAAACAATAGATTAAAATTGATCTCAACGGACAAAAATTTGCAATAATCAAAGTTTATGGATACACCACATTACCTCGTATCTGTCCTCTTTTCGATACTTACATAAATTACATTACTGTTCCATTCGTTTGTTTTCTTTATTCTAGGGAAGTAAGAATCAGATGAAGCAGACTGGTTCCAAATTAGTAGAGCACCGGAAAATGGCACAATTTCACCTGCTCAATAAGTTCATCAGAAATCTATAGTGTCTGCTTGGGTCTGAGGTTGGTGTGAATTCCTGCTTTTCTCCGAATTGGCTATGTAGCTCTGATCTACTCGGTTGGCTGGTGGATTTATACAGTTCGAGTTCCATACTTCTTTTCTCTCATTTTTCAGAACAAGTGTAGAACATGTAATCACAGAAATGTTGCATTTGTCTAACACTTCTTTGAAGTAACAAAACAGTGATATACAGCCTTACTTTGCTTGTCTAAGATTCTAGAGTGAAACTGAACACAGAGCGGACTTAGTTCCCTAGAGCAAATGGATACACAAGTGAGGGGTGGGGAGTGACTAAAGGACCGATATATATACATGAGTATATAATTATTTGCATTGCATAAGAAGGATACAAACCTTCCTATTGACTTGTTATGCTGTGCCCGAAACCAGATAGGATTTCAATCAATTCGGTTAACTGGTGTTTATCTGTAGAGGCTCATGAAATACATTTACCACCGTCCACAAGAGAGCATGATCAATTTCCACAGTAAGATTGGCTTTAAAGACTTCAATCCTTTGACTGCAAAGAGCCGATTGTCCCTCTGCAAGTGTGAGAAAACATTAAAATAAGAGGAGCTGATTATCAAGCTAGAGAATGTTGTGCATGATAATACACATTAATTTTAACTTATATGGCAAAAACAGAAACGAAAGTGATTCTTATACACATTTCACCCCCATAAAGTAGACTCGCATTCCTTTTCAATTAAGTTTCAATTAGAGATGCATTTCATATTAACTAAGATTAAGATCTGCAGGGCAGCGGAAAGAAAATTGTCTGGTTTCTAATATAGATTATTACTTATATTCTAGTTGACTGAACACCATCTTTGTTACTACTGCATTTCTAATTAGAAACCACACAATTTTCTTTTCCCGGGTGGCGCGCGAAGATATTTACATTTATAGCCCAGTATAAAAGAGAAATTTAGAGGATCAGCGGGCTTACGTGGTGGTATGTTCAAAACTGTTTTTCCAATTTATACAATAGATATAACCTTCTGCTTGAGTTTCTCAACCGTCTCCAAGAAACACAACAAAATTCAAATCAGTATCAGAGTGAGTGAACCGAAACCAGAAGCACGCATACTGTAACAGAATAACATGATGCATACCAAACTTGAAACTTCAGCCCACTTTTGAGAAGCAATAGCAGCACCTTTAAGGTGAATGTATTGTCTATGTTCATAAGTTAAGGAGTAATCTGAATTTTCCGTGGTTTCTGCCACCCAGATATGATTCATTTGGTCCTTTTCCTTCTTAATGATATTACAGAAACCAACCTGCAAATCCAATTTTGCAAGTAGTTTTTAAGAAACTCACATTACATACACTGTACCAAAACAAATGAGAAAGGAGAACTTCTAATTTAAATAGTTCAGTATGCTTGTAAAGTAGGAACTACATATTGAAGCAGTCCAAGGAGGAATGGAGGATTCTTCTCCCTTTTACCATGACCATACTAATGGATTCTAATATTCTTCCCACCACCCTGTAGTTAGAGTTTATTGAATAGAAAGATATGTTATATACTAATATATCCCCAAAATTTAGTACCAGAAGTAATTTCTGTAAAAACGGAAAGAGACCAATCTAAGATAAAAGATTAAATATTTTTAAAAAGTTCCCATTTTTGTAACGAGTCATATTGTCATATTAATTTGTACCAGTCTTTTTAATCTTTTTCTTGTATTTATTCAAACCTGGATCAAGCACTTTATCACTTAAGCAGAACTAGTGACACGATTAGCATACAGTTAAATCATTGATCATAATTCTCAGTATAAGTTCACTTGTTTAATGTGAGAAATGGGATCTCTTATCCATCTAAGGTCAATAAAGTACCTTTACCTCTTGAAACATTATATTAATTTGCAGAAAGTATGTGGCTAGAAATATTATGTTCACGTATAGTACAACAGCCTCAAATTGTTTGCAAGGAAATAATGTGTATAAGCAGAGTGCTGCCATCATTAACTCACCGTTGATCCAACAAGGTTATGGCTGATTGGTAGATATAAATCATGACCACTAGTTGGTGCGCAGAAGCTAATTGCAAGTAAATCATCAGATGGCCTGTTAGTATGTGATCCATGTACGGAGCAGTCTGTCACAAAAACCCATTGCTTCCTTTGATTAGCAGTTGCATGAACCTCACCCACGAAAATGACAAATCCAGCAATATCAAATTCGCTGAAGAATGCATTGGAACATGTGAGATGCCAAATATAGTCACTTTATAAAAACCAACTGTTGTACATTAATATGGAGAAATGTTACCTTGAGAGAGGAACTTCATCTAAATTGTACAACGATACAGGTTTCCGTGGTTTATAGAAGGGCCTGCCAAGGACAGTTGTGAGCTACTGTATAAAGGATATAGAGGTAAATTAAAAGAAAACGTGACTTACTGATACTGTTCCAAGGCCGAGGAAGATAAGTGCCGCCATTTGGTGGTAGGTCCTCGTGTTTGCAAGTAAAGGGTATCTGAACCAGAATTAAATGCTACAAGTCCTGAAACAGCATATGCCTGTCCTTCAACCAACTCTAACTTCTGCAACCGCACATAGTAAATCCACCTGAGAATTAGTGATAAGCTCCAAAGAAACTTGAAAAATAAATAAAGTGCAGAAAGGGGAACAGCTCTAGGATAAATTAAGGTCGGAATATGCACTGCAGGACAAACTTGTAATCACCTGTTCCTCAGTCGGATTCCATATCGTAATCAAGCCTTTTCGCGGGTAACACTTCTCCTGACCAATTTTTGTGGTTAACCCGACTACACTCAACCTCATAAATGGGGTGACATCTCTCCCACTAAGACCAGAATTTTCAAAAGCTTTTTCGATAGATTGATGAATGTTTGACTGCCTTGTTTCCTAATCATACCAATCATAATCAATTAACTGATTCTAAATTTACATTACCATGTAATGAACATACAAAATCACACCTCTAGTTTTGCTTGATAAATAGACAAAGATTTTAGTTGCTTCGAACTCATGCCAGCCATCAGAATTTCTGGTTCAGCAGATGTTTCAAGAATCTTAAAGATTTTTGCCGCTTCTTCACTTCCATCACTATTTATAAGTATATCTGCATCTGCCCTCTGTAACTCGGATATAACTTCTTCTGCAACTTCAGAGCGCCTGCATTAAGATAGAGGACGTAAATACATAAAAAAAAAATATCATCATAGAGTCTCTGAACACAGTTTTTTGTCAAGAACATAGTTACATCTTACAGCAATAAGATAATAGTTTACTCCCAGATGACTGACGCATAGCTTCAGTTTCATGACCATGAATGTTAAAGACGACAGGAACCAACAGGAACAAGAAAAATCACAATACCAGCTACAAGTTAACTGACCTAACAATTTTAAATTCTCAAGATGTTTCTTGTCTAATAAAAACTAAATTAAAGTATCAAACGGTTCTAAGATTCAATTATGCCAAAAAATTCCAATTCAAAGTAATTATAATTACTAGGCAAATTGGTCTGTATATGTTAAAAAAGTAACTAGCTTAGCTGATTCTCTGTTTGCAAGAGAAATGAAAAAAAAAATTCACCTTTGGTTATATAACTGCTGCATCTTAGCTTCCATCCTCTCTGACCTTACAGTGTATTCCCCATCACTTAACCTACAATTAATAGATAGCAAAGCTCTAAGCATTCAACAGATTTTTGATATAATTTATTAGTACAGTGAAGGTGAAAAATTAAGTAAAATTTGTAAGGGTGATCCTTGTAATTATTGTGTCCCTGTAATCCATAATCCGAGTACTCCTGAACATCAGAGTGCTCAGCCAAGTATACTTAAGTATCGGGTTAAACTCAATGACATGTGATTTCCAGAAAGACTTTTACAATATTGAAAAAGTAAATTTTATGATACGCGAGTTCCATCTGATCATATGTCAGCATATATATTCCCTGTAGTACTTAACCAAAACCTAATTCACTCCTACAATCTCTTGACTGGCTTTGCATTTATATAAACCGTTTGAGTGTCTGCATGTCAATTTTATTATGGTATAGGGACTTGAATGTGACTTCAACCAAAGTACTGTGCAGTAAAATAAACCTTTCCCGATATAGAACAGGGTATATTCTTTGTATTCCGACAAATGTGCTGGGAATTACTCCTCCACCACTCTTGATACAGTCAAATGCTAGTGGAGCACATCCACTCTTACCTGATTATACATAGTTCATTAGATGTGTTAGAACTTTGAGTAAAAAAAATTACAAGTAGAACTCAAATAATGCTTACAGAAGCCCAAACGTTCAGCCCAATGACTTCTGTAAGTTCCATTAATGTGCAAAACCAAGCTGACGGTGCTCGGCACCTAATTATAAAGAAAGGAGGATTTAGGAAACTATACAAAATAAACTCAATTCTGCTATTTTATCATGAAATTATGGGGACTACCTCGAGAGGTGAAACTGGACCAGCCCAACCACTTAGTCCTGCTCCTGAGATCTTCAGACAGCATAAACAGTAAGGATGGGAGTCCGGGAAAAAAGAATTTAAGACTAAATCGTAAGAAATTATGGATTAAAAAAATTAAATGAAACACCTTAAGTTTTTGTCCGACAAACAATTTCCCGGAGTCCAGCTTTTTAGACAATGGTGCATCTAGTACAGCATTCACTGCATACCTATGAAGTAAATAACTTGAGCTTTATGGTTAGGTAATTGTAATACAAAAGAAGTGTAGAAGACATTTACCACCCATCTGTCAATTCCACATTTGCAACTTTGCTTTTATCAACTCCGTGTGAGTTACTGATATTTTTGATTATTGCCTCTGTATTTCTCTGGATGGATGATATGCAAAGTACCAGTACAGAATACGGTGGTGCATCTCCTTCTAAGATTCTTTTTATAGCTGATCGATGTCCATGATTTACTTCTCTATCATATCTAAGCAAATGATAAAATAATTCAAAAACTTGTTCTATAAAATAAAAGGAATTATATAAATAAAAATCATATAAGAACTGTATATACCTGTATTTCAGTTCTTCCATAACATTACTAACGGTCAGATACCTCTCAGAATAAAATCGTTCATAGCATGCAAGCTTCCAGACAATCCACTTATAGTGATTTGTAACCCAACTACACAGAGCAAATTGCAGTAAATAAATAAGCAGACTTTACGAAAATTCATACACAAATACTTGAAGCAACCTAGAAGACCGAGGATAGTATACAAAACCATCCATCACCATCAGAAATGAGTCAAAAAGCTAGAGAGCAGCTTCAATTAAGTAAACACACTTCAAATGTATGTATTTATTAGTAAATGTATTCTCGCCTGATTCTAAGTTGTTACATAATTAATGACTTGTATTCTTGTACATTCATAACTAGTGCATTATCAAAACCAAATCATTATTAGATGTTTCAAGAAGCATCCCGAAATTATCTAGTTCAAAATTACATCTTTAGACTGGACACAACAAAACAATTTTCCGCAAATAAGGAAATACGTACATGACCATAATGAGAAGAAAGGGTCAGTAAAGCAAGCCGGCAACTTACGTGTCTGAAATATATTTCATGGAAGCTCCAGATTGCAGCAACATTGCAGAAAAAGCTTCTTTCCCAACACTATCAGAACCACATTCACTAGGGAAACAATGTTTCTCTGCTCTATCTGGATTCATTGTTCTAATACATTCTGGCAAATGCTCCAACTTACCAAAGAGAAAAGGACAAATCAATAATTGATGGCAAAAAATCAATATGTCAAAAGAAAACAAACAGTGCTTGTGTACCGTAGTATTGACAGATGGCGGCGCACCAAAATACTCTTTGACATACTTTCGAGTAGCCTGGAAAGGGTATCGACCAGGAAACTTATTCTTGTAAGAAGATTCTTCAGGATCTATGGCTAGTGAACCTATATAAACAGGTTCCTTGCAATATTATTTAAAAAATTTGAACAGAAGAAGAAAATGAAAAAGAATGTAGTCAAAATAAGATCTCAAGATACCATTTTCAGTATATGGAATTTCATTGTTAAGGGGGGTGATAAATTTAGAAACACGGGGCTTCTTGAAAGAACCAGAGCTCCTCCTATCCACTACTCTCTTTACAGCCACAGCTTGTTTGTTACTTCTATCACCCATGTCAGTGGTGTTTGAGATATCAACTAATGGCCAACCTCTTTGCTTTTTGTGTGGGTCTTTTTGGAAACCAGAACCAGCTATATTGTCTTCGCGTGTTGTATTATCGGAGGAATAGGGATCGTTATTCTTAGGATACTTTTGGCAGCCCTTCACATCATTACAAGTAGTGCTTTCATGGGCCTCTGCATCAAAGTTTCTGATCAAGTTTTTCCCTGAACCTACATTAACCAAGGATTGTTTTTGGGAGGAAGTTGGACGCAGAGGAGATATGAAGTTCTTTGCCACTCGTTTTCTTGTTACAGAGTGTTGGTCCGAAACACATGTATCTGAGCAATATGATTTTTTTAAATTCATATTCGATTTTCTGTCTTTAAAAATGGAAAAGACAGGCTCACCAGCATCCCCTTCATTCATGAAACTTCCCAACTCTGGGTCTCCAAGAAGGCTCCTTGCACGTTGCAAGGCATTACTAGAAACTGATATAGATCTTCCACCAGCAGTATGAAACTTAATAGAAGATGGTCTTGAAATAGAATGCACACTATCTGGAGTAACCTCCAGCAACTCACTCCCTGATGTTTCAGACCTTACCTTGAGAGGAGATCTTAGACTTGAGATGCTGTCTTTTGACTGCTTATCAGCAACACCCATCTCCAAACCCAAATGATGCAAACTTTGCTGATTACTAGGTATGGCATGTAACTGCTGCATCATTCCTTCAAAACCTTGATGAGTGTGATTGTCCTTCAAGCACAACAATTTTTGGGCTCTTGCAAGACCTGAGGTAGATATAGTTACTGTTTTCCCTGACCCTGTCTGGAACATTGAATTTCCAAAATTGCATGCGCTATCTATTGCTTTTACCTGGCCTGCACATAACTAAAAGTCAGGAAAATTTACTAATATACCATGCGTGAAGGAACATATACTGGCTCAGAAATTAGAATATTGGTACATCTAATTTGAAAATGTATATTTTTATTATTCTTCTCTCAGCCAGTCAGCAAACAGTATTACAGGTAACTACTTGAGATTCCATCAAGTTACACCTAATTAGTTTCATGCCTCCAATTAATCTCTTTACTTATTATGTAATAGTTACTATGTAACAGTTAAATAAAATAATAATGCAGCAACTATACCAAACAATAGAATGATAATGGGGAAAGGGAAACCAAAGAATAAATTAATGTAATGAGGAAAGGGAAACCAGACAATAGAATGATGTAATAGTGGGAACGGAAAACATAAGAATATAAAATAATTTAGATTTATTTGAATGTAGAAAAGCAATACCTGTATCTACAGTAACCCCGCTCCCTGTGACCACGGTAGGCTCAGCTTCATTGGTAAGAATTGATGAAGCTTTCGAAAGAGGAGACCTTTTTAAAGCAAGTGAATTCTTGAATCCATTTCGAAATGTTGAAGGGCTTCTAAGAGGTCGTCCAACATTTCCAGTGAGCTTTGTAAATCCTGCATTGATAAACAATATAATGCAAAATATTTGATTATTTTGTCCCAAAGTAATTATTCACAACATCTAAAACGGACAGTAATTAGCTATAAATCAATGTATGTCAATAAAGTTACTTCCACTAAAAACATGATAAATTTTACAGGATATCTCTGTCATATCATCGTAGGTATATCAAGCACCATGCCTCTCCAGTCTACATTCTCATCCTCGTATGACTTTTATGCAATTAGCAACGAAATATAGCTAATACACTATACGATCATCTCCAAGGACACTAGTCAAATTTATGTTTTCCTCCAACCATGTTTTGCTGAATTGGCTACCCATTTCATTATTATTTATTATATTCAAAGAAAAATGAAAGCTGAATGAGAGTGTCTAGTGTCTGTTTGTTGGAGAAAGTGGTCCGTAGTAAAATTAATATAAATTCTGAAGTAGCTAGGGGGGACTGGTGATCGGTTAGGCAAATATGGCCAGGATTTCCAGCTTATGTAAAATTATATATAGGGAGTCAAGCCCATTGAAGTGAATGGATTGGCTAGTATAGCTACTAGAGGGTGTAGCTAGCAGCGATGGAGCTGCTAGATGTAAACAAGTAAGTTTTTTTGCCTTTAATATTATATTGCAAATGCTTGCAAAAGTTTAAAATCAAGGTAAGTGGTTTAGGGGGAATCAAAAAATGAAAAGCAAATACTTAATACTGAAAGCTGATATATATATATAATAAAATTTGTATTCTTACAAGACCCACTTTTCATAATGTTGAACACCTTCTGAATATATTATCATCAAGCACAATCATATAATAAATTACTATATATAGTAACATTTGAATAAAAACAATCAATTTAAAATGATGAAAGACAAGCAATACAACTCCTTCAAAACTTTATTCTCATATTCACTTTTTGTTACAAACCATTATTTACAACCTCTTACACAGTATAAAACTATAAATTCATCTTTAGATTTATTCTACCCGGTTAATAGGAGACATCATAGATTTGGACAATCAACGTTAAGTGCAAACTCTTATTTGGTAAAATTACACAGAACTCAGAAAACTGCATTCTGGGTATTCGAATTTACTATACAGAAACTAACAAGCATCTAACATCTGACAGCTTAAAGTAAAAAGTTCATATGCGTAATTTATTTTGTACGATCTCTACTACAGGAAAAATATATATCAATCCCAACATTCTCTTAACCAATTCACATTTCTAAAACTTTCAACAGAACATTAACAACCAAATAAAAATTACATATTGCATATTTTTATGCACTCAAACAGCACAAAAACAATATAACCACAGTACCAATCCACAATAAAAAAATAGAAACATTAAAAATCCTAAATAAACTTAAAAGAAATTAAATGTATGATTACATATACTGCACTTATTAAATACATTGTTCTGCAAATTATAAGAAGTGTAGAACAATTGTTGTAACACAAAAATTGTTCTCACCTGAGCATGAGCCTAGATGTAATAGAAATTAAATTAGAAAACACAAACCTTGATCAGATACAGCGTCACTCATCATAGCTGATGCTTTCAGTAGTGACGATTGATTGACAACTACTGGTTTACCAGACCCAGTCCGAAACATCTGATAACCCGACTCATTGACACTATTAGCATTGCTCCCACTTATTTTCGAATAACCTAAGTAAAATGAACATCAAACAATCAAACATCAAATATGTGCAAATATGTATAGATAGAGAGAGGCACTTAAGAATAGGCACCAGAAAATGCATTCGTGGTATTTGAGTTTTACTATATGAAAACAAACATCTAACATCCGATACTAGCTGTAAGTATAAAGTCCATACAGGTTATTTATCTTGTCCAACCCATATACAGAAATAAAATCATCAATCAGCTCTCATTTCTAACATTACCGAATAGATATTTATAACCAATTTAATATCCAAATGACATGCTGCACATTTTGAATCTATTATTGTGAAAATTATTTTAAGCGCAGAACAATTTCTGTTATGCAGATGCATGAACTATAAATTAGAAAACCACAAACCTTGATCCGATACAACATCACTCAACATAGCTGATGCTTTTGATAAGGAAGACTGATTGACTGCTACGGGCTTACCCGACCCGGTCCGAAACATTTGATAACCCGAGTCATTCAAACTATTAGCATTACTCTCGTTTATCATCGAATGACCTATTTAAAAAAAAAAAAAATCAAACAATCACATATTACATATACGCAAGTATGTAATAGTAGAGTGAAACACTTAAGAATAGGCACTGGAAACTGCAAACCTTGATCTGATATGATATCGCCCAACATAGCTGATGCTTTTAATAATGAAGATTGATTGACAGCTACAGGATTACCTGACCCGGTCTGAAACATCTGATAACCCAACTCATTCACACTATTAGCATTGCTCTGGTTTAGCTCCGGATAACCTATGTAAAATAATATCACATATTAAATATGTGCAAAAATATATATGTAGAGAGAAACACTTAGGAATTGGCACTGGAAACTGCACTCCCGGTATTTTAGTTCTACAACATAGAAACTATGATCTAAAATCCGAACACAGCTGTAAACAGAAACAAAGTTATCAATCACAACATTCTCACAACAGTTCAAATTTCAAAAAATTTTTAATATCTAATTATAACCAAATTAAATTACATACTGCATTGTTTGAATACATTGTCTAGCAAATTATTGTAAGTGCAGCACATTTGTTGTTATATTAAAATTGTTTTCACCCGAGCGCGAGCCTAAATAAATTATACAAATTACATATTGACTTAGAAAACGACAAACCTTGATCAAATACGACCTCGCTCAGCATAGCTGATGCTTTTGATAATGAAGACTGATTGGCAACTAAAGGCTTGCCCGACCCGGTCCGAAACATCTGGTAACCCGACTCATTCACACTATCATTGTTATTATTACTCTCCTTCAACTTCGAATAACCTAATTACACAATATCAAACAATCAAATACCGTATATAAATATGGAGAGAAGGAGAGAGAGAGAGAGAGAGAGAGAGAGAGAGGGAGAGAGAGAGGGAGGGAGGGAGGAAGAGAGAGGGGGGAGGGAGGGAGGGAGAGAGAGAGAGAGAGGAGAGAGAGACCTTTGAGCGCTAGATCGGAAATGGAAGGAAGACGACGTCGTAATTGAGTCGGTGCGGCGGTTTGGACTTCGGTTTGGGGGTCATCGGGGAGACGGCTCCACCGAAGATTGTTTTCGGCGTCTGAGTGAAGCTGCCACGTAGACATTTTCCGGTACGGTGTGATTCGTAGAGGATTGAATCAGCTCGGTCGATTATACGGTGTAATGTGTATATTTTGGTAAGCGGGAATTTTTAATTTTATGGAGGGAATAGAAGACAGGGATGATAAACTTGTTGCCAGAACATTTACTTCTTTTTTAACAAAAAGGATAGTTTGTAAAAAGGTTTTTCCCATAAATACATAAGTCCAAAATTGTTTTTATAAAATTTCTACAATTTTTTTAAATATTTTGTAAAAATACCGAATATTTGAAGATTTTTGCAGTACTATATACAACCACATGCAACCATATTTGTAACCAATTAGCTGAAGTCGAATATGGTTACATCTAGTTGCAAACCGTATTTTCGCAAATATTTTTAAAAAGGTTAGTATTTTTGCAAATTTTTTCAAAAGATAGTAAAATCGCAAAAAAAAAATCTAGAAAAAGCTATTTTTGAAAAAACTTAGAAATATGGAAAAAAAGCTTAGAAAAAGCTATTTTTGAAAAAAACTTGGAAAAAGCTATTGCAAAAAAATCTGAAATTTTTTAAAAACTTAGAAAAGGCTATTTATGAAAAAAAAAACTTAGAAGAAGCTATTGCAAAAGAACCTGAAATTTTTTTAAAAAATATTGAGTTTTTTATACAAAAATATGAAAGATATGTAAGAACTTCGAAGAAATATAATTTTTTTTGAAACTAAATTTAAACTTCAAACGAATATGACTTAGATCATTATATGATATGACTTGTACTTGATAAAAAAATAAATTTTTTGAAATTTTAAACATTTTTCCAAATTTTCAGATTTTTTCTAAATTTAAATTTATTTCCAAAATGTTTTGATTTTTTTCGAAGTGAATACATTTTTTTTAATAAATCCATATTTTATAAAGTTTTTCCAGAATTTTGAGATTTTTGAAATTTCCATATTACCTAAATGCAAGTTTTGATTCGGATATAAACAGATCCCAAGTATTTGAGATCCGAATCTAGACCGAACATGGTCCGGTATCGTATTTTCTATTTTTTTAACCGGGTAGTTCATGATCCATCAAATACGAACTGGATCCACTAAAATCAAATATCATTATTATTTCAATTAATAAAATAATTATCGTTTAGTGTAAATAAACATGATATTATAAAAATATAATAAATTTAAATTAAAGCTTACAATTATATGTAGGTATATATAATTTATTAAATCTATGTGAAGATAATAATTATTATCACATTGTATAAATCATATTTTATGAAGAATTAAATTCATTTAAGGTATTCAAATTTTATAAAATGACGGCTGTTTACTTACAGATGTAATAGATGAAAAATATAATATGCATATGAGTTCGAATCGAATATGAATCATTAATCATATTCGGGTAGGATAGGATCGTATTATGAAAAATTATATGAGAATTAACCTAACCGGATATAGAAGTGCTTATATCCGGAATCATATATTATGCGAGCTTAAATTTTTCGTCAAATTTTAATTATTTTCAAAATGAATTTGAGATGTATATGATGGGGCGTTTGGGTTAGTTTAAAATAAGTGTTTCTTGATTAAAGTAAAAAAATAAGTAGAAGTTATAAGCAAGGTAGGACTTGTAAGTGGTTAAAGTGTTTGGGAAGAAAGAAACTCTGAGAGAGAAGTTAGCATTTATAACTTTTAAAAAATATTTCCGCTTTTCTGGATAAACGGGTAAGAAAAATAAAACTCAACTTGTTTGAAAAAGAAGTACTTCTACACCGCTGCCAACAAGCACGATATTTTCGAGTTGAATATAAGCGCATCAATCAGTGTTACAGAAATCGGGAATCGGACCTAATCGGTTGAGCTACTGATTCAAGGATTAATCGGAAATCGGGGATTAATCGGAAGGATTAATCGGAGTTAAAATCGGGTTTATTTTAATATTAAAATATTATTTAATATATAGTTATTATTATATTAGCTAATTAGTAACTAATATATTTACTATATTCATAAACTCTATAATTATTCATATTTAAAGTAATATAGTATTTTAATTTTAATAATTTATCACATATATTTCGATTATGAAATATATATAAAGATTAATCGGATTTCAAAAATCGGATTGGTGGCCGATCTTGCAGGGGATTAATTGGAAATTTATCGGTTAAATCTGGAATTTTCAGAACACTGGCATCAATTAACAAACATTTATGAACAAATATAATGAAAAATAAAGATATAGCCGGATAGCCCTCCTAATTTTTCTATTCACATCGTAATCAGAATCTTTGATTCAGCGTATCACAGTCATTAACATAGTTGCAATAGAAGTCTACGTACATTAACTTCTGTCTTGTGTCACTTAGCTGTATTATACACACACATACTTCTATATTTACCACCATCCACAATTCCAGATTCATTCAACCATTCTCGCAGATTCACCCATCTCCCACGAAGACGAGGTGTGTCTCCTTTTTTACTTTGATTTTTTTATCACCCGTAAATTCATATTAATCTGTTTGATCATGGTTTAGTTTTTTTTTACTTATCTATTATTCGCTGTGTGAATGTGATCATGTTTCATGATACCTGTGTTTATATTGTTGGATTTGAGTGTTTTGTTTTCTGGGTCCTTGTCCCTGGTAATTGATTGTCGGAATGTTTTAAGTGGCCATTCGGACCGTTAGATGAATATACAGCTTTCAGGATTATAACAAAATTTTAATATGTTTAGTGTTTTTTAACCGCCAGATTATAACAAAAATGTTAAAATCCTGATCGTCGAAGGCCGAAAAATAGTATGTCACTTGTAAGGTTCTGGTTGTCAGGGACTAGGACCCTTGTTATATATGTAATTGTAAGTCCAAGATAACAAAAGCCTGCCTTGCTGTTTTTGTATGTTGCAACTTACAAGTTTAGAGTGTGTTAAAATTCTTGGACATGGTGATTGTTTTGAAAATTTAAAGCTATAATTAATTATTAATTTTTGGATATTATGATGCTAGAATCATGACTTGGCCCTTTCGAGATTTATTTTAGGGCTTATCTGTGTAGTCGAATTCTTTCTTGTTCATATCTATTCGCGGTCCTCGCCTGGTTAAGCTGAGATTATTAGTTTGCAGGGATTCAGTGTTACTAGGAAGACCTGATGGCGTTTACTCCGAAACAGATGTCTTTAATTGTGGCAACATTTGGTGTGCTGTCCTTCATATTTGGAGTCATTGCTGAAAACAAGAAGGTTTTTTCTTGCTGTGAATGTTTATAGATGCCCCCCTGCAACTTCGCTATATAATCTTGTTATACTTGTGCATCGGAATAAAGTGTTGCATCTCCGTATATAGTTTGCATTTAATTTGAACGTTTTTGATAAATAGATATTTTTAGAGCATCTCCAAGAGACGCTCTAAAGAAGCTCTTAAATTAAAATATAAAGAGAGTCACAAAAAATGGAGCTCCAAGAGAATCCTAATGGCTCTTAAAAATCTCTTACATGTTTGGATTTTAATCTTTGTCATAGATAAGTTTGAAATATGAATAAAATATGAATTAAGAGTCAAAATAAAAAGTATTGTTGGAGTCGACACTCTCAAAAGTATAATAACTTGCTACGAGTCACATTATTTATATTATATTTAGGAGCTAACTAAAATGCTTTTGGAGATGCTCTGTGGAGAAGGGATAAACGAGTTTCGGTAGTAATTGGCTATTTGGCTAGAATGCTATTTTAAATGCTGAATAGTTCTCCTTTCTGGTTGGTTGCTATAGAGAAAAATTACGAGGCGCGCTGCTTGGATGCTTGAACCCTTTGCAGTAAGCTTTTGTCACTAACACTTGTATGTGGCTGATTGTGTAATGTTTTTATTTTTCAGCCTCCTTCTGGAACTCCAATCACAGGAAAAGGCGTTGTTATCTGCAAGTATCCATCAGACCCAACCATTGTTTTGGGCTATCTTTCATTTGCATTTCTCGTCGTTTCTTCGGTGACTGGTTTCTTGTCTCTCTTTTATCCTTACAAGGGAAAGAGTATTCCACAGGCAGCTTTATTTCAGAGCACTAGCTTCGTTGTATTTTTCAACATTGCTCTGTAAGTGTCATTTCAAGCTCCCAATTTCCTTGAATCTTGTTTCAGTTCTTACTTTCTAATTATTTGGCTTACCTTTCCTATTTACATGTCATTTTATTATTTGATTGATTTATTCATTTGAATATTTGTAGAATGTCATGCTTCACCTTATACAAGAGAATCTTGTTTTTCTAAAAATTCAATGCATTCTCTTATAAAAATTATACAAAACAAAAATTGGTCCAAAATTACCTATCAGTTCTTTATGTGAAGTGCTTGCTCGTAGCAAACTGAGTGCAGTATATGTCCTACCATTTCTTACCATTTTTACATGCTTGTACCAAAAATACAGGGGTACAGCTGGATTAGCTGCAGCATTACTATTATGGCCTACAATAGTCGAACAGGGTCACCGGTCAAATAAAATTCATCATAATATGGAAACAACTTGCCCTACTGCTAAGACGGGCCTTCTTGGTGGTGGTGCCTTTGTTTCTCTTGATTCAGCCCTCTTTTGGTTGGTTGCCCTTATGCTAGCTGACAATGCGAGGGAGGACTACTTCGAGGAAAAAGTAGTGGCGGGTAAAGCTGATCTTGACAGTGTTGTAGCATCTTAATAATGATGCAAATGAACCTATGGAGCAAAGTGCAGCTAGTAGTATTCTCTAGTCATTAAGCTGGATATGTCAAACGTATCAGATTATCAATATTTCCAGGAATTATCATTTCGGACCTTGAATCTGTGAATACTTGTCATAATTGTTATGTTTCTACTTTCATTTGAAATGGACCGATTTATAAATGTACGTACCCACGGGGCTTGTTATGAAACCAATACTAAATTTTGTTTGCATTAGTTAAAACATATCAAGTTATACAGTGTAAGATCTTGTGCCAGTTAATATACGAAACCACACATACATATACAATCTTGGACAGCCTGAAGCTCAACTGTTGATCACCGGAATGTCTAGCAGTAATAGTGTCAGCCACAGGAGCAGGTAAAAAATCGAACTTCAGGATACATAAAGCACATTACACACAGACCACTGGTGGCAAGAAAGCCAGCATTAGCGGAACATGAAGACTTCAATGTGAACCCGGTTGATTTTCAGTTAATTCAGCTAACAGAAAAGAGTATGAAAAGAGTATTCGCCAAGCCTGATGAAACAAAGTTATCTGCGATGCAGTCTCTAGTGGTGCTCATTTCCTCTTCTGTCCAATCGCATCACTGGTGCTCAGTTCATCTTCTTCGAGGGGCTCTATTTTTTCCAAACGTCGTATTGCTAGTACCATGCTTAAGAGACACAACTGGCTTCATGTAAAAATGTCCAGGGAAATTTCTCTTATCTTTTGGAATTGACCGCAATTCTGGCAACCAGTAAGCTACATACTCGCCTTCAGGATCATAGTTTTTGGCCTAAACATATGAGTACACATTATTACATTATATAGTAGAGATTCAATGAAAAAAAGGAAGGAAAGACAAATCGACACCAGGCAGGCACACAGATTTTGATCCCTCCCCGAGATTCTAATGACATACTATAATTCACGATCAGTAAGTTCCCGGGAGAGGGAGGATTAATATTTTGGTTATTGGAAACAAAATATAAAAACGACTAATCTTTACAGCGACGAGTTGCAGCTAGAGAAACTATGTTGCATAATCAGTTTTGACAACTCACTTCATCTCTATGTTTGCTGGAGTAATCACCAGTTAAAATTACATTAGTAATGGTAGTAATGAGTCCACTTACTTGTTTTGGAATACTGAAATAGCGATCCTCTCTTGGATCATTCCCAACACCTAAGGAAACAGAAGAATAAACCAAATATTAACTGTTAAATCCATGCAAGTAAATCATATATACAAGTTATTTGCAACTAAGAGGGTCCAAATCAACTTGCTTGCGAAATTGATGCATAAACAAATCTTAAAGATGCAAGCAATGAAGACAAGCACCTGCTCCATAAGTCCAATTCCCATAATTAGAACACGGATCATAATCCAGAAGACATGTCTCGAACCATTCAGCTCCCATTCGCCAGTCAATCCCCATGTCTCGAACCAGAAAAGAACAAACGATCTGGTATAACACATATGGGATATTAATTCTCTTTCAGAAAAACAGATTGTTATTTTTAAGTACAAGCAGGTTAGCGAAAAGATAAATGTTCAGCTGAGAGGTCTTTTTATCTCCTAAAAACAAAATATAGTATATGGAAAGAGAAAGAAAAATAAAGAGAGCATGGAGCTGATGCCCCCTTATAACATACGAACAATATGCTGTTTTAGGGTGAAATATAGAACAGGCATATTTGAAGTGGTTTTACCTGTCGCCCTCGATTTGACATGAAACCTGTGGCTGAGAGTTCTTTCATATTCGCATCTATGAGAGGGTACCTAAAATCAAAAATCTTCATTATCAGAACATGCTGGCAACACAGGAGACAGGAAGAGCATAAAATTTACCCTGTACGACCATCTCTCCAAGCTTCAAACAGACCGATATCTTGGCTCCATGTATACCCCAGTTCTCTTGGCCCTCCTGATATCAGATTTTTGTTAAGAAAATCTGACTGTTGGAAGTACATGAACCGAAAGAAAAAAGCACATATCGGACTTCATTTTAGGATCTATGCAAACGAAAAACATATCTTCTGACTCGCCCTTCCAGAAAGGAACCTTTTAAAAGATGAACCTTATCATGTATCTAACTACAAGAAAACACAGTCCTGCAGACTGACTTGAAGGGATTTGTAAGACAAAGACGATGAAATAGTAGGGCTATGAAAAAAATAAATAAAGTAAGTCTTGCACATATGACCAAAGGCTACGAGATGCTAAGAAGACGAACACAGCAACTTAAAGCTACAAATAATGTGCAAGGAATGTGAAACTTTTTTATGTTACCTGGATGAAAAAGACGATTTCCATATTTAATGGATATAAATCTGAAGTAATCACGCCATATCAATTCAAACAGGACCCTGTAAAGTATAAAATAAGTTCATAAAGAAACTTTTTAGTATGTCCCAAACTACCAGAGCGAATGAAAGAAAGACAAAAGATGGATATGCATATTTTCAGACTGGAACTGGATCTGAATATTAGAGTTGAGAGATTCTTTTTATGACAATAGATGGACTGATCCGGTGCATTTTCCTTTATATATTTGCAACACATCAGGAAGCATATTTAAAAAAACATAAATTAAAACGCACTTCTGGAGATAAGAAAACCAAACTGAGAGAGATAATGAGATACCAGTAGGTGGAATCATTTGAATGCCTCAACTTTTCATATCTCTTTACCTTTAGTAAAAAATATAAGTGGTAAAACCATGATCAGTATCTTTCATTAGCTCAAGTAATGCAGTATGTACGATGGACATGATAATATAGCTCTTTTACCTCTTCATATATAACACGAGGGGAAATGCTTCCTGAAGCTAACCAAGGAGAAAACTTTGTGGAGTAGTCAGGTCCCAACATGCCATTTCGGGTCTCTTTATACATCCGTAACAAATCCTGCATAAATTGTTATACAAATAGAGTTTCAATACCAACTTTGTAAAAAACCAGATTATCTTTCACAATTTGTTCAATATGATATCTTTGCAGTATGTCAACTAAAGTTTCTAGAGGCACAGAAACAAGAAGTGAACTTGCCTTCTTCCAGAAATATTCATGTACCCTTGTCAGGGCAGCACTTTCACCCCCAACAAATCTCATCCCTTTTCTAATCTGCATAAACAATATGGGATTCCTGGCATGTGATTCTGTAAATATAAAAACTTGTTTCTTTAATTTCTTGCACAAAAAGTTTAAGCTACCTTTTCTTCACCACTCCCCAGTTCACTAATTGTGGGAACGCGTCCCCAATCCTCAATGTCAGGTGGGGGTCCTAGTGAAGTTGGGATCTTGATACAGCTTCTGACAGAAGACTTCGACTCCACATTCTGTACAATTTATAATTACAATAGGAAAGATGACATATAAGCCTCTTCTAGAAGTTCTACAGCACACCAAATTATGACATTTAAGGTACCTTACGAAACTGAGTATACATGTCTGGCAAACTGCTACAATCAAATGGGAGGTCATCCACATGGTACATTGTACTCCCCCATATCAACTCCAACTTCGCACTATTAGTGGCAGTCTGATTTTTTCCTGTTCCTGTCTTGACTGGCAGCTTCACCTCGAGCAGACGAGTTTTGACCAATCTTTCAACATTCAGCTCCTCACTACAAGTTTCCTTGTGGGCATAAACCTATACATGCCTTAAATATTATAGATCTTCTAAATAACTACCGATGAAAGATCTTGGGGAGAAAAGTGACATCAAGTCAAAGTTCCTTAACTGTATGTGCTCCATATGCTCTCACAAGTAAAGGGATAACTTCCTCAGGTTTCCCATGTTGGATTAGTAAGTTTAATCCACGCTGCATCAATTTCTTCTTCAGGTCATCCAAACATTCTATGAGAAAAAGCGTTCTCAAATCTGCAAAAAGGAAGTGTATACAAGGTGTCCATATGATAAGCCCTTCCACTGTCACTTTGAATAGCAAAGTATTATATTTTCCGACCACCCAGATTGAATTTCTTCAACAGTAAACAAATCTCCAACATAATTTCATAAACAAAATTTAGTCCACAAAAGGTTCAAGGAAGAACAACTAATAGAACAAAAAAATAATATGATCCAGTGTGAATTTACTTTTATATGTAAAAGATAAAGAATTTCTCCACATGACACACATTTTTAGTATAAATTATAAATTTCACACACATAAGGCACAGAAACTCAAATTCAGAACCCAATTAAGCTGCATACTCAAACTAGTAACAACATTATGTCAATTATATGGCACTCAAAGCACATGAAACAAATTCTTACCGCCAGTTTTCCGAAAGCCAAAATGATGAGTGGTGCCATTGAAAATTCTAGGATCAACACAATAAACAGGCAAAACAACCTCAGAAGAAGCCCAAGCTCTAAACAAGGCCTCATTGTCCAAAACCCTCAAATCATTTCTAAACCAAACAATTCCAACCCCTTTACCCCTTTTCGGCATCGAATTCAAACTGTATCTCTTCATGGTTTCCTCAGAAATCTTGATCATTTCATCGTAACCAAGCTCCGGAACCATCTGAACCTTAGAATTATCTGATCGTGTGGCTGATGCTGAGGTTCTTGAATTAGAAGTATTATTCATTTTAATAGAGGAGAGGTTAAAAATACAAGAAAATATGAGATGGGTTTTTGATTGGAGATGTATGTAGTTGAACTTTTGAAGATTTGGTGAGAAAAGATTCATGTTACATGAGATTGAGATGGAGTTGTGTTAGAATTTAGAGGTGTTTGGAAAGCGCGGGAGATGGGTGACGTGGCAAGATGTTGGCCAATGATTGAAGAGTATACTATGTTAAACTCAATACCACAGGTTTGATTGGTTGGTGAGTGGGGGCCTTTGGTTTTCTTTTACTTAGTACTCCCGCTAGATTTTACTGGTTTAAATTTTGATGAGAATTGCTTTAGAAAATAAAGCACGCCATATGCATTAAACTGGGTATAAAATTTGGGAAAATTAATTCTAAAATCCTTGAATTATAGGCACTTTTTTTTCTAGGTCCTTGAACTATAAATGTCAATTCATAAGTAATTCAACTCTTGATTTTTTCCTACCTGGGTCCTTCCGTTAGATCTGGTTTGATGTCGTTAGTTTTTCCGGCGAACTTGGTCGGAAAAGCTCAAATCCGGTGAGCTCGAATTTTCCGACGAAGCTAATTTGAACATCAAAAATCACAAAAATTATATGAACATGCTCATAATCACACGATCTATCAATCTGCATCATTATAATCCGAATAAAAGCTATTAAAATGAAAACTAATATTCAACTCAAAATTCGGAAATTACCAAACTAAATTTTGATGGTATAGATGGATAGAGGATTGAAAAACGAGCAATTTGATTACTCAAGTTTCAAATTTGGATATCGGAATCACCTTCAAAGTTATCTTTGATTCTCATGAATTTAAGAAGAACTAACGACGTCAAACCAGATCTAACGGAAAGACCCAGATAGGAAAAATCAAGAGTTAAATTACTTATGAATTGACATTTATAGTTCAGGGACCTAGAAAAAAAAGTGTCTATAATTCAGGGATTTCAGAATTAATTTTCCCTATAAAATTTTGAAATAATTGAGGTACGATGTTTTAATCGATGCTATTTATGTGAACGGATTTTTCAATGTGTTCATGAACACACATTAACAACTACATTTTAATTAGATGGTAAATTTTTAGTGGCTTTCATCACATTACAATGATGTGGTAAATTTTTAGTGGCTTTCATCACATTACAATGATGGTCCTTGCCTGCACAAAAATCTTTACCGACAAAAATCTTTCGGGTCAAAAATAGTTGTCAATGTTTGCCATGTGCAGAAACTAGAAAGACCCTTGTGTCAATATAGAAGGCACATTTCAATCAATACTTAATATATGTCAATGTGTAAAAGATTTTGTACCCAAATTTGTGCATGAAAACATTTTCCTAAAAAAGAACACCCTTATCACCTTATGTGATACAAGACTCATTCTAATCAAAACTTAATACATGTCATTCTGTGAAAGATTTTGTGTCTAATTTTGTACTCCTTGGAAAACAGCATAGGACCATTGAGTTAAACAGCATAGGACCATTGAGTTTTTGTCTACCTGTCTTAAAATACTGAATATGATGCAAAAATCAGTGTAAATCAATACTATGTGTTAGGCTGGGAGCACATTTGACAAAGAAAGTGGTGCATCAAGTAACTCTTTGGAGAAGAAATATGCATTCACCTCTACTAATATCACATTCTTGCAGTCATTTAAACAAGTTCCCTACGAAATCTGTAAATTACCCACAGGTTCTCCACAAAAGCTATAATTTTTGCTGTCTTGCCATGGTCTAATGAGTTTCCTAATCCTGTTAAATCTGCAGATTCCCCTCAAAGGAACTCACAGAAGCTTACTGCAACTTGAGATGCAATAATTAAGTATACGATATTCAGATTCACCCCATGCCTGATTCTCAATTTGTAATCATAGAGAAACCAACACATTAGCGATACCCATTACAACAATCATCATAATAAATGCCAATTCCAGCAGAATAACGAGCTTCACACAATTTGCTTTCACAGGTGCACTACCAAAAATTTAAGGTAACTACTAATACAGAAAACAAAGTACAACCGGTATGAGGTTATATATTGACTCCAGATTACAAAAATGTGATTACCTGTCCCACAAGGAATATACTCATAGGAAGGAAAAAAGGCCCCGTCTTTTTAAAGGTCCCTTTAATGGTACTAGTAAATTTTAGATCCCCTCGTAGAAAAATCTTATTAATCTGATTTTAATGGCGCTTCCGTCCACCACCCTTCTTCCCTTTGTTCTTTTTACCACCCTTTCTTTTCGGAACTTTACCGCCTCCATGGCTACCACCATCACCATCTCTAGATGCAGAGGGAGCAGGTTTCAGCATATGTTTAACATCAAGTATACCATTTCTGAAATTCCCTGCAGTTGACTTCAACACACGGTCCTCGGGCCTGCGCTTATCCACTGATCGTTTTTCACCATTAAACCTGGTTCCAAATCGTCCAAGTATTGCACTCTGCAAAAACCTTCATTAGCACCTATTTCAAGAAACAGATATATTACACAACACTAGTACCCGAAGTGCAAACAGATTACAGACCTCCTGTAGCATTTTCTGCTCTCTTTGTTTCTGCTTCTTCATTTGCACTCGTGCTACACTTAGAGGCAACCTCTGCTTCTTTACAGGCTAAGGCAAGGAACAACATACTCATCATTACAAGTTCCTAACATAAGATGGATCTAATAAGTTCCAAGTTCCTGAAATACATCTTAGTTATTCACCTTTCCACCCAGAGAAACAACTTTCTTGTTCTCCAACTCCTTCTTCTCTTTCCATGTCATATGTTTCGAGCTAACTGTTGTATGACATTTGGAGCAATATTAGGTCGATAATCAATTCTCTCATACTGAAATGTTATTCCAGATGAACCTTACATAATAATTATTGACTGTATAATCATTAAAGACATCCGCTAACTAAACAAATTAGCAACTAGTGCTAAAGCTTCTCACTACCGATAAACACTATCACAGAGTTCATCGTGCCAGTATAACAAAGGGAGCTAAACGAGATACTACCAAGGCAAACAGCTTAACAATAAACAGCTAAAACAAAGGAGAATTTTTTACCAAAAGACTCAATGTCTCTCATAATAGACCTAATATCCGTATCCGGGCTTGATAGATCCATAGAACTTGAAGACGCCGCCTCTTTACGCCCCTGCTTCTTTCTCGACATTTCCGATCTCTTATCCGAATTCTTATTCATCTGAAACACGAAAATTCAACAAAGAAAAATCTTTAAAACTTCACACTACATCATAAGAAACAAATTCAAATTCAACATTAAAAATCAAACATCTATAAGCTTCACCAATCGAATAAATCATAGAATAAGATAACTGTGTGTGTGTTTAGATAAACAAATAGTATCTTTTTATACCTAGAAAATATAGATACACAATACAATACATATTAATCCCAACTAACGTTCACAAAACATGTAGAGATGAGAATGTGATCAGAACAGAAGAACGTTATATAATATATATGAGCACGAATTAAGGGAATTACCTGAATTTGGGTGGAACTGAATTGGGTAGCTAGGGTTTTGAAAGAACAAGAGTGCAAGAGTCGGGTCGGGGCAAGAAAGGAATAGCCGGGTTTTAACAGATTCGGGGTTTGCCCGATATTGAATAAGATGAGCTTAATATATAACTCGGGTCACATGAGGCCTAAAAAAAACATATTTTTATAAATTATTTTTCAATTTTTCTCTTTCTGAATAAAAATGGATGTTAAATTTTTATTTGAAAAATAATATGAAGAAATATGTTTTTTATACATCTCAAATTACGTGTCAAAATTCAAAACGATTTGTGTTATGGGATGGAGGGAGTATCGGCTTTCAAATTATTCATTTATTTTTTATTTTACTGATCGATTGGTTATTGTACAAGTATTAACAAGCGACCTTCATTCTATCATATGCTAGTAAATAAAAATATAGATGTTAAATTTCTATTCCAGAAAAGAAGAATCATGAAATAATAAATAAAAATACGTTTATTTTACGTCTCAAATTACATGTTAAAAGTCAAAAATTATTTTTTAGTCGGAATGAATATGTGTCTCTTTAACTTTGTTCAACTTTAAATCACTTGAGATCACATGTGTAGAGTGCGCATCTTCAACTTTGTTCTTTCCCTTCATCTCTTTAAAGGATCTCAAGTGTTCTTTAAAGTTCGGACAGAACATCTGCATATGACCTGTTTCACCACAATAATAGCACTCAACAGTGCTCATATCCTTCTTACTCGGCCGAGATTTACTTCTTCCTTGCGGATCATTGCGCGCGCGACTCCTCCCTCTTTCAGCACTTTGGACAGCTAAAACTGTCTCACCACTTTGAGAAACAGCATCCTTTGTCATCCTCTCATTATCTCTTAACGCTTTTAACACATCATCAAGCGTAAGAGACGTCCTCCCCACTAACAACGTCTGCTTAAAATATTTGAAGGACTTCGGTAATGATGACAACAGCAACAAAACTTGTTCCTCATCTTTCATCGGCTCACCAACATTAGCCAGATGACATACCAGCTGATTAAAACAACTAATGTGATCATGGAGATTACCTTCTTCATCCAGTTTTAATGAGTACAACTCCATCTTCAAATTAAGTCGGTTGGTCAACGACTTTGAAGCGTATATGCTTGCTAACTTGTCCCATATCTCTTTTGGTGTCGACCCCTTCAACACGTTATATCTCACATCGGGTGCAAGTGCCAGCCTGATTGTACTCGCCGCTCTCTTCTGGATTTTCGCCCAATCTGTATCACTCATCTCTTTTGGCTTTGTTTTCTCCAAGGCATCATCAAGTCCTTGTTGAATTAACACATCCTTGACGGTTAATTGCCACATAGTGAAATCCGTCTTCCCATCATATTTGGGTGCATCAATCCTTAACGATTTCAGATCCTCCATCAAGCCAAAAAAAAAAATCAACACAAGACCAACTAACAACACAAACAGCCAACTTCGTGATTGTCTCCACTTTAACGTCGAATCTACTCCTCGAACCTGAGCTCTTAATACCAGTTTGTTAGGATCGCATCCACTATAGATTGACGTTAATCAAACACAATATTAAGCACGAAAGTAAAGAACACAAACAATTAACGTGAAAACCCGAGGGTAAAACCACAAATCCACTAAATATGAATGTATTACAATACAAACCCCTCAACTTGATCACAAAAGTTCTCTCTTGTGTATCTCTCACACAACTCTCTAACTTTTGCAATACACAAAACTCCTACAAATAACTATATTTATAGGCATCCAAAATATTCTAATCCTAATTTACTTCGAATCCTATTTATGATAATTACCATCTTTTCCTATCTTTGATAGAAATCCTTCCACAATTAATATTCTACCAAGAATCGGATTAACTCAATTATCATAAATAAGATACCTTCTCCAATTAGGATTCTTAATTTATTTAAAAATTCGGGACGGAACCCAACACATTTTACTATTCATAACTTGTTGAGCTAATTCTACTTGTTATTATCTTAGACTCTGCATTTTGATGTCTTGCAGCCATGACAATCTACTTGATTTCACTTTTACTCTTCCTGTGCAGTGAAGCTCACTTCTGCTCTTCCTGTGCACTTGTTGAGTTAATTCTACATTCTACTTGTTATATATAACTCGGGTCTATACGAATGAAAGTGCCTTATCTCACTTGATTTCTCAAGCGGACTGTTTAAACTAATTAAATTAAATTACTATATTTTGTACCATTCTCTTTCTCAAAATTTATTATGAAAAAAGTGATAAAATTACAATAAGTGACAAAAAATTGATGTTAAATTGTTATCCCAAAAGAAAAATGAAAATTAATAAATAGAAATATATCTTTTTTAAATTACGTGTTAAAAATCAGAACGAATAGACGGAAGGAGTATGTGTCCGTCACGTCAATCAGAAACGTTGTTAGTCAAAAAGTAAAAGGTGCGTACCACCTTAATCTTTCCATTCCCAGCTTGTTCCAAACAAAGAGCCGAAAACACTGAAAAAAGTAATAAAATGGCGCAAGCAGCTCCAGTGCAACCAAGAATTCACAAACTCCCGAGCCCCCCACCGCCTCAATATTACTATTCATAACTTGTTGAATTGATTATACTTGTTATCATCGCCAGACTCTGCATTTTGATGTTTTGCAGCCATGACGATCCACTTGATCTCACTTCTACTCTTCCTCTGCAGTGAAGCTCATGCCTCTCTAGAATCATCCCCGCCTACTGGTTTCTCTCTCGATCTCATCCACCGCGACTTCTCCCCACTATCACCTTTTCATGATCCATCAGCCACTCATTCCCAGCGCTTCAGAAATCTTCTTGCACGTTCGAAATCTTTCCATCCCAAGTGTAGAAGCCTATCTAAGTCAAAATCCTCATGTGTGCCTGAGTCCATCGTTCGACAAATCGATGGCCAGTACTTGATGAAGCTGCTCATTGGAACGCCCCCTTTCGAGGTTCTGGTTGATGTGGATACGGGGAGTGATCTGACCTGGATACAATGCAAGCCTTGTAAGAGATGTTTCCATCATGTAAATCCTTTGTTTAATCCGAAAGGCTCTTCGAGTTACAGGACTTTGAAGTGTGCATCCAGGCAGTGTAAGGCATTTGATAATGTCATGGGCAAATGCACCCGAAAGCATAATAAATGTCGATATAACTATACTTACGTAGATGGATCCGCCACTTATGGTCATCTGGCTACAGAGACGCTCACTCTGGGGAGAACTAAGATAGAGAAGTATGTTTTTGGATGTGGTCATGACAATCGAGGTGAGTATTATGGGAATATGAGTTCCGGGGTACTTGGTCTTGGAGGGGGGCCGGTTTCAATAATTAGTCAGCTGGAGGAGTGGATTCAGGGGAGGTTTTCTTATTGTCTGGTGTCGTTTTTCAAGAATGAGACTAGTACAATTCAGTTTGGTGAACAAGCACAGGTTGCGAGTGGCAAGGCTGTTTCGACACCATTCTTTCAAGGCCTTGATAAGACTTCCTATTATTTGTACCTTGAGAAGATGAAGGTTGGAAATAAGTCTTTTGAAGTCCCCTGGAAGGAGAGTGGAGGGTACATTGAGAGTGGTTTCATAACTCTTGACTCCGGGAGTATAATGACTTACCTTCCAAGCGGGAAATTGTATGATGGTATTGTTGCCACATTGAAGGAAGCTATGGGTGATGTTGAGACCATTGATGATCCAGAGGGGAACTTTCACTTTTGTTATAAAACAAATGCAAATGTGAAACCACCCCCGATTGCCTTCCAGTTTAAGGATGCCACACTAGAAATTCCTCAGACGAGTACGTTTGTTGAAGCGGCGGATGGGGTGAGTTGCTTCACTGTGGCACCCACGCGGTGGCCTATTCTTCACCCCATCTTTGGAAGCATAATGCAATGGAACTTCTTGGTCTCTTATGATCTTCGGAAAAAGATGGTTTCTTTTCAGGCTTCAGATTGCAGCAAACAAATTCTGAATTAACTTGTGTACTATGAATTTGAATAAAACTTGTATCTTCAAATAAATGCCTTCATAGTTTATTTCTCAGAAAAGATTCACTGTCATATAAAATTAAGCTTGTCTGGTTTTGTTCATTATATATGCTGCACAAACATCTCCCTTTCTTTTATACAGTAGATATGTTGACCTTTGAAATAGCATCATTCTTGACATTTTTCTGTGATTTTCCTCTATCGTTGTTTCTGAAATTTTATGAACTTTTCTCATTTGCAGTTTATACTTTACTATTCATACGAGGCAGATGACACCAGACAGAATAAACAATCAAAAATTCACACAGAGGGACTAAGCCCGGCCAAGCCACGCCTCTAGTATCCTCTGCTAAGATTACTAAGTTCTATAGGAGTATTCTACAAATTCTGGAATCTGACATCCAGAATAACACCTTGATTGGCCAACCAATTTGCAGCGCAATTTCCCTTCTGTAGACATGTTCCGCTTTCCCTGACCGCTATGAATTTCTAATCATAGTACGAAAGAAGTCAGATTGTGAGCGCATTCATGTCAGTCATCTTCTGTACAACAGTAAGGCTATCAAGTCGGATTTCCAAATGCCTAACTTAAAGATTTCTATGGTGTTCAGACCCATAGTTAAGGCCATAGCATCAGCCCCTAAAGCTAAAATTTGCTAATAATGCCTGACATAAAAGTTCCCATAGCTCCATAGCTCCATAGCTCCACCACGAGTAACGCTACGTACTCCTGTCCCAAATATTAATGTGAGTGGAATCAATCAAACATAAACAAACTAAGATTCGAGAACAATTTTTGAGTAACTAGCAATTTCCATCTCGAAACGCAGGATCCCCCTTGGCAGCTCTATCACAATTCAGCACATACCAACCTGTTAAAATACCATAATATCATTAGAATATCATAACCATTAATAGGTTGATATGCAGATCTTTTTAGCACAAAATTAAAAATATATTTACTAAAATTAAAGAAAAAATCATTTGTGAAACTTCCAATACAGTACATGACATCTTCTTTTCCTGGAGATTTTATTTGCAATCCTTTGTGATATCTTAATGATAATACTGCATTAACTTTCTTTGTATTTTAATTTAATATGATATTTACTAATTATGTAACGCATGCTATCTAACATTTGTTATCTTCTTTAAAAGTCAATTGCAAGCTAATTTGTCAAAATATACAATTAATAAAATTCAATCAAATGAATCTTAGATAATCCAATTTAAAAAGCACTCAAATTATACCGTTGACATCCAAAATTAATACGAAAAATATCAGGTGCCCAAAATACTATACGTAGGTCCCCAAAAACTTGATTGTCGATGTATGATTAGTTCCGCTCACACTAATAAATAATAGGACCTGTTGTATACAAATAAATCATCCAATTAAAATCAATCATGCACGTAGCACTGTATCCACCAAATTAATTCATTGCAAATCTCAATATACACAAAATCTTCCCATTACAGGCAGCAATTAATATTTATACACAGAATATCTCAGATTGTGCATTTGATATCCTCTTTTTTCTTACAAATTGCTCAGAAATCCAATGTATGTCTAATCTTATACCAGCCATGAAACTCCAAATCACCACCTTTTCATTCTTCATTGTGGTTCTACATTTCCTATGTAGTCATGCTCATGTCCATGATTCCTCCACAGCTTCTGCTGGTTTCAGTCTAGACCTTATTCACCGAGAATCGTCCCCTTTGTCACCCTTTTACAATCCATCAGCCACGCATTCTCAACGCCTTAAAAATGCCATTCTTCGCTCAAATTCTCGTCTCAGACATATCCAGTCCAAGTGCAGTAACCGGTCCAGATCACCAGGCTCTGTCGAATCCTACATTAGGTACGATAGCGGTGAGTACCTAATGAAACTTGTTATTGGTACACCGCCTGTGGAAACTCTAGGCATTGCAGACACAGGGAGTGATCTAACCTGGATTCAATGCAAGCCTTGTAAAAAATGCTTCCAGCATAAAAATCCCCTATTCGATCTCCGAGCCTCTTCAAGTTACAAGACTCTGAAATGTACATCTAAACAGTGTAAGGCCATTCAAGATTTCCCTACCCCATGTACCCGAGAACATAATAAATGTCAGTATCGCGTTGCATATGGAGACGGATCGTACAGTAATGGTCACCTAGCTACAGAGACACTCACTTTCGGGGAAACCTCAATTAAAAAAATTGCTTTTGGATGTGGACATGACAATCAGGGAATTTTTAGTAACAGCACTTCAGGGATAATCGGTCTTGGAGGCGGGCCTCTTTCGTTAATCACTCAGCTGGACGAAACAATTCAGGGGAAATTTTCTTATTGTCTGGTCTCCATACTGAAAAATGAGTCCAGTACAATTAGTTTTGGTAAACAAGCAGAAGCTTCGAGTTTTAAGGCCGTTTCAACGCCATTGTTTCCCACCCCTGCTCAAACTTACTATTATATTTACCTCGAAAAGGTTATCATTGGAAACAAAACTTTTGAGGTTCCCTCAGAGGAGCCTGGAGAACACATTCAAACAGGTAACATGGTCCTTGACTCTGGGACTACACTAACTTATCTTCCGGGGGGTAAATTCTATGATGGCATCTTTTCCACATTGAAGGAATCTATGGGAGTCGAAACCATTGATGATCCGGATGGGAATTTTAAATTTTGCTACAAAACGAATTCAGATATAAAAGTGCCATTGGTTGCCTTCCAGTTTAAAGATGCAACCATAAAAATCCCCCAGTCGAGTGCATTTGTCGAAGTGGATGTTGGTATGACTTGCTTCACCGCGGTGCCTTCTGGTATGTCCATCTTTGGAAACATAATGCAGGAGAATTTTTTGATTTCTTTTGATCTTCAGAAAAATGTGGTTTCATTTCAGGCTACAGATTGCAGCAAAAAGTCCTGAACTACTATAAATCTGATTAAAATTAGCATATTTTATTTCTGCAAAATCCTGTAACTATTTCATAGCAATGATGTTATCTTCAGATTGCAATTCTGCAGATTTTGACAGATTTTTATGTGCTGAGTAGAGATTTTATTCAAGGGATTTATGTCAGAATTTGAGTACAATCACATTTCATTTTATATTTGAATCTTGTATTTATTCGAATTTAAGACCATGTCTCTCAGGACCTATCTTGACTCCTTGATGTGCCCCAAGTATACCCCCTCCCTAACCCTGCAACCCGAGATCGGTTGAAAATTCTATATGTATCGAAAATCTTCCCTAACCTGCAATTAGTGTGGATATTGGTTCAAAGTCAGTGGATAGTTGTGTTGCTCATTCATAAAAACAATTTTATGGAACCACAGTAATAGTCCTAATGAAAAGCCAAAGAATTTAGCCTGCGTGAGTAACAGTTTTGGTTCCAGGCTTTTGATTTGTGATTATCGCGGCTGTCTAATGATTATATGTTTGGTTCAGAGGGAACACGGTTTACCATGATCATATTATAGTATTTCAACAGTCTTCTCGTTCTTCTCACTCGAAAGCCAACTAGTCAAACCCGAGTCCCAAGTGATACCATCTTAAGTATTTAATTTTGTCAAAACCTCGAGTTTGTTAAGGGGAGAGCTTACCAAGATCATATACTATATTCTAACAGATTTTTAGCATGTAAGACTTTGTAATTCACTTGTGCTTGTTTGAATTTTTCATTACAAACTCTCTGAGTCAAATTAAACTTGAAAAGCTCCAGAAAATTTCTACTAATTCAGGTACATTTTAGCAATAGAACTTTTCTAAGTAGGTGTTCCTTTTCTTCTTGGCTTCAACAACATTATTTTAGATACTAGGAGGATAAAATGTCAAAAGATCCACCAGATTCTCAGAGAGAGCCTCGTAATGTTACAGGTAAATCATTGCAGATAATCATATTGAGAAAGATATAACTTTCAAACTTTAGAAATTTGAAACTAAATTATTAATTTTTATACAAAAAATTGTATTAAACTTTAATAAAATAATTAAATCAGATATCTAATAAAATAGTCACTGTATTATATTTTATTAAATAAAAATTTTAAAATAACTTATTGTTATTATTATATCAAAACATTTATTTAGAAAAAATTAAAATAAAACTTTTTTCTTACTTATTATCAAGTCTAAAGTTAAGGTTTATGATTATACAAATCAGAAATCGGAACTTAATCGACTTATCAAAATTTTCTAATGAATCAAAAAAAATATAAGGGAATTATCTTGTATATTGTTTTTTCAATCTTATTTTCAAAAATACTACCTTCTCCAATCTTATTTTCAAATCTCTAAAATATTTTCAAAAATACTACTTTTTTGAAAATATTTTCCAAAAATACGGTGGTTGCATATGCAACCATATATGCAACTACAATCTTGATTTCAAGTTTCAATTTTCAAATGTCATTTTCGACCTCATCTTTGGAGTCGATATGCATATATATATATATATATATATATATATAGGCTCATGATCAAATAGAAACCACTTTTAAAATAAAAACTAGAAACCAATACAAGTTAGTGATATCCTCAGTACAATTTAGTGATATTCTCTTTACGATTTAGTGATATGTGTTGCACGAATTAGTGAAAACTTGCGGAAACTGCCCAGAATTTGTGAATCTGTTCTAGTTGCCGATTCAGGTGGTGGTTGCGGTGGTGGAGATAATGGAGGTGAAGGTGGAGATGGAGGTGGTAGACATGGAAGGAGCCTTTAGCTTTGTCCGGCAGATTTTTGGCAAAGATCTGGAATTTAAATCGGCATTAAGCTAGATATACGGTACTGTAGGTGAGGAAGACCGAGGTGGAGGTGAGGACGAAGGTGCAGGTGGAGGTGGAGGTGGGGGTGGAATGGAAGGGACGGTGGAGGCCGGAGGGGGGTTGGATTTGGTGGTGATATAAATAATGGAGGCCGACATGGAGGTGGCGGCTATGGAGGGTCGGGCGGCATGGAGGTGGAGAGAGTAGCAGAGACTTGGCGGGGGTGGTAGGGTGAAGCTGCCGGAAGTGGGGTGGAGGGTTGGTGGGTTGGAGAAGAAGAAGGAGATAATGGGGTTGTTTGAGAATTTAGTGATATTCTCTTAGAAATTTAGTGATAGTTTCTAGTTTCTAGAATAAGGAGGTTTCTATTGGAGTAAAACTCTCTCTCTATATATATATATACTAGATTTTTTGCCCGCGTTGCTGGGCTTTTCAATTTAACAAAGAAACAATTTGATACTATTTATGCCATGTTTCATGAAAGCAGTTACGCGAAGCTGCACGTTAGGATACATATATTACTTTAGATTACACGGTGGAGTATATGTTGCAGAACATGCCGAGGAGACCGAATGCAAAGATAGCCAAAGTACCGAGTTACCATAGAATATTACAGAGTAGTAGCAAGTTCCCATAAGTTATTACAAACAGTAGAATTCATTACAGAAATAAAATGACGAAATAACAGGAATTTCATCTTCTTGCTGAAAGATACTGAAGAAGCCTAGTCGAGACGCCAATTTGCCAACCTTAATGCATTCCTCAAATCCTCCACTGCCTCATGATTATGATTTAGGAAATATCTTGTTGCTTGCAAGTTGCTCAACTTTGGCTCACCTAAAACACAAATTTAACAATGTTTTACGAAGACATTAGAAAAGGATAATTTCCTATTTTGAGAAGTACCTTGAATGAATTTGGATTGACAGCTTGAAATGATAACAATTATGGGATGCTCGTCAGCTTGCTGGATTGCTTGATGAAAAGAATGAGCCAGTTCGTTGTAGAATGTAACCTCTGCTGAAGTACTGTTAAAAGATGGAAAAAGAAATTAAATTGTTGTACATGTAGTCTTTGTATAAAATTAGAGATGAAGATTCCAAGCACAAACTGCATGTCATTGATCGTAAATCGAATGCAGGATTGTTCTTGATTATATTTGTTCTTGAAGTTCCTTATTGGTTGGAATTGTCGTAGTATACCAACAACATCTGTATAAGAGAGCATACAGTTAGAAAGTGCTTCACTTGTGGTAAATGCGTGCACTTGAGAAATAGAGCTCACCAATGAGGAATATGTTTTGCAATGCAGCATTGATTATAGCTGACAAATTAGTGAATTGAAATATATGAGCCGGGATGTAATCTACACCTCCAGTAACGAAAACTTCAGTCATATGATACATTTGTATATATATATATATATATATATATCATTTTGAAAGCATCTTTCAGTTTGCATTGCTGAATATGGCCGAACAACGAAATTATGCACGTTGTAGGTTTCTCCTTCATTAAGATGAATCTCTAGTTGATCGATGTTTTGTGGTGGAATCGATGCATGAATGCGGCCTCCCTGTAAGCGTGACAGTCAATTTAGTAATGTTCTAAGCTATGAGGATGTATAATTTCTATGTTGATAGATGTGTACTTACCAATTCATCAATAAGAATCAAGTTCAATGCTACTGTTTCTCCATGCCGATTTAAAGTTCGCCACATTCTTGATACTCGGACCTTAATCCTCCATGCAGTTGTAGTTGCAAATATATATATATATATATATATATATATATATATATATATATATATATATATATATATATATATATATATATGGATATGGATTCCAAATATGAAGTCGAAAATGACATTTGAAAACTGGAACTCGAAATCAGGAATTCAGTTGCATATATAGTTGCATCTGGTTGTATTCAGTTGCATATGGTTGCATTCAGTTGATTCTATTGCAATCTAATGGCCCCGCCAGGGGCACACCATACATCCGTTGCAACTTACAGTTTTCAGTTGCATTTAGTTGCATATGAGGTTGCATTTAGTTGCATATGAGGTTGCATTCAGTTGATTCTATTGCAATCTAATAGCCCCGCCAGGGGCACCCATACTTCAGTTGTAAGTTACAGTTTTCAGTTGCATTTAGTTGCATATGAGGTTGCATTCAGTTGATTCCATTGCAATCTAATGGCCCCGCCAGGGGCACCCATACTTCAGTTGGAACTTACAGTTTTCAGTTGCATTTAGTTGCATATGCAACGGAAAACTTAAAGTTGCAACTGATGTATGGGTGCCCCTGGCGGGGCCATTAGATTACAATAGAATCAAATGAATACAACCTCATATGCAACCATATATGCAACTACAAATCCTAATTTCAAGTTCCAGTTTTCAAATGTCATTTTCGACCTCATCGTTGGAATCGATATAGGGGGCTTCTCCTTGAGGATCCAACTAAAAAGTAACCTAGTAACTCTTCTAAGAGTTAAAAAAGACACGGCGCCAAAGACGGATGCATGAGCCAAAAAAGACACGGCGTTAAAACACTTAAAACGGGAACACACGTGCTTGTCTTCAAAACTAATAAGTTCTGTAAACACTTATCACAAGTTCTGTAGACACGTATTTATAAAAAATAAAAAAAGAAGAAGAATAAAAAAATACCGAATACCACAAATACATTGTCCTGTATTATTTTATACTTTTACATTTCCATGACATGTTTATTTTGTGATTTATAATATTTCACATTTTTTATTTGGTTATATAAATTAATTTGTAAGTATTTTAAATAAAAAAAATTTTATATTTATATTGTGAATATAATTTTTTAAATAAAGTAGTTAAGGCTAAAAAACAAAGAACATAATTTTTTTAATTTTAAAATTTACATATTAAATATAAGAAATAAGAATAAATGTGTACCATTTTTGTATAAAAATTAAGAACAAAAAAAATCAATACAATGTCCTGTATTTTTTTGTCCTGTATTTTGTTATATATTTGGTATTTTATAAAAAAAATCAAAACAATGTCCTGTATTTTTTTGTCCTGTATTTTGTTATATATTTGATATTTTATAAGAAAAACCAATACAATGTCCTGTATTTTTTTATCCTGTATTTTGTTTTCAAACCTAAAGTTCTGTAAACAGGTACTACAAGTTCTGTACACAAGTATGAAATAAATATATTCAAAATAAAAATTAAAGAATAAAAAATATGCACAATACAACTAATATAGTGTCTTGTACTTTCTTATACTGTATTTTTCTCAAATGTTTATTCATAATTTGTAATTTATTATGTTTTATGTTTTGTTATATAAATATGTTGTAATTTTATTAAATAGATAACATATTTTTATATATTTTATAAACATAATTTTTAAAATAGTGTCTTTAAAATTATTTAAAATACAGAACATAAGTTTTTCAGATATACAAATTTAAAATAAACGAGCACCACTTTTGTTTAAAATATTAAAAAAATAAGAAAAACGTAAAAAAAATAACAAATACAATGTTCTGTATTTCTAATACAGTTTTTTTCCTCCCATTTTCTGTTTTTATTTATGTATAATTTTTTTAGCATGTTAGGTATTTTTTTTTTCAATACAATTCGTTATGTATTTTTAATATAGGTAGTATAATACACACTCAGAAACTAAAAATATGCATCACAAAAAATATAATATAAAAAAATAAAAAAAATTAAGAATATGAAATATATAACCATGATAAAAAAAAAAACTACGTGACTAAGTACTTAACGTTTAACGTTTATACATGTGCTTACTTAACGTTTATACATGCAACGTGCGTGAGAATTAGGTTTGCAGTTACAGGCTTCCAACATACATGCATATATTCTACGGTCCAGATTAAAAGTTATCAAGTTACTAGTTACTCGCTGAACTCTACCCTATATATATATATATATATATATATATATATATATATATATATATATATATATATATATATATATATATATATATATATATAGAGTTAAGTTCCATGTAGTCCACATATTTACTGTAGTACCGTAGACCACGTATGTTCTGCAACTATAGAATGTCATAAAAACATTGTAAAATATATGAAACTTGTTATTTTGTGAAATACATTCTATAAATATCACTATTTCACGAAAAATATTGAAAATTATTTATGTTCGACAAGTAGAACATATATGTTCTGTAATATGTAAATATGTTCTGCAAACTTAACATGTTTTGCAGAATAATGTGTTTTCACTATTTAACTTGTAGAATGTTTAGGATTGTCAAAATTTTTAACAAAATAATGATGTTTATAGAACATGATTTGCAAAATAACACATTTTGCAATGTTTTTATGTCATTCTATAGTTGCAGAACATATGTGGTCTACGGTACTACAGTAAATATGTGGACTACATGGAACTTTGTTCTATATATATATATATATATATATATATATATATATATATATATATATATATAGGGTCTTACTCCGGTACAAACTCCTTACTGTACAAACGTACAAACCAGTGATTATGACACTAATATTTAGTGATTAGCAGATTTTAATTTAACAAATACACATACATCCATCACCACCGCCACCACAATCACCTCCAATCACCACCACCACGACCACCCCACCCACCACCACCACCACCCACCACCCACCACGACTGCCCAGCGCCACTCTCTCTCTCTCTCCACCATCCACCACTGCCCAGCGCCTCTCTCTCTCTCACCACCAACCACCACCACCACTGCCAGCGGCTCTCTCTCTCTGGTTGTTCGCTCACCGATTAGTGCTATACACACACAAACACACACATTCACCACTGCTTTTCTCATCTCCCACAATCGTGTTTCTAGCACTGCTCTCGCGCCGGCGTCGTGGCTGCCGCCGGCCGCGTTGCACCACCACTCGGCTATGCCGCCCCGTAAGTGCTCCCCTCCCCTTATCTCTCCATCAGACCCCCCACTAGATTTAGTGATTCTGTTCAATCATTTAGTGATTCTGTTCAAGTCATTTAGTGATTGTTTGTACGTTTGTACACTAAGGAGTTTGTATTTGAGCACCTGCCTATATATATATATATATATATATATATATAGGGGGCTTCTCCTTGAGTAACCCATAAAATGGTAACCTAGGAACTATTCTAAGACTTAAAAAGGACACGGCGCCAATATAAGAAAAACAGTTTCTTCTCTTCAAACCTAGTCAAGTTCTGTTGGTACACGGTTCTGTAAACATGCACAGTTGTGTAGACACGTACTAACAAAAATAAAAAGTGAAGAACAAAAAAATATTTAATACAGAAATACAATGTCCTGTATTATTTTACTCTAAATTTTATTGACATGTTTGTTCTTTGATTTATAATATTTATTTATATTTTAAATTAGTTATAAGTATTTTCAATACAGAACATATATTTCTCTACTTTTTTAAAGATTATTTTGTAAATAAAGAATTTAAATTATATAAAATACAGGACATAAGTTTTTCAAAAATAAAAATAAATGTGTACCATTTTAGTGTAGATTTGATTTATTTTAGTAATATGTACTACAAGTTATGCAGACACATATCAAATAAATATTGTTCATATTACTAGTTAAAAAATAAAAAAAATTGAAAGAATAATGAAAATACAGGATACAACAAATATAATATCCTGTATTTTTATATTATACATTTCTTAACATGTTTGTTCTTTAATTTATTATACAATGTCCTGTATTTTTGTACTGTATTTTCTCACATATTTAGTATTTTATTTGTTTTCATATATATATATATATGGAATTGTTTATTTCATTTATTTTTTATTTTTAGCTTGTGCTGTATTTTTATTTGTTTAAATATTTTATTTTATATGTTTTCACATGTTTTGTATTATATTTGTTATATATTTGAGTTTTTGTTGTGTGTTCAAGGAGTAAAATAACATTTTTTATGTTTTATGTTTGTACTAAAATATGTTGAAAGTTTTTAAAATACAGATTATATGGACTACTGTGTAAACACGTGACTAGGTATTACAGTTATATATTAAGAGTTTTGAAAATACAGAACATATGGACTACGTGTGTAAACACATGACTAGGTGTCTAGGTATTACAGTTATTCTTATACTGGAGCGTCTGGAGCGTGCATGCTGAGTTGTATGGCTAGGATCAAAAGTTACCAAGTTACCCAAACAAACGAGTTACTCATTGAACTATCCCCTATATATATATATATATAATGCAACCACAGTATTTTTGAAAATATTTTAGAGAAGGTAGTATTTTTGAAAATAAGATTGGATAATGTAGTATTTTTGGAAATAAGATTGAAAAAGTGATTATGAATAAAAAAAGCCCAAAAATATATTATCAAATCGAAATATAATTGACAAAACTGATAAAATATTTTATAAAAATATATAAAAAATTTCTAACAATGCGCAAGCAAGGTATAAAAGTGACCCCAGAAAATTAATCGCGTACATATTATACCCACAGTTCCTTCGTCTCTAATTCCCCAAAAATTCTCACCGATTCTAGGGTTCCAAACTTTTCGATCCTCATCTGCAAATCAATCATATATGCAACCCCCAAACAATTCTCGATACATCAACCAATTTTCTTGAAGTTTCCTGCACTTAATTATGATTATCTCCCTGCAATTTTCACCATTATTTTCAGGCAAAAATCTTGAAAATCCTCGTGTTTTTGGTCCTATTTTGAATCCTTTTGCACCTTACAACATGGCTAATCATTCCTCTCGCTAAATTCCTCTTACCCTTTTGTTATTTTCCCCAAATTATGTAAAAAAATTGAAACTTTGATATTGGGGTCTTTTTGATCCTCTTAGTTGTTAAAGTTTGGTGCTTTACTAGTTTTTGTGCAAGAAATTAATGATTTTTATGAAAATTTGAGGAGGGTTGTATGTAATTGTGTGTTATATTTGTTGGGTTTTGTTGAAAATTGTTGTTTGATTTTGATTTGTGGGTTCTTGGGGGTTGGGAATTTGGGTTTTTTGTTTTGTTATTTGTACTGAATTATGGGACAGGAACACGTGGGTTTTAATCGAAGAAGGCGTAGGAGTCCTCGATGTGGAACTGAGATGGATGATAGGGGTTGGACAGTGCTTCACATTGGTGCGTGTAAAGGCGATGTCAAGGAGGTAGTGTTATTTTCTGTATGCACTTCCGATTGTTGCGTATATCATTGATAGAGATAAGTAAGTGAGTTGTTCATGTCTGCAGTGATATATGTTTTTGTCTGATAATTTATGAGTTAGTATTCTTGTAATTTTGTATCACAAGATTTCGCAGTGAAAGAAGTTCACGTTTGCAGTGAATACAGTAGTAATAAGCCCATTAATATTTTTTAATGTATATGTAGAAAAACGGCGGTGGAGCATTGGAGTATGGTAAGTATTGTTTTTAAAGCAAGTGCTTGTCTTCTGCCATATGTAAAGATGTTTACACAGGGCTTGAATTCAAATCGAGCCAACTGAACTCGACTCGGCTCTTACAAACAAACACTGGGGCTTGATAAGAAATTTAAGTCGCATGGTTTAAGGAGCTTGATTTAAATTCAACTTGTCTGGCTTGAACTCAGCTCGAGCTTAATAATATACTGTATTAGGCTCTCTATTAGGTTCATAACATACTTTGAAATATCAAGTAGCTTGACTTGGGATCGGGAACTTGTAAATTGGCTCAAACTCGACTTGGTTTACATCTATATACAATTCATCTTTTTTGCCTGCATGATTTTCACTAAAGTTTGTTTACCCTTTAGGTACCTGCCACTAATCGCTGGTTGTATATATATATTCATATTTTTGAGTGTTTCTCTTTAATTTTACCTCGCTAGTGGCCTACAAGGATAATTGTAGACCTTTACCGTGACTAGGATACCGCTATACTGCATCCCTCAAAAACCGCTGTCAATTATACTTATCATGAAATCACCAGATTGCCTAAGCTTGTATCCCTTTCCACTTTCAAACAGTGTTGCTGCTTGGCTGCTTGCTACAAAATTTTTTGAGCAGTGGCTTAGATGATATAAAATCCTTTTTACTGCAGTTTACTTTTGCTTAGGAGATCTTTGCATTTTAGATTTTACTTATACTGGATCTATGCATATAGACTTTTGTACTGATGTGACCTTGCCTTTTGGGTGCATTTTTTATTGCAACGATGATCATACATAACCCTGAAAGAAAATCGTAAGAATTTTGGCAATGGTCCTGAATTCTGATATAATTATTATGCTGTATTAGTTGTATGTCACTTTAAAATATTCTTATATGGCACAGGTAAGACGACTTCTCGATGAAGGAATGGATGTCAATGTGCCTGCTCTAGGCCCCAGGTCACATGGGGTAACCCCCCTCCATCTTGCTGCTAAGAGTGGGAATATCAAAGTCATGGATGAACTACTCGATCGTGGTGCAAATATTGATGCCCGAACTAAAGGCGCTTGTGGATGTAAGTAAACTTGAATTTAATGTATCTTTTGTTTTACAGGCAACCCTTTCTGAATTCTTCGGATGTAGTTATAGAATTAGCAACTGTTCTCAGTAATTGTTTGCTTCTTAAATCAGGGACCCCACTTCATATTGCAGCTAAAGAAAGAAATAGAAAAGCAATCAAATACCTTGTTGAAAATGGCGCTTTTTTACCAGATAACATTGATGACACCAGGTTTAATCCCCCACTCCATTATTGCCCTGGTCTTGAGTGGGCTTACGATGAGATGAAACGTATTCAGCAAGATAGCTCGTCATCAGGTGAGGCCTCCTACAGCTCTGAAAGCTGAGGCCATGCAGTTTGCAACTACATCATGCATGGATTCCGGTACTGTGCTACTTTATAGAAACTCAACATTATTGACTAAATAAACTTGTTTTTCTTGTAAGTTTCTTCGACTATTGTCTTGTGAAGATGAAGATACCCTGAACTGGAAGATATGTATAGAATTTGCTACCTTGCATGGTAATAATGTGAACTATGGATTGTTTGTGTGTGATCGGTGTAGTTGCCTATGGTAAAGTCGTTGATTGGCAATAAGTTGTTTGTTGCGAGTTATTCTTCCAATTTAATACAAACAGCATGTTCACCGACCTTGTGATAGCCTCTCCAATTTCTGTTACTGCAGGACAAGATATATAAGTTAACTTTTATATAAGTTAACCTCTATTTCTTGTTTTCTCCTTCTACTATTAAATTGTCACAGTGAAAACCAGGTAATAAAATATTTTGACAGTAATTTTTTTCGATATAGATATGATATTGATTGGCAAGACCAAGTTTATTCTGATCCTAATCAAAGAAAACCCTTAACCCTGTAAATATGAAGGAGATGCTGAAGATTATACACTGAACCGAGGAAGAAAGGATGATAGAGGCAAGATATGAAAGTTGGTTACATGGTATTTCTCTCTGATGAGGAATTAACAGAAAGGATATTAGGAGATTACTGAAGAAAAACGTGTGATCTTCTTAACCTATCTTTACAAGGAGGGGAGTTCTTTTCAATCTGGGTGTTTGACCTCAAATGTCACCATTTAGCAAACAAACTGTCACTTTCTCAAAAAATGGCCCAAAATGTCATCTCAAAATACAACTTCATGTCGTGTTTACAATAAACAAAAACACAATTTTAAGTTGTGTTAAAAAAAATGAAAACATTAAACATCATTAACTTATTTAGGGTAGCCTATGGTGTTATATTATCCTTTAACCACAATCAAGTATATGAAGAACAAGTAACTAGCAAGAGTAGCAACATTCATTAAAGTGAAATAATGTGTTAGACCAGTTCACAAGACTTTAGCTTCAAGCTCATTGCAAAGATCAAATCCCTGTTGTTTAAACTTTAAACTTTAAAGTTTAAACTACTTGACCACATACATTCATAGACACATAGCTATGAAACAGCTGACCGTCTGTAAGAGACGAGTAAATTACCAACTCTATAAACAATCATGTCTGTCGCTACAACAAAAGAAAGAATACATTCTGCAAGAGATGAGTAGCTCCTTCTAATTCCGACAGAATCACATACATCGCGACAAGGCACAACTTATAGAAAAGAACAACTCAGGTTGCTACTCTGTCAATTAAGCTAGATAATAAACCTCCAATCTTTACTAGCCAAAACAGAAACATACAGTATTCAGCACGATACGATCATAGCAAGATAAGCATATACAACCTGAATATATGATCCCGCGGAGGAAATAGATTCATATATAGCAGTACTAACCTATACAATGTTGTATTTTAGATGGCACTATATTAGATGGTATGATCATTTTGTACCCTCATGATCACTCATCTCATCCTCAGCATCCGAAAGCTCCATCCTGGCTGACACTTGCTTCGCCCACTTCACAATCTTCGCAGCCTCCCTGTTAATTTTCTCTTCTTCCTTCATCATTTTCTTCAACAATTTCTCCTGCCCTTTAGCCGAAAAATCACTTATGTCCGACAAAACCTCCTCATTCTTCCCCCAATCATCATCACTCCTGTACTCCTTACTCTTCCTCCCCGAAACCCTCTTCGGAGAACACCAAAAACAACCAATCGCACGAGTAGGAGACGGCGAAGAATCCCTCGACGAAGCCCTGGAATCTGAAGGAGACCTAAATGACACATTTCTCACCCTCATCTTCTTCCCCAATTCCCCATCTCCTCCCTTCGAAAACCCCGACATTTTCGCAGGGGAAACCGAAATACCATTCTCCAATTTTGTCTCCACAACAGGGGCTCCAACATTCACATCAAGGGCTTCAAACTCATCACACTGACCCAACTTTTTCTCCTTCAAATCACTCTTAATTGGAGGATCAGAAGGCTTAATTGGGGGAATTTGAGACATGGGTTTTGCAGAAGGGAATGATTTGAGCCTACTGAACCTGGATTCAAGCTGATTGGGCAGAATTGGGTCAGTAAATCCAGCGCAATTAATAGCAGAAACTTGTTCAAGAACAGAGTGGTCCAGGGCTTGGGCAAGAAGGGCTTCAACTTTTCTATCATCATCACTATCAGATAGGTTTGCAAAATCTGCCATTGCAAAAAGTGAAGATGAACAAGGGTTTTGGTTGAATTTGAGGATTGTAAATTTATAAAAATGCGAAAATTTGATGTGTTTGTTGAAATTATAGATTAGTATTGTATGCCTGTAACGGCTACTTGGACACCATTTTGGCATGTTAGGGTGGGCCATATTAGCTCATTTGTACTGTAAGTCTGTATTGAGACAAGAGTTTAAAAATTAAACTTAATTGATTCGGGTGATTGTATCATCTTTTTTTCTTTTTCTTTTCTGGTGAGGACTATCTGTCTATTTTCAACGAGGCTAAACTTCACGTGGCTTCTTGCTGCATGATTAAAAATGTGTAGGAATCACCCAACAATCCGACTGGATGACTACCCATTCCGATTTGATTGAATAATATGTACATCTTAAATTTGAATATGAATATTGATTAACAAATTTTGGACAAAATTAGGAGTTTGATTATTAGAAGAAAAAGCTATTTAAAGTGTTTTTGGGTTAAAAATTTTGATTTGTACCAGGAAACGTTAATCAATTAACTATTTATTAAACAGTTTTACGAAAAATTATTAATTAAATTTGTTAGTTTTTTTTTTGAAGCAATTGAATTCATTAGTTAAAATTTCTAATTAAATTCACTAACCGCTAATTTTTAAACAGGATAATTATGTATATCAAAATATTATTTTAAATTTCATGCAAAATTCTATTACCCCATATAATAAAAATATTCAGAAAAGAGCCCAGAAGAGTTATGCAAATAATGTTTAATACATGTAACCGAAGCTAGACTCTATTAAGGTAAAGGCATAATGGTGGTGTTTGGTTAATACTTTTTATAAGCCCGACTCTGAGTTAGGTTAGAAGCATTTTTGTGTAATAAATCAGGAAGCATTTAAAAAAAGTTGAGAATGTTATTTTTTATTTCATAATTTCTACTTATTTCCCAAATATTTTAATCACTTATAAGTCTTAACTTGATTCTAATTTTTACCTCATTTTTTTACTTTAAGCAAGAAGCACTTATTTTAAGCTCACTCAAACGACCCCAAACAATGTGAGAAAAACACAAAACAATCACCCAATACTATATATGTATATTAAAAATTTATTCATTCGTATATGATAAAAATATATAATATTCATACTATTCATTTAAATTATAAAAAATAATTTGTAAAAGTTAAATTTTTAAATAAAAACATAATCAATTAATCAATAATATTTAATCAAATAATATTATTATAAAATTTTTCATAGAAAAACATATGACGAAATTAAAAATTAAATTATAATTTGAATTTAAGACTAAATTTAACTAAGTCCGCTAATAAATTTTTCTACCTATAAGTCCAACAAAAGAACTAAAAAATTCATTTAGCCTCCCTAATATATTCTCTCAACAAATTTTGAATTATTTGATTATTTCAATATAGCATCCTCCAAACTCTTATAAATCGACAAGTAAACCATTTCTCATTTTCAATTCTGTGTGTACTCAAGTTTTGATATTAAAGCGATATAAAATTAGGAGTTTTATAATATAGCATCCTCCAAACTCTTATAAATTGACAAGAAAACCATTTCCCATTTTTGCACAAACACATGTTATTTGTACCGGAAGTATCTGCTCATGTGATTAACTCAGGCATTGCTGCGACTAATTTTTAGAGTTTTGTAATTATTTAAATATAATCATTATTCTTTTTTATTTATTTCAAATATTATAAATTTAATTCTTTCTTTCTTCTCAAACTTAGAAAAGTATTATACTAATATTTATGCAAATCGGGACTTAATCGACTGGTTGTGCGTAGTGCTCAAGTTTTTTGATCTAACTTTTCTTCCTGATTTCGATCCGTCAAATAATATAGATATTGGAGCTGTTTGGCAACACCTTTTAAGCCAGCTTCTGGGTTTATAAGTTAGAAGCACTTATTTCATACCGTTTGTGTAAAAAATCAAGAAGCACTTATAAAAAGCTAGGAATGCTAGCTTTTGTCTCAGAGCTTCTACTTATTTACCAAACACTTTAATCACTTATAAGTCTTAACTTGCTTCTAACTTCTACTCCACTTATTTATTTTAAGCAAGAAGCACTTATTTTAAGCCCACCCAAACGGCCCCATTAATTTGTAATTTTATTATAATTTTAATTTTTAACAAAATTTCATTCATGTGTTTAGATATGTTTTTTTATTTACAATTAATCAGTGTAATTTACTCACTCCGTCCCAAAATACATGTCGCTTTGACTTTTTGCACGTAATTTGATGTGCAAATTAAACATACTTCTATACATTATTTTTCAAATTTTCATTTTCCGAATAAAAGTATAACATCCATATTTTTATTCAGAAAAAGAAAATTTGAAAAATAATATATAGACATATGTTTTATTTGCATCTCAAATTACGTGAAAAAAATCAAGTAACCATGTACTGTGGGACGGAGGGAGTAGCTCGTAATTGTCTGTGAGCACACACAAAAGTATCGTTTGTATTGTGAACTGAATCAATCGCCAATTTTCCACAATAAATAAATCAATAATAGTCGCGTAAATAGTAAGACCCGGCAACACTGGCTTCAGCCTAGGGGTGAGCATCGGACGGTTTGGGCGGTTTGGAGGGTCTAAATCAAACCAAACCGGAATAATCGGTTTTTCAAAATCTCAATCCAAAACCAAACCATTATGTTTAAAATCCAAACCAAACCAATCCGTTTAAAACGGTTCGGTTCGGTTCGGTTTCGGTTTAAACCGTTTTTTTATATGTAAAACAAAGTTAGCAACAAAATTAAATTTTAACATGAAAAATAATGAATGAAAAATTCAATTATATTTTTTATTTAATCATATTTAAAGAGGATACAAGAATATATAAGCTTGACAAATAAAAAGAGACAGAAGAAAATAAAAAAAATGTGATTCGTATACTTTTATATAAAATATAAATAAAAATAATGGAAACATAATACATACATCAAAATTAATATCATAAAATAGAATAAATAATATTTTTAAAGAAAATCTTTACTAAGATACTTTTTATATGTTTAAGATTTTACATTTTTCTGTAGATCATAATTTTATTTTTAATAATACATTATTAGTACATGTATATTAATGTTTAAATCTACACATTCGGTTCGGTTCGGGTTTATCGGTTGGGTTGGAGGTAAAAACCGAAACCAAACCGAAATAATTCGGTTTTTATAATTTGAAACCATAACCAAACCAAACCGTTATTAAACCGTTAAATTCGGTTTGGACGGATTGGATCGGCCGGTTTGGAGAATTTTTGCTCACCCCTACTTCAGCTTATGAACAACTGCATGGCTCATACACACTAGACCATTTAGTGCTTTAAGGCCAAGCAAAGAGCAGCTGCACTTGTCTTATCATGCTTTAAGCCATAAACACACGATAAATAGTAATCAATTTAAATAAGCAAATCACATGTCCTTCAAATAAGATTAACGCCATTTACTCAACTCAACTTTTTTTTTTCACGTCTAATTTTATCACAAGCAATGTTTTTGTGATTTTAACTCTCATTAGCATTAGAAAAATCACACGGTGTTCTTATCTTCAAGGCCCGGAAACGAATTCACCGCTATATGGCTCAAATCTCAGTAGTAATAATCAACAAGTCGAATTAGTAAAAATTAAAAAACATCACCTCGAGGCTAAAATTCATCGTGTATAAGGTTAGTCATTCAGGTTAAAATTTAATTTTCACAAATATGATCAAACTAGTATTGGAATAACTCGATGTCGTCTTGTTTAAATGTTTACTCTACTTCCTAATCTTGCAATAATATAAACGAAAGGATCTGAATCTCTCATAATCATTTTTTATAACAATCTATCCGCGGTTTTTATAACCAACACACATTATGTGATTTTTCATGTGAATATAGGCGGCTATGTCGTCTATCCGCTCTTTAAATTTACATTCTAGGATTCTATCTATCTGCTGCGAAAAAATGCTAAGATATTTATCATCAGAAATTGTTTGTCTGGACCATCTTCTTGGAATATTTTGTAATTCGTAACTAATAATAATATCACTACACCCATATCACTATGAGAGGTGAAGAGATTACCATTTCACTTTATTCGCAGCTTTTGATTCACAGAAGTTACATTCAAGTATTCAACCTCGTTGACTTGCAGAACATAAAAACATTACAAAATAAGGTATTCAAATTGATAACAAGTAGTCAAGAACGTGAGCCAACCTTGTACAGAAGCAACCCCCTTGTGGCCTAATCTCCATTCAACTTTTCCGCGAGAAATGCACTTAAAAGCCGAAAAAACACTCAAGCCCAACGCACTAGCTTGCTTTAGTGCATGTCCAACTCCCACAAATAAAGATTTCTCACTTAAAAGTCACCGCACTTTACTCACCTCTTAAGCTTTCACACACAATTCATATACTTAACATAACACACCAAAAAAAACAATCTTAGTGATAAAATTAATTAGAATGGCCTTAGCCAAGTCCAAGAAACCAATGATCCCTCTAAAATCTGGCCTTACCACAACTCTTTTCTTTGTGATTCTCTTTACCATTCCGGCTCTTCTACTTCTCCACACCCCCCCAACTTCCATTTGCACCAGCTTCTCTACTTACACGAAGACGTTTTCGGGGGATCTTCGTAATGCAGAATTTTCATGGAACCGTCTGAAATTCTACAAACAAGATCCCCCGTTGGAGCGGATGAAAATAGCTGTTTTCTCCCGGAAATGGCCCAGTGGGGCCTCCCCGGGAGGTATGGAGCGTCATGCACAGACGCTCCATACTGCTCTGGCCAACCGTGGCCACCAAGTCCATATTTTCACTTCTCCCCCTTCGGAGGACTCTGGTTCAACTCTGTCTTCTCAAGAAAGTGATCCATCTACGAAATTCTCTCCTCATATCCATTACCACGAGGGTGAAGCGGGGAGATGGAGCTACAACAAGGCATGGGAGCTGTATGAAGAGGAACAGAAAAATGGCCTTTTCGATGTGGTTCATTCAGAGAGCGTAGCACTGCCTTACTGGCGAGCCCGAGACGTCCCCAACCTTGCGGTTTCATGGCATGGCATTGCCATGGAAAGTGTCCACTCCAATATCTATCAAGATCTCGTACGTGATCCCAAAGAAAAAATTTCCCCTGGTTTTAACACAACAATACACGGGGTAATTCCTAAAGTACTTGATGAAATAAGGTTTTTTCAACACTATGCTCACCATATTGCTATAAGTGATAGCTGCGGAGAAATGCTCAGAGATCTTTATCAAATTCCTAACAAAAGGGTCCATGTCATAGTCAATGGAGTCGACGAAAATGATTTCAAACAAAACAGAGAATTAGGCCAAAAATTCAAAGCTCAAATAGGCCTTCCAAAAAATGCAAGTTTAGTCCTTGGAGTTGCAGGAAGACTGGTGAAGGACAAAGGCCACCCCCTTCTCCATGAGGCCTTCTCCAAGCTCATAGAAAGCCACCCGAACGTGTACCTCATCATTGCAGGATCCGGGCCCTGGGAGAATCGATACAAAGACTTGGGATCCCAAGTGATCACATTAGGCTCCATGAAGCCTGATCAGCTAGGGGGATTTTACAATGCAATTGACATTTTTGTCAACCCAACACTGAGACCACAAGGGCTTGATCTGACACTGATGGAGGCCATGATGAGTGGAAAACCAGTCATGGCGTCGCGATTTCCAAGCATCAAAGGCACAATCATCACTGATGAAGCGTATGGTTTCATGTTTTCTCCGAATGTGGAGTCTTTGAAGGAGACATTGGATTTAGTTGTAGCAGAGGGCTCTGAAAGGCTAGCTCAGAGAGGAAAAGCTTGTAGGGAATTTGCAGCATCCATGTTTACAGCAACTAAAATGGCATTAGCATATGAGAGACTGTTTCTTTGTATCAAGAATAATACATTTTGTAGGTATCCTTAGCTAAATCGATTATATATATATATTTTTCGTTACTTTTTTTTTTCTCAGATTTGTTTATCAAGAATTTATTGTACAATGATATACCAACATACTGCAAGAGTTTATCTCTGAGAACATCTGAACATGTGTAATGTTTGCGATAATCTGATTTTCGTAATATTTGTTATGAGTCGGTTAATCTGGGTTTAAAATTGTGACTTATGATTTAACGTGATTTAATACCATAAACAAAGAGTTTAAAATGTCCTGTTTGCGTAATTTTAGCTTATTAATAACTTATGGGGCATGGATTATTATAAAAAAATATAAGTTATCGAAAAAAATACCAAAAACTGACTTAAAACCAGAAGTTAGTTTGACGTTTCAGTGACTTAATTTTTTTAAACTTTTTTTTTTTGGATAAAAATTACTCATTAGACATAAGTTACTCATACATCACTTTTTTTTGTTATATTTTTAATAACTCATAAGTCATTAATAAGTCAAAATTATCCAAACTTGCATTTTTAATTTTTAACTTATCACACAAATCGCGTTAAGTCATAAATTATAAACTCAGCCACAGACTCTCGCCGGCAAATGGTGATCTTCAAGGATCTGTTTTTCTTCGGTTCTATTCCCATTAAACTATTCTTTATTCATGTCATTTGTTTGACATCTATAATTATCTCGACCACTTTTTTTTTTTTAATAAGCAGACATCTCGACCACATTTGAGTTCTACCGGAACATCAGCTTCCAGACTGTCCGGATGATTATAAAAATTTGCATACTTTCTGATACCCCATTTCTAATCCTGAACTATACATTTGTTTTAAATTATATAATATATAATTTTAAATTAATTTTTATCATAAATAAAATAGTTATCTGCGGTATATAATTAGCATGAAAATCATAAACATGACTTTATAGTTTATAATATTTGTGAAGATTAATTGATATTAGAATTGTGAAATATTTGTGTTGATTTTTTATTATTTCCTTTTTTTATTTATAGTATTTGTTATATAAATATTGTTCATACTCCTTAGTTTGCATATTTGCAAAAATATTTTGAATATATTCTTTATTTCTCGAGAAAGTTTATTCATTCATAAATTTTATTTGTACTCTTTCAAAAATTTATTCATCCATAAATTTACTCATTCAGAAATTTGATTCAGATTTGATATTTGATCTATATTATTTATTTTATTATAAAATAGCTAATATAATAATGGTATGATATAGGGGTATTATAGTAATTAAAGTATATAATCAGGCTCATCAAACCCTACGTTGTGGTAGTGTATGTGTGAGTATATATATATACACATAAGATTTGTAACGCCGCCACCAACATCATTCCTCATATGATACTTTCTTTCTATTCTCCCATTTCTTTTTAATCTAAACTCTTTAATCCACCCCTTTTTGATTAGTTCCTCAATAGTACCACCACCAACAATCATACGACTAATATGTTACTGTGATGTTGTAAATTTTCCATTATTAATGTTTTCACAGATATGTTTTTGTTATGCTTGTAATTGATAGTTGTTACTTTGTTGAATCAGGTACGTTCCTGTCATGTAAACTTATTCGTATATTAAATACAAATGATTTGATGAATGGATAACATTTTCTTCGAACTAGATTAAAAATTATCTATATTAGACCTGAATGTGATCCAGAAAACGCACACACATCTGAGAGAGGGATATATAATGTGTGTGTATTTTTATGATAATATTTGATTTGCTTCTGAGTTTTCGATCGATTCAGGTATTTCTCAATCTTGGATTTTTAATAAATCAAAATTCTGGATTGCGGTACAATCTAAGAAATTATAGTGGCTTGTATCAAGATTTTGATTTTGTATAATTCGATCTAAAGGTTATTTGATACCTGTTTATGCATGTATAAATCAATTTGATTTGATATAATTTGTATATATATCTATAAGGTGTTTAACTTGTTCATCAAAAATTTCGCTGCGAATTTCACATATCATTCTAATTTTTTTTCAATATGTACATTAATGTAATAGTTCATATGTTCACAGGAAATAATGAAGAAAGTGCTCCAAAATATCAAGTTTTTCCAGAAGGTAATTGCGAGAATGTGGCGCGGGCACCCAAAGGGACGTGGGAAACCATAAGCAGCCATTTATACGAGATTAAGCCCGAGTTTGTGGACTCGATACATTTTACAGCGGCTGCAAGTAGAAGAGGATACCTTCATAGCATTCCAATTAATGGAAGGTTTGAAATTCTCCCGGTCCTTCCTTGGACCAAATATTGGTGGCCGGAATGGGATAAAAGAACCAAGTTCAACTGTATAGTTATGAATAATGGCTGGCCAAACGATATCGACAACATAGCTACAGTTCTTAATAATTCAGGACCTGCTCCACCCGAACACATTAGGGAAGATGTGCTTCGACGTTGCAGAAGATATAACTACGTTTGGGTCGGAAAGAATAAAGTTACTCGTCTAGAGTCGCATGAGATAGAGTATATGGAATATCCATATGACCGCACTAGTATATGAGAAAATCTGAACATATGTAATTTTTCTGATACTCTAATGATATTTTTGTGCATACGTTTTTTGTAATTTTGATTATCATATGATCCCACCGTTGGGATGAGTTTAAAATTGTAACTTAGGACTTAACTTGATTTAATATTATAACCTGAGAGTTTAAAATATATGTTTGGATCATTTTGACTTATTAATAACTTATGGGTTATTAAAAATGTATTTATAAAAATAACAACAAAATTGATTTATGAGTAATTTATGACTTATGGACAACTGTTATAAAGGAAACTTAAAAATTAAGTCAATGAAAGAAACATCTTAAACAAACTCCGGGCTTAAGTCAATTTCTAGCTTATTTTTAACTTAAAATCCATTTCGACTTATTACACAAGCATACATTTTTCAACTGAAAATGGAAAGGACTTAAAATCCGGGTTCTAAGCTCTGGCAAACAGGCTCGATGTGAGCTACTTGGCCGGTGTAAATAAATCTGGAATGTAGCCTTATGTGCAAGAGATTTGGTAATTGATCATATCCTCTGAACCTAGCATAATTTGTAAAATGAAGCCTTTATGTGCACGATATTTGGTATCGTCTGAACCTAGCATAATTCTTGTTATTTGTGTAACTCGATAGCTAAATGCATATATTCTCAGTAAAAATTTAATTGCAGGTACCGAGCGCTAACAGTCTAACAAGCAAATGGTGATCTTGAATTAATAGATCTGTTTTTCTTCAGTTCTGTTCTTATTAGGCTCGATAAAATCAAACCTACCTCCTGCTCTTGATTGCTAATGGGCACCGAATAAAATGTTGAATCGACATCTTCTTTATAGTACCTTGGCTAATGCAATCCACCAAGTAAGCTACTGACAAATAACTATTTTGTGCAATTCTGTTTGGGATAGATAGATGATCTTACACTGCTTGGAGACAATTTGATGACAGATGGCAAAGATTATGAACAACAGACATGATGACCGTGTTATCAGGTGCGCAATCAATCGTTAAATCACTCAGAGAGGTGTTCTAGAGAGAGAGCAAGAGAGAAAGTGAGGAAAGTGTAAAACTGAACTCACATGAGTGCTGAGGAAGTTATATAGTTTGTTACATTATGTAACAAACTCCAGCTCAACTATGACGTGGACGTTACTCTCCAGCTGACACTTGTACATTAGGCTCCATGAAGCCTGATTAGCTAGGGGGATATATTCTCCGTCATACAATTTTTTTTTCTCGGATTGTTCATCAAGAATTTATACAATGATATACCAACATACTGCAAGAATTTATTTATTAGAACATCTGGACATATGTCATGTTTGCGATACTCTGTTTTTCATAATTTTGGTTATGAGTCGGTTAAGCTGAGTTTAAAATTGTGACTTATGATTTGACGTGATTCAATATTATAAGCTAAGAGTTTAAAATGTCTTATTCGAATAATTTTAGCTTATTAATAATTTATGGCTCATAGATTATTAAAATATTAATTCACTGAATAGTTTTTTCAGTGACTTAATTTTTTAAAACTTTTGTTTTTGTAAACATTACTCATTAGACATAAATTACCCATAAAACACTTTTATTTTTATTATTATATATTTAATAACTCACGAGTTATTAATAAGTACTCAAAATTATCCACACATGTATTTTAAGTTTTCAGCTTTTCACACAAATCACTTTGAGCTCAACCAAAGGTACTCTTACAAGCAAATGGTGATCCTCCGGAGATCTGTTTTTCTTCGGTTCCGTTCCTATCATTTGTTTGAGATTTATAATCATCTCGACCACATTTGAATTCTACTGGACAATTCAGCTTCCAAATTGTGTCCGGATGATTAAAAAACTTTGCATACTTTCTAATACCCCATTTATAATCCTGAACTATACACTTATTTTAAATTATATAATATAATTTTAAATTAATTTTTTTATTAAAAATAAAATATTTATATGCGGTATATAATTAGCATGAAAATTATAAACATGAATTTAAAGTTTATATTATTTGTGAAGATTATTTGATATTAGGATTGTGAAATATTTGTGTTGATTTTTATTAACTCCCTTTTTTATTTATAGTATTTGTTATATAAATATTGTTCACTCCTTAGTTTGCATACTTGCAAAAATATTTTAAATATATTATTTATTTCTCAAGAAATTTTATTCATTCAAAAATTTTATTTGTACTCCTTCAAAAAATTTATTCATCCATAAATTTTACTCATTCAGATATTTGATTCAGATTTGATATCTGATCTATATATTTTATATTCATTTATTTTATAATAAAATAGCTAATATAATAATGATATGATATAGGGGTACTACAGTAATTTGAAGTATATAATCAGGCTCATCAAACCCTACGTTGTGGTAGTGTATGTGTGACTATATATATAAGATTTGTAACGCCGCCACCAACATCATTCCTCATATGATCTTTTCTTTCTATTCTCCCATTTTTTCTTAATCTAAACTCTTTAATCCATCCTTTTTTGATTAGTTCCTCAATAGCACCACTACCAACAATCATACAACTAAAAAAATATGTTATTGTGATGTTGTATTTTTTCCATATTCGTTGGTTTTACAGATTTGTTATGCTTGTGATTGATGATTGTTACTTTGCCTGAATCAGGTACGTTTGTTGTCATGTAAACTTGTTCTTCATATATTAAATACCGATGATTCGATGAATGGCTATCATTTCTTTCGAATTAGATTAAAAATTATCTGCATTCAAGTTTTTTTTTAAAATTAATATTTTTTTGGTACATGTGTGTTTTTTGGGAATAGAGACCTGAATGTGATCCCGAAAGCGTGCACACACACAGAGATATAATGCGTGTGTGTATTTTTATGATAATATTTGATTTGCTTCTAGTTTTTCGATCGATTCAGGTATTTCTCAAATCTCAGATTTTTAATAAACAGAAATTCCGGGTTGCGGTACAATATTAGAAGTTATAGTGGCTTGTATCAAGATTTTGATTTTGTATAATTTGATCTAAAGGTTATTTGATACTTGTTTATGCATGTATAAATCAATCCGATTTGATATAATTTCTATCTCTATCTATAAGGTGTTTAACTTGTCCATCAAAAAATTCACTACGAATTTCACATATCATTTTAATTTTTTCAATATGTACATTAATGCAATAATTTATATTCACAGGAAATAATGAAGAAAGTGCTCCAAAATATCGAATCAACGTCTTCACGGAAGGTAATTGCATTATATGATTTCTGCCCAACTCATCGAGTATACTTATTATTAGGGATGTGCATTCACCCCGTCCCCCTCGATCCCGATCCGATTTCAGACCGAACGGGTTGGGGATTCGGGGAATTTTTCAGGGTTGGGGCGGGGAACAGGGAAAGTTTTATAAAAAAAAATAAGGTATCGGGTCGGGGTCGGGGATTCGTGTCTCCCACCCCGATTGTATATATATGTAAATAGTAATATATTTATATATATTATACGAAAAAAATTTAAAAAATATATATATAATATTATTAAAATTAAAAATAATCGTTATTTTTATTGATAAATTATTATTATATTATGATATAATGTATTTTATAATTTTAAATCGTTTATACATATTATAAATCAATTTTAATATGATTTGATGTTAATAATATGAGATAATATCATTTTATTAGTATATGTACGTTAATAGTTTGTTTGTTTTTATTAAAAGTATATTATATATTATAAAATTATTACTTTCATATTATGCGTGTATAATTGAAACACACACACATTTGTGTGTGTGTGAGAGAGAGAGTGTTTGTGCATTTCATTTTACATATGATGCTATGTTTCATTAAGATGTATCATTGTATAACAAGAACCATATTTTATCGATGCAGCTCCCAAAAAGATTTGTGAGATGATGAATATCCATTTGCTAATCCATGAAAAAGTTGCTAGACACCAACAGGTTTGTGAAAAATGACTCTTATCATAGATGATTACATAGAACAAGACACGGAATTATAAAGTTGGATTAAATAATATTTTTATATAACAAATAGATAGCATTGTATAAGAGAAGATGATCATGCATGCAAGTAACTGTTGCACAACATTTTCTTTTCACAATGATAAATAATTGATGCAGTTTCATATGTAAAAGATATACAACCTATTTTCAGGGCCTAGGATTAACATACCTTCCACAAAACGAGTCCGGAGGTTTTTTTGTGTCAAACAACATTACCTTTCCTCAGTTTTTTGGAGGCCCTTCCTTGGACCAAATATTGGTGGCAGAAATAGGATAAAAGAACCAAGTTCAACTGTGTCGTTATGAATAATGGTTGGCCAAACGATATCGACAACATAGCTACAATTCTTAATAATTCAGGACCTGCTCCACCCGAACACATTAGAAAAGATGTGCTTCGACGTTGCAAAAGATATAACTACGTTTGGGTCGGAAAGAATAAAGTTACTTGTCTAGAGCCTCATGAGATAGAGTATATAATGGGATATCCAGATGACCACACTAGTGTACTCAACACTACAGATCGATATAAATGCCTCGCAAACGCATTTCAGGTATCCATTGCACCATAGAAAATATTAATATCAACAATTTCATTTTTTTTCTTGTGATGAATTTATTCTAATTTACTTGAATTATTTTAGGTCAATACCGTGGCTTACCATCTTTCAGTATTGAAGAATTTGTTTTCGGATGGCATTAAGGTTTTATCCTTGTTCTCCGGAATCGGCGGAGCTCAAGTATTGAAGTAGTAGAAGTATTGATATTTAGAGGTCGCAGAGGCTCTGAAAGACTAGCTCAAAGAGGAAAAGCATATAGGGAATTTGCAGCATCCATGTTTACATCAACTAGGATGGTATTAGCATATGAGAGACTGTTTCTTTGTATCAAGAATAATACATTTTGTAGGTATCCTTAGCTACATCGATCACAATCATTTTCTTTTTTTCCTCGGATTTGTTCATCAACAATTTATACAATGATATACCAATAATGCAAGAATTTATCTATCAGAACATCTGAACATATGTACTGTTTCTGATACTCTAATGATATTTTTGTGCGTATGTTTTTTGTATTTTTGATTACGAGCCTGGTTGGGTGAGTTTAAAATTGTGATTCATGACTTGAAGTGATTTAATGTTATAAGCTGAGAGATGAGAGGCTAGAATCAGTTTGGACAATTTTGACTTATTAATGATTTATTTTATTAAAAATGTAATAATAAAAATAAAAGTGATTTATGGATAATTTATGACTGATTGTGAAGCTATTAGGCTCGATCAAATCAAACCTATCTCCTGCTCTTGATTGCTAATGGGCACCGAATGAATGTTGAATCGACATCTTCTTCATACCTTGGCTAATGCAATCAACCAAGTAAGCTACTGACGAGTAATTATTTTTGTACAATTTTGTTTGGGCTAGGTAGAGATGATCTTAGATTGCTTGCGGACAATTTGATGACATATAGCAAAGATTTTGAACACCAAACATGAGGACTCGTGTTATCAGGTGCGCAATCGATCATTGATCACTGAGAGAGTTGTTCTAGAAAGAGAGAAAGAGAGGAAACTGTGACACTAAACTCATATCAGCGGTGGGAAAGTTATAAACGTGGACGTTAATCTCCAACTGGTACTTGTGTTTCAGAGCCCGTGTGTCCCGGTTTAAGATACGGATTTAAAGTTGTTTTCAACTGTAAGCTGTTTGTGTAGTAAAAATCTGATTTAAAGCTAGAAATAAGCTAAAAACTGACTTAAAGACAGAAGTTAGTTTGTGGTACTTTTTTAATGAATTAATTATTTCAAATTTTTTTTGATAAAAATTACTTACAAGACATAAGTTAATTTTAATTTTATTAATATATTTTTAAAAACTCATAGGTCTTTAATTAATCTAAATTATCTATATAGATATTTCAAATTCCTAACTTTATCATAAAAATCACGTCGGGTAAAATAAGTCAGGTTAAGTTATAAGTTTTGAACCATCAAACGGGCTTTAGCTGTACAAACTCCAGCGCAGCATGACTTGCGCATTCAGGATGATACGAAAGATTGAATATTTTGAAAACGTTGTATCGATGAAAACGTTGCCTTTTAATTGTTTAACATATATTTTAAGATATTTTGATCAATAGCTAAGAATATTATTTGTAAATATTTTTTTTGAATAAATATATTGTTATAATATTTTCGTTTAGATAAAAAATTAAAAATAATACTTTTAATTATACAATCAAATTACTTTAACACATGTTTTTTTTTTTTTTGACGAAACTTTAACACATGTTTTAAAAGTCATAATATAAATATTTAAGAACAGAGGAGGATGATTCCGATTTTTGTTTTATTTATAATCATGACGATAAGCAAGCAAAAAAAAATTGGTGGTAGTGGATTCAGAATTGTTAAATCCCTTCGATACTAAATTGTCCATATAACCCTCGACCATATAGAAGCACATCATATTTTTTGGTCATAGTTATTTTTCACGAGACTGGCTCTTTAATATTTCATGAAGTTGAAATGGAGTACCACAGATATGAAAGCAACAAGTTCCAAGCGAACCGATATGAGAAGGTCAATATATTTTGACCAGAATCAACGTTAAAATGGGTCATTTGTTTTGAAATTAATATGTTTTGACCAGAATCAACGTTAAAATGGATCATTTGTTAATCCTCGAATAGATTGTGTTAGCTGAGTCATTATTTTCATGAAAAATGGAAAATACTTAGTGCACGTAATTGTATACAAAAATATGTAAATAATGATATGTGGTGGATTTTAATTGGATGGCCCCTTGTATTTACATCAACCACCCCAATTAAAATCCACCACATCACTTGCCACATCATTATGTACAAATATTCTGTACACAATTATGTGCACCTAGCACAACTCTATTTTTATTCATGTAAACAATACGAGTTTTATAATTATGTCGACATGTGAATTGTTCTGGACAACCCGGCCTCAAAATTGTGTTCGGATAATTAAAAGCCGTGTATACTTTATAGGGACTTTTTCACAAACACTTGAGTCTAAACGAATTTTTGCAAAAATACTGTCATTTTATTTTATAAATTATAAAATCACTATATTTCAAAAAATATTTGCAACGGAGTTTGCATATGCAACCATATCTGCAACTACTAGCAATCACATGTGCAACCACAAATGCAACTTTAAAAAAAAATCTGCTAAAAATTATAATTATTTGCATAATAAGTTGCAACTTGCAGGTGGTTGCAAATGAAGAAAATGAGTACCCTGATGGGGTCATGACTAATCAACTAAAAGCAACCAATTAAATACACATTCTCTTTGCAATATGAGACTAGCCCTTCCTTCCTTATATCTCTTTCATTTCTCTCTCTCATCCTCTCTATAAATTTATAATTACGACCTATACAAAGATTAACACACAAATTATTATTAACAATTGAGCAACCAAGAGAGATTGATGTATAGACTTCGTCGCCACATTTTTTCGCCGGTGCCACGCCGACCCTACACTTGCCTCACTCGTGCTCTCTCCTTCATCGACGTTGTCGCGGAGTTCGAGAATGATAACAAGGAGAGAGAAAAAAAGGAGGCTCCGAGAGAGATGATAGAGAGAGGAGGGAAATGAAAGGATCAGAAGGAGTTGGGTTCATCGATTTTTGAGTCAGTCACGGTCATAAGAGAGGGTTGCTTTGATCACTAATGTATAAATGCAAATGTTGAGTGGTTTTTCAAATAAGGGAAAATAGATTTTTTTGCCACTCAACTTATTGTGCTTTTAAAAACTTACCACCTAACTAGTTTTTTTTTTTTTTAGTCACTAATGTTTGGTTTGGTTTTTTTTTTAGCCACCAACTTAGGTTCGGATTTGATTACTAATATTATGATAATTTTTTTTGTCACGAAACTTATAACGTCTTTAGAAACTAACTACTCCACTATAATTTTTTTATTTTACTCACTAGTGTTATATTCAGCTTTTATTTAGTCACTGAAGTTAGTTTCGGATTTAATTATTAGCATGACATTTTATGTGTAGCATTATTAAAATACAGTGGTAGTCTGTAATATTTTGATACATGTTTGTATCTTTATATATAGTACTTTTTATGTCTCCAAGATCGTTTACCTTAGATGATAAGAATTTTACACGTATTTTATGGCCTTTAAAAGATGTGTAGTTTCATATATAACTTTATTTTTTTTCTTTCGAATGAAAATTCAGCGTTTGAATTTTTACACACAAAAAAAATCACAAAAATAAGTTATGAAACTATATTTTATAAGAGTCTTAAATACGTGCTAAGTAGTAGAAAAAACTTTAAACTAATGAGAGGGAATGATGCATTATATATAGAGAGGACAATCATTGAAAATTAAGTTTTCCTCTCTATTTATTTATCTTGAAAATTGTAATAAGATAAAGTTATTAAAACTTTTGAAGATAAATTTAAGAGAGATCTTGGACTGAGCTAGTCGATTGAAACTTTAATAGCGAAAGATGACGCGTCATATCACTCAATTACACCTTTATCTTGGGTGAATTGTTTGAAGTCATTGATTTCATATTCATGATTTATTGAATTTTTAGAATCTAATTACGATTTTTCCTGATTTTAATTTTTCATCGGCTCATTTTATATTATTATTGCTATATATAAAGATATAAACATACGACACATCATTAAAATATTACATACTATCACCATGTAAAAATGATACTACAAAAAATTATCATAATGCTAGTATTCAAATCCGAACCTAAGTTGGTGGCTAAAAATAAAACCAAACCTAACATTAGTGACTAAAAGAAGAAAAAAAATAGTTGGATGGTAGATTTCTAAAAACGCTATAAGTTGAGTGGCAAAAAAATCTATTTTCCCTTCAAACAAAAAGTATATTTGTAATGATTTAAAGGGAGCCGTACCTTCTCATACCCTTTTTGACATATATATTTGTTCAAATTATATTATATAATTTTAAATAAATTTATTATCATATATAAAATATTTATATTCATTATATAATTAGCATGAAAACTATAAACATGAATCTAAAATATATAATATGTGTGAAGATTAACTAATATCAAAATTGTGAAATGTTTGTGTTAATTTTATTAATTTAAAATTATTTTAATTTATAGTATTTGTTATATAAATATTTTTTATACTCCTTAGTTTGCATACTTAAAGAATATTTTGGATATATTATTTATTTTTTGAAAAATTTTATTTGTACAAAAATTCATCCACAAATTTTATCAAGTTGTACTCCTCCATAAATTTGCTCATCAGATATTTGATTCAGATGTGATATATGATTTTAATATTTTAAATTCGTTTAATTTATTATAGATTAGCTAATATAATAATGATACGATAGAAGGGTATTTTAGTAATTTTAAGGGTATAATCACCCTCATGAAACCCTATACCATGATATTGTGTGTGTGAGTATATATACATAAGATTTGTAACGCCGCCACCGACAGATCTTATTGACCCCTCTTTTCTTTTCGTTCTCCCTTTTATTTCTAATCTAAACTTCTTAATCTACCCTTTTTTGATTAGTTCCTCGGTAGCACCACCAACAACAATCATACAACCAAAAAAATATACCATTGTGATGTTGTAATTTTTCCATACTTGCTGTTTTTACAGATGTGTTTTTGCTATACTCGTAATTGATAAATATCATTTCTTTGCGTGAATCAGGTACGTTCGTTGTCTTCTAAATTATTCATTTTATATTAAATACTGATGATTTGATGAATTAATGGATATCATTTTCTTCGAATTAGATCAAACATTATGTGTATTCATATTTTCTTTAATTAATTTCTTGGAATATGTGTGTTTTTTTTATGATTTTGGTTTTAGGATTTCGATCGATTCATGTGTTTCTCAAATTTCAGATTTTTAATAAACCAAAATTCTGGGGTTATGGTTCAATCTGAGAAATTGTATTGGCTTGTATCAAGATCTTAATTTAATATAATTTGATTTAAAGGTTATTTGTACATGATTATGCTTGAATAAATCAATCTGATTTGATATAATCTTTATCAAATCATATGAATTTATTCATGCATAATCGGGTATAATATAATCTTTAAATTATATTATATTATATTAAATCAAAATCTTGATACAAGACATTGTAATTTCACTACAAATTTCACATATCATATTAATTTTTTTATATGTATATTAATGAAATAATTTATATTCACAGGAAATAATGAAGAAAGTGCTCCAAAATATCAAGTCTACGTCTTCCCTGAAGGTAATTGCATTATATAATTTCTACCCAACTTATCGGGCACACTTATTATTAATTGTGTATTTATATATATATAATAATTATACATGAATAATTTATTGAAATATATTACTTAGAAATACTATTAAGCGGGTTTAATTGACTAAATTTTTAAATACTTAATTTTTTTAAAATCAAAGATAAAATTAACATAAGTGCTTCCATAATGAAAATAAAATTTGGTTGGATTCAACTTAATACGGTAGTATGAGTCTTGGATGATCCAAAATATATATATAAATTATGGGCCTGTTTGTTTTACAGAAGCAAAGCTGCTTCTGGCTACTACTTTTCTTGAGCCGTTTGTGTAAAGAAGTAGAAGCATTTTTAAGAAGTTGAGATTCCTAGCTTCTCTCTCACAGTTTCTGTTTCTTTTCCAAACACTTTATTAACTTCTTTACTTCTCACTTCTGCTCCACTTCTCTAGATTAAGTCACTTATTTTAAACTTGCCCAAACGGTCCCTATAATTGTATGTTTAGATAATTGTTTTCAAATGTGTGTTTTTGGTTTCAAGTGTAGGTAATAAGTTATTAAGAATAATAATAATTATTTAACAAGTATGGTAAGTTTTGTATAACAAGTATGGTAAGTCGTGGTGGTTAATGTTTAACTGGATACATACATAGTGTATTGTGTATGATAATTATGCTTCAAAATACTTGAGTATCATAATTTGTATGATTGTAAGTTTGATTAATAATTAAAGTTAGTGATGGAGTTATCCTAGCCCCATATTGAAAAGTTTGAGTACTAATGATTGAAGTAAATTTTTGTGAGTTCAAAAAATACTATTGAAAAGAGTGAGATAATAAAAAAATAATATTATTAATGATTTGGCACTATTTGCGCCTTTAGTCTGTATCTTCAATTGAAAATACTTTTATATTATGTGAATATATTTGACACACACATTTGTTAGATTTATCATTGTATAATAAAGATCATATTTTGTCAATGCAGTACCCAAAAAGATTGTGGAGAAGATGACTGTCCCTTGGGTTAATTCGGGAACAAGTTGCTAGCCACCAACAGGTTCGTAATAAATATACAACTTACTCATTCATATTTTATCAAACAGATAATACAATCTCGAAAAATAAAAAAATTTATAAAAAAAAGCATAAAAAATAACTTGATTTGGAGGTTTTCACCGATGAAAATCGATGAGAAATTCTTTCGATGAGATAATTATGTAACATACTTCATATTTGAAAAAATGTGATTGATAAGATTATATTAGAAATTTTTTCATAAATAACTTTTAGTTTAAATTTAAAATCAACATTACTTTAATATTTTGGCCAAAAAAAAAAATACCCTGTGGCCTGTGCGATAATAAATACACACGCACATTCATTCATTCGAATCCCTGAATCGATACTTCACAAAAATGGGGAAAAAACGAGTTGCTTATAGAACCTGGAACCCTCCTGCAAATAATAATCCTCGTGATGATGAACTTCCACCCCCAAATCACTACTCCAAAATTGATACTCAAGGTCTTTCCTAATTTTTCAATATTTTTATTTTTTATGTTTTAATTCATGTTTTTTCAACTATCTATCAGTCTCGTGTGTGTGTTTGATTTTGTGATATGATTTGTAGATGATGCTAAGAGAGTTTGAAATGCATGTTTTTTGGTTTTTGATGTTTTTTTATTTTTGATGTACGGATGATTGTAAGAGTGATGTGGTTTAAGTGTTGTATCATGCTTTTGTTGATGCTGCTGTTTTTTTTTTTTTTTTTTTTTTTTTGAGAGTTGTTGATGCTGTTGTTACTGTTCTGGATTGAAATTAAATGATTTTCTCGTTCTGTTTGGGAATTGAAAAGTCGGTGTTGTTGTGGTTTTTTTTGGGAATTGGTTATCACTGTCTTAAGTAAAATGATTTGGTGTTGTAAAAAACCGAAACAAAACCCCCCAAGTGCGGAGATTGTTGGATAATTTGTGGTTTGGAGTTCGATACATGTGGACTTCTAAAGGTTTTCCTTCAAAAAAAGCAAAAAACCCGGAGCAATACCTAAGAACACCTTGTTTAGGTTTTTGACTTGATATGCTTTTGTTGTTCATGAATTATGTGAATTTCGTAAAGGTAAACCTTAGTGTTCTATTAATTTGTATGTGAAGTTTTTGTTTTTGTGGAATAGGGGGATGTCTTGTAAAAGAGAGTATTTTTGGGATTTAATGCCGTATTTATAATTATCCCTTTGTAATTGTTATTTGAAGTTATGCAGATGATCTGGCATTATAGCTTATATTTTACTGTCATCCTTCACCTGCAGCGGTATTACAGAATACTAAGCTTCGGTTGGCGGAAAAGTTTTGCCTTCTGGCTGGAATTTCGTGGTATGAGGTTATCGCTGCTCAAAAGCATAAATACTGCTACGAGAATGTGCGAAAATGGGATGATTCTGGTGCCAAAGATGCTCTGTTTGAAGCACATGAGCGCTTCTGCTCCATGATTAATGGCCTGCCTTGTGAGCATCCCTTACCTGATCCAGATTTGTATGTTGAGAAGGTAAACTGGGACCCGGTGATTGATCCTGGACTGATATCAGAATTTGAAAAGTTGGAAAAAGAAAAAAACTCAACCAATAATAAGATTTCAGGTTCTGGTGTTAGAAATAATATTACTGTTGATAACCCTCGGGAATCTCATCACTTGGAAGATAACGTAGATGTAAAGGATGTAGCACAGGGTTGCAATAAATGTGGTGATTTACTGGAGTCAAAGAGTGCTATGGATTTGTGGCAACAGGATGGCCCTGATGGTGATGAGGCTACAAAGGACAACAAACAGGGAAGTGCTGTGAATAAGCCATCTGATTGGAACAAGGGGCTAGATGATGCCAGAGAGTCAACTAGATATAAATCTGATGCTTTGAAAAATCCTGGTGGACTGAATTGTTGGAATTCCAAACCTAGCGAGTTGGGCAATCACAATAACAACTTAAAAGTTTACTCTGGAATGCGCACTCGTGCTTGTCGCAAAAGAGAAGAATATCAAGCAAGTCATAGAAGCCAGAAACATGAAGATGCTGATTCTGAATCACCACAATTTCAGGGGAATGAAAGACCACGGAAACGATATAACCTGAGGTCATCGAAGTATTAGGAGTATACTATGCCAGACAGTGGTCGTTTCAGATGAAGGTTAGACTAAAACAGAATGTACATAGCTTATGCTCGCAATTCAAGTATGTGGGTATCATATCGCATATCGGTATTTCAAATCACTAGTAAATATGTTGCTTTTTTGGCACTGGCGTCTCTTTTGTTGATGTTCTGTCCTCTTGTGATAAGGATTTTTTGGCTATTATTGCTATGACATTCCTTTTACATCAGAAAAAAAAGACTTTCACGACCATTCTGTTATCATCGTTTTGTCTCTGTTTATTGAATGTATGTAACCCTCTGCCATATAGCGAGCATGATTATGGTTATTTATTCTGCTGGTCTCTGTCATAGTAGCTTGACATGCTTGTTGAAATGGTTGCAAGTTGCGAATACCTTGACTGTATTTTTATTTTAACTATAAACCAAACTCTGTGATTATCTAAAAAAAAAAAAAAGATTGCCATCAAAGAAATACCTTTTAAATTTCAATTCATTAAAAGAAAGCGAGCAATGTATTATTTTTTGGTAATACGTGATACAATTTAAGGGCATACAACAATGACAAAACCAAGTAAATTTCCTGATCCGAATACGTACAGTAGTTTCTATCATAGAACTCATACATGAAATTTAATATTTAAGTTAAATTATGAATTGCTACTATTATATCTTTAAACTTTTGAATAATTAAGTTTAGGTCCCCGGAGCTAAAACATATTCTCCTCCCTTGTGCAAAAAATATTACAGGTAAAGGGATTGCAAGGGCGATGGGTGCTGAAGTGCATGAAAAGGATGGGGCTATGGAGCATTCGATGGTCTATGTCCTGCAGATCTAGACCTTCCCTGAACTATTGAAGAAATTGGAGTAAATTGCAAGAATCTTCAATCCATCTGTCTTGGTGGTTTTGAGTTGCAATGGCAATCAACCAAACTGATCTTGCGGAATCTGAAATCTTTGATGGCATTAAAACTGTGTCATGCCAAAATTTTGAAGTATGTGCAACATATTCTTTTGTCAAGGCGCAAGAAACCAACTTTACTGATACTTCAGTCTCGTATCTGTATTTATAATGAATTTATGGATGTGCAAGCTGACTTGAGAATATGGAATATTTAAGAAGGCTGTAGAGTCGAAGAGGAAGACTGATATATACAGTGATAAAATGGGAACTATACACCCTTGAGAAACTCTATGATCTATTCTGGAAGCGCAGAAAGTAGTTTGTCCAACCGTATGTTGGTTCAGTTTGTTTTGGGAGTCGTGAAATCTTGTGAAAGGACGTGTGATTTTACGTTTTCAGTTGTTTTCTGAATTTCTGTTCTCTTGAAGTTCTTGGCATATGGTTTCGGAACTAAGGCTATCAGGTTGGCCCCAAATGCTATTACATCTCATTTCAGTGTGGCCAGCTTTGCAAACACAATCACAGGGTAGCCAAAAATCGAAGGGAGCTGGCCTCTAATGCTAGGATTCAAACTAGAATCCTTCCCTCTTGCAATTACGTTTTCTTTAGAAGATCTGAAGTCTGCCAGACAGCCCGAGCTTTCGTCATCCAGGAAAATGGTGCATGGTTTGGTAACTTTGGTTTGTAATGCGACGTTGGCATATAATTGAGTTTATTTCACATTTTTTGTATGTTTCTCCGGTGCAATTCATGTTGATGACACTCTTTGAACGTAATGCACGAGGTTTTTGCTTTCTTGACATAAAATATGTATGTGTTTTGCCATTCAAAGGAGTGGTACCAATTGTCCATCAGTCACCAATTTCTCCTTAACGTAAAAGGTTGGATTTTCACCTCTTCCCCAATTTTCCAGGAATTAAGCGCATGAAATTTCTTCATGTCAGGGAAGAACTTTTCAATTAGTGCTCAAATTCATCGTATTTAGTTGATTATATATTCAGTAATATGATTATGATTATCACATTAGAATATAGAATTTCTAAACTTTTATATAATTGAATAGCTTGTATCAATTATTTTCTATAAAAATGCTTACAGTTACTTGGATATACACGATTTGAAAAATTGTATTTTGCCCAAAAGTCTCTTTGAACATAGAGATAGAATATCGTTGGAGCGATATTTGTTTATTTTTTTCTAAAATACTGGGATAGAACAAGATACTCTTACTAAGTAATTGATATTCGAAGAAGTAACTACATGAAAAATCAAATTCAACAATAATTTCTTCTCAGCTTGTTAGTTCTCGGCCATTTGCCCCTCTGCCATGTCTTGCTGGGATCCTCTATAGTCTATCAAAGTTGTACTGCAAAGAAAGATAAGTAAAAGAAAGAAGAATTAGTATCATATTGCAACATATTAGGATTAACATTTACATTGAATTCAAGCAAGACAGGTAAATGCAGATTCGATGACAACTTATATGGTTTAAAATTTTGAAGGGAAAATCCCGAAATCACTCCTAAATTATAATTATTCTATCTTCAATGAAAGTAGTGAGCTTGAGCACACTGCATGCAGATGCTATCTCTAGCATTGTTATCGAATATCAATAATTTGTTAGAGGGAGAGAAGGAGAACCCGGATTTCATATTTGATGTCTACGACTGGAACATTGGTGGAATCTTGATAAGGCAACACCTTTATCGGATTGTCTATGATCACTGCACCCTGAAAAAAATACAAGCCCAGAAATGAATTTTCTGTCTAGACAGTATAAAGGATAAGAAAGGTACACAGTTTCAAATCATTATTTAGATGTGTTTTTGTTTCTGAAACTGATAACTTGTAAGAAAATTGCAGCCATGAGCATGAAGAATGAGAAGTGGACTCACATTCAGAAGAAGTGCAGTTCTATAAGCATATGGCTGCCTGAAAGTCACGTAGGCAATCCCCGTCTTATCGATGCTCCTATTATTCATAGCCATTAGAAACAGCAAAACAAAACCATAAGTTCAGATCATGGAGGAAAGGGGAGGAGAGTACCTCTGGAGTTGGATTGAATCAACAGTCCCACAGTAAGAGAAGAAAACTGCAATATCTTCAAGGGTCACTTTCGGAGAAAGCTCATCAATCTCAACCGTTAAGTTAAAGCAGGCCATTCAAGAATATAGGGATACCTGTCTCACCTTTCTAAATTGTAATCTTACGGATGAAGTATTTTACAAGCAGATATTATTCCAAAGATATAGGAATATAACTTTATAAAGAGAGTTCACTTTACTTTATTTCAGAATAATAACCTTCAGGGGTTTCGCAATACCAATAGATAAGTACTATTTAAGAGTTAGGAGGTTATATGTGTTTAAGTTATGACGGAAGATTTGCTTCTGTAATAAATGGACATGTAACACACTTTGACAGTTCCTGTAACACCAAAAAAAAAAAACATATTTCTACACATATCAATTTCAGTATAGGTTAACTGAGTGATGTTTATATGTAAAATATAAACAACTAATTTGTACATATTCAATAAAAAAAAGGAGTACATATGTTGAAATCAAATCATACATAAAGGAAAATGGTGGGGTTTGGGGTTGTGTGCAAAACTGCTCTGGGCTCGCAAAATTGTCCAACTAAACAATCTACCAGGATAAAAAAAATTGAAAAGAATTGGGAAATTGAAGTAACTGAACGTTTTCAACAGTGCTCTTGCCAGGTACTGATGCTAATTTATTTTGTACGAATCACGAAGTCAGCACCAATTGGCAGATGATCACTAGGATGGTAGTAATTTGGGAGTCCACCTTTAACATCAGAAGAGTCGGCTTCAGGAAGATCTAGATAACTGATAGGATTGATGCTTCCACTGGGAGAAAAAAGTATATAATCAAGAGTACCAGTAAACCCAGGTGTGCAGTTTGTGAATTGCGGTTCTCCCCTCAGATATGCGTATACGCTATCTAATGGAATTGGAAGATCCTCCCTCTGTTCCAGTTGAGGTTCCATGGAAGGGTTACCAGAAATCAGGTATTCATATACCTGCAACGAAAATGAGCTTGTGACTGCAATTTCCATCAAATCATAATTAGAAGCACGGCCTCTTGCATTTTAAATCAATTAGAAGAAGGCCTAATCACACATTGCACTTCTCATCTCCCTACATACAGCCATATACACTTCAATACACGAACTTCAAAGCCTGTCAATTTAGTCCTAAAGCACTCAAAATTGGGTCACTTTGTACCCAAGGACAAATTTTCATCCAAAATGAGAATCAACTTTACTTCGAAAGGGTAAACATAGAATTACTGAAACTCCTCTCTGCCTTTGTCTTTACATTTTGCCAGACTCCAGACCTTGCTGGCCAATTTTAATACATCAGTACCAATTTCAAAAACTCAGGATACATATAATCAAGTTTCCCGGTAGTGGATTCGATATTAATCTGAGGATGTCCAATTTTGAAGACCTAAAGAATTTTCTGTGTGTCGTATTGTCATTAAAGGATGTTACGCCGAGATTTTCAGACAGTCTTCGTATGACGAACACCGTTTTTGGAGGAAATGTTATTAATTATTGGAAGAATTCTCTCAGCTTGTTGCTGATCAGAAAAGAGAAATTTTGGTAGCTGGCGAAGGACTGAGCAAGTGTTAAACCTCTCTGACGCATACATATCTTCAAATCCCAGGTCGATTCCTCCTCCGCAACCTTAAACGATACAGGTGCCTCTGTAGTATTAAATATCTAAAGATATTCCTGATAATTAACATCTTTAACATTTTTTAGTGGAAATGGCCCGGGTTTCACATTTTAATACCAAAGTTACAGGTTTCAACCTGCGAAGGCAATTTACGAAAGGGTAATGATGATATGCTGGGGGCGCAAAGCGCGATTGTGTTAGAAGAATAGATACAAGATTGTTATGGGTATGCGATGGTACAAATCCCACAACAATGAAGCCATTTCACTTTTAATGGGACCGTAAGGAATGCCCCCACCCCCACACATGATACGCTGGGGGAGCAAAGTGCGATTGTGTTGGAAGAATAGATACAAGATTGTAAGTGCGACTGTACAATTAATATCCTTTTGTAAAGTTTTAGTGCGTGAACAATTAATATGGAAATCGAAGAAAAAGGAAAAAACATAAAGTTTTGGTCAAATACCTTATCTCCAGGGACTGAGTTGAAGTCACCAGAAAGAAGAACCGAAGGTTCACTGTCAAATTTATCTGATACCAGAGTTTTAAATTTAGCAAGACGCGACAGTAGATATTTAACTTGTGCAAGCTTTACATCAGCCCATTTTGGATCCCTGCAACATAGAAAAATTAGTGCTTAATTTATTTATTTTTGACGAAAGCTACAAATTTTAGATGAATGTGAATAGAAATACTTGATACAACTGAATCAAATTACCAGTAAATATGTGTATTTGCAACAATTACAAAATGCTCAGAAGATTCCTTCAGTCGAAATGCAGTCATGATACCTACACAATCACGTTTTAATCTTACACGCGGATCATTAGGATCCCCACGATCTTTGGTGTCTTTGGGCTGCAAATCTATAAATACAAATAATATGTCAACATTTGAGATGGCTACATTGCTGATCACATATTTATAATGCAACTAATGAACAAGCAAGTTTTCACTTGGAGGGAGGACATAAATATAGTAGTAAATGCACAGATATATGTAAAATAGACCAGCTTGAAAAATAAAGGAAATAGAATGAGCTAAGAAAGTCAATCCATATAGCTAGATACACTATGAGAGCATTTTTCTACATATATCATGTCATGTGAGATGCAATAGTTTGTAAGGCATTCAAGAAAATTAGTTGGACATGTCGACTGAAACCTCTCCAAGGACAGATAGGAGTTCTTGGCGACGCTTGGGAGTTGCTGGCTCCCTGCAGTTTGGTAATTAGGGGGCTAGAGGTATACAGTGATTTGGGATAGCACTGCAGTTAAAAGTGTGTTTTGTGGACATAGTAACTATTAAGTACCTTGCACACATATGTACTGTACTACTGTTACGTTAATTACATTTTATAGGCACTTTGCACACCGTCTTTAATCATATATTTTATCTTCTACTTTAAGTTAATTACATTATTTCTAATGGCTCTCTAAGAGGAGGGGTAAAGTAAGCGTAAATCTACCCTTCCCAAGTTACCATATTCTACTTTTGAGTGGGACATGATGTATCTGTTTAGTTCGGTTAATTGGAGAGAATATATCTTACCTTCTTTTGATGCAGTATCTCGTTCGGTGTCACTAACGGTAATTTTATCCATACCAGCACACAATGCCTCTTCTTCTTGAATAGAGTTCACCAGATCATTATAGTCTATTTTCTCCTGCATGACCAACTCCAATCTGCATGACAGTATCATATTATTTGAAACAATCTTAAACCACTGTTATATATATATATATATATTAATGCATCATTAAAACATAAAACAAGGCTCTCATACTTATTGTTTCTGTAAAAAATTCCACAGCCGTCACGCTTTGTGCCACTTCTCTGGATGTAAACACTTGAATAGCCATGACTCTCAACATTTCCTTTGTAAAAGGTATCATACTCATCTACTTCCTGGTGATGCGAGTAAATATTAACTTAGATAAAAACAAATAGTGCATGGCACATGAACTTGATGCAAGGAAATCAAGATAAATAGCAGAAGTAGTGGAATACCTGTAAGCAAAGGATATCAGCCTCAAAGCTCCTAAGAACAGTTAAAAGTTCCTGGCAACGAGCTTTCCACCTATATCAGTTAAAGAACTTAGCAATGAGTCAATGCATATAACCAAAGTACCGAACTGTTAATGATGAATAAGAACAAGATTACAAAATCATCGTAAATGATCAAGTCGAAGTCAAGAGTATGCTATACCCTGATCACATAACGACTTATACAAAAAAATAACTTCTGATCCGGCACCAATCTGAATACCAGAACTGCCAGATCTAGTCATGGTGGTATCAACAGATCGACTTATACACAGATGTAACGTAGAAGCCATGAAATATTTAAGTTCTTAGTAATAATATGAGAAGGGAGAGGGATGGAGAAAGAGAGATAGAGATTCTTAAAATTTTAAAATCAGATACAAATACCAGGATTATAGTATCCACAACCTACTTACCACGTATTTAGTTAACCTCGTAAAACTAGAGTAATTTTTTAATTGGCCACAGACAACATCTGAAAGTTGCTATTGCATAATATGACTAGTTGATGAGTTGATGACCATATACAGCAGTTATTTGTTCTATAGATCCCTTCTGAGAAATACCATTAAATTAGTTTTGAATTAGTGCTTTTCAGCAACTTATTACACACTCGAATGGATTCTAAAGTATTTTTCAGTAAAATATTCATATACAAATTATGTGAAGTCATCTATATGACTATCCCAAGAATCCTAAACAACAGAATACTAGCATGAAAACTTGTACGTCATGTATTTTGTGACTTGTTTGCATGTCAATGAATTGATGCATTGTCAACAGTAATTATAAATCAAACTTCAAATCACAATAAAACTCCAATTAATAACTTATTTGAAAGCACTAAAAAGGGTGAGTGCATGCTAGTGGAAACATATATAATATGACACACATATCAGAGTAAAGTACTTACTTGAGACAAGGTGCTGGTGAATGCGGAAACAAGGAGCTCTTCACATAAGCCTACAAAATGAATAAATGTAAATAGTGATATTAGTTATTCAGTTCAAATTAAATGATAGTAATACAGTAAATTTCGATTACAGCCATATTTAAACCAACACCACAACACATGTGTGTCTTACATGAAGTGCACTCTTAATCACTATAATTAAATGTCATTCCTTTTAAGAGTAATCTAGACACCAGATTACATATGAAATGATAGTTCAACATAAGAGGAAATAAATCAGATTTTAAAAAAAGGTGCATTAAAACTGTAACTATATCTATTCAGGTTAATAAATTTGTATTTTAAACTTAAATGAATGGCTTGGATAAGCACTAGTACCAATAAAGAGAAAAGATTTCATTAAGACAAAGTTTTTTAAAAAAAATTACAAAAAACAATTTTTATGGCAAAACCACAGTTCAATTAAAAACTTTTTGCAAAATGCATCTTTCCAAACCATGCAACTAATAAATTAAAATTGCAAACAAAATCAGCTAAAAGCAACAAAATCCAACCCAAATATGCAACTGCCACCTTTTCTAAAAAAACCAATGTTAAAGGAAAAATACAAGAAGTTGATTCAAGCTGTAATTGGTTGCAGACCGAAACTCTGCATATAATTTCATGCATGTAGTAGAGTTTCAAATAACTTTATAAAAGTTAGTAATTTAGAAAATTCTCTACAAACAATTACACAGAGCACATAGGATTAGGATGTTTACATTACAAATTCATAATTATGAACAGGTGTTAGATTAACGTTAAGGCATACCTGGGCCAAAATGTTATATGAGACGAGGCGCAATTTGGAGCCTGTAATAGTATTTACGATGGTAAGCACAGCGGTAATAAATATAAATATATAATCGAAACTTTAAACTTAACACAAAGTTAACAGTTTCTCGTACTTCATTAAAATCAAGAACTCGAACTCAAGTTTGCTTACATGTCTAGCATGTATACACAACCTCATCACATTCCATTATTAATATATCACAGCATTAGCACTTATCCAGTCATCACCATTATCAAAGCACATTGAACTCCAGACAAGTTGGAAACAAAAGCAACAATACACTGTCACAAGTGACAAACTCCCGGTGTCGTTTAGAAATTGTTTATATAAGTATAGATATAGTTTCATATATAGCTGATACACCAATGTGTTTAGCAATTGTTAATTTCCTTTACATTCGAATGCCTTGTCGGCACGAGTTAGGCCGAAACCGTTAAAAGGATAGACAAGCCTCATCACTAACTAATTAACGAAATGAATATTTCCTCGCCTCCATCCATCTCTATCTCAATCTTCTCCATTTACTTATCAAATTGATGAATCCAAATCGCAGATTCAGTTGATATGAACGTGTAATTCCGCGAAATTCAGTTAATAAAAGCAATTATAAAGCCAGATAAGCTAAATTGAAGTAATAAAAGCAATTTTAAAGCCAGATAAGCTAAATTGAAGTACATACCATGAGTCTGCGAGTGTTCAACTGGGATGAATTTGCGAATAACTGGTCCAGTAGTCGCGCTCATCTTGCTGAAACAACGCTCAATATTTTTGTAACAAACACTCGATAATCCAATAATTTATTTACTTCAAAATTATTTTATCGAATATATTTATTTATCGAAGTTGAAGTATAATAAAACTATAGATACAGAGCATGTGCGTACCTGTGTAAGCAGGAATAAACAACAGCACGGCAAGGAAGTGAGGGGAGTCTGAGATTAAGCAGCATCTGTTTGCTCTGTTTTATGTTTTTCCGTGTTGTAGTTATAAATCTGTTGTCCATAAAACTTTGTTTTCGGGCCCATAGGCCCATTAATTTTATTTTGAGCGGTAATTAGTCGGGCAGCTTGCGAGATCGCCTTATTAAAACCAGCTCGTTTAGCTAAACGAGATAGTTCGACTCGACTCGTGAAATTAACCGAGTCGAGTTCGGGTAAAGATTTAAACTCGATTAGTTAACCGAGTCGGCTCGGATCGACTCGAATAAACTTGGCTCGAATTAGGTTTGGCTCAAAATTCGTCTCGCTCGAATTACAACCTTAATTTTATTTGCTCATTGAAATTTTTTGAAAAATAAATTTTAATAAAATGTTTGTATTTATTATGTGATAAAAAAGAAAGATTTTTTAGAAAAAAATAGAATTTTTATATATTTTTTCTAAAAGTAATCTTTTATTTCTGTTCTGAAAAGTAAGTAATCTAACATGTCCAGTACAAACTTCTCGTCAAAATAAGAGTTCTTTCATATGGAAAATACCCATTTTCGAAAATATTGCACAAAATACCCACACTGTGTCTGGCTGTCTGCTATTATACTCCCCTCTAAATGGAGTGCAATAGTAATACTAAAATATATTCTTTTGGTAATTAGTATTTTAATATGTTTTCTTAATTTGAATCTATAATTTAAAATTTATATTAATAAGCTTTTATCAAATAATTTAATTACAAAACATTACTTGGAGATCTAAATTTATAAAAAAAGTTCATAAACACTTTATATGAATTTACCAGCTACTTTTAATCAACTTTATAGCTTTTAAGAAGTTTAATCCAGGTCACATAACCAGCATACTCCAAAAGCTCAAAGCGTCCAACTTCAACTTAAATGCATACAACTTGCTTCCAAGGAACTGCTCAAAGAAAAAGTTTCTGGGCATCTTATCAGAATTAGATCAAACAACTTGATAGATTATGCTACAAGCATTTCAACACTTCCATGATAATTAGTTTGAAACCAAACACAAAAGCGGTTTAATACAAAATGGAAAGTTGATCAATGATACCTTCAAGTACCTATTAATAACTTCAAGACTGGATGAGGCACCATGAAACCTACAACTAATCCATGAAAGTTAAGGATTAGACAATAGATCACCTGCAATGAAACCTACAGCTAGGTTAGTACCCAAAGTTCCAAAAGCCTTCTCAATTTCTGTCAACTTCTCCCCGCTAAGAGTTTGCACATCTTGCAATTCAGTTTTTGCATCATCAACACGAGCCAGAAGATTCTGCAGTGTAATTCTGGTATTATTAACACAAGCCTGCAGCTCTTGCATAGAGCTCGGGAATCAGGGGCTTTGACAAGGGGAGATGTTCAATATAATCTAGTCGGCTCCCCACCCAACTTAGATTGAATCCCTTATTCTGCAAGTAATCAAAGGCATCCCTGTACTCGACAAGCATCTCAAAGTCATCAATATAACTATATACAGAGATCAGCTCTATGGTTTTGCAATGTTACACTAGATTCATTTAATTTTATGAGCTAGTGCAGTAATAAATGTTCGATTGTTGGTAACTAGTAATTTCAACAAGTACTCTGTCTAAGAAAACTTTTTCAATCCACCAAACATCAATATAACTATATACAGAGATCATAATTAAAAATACCAACAAAAAGACACATAGTAGAATAATCAATTTGTACTGTAAGAGCTTAAGAATCTGATAATATTAAATTTCCAACTAAAAAAGTCTTCCAAAAAAGTGAAATGATAAAGTTTTTCCATCTACAAACTTGATTCTGTTTTACTTAGAACCATCTAAAACACATTCAACGATCTTGTTGTAATCATTGTTAAGATCCTTGAATTTTTTTGCTAGTTCTTGAAGAGGTTCTTTACATTCCGCTCGATACTTTTCTTCAATTATCCGCACAACTAATTTCCGTTGTATCTTTTGATATGAATCAAGCAGAATCTCGATCCCCTGCAAAAACAAGACAATTTAGAAAACTTACTAGCTCCCTACTTTGGTTTGTCAATAATTGTGAAAACATTATCTTAAAATTTTATAACAATAGATTAACACAGAATACCTATATGGAATCTCAATTCTATATGGGTATGAACTATAAAACCAAGACATCTATAACCAGAATACATTACCACACACAATATTTTATACAACTAATTAGAGAATCGAGAATAGAAGGAAAATAGAGTAATTTTGTGAATACTAACGGCTAACAGAACTAAAGCAACAACAATAGAAAGAGAATGAAAACAAAATAAAGATAATAGATAACTTGTTAGAATCCAGTAGTTAGGGAATTTAATTTCCGAGTAAAAAAACAAGCACATGGAAAAAAAGTGAGTAAAAGAATTCTGAGGAAGATTTCAGATAATTTAAATAAATATAACTCTTACAATAATTTAAATCAGCGTGTGGTTCAATTACTCAACTAAATTTGAAATTTAGTAAAGACTCCTAATATAGTTTCAGACCACACTTTGTTGAATCTTGAGAATTTATGTTACTAGACAATCCTAATATCGTAAAAAACACTTTGATGAATCTTAAGAAATTTTTTTTAATAAGCCACACTCTATGAATATGTTCAAAACATTTGTTATTTAAAATCTTTTCAAGAATAAAATAGAATAATTTAGAATTTTATATTCACATGTATTATTATAGAGCTAGTTTTTTACAAACCTCAATTCCTTTAGTCTGGTATCCCTCCAAAACATTTCGCGCACATGCATCATTAATAATGGCTTCATCAAGTGTTTTTTCATTTCTCCCCTGCATAGGGTCATACAACAAACAAATATTATTTTTTGTAATAGACTTTAGTAAAACAATTGCATAAGGTTTGACATATATTATTTTTGACAAATCCTATACAATAGTTTTTTTTAATATACCATCCTGTAGAATCCACCATCATATATATATATATATATATATATATATATATATATATATATATATATATATATATATATATATATATAAGGTCCTAAACCAATACAAACTAAATACAAACCAATCCGATTAAGTAGAATGGTAAGGGTTTTGAGACCGGGGATGGACCCCGAGATGGGCATAGATGGGGTCTAAGAGGGGCCATGGTGGGCCAAGTTTTGGCTCTTAAAGCTGTCTGTGGGAGCCTTGCCGAGGCTCTAGCGGGGCCAGGCCCGGGCTCAGGGTGGATTAAATGGGGGCGAGGGTGGGCCCTAGGTGGGTGATGGGTGATGACATATAGAGGGTGGGTGATGACATACAGAGGGTGGGTGATGTCGTTTAAGTATAGTTTCCCTTGGTTTGTATTTTAGTAGTTTGTATTTGAACAAATATATATAGGCAAGTGTTCAAATACAAACTAATCTCAGCCATCATCAGATCAATCTAATCTAATGCCCCCCCCCCCCCCCCTAGAATTCACCACACACAATAAACCTGCACCCTCCCACACATGATTCCAGATAATTTCTCCGTTTTTAATTTGAATATTCCCGTCAATCGGTGAACTTTTTTTTGAAATCCGACTTCATTGTGTTTTTCCTCATCTCCCAAGGATCGATTCCATACCATATGTGCTATATTTCGATGTGATTTAAAGAATTTTATTTCAGTTTTTAGTTTAAGAAGGGTTTGAAGTGGAGTAGGACCATATATATATATATATAGATAGATAGATAGATATAGACAGATATATTCAAAACCTATTTTCTAGAAAATCCTTAATGAATGCCCATTAATCGACCGATCATCCCCTAGTTCCCATCACAATGCCATAACTTACAGGAGATCGCCTAATAATAACAAATTCTACATGTATTGTATCTCCTCAAAAACAAGACAATATATGATGTGACTGTGAATTGTCAAGAAGGATAATAATAGATTTATTAAATACCCAAGGAAATGTTGTCACAATGGTCCCTGCTGAAGAGCCGCCAATTAAGTAGCTTCTAAGAGCACCTGGTATACTTGATTCACTACATTCATGTGGTAACTTTATACACTTCAAGTTATGGAATGGAGAAGGTTTACCGGCAAAGTTGTCGGAAATCATAGAGAGTGCCTAGAAAATTCAAACGGGATTTAGATAAATCACTAAACATCAAATGAACTACAACATTAAAGCATTTCATAATGCAACAAGAAAATAATAAAAATTAACATGTCGATTACTCATGTATTTGTTGTCTAAAGAACCTGAATATACTAGAAGCTAGATCACTTAATGAGCTAATGAGAGAAGACAATTACTTTTTGTTAAGGAAACTTATAGAATATAACATCAGTCATTTTGTTATTTAAATTAATTTGGAATACTAATCATCAAAATTGAAAACGCAAAGATGCATTGTACATACTATAATGGGTCAGGGTCGCTGACAAGCGTTAGTTGCAGCATACTATCTGAGCTATTTTTTAGCGAAAAAAGATTACACTAAGTTTTTTATGTGTATGCAGGGGCCAATCAGGCCCATCCGCGATTTAGACACCCACTCTAGGGTTTTTTTTGTTTTCCACGGTATATTATCGCGTATAAGATTGTTCCCAATAATCACTTGTCATGGACCATCTCCCTACTATAATTACTGAATAACTTATTTTTCTATTATTACAGCCAAAGTGTAACAATCAGAATTCATAGGCCTATTTTAACATATCCAAGATGGATAAACTTGGAGAGATAGTGCTATAGGAGACTAGGAGGGATGACACTGAATGTAGATTAAAGGGTCTAATGTGTGACTAGTTACCCGTGAATAATAAATTTGCAACTAAATAACATGCATGACTAGAAACTAATTATATCAAGGCAACAAGTTACACAATCAAGTACCAATACAAAAAGAGGCTCTACTAAAGATCTGATCAAATAAAAATTATCAAACAAAGTTACCTCAATGCTCTCCAAGTCAAAAGTAAGATTTTTGGCATTACCAAGTTGTGAAAGCATATCTTGGAACCTTAGATAATATCGCTTTCTGTATATCCATTCCAAATTCCCAAACCAACCCTGTAACTTCATGTTCGCATTTTCCAACACAGGAGCCTCAAGCCTCATTGAAAAGATACCAACAGACCTAAAATTGTAGAGTTTTGGTGCGGAAATTTGAAACGAAACTTTAGAATCAGAGAAGCGGGTTCTAATGTCCAGGTTGAGCAATTGAGGAAAAGAAAATTGAAGGTGTGCTGATATGTCCATACAACTCCACATAAGAACTACATTATCTAGCTCTAGACTTAATAAAGCTGGGAAGTTCCAAATTTTTCGAGGGAATTTACAACACCCAGACAAACGAAGAGTTGTTAAATCCGGCAAACTAAAAGAAAACGACGATTTTGAAAAATCCCAATTATCCAGACACAGTGTTCTTAAAGCAGGCAAGCAAGTCAAACATGAGTCAGGTACATTGTATTTACCATCCCAAATGGGGCGTTTCAAGTGAAGATACGTTAAAGCAGGTAGATCCCAGCGATCTGATTCCGAAGCAAAGTCTTCAAGTCTGACTCCCAGAGTAAGTTTCTTTAACAACTTAGAGCTTAAAGTGGATAGCTTATAAGACATAGTGTGTTTATATTTCAACTCAAGACTTAGGTTTTCGAGATTGCGCGAGATTGCATGAGCGATAAACTGTTGAACCAACCCTTTTGTAGGTCCATTCTTTGAAACACATAAACTCAATTGATAAATATGGGATTGACGGTGCCTGTGCTTCATAACATGGTCGATCAAGCTACATGTGTTCAGATATGAAGAGTATTGATACTCACCAAAATTGAGAAAAGGGAGAGTAGTCCACACAAGCTTCCATCTTTTCGAGAGAACGCTGGTTCGAAGTGCTTCTTTCGCATCAAGAAACGAGAGGATTTTGTGAATCAGATCATCAGGCAAGCTGCTGAGTCTATCTACTTCAGTATCAAGAACCCTCATTTTCTTCTTAGCTGGAGAACCCATCCCTCGATTATTTGCTCCTCTCCAAACCCTAACCGTAACCCAGAGAATGTGTAACGTTTCTTCTCTAGCCCTTAGTAACGAGGAAGGTCGACGTAAATATTTTGGGTAAAAATTGGGGGTAAACTATGCTAGGGCAAGGGAGCATTTCGGGGTTGGGAAATGCTATCTCTGCCCCATCCCCGAATTCAATGTCTATCCCCGATACCGTCCCGAACCCTGAACGATGATTTTTTTTCCACCCCATCCTCGTTCTGAACGGGGAACGGGGATCCCGGAGGATTCGGGGAATTTTAGTTTTTAATAAAAAATAATAATTTTATAATATATAATATATTATTTCAATAAAAAACAAACTACTACCTCATAATATACTAATAAAATAATATTATCTCAGATTTTTAACATCAAATCATATTAAAATTATTTCTAATATAAATAAACGATAATTTTAAAATTATTAAATATATTATATTACAATATAATAATAATCGATCAATAAAAATTAAGATTATTTTTTAAAATTTTAATAATATTATAAAAGATATCTATTTTTAATAATATATTTAGTATAATATATATAAATATATTATTATTTACATATAAAAAATTATTTTTTTTACATATATATACGATCAGGGTCGGGGATCGGGGCGGGGAGACACGAAACCCCGACCCCGCCCCGATCCGCGAATTTTTTATAAATTTTCCCCGCTCCCCGCCCAGACCCCAAAAAATTCTCCGAATTCCCGACCCGACGGGGATCGGATCGAGGTCGAGCGGGGCGGGGCTCCCCGTCCAGACCCCAAAAAATTCTCTGAATTCCCGACCCGACGGGAATCGAATCGAGGTCGAGCGGGGCGGGGTAAATGTCCATCCCTAAGTCTATGCAGTGTTCATTAGAGTATCTATCTTTCATTTCTAAGTTGAGACCGTATACTTTTACATGAATTACTCCCCATCCCAACCAATAGTATACACAGGCGTCTGGGAACGCGACATGAGTTTTAATGCTTTAACACAGTATAATTTCACAAATTATTTTTAAAATTTTCTTTTTCTTTATAAAATATGGCATTTATATTTTTATACAAAAAACGACAAATTAAAAAATAAGTTATAAAATTATATTTTATAAAAATCTTAAAATACGTGTCGAGTACGGAAAAAACGTATACAATTAACTGAGACAAAGGGAGTATACGTTTTTGTAAAATCAATTTTCAAAAATAAAAATAAGCCATTTAAAAAACAAGTAATCAAAAATTTACAAATTCTGAATTGTATGTTAAAAATTAATTTATCAAATAATCTAATTTCAAAATTTTACTTGGAAATTTAAATCTGTAAAAAAAAGTTTATAAACACTTTATATTACATACGAATTTACCAGTTAGTTTTAACAACTTTATAGCTTTTAAGAAGCAAAAGCTCAAAGCGTCCAACTTCAACTTACATACTACATACAACTTGCTTCCAAGGAACTGCTCAAAGAAAAAGTTTCTAGGCATCTTTTCAGAATTAGATCAAACAACTTGATAGATTATGCTACAAGCATTTCAACACTTCCATGACAATTAGTTTGAAACCAAACACAAAAGCGGTGTAATACAAAATGGATAGTTGATCAATGATACCTTCAAGTACCTAATAATAACTTCAAGACTGGATGAGGCACCATGAAACCTACAACTAATCCATGAAAGTTAAGGATTAGACAATAGATCACCTGCAATGAAACCTACAGCTAGGTTAGTACCCAAAGTTCCAAAAGCCTTCTCAATTTCTGTCAACTTCTCCCCGCGAAGAGTTTGCACATCTTGCAATTCAGTTTTTGCATCATCAACACGAGCCAGCAGATTTTGTAGTTTAATTCTGGCATTTTTAACACAAGCCTGCAGATCTTGCAGTTTACTTTTGCCATCGTCAATACGGCAATCAATTGCATAGAGCTCGGGAATCAGGGGCTTCGAAAAGAGGAGATGCTCAATATAATCTAGTCGGCTCACCAGCCAACTTAGATTGAATCCCTTATTCTGCAAGTAAGCAAAGGCATCCCTGTACTCGACAAGCATCTCAGAGTTAACCTCGGTCATAGATATTTTGGTAAATTCATCAATTGAGGTGCACAACATTTTCAAATTCATTGCACATAATTTCATGTTTTTCTTGGTGAAGTTCTCAAAGGTTTCTGGGTATTTGAGCATAATGCGATTGAGTAAGCATACAAACTCAGAATTGAGTTTATGTCCCCGCCATAATCCAAAATCTTGATTCCCCGCTGAAGAGTTCCCTGGATCTTTGCCTGTCTCTACAAGTAAAGAATTAATATCTCTCACCCTGTCAGCATCTCAAACAGAATCTTCTACAAAAGGCTCTTCTTGCACATGCATGTCTACATCGATCGTCTTAGTCCAGTGAATATTTTGCTGAGTATCATCAACCTCCTTGGCAGGAGCTGCCAAGGGCTCTTTTAGCACAGAATTTTGAGCTATCATGGAAACTGCTTCTGTGCAAGGAATCGTGTCCTGTAAAAAAAAATAAAAAAAATCACTGATATATTTCTAGGACTCTTAACTGCACAAGAAAAGGGCATCTTCATATGATATCCAGTACAAACTAAAAGCTTAGACTAAATATTAGTACAGTACACACAACACACTGTAACCTGTGCATATATTGGTAGAGCATCCAACTTAATAAAATCCCTATAGAGTCGATAGTTTATAGCCACGGTACCAATTAGCATGTTGGCATGGCTTCAACAGTTTATGCTAAAAAGATATTAGTTCAAAATATTAAAATCAATCAGCTCAAACTAAGACAAGAACGACTCAGAGAATTTCAATTGTAATGCATACTAGATCCCAATCAACATATTTAATATTAAATTTGATTTGAATGCTTTTATGTATTATAGCCAGATAACAATTTGGACCCTGATATTTTCACAAACAAACACTGAACTGTAATATTTAAGCAACTTCAAATTAAAATTTTCTATTGCATCCCCTTGACGGCTCAACGTCGCAAAATATAACCAACATAGTGAAGATCAATTGCCACTGTTTCTATACAAACTGTTCAAATAATTAATTTTTTTAGAATTTTAATATATAAATTAATAGAAATTAGAGTTCACTAATTTTCAAGTGTAAACATAGTTTCAAACCATCATTTCCCATTGTGCGTGTGTGAACAAAGTTAGTGATACATGATCTTAAAAATGTATCATTAAGATATGTGGACATAAACTAGCTATAACTAATTAATTATGTTCATACTGGTATTAGTTTTCTTCCAAGTATAACTCATATCATCAGAAGGACCAGCATACTTTATAGTTGAAACAACTTCACTTTAAAAAGCTTTTGTCCTTTCCTTTTTAGCCAGGCCAGTTACATACTCCCTCCGTCTCATTCATTTTTTTACGGTTTTTTTTCACTGCTTGGCACGGATTTTAAGATGTATATAAAAATGTGGTTGATTGGTTTACCTAATTTTTCAGAAATAAGAACTTATTTCTAGAGAAAAATACATGAAACTATACTTCTTTCTGAAATAAGCCCTTATTTATTTTGCAACATAATTAAATGAAACACCTCCTTAACATTTATGTCTAAAACAATTATAAAAATATGCATCTTTAAAAATAAGCCCTTAAGTTACGGGCTTATTTTTAAATTTATTCTTTTGTATAAAAGCTTAAACATTAAACTTTTATTCAAAAGAAAAAAAGTTAACAAATAATTTATAAAACCATACTTTATAGGAGTTTAAGAATGCGTGTCAAGCCTCTCCCCTCCAATGCAAACAATTAAAGGGGACTGAGGGTGTAATATTTAAAAACTCATGCACAGATGATGTGGAATATCCTCTAGGCTAAGCCTACACACACACACACATATATATATAGAGAGAGAGAGATTAAAAAATCTGTTTCCTAGAAAATCCTTAATAAAATGCCCATTAATCGACCAATCATCCCCTAGTTCCCATCACAATACCACCATAACTTACAGGAGATTGCCTAATAATAACAAATTCTACATGTATTGTATCTCATGCTAAAAAAAAGACAATATATGACGTGAGTTGTCAAGAAGGATGATAATAGATTCATTAAATACCCGAGGAAATGCTGTGACAATGGTCCCTACTGAAGAGCCGCCAATTAAGTAGCTTCTAAGAGCACCGGGTATACTTGATTCATTACATTCATGCGGTAACTTCACACACTTCAAGTTACAGAATGGAGAAGGTTTACCGGCGAAGTTGTCGGAAATCATAGAGGGTGCCTACAAAATTCAAAAGAGATTTAGATAATTCACTAAACATCAAATGAACTACAACATTAAAGCATTTCAAGATGCAACAAGAAAATAATAAAAATTAACATGTCGAATACTCATGTATTTGTTGTTTGAAGAACCTAAATTTACTGGAAGCTAGATCACTGAAGGAGCTAAAGAGAGAAGACAATTACTTTTTCTTAAGGAAACTTATAGAATATAACATCTGTCCACCGTAGTAAACTTACAGTTCTGTTAAGTTTGGTATTTAAATTAATTTGGAATACTAATCATTAAAATTAAAAACGCACCGATGCATTGTACATACTATAACGGGTCCAGGTCGTTGACAAGCGTTAGTTGCAACAAACTAGCCGCGCTATTTTTTAGCGGAAAAAGATTACACTAAATTTTTTATGTGTATGCAGGGGCCCATCAGGCCCATCCGTGGTTTAGACACCCACTCTAGGGTTTTTTTCCGCGGTATATTATCGTGTATAAGATTGTTCCCAATAATCACTTGTCATGGACCATCTCCCTACTATAATTAATGGATAACTTACTTTTCTATTATTACAGCCAGAGTGTAACTATCAGAATTCAGAGGCCTATTTTAACATATCCACGATGGAGAGTCTTGGAGAGATAGTGATCTGGGAGACTGGGACGGATGACGCTGAATGTAGATTAGAGGGTCTGATGTGTGACTAGTTACCCGTGAATAATAGATTTGCAACTAGATAAATGCATGAATAGAAACTAATTATATTAGGGCAACAAGTTACACAATCAAGTACCAATAAAAAAAGAGGCTATACCAAAAATATGATCAAATAAAAAATATCAAACAAAGTTACCTCGATGCTCTCCAAGTCAAAAGTAAGATTTTTGGCATTACCAAGTTGTGAAAGCATATCTTGGAACCTTCGATAATATTGCTTTCTGTATATCCATTCCAAATTCCCAAACCAACCCTGTAACTTCATGTTCGCATTTTCCAACACAGGAGCCTCAAGCCACAAAGAAAAGATACCAACAGACCTAAAATTGTAGAGTTTTGGTGCAGAAAGTTCAATCCAAACTCTAGAATCAGAGTAGCGGGTTTCAATATCAAGGCTGAGCAATTGAGGAAAAGAAAATGTAAGGTTTCCTGGTATCTCCACCGATGTTAATGTAAGATTCTGTAGCTTAACAAGTTTGTACATACAACTCCACGTAAGAACTACATTATCTAGCTCTAGACTTAATAAAGCTGGGAAGTTCCAATCTCTTCGAGAGACTCTAGTACACCCAGACAAACGGAGAGTTGTTAAATCCGGCAAACTAAAAGAAAACGACGATTTTGAAAAATCCCAATTATCAAGACACAGTGTTCTTAAAGCAGGCAAGCAAGTCAAACATGAGTCGGGTAAATTGTGATTACCATTCAAACCTGGGCGTTTCAAGCGAAGATATGTTAAAGCAGGTAGATCCCAGCGATCTGATTCGGAAGCAAAGTCTTCAAGTTTGACTCCCAGAGTAAGTTTCTTTATCAACCTAGAGCTTAAAGTGGATAACTTATAAGGCATATGTTTATATTTCAACTCAATACTTAGGTTTTCGAGATTGCGCGAGATTGCATGAGCAATAAACTTTCGAGGCAAACCTTTTGTAAGTCTATTCTTTGAAACACATAAACTCAGTTGATAGATATGAGATTGACGGTACCTGTGTTTCATAACATGGTTGATAAAGCCAGATGTGTTCCAAGATGAAGAGTGTTCATACTCACCGAAATTGAGAAAAGGGAGAGTTGTCCACACAAGCTTCCATCTTTTCGAGAGAACGCTGGTTTGAAGTGCTTCTTTTGCATCAAGAAACGAGAGGATTTTGTGAATCAGATCATCAGGCAAGCTGCTGAGTCTATCTACTTCAGTTTCAAGAACCCTGGTTCTCTTCTTAGCTCGAGACCCCATTCACTCAATTATTTGATTCTCTCCAAACCCTAACCCTAACTCAGTTGTACAGTGACGTTTCTTCTCGAGCCCTAACTAGCAACGAGGAAGTGGTGAAGGTAAAATTTGGGAGTCAGAGCAAGTCCAATATGTTCCGTTGCTACTCCCTCTTCCTTTTTTACCCTCTCCCTTTTTTACATTACATTTTGTCATGTTTTTTCACACACTTTTTTTTTCTGAAATATAATTTCATAATATATATTCTTTTAAAAAATGTTTCTAAATAAAAATTTGATGTTTAAAGTTTTATTCGAAAAAAAATATTTAAAAAAAATTATAAAATTATAACCACGCGAATAGAGGGAGTAATAATTTAGGAGGTTCATGTGATTCAGAGAATTATTTTTAACGTCAACTTCAATAGTAATCTCTTTTTCTATTTTCAATTATTATTTTAATAATAAATTTGAGAGAAAGAAGGTGAGAAATGGGAGGAAGTCAAAAAGAAAGAGATAGATGAATTTTTTATTTATAAATATTGAATACTTAATAACTAGAGATTACCTAAAAATAAGTAATGGTCAGAAAATTTGAGACGATTCATATAATTAACATGATGAACTTGCTCTGAATATATATGATCAAATGTAACAATTTCTCACTTGAGGAACAAGGTTCTAAATATTATTGTGAAAAAATGTTTTAAAATATTATTTTGAATAAAACTCTAAATTCATGTAATGTTAAACGATACAATGTTTTGAATTTCTAAGCATGTTTATATAATATTTTAATCTAAAATGAACAATAATGATATATTTCATTTAGCTTAAAAAAATATTATATTTTATGGTAACTTCTATAATTCTATCTCTTGCTTTCCTTCAAATGATATTAAAAGATAAATAGGAAATAAATATCAAAAATAATAAAAAAATTATCACAATATTAATAATCAGGAGTCTTATATTATATTAATTTTGTTAATAATATTCTGTAAGTCTCTTGAAAATGCTCCTAACTGGGTGGAGTTCGATAAGTTAAGTTCACAATATTTTTTTAACTCAAACAACTTCAATTTAGAAAAAGTAACTTATATCTCAATGTAATATTTAGATCAAATTCCATTATCTAACTCTCCTCGGACTCACTCGGAGTCGAACTCTATACTAACCGAACACATTTCATGTTTTAGATCAGGAATCAAGGAAATCAAAATCGTCACTTCTCTCCCTGCCGCCAGTTCTCCAGGCCCCAAGGTAATCTTCGATATCCACATATATAACACATACACATGTGCATTTGAACTGCTCTTTTGATATAAGGCTTTTGGCACCTTTATAATATAGTGCACTGAGAATGTTTGATGAAATGCCTATGAGAATTTTTGGGAATTTTGTAACTTGAAGCTGTAATTAGGCTAATATTTTTGATTATTGCCCTGTTAAGGAATATAAATGCAGACCAACATTCAATATAAATTTCAAAGCAATTTGCATTACCCCAGAAAGAGATGATTAGCGTTGAAGCTAATACCATTTGAAGATGCATTGACCCGTTTCATAACCTGTAAAGAAAGCCGAATGTGGACCATTTATACTATATTATGATGCGTTATTGGATCCATTATACTGAATATTACTACAACACACATTCGATTTGTGTGATCAAGTATGCTTGTGGGGGGAGTCATTTGGGCCTGGGTCGGCTGGTGCACTAAATGATTTGAGTATCAGTTCCAGTTTTTGAGGGATTTGGATTATAATGACTACTTGATCTCAGTTCTTTAGATTTTAAGGTGAGTAGATCTCGTTAATATGTTTGTTTAGTATGTTACAGTTTAACTATTTTATGGAGTATTACATATATCATATATATGTATGTATATATTGTACATATGTGTGTCTATATTGAACTGAGATTTTAAGTTCTTTGTTATGCATCTACCTAAGCTATAAAATTGGTGAAAATATATGTGGATTAGATTCTTCGTACTGTATATCTCCTTTTTAATGACTTTTGTTTCCCAAACTGAGCAAATGGTATCGATTTCGATTGTTGGAATTAGTAGCACAATGTGGTACATAACAGGAAGGGCCCTAGTCAAAAAATAAACTGTGACTTTTTAGTTAAAAAGAAATGACATCTTGATTGATGATTAGAATATTTAACTCTAGCTAGCTTGTGTAGATATTAACAGACTTTCCCTGTACGTTTTGCAGTTTTAAAAGAAATGGACCGTACTTTTGTGAGTAGAACCTGGGACAAGTGGGCATCGCACTGTGTAGGCTCTTCTGGTGAGCTTATATGAGGCGTTTATATATACAACTTTTACTTTAGTTTTTGTGAATATGTGTATATGAGTAAGCTTTATACATTGAATTTTAGGTCAGGCATTGAAAGCTGCTATGCTTGTTAACTATGATCCAACTGGGCCTTCTCGCTTATTGTCGACCATGTGAGATAGTAAGCTATATTTATAGTGTTGCTTTCCTAACATTAGACAAAATGCATTTAACACCTCCAAGGGTTTTATATTTTGTTTATAGTGCATCAGTTTTTTTTTTTTTTTTTGCTAATTATAAATTCGTGGACTGCCCTATGGTTTTATATGAGAAAGAAGATTAATAAAGTATTTCTAAGTATTCCTATACATATTGTAATTTTGATGCTGTCAAAGCTGTAAGTAATAAGGAAATGCTAAATTTTAATTAAGTATGATGATGACTTGGAGAATAGGAAAGCCCTGTTGAACTTCGACCCACAAAGGCTTAGAGTCTTGGGAAACCTCCTGTCATATTTAAATAGATCTCTTCAGCGAGATATTTTTTATGATATTCTTGTCTGAATGTTTCATGTGTGTTTCGTTTTCACATGCGACAGTGGGAGTAGCAGTTAGTACTATAGTCTGTGTACCCAGTACACAAGTACACTGTTTGCATATTTGCCCCATACTGTCACATTGTCACTGTTAACTAAACAGGGTATTAGCTTATCGGAGTATATGTATGCCATGCCTCAATCATCCTTTATTCCGGCTTAAAACATTAAATTACACATCTTAAAAGGTCTAAAACGGATTATTTGACCCCTACCAGGGCCAACAAAGAATATGAAGTATTAGTAGGAGATCAAGGTAATGTTTAATTAACTACAAGGCTTCGTAAGTCGATATGGCTATATGATATTCTTATATATTCTTAGGATTGTGAAGATGAATACTCAGATTGGATGTACGTTATATTACACACTCACCCCCTTGTTTAAAATAAAATTTAAATGGTCTTATGGCTGACTTGCCATAGAAATTTCTCAGAGTTTGTAAGTGATTTGTATGTAATTGTTACTAATATGCAAATATTTTACCTGATAAAAACATTGGTATTGTTGGAGCAATTCCAATGCAATACTATGCTTGGTTGCATTACTATTACTATTATTTGAAACCAAATACAAGAAAATAACCACCAGAAAGTAATTGCATACTCAATTGCAAAAATGCTTACATTTTTGATTCCAAATTTGAAACTAAGGATGGATGTATGCATCCTTGCCATATCATCAATCAATTACTAGATACGGAATGCAAGTTGGCCCACTTTAAATGGAAGCTGGAAGAGTTGGATAAATTGTCGGTTAAATATGGAATCAGTTGGTTGCAATTTGCAAGGAGCATTGGAGTACAAGTTCCATTTTAGCACCAAGATATATTAGCAATGGCTGTAGTCATTTTTGTTGGTTTTTAATTGAGAGAAAAAGAACAAAATGTTATGCTGAGAAAAATGATTTTTATGATCTCATATATATTCTGAATACATGAAATTGCATTTTATAGGCTAACACATAAGGATAACCATCCCTAATAGATGGGACTTCAAAATACTTATCACTACTAACTTATTCATTCTAATCTCTAACTAATTCGAGTTACCCAATAGCTAAAAATTTAAATAATTTTAAAACAATTCAAATAAGTTTGAATTATTAATCTCAACAATTTTGCATATGATATCGGACTTGCTCTTACTATTAGAAGTAATCATCATCACAATCGTAATGTGTTCAACTAATAATACTTTTTGCATATAGCATCTTTTTTCACATGATAAAATTATGTTTCAACGTAGTAGCAGATTAACGAGGTGCTACTTTTATCTCAGCAAGTATATGTGGGAAATGTTGAATGATGTTTCTACTTTGCCTTTCACAATGCGCATATATTGGTTAAGAGCTCAAAGTTAAAGCTTGGCTTAATCTTGTAGTGAAGAACAAGAAGGAATAAAAGCAGATCCAGTTGAGTTGAGTCAATTTATTAACTTTATCAAACGGAATAATCTTCAGAGTGAGAGCTTCTATATTGAGTCAAATCAATGTAAGTTTTTCTACTGCACAAAAATTTTATTGTCTTGGTTGGGGGATCTTAGTATCAAAACTTAACCATCATAAGACTTCAGTCAGTTTATCATAGACCATCATGAATTCATATAGCCATCTTTCTATAGTAAGGGTCTTGTGAGGAAAGTGGTCAGCCACCATGTTTTGTAGATAGATGGATATCATGGGGACAATTTACGCTTTTGTGATCTCTAATCGTTTGAAGTTGTATATGACAATGAAACAGATGTTGTAACGTCAATATTTGAAAACTGGTTTTCTGCAAGATGCATGAACACGTCAAATCATGCTGGTGAAGGTGCCATTGTGATGCAAACAGCGGCATTCCTCCTTGTGGCATTGTAAGTAATGACGGGCAATATGTTAACTTATACTCCCTCCGTCCCAACTGCCAACCAATTCTTTACGTTTTCCAGTTTTTATATGTCCTTCCTAATTGTTTGCATTTCAAAACTTTCTAAAATTAGTAAACTATTATCATATCTTTAATCATATCATCACACAAACCTAAACACATTACGGTTCTATTTCTGAAATAAGTACATATAATATGTACTTTTTTTTATAGAAATAAGTGACTTATTTATGCAAATATGGAATATTAAACGCTTGTTACATACTTAATTATAAAAAAGTTATGTAAATATAATTTTTTTTTCCATAAATAAGTCCTCATTTTTCGAAAATAAGTATCACCGGACATGCTCGATACCATATCCAACTAGTATAAAGCTGAGAATTTAAAATGACACTTCAAATCATGTCATTTGAAATCCAAAATTTGAAATAAAATACATGTTCTCAAACGCAATCTTATCTTATTTGTGAGAGAAATGTAAAGAGTGAGCTATTTTGAATTGATAGTGGATACAGTGATGCATCCATATGCTGTTTGAGGATGACCTTATATCTGGGGTTAGAACTGAATGATATGCTCTATACATTGTTGTGTCTTGCATATACTTTGTTTCATCTGCGGCATATCTTCAAGGATACGTTATTTCGTATAGCGTGTCTGGTTGGTAGTTTGGGCCAAACTTCCGACTTAAAGTATCTTGGTCCTATCTTATTTAAAAACAGATAATTAGGGCCTTCACCCGACATGGAGAGTATATATATATATAGACAGTGATTCAGGTGAGAACATTTTGTTTGTGAGAACAGTGAGAACAATTGTTATGCACTTCTTAGAAAGTGCTGAACAATTGTTTTGGAAAAATTTCATTTTCTGAATGTTATATTGTTCTGCAACAGAACAATAGTGTTCTGTTAAGTGTTCTCACGCTAAAAATGTTCTCCACGGAGCACGGCCATATATATATATATATATATATATTGATCTTTTGAATATATTACTTTCTCATCTATTTTATAAGCGACCTTAATATTTGAACTGTCTCTGTATGCTACAGATATGATGGTTCTATTGCCTCAGCGTCTCGTGCGATGGTTGCTGTTGATCAATTGTCTTGGCAATTGGGCCGAAAAAATCTTTAACTGATTTTCGGAGATAGTACGTTTTGGTTGTAGATCACTTGGAGAGTCATCTAACCTTAGGCTTTGGTAATATGTTACAACCTTTCTTAGTGCCGATGATTTACATTAAGAATGATGAGTATCTTTAAATTGTTTCCGCTTTTACTGGAGGTTGTTCATTATTTGATAAGTTGTGAGTTTATTTGTTTCTGTTGCATAATGTTTTACCTTGCATAGTAAACAATCTATTCTCAGAGTACTATAATCAACTATAACAGGGCCTTGTGCGTGATACAAAGCTTGATGTCCGTTAACTAGTTTTAACCAAAGGATTTTATAGACAAATACATTTTTTTTTCCAATATGCTTTGTAAGTTGTAACGTTATGCATCACGTACGGGAGTAGGATAACTGCCAAAATTATAAAATTTGTTATATTTAAAACTGTGCCACCCTTGATAAATAAACCGGTTTCCAATATTGTGTTAGTCAAAGTATCTACTTTTCCCGTAAATTCTGGTGTGAATCTATCGGGGTGTCGACGCGATATGCTCTGACTATAAGCTGAAATGAAGTGTTCGGAAGGAATTCCTAGATGGTATAGGCATTGTGGTTCCTTCTCTAGAATTTATGGTGACAAGATGAATACTACGACTATTATGGCTAAAGAAGCATGTTCTGCTGTTCTGTTGTCGTACCTGGGATTTCAATTAAGGATCAATTATCAGTTTATTAAGTAATTTTAGAATGTACATTTTGTTTGAGCATGGAACTGGCATCTATTTGTCCTATGTTGTGTGTTCCCTGTATGCATATTGTATATACTCTGTCCACATGGATTTGCTCCTTAATGGAATGTTGATGGATTTGATCCTATCAGAGAATATATGTTCACCCCCCTCCTCATTGTCGGCTCCCAGACATTACAACATGTTATACTAAGAAGAATTTCTTGTGTATCTGTTCCAGAAAGGAATAATAGAGTTGCAATGAGGCTCAGATTAATTGCATAATGTGTTTGTCCTAGTTACACTGACAGAATGTTCGAGGAAATGTGTAACCAGAGCCCGCGTCAGAATCTTTTCATATCCAATTATAATTTTATCTCAATACAAGAAAAGCGAATATTATAAATGCTTCCATGGTATTGCTAATCTTGATTGTCTATATTTTAAAAGTAGTGAGTGATTAATATTTTAGAATATTATAAATAAAAGAGGTTTTTTCATAAATAACCAAGTCCAAAACATTTTTTGTAAAAGTACTACATCCTTTTTAAATATTTTACAAAAATTTCAAATTTTTTAAAATATTTGCAAAAAATATTAAATGCAGCCTGTTGCTACCATATGTAACTGTAATTGCAACCGGATGCAACCTTTGCGGGGCGAATTAGCTGAATTTGTATCTGGTTATATCTAGTTGCAGATCGCATTTTGCAAATTTTTTTTTTAAAAAAATTGTATTTTTACAAATATTTTTAAAAGATAATAAAAATGCAAAAAAATATGAAAAAGTTATAGTTTTGATAAATTCCAAAAATTTAATGGAGAGACCAAAGTAATACTACGAAGTGGAGTAGAAGTGGGCTGTTTGGGTGAGTTTAAAATAAGTGCTTCTTGCTTAAAATAAAAAAGTGGAGTAGAAGTTAGAAGCAAAGTAAAAGTTATAAGTGATTAAAGTGTTTGAGAAATAAGCAGAAGTCCTGAAACAAAAGCTAGCATTCCTAGCTTTTTATAAGTGCATCTTGACTTTTTACACAAACGGTACAACTAAGTGCTTCTAACTTATAAATTAGAAGCCGGGCTTTTAAGCCGGAAACAAACACCCCCATAATCTAAAATAGCTTGCTGTTCTAATTTTGGATTAGGCATTTTAGATTTCAGTCATCAATATTCTATTTTTATATTTCTATAACTATTATATATGAACGGAAAAAGCCATATAAAAATTACAAATTTATTGAACATCTCGATGATTATAAGAACAAGATATTATAAGAACAACATATTATATGTATCTGTAGTCTCCAACAAAAAGTAGTTTTTTTTATAGATTCCACCCTATGCAAATATCATATATAATACTTTAAATAATATCAAAATTATTTTTTTAACAACCGAGACAAAGATGAACTTAGATTCGTTTAAATCGAAAAACCGAAATAACTAAAATTTTTAGTAAAAATTGAACCGAATATTACAGAAATTATACGATTTGGTTCAGTTATTCAATTTTATTCCAGTTTTGCACAACCCTTCACGAAAATATTCTTTATAAATATATCAATAAAAGTAATTTTTATATCATAAAATTTATTATATATATTTCTTGAAAATATAAAAAATTAAAAGAAATATAAACAAATCATAAATATTATAATACACTTTCACAATAATGTGGGTATATACGTACATAAACGGGCAGCGTTGCTGTCTGAGCAGTGAGCAAGTTGTAATTTGAATCTCGTAGAGAGGCTCCTCCTAAATTGAGGGCACAAAACACTCACCACCATCTCTCTCTCTCTCTCTCTCTCTCTCTCTCTCTCTCTCTCTCTCTCTCTCTCTCTCCCCCCAAATGCAAATGCCCCCTTAATCAAAAATCAACCTCTCTCTCTCTCTCTCCTTGAATATTTTCCTCATCATCAGATCTCAAATCATGAAAATGTGTATCAATTAATAAACAAATAATAAATGGGATCCAGCAGTAGCAAATCGCCGGACTCCTCGTCGTCGTCGTCGTCCGGCGTCATCCGATCAAAAAGCAGCAAGGCTAAGGCCAGACATTATTTTCACTCCTCTTGCCTCGGATCTTATCACCAAGACCAGGTCCTTTTTTATTTATTTTAATTTTATTTAATTTCTTATTGCATATATTTGTTTGATTGTTATAAATTGTAATTCACTTTGTTAGGTTACTGAAAATCACCTACATTATATTTTTTGTATTTGATAAAAACCCTAGATAGTGTGTGTATGTGGAATTAGGGAGCTGTAGTTTTGTAATGAGCGGTCAAGGGTTTGATTGTTGAGACCCTCAATTTTAATTTTTGTAATCGACTTCTATCGGTTGAATAAATAGGTTTTGTTGTTTGTGGAATGTTATTAATAACTTTACTTAGTTTGTGAAGTTTAACTTGAATTTGAATTTATTGACAATGTGGGCTATGTATTGATTAGGAAATTCTGATTAATGTGTGTTATTCTTCTTCAGATAACGGAACATCCGGCAAATGAGAATGTTGACGATATGCCATGTGCAAACCCGAATAAGTCGGAACCTGAGATTGTGATTCCTGAATGTTATGAAGAGGATAAAAGTGAGCAGTCTGGCGAAATGCCCAGTGCATCCACGAATGTTGAGCTCGATGACTGGGGTCAATCTAATCTTTCTGATACTGTGTCTAGAGGTGGTAGTACATCGTCCCGAGCTTTCTCGTCTCGTTCGTTGAATTTTTCTAGTCGTTTTCTTTCTCGATTTAGTTTCTTTTCGGGGAATGTAAGCTTTAGGCTAAATAGAGCAAGCAGTTTAGGGGCTTCTACACCGTATCTTATGCCTTCAACAAGCTTAACTGTACATAATAGGTCTGTACATAATAATGAAGAAGAGCTTCATTTAGGCAGGGGTTCTGGTAATAATTTGATCGACAGAAACGGGAGTGGTCAAGTTTTTGACGTGCCTCCAGCATGTTTAATTAATAGAACTTCCAGACCACATGAAGAATCTGATTCAGGTAACTCATTTTCAAATTATTCAACACAAGGTAATCAAATATTGCCTGCTCAAGATACTGATAATATCAACTTTGGATTAGGTTTACATTCTCCAAGAAATCATAATGACGCAGAGGATACTGACACACGACTAAATGATAGGCGTAGTGGAGCTAGAGAGCCTGTGGAACGCAATGTTAGATTTAGCAGAACTCTTAGTGTTGGAAGACTTCGTGACAGAGTTCTTCGTAGGTCATACTTTCCTGATTTAAGCTTTTGTCCGTTAGAACAAGAAAGGGAAGTGAGAGACCCTGTTCATGGTGTTGAAGCGGGGATAGTGGAACCAGAGGAGAACACTTATGTGCTATCGACCCCGTCTGGCTTTGCACCGTCCAATATGTCTAGCTCATCAAACGATATTCCTGATTATGGAGTAGAAAGCTCCCGAGGAAGAGAAGGAAGATACCGCGATCTCTTGGAACATAGATCAAATTTTCTTGAACGAAGGAGGAGAATAAGATCTCAGGTTTGTGTTATCTCTGAAGTCACTAATACTCTATTCTGTATATAATTAATGCCTGCAAGCTTTCAAGTTTCAACTATTTTCATCGTTACTGAATGTTCATGTCAAAGTCCTAATGAATCTAATTTGAGAATGTGAAGTAAGTATATTGACCGTGCTTTAAAAGATGCTCAGATGTATACCTAAGATCACATGTGTATGATATACTATTATATAACAAATACACGCATAATATATCAAATCATAAGATGGTATGTATCTAATTTCTTTCATAATAGAACCTACATTATATATTCATATAATTGCATGATGATGTTTTACATCAGTATACAAATATTTGGGAGGATGAGACTAACTAGAGAAGCTCTATTTTATTATTTCATTCTAAGAACTTGAACTATAACACTACAAAACTGTATATGGGCCTATGTGAAAATTGTATGTAGACCTTTATAGGTCAAGGATAGTATTTTCTAAATTTTGTAATAAATATCCCATTTGTACCAGTTTCTATGTGTCATGAAATAAAATTTCCGATTCTGCATTTGATTTTACAGATAAATTAAGAAGTTCTGCACAATACCTTAAAAAGAGCTGTTAGGTATAAATAAAACTCGTTGATTTACAACTGAAGTTCATGGGAATTCTTGATCATCCCTTCTTTTTTCCCTTTTCCTAATCAGGTTGATACTCCCTTTCCAAATTTAAAAAATATCCAAGACCATCTCCTTGTATGCTTACCTGAATCGCTGTCATCTCCTAGCTGTGTTTCGTATATAAACTATCTGAATTCTTTGAAGTATATGAAGCTTCCGCCAGTCACTTCATTGGCTCACTGTCATTGAATTCAACCTTGTCCAATAAGTATATCATACCATTAATAAATTAAAAAGTGTATAGAAGTTTGGTTCAAAAAGACGCATCACTATTAAGCTCGGATCACCTTTCTCTCCAGCCCTGTAAGGTTCGTCCATTAAAAATGATTAAGCAAGTTGTGGGGTTAATCTATTGTTTGTTGTTTGACACCCTTCATTTTCTCCCTTTTTGAAAAAAAATTAGGTTTAGACAGCAGACAGGTGTCTTTTTCCAAATGAAGTACTCCGGAAAGAAATTGAGAGCAGACAAAATAGTTACCAAATATTAAGAAACTTAAGAGTCCTTTATAAAGTTCATTACATATTAAGTAGATTAATAAGGTATGCATGCATATGTAGTCATAAATGCGGTATTTATTTCTAATTAAGAATTTTCGCTTTTATGTATATGCTCATCTTCTTTATCTTCTTTCAGGTACGAGCTCTTCAGCGGTTAGGAAGTCGTTTTGAGAATCTATCCGGACATGAGAGAGCCTGTATTTTGTCTGGTCAACATCGGAGTGGACATTGCATGTGCCGTCTTAATAATAGGAATGTCAATTCCAGCGATGACACCAATGCCAGGGCTAGCATTTCCCGGATTGTTATGCTAGCTGAAGCTTTGTTTGAGGTGATATACTCTTAAGTAAAGTTTTTACTTGCAATTTATATATCTTCAATTAAAATGTACTTAATATGTATCTGCACCATCTGATCAGGTCTTGGATGAGATTCACCAGCAATCTGTAGTTTTATCACGACCTTCAGTATCATCTTTGGGGTCTGTTCCTGCCCCTATTGAAGCAGTAGATTCCCTTCCTTTAAAAGTATACAGTAAATCACATAAGCACTTGATCGAGGAGGCTGCACAGTAAGTAATTTATCCTATTTCTGATTGATTCTGTTGTGGAATATCCTTTGCGATTCTAGTCATTGTCTTCTCGATGGTGCGTGGTCTAGTGGTTCATTAGATTGTTTACAGCTGAACTATATATAACGGGATGCATTAGGAACTGTAGAACTGCAGATTATTTTGGTCGCAAGGAATTGGTTTCCGGAAAGTATGAAATAAGAATTTTTTTTTTCTATTACAAGTATGAAGTGCAGTTGCATCACATGTGTGGTGTACGAGTTATAAACGCAACACCATTTAAATATTATATTTGTTGGGACTTTGTGGTACTAGAATTTGAGAAAAACGTATATAGGAGCATATCTGAAGTCCTTTAAGTTTTTTCTGCTTATAAAATATGTGGCTAGCTCAGAATTAAGATTTGACACGTATTAGTTGAATTACAGTCTTGGTGGTATTTGATAGATAACAAGAAAAGAAAGAGCTTAGTTTCAGTTTACTTGCCAAAAGGTCTATCTGTTCTCCTACACTGTTTGGCGTGGACAACCTACTTAATACTAGTATAGGCATCTCCAGAAAGATGAATCTTAACAAAAATTTCCTTTTATCTAACTCATGTAAATATTTAATTAAAGATATCGACATAAATAGTTGAACTCTATAATTCAGAAAATGCCTCCGGGTCTCCCATAGGGAACAGTAATCTCATACCAGTCAATCGAATAGTTTACGTAGAAACCATTCTATATAGGTGAAACATACATGTTTATGTCATAATGTATATCACAAATTAGTAGATGTTAAATATAAAATATCAGTGACCAATTCTTTCTCTGCTTAATTATGACAGGTGTTATATATGCCTTGTTGAATACGAGGAAGGGGATAGTGTGCGGATACTACCCTGCCATCATGAATTTCATAAAAGTTGTGTAGACAAATGGCTGAAGGAGATCCACAGGTATACTAGTTTAGAGAAAAGCCTTGATTGTTTTTCCATTCAAGGTTCACTCATATATCTTCTTATGGATAGAGCAAATTTTGAATAGATTCTTTAAAGATGTTAAATTAACCTTTAAATTTCACATGCAAAATGAATCAGGATTTGTCCCCTCTGTCGTGGTGATATATGCAAATCTGCTTCATTACTTACTGAGAATTGAAGTAGCCAGCTTTCTGCATCTCCCATTTGTTTTTCTCGACAAGCATGAAAGTTTAGAGCTGACTGCTTTGGCAACCTGCAGCACTGATGCTGAGTCAAGTTACAGTTCTTTGAAAAGTTCTGGCCTTTTCTGTCGATGAGGTCTTCTGTCACTTTGAGTTCATTGTTTCAGACTTTCAGCTGCTAATGGAAGCTCTATAGAAATGGTCTGAACTTGCCCCGACTACCTCACTTGTACTTCTACAAGCTGCAAATAGAGAGAGATGAAGAGTTAACTTGAAAACATGATTGAGGAATATCTTTTATGACTGCATTATCTGCAGTCAATTTTTTTTAACTGGTTTTCAAATGTATCGGGTGCTTCAGATCTCAAATTGCCTGAATCAAATTATCTCAGATTGCGTTCTAAAACTTTTGTTTTTCTTATGTTCTTTTCTTCTTGTTTGTCCCCTTTGCTTATAAGTATATATTGCGATTGATTAGGCTTTGTCATTCATGCATATTCTATTTACTCCCCAGAATCGTTTCTTGTCCTCTTATATCAAGATTTTTTTTTTTTTTTTCCAATTGGTTAAATTGTGAAAGGCAAAAGCTAATGGTAGCAGAGGACATGTGAGTTTAACTTTAAAACGATAACTCTTGCCCACTTTTTAATTATATCTATTAATCTAATTTTATTTATTTTCACAAATTTCTCCATTTTCCACCCTTAAAAATTTGGGTGTTGACTTTTTATCTCACAATTTACAAAACGAATGGTACATGAAATATCATTTCCCAAAAATATTAGAGTCAGATCATTCTAAAACGCTATTTGAACTTGTAACTTTTTTAAACATGCAATTTCAAGTTGGATTTCAATTCGTTTTGAGTTCAAAACACATTTTAAGTTAAACTGACCTTTTTCCTTCAAAAAAAAGAAATTAAATTGACTTTTTGACTGTTGACCAATTAAATTGACTATATTTTCACTAAAATTTATATGTATTATATAAATTGAGAAAAATAATAAAAATTATATCACTAAAAAATATATTTAGTCTATTTTGATATTCAACTTTTAGATTTTGAAAATAATGAATAGATAATTCATAATGTTTAGTTAAAAATTGGCCTATATAAGAGCATATCCAATGGTGTTGGTTAAAAGTGGTTGGTTAAATTGGACCTGTAAGATATTAAGTAAAATTTGTCGAAGCTGTAAGCCATTTTGCTTCGATGTTAGAGCATCTCCAACGGCGTTGGCTATAATCGTCGGCTAAATTGGACCTGTAAGACATTATGTAAAATTTGCTGAACCTGTAAGACATTTTGCTTCAATGATACTGGCTATATTGGTTGACTATAATTTAAAAATAGTATGTTATTAATATTTTAAATTGTTAAAATAGAATATATCAGTTCAATATAGTAATAAATGATGTACAATCTTCCTACAGATTTTCTTACAGACCTGTAGAGGTTCGACAAATTTAGCCATCCATAGGAGGTTTGCTAAATTTATAGACAACAGGTGAGCATGGTTGGAGTTGAGTTTTTGGAGCTGCTGACTAATTTTTTTTATTTTAAGTAAGCCAACTCACCTTTTAGCCAAGAGTTTTAGATGGTTGGAGATGCTCTTACCGGTTATATTGATTGGCTATATTTCAGAAACAGTAAGTTGTTATTTTTCCAAGTTGTTATAAATAGAATGTATATTATCATATGGTAATAAATGATACGAAATCTTGCTACATATATTGTTACATGCCTATAGTGAGTCGTCAAATATAGCCAACATCAATTGGTTGGCTATATCTTTAGACAGGGTTATGTGTGGTTGAAGTGGAACAAATTTGACACGTTATCTATAATTTTTATTTATGGTATGATTTGATGAATTTTAAGTAAGGGTTTTGATGGGTCGGAGATGCTCTAGCTCCTTAAAAACTTATATGGGACGGAGGGAGAATATTTTATGCTGAAGAAAGAACGTTGTTGTTTGCCATAGAATTACATAATTAAATCGAGGACAATGTAAGGTATCCAAAGGAATTCCCATATAATTAGTGGAATCACCAAAGATTCAGAAAAGCTTTTGAAAATAGTTTTCTTAAATCAAAGATTGCATCTTCTTTCGATTCGGGGGGACTGCAATTTCGACAAGCCTGCTTGTAATGGAAGCAAATTTTTCAATATAGATTTGTGCATAAACATTTAATCAAACTAATCAGAATCAATGTTATCAACCTCAAAAAAAGTCACCCTGCACTCCATTCACCTCTAAGTGAGCCTATTTATAAAAATTAAAAAAACATCATAGAATTTCAACTACAGCTGTCTTTGAATCAAAATGGATTTTATTCTTTTGAAAACATAATCAGATTTAAATCATAAAAACTAAAGAAAACAAGAAATGCTGCAACCATTCAAGATACACCCAAACTAAAATCTCCACTCCAACCCCATAAATTGCTATATAACCAGCATGCTGTGTAATTCCATTCATCCCTAGGTTTACTAAAAGAGACACAAACATATAAAGCTTATTATCAAACAAAACCAACATAAAATTTCTAACAATTGAATTGTGAATGCATTGGAATTTAATTCACAGCTGGCTCCAATTCAAAGTGGGACCTTATTCTTCCGAATATTCAATCAGATTCAAAACACAAAAATTAAATAAAAAACAAAGAATACTGCAACAACTAAGACACCGAAACAAAAATCTCTAATACCAGTCACTACAACAAACTGGCCTTTTACGACAGAAATATACCAGTCATGCAAGGAGACTCTATCCTTCCGAATATTCAATCAGATTCAAAACATAAAAATTAACTTATAAAAAAAACATGAAAGTTGAATAAAAAACAAAAAATACTGCAACATTCAAGATATCGAAACAAAAATCTCAAAAATCTTTAATACCAGTCACCGCAACAAACTGGTCTTTTTACGATGGAATTTACTGCACCAGAAAATCTTCAGGCAGCAGCATTCCGTCTCAAATAGTCTGCCAATATCTTCTCGGTATCATCTTTGTAGACCAATTCTTGTCTACAATTTGGACAAGTATTATTTCTCTCCAACCAAGAATCCACACAACCAGGGCCGTGCCTGAGATTTATTGTGCCCTGTGCAAAATGTAAAAAGTGTGCCCTAATACTGCTCTAATAGTCTAAAAATATAAGTACATGAAAGAATAAAAATTGACACAAAACTGTAAAAATCATATCACAATTAAAGTGCATAATATATTTTTTTCATATTACAAAAATTAACTGAAAATTGTTGAGAAATAAAAAGAGTACATAGATAATATAAAATTATCTGAAAATTGTTCTTCTAGCATTTTTTGAAGCAAAATCACTAATAATATTTTTATAATCTAGTTTCTCTAGCAAACTATTTTCTATGGATAACGGTGCTAATCCATTCAATCTCTCCTGCGACATTGTTGACCTCAAGTATGATTTCAGCAACTTTAACAATTTTAATTTATATTGGAGGTATACTTGTTTTAAAATTATATAAACCCATTATTCAATGCATTTTATATTTAAATTACTTGTTTCATATTTAATATATATATATATATATATATATATATATATATATATATATATATATATATATGCATGTATAAATTAAAAATAAATATAATTTAAAATAAATTAGTTACTAAAGATTGAATCATTATTTTAATGATATAATATTGTATATGGTCATTAAGAAAGAAAAAAAATAGTATAAGTAGAATTTTAATGAAGTCATTGAAGTTAGCAGTTAAATTAGAATTTTACCTCGAGAGCAGGGTAACTTTTACAATTTTCAATGCCATTATTTTCAATGCAAGTATTTATTTCTATTAACATGATTATGATATTAGTATTTTTTTAGAATTTATATAACTTATTTAAGATAACATTTAAAAATTATTGAAGTGTATAATATTTTTTAATATTTTTTTCATTTACAATTTTTTAATCTTAAAAATAAAATTTACTTTTTTAGCTATTTTTTTTCATTTTGACTATACATATATATAAACCTACATAAAAAAAATGTGCCCCTGATATTTTAGGGCCCTGTTCCGTCGAACACTCTGCACACCCTCAGGCCCGGCTCTGCACACAACTGGTATGGAATATATGAGAGCACGGCAGCTTGCTGAACTCCTTCCCCACCTCCAGCCCTTCCAAGCACACCGAACACGTCGTCTCTTCTCCCCCGTCTCCTCCCGCCTCGTATCGCCCCGTCTCGACACATGATAACCGGAAATGCACCAGCTCTAGTGTGGCCTCAAATATGTACCCAAAATCTAACGTCCCTTCACGTTCACGTCGGTAAGCCAATTCTGCAGCACGACCAACAATTTTATCTCCCACTTCCTTTCTAATAGTAGAGTTCATGACCGGCACAATTGTGTTGAGTTGCCCTCGTAACCATGCCGTGCACATCCACGGGGAATGTCGAAGCTCATCGAAAGAGAACGAGAAGGTTTCCTTTTTTCCTTCTTCTGTTTCGACTATATCAATCAAAGCAGTACATACGAGCTGTGATATTCTCAGATTCACAGTACATGTTTGTTCCTTGGTAGCGGATTCTGGACCAAGAGAGATATTGTGATCAAAGATCATGATGATGTTTGGTAGAAATCTATTTTGATAGATGAATATCAGAGAGATGCTTGATTATATATATAGTGGTGACAGGTAAATTGTAGTTTTTATAATTAGATTTTGATTTGGAATTTTTATTATGTATACTTGGATTACAGTTAATATTCAACTGTTTAGTATAATTTTATTATTTCTTTTAGCATTTCAATTTTAACAACGACAACGGTATTCAACCCACAAGAAATTATTTGTTATCGGATTTATTATGCAGTAATCATACAAATATTATCTGTAAATTACAAGATATCAATTTCATTTATTCTTGAAATGAAATGATTATCTGACCAACAAAATAATATGGTCATCAAAATTATTCATTTTAATTTTTAAACGCAAACTATTTAATTTATGAAATAATTAGCTCCATAAATTCTTATTATGTTTTAGTTATCAAATAAATGAATAATTCTTTTCATGTGACATCAGTATTACCAAAGTACCAAAATTTGATCATCGTCATATAATTTTTTTATTTAATCAATATATTACTATACCTCTATAAAATACTTACGCGATTGTGATGTAATGACTATCCCACAAACTCGTTACAAATATTAATTTTTAAAACTTAAACAATTTAATTTATGAAACAATTATATAAAATATTTTCAAATAAATAAATAGTGATATTGTGTTTCAAAAAAAAAATAAATAGTGATATTATTAACAATATTCATATTAATATAATTCAAGACTCACCCTCCACAAAATTGCGATAAACATAAATAAAGTGGTGTTAACACTCTCGTGAAAACACGAACTCCGTGATAATGAATCATGGTCACTCTTACACTAAAATATATAATTATAAATTTTAAAAACTAAATTTTAGAAAAAACTAAAAGATCGTACCATCCAATTTATATTTGTTGTTACTAAATAATATAATGATTTTATTAATATAAAATATATCATTTTGAAATAAATTCAAATTATAACATGTATTTAAGAATAATTTAAAAAAAATAATACTCAAAATAGGATCAAATGTCATTGGACACAAAATTTTACATCTAAACAACAATAATGTAAATAAGTGTATTAATAGGATGGTTTTTGTCTTTTTGATGTATAAAAGAAGCTTTTTCGGTTTCTTTGGTTTTGTATTTCATTACAATTCACTGACGTGAAAGTCTTATGACAAAAAGAAAAGAAAAGATGGTAATGTAATCGATGTTGCTTTCATTTATTTTGCCAAGCTTTTTTGTTTAAATTCCTAAGGATTAATTAAGTTCTACCTTAGTTTTTCTCTTCGAACAAGTCTTTTTATAAAATTATTTTGATTTATAAAATCACTCGTATCTATCAAAAAAAAAAAAACTCACAAAATTGTAGCTATTTAAATGTGAAACTCCCACTCGCATCAACAAATAATTCACAGTTGTCTTTAATTCAAAATAGGACCTACCTTATTCCTCTCAATATCCAATCAGATTTAAAACATTCAAAAAAAAAAACGAAAACTAAAATCTCTTATGTTGTGTTTGGTTGGGGAGAATGTAATGGAATGAAATGAGTAAAATTACTCGGAATAATAGAGATAGGAGGGGAAGGAGCATTCCATCTCAAATTGAAGGTTTGATCTCTAACATATAATGTAAGGAATGGAATGGAGGAAAGAATGAAATTTGTTAACAATTGCCCATAATATAGTTCATTTTTCATTCCGTTCCTTCCGGAATCATTCACCCCAACCAACCATAAGCCAACCTGTATGCTTGGTCATGCACCCGGAACTCTTCGTGCAGGAGCACTCAAATAGTCTGCTAGCATCTTTTTCCAATTTGGTCACTCTAATTTCGACAAGTGCGCTTATAAAGGAAGAAAATTTCTAATATAAGATTATGCATGAAGCCATGAACATTGGATCAAACTAAAAAAAAATCAATGTTATCTAACACAGAAAAATTTACCCCTGATTCCATTCATCTATAGGTTTAATAAAATAGAAGCATACATGTAAGCATATAATTCATCATATCTTTCCAAAAAAAAACATCATAAAATTTTCAACTATAAAATTGTAAATCTCTGACCGACATCCGATATAATTCAACCATATCTTTCTAAAACAAAATTGCATAAAATTTCAACTATTAGATTGTGAATCTTTCACCGGCATCAGCTTATAATTCACAGTTGTCTTTGTTTCAAACCGGACCTACCTTATCCTTCCGAATATCCAATCAGATTTAAAACATCAAAAAAAAAAAAATTCAAAACCAAAATCTCAAAATTAACCCCATAACCGAAAAAAATAATTCCAAAACTAAAATCTCCAAATTAACCCCATAATCGATCTGCAACCTGTATGCTCCCTCATGCACCAGGAAATCTTCCACCAGCAGCATTCTGTCTCAAATATTTTACCAGCATCTCCTCAGTATCATCTCTGTATCCCAATTCATTTCTGCAATTCGGACAAGTATTATTCCTCTCCACTCAAGAATCAACACAGCTGGCATGAAATACATGAGAGCACGGCAGCTTGCTGAACTCCTTCCCCTCCTCCAGCCCTTCCAAGCACACCGAACACGTCGTCTCTTCTCCCCCCATCTCCTCCTCCCTCGTATCGTCCTCTCTCGATACACGATAAATGGAAATGCACCAGTTCCAGTGTGGCCTCAAACATGTACCCAGAATCTAACGTCTGCTCACGCTCACGAAAATAAGCCAATTGTGCAGCACGTCCAACAATTTCATCTCCTACTTTCTTTCGAGTGGCGGAGTCCATGGCAAGTATTCGGGAGAGTTGATCGCGGAGCCATCTCGTGCACATCCAGGGGGAATGTCGAAGCTCATCAAAAGAAAACGAGAAGGTTCGAAGAAAAGAAGGGTGATTCTGTTCTGCATCGTAGTTTAATTGAAGTTTTCCATCATCTGTTTCGAGAATATCAATCAAATTAGTGCAGAGGAGCTGTGAGACTCTCAGATTCACTGTGCATGTTTGTTCATTGGTAGGGGATTCTGCACCAAGAGAGATATTGTGATCAAGAATCATGATGGTTGTTTTGGTTGATATTTTTTTTGATAGATGAATATCACAGGGGAGATGGCTTGAATATATATAGTGGTGGCACTGGTGAATTGCATTCACCAAATATTCAAATACTGATTACATTTTGAATATTTATTTTTGGATTCGGAATATTTTTTATATTTGACTTTTTAGTATTACCAGCTCATAACCCGTGTAATGCACGAATGATTTATAATATTTGTAATTTTGTCAATGATAATTTAAATCTAACTGAAATACAAACCGATCATACTAACCAAAATTTTAAATGTTTTGGCTTAATTGATAATAAAAAAGTTTATTAGAACACTTTATATATTAAGGAGACCCGTATCATAATACCGACCGGCTGATTAAAGCTCGACCAACCAATGAAATTATTAATATTTCAGTTTTATAATAATAATAATAATAATGATAATGATAATAATAATAATAATAATAATAATAATAATAATAATAATAATAATAATAATAATAATAATAATTGTATAGTATAGTATAAATAGATAGTATGGATATATGATATTACTTTTAAAGTGATAACATGGAGTAAGTAAAAATAACATTAATATATTTAGATAAAACATATCATCAGTTGTATATTGATAATTATATAATAATATTTTTTTTATATGTATGTTGTAATTGTTATTTTTAAAAAATTGAGTTTTTCTAATTAGAAAATATGAAAAACATAATATTTTTAGTTAAAAAAGATAATTGATTATATAAAAAGGCTTCATAATCCGGTCCAAGTACCGACCGACCAAACTTTTAATGTTTCGTCTTTAATAGTATAATATAGATTCTTTTAACATTTCAATTTTTCTAATTGATAACTTTTTTTTTTCGGGATCTACATACTAGTAGTTGAATATTCTTTGTTATTGAATTGATTATAAACGAGGGACAAGCAAAAATTATATAAGTTTTAGCTTTAAATTATAAAGATATATATGTTCTAGTTATCAAATAAATGAATAATTCTTTCATGTAACGTCAGTATTACCAAAATTTGATCATCGTCATATAATTTTTTTAATTAATCAACATATCACTATACCTCTATAAAAATACTTACGCGATTGTGATGAGTGATGTAATGACTATCCAACCAACAAAATTATATTGTTATTATTTTTTTTTAAAATTTAAACAATTTAATTTATGAAACAATTATATAAAATATTTATTATGTTTTAATTTTCAAATAAATAAATTATGATATTATTAACAATATTCATATTAATATAATTCAAGACCATCCTCCACAAAATTACGATAAATATGAATAAAGTAGTGTTAACACTCTCATGAAAACACGAACTCCGTAATAATGAATCTCACTCTTACACTAAAATAATTATAAATTTTAAAAATTAAATTTTAGAGAAAATTAAAGATCTTAATCCAATTTATATTTGTTGTTACTAAATATATTTATTACTTCAAGAATCATAAACAATATAATGATTTTACTAAAATAAAATATATCTTTTTTAAATAAATTCAGATTATAACATGTATTTAAGAATAATTTTTTTTAAAAAAATACTCAAAATATGATCAAATGTCATTAGATACAAAACTTTACATCTAGACAATGATAATTTAAACAAGTGTATTAATAGGATGGTTTTTGTTGCATGAAAAAAAGCTTTCCCGACCCCTTTTGTTTTGTATTTCGATATGATTCACTGACGTGGAAGTCTTATGACAAAAAAGAAAAGAAAAGATGGTAATGTAATCGATGTTGCTTTCGTTTATTTTGCCAAGTATTTTTTTTAAAAAAATTCTAAGGATTAATTAAGTTTTACCTTAGTTTTTCTCTTCAAACAAGTCTTAATTTATAAAATTATTTTGATTTATAAAATCACATATATCTATAAAAAAAATCTCACAAAATTGTAGCTATTGAAATGTGAGTCTCCTACAGCCATCAACATATAATTCACAGTTGTGTCTAATTCAAAACGGGTCTACCTTATTCCTCTCAATATCCGATCAGATTTAAAACATTCAAAAAAAAATACTAAAAGTAAAATCTCTAATAAAATTAACCCCATAAGCGATATGCAACCTGTATGCTTGGTCATGCACCTGGAACTCTTCGGGCAGGGGCATTCTATCTCAAATAGTCTGCCATCATCTTTTTTTTTTCAATTTGGTCACTGTAATTTCGACAAGTGCGCTTATAATGGAAGAAAATTTCTAATATAAGATTATGCATGAAGCTATGAACATTGAATCAAACTAAAAAAAATCAATGTTATCCACCACATACAAATTTACCCCTGATTCCATTCATCTATAAGTTTAACAAAATAGAAGCATACATATAAGCATATAATCTATCATATCTTTCCAAAAAAAAACATCATAAAATTTTCAACTATAAAGTTGTAAATCTTTCACCGGCATCCGTCCATAATTCATCCATATCTTTCCAAAAAACAAAACCTCATAAGATTTCAACTATTAAACTGTGAATCTTTCACCACATCAGCTTATAATTCACAGTTGTCAGACCTACCTTATCCTTTTGAATATCCAATCAGATTTAAAACATCAAAAAAAAATAAAATTCCAAAACCAAAATCTCGAAATTAACCCCATAATCGATCTGCAACCTGTATGCTCCCTCATGCACCTGGAAATCTTCCAGCAGCCGCATTCCGTCTCAAATACTTCACCAGCATCTCCTCCGTATCATCTCTATAGCCCAGTTCATTTCTGCAATTCGGACAAGTATTATTCCTCTCCAACCAAGAATCAACACAGCTGGCATGAAACACATGAGAACACGGCAGCTTGCTGAACTCCTTCCCCACCTCCAGCCCCTCCAAGCACACCGAACACGTCGTCTCCTCTCCCCCGTCTCCTCCTCCCTCGTATCGTCCTCTCTCGATACAGGATAAATGAAAATGCACCAGTTCCAATGTGGCCTCAAACATGTACCCAGAATCTAACGTCTGCTCACGCTCACGGAAATAAGCCAATTGTGCAGCACGTCCAACAATTTCGTCTCCTACTTTCTTTCGAGTGGCGGAGTCCATGACAATTATTCGGGAGAGCTGATCGCGGAGCCATCTGGTGCAAATCCAGAGGGAATGTCGGAGCTCATCGAAGGAGAAGGAAAAGGTTCGAAGCAAAGATGGATGATTCTGTTCTGCATCATAGTTTAATTGAAGTTTTCCATCATCTGTTTCGAGAATATCAATCAAATTGGTGCAGAGGAGCTGTGAGACTCTCAGATTCACAGTGCATGTTTGTTCATTGGTAGGGGACTCTGCACCAAGAGCGATATTGTGATCAAGAATCATGATGGTTGTTTTGGTTGATATGTATTGAGAGATGAATATCACAGGGGAGATGGCTTGATTATATATAGTGGTGGCACTGGTGAATTGCATTCACCAAATATTCAAATACTGATTACATTTTGAATATTTATTTTCGGATTTGGAATATTTTTTTATATATATTCTTAGATTGCATTGAATATTTGATGTTGTAGTAAAATTTTATTATATCTTTTAGCATTTAGATTTTTCACAATGATAACTTTAGTTTAGCAAACAATATATTTTTTGTTATCGAAAACAAAGGTGTTAATCTAATAATAAAAGGCTTTACGTCAAAGATCGACAGTAAATTGTTATCGCATGAGACACACTGAAACCATATTTTGAAAATAATATATATACAAATAAAAGTACCCATTTTATGTATTCTCGTTGAAATACTGGTACCCACTTCATCATACAAATATTAGCTGCAAATTAGAGGTATCAATTTCATTTATAGAATCAACTAAATATAAAATCTATGGAACAAATACCAAAATATCAAATTTGATTATTATCATATTTTTTTTAATCAATAATAATTGTTATTATACCACTATAAAAAAAACTTTCATGTTTTGTGAAATGTAATGATTATCCGACCAACAAAATAATATGGTTATCAAAATCATTCGTTTTACTTTTTAAACGCAAACTATTTAATTTATGATAAAAGTAGCTCCATAAATTCTTATCATGTTTTAGTTATCAAATAAATGAAAAATATTTTTCAGGTAACATCAGTATTAAGAAAGTACCAAAATTTGATCATCGTCATATAACTTTTTTATATAATTAATATATTATTATACCTCTATGAAAATACTTACGCGATTGTGATGTAATGACTATCCCACCAAAAAAAATTATATTGTTATAAATTTAAATTTTTAAAACTTAAATAATTTAATTTATGAAACAATTATATAAAATATTTATTATGTTTTAATTTTCAAAGAAATAAATTGTGATATTATTAACAATATTCATATTAATAGAAATCAAGACCCATCCTACACAAAATTGCGATAAATATGAATAAGGTGGTGTTAAAAACACGAACTCCGTGATAATGAATCATTGTCACTCTTACACTAAAATAATTATAAATTTTAAAAACTAAATTTTAGAAAAAATTAAAGATCTTACCATCCAATTTATATTTGTTGTTACTAAATATTTTTTATCACGTTATGAATCACAAACAATATAATGATTTTACTAAAATAAAATATATCATTTTGAAATAAATTCAGATTATAACATGTATTTAAGAATAATTTTTTTAAAAAAACAATACTCAAAATAGGATCAAATGTCATTGGATACAAAATTTTACATCTAAACAACAAAAATGTAAATAAGTGTATTAATATGATGGTTTTTGATGTATAAAAGAACCTTTCCTAATTCTTTTGGTTTTTTATTTCGATACAATTCAGTATTCACTGACGTGAAAGTCTTATGACAAAAAAAAATATGGTAATGTAATCGATGTTGCTTTCGTTTATTTTGTCAAGTTTTTTTGTTTAAATTTCTAAGGATTAATTAAGTTTTACATTAGTTTTTCTCTTCGAACAAGTCTTAATTTATAAAATTATTTTGATTTATAAAATCACACGCATCTATAAAAAAAAAAACTCCACAAAATTGTAGCTATTGAAATGTGTATCTCCCACAGACATCGACATATAATTCACAGTTGTCTATTCAAAATGGGCCTACCTTATTCCTCTCAATATCCAATCAGATTTAAAAGAAAAAAAATACGAAAATTAAAATCTCTAATAAAATTAACCCCATAAGCGATATGCAACCTGTATGCTTGGTCATGCACCTGGAACTCTTCGGGCAGGAGCATTCTGTCTTAAATAGTCTGCTAGAATCTTTTTTTCAATTTGGTCACTGTAATTTCGAATGGAAGAAAATTTCTAATATAAGATTATGCATGAAGCCATGAACATTGGATCGAACTAAAAAAGATCAATGTTATCCAACACAGAAAAATTTACCCCTGATTCCATTCATCTATAGGTTTAATAAAATAAAAGCATACATATAAGCATATAATTCATCATATCTTTCCAAAAAAAAACATCAATTTTCAACTTATAAAGTTGTAAATCTTTCACCGACATCCGCACACAATTCATCCATATCTTTCCAAAAAAAAAAAACTCATAAAATTTCAACTATTAAATTGTGAATCTCTCGCTGGCATCAGCTTATAATTCACAATTGTCTAGAATTCAAAACCGGGCCTACCTTATCGTTCCGAATATCCAATCAGATTTAAAACATCAAAAAAAAATATTCCCAAAACCATAATCTCTAAATTAACCCCATAACCGGAAGAAAAAAAATTCCAAAACTAAAATCTCCAAATTAACCCCATAATCGATCTGCAACCTGTATGCTCCCTCATGCACCTGGAAATCTTCCAGCAGCCGCATTCTGTCTCAAATACTTCACCAGCATCTCCTCCGTATCATCTCTATAGCCCAGTTCATTTCTGCAATTCGGACAAGTATTATTCCTCTCCAACCAAGAATCAACACAGCTGGCATGAAATACATGAGAACACGGCAGCTTGCTGAACTCCTTCCCCACCTCCAGCCCCTCCAAGCACACCGAACACGTCGTCTCCTCTCCCCCGTCTCCTCCTCCCTCGTATCGTCCTCTCTCGATACAGGATAAATGAAAATGCACCAGTTCCAGTGTGGCCTCAAACATGTACCCAGAATCTAACGTCTGCTCACGCTCACGAAAATAAGCCAATTGTGCAGCACGTCCAACAATTTCGTCTCCCACTTTCTTTCGAGTGGCGGAGTCCATGGCAATTATTCGGGAGAGCTGATCGCGGAGCCATCTGGTGCAAATCCAGGGGGAATGTCGGAGCTCATCGAAAGAGAACGAGAAGGTTCGAAGCAAAGATGGATGATTCTGTTCTGCATCATAGTTTAATTGAAGTTTTCCATCATCTGTTTCGAGAATATCAATCAAATTGGTGCAGAGGAGCTGTGAGACTCTCAGATTTACAGTGCATGTTTGTTCATTGGTGGGGGATTCCGCACCAAGAGCGATATTGTGATCAAGAATCATGATGTTTGTTTTGGTTGATATGTATTTTGAGAGATGAATATGACAATAGATGACTTGATTATATATAGTGGTGGCACTGGTGAATTGCATTCACCAAATATTCAAATACTGATTACATTTTGAATATTTATTTTCGGATTTGGAATATTTTTTATATTTATTCTTAGATTGCATTGAATATTTGACGTTGTAGTAAAATTTTATTATATCTTTTAGCATTTAGATTTTTCAAAATGATAACTTTAGTTTAGCAAAATATACATTCTTTGTTTTTGAAAAACAAAAGTGTTAATCGAATAATAAAAGGCCATACGGCATCTATATCAATGATCGGCAGTAAATTGTTATCGCCTATTCTTTTGAAGAGACAGTTAAACGATATTTTAAGGATAATGTATATATAAATACAAGTACTCACTTTATGTATTCTCGTTGAAATATTGGTACCCTCTTCATCATGCCCTGAAGGAGCTATCGTTTGAGTTATCGATCAAAATTGCGATCTCAAACGAAATATCATCACAAAATCAAAACTAACGCTACAATCAAGAAGCGAAAACAAACGTCTCACCAAGGAGAAAAAGCAACCTGAAAATAAGCCACAAATCAAAATAAAAGCAAACTGAAAAAAATCAAAATAAAAAAATTAGATTCGATAATCGAAGCCACAAGATAAGCGATTAATTTTTGAATCCGATTAGTTCCGTTTGAATCGGGGGGAAAAATAATGAGAGACAATCACAAATTATATAAGTTTTAGCTTTAAATTACAAAGATATATATCAAATCCGAGGGTCCCCCAATTAAAAGATATTGAATTTCAAATTCGATTTAATTTTGTCCGACCAACAGAATAATATGATCGTCAAAATTATTTATTTTAATTTTTAAACGTAAATTATATAATTTATGAAATAATTAGCTCCATATAGTCATATCATGTAACATCCCAGTCCCACATCGAGAAGTGTGGAGACTTACTTCAGTTTATAAGCATAAGTACTACTACTAATTGCACCAACAAATCATGATCTTTTGGGGGCCTGTGGTGGGCTTGTGGTTTACCCAAGTTGTTGCAATTGAGCCAATTTATTTGGGCTTATTTTCGGATTCGGATTTCGGGACTTGACCCGATTTTCGAAAAAGACTCGGGATTTGACCCGGGTTGTCGCATATCATGTTTTAGTTATCAAATAAATGAATAATTTTCATGTAGCAGAGTATTATCAAAGTAACAAAATTTGATCATCGTCGTCATATAATTTTTTATTTAATCAATGTATTACTATACCTTAATGAAAATACTTACGCGATTGTGATGTAATGACTATCCCACCAGCAAAATTATATCGTTATAAATTTTAATTTTTAAAACTTAAATAATTTATTTTATGAACAATCATATAAAACATTTATTATGTTTTAATTTTCAAATAAATAAATAGTGATATTATTAAAAATATTCATATTAATATAATTCAAGACTCATCTTGCTCCAAATTGCGATAAATATGAATAAAGTGGTGTTAACACTCTCGTGAAAATACAAACTCCGTGATAATGAATCATTGTCACTCTTACACTAAAAGAATTATATATTTTAAAAATTAAATTTTACAAAAAATTAAAGATCTTACAATCCAATTTATATTTGTTGTTACTAAATATTTTTTTTATCATTTTATGAATCATAAACAATATAATGATTATACCAAAATAAATTATCTCAATATAAAATAAATTTAGATTATAAAAACATGTATTTAAGAATAATTTTTAAAAAAAATAATACTCAAAACAGGATCAAATGTCATTACATGCAAAATTTTACATCTAAACAACGATAATGTAATAAGTGTATTAATAGGATGGTTTTTCATTTACTCCCTCTGTCTCATTTAATTGTATACGTTTCTTTTCAACTGCTCGACACGCACTTCAATACTCTTATAAAATATAGTTTCGTAATATATTTTTGAGATTTTTTTTTCTGAATAAAAATATAACATTCAAACTTTAATTCAGAAAAAGAAAATTTTAAAAATAAATTACACAACTACACTTTACAGGAGTATTAAAGTCCGTGCCGCGTCCCGTTCCCGATGTATAATACTCAGGGATGGAGGGAGTATTAAAGAAGCTTTCCCGATCCCTTTGATTTTGTATTTCGATACAATTAACTGACGTGAAAGTGTTGTGACAAAAATGAAAAGAAAAGATGGTGATGTAATCAATATTGCTTTTTTTTTTTTAAATTATTTTGCTAAGCTTTTCTGTCTAAATTTCTAAGGATTAATTAAGTTTTACCTTAGTTTTTCATTTCGAACAAGTCTTAATTTATAAAATTATTTTGATTTACAAAATCACACATATCTATCAAAAAAAAACCTCACAAAATTGTAGCTATTGAAATGTGAATCTCCCACTGACATCGACATATAATTTACAGTTGTCTATTCAAAACGGGCCTACCTTATTCCTCTCAATATCCAATCAGATTTAAAACATTCAAAAAAAACACTAAAACTAAATCTCTAATAAAATTAACCCCATAAGCGATATGCAACCTGTATGCTTGGTCATGCACCTGGAACTCTTCAGGCAGAGCATTCGGTCTCAAATAGTCTGCTAGCATCTTTTTTTTCAATTTGGTCACTGTAATTTCGACAAGTGCGCTTATAATGGAAGAAAATTTCTAATATAAGATTATGCATGAAGCCATGAACATTGGATCAAACTAAAAAAAATCAATGTTATCCAACACAGAAAAATTTATCCCTGATTCCATTCATCTATAGGTTTCATAAAATATAAGCATACATATAAGCATATAATTCATCATATCTTTCCAAAAAAAAACATCATAAAATTTTCAACTATAAAGTTGTAAATCTTTCACATCCGCATACAATTCATCCATATCTTTCCCAAAAAAAAAACCCATAAAATTTCCACTATTAAATTGTGAATCTTTCACCGACATCAGCTTATAATTCACAGCTGTCGGACCTACCTTATCCTTCAGAATATCCAATCAGATTTAAAACATTAAAAAAAAAAATCCCAAAACAAAAATCTCCAAATTAACCCCATGAGCAATCTCCAACCAGTATTCTCCCTCATGCACCAGGAAATCTTCCAGCAGCCGCATTCTGTCTCAAATACTTCACCAGCATCTCCTCCGTATCATCTCTGTATCCCAGTTCATTTCTGCAATTCGGACAAGTATTATTTCTCTCCAACCAAGAATCAACACAGCTGGCATGAAATACATGAGAGCACGGCAGCTTGCTGAACTCCTTCCCCTCCTCCAGCCCTTCCAAGCACACCGAACACGTCGTCTCCTCTCCCCCTTCTCCTCTTGCCTCGTATCGTCCTCTCTCGATACATGATAAATGGAAATGCACCAGTTCCAGTGTGGCCTCAAACATGTACCCAGAATCTAACGTCTGCTCACGCTCACGGAAATAAGCCAATTGTGCAGCACGTCCAACAATTTCATCTCCCACTTTCTTTCGAGTGGCGGAGTCCATGAAAAGTATTCGGGAGAGCTGATCGCGTAGCCATCTGGTGCACATCCAGGGGGAGTGTCGAAGCTCATCGAAGGAGAACGAGAAGGTTCGAAGAAAAGATGGATGATTCTGTTCTGCATCGTAGTTTAATTGAAGTTTTCCATCATCTGTTTTGAGAATATCAATCAAATTGGTGCAGAGGAGCTGTGAGACTCTCAGATTCACAGTGCATGTTTGTTCATTGGTGGGGGATTCTGCACCAAGAGAGATATTGTGATCAAGAATCATGATGGTTGTTTTGGTTGATATGTATTTTGAGAGATGAATATGACAATAGATGGCTTAATTATATATAGTGGTGGCACTGGTGAATTGCATTCACCAAATATTCAAATACTGATTACATTTTGAATATTTATTTTTGGATTTTGAATATTTTTTATATTTATTCTGAGATTGCATTGAATATTTGACGTTGTAGTAAAATTTTATTATATCTTTTAGCATTTAGATTTTTCACAATGATAACTTTAGTTTAGCAAAAGATACACTCTTCGTATTTTAAAAAACAAAGGTGTTAATCTAATAATAAAAGACCATACGACATCTATATCAATGATCGACAGTAATATGTTATCGCCTATTCTCATGAAGAGACAGTTAAACGATATTTTAAAGATAATGTATATACAAATACAAGTAACCATTTTATGTATTTTGTTGAAATACTGATATCCTCTTCATCATGCTCCAATGGAGCTATCATTTGAGTTATCGACCAAAATTGCGATCCCATACAAAATTATAATAAAATAACGAGACAATCACAAGTTATATAAGTTTTAGCTTTAAATTACAAAGATATATATCAAATCCGAGGGTCCCCCAATTAAAAGATATTGAATTTCAAATTCGATTTAAAACTTAAATAAGTTGATTTATGAATAATGATATAAAAAATTTATTATGCTTTAATTTTCAAATAAATAAATAGTGATATTATTAACAATATTCATATTAATATAATTCAAGACTCATCCTCCACAAAATTGCGATAAATATGAAATAAAGTGGTGTTAACACTCTCATGTAAACAGGAACTACGTGATAATGAATTATTGTCACTCTTACACTAAAATAATTATATATTTTAAAAATTAAATTTTATTAAAAATTAAAGATCTTATAATCCAATTTATATTTGTTGTTACTGTATATTTTTTTATCACTTTATGAATCATAAACAATATAATAATTTTACTAAAATATAATATATCATTTTGAAATAATTCAGATTATAATATGTATTTAAGAATTATTTTTTCTAAAAAATAATACTCAAAATAGGATCAAATGTTATTACATACAAAATTTTACATCTAAACAACAATAATGTAAATAAGTGTATTAATAGGATGGTTTTTCAAATAAGCTTTCCGATCCCTTTGATTTTGTATGTCCATACAATTTACCACGTGAAAGTCTTGTGACAAAAATGAAAAGAAAAGTTGGTAATGTAATCGATGTTGCTTTTGTTTATTTTGCCAAGCTTTTTTGTTTAAATTTGTAAGGATTAATTAAGTTTTACCTTAGTTTTTCAATTCGAACAAGTCTTAATTTATAAAATTATTTTGATTACAAAGTCACACATATCTATCAAAAAAACCTCACAATTGTAGCTATTGAATTGTGAATCTCCCACTGTCATCAACATATATATAATTCACAGTTGTCAATAATTAAAAACGGGACCTACTTTATTCCTCTCAATATCCAATCAATTTAAAACATTCAAAAATAATACGAAAAACTGAAATCTCTAATTGAATTAACCCCATAAGCGATATGCAACCTGTATACTTCGTCATGCACCTGGAACTCTTCGGGTAGGAGCATTCTGTCTCAAATAGTCTGCTAGCATCTTTTTTTCAATTTGGTCACTCTAATTTCGACAAGTGCGCTTATAATGGAAGAAAATTTCTAATAAAAGATTATGCATGAAACCATGAACATTGAATCAAACTAAAAAAAATCAATGTTATCCACCACAGAAAAATTTACCCCTGATTCCATTCATCTATAGATTTAATAAAATAGAAGCATACATATAAGCATATAATTCATCATATCTTTCCAAAATAAAAAACATCATTTTTCAACTTATAAAGTTGTAAATCTTTCACCGACATCCGCACACAATTCATCCATATCTTTCCAAAAAAAAACCCATAAAATTTGAACTATTAAATTGTGAATCTCTCGCTGGCATCAGCTTATAATTCACAGTTGTCTAGAATTCAAAACCGGGCCTACCTTATCGTTCTGAATATCCAATCAGATTTAAAACATAAAAAAAAAAATAAAAATTCCAAAACCGAAATCTCGAAATTAACCCCATGATCGATCTGCAACCTGTATGCTCTCCCTCATGCACCTGGAAATCTCCCAGCAGCCGCATTCTGTCTCAAATACTTCACCAGCATCTCCTCAGTATCATCTCTGTATCCCAGCTCATTTCTGCAATTCGGACAAGTATTATTCCTCTCCAACCAAGAATCAACACAGCTGGCATGAAATACATGAGAGCACGGCAGCTTGCTGAACTCCTTCCCCACCTCCAGCCCTTCCAAGCACACCGAACACGTCGTCTCCTCTCCCCCGTCTCCTCCTCCCTCGTATCGTCCTCTCTCGATACACGATAAATGGAAATGCACCAGTTCCAGTGTAGCCTCAAACATGTACCCAGAATCTAACGTCTGCTCACGCTCACGGAAATAAGCCAATTGTGCAGCACGTCCAACAATTTCATCTCCTACTTTCTTTCGAGTGGCGGAGTCCATGACAACTATTCGGGAGAGCTGATCGCGGAACCATCTCGTGCACATCCACGGGGAATGTCGGAGCTCATTGAAGGAGAAGGAGAAGGTTCGAACCAAAGGAGGGTGATTCTGTTCTGCATCATAGTTTAATTGAAGTTTTCCATCATCTGTTTCGAGAATATCAATCAAATTAGTGCAGAGGAGCTGTGAAACTCTCAGATTTACAGTGCATGTTTGTTCATTGGTGGGGGATTCTGCACCAAGAGCGATATTGTGATCAAGAATCATGATGGTTGTTTTGGTTGAAATGTATTTTGAGAGATGAATATGACAATAGATGGCTTGATTATATATAGTGGTGGCACTGGTGAATTGCATTCACCAAATATTCAATACTGATTACATTTTGAATATTTATTTTTGGATTTTGAATATTTTTTTATATTTATTCCTAGATTGCATTGAATATTTGACGTTGTAGTAAAATTTTATTATATCTTTTAGCATTTAGATTTTTCACAATGATATCTTTAGTTTAGCAAAAAATACATTCTTTGTTTTTGAAAAACAAAGGTGTTAATCGAATAATAAAAGGCCATACGACATCTATACCAATGATTGACAGTAAATTGTTATCGCCTGTTCTCGTGAAGAGACATTTAAACGATATTTTGAAGATAATATATATACAAATATAAGTACCTATTTTATGTATTTTGTTGAAATACTGGTACCCTCTTCATCATACTCCAATGGAGCTATCATTTGAGTTATCGACCAAAATTGCGATCCCATACAAAATTATAATAAAATAACGAGACAATCACAAATTATATAAGTTTTAGCTTTAAATTACAAAGATATATATCAAATCCGAGGGTCCCCCAATTAAAAGATATTGAATTTCAAATTCGATTTAATTTTGCGATATCTCTAATAAATATATCAAATAGATTTTTAATCATTGTCAACAAATTTTGAATCTATGGATATCACAATCACGATGAGGTGTTAATATTTTTTATATAATCATTTGAAATGTTTTGCTACAAGAAATGGGGGTAAATTCGACCGCTAATTTCGTCCGGGTTCAATGTTCAAGGTTGAAAATAAAAATGATCGAAATTAGCCGGTCAAAATAATTAAAAACGATTAAAATCGGTCGAATTTCGAAAAAAAAGGTCGAATTTATCCCCAATTTTCCACCTTCTGATTTGGTCGAAAATACTTCCGGTCGAAAATATTTTCATGACGGGAATTTTGCCGCATTTTCGTGATAATTTTGGACCATTTCCTATTTTCGACCGGAAAATCGAAAATGTACTTTCGACCGGTGACGATCGATAATAAATATTTGACTAGGCCAAGTCGGTTATATGATTGGTTTTGGTCAAATATATATATATATATATATATATATATATATATATATATATATATATATATCCGATCGTTTCTGGTCGAAAATACATTTTTGATGGTTTTTAGTCGATAATAGCGGCATAAAATCAGACGCCTTAACGCCTTTCTTTGTCATTCTTTCTCATATCCATTCCTCCTCTTACCTTCATTTTCTCTCTTTTTGCCTCTTTCTTTTCTCCCCCAAATTCATGATTAGCATATGAAATCTTCATAAAACATAAATATTTTTTTAGTCATTCATAATCTATATATGTTTGTGTTTGTTAATTACATATTTATGAATTTTTCATGTTTTTATAATTGTGATCTATTTACATATAGTTGGAGTACATTTTAATTAGTGTATTTGTGTTGAAATGTATTAAATTAAATTCAAAACATGTATTTACTGTAGATGGCATCTGATTGTTGTTGGATTAGTCGTAACTGATATAATGTGTAAAGATATTTTACGGACGAATAAACAAATGATGATGATTTCATTAAATTTGCTTGTGATCGAGAGTCTTCGTGAAGAAATGGTGTGCTTACTACGTGTCTGTGTGAAAATTGTAAAAATAAACATTACAAGAATCCTATTGCTATTAAACTTGATTTATATCAATATTTTATGATGCAATGGTATACTACATGAATTGTAAATTGGTGAGAAAATGCCGGGAAAAAAAAATGTCAGAACGGGTATTACAAATGTTGATGATATGTATTATAATACTGATGATATGTTAAGAAATTTTGGATAGGCGAAAAGGTATTGTGAGAATTTGGAGAATGAACTGAAATTTGTGACAAAAGAATTTGGGAAATTCTTGATGGTACACTCATAGAATTGGCTTTTCTTAATGGTACAATCGCATTATTGACTTCTACCAGTGGGAACCTCGTACTTTAAATTTACTCTCTATGGTACACTCGTTTACTTTTGATCTACTCTCTATTTATTTCAGACTGTAAAACAAATTGTATATTTAAAATCCTTGCGAAAACTTACATAAAATAGACTTTTAAATCATGTAAAACAGAGTCAAAATGAGTGAGATATATTCAAACTTCATAACCAAACTTTGTCATTAATATCTCACTCATTTTGACTCTGTTTTACATGATTTAAGAGTCTATTTTATGTAACTTTTAGCAAGGATTTCAAATATACAATTTGTTTTACAGTTTGAAATCAATAGAGAGTAAATTAAAAGTACACGAAGGTACCATAAAGAGTAAATTAAAAATACGAGCGTACCATCAGTAGAAGTCAAAAATGCGATGGTACCATTGAGAAAAGACAATTCTACGAGTGTACCATCGAGAATTTCCCAAAGAATTTTATGAAATGGTGCATAATGCACTTCTGAACAAATTTATCCAAACAATGTGAACTATAAAATCTTTGAGTTCGTGAACGAGTTGATTCATTTCCAGAACAAATATAATTGTAGTAATAATGGTTTTCATAAGTTACTTAAACTTATTGGATCAGTCTTGCCTGATAATCATAAACTACCCCAAATCTACTGTGAAATATGATAAAGGTATTGAATTTGAGATATGAAAAGATTGGTGCTTGTAAAAATGATTGTATATTATTTTACAAGAAAAATAGTGAGAAGAAGCGTTGTGATATATGCATAACAATTTACTGTTATGCTAATAATATAATTTCTTAAAACGAGGTGAGATTCAATTTTTTGGGAAATGTTTTGCGACAATTTAAAGTTCCAAATTTTTTGGTTAAGGGTTGAAAATGTTTGGTCGAATTTATTCATTTTGACTGTCTTTTTATTTTCAACTCCGTTTTATTCGACCAGTCCATTTTCGGTCGAAAAAAGTTAAATTTAACCAAAAATGGTCGAAAATGGTCATTTCGACCTTCTTTGATAGTAGAAAAGACCGTCTTTCTTGTAGTTCATTTTGACAATTGATGTGATTTTTGTAGGGCACTCTTTTTCCCCCTTGAGTTTTTTTCCTACAGAATTTTACTCTTGAGGGGTTTTAACGAGACCTTTTTTTTGGGTTATCTTTTCTGACTTGAAAGGCTATGTAATCTAAACATCCGGAGTATTTACATACTTTTGATTAGATGATACTCCCTCCGTCCCAGTCATGTATATACAGTTTTCTCTTTGGGATGTCCCATCATTTCTATACAATCCTAAAATAGCAACTTTTAAAAACGTAAAACACTATTACACCAACTACTTTTTTCCACTATCTTCATTTTATAATAATAATACACTATCACTCCCACTACTTTCCTCCACTATCACAAATCTATAATTAAATACAAATGGGTCCCGCCATTTTATCCACTTTTTATCTAACTTTACTATTTTTTACACTTTTTCTTGATCTCCGTGTTCACACCAAACGTATATAAGGGACAGAGGGAGTATACCTTTTTGAGTGAAGGAAACTATGTATATCCGGATGTTGTAATTTTCAATCTTGGTATAATACAACCGTCTTATGACAAAAAAAAAAAAGAATCATTGGTTTTTGTTGCTTTCTCTGTGTCCGGATTTGGATTACGATAATTTGATAATTTTTTTGTTTTATTATTATAATTTTCAATAATAAATATTAATCAAAATGTTAGAAATAAATCTTTTACTCAATTGCTTATGAACAAATAAGAAAAACAAAAATCCTGATTTAAAATATAATGTATTGCATATTTCTAAAAAAATCATACCAAGATAATATATTGAATATAATAAAATAAAATTGTAACATTTTGTCATATTTAATTTGGATAATGTAATATATATTGGATTTTTAAATTCCAACAATACTAAACCAGAAGTTATATAAGTTTATAATTTCCTAAATATTTGTGATATTTCATGAAGAATTTATCAAAATCTTGAATCCACAAAATGTTACATGTATTCTAAAAGATATTGAGATGGTCAAAATAATATTAAGGATACACATGTCTTATATTTTAACATAATAAAACATTCTAATTTGTATTATAATTCAATTCAGTAATCAATATTATAATTAACACCAATGAAATATACTGAAGTATAATGTTGCAACAAATCATACTTAACATAATAACAAGTGATCTAAGATTAACAAAAGAAATAGAGAAGCCTGTGTTAGATTCAAACAATGTGCAACAGCTCTCCAAAATATGACCCACTTTAAGGTAGTTATCATCGGCGAATTGCTTGGAGTCCGATTCGATAGACACCCTCTGGTATGGCAGAGAGGTTAGCCAGCTTAATCCTTCATAAACAGCAGCTGCTTCAGCCTCCAGTGCACTAGAAGCTCGAGCAGAACAAACAACTCTTCCTATTATGAAACTTCCTTTGCGATCATGCAGAACCAGTCCAACAAAGAAACTATCAGCACTAGCACGAAAAGAAGCATCAACATTAAGCATAAGACCGCCTTCATCAGGAGGTTTCCATCTGTGAGGAGTATGGGACATGGAAGTCGGAGATGAGGAAAGCATGCTGCTCTACTTTGCAGTCTCCCTGTCTGAGAACATCTTGACGCTCCAGTCCTTACCCACAAAATGAGTCACTGATTTGTTTTCCCAGACTTTTTTACTTCGAAAGAACCAAATTCCTCATAGCACTTTTGCAATTCCGATGACTTCATCATCACTTGCATTATTTATTTGCCAGAGCAAACAGTCGGGAGCAAATTCTACAGTTTGCATATCAATGTTCCACCTGCATATTGCCAACACTAACGTGCAAATGAACAATCAAAGAACACATGCAGTAAATGTTCAATATCCCGGTTGCACATAGGACACAAATTTATTTCTTGTCAATCAAATTATCAGATAGTTGCTGAAACTACTATCTGCCAACCTTCTCTTGCCCATAGCTTTTTTACAGCCGAGAAGCATTCTTTTAATGAAAAATTTGACCATCCATTTATAATATTCTTTAAATCCAACAATTCTTTGATGAATCTCCAGCTCCACTTAGCAACTTCGTAATTTAAAAAATATGAGATACTGATTCTTCCATTTGACAACACCAGGGGCATACTGCAGAAGAAAAGACTTCTCATATCCTTCTTTGAAGAAGATGGTTTCTGGGAAGTATATTTTGAACAACTTTCCACATGAATATAAGTATTTAAGGTGGAACTTTTACTTTTCTAAAAAATTTGACTGGAAGTGAATATTATGATCCTGATTTGTCAACATATCATAGCATTTCCTGCTTGTGAATTTACAATCCTCAGAATACCAATTCACTCAATCCTCACTTTTATAAAGAGTTAAACTACACAATGATTTACTTCTAACAACAGGCCATACTTCAAGGTCAAGCACACTTCAACTATTATTCAAGGTCAGCCAAAAATTAGAGCCACTGACGATACCTGTAGGACAGACACGTAGCTGTTTTATAAAGTAAAACAAGGAAGAGCAGGAACAGGGTTTGTGAGGGACTAATGATAAGGCTGTCTTTAACTCTACACCATTTTTATCTTGCAAAATTTGGTTCCACAAGTTATTTCTCTTTAAATAATATCTCCACCACCATTTTAGAACAAGGGAAATGTTTCTGTGTCTTATCGAGCACAGTCATAATCCTCCCTTATCCTTCTTATTAGAACAAACTCTTTTGCATTTTATTAAGTTGGAAACTTCTTTCTCTTTTGAACCCCAAGCAAAATTTCTTTTCATACTTTCAAGCTCATTTGTTACTAACTAAAACATAAGAAAGAGACTAAACCAATAAACCGGGATGCTAGCCAATGCTACCTTCAATTGGATTGTTCTTCCCATCATAGATGTTGATCTAGATTTCCATGTTTTTAGTTTATCTTCGAATATTTCTTTCAACGAATTCCAGTAGGCAATTTTGACCCCAAGATAGGTAAAGTTGGATTTCCCTAGCTCACACCCTACTTGACCAGTTTGACACTTTCAACTAGTTCAAGATCAACTGCCTTTTTAAGCATTCTATGCAATTTTAGCATAAAAATTTAAATAACAATGGAGATAGTGGATCTCCTTCTTTGAAACCTCGCTCCAGGGAAAACTAAATTCCTTAGTTGGTCAACTATTTACCAAAACAGGGTATCTAAAAGAAGAAAGAATAGAACTAACCTCTTTGATCCATTCCTTGGGAAGCCCATATATTGTAACAAATGAAGTAGAAAGTCTCAATTTACCTAGTCCACCACCATAAAATTCAATTGCATAGCATGCTTAAAAAGGCAGTTGATCTTGAACTTACAATCTCCATAAAATTATATTGAATACTGTCTCTTGTTTGAGTATACCCTCTGTCACTGCATATGCCGACTCCAAAGCATTAGAAATCCTGCCCTTTTGAGTCCTGTTCATAGTTTCCTCATCTACCTTTCTTTGCTCCTCCTCTAATAGACTAAGTTTTTTTACCAACATTGTCGTTATCAATTAGATTTTACAATCCCAACAAGAACGAAACATATAATCAATACAAAAACTAAACTTAGACGCAAAATAGCTAGAAAATTATGCGTAAAAAATGATAATCATAATCAGAACCAAAACCCAACCACTTAAATACGGAGAGGAAGACGACCAGAAGATTTATATGTAGTACTAATAAAGCACATGTATCTCCAGCAACATTAACTACTGATATTTGCTTATGTTTCACGATAGTTTACACAAACCATATTATATGATATTTATTTATTCAATCAATAATCCCGAACATGTTTCTGGACATATGGGTCGCTCATTAGTAATCTCTATAAAGTACTTATAGAACTTTTTACTACACTAATATCATAATGATATATATGTTTCTAGTTGTCCTCAGAATAAACTGAAAACTGGGAGTTACAGACTATCCTAACATTCGGACAAACTCTCTTGCAACTTCTGATAAAAAAAATTGTAACAGTAACTATACAAGGGTGATTCTGTAAACAATTCATAACATGCATTTGCCTACTACTAGAAGTCCAGAAACAATACTTTAGCTCAACTTTGGATGACTTCTGCACTATAAGAAACCGTTTCTTTACCAGAAGCCTCAACTATAATGTGAGTTTAGCCTAGATTTAGAAACACTTTTTACAGTATGTTGATCAAACTGTAACAGGGAAACTACACAATAACTAAGAACAGAAGCATTCTCACCTCCACTTAAAAAGCTCCGCAGCTGTTACTAAATGTAAGAACGATAAGGACCAGACTTGCGTAAGTGATAACTCTATCAGCTTAATCTGGTAAAAAGGGAAAGATTGGAAGGGTAGAGGGGAATGACGGAAAGTATTAGTATTAAAAATATATGTTGCAATGAAACTTCCAGTGGCCTAAAACAATAGTCAGGCATAACCAAGCTCGGAGCAAGAATACATCAAAAATTGTTCACCTTCTGAAATCAATCCAACACCATCATATGGTTTAATTCACGTTTGATATACTATAATGAAAACATTAAAGCAAGTCATTACAAGCAAATATCAAAGCCAAAATAGTTCATGTGCCTATTTCTTAAATTCTACATTAAGTTTCGTGTTATTCCATTCTCAGTTTGTGTTCTGAATCCCTAATCAAATATGGAAACACATCAAGCTGAATAGCTGCCAAAATCAAATCTTATGCACAAAGTAAGAAACTGTCACCAAGAGTCCAAGAAGAGCACAGAGAGCAGTCCCCTAATGCTCTTGCCGCATTTATCACTTTATACCTTTTCCGCATTGTTATACTTCCAGTGAGCTCTGAGTTTGTCGAGCTGCAGACATCACAAAACCGTGAAAAATATCAGCAATTCAGCTCATTGACTGTTAACCTAACAATTCCAAACCTGAAATCATTGTAAAGGCGGCAATAAACATGTGCTTACCCAATAAGCACAAAAAACGCAACTGAAAAAATTCCAAATTTATGCAAGTTTTCAAAGGGAAATATGTAAAGCGCTCCAGAAATAGAAACTCAAACAAAACCCCCCAAAGATGCCAGTTTAGGTAAAAAAGATCAAATTTCTCTAGATAAGAAATAAAACACTGTCAGTCTCGCCGCCTCCGGAAAACAAAACCTTAATCAATCTTCCTTGCACGTTTGAAAAATTGATTAATATCCAGCAAGCTATATCTACTTCATTTGATTCCACAAGTATAGTAAGATATTAGTATATGCAAGCTTCGAAAAAGGAATTTATCTTCCGTCAGGTTTGACATGTATTTCAAGACTCCTATAAAATACAGTTTCACGAATTATTTCAAAATATATCTTCTTATGTACCTTAAATGTGTATCTAGCAAGGTAAAAAAATCGTAAAAAATTGAGAGAGACGGAAGATGTAAATAATAAATCTAAACCAGAGTTGCAACCAGATATATGATATACAGACAATCCAAGTCCTTTTCTCGAAATTGATATATTTAAGGAAAATGCTAGCACTACTCTATATTTAAACTAAAATACAGTTGAAACAGGATCATTAAATCCGATTCCTCTCCACCACAAATTACAGTAACAAATTAAATGAACGATACAATAGATATCTTTGCAGCTCGAATTAGTTAAAATCTACGGATGAGACACAGAATCGAATAAAAAGACTTCTCGATCTATCATAGTAATTGAAATTAATTAAATTAAATCAGAAAATCTGGAAAACACAACATAATCGATAAAATTCATCTCGGAAGTATTAATCAAAAAAATTATAAATCAGTCGGGCATGTAATTCACAGGAGTATCCGATTCAATTGATGCAAGACGGGACCATAGAATTCATCTGAAAATGAAATCAGAGTGTATAATATGAGATGGTCCCGACCTGCACCAAGCGAATTAGAAACTGCCGTAACGAGAAGAGATGTATCTAACAATAGATCTGCGAGAGAGAGAACGAGAGAGATGGGGAGAGAAGAAACGAGAGAGAGTACAGGAGGAGATTGAGAGAGGAGGGGGAGGTATTTATAAGTGCGGTGAGATGCAAGGTGCAACTCACACGTGCCTGTTGAGCCGGTCACATAATGCTGTGTGCTTAATGGTTAGTTGTTGGGAACTTGGTTGGTACTCGTTACTTGTTGGAAACTCCATATTTATGGCAGGATTTTGGTAGGAAATTTTTGCATTCATAACAGGGTTTGTCTTAGTTGTACAAAAACTCATAAATTTGGTGTGTTTTGATTATTGTGGTTGGTGTGAATACAGTGGTCATCATTTTTAAAGAGCATTTCCAAGAGTCTCTTAGTTAGTTCCTAAATACTCCCTCCGTTTCAAATTACATGTCCACTTTCAAAGAATCACATAGTTTAAGAAAAGTGGATTTTGTGAAAAAAGAGGTGTGTTAAGTCATTAATTGAACCTAATATGTGGTGTATGGTTGATCTTGGAAATATAAATTTGAAATATGTGAAGGAGAGTTGATTTTGGAAATATAAATTTACATTGAAAGTTGAAGTGGACAAGTATTTTGAAACAAATTTTTTTCTTCAAAGTGGACATGTATTTTGAAACGGAGAGAGTATAATATAAACAACGGTTTTTCTAGTGTGTGCCCATCAGCACACACTAAACACCAAATTCTATATTTTTGTGGATTTTGATTGGCTCCTGTTTTTTTATAATGTTTTATAATGGTGGACCCCCCTGCAAATTCACTAACCACACCAATAAAAATTTATCAAACTTATAGAATTTGGTGTTTAGCATGTGCCCATGGCACACACTAGACAAATCCTATAAACAATGTGACTCTTAGTAATTTAGTACAAATTTAAGAGTGTAAACTCCAGCAATACTCTCTATATCTCTTCTCTATTTGATATTTTATTCATATTGGGCTCCTCTATAAAATAAAATGAGAGGGAAAGGTGGAGGTGTATTGGAGCGAAAGAATTTTTTATTGTGCAAAATTAAGTTAAGAGCTATATGGTGGCTCTTAACTTTGAGGAGAGAGGAGAGAAAAATAAGCGGCTCTTAGTGATTTAAGGAGCCACTAAGAGTCTCTTGGAGCAACTTATTTCCTCATACTCCTTAAATCTCAAGTTAAGAGCCTCAATGAATAGTCTCTTAGACTTGGAGATGCTCTAAGTCAATCAAAATATAGAAAAACCATCAAAATTTGCTTATTGTGTGTCATGGACACACAATATAAAAACCATTGATAATATACCCCCTCTGTGCCCCTCCGTAGTTTACGTAGAGTTTGACACGCATTCTAATGCTCTAAAAAACATAGTTCCGTAATTTATTTTTTAATAAAATTTGATATTTGAATTTTTATACACAAAATTAAAATTTCAAAAATAAGTTACAGAACTATGTTTTATGAAAGTCTTAAAATGTGTGTCGAGGAGTGAAAAAGAACTGTAAAGAAATGAGAGGGAGGGAGGGAGTGCTTCAGATATCTGTGTGATATTATCAAATTTGGAATTTATAGAACATTTTGTAGATTACAGAGATTTTTATTAAGTTTGGTTTGAAATTTTGATAATCTTATAGATTATGTTGAATAAAATTTAAAAAACAGCAATTCTAAAAACTAATTCCAAAATAAACATATTCCTTTTTTTGGAGATAAAAATAATCATGTTCTTAGAAATACTTTAGAAAAGGATAATATTTTGGGTAATTATTCTAAAACTAAAACAAAACTTACTAAATTCTAAAACACCACCAAAATATCTAGTCACGCTAATACATTTCAAATTATAAACATTTGCAAGTTTATTGACATATGGTGATTGGTGAGACTGCAACAATCAACATAGACCACTTCACTACACCATTTTCTCCACTATTATTGTTGTGGTTTCTTTACCCTTAAATGTTTTCTCCTGTCCTTAAAGAAGCCATATATGGGAACCCAGAGAATATGTTGTCATTGGAATACATTCCAAATGGCAAAAGTTTCTGTCCATTTCCAAGAATAATTTTGCTGTCCATACATTTGTCAGTTTGACTATTCGACACTGTCATCCTATCACTGCAAAGATTTTTAGTGCTGGCTAAACGAGATGATTTTGTTTCTTTGAGAAAATCTAGACTAAAACTAATTAATATTACGTGCACCCTAAGGAAAAGATCAATAATAAAATTTGTAGTATAAGATAAGATTTTAAATTATTGTTAAAAAACTTAAAATAATAATACATATTCTAATATATTTAACTATTCAAATGTCAATGAGGCCAACTCAAAATATTATTAAAATATATTTGATACACAGATGAAATATAAATTCACTTACATATAAAACAAATAGTATTTTATGTTTATTAAATCTCAAAAAATTCATTTATTATAGTATCAATATTGTAACAAAGCGAACCAAATTTTATATGTAATAAATTTGATGATGGGGCCCAATCAATAAAATTTATACAATTTTAACAAAAAGTACATATAAAATATAAATTATATTGATATTAAACTCAGTCAAACGACCCTTTAATATATTTGAACAGGACGAGTCACCAATTTGATAGTTTTCTCATTTGTTATTCGGAGAAATGTAATGAAAATCGCAATTTCATTAGGATAAATCACTATTTACATTTTTCTTGATATACCCATTCTTATAACATTCATTCATATTCCGAACTCATTCTCACTCACGATCCGAAAATCCATTTATATATGATTTTGTAGAGCGAAAACTTTAACCTAAAATGCACCGGTCAGGGAATATTGTCACCTTTTCCAGATGAAGAGAATGCAGACAAGTTATACTATTAACCATATGTGTGTGTTTGGGGTTGTGTGAATTAAAATCCGATTAACGACCGTAACTGACAGCTTAACTTGAACAAATATTGATAATGATGTGGGTGTGGCATGCTGTCAGGCAGCTCACCGAGGGCCAAATTCAATAAAAGCACAACTACTTTATTCAATATGGAGTGATCATCTCCTTGTCAAATTGTCCGCACGACATGTAACAAAAGTTTAAGAGGTTGCTGGAAACCATGAAAAGTCTTTTGTTCAAACCTACATTACCTGCAAAGGTAAAAAGAACAAAGGTATTGCTGTGATATCTTAAGAAAGTGTTTAATTATGAGAAATTATTCGAAATTCTAACCAGCTGTTTGGGTGAGATTAAAATAAGTGCTTCTCACTTAAAGTAAAAAAGGTGAAGTAGAAGTGATAAGCAAGTTAAGACTTAAAGTGTTTGGGAAAAAGTAGAAGGTCTGAGGAAAAAGTTATCATTCCTAACTTTTCACAAGTCATTCTCGACTTTTTACACAAACGTGACTTTTTACACAAACGGGTCAAGAAAAATGGAAGCTGGCTTATCACGGAGGAAGCACTTCTTTCCAGTTGCCAAACAGGCACTAAATTTAATCGGATGACATGTTTTAATATATAATAAAGTTTGTAATTTAAAATTTACTTGAAATTTATACACATTCAAACACTTAGTATAAAGTTGAAAACTTACAATCATATCTTAAAATTATGTTATTTGAAATATAAAATTTAAAATAAAATACATGTTTCCCAAAAGCAAGGTTAGAAATTTCAAGTATAAAATTGCTTTGCTAAAGAGAAGTAGAACTACTATTTCTGAAGAAATTGCTGTATACGGTATAAAGTTATACACACAAATTACATAATGCAAATATAAAATGAAAAAATATACTGTCCTCTGCTTGTACTGTTATTATTAATAACTGACACTTGGAGCCTGCAATTGCTACTTTCGGCCAATCAATAATATCTTTCCCTTTGTGGGAAACAGTAATCATACTAATAGTGATATAAACGGAGCAGTTAGCACCACCTGACACTCATTTTCACACAGCTAACTAAAGTAGCAGAATACAGTGATTGTGCTGCCTGTGGCTAACTCTTGTTATTGGACCGACCACATTCCAGTGGTTACTAGTATAATTTTTGTTACTGCACATCACAATATGGAACCCTCCTTGCTATGGTAAAAAATGTTGAGTAAATTATTTTCACCATCACCGGGGACTTGGGAGACAGGAGACTGATCAACTTGCAGTCGTTGTAAACTCATAATTTTTTTTATAAAATATGATTGCTATATTTTTAATATGTGAGGTTTCTATAGAAAAAACATTTTGAGACTGTCTGACTAAGCTTAAAGAAAGTGACTTATTCCTTAAAATAAAAAAGTGGATTATAAGTGAAAAGTTGACTTAAACTTATAAATTATAAAAAATGTTTGGATACTCGTGACTTATGAGTTACAAAGAATGCTCCAGATCAAAAAAAAAAAAAGTTTTGACTTTTCAAGCACCATTTTAAATATTTTTATCAGCTAAACAGTCAAAAAAAAAAGAAGCAGAAGTTCACTTTTTTTATAAATAAGCTTATGGACATACCAAATCCAAATGCTCAATGAAACGAGAACTAAACCAGTATGCAATTAAACCTAACCCATCTTACGTAAAATATCTGAATGTGACTAAAGCAAACCTAAAATATAGGCTTGCGGAAAGATGGTAACTGAACGATGTTTATCCTATAAAATACAAATACAAGTAAAAAATGGTCAATCAAATATGCAACGATCTCGACCCGTATAAAAGTAGGGCCAATTTTGAATCTTTCAGATGAAAATGGTGCGACAGATTGATAAACTAAGGACGACATTTAAAGAAGAGTCATTTCTCATTACAAAATTGGGCCAAGTATTTAAGTTTCTTCGTGAACCCTCTTATCATGCCAGGCCAATAATTGAAAGGTTGATGAGATCGACCCTACCCAGAAAATACAAATGGACAAGCCTTGAAGAAGTTTGTAGCAACAAACCCATACATGATAACATGATGGGTCATTGTCAATTAAAGCTCGTGCTCCATTAATCAATTCCCCCCTTTTTTTTCCGTTCAATTTTCCTTTTAATACGTCTCACACAATTGTATATCTTATCAAAATAATAAAATTTTATAATATAAAATTTTAATTATCTCCTACTTTTTTCACTGTTTCACCACTTTACGCACTTTTCTTACATTTCTCCACCAAATTAGATTTTTTCCTAATTTTCGCACCCTATACCACGTCTTCCTGAGATGGATTAACTGCATACAACTTGCTCTTGGACAGGTAAATTGATAAAATTCAGAGATTTTTTCAAAATATCTCAGTTATAAAAATTATTCGATACAATCTCATTTATAACCTCGTTTGCAACGCCAGCAACGTGAAAATCATCTCCATTATAATTTTAGTGGCAACTTTAACCGTATTTTGAAAAATAATCGAATGTGCGGGCAGTTTCATAAATATCCCTAAAATTCAAACCGTTGCATGTTTTGTGGACAGTGAGCACTACAAAATGATTATTATACCATAGAAACGACAAATCTTCGAGATGATACATGCATTATAGCCTTCACAAAACAAGAACATTCCACATATCAAGAAGATTTGGAGCTACAATAATGCGACTCCGAGTACGGCGTAGCGCTCCCATTCGGCACAAAGAACTGCAAATTGCAATCCAAATTCAACAAAACCTTAACCGAACCAATCACCCACACTCTCCACTTCGTCTTCGCCTTCCCCGTCAAATCGAATTCGATCACTTGTTTCCTAAACGACGCCTGAATAAAATCCCCCTGCAATTTCTTCAACGGAATCGCCCTCGAATTAACCAAATAGCTGAATTCCACCGAATGATTTTTATTGACATCGAACGCTTTATTTTGCAGCTTCGCAATTTCCATGCCGCTGAAGCCTAGAATGAAGCCGATGTCGTAGAACCTCGCGTGCGCCTTGGCATTGTCGTTTTTGGCCTTCATCACTATGGTGATCTGGACTTGGAGGTTCCCGGTCTGGTCATAATAAAGTTTGTCGAGATTGGCGTACGAGACGCTGATCGAGGGCGTTTTGGGATGGATAATGAAATAGCTTATTATCACGACAATGCCAATGATGATCATGACTAAGGTGACGATCGCGCATACTATGGCCGCGGCCCAGATAAACGGGTTCGTGGGGCGTTCTTGGCCGATGGCTGATTGGGGCATGGGAGCAAAGAACGGTCTGGCTCACTACAAGAAAAACGGCTATTTTTTTTTTTATTTTTCTCGCAAGAGGAAAGAAACATTAGGAAGAGGTAAAAAGCTCGATTTTGTGCTCACTTCGAAACTAATAGTGAAAATTCAGGGGTTTTGTAAGGTGTTGTTGGTAAGTAATGTATTGGTATCTTGTTTTCCTAAAGCTAAAGAAATCGTACACAATCTTGTAACGTTACAGTGCCCTTGCTTTCACTCTCCCTAGCTACAAGTATAGCTAATTTAATGGTAAACAAATATACTAATCTTTGAGGAACTATGTATAAAAGTTTTCCTTTTTGGCTAATAATGTTGTCCTCATACTTAGAGATGAAGCTATCTTTTTGTAAAGTTATGGAGTTCATGTGCAGGACGAAAAAGATTCTCAAATAACATCATCCCTTGGTACATTTGCTTATATTTCGTGTCGACCAAGGAATTTATCACACACATTATATCTATCGGGCCGGCTCTGAGTAAGGCGATCAAGACAAACGAAAACCATTATCCTACGCATCTGTACTATATGATGATAAATTTACGCATTTATATATTGGAAAATGCTAGAAACATAGAATTGGGTACAAAAACATTCAGATAATGAGTATGTGTCAACTTTTGATTGAAATGGGCCCTGTATATGCATTAATAGTATCAACCACCTCAATTGACACATCATTTTGTGCAAAATTCTGTACACAATTTTGTGCATGTAGCACTACTCTCATATATTTACATGTATTTGAATATAATATTTTTGATTATGTCCATAAAAATTGATATCAATGTTTATAATTTTTTTTTTACGATCTTGAAAAATAGAGGCCTCATTTTCAAAAATGTTCTTAGACACCCAAATCTATACACCGGCCTTGTATCTATCTTTGTTGTTAAGCTAGAACCTTATTGGCTGAAAAACAGACAAGAAAAATGAATGGATACATGCACACAATTTCTAACTTGAACATGTCGTGTCGCAAGCAATTTCTTGCATCAATCTCAGAAGGTGGGAGCTTAGTTGACTATGGCTATTTGGGAACCGGAAGCAATTTCTGCTTCTGGCTTTTGCTTTTCTTGACTTGTTTGTATAAAGAAATAGAACCATTTTTAAGAAGTTGAGAAGCTAGCTTTTCTCTCACAGCTTCTGCTTCTTTTCCAAACACTTTATTAACTTATTTACTTCTGACTTTTACTCCACTTCCTTACTTTAAGAATGGAATCACTTTTTTTAAGCTTGGCCATGCGGTCCCTATATTGGCAAAAAAAGATCAAGTTGGTTAAAGAAGACAATAGTGGACATTAAAGTTAAAACACTAATAATAGCTTAAAATCACAAGACACATTTAGATAATTATGTTGTTTCTTTTCACTAATCCGCTCTGGATCTTTGAGATTTAGGTTTCTTTCAGCCAAGCGAAACGTGTAAATGGGACAAATCTGGGTACATCTAATGCGATTGTGGGAAAGAACCAAAAACATATGACTACTAAAGTAGTAGGGTTTCTTTTAGTTAATAGGTTAGCTTTTGATGTTCCTTTCTTGTTGCAATTTGTTTACTACTTAGTTACTGCATGAGGAGATTACGTAAATAGTAGAATCTGATTGCAAGTGATCTCTGTGAATGTGTTTAATATAGGTAACAAAAAGATAGATTCAAGTTAAATGAATACAAGTTAGTGAAATACTTTATATTATGTATTATTGTGTGAGAATAAATTGACTAATTTTAATACATCACAAAAAAACCATGATTCTGCTACAAATTATGAGGCCGTTTGAGTTAGTTTAAAAGAAATGACAAGGGGAGTAAAAGTGAGAAGTAAATAAGTGAATAAAGTGTTTGGAATAGAAACAGAAACTCTGAGAGAAAAACTAGCATTCTCAGTTTTTTAAAAATGTTTCTACTTACACTATGCCATAAATGGCCTTCAGCAACATTATCAATATGTTGTCAAAAGCCCAAAAACTGTTGCAGCAGACTGAAAATTTTCTATGGCAACAGTTTATGGCTGTTAGTATTTTTGGCGTTGCCGTAGCTTGCAAAGCCAACAGTTTATATCCAAAGGCAACATCGAAAATTCTGTTGCCAAAAAGGCACAATTTTGAAAAAAAATGTGGGACCCACCAAGCAGTGGGTCCATATATTAGGTCCACAGTTTGGTGGGTCCCACTACTGTGGCTCACAACCGTGCTAATAATAAATATAAAACATGATTCATATAGTTGCTAAACAAGAAAATCCTCGTAACCAAATTTAACAATTTCAAAATCCAAACACCCCACAATGGTGTATCCACAACCGGCAAAACAAGTGTTAAAGTATCACAATTAACTGAAATTTAAAAAATAAAGAGTAACAGTTCCAGCTCCATCCTCTCCATCATGCCATCGTCTCACCCTAAGCCTCCAGTGGTCTGGATTCAGTCTCTCTACAAAATCAAGTAAGAAATCATTAATATAAGAAAATAAAGATGTTATGTTACATTGAATATGTGGAGACAATATACAAGGGAAGATTAAATAATAATTTACTAACTAGGCAGAGCATGAAAGATAGAACAATTCATATATACATATATACCTGTTTAAAGTAGCGGAGATGAGCATCCATTATTCCATTAAGGCACATATTTCATAACCTGCAAGAGAGATAAAAATGGTGCCGTAAGTGCAAAATATAACATATTTCTCCTACCAGATTACTAGTCTGCTAGACACCATCAGATGCACTACTGAGCTCCCCTGGAGGTATTTGATAGCTAATAAACCTTCATTAATAAATGAACAAACAAATATAATACAGAGTTTATATATGTGTGGAATTAAAGTTCATCTACTAATTAAAATAAAATATAGAGAATCGGCAGATATAGGTGAATCTACCGTCAAAAGCGAAGGCCTTCACTTCAGCACAATAAATATGCTTAGATCAGTTTTATGTTTGCGTGCCTAAAGTTCTGAATAGATAAGGAAACAAACAAAAAAAAGCTGATCCCATTGAGAGTGCTATGCTTTGATTGTCCCTCTTCATTTAAAGTTTCATCATCGTTCTCACTCAACTTGGACCAAAATTGTTCTTCTGACCTATGATATGTTTTAACATAAACTAGGAGACATTATCATCTTTAGCTCAGTGAAGAAAATATAGAAAGATAAATATAAACTTATGGATACCACTGACTTTCCTACTAGATAATGATGAATATAAGCTTATACCTCCTTAAGCAACTTTACCAAACAATATTACGTAAATCAATATATAATAACATGATATGTGTCGTCTCGAAATGTATAGGATGTGCTCCCCTGTATTAACTTAAGCATCACAATATTCTTGATGCTTCTTAGCAAAACAGGGCATTTATTCTGTAATAAATAGGTAAACTTAGAATGAAGCATATAACATCTTAACTTTTTAAACCATATATTACTCAACCAGAAAGCCAAGAGATTGTGAGAAGTTTATAAAGAATATAACATAGTAAATCAACACACATCTAGAAACGCATCAAGGTACTAGTGTTCTGATATAGAGCGTCTCCTTAAATCCTAGTAAGTTAAGATATGAGCCCTGTCTAAAATTCTTCTTTTGGAATCGCAGTAGGTGCGCCAAAGTAAAAGAACTAAGCAGAGTCGCAGCCTACCATAACTAATCATAGCACTATACATATGAATTAGTGACAGAAAAAACCCCAATTTATCTTAATGATAGCTCTACAATAGAAGCCCCAAATTTGAAGCCCTAATCACCACTGAAAAATCAAAATAAAAGATATTTTAAGAGGACAAAGCCCAAATTAATCGCAGAAGTGTAAATGTGTATAGATTTACCAATTAATCGAAGAAGAAGAGTTGAAGCAACAATCTGAAGCTCTAATCACCTGCAAAATCATAAAATAAACAATAACAGCCTTTTAATTGAAGCCACAAAAATGGGTATTCAAATCGAATACCAATTATTCGATTTGTTCTTCGTGATAGAGTTTTGTTCGAGAAAGAGTGTGGAGAGAGTGAGACCTCGAGAGAGAGAGGGTCCAGAGAGATAGAGAGAGAGACGGAGAGCTCGAGAGAGAGACGACAAAGAGAGCGAGTCTAGCAATATGTGTGTGTTCGTCTGAGAAGGAAACTAAAAGTAACCAAAACTTTATTTTGGGAAAAAGACCGCTTAACATTTTATCTTGTATAATGTAGTTGTAAGTTTTTTATTTTAATTATCATATTTATTATTTATTATAAATTTATTATTAAATAAAAGATACATTAAATAAATTTTAAATTCTTATTTCTTTTTTAACATTACTAAAATAAAGATAGTATACCAAATAAATTTTAAATTTTTTTGTTTATCCGGATTTTAATCTAGACTTTCGTATAAGTAGATTTGTTTCTAGATTTTCAGAATTTTACTTTTCATAGCATTTAAAATTCCTATTTGAAAATTTTAATTTTATTACTTTAAAAATCCTATTATAAAATAAAATAATAAATATAAATTTTTGGCAACAATTCTTAATATCTATGGTAACATTTTAGAATATTGTTGTAATAGAGAAGAATAAACATACCTACGGCAACAATTAGCATCGGCAACAGCATGCTAAAACGTTGGGAAAAGCCATCTATGGCGTAGTGTTATTTAGACAAACGGATAAAAAAAATTTGAAGCCAGAAGAAGCTCCAACTTCTGCTAGCCAAACTGGCACTATATATTACTCCCTCCATTTTCGAATATCTGCATTTTGACTTTTTAACACATATTTTAAGATGTTTTGACCACATAACTAGAGATGTTATTTTTTTAATTATTTCTTTGTGAATAAATGTATTGATATCTGCATTGTTTAGTGCTATTGTTGGAGTTATATAGTCCAGTACTCTGGTCCAGGAACTAGTCCAGTACTGGTACGTGAAGTTGGTTTAGATTGAAATAATGAAATTTCATCCCAGCCCATTTAACTCAATTTTAATAACCTTTTAATAAACGGGCTAAATCCATGGTCTACAATTAATAATGACAAGTCGAGACTTTAAACTTAACGAAAACGAAATGCAATGAGTGGATCCCACACCTGGAAGACAAAAAATGATGCATCCTGGTGATACGGCATCACACACTATACTCCCTCCATCCCAATTTAAGTGTCCACTTTGCAAATTTCACACATATTAATAAAAAATAATTAATGTAATGTTTTGATCATTATATTCCCACAACTAATGAGCTCAGTTTTCATAAATATTAGTGATGCACCTCATTAATTGCTCTTTGTTGGACCTTTCTTCACTTCAATTACACTATAAATTCATAATCCCCTCAATATATTTATGAGGGGCTTGGTGGTTGTATTTAATATTATAGTGGAAATATTATAAATTTTACATGGGTTAAAGAGTATGATACATATATTGGGAAGTTTTTTTTTGGCAAAGTGAACACTTAAAATGAGATGGAGGGAGTATTATTTATTGTGCACTAAACCGGAGTCTTCACCAAAACAGCCTCTCTGCGTACATCTTATCCTCTTCAGACCCTGTACGGAGTATGTTTGGTTTGGTTTTTTTCTATAGTGCATCACATCAATAAAACTGACCGAGGAGGTCACCATCGATTATAACTTATAAAAGCTGTAATTTTGGTCGACTTCTAAATGCGAAAATGAGGAAGAACTAATTACTTGCATGTGTGAATATTTTTTTAATGAATTAAGAACTGTATTAGAAATTACTTATTTACATCATTTTTTGTGTTAAAAGAAGTTTTGAAGTGGTTGGCATTATGAGAGAGCATACACTAACAACTTATTGTGATAAATTTTTATTAATTCCAATTTCATTAATAATGATAATCATCTTTACTAAAAGTATATTTTTATTTTAAGAGAGAGATAATTTTTCGTTTTTTTGCAAAAATAAAGTAAGCAGAAATTTGAATGAGAGGAAAAAAAAGAGCTGAGCTGCATGAAATATTAAGATTTAATATATAAAAACTATAGGAGTGGAATTATTGATCACTAGAATCGAAAACAAATTCATTACTACCACATGCACTGCCATCATCCTCAATCTATATCTACATGAAACCAAAGCAAAAATTAAGAGAGAAGAAAAGAGTTGGACAACTCTAGCTATTCCAGTAGTCTCAACTCAAGCTCACATAAATACAGAGTGCAAGCTCCAAAAAGAGCTCATGTTTCTCCATAATTACATCACACCATGTAAAACCATCACTTGGAAAAACACAAATGACCTTATGGTCACTTACCAACATACCTATGAAACCAAAACCAAAATTTTTATGTCAAGGAGGATGGCCTATTCCGGGGCTATGCCCCGGTGAAGTTGGCCTAAAAGCATCCTCCAATTTCTTGTAACGATTCAGGACGGAATTAGCCGTTTTTCTTGCAGTGTGTTGTCCGCTAGCCATCTTTTCGTCGAGGTCCTTTGGTGGAGCACATATTTTGAGTGGCCTTGATGCTGCAAAAACAACAAAGTGTTGCACAACCAAAGAGCATGTTATGAAAAGAGTGAGTACTTGGAGGGCTCCAAAACGAGAAACCATAACAATTTATCAAAGTTGGAGCTTAGAAGTGATGAAATGTAGTAAGCAAAGAGTGGTATTTAAGATTATCAAAAAAGTGGCACAAAAGATACATGGGCATGTTGGTATTTTTTTATTGCTATTAAGATGTGTTTTTAAGGTGATAAACTATTAGCTGAGGAAGCAGAGGAATCTTTTCCATTTATAGTAAAGTTAAGAATTCTTGACCTGGTACTAATTTGGAAAAAGTTTGCAGCTGCCGCTCATTAAAATGCTTAAACATTCAATACGAAAAGCGCATGAACTGGATTAGACATCACAAGCTTGAATTTGCTTTGTTTAATTAATTAATATTTGTTTAGTGGTTTGATTAGACTTAATTGCCTGGTACATTCATATTGGTTTACAAATATCTATTCAATATGGAAGATGCTTCTTCCACTCAGATGTTGATGATGATTTGCCGCAGTAATTTAACCATGATCTTCATAAACATGTGTATCTATTAGTGATCATTAGCGTGGAGCCAGACAACTTGCATGGTTAATCAACCCAAGCCCCACGGCTGAATAATGGGCCATTCTGGTGAGCGTGCTTCTTACTTAAAGTATAAAAGTGAAATAAAATTTAAAAACAAGTTAAGATTTATGAGTGATTAAATTGTTAGAAGTGCTCAAACAAAAGTTTGCATTCTCAATTTTTTTTTGAGTGATTTGAACTTTTTACACAAACAGCTCAAGAAAATCATAAGTTAGCTTCTCAGAAAAATAAGCACTTAATTTATGCAGCCAAATAGGCACTAAATAAACATAGCTCTTGCTCCCCGTCCCACCTCATTATATATTACGAAATGTTTTTTAAAAAATGAGTAAAATTAGATGAAAAAGTTTGATACATAGAGGAAATGAGTATTTAATAATGTTTATATTATTATAAAATGTAGATAATGGGAAAAAAACTGAGCGTAATAATTTTTATGTTATTGAAAGTGATTATTTTTGAAATTAATAGAAATTATTGTACATTCAAAAAAAATTGTGTTTAGGCCATTCAAGATGTATGACATCAATTCCATCAAAAAAAAGATATATGACTTCAAATTAATGCTCATGTCCCACTAATTTCTTTACAGTATAATTATATAATATAAAATTAATTATTCTACTATTTTTTTTCAATATATCTACTTTATACATTAAATATCAATCAATTATGTCACTATCTTCACTTTTTCTTTTCACTCTTATTAAACCTATATTCTTAACCTCAGTAACAATTTAAATATAAATATCTGGGTGGAAAGCAGGAAATATGAAATTTACTGTGCAGTCAACCATTCTTACTAATATAAAATAATATTTAAAGAACATTAAGGTCTATCTCTCTGGGCAGGCTCTGAGAATGAACGGCCATCTGGTGTATCTTGAAATATTTTATAGCCAGTACGAGAAATAAGCTATAGCCTACTATACTTTGTCGGTACCTTTTTGAGTATAAAATGGCATCACACATGGAGAAACTTGCAATCAATATCATGTCTAACACTATTCCTTTTTAAGAATTTCAGAACCTTAAAAACCTTCATATAGTATGATGCCCTAGTTCTCATATCTCCAGAAAAGATCTTCCTTTATCATGCGACCAATCTCAGCCAGAAGTAGTCTAGAACTTGATTCCATGATTTATGTATATATTATAGTGACTACAAAAGCATATACTCCCTCCGTCCCCCTGAGTTATATACATTGGGGGACGGGGACGCGGCACGGACTTTAATGCTCCAATATAGTATACTTCTATAACTTATTTTTAAGATTTTTCTTCTCTGTATAAAAGTTTGAATGTTATATTTTTATTCAGAAAAAGAAAATTTTAAAAATAAGTTGTAGAACTATGTTTTATAAGAGCATTGAAGTGGAATTAAATAGGACAGAGGGAGTAGTTTATTGTTTTCCCCAAACTATATGCAGTATAATGTATATCTGCAGTAATCCCACTTGCTTGTAGGCTATATTGTGTAGTAGTATCCTACCAAATATCAATATCCTAATTCTAAGCAAGGCATTAGGTTCTTTTCTTTTGTTTAAACATACTCCATTGTATATAAACTAACTAGTCACTTCATATACATTCATTTTCCACTAGCAATGAATCAGCAGCTTTCATGGCTCCGTTTGTTTCTTAAAACTAAAGACCAAATCTAAAACATGGAACACCTTCGTAAGCTGGACCTAGCAGTTGTCAAAATATATAGCTACTTAAATGTGTCACATACAAATTAAAAAATGCTCACACCCTCAAATTATCCAACCCCCAACCCATGTTTTTGCATTCAATTTCATTCCATCTCTATCGTTTATTAATAGACGTTCAATTGTAGAAAGCATTTTTTTTTTAATAATTAAATCCGGCCCATATATCATTAGTTGGGGTACATCGGGGCGTTTGACTGAGGTTAAAATAAGTATTTTTTGCTTAAAGTAATGAAATGAAGTAGAAATGAGAAACAAGTTAGGACTTATAAGTGATTAAAATGTTTGAAAAATAAGTAGAAGTTGAGAAAAAGAACTAACAATCCTAACTTTTTACAAGTGCTTCTTAACTTTGTACTTTTTACACAAATAGTACAGATAAGTATTTCTAACTTATAAATTCAGAATCTGGGCTTAAAAGCCCAGCCAAACACCCCCATTGTTTAGCCATTACTAGGGGGAAAATGACTAAATTTACACTAATTTTGATTGGATTCTATCTTCAATCGTATGTTGTCGAATATTAAAAATAATCGAAATTATAATTTTGACTAAAATATTTAATAGACAGTCGGACACAGCAGCAAAAGTAAATGAAAGAAAGTGTAATAAACGAAAGAGTGATGCAACGCCCCACTAACATATTTCAGTTGAGTCTGTGTTTTAACATCATGTTAATTTGAAGTAATGAAAACAGAGTAGCATCTAGTCAACTACATGCACCAAGAAATAACCAACTTGTCTGATGCATATCTCCTGTTAATTACTTAATTTCTTTCATTTGCTTGAAGATAGTTGAATTTCTGTGAATGTTACTCTTGTTGACCTGTAGAAAGGTCAAATTGTGTACCCTTTCCAGCTTCCACTAATGTTGACATTATGCATATATGCTAGGTCTCAGACTCTGAGTAATGGGATTCACTGTGAAAATAAATAAAAATACATGAACTCCAAAAGTTATATGCAACATCCCAGTCCCACGTCGAGTAGTGTGGGTTATACGCATAAGTACTATTATCAATTGCATCAACAAATCATCATCTTTTCGGGATTTGTGGTGGGCTTGTGGATTATCCAAATTGTTGCAGTTGGGTAAGTGTATTTCGGCTTATTTCCAGATTTGGAGTTTCGAGGAGCGTAGAGATTTTAGTTCGGTTTACAAGCATAAGTACTATTATCAATTGCACCGACAAATCATGATCTTCCCCACGACCCTGACTTCTAATTATAAATGATTAAATATCAAATTCATAATCAAGTGGAGAATATATGCATCGAGTCCTTCACAAACATAACTCTGATGTTGTATTAAACAACTAATTTTTCTAAAATTTTAAGGTGTCAGGTTATGACTTACGGGAATCATATATTCTTAGCAAGTAGATTACAATACACTGTTAAAAATTTACTCAGAAGAGACTTAAATGAACTTTGTATACATTGCATTCGTGTACAAGATGTTCTGATATAGTTATGATCTAGCCAGAAAACATGAGGAATGATAACTTGCTTCAAAGAAATCTGTTCCCACAAGATACCTACTTTGAGCCATTGAGCCTCGAGAGCAGAAACAAGCAACCAGAAGAAAGAAGGATCGAAGCTGAGAAGCAAAGCAGATCTGTCGATGATATAATAAGCGCTTTCTTACTTTTCTCCAGTAATCCTATCAGAAGCAGCATCACAATTACATGGCCAAGTTTGGTTTTCAGCTCATTCACAGATTTTATTTCTAACCATCGCGGTCTTTCCTGAAATTTAGTGAAAATAAAATACAATAAGGAAAAAAAAAAAATGATAGCAGATGCAACTCATTAAACAGCAGCTACATAAACTTAAACTTAAATACTTTACCTTAAGAGTAAATAACCCCAAAAGATTTGATCTGTGTGAAGATCTTTGATCTGACATGTATTTTTTCATATCGAGGTTGCTGATGAAGAGCTCGTAAAGGCCCATGCCAAACACTAACATTACTGTTCCTAGAAGATAGATATCTGGAAAAAGATGATATTACTTACCATCTTTACTTTCATATATGATGCTAAAACAATTAGACAAATGTCTTGAGCAAATTTAAGCATAAACTTAAGTCCTTTCTTTTTCACTTTTTCCGGTTTTCTGAAAAATACCACCACAAGCTTAACATTTCTTAAAACAACAGCATAAAGTACTGATACTCTGGTCCGTTTGGGAACCATGATTTCATTTAAAATTCTGAATTTGAACAAACACTTGTTTGAGAATATGGATTTGTTTTTTTTTATTTATGGAAACACATTCTCTGGTTTCTGGAAACATATGCAACCATATTCGAAACCTCACATATAATTCTTCACAACCATATTCGAAAGCTCACCTATGGCCTCAACCAGAAGTTCTATCACCTTAGGCCGGTTCACCATGTATTCTCCGAAAGCTGCTACAACATATGCACACCCCTGCATGCCAAATTCATCAAAATATTAAAAATTTTAAAGTTCAATACACTCATCATTCGAAGGACCATTTAATAAAAAAAAAAGTGCCACAACAAAACCAACTTGCTCAAAATCTACAAGCCACTGATTATAAACTGATCTGCTGGTGCCACTACAATGTGATGCACTGAACTGAAACTTAAGCCTAATAAGAATCAAAGAACACCAGCTACCAAACTAGGGGATAGCATATGAATATGCTATAATAGTATCGGCTCCAGACAGATAAACACTTTCTGATATTATTAAATATCAGTATCGGCTCTAAGCGTGCATACTATATTATAGATTGCGCCGCATCAGAAAAGCCTCAATCAAAATAAGAAAGGAAAATGCATAATTTATGAGATTAAGACTATATAGGATAGAGAGAATGCTAGGCAAACATGATACGAAGCACGAACCTTGATGAAACACAAAAAAGATCCTACTAAAGACCCCCAAACTGCAAGGATTGCCAGGAATCTGCATCCATATATAACCTACAAAATAAAAAATTTATAAATTCATAATCAAACTCCTAATACCTTCAATTCAAACATAACTCAAAATTTCCCACCTTTTCTATACCCTCTTCCAATTTAATCATTTTCCCATCAAAATTTTCAAACTCATGAGACCCGATATCCGAAACAACTGCCTGGTAAGAACCAGGTGCAGACAACTTGCTGCTATGAGTTGGGCTAGTTCCCATAGCCACCCTGAATTTGACTACAGAATTTCCAAGATTCTGATGAACCCATCTCACATTCGAACTCAAATTCGATGCTTTTGCAAACAGAACTGCAGGGGGTTTAACTGCTGGAACTCTAATCAGTTTCATTGTACATGAAACTAATACTAATTCTTGATTTAATTATTGTTTTGACCTGTTTCATAAGTAGAGATATTTAGGTGAAGAAAAAACAGGGTAATCAGTGACTATGATATTATGTACTACTTGTTGATTGAATGACAGATACAATATAAATATTAGATTTGATATATATGGTGGAATGAGATGAACCACATATATTGTAAGGCCACTGTAATTCTTACACATATATTGTCTTGTTGTATGAGTATGAAAATTTTCAGTGAATGTGTTTTATACAAGTGTTGTCTATTAGTCTTTGTTGATTTTGACAAAAAGAAGAAAAGTTGCTCAAGAATTACCTTTGTCAAGAGATGCATGAAACTAGACAATTAATTTCAAATAAGTTATAAGCAAAATTGAGTACGATTGGATAGCTCAAGTGGTGGGTTTATCTTCTATTGTCCCGGGACACTCGGGTTCGACTCTGGCTCATCCGAAAAGTATTAAAACAGATACTCATTTGTAAGGCATATAAGTCTAAACCGTCAAAAAAAAAGTTATAGCCAATATTTAAAAAATCTTCAAATGTCTCTGGAAAACAAAAAAGAGAATAAGTTCTCCCGAATCGACACACCAGTAGTTCTCATGACCTATATCAAGCTTGAAGAAACTAGTATCGAATAAATTTGACAACACTGATATTCAAATAATTTGATCTGTGAATGATATTATTATTGTCACTTTTTTTTGTTATTCACAGATAACAAAAATTCTGCTTTCACCGGATACAAAAGATGGAAAAGGTAAATTAGTACAATGTTTAGATTCTAGAATCCAAGGCCATTATGGTACTAAGATTCATTGGGCTCATGTATTTGCTGGAACCTAGCATCATTTGTTGAACGATGAACCGACAAGCCCTTTCAGTTGGATGGAATGGATCCCAGAATGCATACAAGCTTCTGTCCGGGCACAAGTTAGAAAATCGATTGCAGAGCCCGAGTCCGTTGTTTGGACCTTGCCCACAACATGCTTCTTGTGAAGTAATAAATCCTGTTTTATCATCACAACAATGTTGACAAAAACCAGTAAATCATCTAAACTAAGAAACTGTTTCCGACTTTAACCTGAAAAATGTCTGTTCGTGTTTGTGTAATAAGTCACTAATAGATCAAAATTACCCGGACAGACATTTTAAGCTGTCAGCTTATCAAAATCACGTTAAATTATAAGTCACAATTTTAAACTCAGCCAGACGGGCTCTAAGTCAAGGTTTTTCAAGTTAAAATTAGAGTGAAGCTGAGGCAACTTACCAAAGGCTTGTGGATTGGAGATAAAATCAGAGTTCATGAGATTAGTATTGGCAGCAACGAAGATATCAGCTCCTACTTCAGAATTGAGCTCCTTAAGCATTTGCTGGAATCGGGGTTCGTATAGACCAGCTGCTCTTTCCAACTCAGCTGAACACTTTCCATTGTTGCGGCGCTGACCTAATTCTGCAGGCACACAGCCTAAGGGTCCAACGCCTGTCACGACAACTCTCCGACCTCCCAGATCATATATTTGCTGCCATGTTATTTTCCACATATTAATTATAATTTTGTTACAGGGCACAGTGTGTCTGTGTACCAGTGCCAAATAGAAACTAAAGAAGATAGTATGCTATATGTGCCCATTTTCGTATTTTAAGGCTTATCAGTCTGCCAGGCATAACAAGGGGAAAGGAGGAGATTGAGAAGCCGAGGCAGATTACCATTAAAATTTTCTTGTACTCAGAGATGATAAGGCGAACATAATCAGGAAGTGAATACCGGAGAGACCTTAGAGAATAAGGTACAAGATAGTAATTGTTCACGAAGTCATTGCCCCCTAAAACAATGAGCACAAGCCCGCCCTTAACCAGTCGATCCATTTGCTCAGCTCCTACTAATGAACTTACTCGTTCCTTGTACTCTGCAAAGTATTCTAGTTGTCTTGGCATTCGTAAAATATTTGCCTGCAAACATCATAAACACAAACTAGTTAGTAGTTCATATGTGATAACCGGTAACAACAATATTTCATTCATATGTTCAGAACGTACAAACTGGATTCCAGTGTCGTTTAGTATTCCAATCCCAGCAGAAGCAAAATTTGCACCAATTAGTAGTTTCTCCCCTGTCAGTTCCGGACTCAAGTAAGGCAATGCTGACTCAGACCCGATTTGCTCACCTGTAAACAAAATAAATAAATAAAATTAAGAATGTAGCAAGGGTGAGAAAAAATTGCATCAGCAAAACGAACTGAAATGAAATAATTTACTCAACTGATTAAGTCAGGAATATTAAGGCCGTTAGAGAAACGCCCTGTGGGTTGGCCTGTAGGATAATCAATCCCATAAGGCGGAGAATCAGCCCTGGCAGTGGTGGCTAAATAATTATTATTGCCACTGTCAACTAATGAGTCTCCGAAAACAAAGAATGCACGAGCCTCAGCCTTCAAACTAGCCATGATGAGAACTCCGAAAGCCAAAGAAACACATAAGAATAAACAGCCAAAGCTGGCAAAACAGGAAGTAGCCATAACTCAGATTGACTCTGCCTCACTTGGTTGCAGAACACTTTAGCATGCTTGAGTCTGTATAAATAGCAGTACCACCCCTGAATTCAACTAACTTATACAACCAACATTATACATACTAATTATGAGGTATCCAATATTGTTAGATAGGCAGCTCTGGACTCTAGTAAGTGTATGCACAAATCTTACTTATTATAGCCCTTGTAAATATATTTTATATTATAATTAGTATTCTCTCTCTGACCATTTCTTTACACTTTCGTTTTTGACATGTTTCGTCCAATTCTTTACATTTCGAAATTTATCAAATATAATAACATTTTATAAATATAAATATCAACTACTCCGATTATTTTTCTCTGTTATACTTACTTTATAGCACCGGTCCTACCACAGTACCACTATTCTCACTATTCTTACTTATTCGGTCTTGCTTTACTCAGCCCAAATATAAACATTTGGGTGTGATGAACAGAGTGTTGGATTTTTGTTTTATAGAACCAATAAAATAAGAAGATATTTGTGAAATCTTTTTATATCTTTAAATATTTTATATTTAAAGTAGATGAGAAATAAAAGCTGCAGATAATGTGTTGGTTTTATTGATATGAAACTCCTAGATTGAATGACTATATTTATTGAGATAGTCATAAATATAATTAAAGCTGAGGGAGTTATATTTATTGAGAACACATTATAAATAGAGAGGCAAATCTTGTATGAGATATACAAGAAGAAAAAGCTTCTGAATTTTCTCACGACACAAATGCTATACACAATTATGAAATCTTGTTCCTAAGTAATTAGGAAGGATACCAATATTGCTAGTTGTCATCCTTCATGCTTTGTTGTATCCTGTAGGAATAATTTCGCTAGTAACCTCTTAGCAAATTGTTAAACAATTGGGGCGAAATAAATCCTTAAAGAAAGTGATAGTATCACGCCTCAAAGCAATTTGTTCTAATTATTTTTGCAGGAAGTTGGTGTTCCAAAAGTTCCATCTACCAATTGTTCGGTCAACAATTTTAAGGATTTATTTTACCAGTGATGGAAATGGAGTCTCTCAAATTGATGAATCAAGATATGGTAAAACTCGATAGGTTTGATGGAAGCAATTTTTCGCGTTGGCAAGACAAGATGAAATTTCTTCTCACGGCTTTGAAAATTTTTTATATCCTGGACCCAAATTTGTCGCCTATGCCCGAAGAGCCGAAACCGAGTGAAGACGGTACTCTTCCAGATCAAACCAAAGTTGATGAGGTGAGGAAGCAGCGTAAGCAAAGGGAGGAAGATGAACTTTTATGTCGTGGACATATTCTCAATACTCTCTCGGATCGTCTCTATGAATACTTCCAACAGATGAAAACGGCGAAGGAGATTTGGGCAGCCCTTCAATTTAAATATCAGGCTGAAGAAGAAGGTACAAACAGATTTCTTATTGCTAAATATTTAAATTTTAAAATGGTTGATTCGAAACCTTTGTTGTTGCAAATACATGAATTACAAGTGATTGTGTCTAAACTTATTTCTCTCAAAATTGAAATTCCGGAGGCTTTTCAAGTTGGTGCTATTATTGCAAAATTACCACCATCATGGAAAGAATTCGGAAAGAAACTGATTAGAAAAAGCGAAGATATTTCTTTGGAACAATTGCAGAAAATTCTTCGTATCGAAGAAGAATCTCTTAACAGAGATGTGGGAATTTCTAGTCAATTTGACTCCAAAGTTAATATCACTGAGGGAAATAATTTTAGAGCGAAAAATCTTTCCTTACAAACTAAAAAGAACAAGGAACAATTCAAAAAGAAGGGTAACAATGTTAAGAAAAATGGAGATTGCTTTGTTTGTGGTAAGCCTGGACATTTTGCAAGAGATTGTCGCTTTCGGAAAACTATAAAAAAGGCTACTGCAAATATTGTTGAGGAAGAGAATCTGGTTGCCATGATATCCGAGGTTAATTTAACTTCGACGAATCCGGGTTGGTGGCTTGATTCTGGAGCAACTGTTCATGTATGCAAGGATAGGTCATTGTTTAAAACATTTGACGCGAACTCATTTGTTAAAGAGGTACAAATGGGTAATACTGCATGCATTAACGTTGCCGGCCAAGGAATTGTGGAGCTTGATTTCACAAGTGGCAAAAAGTTGACTCTTCTTAATGTTTTGTATGTTCCTGATATGAGGAAGAATTTAGTTTCGGTTGATTTACTTTGTAAGAAAGGATTTCGAGTTGTTTTTGAGAGTGACAAGGTTATCTTGTCCAAAGCTGGTATGTTTGTAGGAAAAGGCTATGGATCAACTGGTATGTTTAAATTTTCTCTTAATAATGAAAATGCTTCTTCTGTTTATATGGTGGAGTCCTCTTATTTGTGGCATGATCGTTTAGCACATATAAATTTTAATTCATTGAAATTGATGAAGAAATTGGGATTAATAAATTTTAGTGATGCACTTGATAAATGTGAGACATGTGTAGAGTCTAAAATGGTGAAGAAACCTTTTCCGAGTGTAAAAAAGGATTCTAAAATTTTAGAATTAATTCATTCTGATATTTGTGAATTTAACGGCATGCTTACTCGTGGAGGAAAAAGATATTTTATTACTTTTATTGATGATTGTAGTAGATACTTGCATGTGTATTTGCTGAGAACAAAAAGTGAAGCTTTTGAGATGTTTAAAATTTATAAAGCTGAGGTTGAAAAACAATTTGGGAAAAATATTAAAGTGTTAAGATCAGATAGAGGTGGTGAATATTTTATGCATGATTTTAATACTTTTTGTGAGGAGCATGGAATTATTCATCAATGTAGTGCACCATATACTCCTCAACAAAATGGACTTGCTGAGAGGAAAAATAGAACACTTGGTGAAATGGTTAATTGTATGCTTAATAAGTCAAAATTACCATTTAATTTGTGGGGTGAAGCACTACTTACCGCGTGTTATATTCATAATAGAATTGTCTCAAAGAAAACAAAAAAGTCACCTTACGAGATTATAAAGGAAAGAAAACCAGATCTTTCATATCTTAAAGTGTGGGGGTGTTTGGCATATTACAGAGTGCCTGATCCTAAAAGAACTAAACTTGGACCTAGAGCTTTGAAAGGGGTCTTTATTGGGTATACTGGTAAGGCATATAGAATTTTAGATGTAAATACTAATACAATTGTGGAATCAAGAGATGTTGTATTTTTCGAAAATAAATTTCATTTTAATAATGAAATAGTGGGGGAAGATAATTCCAATATTCCTAGCTCTAGCACTTCAGAAGGTTCAAATAAAATTATAGAGAATAATGATGATTCTCATGTGGTGGAGCCAAGAAGAAGTGTTAGACCAAGGAAAGAAAAATCACTACATCCTGATTTTATTTCTTCAGAATTTATAGTGTGTTTAGTGGAAGGGGATCAACATAATAATGTTGTTAATAAGCACAAAGTAGTTCTAAACATTGATGATGATCCAAAAACCTATAGTGAAGCCATGTCATCGAGAGATAGTTCTTTTTGGAAAGAAGCTATTGATGATGAAATGGATTCCATAGTTGGAAATAATACTTGGGTTTTAGTGGATCTTCCCAAAGGCTCTAAGCCTATTGAATGTAAATGGGTGTTTAGAAGAAAATATGATACTAATCATAAGGTGCAGTCCTTTAAGGCTAGATTAGTAGTCAAAGGCTATAAACAAAAAGAAGGAATGGATTATTTTGATACCTATGCACCAGTGGCTCGTATCACTTCAATCAGAGTTTTATTTGCATTAGCATCTATATATTATTTGCATGTGCATCAGATGGATGTTAAAACAGCATTTTTAAATGGTGATTTAAATGAAGAGATTTATGTTGAGCAACCTGAAGGATTTGTTCTAAAAGGATATGAGAATAAAGTATATAAGCTTGTGAAATCTCTTTATGGTTTAAAGCAGGCACCCAAAGATTGGCATGAAAAATTTGATACAACTATTTTACGTGATGGTTTTGTGCATAATGGTGCAGATAAATGCATTTATTCTAAATTCATAAATGAGTATGGGGTAATTGTTTGTCTTTATGTTGATGACTTGTTACTTTTTGGGACCAATATTTCAGGCATAAATAAAGTAAAAGAGTATTTATCTTCGAATTTCAAAATGAAAGATCTTGGAGAAGTGGATACCTTTTTGGGAATTAAAGTGAGAAAACATAGTGGAGGTTACTCTTTAAATCAAACTCATTATATTGAGAAGATATTAAATAAATTTAATCATCTAGGATTTACAGAGGTAAATACTCCATTTGATTCTAGTGTAAAGTTGTGTAAAAATGAAGGAAGAGCTGTTGCACAACTTGAGTATGCCAGTGCCATTGGTTCTTTAATGTATGCAATGCGTTGCACAAGACCAGATATTACTTTTGCCGTAGGCAAAATGAGTAGATACACTAGTAATCCAAATGTGGAGCATTGGAAATGTGTAACTAGGATTTTTGGTTATTTGAAAAAATACAAAAATCTTGGTTTAGTTTTCAATGATTATCCGGCTGTATTAGAGGGATACAGCGATGCAAGTTGGATTAATAATGTGGGAGATAATCAATCTGTTTCTGGTTGGTTATTTACTATGGGAGGTTGTGCAGTTTCTTGGTCGAGCAAGAAACAAACATGCATATCTCATTCGACTATGGAGTCGGAATTTATTGCTCTTGCAGCATGTGGGAGAGAGGCTGAATGGATTAGAAACTTATTGTTGGACATTAAGTTGTGGCCTAGTCCGATGCCTCCTATCTCAATACATTGTGATAGTCAAAATACCATGTCTAATGCTTATAAAAATACATATAATGGGCAGTCTAGACACATAAGCTTGAGACATGGACATGTGAAACAATTGTTACAAAATGGTACATTGACAATTGTTTATGTGAAATCTTGTAAAAATCTTGCGGATCCGTTTACTAAACCTCTATCGAGAGAGGTAGTGAAGACAACTAGTTGGGAAATGGGACTAAAATCCATTGATTAAATTATTTAGTAGTGGTAACCCAACCTTTACTCTAATAAGTTATTAGTTTAAAAGTTTAATGGGTAATAACAAGTTACTAGATAATTGTAGATATTGACGTAGTTGGTCCCGACATGTGGTGTCAATATCGTCCGTTATGTAGAAAGGTTGAGTTAGACTCTTAATGAAATGTTTTGACCTTATTGGTAGTGTGTTGAAAATAACGGAAACACAGTGAAACATTTCACCTATGTGAACTTAGAAGTGGTGCCGCTTCTTGCGGGAGTTATGGATTTACTCTCAAGAGAGTTCACGAGAACAGGAGCATGAGCACATGGCCATAATAGTGCAAAAACGTGTGAGAATTACTACTTGGAACATTAAAGACAATGTATGTTCAGCATTCTCCGGTTTATTGTATAGATGACTAGTTTAATGCTAAGGCAACTAGAATTCTGATAAACTTTGAGATGCTAGTACTAAGTAGAGGTTTAAATCGAAAGATACCTTTATTATGTATATTGTCTATGTGTGGATTAATTGTGTTGAGATTATTGCTTCTATAAACAAAAGTGGGGGATTGTTGGATTTTTGTTTTATAGAACCAATAAAATAAGAAGATATTTGTGAAATCTTTTTATATCTTTAAATATTTTATATTTAAAGTAGATGAGAAATAAAAGCTGCAGATAATGTGTTGGTTTTATTGATATGAAACTCCTAGATTGAATGACTATATTTATTGAGATAGTCATAAATATAATTAAAGCTGAGGGAGTTATATTTATTGAGAACACATTATAAATAGAGAGGCAAATCTTGTATGAGATATACAAGAAGAAAAAGCTTCTGAATTTTCTCACGACACAAATGCTATACACAATTATGAAATCTTGTTCCTAAGTAATTAGGAAGGATACCAATATTGCTAGTTGTCATCCTTCATGCTTTGTTGTATCCTGTAGGAATAATTTCGCTAGTAACCTCTTAGCAAATTGTTAAACAATTGGGGCGAAATAAATCCTTAAAGAAAGTGATAGTATCACGCCTCAAAGCAATTTGTTCTAATTATTTTTGCAGGAAGTTGGTGTTCCAAAAGTTCCATCTACCAATTGTTCGGTCAACACAGAGTACTATTCTGTTATCAATAATCTTAAAGTGCATATATTCACCTCTTTTTTTCCTTTTCCTGTTGTTGTTGTTGTTGCCATCCAACTAGCTCATCATAATAAATGTCTTCATGTAAAATTGGGTCCAGATTTTTGTTTGTGTGTTTCTGGTCACAACTTTATCAGATCCAGCGAAAAAATACTGCAATCTTAAAAGCAACACAGGAAATCTTAAATACATTGCCAAGATTTACCGAAAGTTTCTTCAACCTGTACGATTCTTTTCCTAAGATTTCTGTTTCAGAATTTGTGTCAGTAAAGACCCGGCCGAAAATGCAGAACGAGGAAATTAATAGTAGTGCTCTGTGATATTTGTCACACAATCTTCTGTCCATCAATTCATGTGTAGCCTAGGTGTCGTACTTTCTTTGTTTCTTTTCGCTAAATCTAATATTCCCGCAGTCTCCATGAGTTGTTGTATATACTATTAGGGAGACGGAGATGCAATACATATGCTCCTGTGAAGTATAATTCTATAACTTGTTTTTAAATTTTTTTCAGGAAATTTTTTTAAAAAAACAAGTTATAAACTATATTTTATAGGAATATTAAAGTGCGTGTCGAGTATGTCGAGAAGTGAAAAAAGAAGTATAAAATTGAATAAGACAGAGAGAACTTCAATTTGTAAGCACTAGATTGAGTTCTCTTCCTACTTTTCTCTTTTATTCAAGTCTGAGGAACCGATTAATCCGGTCATTTTTAGTGATCGACTCCTGGAGGTGGTGAAGCCTCCCATGCTTGAGAACCGACGCAACTCGGGCCATCAGTCCGGCACACATAGCGTGTGTGACTTGAAGATGACTCGTTATGAATCATGAGTGAAGCTTATAACTCCATGAAAACACAGAAAATCCTTTTTTTACTAAATAAATCATGAGGCATCATGCACGAACAAATACAACCTTAGAGCAAGCAGACTATTGAAAGAGACTGAAAATACTATGACACGATAATCTTTTGGATGATGATGGACTTTCACAGGATTCATCTGAAGCTTCTGCTAAAAAAAGGAGGTGAAGAGTATCAGTTGGTAAAGTAGTCATTGGTCGCGTATCAGGAACAAAAAAGTCATAATCTCTTATTACCATTGGGATTAGGATCATTCGAGGGCCTCTAGGCAACCTGAGCCTGAGGGTGTTATGCTAATGGAACCAATCTCTACCGAGGCGCCCATCAGAGTCGAACTTGAGACTTCCGCCAAACCAAAGCTCTGATACCATGTTGAAAATCAGTCCATCTAAAACCTTAAGGTGCTAGAGGAATGCCCCAAATGGATCTTATTCTATATTTCAACAATGTTTTGGATATCAAAAGGGTGACAACCTTTGATACAGAGTAAGAAACCGCCTTTAGGAAATCATCGAAACGAAACTCCAATAATGTCTCAGAGATTCTTTTTACCTACATGTATTGCTCAACATTTCACTATATTCCTCTGTTCTTTATATGGCTGCTCCTTGTTTGGTTGCTTCAGTAGAGATTGAACTGCAGAAGAATCACCTATCAATTGCAGTGAACCTTGGGCTGTCACTTTTCCGCCAAAGAGATCTGAAGAAACCTTAGACAGACGAGTGAAATACCATGGACTTTAGAAGAGGCTACAAAGCACAAAGAGCAGAGCACACTTTCATTGAATAAACTAAGGTGCATGCTGACTAAATACGGACGGGACTCAGTACGCATTCTAATGCTCTCGTAAAGCATAGTTCGATAAATTATTTTAAATTATTTTTTTTCTTCTAAATAAAAATTCATGTTCAAATTTTTATAAAAAAAGAAAAATTTTAAAAATAAATTATAGAACTATATTTTATAGATATCTTAAAATGCGTGTCGAGCATTATGAAAATGATAAGGACATGGGGAGTACACCATAAGTAAGTTGTTTTTTTTTTTATCCGTATAAAGTGTTTGTTGAAGTTTACTCCCTGGTTAACGGGTACTTCACTCCATAGTTCCATACTTAATTCTCTGCTGCCTTTTTCCGGTAACATTAGACTTCATATATAATTGTGTATGTTTTACTTTGGGTTACGAAACACTCTCTTAAATATTTTGATTTTTTGTTACCCGTTTCAAAAATACATATTTATTTTAGAGAAAAAAATTATTTTAAAATATTTATTCACTTCAATTTTTAACGAAACTTATAACTTTAAAATCAACTCTCGTTCACATATTTTTAATTTATATTTCTAGAATCAACTATAATTCACATGTTATATTCAGTTAATGATTTAATATGTATTTTGAAACGGAGGGAGTACAACATTTCTAATCATGAATAACCCTTGTCTAAATGTATATTATAGATAAAAAATATAAAAGCATGTAAAAAAAACTCAACTCGAATGATACATTTAGGTTTTCAATATATATATATATATATATCCGACCTCTGATGTTGTCTATATTCGTCAAATCTCTACATAATAAATTTTCAAAAAAAATCATTTCATTTATTATAATATTAAAATTGTATATTATATTTATAATAATTTTAAATATTAATAATATATTATTTTTAAAATATTGTCAATCATGTCAATACCGTCCGAATATAATATAATTTAGCCAAAACGGCCGAGATGTCCTTAACAGGTTAGCTGACTAAAATATAAATATACTCCCTCCGTCTCAATTTATAGGTCCATTTTGGAATAAACACATATTAAGAAAAAAGTTGGTCAGATAGAATCTTATCTCATGTTTCATTAATTAGTGCATTGATAAGTGAGAATATAGTTGAGTTTCAAAAAAATCACAATAAATATAGGGATTTAGTGCATTGAGAAATGAGAATAATGTTGAGTTTCAAAAAAATCACAATTAATATGTAGATAAATTTGTATTGAAAGAAGAGATGGACAAGTATTTTGGGACAATTTTTTTTTCCAAAAGGGACCTATAAATTGAGACGGAAGGAGTATTTTACATGTTTTGTTTACATAAGATTTCAAAACTCAGCAGCCTTGCTAACCTCCTGACTCCTACCAGAGCATCACCAAAACCACCTTTGCTCAGCATCCACCTTTGAGTACCTTCCAAGCCTTCTCTCTATTTCTTCTCCTTTTCTAAATATTATACGATATGGACAAACATACCATATAATATATATCTCTAGATTCTTACCAAATTTCTGACACGAAAAGATCAAAATAAGCACCCAAGTTCTCAGTTTCTCATGGAAAGGAACAAATTAGATATAGCACTGATTTTAACTCTTGTCATTCTTATTGCCCTCCTCTCCTGCGCTCTCTGTATTGCTGCAGAATTCAAGAAATCTAAGGTACCACAATTCAGTTTATAAACAGTTATATTTACACGAATTCAAATTAGCTCTAATACTTCTCGGGATGAGTCAGAGTCGAACTGGGTATCCCCGGGACAAATACTTCTCGGGGCGAGTCAGAGTCGAACCCAATTATCTCGGACAACATAGGATAAACTCATGACTTGGGCTATCCAATCGTGTTCTTAAACAGTTTTTTCTATTGTTGTTTGTGTAGAAGAAAGAGATAAAGTTGGATGGGAAGTTCTGTTACATACCAAAGAGTGAATCATATGGGCTGGGGATTGCAGCTTTGGTTTGTTTATTTGCAGCCCAGATTATGAGCAATCTCTTTGTTTCCAGAAAGTTATGGTTTGGAAGGAATAGAAGTTGCAGCAGCAGCAACTGTGAGCCCAGATTTTCTGGAATTTCCATTCTTTTACTCTCTGTTTCATGGTAAGTTCCTTTCATATTAAAGGCAGATTAAATGTCCCTTTAATTCAGAATTTTTTTTAATTAGGAGTTTAGTCTTTTTAGGGGTTATTTGGACTTCTTTTTTTTTTTTCTGTCAGGGGGGTTATTTGGACTTTAATTTAGTTTAAGATACAAATATTTCTGTTTTGACTCGCATTTAAAAACTGAAAAAATGATAATGTAGAAAAAAAATATTATTAGTGGAAATGAAATAATAATATAAATTGGTCATAAAAGGATAATGTTACATGGTATTCGTGAAGCACTTGTAGGAAAGTGGAAAAATTACATAAACATGTTTGTCAAGTTTCAAGTTGGCCTTCCTTTTTTGACCTTTCTATAATAATAGTATGCAACACAATGAATTGCATTGTTCTTATCTATTTAGCTAAAATGAACAAAATCGAACTCTCTGGTCCCCTTTTAAATATCCTCTAAATAAATTATTTTTGATATTTGACTAATATGTATATATATAATCAATTTAATTCATTAAAATTATATAAGAAAGCAAAACGCTGAACTAACCTTTTTTTAAGATGGATAAATATTTTAAAAAGAACATGTAATAGGAGACGGAGATAGTACATCAAACTCTCAGCGTCCCTTTTTAATTATCCAGTTTTGAGTTTTAACAGTTATTAAAATTTGACTGGAACTTATATATATATATATATATATATATATATATATATATAATGAGAAAATATCAAGAAATTATTTTAGGATGAAGTATATGTAATCTATTTTAGAATGCAATTTTAATTTTTCTTTAAAATAATAAAAAAAATATTCTTAATTTTTGATTAAAAATAGTTAATTTTAGTTATTCAAAATTAAAAATAAAAAATAAAACTTAGCAAAAATAAAATAAAATAAAATAAAAAATAAAAGGGACGGAGTAAACTGTCGCGAGTAACCTGGTAAACCAAGTTAAAGCTTCTAATGTAGAAAACTAGACAGGCCTTGGTTCTGACAATTTGTCCTGGGATTCAGCTGTATTAAGATAGTTATAAAATTACATCATTGTACCCAATAAATGTATCACTACTAAAAATAAATAAACCAAACTACGAGATTACTCTGTAAATGCAGTTTTAAATTATGCAGGATCAGCTTTGTGATCTGCGCCATTCTAGTAAGTGCAGCCACAAGTATGAGCCAATCACAAGCGTTTGGTGAAGGATGGTTGGATGGGGAGTGCTACATTGTAAAAGATGGTGTATATATTGGTTCAGGAATTTTGGCCCTTTTTGCAGTTGGTACAACACTTCTTTCATCAATCATCGCTTCAAAGAACACTCAAGTTGACCATGTTACCCCAAAAATTCATGCACAAGTTGAATAAAAAACACACATATACATATATGAGTTCATGACCATGAATCCATTAATCTTGTGATTACAATTACAAAATAGCTTTTGAGCAACTAGTGTATTTTTTGGTAAAACTTATAAGTTAATTGATAACTGTTCTCTCGTATGCCGTTCTTAATTTTGGGTAGATTTTGAGATATCATCTCAGAATCTATTTGAAAACCGTGATCAAGGATGGGATGGCACATAAGTGACGAGTTATCACTAAAATAGTATCATCATGACATATGGGCCGCTTGGCTAAGTTTAAAGAAAGTGACTTCTTGCTTAAAGCAAAAAAGCGGGGGAGAAGTGAGAAGTAAATAAGTTAATAAAGTGTTTGGAAAAGAAGTAGAAGCTGTGGGAGAGAAGTTAGCATTCTCAGCTTTTTAAAAATGCTTCTACTTCTTTACACAAACGGGTCAAGAAAAGTAGAAGCCGGAATCACAAATTGCTTCTGGTTGCCAAACAGGCGCATAATTTTCAAGTGAGATGATCACTCTCTCAAAATCTAGATCGACAAGGATAGACCTTTATCACCATAGTGTTATCTTTCAAGCTGATTCTTGGTGTCGAAGGGGTTGTTGATTGGCAATTAAAAATAGTTAAAATATACTCCACTACATACATATGCATGAAATCATGTAGAGGGGAAGGTCATCCTGGTGGAGGGGATATGAGGATGCACACAACTAGGACATTGTTATCTATAAGTTGACTTGGAAAAAGGCTTCAAGTGAAGAGTTGGAATAATCTAAAGTGTGCAGAGGGAAAAGTGTTGAATCATGCTTCGTTGTTGCTAATACCACTAGATAGAAAACTACTGTACTCCCTCCGTCCCTTTTTACTTGTCCCTTTTGAAAAAATAACGCATCTTAAGAAAATGTTAGGTGGATATCTTGTTTTCATACATATCCCTAATAAATGTAATGAATTAGATAGAGTTGTGTATATATATATGCTAGTCAAACATTGGAAGTTGTTACATTTTGAAAAAACATACAAAAAGTTGCTTTGAAAAGAGAAGTGGACAAGTAATTTGGGACAAAAAAAATTTTCAAAAGGGACATGTAAAAAGGGACGGAGGGAGTATTTTACAAGGACCACAAAAGGGAGATTCCTTTCGGAAAATAGAATGAAAAATTGATTGATTGGTTATCACTGTCTGATCCAGTCTTGGCAGAGTAGTTAATGGTCAACTTCCATATGTAGTTTGCAAGTACTCATGTATAAAGGGGTAATGAGGCCGTTTGGGTAAATTTAAAAAAAGTGATTCCTTACTTAAAATAACGAAATGGATTAGAAGTGAGAAGTAAATAAATAAATAAAAAAAAAGTAGAAGTTGTGAAAGAGAAGTTAGCATTCTCAGCTTCCTAAAAATGCTTACTTAAAATAACGAAGTGGATTAGAAGTGAGAAGTAAATAAATAAATAAATAAAAAGTAGAAGTTGTGAGAGAGAAGTTAGCATTCTCAGCTTCCTAAAAATGCTTATGGTTTTTTACACAAACGGGTTAAAAGAAGCAGAAGCTTCCAACCAACTGGCACAATATTTCCAACTTTGTAATAAAGGAGTTGTCTTCTGGTTTTAGATGAAAGCCCATGTGTCGTGCAGTGCACTTGCCTTCTTTCCTGGGCCGGAGCTTTTGGGCTTTCAAATGAGGCCCAATATTAACCTCCTGATCTGCAGTGAAGTTGTTTTTCTGGTTCTTATTTTCTTTTTTCGCCTCGTAAAAGGAGCAAAATATCCTTTTGGACTGACCATGAATATATATACTCTCTTTGCCTGATTGAGACTCTTATAAAATATAATTTAATAACATTTTTCTAATTAATTTTTTTAAATAGAAGTTTAAACGCCAAAATTTTTTTCAGAATTTTTTTTAATAAAAACATTATGAGACTATATTTTATAAGAATCTTAAAATAAGCGTCAAAAATTAACGTAAGAAAACTGGTGGGATCAAACATAAATCATATATGTCAAATTTGAGAGGAGTGCATTTGATTGAGATTTAATTTACATATTTTAGTGGATTAGATGTGATTTTGGTTTTATTCGGAATCTTAATAAAATATTAAAGAGCTCATATAAAAATTTAAGCACATTGTCTCAAAATATCATATATTTTGGATTTAAGTACATTGTCTCAAAATGTCATATATTTTGATGAGATTTTGAAAAACTTAAAATATACTAAGAATTTTCACAAAATTCATCATTTTATAAAATCAAAAAAATTACATCCACATTTGAATACTATCTAATGGATTTTAAACAATCCTAATTGATTATCTATAAAACATGTAAGCATAATTTTTAAAATCATGATTGAATACCGATATATTTTATACTATAATTTAAGATCTGAATTGAATATTCAAGATTCCTCACCGATTTTATATATGAAAAATATTCTTAAGATCTTAATTAAATACGCACCTTAATTTATATATCTATAAACCGACAACTTGTATATTGATTTTTTCTTTTCCAGGAATTTTAAATGGGGATTTCTTAAATTCTTAGTGAATCAAAAACATTTATAAAAAGGAGTAAAATGACCAAATCAGTAGGCGTGTCTGGGCATAAACAATTAAAAAATGACAGGCTTTAGTTGACCAAAATACAAGCAAACAAAATAAAAGCCAAGAAAATGATCTCATTTCGTAAAAATAGTAAATTTCTTCTTCTTTCAGGCTTCTTCATTCAAACAAGATCAAATCTTTTCAAATTTATTCAGCTTCTTTTACAATGCAAACATGATGCTCAAGATCCAGCTTGCTCAACTTTGATTCCAGCACCCTTTTTATTTCTCTGGAATATTCCTACCAGGTTTGAATTTTCTTGAAATTTCTTGAAACATTGACTATATCAACAAAATTTCAATTTTTTGATTCTGGGTGGTCTAAAGTTTGAATATTTATGGTTCTTTTCTGTGTGTTTTATGACTCTTTCCTTTGATTTTGCTGTTTTGTTAGATCTGGGCCGATGGGTTTCTGATAATTAAACTTGTTATGTATACATTGGTTATTTTCTTCTGCAAATAGCTTTAGAATGTTGTGGAATTGCAATGTATGTATGTATGTGCAGTTTACTTGGGTTACCTGATTTGGGGTTTTGGTCTTTGGCTTTAAGTTGTGTTTATGGCCTTAAAGAGTGAGCAATTCCTGAAATGGGAGTGTGGTTTGTTCTCAGAAAGTATCATTTTAGGCATTGCTTCTTTACATACTTGTGCTGTGCATTACTCTTTTATGTTATTGTATTCGAAAGAAGTAGAAGAAGGTTTCTAGTTGACTAGCTTTCTGTCGAGTGCAGCTTTCCAAAGACTGCATTTCAGATATTAGTGTGTCAAGTTAGCGGTTCGTCTTAAAAGCTCAAGGGGTTGACAGCAGGATCGTATAGTATATCTTAACACTCCCCCCAATTTGATAGCATATAGACATCTCCCAACCTGGAACTATGGTACCATGTTACATTTTAAGTTGCTTGTTCTCCGAAAATCTCAAGGTGTTAGGAGAATGACTTTGCACGAACATATAATGTATCTTAACAATGTCTATCCGATCTTGGTAACATGAACGGTCTCTTAGTGCCACCAGAATGAAAAAACTTTGAATATGGCTGAATTTATATGAGACAAGATAGGTTGGTTTGTGAAGAAAATCTGATTTATTGACAACCGTCACCAAACTAATATATCCCAAGTACCCTTACTCTGATACTAACTTACTAAACCCTTGCTTCATCTTGTATGCTCATTCTTGAATATGATGCTGGCCTATGGTTCACACTCTAATATGTAATATAGCATATAATAGTATGATACAATATTTAAATAGTAAAGATCTCTTGTGTGTCCTTATTCTTGCACCTTAATTAGTAGTTTAATATGATGTGAGTCGGGATTAATTTTTTTGATGGACGTTAAAATAGATTAATACTAGTATAGATAGTATAAAGATATAGTCCTAGTTGCATCATGCACTCAAAGTTTTCAATTATAATTCACCCTAATCTTGATTCAAAGTGACTGGTACCTTTTTAACCTGATACATTCACAAGGTGCAGGACATTAATGTGGTCACCTTGTTCATCTTCTTATGCAAGTGTTGTGACATATACTAGCATGATCCTAGGCTAATTTAACGATTGGCATATGATTACAAGGTTATAACCACAATGTCTAATTTTTTGTGTGAATTTTTGAAAGAGGAACTTTATATAGAGTTTCATGTAATTTCAGTCATGAAAAGGTTATTAACTAAAGAATCTATATCTTATCTTTTATCTTTTATTACTATCTTAAAGATGGGCGAACAGGGCCAGACATACACTTTGGATGAGGCACTTGAGACTGTTGGTTTTGGAAAATTCCAAATATTTGTTCTTGGTTATGCTGGGATGGGCTTGATTGCAGAAGCCATGGAAATGATGCTGCTCTCTTTTGTGGGTCCAGCAGTTCAGTCTGCTTGGGGTCTTTCTCCTCGCAAGGAGAGTTACATAACCAGTGTGGTCTTCGCTGGCATGCTTGTTGGAGCTTACACATGGGGTATTGTTTCAGATAAGCACGGAAGAAGGCAAAAAAATTCTTCCCTTTTCCTCCAATTTATAATTATTTCTCCATGTTTTTTAGTACTGCCCGTAATTTAAAAGAGACAATGCTGCAAGATTGTATGATTTGTGTAAGCTACTACTGTTATATATTTATGAAACTAAAAGCCCTTAATTATAGTGTGATATATCAGAGGCCAATAGCTTAAGGCTTAAAGTCTTCAAGCAATTTTGGTGATTAATTACTTATTGGAATCAAGTGCTTGGTGTACAGCCATTCCTTCGGCGACCATACATGCTTGCATTTTATAAGCACGGTATATGTGCATTTAAAATATACGGTGATTGTTATGGTTTATTCACAGGACTAATGATTTGAAACTGGCTTGGTGTTTTGGTTAGATTACATGATGCAAGATGGATTATTCTGAGAGATAAATAGATAAATATTTTAAAAAGACTGGAATTCCTGGTCCTAGACCTGCATCTTGGTAGAGTAAAATAGACTTCCGTTTCTGACCTATGTATAAAAGCCAAGTCTATTGCCTTTGCACAATCAAACAATGAGACTGATCGGGTTATGCATGTGTTTTTAGACACTACATTCTCTTCATATGATGGTACTCTAGAAAATTCTCCATGTGAACTGAAATTGAAACTTTGACGATCCAGCAATAAAGCCTTTGATAAGAGAATAAGTTTTACCACATGCAATTGCAATATGGGGATCAATTGCTAATGCACTATCAAACCCTAAGGAGAACCCATCCTACATATGTAATGTTCAGTATATATTAATGGGGCAAAAGTTGTCTTCTGTCATTCATGAGCTATATTATAGTTTGGAAAAATCTGTTGTGCATTTAGCTATAGTGAACATGAGAGAAAATATGCTTCTATAGTTATATGAACTTGTGTCTCTCTTAGAAGTTTATTGTTTATGAACTATGGCAACAACTTTTTGCATGTTAATGATTTACAATTGAAGTTGTTTAATTTTTGGAGGCTTTGTACGAGTAGATAAATGATGATGGCAGAGAGAGACATAATTAGTACCCAACTATGAAATGGTGAATGATAATTACTTTCTGGTCTTGATTGCTTACAGTCTCAACTTCTAGAAGCATCAAGGAATTACTTTTTATTCTATACTAGCTTCTGCAATTAATTTTTTTTTATCATCCTGCAGGAAAGGGTTCCTCATTACGGCAATGGTTACTGCTGGAGCGGGTTTCCTAAGTGCTTTTGCTCCAAACTATATTTGCCTGATCAGTCTCCGTTGTCTGGTTGGTCTTGGTTTGGGAGGTGGTCCTGTACTATCATCTTGGTTTTTAGAGTTTATCCCTTCTTCAACTAGAGGCACTTGGATGGTTGTATTTTCAACATTCTGGACATTGGGTACAATTCTTGAGGCATCACTTGCATGGGTACGTCATAATAGCATGCTCTCAAGTTGTCGTCTACATTTTTATGCATTATTCTTATATAATGTGCAAGACAAGTGAATGAGTAATACCAATATCAAATGCTGTTTGTTAACTGATATTATTAGAATGCTAGATATTTAGGACTTTTTTCCAACCCCTTAAGTACCTAGTTCACTGGAAGAAGAGCTCTCTCCATAGGTGCCTAGCTGCATTGCCAACTTATTCCCTCTTTTGACAAAAAGCGTTTCTATGTTTTTTTTTTTTTTTGGTTTGTTGTTAAATATAATCTCCCTTTCTAGAGATTCTGACCTTAATTGATGTTTGTTGTTTCTGACTTTTTGTTTCAAATTCATGTCAGAAAGAAATTATGTTATATGTCCCTTGTGTTGAGCCAATGTGTTATTCTCTTCTGGTAACATTAGTATGACAGTATCTGATCATATTGACAACATATGTTCCACACTCTGGCTTTTCTTTTGATGCTCTTCGTATGAATTCACCCCTATTTGGCTAGACTTATCTAGCCGAAATAATGACTTAATTCGAGAAAAAATTTCTTATGTACATTCTAATTTTAAGAATCAAGTATTTAGAGGGTGTTTAGTATTTCTGATCTGTAGAAATGACATTTATTCCAGAAAGAAGTACACATGTACCTCTTTTTCTTTCCAATAATAAGTGACTCAGGGGCCTGATTTTTTTTTTTTGCATGGTATATCGTTGATGTAAATTTGCTATTGTCATGGGGTCACAAGCTCCGTATAACATTGTCTGGTATTGATGAATTTTTCCTTCTATATTTTAAGTGTACATAATTTGCCCGAAAGAGTTTAATCCATCACAAGTGAGATAATTTTCGGTAATTCTCATTATTTCTTTTGCAGTTTGTAATGCCATCTTTAGGGTGGAGATGGCTTCTTGCACTGTCTTCTCTTCCTACATCATTGCTTCTTGTGTTTTATGTACTGACTCCAGAATCACCAAGATATTTATGCTTACAAGGAAGAAGAGACGAAGCACTTGTTATTTTGAAGAAAATAGCCAAACTTAACCAGACAAAGCTTCCTCCGGGTATACTTGTTTTGGACCAACAAATCGAGCTACAAGAAACCTCTTCTGAAGCAGAAGACAAGCACCTGCTCACACCAAAAACTATGGAAAGTGCATCGAACGATGAAAGCAGTAAAATGGAAAAAAAAACTGAATCATCTGTACTTACTCTCCTTTCACCTGAGTTACTTAGGTCGACCTTGCTCTTATGGGTTGTCTTTTTTGGTAATGCATTCTCGTATTATGGACTAGTCTTGCTGACAACAGAGTTACATAGTGAACATAGCACTTGTAAACAAACTCAGTTAAAATCAAATGATTCGCAGGATGTTAACTACAGAGATGTATTTATCACTAGTTTTGCAGGTATTATATTCTTTTGATTAAAAGCATTTGTTTTCTTTACAGACTTGCATGAACTATTTTACTTTGTTGGCTGACCATTTACCCATGATTTGCTTTTTGCTTCAAGAGTTCCCGGGCCTTCTTGTAGCAGCAGCTACAGTCGACAGAATGGGTCGTAAGTTCTCAATGTCGGCAATGTTCTTTCTCTGTTGCACCTTTCTGCTACCATTGGTATTCAATCAACCGCAAGGCATTACAACAGGTCTTCTCTTTGGAGCTCGTATATGCATCACGGCAACCTTTACAGTGGTCTATATATATGCTCCAGAGGTAAGTCATGACAAAATTGTACTAGTTCTCATAAGATATGCAAGCCCAATCTTAATCACCAAAACTTCATTGATAACTGATAATTTTTGTTTATGTTTTTATATATGATAGATATATCCTACGGCAGTTAGAACAACAGGGGTTGGTGTGGCTAGCTCGGTAGGAAGAATTGGAGGAATGTTGTGCCCTCTTGTGGCGGTAGGATTGATACATGGCTGTCATCAAACTTCAGCCATACTTCTATTTGAAGCTGTTATATTTCTTTCCGGGGTATGTGTGTTGCTTTTCCCATTTGAAACCAGTGGACGTGAATTGACAGATTGTGTTCCTCCAGAAAAAGGGAGCACACAGCCAACGTAATGCCAACTTCTGTAGTTTCATACAGATAATCAGTAGTCTTTTGTACACATTCTTCCCATATTTTGAATTGGAAGGAACCATACACACCACACCTACACATTTACACCTTAGCGTCTTTTTGGTATAATACATCAATTCCTTAGTTTGTACCAAGTATAGTTGTAGCAGAAATTTCTTTTTAACGCCCATTAGTTGATTTTACGATAGGCATTCTACATCACAATCTATAGCTTCATACTTATTCGAGTTTTTGCTTTTGTATGAATAGCAATATCTGCTTCTTTTAATAAGTCTTCTCGTGTGTTGGCTTCTATGAACTAAGCTATGTGTGTATCTTTCACTAGAGGCATCCATGAAGAGCGACTCTAATGACCTGAGCCTCGCGAAATATGATCGTTTCATAATCTTGTCATTACATGAATTCATTTTCTTGCATTCTAAACTGGTTTTCAAGATTTTGAGGCTTCGGAAAGAGTGTATTCATTACATATCATTATCGCTTATAATTCTTTGCATATTATTAGTTATAATACCGATTACGAAATAATTATATATTTCACCCATCAATTGATCATAGTTGATTAGTACTAAAATGTTTTTGCCTAAAAAGAAAAACAAACAACAGAGTAGCAAAGAAAAACAAACGAGTAGCACATTCTTTCTTCAACCTGGATAGCTGTTAATAGGGGGACCAAGCTTCATTTTGATTGTTGGTTTCTTAAATGATCCCCAAACTTTCACACATTCCCGTACGTCCTCATCGCAAGTCATGTCAACCCAGTCATCCTCGTCGTCTTGATACTTGAGACTGAAACTTTTTCTATCCAAGTGCAGCTTCTTAATCACAATATTCTCCAACTCTTCAAATGAACTAGGTAGTTCAAACCTTATGGTATTAGCTTCATGCGTGATCTTTACGGACATCATATTTAAGTCTTGGCTTGAATGAATAACAACACGTCTATTTGGCAAACTAGACGTGTCTAATGAACAGTTTTTTACCCCCGATTTACCATCTGTCTTGTGATTCGTTCTAGACTCCCACCATTCAATACCAACATCTCTACATCTGCGCTTGAATGTCGATACACTCACTAAAACAATGATAACTTCAATAAGATACTAAGTCATACCAGTGCAATAAAATTTAAACTGTTATTAAATCTTTTATAAATATAAGAAGCCGGAAGATATTCGTTTAAGAACAAGGTAAAATAAAACTTACAACCGAAGCTCTCTGCTGCATCTTTTATTGGTCTTCCAAAATGCTTACTGATATTCTCTAGAGTACAAGGTATTTTAGATTTCTTCAATCGTTTTGATGCAGGGGTCACAGGTTCAACGTCTTCATCAGGTGACACTTCGACATGAGTATCTACTGTAAAGCCATGGAACATAACTTAGCTTCCATTTTAGTCGAGTGCAAAAGAAATTTACATTATGCACATATATTTATTTGTTTGAGAAGTACATAATCCAAGTTTCTATTGTATCCCTTAAAACAGATGGTTATGCTTACCTCTCTCAGGAGCCATGGTCTTCCCTTTTGTTTTGAAGTATTCTTCAGATCTCCTGGGCTGGGAAGCTTCATTTAATATTGACGTTTCCACTACCGCAGCCTCTTCATAAGAATTTGAATTGCTATTTTGAGCAGGACCTTTCTCAAACATTTTTAAAGTGGGAGTAAGCTCTGAGCCATCACAGTGAGGAAGAGAGCTTTGGGGTTGACCAAGTTCAAATGAAGCGGGTTCAGTTTGGGTAGAAGAAGAGTTGATAACCTTGACTGATAGCACTTTTTCTAGATTTTCTCTTTCTCTTGCATCAAGCTTAAAATTTGCAAGAGATTCCTTAACTATAGTCCATATGGGATTCAACAAGTTTTGAGGGTACTCATTGTCCATTTCCTGAGAAGGCAGAAAGAATTGGAGTGCATATGCTTCTATTTCTTCTTCTATTTCTTCTTCTATTTCCTTTTCTTCTATTTCTTTTTCTTCTCCTTCTATTTCTTTTTCTTCTCCTTCTTCTTCTTCTTCTTTTATCTCTTCTTTTTCTAGTAAACTAAACAAGTTGATTGTAAAACAAGCAATTGACCCACAATTTCGTGCATAATGTGCCAAGGGGTAATCAGTAATGCTTAAAGCTGATATATTGTTGCAGAAAAAGGCTCTGGCTGATTCATTTGAGTAGCCAAGTAGGCAATGAAAGCGCATGTGCAAATAAACATCTTTGAACTGAAACCAAGATGCTAAGACTTCAGAATTGCCATCACCGAATTGGCGTAGCAAGTTGTAGTCATCGTCATCATCGTACCAGTATTGAGTAAGAGGTAAATCGAATCTTTGACACACCGCCTCCAACACCACCTCCAATACCGAGTTTCTACAATCCTGCAACAACTGATAGAAAAATATGAATATATAAGAAAATCAAATAATATGTTTTGTAAGGAAAAAAAAGAATATCATGTACAAGTCTTACTTCGTGGTCTCTGAAGTTATATCTGAAGCCGCTCAAATGCTGCAAAGAAACAATTGAGTGGGCAAGTTATAAACAAAATTAAGTTGAGAATGAAAAGAGAGGAAATGGATTCAATGAGAGACCTCTAAAGATTTACAAAATGTCTCGAGTGTTCCAACGTCCTGGTTGCGAGTGGAAACTATTTCCATAACCCCATGTTCGAAATTGAGAGGGAAACAGAAAGAAGCACGAATGCCGCAAGAAAGAGCAAACTCTCGGTGTGGGTATTCTTCTTCAGAGTAATATTTGATGTCAGGACTAATCTCTGGCCTCCCGTTCTCGTATACGCGCTCAATTACTCCCTTAGGGTATTCTTCTTCACCGTCATACAGTGAAATAACAGATTTGGCAAAGCGAGTCTGGTAAGGTAATAGTGTTGTTGTATCTTCTTCATCACAACCAATCATACGAGATCTGTTGGCATCAATCGTAAGCTCATAGTGATCTTCCTTCCAGCTTGCCTTCCAGAAGAGAACCAGAGAGTGCCGCAAACCCTGAGAATTGACAAGCTCCACATCTCTACGAATCTCTATTTCTTCCCCCATTCTGCTCAATTTACCTCCACTTCTTTTTCTTCTCCGTGTCGTCTCTTATGCACTCATTTTGTCAACCTTCTGTTCCCGTGTCCGATTAGTCTTAAACCGTTTTACTTTACAAATCATACTATAAATCCAATCTTAATATTTTAATAATAATATTATTAATTATAAGTATCAAGTTAGTTAACACTTCGACTACCAATCCAGTTTCTACCTTAAATTAGTAATTTTTTCCCCCTTAATTACTCCCTCCATGGCTCCATCCCAATTTAGATGAGTTAGTTGACTTTGGGCACGTAACTTAAGATGCATTGACCATCTAGTTCCATAATTTATTTTTTAAAATTTTCTTTTGTAAACGAAAATTTCATATTTAAATTTTTATTTGTAAAAATAAAATTTTAAAAATAAATAATGTAACTATACGGTCAATGAACTTTAAAGTGCGTGCGCGAAGTCCACGAGATTATCTAATTTGGGATGGAGGGAGTATAAAAGAGTTGATTATTGCTTGTCATGAACTTCGTATTCACACGTCCCAGCGATAATAAAAGACACTAAAGTGAGACTTTTGACGAATTATGATACAAAGACACAAGCCACAGCTAGATACTGTATTAATCAAATCACCGTCATTTTCTTATTCAACGGTCAAATTAGTCGGCCAGATTTCAAAAGTTCAAAGGTTCAACAGTACAAGAGCTCAACCGCTAAAATTATTACCTTCATCTCCATATTTTACATGTTATCTTTCATAATAATAGACATAGATATTATACCTAACATATGATTACGGGACGTTTGTGTGAGGTTAAAATAAGTGTTTCTTGCTTAAAATAAAAAAGTGGAGTATAAGTTAGAAGCAAGTTAAGATTTATAAGTGATTAAAGTGTTTGGGAAAGAAGTAGAAGTCCTCAAACAAAAACTAAGTATTCCTAGCTAAGTGCTTCTTGACTTTTTACACAAATAGTACGACTAAGTGCTTATAACTTATAAATCAGAAGTCAGATTTTTAAGCTCTAAACAAACACCACCTATATGGGTAATTTTGTAGATACTTTTATTACACCTAAATATGCATAATCTTTTTTTTTTCCCTGCTATTAACTATCAAACACGAATTTCTGCCCACGCGAACCACAACTCTTGTTCACCGCGGACGACATTTACTTTTGCATATGGTGTGAATTGTGATCTTGTTCTTAAACATGTGACTCCTATTTGCATCACACAAAGTCCATAGATGTCGATGAATTTAAGGCAATAAATTCGAAGATAAACTGATAAAGTAATTAATATACAGAGTTATTTTATTGTTGTTGATGGATTAGTCTTATTTTTTTGATATGTTATAGATTCCTAGAGCTGGGATTATCTTACAAAATTGTCCGAATGTAGTAACATATAAATTTAAACTGAATTTTGATTGCCCAGATTCATCTTGGAGCAGCTAAATGACAAAATATCGTTATATTACTCCCTCCATTCCATTTTAGTCGTCACCTTTGGATTTGTGCCGGTTAAATTGACCAAAGTTGACCGAAGTTTATTAGTATTTAATCAATTGAAAAAATAAAAAAAACATATCACCGGAAATAACTTTTAATCTACTTTAAGATGTAATGTTTAGTATTTTAAAATAATGAAAGAGCGACTTATAGGAGCGATTTATAATCTTTGGTCAAAAGTTAGTCAATTTGACCAACAAAAATAGAAATGTAACAACTAAAATAAGACTGAGGGAGTATCATTTAAAGAGTTCTCTATTTTATTCGGAAAAGATAGGACAGCCAAAAATTTGGACGAAATATTTAAATTGAACAGAGACTTTGGATATGGCTAATCTTTATGCTGTACGGAGATACAATAATCAAATGAAAACAGGGGATTCAATACTTTGAAATATGACTACAAGCAAAGAAGATGATAAATACGATAATGAACAAACTCTGTGAAGCACATAAGTGAAAACACTTGCAACAACATCTAATGATAACGTTCCCTGGCTCCCATGCTTTTGTGTTAACGGATTTGATACAAGATTACTATAAGCCGTTTGCAGAACCTCTAAGGTACACCGGGAGACCATCTCTGTTTCCATTTAAATCTGTGTTTTGCATGAAATGCAGCATCAGTTTCGCAATAAAGAACAAGGGGAAAATCAAATAGACAATGAGCGACAACGTAGTTGTTGAGCTTGTACAGTTGAACCTCGATTAATTAATAATCGATAAAATAATATCCTCATTAAAATAATTTTTTTTCTAGTCCCAGCGTAATGTAAATAGTGTATTTTTACTCTCAATAAAGTAATAAACTCGATAAAGTAATTTTTTTCGTTAGTCCCAATATTATTACTTTAAAGAGGTTTAACTGTAGATGGGGAGAATATGACCAACGTCAAAGATGCTAGCGAAATGAAGCCCGTCATTCGGACCAAGTGGTGCAGAAGTGTTCCAAAAGTTGAAGCGCGACCAGTGGTGCGAATGTAACTATGATGAGTTGGAGTAAGAGAGAGCGACTCTGTGATATACACATATCATATGCACATGCTCCTTCCTTATTTATAGGCCCCGGCAAATAAAAATGAGGCTTCTTGTTGTTGAAGTGATAAGTGCATATTTTTGTATATTTTAAATGCCTAATTATTGTTTGTTCTCACTTATTTATTTGTTTATTTGTCTTTTTTTTAGGAAAATTGCAAAAGCTTGAAGAAATAAAAGAATAAAACAAAAGGGAGAAAAAGATGTGAAGAAAAGGATCATAGGGGAATATTCTCAAGGAAGCATCTAGATGGGACACCTACACCCCCCTCTACCCTAATTTCCCCCTGTAAATACTCATCTCCCCATCATGTTTTAACCTACCTAGGAGTTCATATTTTTAGTAGCCTCTCTTTTATGTAGTAGATCTAGTGGTAGCACTCTAAATTTGTAAACACTTTTATTATATCAATACAAGTATTCATTTTTGTTCTTAAATCTTGCTCTTTACTTTTACTTCTAGGCTATGAAATCTTTCTCTAACCACATGAGACTCAAAATTACTTGTGGATTAAAAGGAGCCTAATTATATGTTTTAAGCTTGCATTTTTTAGTATTTAGATTGAGCCCTTTTAATTCTCAATATTATTAGTGGGTTCAATGGTTTAGTATTCTAGATTTTGATTTTAGCTTGTAGTTTGATGGGGTTTTGTTAGAGACTTGGTAGATAAGCTAGTTTTGAAGTTTTGTGTGATTTGGAGTTAGTTTGGTATGCTTTGGTGTTTCTCTTTGTTCTTGATTTTGGGGCTTTTTGGTGTAAATTTTAATTTATGATTTTGAATTGAGGTTAGTGGGTTTTGGTTAGTTATATTTTATATAGGCTAGATTTAAAGTTTGGTGTATTTTGGAGTTGTTTTGGCTTGATTTGGATCTTGTTTTGATAAAAAAATGGGTAGTTTAGGGGCTATTTAGTGTAGAATTTAGTGTTAAATTTGGTTTAGAGGTTAATGGGCTTTTATTTGTCATATTTGGAATGGTTTAATTTTCCGGTCAAATCAATTTTCCGACGAGATTTAAGCTATTCCGGAGATCTCCATTGTTTCCGATGAGCTGCGCTACGAAGATGATATTTTTAATATTACGCGTACGAGTTCTGTTTAGTTTTTAGTCACACGCACGCCTGTACACCTTTTTTTCTCAATTTCTTTTCTTGTTTTTATTATTTTCTTTTTCTTTTTCTTTTTCTTTTCCATTTTTATCTGCGTTCATACTGGAATCAAATTTTTACGCCGACCGTCTTCTTTCCTGTTACTTCACTCCACTGCTGCTTAGTTCTTCTTTTTCTTTTGTTTTCTTTTTCGTTTTCTTTGTTTATTTTATTTTCTTTTTGTTATTTTAAAAAATGAATTATTGCAGTTAGACTTTAATATTAGTTGATATTTAGATTTCAGATTTTAGTTATCAAGTTAGATTAATAAAATATCTCAAAATCAAATTGGTCTAATTCGCCTAAATTAGAAATTAAGGTTTTCGCGAAAATAATTTTAGTCCTTGTGGTTCGAATCTAAATATATTAAAACGAGATCGTGCGCTTGCGATTTAAAATCATATTTTTAGCACATCATGAAGTTTGTTAAGTGACCAATTCTCTCAAAATTTTAAGGTGTTGGGAGGAGAGATTACGAGGATGATATCATTCCTCCCTCCGGTGTTGATATCATTTAAAGTGATCAATTCTTTTAAAACCTAGAGGTGTTGGGAGGAGGATTATATTCTAACATTTTCTTCGTTGTGATATCATGTTAAGTGATTGATTCTCCTAAAACCTCAAGATGTCGGGAGGAGGGCTTAATTATAGGATCATATTCTAACAAAGTTCACCGGTTCACAGTCCAACAGTTCAGCAGTTCAAAATTCATTGTTAATGTAATGATACTTCCTCTTAATATTGCTTTCAAGTCCACTAAGACGAGTCTGTGATGCAACAACGCTCACATAACATGCATCACAGAAAGGAATTGCTTGCAGAGTTGTAGGCTGTGTTTGATGGATCACGGATAATAACCTGAGTTTTTTCTTTTATAAACATTTTCCTGCAAAACTCAGATTATAATTAGTCTTTCCAATAATAACTTGGATCTCAAACAAGTGATTATTATTGACATGATTTTCTAGAAAGGCACCCACCAATATGAAAAGTTAATAAGTGTTCCTTCCTAAAAATTCAACAGTTCAAGAGTTCACAAGTTTAGCGATGGACAACAAGTCATCTGTCATCTCTTAGCTTCATATTCATCATAGTCAAGCAAATAACCTTGAGACTTTTTCCGGAAAACATTAGAACTAACACATCCAAAACTTGATGCTTTTGTTTGTTTACTACTTAAAGCCTCTCCGATGACTTTGAATGCACATGCTCCATCTTTAATTATAGGCCCCGACAGAAAAAAAACGAGGCTTCCTGGTACTTTTTTCTTGAAGTTCACCTGTTCAGCAGTTGGACAACCCAACAGTTTAACAGTTTAACAGGTCGCAAGTGCAAAATTCATTGTTTTTTTTTTCATGTAAATGATTTTATTGAGACAAAATGCTTAACAAAATAAATATTGGAATTCAATTAGGACAAACGTTAACTATAATCATAAAACAAAGAACGAGCTAAACAAATAGTGATTTTATTTTCATAACGCTTAGCATATAGAATATTCAAATTTTTTAATCTAAAAAGTATTATAATGACATATCAAGCAATCTAATGTACATAGTTTCATTGCAATTAAATTTCTGATATACGTCACGGTCTCAAATTTGATGCGAGTCTTATAGATCTCTTAAAATATTATATAAATGATTCTCGCAAATATAGTCGAAGCACTTACCAAGACATAAAAGCACTAACGTCCCAAAAAGATAGACACTAACAACTTTCATAACGAAGTATTCAACAAAATCTAATCTGAAAGAGATGAAGATTTGGAAAACGAAAAAGTGAGGGCCGGAAGACTTTCAAAACAGCTTTTCTTCTCTAAGATAGCTGTTAAGAGTAAATCAATTTCTAATAATCGAGTAAATGAAAATGAAAGGAAGGATCTAAAAATAACATCAATAACTGTCCACAATATTTATCCACATTATTTTGCTCATCTTAAAGAAAATATGAAAATTTTGGCTGATTAAACAAAAACTTAAGTTCCAATTACTATAAGCTTTTTTTTTATATTCTTTTGAAGTAAACTATAAGTTTCATTTTAAAAATAGATCGAGTTAATTATTAGTTAACTATATATTATTATTTATTAATTAAATAATCAAATGAACACAAAACAATTTTAATTTCAACAAATTAAAAATATATGAATAACAAATTTATAATATAATATTACACCAACCGGATCCAGTTTGATAAAAAAAAAAAAAATACTGACCAAATTGGCATGAACACTCCTCACCGATGCAAAACGCTTTCAACGGTTCAAGAGTTCACGAGTTTATGGAGGGGCAAGGCCTTTGTCAACTGTCAACTTCAGAGGAATAACTTGAAACTTTCCAGGAAGACAAAAGAATAAACAAATGGGTTTTATATCAAACTGGCCACCGGTTATATCAAAATATCTCACTTGACCCACACATATCAGCGAAGACTCATTTAAGCTATTATAAACCAAATATATATCATTTTACCCACATTTCTATTCATATCTCTTTACTTAATCATTTATTAAAAATTAACCGTTTGTTTTTTTTACTACGAAACCACTTCGAGTACTTTATAATTGTCTCTAGTATTTATCAAAATAATTTGGAAATATCTAAAGCAACATAGATAGGGTGATCATATATATAGCGATAAATATATATTTTTAGGATGATTATATTGACGGTTCCATATCTTTCTGATAGAAAGATGACACATGAAATTTGAGGAAATATTAGAAAAATATTTCGGATACCAAACTTTTTCCTACTAATAATCATTTTTAACGATCTTTCTTTAGAGATCGGATTTTTATTAACTACGTGTTCATTTATACACACTCGTAAAAGAATTCCTGTAATTATGATGGATACTGTAGTAAAATGGGATCGAGGGAATCAGTTCATTTGATTGTGGACATCCTTAAAATAGAAACCCTTAAAATTTAGATAGATTTTCATCATCTAAATCTAACTATATGTTTTTTAAATCATGATGTGTTTAAAATTAATTTCAAAATATAATAAATAAACATGATATTTTTTGGGTTAAAGTTTTTGGAGTAACATGACCCTGTTATATGATCCGTGCTTTGAAAGTTTGATTCCGAGAATATTTGAATTAGATAAAAACAAGTCTGAATAAATCAAATATATTACAGATTTTAATTTGTTTAGCGTAGGAGACTCGTTGGCCGAACATAATCAGAGTTAGGTTTTATGGAGTCCACATTTTAGTTGAATTTCGGAAGTAAAAGTCATAATTTTTTGATATATTCATAAATAATATATTTAATTGTCAAAATTTATACACAATTTATCATTTTTAGATAATCTCAAATATCATTTATTTGAATAAAACAGAGTAAAACAGGGGATTCAAAACTTGTAGCCAGAACAGGGGATTCAAAACTTGTAGCCAGAAATTAGAGTACAGTACAACAAGAACACATGAAATCTGTTGCTTTCAAATTTATGGCAACTTACGTAACTGTGAATCATGTGCAACATTGCAGGTACTAGGAGTAATGTGTCGATGGTACAATGTAGACCGGAATACAATCTCTGTTTCTGGGTAAATTTTGGCCTAGGATCCCCTGAAGCATCAACATGGTCAAATAACTCAAGGAGAACATCGTATAAACAACTAGGGATGGCATGATTGAGCTTGTGGAAGTCGAGAATATAACGGAACTTAAAGATGCTAGTGAAATTAAGCCCATTAGTCGAACAAAGTGGTGCAGTAATGCTCTAAAAGTTGATGAAAGACTAGTGCATGAGTTGAAGATTTTGCATGCCAAGCAGGAAGCAAGAAAACTTGCTATAGCGATAGCCATGGTTTTCGGGTGATCTTGAAATGGGGAGCCGCGGGTTGATTGGTACTTGAGCTGCAAGGCAGCTATGAGGACGGAAACAGCTACGCCAATTCTAGCAAGTATAGAATGAGTATCATCATACACTCGAGGTTGCAGGGGTGGTCTGATGATGAATGCATTGTGAACTAGAGTATAATAGCTCAATATGAATTGGGGCAAAAATGAAGGCATCAGAGAAGTATGGAAATGAAATGAAGAGGAGCTGAGTTAACGAATGAACGAGAATGCTCTCATATTTATAGAGCAGGGGAGATTTGTACATGACAATGAAGATTGAGTTGGTCATTCTTAAAAAATCCAGCAGTTCAGAAGTTCAAGATTCACTTACATTGGTCATGGTCCCACCTAGTGATTCCTACATAGGTGGGGAAACATTACTCGAAGAAGAGATGTCTGGCTTTAATTATTACAAAAGTTAAAAAAAAAAAATAAGGAAGCATTTGACAAGTTCTTACTCCCTCCGTCCCAGCAGGTAGTTTACGTTCACTGTTTGCACGCATTTTGAGGCTCTTATAAATGATAGGTCAATAATATTTTTTAAAATTATTTTTTTTCTGAATAAAAGTTTAGACATCAAACTTTTTTTCAATATTTTTTTTAAAAATATATATATAATGTAAGTATACTTTATACGAGCCTTAAAATGCGTGCCAAAAAGTAACGTAAAGAACCTGGTGGGACGGAGGGAGTATCATATAGTAGTACAGAAAGGTGTTGCATAGTAAGTATTGAAACAAGTTGTCCACCCAGTTCAAGTGTTCAAGAGTGCAAGAGATCTGATACACCAGTAATCTGTAGGACTCTGGAAAGAGGTGGGCACGAATCAGGCCCGATCCTGAACTTTTCGGGATCTTAGGCTAAAAAATAAATTGAAAATCTTATTTTTTTTTTGAAAATATTTAAAATCATCAAATATTTACTCACAAATATTAAAAAAAGTACAAACAATTTATAAGTTATGATTTAATAACAATCTAGCAATTCATTAGAAATGAGTTCTAAAAGTATTTCAGGATACAAATTGTTGATGATATTATCGGAATTAATATTTTCTTGAAGTACGTTTTTAATTGATAGAATTGCAAGACCATTCAATCATTCTCATGACATTGAGAATTTTAAATAGATTTTTATCTCATTAACTTTAAATAACTTCTTTTCACCGGAAATGAAATGAAGAGGAACTGAGTTAAAGAATGAATGAGGATCCGTATTTGTAAGGCTGGGGAGTTCAGAGCATCTCCATTAGTATACCTAGGGATGTGCGTGGTGCGGTTTGGTGCGGTTTGCACCTAAAACCGCAACCGGAACCACATAAGTGCGGTTTCTAAAATTTAAAACCGAAACCAAACCAAGTATCAGTGGTGCGGTTCGGTTTTAAATATATGCGGTTTCGGTTTTATATGGTGCGGTTCGGTTCTCAAATCGTGAACTTTTTATATTGTACCAAGAGATATTAGTTTGTGTTAGAAAGTAGCATGCATCACAAGAAGATTTTATGACATGGTTATTTACAAATTCCTGTGACACTAACTACAACAAGCAAACTTTAGGATGCACTGGTCTAGCTCTCTGGTCTCTGCTCAGTGTCTTATACATAAAATGGCAAATGCTTGGTCATTAGACATACCTGTTCTTTTGCATAATTGTTTGAATTCTGCAACTGTATTGATAAAACTAAATGCAACTATATTAGATATGCAAATATTACCCACTTAAGCATAAAAAAGTACATAACTATATCAAAAGAACAGATCAGTTTACCAAAACTCACATAGCTAATTATATATTATATTATACATATAATTTATATATTATATTTAAATATATAAAATAAATAATTAAATAAATATAAATATTATTGCGGTTCGGTTCGGTTTGTATTCGGTTTTAAAAATTTCAAAACCAAAACCAAAACCAAAGTATCGGTGCGGTTTTTATTCGGTTCGGTTTTTATTTGGTGCGGTTTTATTCGGTGCGGTTTCGTGCGGTTTTTGCGGTTTTCGGTTCGGTTTCGGTTCTCGATTCGGTTTATGCTCATCCCTAAGTATACCCGTGGGTTCCCTCAATTTATTATAAACAATTCAATTTTTTGTAAGTTATTACATTATAGTGATGTGCAACTCCAATAGATCCCTATTTGGTGTTCCCTATTTTTATTAAAATATTAAATTTTAAATTTATTAGTAAGGTAAATAGGATGTGAAAGAATGTAAAAACGGTGGGAATCCAATGAGGAATTGTTAATTTTTGAGGATGTTAAGATTCTACTGGAGTTGTGTTTTTTATTATATTTCAAAAAATTATAGCTTAAACATTAAATAACTAATCTATTGACTAAGTTTATGACTTATGACTTAACGTGACTTATTCTTAACATGACATATTTGATAAGCTGGAAGTTTAAAATGAGCCTGTTTGTCCCGGCTTAAAGCTGTTTTCAATTTTAAGCTGAAAAATGTCTGTTTGATTAATAAGTCAGAAGTCGGCTCAAAATCAGAAATAAGCCTGAAACTGACTTAAACCCAGAAGTTAGTTGGAGATACTTTTTCCAGTGGCTTAATTTTTTGGAACTTTTTTTTGATAAAAATGACCCTAAGTCATAAATTACTCACAAATCATTTTTTTATTATATTTTTAATAACCCAGAAGTCATTAATAAGTCAAAATTACCTAAATAGATAATTTTGAACTCTCAACTTATCACATAAGTCACGTTAAGCCAAACGGGCTCAATGTCTGTTTGAGTAATTTTGAATTATTAACGGCTTATGGGTTATTAAAAATATAATAATAGTAATAAAAGTGTTTGATGAGTAAGTTATGACTTGTGGGTAGCTTTTATAAAAAATTAGTTCAAAAAAATTAAGTCACTGAAAAAAGTATTTCAAACTAACTTCTGACTTTAAGTCAGCTTCTCACTTATTTCTGACTTTAAGCCGGCTTCTGACTTATTACACAAACAGACATTTTTCAGTTTAAAGTTTGGAAATAGCTTTAAGCCGGGACAATGACAAACATGCTCTTGTACATGACTATGACTATGAGGATTGAGTTGGTGATTCTTACAAAATCCAAACAGTTCAACAATTCAGCAGTTCAAAATTCACTTAGATTGGTCATGGTCCCACCCTGTGATTCCTACACAGATGGTTACGAAAGTAGTCTAGAAATTTTGTTGTGGGAAGAGATATGTCTGGCTTTGATTATTAAAGTTGACAGAATAAGCATTTGACTAGTGCGTATAATTTAGTACTACAGAAAGGTATTACGTGTATAGTTAGTATTGAAACAAGTTGTCCCCAAGTTCAAGTGTTCAAGAGTGCAAGAGTTCACTGATTTAGAGATAACGACATTCATATTTATAAGGCAGGGGAGATTTATGACAATGAAGATTGAGTTGGTCATTTTCAAGAGATTCAACAGTTTAACAATTCAATAGATCAGAAGTTCAAAACTCACTTGAGATTAGCCACGACCCCACCTTGTGATTCCTCGCAGATGGGTACAAAAGTAGTCTAGAAATTTTGTTGTGGGAAAGAGCTTTGATTATCAAAGTCATCAGAGATTTTATTTTGCGACCACAAAAGTTAGGAAATTTAACTAGTGCTTGTCATATAGTACTACAGAAGGTGGTATATAGTTAGTATTGAAACAACCTGTCCAACTAGTTCAAGTGTTCAAGAGTGCAAGAGATCTGATAGACTAATAATCTGTAGGACTCTGGAAAGAGGGGGGCAGGAATTAACAAATTCAACGATGACCAAATAAACAAACTTCTTGTTTGTTTTTTAATGCAAGTTAGCGACATTGATACTGCAAAGATGGAGAAAATTGTACAAAGGGAGGAAATTTAGATCACCTCTGGCCTGAGGATGAGGACTGAGGAGCCTCTCTGTGGGCTTAAAACAGACTTTAAATTAAAAGGTTTCAGTGTGTATACAATCGGAAGTGATTAATAGCTTCACAACATGCACTAACACTGATAAATTTCTCATTACCAGAAGCCAAAAAAAAAAACTCTGCATTTATATTTAAATTGATGAGTATTTCTTTTTTGCAAGATTATCTTTTGGAAATGGAAGAAAGACATAAGTCTCAAGAAGCAAAGCCTTAAATTAGTACAGAGGTATGCATACAGAAGTACTGAAATTAAGGAGATATGTATACTGCACACAATTGTACAAAATCATCACCAAGTCATCAAAGAAATGAATAGTTCGAACACAAATTTCCTTATAGAAAATAAAGAGAGCTGGTGGCATATGTTATCAAGGTTCATAGCGGTTATATTTAGTTTGCTGATCCTGATCTGGTGGCATATGTTATCAAGGTTATACATGTAGTTGCACAAGCAATTAAAAGTTAAAGCCTCTCAGTCACATTATCTTCTAATTCTGCAAATCCTGATAAGCCGGGTACTTCAGACCTAATGGTCACACACGCTGATATGTGTGGCCTTTACGGACATTATCTTCTAATTCTGCAAATCCTGATAAGCCGGGTACTTCAGACCTAATGGTCACACACGCTGATATGTGTGGCCTTCACGGTAATCATATTGAAGTCCAGGCTTTTATGGGGAACAACTGAATATATTGCTGGAGACATATTATCTACATTTCCTAACAAATTTAACAGTAAATACTTAGAAACATTTTTATAGCCCTCTTAAGAACTCTGAAGAATGTACCTTCGTGTAAAACACAATTATTTATCAATTTAAATTATAAAAATTTAAAACTCCAAGCAAACAGTCGTGTCCCACTTTAAGTTTTAAATGTCTGCAATTTTCTATCTCTGTGGCACTTTTTTCTGCTTCCTTTGGTATAACTTTCTATCTCAGGGCATTATTACAGGTCTTCTCTTTGGAGCTGGTTTATGCATCACAGCAACGTTCACAGTCATCTATATATAAGCTCCCCGGAAGCAAGTCATTATAGAAATTGTATCAGGTTGCAAAAACATTCAAGTTCAATCTTAATCACCGTACCTTCAATGATCAGTGATAGTTTGTGCATGTGCTATTATATGCCTCATGGCAGTTAAACAAACAGGGGTTGGAGCGGCTAGCTGGGTAGGAAGAAATAGAGGAATCTTGTTCTCCCTTGGGGCAATAGAACTGATACATTCCTGCACGTCCTCATCACAACCAGTCATAATCAATTCATTGTCATTTATTAGTACAGTCGACAGAATGGGTCGTAAGTTCTCACTGTTGGCAATGTTCTTTCTCTGTTTCACCTCTTTACTACCATTGGTATTTAATCAACCGCAAGGCATTACAACAGGTCTTCTCTTTGGAGCTCGTATATGCATCACAGCTAACTTTACAGTGGTCTATATATATGCTCCAGAAGTAAGTCATGATAAAATTGTACTAGCTAGTTCTCATAAGATATGCAAGTTCAATCTAAATCTCCGAAACTTCTGTAGTTTTATATAGAGAATCAATAGTCTTTTGTACACATTTACACCTTAGTCTCTTTTTGCCATGATACATCAATCCATTAGTTTGTACCAAGCATAGATGTAGCAGAAATTTCTTTGTAAAGTACCTTAGTTGCTTTTACGATATGCATTCATCACAATCTATAGGTTTATAACTTCGATACTCGTTGTTTAAGAAAAATCTTTGCAAGAACATAGACCGTGTGAATAACAATATCTGCGTCTTTTACGAGTCTTATTGTGTGTTGGGCCGTTGGCTGTGTCACTTTCACTAGAGGCATCCATGAAGAACGAAAGTCTCTAATGACCTGAGCCACACTACATATGTTTGTTTCATAATCTTGTTATTATTACATGAATTCATTTTCATGCATTATAAACTGGTTTTCAAAATTGAAGCTTCAGAAAGAGTATATTTTATCACAGATCATTAGCACTAATCATTCCTCGCATATTATTAGTTATAATACCAATTACAAGATAACTATATATTCCGCCCATCAATTGATCATAGTTGATCAGTATTACAATGTTTTTACCCAAAAAGGAAGACAAAAAGAGAGGAAAAAGGAAAACAAAGAAGAGAGGAGCACCATCTTTCCTTCAACCTGGATAAACTATTAATAGGCAGGGCCAAGCTTCATTCTGATAGTTGGTTTCTTAAATGATCTCGAAACTCTCATACATTCCAATACGTCCTCGTCACAAATAATGTCAATCCAATCATCCTCGTCATCTTGATACCGGAGACTGAAGCTTTTTCTATCCAAGTGCAGCCTCTCACAACTCTTCAAGCCCTGATGAACTTTACAGTCATCATATTATAGTCTCGGCTTGAATGAGTAACAAGCATTTTAGATTTCTTCAATCGTTTTGATGCAGAGGTCATAGGTTCAACGTCTTCATCATCACCAGGTGACACTTCTATCAGATTATCTACAGTAAAGCCACCAATGAAACATAACTCAGCTTCCATTTTAGCCGAGTGCAAAAAACAAATACATTATACACATTTATTTCTTTATTTAAAAAGTATATAATCCAAGTTTCTACCGTATTATGCTTACCTCTCTCAGCAGTCAATGTCTTCCTCTTTGTTTTGAAGTATTCTTCGGATCTCCTGAGCTGGTGGGAAGCTTCATTTAATGTTCTTACTGACGTTTCCCCTACCGCAGCCTCTTCATAGGAATTTGAATTGCTACTTTCATCAGGACATTTTTCAAACCATTTTGAAGTGCGAGTAAACTCTGAGCCCTCATAGTGAGGAAGAGAACTTTGGGGGTGACCAATTTCAAATGCCGTGGGTTCAGTTTGGATAGAAGAGTTGATAACCTCAAATGATAACACTGGTCCCAGTTTTTCTCTTTCTCTTGGAGCAAGTTTAGTATTTAGAAGAGATTCCCTAACTGTTGTCCATATAGAATTCAACCAGTTGTGAGGATAATCATTATCCGTTTCCTGAGAAGGCAGAAAGAACTCAAGTACATAAACTCTTTCTTTTTCTTTTTCATCATCATCTTCATCTTTAAACATAATGCTGATATAAATTGTAAAACAAGCAATTGACCCCCAATTTCGTGCATAATGTGCCAACGGGTACTCAGTGATGCTTAATGCTGATATATTCTTGCAGAAAAAAGCTCCATGTGATCCATTTCTGTGGCCAAGTAGGCAATCAAAGTTCTTGCGCAAACAAACATCTTTTGAACAAAAACCAAGGTGCTAACTTTTCGGAATCACTATCACTGAATTGACTGAATTGACGTAGTAAGTAGTAGGAATAGGTCCAGTATTGAGTAAGAGGTAAATGGAATCTTTGCCTCACCGCCTCCAACAAACGATCCAATACCGGGTTTGCATATTGTTGCAACAACTGATAGGAAAATATGAATAAATGATAAAGTCAAACAATTTGATTTGTAAGAAAAAAGAAGAATATCATGTACAAGTCTTACTTGGCGGTCTCTGAAGTTACATCTCAAGCCGCTCCAATCCTGCAAAGAAACAATTGAGTGGGCAAGTTATAAACCAAATTTGAGTTGAGAATCAAAAGAGAGGTAATGGATTCAACGAGAGACCTCTAAAGATTTACAGAATGTGTCGAGTGTTACAATGTCCTGGTTGCGGGTGGAAACTATTACCATAACCCCATCTCCGATAGAGAAACAGAAAGAAGCACGAATGCCGCAAGAGAGAGCAAAATCTCGTTGTGGGTATTCTTCTTCAGAGTAATATTTGATGTTAGGACTCATCTCTAAGCTGCGACTCAAGAATACGCGCTCAATCATAATAGGAAAATTGTCAAAGTGAGCCCAGTAAAGTTTAAGTGCTCTTTGATCTTCTTTATCACAGCCAAAAAAACGAGATCTGTTGGTATCAACAGTAAAGTCATAGTGATTTTGATCCCATATTGGCACCCAGAAGAGAACTAGTGATTGCCGCAAACCCCAAGAATTGACAACCTCTTCATCGCTATGATTCTCACTTTCTTCCGCCATTCTGCTATAAGCTTAAAAAGTCAAGGGCCCAAATACGTATATATGCATGGGTTTTTCACTCGAGCTAGGGTTTTATAATGGTTTGGACAAAAAAACCAAAATTATTTTTAAAATAAAAAAAAATATATTATAGATAAAATTAAAATTTATGATTAAATTTTAAAATTTTCATATTAATTAATCACCACCAATTCATTAAAGATAGATATAATTAAATTTATAAATTAGGTATTATAATTATAAAATATATATAATATAAATTAAAATTAAAATTATATATATATTGATTATTCGGTCAATTCGGTCCGGACCGAAATATTTTTTTACGGACCGGACCGAACTTTATTTCGGTCTATTCGGTCCAGACCGAATATACCGAATTTTCAGAAAACTAGCACCAAACCGAACTGAATTTAAATTTCGGTTCGATTCGGTTTTTCGGTTTCGGTTCAGTTTTGCTCACCTCTAACTCGATCCAATCCGATTTTGTTTTGGAAATTTTTTTTTAGGAGGTAGGGAATGGCGAAAATTTAATAATTTTTTTGAAGATCTGGACGAAACTTATAATAATAATTATATTTATTTTGCTAATAAATTATTAAAAATAGATATCACTTATAATATTATTAAAATTTTAAAATAATTTATGATTTTATTGATCAATTTTTTATATTGTAATATAATATTTATTTATATTATAAATAAATTTTAATATGATTTGATATTAAAAATATGATATAATTTTAGGGCAAATTAATTTATAGGTCCTTGAACTATTGATGTTTTATTGTCTAGGTCCCTGAACTAAAGATTCCGTATTTTAGGTCACTTAACTTTTCTATTTTCTGATCTAGGTCTTCCGTCAAAAAGATTCTAACGGTGTTAACTAGGGTTCTTGAGTTTCATATAGATCAAAGCAATTTTGAAGGTGTTAGTGATATCTAAACTTAAAGTTCAAGTAGTCAAATTGAAACTTGAATCACTAGCGACACTCATATGACAACAATTTTCACAAATTAGATTTAATTTTAAAAAACCCCAAATTGGACCATAAATTTAGGGTTCTTTATCGAATTTAGTGACCTATATTTATAAAAAATTAAATTGAACATAATTTTTGAAAATTGGTGTCATATGAGTGTCGCCAGCGACTCAAGCTTCAATTTGACTACTTGAACTTTGAATTTAGATATCACTAACACCTTCAAAATTGCTTTGATCTGTATGAAACTCAAGAACCCTAGTTAACATCGTTAGAATCTTTTTGACGGAAGGACTTAGATCAGAAAACAGAAAAGTTAAGTGACCTAAAATACGGAATCTTTAGTTCAGGGACCTAGACAATAAAACGTCAATAGTTCAGGGACCTGCAATTTAATTTTCCCTATAATTTTATTCTATTAATATATTACGGGTTAATAAATTATTTTTATTAAAAATATATTATATAATATAAAATATTATCTTTCATCAAAAATAAAATTTCCAAATTCTCCCGAGAGTTTCTATTTCCCGTTCATAGACGAGTATCGGAGAGAAAAATAAAATTATATAAAATTTATTATATATCATAATAAACTTTTGCTTTGTGAGCAAAATATATTCCGTAAAATAGACCATAGATATGTATGCCCTGTTTGTTTAAGAGAAGCAGGAGCTTCTTCTGGCTTCTGCTTCGTAAAAAAGTAGAAGCACTTTTAAGAAACTGAGAGTGCTAGCTTCTCTCTCACAGCTTCTGCTTCTTTTCCAAACACTTTATTAACTTATTTACTTCTCATTTCTGCTCCACTTCTTTAGTTTAAGCAAGAAGTCACTTCTTTTAAGATTGGCCAAACGGCCCCATAATCTACATGGCACTTGCAATGACTCAAACACACTTACACACCCAATATCTTTGGCATTAGTGCTTCATTTCTTTGGTTCTTCTTCTATACATTAAATTAACGTATTTAATTGTTTTCCTCTGCACAATTATCCACATTTCCTAACAAATTTAACAGTAAATACTCTGAAACATTTTCATAGCCAGCCTAAGAAATCTGAAAAATGTACCAGGTAGTATTCCCCATGGTTCATCATCAATTAACATTCTCTTGCTAGCTCACCACCCTGCAATACCAACACTTCTACATCTGCAGTTGAATTAGATGGACTGACTACAACAATGAAGACGATGAATCAATACACAGTTGTGACTGTAAAACATAAACCGAGTTGATAGTATTTTATGAATTAAGCTAAAAGGTAGAATAAAACAATGCTGCATCTTTAAGTGGTATTCCAGTAGGTTCCAGTAAAGATGGTATAGCTGCTCGTTGAGACCCTGCAAAACAATGCCTCACCGAGAGTGGTGGGCGTCAAAGCACCTACAGTGGGAGATTAACCGGAGAAAAGAAGCTATAATTGGAAAAGAGAGTAAAGTGGCGGAGAGAGTGTTTACGATAATGCAGGGCTGTATATGCATCACAGCAACCTTTTACCATTACAGTGGTCTATATACATGCTCCAGAAGTAAGTAATGATAAAATTGTACTAGTTCTCATAAGATACACAAGTAACAAATTCAATCTTAATCACTGAACATAATGCCAACTTCTCTAATTTTATATAGAGAATCAGTAGTCTTTTGTACACATTGCTTCCCATATTTTGAATGGGAAGGAACACCTACACTACACATTTATTTTACGATAGGTTCATAAATTTGTACTAACGAGAAATCAGTTCTTAAATTTGTACTAAAAAGAAATCTTTGCAAGAACGTAGAGCATCAACAAGTCTTCTCGTGTATTGGCTTCTATGAACTAAGCTATATGTGTATCCATCACTAGAGGCATCCAGGAAGAACAAAAGTCTCTAATGACCTGAGTCACGCTAAATATGCATGCTTGTTTCATAATCTTGTGATTACATGAATTCATATTTTTGCATTATTAACTGGTTTTCCAAATTTTGAGGCTTCAAAAAGAGATATTTCATATCACTTAATTTTCCTCGCATATTAGTAGTTATAATACCTATTACAAGATAACTATATATTCCACCCATCAATTGATCATCATCGTTGATCTGTACTAAAAAATTCTAACCAAAATATCGTTGATCAGTACTTAAATGTTGTTACCCAAAAAGAAAAACAAAGAAAGGAGCGCCATCTTCCTTCAACCTGGATAACTGTTAATAGGCGGGACCAAGCTTCATTTTGATAGTTGGCTTCTTAAGTGATCTCGAGACTTTCATACATTCTTGTACGTCCTCGTCACAAGTAATGTCAATCCAATCATCCTCGTCATCTTGATACTTGATACTGAAACTTTTTCTATCCAAGTGCAGCCTCTTAATCACACTATTCTCCAACTCATCAAGCCCTGATGAACTAGGTAGTTCAAACCTTATGGTACGAGCGTTATATGTGACCTTTACAGTCATCATATTAATGTCATGGCTTATATCAGTAACAACACGTCTATTTGGCAAGCTAGACGTGGCTAATGAAAACTCTTTTGCCTCCGATTTACCATCTATCTTTTGACTCTTGCCAGATTCCCAGCATTCAATATCAACATCTCTACATCTGCGCTTGACTATCGATTGACTCACTAAAACAATGATAACTTCAATAAGATACTAAGTCATACCAATGCAATAAAATTAAACAGTTACTAAATCATTTATAAATATAAGAAGCTGGAAGATATTTGTGTAAGAACAAGGTAGAATAAAACTGACAACCAAAGCTCTTTGTTGCATCTTTTAGTGGTCTTCCAAAATGCTTATTAACATTCTCTACGGTACAAGGTATTTTAGATTTCTTCAGTTGTTCTGATTCAGGGGTCACAGGTTCAACGTCTTCATCATCAGATGACACTTCTACCAGATTATCTACTATAAAGCCACCAAAGTAACATAACTCAGCTCCCATTTTCATCGAGGACAAAAGACATGTACATTATGCACATTTATTTATTTAAAAAGTACATAATCCAAGTTTCTATTGTATCCCTTAAAAACAGATAGTCATGCTTACCTCTCTCATCAGCCACTTTCTTCCCCTTTGTTTTGAAGTATTCTTCAGATCTCCTGGGCTGGGAAGCTTCATTTAATATTCTCTTGTGTGTCCTTATTCTTGCACTTTAATTAGTAGTTTATATGTTGTGAGTCGGGATTAATTTTTTTGATGGACGTTAAATTAGATTAATACTAGTATAGATAGTATAAAGATATAGTCCTAGTTGCTAGTTGCATCATGCGCTCAAAGTTTTCAATTATTATTCACCCTAATCTTGATTCAAAGTGACTGGTACCTTTTTAATCTGATACATTCACAAGGTGCAGGACATTAATGTGGTCACCTTGTTCATCTTCTTATGCAAGTATTGTGACATATACTGGCATGATCCTAGGCTAATTTAACGATTGACATATGATTACAAGGTTATAACCATAATGTCTAACTTTTTGTGTAAATTTTAGAAAGAGGAACTTTATATAGAGTTTCATGTAATTTCAGTCATGAAAAGGTTATTAACTCAAGAATCTATATCTTATCTTTTATCTTTTATTACTATCTTAAAGATGGGCGAACAGGGCCAGACATACACTTTGGATGAGGCACTTGAGACTGTTGGTTTTGGAAAATTCCAAATATTTCTTCTTGGTTATGCTGGGATGGGCTTGATTGCAGAAGCCATGGAAATGATGCTGCTCTCTTTTGTGGGTCCAGCAGTTCAGTCTGCTTGGGGTCTTTCTCCTCGCAAGGAGAGTTACATAACCAGTGTGGTCTTCGCTGGCATGCTTGTTGGAGCTTACACATGGGGTATTGTTTCAGATAAGCACGGAAGAAGGCAAAAAAATTCTTCCCTTTTCCTCCCATTTATAATTATTTCTCCATGTTTTTGAGTACTGCCCGTAATTTAAAAGAGACAATGCTGCAAGATTGTATGATTTGTGTAAGCTACTACTGTTATATATTTATGAAACTAAAAGCCCTTAATTATAGTGTGATATATCAGAGGCCTATAGCTTAAGGCTTAAAGTCCCCAAGCAATTTTGGTGATTAATTACTTATTAATCAAGTGCTTGGTGTACAGCCATTCCTTCGGCGACCATACATAGCTTGCATTTTATAAGCACGGTAATGTGCATTTAAAGTTTTACGGTGATTGTTATGGTTTATTCACAGGACTGATGATTTGAAACTGGAGGCTTGGTGTTTTGGTTAGATTACATGATGCAAGATGGATTATTGTGAGAGATAAATAGATAAATATTTTAAAAAGACTGGAATTCCTGGTCCTAGACCCACATCTTGGTAGAGTAAAATAGACTTCCGTTTCTGACCTATGTATAAAAGCCAAGTCTATTGCCTTTGCACAATCAAACAATGAGACTGATCGGGTTGTGCATGTGTTTTTCGACACTACATTCTCATCATATTATGGTACTCTAGAAAATTCTCCATGTGAACTGAAATTGAAACTTTGACGATCCAGCAATAAAGCCTTTGATAAGAGAATAAGTTTTACCACATGCAATATGGGGATCAACTGCTAATGCACTATCAAACCCTAATGGGAACCCAACCTACATATGTAATGTTCAGTGTATATTAATGGGACAAAAGTTGTCATCTGTTATTCATGAGCTATATTATAGTTTGGGAAAATCTGTTGTGCATGTAGCTATAATGAACATGAGAAAATATGCTTCTATAGTTATATGAACTTGTGTCTCTCTTAGAAGTTTATTGTTTATGAACTACGGCAACAACTTTTTGCATGTTAATGATTTACAATTGAAGATGTTTTATTTTTGGAGGCTTTGTACGAGTAGATAAATGATGATGGCAGAGAGAGACATAATTAGTATCCAACTATGAAATGGTGAATGATAATTACTTTCTGGTCTTGATTGCTTACAGTCTCAACTTCTAGGAGCATCAAGGAATTACTTTTTATTCTATACTAGCTTCTGCAATTAAATTTTTTTTATCATCCTGCAGGAAAGGGTTCCTCATTACGGCAATGGTTACTGCTGGAGCGGGTTTTCTAAGTGCTTTTGCTCCAAACTATATTTGCCTGATCAGTCTCCGTTGTCTGGTTGGTCTTGGTTTGGGAGGTGGTCCTGTACTATCATCTTGGTTTTTAGAGTTTATCCCTTCTTCAACTAGAGGCACTTGGATGGTTGTATTTTCAACATTCTGGACATTGGGTACAATTCTTGAGGCATCACTTGCATGGGTACGTCATAATAGCATGCTCTCAAGTTGTCGTCTACATTTTTATGCATTATTCTTATATAATGTGCAAGACAAGTGAATGAGTAATACAATTATCAAATGCTGTTTGTTAACTGATATTATTAGAATGCTAGATATTTAGGACTTTTTTCCAACCCCGTAAGTACCTAGTTCACTGGCAGAAGAGCTCTCTCCGTAGGTTCCTAGCTGCATTGCCAACTTATTTCCTCTTGTGACAAAAAGTGTTTCTATGTTTTTTTTTTTTTTTGGTTTGTTGTTAAATATAATCTCCCTTTCTAGAGATTCTGACCTTAATTGATGTTTGTTGTTTCTGACTTTTTGTTTCAAATTCATGTCAGAAAGAAATTATGTTATATGTCCCTTGTGTAGAGCCAATGTGTTATTCTCTTCTGGTAAGATTAGTATAACAGTATCTGATCATATTGACAACATATGTTCCACACTCTGGCTTTTCTTTTGATGCTCTTCCTATGAATTCACCCCTGTTTGGCTAGACTTATCTAGCCGAAATAATGACTTGTTTCGAGAAAAAATTTCTTATTTACATTCTAATTTTAAGAATTAAGTATTTAGAGGGTGTTTAGTATATCTGATCTGTAGAAATAACACTTATTCCAGAAAAAAGTAAACATGCACCTCTTTTTCTTTCCAGAAATAAGTGACTCAGGGGCCTGATTTTCTTTGCATGGTATATCGTTGATGTAAATTTGCAATTGTCATGGGGTCACAAGCTCCATATTACATTGTCTGGTATTGATGAATTTTTCCTTCTATATTTTAAGTGTACCTAATTTGCCCGAAAAAGTTTAATCCATCACAAGTGAGATAATTTTCGGTAATTCTCATTATTTCTTTTGCAGTTTGTAATGCCATCTTTAGGTTGGAGATGGCTCCTTGCACTGTCTTCTCTTCCTACATCATTGCTTCTTGTGTTTTATGTACTGACTCCGGAATCACCAAGATATTTATGCTTACAAGGAAGAAGAGACGAAGCACTTGTTATTTTGAAGAAAATAGCCAAACTTAACCAGACAAAGCTTCCTCCAGGTATACTTGTTTTGGACCAACAAATCGAGCTACAAGAAACCTCTTCTGAAGCAGAAGACAAGCACCTGCTCACACCAAAAACTATGGAAAGTGCATCGAACGATGAAAGCAGTAAAATGGAAAAAAAAACTGAATCATCTGTACTTACTCTCCTTTCACCTGAGTTACTTAGGTCGACCTTGCTCTTATGGGTTGTCTTCTTTGGTAATGCATTCTCGTATTATGGACTAGTCTTGCTGACAACAGAGTTACATAGTGAACATAGCACTTGTAAACAAACTCAGTTAAAATCAAATGATTCGCAGGATGTTAACTACAGAGATGTATTTATCACTAGTTTTGCAGGTATTATATTATTTAATTAAAAGCATTTGTTTTCTTTACAGACTTGCATGAACTTTTTTGCTTTGTTGGCTGACCATTTACCCATGATTTGCTTTTTGCTTCAAGAGTTCCCGGGCCTTCTTGTAGCAGCAGCTACAGTCGACAGAATGGGTCGTAAGTTCTCAATGTCGGCAATGTTCTTTCTCTGTTGCACCTTTCTGCTACCATTGGTATTCAATCAACCGCAAGGCATTACAACAGGTCTTCTCTTTGGAGCTCGTATATGCATCACGGCAACCTTTACAGTGGTCTATATATATGCTCCAGAGGTAAGTCATGACAAAATTGTACTAGTTCTCATAAGATATGCAAGTTCAATCTTAATCACCAAAACTTCATTGATAACTGATAATTTTTGTTTATGTTTTTATATATGATAGATATATCCTACGGCAGTTAGAACAACAGGGGTTGGTGTGGCTAGCTCGGTAGGAAGAATTGGAGGAATGTTGTGTCATCAAACTTCAGCCATACTTCTATTTGAAGCTGTTATATTTCTTTCCGGGGTATGCGTGTTGCTTTTCCCATTTGAAACCAGTGGACGCGAATTGACAGATTGTGTTCCTCCAGAAAAAGGGAGCACACAGCCAACGTAATGCCAACTTCTGTAGTTTTATATAGATAATCAGTAGTCTTTTGTACACATTGCTTCCCATATTTTGAATGGGAAGGAACCATACACACCACACCTACACATTTACACCTTAGCTTCTTTTTGCTATAATACATCAATTTCTTAGTTTGTACCAAGTATAGCTGTAGCAGAAATTTCTTTGTAATGTACATTAGTTGATTTTACTATAGGCATTCTACATCACAATCTATAGCTTCATAAATTTATACTAAAGAGAAATCTTTGCAAGAACGTAGACAGTAGTCATGTTTTGGCTTTTGTATGAATAACGATATCTGCATCTTTTATCAAGTCATCTCGTGTATTGGCTTCAATGAACTAAGCTATATGTGTATCTTTCACCAGAGACATTCATGAAGAACGAAAGTCTCACTAAATATGTTTGTTTCATAATCTTGTTATTACATGAACACATATTCTTGCATTATAAACTGGTTTTCAAGATTTTTAGGCTTCAAAAAGAGTATATTTCATTACAGGTCACCATCACTTATAATTCCGTTATAATACAGATTACAAGATAACTATATATTCCACGCATCAATTGGTCATCTTTCTTCAACCTGGGTAACTTTTAATAGGCAGGGCCAAGCTTCATTTTGATTGTTGGTTTGTTAAATGATCTCGAGACTTTCATACATTCCTGCACGTCTTTGTCACAAGTGATGTTAATCCAATCATCCTCATCATCTTGATACTTGAGACTGAAGCTTTTTCTATTCAAGTGCAGCCTCTCAATCACACTATTCTCCAACTCCGCAATTCCTGATGAACTAGGCAGTTCAAACCTTATGGTACCAGCGTCATACGTGACCTTTACGGTCATCATATTAAAGACCCGGCTTGAATGAGTAACAACATGTCTATTTTGCAAACTAGACGTGTCTAATGAACAATTTTTTGCCCCCGATTTACCATCTGTCTTTTGACTCGTTCTGGACTCCCACCATTCAATACCAACATCTCTACATCTGCGCTTGAATGTCGATACACTCACTAAAACAATGATAACTTTAATAAGATACTAAGTCATACCAGTGCAATAAAATTTAAATTGTTACTAAATCTTTTATAAACATAAGAAGCGGGAAGATATTCGTTTAAGAACAAGGTAACATAAAACTTACAACCGAAGCTCTCTGCTGCATCTTTTATTGGTCTTCCAAAATGCTTACTGATATTCTCTACAGTACAAGGTATTTTAGATTTCTTCAATCGTTTTGATGCAGGGGTCACAGGTTCAACGTCTTCATCATCAGATGACACTTCTACCAGATTATCTACTGTAAAGTCATGGAACATAACTTAGCTTCCATTTTAGGCGAGTGCAAAAAAAATATACATTATGCACATATATTTATTTATTAAAGAAGTACATAATCCAAGTTTCTATTGTATCCCTTAAAACAGATGGTTATACTTACCTCTCTCAGCAGCCATGGTCTTCCCCTTTGTTTTGAAGTATTCTTCAGATCTCCTGGGCTGGGAAGCTTCATTTAATATTGACGTTTCCCCTGCCGCAGCCTCTTCATAAGAATTTGAATTGCTATTTTGATCACGACCTTTATCAAACATTTTTAAAGTGGGAGTAAGCTCTGAGCCATCATAGTGAAGAAGAGAGCTTTGGGGTTGACCAAGTTCAAATGAAGCGGGTTCAGTTTGGGTAGAAGAAGAGTTGATAACCTTGACTGATAACACTTGTTCTAGTTTTTCTCTTTCTCTTGCAGCAAGCTTACAATTTGAAACAGAATCCTTAACCGTTGTCCATATGGAATTCAACAAGTTTTGAGGGTAATCATTATCCACTTCCTGAGAAGGCAGAAAGAACTCGAGTACATATTCGCTTCCATAATTTTTTCCTTCAACTAAAATAAACAAGTAGATTGTAAAACAAGCTATTGGCCCACAGTTTCGTGCATAATGTGCCAAGGGGTAATTAATAATGCTTAATGCTGATATATTGTTGCAGAAAAAGGCTCTAGCTGATTCATTTGAGACGCCAAGTAGGCAACGAAAGCACATGTGCAAACAAACATCTTTGAACTGAAACCAAGATGCTAAGACTTTAGAATTGCCATCACCGAATTGGTGTAGCAAGTTGTAGTTATAGTCATCATTGTACCAGTATTGAGTAAGAGGTAAATCGAATCTTTGACGCACCGCCTCCAACACCGCCTCCAATACCGAGTTTCTACAATCTTGCAACAACTGATAGAAAAGTATGAATATATAAGAAAATCAAATAATATGTTTTGTAAGGAAAAAGAAGAATATCATATACAAGTCTTACTTCGTGGTCTCTGAAGTTATATCTCAAGGCGCTCAAATACTGCAAAGAAACAATTGAGTGAGCAAGTTATAAACAAAATTAAGTTGAGAATGAAAAGAGAGGAAATGGATTCAATGAGAGACCTCTAAAGATTTACAAAATGTCTCGAGTGTTCCAACGTCCTGGTTGCGAGTGGAAACTATTTCCAAAATACTGAGGCTGAAAAGGAAAGGGAAACAGAAAGAAGCACGAATGCCGCAAGAGAGAGCAAAATCTCGGTGAGGGTATTCTTCTTCAGAGTAATATTTGATGTCAGGACTCATCTCTGAACTCCACTTCTTATGTACGCGCTCAATTACTCCCTTAGGCATGTCACCACCATCTAGTGAAATAACAGATTTGGCAAAGCGAGTCTGGTAAGGTAATAGTGTTGTTTCATCTTCTTCATCACAACCAATCATACCAGATCTGTTGGCATCAATCGTAAGCTCAACGTGATCATCCTTCCAGCTTACCCTCCAGAAGAGAACCAATGAGTGCTGCAAACCCGGAGACTTAACAAGCTCCACATCTCTATGAATCTCTATTTCTTCCCCCATTCTGCTCAATTTACCTCCACTTCTTTTTCTTCTCCTTGTCGTCTCTTATATATTCCATTTTGTCAACCCTCTGTTCCCGTGTCCAATTAGTCTTAAACCTTTTTACTTTACAAATCATACCATAAATCCAATCTTAATATTTTAATAATAATATTATTAATTATAAGTATTAAGTTAGTTAACACTTCGACTACCAATCCAGTTTCTACCTTAAATTAGTAATTTTTTCCCTTAATTATAAAAGAGTTGATTATTGCTTGTCATGAACTTCGTATTCACACGTCCCGGCGATAATAAAAGACATTAAAGTGACACTTTTGACGAATTATAATACAAAGACACAAGCCACAGCTAGATACTGTATTAATCAAATCACCACCACTTTCTTATTCAACGGTCAAATTAGTCGGCCAGACTTCAAAAGTTCAAAGGTTCAACAGTACAAGAGCTCAACCGCTAAAATCTTCGTCTCTATATTTTACATGTTATCTATAATAATAATAATGAGAGGAAACTTCAAAGTTGTGACCAAAGTTTACATTGATTTTTAAAAAATTGGCCAGAATTTTAAATTTTTAAAAAGATGATCAAATTTTGATTCCGATTTTTAAAAATGTGGCCCCTGTTAAATATATTAACGGAAGCCCAACGGGAGCCACAATTTTGAAAAGCGGACCAAAATTTGGCCACTTTTCTGAGAATTTGGAATGAACAAAAGGGTAAAAACAAGTTCCAAATTCTCAAAAAAGTGGCCAAACTTTGGTCCGTTTTTCAAAACTGTGACTCCCGTTAGGCAGTTAGTGACTTGTAACGGGAGCCACACTTTTAAAAAGCGAAGCCAAAGTTTGACCATCTTTTTGAGAATTTGGAATTCTAGCCAACGTTTTGAAAAACGATGTAAACTTTGGCCACAACTCTGTAGTTTACTCTAAATAACAATAGAGGCGAAATATTTAAATTGAATATAGCTAAACTTTTACAGAAATACAATAATCAAATGAAAACAGAGGATTCAATACTTTGGAGTATGACTACAAGCAAAGAAGATGATAAATACGATAATGAACAAACTCTGTGAAGCACAGAACTGAAAACACTGTAACAACATTTACTGATAACGTTCCCTGGCTCCCATACTTTTGAAGTTACGGATTTGATACAAGATACTAAAAGCCATTTGCAGAACCTCTAAGGTACACTGGGAGACCATCTCTGCTTCCATCTAAATTTGTGTTTTGCATGAAATGCAGCATCAGTTTCGCAATAAAGAACAAGGGGAAAATCAAATAGACAATGAGCGACAACGTAGTTGTTGAGCTTGTATAGTTGAACCCCGATTAAGTAATAATCGATAAAGTAATATCCTCACTAAAGTAATTTTTTTTCTAGTCCCAACGTAATGTAAATAGTGTATTTTTACTCTAAATAAAGTAATAAACTCGATAAAGTAATTTTTTTCGTTGGTCCAAACATTATTACTTTAAAGAGGTTTAACTGTAGATGGGGAGAATATGACCAACGTCAAAGATGCTAGCGAAATGAAGCCCGTTGTTCGGACCAAGTGGTGCAGAAGTGTTCCAAAAGTTGAAGCGCGGCCAGTGGTGCGAAAGTGAATCTGTTCCATGTCATATCCCAGATAGAAACTAAGGAAATTTGCAATAGCTATAGCCATGACAATTGGGTGATCATGGAACGGAGAACTAGTGGTTGATTGGTACTTGAGCTGCAAGGCTGCTAGGAGGACAGAATCAGCTATGCCGATTAGACTAAAGATATCCAGGTTGCCATTTTCTCGCCTTTCTACGGTTATTGTGTTGATGCCTGCAGCTTCAATTCGCAAAGAAGACATTAGAAGATTATGAGAATGTAATTATGATGAGTTGGAGAAAGAGAGAGCTGCTATGCGATATACTTCAGCAGTTGGACAATCCAATAGTATAACACTTCACAAGTTCAAATTTCATTATTTTATTTTATTATAATCTGATTGTGAAAAAAAGAACGATATAAACAAATAATCATTTTGCATTCAGATCGCTTAAGCCGTAGTATATTCGAATTCTTTAATGTAAGAATATTATAATAACATCTTGAACAATCCAACCCTACGTATAAAACTAATAGCATCTCATATAAACATCACTATAGTCCAATGTTCAGGACTATTAGTTACATCAATTGATCGGATATAAGAGCAACAAATACCCCAAGTATGAAGAATTGTTTGTCGTGAAAGGTGAGCTATTGCGATATCCGTCACGATCTCAAAATTGATGGGAGTCTTATAGATCTCCTAAAATATTATATAAATTATTTTCAGGAAAATAATTAAAACACGTACCAAGACACGCAAGAATATCAAACCATAACACACTAACATCCAAAAAATGAACGCGATTAACAACCTTGATAACGAGATACTCAACAAAATTTAACTCAAAATAGATTGAATCTAGGTTTTATTCAAAAATCGATTAATCGATGAGGGCGAAGAAGACGTAATATTGGGAAGATGAAAGTCTGGAAGGCGGAGAAGTGGTGACTGAAACCTAGTTTTGGGAATCGACTCTCAAAATAGCTTTTCTACTTGAGATAACTGTTAGAGCATCTCCAACGGCGTTGCCTATAATCGTTGGCTAAATTGAACCTGTAAGACATTATGTAAAATTTGATGAACCCGTAAGAGATTATACTTCAACGATATTGGCTATATTGGTTGGCTATAATTTAAAAATAGAATGTTATTAATATTTGAGTTTGTTAAAATAAAATATATCAGTTTAATATGGTAATAAATGATGTGCAATCATCCTACAGATTTATTATAGACCTGTAGAGGTTTGACAAATATAGCCATCCATAGGAGGTTGGCTAAAATTATAGACAACAGGTTCACGTGGTTGGAGTATGATTTTTTCAACAAGTTGGCTAAATTTTTTATATTTGAAATGTCAACTCATTTTTTAGCTAAGGAGTTTGTACGGTTGGAGATGCTCTTAAGAGTCCATTTTGACAAATTTTCATTCATTGTTAGTGTATTGATACATACTCTGAATATTGCTTTTAAGTCCACCGAGTCGACTCTATGATGCAACAACACTTGTATAACATGTATCATAGAAAGGAATTGCTTGCAGGCTGTGTTTGATCATTGATTGATCATAATAATTTCGATCTAATTTAATAGTAGTTTTTTTCTCTTAGAAACATTTTCCTGCAAAATCAGATTATAACTAGTTTTGTTGGACTATATATCATAGTCTTTCCGATATAAGAAGTGAATACATAATTGACATGATTTTCTGGAATAAGTATCGTATCATCTAAATAAAGTACTGAAAGGCACCAAAAGTTAATGAGTGTTCAAGAGTTCATAAGTTTAGAGATGGACAGCAAGTCTCTTGTCATCTCTCATCTTTAAATTTATCATAGTCAATTATATAACCTTCCTTTGGACTTTTTCGGCAAAAGAATTTCCACATGTACAAGGAAGATAATTTTTAAACTTTATAGAGTTTTGTTTGTTTAAAAATAGGACCTATATGAGCACGATTGGATAGCTCAGGGTTTATTCTTTATTGTCCCGGGACACTCGGGATCGACCATGGCTCACCCCGAGAATTATTAGAACAGATACTAATTTGTAAGGTATATAAGACTGCATTGTAAAAAAAAAAATAGAAGCTATATTAATCTAAAATTAATTTACTATTAATTATTCATTTCAAAACTTAATTTAGTCAATAAAATAGCGGAGGGCACGATCAGGATTCAGGTAACACATGAGATGAGAAGAAAAAGAGAGCGACTCTGCCGTATAAACATAAAATAAAATATAAATATGCCATCTTATTAGAAGGCCATCCAACAGTTCAAAAGTTCAAAACTCGTAACTGATCAAATAAAAACAGAAAAAGAATGACGACCTCAAAATGACAGGAATAATAAAATTATTATTTTAATATTAAATTAACTGGATTGATAAATAGTGCTGATCATTATTACTTCCTGGATTAGGAGGAAAATTTAAGATAATCTAATTCAAATTAAAATCTTTGAATATTACTTATTTCTTGCAAGAGCATACAATTTTTTAATTCTAAATATAAAGAGAATGTAACAAATTAGAGTTTCAATGGACTGTTAATAATTCTTTAAAAATTCTAAGGGATCATTTGGTTCACGCTTTCCTGGTATTAGGTATGTGTTTTGTTCATTCCAAATTCATAACTGATGTTTGGTTGAGAATTTCGTTTTATAAAACCCATTCCTCAAACCCACAAAGTATGAGGATTTCATATCTAAGGGGGAGGTGGATATGAGACCTGGGTTGGAGGAATCGACTTTTTTCTTCTTTTATTTTCATTATTATTTATATAATTTCATATAAAATATTAACACAAAATGAAATTAATGACTCAAATATGCATATAAATATTAATTTAATGATATTTTAAATTAATTACAATTAATAACTCATAAATATTATAATACAATCATATCAATTCCACCGCTAAACCAAAAACCTGATATCATACCTCAACCCCATACCAGCTTAACCTGATTCCTCGTTTCAACTTCATACCCCATTTCCAACCAAACGCCTAGAAAATTCCTCTCTTTCACAAATATCCAAAAGCGACACGCCGACACCAATATTAATGGGAAAGTAATAAACGTTCTCGGAGAGTTCAGAGGTTCAACCGTTCCAGGGTCATATCTTTACATAGGAGCGAGTCCTTTGTCATCACTGAAGATAAATTAGATAATGCATGTACTATTATATAGCACAGTCAAGAATATCTTACTTGATACTCCCTCCGTCCCTATTTATTTGTCTATTTTGGAAGTAAAAATTTGTCCCTATTTATCTGTCCATTTATACTTTCAAAACTAATTTATTGATAGTTTTTCAAATATATCTCCATAATTTCAATTTTCAAGGCTTGACTTATTTAAAACTTGGTTGAATTCATGTTTTCAAGACATAAAGTAGGAATATTCCACCATTTTCAAGACATTAATTAGAGGTATTTAATGAAAAAGTTTATACAATCAAGTATTCCTTGGTATGTGTTTTTTTTTTCAAAATGGACAGATAAAAAGGGACGGAGGGAGTATCAAAGATTAGAAGAATAAACACGTTACATTTGCAAGGAAAATATTTTCCAAAACTTGATACTTTTGTCTTCTAAGAGAATTTGTAGCCAATACTACTGGTTTTAATAAAAATTTCGCAATTTTTATGTATCACATTTTTATACAGGTCTCATTTAGTAAAAGTTATTAAGATTAAAAATAAGATGATTTTCTCGTAATTGTATCCAGCTCGCAGAGAAGTTAAAATAAATCAAGAAACTAAATATATATATATATTATTTAACTTTTAAAAAAAATGTATTTTATAATATCCAAGATAACAAGTACGGCTGAGCATTCAGTCGGTTCGATTCAAAGCCGAACTGAATCCAAAAAATTGAAAATCAAATGATGTTTTTGTAATCGAATCGGACCGAATTATTATTTTAAACCAAACCGATCTAACGAAATTATTTTGATTTAGATAAAATAGAAATTTTTAAGAATTTGTATAACTTACTATGACCACTTTTTTGTATCACATTCATCATCACATGACTTGACTTAACATAAGAAACACCCGGATTAAATTTTTGCACCCAAAATTTATTCACCAACCATTCCACATAACTGACACAAAGTCACAAACACACATTATCTGTACATAACAAACAGTAACATGTTTAAGCAAACAAACTATTTAACAACCCAAACCATCGTCGCTGATTCTCAAATAATCTGAAGATCGAATTCGCGGCTGGAGTGTTAATCACCGTACTTTTAATTTTTTTTATGCTCATTTTTATTAATTTTTAAGGATCGATTTTGAAATAAGGCTAAAGCTTCTAAGTTCAGTTATGTCCTATGATCACGTGCTTTGAGAGTATAATTCCCAGAATATTTGAATTCGATTAAAACAAGTCCGAATATATCTTTTTTGTTTACGAAGGGGACTCGTTGGCCGAATATAATTAGAAGTACGTTTAATGGAGTTCACATTTTAGTTCGGATTCCATGAATAGCAATCATAAATAATATATTTAATCGTCAAAATTCATACATAATTTATCATTTATAGATAATCTTAAATATCATTATTGATTAGTCATTAATAACTTTCGATATTAATAAACATTAAAATTATTGTTATACTTATCAATTATATTACAACATAACATCCTGCGATTTATATAAGTAATTATTGTGCATGTTGTTTACATTGTAGAACAAAAATTTTAAGTTATCGGATGTTTAAAAATAATGTTGAACAAAAATTAAAATCAGAACTACTAGATTAAAAATCAAACAAAATTATATAAATAACAATTAACTTAAAAAAGAGTAAAGAATGTAAAGGGTGTCATTATATATTAGATCGATAAATACTTCATGTACAAAATCTTTTACAAAATGAAGTGTATTAAGTTTTGATTAGAATGAGGTTTTGTCTATAAATTAATAACATCTACTAAAATATCTCAACTTTTGTACAAAATTTTATAATTCCTCCGTCTCAATTTATAGGTCCATTTTGGAAAAAAAATTTGTCTCAAAATACTTGTCCCTCTCTTTTTTCAATACAAATTTATCTACATATTAATTGTGACTTTTTTAAACTCAACATTATTCTCATTTCTCGATGCACTAAATCTCTATATTTATTGTGATTTTTTTGAATCTCAACTATATTCTCACTTATCAATGCCCTAATTAATCATGCATGATTCTATCTAATCAACTTTTTTCTTAATATGCGTGTTTATTCCGTTGTAATAATTTTTATACATATCCGTGTAAACTTCACTGAACTAGGAAAGTTCGGAAAGTAGAAATAATCGACAGGAATGTTCCAAAATGAAAGGGGTAAATATTTGGTTCACGCGGGATTGTCAAACTACCTCGGTAATCAAAGACAATTCTGAGAAATGGATTATCATTATTGAACTTGATTATTTGAATAAAACAGAGTAAAACAGGGGATTCAAAACTTGAAGCCAGAAATTATAGTACAGTACAACAAGAACACATGAAATCTGTTGCTTTCAAATTTATGGCAACTTACGTAACTGTGAATCATGTGCAACATTGCAGGTACTAGGAGTAATGTGTCGATGGTACAATGTAGACCGGAATACAATCTCTGTTTCTGGGTAAATCTTGGCCTAGGATCCCCTGAAGCATCAACACGGTCAAAAAACTCAAGGAGAATATCGTATAAACAACAAGAGACGGCATTATTGAGCTTGTGGATGTCGAAAATATAACGGAACTTAAAGATGCTAGTGAAATTAAGCCCATTAGTCGAACAAAGTGGTGCAGTAATGCTCTAGAAGTTGATGAAAGGCTAGTGCATGAGTTGAAGATTTTGCATGCCAAGCAGGAAGTAAGAAAACTTGCTATAGCGATAGCCATGGTTTTCGGGTGATCTTGAAATGGGGAGCCGCGGGTTGATTGGTACTTGAGCTGCAAGGCAGCTATGAGGACGGAGACAGCTACGCCAATTCTAGCAAGCTAGGAAGCATGAGTGCGGGTGCGGATACGGGGGTGCGTGGTACGGGGATACGGGAATTCGGCAAATTTAAAAATATGGGGATTCGGGTGCGGGGGGTTTCGGCAAATATTAATATATTAAAAATATATTTTATACATGTATTTGAAGAGTTATATTCATATTTAAACTAAATAATTGAATAAATAAGTTCAATATCCTTAACAATATACAATATAATTATTTAATAACACAATTATCACATTATAAGGTAGTTAAGTGATAGAGTATTCAACTAATCACAGAATTAATCATTAAAAAGAATCCCCAAGAATCCCCTAGTATCGAAGAATCCCAAGAATCGAGTGCGCGGTGCGGCGGGTGAGTGAAGTATCCCTGCTTTCTAGCTAGCAAGTATAGAATGAGTATCATCATATACTCGAGGTTGCAGGGGTGGTCTGATGATGAATGCATTGTGAACTAGAGTATAATAGCTCAATATGAATTGGGGCAAAAATGAAGGCATCAGAGAAGTATTGAAATGAAATGAAGAGGAACTGAGTTAAAGAATGAACGAGAATGCTCTCATATTTATAGAGCAGGGGAGATTTGTACATGACAATGAAGATTGAGTTGGTCATTCTTAAGAAATCCAGCAGTTCAGAAGTTCAAGATTCACTTACATTGGTCATGGTCCCACCTAGTGATTCCTACACAGGTGGGGAAACATTACTCGAAGAAGAGATGTCTGGCTTTGATTATTAAAGTCGACAAAAATTTTATTTTGCGATCACAAAAGTTTAAAAAAATTAAGGAAGCATTTGACTAGTGCTCATCATATAGTACTACAGAAATGTGTTGTATAGTAAGCATTGTAACAACTTGTCCACCTAGTTCAAGTGTTCAAGAGTGCAAGAGATCTGATACACTAGTAATCTGTAGGACTCTGGAAAGAGGTGGGCACGAATCAGGCCCGATCCTGATCCTGAACTTTCCGGGATCTTAGGCCAAAAAATAAATTGGCGACCTTATATTTTGTTTTGAAAATATTCAAAATCATCAAATATTTACTCATATATTAAAAAAATATAAACAATTTATAATTATAAACCAATCTATGGTTGCTATAGCCAATCTATGGTGTAGTGTAAGTCATGATTTAATAACAATCTAGCAATTCATTAGAAATGAGTTATAAGAGTGTTTCAAGATACAAATCGTTGATGATATCATCGGAATTAATATTTTCTTGAAGTCCCTTTTTGGTTGATAGAATTGCAAGACCATTCAATCATTTTCATGCCATTGAGAATTTCAAGTTAACTTTGAATAACTTCTTTTCACCGGAAATGAAATGAAGAGCAACTAAGTTAACGAATGAATGAGGATTCGTATTCGTAAGGCTGGGGAGTTCAGAGCATCTCCATTAGTATACCCGGGGTTCCTGAATATATTATAAACAATTCAATTTTTTTTAGGTTATTACATTATAGTGGCTTAATTTTTTGGAATTTTTTTTGATAAAAATTACCCTAAGTCATAAATTATTCACAAATCATTTTTTATTATATTTTTAATAACCCAGAAGTCATTAATAAGTCAAAATTACCCAAACAGATAATTTTAAACTCCCAACTTATCACATAAGTCACGTTAAGTTATAAGTCATAAGTTCAGCCAAATGGGCTCAATGTCTATTTGACTAATTTTGACTTATTAACGGCTTATGGGTTATTAAAAATATAATAATAAAAATAAAAGTGTTTGATGAGTAAGTTATGACTTATGGGTAACTTTTATAAAAAAAAGTTCAAAAAAATCAAGTCACTAAAAAAAGTATTTCAAACTAAATTCTGAATTTAAGTCAGCTTCTGACTTATTTCTAATTTTAAACCGGCTTCTGACTTATTACACAAACAGATAATTTTCAGTTTAAAGTTTGGAAACAACTTTAAGCCTGGACAATGACAAACAGGCTCTTGTACATGACTATGACTATGAGGATTGAGTTCAACAATTCAGCAGTTCAAAATTCAGTTAGATTGGTCATGGTCCCACCCTGTGATTCCTACACAGATGGTTACGAAAGTAGTCTAGAAATTTTGTTGTGGGAAGAGATATGTCTGGCTTTGATTATTGAAGTTGACAGAATAAGCATTTGACTAGTGCGTATAATTTAGTACTACAGAAAGATATTACGTGTATAGTTAGTATTGAAACAAGTTGTCCCCAAGTTCAAGTGTTCAAGAGTGCAAGAGTTCACTGATTTAGAGATAACGACATTCATATTTATAAGGCAGGGGAGATTTATGACAATGAAGATTGAGTTGGTCATTTTCAAGAGATTCAACAGTTTAACAATTCAATAGATCAGAAGTTCAAAACTCACTTGAGATTAGCCACGACCCCACCTTGTGATTCCTCGCATATGGGTACAAAAGTAGTCTAGAAATTTTGTTGTGGGAAAGGGCTTTGATTATCAAAGTCATCAGAGATTTTATTTTGCGACGACAAAAGTTAAGAAATTTGACTAGTGCTTGTCATATAGTACTACAGAAGGTGTTATATAGTTAGTATTGAAACAAGTTGTCCACCTTGTTCAAGTGTTCAAGAGTGCAAGAGATCTGATGGACTAGTAATCTGTAGGACTCTGGAAAGAGGTGGGCAGGAATTAACAAGTTGAACGATGACGAAATAAACAAACTTTTTATTTGTTTTTTTAAATGCAAGATAGTGACATTGATACTGCTAAGCTGAAGAAGCAAGGGGGAAAAAACTCTGCATTTATATTTAAATTGATGAGTATTTCTTTTTTGCAAGATTATCTTTTGGAAATGGAAGAAAGACATAAGTTTAAAGAAGCAAAGCCTTAAATTAGTACCGCAAGGTTCATAAAGAGGGCAATTAAAAGTTAAAGCCTCTCGATCACATTATCTTCTAATTCTGGTGGCATATGCTATCAAGGTTCATAGCGGTTATATTTTGTTTGCTGATCTTGAGCTGGTGGCATATGTTATCAAGGTTATACATGTCGTTGCACAAGCAATTAAAAGTTAAAGCCTTTCAATCACATTATCTTCTAATTCTGCAAATCCTGATAAGCTGGGTACTTCAGACCTAATGGTCACACACTCACGCTGATTTATGTGGCCTTTACAGTAATCATATTGAAGTTCAGGCTTTTACGGGGAACAACTGAATACAGCGATGGAGGCATATATCTTCTACTTGGTTCTTCATCATCTATTCTTCTGGTGAGCTTAGTAGGAAACTCTGCATTGGTAATTTGCTTACCTGCACTAACAATATATGTGTGCTTAGTAGGATTTTTGGCATTATTGCTTCATTTCTTCGGTTCTTCTTCTATACATTAAATTGGCGTGTTTAATTGTTTTCCTCTGCACAATTAAGTCAACAATAAATATTATCTACATTTTCTAACAAATTTAACAGTACTCTGAAGAATGTACCTTCGCACAACTGTTGGCATTTTTCCATCTCTCGGATTCTATGAGAAATACCAGGTGTATCCTGCAGAGGACGCATGCTTGATAAATGTTTACTCCCCCGGGTTCATCATCAATAAACATTCTCTTGCTAGCTTGCCACCATGTAATACCAACACTTCTACATCTGCACTTGAATTAGATGGACTAACTACAACAATGAAGAATATGAATCAATACACAATTGTGATTTTGTAAAATATAAACAGAGTTAATAGTATTCTATGAATTAAGTTGAAAGGTAGAATAAAACATGCCACCGAAGCTTCCTGCTGCATCTTTCAGTGGTATTTATAGTTTGGAGGTGAGCATCAACGGCTATCTTCTTGTAGCAGCAGCTACAGTCACAGAATGGGTCATAAGTTCTCAATGTCGGCAATGTTCTTTCTCTGTTTCACCTCTTTACTACCATTGGTATTTAATCAACCGCAAGGCATTACAACAGGTCTTCTCTTCGGAGCTCGTATATGCATCACAGCAACCTTTACAGTGGTCTATATATATGCTCCAGAAGTAAGTCATGACAAAATTGTACTAGTTCTCATAAGATATGCAAGTTCAATCTTAATCACCAAAACTTCATTGATAACTGATAATTTTTGTTTATGTTTTTATATATGATAGATATATCCTACGGCAGTTAGAACAACAGGGGTTGGTGTGGCTAGCTCGGTAGGAAGAATTGGAGGAATGTTATGCCCTCTTGTGGCAGTAGGATTGATACATGGCTGTCATCAAACTTCAGCCATACTTCTATTTGAAGCTGTTATATTTCTTTCCGGGGTATGTGTGTTGCTTTTCCCATTTGAAACCAGTGGACGCGAATTGACAGATTGTGTTCCTCCAGAAAAAGGGAGCACACAGCCAACGTGATGCCAACTTCTGTAGTTTTATAGAGAATCAGTAGTCTTTTGCACACATTGCTTCCCATATTTTGAATGGGAAGGAACCATACACACCACACCTACACATTTACACCTTAGTGTCTTTTTGCTATAATACATCAATTTCTTAGTTTGTACCAAGTATAGCTGTAGCAGAAATTTCTTTGTAACGTACATTAGTTGATTTTACGATAGGCATTCTACATCACAATCTATAGCTTCATAAATTTATACTAAAGAGAAATCTTTGCAAGAACGTAGACAGTAGTCATGTTTTGGCTTTTGTATGAATAACGATATCTGCATCTTTTATCAAGTCATCTCGTGTATTGGCTTCAATGAACTAAGCTATATGTGTATCTTTCACCAGAGGCATTCATGAAAAACGAAAGTCTCTAATGACCCGAGCCACGCTAACTATGCTTGTTTTATAATCTTGTTATTACATGAATACATATTCTTGCATTATAAATTGGTTTTCAAGATTTAGAGGCTTAAGAAAAAGTATATTTATAATACTGATTACAAGATAACTATATATTTCACCCATCAATTGATCATAGTTGATCAGTACTAAAATGTTTTTGCCCAAAAAGAAAACAAACACGAGTCGAGCGTTTTCTTTCTTCAACCTGGATACTCGTAAGTGTTAATAGGCAGGGCCAAGCTTCATTTCGATTATTGATTTCTTCAATGATCTTGAGACTTCCATACATTCCAGTACGTCCTCATCGCAAGTAATGTCAATCCAATCATCCGCATCATCTTGATATTTAAGACAAAAACTTTTTCTATCCAAGTTCAGCCTCTTAATTACACTATTCTCCAACTCTTCAAGCCCTGATGAAGTAGATAATTTAAATTTTATGATACGAGCGTCATATGTGACCTTTATGGTCATCATATTAAAGTCCTGGCTTGAATGAGTAACAACACGTCTATTTGGCAAACTAAATGTGTCTGATGAAAGATGTTTTGCCCCCGATTTACCATCTGTCTTTTGACTCGTTCTGGACTCCCACCATTCAATATCAACATCTCTACATCTGCGCTTAAATGTCGATACACTCACTAAAACAATGATAACTTCAATAAGATTCCAAGTCATACCATTGCAATAAAATTTAAACTGTTATTAAATCTTTTATAAATATAAGAAGCTGGAAGATATTCGTTTAAGAACAAGGTAAAATAAAACTTACAACCGAAGCTATCTGCTGCATCTTTTATTGGTCTTCCAAAATGCTTACTGATATTTTCTATAGTACAAGGTATTTTAGATTTCTTCAATCGTTTTGATGCAGGGGTCACAGGTTCAACGTCTTCATCATCAGGTGACACTTCTAGTGGATTATCTACTGTAAAGCCATCAATGGAACATAACTCATCTTCCATTTTAGTCGAGTGCAGAAAAAATATACATGATGCACATATATTTATTTATTTAAAAGTACAGAATCCAAGCTTCTATTGTATCCCTTAAAACAGATGGTTATGCTTACCTCTCTCAGCAGCCATGGTCTTCCACTTTGTTTTAAAGTATTCTTCAGATCTCCTGGGCTGGGAAGCTTCATTTAATATTAACGTTTCCCCTACCGCAGCCTCTTCATAAGAATTTAAATTGCTATTTTGATCAGGACCTTTTTCAAATACTTTTGAAGTTGGAGTAAGCTCTAAGCCATCATAGTGAGGAAGAGAGCTTTGGGGTTGACCAAGTTCAAAGGACGCGGGTTGAGTTTGGGTAGAAGAAGAGTTGATAACCTTGACTGATAACACCTGTTCTAGTTTTTCTTTTTCTCTTACAGCAAGCTTACAATTTGAAAGAGATTTTTTAACCGTTGTCCATATGGAATTCAACAAGTTTTGAGGGTAATCATTATCCATTTCCTGAGAAGGCAGAAAGAACTTGAGTGCATATTCTTTTCCTTCTATTTCTTTTTCTCCTAAAATAAACAAGTAGATTGTAAAACAAGCAATTGACCCACAGTTTTGTGCATAATGTGCCAAGGGGTAATTAGTAATGCTTAATGTTGATATATTGCTACAGAAAAAGGCTCTAGCTCTGGTTGATCCTTCTGAGTCACCAAGTAGGCGATCAAAGCGCATGCGCAAACAAACATCTTTGAAATGAAACCAAGGTGCTAGGTCTTCATAATCACCATCACCAAATTGATGAAGCAAATTGTAGTATTCGCTATCATAGTACCAGTATTGAGTAAGAAGTAAATGAAATCTTTGACACACCGCCTCCAACACTGTCTCCAATACCGAGTTTCTACAATCTTGCAACCACTGATAGAAAAAAAAAAATATATATATATGTAACAGCCTGATTCCAACCATATCAAACACAAAAAAAAAATAAAAATAAATAAACAGCTAAAAACCTTCAAGTTAGATCATTACAAGATTTTACAAATCAGGGGAGGTTCCCAGGTCTGCAGCCTATACATAGCAGCAACTACCAAAATCAAGATTTTGACTAGCCAACTTTATACAATACTAGCCTAAAACTAGTACGAAGTATCACACCTCCTGGTACAAAATTCAAAAGTCATATGCTCACTTCACACATCCAAATTGTATGATCAAAAGTAGGAAGATATTAGACTACCCAGCCCGCTTGTACTTTTGCTCTAGTTCTGGTGTTTTTCTGAAAATCATAAATCATCACAAAAATGAGCATTGATATGCCCAGCAAGTCTCATAAGATAAACACAGGAAATATTTCAATTTTGTAGGAAGCAGGAGTAGGCAAGCACACCAATAAACCAACGAATGAAGATAAAAATATACCCGCAATCATGTAACCTTCATTTACTAGAGTGATCAGCTCTAGTGGCCATCAATTATGTAACATGCATGTACTAAATCCATCATTTGTGGCTAATTACCATCATTTAGCCACATAAAACATAAACGCAAGCCATCAAGTAGAAAAGATTATATACCTTCTATGTTTATCAAAAGAGCCAATACATAGCTAGCAATTTACTCATCAGGATAAGAAAGTGGAGACAAAGTGATGCGTGTTACTCGACCACATCAAAAATCCCTTTTACTTTCAATAGAGCTCACTATAATTCACAATAAGGCTACCAAATTAAAAAGAAATAAGAAGAAGCTCACAAACCTCAACTAGAAACCAACAATCAAAGCAACAGAAACAAGGGAGAACAGAGTAGACTACGAAAAAAAAAACCATTAAAAGAGAGAGGGAAGGAGAGAGTGAAGGACTTGCCTGCCTTCTCTTCTTTGTGCTTACTTCTTTCTAATTCTTGATTACTACTTGTTCTTTGTTTTCCCTCTGTATCTATCCTTCTCTCTACTTTTGGGAATCAACCCCTAATTTTTCTCTCCCCTGTCTATGTACTCACTGACCTGGCACCTGATGCTTGTTGTTTTTTTTTTTCTTTTTTTTTTCTTTCTTACTATTTTCCTTTTAATAAATCAATTCTTAGCACTTAATAAAACTATTATAAAGATATCCAAAAAAAATTTCCATTTATTTGTATTATTATTAATATGACAACTTTACAGCTAAATTTTAAACTAATTTAATATCTAACAAATTTTCACACCAATATTTTAATTAATAACTCTATTTACCAAGGTAGTGCCAACTCTTACTATTATTTATAAAACCAACTAACCTGATGCATTACAATATATATATATAATAAAATCAAATAATATGTTTAGTAAGGAAAGAGAAGAACATCATGTATATATATATATATATATATATATATATATATATATATATATATATATATATAATAAAATCAAATAATATGTTTAGTAAGGAAAGAGAAGAACATCATGTACATGTCTTACTTCGCTGTGTCTGAAGTTATAACTCGAGTAGCCCCATTTCTGCAAAGAAACAATTGAGTGGGCAAGTGATAAACAAAATTAAGTTAAGAATGAAAAGATAGGATATGGATTCAACGAGAGACCTCTAAAGATGTATAAAATGTGTGGAGTGTTCCAACGTCCTGGTTGCGAGTGGAAACTATTTCCATAACCCCAATGGGAGAGAGAAGGAAACAGAAAGAAGCACGAATACCACAAGTGAGAGCAAAATCTCGGTGTGGGTATTCTTCTTCAGAGTAATATTTGATGTTAGGACTCATCTCTGCGCTACTGTTATCAAATACGCGCTTAATTACTCCCTTAGGGATGTCACCGGCATATGCTGATGAAATAACAGAATTGGCAAAGTGACTCCAGTAATGTAAAAGTGTTCTTTGATCTTCTTCATCACAACCAATCAAACGGGATCTGTTGGCATCAATCGTAAACTTACAGTGATTATGATTCCATGTTCGCATCCAGAAGAGAACCAGTGAGTGCCGCAAACCCCGAGAATTGTCATCCTCCACATCTCTATACATCTCTATTTCTTCCCCCATTCTTAGTAATCAAAAGCCACAGCTAGAAATTTAACCAAAATATCTTCATTTTCTTATTCAGCGGTCAAATTATTCGGCCAGATTTCAAAAGTTGAAAAGTTCAAGAGCTCAATCTCAAGAAGCCAAGAGCTCATATACGTAGGAATATAAAATAGGAATTTTCTATGGAATAGAACTCCAATAAAAATAGCTCTTTTTGATTTGTGGATGATTGGTGGATGAGTAATTAATGATAATGGCCCCCTCCATTCCCATCAACTCCACCCTAACTCCACCCATCAGAATAGACTATTTTTATAAAATTTAGTTATTATTGTGTGCCCTTCAGCACACATTAGAAAAACCGTATTAAATATAGGAACTCTGACAGATCACAGACGGTGCTTCATCAAATGGACAAGTTGACTGTCATCCAAATGTAATACCCCCTCCATTCCGTAACATGTGAATTAATTTTACTTTTTGATTTCAATTTTAATCATAAGTATAGTAATTAAAATTATGCTTATAAATTTATGTTATTTTTATAAATAGAAAATTATTTTTTAAAACAATCAAAGAAAATAAACTAAAAAAATTCTATGAAACCATATTTTATAAAAACCTTAAAATACGTGTAAATATTGGACTTAAACAACATAAACAAGAATCTCTGCTGCCGCAAACCACAACTCTTGCTCAGCGTCAAAAACATTTACTTTTGCATCTGGTGTGATCGTATCTTTTAAATATTTGACTCCTATTGTCACAAAAAAAAAAAGGCATTACATACGAATGTTTTGAATTTAAGAAAATAGTAAATTCAAAGATCAAGTAATTAATTTTACAGAGTTATTTTATTGTTGTTCATTGATTAGTCTTTTCTTCTGATATGCTACATGTTCTTATCGCTATGATTATTTTATAAAGTTGTCCAAATATAATAACACGTTAATTTTAATTGAATTGTGATTGTGCAGCCGTGCAGGTTCATTGGGAACAACTAAATGATACTGTAGAATTCAATCAACCGCAAGGCATTACAACAGGTCTTCTCTTTGGAGCTCGTATATGCATCACAGCTAACTTTACAGTGGTCTATATATATGCTCCAGAAGTAAGTCATGATAAAATTGTGCTAGTTCTCATAAGATATGCAAGTTCAATCTTAATCACCAAAACTTCATTGATAACTGATAATTTTTGTTTATGTTTTTATATATGATAGATATATCCTACGGCAGTTAGAACAACAGGGGTTGGTGTGGCTAGCTCGGTAGGAAGAATTGGAGGAATGTTGTGCCCTCTTGTGGCGGTAGGATTGATACATGGCTGTCATCAAACTTCAGCCATACTTCTATTTGAAGCTGTTATATTTCTTTCCGGGGTATGTGTGTTGCTTTTCCCATTTGAAACCAGTGGATGCGAATTGACAGATTGTGTTCCTCCAGAAAAAGATAGCACACAGGCAACGTAATGCCAACTTCTGTAGTTTTATATAGAGAATCAGTAGTCTTTTGCACACATTGCTTCCCATATTTTGAATTGGAAGGAACCATACACACCACACCTACACATATACACCTTAGTCTCTTTTTGCCATGATACATCAATGTGGTTTGTACCAAGTATAGATGTAGCAGAAATTTCTTTGTAAAGTACCTTAGTTGCTTTTACGATATGCATTCATCACAATCTATAGGTTTATAACTTTGATACTCTTTGTTTAAGAAAAATATTTGAAAGAACATAGACCGCATTCATGTCTTGCCTTTGTAAGAATAACAATATCTGCATCTTTTACCGAGTCTTCTTGTGTGTTGGCTGTTTAAGTTTCGCTAGAGGCATCCATGAAGAACGAAAGTCTCTAATAACCTGAGTCACACTACATATGGTTGTTTCATAATCTTCTTATTATTGAATTCATTTTCATGCATTATAAACTGGTTTTCAAAATCGAGGCTTCAGAAAGAGTATATTTCATCACAGATCATTATCACTAATAATTCCTAGCATATTATTAGTTATAATACCAATTACAAGATAACGATATACTCCGCCCATCAATTGATCATAGTTGATCAGTATTACTGTAACTAACAATCTATACGTGTCAAACTTCTCCAACTCTAATATCCTCAAACTCCAAATCCAATGCATATCAACTCGCTTTTAAATCAAACCTGAAAATTGTAAGTAATGAGATATACAGCCCAGCAAGCAGCAAGCAATTAATCGATCCAACTATCCGGGCCAAGTAAGAAGTATACATATATGATAGAACGTATTTTTTTTATACAATAACAATATACGTAACAAATACTTTCAAAACACTTTCATATTCTTATTCGATACAACAATCACATGTAGAACAATAACTTAGAACTCATGATTTATACCACGATCACTACAACCCGGTGATAACGGTCCTTAATTTTGTGAAAACTGTCACTACAACCAGGTGACTCGTTCCTTATTCTTATTCTTGTTTTAACAAACCATTGAATATATCAGAGTTCCAAAATCTACACCGCACATATACGAGAACACAAAACAATTCAAAAAATAATCACTTAGCCCAAATTTATACAATCACATATAAACATATAACACAACATTTCAAAAACACCAGAAAGATCAATCAGAAACTTACCTCAACCCCGAAATCTAATAATTCACATCATTCTAAATCATATATGCAATCCTTGGAAACCAACCAAAATTATCTTTTCCAAAACTCCAAAGCCTCCATGATACACATCTGCCCATACACATTACATGTTTCCGAAAAAGCATGGTTCATCAAAAATGGAGTTATAAGGAATTAGAAATTAAATAAAACATCTACTGATCCAGAATTAAAAGAGAAAAACGGAAATTAAATAAGTTTTGTAATTTTGAGAACAGTTTGAAACATAATCTAAAGAAAAATTGTGAACAAAAGTCGTAGGAAATTGAGAGACTTTTCTGAAACATCAAGAATCATCAAATTCCGATAAAAATTGAATTTACTACGAATTTTACAAGACAACGGACTTGTTTGAATAAAAATCCTACGAATTTTTATTGTAAATCCTAATCATAATCCAACGAATTTTACTAAGACAACGGACTTGTTTGAATAAAAATTCTACGAATTTTTATTGTAAATCCTAATCATAATCCAATTTAATCTTTTTTCATTATTACCGATCAATTAATATTATTCTAGAAAATTACACGACATTACAATTACAATGTTTTTACCTAAAAAGAAAAACAAATAAGAGAGTACCACCATTTTCTTGAACCTGGATAACTCTTAATAGGCAGGGCTATACATTCATGTATCTGCTAGTCACAACTAATCTCAATCCAATCATCTGCCTCATCTTGATAGTCAAGACTGAAACTTTTTTATTCAAGGACACCCAATTCTCCAACTCTTCAATCCCTGAAGAACTAGGTAGTTGAAACCTTACGGTACGAATCACACTATTCATTACTATTTACTTACTATCTTGCAATTTATTGAATTTATTTTATCATGTGTTGTTAATTTAATCCTTGACAAATTCTTTTTTTCTAATATTGTTTCTTGTATTTCGGTAAATCTCATCATCGAAAAATTCTTTTTCATCCACATAATTTTTCGCATCAGTAAATCTTTGCAACCATAAATCTTCTTTTCAATAAAAAAAATTTTGTGCATCGATAAATCTCCTCCCCAACAATTTTTTTCTCCAACAATTTTTTATTTATATCGGTAAATCTCTGAGCCACAAAAAAATTTGTTTCGTTCTTCAAAATTTTCCTTGTGTTGGTAAGTTTCATCCTCAACAAATTCTTCTTATTCAACCAAAAATTTTCTTTTTATGTCGGTGGATTTTCTTCTCGCAAATTTTTTTCTTAGTGTGGCGAAATGGTGGATGCCGAACATTTTATTCATGGGAGCATTATAATTTTTTTGACCGTAAGTATAACAATAATTGTGTAAATGTAATAATTAAAACAGAATGATAAGAATTGAAAGTTTAAAATTAGAAGAAAAAAAACTGAAAACGAAACAGTATAACTAAAACAGAACGATAATGATTAAGATATACCCAATGACAAAGTTTTGGTCGATCTATTCTATTTTCTAAAATATGGTGTCTACACTAGTTATAATTTTCTGTAAGGGAAATTTGTATACAAAATAAAAAAAAAAATTACTACTTTATTTTTATGTTTTATGGGGACATGTGACCCCATGGCCCTATACATGCATCCGCCACGGACTCTTCTTATCTTTTTCTCATAAAGCTCATGCACAAACAAATATTTTCGAACCGACACCGATGTGCTAAGTTTTCAGACTCACTATCACTGAATTGAATTGATGTAGCAAGTTACAAAAATCGTCATCAAAGGTCCAATATTGAGTAAGAGGAAATGAAATCTTTAACCAACCCGGTTTGCATATTCCTGCAACTAACTGATAGGAAAACATTAATATATAATATAAAATAGATTTTTATTATCACTCAACTATTTACTCCTTTAGAAACCTACCACTTAACTTGAGTTCTAATTTTTTTATTTTCTTAGTCACTAACATTAGTTTTGTTTTATATTTTATCTCATTATGTTAAGTTTGACTTATTTTTGTTAGGTATCTTATTCACGCAAACCAGAAAATGAAGAACATGCTACTTAGATTTTGAGCAACCCTGAAGTTGGCGTCGTTCTGGTCATCGAAAATCGTTGGCCAAATCGATTTATGTTTAAATCGTCCCTGATTTTATGATTTTCCGGTACAAATCACTCCATACAAACTTAATAAATCATATCTAGTAACTATAATAACAACTTTTTGACGATTCAGTCGAGTTCAACGAAAAAATTGACAAGCTTAAAATCCAGCAATAACAATATTGATTCAAAACTCAATAAAAATTTGATACATATGAAACCAACAGACTCTATTACACCAATTTATACTAAAAATAATCACTCAATCAGCCAGAAATACGAAAGACACAAGGAGACAAAATATCACAAAATAAATCCATGCAAGCTCAAAATCCAACGATCCGTGTTTTTATAACTTCAAATCATGTAAAGATTAACCAAAATGAAACTTTTACTTAGGTTGAACTTGAAATTTACTCTTACTGATAAAATCAGGTAGAGGGTTTCACAAGATTTGGTTCCATAAATTCTGAATTTGGAATCCAAATTCATCTTCCAAACTCTACTTTGAACTTCAAAAACACTTGATAATTTTTTTTAAAATATAGGTGTTATGGGTTTAATGTTTAGACAAAATTAATGAAATGATTTAAAATGAAAAAGAAACGTAAAGTTTTTTTTAGTAAAGAAATGTAACGTTAATGTCCAAAACTATAAAAATGTAATCTGATGGTAGGTTTCTGAAAAAAATAAGTAATTGAGTGATAAAAAAAACCGATTTCCCCAAATCAAACAATTTGTTTTGTAAGATAAAAGAAGACTATCATGTACAAGTCTTATATAGGTAGTTAGGTCTTATATAGGTATCTCATCCTGTGAAGTAACAATTGATTGGTCAAGTTATAAACAAAATTTGAGTTTAAATTCAAAAGAGAGGAATTGAATTCAGTGAAAGACCTGAATATGTACAAAATATATCGAGTCTTTGAACTTCCTGTTGCGAGTGCAAACTATTTCTATAACCCTGACTCTGTCCATATATAGAGAGGGAAACAGAGAGAAGAACGAATGCCGAAAGTGAGAGCAAAATCTCATGGTGGGTATTCTTCTTCAGAGTAATATTTGATATTAGGACTCATCTCTGCCATCACGTTAAATAGATTGGTGTATATGATGAAACAAAGAAGTCAAAGGTGCAGTTTCTCTATGCACCTAGAATAATCGCGAGGGAATTGTGGGATTGGATGATGACATGATGTTAAATTCTGCCAAGATTTCTTCAGCATGGGATATCTACCAGCAGTTATTAATCGACTTTGGTGTGTCTTATAGCAAAAGTTAGACAACATCAGGAAATGATGAAGTTGAGGCCTATATCATTGTGTAATGTTTTTTTCCGTATTCTGTCAAAAATACTAGCCAATAGATTAGAAGTTTATTTACTGATATCGGATAAATAGAGCGTTTTGTTCAAGGACAGTTATTTACTGATAATGCGTTAACAGCATTTGAAATCAACCACTATATTTAAAGATGAACTCAAGGAGCACAGGGAATTGCAGGATTAAAAAGCAATGTCTCAAAGGCCTATGATAGACTCGAGTGGAGTTCTGTTGAAAATATGTTAAGAAAATTTGGGTTCAATGACAAATGGATAGAGAGAGTTATGGCCTGTGTTAGAAGTTTCATTTATAGTTTTACGTTATGGCCTGTATTAGAAGTAAGCCGATGTTAAAGGCTGGGAAGATCACGTTGCTAAAATCTACATCTCAATCCATTCCAAATTTCTGGATGAATTTATTCGTGCTTCCAGTTGATGTTTCTGACCGGATACAAAAGCAAATGAACAGATTTTGGTGGGGAAATGGAGGTAGCAATAAGGGTACTAGGTAGTTATTATGGGATATACTCTACACTGCAAAGGAAGGCGGGGGCTTTTGAGAACTGCAAAAATTTGATATCGATATGTTACAAAACAGAGATAGCGCTTACAAAAGTTTGATGAAGGTGATTAATTTCCTATGGAGAGCTTTTAGATCCTTCTTACCATTAGCTACGGCCTTGACAGATAAAAGAGTTCAGATCGATGTGAAATGTGCATGGTGTTTGGGTAGTAACGAAGATACACTCCATGTATCATTTGATTGTCCATTTGTGACATCTATGTGGTTAATGCAGCGAATATTTGATAGCTGTACGAGAGATGGATTGTATTGAGTATTTTAAACACTTTGATGATGTAATAGTTGAATTTGTTGCGGACGAGGTAGCTCACTTGCTGTCTAGGCTACTCGTTCTATGTCAGATATGGAGGATGGGTAGGCACTGCTCCTGAGATTATTTCTGATTCTATTGTATTTGGTTTGATTTAATGAAAGCAAGTACTCTTACCTTCAAATAAAATTCCTAATTTAATTTGACATGTTAAATTACAAACAAAAAAAAGAGACTATATTCTGGGGTACTAGAATTGACTAAACAAGATTCACAGGAGCTCTGTGGTACACTGGAAGAGTATCTATGTAGTTCAAATAGTCTCTGTGTAAATTATGGAAATTGCAGGCTCCTCTGTTTCCACGTAACTTTCTATTCTGGATCCACCTAAGAACAGACCTTGCTGAAAAAAAGCAGGGGAAAATCAGATAAACAATGAGCGACGTCCTTGAGCTTGTGGATGGCGAGAAAATGACAAAGGCTAAAGATGCAAGTGAAATGAAGCCAAACAATCTGAGGATGTGGTGTAGTACTGTTGCAAAAGCTGCACTATTATGAGTAGAGCGAAAGTATTGTTCCAAGTCGCATACCAAGCAGAACACGAGGAAACTTGCTATCGCGAAAACCATGGCTCTCGGGTGATCTTGGAATGCAGAATCAGTTCTTGCTTGGTACTTGAGTTGCAAGGCACTGAGGAGGACTGTCACAGCTATCCCCAAAATGCCAACAATCGCGTGATTATTATTTTCTCGGGCTCGTGTGGGGGCTATGTTGATGAATGCAACATTGAGTTGCGTAGAATAGTTGGTGAATATGAATTGGTGAGGAGGAGACATCTGAAAATAGAAACAATAGAATAGGAAGGGAAAAAAAAGGAAGGAAGAGTTGATTTGCAGTTCTGTTTGAAGTACCAGGAGCTTTGCTTCATTTATATACTTGTTTTGCTGACTAAAGTCACTAAACACGCGGAAAAATATTGTATTGCATCTCTGATCTGCTTGTCCCTGTCTGGTTTCTATTAACAAATGCCTCAGGGAATAAATATATTTCAGGAGGTTCATTAAAACCCAAAAATGTAAGGGTTCAAAAAGGTTCAGCTCATGCAAACAACACAAGAAAAAGACAACCACCCACCACTCCACCAGGGACGGACAGGGATATATATAATCTCTGGGGTAGCAGTCCACAGCAATCGATTGCTGCTGTAGACGAATTAAGTAACACTCAATTTCTGGACCGTTGGATGCATATCCAGCGGCGAGGATTATATTAAAATTTTAATATGTCCAGCGCTGGACGGGATTCTCATGTTCAGCCTTAAAAAAGCGCTGGATATGCATCCAACGGGCCAAAAAATAAAACTGTTAGTTTTTTAACCAGTTCCTGGCATACGGCTGCCAGGGATCTGGACCCTACTCTCTGACTCCATTTTACATACTCTTTTATTTCTTATGATTATGATACTAAAATTTGAATTATGTGTAAAAGTGAAACTGTGAAAGGGAATGAGACCAAGGGAGTATACTAGCTCAAATCATCCGATGAAAATTCCTTATAAAAAAAAAATCATCTGAGGAAATTTAATGAATACGTGACATAATTTGAAATTTATTATTTATATCTATTCGATAAGAATGAGCAACTTATAAACACATCTCAGTATGGTTGGAGGCACTTATATATAATATTTCTTTTAAAATTTAGTTTTGTATAAATAGGATCCATGTTTTTTTTTAGACAAAATAAAAAAAATTAAAAATAATATTTATAAAAACCTCTTCTGAGTATATTGAAATGTGTGAAAAAGATCATATTATTCTTAATTATATTCTTAATGATTCAGTATTATTGATTGTCCATAATATTTTACACAAGTAATTCTTTGATAATATATCCAAAATTTATCAAATATTACCAATTAATTTTTTTGATAAAAAATATTGCCAAATTATTGATTATATTTTCTTTTCGAGATTTATATTTATGATATTTTTATATTATAGAAGACAGTAGAAACAATATATATTATTAATAGATTTGATTTCTACAAAAGACCACAAATTGTATCTATGACAGACCGCAAATAATTTTAAAAGATTTTAAAATCATGATTCCCTAATTGATCTTCCATGATAATTTTAAATATTAACCATGTCTTTCAAATTATTTTAAGATATAAATTAAAATATTCTTTCAATTATATGAAATTATGTTTCTGAATTTGTTTTGAGATAGAAATAAAAATATTGTTTAATTTTTTTCTAAAATTGTTGATGTGTGAATTTAAAAATAGTAAAAGGGAGTTAAGTTCTATGTAGTCCACATATTTACTGTAGTACCGTAGACCACATATGTTCTGCAACTATACAATGACATAAAAAACATTGCAAAATGTATGAAACTTGTTATTTTGTGAAATACATTCTATAAATATCACTATTTCATGAAAAATAATGAAAATCATCTATGTTCGACAAGTAGAACACATATGTTTAGTAATATGTAAATATGTTCTGCAAACTTAACATGTTTTGCAGAATAATGTGTTTTTCACTATTTAACTTGTAGAATGTTTAGAACTGTCAAAATTTTTAACAAAATAATGATGTTTATAGAACTTGATTTGCAAAATAACACATTTTGTAATGTTTTTATGTTATTCCATAGTTGCAGAACATACGTGATCTACGGTACTACAGTAAATATGTGGACTACATGAACTTTGTTTTAATAGAAGGACATACTAATTAAGAAATAAATTATATCAATATTAGATCGTGTAAGACGACGCCCAGGGAAATTAGAGGAAAAACAGCCGTGCCCAGTTTGCGGGCAATGCTTCGGAAGTTTACAAAAGGGATAATGTTGAACAAAAATTAAAATCGGAAGTACTAGATTAAAAATCAAACAAATTATATAAATAACAATTAACTTAAAAAAGAGTAAAGAATGTAAAGGGTCATTATATTTTAGATCGATAAATACTTCATGTACAAAATCTTTTACAAAATGAAGTGTCTTAAGTTTTGATTAAATTGAGATTTTGTATATGAATGAATAACATCAATTAAAATATCTCAACTCAATTATTATGTTATTTTAGTACAAAATTTTATAATAATTTTAATACATATCCGTGTAAACTTTACTGAACTAGGAAAGTTCGGAAAGTACAAATAATCGACAGGAATGTCCCAAAATGAAAGGGGTAAAAATTTGGTTCACGCAGAATTATTAAATTACCGCGGCAATCAAAGACAATTCTCAGAAAAGGATTATCATTAAAGAACTTGATTACTTGAATAAAACAGAACAATACAGGGGAATTAAAAACTTCGAAGCCAGAAATTATAGTACAGTACAACAAGAACACATGAAATCTGTTGCTTTCAAATTGGGTTATATATCAAACTGACTACCTATTGCGTAAAAATATCTCATTTTACCCATCCATCTCCTCGGAGACTCGTTTAAGCCACTATAAACAAAATATATATCATTTTACCCACGTTACTATTCAAACCTTTTTACTTAATCATTTATTAAAAATTAACCGTTTGTTTTTTTTACTACAAAACCACTTCGAGTACCTTCATAATTGTCTTTAGTATTTATCAAAATAATTTGGGAATTAATAAAGCAACATAGCTATCTATTAAAAAAAATTAGTTATAAATATATATATTTATGTGATCACCCTGACTATGTTGCTTTAGAAATTCCAAAATTATTTTGATAAATATTAGAGACAATTATGAATGTACTCGAAGTGGTTTTGTAGCAAAAAAATAAAAGATTGATTTTTGATAAATGATTAAGTAAAAAAGTATGAATAGCGATGTGGGTAAAATGATATATATTTGGTTTACAGTGGCTTAAACGAGTCCACGATGAGATGAGTGGTTAAAATGAGATATTTTGACGTAATGAGTGGCCTATTTGATATATAACCCCTTTCAAATTTATGGCAACTTACATGACTGTAAATCATGTGCAACATTGCAGATACACTGGAATACAATCTCTGTTTCTGGGTATATTTTGGCCTAGGATCCCCTGAAGCATCAACATGGCCAAAAAACTCAAGGAGAACATCGTATAAACAACGAGGGACGGCATAATTGAGCTTGTGGAAGTCGAGAATATAACGGAACTTAAAGATGCTAGTGAAATTAAGCCCATTAGTCGAACAATGTGGTGCAGTAATGCTCTAAAAGTTGATGAAAGGCTAGTGCATGAGTTGAAGATTTTGCATGCCAAGCAGGAAGCAAGAAAACTTGCTATAGCGATAGCCATGGTTTTCGGGTGATCTTGAAATGGGGAGCCGCGGGTTGATTGGTACTTGAGCTTCAAGGCGGCTATGAGGACGGAGACAGCTACGCCAATTCTAGCAAGTATAGAATGAGTATCATCATATACTCGAGGTTGCAGGGGTGGTCTGATGATGAATGCATTGTGAACTAGAGTATAATAGCTCAATATGAATTGGGGCAAAAATGAAGACATCGGAGAAGTATGGAAATGAAAAGAAGAGGAGTTGAGTTAAGGAATGAACGAGAATGCTCTCAAATTTATAGGGCAGCTGGAAAGCAGGGATACGCCAATCCCTTGAAGTATCGCGCACTCGATACGCACCGGTGCGGGGGTGCGTCTCGGTGCGCCGCGGTGCGTACGCGGTGCGCCAGGTGGCGTATCCACGCGAAGCACGCGAAGCCAGGTGGCGTATCCACGCGAAGCCAGGTGGCGTATCCACGCGAAGCTCCGATCTCTTCTCTTCCGCAGCGGCTTCTCTTTCTCTTCTCTTTCTCTTCTCTTCCTCCTATCTCTTTCTCCGCCGTAGCACCTTCGCCGACGGCTTTGAGTTGTTTTTGATTCTGCGACTTCTGCCTTGAGTTGTGGACTGGTGTTGTGGCTTATCGTTTTTGTTTGTTAAACAATAGATGTTGATGTGTTTGAGTTGAATGTTATAATATTAACTGGGTGCTGGGTAGTGGAATCTGCCTAACTAATAAGAGCATCTCCAATAGCTTCTTTATATTGCCTTTTAAATTGAAATTTGAGGAGAATGTCATTTTTGCTTGCTCCAACAAGCTCTTAGTTGCTCTTAAATTCACTAAATTTCTCCTCTCTCTCCTCACATTTAAGAGCTACTAGTCACTCTTAACTATTATTTTATAATAAACTTGTAAGCACACATTCTCTCTCCATCCACTTTCTTTTGTACTTTTATGTACATAACTTACTTTTAATAATATAAAATAAAATAAGGAGTGAATATAAGGAGTATTGTTGGAGTTGAACCCATTTTAAATCACTAAGAGCCAATAATTTATATTATATTTAAGAGTGTGTTAGGAGACTATTGGAGATGCTCTAAGACATTAATTACTAAGTACTCTAAGTGATGGTGGGTGTCATGTGCATAAGTTTATTCATTATTTCATTTAGAGGCAGTGGCAGTGCGTACTTGACTTATTTTGTTTAATTTAAATGTTAGTTTTTGCTTTTGCAAAATAAATATATTTATAAATTATATTTTAATTTTTTTTTATATTTGTCGTATCCCCCGCAGCCGTATCCCCATTTTTTGATTTTGGCGAATTCCCGTATCCCCGCACCGCGCACCGGCGCACCCGCACCCGCACCCGCACTCTTGCTTCCTAGTAGGGCAGGGAAGATTTGTACATGACAATGAAGATTCAACAATTCAGCAGTTCAGAAGTTCAAGATTAGTGATTCCTACACAGGTGGGGAAACATTACTCGAAGAAGACATGTCTGGCTTTGATTATTAAAGTCGACAAAAATTTTATTTTGCGATCACAAAAGTTTAAAAAAATTAAGGAAGCATTTGACTAGTGCTCATCATATAGTACCACAGAAATGTGTTGTATAGTAAGCATTGTAACAACTTGTCCACCTAGTTCAAGTGTTCAAGAGTGCAAGAGATCTGATACACTAGTAATCTGTAGGACTCTGGAAAGAGGTGGGCAGGAATCAGGCCCGATCCTGATCCTGAACTTTTCGGGATCTTAGGCCAAAAAATAAATTGAGGACCTTATATTTTTTTTGAAAATATTCAAAATCATCAAATATTTACTCACAAATATTAAAAAAATACAAACAATTTATAAGTCATGATCTAATAACAATCTAGCAATTCATTAGAAATGAGTTCTAAGAGTGTTTTAAGATACAAATCGTTGATGATATCATCGGGAATTAATATTTTCTTGAAGTCCTTTTTTGATTGATAGAATTGCAAGACCATTCAATCATTCTCATGACATTGAGAATTTCAAATAGATTTTTATCTCATTAACTTTGAATAACTTCTTTTCACCAGAAATGAAATGAAGAGCAACTGAGTTAACGAATGAATGAGGATTCGTATTTGTAAGGCCGGGGAGTTCAGAGGATCTCCGTCAGTATATCCGTGGGTTCCCTGAATATATTATAAACAATTCAATTTTTTGTAAGTTATTAGATTATAATGATGTGCAACTCCAACAAACATCTCTATTTGGTGTTCCCTATTTTTATTAAAATTTTAAATTTTAAATTTATTAGTCAGGTAAATAGGATGTGAAAGAATGTAAACGGTGGGAATTCAATGAGGAATTGCTAATTTTTGAGGATGTTAAGATTCTACTGGAGTTGTGTTTTTTATTATATTTCGAAAAATTATAGCTTGAACATTAAATAACTAATCTATTGATTGAGTTTATGGACGTGACTTATGACTTAACATGACATATTTGATAAGCTGGAAGTTTAAAATGAGCCTGTTTGTCCCGGCTTAAAGCTGTTTCCAACTTTGAGCTGAAAAATGTCTGTTTGTTTAATAAGTTAGAAGTCGGCTCAAAGTCAGAAATAAACCAGCAACTGACTTAAGTTGGAGATATTTTTTCAGTGGCATAATTTTTTCAATTTTTTTTTGATAAAAATGACTCTAAGTCATAAATTATTCACAAATCATTTTTTTATTATATTTTTAATAACCCAAAAGTCATTAATAAGTCAAAATTATCCAAACAGATAATTTTAAACTCCCAATTTATCACATAAGTCATAAGTTCAGTCAAACGGGCTCAATGTCTGTTGGAGTAATTTTGACTTATTAACGACTTATGGGTTATTAAAAATATAATATTGAAAATAAAAGTGTTTGATGAGTAAGTTATGACTTATGGGTAACTTTTATAAAAAAAAGTTCAAAAAAATCAAGTCACTAAAAAAAGTATTTCAAACTAAATTCTGAATTTAAGTCAGCTTCTGGCTTATTTCTGAATTTAAGCCGGCTTCTGACTTATTACACAAACAGACATTTTTCAGTTTAAAGTTTGGAAACAGCTTTAAGCAGGAACAATGACAAACAGGCTCTTGTACATGACTATGACTATGAGGATTGAGTTGGTGATTTTTAGAAAATCCAAACAGTTCAACAATTCAGCAGTTCAAAATTCACTTAGATTTGTCGTGGTCCCACCCTGTGATTCCTACACAGATGGTTACGAAAGTAGTCTAGAAATTTTCTTGTGGGAAGAGATATGTCTGGCTTTGATTATTAAAGTTGACAGAATTTTTTTTTGCGACGACAAAAGTTAAGAAATTTGACTAGTGCTTGTCATATAGTACTACAGAAGGTGTTATATAGTTAGTATTGAAACAAGTTGTCCAACTAGTTCAAGTGTTCAAGAGTGCAAGAGATCTGATAGACTTCAACGATGACCAAATAAACAAACTTCTTGTTTTTTAATGCAAGTTAGCGACATTGATACTGCAAAGATGGAGAAAATTGTACAAAGGGAGGAAATTTAGATCACCTCTGGCCTGAGGATGAGGACTGAGGAGCCTCTCTGTGGGCTTACAACAGACTTTGAATCAAAAAGTTTCAGTGTGCATACAATCGGAAGTGATTAATAGCTTCACAACATGCACTAACACTGATAAATTTCTCATTACCAGAAGCCAAAAAAAAAAACTCTGCATTTATATTTAAATTGATGAGTATTTCTTTTTTGCAAGATTATCTTTTGGAAATGGAAGAAAGACATAAGTCTCAAGAAGCAAAGCCTTAAATTAGTACAGAGGTATGCATACAGAAGTACTGAAATTAAGGAGATATGTATACTGCACACAATTGTACAAAATCATCACCAAGTCATCAAAGAAATGAATAGTTCGAACACAAATTTCCTTATAGAAAATAAAGAGAGCTGGTGGCATATGTTATCAAGGTTCATAGCGGTTATATTTAGTTTGCTGATCCTGAGCTGGTGGCATATGTTATCAAGGTTATACATGTAGTTGCACAAGCAATTAAAAGTTAAAGCCTCTCAGTCACATTATCTTCTAATTCTGCAAATCCTGATAAGCCGGGTACTTCAGACCTAATGGTCACACACGCTGATATGTGTGGCCTTTACGGACATTATCTTCTAATTCTGCAAATCCTGATAAGCCGGGTACTTCAGACCTAATGGTCACACACGCTGATATGTGTGGCCTTCACAGTAATCATATTGAAGTCCAGGCTTTTATGGGGAACAACTGAATATATTGCTGGAGACATATTATCTACATTTCCTAACAAATTTAACAGTAAATACTTAGAAACATTTTTATAGCCCTCTTAAGAACTCTGAAGAATGTACCTTCGTGTAAAACACAATTATTTATCAATTTAAATTATAAAAATTTAAAACTCCAAGCAAACAGTCGTGTCCCACTTTAAGTTTTAAACTAGCGTAGAAGCCCGTGCGAGGCACGGGCACTGTTATATAACTGAATATATTTCTGATCAGAAGTTTTGTTCATTTCGATTGTATATTAGTTTTGTGTCAACCTTCTCCTGTATGAAACTATTTGCAAAGAGGGATCATCAATTCATGTCACCATATTGCCGATATTTGTAAAGAGTGTCAAAAAAACAACTCTACTTTAGCATCAAATTAGGTATGTGCATATATTGTATAACACATACATATAGTCAGATTTTGGTGCGGATACATTTCATGTAAATATGAATAACTTATAGCCCAACAGACCTTGTAAAATTTGTTAGTCAAGAACTAAACAAAGAGAAACATACCTAAATACTCAAGAACTGGTAATTCTTTCTGCATAGCAGTACTTCTCTGCAACACACTTACCTGGCTAGAATTTCCTATATAATATCATTGATGAATTGATGAGTAGTGACATAAATTAATATTCCAAAAATAGGTCATGTTTAAGATTCTTAGTTGGGCTAGGCATTCTGTAAAAACCGAACCGAACCGAATTTAAATTCAGTTAACCAAAACCGAAATAGAACAAAAATGCAACCGAACACCAAACCGAAATTAATTCGGTTTTAAAACCGAACCGAAATTCATATTTCGATTCTTACCGAAAACCGAAGTTCAAAACCGAAATTTGACCAAATCTTGAATTACAGAAACAAACACAGAAATTACTTTACAAGTCATGAATACAAATTACTTTACAAGTCATGAATACGATTACTGAATCAGAAAGTTTAAATACATCTTGGCATCACAGTTGCACAGTCTTGTATCTTGCTGAGTGTTAATATTAAGTGTTAATTGCTAATGCTAATGGCTTATGGCTGACTGCAGAAGTGCCCTGATTGCTGAATGCTTGGAGTCTTTGACTGGATGGAGACATACAAGCTATTGGCGCTCCTCTCTGACTGGTGCTGCTGCAAAATGACAAAGGAATACAATAACATATATATGTATTTAAGTGGTGGACCGATAACTACATGGCAAGCTCAGATCATACAGTAACTTAACTTAAATCATTTACAACTTATGGAGTGATGGTGCATGGTTATGCGACTGAGTGCCTGACTGATACTATCCGAAGAAACATGTCAAGTCTTTTTAAAACACTAATGGCCTGAACAATTGCAGGGATGGGAAGATTGAACTTAGCCAACAATATTGTGCAGGGTTTGTCTAGTGTGTGCCCATGGGCACACATTATATATACACTAAATTTGATGAGTTTGGTGGATTTTAGTTGGTGGACTTTGGTGTAAATGCAGGGGGGCCATCCTTATTTATGATTAGATGACCAATAAAAATGCATCAAAATCATAGGAGTTAGTGCTTATTGTGTGCCCATGGGCACACCATAGAAAAACCGTAAAACAAATGGAATCCACGACTCTGTATCATTTCCAGTAAACAAAAAAGAGAAGCTCTTCTGTCCATGTACAATTAATAACAACTGAATTTAAAAAGTATCAAGCATCCTGAATTTTCTAGAATTGAAGTGGACGATGATCAATCACTAGTTCAGAACTATACAACTGCAAGTGCCTCTCAGCAACAGGATGCTATTTCTGATGGAAAGAAAATGAATCCAAATGATTCCCAAAGAAAAGCAAGTTCAAACTCATGGCCAGATACTCAATTATGCTTATTCTCAACTTGAAAGAGAGAAAGCTATCCAGCAGCAAAACAAGAACATGACCTTCTCAGGACGGATTAACATGGCTACCAATACAGAAACAATAAAACGACCCAAGGCATAAGGTTAGAGAACCATATACCAGAAGTACCTCTACTTTGTTCAAACAATATCATGCAGCTTCAAACTGCAAGCTCGATCAAATAATTATTGTACAACTTATGCAGCCTGGGCAGATAATTTTGAAATGCCAACTCAAACTTAATATGTACAGCACAATTACCTCCCAAAGACCTCTAACAATTACAGTAAACAAAAAAAGATACAGAAAATAAAAAGTGTAAAACTGAGAAAACATAGCAGTGAAGTGTAGATTGATTAACCAAACTAATGATACAGTCTTATATATTTTTCAGAGTACCCATCTAATCTACTGCATCATATAGCTTCAAACTGCAAGTGCTAACAGTGGCCAAGGAATAAGTAGTTTGAAGGGTCAGAAAGACAGAATATATCACAGCTTCACATAATCATTTGTATCCAGATTACAAGTAATCAGAAAAAACAAAAACAAATTAAATACTTACGGTGGATGACTTGTTCCAGTCGCTGAAGCTGCTGCAGAACTTGCATCCATGTTCATTTTCTCTAGTGCTGAAAAAAGGAAATACCACTAAATATTCTTAATAAATATAAAGGTGAGCAGTGCAAAAATAATCAAATAATAAATAAATATACCTTCATCTAGTTGTTTCATTTCTTCAGTTATTCAGTTCGGTTACCGGTTAACCAAACCAAATGCTCTCCCCTAGTTACCAGCAGTCGTCGTCCCGTCTTTCTTAAATGAGGGCTTTAGTTCCCAAGATCTGCCACATCTATGTTTGCCCGAATCACATCATCCACAGAGATTGTAACAGGTTTTTCATCCCTATTTTTTATGTCCACGATCTATTAAAACAAAGCATATAGTGAAAACCACAAATTTATATAAACTGCGATGCAGAAAGTACTATGCAGTTGCGGAAACTACAATTGAAGAGGATCACTTTGGTGTGTACATGTACTATCTCATCCTTAAACCTTCCTAAAGCAGCAGCAGCAGCCGCCGAAGCCTTCTTGTGTAAATCAACCTAATGAAGTACATAAAAAAAAGAGGTAACATAATAGAAATATTACTGTAATGTTGAACAGTCAGATCCAGAAAACAACTGCAGCTTGATCCTGATCCAATCTTGTAACTCCATCACGACTTGCAACAGCCATTGGTAGAAGACAGTTTTGCGCCACCTAGTGAATTTAACAGGACTGGTTTTTAGTGAACTGCACATTTTAAAATAACACAAATTTGAGAGAAATATATATTTCACCCTTGAATTGACTGTTCCATCCCAACGCATGGAGTTTATTGTCATGGATTCTAACCCAACACCAATCCCTATTCAAATCATAACATTCAGAGATGTTCGAAAATATAAAGGTTTACATCATAGGCACCAATAAAGATATAAAATAAAATGTCACGCTACCAATGTCATAAAATCCAGCTTTGATAGCTGCAGATCGGATGAACACTGTCTATTTACTGTTTTAATTGGCAAAGTTTCTGCGGAGCCCGGAATTTTATAATAATTAGCAATATTCGGAAAAATTACTTCAACAAATGGAACCCACACAAATGGAGCAGAAGCAAGGATCTCCAATTTTGATCAGGCATACATTTTTTATACGTTATTAATGGAAAATATTGGTTGTTTCAATCTACCTTCAATTGGATAATCATTTTGATCCTTCCTGATTACTATTAGTCTTAGGTGATTTATTTTGGCCCAAACAAGTGTCTTGGTTAATCTTAAATCTTAATGGCTTATCCAGTATGTGATATCAATTAACGACCTCCAGCCTATACTGATCTTTTGTACCACTGTGACTCCTGTGGTACTTGCTATCCCTACCACTCCCTGCTCTACAGTTTGCCGTTTAATTCAGCTTTTATTTTAAAATAAAAATTAATTTGGGAATAGCAGTAATACATAATGAATCAATGCCATGAAAGCTGAAGTCTAATATCATAATTTATATATATTATCACTTCTGAGTGTAACCGAGCAGGTGAAAATTAGATTTACCGTATGTTAAGTGTAATTGATCCTTCTCTAAATATGATGACATCACAGCTGCAGTTTCTGCACTATTGGCATTCCCGTCCTCTCTCCAATCCAGCAGCTTCACTATGATATAAGAATGACGAAGTTTGGTGAGATCTTTCAGATAAATAAATAAAAAGGCACAAAAAGTAATCGTACAAAACAATAGCTAGTTTCAATTTGTCTCAACCACAATGAAAGCCAATTCTCTAAAAAAGAGAACTGATGGATCCAATAGTATTAGAGTAGCTAAAACATATCACAAAGAGAATGTGAGAATGGTAATAAAACACAAGTTAGATAACCAAAAAAAATCACAAATAGATTCTTGAAATGTAACATCTGTTACCTGCAACGTCTGTTTCCTCATAAGTTACCCTATATACAGTACCAGAGCTTTATAGTATTGATTGAAGGAACCTGTTCAAGTGCTTCTCCAACTGAACATCAAATCCTTGAGATCAACTTTGTCTACGCAGAAGATCATCATCTCCTTGCCACTAAGACTTCTTGTCGCTCTATGTATCTTTTAGGCAAAGTTTAGCTCTTCCCCCTATTAAATCAAACCCCAAAGCCACATCTCCATATTCAATTTTCTTATCCTCGCCCTTTTTTTTCCTCTATAAACTTATATTCTTTTTACCAATCAGATGCAAACAAAGCAGCAGCATTCTAGTACAATCAATAGTATAGCATTCAACCCCTATCCTGTGGAAATACTTAGATCATTATATTTGAAGAAGTAAAAATACAGATTAGATCAATCAATTAAACAATACAAAGATATTGACTACCTGATCTTACATACCAATTCTAAAAACTTAAACTTTATCTAACAAAACCTTCAAATTCAACTCAGCTAAAGTCCTTTCACAACAACTATATTTTTGAATTATTTACATTTACGCTCACCAGTGACCACAACATTCTCAAAACAACAAAATTATTTTCATAAAGAAAATCCGCATATACCACTACGAATTTTAACCTTTAGGGCCATTTCGCAAGATTTCAAATGAGAAATAATTGAACAAACATCGGGTCCTAAAGATATATACATAGATATAGATACACGTCACTAAGATAGATTGGAAAGGAGAGAAGATTACCTTTCTAATTGGGTTTGAGACTCTGATATTTAGCTGCGGAAAAAATTTCAGTACATATTATACACACAAGCAGCGGAACTGAAGAGGCGAAACTCAAGAGGCAGGGAGCATATCTAATTAACAACGGGTATGGCAAAGCACGTAATTTTCAAACAAATAAGGGTATTCATGTAATTTCATAGGGATTTTTTTGGCTCAAAATGCCCCTCGTCGCACTATAATATATAGAAGTAGATGTCTGCAATTTTCTATCTCTGTGGCACTTTTCTGCTTCCTTTGGTATAACTTTCTATCTCAGGGCATTATTACAGGTCTTCTCTTTGGAGCTGGTTTATGCATCACAGCAACGTTCACAGTCATCTATATATAAGCTCCCCGGAAGCAAGTCATTATAGAAATTGTATCAGGTTGCAAAAACATTCAAGTTCAATCTTAATCACCGTACCTTCAATGATCAGTGATAGTTTGTGCATGTGCTATTATATGCCTCATGGCAGTTAAACAAACAGGGGTTGGAGCGGCTAGCTGGGTAGGAAGAAATAGAGGAATCTTGTTCTCCCTTGGGGCAATAGAACTGATACATTCCTGCACGTCCTCATCACAACCAGTCATAATCAATTCATTGTCATTTATTAGTACAGTCGACAGAATGGGTCGTAAGTTCTCACTGTTGGCAATGTTCTTTCTCTGTTTCACCTCTTTACTACCATTGGTATTTAATCAACCGCAAGGCATTACAACAGGTCTTCTCTTTGGAGCTCGTATATGCATCACAGCTAACTTTACAGTGGTCTATATATATGCTCCAGAAGTAAGTCATGATAAAATTGTACTAGCTAGTTCTCATAAGATATGCAAGTTCAATCTAAATCTCCGAAACTTCTGTAGTTTTATATAGAGAATCAACAGTCTTTTGTACACATTTACACCTTAGTCTCTTTTTGCCATGATACATCAATCCGTTAGTTTGTACCAAGTATAGATGTAGCAGAAATTTCTTTGTAAAGTACCTTAGTTGCTTTTACGATATGCATTCATCACAATCTAAAGGTTTATAACTTCGATACTCGTTGTTTAAGAAAAATCTTTGCAAGAACATAGACCGTGTGAATAACAATATCTGCGTCTTTTACGAGTCTTATTGTGTGTTGGGCTGTTGGCTGTGTAACTTTCACTAGAGGCATCCATGAAGAACGAAAGTCTCTAATGACCTTAGCCACTCTACATATGTTTGTTTCATAATCTTGTTATTATTACATGAATTCATTTTCATGCATTATAAACTGGTTTTCAAAATTGAAGCTTCAGAAAGAGTATATTTCATCACGGATCATTATCACTAATCATTCCTCGCATATTATTAGTTATAATACCAATTACAAGATAACTATATATTCCGCCCATCAATTGATCATAGTTGATGAGTATTACAATGTTTTTACCCAAAAAGGAAGACAAAAAGAGAGGAAAAAGGAAAACAAAGAAGAGAGGAGCACCATCTTTCTTCAACCTGGATAAACTATTGATAGGCAGGGCCAAGCTTCATTCTGATAGTTGGTTTCTTAAATAATCTCGAAACTCTCATACATTCCTGTACGTCCTCGTCACAAATAATGTCAATACAATCATCCTCGTCATCTTGATACCGAAGACTGAAACTTTTTCTATCCAAGTGCAGCCTCTCAATCACACTATTCTCCAACTCTTCAAGCCCTGATGAACTAGGTAGTTCAAACTTTATGGTATGAACGTCATATGTGACCTTTACCGTCATCATATTAAAGTCTCGGCTTGAATGAGTAACAAGCATTTTAGATTTCTTCAATTGTTTTGATGCAGAGGTCATAGGTTCAACGTCTTCATCATCACCAAGTGACACTTCTATCAGATTATCTACAGTAAAGCCACCAATGAAACATAACTCAGCTTCCATTTTAGCCGAGTGCAAAAAACAAATACATTATACACATTTATTTCTTTATTTAAAAAGTATATAATCCAAGTTTCTACCGTATTATGCTTACCTCTCTCAGCAGCCAATGTCTTCCTCTTTGTTTTGAAGTATTCTTCGGATCTCCTGAGCTGGTGGGAAGCTTCATTTAATGTTCTTACTGACGTTTCCCCTACCGCAGCCTCTTCATAGGAATTTGAATTGCTACTTTCATCAGGACATTTTTCAAACCATTTTGAAGTGCGAGTAAACTCTGAGCCCTCATAGTGAGGAAGAGAACTTTGGGGGTGACCAATTTCAAATGCCGTGGGTTCAGTTTGGATAGAAGAGTTGATAACCTCAAATGATAACACTGGTCCCAGTTTTTCTCTTTCTCTTGGAGCAAGTTTAGTATTTAGAAGAGATTCCCTAACTGTTGTCCATATAGAATTCAACCAGTTGTGAGGATAATCATTATCCGTTTCCTGAGAAGGCAGATAGAACTCGAGTACATAAACTCTTTCTTTTTCATCATCATCATCTTCATCTTTGAACATAATGCTGATATAAATTGTAAAACAAGCAATTGACCCCCAATTTCGTGCATAATGTGCCAACGGGTACTCAGTGATGCTTAATGCTGATATATTCTTGCAGAAAAAAGCTCCATGTGATCCATTTAATGCTGATATATTCTTGCAGAAAAAAGCTCCATGTGATCCATTTCTGTGGCCAAGTAGGCAATCAAAGTTCTTGCGCAAACAAACATCTTTGAACAAAAACCAAGGTGCTAACTTTTCGGAATCACTATCACTGAATTGACTGAATTGACGTGGAATCTTTGCCTCACCGCCTCCAACAAACGATCCAACACCGGGTTTGCATATTGTTGCAACAACTGATAGGAAAATATGAATAAATGATAAAGTCAAACAATTTGATTTGTAAGAAAAAAGAAGAATATCATGTACAAGTCTTACTTGGCGGTCTCTGAAGTTACATCTCAAGCCGCTCCAATCCTGCAAAGAAACAATTGAGTGGGCAAGTTATAAACCAAATTTGAGTTGAGAATCAAAAGAGAGGTAATGGATTCAACGAGAGACCTCTAAAGAGATTTACAGAATGTGTCGAGTGTTACAATGTCCTGGTTGCGGGTGGAAACTATTTCCATAATCCCATCTCCGATAAAGAAACAGAAAGAAGCACGAATGCCGCAAGAGAGAGCAAAATCTCGATGAGGGTATTCTTCTTCAGAGTAATATTTGATGTTAGGACTCATCTCTAAGCTGCGACTCAAGAATACGCGCTCAATCATAATAGGAAAATTGTCAAAGTGAGCCCAGTAACGTATAAGTGCTCTTTGATCTTTTTTATCACAGCCAATAAAACGAGATCTGTTGGTATCAACCGTAAAGTCATAGTGATTTTGATCCCATATTGGCACCCAGAAGAGAACTAGTGATTGCCGCAAACCCCAAGAATTGACAACCTCTTCATCGCTATCAATCTCACTTTCTTCCGCCATTCTGCTCAATAAAACATTAACAACGTGATACTTTTCACGAATTATGGTACAAACTACAAAGGTAGTAATCAAAACACCAGAATTTTCGTAGTCAAGGGCCCAAATACGTATATATGCATGGGTTTTCATTCGCTCGATTCAATCCGATTTTGTTTTGGAAAATTTTTTGAGTAGGCAGGGAATGTTTTAGGACCGTTTAGTTAGGGTAACTGACAAATGGAAAGGGAAACAACATGTTTCATTCCTTTTTTTTATTGTTTGTTTTATGAAATCCGTCCTTCTTTTTCTCTTGTTTTGGTTTAGGTTTACCATTCTGATCCATTCCCCTCCTCTTATTTCTTTTCCCTTTCAAAAATCATTAAGAGGCCGTTTGGTTCGTTCCGGATAAACGGAATGGAATCCAGAAAGGAAAATGCAGAGAAATAAAAGGAATGATCCTGAATTATTTTACCTGTTTGGTTTTGTTGCAGAAACGGAATGAAAATTTGTTTGATTAATTTTATATTCGATTTTTTTAATATTATATAATTTCAAAAGAGTTAAATGTATTCATATCTATAACAAGATAATTTATTTACATTCTAATAAATTAATATGATTTATTTAACCATACTATTAATTTCTTAAAATAAATTAACATGTGAATTATGTCACAATTATATTTAATTTAAAAAACTAAATTAAAATTATTTTTAATTCTTAAAATTACTTTATATGATAATCTTTTATTTTAATTGTTTAAAATATAAATTATAACTCAAAATAGAAAAAAAGTGAGGAAAGGGAATCCAAATACCAAGTTGGGGTGGGGAATGAGCTAAGAGCATTATTGGGTAAACCCACTACTAAAAAGGGTTAATAGGCAAAAAGATCACTGAACTCATGGCCAACTTGCAATTTGGTCACTGAACTCAAAAAGTTTGCAAATGGATCACAAAACTAGATTTAACTTGCAGTCAACTCACTGAACTAATAAAAGGTTGCATTTAGGTCACAGCGCCGTTAAATATGAGTTGACTTTAACGGAATCCGTTAAAAAAATAAAAAAAATCAGTTTTTTAAAAAATTATTAAAACTTAAAAAAAATCTGAAAAATTTGAAAAAACTTTAAAAAATATGAAAAAATGTAAAAACTTTAAAAAAAATCCAAAAATTTTGAAAAAATTTAAAAAATCTCGAAACTCAAAAAATATACCTAATATTTGAAATTAAAAAAATTTCAGAATTTTTTCTAAATTTCCATATATTTTTTGAAGTTTTAAAATTTCAAAAAATTTAGATTTTTTTGAAGTTCTTACATTTTTTCCATATTTTTATAAACTTACATATTTTTTTAAAATTTTCAGATTTTTTTTAAGTTTTCAAAATTTTTCAAAGAAAAATGAAATTTCATATTTGTTTTCAAAGTTTTTTATTATTATTTTTTATATTTTTTAACGGATTCCGTTAAAGTCAACTCATACTTAACGGCGCTGTGACCTAAATGCAACCTTTTATTAGTTCAGTGAGTTGACTGCAAGTTAAATCTAGTTCTGTGATCTATTTGCAAACTTTTTGAGTTCAGTGACCCAATTGCAAGTTGGCCATGAGTTCAGTGATCTTTTTGCCTATTAACCCCCTACTAAAAAAGAGGAAAGGGAATAATGATTTTTACTAAACAAACACGTACAAAGAGAATCAATCAGGCTGATTACCTTTCCCTTTCCTGAATACCCCCAACCAAACGGCCCCTAACATTAAAAAGAAATATGTAAAATATTTTTGAAGATCAAAAATATTTTTGAATTTAGTTTTTACATATTAAAATTAATTTATATGTCAAGATATTTATAAAATTAATGAAATTTTTAAATAATAAATATATCAAATTATAAATGCATATATATTTGACACTTTTGATATTATTTAATATCTAAAAATCAAATATAAGAATAATCATAAAAATTTTCATTTCGTTTCCGGATCAAAACCAAACAGGTAATACAATTCAGCATCATTCCTTTCCTTTCTCTTCGTTTACACATCTAAATTCATTCCGTTTCCTTAACTCGAACCAAACGGTCCTTTAATATGATTTGATTTGATGTTAAAAATATGAGATAATTTTATTCTATTAATATATTACGAGTTAATAAATTATTTTTTTATTAAAAGTATATTATATAATATAAAATATTATCTTTTATCGAAAATAAATTTTCAAATTCTCCCGAGAATTTCCATTTCCCGTTCAGAGATGAGTATCGGAGAGAAAAATAAAATTATATAAAAATTATTATATATCATAATAAACTTTTGCTTTGTGAGCAAAATATATTCCGTAAAATAGACCATAGATATGTATAATCTACATGGCACTTGCAATGACTCGAACACACCCAATATCTTTGGCATTAGTGCTTCATTTCTTTGGTTCTTCTTCTATACATTAAACTAGCATACAAGCCCGTGCGAGGCACGGGGCTCTAGTTTTTGCTGTATTTTAAATAATATTCATATATCATTATATTGTTCTTGTACGGACCTTGAGTTTGTATTATGTTTTAAATAATATCCGTGTGTCATCATATTGTTTCGAGCGTAACTATTACGTTTTACTTTTTGACAAAATATGTAAACATGAAAAATATAATATATGCAACCTAATAGCATTAATAGTAATAATAAGTACTATTCCCTTCATTCCATTTTATATGACCCTTATTCTTTTTTGAGACATATCTAAAATAATGAACTTACTATACTTACTATTTTTAAACACTATTTATCACTATTACACACACTACATCTCTATTTTATACTCTTTTATATTAAATAAACACTATTACACTCACTACTTACCACCACTATTTCAAATCTATTATTAAATTTTGATATATTCCACCACTTTACCCACTTTCCAACTAAATTTACTCTTTTTTACTACTTTTTTCTTAATCTTCGTGAAAGTCAAATAAGGTCACTTAAAATAGGACGAAGGGAGTATATTTTTAAAAAAAATTATAGATCAAAAACTACATTTGAACTGATATTTCTATATTCAAATTCGTTAGGATATAGAGACCATTATCATATTATCTATGTTCAAAATTATATTCGAAATTAATACTGAAATTTTAAATTTTAAATATATAATACCTCATTAAAAGTATCTGTAATTTATTGTTGAAATTATTAAATTATTTCAACTAATATACCATGATTTTGATGAAAACCTATTTTTGATATGGGAATTACGATATCCTAAATCATGATTAAATGAAGATGTGTGGTCCGCGTTGCCCTACATTTATTTCTTCTTTTTTGAGCGTACGTTTGCATAATTGTTAAAGTGATACATGATGGAGCAGATCATCAACACATTCTTTTTAGCACATGTTGCACACATTTTGTATAAATAAAAATTGAAACATATGTTGTACGTAAAAAGACACGTACCTTATTTTATTATAAAAGCATCAATTGAACTACTAACCGTATAATTGCACCCCAAAAATTTCTGGCACCTTTGATGTGTCTTATCCTTTTATTTTTCATATCAATTATATAGTACTTCAATGTATTATATTTTTATTGTTAATTTAAAAATATTAGATGAATATTACTTTGATACAGTATGTTATAACATTATCTCGTTATAAAATTTTACTTTTCTATAATTAGTTTCTTAAGCTTGTCTATTAAGACTTTTAATGATTTTTCATGTAATCGTTATAAAACATATCTCAAACAAATGATTTTATGGAATTTCAAATAGCAAAAAGAGAGTAGATATGAGTTAGGCATCATGAAGTTCATAAGACCATAAAATATTTAGTTCAATTAGTGTATATTTACTTTTTTAACTTTGTGCAAACTCACATTTTTAATATTTTGATACTCGTATTTATTAGGAGTGATCAATGTGGCATATCATGTTCAATTGTTAAAGATCAAGTTATATATTCGATATTTTGAATCATGAAAAAACTATTCTTGTTCTAGTCCCGTTTAATCAGATATTAGTTTCACCGTATCGCGTCAGATTATCCGGTTCAGAATTAATTATATTTTATTAGTTTAATTTGTAAATGATTAATTTAACTGTAGTTTGAATCATTTTATTGAACTGGTATGTTATATATTGGATGATGGCATATTAAAAATTATAGTTTTAAGACTTTAATATATATAACTTATTTCTCTGTGTTATTTTATTTAACAAAGTAAAATTTATAACTCAAATCTTTTTAGTAGTTCTCGTAAACGCGTTTTATTATTATGTGGTTGACTTTTGATTAACAATATAAAATTTCCTTAAATTCACCTTCATATCACAAGTTATAGTATTTCAAATACATATATCATCAAAATTATATCATTTAGATATATTTTCCGACACCAAATTTGATGTATTGTCACTATCATTATATCTATAATTTTTTTAAAAAAAGATTTAGTTACACATCAAATTTTGAATTCATAAGTTTAAAATAAAAAAATATTCTACATAGGAATATTCTTTCAGTCACCTTATTTCGTGTTCTCCAAAATATTTTAATCTCTTTATAAATTGCCTTTTATAATAAAAGAAATTAATATGACATAGCCCATGTTGAAAGCCCATCAATTTTTCCTTTCAAAGATGCTCGCTTAAACCTCAGTTTTTGTGCTTATTTCTCACATTCATGACTTAAAATTTCTATAATCTGAATCATGGCACGAACCCGATTATTCATATTATTTTTAATTTTTAATTTATTTATGTAAATAATTAATTTATAGATATTAATCTATCATGTAAACAATATATGAGACTTAACTGAAATAATAACTCATCTCAAATAAATAAGATATCGAGACGAATATAAATACAAAAGTTTTAAAGTATGTGATTAATGCTTTTGAATAATAAACTAATTGTTTTTGTAGCTCAAGTGGTTTGAGTGATGTATTTGTATTGGAGAGGTCTCGAGTTCAAGCCTCATGAATAACATCTTTTTTTAATATATATGAGAAGATGTTAGGTTCGGAGTTAGGCTCAGGTTCGGAGCTAGGTAATTTATTTGCTCAGGAGGGAGGCTTGACACGAACCTGTTGGGCTACTATATATATAAGTAGATTAACGTGTTTAATTGTTTTCCTCTGCACAATTATCCACATTTCCTAACAAATCAATCATCAATCAATATATATAAAGGAGGATGCGAGCGTCTCTAGGATTGCTCGATTCAGTCTTCTAAATTTTCTTGAATTTCGGAGAGAAAATATAATTATAATTCAAAAAATCAGGTCCAAGAATTCTAAAAGTAATACAATTCTTTTCTTATTTAATTCTAAAGATGATACAGTACTTTTCTTATTTGGTATTTCTTATTAAATTCTAAAGATGATACAATAGTATTATTTCTTATAGAATTCTAACGATGATACAATTCTTTTCTTATTTAGTAATCCTAAAAGAAATAAGATTATATTTATTCAAACTAATAATAATAGATAAAATACAATTTATATTAAGTTATGTAAAGTAATATATGCAATTCTTATTTTCGATAATATATAATATATTGAAGATATGTTTAACGGGAACACGATTGAAAATAACTTTTATGGAATTATAATATTATTTCGTATCAAAATTTATAAAAAAGATTATTTATTAGTATTGTGTTTAAGGGAAGACGGCCCAAATTAATTTTTACCTAAATAATAATATTTTTTTATTAGTATTATGTTTGACGGGAAAGTAGCTAAAACAATATTTTATCTAAATTTATAAAAAATTCATAACGCCGCCGCGAAAAATTATGCTTTTCTTAAATTTCGTAATCCAAAAAGAAATAAGATTATGTTTAAAAAATTAGATTCAAAGATTCCAAAAATTAATACAGTTCTTTTCTTTTTGGATTCTAAAGATAATACAATTTTTTTCTTACTTAGAAATCCTAAGTTGGATTATATTTATTTAAACTAACAATCATATATAAAATACTATTTATATTTAAGATTTGTAGAGTAATACGTACAATTTTTATTTTCAATTTAGTCTCATAATTTTTTTTTTAAATAATAGGAATCATAAAATAAAAATAATTAACAAAAAAAATAGGATATATAAAATAGGAAATATATATTGATTTTATAATAATGTAAATGATTTTTTATTAGTGTTGCGTTTGACGAGCACGGGAGGCTGCCCAAACCAATTTTTATTTAAATAATAATAAATTTTGTAGTATTATGTTTGACGGGAAAGTGGCTAATATAATTTTTTTATTTATGTTATAATATTTGTTTTTTAAAACGGTACCACAGTTCAAAATAATTTTTATCCAATTATAATTGTAATTTAAAAAATCAACTTGAAGGATTCCAAAAGTTAATATAATTCCTTTTTTTTTCGGATTCTAGAGGTAATACAATTTTTTTATTATCTAGGAACGCCAAAAGAAATATGATTATATTTATTTAAACTAATAATCATAGATAAAATACAATTTATATTTAAGATTTGTAAGGTAATACGTACAATTTTTATTTCCGATTTAGTCTTATAATTTTCTTAAATTTTGAATAGAAAATAAAAGATTGTAAAGATAATAATCATTAAAAAACTAATACCAAAAATATTAGAACCATAAAAGAATAATAATTTTAAACTAATAAATAGGAGTCAAAAAATAAAAATAATTAACATATAAAATAATACATATAAAATAGGAATCATATATTGATTTTATTATAATGTTGATTAGTATTGTGTTTGACGGGCACGGGAGGCGGCCCAAACTAATTTTTATCTAAATAATAATAAATTTTCTATTAGTATTATGTTTGACAGGAAAGTGGCAAAAATAATTTTTTATCTATGTTATAGTATATATTTTTGTTAAAACGGGACCACAGTTCAAAATACTTTTTGTCCAATTATAATCTTTAATTTTATCATAATTAGAATAATTTTTATTAGTATGTGTTTGGCAGTAAGGCGACTCAAACTAATATCTAAATTATAATGTTTTGTTATTGGTATTGTGTTTGATAAGAGAGCGGTTCAAACTAATTTTTATCTAAATTATAGTATTTAATTTTATCATAAAAATAATAATTATGGATTAATATTGTCTTTGACGGGAAGGAGGTTCAAACTAATTTTATTATTAGTATTGTGTTTGACATGATGACCACTTAAACAAATTTTTATACCAATTATAATATTTTTCATTTGTGATATGTTTAACGGAAAGATGACTCAAAATAATTTCTATGTTATTATAATACTTATTCATATCAAAATTTATCACGCCGCCGCGAATCGCGGCTTTTTTCACTAGTTTAACAGTAAATACTCTGAAACATTTTCATAGCCAGCCTAAGAAATCTGAAAAATGTACCAGGTAGTATTCCCCATGGTTCATCATCAATTAACATTCTCTTGCTAGCTCGCCACCGTGCAATACCAACACTTCTACATCTGCGGTTGAATTAGATGGACGGACTACAACAATGAAGACGATGAATCAATACACAGTTGTGACTGTAAAACATAAACAGAGTTGATAGTATTTTATGAATTAAGCTGAAAGTTAGAATATAACAATGCTGCATCTTTAAGTGGTATTCCAGTAGGTTCCAGTAAAGATGGTGTAGCTGCTGGTTGAGACCTGCAAAACAATGCCTCACCGAGATTGGTGGGCGTCAAAGCACCTACAGTGGGAGATTAACCGGAGAAAAGAAGCTATAATTGGAAAAGAGAGTAAAGTGGCGGAGAGAGTGTTTACGATAATGTATGGCTGTATAGTGTATATGCATCACAGCAACCTTTTACCTTTACAGTGGTCTATATAGATGCTCCAGAAGTAAGTAATGATAAAATTGTACTAGTTCTCATAAGATATGCAAGTAACAAATTCAATCTTAATCACTGAACATTCACGTAATGCCAACTTCTCTAATTTTATATAGAGAATTAGTAGTCTTTTTGCACACATTGCTTCCCATATTTTGAATGGGAAGGAACACCTACACTACACATTTATTTTACGACAGGTTAATAAATTGTACTAACGAGAAATCAGTTCTTAAATTTGTACTAAAGAGAAATCTTTGCAAGAACGTAGAGCATCAACAAGTCTTCTCGTGTATTGGCTTCTATGAACTAAGCTATATGTGTATCCTTCACTAGAGGCATCCAGGAAGAACAAAAGTCTCTAATGACCTGAGTCACGCTAAATATGCATGCTTGTTTCATAATCTTGTGATTAGATGAATTCATAATTTTGCATTATTAACTGGTTTTCCAAATTTTGAGGCTTCAAAAAGAGATATTTCGCTTCAAAAAGAGATATTTCATATCACTTAATTTTCCTCGCATATTAGTAGTTATAATACCTATTACAAGATAACTATATATTCCACCCATCAATTGATCATCATCGTTGATCAGTACTAAAAAATTTGAACCAAAATATCGTTGATCAGTACTTAAATGTTGTTACCCAAAAAGAAAAACAAAGAAAGGAGCGCCATCTTCCTTCAACCTGGATAACTGTTAATAGGCGGGACCAAGCTTCATTTTGATAGTTGGCTTCTTAAGTGATCTCGAGACTTTCATACATTCTTGTACGTCCTCGTCACAAGTAATGTCAATCCAATCATCCTCGTCATCTTGATACTTGATACTGAAACTTTTTCTATCCAATTGCAGCCTCTTAATCACACTATTCTCCAACTCTTCAAGCCCTGATGAACTAGGTAGTTCAAACCTTATGGTACGAGCATCATATGTGACCTTTACGGTCATCATATTAATGTCCTGACTTATATCAGTAGCAACGCATCTATTTGGCAAGCTAGACGTGGCTAATGAAAAGTCTTTTGCCTCCGATTTACCATCTGTCTTTTGACTCTTGCCAGATTCCCAGCATTCAATATGAACATCTCTACATATGCGCTTGACTGTTGATTGACTCACTAAAACAATGATAACTTCAATAAGATACTAAGTCATACCAATGCAATAAACGTAAACAGTTATTAAATCATTTATAAATATTATAAGAAGCTGGAATATGTTTGTGTAAGAACAAGGTAGAATAAAACTTACAACCAAAGCTCTTTGCTGCATCTTTTAGTGGTCTTCCAAAATGCTTATTAACATTCTCTACAGTACAAGGTATTTTAGATTTCTTCAATTGTTCTGATTCAGGGGTCACAGGTTCAACATCTTCATCATCAGATGACACTTCTACCAGATTATCTATTATAAAGCCACCAAAGTAACATAACTCAGCTCCCAATTTCATCGAGGACAAAAGACATTTACATTATGCACATTTATTTGTTAAAAAAAAAATACCTAATCCAAGTTTCTACTGTATCCCTTTAAACAGATAGTCATGCTTACCTCTCTCAGCAGTCACTTTTTTCCCATTTGTGTTGAAGTATTCTTCAGATCCCCTAGGCTGGGAAGCTTCATTTAATATTCTTATTGACGTTTCCCCTACTGCAGCCTCTTCATAAGATTTTGAATTGCTAATTTGATTAGGACCTTTTTCAAACAATTCTAAAGTGTGAGTAAACTCTGAGCCTTCATTGTGAGGAAGAGAACTTTGGGGGTGACCAACTTCAAATGACTTGGGTTGAGAGTGGGTCGAAGAGTTGATAACCTTGACTAGTAACACTTGTCCTGGTTTTTCTCTCTCTCTTGCAGCGAGCTTACAATTTGGAAGAGATTCCCTAACTTTTGTCCATATACAATTCAACAAAGTTTGAGGGTAATCATTATCCATTTCTTGAGAAGGCAGAAAGAACTCGAGTGCATATTCTCTTCCATATTCTTTTTCTTCTTCTAAAACAAGCAAGTAGATCGTAAAACAAGCAATTGATCCCAAGTTTTTTGCATAATGTGCCAAGTGATATTTAGTAATGCTTAATGCTGATATATTGCTGCAGAAAAAGGCTCCAGCTGATCGATTTGAGACGCCAAGTAGGCGATTGAAGCCCTTGCACAAACAAGCATCTTTGAACTGACACCATGGCGCCAAATTTTCAAAATCCCTACCACTGAATTGATTTAGCGAGTAGTAAAAACCGCCTTTACAGGTCCAGTATTGAGTAAGAGGTAAATGAAAAGTTTGACACACTTCCTCCAATACACGACCCAATACCGGGTTTTCATATTTTTGCAACTGATAGAAAAATACGAAAATATAAAAATCAAACAATTTGTTTCCTAAGAAAAAAAGAAGAATACCATGTACAAGTCTTACATCACTGTCCCGGAAGCTAAAATCCAAGCTGCGCCAATCCTGCAAACCAACGATTAATTGGCCAAGTTATAAACCAAATTTGAGTTCAAAATCAAAAGAGAGGAATCAGATTTATTGAAATACCTTAAAAGATGTACAAAATGACTCGAGTATTCCAACGTCCTGGTTGCGAGTCGAAACTATCTCCATAACCCCAACTCTCCCCGGAGAACAAAGAGGGAAACAGAAAAAAGCACGAATGCCGCAAGTGAGAGCAAAATCTCGGTGTGGGTATTCATCTTTAGAGTAAAAACTAATGTCAGGACTCATCTCTGCCCTCCGGTTCTCGAATACGCGCTCAATTACTCCCTCAGTGCTGCAAATGGGCTCTACTATAATAGCAGAACTGGCGAAGCGAGTCCGGTATCGTAAAAGGGTTCTTTCATCTTCTTCATCACAGCCAATCATGCGAGATATGCTGGCATCAACCGTGAGCTCACTGTGTTCATCCTTGCAGCTTAGCGCCCAGAAGAGAAGCAATGAGTGCCGCAAACCCCGGGAATCGACAAGCTCCACGTCTCTATTAATCTCTCTTTCTTCCCCCATTCTACTCAGTTTACTGCCGCTTCGTTTCCTTTTTCGTGTCGTCTCTTATATATTCACTAGGATGGTGCCCGCTGCCGCGAGCTAAAATGTGAAAATAATTTGTTTTTTCATTTCAATTTTTTGTTAATATAAAATTTTGCAAGAAAAAAAAATATGTTACCATTTTTTTTTTTAAAAGATTTTATAACACATTCTTCAAACATTTATGTTGTTAGAGGCTATAGATTTTGCACCCACCATACACACCATAAAGTTAAAGTTTAAGGTTAGTATTTTTTGTTATTAGGTTGAAAAATATAATATAGTAGAAAAATCTCTATTTCCCAGGATCACAGGGGTGACAATTATAAAACATTAGCTTCTACCAATTGTCATAAATTAATATTATTTTTAGATAACATATAATTCATTTTAAATTATAAGAAATTAAGTTTAACGAATACAGAACTTCTGTCAAAGTTATAAATAAATTGGATATGTAACCGTTTTCAAATTTGATTCGTTTAATGTGTTATGTTAAGAAAAACTTATTAATTTTTTTATGAATAAAATATAATATTATTCAATATTTTGGTCCACACATAGATGTAATGTTTATTGAAATTACGTTACTTTTGTAAGTAAATGAAAGACCGTTCACACAGAATAGATATGTAAAGATTTGATGGCCTTAGATACGTAAAGATTTTGTTAGCATGGATATTTTTTTTACACGTTGGGTATTAATCCCTTTACTGGAAAACAATTGTTTAGATTAATATATGACATGCAATAACCTTTAATGTCGAATAAGCATAAAAAATTGTAGCCTTGTCGCAGCAAAAGATGTTTAAAGTTGCACACAATGTCGCCAAAAGTTTAATACAAATCGTTGTCACGATCATGCACTTAATGACTGCACGCTTTTCACTTGAAACTGGCAAAAGATAGTAAACTCATTGCACTGCTGACTCTTTGCAGACCCCGTCAATACTGGTCTCTCAGCAAGCATTTACATGAAGTGAAATGTTCAATTCTAAGTTCCAAGGTCAAAGGTTGCTATGCAAACTAAATAGACTTATGACATGGTTTTGATCTGTGTTTTGAATAAGGAAATATGAGCCCTTTTGGGTAAATACTAATGACATGGTATTGATATGTTTTGAGCTACCGTTAAAAAGTCTTGTACTAATGAAATTATTTGACTACTATGATTGTGCCCACTACCGCGAGCTTAAATTTTCAAATAATTTTGTTTTGTTAATTCATTTTTCAATAACGTTGGCAAGGTTTTTTTAGATGTTTTGTAAACTGTTAAAAATAAAGTTTTCTTGTTTACTTTTAGCCGCAGGGCCGTTCTATACTTTCTGAGGGCCGTGGGCGTAAAAAGAAAATGAGCTCTAATTTTTTTTGCTTCACTAAATTTGATAAAATATGACCTTGTAGTAATGTAAACTCAAATTTTAGTCAACTTCCGTAAGAAAATAACTATAAAACAATAGATGTAAGAAAAAAGATTAAACAAATGTTTGATGACATTTATCTGTTAGTGCATGATTGATAGTACCATTAGTTTAGTTACGTACATAGTCAATTAGGATAGAATAGCCTTATATATACTAATAACAATACATAAATTATACAAATTTTGGGCCTCTAAACTTTTTGGGCCCTAGGCGTCGCCCTGTTTGCCCTCCCTCTGGGCCGGCCTGCTTTTAGGAAGAGCTTTTTTGTATTATACATTCAATTTTGTGTAATTCATACATGATTTCAATTTGTGTAATATCTTGCCTTATTTTTTTGTAAAGGCCTGTTTTAAGATGTTACACTACTCACTTTCACGCTATATATTAGTATATTGTTATAATTGAGCCTTTCATTTCATCTAATTTTTTTTCTAATTAGATATAATTTTTCATCTAATTAGAAAAAAATACATATAAATTGCAGTTAAAATATAGTCAATTTGATTAATTAAAAGTCAAAAGGGACATCTACTTTGAGACGGGGAATAACCTCAAACTCCTAGAAAGATTGTTACTGTCAGCAACTCCAAAATGTTTCACTTCAAATTCTATAATGGTTATGAAATTCATGTTTTGTTCACTCGGCAAATTGAGAAGATTTCTGGGAATTCTTACTTCATAGGATGATTTTAGTCAAAAAGAGATTGAAATACTTTGTCTTCCACTACATTGTTTCCCGCTCACATAAATCATAATGTATAATTTTTCAAAGTTGAAATTCAAAATAAAATTCATATTTATATATCTCACAAAAAAGTAAAGTTAATATAATAAAATAATATTTTCACAATATTTATCATGATTATATAGAATTATATATATATTTCAAAAAAAATTTATAAGATCATTAAGATGGTATATACCGTACATTTTTATAGACACACTATGTTCTTAAATATTTGTCTTTTGACTTTTGTTAAAGCGTTTTGACTATATAGTTAAAAATATTATTTTTGAATTTTTTTTGAACAAAAATATTATATCAATACTTTTATTGACAAAAAGATATACTTGATAATAACTTCTTTAGCTATGTAGTCAAAGAACCAAAAATGTGTGCTAAAAAATCAAAAGGATAACATAACTACATACTATTTTTTTTAACTAACACATGAATTTTGTTCTCGTTATATTAGAATACATAAGCTAAAATTCTTTTCCAAGATCATCATTTCCTGAATCTATAACTTGATAGTTAACTTAAAGAAGTATTTATTGTTTATAAGTAAAAAATTATTTATGAATAAATAATAACTTTTATTTTAGGTGTTACTTTTTTAATATTTATAAATTATCGGATATAAAAATCTTAGACTCATCCCAGTTTAAATAATCACAAACAAAACCCAAAGTGATCACAACCAAAGAACTAAAAACTTGGGGACAAAACTACATTATAAAGACTAAATTATACAACTAATTCAGCTGATAAAGATAGTGCGGTAACAACTAAGCAACTATTAAAACTGAACATACCTGATTTATATAGAGGGTTGGTACTGATTGGAATGAGACCTAATATGTGGAATATCACCTCATTGACCTTCGATCAAAGTTTAAACTTTGTAAAGTTCTTCTAAAATTATATGGAAAAAATTGCCATGTCTCAGACATGATATTTTAAAATTTGTGCCATGCGTCCCCCCTGGTGGGCGGTGGCAATGCCGCTTTTCAGTTAGTTTTACTACTTGCATAACATATTCTAGTTTTACTACTTGCATAACATATTCTGTTACCACATTGGTCTCTTGACCTTTTTTGCAACAGCCTGAAGTAAGTAACAAAAAGATCTGATAAATTAGAGAACAGAACTACTGACCTAAAACTTGACGAATTCAAAAATGCCTCGACGGACTTATGATTTAGTATCTTAATCTGAGGCATCCAAATGGTGTAAATCATCCCATGCTAGCTATATACCATCACCACCTGCAAGGCTGCAGCAACTTGGGAGCCCAAACTGTGGACCGAACAAACACCATCACCATGCCAAAACTTTATATATAAGAAGAGATACTGGTATTATATCAAGTTTGGTATTTAGCATCACTAAACATGGGCAGAAAAACAATGACGCATATGCAAGTTTAAGCTAAATGCATACACTAACTAAAATTGTCTACAAAAACTGAAGATCTACTTTACAAAGCTAACCATTTATTTGAGCTAGTACTTGTCAAAAAATGATGCATGATGTCCAGTTTTTCCTCCCATTAAAACTGCAAATGAGAAATTAATTACTAAAAGTACCAAACAAAGACACCAATAATAATTTCAAAGTATCCTTAATCACATTGGACATCTGGGCTAGCTCTGTCTACTATAAAACTTTAAAAATTAACCGAGGTAAAAAGATAAACTTCAGCTGCAAATCCTCTAAGTCAGTCCTGGGATTTCACTGCATTCTTGCTGCAGCATCTAAACTTCATTGTGGATATAACAAAGGCAAAAGCTTTCTCTTTTATTTTCTTTTAACAGGTTATCACTTTATGGTTCTTTATCACTGACGGATGTTTAAAAACATGTCACATTTAAACTGATAAAATCTATTAGCCTATCAACTCTATTAGATAAGGCCTGCAGTTAAAGAATAAAAGAAATAACCACAAAAAGAATTAAATATACCTAAAATGGCAATACTGGGATTTGAATCCGAAATTGAATTTGAAATTCGGAAATAAGCAAGAATGGTTGGAGAGAGAGTACAATTTCTTTTGAATATTAGAATGAAATGGAATGGGTGTTTTTTGGGGGAAGCAGCAGCTTCTCTTAGAAGCTCAACAAAATGAGTAAATGTAGTGTAGTCAACACCGTATAAATCTCTTGAGTCAAGTGGTTGTAAACAGAAATAAGCAAGAATGTAGAGGGACATTTTGTAGCCAAAAAGGCAAAAGTTCCTTAAACTCAGCTCGAAAAGTCTCCCTGCAGCAAGCACAAGTTAGACTTGAACCATACACATCAAAAGAACAGTAAACAGAAAGCTGGATTGCAATGCTGAAAAATCACGTACATGAAAATGAAAAAAGCAGTATGCCACATTAAATGTAGAAGTAACAATATGAGGATATCTAGAAAACATCATAATTTATGATGATAATTTTCTTGTACAACTGGAGTGAATTCCTTAACTGTATGCCACATTAAAAGACACGAAAGATTGAAAATGGAATTTCAGTCTGCCTTCAGCGTCATGAGTTTTTGCACCATGTTTTTCATCAAGAACCCTGCCAAGCCGTAGAGTCATGACAATAATTGGACTAACCATCGGTGAAAAAGTAGGTGGGAACACCTGAATGGTTTCTATGTCTTCCCGGAGAAATAAGAATTTCGTCTTATGTCCAAAAAGATCAGAATGAAATCTGATTATTCTTGCAGACAAAAACAGACGACCCTGCATAAAAATGTACAATTGTGTTGCCAATAAATTATAAGAATCATCCATAGAAGAAAACAGAAAATATGAAATGTGCATCATTCATCTTATATAAACAATGGCATACACATTTAGCATTATACATGTCTGGGTATTACTATACAGTCAATGCATCAGTCAACAAATCATTGCATCATCTTCTTACACTTAAACAGAGCAACGCGACTTGTGGCAAAAAAAAAAAAAACAGAGCAACGCGACTACTTCACAATACCTGCAGAGGCATTTTTCGTTTCAATTGACATGTGAAGTCATTGATTAGAAATGCTTCTGTTGGGAGTGTGAATAGTTTTTTTTGAAATGCCAAATTTGTTTGAGGAGACCACAATCTCATCTATTCAATACATGAAGAAAATTAATAGCATAGGCTAATAAAGATGAACATAGTCCTTAATATCTGAAATTTATAGCAGAATATATATATATATATACAGCTCTTCACCTTCTTCCCCACTTCTCTTCCCATCTTACTTAGATAATCTTTAACTACGTCACTACCCCTTGTATCATTCAAGAAAATTCTTGTTTGCAGTTTTGGCTGACATGCCTGAGCCAACTTCCCTTCAACAGGAACCCACACATCAGTTAGTTCTGATATCTTACTCTTTACAAAATTAATTTCAGCATGTCCCAGGGATTTGGATTCATCAAACGGCCCATAGAAATCATAAACATCCGCTCATTCATCGCATCAAATTCAAATACTTCTGCAAAATCACATGGTCCAGCAAAACATCATATTAAAGAAAAAGGTAAATGTCAACCAAATGTAGAATTAAAAACGAAAATTTGCCGAAATTAAAAATGATTTATGCCTTGACATGTATATATTAGGATACTTATAAAATGAACTTGCAAACAGAGTTATCTTGTTAAGTAACAAACACTAATTGTTTGCTAACAATTTAAGTAACACGAAAATATTTGTCAATTAGTAGAGGAATGACTTACGTGACCAAAATCTCCCAGATTAACAACCAAAGCTCCTTCCATAGGCTTAACCGTAATCGAAGTTTTGCCACCATCCCGAGTGGCCTGTAGTTCATAAACCGGCTCCTGAAGCAAAAGGGTAATTGCAGCTGTATCTGTATGTCTTCTGCATCCAAGTGTCAAGTCAGGTTTAGGACACGTGGGATATTAGTTACTGTAATTAACACTTTTTGTTCCATATTCACGCAAGCCTTTGCAATAGTCTCTTTTTCAAGGCCCCTTAGCCTCTGATAACACTTCCAGTAACTTGGTACCTAGCTCCTGTAACTTTTCAATGTATTCTTCTGTGATGGACCTCCATCACTCAAGCTTATCAGGCCATCGGGAGTTGTCCAGACTCCCGACCACTGATTGGGTACGTGAAGTAAGTTACAAACTCACGCCAATCCCCTACCCTGTCACCCTGCATTGTATTGGTTACTTTAATATATCATACTGCAATACTACTATCTAACAATAATTCCTGAGAATGAGCAGTTGATCAAAAGATCAAGATTTTTAGTTCGATTTAATGGTTGCTAGTGTTACTTATCAAACACATTATGTGCAGTTAAAGAGAGCTCAGACAGTCAGACTAAAAATAATTTTTTGTTCATTTGTGGAGTTGGGAAGCTCAGCTGACGGTGCAGACTAAGCTAGTGTGAGTATCATTAATTTAAGCTCAGTCGAGGCTGCAATCACAGTTTATCCTCCTCTGGTTCTGTCATTAATGTGGAACACTGAAATGAGAACTCAAAAGCATTTGCGAACCTAAGAACTTGATTTAAATTAGGAACCTTAACGTGTAATATCTCAATGGTTCTAACAATTAGCTATTACCTATATCACATGTACAAATCAAAGTCTATGATACATTACATTAATTGTATAGTAAATCATAAATGTAGCCCTGTGAACGTAATCATCACAGATACAGTTAAAGAAATAACTGGAATTTGTAGCCCCCTCTGGGACGCTCGTTTTCATCCTGGAATCAGGAGTTTTTCTCCTGACAATTGACATAACTTTGGCACGATGTCTTGCAAGCATTTTATTTTTTCGTTAATTTCCCCCCTTCGGACCTGTATCATATCACTTTCGTCGTCATTAATCAGATCAAGAAGTAGCGCAAATTGGCAACAGACAATAATGTTATAGACCAAAACCAAGGGGAAAAAGTGAAATGTTCTGGAATTTTCTTACCCAGGTCTCTGTTGCCGAGGCCATGTACCTAATCAATCAAACATCAACATTAAAATTTTGACCGATTTAACATGCATGACCAAATTGCAACATATATAATTAATAAAAAAAGCAGAAAAGATATACTCATGACTACTGCCAGGAAGATCAATAACCATAGATGCACAAGCCACAATGCTTATGATGGTCCAGTACACGGCTATTGGGATATGAGCACTGGAAATGACCATCTCTGGAGTGTCCAGGTTAATGTACTGAGATCGGAGGCTCTTAATATCCACAATGCACTTTGTTAGATCAAGCACTGCCTTGATCAGGTTACCAAGTGACTCAAACTTTGGTTTCCAAGATTTGGCCTGTTCCATTATATCTGGAAGTTGTTTGAGGTGTGCTACTCCGTAGATTTATACTGTTCAGAATTAGTAACTAACCAACTTGATGAGATAAGCTATTATCATGTGTATCAGCTTCATGATCTTCCACAGCAAACAACGCTTGATTGACAGTTGTATCCATAGTTGAGAGTCTAGGCTTAACTTTCCGAAAAACGGGGGGTTTGGCCCTCCCTAACAATGGCTGCAATGGAGTGGAGGTGGTTGGCTGCAATGTCCCATCCTTGTTCCAAGACTTCCTTTTGTTACCTTTCCCTGTGAACAACATAGATTCTAATCGTCTTAAATATTCTCCAGCAATACTTATATTCGAAATTGTACAGAATACTCACCATTCAAATCATGTTTAATAATTTGGAATATTTCCTGGAGTGAAGAGCTTTCCGAGAAATTAGGATAACAACAACCACAGTAATACAAAAAAAATACCAGGCGGTAGACAATCAGCAACTGTACAGTGAGTTTGCAATGCAGAAACATGAGAATGTGCTGCAAAATTATATATATCGGATTGAACATGAGTTACTGTTAAACTGCATCAGCAAATAGGACCTCCTTTATAAAGTAGCAACATGTTTAAGAAATTACGATCTGTGTTTTCGGATGAAAGGAGTGCTTGGGTTGGACGATGCACGTTGGCAGAAACATGATTAACATCTGCAAAAATGATGCAATGGGAATGAAAATGAGGTTCTGTAAAATTGCATCACCCATAAAAGGACCTCATTTATAAAGTAGCAACGTGTTTTAGAAATTACACTTGGTGTTTTCGGATGAAAACTTTCCAAGGCTTGGACGATGCACGTTTGCCTACCAAAAAGAGACATTTTTTTTCAGGTCAGAATAATACAATTTTAACAGCATAAATTTGAAGACAAAAATAAGGGGGGAAACCTTGTCAATTAAATTAAAAGACAGAGGAGATCCTGCTACACAATGACTGCATGCAGCAGCTAATTTTTTCTTAGTAGAGACAGGTTTGTTGACTGTCAAGTTTAAAAGAACATAGAGGGAAGAAAGTGTTGAACGAAAAGAACGAAAGATTGAAAATTATGGACTTCTTTGAAAAACAATTATATCATACCTATACCATGAACACTATGCGGAACAGTCCCTTGCGGGTTGAATTAAAATTTCTGTGAAAAACAAAGTTACTGTAAAAAAACGAAAAAAAGTACTCAATATCCCACATATACTTCAAACCTGGTTCTGATTTGCTGCAAAAGATCTTAAGAAGTTACCCCCCCCCCCCCCCCAAGTTTGTAACATCACCCAAAGCTTTCCTTGCTGATTTACCTGATGAGAGAAAAACCAAATTAGTGTGTAATTATAACAAACACTTGGCAGACGTTGTAAAATGAGTAAATCAAAAAAGACATGACTAAATAAATTACCCTTTCGAGGTTGGTTCGAGGAAACCGCAACAGAAGGTAGAGCACATCCATCCTCAAATTGAAGATTCTAATTTAAACAAACGCAAATGATGAAGAAAAGAGTACTTGAGGGGAGCATCATCCCGAACAAAAAATATAAAAACAACTTGGCAAACGATAAACATAAAGGACCTAACCTCAGCCATGAAGATGCAGAGCGCGAGAAGAAAAGCAAATTGTTGTGGATGAATTGGATTGTTTTTGATAAAAGAGGAAAAAAGAAGCTCTGGTATTCAAATTCAAATTCAAACCATGTATCTAACAGATTTGAAGTACATACCAGTGATAAAAAGAGGAATATAAGCTTTGTCCGTGAGTATGATCCGTTGTCCATCAGTTTCACCCGCCATTTTGATGTATATATTAGACCGCATTGTACAATACGCATCTGCTCTGCACGTGGACTACTCTACTGCAGCATGCTCACGTGTAAAAAAACAACTTTTAATGGCAGGATGGTGTAAAAAAAAAAGGGGTGAGGGGCATTGGTGGTCAAAAGCCATGCAAAATGGGAGGAGTAACTATCTATTTATAGATTTTGTGTCCCTTGTGTTCATTGCAAATCATATTATAAATAAATCTATTCTTTATATTTAAATAACAACTTTTAAAGTCTAATACTTTAAAATCTCGTTGATTTCGGAGATTTTAAAAAACATAAAATACATTGAACAATTTCACAAAATTCATCTATTTTATGAAGTTAAAATAAATCCATCATTCATATTCTGGTTTAACATTTAAGTAATCCCAAGTTATATCATCGTATTTTAACGCATAATTTAAAATTATGATTGAATATCGCTAGATTTTGTAATATATAAAAATTTTAAATCTCAAATAAATACCCAATTCTATTTTATTTTCTAAAATCCGAGTTGAATACCCTTGTATTTCATGACTTCCCTTGAATGTATTAACTAAATTTGTCGTTATAATTTTAAGTTAATTTTATAAATAAAAATATGTGTTAATAAAAAAATTAAGGAAATAAATAATTTATATTGAATGAAACAAACAAAATATTAATTAAGGTACTTTTCTAGTGACTTAATTTTTTTAAAAAAAATTTACCCCTAAATCATAAGTTACCCATAATTAATTTTATTTTTATATTTTTAATAACTTTTAAATTATTAATAAATCAAAATTACCGAATCACATATTTTAAACTCTCAATTTATCACATAAATCACGTTAAATCATAAATTATAAACTCAACCAAGATAAGTCATAAATTATAAATTCAACCAAACACCTTCTACTCTTCTAGATGAAACCCGTCACTAGACCTGTGGAACCCGTCACCGCTTTGTTGAAGGTGGGAACGAAACAACTTCGTGTAATTTTGTGGAGGAAAGCTTTGAACAAAATGTTCTACGGTTAATATGAAACACCTCTTCTATATTCATATTAAAAAATTATATTTTTTTATTTAAAAGATCGGTGGCTAAACCGGCCCAAAGAGTCAAAGACTGTATATATGGTAGCGGTCCACAGCCATTAATGGCAGTGGAGCAGTTAAATAACATGTAGTAAAAAATGTTAAAAAAATATGATCCTGACCGCTGGATATCTGACGGCCCAAATCTGTGAGTTTTTTAAATAGTCCTGACATATAACTACCAGGACCCGGACCCATCATTATATCAAAGAAGTCCAAATGCAGAACTAGTTGCCGATCGGTTGATAATATGCAAGCCACCATGGCTGCAAATTCTGCTTATTGCACACAGATCTGGAGCAGACAAAAGTTAGATAATGTCTTGATTCAGATTTGGGAGGCAAGCCGCGAAAAACATCAAGAGGGACGAGAATACTGGGAGCTCAAGGCAAAGAACGAACCATTTTATGTTCTTTCTAGTGATGACGAGGGATTTTCATCGTACAGGATTCACTCTCTAGCTTCTACGGTTACCATAAAAGAAGACGGAGAAGATGACGACGAAGAAACAAGTGTTATTGCCCACGTATTTATGAGTAATAGGCCTGAAATGAGTCCTAAAATTGAATTTTACTCTGTGAATGAGTATTCGCATAAGGATTTTGCGTTGACTTGTGGGATTCGAGCTTCTCTTTGTTTACCTCTCTTTAAAACTGTTAACTTCTCAGGCCGCCCTGATGGGGTTATGGAACTTGTCTCCACTTGTGACCAGGATCTCGAAAAAGTCAAGCTATCTACTCACTTATCCTACTTCTTGAAGGTCTGTGCTTTCCAGTTCCTCTGTTTGGCTTCAGAGTAATGTAGTTCATCACAGTTTCATGTCTAAGTTTCGTTTTTCTTTGCAGAAACTAGGAATGTATTCGTTAGGTGACAATATATACCGCTTCATAAGGACGAATGTGAGCACGGGTTTTGACATGTTAATTCTTTCTTAGGAAAAATATGTTATGGTATAACTGCTGAATTATGTACCATGATTGTGCTAACAGACCCGAAAACATGCAATGCTGGAAATGGATCACTTGTTGGAGGTGATATGTCAAACATTCCGCTTACCTCTTGCTCAATACTGGGTAATTAAAGATGCTAACTTAGGAGGCCTTGAAGTAATGTATCAATCAAGTCACAGAGATTTTGAAAATATAATACCCTGGTGTCAGTTTAAAGATGCTTGTTTGCGGATGGGGTCACATGTAGGTGAAGGTCCTGTTGGCAAGACGTATCTATCCCAAAAATCCTTGTTCTGCAGGGATATAACGGAACTCACTATTACTAATCACCCCTTGGCACATTATGCACAGAACTGCGGGTCAATTGCTTGTTTCACAATATGCTTGTGGAGCCTTTCACCACAATACAGAGAATGTGTACTCGAGTTCTTTCTGCCCTCACAAGAAATGGATAGTTATTACCCTCAAACCTTGTTGAACTCTCTATTGACAACAATGAAGGAAAATCTTCTATTTGATATGGTTGCTTCAGAGGGACAGTTAGGGGAAGTGTTATTAGTTGAGGTTATCAACTCTTCCGGGTATGAACCAGAGACTTTTAAAATAGGTCAGCCTGTGTGTTCGCTTGCAGACCATGAAGATTATGTATTCCAACAAGGTACTGGCAGTTCACAATTGTTGTTTGAAGATGGTACGGTGCAAGATGAGCATGTTCGGGACATAGAGAAGTCCAACGATGTCACTGTTTCATATTTAGATGCAGTGGTCGGAGATATGACAATAGCCACACCTGATATAGTGGAAATAGATAATTCTGCTCTGGAAATCATGCTGGAAGATGCGATAAAGCAGAAAGAGCACACTGTGGTTCCAGAGAGAGGTAACATAACCCTTTCTTTTACAGATCAAACAACATACATGTTGAGGGAGTGTTTGTTTTAGCTTATACTGATAACATAATTTAGTATCTATAAACTATAATCCTCTGTTCTTCAGTTCTAATCTTTTCAAATATTCTTATGATAGTTTCGGACTTAGTTCAAGTTCATTAATAGTACTCCCTCCGTTTCAATTTACATGTCCACTTCTAAGAAAATTTTTTGTTTCAAATTAGTTGTCCACTTCAACTTTCAATGCAAAATCATATTTTAAAATCAATTCTACTCCACATATCTCTTATTTATATTTCCTAGATCAATCTCATTCCACATATTATGGTCATTTAATGCAATTAGTTTGTGAACATCCACTTTTGTTAAACTATGTGATTTTTTGAAAGTGGACATCTAATTTCAAACGGAGGGAGTACAATCAATTTTATTGATTATACTTTATCTCGTTTTATCCTGAGACATGTCGCTAAACACAAAAGGTGCGAGACTTAGTTCAAGTTCACTGAGAGTAAACTAAAGATATTTAACCCTTGTTTTGACTGAAAGTAGAAGCTGGAATTTTGTTTCATTGGTGGCTTCTTTATAGATGACCTAGTGGAACAATCACCTGAAGACAGTGGATATGCTATGACCCCTGGAACTGATCAGCCTTCGAGGCTGGAAGATCTTCTTCAAAAACAAAACGAAGGGATTATGGTGGGCTTGGAAGAAGATGATACAACCGTCCAATTCAAAGAGGATACTTCCGAAAGAGAGAAGCAATTGGGAAGTAAAGATATCACGTTTGAGGGAATTAGTGAGCTTTTCGGAAGACCATTAGAAGATGCAGCAAAGAGCTTTGGTGGTAGGTGTTTCTCTTTCATGTTCTTGCACTTCTTGCAGCTTACATTATTCAGAAACAAAAAAGTTATCTACTATTGAAACATTATTATTGCTGTGCATCTTATTTAGAATGTTCAATATGTTAGTTAGTCGATCGACACTCAAACGCAAGTGTAGAGGTCTTGGTATTAAAGACTGGCGACGAGGCAAGCAAAGCATAAAAGGAAACATGTCATCTGATCTTAGGAGAAGATTAAATGACGATGAACAAGCTGGAAAAAACTTTCATTCGGGTTTGCCTTCCGGGGAAAAAGCACCTGCTGTTGATCATATAAGCCAAACATTGAATGAGGTGACTGTAAGGGCAATGTACAATGGTGTGACTATAAGGTTTGATTTATCTGATTCATCAGGGATTGCAGAGCTAGAAAATAATGTGATCGAGAGGCTGCACTTGGAGAGGGAGAGTTTCAGTATCAAGTACCGAGATGATGAGGACATTTGGATATTGATTGCTTGTGACAAGGACGTGCGGAAATGCATCGAAATCTCACGGTCATTAAAGAGAACATCAATCACGCTGTTGGTTGATCCTCCGATCAATCATCGTAAACAATAGAAGTACATGGTTAAGGACGTCGGAAATGTAATGAAACCTCACGATCATTGCATATTTGTACGACGACTTGCTTGTCGACGGATCCCACCATTATTCTCACTTTTGTTATTTTTAATTAATTCACTCGCATGTTTCTACATTATTTATTCAGGGTCTCCGTGTCCAGCCCATTTGATAACTAATGACCGGGACGGAGGAAGTAACTAATTAAGACTTTGATATTTGTGGTTTATGTGATCTTCAATTTCGTTGCACTGCTAAAGATTTGTATCAGTTAATCAAAGTAATTACAACTTGACAAAGCTTACAACTCAAAAATTCCATACTACATAATGGTTAACCCGAATACCAACACATGGGTTTGAGATTCTGATTCTTATTAACTAGGCTCATTAATCATGAACCAAAAGCCCCCTGATTTAAGATGACATGCTGAATTGTAAACCAAAAACAACTAGGGAACCAGAAGTGACTAAACAAGATTCGCAGGAGCTCTGTGGTACACCGGAAGAGTATCTATGTAGCTCAAATAGTCACTATCCACAAAGTGCGGGTCTGAATTATGAAAATTGCAGGCTCCTCTGTTTCCACGTAACTTTCTATTCTGGATCCAGTGTAGAACCAACCTTGCTGAAAAAAACCCGGGGAAAATCAGATAAACAATGAGCGACGTCCTTGAGCTTGTGGATGGCGAGAAAATGACAAAGGCTAAAGATGCAAGTGAAATGAAACCGAACAATCTGAGGATTTGGTGTAGTACTGTGGCAAAAGCTGCACTATTATGAGTAGAGCGAAAGTATTGTTCCAAGTCGCATACCAAGCAGAAAACAAGGAAACTTGCTATAGCGAAAACCATGGCTCTCGGGTGATCCTGGAATGCAGAATCAGTTCCTGCTTGGTACTTGAGTTGCAAGGCGCTGAGGAGGACTGTAACAGCTATTCCCAAAATGCCAACAATCGCGTGATTATTATTTTCTCGGGCTCGTGTGGGGGCTATGTTGATGAATGCAACATTGAGTTGCATAGAATAGTTGGTGAATATGAATTGGTGAGGAGGAGACATCTGAAAATAGAAACAGTAACTTAAGAAGAAAAAAGAGGAAGAGTTGATTTGTAGGTTTGTTGAAGTACCATGAGCTTTCCTACATTTATATACTTGTTTATGAAAGTCCCTGTCTAGTTTCTGTTAACAAAGGCCTCGGGGACTAAATATATTTGAAGAGGTTCATCGAAAACAAAAAATGAAAGGGTTCAAAAAGGTTCTCAGTTCATACAAGGACCACACAAGAAAAAGCCAAACCACCAAAGACCGACAAGCTATATACTCTCTGGTCCCTTTTACATATTTTTTTATTTTTAGGATTAGTTTAATTTAAGGTATTAAAAGAGATAGTTTGGATTATTAATTTTTTAAATTTTTATCTATAATCTTATTTAATAAAAAGATTCAAGATATAACAATCAAAAATAATTTTTAATATAATTTAAATTAGAGGACTCGTGCATGATGAGCTGGTCTGCATTAGTGTCAAACCATTGTTAAATAGCGTAATGTATAATTTATTCCCAACTATAAATTACACAATTTAATTTAACGGTTTTTCTTATTGTGTACTGCTTTATTTAGTTAGGTTCAAGATTTTAATTAACGGATATTTTTATTTTTATGCATGCGTGACAGCGGGAGGGTCATGATTATTAATTAGATTAAAATTAATAAAAATCCACCTCATCACTTAAAAAGTGGTTTGTCAGTGTCAGCATACTAAAAAATCCGATCAGTTAATTACACTTCATCGGAAACTGCTAAATATTTACCACGCCGAGTGAGAATTCTACGCAAATTTACCTGCGACGATTTATGGATAAACGCTAATGCATCTTCACGTTCATGTAGGCTAAATTACAACAAAGACAGGATTGAAATTACAGTACTGACATACGGAGACAGAGAACCATGAGTTCTTTAGTGTTAGGAGCAAGGTGACATCTGTATTCACTGTGCCTGGGGATTAACACGCGGATCCAGCGACATCTTAATTGTTGTATTGTTTGATGATTTTGATATTTCCACGCATTCCTGCAAGTCTTCGTCGCAGGCAATTGATATCCAGTCACCCTCATCATCTTGATACTTCATGACGAAACTTTCTCTCTCCAAGTGCAGCCTCTCGTTGATATCATCTTCTAATTCTGCAATTGTAAAACCAGGTAGTTCAAATCTTATGGTAGCATCGTAGTATGTTGCCTCTACAATCATCTTCTTCGGGTCTTGCCTTTTATCCGCAGTAGCAACCTTGTTCAGGCATTTATCCTGCATGGAAGAAATGCCTGAACAAGTAAAGTTTCTTCTACTCGGTTCCTTAGCATTCAATCTTTCTCTGAGCTTGGAGGAAATATTGTCATCCGTACTTCTCCTTCCATATTGCCATCTTTTGATACCAAGATCTCTACATTTGCGTTTAAATGTAGATCGACTAACTAGAATAGTGAAAATTGAGATTAGATATTGTATTTAAAAAATTAGTCATTTGTCTGCCACGTCATTTGAGAAAAAAGATGGGAACACAATTTGGAATCAAATAAACTAAAATAAGCATGGTAGAACCGAACTTACTCCCAAATCTCTTTGCTACATCGTCTAGTGGCCTTCCAAGATGCTGACTAAGACTCTCATAACTGAATTTCTTTTCTGCTTGTTTCTCTGTTTCTAATTCATCCTGTAAGCTTGTTTTGCTCACAAATTGGATTGGTCTATCAACATTTTCTGCTCCCACAATAATCCCTTTGTTCTTTATTCGGGAAAAATCTTCTGACAGGATCAGTTTCTGAACTGAAGTATCGACTGTCACTTTTTCTACTTCGACTTCTTGATGAGGTAGTGATATCCTAGTTTGTGAACTAGAACCAGCTGCAGTTGTCTTATCATGTCCAACGTCTTCGAGCAGTTCATCTACTGTGAATCCACCAAGAAAACAAAAATCCGTCTTCCATTTTGGTGGAGTGCAAAAAAGTTTTAAATATTACAAGGACTTGTATATTTGGTATAGTATGCACTTTGATGTTTTTCCTGCACAACTGAGGTTGTATTACCTCTTCTAGCAGCCACAGTGTATTCTCTGTTCCTTATAGCCTCTTCCAGAGTAATCTCCAGGCTGAAATGATTGATCTCCATAGTGTTTGCCTCATCAATAATTTCTTTAGACCTATTAGGTTTAGGAGTGAGAGACTGAGGTTCTATTCGCTTAACAGGTGATTCTTCCAATTCATCTACTGCAAAGCAACAAAATAATTAGTTGGGCTGATATATTTACCAACTAAAAAACAGAAGAAGGCTGGAAAATGTCGAGCTAAACAAATAGGTTAGAGGACTAACAATTGATTACTGCAACGGCATTCTTGTGTGTTTGTTTAAATATTTCCCTGGTTGAAGAAGAGTTGATAACTTCTAATGTTGGCACTTGTCCCAATTCTTCTCCTAAATCAAATGTATAATATGGAAGATGCTCCTTCACTGTTGTCAATAGAGTGTTCGACATGGTTTGAGGGTAATAATTAGACAGTTCTTGAGAAGGCAGAAAGAACTCTAGTACACATTCTTCAAATGGTGGGAAAAAGCTACGCAAGAATATTGTAAAACAAGCAATTGATACACAGCTTCGTGCATAGTGTGCCAAGGGGTAGTTAGTAATGTTGAATTCTGTTATATTCCTGCAAGAAAAGGATTTACGGAATAGACATGTTTTGCCAACAAGGCCTTCACCTATGTTCAAGTGCGTCTGCAAACAAGCATCTTTGAACCTACACAAGGGTGCTAACTCTTCGGAATCTAGATTACTTTTCTGAGACATTACGCTGAGGGCTCCTGAGTTAGGGTTGGTCAGGACCCAGAATTGAGCAAGACGCAAAGGGAATTTTTGACACACCAGTGTCAAGACATGGTCCATTTGCCAGAGTGCAGGATTTAGGTCCTGATACAAAAAGTATATATATGTAGTCAAACAATTGTCTGAACATCTTTGAAGTGTACTAAAAGCTTTTCATGTCAAAGTCTTACTTACATTTTTTCTTAAAAAGTTGAATAATATATAGTCTCTTGATGTATACATCCTCATTTTCTGCAAGTAAAGAATGAAATTGGCATGTAATGAAGAATATTACATTGCTTCAAACACAAAGGAGGAAATGGATTGAATCACACACCTGTACAAAGAAGCATGACTCAAAATACTGCTTGAAGTTTTCAAGATCTTGCTCACAAGTGGAGACAAGTTCAACAACACCCCGGGGGTGGCCAGAACAATCAGCAGTTTTAAATAGAGGGAAACACAAAGAAGGCTGAATCCCACAACTTATAGCAAACTCTCTATGTGGGTATTCATGTAAAGAGTAAAAAGATATGTGAGGAGTCATCTCAGGCCTTTTATACCTGAATACGCGACTAATTACTCCCTCTTGCTGCTTACTCTGTATTATGTAGTCATCTTCTTCATCATCAAGTTGTATTCTATGAGTACAAGAAATGGAGTGCATCCGGTACAATGATAGGCCTCCGACTTCATATGGAAGAATTTCAAATGAATTTTCCGGTATGGTAAGCTCACAGTATCTTCGACCCCCTTCAATAGCCTCGGTGCTTGCTTCCCAGAACTGAATCAGTATGTTCCTTGTAGCCGCATCATTAGCAGTTACCTCATCATGACCGAAATTGATGATCATAATGCTTTGCAGAGCCAAAAGAAATTGATTTGGAGATTCTGCAACTCTTCTTGATATAGAGTTTTATAGGAGTATTAGAACATTTGGACTTGTTCTAAAGTGCGACCTTTCGGCCTAGCAATGTAAAAGGTTCACCAGCATGACATCTTTGTCCTACATACTAATTTATGCAGAATAATGCAACATTGCACAGTGTGCATGGAATTTCTTTTCTTATTTCTCAAGGACAAATTAACCCAAAAAGGGGTGCAACTCAAATATATGAATATCCTGTCTTAGCCGGACTCTTTATTTGGAATTGAGTACCCGTGTCAGACACTAAATACTCTAAGCAGACATTGATAAAGATATTCTATTATATATTTTGGAGGTAAAAAATTGTAAAATCTTCGAATTATTACACGTTGAACACTTTTAACCAAGTCCGAATAACTTAAATATCATCAAAATTATTTATTTATCAAGTATTTAACACAGAGTAAAAATTGACAATCCTCATATTCAAATATTTATAATCCAATTTGTCCTGATTAGGGGATTTTTCTAAAGGAAAAGTTCTACCGGAGGTCATGCATGACCTAAGGTGACTCTTTTTCTCGGAAGACAAAACAACAAATAAAGGAGCTTTATTAAAAGAAAACAGTTCAAAGACCTTAATTTTTATGTCATACAGTGATACAGAACAGGTCAAAATTTTGATGGAAAAGATTCACTACACCTTAACACCAACAAAAGGTGTTCTGGTGTTCAAAAAGCAACATGTCTTGCTTAAAAGGTTCAAGACTTCAAATGACGAATATAAAAACTTTGAATAGCCACTAAGGATGAGCACATGTGATTCGATATGGTTCGATTCATGGACTTAAAAGGTTCAAAGTTCAAAAGATCAGTTGACGGGTGCTGAGATAGGAACACCTTATTGATAATTTGAGTAGTGTTACGTGCACATAATTGTGTACGGAAAATTTGTACATAATGATGTGACAGTTGATAGTTGATGTGGTGGGGTGGTGAGTTTTGATTGAGATGGTTGATGTAAATTCATGCAGTCATTCCAATTAAAACCCACCACATGTACAAAATTTTGTACATAGTTATGTATATCAAGCATTTTTTCTATAATTTTGTCATATAAATTATTATAAATAATCATGTTTAAGTTTAGGAACGAATCTAGAAATTTATTGTTTATATAGTTTGTGTACGGCCAGAGACACAAAATACAGGTTCAGATTTCTACATTTAACTCTTCCACATAAACATAAGAGAATTAGGGTAATAGTAAAGCCTCAAATAACAATTTTGAACTCCTGCTCATGGCGAAAGAACAACTCTGTTCTGCTTCAATTTATTTTACAACTATTCAAACACCATTCAATCATCCATTCTTCTGATCCCAAATTCAGTGCTTCCATGGTCCGATTCATGCGTAGTAGATGTGACTAAAGAACATTCACAGAAGCTCTACGGTACACAAATAGTCACTATAAACAAAATGTGGGGGTGTAAGTGGATCACGACCATGTTGAGAAACAGGCCATCTAAAACTTTAAGGTGTTAGAGGAAGGTCTCAAATGGATTTTATGTTAAATTTCAACATAAACTGTGAAAATTGCGGGCTCCTCTGTTTCTATCTAACTTTCTATTCTGAATCCAGTGCAAAACCGACCTTACTGCAAAAAAGCATAAGAAAATCATATAAAAAATGAGGGACGAAGTCGAGCTTGTGGATGTCGAGAAAATGACAGAGGCCAACGATGCTAGTGAAAGGAAACCAAGCAATCTGAGCAAGTGATGCAATACTATTGCAAAAGCTGAGTTACGACGAGTGGAGCCAAAGTATTGTTCCAAGTCGCATACCAAGCAGAAAAGAAGGAAACTGGCTATAGAGATCGCCATCGCTTTAGGGTGGTCTTGGAATGCAGAATCGGTTCCTGCTTGGTACTTGAGTTGCAAGGCTGTGAGTAGGACTGAAAGAGCTATCCCGAAAATGCCAACAATAGCATGGCTGCCATTTTCGCGTGCTTGTAAGGGTGTTATGTTGATGAATACAACATTAAGTTGCGTAGAATAGTTGCTGAAAATGAATTGTTGAGTTGGAGAAGACATCTGAATATTTATTGAATGAAGAGGAAAAATAGATTGAGAGTTAATTTGAAGTTTTGAGCTCTCCTTGCTTCAATATATAGAGGCAGGGGATTTAACACGCAGAAAAATAAAATATTGTATTATTCGTCTGTCCTTGTCAAGTCTCCGATAACTAAGTAGTTGACTAGTTGGGGTGAGGGTTTGAAATTGTTCTAAAAGGTTCATCTAAAAACAAAAAAGAGAAGGTTTAAAAGGTTCATCAGATTATGCAAGTAGAACTGTAGAAGTGTAGAACAAACAGAAAGGCGTCCCATATGTATTATGCATAGTCACAGATTAGAAGTTCAAACATTGTGTGACCCTATTATATACGATCATATTTCTTTGATCAGATTTTCTAGCGTGTGCTCTTCAATGTACATTAACAATCACTTTTTGATTAAATGAACGATTTCTATTGACTAAAATTTCATTAATAATAATGGCTTCTAAATGCACAAAAATGCATGCACTAAAATCATGACCAATAAAAGCCTCTACTCAGCAAAAAGTAGTTGGTAATGTGTATCCATAAGCACCATTTCGACAAAAAACCCTTCTTTGATTAGATCTATGTGTTTGGTTGGTTTGTATTTGGGGGAGGATTGTAGACTACGATGAGTGAAAATAAAATGTAATATTATGTTGTTTTCGGTTGGAATAAATGAATTTGAAAAAAAAGTAAATGAAATTTAGATTATATTTTCATTTCTTCCCCCTTCCTAGCGTCGTATTAGAGTTCACATCTCTATTTTGAAAGGAATGACATATTCCCTCATATATTCAGTTTGGTCTCAAATTTGATGACAACATTGCACTCATTGCTTAATTCATTGCATTCCATTCTGTTCTATATGACTAAATAGAACATTAGAAGTATGAGAAAATTTTTGTTAAAAATGAGCGAGTGTAAATTTATTTTGATGAAATTCGCTATAGCAGAGATTGGACCATTTATTCTTAAACTAGAGGTTTCACTTTTAATGTAGGATTAAGATTGGAATGGTAAAAAAAATTAAATATTTAATCTAAATTTGAATTTCGTTTCACTAATTTCACTTTTATCCATTCGAATCAAATATAACATTAGAGTTTCTTATACTGATATAAAATGATCACCTAAATAAATTTTGCGATCTCTAAGTTGCGCTCCAACAAATTGGATCGGATGTTATTGTTGGTTATTTTTGAAAAATAGCCTTTCATATTATTATAAACATATTATTTTAATATGACGATAAATAATATAAAATATTATTAAAAATCTTGTTCAACATATATAACCGAAGAAATGGTTGTCTAAAATTATTAATAAAGGTTTACCGCGCGGGAATGCTAAATATTTTACATATTTTCCAAAAAAAAAAAAAAGTTAGGTTGACAATGCTAATATGGGTCATGTTCAAAAGAAAGATAAGCATAGAACACTTACCTTATCTTTAGTATTAGGTACGCAAATGCAACAGAATTTAAGTATAGCTAATAGTTAACATATATGAAAAAGTAAAAAAAAAGTTTGTAATTTTGTACCAGAATCTTCCCCTATTTAAATATTCCAAATTTAATTAAAGTCTAAATCCATATTTAAATAAAGTTTAAATTCATATTCTTAAGGGAAAATAGATTTTTTTTGTCACCTGACTTATTATGTTTTTAAAAACATACCACTCAATTAATTTTTTTTCTTTTTAGTCACCGATGTTAGGTTCAGATTTGATTATTAGCATTATATTAATTCTTTGTACTATTATTTAAATATAATGGTAGTCTTTAATATTTTGATGATTTGTTATATGTCTATCTTTATACATGGTACTTTTATGTACCCAAGATCGTTTATCTTGGATGATAAGAATTTGACACGCATTTTACGGTTTCTAAAAGATGTAGTCTCATAAATTATTTTGTATTTTCTTCCGAATAAAAATTTAGTGTTTGAATTTTTATACATAAAAAGAAAATCTCATAAATCATCGAAGATTAAGTTTTCCTCTCTAGATTTTATCTCATCATTCTATGTTATTATTGCTATATATAAAGATATAAGCATATGTCATATTATCAAAATATCATATACTATCACTGTGTATTAAAAATGCTACAAAAATTATCACAATGCTAATAATCATATCTAAATCTACTTAAGTGACTAAAAACAAATCCAAATCTAACTTTAGTGACTAAAACGAAAAAAAATTAGTTGAGTGACAAGTTTTTAAAAACAAAATAACTTGGGTGACAAAAAAAATCGGGTTAAATGGCGTTTTGGTCACTCAACTGATCGGAAACTTGCAATTGGGTCATCCAACTCAAAAAGCTGTCAGTCACATCATTATACTCTTAAAAATTTTCATTCAGGTCATTGGCCGTTACACTCCGTTAAAAATTTGACGGAAAGCTGACAAAGTATCGTGACTTGGCTTAAATAAATCCACTGTGGCATGTACAGTCAGGTGAAGTTACATTTTGGTCACTCAACTGACTACAAATTTGCAATCGGGTCATCAAACTCAAAAAACTTTCATTTATGTCACTTATCATAATATTCGTTAAAAATAGAAAAAAGAAGGAATTAAAAACTATCAGCACCTTTTTTTTCTCTCTTGAAAATTTTGAAACTTATTAACAAATGAAACAAATACACATACATAAAAACTTAATCTTTTTTTATTTGTTCTCGTATATATCTTGAGGTCATTTTGGAAAAATTTATTAAATTCTTGATGGACTACAATGACCTAAAGATATTATAAAATGACAATAAATTTATAAGTGTGAAGTTTTTCCAAAATGATCATAAGATATATAAAATGATAAGAGATAAACAAAGATTAAGTTTTTGCGGGTGTAACTATTGATTTCATGTATGTGTATTTGTTTCTTTTGTTAATAAGTTTCAAAATTTTCAAGAGAGAAAAAAAAGTGTTGCATGATAACTTTTAATTTTTTTTTTTTCAATTTCTAACGGAAATTATGATAAATGACCTAAATGAAATTTTTTTGTGTTTGATGACCCGATTGCAAGTTTGTAGTCATTTGAGTGACCAAAATGCCACTTCAACTGACTGTACATGCCACAATGGATTTATTTAAGTCAAGTCACGACGCTTAATCAGCTTTCTGTCAAATTTTTAACGGAGTGTAACGGCCAGTGACCTGAATGAAAATTTTTAAGAGTATAATGATGTGACTGACAGTTTTTTGAGTTGGATGACCCAATTGCAAGTTTCCGGTCAGTTGAGTGACCAAAACGTCATTTAACCCGAAAAAAATCTATTTTTCTAAATATTTTTCCAATTCTTAAACACATTATTCTATGAAATTCAAGGTTTCTACGCAAGGTACACTCCGTATTAAGTAATTTCACAGTCCGATTTCCGTTTGTGGCGCTAGTTACATACTATATGGGGTGGGGTCGGATTGCGATTTGCGAAGCCCAATTTTTTCGCAATTAAAGCTCATACCTTGTACGCCTTTTCAGTTTTCAATGTGTCCCCTTTGAGAATTTGTTGAAGAAGTTGAGTTTCGATCCATTTTCTTAAAATTCCAATCGATCCCTTCGATCAAACAATTACTCGACTAGATTGTTGTGTGGCTGATCTGATTGGTTGAATCAACCGCATCTGTCAAATCAACGGAAGCCATGGATGATGATTATAGTTTTATGGTTAAAGCTTTGAACCAAGTGATAGGCAATTCAGGGGAACCAACGTTGACAAGCTCTGCACGAAATAGCAGATACATGGGTGTGAGTAGGACTAGGAGTGAGTACTTTGGGGGCCCATGGGTAGCCAAGATTCGTGATGTCTGTCTTGACACCTATGACACGGAAGAGGAAGCTGCTTTGGCGTTTGATCATGCGGCATTTAGGTTAAGAGGTCGAAATGCTAAGCTTAATTTCCCCAATTGTAGTTCTAAAGGTGAATTAATGTCTCCTGACTGTCCTTTATCAACATTTGAAAAGCTTTTTAAAGGTTGGTCGGATGCTAAGGATTCTGGCAGTGTGTCGTGTTCGGGTGGTTTGGGCAGTTGGCAGAGTAACAAGGAAGAATCTGACATATTTCAATCCCAAGGTGGAGCTCATGCCTTCCAACATTATCCAAATGTGGAACTTGATTGGGATGCTATAATGCACCAAGACCGTGTTGCAGTGGAAAACCAAGGTATTACAAGCCTTGTTTCGGTCTACAGAATGATATTTATAAACATTTCTAGTATGTTATGTTCCCTGTTCAGTATTTTTGATTTACTACTTGAGGACCCAAATATATGATTTATAATTTATTTCCTGTAAATTAGTCTAGTGGTTGAAAAGCAGATGGTGGATGCAATCATCAGCTGGGTGATTACAAAACCTACGAAAAATGTGCAGATAAAATAAATAATGTAATTCTGAACAGTGGTGTGTTTTACTTGATTTTGTATGACGATAATCTAATTGACTCTCTTATCAGTTCAATCTTTGGAGATGTCAAGCTACTTGTCATCTTTCCATAATTGCAAGTCATGGAATAATTTAATTTTAACACTAAAGAGGCAGCACATGATTTTATCCTTTCTCATAATATTGCACGCACTTGAATGCTGCGTGTCAAATGCAATGGTGGAAGGTATGTTTCAACATCAGTCAAGCGAAACATTTTTTTTGTGATGATACCAATATATAGATTATGCTACTTTTCCGACTATATAACAGCTTGTCAGCTCATACCATAAGCAGAAGTTGGTTTTTGTTTAATTTGGTTACTTATTAGTGAGCTTTTCGGAAGACCATTAGAAGATGCAGCAAAGAGCTTTGGTGGTAGGTGTTGCTCTTTCATGTTCTTGCACTTCTTTCAGCTTACATTGTTCAGAAACAAAAAAGTTATCTACTATTGAAACATTATTATAGCTGTGCATCTTATTTAGAATGTTCAACCCAATTAAATCGGGTTACTCATTTTTAAATCCAATTATCTATCGGGTAAAAAAAGATCGGATTGGTTCGGGTGAAATATGATCGGTTTGGGTTGGTTCGGTCGGTTTCACCGATCCGTGTACACCCCTAGTTCAATATGTTAGTTAGTCGATCGACACTCAAACGCAAGTGTAGAGGTCTTGGTATTAAAGACTGGCGACGAGGCAAGCAAAGCATAAAAGGAAACATGTCATCTAATCTTAGGAGAAGATCAAGGGACGATGAACAAGCTGAAAAAAACTTTCATTCGGGTTTGCCTCCCGGAGAAAAAGCACCTGCTGTTGATCATATAAGCCAAACCTTGAATGAGGTGACTGTAAGGGCAATGTACAATGGTGTGACTATAAGGTTTGATTTATCTGATTCATCAGGGATTGCAGAGCTAGAAAATAATGTGATCGAGAGGTTGCACTTGGAGAGGGAGAGTTTCAGTATCAAGTACCAAGATGATGAGGTCATTTGGATATTGATCGCTTGTGACAAGGACGTGCGGAAATGCATCGAAATCTCACGGTCATTAAAGAGAACATCAATCACGCTGTTGGTTGATCCTCCGATCAATCATCATAAACAATAGAAGTACATGGTTAAGGACGTCGGAAATGTAATGAAATCTCACGATCATTGCATATTTGTGCGACGACTTGCTTGTCGATGGATCCCACCATTATTCTCACTTTTGTTGTTTTTAATTATATTCACTCAGCATGTTTCTACATTATTTATTCAGTGTTTGGTCGCCGTGTCCAGCCCATTTGTTAACTAATGACCTGGACGGAGGAAGTAACTAATTAAGACTTTGATATTTGTGGTTTATGTGATCTTCAATTTCGCTGCACTGCTAAAGATTTGTATCAGTTAATCAAAGTAATTACAACTTGACAAAGCCTACAACTCAAAAATTCCATACCACAAAATGGTTAACCCAAATACCAACACATGGGTTTGAGGTTCTGATTCTTGTTAACCGAGCTCATTAATCACGAACCAAAAGCCCCCTCATTTAACGTGACATGCTGAATTGTAAACCAAAAACAACTAGGGAACCAGAAGTGACTAAACAAGATTCGCAGGAGCTCTGCGGTACACTGGAAGAGTATCTATGTAGTTCAAATAGTCACTATCCACAAAGTTCGGGTGTGAATTATCAAAATTGCAGGCTCCTCTGTTTCCACGTAACTTTCTATTCTGGATCCAGTGTAGAACCGACCTTGCTGAAAAAAACCCAGGGAAAATCAGATAAACAATGAGCGACGTCCCTGAGCTTGTGGATGGCGAGAAAATGACGAAGGCTAAAGATGCAAGTGAAACGAAACCAGACAATCTGAGGATGTGGTGCAGTACTGTTGCAAAAGCTGCAGTATTATGAGTAGAGCGAAAGTATTGTTCCAAGTCGCAAACCAAGCAGAAAGCAAGGAAACTAGCTATAGCGAAAACCATGGCTCTCGGGTGATCCTGGAATGCAGAATCGGTTCCTGATTGGTACTTGAGTTGCAAGGCGCTGAGGAGGACTGTAACAGCTATCCCCAAAATGCCAACAATCGCGTGATTATTATTTTCTCGGGCTCGTGTGGGGGCTATGTTGATGAATGCAACATTGAGTTGCATAGCATAGTTGCTGAATATGAATTGGTGAGGAGGAGACATCTGAAAATAGAAACAATAGAATAGGAAGGGGAATAAAAGGAAGGAAGAGTTGATTTGCAGTTCTGTTTGAAGTACCAGGAGCTTTGCTTCATTTATATACTACTTGTTTTAGGGACTATATACGCGGAAAAATATTGTATTGCGTCTCTGATCTGCTTGTCCCTGTCTGGTTTCTATTAACAAAGTCCTCAGGGAATAAATATATTTCAGGAGGTTCATTGAAACCCAAAAATGTAAGGGTTCAAAAAGGTTCAGCTCATGCAAACAACAACACACGAAAAGGACAAACCACCCACCACTCCACCAGGGATATTTCTCTCTGACCCCATTTTACATACTTTTTGATTTCTTACAATACTAAAAGAGATTTTGTGAATACTTTCAAATAAAAATATATAATCTTTGTTTAATTAAAGAATTTCAGAAATAATAATCAAATTTTATTTTATATAATTTGAATTGTGTGTAAAAGCGAAAGGAAATGAGACCAAGGGAGTATAGTAGCTCAAATCATTTGATGAGTTCTTTAAGAAAAAAAAATAATCAGATGAAACTGAATGAATACATTATATGATTCAAAATGTAGCTCAAATCATCTGATGAAGTTCCTTAAGAAAAAAAAATAATCAGATGAAACTGAATGAATACATTATATGATTCAAAATTTATTATTTATATCCTTTCGATAAGAATGAGACACTTATGCACCCATCTCAATATGGTTGGGACTTGAGAGAGACACTTATAAATAATATTTTTAAAAAATTTTTGTTTTGTATAAAAGTATAGGATCCATATTTCTAGATAAAATAGAAAAAATGAAATATATAATTTTTAAATACCTCTTTTGAGTATAGTGGAAAAAAATCAGATATTCTTGCGGGAACGGAGTGAGTATAATTTAATTTAACATTATTTTATTAATGATTTAGTATTATTTAGTGTCCATAATTTTTGCACAAGTAATTCTTTGGTAATATATTCAAATTTATCAAATATTACCAACTAATTGACTATATTTTCTTTTTGATATTTAGATTTTACGATATTTTATATTATAAAATGATAGTGGAAACAATATATATTTTATCATATATAGCAAATAATTTATTTATATTAATAGATTTGATTTCTATGAAAGAATATAAATTTATTATGATAATGGATAATGTTTTGACATTAATAAATTGTTGTTATTTTGAATTTTATAAATAATTTCAAATTATTTTAATGTACTAAGTTCGGTAGAAATTTTGTTACAAAATTTAAAAATTCAATATAAAACATTATAACATTTGTTATAATTATAAATCAAGATTCTATCATATTATAATGAAAGTTTTTTGTAGGATCTCTATAAATTTTAGTTCACGTCGTTAGAAAATTTTTCAACATTTTCAAATAGATATACTTTTATATCTATTTACAAAAAAAATTAACATTATAAAATTTGTTAGAATTATAAATCAATATTCTACCATATTCTAATGATGAATTTCTTGCAGGATCTTTATAAATTTTTGCTCACGTCCTTACAAAATCCTTCAACATTTTCAAGTAGCATTTATATTTATTTACAAAAATAAATTTTGTAAGTTTTGTATACGAAATTCATCTACATATTAAAATTTATTTTATCATCTAAATTTACGTTTCTCACGACTAATTTCTTATACCGTACGTGAACATAAAACATGACATACATATACTATTACTGATTAAAAAAAGAGTAAATCACACTTTGCACTTGTAACTTTGGGGTGTTTTGCGATTTGGTCTCATTGTTTAAAATTTTACAGATTGCACTCATAAGTTTTTAATTTGTAGCGCTTTGCACTCACTTAACACTTTCCATCCAGACCTCTGTTAAATCTAACGGAAAGGAGGGATAGTTTGGGAAAGAACATGCATAAGTGAGGGATATGTGTATTATTCAAAAAATGAGATTTAAATAAAGATTGGTCAAATTTGTATGCGCTGGTTGTCCATTCTTACAGCAAACCACGGGGCAAACAGCAATGAAATAAATTTCCATGATTCTCGAATATCACGTGAGTGTAAATTATAGGATCGTTAGCTAAATTTTATGTGTTTTTATATTTTATTGGTTAAATTTTCAAATTTTCAAACACCTTTATATGATAAAATAGATTTTGAACATTTAATAAATTTGTTTAGTTTTATATATTTTTATTAAATATATGTATTTAATAGATTTTATATATAGGGATATGTAAGAATAAATATAATTTGATGAGAATGTTTTTTTTAAATATAATAAAAATATCTATTTAACATGTTTTATTAGAAAGTATCCATTTAACATGTCTTATTTGAAAGCATCCATTTAGCATGTTGAATCAGTTTTTCATAAATTTTAACAAATATTTAAAGTATCCATTTGTTTCTTTATTTAAATGTGAACACATATTATTAGTTTGAATAATATTTATTATATAGTATAATAAGATATTCATTTATTTACGAATTTGTTTAGAAAAATATTATGATACTGCCGCAATTTGAGGATGTATTAGTGATTTTGGTAATTACTATGATAGTGCTGGAGCACCTATTTTTTGATACATTACCTAAATGTGAGTCTATAAAAGGGTCGTAATTGTTTCTTATATAATTTTATAATGCGTGGTTCGGCATCTTCACATTTATTAAATGTTCAAATTAAATTTATTTTAACAAAAAAAATACATATTATTCTTACATATCTTTATATTCAAAATAAAATAAATATTAAAATATATTTTATAAAATTCTTATAATAGGTGTCTCTGGAATTATTGAACATGTTAGATATGTTGCATATATTATGGCAGGTTTCATATATTTGATTGGCTGTGGGACTCTAATTTAGGTTAAGTCGGTTAGCTTGCTAAACTAATGTAAGGCCCTCTGTTGCATCCATGTTTTCCCAAACTGCCCCTGCCTTCTGTTAGATTTAACGGTGGTTTGGATGGAAAATGTTAAGTGGGTGCAAAGCGTTACAGAATAAAAACTTATGAGTGCAACCTGCAAAATTTTAAACAATGAGACCAAATCGCAAAACACCCCAAAGTTACAGGTGCAAAATGTGATTTACTCTTAAAAAAAAAAAGAAGAGAGACCCGAGGCATATACATAGCCACATAGGTGGACCCGGACATGTGTGAAAGGTTCACCAAGTTTCAACAAGTTATTCATGTACAGCTTAGAGCATCTCTAGCAGTGTTTTCCTTATAAATATTATAAAATATTGAATTCTAGTGATTTAGGACAAGATTTTGTATTTCAACTCCAACAATGATCCTTATAATCCATTCTTTATTATTATTATAATAATAAATTTGGAAAGAGATTGATAAAAGATGGAAGGAAGAGAGAGAAAATAAGTTACAATAAGAGAGAGAAATGATTTTTTTATTAAAGAAATCAAATAAGGCATGGCTAGTGGTGCCTTATTAATAAGGCATGGAAGGAGGATCCTAGTGATTTAAGGTACCTCTAAGACACTGCTGGAGCACTAATTTATGTCACATTCCTTATAATTGGACTTAGGACATGAAATAGTTAGTCATTATTTAACCCACTAAACTTCTCTGCCCGGTCAATGATAAAGTGTTTTAAGAAAACAGGCATTAACAATTCGTCTATTACTGAGGTATAAAGAAGTACTGCCTCCTTATTGAAATACAGAGACGAGAAAGCTTAAAAAAAATAATTTTTTGCTTAAAGCGAAGAAAAATAATTGAAAAAACATAGAAATTTTAATAGAATAATTAGTATTCTCATCTTTCTACTAAAAGCGATTCTACTCATTTACATGTCAAAAAAAGTATAAGCCAAAACAACTTCCACTAAACAAACCGGTGCATCATGCGTGTGAATTTTTAAACACACATTTCTAAATCTTTAATTATACTTAAAATTATAATTTTTAAACAAAATTGAATAAAATATATGATTAATAATTCAAATAAAACAAATTTCAAAAATAATAATTTTACTGTCAAAAATTTAGAAATATGTGCCAAAAAATCGACTTTATATCAAGATGAATTGTACTCCCTCCGTCCCCTTTTACATGTCCATTTTGACTTTTGACTAGTCAAATTGACTATATTTTGTCAGATAATCAAGAAAAATAATAAAAATTATATCATTAGAAAGTATATTTAGTCTACTTTAATATGCAACTTTCATATCTTAAAAAATAATGAGTAGATAATTTGTAATATTTGGTCAAAAATTAGTTAATTTAACTTCTCGAAGAAAAGCATGGACATGTAAAAAGGGACGGAGGGAGTATTATCGTGATCTACATTCCGCCCCACGAAGACAGCAAGCAAATTGTCACAGAAACTCAAGTTTAAGCACATTTTTGTTGGAAAGGGAAAAATAAAAGGGTAGAGAGTACTGAGTAGTACTCATAGGCTTTCAAAGTGCATTGCGATTAAGAGGCGGATCAAGCAACAATTTGATAGTCGTTTCCTTCAAAGATCTCGAGATTTCAATACATTCTCGCACATCCTTGTCACAAGCAATCAAAACCAAATCACCCTCCTCATCTTGATACTTGATGGTGAAATTATTTCTCCCCAAATGCAGCCTCTCAATCACATTATTTTCCAACTCTGCAATTCCTGATAAATCAGGTAGTTTAAACCTTATTGTAACATCCTTATAAGTTGCCTTTACAGTCATCTTATTCAAGTCTTGGCTAGAATGCGCAACAACTGTTTCATTCACAGCTGCCATGCTGGTACTACCAAAATTTCTTCTACCTGGTTGCTCCTGATTTATTCCTTTTCCGAGCCTAGATGAAAAGTTACCCTTCATTCTTCTCTTCCCGGATTGCCACCTCTTGATACCGAGCCCTCTACATATGCGCTTGAATGTGGATCGGCTAACTAAAATGTTTAATATTAAAATGAATACACAACAATGCTTAGGCAATGAATGTTTTAGGAATAATGTAAGTTGAAAGATAGAAGTACAGTAGAATATAACCTACCTCCAAAGCTCTTTGCTGCATCATTGAGTGGTCTTCCGAAATGCTTACTAACATTCTCGAGGTTCATATCTTCTTTATTATTTAAAGCATAGTTCACATCTTCATTAGTGAGAGCATAAGCAATATTTTCAAGAGGTGATTCTTGAACACTTTCATCTGCTGCAAAGCCAATGTAGTCGAGTACAGATAATTAAGGTGTACATTTCATACATATTGATCTAGTGAAGAAATGTCGGACAAATTACACAAAGTTAGAAAAACTAAAACAAAATGATCTTAACAAATAAGTAAAAAAGACAAACCGTGAATGGTCTCTGGGACAATATTGGGTCTACTTGTTGAGGTTTCCCCAGAGGCAATTTCTTCGTAAGAATTTATGGTTGAGTTACTCTCTTCTATGTTCATAACATTCCCATCTTGCACAGCACCGTCTTTAAACAACGAAGGCAAAACGAAAGGGAATTGATGGGATGCATCCCCTTCATTATTTAATCCTTCCTGAGGAGGAAGAGAGCTCTGGGGTTCACCTATTTTCAAATACTCAGGCTTATCATGTGTAGAAGATTTTATGACTTCAACTGATAGCACTTGTCCTAGTTGTTCTCCGGAAGCAACCATATAATCCGGAAGATGTTCCTTCATTGTTTCCATTAGAGAGTTCAGCAAGGTTCGGGGGTCATAACTATCCATCTCCTGAGAAGGTAGAAAAAGTTCTAGTACATATTCTCTATACCAGGGCTTAAAGCTGCACAAGCATATAGTAAAACAAGGAATTGGCCTGCAGTTTGGTGCATAGTGTGCTAAAGGGTAATTAGTAATGCTCAATTCTTTTATATCCCTGCAGAGGAAGGATTTGTGGGATAGATATGACTTGCCAACAAGGCCTTCATCTATATACAAACCTATATTCTTGCAAGCGTTTTTGAATTGAAGCCAGGGAGTTACATTGGGGAAGTCAATGTTGCCTTCTTGATTCACTACGCCCAGATCTCGGACATTAACGTCCCCAACCTCCCAGTACTGAGCAAGAGGTAGAGGGTATTTCTGACACACCACCGTTAACAAGTGATCCATTTCCACATTGCGCCTTAAATACTGAAATTAAACAGTAGATATATAATTAAACTGACGTCTAACGAATTCGTTTTGCAAGAAAACTTCATCAGCTTAAAAGACTTACATGCCTTCTTGGGTCACAGTATAATTGGTCGATCATCAAATTCATTTTGGTTCCCTGTAAGGAAAAAAGAAATTTGGCCTATAAAGAACTACATTATAATGGATCAAAAAGGGGAATGGTACCCAAAGTGCTAGGGGGACTAAAATGATTCTCAAATGTAACTGTATTCTTTCAATTACCCTGTTTGGATATTCTAATCCGTACTTTTAAGAGTTGCGACAGCCTACTTAAAAACATTATTTTTGAAAAAAAATGAGCTGTATATCAATGGGGTGTTGTCCTCATTATCACAATATCCATCATTAATCATTAATGTCTAAAATATCATTATCCTAAAAAACGCTACATCATTCAGCGTTTCCGATATTTACCAAAAACGCAATGCTACACGATCTAGCGTACTAGATTATCCATCGTTACTGACTGATATATATTTGGGGTCATTTTCCCCAACTATGTTATTTTGGCATTATCCGTGTGTTATTTTCTTATAATTAATGGGGCTGACCGGAAAGGTTTCAAGGAATCTAATTTACTTACTCGGAAAACAAAAGCTTCGTAGTATCTGCAATAGTTCCTGAAGCTTTTGAGTTGATCGGTAGAAGTAGAGACAAATTCAAGAACTCCACCAGGGGACTCATAAGAAAAGATATCTTGGTAAATCGGTACACACAGAGAAGATCGAATCCCACAACTTAAAGCAAAATCTCTATGCGGGTACTCTTGTAAAGAGTAACAAGAAATGTCAGGACTCATTTCAGGCCTTTGGTTCTTGAATACACGGCTAATAACACCTTCTTGCTTCTGACCCTCTACTTCATTGACTTCATCCGGCATAATCGTATGAGCAACCGAGTGCATCCTGTACGATGCAAGTCCTCCATCATCATCATCGGAAACAATATAGAATGGTTCATTTTGAGTTGAAAGCTCGCAGTAATCTTCGCCCTCTTCATTGGTCTTGTAGCTTAAAACCCACATCTGTATCAGCGACTTGCTCACATATTCTGGTTTTCTAAGGCGTGCATAGTTACTACATTCCTTGTCTCTGTCGCGAATAATAAAACCTATAACCATGGTGAATTGCAATATACAAATATACTGATTCAGGAACTCTGCAATTTTTCTTGGTTTCGAGTTTATCTGTTGCAATATATAGGCTTATTCAATCCTAGACCATCTTTCCTTGCAATTCAATAGCTTTAGGTAACATGCATTTGCTTCCAAAGAAAATAATAAATAGGTAAGTTGCCATTTTTTAATTATACACCCTCCACGCCGAAGGCCTTTATCTGTGTAGTTGCCCAGTAATCTCTCCAGTCTCCACTGGTCCTCCTTTATATAATATTCCATCTGTCCCCCTCAATCTTCAATATACTTGTATAAAGCAGAAGCTACGGCGTTTGGGTGGCGTAACTGCGATAACTTTATTCAATTTTTCAAATCTTTCTAGAATTTCTGTAATATAAAAATCACAAATTAATTTTTTAATTTTGTATATATTGAAAGATAATTTCAAAACTATCTTTTTCGGTATTCGAAGAAAGTTTCAAAATTATCATTTTTGGTTTCGAAATTATTTGAAGAAGAAAGTTTCAAAACTACATTTTCCGGTATTGAAAGAAAGTTTCAAAATTAATTTTTTTCCGTTTCAAAATTGTTGGAAGGCGGTTTCAAATCACAACTCAATATGTGTGTGACTTGTATTTCAAAAACAGAGGGATACTGTATACTGTGATGTACACTGCGAGTCTGCGACCACACGAAGACAGCAAGCGAATTGTCACAAAACTTCAAGTTTAAGCACATTTTTGTTGGAAAAGCCAAAAAATAAAAGGGAGAGAGTAGTACTCATATGCTTTCAAAGTGCATTGTGATTAAGAGGCAGATCAAGCAACAATTTGATTGTCGTTTCCTTCAAAGATCTTGAGATTTCAATACATTCTCGGGCATCCTTGTCACAGGCAATTAAAACCAAATCACCGTCCTCATCTTGATACTTGATGGTGAAATTATTTCTCTCCAAGTGCAGCCTCTCAATCACATTATTTTCCAACTCTGCAATTCCTGGTAAATCAGGTAGTTTAAACCTTATTGTAATATCCTTGTAAGTTGCCTTTACAATCATCTTATTCAAGTCTTGGCTAGGATGAGCAACAACTGTATCATTCACTGCTGCCATGCTGGTACTACCAAAATTTCTTCTACCTGGTTGCTCCTGATTTATTCCTTTTCCGAGCCTAGATGAAAAGTTACCATTCATTCTTCTCTTCCCGGATTGCCACCTCTTGATACCGAGCCCTCTACATATGCGCTTGAATGTGGATCGGCTAACTAAAATGTTCAATATCAAAATAAATACACAACAATGCTTAGGCAATGAATGTTTTGGGAATAATGTAAGTTGAAAGATAGAAGTACAGTAGAATATAACCTACCTCCAAAGCTCTTTGCTGCATCATTGAGTGGTCTTCCGAAATGCTTACTAACATTCTCGAGGTTCATGTCTTCTTTATTATTTAGAGCATAGTTCACATCTTCATTAGTGAGAGCATAAGCAATATTATTAACAGGTGATTCTTGAACACTTTCATCTGCTGCAAAGCCAATGTAGTCGAGTACAGATAATTAAGGTGTACAATTCATACATATTAATCTAGTGAAGAAATGCCGAACAAATTACACAGTTAGAAACACTAAAACTAAATGATCTTAACAAATAAGTGAAAAAGACAAACCGTGAATGGTGTCTGCGACGATATTGGGTCTACTTGTTGAGGTTTCCCCAGTGGCAATTTCTTCGTAAGAATTCATAGTTGAGTCGGTCTCTTCTATGTTCTGAACATTCCCATCTTGCACAGCTCCGCCTTTAAACAACGAATGCAAACTTAAAGGGAATTGATGGGATGCATTCCCTTCATTTCTTGACCCTTCCTGAGGAGGAAGAGAGCTCTGGGGTTCACCTATTTTCAAATACTCGGGCTTATCATGTGCAGAAGATTTTATGACTTCAACTGATAACACTTGTCCTAGTTTTTCTCCAGAAGCAACCATATAATCCGGAAGATGTTCCTTCATTGTTTCCATTAGAGAGTTCAACAAGGTTCGAGGGTCATAACTATCCATCTCCTGAGAGGGTAGAAAAAGTTCTAGTACATATTCTCTGTACCGCGGCTTAAAGCTGCACAAGCATATAGTAAAACAAGGAATTGGCCTGCAGTTTGGTGCATAGTGTGCTAAAGGGTAAGTAGTAATGCTGAATTCTTTTATATCCCTGCAGAGGAAGGATTTGTGGGACAGATATGACTTGCCAACAAGGCCTTGATCTATATACAAACCTATATTTTTGCAAGCGTTTTTGAATTGAAGCCAGGGAGTTACGTTGGGGAAGTCAATGTTGCTTTCTTGATTCACTACGCCTAGATCTCGGACATTAACATCCCTGACCTCCCAGTACTGAGCAAGAGGTATAGGGTATTTCTGACACACCACCGTTAACAAGTGATCCATTTCCACATTGCGCCTTAAATACTGAAATTAAACCGTAGATATATAATTAAACTGACGTCTAACGAATTCGTTTTGCAAGAAAACTTCATCAGCTCAAAAGACTTACAAGCCTTCTTGGGTCACAGTATATCTGGTCGATCATCAAATACATTTTGGTTCCCTGTAAGAAAAAAAGAAATTTGGCCTATAAAGAAATACAGTATTATGGATCAAAAAGGGGAATGGTACCCAAAGTGCTAGGGGGACTAAAATGATTCTCAAATGTAACTGTATTCTTTCAATTACCCTGTTTGGAGATTCTAATCCGTACTTTTAAGAGTTGCGACAGCCTACTTAAAATTATTATTTTTGAAAAAAAAAAAGCTATATATCAATAGGGTGTTGTCCTCATTATCACAATATTCATCATTAATCATTAATGTCTAAAATATCATTATCCTATAAAACGCTACATCATTCAGCGTTTCCGATATATACCAAAAACGCAGCGCTACACGATCTAGCCTACTAGATTATCCATCGTTACTAACTTATATATATTTGGGGTCATTTTTCCCAACTATGTTATTTGGGCATTATCCGTGTGTTATTTTCTTATAACTAATGGGGCTGACCGGAAAGGTTTCAAGGAGTCTAATTTACTTACTCGGAAAACAAAAGCTTCGTAGTATCTGCAAGAGTTCCTGAAGTTTTCGAGTTGATCGGCAGAAGTAGAGACAAATTCAAGAACTCCACCAGGGCACTCATAAGAATAGATATATTGGTATATCGGTACACACAGAGAAGATCGAATCCCACAACTTAAAGCAAAATCTCTATGCGGGTACTCTTGTAAAGAGTAACAAGAAATGTCAGGACTCATTTCAGGCCTTTTGTTCCTCAGTACACGGCTAATAACACCTTCTTGCTTCTGACCCTCTACTTTATTGACTTCATCCGGCATAATCTTATGAGTAACCGAGTGCATCCTGTACGATGCAAGTCCTCCATCATCATCATCGGAAACAATATAGAATGGTTCATTTTGAGTTGAAAGCTCGCAGTAATCTTCGCCCTCTTCATTGGTCTTGTAGCTTAAAACCCACATCTGTATCAGCGACTTGCTCACATATTCTGGTTTTCTAAGGCGTGCATAGTTACTACATTCCTCGTCTCTGTCGCGAATAATAAAACCTATAACCATGGTGAATTGCAATATACAAATATACTGATTCAGGAACTCTGCAATTTTTCTTGGTTTCAAGTTTATCTGTTGCGATATATAGGCTTATTCATTTGTAGACCATCTTTCCTTGCAATTCAATAGCTTTAGGTAACATGCATTTGCTTCAAAAGAAAATAATAAATAGGTAAGTTGACATTTTTTATTGTACACCCTCCACGCCGAAGGCCTCTTTATCTGTGTAGTTGCCCAGTAATCTCTCCACTGGTCCTCCTTTATATAATAAAAGTAATCATAATAATAACAATAGTAAAATAGGGTTGCGTTTAAGAGAAAACCAATTATTAAAATAGAACCATAGAACCACTAAAGTTCTGCTATGGAAACCTCGTTGTGGGTGTTCAAAAATAACTTTAAGATATAATATATAAGCACGACACTTTTTGCATGTGCTGTAGAACCTTATTAATACGAGAAGGTTCCCAATAAAATAATATATAGTCCCAAATATTAAAATTGAAAGTAAACGGAATAGGGTATCTAATCACTGATTAGAGGGAACGAATATAGAAAATCAATTCAATATTCCTTCAATGTTAGATTTGGAGCGCTTGTGTTGTCTTGTTACGTAAATAACACTGTAGCCCGTGCCAGGCACGGACATGTTTTCATTCTCATAGATGTCGTGTGACGCACATTTATTTTTACATCATGATTGGCCTTGCTGTTGAGGGTTGCATATATGTGTACACATCATAGGATGAACAAGTGTGATTTGATATGGTTCAATACGTGTGTTTAAGAGGTTTAAAAGTTCAGCATTTCAGTGCCCGCCTTGCCGGATACTGAAATAGAAGTGTTTTGGCATGCGTATGTTAACATATAAGTTATTGTCTGTATATCGCGTGTACTGCCACAGTCCACAGATACAAGCAAACTTCAGATTTTTAACACTGAACTCTTCTACACAAACATAAGAGGATTACTCTAATCAGGGACAGAACCAGAAATATTTTCCGGGGGGCGAAATTTTACTAAAAAAATTTTAAGGACAAAATACTACAAAATCATGAGTTTTGGGGATACTACAAATTATGAATTTTAATCATATAAATTGATTATATATAAGGGCTCGGGGAAGGTTTTGGGGGGACCAAGACCACCCCATACCCCCCTTCCCTCCGTCCCTGACTGTAATAGTAAAGCCTCGAATAACAATTTTGAACTCCTGTTGAGCAGGGTGAAAGAACAACTTTGTTCTGCTTCAATTTATTCTACAACTATATATTCAAATACCATTCAATCATCCATTCTCTTGATCCCAAATTCAGTGCTTCCATTCCATAGTCCGATTCATGCATAGTAAATGTGGGGGTGTAAGTGGATAACAGAGCTATGATACCATGTTGGAAACCGATCCATCTGAAATCTTAGGTTGTGTTCACTTGGAGTGAATGGAATGAAGGGAGAATGGAATGAATTTTGTACTAAAAAATGGTGTTGATCAAAGAAAATGTATACAACTTTCATTCCTTCAATCATTCCATTCATACTATTTTAACTATAATTCTAACCCACATGTTTTGGAAGGAATGCTCATTCCATTTCTACATCATGTTTTCTTACAATCTTTCTCACAAGAAATTTGAATACATTCATGTTTTGTCACTATTATCTCATACTTTCTTCCTTCTCCTTAAAACTTCTATATAACTTTTCATTCCATTCTCCCCTCATTCCATTCCATCCAAGTGAACACAGCCTTAAGGTGTTAGAAGAAGGCCCCAAATGGATCTTATACTATATTTCAATATAAACTGTGAAAATTGCAGGCTCCTCTGTTTCTATCTAACTTTCTATTCTGAATCCAATGCAAAACCGACCTTACTGCAAAAAAGCATAAGAAAATCATATAAAAAATGAGTGACGAAGTCGAGCTTGTGGATGTCGAAAAAATGACAGAGGCCAACGATGCTAGTGAAAGGAAACCAAGCAATCTGAGCAAGTGATGCAATACTATTGCAAAAGCTGAGTTACAACGAGTGGGGCCAAAGTATTGTTCCAAGTCGCATACCAAGCAGAAAAGAAGGAAACTTGCTATAGCGATCGCCATCGCTATAGGGTGGTCTTGGAATGCAGAATCTGTTCCTGCTTGGTACTTGAGTTGCAAGGCTGTGAGGAGGACTGAAACAGCTATGCCGAAAATGCCAACAATAGAATGGTTGCCATTTTCGCGTGCTTGTGAGGGTGTTATGTTGATGAATGCGACATTAAGTTGCGTAGAATAGTTGCTGAAAATGAATTGTTGAGCTGGAGAAGACATCTGGTATTTATTGAATGAAGAAGAAAAAATAGAATGAGAGTTAATTTGAAGTTTTGAGCTCTCCTTGCTTCAATAATTATAGCTCATACTCTTATACTTTTCAACATGTGGCCTTTGAGAATTTGTTGAAGAAGCTGAATTTCGATCCATTTCCTTGAAAATCCAATCGATCCATTCGATCATACAATTAGTTGACTAGAGAGTTGTGTGGCTGATCTGATTGGTTGAATCAATCGCATCTGTCAAATCAACGGAAGCCATGGATGAAGATGTGAGTATTATGGTTAAAGCTTTGAACCTAGTGATAGGCAATTCAGGGGAACTGTTAGGAATCAATAATTTTTGATGATAACATAAACATTTTTTAACATGTCTTACTTAGAATCTTTATCAAATTTCAGTTGTAATTGTTACATTTCTTGTCTTTGGGAATTATCAACGGATGGGTAGAATAGGATGGCTAATTGTAAATATCCAATGCCATGTAATTTTATCTAAGTGAAGGATATTCAACTGATGAGATGTAACTGTTCAACTGATGAAGACTGGATGATGTTTCAACTGATGAAAATCAAGCATTCAACTGAAGACAAAGTGTTCGACGGATGATGCTGAGGAATTTAACTGATGAGACTGGAACAGCATTCAACTGATGGAGTTTGTAATTCATTCAACTGATGAGCCAGGCATTCAACTGATAAAGTCAAGAGCAGTTGAAAGCAACCAGAACTTTCAACTGATGAAGCAAAGAGCAGTTGAAAGTGACTAGAGCTTAAGTCTGACAAATCACATGGATCGAATTACACTAAAATAGACATGGAAGCCTAATTAGGAAAATAAAGAAGAAGCAGAAACATACTTATCTCATGCAGTGCAATCTGGATCAAATCAAGGTGATGGTCAAAGATGAAGACATCTCAGAAAGCATGCATAAGACAAAGTTGTGCAGCATTGTTTTTAGATTAGAGTGCATTTTGTAATCTAGCTAAAAGCTTTGTAAAACTTGGAGTATATAACCAAGTTAGTAGCATCAGTTGAACTTGTTCAAATTACTTGAGAGAAAAATCTGAGAGTTAGAACTTGTTTGAGTGATGAACCAGCAGCTGTGCGAATTGTAAAACAATCCACAGATTCTTCTATATAAAATCTCACGGGTGGATCATTCAATCCACCCGTATTTTTAATACTTGGTGTTTTTCTGTTTATTGTGTTCTTAGTGTATTGTTCTTGAATCTTTTAAATTTGTAAAAGATTGTATTCAACCCCCCCCCCCCCCCTTCTACAATCTTTCTCATAGTTGGTGTAAAATAACAATTGGTATCAGAGCGAGGTTCCCAACAAACAGGGAAAAAGATCAACACTGCTAGAGAAAGATGGGAAAGAAGGATGCTGGAGTGAAGATTCCTGTCCTTGACAAAGACAACTATTTTCACTGGAAAGTGAGAATGCATCTGCATCTGTTGTCCATTGATGAAAGCTATGTGAACTGTATTGAAAAAGGACCTCATGTCCCCATGAAGGTCTGCACAAGTATTGGAGCTGATGGTGAAGACATGGTAGGTAAGATGATCCCAAAACCTATCCATGAATATTCTCAAGAAGATACTGAAGAAGTGCACAAGGACAAGAAAACCATGAATCTTCTGTTCAATGGTTTGGATCAAGAAATGATTGATAGTGTTATTAGCTGCACAAGTGCCAAAGAAGTTTGGGACACCATCAGAACCATCTGTGAAGGGAATGAGCAAGTGAGAGAGAACAAGATGCAGCTTCTGATTCAACAATATGAGTCATTCCATTTCAAGGCTGGTGAAAGTTTGAGTGATACATTTAACAGATTTCAAAAACTGTTAAATGGTCTAAAGCTCTTTGGTAGAGTATATCAAGTTAAGGATTCAAACTTGAAATTCTTAAGAGCTCTTCCTAAAGAATGGAAGCCCATGACAGTCTCTCTCAAAAATACACAAGAGTTTAAAGACTATACTCTAGAGAGACTGTATGGAACCTTAAAAACTTATGAGCTTGAAATGGAGCAAGATGAAGAGATTGAGAAAAGCCAAAAGAAAGGGCATTCATCTGTGGCTCTATTTGCATCTCTGGAGGATACTGTCAAGGACAAGGGAAAGTCTCAAGTTGAAGAAACTGAGAAGTTGGTCAAAGAGGAGAGCTCAGAGTCAAGCAAAGGAAGAAGAAAGGAGAAAGAAGTAGCTGATTCTGGTGAAGAAAGTGATGGAATTGATGAACATCTAGCCTTCCTGTCAAGAAGATTCTCCAAACTAAAATTCAAAAAGAATTTTAATTCTGCAAAATCTTTTAAAGGCAATCCCAAGTCTGATAGAAGCATGGTAGACAGATCAAAATTCAAGTGCTTCAACTGTGGGAATGCAGGTCACTTTGCAAATGAGTGCAGAAAGCCTAAAGTTGAGAAGAAGTCAAGTGAAAACATTGACTACAAAAAGAAATATTATGAACTTCTCAAACAAAAGGAAAGAGCATTCATCACAAAGGATGATTGGGCAGCTGGAGATGATTCTGATGAAGAGGAGGAGTTTGTCAATCTAGCTCTAATGGCCAACTCCACAGATCAAGAAGAGAACACTGGAAGCAGTAGTCAGGTATTCACTACAAACTTAGTTGAGTTAACTAAGGATGAATGCAATGCTACTATTAATGAAATGTCTACAGAATTATATCATTTGCATGTTTCTTTAAAATCTCTTACTAAGGAAAATAGTAGAATTAAGGAAGCTAACACCTTTCTTAGTGATAGAAACAGTGCCTTAGAAGCTCAATTTATTGAGTTTGAGAAGCTGAAAATTGAGTGTCAGACAGCCAAGGATGATCTCTTGGTTGTTCTGAAAAGAGAAGAGATCATAAGAAAGCAGCTTGATAAGGAACAAGAGATTATTGCCAAATGGAAATCTGGTAGGGATGTTTCCACCAATATCATCAACATGCAAGGTAGAGAGACCTTTGTAGAGAATGAGTGGAAGAGGAATAAGAAAGTGCTTGAGAAATCTGGGAGCAGTTCAGGTGATGAGAATACTGATGATGATCATCAGTTGAAGAACAAAGTCTCAACTGATGAGAGTCATCAGTTGAACAAAAGCTCATCAGTTGACAAGAGTGTTCTCAAGAAGCTTAACAAGAAATATGGTCCTGTTAAAAAGAATTTTGTTAAAGGTGAGAATAGTTCTTCTGAGACCAGTGATAGTGTTAATAACACTCTTCATTCTAGTAACAAGAACAAGAAGAAGTTGGATACTAGTGAGCATAAATCTGAGGAGACTAAAAAGAAGAAAGGAAATAGAAATGGCAAAATAGGAGTTAACAAGCACACCAATTACACTCCCAATGCTAGTGCTCTTAGGAAAACCTGCAGTAAGTGTGGTAGTGTAAATCATTTATCTGCTAATTGTAAAACTGTGGTTGCTCCTAATTTATCTTTGCCTATTCCTATGACATCTGTTCCTCACATGAATTTATCTGCTATGAATATGATGCCTGGTTTATTGCCTCACAATCCTTACTCTCAGCCTAACATGCCATATATGTTCACTCCTTACTTCAATGCCTTTAACATGCCTCAATTTCATTCAAATTTGCATGGAATGAACAATTTATGCATGTCTCAAAGGCCTGTGTTTGAAAACAGAGTTGATGTTCCAATTTCTCAACCAAAACCAAAGATTGAACCAATTCAATCCAAGGAAAAGGTTGAGAAAGTGGAAAAGGCTGCTAAGACTAACAAATCTGGACCCAAAGCAATTTGGGTACCAAAATCAACTTGATCTGTTTGTGAAATGTGTGCAGGGAAACCACAAGAAGAATTTGTGGTACTTGGATAGTGGATGCTCCAGGCACACATGACTGGTGATTCCTCCCTGCTCACAAAGTTTGTGGAGAAAGCTGGCCCTAGCATTACCTTTGGAGATGACAGCAAAGGATATACTATGGGATATGGCTTGATTGCAAAAGAGAATGTCATCATTGATGAAGTTGCATTGGTGTCTGGTCTTAAGCACAACTTGCTTAGCATCAATCAGCTCTGTGACAAAGGTTACAAAGTTAATTTCACTCCTGCAGCCTGTGTTGTCACCAAAGAAGATGACAACAGTGTGGTTCTGATTGGACAAAGGAAAGGAAATGTGTATGTAGCTGACTTCAATTCTGTAAAGTCTGAATCTATCACTTGCCTTCTCAGCAAAGCAAGCTCAGATGACAGTTGGCTATGGCATAAGAGATTGTCTCATCTAAATTTCAAAACCCTGAATGAGTTAGTAAAGAAGGACTTGGTAAGAGGTCTACCCAAGCTGGAATTCTCCAAAGATGGATTATGTGGAGCCTGTCAGCTAGGAAAGCAAAAGAGAAGCTCTTTCAAAAGCAAAACTCTTTCATCAATTGTGAAGCCCCTTCAGCTCTTGCATATGGATTTGTTTGGACTAGTCAACATCATGTCTATTTCAAAGAAGAAATATTGCCTAGTGATTGTTGATGATTTTTCAAAATTCACTTGGACTTTCTTCCTGCATTCTAAGGATGAAGCTGGGAAAATCATCATCAATCATATCAAGGCATTAAACAACAATCCAGATGTCAAAGTTGGAAGGATAAGAAGTGACAATGGAACAGAATTCAAGAACTCTGTGATGAAAGAATTTTGTGAAGAAGAGGAAATTATTCATGAGTTCTCTGCACCAAGAACTCCACAACAAAATGGTGTTGTTGAAAGGAAGAATAGAACTCTTATTGAGGCTGCAAGAACCATGATTAATGAAGCTCAACTTCCAACCTATTTTTGGGCTGAAGCTGTGAACACTGCTTGTTTCACTCAAAACATTTCACTAATTACCAAACCTCATAATCTAACTCCCTTTCAACTCTTCAAAGGAAAGAAGCCAACAATTAGCTTTCTTCATGTATTTGGATGCAAGTGTTATGTTCTAAGAAATCAAGGTGAAAATCTTGGAAAATTTGAGGCCAAGGCAGATGAAGCTATTTTTGTTGGATACTCTGATGGAAAATCATTTAGAGTATATAATCTGAGAACCAACATTGTTATGGAATCAATCCATGTGGTTTTTGATGATAAGAAGATTCAAGGATTCTCAGATGAAGGATTTCATGATAATCTCAGATTTGAAAATGAAGGTGAAGGTGATCTGTATGACAGTGATGATGATGATGACATTATTCAAAATGTTGGAATTAATCCTGGAATTAATATTCCAACTGATGACCCTCTGGTGCAAGAAACAACTGCAATTGGAAATTCAACTGAAGCATCAGTTGAAACTACATTGGAGGGATCAGTTGAAACACCTCAAGGATCATCAGTTGAAAGAATGTCTCAAAGTTTCAATCAGTCTAGAAATAATGAGATGTCAAATTTAGGGGGAGCTTTCCAACATGGAAACCTGAACTTCAATAATGAAGCCACATCATCAAGACAATCACTTCCACCACAAAGAAAGTGGACAAGGGATCACCCTTTTGAGCTAATTATTGGAGATGCAAATGCATCTGTACAAACAAGAAGAGCAACTCAAGATGAGTGTTTGTACAGTGCATTCCTTTCACAGGATGAACCTAAAGTCATAGAAGATGCTCTCAAAGATGCTGATTGGGTTCTTGCTATGCAAGAAGAATTAAATCAATTTGAGAGAAACAATGTATGGAAGCTGGTACCCAAACCTAAAAACAGAACTATTGTAGGAACAAGGTGGGTATTCAGAAACAAGGTGGATGAGAATGGAGTTGTCACCAGAAACAAGGCAAGGCTTGTTGCTAAAGGATACTCTCAATCTGAAGGAATTGATTTTGATGAGACCTTTGCACCAGTTGCAAGACTGGAAGCAATAAGAATCTTCCTGGCCTATGCTGCTCATGCAAACTTTAAAGTTTATCAAATGGATGTCAAGAGTGCTTTTCTAAATGGTGAACTGGAAGAGGAGGTATATGTCTGTCAGCCTCCTGGTTTTGAAGATCCAGAATTTCCAGAGTATGTTTACTTTTTATTAAAAGCACTCTATGGACTAAAGCAAGCACCAAGGGCATGGTATGACACTCTGTCTCAATTCTTGTTAGACAATCATTTTTCCAGAGGAACTGTGGATAAAACACTATTTTACAGAAATGTAAATGGTGCCTTTATTCTGGTTCAAATTTATGTAGATGATATAATCTTTGGTTCTACAGATGAGAAACTTTGCAAGAAGTTTGCTAATCTAATGAAAAGTCAGTATGAAATGAGCATGATGGGAGAGCTCACCTACTTTCTTGGTTTACAAGTTAAACAAGTAAAGGAAGGTATATTCATAAATCAAACTAAGTACATTTATGATCTACTTAAAAAGTTTGATTTATTGGATTGCAAAGAAGCTAAAACTCCCATGCCAACAGCCACCAAATTAGAGTTAAGTCCTAATGAGAAATCTGTGGACATCTCTAATTATAGAGGCATGGTTGGTTCTCTTTTATATTTGACAGCTAGTAGACCAGATATTATGTTTTCTACATGCCTCTGTGCTAGATTTCAATCTGATCCTAAAGAATCACATCTTATTGCTATAAAAAGAATATTCAGATATCTTAAGGGAACACCAAATCTTGGTATTTGGTACCCTAAAGACTCTGGATTTGATCTTATTGGATATTCAGATGCTGATTTTGCAGGATGCAAAATTGATAGAAAAAGTACAACAGGCACCTGTCAATTTCTTGGTGACAGATTGATTTCTTGGTTTAGCAAAAAGCAAAACTCTGTATCAACCTCTACAGCTGAGGCTGAGTACATTGCAGCTGGAAGCTGTTGTGCACAATTATTGTGGATGAGAAATCAATTACTTGATTATGGATTAAATCTCTCAAAAATCCCAATATTTTGTGACAACACCAGTGCTATTGCTATAACTGAAAATCCAGTACAACACTCAAGAACCAAGCACATTGACATCAAATACCACTTCATAAGAGAACATGTGATGGCTGGTACTGTTGAAATGCATTTTGTTCCAAGTGAAGAACAGATTGCAGATATTTTCACAAAGCCTCTTGATGAATCCACATTCACAAGGTTGGTAAGTAAATTAGGTATGTTAAATTTCTCCTAATTTAGAGTGAATTTTTCTGTAATTTGGCAGCCAGAATTTGATTAATTTTGATTTATCAAAATTGAATTAGTTATAATTCTGGATAAAGTCTATAATATTTCAACTGATGAACTAGTGAAATTGTTTCAACTGATGTTTGAAACAATATCCTCTTGTTTTGTTTTTCATTCAACTGATGACACCAGTTGAAGACGCTTTCAACTGATCTTCATCAGTTGACTAGGAAGTTTAAAGAGGCGCTTATTTCATCCGTTGAAAGTATTATCAGATCTGAGCCGTTGAAATTTCTTTTGTCTCTCTCCTACTTTATACACACGATCGTGTGTGTAATTTTTGTAGAGATAAATAAGAGTAATTTCTTCTCAACGGTAATTTCTCAGCCAATCACAGCAATTTTCTGAGAAAGTATTTAAGTGTTTTAATCTATTTTCATTTCTTTTCATCTCACTCTTTTGAATTCTCAAAGCTCTCTTCTCTCTCTGTGCAAAAACAAGTTCTAATTTCTCTTCAAGCTTTCTCTGTAACTGCAATGGCACCAATGAAGAAGTATACTGCACCAAGTGGGTTTATTTATGAGAAGAACAACTTTGCGTCATTTGTGGATACCAAGGCTGTGGAGGAGAAGGAGTATCACAGGATGATGGAGTTCATCAAGTCAAGCCAGCTCTCTTATGCAATGACTGAAGCTCCTACCATCTACCATGCAATAGTGGAGGAGATGTGGACCTCTGCAGAGTTTAATAGTGAGAATGAAACTCTAACTTTCTCTATTAAAAATGAAACTCATTCTGTTAATGCTGATATTATGAAAGCATGCTTTAAGATTCCTGAAGATACTGTTTTATCTTTGCCTAGTGATGTTCAATTGGTTAATTTACTTTATGCCATGAATTATGTTTTACCAACTGATGCCTTAGGTAAAATAGAAAGAAGGGGTCTTAGGAGAGAATGGAGTTATTTATGTGATGCATTTATTAAAGCATTTTCTGGTAAAATTAGTAATTTCAATGCTCTTACTTCCCAGATTTTACAAATGCTTTACATGTACCTGACTAATGAATATTTCAACTTTGGTGGTTTGATGATCCAAGAAATTGGGGAGAAACTAGGTGATAAAACTGATAGACCTAGGAATATTTATTATGTCAGATTTCTTATGATGCTAGCTAATCATCTCAATGATAAGCTAGTTATTACTAACAAGGAAGCCAAGCTTCCCAGTTTTGTGCAGGAAAAGAGAGTCTTTAAAGACCTCTTTAGGATGAATTTATACCCCTCCTTGGAGGTGGTGTACCTGCCAACAATGGAGGCTGGAAAGCACAAAGAGGTACATGGCTTTCCTACTACTCTTTCTCAACCCTCACCTTCTTTGCTTTCTGCCATCAGGGCTGTTGAAGAGGCCCATCAACAGTCCACACAAGTGGCAAAACCTTCTAAAAACAAGTCTTCTAAACCAACCTCAGATGCCTCCCAAAAGACATCTGTTATAAAATCCAAGAAACACAAACCTGAGGGGAGTGTGATTGGAGGTTGTGAGGGGGAGGGAAAAGGTGAACATAAAAGAAGCCCTAAGAATAAGGATGGAGAGATGTGTGTTGACCAGCCTGACCACTCTGCAGTCTCCCAAAAGACTGTAGATGTTAATATGGAATTAAACTCATCCCTAGCAGCATCCTCCCAAAAGGATGTTGCTATTGAAAATAGTCCTCAACCAGGGACACAGTCAAAAAGGGGGAGGGACACCACTTCTTCACCAATAAAAGCTTATGGGAGAAAGAAGCTGAGAAGTGAAAAACTGAAGCACTCTGCACACACACAGACATCCATTCTGGATTTTATGCCTTTAACTTCTCAAAGTCAGATTGATGTGACTCCAATAAATGTGGAGTCACAGCCCCCTTCTTCATCTCAACCAATCACTCATATTTATGATCTTACCATCTCTACTCCTCAAACACAATCCCCAACCTCTTCTGTGGATGTGGAATTAATTCACACCACACTTGTAAATTCTCCATCTTTGGATTTCATGGAGAAGCCCCCATCTGAGATTGATCATCATCATTTTGATGATTTGTTGGATCTTTCTCTTCCATTTCCTTCTTCTGTGACAGTGTGTTCTGTGGATTTTCCTTTAAAATCAATCACCACAGACTCAACTATCACAGCCTCTAAACCTATTTCTTCATTTTCTTCAACTGATCTCCCTCATCAGTTGACAAGTGTTTGTCCTTCAACTGATCTGCTTAACAGCTCTCATCAGTTGAATGCCTCCTCTACTAATGTTTCAACTGATGTCTCTCATCAGTTGACAGCTGCTGCTACTTCAATTACTTTACCTCTTTCTACAGCAGTTGATCACATGGTAGCACAAACACTTTTAGGATTGAGTGGAGTGAGCTATGGAGTGGAGAGGCAGCCTAGTGAGCTGGCAAAAGGAGAGGGTGTGGAGAGTCTGGCATTTTCTTCTAGCCAGGAAAAAGGAGAGGATAAGAGTGACCCTTTAGTAAGGGTAAGTGAGGGAGAGGTGAGTTGTGTGGTGAGCCAAGGGGAGCCCTTGATGCAAGAAAAGAGAGAAATTGAGAGAAATGCAGGTGTCAATGAAGGGTTTAGTGAACAAGAGTTTCAAGCTGAATACAGATCCATATTGGATAGTGTTTCACTAGACCCTGAGACTTTTACTCATGGGATGTCCTCTATTCAAGAATTTGCCAGATTGGACAATCAAGCAGCTGAGAGGCACCTCAATCTGATTCACACTACATCTTCTATGCTTAGAGCAAAGGAGGCATTTACAGCTCTGTCTGCCAATGCTGGAGATGATTTTCATTATGATGATAGTGATGAAGACCTCAATGATGCTCTTGAGGAATCCCTTGTTGCACAACCTTCAACTTCTCTTCCTTCATGGCTCTCCATGCAGTCTGCCAATGCAACTGTTGTTAGCATGGAGCTGGAAAGGCAAGTCTCCACCATTCTTCAATCACAACCTGGAAGCTCATCATCCTCTCCAGCCATCTCTGCCACCATTGCCAGTCAAGCTCTGGACAATCTCAAGCTTCACAAATATCAATCTCTCCATTTTCAGCATGAGATAGAGCATCTCAATTCTCTTATTGCCTCTGTCAAGACTGATCTGACCAAGCAAATTGATGAAAAGCTTCCAGCTAAGGTCAAATCAGCTCTTTCTGCATCTGAGCAAAAACAACTCCAATTGGAAAAGCAAGTGGAAGCTCTGGAAGGAAATGTCTATATATTAAATTCTAGAATGGATGAGATGTTGCAGCATCAAAGAATTCAGACTGGACTTCTTCAACATCTTCTACTTGCCTCTGGTGTTTCACTTCCCAGTCCAACCCCTACACTTGCTGCTAACAGAAAGGGGGAGAAAGAATTACCAACTCCTGCAGAATTGATCAGTCAAATTCCTCCTCCTTTCCACACTGAAAGGGAAAAGCAGAAGATTGCAAGGATGAAAGAATTGGACTCTATTGCAAAGAGAGTGGCTCAACTGGGCAAGAAATCATCTACATCTTCTACAGCCACCACAGCTCAAATTTCTTTTCCAACCACAACCACAATTCTCAGGGTGATTACAACTGAGATTGTCATCCCTTCCAAGACAGAAAAGGGTGAGCCATCATTTTATAATGAGTTCAAGCCCATTTTGTTTCCAAACAATTGTGGTTACTCCAAGCCTGGAAAAGACTCAAGCTCAATCTACTTTCCACTAGCCAGGCCTGACAAATTGAGTACAAGCTTTTGGGCCAAGAGATCAAAAGTTACAAAGACTGTGCAGATGTGGCTTTAAAAGCTCATTTTGCCATCATCTACAGAGAAGGCCAGAAGCTGTTTATTGGAACTGGCCATCCTCACTACTCATTTGCAAAAGCCGAAGAGGTGGCCAGAGAATGTGAAAAAGAGGAGTTTGAATCCCAACTCTCTTTGAATCAAATAGAGGTTGATGAAAGGTATGCTATTGAGCTGGAAGAGGAGTTGGCAGCTGAGCTTCTAAATGAGAAAAGATTGCCTCTTGAATCTTCTCCAAAGAAAAAGAGAGTCAAATCTAAGACTAAGATGCCTGAGGCAGCCAAGAGAAGAGAAGAAGTGCCAGAAAAGCCTATCTCAAAGCCTTCTTCTCCAATCAAGGATACCACAGTAGTACATCCAGATGTCAACTTCCATGATGAGCCAATAATGCCAAAGGAGGAGCCAATTGACTTGGAAGATATCCCAATTCCAGCTTTTCTTGTTCAAGAATCTTCTAAGCCAAAGAAGAAAGTCAAGTCTGTGGCTAAGAGGATGGCTAACCCTCCTAAACCTCCAAAAGAACCTGAAAATCCTGATGACTATCTCATCATTGCTAACATTGAAGAAATTTCTGAGTTGGATCTGGAGCTGGATGGTCTTCAAGAAGTAAGAGGAATAGAAGCAACTTCAAAGTTACCTGAAAGATTGGTATTCTCTTACAAAAACAAGGGTGATGTCATCTGGCCTCTTCACAGAGTTCTAAATTCTGAGGGATTCAGTTCTCTAACAAAAATATATGGATCTATGAAGAGGACTGGAGGATTTACACCACCTGCAAAGCAAATGGTACTAAAGAGAATCCTTGAGATCAGGAAGGAATGGAACTCAGATGCTAGTCTACAAAGAAGGCTGAAAATTCCCTACACTGGAAAGAAAATTCATCATGAACCTACTCCAGTCATGGAATTTAGGGACAATCAAGGTGTTAGGAGATTTTTCAGACCTAAAGATCAACTCAAGGTTGCTAGCTTGAATACTCTGAAGACTCTCCAATCCAAGCTCAACAGACAAGATAGTGATGAAGAATGGTTGTACAGGATCTTTCAGAAGCAGATTAATATTCTTGAAGAAAAACTTAAGTCCAGAAGAAGAAGATCTTCTAGGAACAAGTAACTGCTCAGTCTAGAGGAGCATAATCATCTGTAATCTTTTCTAACTCTTGTATTTAAATTCTGCATTTTATTTTATTAATGTTTTGTTATCATCAAGTGTAGAATTTATGTCTGCATCTTCTCCAGTCATAAATTGGGGGAGATTGTTAGGAATCAATAATTTTTGATGATAACATAAACATTTTGTAACATGTCTTACTTAGAATCTTTATCAAATTTCAGTTGTAATTGTTACATTTCTTGTCTTTGGGAATTATCAACGGATGGGTAGAATAGGATGGCTAATTGTAAATATCCAATGCCATGTAATTTTATCTAAGTGAAGGATATTCAACTGATGAGATGTAACTGTTCAACTGACGAAGACTGGATGATGTTTCAACTGATGAAAATCAAGCATTCAACTGAAGACAAAGTGTTCGACGGATGATGCTGAGGAATTCAACTGATGAGACTGGAACAGCATTCAACTGATGGAGTTTGTAATTCATTCAACTGATGAGCCAGGCATTCAACTGATAAAGTCAAGAGCAGTTGAAAGCAACCAGAACTTTCAACTGATGAAGCAAAGAGCAGTTGAAAGTGACTAGAGCTTAAGTCTGACAAATCACATGGATCGAATTACACTAAAATAGACATGGAAGCCTAATTAGGAAAATAAAGAAGAAGCAGAAACATACTTATCTCATGCAGTGCAATCTGGATCAAATCAAGGTGATGGTCAAAGATGAAGACATCTCAGAAAGCATGCATAAGACAAAGTTGTGCAGCATTGTTTTTAGATTAGAGTGCATTTTGAAATCTAGCTAAAAGCTTTGTAAAACTTGGAGTATATAACCAAGTTAGTAGCATCAGTTGAACTTGTTCAAATTACTTGAGAGAAAAATCTGAGAGTTAGAACTTGTTTGAGTGATGAACCAGCAGCTGTGCGAATTGTAAAACAATCCACAGATTCTTCTATATAAAATCTCACGGGTGGATCATTCAATCCACCCGTATTTTTAATACTTGGTGTTTTTCTGTTTATTGTGTTCTTAGTGTATTGTTCTTGAATCTTTTAAATTTGTAAAAGATTGTATTCAACCCCCCCCCTTCTACAATCTTTCTCATAGTTGGTGTAAAATAACAGGAACCATGGATACCACGGTCGACAAGCTCTGCACCAAAAAGCAAATACATGAGTGTGAGTAGGAGTGAGTTCTATGGGGGGCCATGGGTAGCCAAGATTCGTGATGTCTATCTAGGCACCTATGACACGGAAGAGGAAGCTGCTTTGGCGTTTGATCATGCGGCATTTAGGTTAAGAGGTCGAAATGCTAAACTGAATCTCCCCAATTGTAGTTCTAAAGGTGAATTAATGTCTCCTGACCGTCCTTTATCAACATTTGAAAAGCTTTTCAAAGGTTGGTCGGATGCTAAGGATTCTGGCAGTGTGTCGTGTTCGGGTGGTTTGGGCAGTTTGCAGAGTAACAAGGAAGAATCTGACATATTTCAATCCCAAGGTGGAGCTCATGCCTTCCAACATTATCCAAATGTGGAACTTGATTGGGATGCTATAATGCACCAAGACCGTGTTGCGGTGGAAAACCAAGGTATTACAAGCCTTGTTTCGGTCTACAGAATGATATTTATAAACATTTCTAGTATGTTATGTTCCCTGTTCAGTATTTTTGATTTACTACTTGAGGACCCAAATATATGATTTATAATTTATTTCCTGTAAATTAGTCTAGTGGTTGAAAAGCAGATGGTGGATGCAATCATCAGCTGGGTGATTACAAAACCTACGAAAAATGTGCAGATAAGAAAAATAATGTGATTCTGAACAATGGTGTGTTTTACTTGATTCTGTATGACGATAATCTAATTGACTCTCTTATCAGTTCAATCTTTGGAGATGCCTAGCTACTTGTCATCTTTCCATAATTGCAAGTCATGGAATAATTTAGTTTTAACACTAAAGAGGCACCACATGATTTTATCCTTTTTCATAATATTGCACGCACTTGAATGCTTCGTGTCAGATACAATGGTGAAAGATATGTTTCAACATCAGTCAAGTGAAACATTTTTGTGTGATGCCAATATATAGATTATCCTACTTTTCCGACTATATAACAGCTTTTCAGCTCATACCATAAGCAGAAGTTGGTTTTTGTTTAATTTGGTTACTTATTAGTGAGCTTTTCGGAAGACCATTAGAAGATGCAGCAAAGAGCTTTGGTGGTAGGTGTTGCTCTTTCATGTTCTTGCACTTCTTTCAGCTTACATTGTTCAGAAACAAAAAAGTTATCTACTGTTGAAACATTATTATAGCTGTGCATCTTATTTAGAATGTTCAACCCAATTAAATCGGGTTACTCATTTTTAAATCCAATTATCTATCGGGTAAAAAAAGATCGGATTGGTTCGGGTGAAATATGATCGGTTTGGGTTGGTTCGGTCGGTTTCACCGATCCGTGTACACCCCTAGTTCAATATGTTAGTTAGTCGATCGACACTCAAACGCAAGTGTAGAGGTCTTGGTATTAAAGACTGGCGACGAGGCAAGCAAAGCATAAAAGGAAACATGTCATCTAATCTTAGGAGAATATTAAGTGACGATGAACAAGCTGGAAAAAACTTTTATTCGGGTTTGCCTCCCGGGGAAAAAGCACCTGCTGTTGATCAGATAAGCCAAACCTTGAATGAGGTGACTGTAAGGGCAATGTACAATGGTGTGACTATAAGGTTTGATTTATCTGATTCATCAGGGATTGCAGAATTAGAAAATAATGTGATCGAGAGGCTTCACTTGGACAGGGAGAGTTTCAGTATCAAGTACCAAGATGATGAGGACATTTGGATCTTGATCGCTTGTGACAAGGACGTACGGAAATGCATCGAAATCTCACGATCATTAAAGAAAACATCAATCACGCTGTTGGTTGATCCTCCGATCAATCATCATAAACAATAGAAGTACATGGTTAAGGACGTCGGAAATGTAATGAAATCTCACGATCATTGCATATTTGTGCGACGACTTGCTTGTCGATGGATCCCACCATTATTCTCACTTTTGTTGTTTTTAATTATATTCACTCAGCATGTTTCTACATTATTTATTCAGTGTTTGGTCGCCGTGTCCAGCCCATTTGTTAACTAATGACCTGGACGGAGGAAGTAACTAATTAAGACTTTGATATTTGTGGTTTATGTGATCTTCAATTTCGCTGCACTGCTAAAGATTTGTATCAGTTAATCAAAGTAATTACAACTTGACAAAGCCTACAACTCAAAAATTCCATACCACAAAATGGTTAACCCAAATACCAACACATGGGTTTGAGGTTCTGATTCTTGTTAACCGAGCTCATTAATCACCAACCAAAAGCCCCCTCATTTAACGTGACATGCTGAATTGTAAACCAAAAACAACTAGGGAACCAGAAGTGACTAAACAAGATTCTCAGGAGCTCTGCGGTACACTGAAAGAGTATCTATGTAGTTCAAATAGTCACTGTGTAAATTATGGAAATTGCAGGCTCCTCCGTTTCCACGTAACTTTCTATTCTGGATCCAGTGAAGAACCGACCTTGCTGAAAAAAACCCGGGGAAAATCAGATAAACAATGAGCGACGTCCTTGAGCTTGTGGATGGCGAGAAAATGACAAAGGCCAAAGATGCAAGTGAAATGAAACCAGACAATCTGAGGATGTGGTGTAGTACTGTTGCAAAAGCTGCACTATTATGAGTAGAGCGAAAGTATTGTTCCAAGTCGCATACCAAGCAGAAAACAAGGAAACTTGCTATAGCGAAAACCATGGCTCTGGGGTGATCTTGGAATGCAGAATCAGTTCCTGCTTGGTACTTGAGTTGCAAGGCGCTGAGGAGGACTGTAACAGCTATTCCCAAAATGCCAACAATCGCGTGATTATTATTTTCTCGGGCTCGTGTGGGGGCTATGTTGATTAATGCAACATTGAATTGCATAGAATAGTTGGTGAGTATGAATTGGTGAGGAGGAGACATCTGAAAATAGAAACAATAGAATAGGAAGGGAAAAAAAAAGGAAGGAAGAGTTGATTTGCAGTTCTGTTGAAGTACCAGGATCTCTGCTTCATTTATATACTTGTTTTGCTGACTAAACACGCGGAAAAGACACACACAAGAAAAAGACAAAGTACCCACCAGGGGTGGTGGGATATTATATACTCTCTGGCCCCATTTTTACAGACTTTTTGATTTCTTACACTTACTTTTTGATGCTAAAAGAGATTTTGTGAATACTTTTAAATAATAATATATAATCTTTGTTTAATTTATTAATATTAATAGATTTGATTTCTACGAAAGAATATAAATTTGTTATGATAATGGATTATGTTTTGACATTAATAAATTGTTGTTATTTTGAATTTTATAAATAATTTCAAATTATTTTAATGTACTAAGTTCGGTAGAAATTTTGTTACAAAATTTAAAATTTCAATATAAAACATTATAAAATTTGTTAGAATTATAAATCAAGATTCTATCATATACTAATGATGAGTTTCTTGTAGGATCTCCATAAATTTTAGCTCACGTCGTTAGAAAATCCTTCAACATTTTCAAATAGCATTTATATCTATTTACAAAAAAAAATTAACATTACAAAATTTGTTAGAATTATAAATCAAGATTCTATCATATTCTAATAATGAGTTTCTTGTAGGATCTCTATAAATTTTAGCTCACATCGTTAGAAAATCCTTTAACATTTTCAAATAGCATTTATATTTATTTACAAAAATAAATTTTGTAAGTCTTATATACGTTTATATTATTATCTAAATTTTACGTCTCTCACAACTAATTTCTTTTACCGTAAACATGACATATATACTGATTAAATAAAAGAGAGAGACCCGGGGCATATACATAGCCACATAGGTGGACCCGGACATGTGTGAAAGGTTCACCAAGGATCACACGAATAGGAAGGTTCAACAAGTTATTCATGTACTACAGCTTAGAGACTAGGAAGTTTCTGTGGTTAGTCATTATTTAACCCACTAAACTTCTCTGCCCGGTCAATGATAAAGTGTTTTTAGAAAACAGGCATTAACAATTCGTCTATTACTGAGGTATAACGAAGTACTGCCTCCTTGTTGAAATACAGCGACCGTGCGGAGAAGTTTAAAAAAAGTAATTTTTTGCTTAAAACAAAGAAAAATATTTGAAAAAAAATAGAAATTCTAATAGAATAATAAGAATTCTCATCTTTTTAAAAGTGATTCTACTAATTTACAGGTCAAAAAAAGTATAAGCCAAAACAACTTCCACTAAACAAACCGGTGCATAATGCGTGTGAACTTTTTGACACACATTTCTAAATCTTTAATTATACTTAAAATTATAATTTTTTAAACAAAATTGAATAAAATATATGATTAATAATTCAAATAAAACAAATTTCAAAAATAATAATTTTACTGTCAAAAGATTTAGAAATATATACCAAAAAATGGACTTTATATCGAGACTTTATATCAAGATGAATTGTATTACCGTGATCTACATTCCGCCACACGAAGACAGCAAGCAAATTGTCACAGAAACTCAAGTTTAAGCACATTTTTGTTGGAAAAGGGAAAAAATGGAAGAGAGTACTGAGTAGTACTCATATGCTTTCAAAGTGCATTGTGATTAAGAGGCAGATCAAGCAACAATTTGACTGTCGTTTCCTTCAAAGATCTCGAGATTTCAATACATTCTCGCACATCCTTGTCACAGGCAATCAAAACCAAGTCACCCTCCTCGTCTTGATACTTGATGGTGAAATTATTTCTCTTCAAATGCAGCCTCTCAATCACATTATTTTCCAACTCTGCAATTCCTGATAAATCAGGTAGTTTAAACCTTATTGCAACATCCTTATAAGTTGCCTTTACAATCATCTTATTCAAGTCTTGGCTAGAATGCACAACAACTGTTTCATTCACAGCTGCCATGCTGGTGCTACCAAAATTTCTTCTACCTGGTTGCTCCTGATTTATTCCTTTTCCGAGCCTAGATGAAAAGTTACCATTCATTCTTCTCTTCCCGGATTGCCACCTCTTGATACCGAGCCCTCTACATATGCGCTTGAATGTGGATCGGCTAACTAAAATGTTCAATATCAAAATAAATACACAACAATGCTTAGGCAATGAATGTTTTGGGAATAATGTAAGTTGAAAGATAGAAGTACAGTAGAATATAACCTACCTCCAAAGCTCTTTGCTGCATCATTGAGTGGTCTTCCGAAATGCTTACTAACATTCTCGAGGTTCATGTCGTCTTTATTATTTAGAGCATAGTTCACATCTTCATTAGTGAGAGCATAAGCAATATTATTAACAGGTGATTCTTGAACACTTTCATCTGCTGCAAAGCCAATGTAGTCGAGTACAGATAATTAAGGTGTACAATTCATACATATTAATCTAGTGAAGAAATGCCGAACAAATTACACAGTTAGAAACACTAAAACTAAATTTCTTCGTAAGAATTCATGGTTGAGTCGGTCTCTTCTATGTTCTTGCACTTCTTTCAGCTTTCATTATTCAAAAAAAAGTTATTTTCTGTTGAACCATTATTATAGCTGTGCATCTTATTTAGAATGTTCAATATGTTAGTTAGTCGATCGACACTCAAACGCAAGTGTAGAGGTCTTGGTATTAATGACTGGCGACGAGGCAAGAAAAGCATAAAAGGAAACATGTCATCTAATCTTAGGAGAAGATCAAGTGACGATGAACAAGCTGGAAAAAACTTTCATTCGGGTTTGCCTCCCGGGGAAAAAGCACCTGCTGTTGATCAGATAAGCCAAACCTTGAATGAGGTGACTGTAAGGGCAATGTTCAATGGTGTGACTATAAGGTTTGATTTATCTGATTCATCAGGGATTGCAGAGTTAGAAAATAATGTGATCGAGAGGCTGCACTTGGAGAGGGAGAGTTTCAGTATTAAGTACCGAGATGATGAGGACATTTGGATCTTGATCGCTTGTGACAAGGACGTGCGGAAATGCATCGAAATCTCACGATCATTGAAGAAAACATCAATCATGTTGTTGGTTGAGCCTCCGATCAATCATCGTAAACAATAGAAGTACATGGTTCAAGGACGTCGGAAATGTAACGAAATCTCACGATCATTGCATATTTGTGCGACGAGTTGCTTGTCGACGGATCCCACCATTATTCTCACTTATGTTATTTTTAATTATATTCACTGGCATGTTTCCACATTATTTATTCAGTGTTTGGTCTCCGTGTCCAGCCCATTTGATAACTAATGACCGCGACGGAGGAAGTAACTAATTAAGACTTTGATATTTGTGGTTTATGTGATCTTCAATTTCGTTGCACTGCTAAAGATTTGTATCAGTTAATCAAAGTAATTACAACTTGACAAAGCCTACAACTCAAAAATTCCGTACCACAAAATGGTTAACCCAAATACCAACACATGAGTTTGAGGTTCTGATTCTTGTTAACCGGGCTCATTAATCATGAGCCAAAAGCCCCCTGATTTAAGCTGACATGCTGAATTGTAAACCAAAAACAACTAGGGGACCAGAAGTGACTAAACAAGATTCTCAGGAGCTCTGCGGTACACTGGAAGAGTATCTACGTAGTTCAAATAGTCCCTATCCACAAGGTGCGGGTGTGAATTATCAAAATTGCAGGCTCCTCTGTTTCCACGTAAATTTCTATTCTGGATCCAGTGAATAACCGACCTTGCTGAAAAAAACCCGGGGAAAATCAGATAAACAATGAGCGACGTCCTTGAGCTTGTGGATGGCGAGAAAATGACAAAGGCTAAAGAGGCTAGTGAAATAAAACCAAACAATCTGAGGATGTGGTGCAGTACTGTTGCAAAAGCTGCATTATTTATGAGTAGAGCGAAAGTATTGTTCCAAGTCGCATACCAAGCAGAAAACAAGGAAACTAGCTATAGCGAAAACCATGGCTCTCGGGTGATCCTGGAATGCAGAACCGGTTCCTGCTTGGTACTTGAGTTGCAAGGCGCTGAGGAGGACTGTAACAGCTATCCCCAAAATGCCAACAATCGCGTGATTATTATTTTCTCGGGCTCGTGTGGGGGCTATGTTGATGAATGCAACATTGAGTTGCATAGAATAGTTGCTGAGTATGAATTGGTGAGGAGACATCTGAAAATAGAAACAGTAACTTAAGAAGAAAAAAGAGGCAGAGTTGATTTGCAGGTTTGTTGAAGTACCATGAGCTTTCCTACATTTATATACTTGTTTATGAAAAATACTGTATTGCATCTGTCATCCAAGTCCCTGTCTAGTTTCTGTTAACTAAGGGGCCGTTTGAGTAAGCTTAAAAGAAGTGACTTTTCGCTTAAACTAGAGAAGTGGAGCAGAAGTGAGAAGTAAATAAGTGAATAAAATATTTGGAAAAGAAGCAGAAGCTGTTACACAAACGGGTCAAGAAAAGCAAAAGCCAGAAGCTGCTTCTACTGAATATATTTGAAGAGGTTCATGGAAAACAAAAAATGAAAGGGTTCAAAAAGGTTCTCAGTTCATGCAAGGACCACACAAGAAAAAGCCAAACCACCAAAGACCGACAAGCTATATACTCTCTGGTCCCTTTTACATATTTTTTGATTTTTACAATTAGTTTAATTTAAGGTATTAAAAGAGATAGTTTGGATTATTATTTTTTAAATTTTTATCTATAATCTTATTTAATAAAAATATTCAAGATATAACAATCAAAAATAATTTTTAATATAATTTAAATTAGAGGACTCGTGAATGATGAGCTGGCCTGCATTAGTGTCAAACCATTGTTAAATAGCGTAATGTATAATTTATTCCCAACTATAAATTACACAATTTAATTTAATGGTTTTTCTTATTGTGTACTGCTTTATTTAGTTAGGTTCAAGATTTTGATTAACGGATATTTTTATGCATGCGTGACAGCGAGAGGGTCATGATTATTAATAAGATTAAAATTAATAAAAATCCACCTCATCACTTAAAAAGTGGTTTGTCAGTGTGTCAGCACACTAAAAAATCGGATCAGTTAATTACACTTCATCATAAACGGCTAAATATTTACCACGCCTAAAGAATTCCACTCAAATTTACCTGCGACGATTGATGGATAAACACTAATGCATCTACACGTTGATGTAGGTTAAATTACAACATAGACAGGATTGAAATTACAGTACTGATATACGGAGACAGAGGAGACAGAGAACCGTGACTTCTTTAGTGTTAGGAGCAAGGTGACATCTGTATTCACTGTGCCTGGGGATTAATACGTGGATCCAGCGACATCTTAATTGTTGTATTGTTTGATGATTTTGATATTTCCACGCATTCCTGCAAGTCCTCGTCGCAGGCAATTGATATCCAGTCACCCTCATCATCTTCATACTTGATGACGAAACTTTGCCTCTCCAAGTGCAGCCTCTCGTTGATATTATCTTCTAATTCTGCAATTGTAAAACCAGGTAGTTCAAATCTTATGGTAGCATCGTAGTATGTTGCCTCTACAATCATCTTCTTCGGGTCTTGCCTTTTATCTGCAGTAGCAACCTTGTTCAGGCATTTATCCTGCACGGAAGAAATGCCTGAACAAGTATATCTTCTTTTACTCGGTTCCTTGGCATTCAATCTTTCTCTGAGCTTGGAGGAAACATTGTCATCCGTACTTCTCCTTCCATATTGCCATCTTTTGATACCAAGATCTCTACATTTGCGTTTAAATGTAGATCGACTGACTAAGATAGTGAAAATTGAGATTAGATATTGTATTTAAAAAAGGAAATGCTAGGTACCAAAAAGTGTTTCCAAATCTAGTTGACAATGTTTGATTGGTTCAACTCACAGTAATAATAATATGGGATCTTGTACGCACAACAACCATCCAATTAAAATTAGTCATAGGTCTGCCACGTCATTTAGGAAAAAAATTTGGAATCAAATAAACTAAAATAAGCATGGTAGAAGGGAACTTACTCCCAAATCTCTTTGCTACATCGTCTAGTGGCCTTCCAAAATGCTGACTAAGACTCTCATAACTGAATTTCTTTTCTGCTTGTTTCTCTGTTTCTAATTCATCCTGTAAGCTTGTTTTGCTCACGAATTGGATTGGTCTATCAACATTTTCTGCTCCCACAATAATCCCTTTGTTTTTTATTCGGAAGACATCTTCTGTCAGGATCAGTTTCTGAACTGAAGTATCGGCTGTCAGTTTTTCTTCTTCGACTTCTTGATGAGGTAGTGATATCCTGGTTTGTGAACTAGAACCCACTGCAGTTGTCTTATCATGTCCAACGTCTTCGAGCAGTTCATCTACTGTGAATCCACCAAGAAAACAAAAATCCGTCTTCCATTTTGGTGGAGTGCAAAAAATTTATAAATTTTACAAGGACTTGTATATTTGGTAAAGTATGCACTTTGAAGTTTTTCCTGCACAACTGAGGTTGTATTACCTCTTCTAGCAGCCACAGTGTATTCTCTGTTCCTTATAGCCTCTTCCAGAGTAATCTCCAGGCTGAAATGATTGATCTCCATAGTGTTTGCCTCATCAATAATTTCTTTAGACCTATTAGGTTTGGGAGTGAGAGACTGAGGTTCTATCAGCTTAACAGATGATTCTTCCAATTCATCTACTGCAAAGCAACAAAATAATTAGTTGGGCTGATATATTTACCAAATAAAAAACAGAAGAAGGCTGGAACATGTCGAGCTAAACAAATAGGTAAAAGGACTAACAATTGATTACTGCAACAGCATTCTTGTGTGTTCGTTTAAATATTTCCCTGGTTGAAGAAGAGTTGATAACTTCTAATGTTGGCACTTCTCCCAATTCTTCTCCTAAATCAAATGTATAATATGGAAGATGCTCCTTCACTGTTGTCAATAGAGAGTTCGACATGGTTTGAGGGTAATAATTAGACAGTTCTTGAGAAGGCAGAAAGAACTCTAGTACACATTCTCCAAATGGTGGGAAAAAGCTACGCAAGAATATTGTAAAACAAGCAATTGATACACAGCTTCGTGCATAGTGTGCCAAGGGGTAGTTAGTAATGTTGAATTTTTTAATATTCCTGCAAGAAAAGGATTTACGGAATAGACATGTTTTGCCAACAAGGCCTTCACCTATGTTCAAGTGCGTCTGCAAACAAGCATCTTTGAACCTACACAAGGGTGCCAACTCTTCGGAATCTAGATTACTTTTCTGAGACATTACGCTGAGGGCTCCTAATTTAGGGTTGGTCAGGACCCAGAATTGAGCAAGATGCAAAGGGAATTTTTGACACACCAGTGTCAAGACATGGTCCATTTGCCAGAGTGCAGGATTTAGGTCCTGATACAAAAAGTATATATATGTAGTCAAACAATTGTCTGAACATATTTGAAGTGTACTAAAAGCTTTTCATGTCAAAGTCTTACTTACATTTTTTCTTAAAAACTTGAATAATATATAGTCTCTTGATGTATACATCCTCATTTTCTGCAAGTAAAGAATGAAATTGGCATGTAATGAAGAATATTACATTGCTTCAAACACAAAGGAGGAAATGGATTGAATCACACACCTGTACAAAGAAGCATGACTCGAAATACTGCTTGAAGTTTTCAAGGTCTTGCTCACAAGTGGAGACAAGTTCAACAACACCCCGGGGGTGGCCAGAACAATCAGCAGTTTTAAATAGAGGGAAACACAAAGAAGGCTGAATCCCACAACTTAAAGCAAACTCTCTATGTGGGTATTCATGTAAAGAGTAAAAAGATATGTGAGGAGTCATCTCAGGCCTTTTATACCTGAATACGCGACTAATTACTCCCTCTTGCTGCTTACTCTGTATTATGTAGTCATCTTCTTCATCATCAAGTTGTATTCTATGAGTACAAGAAATGGAGTGCATCCGGTACAATGATAGGCCTCCGACTTCATATGGAAGAATTTCAAATGAATTTTCTGGTATGGTAAGCTCACAGTATCTTCGCCCCCCTTCAGTAGCCTCGGTGCTTGCTTCCCAGAACTGAATCAGTATGTTCCTTGTAGCCGCATCATTAGCAGTTACCTCATCATGACCAAAATTGATGATCATAATGCTTTGCAGAGCCAAAAGAAATTGATTTGGAGATTCTGCAACTCTTCTTGATATAGAGTTTTATAGGAGTATCAGAACATTTGGACTTGTTCTAAAGTGCGACCTTTCGGCCTAGCAATGTAAAAGGTTCACCAGCATGACATCTTTGTCCTACATACTAATTTATGCAGAATAATGCAACATTGCACAATGTGCATGGAATTTCTTTTCTTATTTCTCAAGGACAAATTAACCCAAAAAGGGGTGCAACTCAAATATATGAATATCCTGTCTTAGCTAGACTCTTTATTTGGGATTGAGTACCGTGTCCGACACTAAATACCCTAAGCATACATTGATAAAGATATTCTATTATATATTTTGGATGTAAAAAATTGTAAAATCTTCAAATTATTAGTGACATTCAGACACGTTGAACACTTTTAACCAAGTCCGAATAACTTAATGCCCTGTTTGGTAACATGGATTTGATTTCAAATCCAAGATTTGTGCAAATCTCTTGTTTGGCAAATTTTAAAAATTCAGAATTTGGATTTGTTCAATTCCATCCAAACTTAAACACAAGTCAAAATAGAATAATTTGAAATGCCATTCCAAAACATGTCATTTGAAATAAAAAAACTAAACGCACACTCCAGCTCCTCCTTCCCGATCCACTCTGCTGCTCGCTCCTCTTCTCCCCTGCTTTCACGCTGCTGCTCGCTCCGGCCATCCTTCCGTCTCCGAAGGTGCAATTCTCCCTCTCTCCACCTCTCTCTCTCCCTCTCCCTCTCCCTCTCGCTCCCTCTCGCTCCCTTTCTGCCTCTCTCTCTCTCCCTCTCTCTCCCCCTCTCTCTCTCTTCCTATCGCCCTCTCTGTATCTCTCTTTCTCCTTGTCTCTCTTGCCAGTATTGGATTATATTGTTATCAATTTGTTGCTTAATTTGATATTTATATGTATATATGTGCGTGTAATTGATTTCAGTGCTCTGATTTTTGTAATTAGGGTTTAACCTTCTGTATATAATCTGTGTGTATATGTATATTGTCCAGAACTGCTAGATGGCAGGTGATTTGAATTCTATCACAAAGACCTAATCTGTTGCCTATACAGTAGACGAGGTAAAATCAGGTTTGGGTGTTATATATTGTAAAAATTTGAATTAGTTGAGGAGTAATGATTCTCAATTATAGCCTACTCACTAGGTGCGTGCCTCGATATAATATTTCGGGTACACATTTCCGATTTGTACACATTTCGCTCAGACTATCTGCTACTGTAACATACACTGTATTCACATAAATACGTCCATCTCTCCATGTTATATAGACCCCTCTCAATTATCATTTCACTGCTAGCTTAAGTGTTTGCGTAATGGCAAAACGACTAAAGCTTCGCATCTCCAGAGCAATTACATCTTCCTTCCAGTCCTGCCATTCCAAAGACCCTTCCGTTTCGAATACAATCCAATACTGGCAAATCTAGAAACATGAAAGTTGTGCTTTTGGTCAGTTTAATTAGGAATTTGAGCTATAGAACTAGTTACAATCCAAGGAGTCTCAGTACACGCAAACCTTACCTTTAGTCTCATAAATAAAGAGCACTTTGGAAATAAATGAAGGAATAATATAGAGAAATATATACTAATTAAATGAGCACTAACCCTCTTCCGCATGAATTCGATTTCAGCAAATAGAAGTTCATTTTGCAGTTTATATATTCTGAATCAGTACTTCAACAAGTAATTCTTATTAGGAAATAATCAGCATATTCTATGAATGTATAAGGACCTTTTTGGAGCGGACTCTGCAAAGTCCATTCTGTAGTTTAGTTTCCAGGCCTTTAAGATCCTTGGCTGGCAAAGACCCCAGGGCTTCGCCCATCAGATGCCTGTATTATATGCAGATGTTTTGAATTCTAAATCTAGAACTGTATAATTAGGTCGTTTTGTAACCTTCTTCCTGAATTTGAAGTTTTTTCTAAGTATATAATTTAGACTTATATTATAAATAATATGTTGAGACCTGTGGTATTTCTGTTGCGACTTTGTGCTTAAAGATTTATGATTTAATAAAAAACCTGTGAAAGTGAATTGAATAATTTTTAGAAGTCTGCCTATGTGTCTGCCTATGATTTATGATTTCACTGCTCTCATTTTTGTGATTAGGGTTTAACTTTGTGTATATAATCTGTGTAGTTGTCATTTTAAATTTCTGCTCTCATTTTAAAATTTTAAATTTGTGTATATAATCTGTGAAAACATGGAAGAAACAACATATATGCAAGAGGTTGAAGAAGAGCTAGAAGCTATGGAAGCAATTGATGTGGAAGATAAAGAAGAGGATTTCATCTCAACTGCTCGATCTACCAATGAGTGGACTGAATTTAGAGATCAACTTGCCAAAACAATGTTTGAAGAATATCTAGTAGGAGGGACTGGAGTTCTATGACTTTTATACATTTTTTCTATGTGGTTCTGTGGGTTGTCATGTTAAAGTGCAGCACGATTTTCGCTTGCATTTATAATGGATTCATTTGATTGAGAAATGCCAGCATTCTTTCTATTTATTTACATACATACAGCTCATAATCTAAAGTGTGAGGGTCTGGTGTACTTGATCCTAAACACTTGAATCAGAATGTTACTGGCCTCTTCTGCTGGGAAGTCATCATCTGATTCAGGTATACTTTTTTGTTCAAAGATAAGGTAGAATCTTTTCTGAATTTTGATTGTGATATTAACTTGTAATTCGAAACTGTTTATTGGGTTTTTGTTTTTATCAAAATCTTGGAAATTTATGAAAGATGGAAACTCCTATACTTGCTCCATGTTTTAATCTTTCTGCTTTCTCAGTCTTTTTCCTCATGCTAAAGTCTTTATGCACATTCCAGAATACTATTACTTGTCGAATCTCGATCAGAATATTGCTTCAATAATTCAGACAGTGTATTGTTTTAAGCCTGATGGTGACAAGAAGAACACAGAAGGTGTTGGACTTGTTATAAGAGAATCTGAGATGGTTTACAAAGCATTCAACTTCGATCAAGAGAAGCTAATGAGGTTAAAGAAGTTGATCATGGAAGACGGGACCATCAAGAACTGCTCCACATTTGTGGCCCTCACGGCCTTGGTGTGGCGGGCAAGAACTGAAGCTCTTCAGATGAAACCAGACCAACAACTCAAGCTATTATTTGTTGTTGACGGAAGATCAAGATTGGTGAATCCTCCCTTGCCGAAGGGCTATTTTGGGAACGGGATTGTGCTAGCGTGTAGTGTGAGTAATGCCGGAGATTTGGTGAACAAGCCATTGTGCTAGCGTGTAGTGTGAGTAATGCCGGAGATTTGGTGAACAAGCCATTGTGCTAGCGTGTAGTGTGAGTAACGCCGGATTGTGCTAGCATTTCAGATATAATTTCAGGTTTCTGCAGTATAGTTATCAGTGCTTGATTAGCATTTTTGTGTTAAGGTTGAGATTCTTGAATTTGGTATTTTTGTTTGATCAATTATACATGTCTCTGTGAAGTTTTTGTATTTTTGTTTGAATTTTATCTTAGACTTTATTTGTAATTTTGAATGAGATTAAATATCTATCTTCATGTATCGCCAACTTCAAAATATTATTTAGATAAATATTCAAGTACGCATTTGTGATTAAATTTGGAGTTATGATTAAGTTTTTACGTAAAAATTTGTTTAAATTTCAAATTCAGCTTTTGAAATACTAAGATATCCCAAACAGTGGATTTGGATTTCAAATCCAGGATTTGAAATTCTAATATTCCCAAACAATGGATTTGGATTTCAAATTCTGGATTTCAAATTCTGGATTTGAAATCCTACATTTCAAATGAAATCCATGTTTCCAAACAGTACCTAAATATCATCAAAATTATTTATTTATCAAGTATTTAACACAGAGTAAAAATTGACAATCCTCATATTCAAATATTTATAATCCAATTTGTCCTGATTAGGGATTTTTCTAAAGGAAAAGTTCTACCGGAGGTCATGCATGACCTAAGGTGACTCTTTTTCTCGGAAGACAAAACAACAAATAAAGGAGCTTTATTAAAAGAAAACAGTTCAAAGACCTTAATTTTTATGTCATACAGTGATACAGAACAGGTCAAAATTTTGATGGAAAAGATTCACTACACCTTAACACCAACAAAAGGTGTTCTGGTGTTCAAAAAGCAACATGTCTTGCTTAAAAGGTTCAAGACTTCAAATGACGAATATAAAAACTTTGAATAGCCACTAAGGATGAGCACATGTGATTCGATACGGTTCGATTCATGGACTTAAAAGGTTCAAAGTTCAAAGGATCAGTTGTCGGGTGCTGAGATAGGAACACCTTATTGATTATTTGAGTAGTGTTACGTGCACATAGTTGTGTACGGAAAATTTGTACATAATGATGATGTGACAGTTGATAGTTGATGTGGTGGGGTGGTGAGTTTTGATTGGGATGGTTAATGTAAATCCATGCGGTCATTCCAATTAAAACCCACCACATGTTCAAAATTTTGTACATAGTTATGTATATCAAGCATTTTTTCTATAATTTTGTCATATATATTATTATAAATAATCATGTTTAAGTTTAGGAACGAATCTAGAAATTTATTGTTTATATAGTTTGTGTACGGCCAGAGACACAAAATACAGGTTCAGATTTCTACATTTAACTCTTCCACATAAACATAAGAGAATTAGGGTAATAGTAAAGCCTCAAATAACAATTTTGAACTCCTGCTCATGGCGAAAGAACAACTCTGTTATGCTTCAATTTATTTTACAACTATTCAAACACCATTCAATCATCCATTCTTCTGATCCCAAATTCAGTGCTTCCATGGTCCGATTCATGCGTAGTAGATGTGACTAAAGAACATTCACAGAAGCTCTACGGTACACAAATTAGTCACTATAAACAAAATGTGGGGGTGCAAGTGGATCACGACCATGTTGAGAAACAGTCCATCTAAAACTTTAAGGTGTTAGAGGAAGGTCCCAAATGGATTTTATGTTATATTTCAACATAAATTGTGAAAATTGCAGGCTCCTCTGTTTCTATCTAACTTTCTATTCTGAATCCAGTGCAAACCTGACCTTACTGCAAAAAAGCATAAGAAAATCAGATAAAAAATGAGTGACGAAGTCGAGCTTGTGGATGTCGAGAAAATGACAGAGGCCAACGATGCTAGTGAAAGGAAACCAAGCAATCTGAGCAAGTGATGCAATACTATTGCAAAAGCTGAGTTACGACGAGTGGAGCCAAAGTATTGTTCCAAGTCGCATACCAAGCAGAAAAGAAGGAAACTGGCTATAGCGATCGCCATCGCTATAGGGTGATCCTGGAATGCAGAATCGGTTCCTGCTTGGTACTTGAGTTGCAAGGCTGTGAGGAGGACTGAAAGAGCTATTCCGAAAATGCCAACAATAGCATGGTTGCCATTTTCGCGTGCTTGTGAGGGTGTTATGTTGATGAATGCAACATTAAGTTGCGTAGAATAGTTGCTGAAAATGAATTGTGGAGCTGGAGAAGACATCTGAATATTTATTGAATGAAGAGGAAAAATAGAATGAGAGTTAATTTGAAGTTTTGAGCTCTCCTTGCTAGAATATATACGGATAGAGGCAGGGGAATGGGGATTTAAACACGCAGAAAAAAATAAAATATTGTACTATTTGTCTGTCCCTTTCTAGTCTCCGATAACAAAGTAGTTGGGGTGAGGGTTTGAAATTGTTCTGAAAGGTTCATCCAAAAACAAAAAAGAGAAGGTTTAAAAGGTTCATCAGATTATGCAAATAGAACTGTAGAAGTATACACGATCATATTTCTTTGATTATAAGAAATCTCGTCTTTATCAGTTGGTATGAATGAATTTGAAAAAAATGAAATGAAATTGAAATATTATAAATAATTGTTCAAAAATTACATTTCTTTCCACGTTTGATCCGTTATTCCCTCATAGCGGATTATAAAAATTATATTAATGATTTAATATAAATATTTATAATATAAAATAAATTTGCGGCAGCTTATAAAAATTATATTAATGATTCAAAATTAATATTAATAGAATAAAATAATTTTATATTTTAAACATCTCGATGCAATACCAATATTAATATATAAAATTACAAAATCGGACTATAATTCATGAGTGAAAAAATGAAAATAAAAATTTGCATGTAATTAACGATTCAAAGCACAACAAATCTTAATTTTGATTGTGTTTAACATAGGTGCGTAAAAGTTAAAAGATATTGAGATAAAACTTTGAAACCATCCCTAATTTTAATAGGGATAAACATTATGTTCTAGTTGTACGAACATGAATCATTTCGGGACACATGAACTCCAATCCATGCACGGGTTTATTAGTGATTCCTTCCTTTTTTGGATTGATTGTCTGCAAAAACATCAATTTAAATCCATAAGATCTCGGTCTATAACTACCCTTGCAACAACCTTTATTTATATTGTATATACAGTTTCACTTAAAAGGTGCTTGAACCGAACAAACAGATATTGTGAAAGTATTGCATGAATAATCTTTTCATGTATACAAAGTAAACCATATAAAAATTAACAATAACAAACATATCCGATGAACAAAACAAATATTATAAAAAAATAAAGAACAAACATATATCACTCACAGTTAATCTATTAACTTTTTCATCTATCAATATCATGTCAAGACTATATTGTTCTCCCGTGTTTGAATTTGTCGACTACCACATCCGACAAACTCTTACTCTTATTAGCCAATCATCTCTATCGTCATTCAAAACATCTAGCATAGTGTAACTCATTATGGTATTAGATTTAGATTTTGAAAAAGGTAGGTCTGAAACTTTCTTCCAATATATCCGAAACTAAAAAAGGCAATTTTTATTTTTGATACTTTTTCATCCAAAAATTCCAGAAAATTAGAAAAATAGAATGGAGCTCTTTCAGAGTCGCCACCTAAACGCCCCATGATTCTCCTTCATATAAGTATATTGATTTGCTCTCAAATTTCATAACATTTTTGTACTATTCATTTCTTTTGTTTAAAAACTCCCCTACCTCTTATATTTTCTCGTATTTGCTTAATTCATTGTATTCCATTTTATTCGCTACAATAAAATAGAACCACTAAAAGTATGAGAAAAGTTTTGCTAAGAGTGAGTGAAAATAAAATTATTTTAATGAGAATCGCTATACAGTAATAGAGATTGGACCATTCATTCTTAAACAGGAGGTGTCACCTTTAAATATAGGGATAAGGATTGGAATTAGGGTTAAAAATGGGGTGGAGAAAATGGGGAACCCGCCCCGACCTGTCCCGAATGGGGCAGATCCGCCCCGCTAATATGGGGAATGGGGTAGCGACGGGGAATGATTTTTTGCCCCGCCAAAATATGGGGCAAGTATGGTATTTGTTGAATCCCCGCGGGGATTCCCCGCCCCGCATATATTTAATATAAATAAATAATTATATTTAATATGATATATTCATTATATTTAATATTATTATTTTATAATACACAAAAGTATAATATACAATGTATAACATGTCTCTTTGATTTCTATTATATTTAATTTTTTGCTTTTAATATTCATGTCTGGTATTTTTTTATTAAAATCTGAAAAAAAATTACTAAATATTAAAGTAATTATATAAAGTGTAATATTATAGCAGCGGGGCGAGGCGGGGCGATATTATATTAAATCCCCGATGGGGCGGGGATGGGGATTAAAAATAAATCCCCGCGGGGAATGGGGCGGGGACGGGGTAGGAAAAATATATATGGGGCGGGGCTGGGAAATGAAGTCCCCGCCCCGAACCCGCCCCATTTTTAACCCTAATTGGAATGGTAAAAGAAGTAATTTTTTTAAATAAATAATTCAAATTTAAATTTTGTTTCACTATTTTTACATTTATCCATTCCAATCGAATACAACATTTTGTGATCTCTAAAGTGCGCAACAAATTGGATCAGATGTTATTGTTGGTTATTTTTGAAAGTTAGCTTTTCATGTTATTATAAAAATATTATATTGATATGATCATAAATAATATAAGATTTTATTTAAAAACTTTTTCAACATATATAACCGATAAAAAGATTGTCTAAAGATTTTACATATTTTTTAAGAAAAAATGTATTGATACTACGATTATAAGTTAAAAGTTGGGAAGGGTTAAAAATGATTTAATTATTTTAACTATCAGCAGAAAGATGCTTTTGCAGAATACCTCCCTATTTCTAATAAAAAGTTGTTTATTGAAACAACTTTTGCATTCACATGATTTCAAATGGTTCATTCTTCATAATAAGATCAGACATATTGAAAAGGTTCATCAGTTTATTCAAGTAAGGACACAGCAATGCCTTTGTTTGTAGGAAAAAAAAAAGGGGCACAGCAATGCCAAATCGTCAGTTTTCTTTTTGGTCTTTTGGATGATTGCATCATACACACTGCTCCCCGTCTCATGTTATAAGTTAAACGTAAATTAATTATTTGTCTCATGTTATAAACAGTCTCGATATATTAATCGGAAATAGATAAAAAAAAGGGGAGTAATTAATAAAGAATATTCATAGTATTTGTATATCTAGATTCAGACTCCATAGTAGTTTCACTTTATATGTTCAGACTTGCAAAGATTGATTTCGGTTCGTTTAGAAAGTGGTATTTGTTAAAAGGTTCAGAAGTTCATCTGTTTAACTTTAATAAGTCTATAACCGTAACGAGGTTTCTTCGGACTGTTCAGTCATTCTCTCATCTCATGCCCGAGCATTTGTCCGCAGCGACGAAGAAGTTTACAGCAAGTACTCCCTGTCCATGCTTGCGTCTATTTATTATTTTAAATTAATAATGTGAAATGCTCGGTGTTTAAAAAATCGACGGTTAATTACCAATTGACTGATGCTCGAACAGATTCTATCTCAATTAAGCGTTAAACGAGTTGAAATTCATTTTTCTCCAAAAATCGGTTAAAGATCGGGTTGTCAAAAATTAGTTAATTATAAAAAAATGTTAAAAATAAAAGTTTTAGTTTTTTGTATTTTAATTAAAATATTTAAGCATACATATATTATTTTTTGTTAACGATATGCACTATACATACAATATAGGTAATATTTATATAAATATATATTATTTTGACTTTATTAAATTTAGGTTCGAATTTAATGAAATTCACAAAATATTGGAGTATTGAATCTAAATTTGGATAAATATATTTTTATCGAACTTTTGTTTTAAAGTATTTGTAAACACGTGGAAATATGCATATTATCAACATAATCATTATAATTAAAAGGTTGAATAATTATTTTTATAAATAAAAGGACACTATTTTCTATAATATGATTTATAAGCATAACAATAATGCTAAAGATGTTTAAATTTGAAATATTTTAATTATTAATTAATAATTATATTTGAAATTACTTATAAATAATAAATTGTATATAAATCAAATAATTAAAAATATTATTTATAATTAGAAAAAAAATTATGATTGGTGCTGTAATATTTCAGCATAATATTTGCGCTTCTTGCGCTGGTTGCAGATACTAGGTGGGGTCGGTTTGCGAATCCCTAGTTTTGGGTAGTAGAGCGAGTCCAATAGGTTACCTATCTCATTATTATTTATAAATAATATAAAATAATGAGTGTTAGTGTTTCTTATTGATTTATAAATAATATAAAATAATGAGTGTTAGTGTTTCTTAATGATTTAGGTAATCTATTTTTAGTATCAACCCTAATAGTAATCCTTATATTTGTTCTCTTAAAATTATTTTGATAATAAATTTGAGGGAGAGAAGGGGATTTAGGTAATCTATTTTTAGTATCAACCCTAATAGTAATCCTTATATTTGTTCTCTTAAAATTATTTTGATAATAAATTTGAGGGAGAGAAGGGGAAAAGGAGAGAATAGACAAAGAAAGAAAGAGAGAGAGGATTATTTTATTCATAAATATTAAATAGGTAATTGTTCGGGGTTACTTATAAAAAATAAGTAATGGTTTTTCTAAATGTGAGTAAGCACATCATATATCATATAAATAATAACATGCTCTTAACCTGATACACTTCAACAGGTGCCCTTTGAGATTTTGTTGAAGAACTTGAATTTTGATCCATTTTCTTAAAAATCTAATCGATCCATTCGATCAAACAATTAGTTGAGTAGAGAGTTGTGTGGATGATCTGATTGGTTGAATCAATCTCATCCGTCAAATCATCGGAAGCCATGGATGATTCTGTGACTAGTATGATTAGAGCTTTGTACGAAGTGGTATATGTCAAATCAGTATGCCGATATATGGGAGTGAGTAAGGATTCCTTTGGGGGATGGGAAGCCAAGATTCGTGGTGTCTCTATTGGCAACTTTGACACGGAAGAGGAAGCTGCTTTGGCGTTTGATCATGCGGCATTTAGGTTAAGAGGTCGAAATGCTAAGCTTAATTTTCCCAATTATAGTGCTAAAGGTGAATTAATGTCTCCTGACCGTCCTTTAACATCACACGAAAAGCGTGTTGAAAGAGGTGCAGATGCTATGGATTTTGGAAGTGGGTTGTGTGTGGGCGCTGATACAGGGGAGCTTCTGGCGCAGAGTAACAAGTTTATTGCACCGGAAGAGAATGAGGAAGCTAACATGTTTCAGGCCCAAGATGGAGCTCATGCCTTCCAACAGTGTCCAAATGTGGAATTTGATTGGGATGCTATAACGCCCCAAGAAGGGGTTGCAGTGGGAAACCAAGGTATTATAAGCCTTTTTAATAAACATTTTTTCTATTTTATATTTTTATGGTGCCATTTTAGTATGTTTGATTTACAAGTGTTTCGGGTTGCGCGACTCTTATAAACCCCCAAATTAGAATATGCTGGAGAACCCTAATTTATAATTTAAAATTGGAAAATGCTAGGTACCCCAAAAATTGTTCGTAATTTCCCCCCCAAATCCTAGTTGGCAATATTTGATTGGTTTCACTCACATTAATTAATTATAATGGGAGCTCATGTATGCACATAAACCACCTAATTAAAATCAGCCATTGTTCGCCACATCATTTGGTAAAAGAATTTGGGACAAGATTTGGGGTGCGTAGCATTACTCTTTAAAAATTTCCCATAATCCAGTCCAGTAGTTTAAAAGCAGATGGTGAAGCCAATCATCAGCTGAGTGATTATAAAACCTATGAAAGATGTGCATTTAATTGAATTTTTATCAATTCACTTAGATGAAAATCTGAATGACTCTCCCATCAGTTCAATCTTTGGAGATGGCATGCTACTTGTCACGTTTTCAGAATTGCAAGTCATGGAATAATTTAATTTAACACTAAAGACTTAAAGAGGCACCACATGATTCCATCTCTACTCATAATATTGCACATACTTAGTGCTGCGTGTCAAATACAATGGTGGAAAGGTATGTTTCAATGTTAGTCAAGGAAACATTTTTGTGTGATATCATAGATTCTATACTTTTCTGACTATGACAGCTTGTCAGCTCATACCATAAACAGAAGTTGGTTTTTGTTTCATTCGGTTACTTATTAGTTGATGAACCAGCTAGTCAAGGTGTTGGATATGCATTTAATACTGTATTTTTAGTCTTTGTATATTACTGCAGCAAATAGAAATATTAGTATAGAACAGAGATGGGTAACATAAATTTGCTTTGATCACGAAGCTGAGAAATTCGTAGGCTTTCCCTGTATCAGAGGTATGAGGTCTGCATGTCTCACATGGGTGATGTGTTGACCAAGGCTCAAAGTCGTTGGAAGTTTGGTGAGTAAGATCTAGAGCCCCATGCATGATCTAATCTATGTCAGCTTTTGGTGGGCAGGTGTCAATGTGTTGGTTGCATGCGGACACTTGGACGGGTGACTAAGAACTAGGCCTTAGGTCTCGGAGAAGACTCCTTGTTGCTTAGGATGGATTGGATCATCTCTGATTGTAGGTAGGGTGGTAGACAGGAGATGAGGTCGTCCAAGACCAAATACTGTCCGCGAGTTCTAGGTGCATTCGAGCATGTTTGCATGAGTTGGGCTTATTTCAGTTGTTCCTTCATGTGGACTTGAGTCGCTTTATTGACCACTTGGCAGCCTATTTTATATTAGGGGTTATTTGGTAACCGGAAAAAAGATAGTTCCACCATTTAAGTTATAAATTAAATATACATAGAGGAAACATCAATAGAAGGGATGAATATCCTGAAATGGGTCTTATATTTAGGGCTTCTAGGGGAATTCTGGAGAACCAGTGGACGATGAGTTTCCACAAAAAGCTTCTTATAACATGTTCTTGCGCTTTTATCTCATTTTGCTTACATCATAAATTAGTTATTATGATTTAATTGTTGAAGAAATTCTATCTCTTGTAGGTTTTGAATATTTAATTGTTATAAAGTCAGTCCAAGTAATGCTTATGTATAGATTTGAAGCTACCTTTTATGAAGTAGCTGTAAAGTATGAACTGCTTGATGCATCAGGAATCGCAGAGTGACATATTATTGGTTATGTTACAAAATGGACGGAGACAAAATGAACAAGTATGGAGGTTGATGGAGTTTCAATGTTTGTGACATTATTTATCAGTGACAATTAAAATGTTAATTGATTTATTTGTCATGTGCAGTTTAAATATGATTCCTCACTTATTCTTTCTCCATCCTATATGAATTCAAATTATAATGCATATATGCCGTTATTTGCTTACTATGTCTGGTTATGTGTATAATTGTAGTTTCTACTTTTTAGACTTCTATATACAGATCACTACTTTAGTCATATTCTAAGCTTAGACTATTGCTCCTGATGCCTATCACGTGTTAATTCTCGTTAGTCTAATGATACTAGTACGTTTCCTCGTGTGAAGTCCATGTGTAGCATGGTTTGCAGGACTGCCATCGAAAAACCCTTAAAACAATATGGGAACAATATAGAACCTTGGAAGCCCAATTGGTTAGGATCTATTATGACTGAATCATGCTTCGTGGAATCAGATTTTCTGTTACACGGGGACTCGTAAGAATATCCCAAAACCCTAGTTACACCTTTCGTCACTTATCCTGTTGACTCTGATTCAGTATGCAGCACATTAGTCATAATGTAGTCCACCCATGCATGTGACTATAATATGGATATATTGTATATGTATATTGGTCGGTTTCCTCTCATGTTATTATATTCGTGGGTTTCATTTTCATATGATGATGGGGCATGGCTCCATAACACAAAGTAGTTTGCTGAACTTAAACACTTTTAAGTGTGCTCATCCACTCATCCACTCTTCTTCACTGTTTCTGTTTTGTTATTTTGGTCTTGCATGGATAAATAGATAACAGCTCGGAATGTAAATGGAAGTTGGTTTTTACTTAGTTTATCGATTTTGCAGGAGATGCAGTTAAAGAATTGTATGGTCAAGATGATTGGTATGCTATATATGCTGAAACTCAGTCTTCAAATTTTCAAACTGAAAAATCACCACCTCATCAAGAAACCATGGAAATTGAAGAAGACCGATTGATGTTGGATCATTCGCATCAGCTACCAATAGTGGAAGATTCTATGCACATAAAGGGGCTTATTGTGGGTGCAGAAAAAGTTGACTCCTACATTCATGTTTCACATAAAACATGCATAGCGGAAACATCAAAAGAAGGGAAACCATCTGAAAACGAGTATAGTTATGATATTCGAAGCTCGCATTTTGGCGGACTACGGGATGATGTAACAAACCTTTTTAATGGTATGTTTTCCGACCTTGTTCTTGTTCTTGCCATATTATATAAACCAGTTATGATATTATTGTTGTAGGTATACTTATTTTATAGTTGTATATCTTTTTCTACATGTTTAATGGTTTTAGTTAGCCGATCGAAATTTAAACGCATATGTCGAGATGATGGTATTAAAAGGTGGCGATCCTGCAAGAAGAAGCTGGACAGTCGGCGTTCATCTAAGCTTGTGAGAGTTAGTGATGAGGACCCAGGAGAACAGATTCTTATATTTAGGGCTTCTAGGGGAGTTTTGGAGAACCAGTGGATGATGAGCTTTCACAAAAAGCTTCGTATAACATGTTCTTGCGCTTCTATCTCATTTTGCTTAAATCATAAACCAGTTATGATGTTTTTGACAAATATGGCTTATAGCACCTGGGGCGACAGAGGATAAGCTCTTAACCACTTGAGCTATCCAACCGTGCTCAAACCAGTTATGATTTAATTGTTAACATTTTTTTATCTCTTGTAGGTTTTGAATATTTATTGGTTATAAAGTCAGTCCAATTAATGCATATGTATAGATTATAACATTAAAAGGCAGAAATCTGGCAAGATAAGAGTAGGCAGTAACAGTTCCTGCAAGCTTATGAGAGTACATATTGAGGGTACAATACTGCTGTTGTTGCTCACACAAACCAAGACAAGAAATTAGTTCATTTGAAGCTACCTTTTTATGGAGTAGCTGTAAAGTATGAACTCCTTGATGCCTCAGGAATTGCAGAGTGAAAATATGTTATTGGTTATTATATAAAATGGGCAGAGACAAATTTGTTATTTAGCATAAAGGTTGATCGAGTTTCAGTGTTTGTGACATTAATCATCATCAACAATTAAAATGTTAATTGATTTATTTGTCATATGCAGTTTAAAATACAAATGATCACTTTTTCTTTCTCCATTTTATATGCATTCAAATTATTATGAATATATGCCGTTATTTGCTATCTCTGTCTGGTTATAAGCATAATTGTAGTTTCTAGACTTCTATATACAGATCACTACTATGGTCATATTCTAAGTCTAGACTGGTGCTCCTGATGCCTATCACATGTTAATTCTCATTTGGCCCAATTGGTTAGGATCTGTTATGACTGTTTGAGAATCATTTTTCGTGGAATCAGATTTTCTGTTACATGTGGACCCGTAAGTATATCCCAACACCCTAGTTACACCTTTCGTCACTTATCGTGATGATTCTGATACAGTATGCAGCACATTAGTCATAATGTAGTCCACTCATGAATGTAAGAATGATATGGATATAGTGTATATGTCTATTGGTTATTTTTTCTCTTATGTTATTGTACTTGTGGGTTTCATATGATGATACGAGGCATGGGTTTTATAACACAAAGTAGTTTGCTGAACTTCTTAAACACTTATAAGTGTGCTCTCCTCTCTTCTTCACTGTTTTTGTTTTGTTATTTTGGTATTGCATGGATAAATAAATAACAGCTCGGAATGTAAATGAAAGTTGGTTTTTACTTCATTTATAGATTTTGCAGGGGATGCAGCTCAAGAATTGCATGTTCAAGATGGGTATGCGACGAATGCTGAAACTCAGTCTTCAAATTTTCGAACTGAAAAATCACCACCTCATCAACACACCATGCACAAATATGGGCTTGTTGTGGGTGCAGAAAAAGTTGACTCCTGCAATCATGTTTTACATAAAACATGCATAGAGGAAACATCAAAAGAAGGGAAACCATCTGAAAACGAGTATAGTTATGATATTCTAAGCGCGCATTTTGGTAAACTACAGGATGATGTAGCGAAGCATTTTAATGGTATGTTTTTCTGACCTTGTTCTTGTGCTTGCTCATATTATGTAAACCAGTAATGAAATTATTGTTGTAGAAATACTTATTCCATAGTTGTGTATTTTTTCCTACATGTTTACTGGTTTTAGTTAGCCGATCGAAATTCAAGCGCATATGTCGAGACAATGGTATTAAAAGGTGGCGGTCTCACAAGAAGAAGCTGGACAGCCGGCGTTCATCTAAGCTTGGGAGAGTTAGTGATGAGGACCCGAGTAGAACAGATTCTTATTGTCCAGGAATCCCCCCTCTGCAAGATACAGATATGATAACTGTGAAGGCAACTTATAACGAAGTTGCTATAAAATTTGAATTGCTCGATTCATCAAGAATGGTAGACTTGGAAGATAGTGTGATTGAGAGGCTGAAAGTGGAGAGAGACACATTTAGCATCAAGTATCAAGATGATGAGGGTGATTGGGTGTTGATTGCTTGTGACAAGGATCTGCAGAATTGTATAAAAACCTCAAGGTTATCAGAAAAGACAACTATTAAGATGCTGGTAGATCGGCCTATCAAACACTACGCATCTTGAAGCCACTGGGAAATTTGCATTCACATAATTGCATTTGTAGCCACTGGGTATGTTGTTCTTTTGTCAAGTCTCCAATAGTAGACTAGGTTTGGGACTGGTAGACAAATACAAGGTTTGTAACTTAGTTCTTGCTTGGTAAGAGTTATCAACGAATTATATACCAATTTGAGTAGATTTATGGTACATCTTACTCGTACTGTATATGGTTCGGGCCAAGGAAAAACATAATGGCCGTTTGGCTAAACTTTTTTTTTGATTTCACAAATAAGGATTTATTTGTGAAAAAAAGTACATGAAATTAAATACCTCTTTAGCTCTTACCAGTCAATTCTATAAAGTTTTCTTTTTGGGATGTCCCATCATTTCTATACATTTCCAAAATAGCAACTTTTTATAATATAAAACACTATTACACCCACTATATTCTTCCACTATCTCTATTCTATAATAATAAAAATAGGGTTTGTCTAGTGTGTGCCCAAGGGCACATGCTAAGCACTAACATTTATAAAATTGAAGGGATTTGATTGGTGTGGTTGTTGTAAATGCAAGGGGGGTCATCATTATTAAAGAGTGTAAGCCAATCAAAATCTCCCAAATTTATAAGTTTTAGTGCTTAGTGTGTGCCCTTGGGCACACCATAGAAAAACCGATAAAAATAATATTACACCTACTACTTTCCTCCACTATCTCAAATCTATTATTAAAAAAATATATAGGTCCCGCCACTTTATCCACTTTTCATTTAACTTTAATCATTTCTTACGTTTTTTCTTGGTTTCCGTGTCCAATCCCAATGTATATAAATGTATATAATTCATTGGGACGGAGGGAATATATCCAAAACAATTATAAAATTATGCATTTCCTAAAAGAATAAGACCTTAAATTTTTTTAGTCAAACAGACCCATTATTTTGTCAACAGTATAAATATATTTTGGATCCAGAAAAAATATATATTGGATCCGGAAAAAAATATTGCTTCAGTGACTTGTCACTTCATCGATTGTCGCTTGAGGTTCAAGGCTTCAAGCCCATTAGAAATTTATTTTAAGTATCCAGCTTGAATATCATAATATTTTTAAACTTTCAAATTTACTTATAATTCATCTCACTGTGCAAAAAAATAATTATAACACCAAAATTATAAATCGACTATGTGCTCAAAAAATAAAAAATCTCAAAAATTACAGCAAACATTGGACTTGGAGTTATGCTACAAGTCTGGGGCATCTATTGGCTATTGCTATGGTCTGTAATATGAGAGATGTCATACTGTTGTAGAAAAGGCAGCAAGCAGATCATATAAATATCTCTCGGAGGGGAAAAAAATGGGTGTCATCTGCTTTGAAGGAGCTTAATGATTAGCAGTCTGGCTAACCAACATATTAATAGTTGTTTTCTTCCATAATCTTGACATTTTCATACAGTACTGCACATCCTCGTCACAAGTAATTAGAACCCAATGACCGCCATCATCTTCGTACTTGATACTGAAACTCTGTTTATCCAAGTGCAGCCTCTTAATCACATTGTCTTCTAACTCTGATATTCCTGATAGTTCAGGCAGTTCAAACCTTATAATGAGGTCGTTATACATCACCTTTACATCCATCGTATTCAAGACCCGGGTTGTATGGGAAATAACAGGTTGATCTTGCACATGAGGCATGTTTGTAGAATACCCATTGTTTAGTCTTTGCTTGTGCTTTGAAGAACTGTTGCTACCCATCTTTCTCTTGCCATATTGCCACCTTTTAATACCAACATCTCTGCACCTCCTTTTAAATTCAGATCGACTAACTACAATAGTGAACATATAAAACAAGTTACAGAGCTTAACTAATGCAATAACATTGATATTTTATAATGGAAATGTCACAATAAAAATTACCACCAAATATCTCTCTTGCTTCATCTAGTGATTTCCCAAAATGCTGGCTAAGACTCTCTTTGCTAATGGTAGGTGGCGCTTCTTGCAATTTATCCACTGCAAAGCAACCAAGCAGATATTTGACCATTAAAGGAGCACAGGCATGATATGAAATATCGAGCAAAACATATAGGTAGAAAGACCAACAATGAATGTCCTCAGAATATTGTCAGGTGTATAACTTGACGTTTCGCCTTTGGCAATACCTTTATGTGAGTTAATGATTGGGGTACTCTTTTGCATCTCCAAAACTTGTTCCTCTTGTTCAGTGCCATCCTCACACCGTTGCAAATTGCAGGGAAGTTGAGTGGATGCATCTCCTTCATTTTCTAACACCATCTTTTTCATATTGACTTGTTGAGGCAACGATTTCATGGTTTGCAAACTGGAAGGCTGAGATGCAGTAATCATAGCATGTCCCACGTCTTCATACCTCGCAGCATACTCAAAGTCATCAGCAGCTGATTCTTCTATGGGTTCATCTACAGTAAATCCACCAATGAAATAAAAATCCAGCTTCCAGTTTAGTCATATGCAAATAATGTAATATATTCATGTGCAGTTGCGCGCTTGTGTATTAAGCTCAATATGCACGTTTGTAGTTTATTCCAGAAATTAAGTGGCAGTGTTACCCCTTTCAACCGCCACAGCATGCTCTTTAACAATCTCTTCAGAAGTTCCTCCCAAAGCAGAATGATGAGTCTTCATGGCTCCGTCCCTGCCCCGAAGTTCGCTTATGACAGTATTTCTCTCATCTTCTAAGATTTTTACAGATTTTGTTGGTTGGGAAGTGACGGACCGAGGTTCAATTGACTTGCTGGGCATATGTTGTTCCAATTCATCCACTGCAAAGCAGACAAATATACAGTTTTGCAGACAATTTACTAGATAGAAAACAAAATGAACTTGGGAGATTTTGAGCAGAACAAGAACCCCGGCGTGGGGGCAATATACCAGGATACATAAATTCGACAAATATGATTCAGGATTAAGAGGATAGGATATATATATACAAAATACTACATGCATATATATGATGTGAAGATGTCATATATGAAACTTCATTAACAGAATTAAGAGTTTCCTTCCAGTCAAACCAAATAGTCAAAGATACAAGTCAATATCTAAAACACAACGAATTAAACCTTCATCAGTTTTTTATTAAGAAGTACCCTTTATTTTTTATCCAAACTGTTACTCCCTCCGTCCCCATGAGTTATATACATTGGGGGACGGGGATGCGGCACGGACTTTAATGCTCCTGTAAAGTATAGTTCTATAACTTATTTTTAAGATTTTTCTTTTCTGTATAAAAGTTTGAATGTTATATTTTTATTCAGAAGACGAAAATTTTAAAAATAAGTTATAGAACCATATTTTATAAGAGCATTGAAGTGCGTGTCGGACAGTGAAAATTTTAAAAATTGAAGTTATGATATAAAATTTTTATGTATATACACTTAAAATTCCATAGGCCACCAATACAAATAGTTATACGACATTCATGTACTTAAAATTTTAGAGGATATTGAATGTGAAGAGAACTGTTATCTATTTATTCCCTAAAAGAATGGTTATTTACCTTTCTAAGAAGGGACGGTATACCCCTCATCTCCAACTATTACTTAAGATCTCCTCAGCTGCTGGGATGTGAGAGACCGAGGTTCATTACAATTAATAGGCGATTTCATCCACTGTCAAAGAACCAAATAAACAGATCAACAAATAATCACCCAAGTAAAGAACAAAATATAGTTGAAAATGTCCAGAAGAACAAATAGGTTCAAGGACATACAAGAAATTATATGCTCGACACCTTCGGGTGTCCTTTTAGACGTTGCGGTTATGGAAATTTCTTCATATAAATAAATATTTGTGGCGCACTTTTGTATCTCCAGAACAACATCTGCTTGTCCCAGTTGTTCTCCATCTGCTGCAGCAAGCATAACATCTCAAAGAAATTTCATAATTGTTGCCCATATAGAATTCTAACAAGTTTTGAGGGTAATTATTATTCTTTCCGCCTTCTCAGTAAATGGATAATGATTACCCTCAAAACTTGTTGACTTCTATATGAGCAACAATTAGGGAATTTCTTCCAAATGTTATGCTTGCTGTAGATGGAGAAAAACTAGGACAAGTACAATCCGTCAAGGTTATCAACTCTTCAGAGTAATATTTGATGTAATGACTCATCTCTGCCCTCCTGTTCTTATATACGCACTCAATTACTCCCTTGTGAATGCAACCGTTATTTGATAGTCTAATAGTACAAACCCTCCCCCTTTTCTCTGCTCTGAATTTCAAACCCTTTTAGCCATAGCTTCTCCGCTATAATTATACCACGTCACCTGCCTGTGCTTGCTTACTGGGCTAGGTTAGTCTTCCTCACTCTTCCGGGCTGAGGCCCAACAACTTCTTTTTCTTCTTCGTCTCGTCTCTTGTATTTTCATTTTGTCAACCTAATTACTCAAAACGTTTTCACATTACAAATTATATAGTAAATCTATTCTTTATATTTTTATAGATTATATTTTTTATTGTGAATTATTGTGTAGTATTGGGTAAATATTGTTTACCATAAAATATCCAGGTTAAGCTTTAGTATGCTGCAATACATGTGATCCATGCCATATTCCACCACTCTCTCCAGCTGGCATTCCATTACTCTCCAGCTGGCATGACAAACTTTATATTCAGTCATTGTATATAATCATCACTAAGCAAGACTAGCAGTTAGTGATACAAAATACACATTGATTCTGGTTGCAGAAAGATTGTTAGATTTCATTAGATAAGAATGCACAAGCATATTTGGGGTCCAAAAGGCGATCCTTAATGTATGGGTGAACATTTCTCACTTCTCAGATATAGTTTTTCAACTTGAGGAAAATCAACCTACATGTGTCAAGCAAAAGGATCAAAACATAATCTATTTGTAATATTTCAATAATAAGGTATGCAACAATGTGCAAGGAGAACACAAGTGAATATTAAAAAAGTACAATATATACTATCATTTTATATATTTATATTTAAGTTCAAATGCTAAAGACTTAACCTCGGAAATTCTTAGGGTAGAGTAGAAGAGATCAAGGGGAATCTTTTTGATCCCAATATCTAGATAATCGAAGAATAGACTTTGCTCCAGCAAGCTTCATATGGGCCTTATCAACTGAACTGGAAAATGGAAAGAAGATACTAGTTTATAATGAGGAACCTTACAACCCATGAAAAAGCACAAACCACAAAGGGAACAAGCTCACTTAAGGAGCATCAACCAATCCATTGAACTGCCTCTTTCCATCCTTCTTTGCAGTCTTTACATCATTTGCAAGACGGGTTCTAGCATAATCCAAGGAATAGACAGAGCAATGACAAAGAACTAATCCTTTGCTAATCTAAATTGGCCTCTATTACATGGCTATATATATAATGATGTGACATTAAATCAAACACTTAGCAGACACTAGCCATATGTATTTTAAGAACAACTACGAAATCGGTCAGAACAAATAAACAACTCAATGAAACATTATTTCTTTTAGGAATTCTGTCAAACACCTTATCTGTTATCACAAAGCTCATATAATTTTCACAACTCAAACCATAACTTCTTCAACTAGGGCACAAATTCCTAAGATAACTCATTATGTAACTTTGCAAACTTCGGATGAATAAGAGATGTTACCAGCTAATGAATCCCTGGGTCAGACAATTCATCAAATATATAAGCTGCAGCACCCAATCAACACACTAACCCTCGGAAGAAAACACAGAGTTAAAAATCTTGGGTTAGAACCGAAGGCTCTGATACCTGTTGACAAGCATAATACTTATTTATCAATATGTTAGAGATAGAACAGAGACGAAGAAAAACGGAAAGAATTTATTAATCGGCTACATTATGAATTAACCTTACCGCTGAAATGAAACCTGTGGGACTTTATATATAGTCCAATATAGATTTTACCGCAATGACAAAACTACCCTTATATTTTATTCCTCAATACTTACCGTAAGAATTAAGATGCATGAGTAGATCATCAATTCCATGACGAACCTGGCATCTCTAACAGGCAAGTAGCTCTTAACTAAAGTTTTACAGGCAAAGATCCGCATAAGAAAATGTTCAGGGTCCATGAATAAAAATATTTCCAGCCTGTGAAGGGAGGGAGGGGAGAGTCTAACCAGGAGTCCTTGCAGCTGCAGCTATGGGAGGAACATAATAGCAATTCTGCCGAAATGCAGAAAATAACATTCTTATAAACAATGTCTAGACTTTGCAAATAATCTGACACAAGGAATCACAATAACTGGTGGGAAAGACTAAAATTTTCTGTATGGTATAATAGCTCGATTGGTATAAAAGCCAGGAAGACAAACAAGGCCAATCAACCTGTAATAGACGAGGTTCCATGCCACTAAAAGTCTTTGCATCATGACAGAATAAGATAATCAAGATCCCTGGATCTACTAATGGTACTACCAACAATGTCAGTTACCTTAATTACGGGCAAGTGATCAACAGATTGAGAGCTAAAACTACTACGATAAGTTATATTATATTAGTCTAAGCACAATCTCCGGTTATATTTATATCTTATAATTTCACTCAATGCTCATCATCAAAAAAAAACATGTTCATGTATCAATCTCCGATTACAAATAAAAGATGAATCCATCTATCGCCAGCATAATCTCTTCCAGGATGTCTCACTGCAGCTGAATATACCTGCGTACAGTTGAGATCATTCAAAACAACCTGAGTTAAAAACATGCAAGTCCATCAAGGTTTTGTAATACCCCTTCTCTATTTCTTCTTCCTTCACCTGATGCAGAAGAAGAGTTTCAATTATAAGATCTTCCCAATCAACATCTACATGTCGTTTCTTTTTCTTCTTCTCCTTTTTAGCAGTTGTTGAAAGGCAATGGCTGTACCCAGCATGTAAACCAGCATTCGATGGAAACATGATGTTTTTAATGCGTGCCTTAGCCGCCTCAATCTTATCTCTTCTCATCTGGTATGTCAAGCATCCATTAACGAATGCTGGAGGCATCACATCCATTCCTACATCTTTCTCCAATATCTTCTTGAGAGAGAGTTTTTTGCTGAGTTCTGACTTGCCTTTCCACCAGTCTGTACAGTCAAGGTAGTTGTCATGTCTCTTCCTTCTCTTTCTATTTTCCTTTCCAAACTCCGATGTGGAACGAAAATCAGAAACCTCTTCCATGCACTTGGAATAAATCATTTTCAAGCATTCAGGTGAAATATTAAACTTATCCAGATTAGCATAATCCAGACTAGGTGATTGTTCTTGCTCAGTATTGTGTGAAAAAAAATCATCCCCCTCACAAGACCTATATGAATCAATCATGTTATCTGATCTTTCCTGCAAACAATCACTCAAAAAATAAGCAATGTCAAATCCCACATTATCTGAATTTTTTATCTGTTTTAGACCATTACCCATCGACTTCATTTCCATATATTGAATGACATATGGTGCAAATTTCACAATATTCTTTATATTAACATCTTTTCCCCATGGCAACACTCTTGCAACCTCCACAAGCCTCTCTAACAACTCCTTGTACCTCAATCGACAAGTGACAGCAGGCACATTCAATTCACTAGCCAAATCCTCAATTTTAACATTTAACTGATTTAACTGTCCAATAAATACCAACACTGACACTACAACCTGCACTGGCCTTCTCCCCGTTGTCACAAACCACTTTATTAAACACTGCACCAAAAACACCCCCTGTTTTAACATCACCTCCTTTTTCTCAGCTTCAATGCAGCTAAAGCTCGGGCTATTTCTAAGTGTAGTTTCATACAAATAAACAATATCAAATTCAGGCAACTTCAAGTCAAGAAAACTAACAACTCGATTAACCATTCTTCCTAACTCATAAGTATCAGTGTATCACAGCAGACTACAGCAGCCACATCCGTCATCGGCAGAAGGTTCCCATTTTTCCTCCGAACAACATAAGCACAAGCACCAACAAATATACTAAACCAATCACCTTGACCATACTCACCTTCAGTAATAGTCACAATCATTTTTTTAACCTCATCTATCGATGAAACAGAAAAATTCAATTTGAACAAAATATCATCAATAAGAACCCCAGCTTTATATATTTTGCTTTCTTTATACGAATAATTATTGCCAGAGCCTGATGTGCCAGTGCGGACATATGTGCCAGCCGGGCCACTAATACCACCAACATGGGCCTGAAAATTGTTGTAATCCTGAACAACAGCACATGATGTGCAGATTAAATTTTCAGAAACTTCATCAGTGACCAGAGACCGTTCGCCGCAAGATTGGCATCGTGCAGACAACTCCATTAGCTTGGGTCTCTGATTGGTAGACAAATGATTTAAAGTATTAGATATATACACATATATGTAATGTGAAGGAGAGAAAATCCATAATTAGGAAGAAAATTAAGAGCTCACAAGTAAAACCCCAAGTTCATCCCAGGTCACTCAAACTTATGTCGTCAAACAATACAATAAAATAGTTAATAATGAACACTTGAACAGAGTCCATCATGCAGACTGGATTGGAATTAAGCTTAAAAGCTGCATAAACATTAGAGTTCAAACAAAACTAAACATCTGCATAAATATTCAATTTAAACAAAATTTCACAAACACCAACACAAGTCATTGAGTCACTCGAACTTGGGTCAACAAACAATACCTTGAAATCATTAAAGCAGTAAATGCAATCCATAATGTAAACCAGACACAAAATATTCTTTATAGCCGCATAAGAATTCAAAACTTAAACAAAACTACAAAAACAATAACACAAATCTTCAGACCTTCAATTGCACATGAACTCTAATACTCCATATAACTAAATCTAGTTCTATCAAGGGCATCACAAAAAATCACATAGACCTCCAATTGAACATATACTCAAAACATCACATTTATTGAATCTACTGAAATTTTCTTCACTAGTTAGACCATGTTTCACAAAATATATATCCTAAAAGTACCCTTTTGCAAATCATAACATTAACTTCTATGTACTTAACACAACAAGTAGTACTGCAAATTATCAAATAAAATCAAGAAACAAACAATCAAATTTTCTAATCCAGTAGCTAATCAGTAATCGAAATCACCACTATCAAGCTATCATATACCATCAAGAACCCACAATAACATTAAAAAACAATTTTTTAGCAAATAGGTAATAAATTAATCGAAACTTGGAGAGATTAACGAGTCCTACTCATAGCTTTATATGATAATATTAACACATATTCGTGCACATGTTTCTCAATATATTTATTAAAAGTACCCTTTTGCAAATCATAACACTAAATTATATTTAAATGTACTTAACAAAACAATCAGTACTGCAAATTGTCAAATCAAGAAACAATGTAATTTTCTGGTCTAGCAGCTAATCAGTATTCAAAATCACCACTATCAAGCTATATTACAGTATCAAGACCCACAAAAACATCCAAATACGACAGTTTAAGCAAATGGGTAACAAAAAAATCCAAACTTGGAGAGATTAACAATGCTTATCGCAGCATTATAAGATTATATTAGCATATGTGTGTGTGTGCATAATTATGTATGAAATTACCTAGAAAAAGTGAGTGAAGAGCATATAATAGGGCAAGAGGCAAAAGAGGGATGAAGGAGAGCAGCTTGGTTCTTAGGGCGGAAAACTGTGTGTAAACCCAAATAACACACGAGTTTATACGGGGAGAAAATGTTCTTATTCCGGTGCCGTTTGGCTTCGATTGAAAAAAAAATACCTCATTTATTTTATATGTTAGTTATAAGTAATAACTAATTAATAAATTGAGTGTTTTTTCATAAAAATAAATAAATAAATAAATTAAGTGTTTTGATAAATTTATTTATAAGTAGTGACTAACAATCTCGCTGTCCTGTTCGACCTCGATCCGATTCCCGCCTCATTCGTATTAAGGAATAGGAGATTTTTTCGTTTACCTGACGACGATCGGGGTAATTACTAAAAATTCGGGGATCATGTCTTTCCTTTTCGGTCCACTCCGAAACTCCTTATTTTAAAATATAATATAAATATTATATTTATTTATTAATATAATATTAATGATCAATTATAAATATATTATATTATATATAATTTAAATAATCCTCATCATGTAATTACTTAAATATTTTCATATTATAATATAAATTAATTATAATAAATCTAATTTTATCTTCTACTTTTATTATAAATAAGTATTAATTTGAATTAGTACTGAAAATGTTATATAAAAGTAGAAAAATATTATGTATAATGACTTATTAATATAATTTTAAATTAAATTTTATATTATTAAATATATTATAATATTGTTAAAAAACTTGAATTTCCCGAACTTTGTGGGGATTTATGTTCCCTGTTGGGGGCGGGGATTGGTGAGCAAAAGAATCCCCGTTTGGGGATGAGGACGGGTTCGGGGATCGGTTTGAAGTAGGCGGGGATAACGTTTTCGACAAGGTTTCGAAGATAATTATATTTCCACCTGAGATAATAATATTTTGAATAAATAATATGTTGTCATATTACACCCTTATTATTCTCCGTTGTTTTTTTGTCAGATATGTTCCACATCTTTGAATTGAATGTAACTAATCAGAAACCTTGCTTTGATTAAATATGGAAACTTTTATATATACTAGGGAATTATGCCCGCGCTACGCGAGCTCCCGTACAAAAACTGAAAATTTTACAAAATTTGCATATTTAATACATTTGCGAAATGTATATTTTCCCATTAAAATTATTTTTATTATGAGTAGAACATTTACTTCGATTTTAGTTAATAATTTGGAAGAAATAGAATGCACATTTGCCAAATTTTTAGCAAATATGATTACTATTTTTACTATTGGTTATAAATGATTACATCAGTATTATAATCATTATTAAAATATGCTCAGGCATGAAATAAATGATTACTACTCTTACTATTGGTTATGGTTAAACTTAATGAAAATTTATGTTAGATAATATCCATGTTGGATCTACTGACAGCAAGCGCTTGGCGAGCTTCAATTATTTTTTTAAACTGACAATAACATAATGCTTAACTAAAATATGTTGATTATTGTATATGTTTCCGAAAAATGTTAAATAACAATTAAACTTATAATTGATAGTTTTCTAAATCGTTATTGTTAATTCCCAGTACTTATAGGAAAGAACATGCGCTCGGTAATAAATTTAGGGACATAATGCAATACAATAAGATATTAAAAGTTATACGAATTACAGTTATTACACTTTGACCGCGCTACGCGTGCTAAAATCTTGTTAATTCACGCATACCAATCCCAGTACATTTATTATCAAAAAAAAAAAAAATATCCCAGCACATTAAAATGGATCTCCTTTAAAAAAAATTTATTTTAACTGTATTAAATACTGCATTTATTTGTTTAAACTAAACACAATCTATAGCGTTGATAAAACTTAATAATATCAACTTAATAATTTAATATTTTCTCAACTTAACTACCATCAAGATAGAAGAGTCAAAATATACTCTTCTTAATAAATCAGCTAATGAAGCTGGCTGTGAGGAGGAACGGAAATCAGCACCTTAAATTTTATAAGTCACAAATAATCTGAGTACTTTAAACACCCAGATCATAATTTTTAAACCAACAGAGAATCTAAAATCATATCTCCACCAATTGAAGGAGAGGGACCTTGTTTCATTATAGCATTTCCACAAACAGACATATTTTCTTAACATACTGAATATAGATATCATTCATATTCTGAAGTTCCAACCTGCAGGTACCTACTACGTTGCCCACGTCCTGCAGATTACAGACTTTAACGCCACAGGTCAAATGGACAATAAGGAGTCCGTCTCGACAATTACATTCTTATTTTGGAGAGAAGAAATCTAAGAAAATACCTCATTTATCCTGAATGTTATTTTGCTTCAAACACTGAGATTGTTCTCTTTTGAACTGTATGATTTTTTCCTCTCAGAAATGTTCCATCTTTATCTCTTAGTAGCATAACAACCAAAAAATAAAAAGACTTTTAGCATACGGAGGCGTCAACATTTATTCTGAGCTTGCCATGTGGAGGTGCTTGCCACCTTTGGTTGTTAACTTGAGGATCAGAGTTGTGTCCCGAAATGTTTTTTCGAAATCTTTGCTCTTGCCTTTTGCCATTTCTGAGTTAGATTTGGGCTTCAACTCATCACCACCCTTGTATTAACATTTCTTGAGTTCCAGTTCATCGCCACCCCTGAATTAACACTCTTGCAGTATGTACTAACATGCCTCGAGTTATACCATTGAATTTGTCTAATAGCCAAGATGACGCGTCCTACACCATTCTCATGTCATAAGAAAGCCATGCAGCCTGCTTAAAAAAATTATAATTCAACTTAACAAAACAATACACTCTATAATTTATTTCTTATCTAAACACATGCTTAAGGGGTTTCTCAAGATTTTATACTATGCCCTAATTTTAAACAGTAATAAATTTTATTAATAAAAAAGTACAAATATTCTAACCAATTAAGCTTGGCAATCCACTTATAACTAAACAACCAAAAATTACTGGAAAATAGGATATGTTAATACAAAATCATCTTACTACTTAACTGTCATAACTAAAATTAGTTGCCAGAGTATTTTACTTTCAATTTGAATCTCTATAGTATTTGAACACCTATATCAGATGACATAGTTATGTTAATGTTGTTGGATGATAATATAGTTTTGAAATTTCTATTATATGTGTCTAAGAAACTTGAGGAAAAAATTATATTTTTCAGACATAAATTATTGCACTCTTCAACCATAAATTACTGCATTCTTTTAGTTAGTATAATATATTAGAGAATATAACTTAACCTTCAAGTTGATAACTGCAAGAGGCTTCATAAGTTCATTTTCCTGACTCGCCATGTCCCATGTCATGGTTTAAATCTGGGCAAAGTACTCTGTTATGAATCAAGATCAGGATTTATCCAAACTCAGTGCATTGAGTACTCAAGGCTTGATAGAAATATTTTCAAAAGATCAGAACTTACCTGTACTTTCTTTCTGAATATCTTCCCGCCACTCACTGTGGAACTATTGCAAAAGAAGTGTAGTATTCTCATCAAATACATTTACTTTCTTCTTGCTAACTGCTTTAAATGAGACATCTTTAGTGCTTCCTTTCTGATTATACCTTTCTGTTTCAGCTTCTTCCACGATTGATCCAAAGCCTCTCCTGACATATTTTTTAATAAAGTTCCAGTAAGCCATCAAGTTTTGCATTCACGAGCTCCGTTATCATATAAAATTGAAGTTTTCTCGGCATATTTAGACAGAGCTCCAAGCTCACACCCAAAATTCTTGGTTGTGTATAAGCAACAGGCCTGCCTTGGACAGGCCTTAGCAATATCAACCATTTTAACAACATTAATTTGATGCATTTCCATGTCTGACAGCAACACATTGTACATTCCCATGTCCACATTATTAGGTACAAAATCTTGACCTATGATAGACTGAATATCATGAACTGCAATATAAATAGCACATCTAAATAGAAACTTGTCCACAATTATAAGTTTTCATTAAAATATTTTTCAAGATTTAAGAATAAAAAGTTTCAGGATTTGAGAAATTTAACACATTTTAATACAGAAATGTACATGCATTTTATTGCAAATACATTATGTATAAAAAAGTATGTCATTTAAACATATAAAAACTTGCTTGAACACATGTACACAAACATATATTTTTATTTGAGTTACCTATTTATTGCTTGAAAAAACCACAAAACATTTGCTCTCTGCTTCTCTTCCAGCAACTACAACAAAGAACAATAAAAGTTCCTGCTTCTGCTGACATTATTTCTTTGTCTCGAATTGTGAAATACTCAAATTAGGTAGGCTGAGGAAAAAAAACATATCATTTCTCTAAGAAAGGTCATATGTGATCCTTTTTAAATTAAAATACAGGCAATGTTGATAAGTCCACATGAATTCTGAAAAGTTCAACATACTTACATACACATTATATCACCTCTTGGGATCGCAAAGCAAATAGTCTGTCCACAAATATTTAGCACCAAGAATATCTTCAGCAGATATTCTCTACAGCTTTTGGGATGAGATGATGAGAAAATAATATAAAAGATTAAATTTACAACCGAAGAATAACTATATCAGATTTGACATATATCCTGGCAGTTAATAAGTACTATGGCAACAGTACATAACCATATTCTACGTAATTCCCTGGCTACACTTACAGCGTAGCTATCAGATAACTTAAAACATCTTTAGAATTACAATAAATAGACCATATAAAGTTTATATATATGCAAGGCATCATAATCCTAACCATAAAATGATTGTAATTATGTATTAAACATTTGTTACTCCATTCACAATAAAGTTTGTTGTGTGTACGTCATTTATATAGGAACATGAAATCATGTTGCTAGAACAGCCAAAACAAACATCGTTCTGAAAAAAGAAGATTGACTTAAAAAATGAAAAAACTTACCCAACATATGAATCATCAAGCCACTATACTGATTAGAGAGAATTGCAATAGATCTCATCCTTCGACTTGATATCAATTTCGAGCCTTTTGATCTTGAACGTACCTACGTGCATCGTATAAAATTGTAGCAAAGTGGAGATGGTGGTGAGTTGGTCACCTAAGTTAATACAACGAAGTGGAGCATAAGCAGAACATCGATCCGTTCGCCATTTTGAGAAGCTAGAGGCCACTAACATGGTAAACTTGGAATTGCCGGACGATCCTGCCTAAATCTGCGTGCGCTAGATATAGAAAGCTTTTTTAAGTCAAGATTATCACATAGCAAGTCCCACAGCTCTTGTGCAAGTTCTTATATAACTTTTGGAAAATCATTAAGTTCTTTTTGGTAGTCATATCAAACAAAATATTGTCATGCTTCTCGACTTAACTTGTTTATGTGTGCATGCTCAAGTGTGTATTCTGTGCTTAGGATCTACGCACAAAATTGAAATCAATATGTAGTTCTAAATTTCAAGAGACACATATATTGATATATACCCGATAATATATTCAAGATAATACTACCATTTTCCATTGCAAAAGCAGAGAACAACCTAACTGGAGTTCACTTCCGGCCTAGAATAACCTGAAACTGAAGACCATAAGGATTAGAATCCTGATTCCAATGCCTGTACTACCAATAACTGTAGGACTTGTTGGACGTAGTCGATGTCTGTATACATGCTTCTCCGATGCATGTACACTACTATCAATAACTACAAAAACCATATGTCGGTAAACGTGATTATTTTGTACACTACTGAAATATACTGTGCAACTATAAAAATTGTATGTCATCCATACGTGATGTATGCTGAACTCAACTAAAATAGATTGGAACCTGTATTTTAATGGTTGGAAGGAGTGATTTTTTATGCAGGAAGTTCAAACTTTAAGAGACTGTTTGTAGAGCTCCCATGTCCTTAATTTGAATGATGAGAACGACCTGGATGACCAATACGTGAACTTATTGTTGCCTGACTGAACTGAGATCCAACTTCTCCAGAAACATCCATAACATTGGCTTGTTTGTTCTCTTTCCCTTTGTTGACAGACGTCCCCCTTTTCAAGCATGGATCAATGCATCACAAACTACTCAAAGCTTGTCGTCTGCTGTCTATAAAATGGATAGGGAGATCAGATAAAAGAGCACATAATTTAACAGAATAATATATTCAGAGCTAAAGTCAGACTATATTCTTCGTATCCATTGGTAAGATGAAAATTAAGTCTACTGTTGACAGGATTAATCGATCCCAATCTTGAACGATTAGAACCATTGGTAAGAACAACAAAAACCAAATAATTGTGACAACCGAATAAGAACCCAATAATTATGTCTTGAATGATTACAACCATTGATAAGATCTCCAAAAACCAAAATAAATTCTGGAACAATAGAACATATATATGATGTTCATTACAAAAGATATAAGCAATAAACACACCAGTTAAAATGGGCGAAACACTGTTTGGAATACTGTGCACTCCTAGGAAAAGATACCTTTATTGTGACGCTTTTGAGGTAAACCTTTATTGTGAGGATTATCGTGTGGAAGTTGCAGTGATATGTTAGCGTCAAGTTTTTGTCCTATTTAACATCATTCAGATTAAAAACACATTGAAAGACGTTAAGGAATACAGGCTGCACATATTTATAATTACATACATTACATTGTAGAAGCTATAAATGTTTATTCAAGTATCAGATCACATAACCATCTGCTTGCAAAATATCAAAAATTTACCTGGTGTGCAGCCACTGGAATGGTCTTTTGTAGTATTTAAACTGTTTATCACATTGTTAACACCCGGTCCACGACCTCGGCGCTTTTGTTGTGTATCTTTACTTGCAGAGATATTGGCTGCAGAATGCTGGGATATGTTCACAGCAAGTTCAAGTCATGTTTATATAGCCAGTACATTGCAAAAGAAGATACTACCACTAAGCAAAACAAACACAACAATTCGCATTCTACTAAACTACTACAGCCTTCCTGAATGGAGCCAGGAAACAGTATGAGGTTCTGAAAAACGACACCTGAAGCAAAAGATGCAAATCAAACCTTCTGCGTAAAATATTAAGGTGTTTATAAGAAATAAATTTCAAAGAGATCTTTTAAAAAAAGTAAAAAACATGTAGTCAATGGCTTGAGAAGGTACAGATAATAATATTTAGAAAATAAGATTATAAATAAGTACATGAATTCATAGAGTTATTAAGAGGATTCCATACATGGCAACTAATTCCCAGTTTATCTCCATATTATATTGCTAGACATAGATATGGACATATTGAAATAGAGGCACCATCAAGGACATGAGTTTAATGAATTCCTGTTAACACCTCGGACTGCAAAAATAGATGGTCTGCCGTTATAACACACATGTTACAGCATTGCTTACCACATGACAATACTAATTTTATTCAAACTGCAAATAGTTATAAGATGGCAGGTGTTTCTGGATACTGAAGACTGCGCTTCATAAAGCTGTGTCATCAAAATTATTTGTAGCAAGATATTCTTCTTACCGCATGCTAGATATTTTGTGTTGCTCTAACTTTCTCAAACCACGTAAGATTAGCACCACGTTAGGATGGCATAAGATACCTATAGTATTGCGACCAAATTTGAAACAGCCTGTGAAGTAGCAATGGAGAACACATGAAGTAGCTAAGACACAAATAAACACATGGATTAAAAATCAGGGCTCCATTTTGCATACTTTTGTTGTATTTTTATTTTTGAAGCCCGATTTTGTGTGTTAAATAGAAAGAGTTTTGTGTGTTAAATGGCTGCTTCCTATTCTCCTCATTGACACGGGATTCCTATATTCAGAGTATAGAGAGAGCAGAGAGCAAATATTAGAATATGGATAAGAAAAATGGAGAAACAAAACTATAATCAAGTCTTTGTGGCAATACATCAAACACTTAATGGGTTATATATCAAAGTCATAAATAATACAATAAAAAGTTGATTCTTTGATTTTATACACAATTGACATATATAGAATCATACAACGCAGGCAAGATGAAGCGTATATATGGGTATAGTTTTACCTACTTGTCGACGGGGGAGGATTACGTGGTGGAGAGGTCGTTTTTCCATTGATGGCTACGCAAAAACGAACACAGCCGCTCATCTAGTGTAGCCTGTCTTGGCAAGCACGACAACGACTGATCTTGGATAATCTGGAAATTGAGATTGAAGAATTTTTAACAAACTGTGTATAAGGGATGCATACAACAATCAACAAATACCTAAACCCGGTGATGCGGCATCATTGCCGTCAGTTTCCATGACTGGCTGAAGAAGAAGATGTGTATGTGACGGTAGAAGATCACAGAAATGATCCAAACGCTTGAAGATGGTTTTGACAGTACGATGCATTAAGGTTAATCTCCATGATTCGAAATTTGAATTAAGATGCAGACATTAAGGAACAAACTGACATGGGCAGATGGGTTAACGGGTTTCGGGTCGGTGGAGCAGGCAAAAAAAATGGGTAAATTTAGGAGTATTTTTGGGGGCTTCACTAGCACCCATTAAGGATATATGGATATGGATTTTCAAGAGCTTTTTTTATATAATCAAGTTTGAAAGAATTTTTGCGAAAATACTATCACTTTTTAAAACAAATTGCAAAAATACTATATTCCTGATAATATTTCCAAAGATACGGTGGTTGCATATGCAACCACATCTGCAACTGCCAGCAACCACATACAACCAGAAATGCTATTTTAAAAAAAAAATTGAAAATTATATTCGTTTGCATAATAGGTTGCAACCGTTTACAAGACCAAAAAATAACTCCCACGGGGCCAAACATTACAACCTAAAAAACAACTAATACAACCACCTAAAAATCAACTCAAAATCAACTCAAAATTATTCCTTAACTACGAACAGAAATCTAGGCTAGCAATACTCAGACTCGCGACTCAGTTATGCAACTTCGAAACAAACTACTAAAATTAACTATCCCAGCCACTTATTCTTCAAACAAACTCTTCTACTACAACTCAATTAAAAAGAAGAACAAGACTTGAACCTGCAACTTGGACTCGGACAAAACACACAAGAAATTAGCCACTCTCGGTGTCACAGCAAAACACAACAAACAAATCTCAAGAAATCAAAGCAAACTCCAGCAGAATCAAACGTAGCTCAGCTACTCGGCATGACTCGAAGGTGACTCAATGCAAATCACAAACAAAAGAACGAAAAGACGCAACCAGATGAGGAGCCTAGGTGGGACTTGGCGGCTGAGTGTGAGAATAGGGAGAGGTCGGAGAGTTTGTCGGCGAGGGTAATGGGCGGGAAGATGATAAAAATAATAGTTCCATATTTCTTGAGTAAAAAATTGCTATAAGCTTGAATATATAAACAAGCATTATATTTTCGTTTTCAAGAATCAAGAACATTAGAACATTAGAGAAGAAGATCAACTTAGAACACTAAGGACAAGAACATTAGAGAAGAAGATCAACTTAGAGCACTAAGGAAAAATCTTGTAAATGTTAGCGCTTCTTGTAAATGTAAGGCTAAGACTCTCTTTGCTAATGGTAGGTGGCGCTTATTGCAACTTATCCACTGCAAAGCAACCAAGCAGATATTTGACCATTAAAGGAACACAGGCATGATATGAAATATCGAGCAAAATGCTACAATAGACTACTATAGTTGACAAGTAAACGACCAGAACAGATGTGATATATATAATAGCAGGGAAATAAACGATTACTAAACAGTAGATCTTATACAACCCCGCAGCAATTCGAGAGGCGCGGTCTCTCCTGATACTACTACTGACTTAACACAATTTCCAGATAGATAACCCTAACCCTTTTCTTCATTCTATTTTATACTCCCAAACATCAAAAGACTTCTTTACCCTCTCTTCCCTATATTTCCCCTTATTTACCCCTGCTTACTCATGATTATGTTTCTTTCTACGTGTATATTTAAACTTAATATGCCGAGGGTCCTCATTCCTTGCAATACCCTCCTCCCAAAGAGCCACCTTGTCCTCAAGGTGTAATGTAGGAAACCGCTGTGTCAAAGCAGTGAAGTCCTCCCAAGTAGCTTCAAAACTCTCCATCCCTTGCCACTTTACTAAAACCTCCACATTTGTCGACCCCCTGTTACGTACACCCAAAACAGCCTCAGGTTCTGCCATACACACTAAATCAGCATTAATGCTACTGGGAATCGTAGGAACCACCGGGGCCTCCCCAATAGCACGTTTCAGTTGAGACACATGGAATACAGGATGGATCTTGGATGCATCTGGTAGCTGCAAACGATAAGCCACACTACCAACTCTCTGAAGCACCTCAAACGGCCCATAATAACGAGCAGATAATTTTTCCCACGCACGCTTTGCCAAAGACTGCTGGCGATATGGTTGCAACTTCAAGTATACATGATCTCCTACTGCGAACTCAACCTCACGGCGGTGTTTGTCTTCCTGAACTTTCATACGTTGCTGGGCACGCAGCATATTAAACCTGAGTTCATCTAGCATAGCATCACGGTCAACCAATTGTTCTTCAATGCTATTTACACTCGTGCTACTTGCGCTTCCCTTAATCAATGGTAGTGGCTCTCTCCCATACAGTGCCTGAAACGGGGAATACCCTGTAGAAGAATGTACTGCTGTATTATAACTATATTCAGCCCAAGCCAGCCAATTTGCCCACCTACGGGGTTGTCCGTTGACAAAACATCTCAAATACGTTTCAAGTACTTTGTTTACCACTTCTGTCTGTCCATCAGACTGGGGGTGGTAGGCTGTACTGCGGTGCAATTTTGTCCCTTGTAAGCGGAATATCTCTTTCCAAAAAACACTCATAAAAACCCGATCCCGATCTGAAACTATAACTGATGGGAATCCATGCAACCGGACAATTTCCTTTACAAAAACAGCTGCTATAGACGGAGCAGTGAAAAGGTGCTTAATTCCCAAAAAGTGAGCATACTTAGTGAAGCGATCCACTACTACCAGAACAGTATCGTAACCCCCGGAACGTGGCAACCCTTCAACGAAATCCAGTGAAATCTCGTCCCATACTTTCGTAGGAACAGGTAATGGTTGAAGGAGGCCTGCTGGTTTGAGATTCGATGTTTTACATTGCTGACAAACAACACAATGTTGCACATAGGTGGCTATATCCCTGCGCATTCCGAGCCAGAACCACTCTTTAGCTATGCGTTGATATGTTTTCATTTCACCAGCATGCCCACCGACAACCGAGTTGTGATACTCCTGCAGAATGGTAGTGATCAAAGGGCAGTGCTTTGGAATCACAAAACGCCCTTTATAAGTTACTTTCCCATGCTCAATAGCAAATCCCTGGGCAGTGGAGCCACCTTTCTCAATTTCAGCCTTCAATTTAACAATGTATGGGTCAGTTGAGACCTGTTGATGGATGGAACCCCATTCTGCCCCATGACTGGTCACCAACACCGCGAGTTCTATCTGTGTAGGGGTTTTTCTGGACAAAGCATCAGCAACAGTGTTCTTCGGCCCAGGCTGATACACGATGTCAAAAGTGAACCCCATGAGTTTACTCACCCATTTCTGGTATTCCGAACCCACCTCTCGTTCCAGCAAAAATTTGAGACTTTGCTGATCTGTTTTTATTGTAAATTTTCTTCCCAGCACATAATGTCTCCACTTTAACACCGCTAAAACCATTGCCATTAGCTCTTTCTCATAAATTGATTTTAACCGAGCTCGGGCACCCAAAACACTGCTGTAAAATGCTATTGGATGACCTTGCTGAGAAAGAACTGCTCCTAAACCGTACCCAGACGCGTCTGTCTCGATCACAAAGGGAAGCTCAAAATTAGGTAGTGCCAAAACAGGTGTAGACGACAACAGTTGTTTGAGTTTGTTAAACGCGGCAGTAGCGTCCGGTGACCACCCAAACTTCTCCTTCCTTAACTGATCTGTCAGGGGTAATGCTGTCTTCGCATATCCTTGAATAAATTTTCGGTAATAACCGGTTAAACCCAGAAATCCACGTAATTCCTTGACATTTTTCGGAAGTGGCCAATCAGTCATGGCCTTGATTTTCTCCTCATCTACAGCCACTCCCTGTGATGAAATCACGTGACCCAAGTATGCAATCTTCGCTTGTCCAAACTCACATTTCTTTAAGTTGGCATACAGTTGGTGTTGCTTCAATGTTTGTAACACCACTGTCTGCTGTTCTTTATGCGTCTCCATGTCAGGGCTATAAACAAGAATGTCGTCAAAGAACACGAGGACGAACTTGCGTAGATAGGGCTTAAACACTTCATTCATGAGAGCTTGGAAAGTTGCAGGCCCATTCATGAGTCCAAACGGAAGCACACAAAACTCATAATGGCCTTCGTGAGTCCGGAAGGCTGTCTTGTGAATGTCTTCTTCTTTCATGCGAATTTGATGGTAGCCTGATTTCAGGTCTAATTTCGAAAAAATGCTTGCCCCGTGCAATTCATCCAGCAGCTCGTCTATCACGGGTATAGGATATTTATCCGGTATAGTCACTTTGTTAAGGGCTCTGTAATCTACACAAAATCGCCACGAAGAATCTTTCTTTTTCACGAGGATAACGGGGCTGGAGAAAGGGCTTCTGGACACTTGTATTATTTGGGCTTTCAACATATCCCTGATCATGTTTTCTATCTCCGTTTTTTGAACTTGCGGATAACGATAAGGTCGAACTGATACAGGGGTTGTCCCTGGCTGCAAAGCAATGGCGTGAGCATATGTCCGATGAGGAGGAAGGCCCTGTGGCATATTAAACACCTCTTGAAACTGCTGGAGGATGCTCTCAACCCATTTGGGAACTTGTTTTGTTGTACTACACTGCTCAATCTGTTCTTGTTCACTGTCCAAACAGTTTAATTCAACCAAGTACCCTGTGTCGCCTTTACGTAACGCCCTTATCATGGCTTTCAAAGAGATGAGCGATTTCCCGAGGCTTGGATCACCTGTGATAGTTACTGGCTTCCCCTGAACCTGGAAACACAGTGTTTGTGTTTTCCAGTTAGCACTCATGGTGCCTAACTTTTCTAACCATTCAATACCCAATATTAAATCAGAATTCCCTAATTGCAATGGTAAGAAATCCTCGACCACCTGAATTCCCTGTATCCATACAGCCACCTGCTGACAAATGCCGCTTCCATTTACCGATTCTCCTGTACCCAGTGACACGCCAAACCCCTTTGTCTTTGTCATCGGCAAGCGAAGCTTTTGTACAGTATCTAACGATACGAAATTATGGGTTGCACCCGGGTCGATCATTACTATGACCTGTGCTCCCCTAATATAACCCATCATCTTAATGGTTTTGGGTGTAGTTAAACCCATGACAGAATTCAGGGACACTTCTGGCTGAAACTGCAAGTTCCCGAGATCCTGCTCGCCTTCCCCTACAGGACTTAATTCCGGGCTGAAATCATCATCCTCCTCACTGTGGGACAACAACACACTTAATTCTTTCTTGTTACACCGATGGCCGACATGCCACTTGTCATCACACCTAAAACATAGGCCCTTTTCACGTCTGCTCTGCCATTCCTTATCGCTCAACTTACGCACTTCACCTACAGGTTTAGCCACTGGTACACTAGACCCTTTTGAACTCAATGTAGACCCTGAAATTGTTGATTTAGTCCCTATATACGATCCCCCCACTGACTTGTGATCTCCCGCAAATGAGGGTGCAGTGTACTGACTATGACCACTTGAAGAATAAGATAAGGGACTACATGTACCTGTACCTCGGCCAGTAGAAAACTGCATTCCTTTGCCCTTATTGCGCACCTCCAGAGAGCATCGATTTTTCTCTTCTATTTTCACTGACAACTCCATTGCATGATCTAAACTACTAGGACCCAGAAGGCGTAATTCCGCTTTAATATCATCCTGCAACCCGTTGATGTACTGCCCCTTCGCTATCTCCTCCGGAACCCCAATCAACGGAGCCATCAGTTCTATAAAACCCCGACGATACTCAACAACAGTCCCCTTCTGTGTATGACTCAGCCATTGTTCATGCAAACTCCCGGTTGAAGACGGTCGGAACTGATGAAGTAAGAGGCGTTTGAGCTCTCCCCAACAACGAATAGGACGACGACCATTTTCCCATTGGAACCACAATAAAGCATCACCATCCTGTGCCACAATTGCTGCCTCTAATTTTTCTTCCTCCGTTAACCGATAAAACGTGAAAAAACGTTCAGCTCGCATAATCCACCCATCTGGGTTTTCACCTGTAAAATTCGGCAAGTCCAATTTCTTTGCCCTCCAATGAGACCCACCAGAATACCCATATTGAGCATGACCCCCAAAATCCGAACTGCCTCGACCCGGTCCATTGTGTCCCCGACCAGACCCGCGACCCGGTCCAGATCCGAAAACCACCGAACGAGGACCGCCACCATCATCATCAACCCCATATGGCTGCCCCTGGCCAGACCCAAATTCAGGAGTGGAGTTTGCCCCTTCACCGAGGACAACCCCTGTTCCCTTTAACGATGTCAACGTGGATCGAATCTCTTCCTGAAACCTTTCTTGCTCCTCTTTCATCCGTAACATAAAACCCTCTTGCTTTTCACGGGAACGCACCACCCTCTCTTCCAATCGTTGAGTTGATTGATCGAGAGAGGTCGTAAGCAGAGAAACCAAACTCTGCTGCATCTCCTGGGTTGCCGTTCGAACCGCTATAGCGATCTGTTCGGCCATTGTGGCGCGGAGGTCCCCCAACCCTTGTTCGAGCACTTCAATCCTGTACTGATTACTAGGAGGAGCACCCATAATCGTCAACCTCGCTCTGATACCAATTTGCTACAATAGACTACTATAGTTGACAAGTAAACGACCAGAACAGATGTGATATATATAATAGCAGGGAAATAAACGATTACTAAACAGTAGATCTTATACAACCCCGCAGCAATTCGAGAGGCGCGGTCTCTCCTGATACTACTACTGACTTAACACAATTTCCAGATAGATAACCCTAACCCTTTTCTTCATTCTATTTTATACTCCCAAACATCAAAAGACTTCTTTACCCTCTCTTCCCTATATTTCCCCTTATTTACCCCTGCTTACTCCTGATTATGTTTCTTTCTACGTGTATATTTAAACTTAATATGCCGAGGGTCCTCATTCCTTGCACAAAACATATAGGTAGAAAGACCAACAATGAATGTCCTCAGGATATTGTCGGGTGTATAACTTGACGTTTCGCCTTTGGCAATACCTTTATGTGAGTTAATGATTGGGGTACTCTTTTGCATCTCCAAAACTTGTTCCTCTTGTTCAGTGCCATCCTCACACCGTTGCAAATTGCTGGGAAGTTGAGACGATATATCTCCTTCATTTTCTAATACCATTTTTTTCATATTGACTTGTTGGGGTAATGATTTCATGGTTTGCAAACTGGAAGGCTGAGATGCAGTAATCATAGCATGTCCCACGTCTTCATACCTCGCAGCATACTAAATTACTGAATATTAATATACTAAACTAACTATGCACAGGGATAGCTAAAGATTTGAACATGCGGGGGTAAAGTAGCTAAGATAATCATGATATATAATTTTTATGTATATACACTTAAAATTTCATAGGCCACCAATACAAATAGTTATACGACATTCATGTACTTATAAATTTTGAGGATATTGAATGTTAAGAGAACTGTTATCATATTCATTCCCTAAAAGAATGGTAATTTACCTTTCTCAGAAAGGACGGTATACCCCTCATCTCCAACTATTACTTCAGATCTCCTCAGCTGCTTGGATGTGAGAGACTGAGGTTCATTACAATTAATAGGCGATTTCATCCACTGTCAAGGAACCAAATAAACAGATCAATGAATAATCACCAAAGTAAAGAACAAAATATAGTTGAAAATGTCCATAAGAACAAATAGGTTCAAGGACATACAAGAAATTATCTGCTCGACACCTTCGGGTGTCCTTTTAGACGCTGCAGTTGTGGAAATTTCTTCATATGAATGAGTATTTGTGGCGCACTTTTGTATCTCCAGAACTTGCTCGCCTTGTTCAGTGCCATGATCAAACAGTGGCGAAACAACAGTACCAAGTTCAAATGACTCGAGTTGGGTAGAAGAAGAGTTAATAACGTTGACTGATAATACTTGTCCCGGTTGTTGTTCTCCATCTGCTGCAGCAGGCATAAAATCTCGAAGAAATTTCATAACTGCTGCCCATATAGAATCAATAAGTTTTGAAGGTAATCATTATTCTTTCCGCTTTCTCAGGAAATGGATAATGATTACCCTCAAAAACTTGTTGACTTCTATATGAGCAACAATTAAGGAATTTCTTCCAAATGTTATGCTTGCTATAGGAGATGGAGAAAAACCGGGACAAGTGCTATCAGTCAAGGTTATCAACTCTTCACAGTAAATATTTGATGTCAGGACTCATCTTTGCCCTCCTGTTCTTATATACGCGCTCAATTACTCCCTTGTGAATGCCATCGTTATTTGATAGTCTAATAGTAGAAACCCTCCCCCTTTTCTCCGCTCTGAATTTCAAACCCTTTTAGCCGTAGCTTCTCCGCTATAATTATACCACGTGACCTGCCCGTGCTTGCTTACTGGGCTACGCTAGTCTTCCTCACTCTTGCGGGCTGAGACCCAACAACTTCTTTTTCTTCTTCGTCTCGTCTCTTCTATTTTCATTTTGTCAACCTAATTACTCAAAACCTTTTCACATTACAAATTATATAATAAATCTATTCTTTATATTTTTATAGATTATATTTTTATTGTGAATTATTGTAGTATTGGGTAAATATTGTTTACCATAAAATATCCAGGTTAAGCTTTAGTATGCTGCAATACATGTGATCCATGCCATATTCCACCACTCTCTCCAGCTGGCATTCCATTACTCTCCAGCTGGCATGACAAACTTTATATTCAGTCATTGTATATAATCATCACTAAGCAAGACTAGCAGTTAGTGATACAAAATACACATTGATTCTGGTTGCCGAAAGATTGTTAGATTTCATTAGATAAAAATGCACAAGCATATTTGGGGTCCAAAAGGCGATCCCTAATGTATGGGTGAACATTTCTCAGAAATTGTTTTTCAACTTGAGGAAAATCAACCTACATGTGTCAAGCAAAAGGATCAAAACATAATCTATTTGTAATATTTCAATAATAAGGTATGCAACAACGTGCAAGGAGAACACAAGTGAATATTAAAAAAGTACAATATATATTATCATTTTATATATGGGTTTTATATCAATTAAACCACCCAATTCACTCCGAAATCTCAATTAGACCACACAAAAAAAAAAGTATATCATTTAAAACATTTATTTAAGAAAAAATATCACTCCATTAATTAGCAATAAAATGATTGGACGGAAATCTGAGCTGGCAGAGGACGTGGCACTTCATCTATTCCAACGGCTAGTTGCTGGTGTATATATATTAAAAATATATATTATCATTTTATATATTTATATTTAAGTTCAAATGCTAAAGACTTAACCTCGAAAATTCTTAGGGTAGAGTAGAAGAGATCAACGGGAATCTTTTTGATCCCAATATCTAGATAATCGAAGAATAGACTTTGCTCCAGCAAGCTTCATATGGGCCTTATCAACTGAACTGGAAAATGGAAAGAAGATACTAGTTTATAATGAGGAACCTTACAACCCATGAAAAAGCACAACCCACAAAGGGAACAAGCTCACTTAAGGAGCATCAACCAATCCATTGAACTGCCTCTCTCCATCCTTCTTTGCAGTCTTTACATCATTTGCAAGACGGGTTCTAGCATAATCGTAGGAATAGACAGAGCAATGACAAAGAACTAATCCTTTGCTAACCTAAATTGGCCTCTATTACATGGCTATATATATAATGATGTGACATTAAATCAAACAATTAGCAGACACTAGCCATATGTATTTTAAGAACAACTACAAAATCGGTCAGAACAAATAAACAACTCAATAAAACATTATTTCTTTTAGGAATTCTGTCAAACACCTTATCTGTTATCACAAAGCTCATATAATTTTCACAACTCAAACCATAACTTCTTCAACTAGGGCACAAATTCCTAAGATAACTCATTATGTAAATTTGCAAACTTCGGATGAATAAGAGATGTTACCAGCTAATGAATCCCTGGGTCAGACAATTCATCAAATATAAGCTGCAGCACCCAATCAACACACTAACCCTCGGAAGAAAACACAGAGTTAAAAATCTCTGTATAAAAGTTTCAATTTCACTTTCTCTTGTTTCAAAGATGAGCGACATAATCCCCTCCTCTTTTGTTACTGCCGCTAGTGCGTGTACAGCATATTTGGCCTGCCTTCGGCTACCCTCGAAACATATTCTTTCCAATATAAGATCCAGCGAACTGCAGTTAAGATTAAAAATGTTCATAAATACACGAGACAATTACAGTTTACATCACTAAATACACAAGCGAGCATTTTGCACCTGATAAAATTCGGGTTTTATATCAAACTATCTTACGTCAAAATATCTTACTTGACCCGACACATCTTATCGGCGACTCATTTAAACCACTACAAATCAAATATATACTTGTATTATTTTACCCACCTCACTGTTCATACCTCTATACTTAATCATATATCAAAAATTAACCGTTTAACTTTTTACTGCAAAATCACTTCGAGTACCTTCACAATTGTCCCTACTTATTATCAAAATAATTTGGGATTTCTAAAATAACATAACTATGTAGTTAAAAATATATATAACTATAAATATATATTTATGTGATCACCCTAACTATGTTGCTTTATAAATTCTCAAATTAATTTTTTTTTTAACGTAAGAACCCGCATACGTGAACTAAGGTAAACCGCACCTAAGCACGACAGGCTCTGATCCAGGAGGCATAACCACAAATTCTGCTCTCTTCGGTAGTCGAACCTGTGACCAAGAGGATACATGTCCCCTCTTTAACCAGCTGAACCATGATATATACTATATACAATTATGAAGGTACTCGAAGTGGTTTTGCAGTAAAAATGTTCATAAATACACGAGACAATTACAGTTGACATCACTAATTACACAAGCGAGCATTTTGCACCTGGATAAAATACTCAGTTGATCAGATTCTGGTCCAACTTTTCTAATAAAATATCTGAATTTTCGAATTTTTTTAAACGAATATCAGACTGATAATTCGGAAATTTGCTTTTCAAATTTATGCTTCGCCTCTAATTTTTGATAATTTAGGAATTAATAATAATATCATTTACTCAATAATTTGAAAAACAAGTAGTCATTATTGCCTCTCAAATAAAATCAACCTTTCATCCTCCAATGTTTGTATTATTATAATTAAAACGAATATTTTTGTCTAATCTTAATATTCATTGATGAAAGATTTTGAATGTTATCGTTTGATCCTACCGATTATAATTTATGATAATAAAAATATTTTTTTCTTATACAAAATACATAATACTCCACATCTTTAAAATTTTATGAATAAAATATCTTCTAAAAAATTATAATATTAAAATCGTTAGATGCTTACAAGTTGAGTATGATTCACAAAACAGTTTAGATTTAGTCCCAACTTCATGTATTCCTTATAAGTTTTTGTTTTGGGCCACCGGGTAAGACCTTTTATAGTCCAAAACCTTATGTGCGTATATATAATCTCTCGTAAACATTACATCCGCCGCACAGTTTCTCTTGTATGTGATAAGTTTCTCTTGTATGTGATAACACAATACACACACACACATACATACATATGTATTCAAGATATGTTACTTGTTATTCATTCTATCATTTGTGAATTCAGGTGTCGACTTTGAGACTCTACTTCAATTGTGAATGAAAGAATATTATTATAAGATCACCCTCGTGAGATGGTTTGTCATTCATGTAAGTATTTTATACTTGTTGGTCCGATATAGTATTTTATATCAATTAATGAAAAGGCGTTCACAATCTTATCAAAATATTTCAATAAATATGTTACAGATTTGTGATGTATGTTAAGATATATCATCTATAATTATGTTAAAATATTTGATTTCAAATCGATATCGATATTTTTTGATTCATTTCTTATGTTTTTTCGGTAGATTTATTTTTAGATCTTATTATTGGGTTGCTGATTAACATCTCATTTGGCAGATTTTTCACACAGAAGTATAGAACTTTGCAATACTTGCATTATTTTTGGATCTATTTGTAAAATAATGAAGAAGATGCTCCAGTTTCAACATTATCTCATATAGTTTACCAGGGTAAGTGAAGGTTGAATATTTACATACTTCTTTTTATAGTTTATTTATCATATATATAGTAATCTAGTCGGTGATAATTTTTTAAGTAATTGATCTAGAAATTTTGGTAGCATAATTTTTATTTTTATTTCAAAATTTTTGAAATTAAATTTTTATGAGTTGTTTGTTTTTAAAAAAAATAGTATTTTATAAATTAAAACTATATTAAAATATAATTAATATTATAGCAAATTTATTTTTACATGATTAAATCTTTTAAAACATAAATATTATAATAACACATTTTAAACTTTATAGCTTTCTATATTATACTATAGTATTCAAATAAGTCTGAATTAGAGATATTTATAGGCGGTAACTCAATGTCGACTAATCTTAAATTATTAAAATTTTATGTCACTTTTGTTTGCTTCTAACAATTATTTATTTGTTGGTAAATTTATGCAATCAATATGTAGTTTTTAAAACTACCAAAATTATATACATTATTGGGGCCGCTTACTGGAACTATTATATGTGGTCTTTGTATCTGACCAGACATGCTTGACTACCGGTGTGAGTGCGAGATCATGAAAATCTCCAAAAGATGTTGGAAAGTCCAGTGCAAGGACATGAAGGATGGAGACCGATGTGACATATTGAAGGTACGGAAAACAACCGTTTTAAATGATCAAGTTGTTCTATATTGAATTGTGCACTTTGGTTTCTTGGATGGTCACAACTTTTTCAACTCCAGTCACAAGTTAAGTATATTGTTTACGTTGAACATTGTCCTTTATGCATCATAGGTAAAAATCTGCACTCATTGACGCTCAACCCGGCCCTAGGCATATATGTGATTTTCATGTATTTCTTTGTTGTGCAAACAATGTCAGTTTTAACATTTATCTCAGCAATAAATTGGTTTGGAAATTACATATAATGTATTGTTGAATGAATAATTTTTTTTAACACTATATGATGTGTAGCAACATGTTCCACCACCAAGACTTGCACGTCCTGATAAGCTGAGCATGAGACACTGTGACCAGCTTACCATCCGTTCATGTCAGAAGATCCTCCTACTACTTATGAGGTTGGAGCAGCCATTGATGCATGGCGGAATAATGACTGGTGGCAAGATTTTGCTTTTACGACAGAGGCCCTCTTTAACAGTGACAATTACCATCTTTTCTTACTGGTACGCTATTTCGGCAAATTTGGATGCATTTTTCTTTATTATATATAGTATTCTTGTCATGTCAAAATATTTTTTAATTTAATGATTTTATTAGATTTAGGGGAACTCTGACTATGCACCTGACTATTGGTGTAAGTGCAAGATCATGGAAATCTCCGAAAAACGTTGGAAAGTCCACTACAAGGACACGAAAGATGGAGACGGATCTGGCATATTGGAGATGCACCTTTTGTGGTGTCCTTGCATCTATACAATCATGTTATACAAATACGTCCTTGACTAGTAATATTGTTGGATATAAACAAAAACCTGCGTCGTGTTATAATTATTAGACATGTACGTTACGTTGAGATGCTAGAGAGTTATAGTGTATGTCCATTTATTGGAATAACATATATTCTCTAAAAGAATTTATATTGAAATAGCTAAGTTAGTCGATGGATTTATATATCTTTGATTTAGTGGATATTTGTCTAGAAAATGACAGTAAGAAAAACGGAACTAATATTGTTACTTTCACATGAGCATATTTTTTATTTATTTTTATATTGTTAGAATATGTAATTTTTGTAGTGAAGCAGTAATGAGGTAAATTTAATTAAACAATAAATAAATTAATTGATTTTTTATGCACCGACTTGTTTGTAAAAACAAATTCAATTAAGGTTTCTAAAATCAAATTATATTAGGTAATGAGTAAAGTAATTGTGCTCTCCTTTTACAAAGAATTTTTTTAAAAAGAATTGTATCATAAAACCAAAGATTTGACATACCAAAATCATATAATCTTCTATGTATTATATATGTTTATAATCATGATAAAATATAATGGTCATTTTTATAATAAAATGCTCCTTTTTTATTTTTTTTCTCAAATATTTAATTTTTTAATATATTTGTAAGAATACTAATTTTGTAATTTTTTGCGATTTTTTCGGTTTGCAACTGTATGCAACAAATTCAGCGAATACAATCGAATAAACTCTCATTTGTTCGAAAAATTGCTTTGGTTGCACTTGTTGCAAATCGTATCATAAAAATTGCACGAGTTTCTTATAGTTGCGGACAATTTTTTCACAAATATTTTTAAAAAAATAACGAAACTATAAAAAAAAATTAAGAAAATATAGCGTTCTTATGAATTCCTAAATAAGATTAATTGAGGAATTGATTAACACAATATTTTTGATAAAATATTTTTTATATTAACTAATTCATTATCTTATTCTTAACGATTAAATAATTCCTCTCCCACTTTAACAAAGCTTCTTATACAACAAAATTTCCCCATTAACTTATGTATCCAACAAAATTACACCGAAAACACAAAAAGAACTAATTGCACTCATAGTCATGTACAAACTAATTGCACTCATGCTTACAAACTTTACAAAACCCAAGAAACAGGAATGTTAACTATACCGACAAAATCATCCTTAGAGTACTTCTCTTCATCCAAAACAGAAATAACAAAATCATAATACAAACCAAAAAAACAAAACCATGTTCGAACCCAAACAAACTAGGTGTATATATAAACAAATCAAACCAAAACAAGAAACTAATTGCAAAAACACAAAACGAAATCAACAAAATAACAAGAGAACCAGAGCAAGAGAGCAACAAAAGTGAAGAGTAAGAACACGAACAAAAGAATTACCTGAAGAGGAAACTAGGGTTTTTTGAATAACCTGCAAGAGGTTAAAAAAATTAGGGCTTCGACTTTGAGAACTGAAGAGAGCAGCTTGGGGCTTCGACTTTGAGATTAGGCTTGAGAGCTTCTGCACTTAAATTGATTAGGGTTGAACAGCTTCGATTGATTAGCTAGGGTTGGAGCAACTTCGACTCGGAGAAACGAGAGAAACACGGGGAGAGTGAAATGAAGGAGTGTTTTAATTTGTTTAAATTTCCATTCCTTTTGTTTTTCCAAGCCAAGAAGGATTTAAATTCGCCATTTTCTCGGCGATCGGAGCATGTGGACAAAAAATATGCCCGGAGGGTGAAAAATCGGATCAATTAGGTTTCAGTTATCCGTGTTGACGCTACATCAAGTTGATCGGAGATGCGAGATGATCATTCATATGGGTCCATCTGATGAGGCAAGATCCGTACTAACAGGTGTGATCTTTCTAAAACATAAAATTATATGACTATGATTATGTGATTATTCTTACAGTATATTTTCTTGTGGTGCGGTTCATAATTTATTTTTTCATGATTAGATATAATTGTGTGTCCCGTATCCTATCTTGATTTTAGTTTTTCGCTAGTGTGCATGATGATTGTTTGCAGTTCTTGAACGGTGGCGGTGGAGGTGGTGTCTCGATGACTTAATTAGTGCGCGTAGATTATTCTGTTTGACTAATTTTATTGCATGATTTTGTTTTTAATTCTGTAATTTTGGATATTGTTTGTTTTTAATAGTAGTAATTGTAGACCTTAATTTTAGTTACCTTTTGAATGGCAAGTTGACTACCTTTAAATTTGCTTTTCTTTGAAACTTACGTTTTTCTACATGCTTTATTTTGAAATTTTGTGTATAATTAGAAAATTAATTGATAGAATGCTTATTGCTGATTTTGTACCTGAATTCCATAATTCATGAGTGCCATTTATGATGGCTTATTGTGCCTTAATGAGGTATTATTGCGCCATTAAGGGTTGATTTGTTGATTGGTGTATACCAAATTTATATGGTGTTGATAATGATAATTAACTATAATCGTGATACATTTATTCGTCAAGATTTTGTCTTATACTCCCTCCGTCCCTTTTTACTTGTCCCTTTTGAAAAAATAACGCATCTTAAGAAAATGTTAGGTGGATATCTTGTTTTCATATATATCTCTAATAAATGTAATGAATTAGATAGAGTTGTGTATATATATATGCTAGTCAAACATTGGAAATTGTTACATTTTGAAAAAACATACAAAAAGTTACTTTGAAAAGAGAAGTGGACAAGTAATTTGGGACAAATTTTTTTTTCAAAAAGGACATGTAAAAAGGGACGGAGGGAGTATTTGAGTAGATATATCTTAGCCATATTTTAACTTCCAATTATATTTTCCTAATTTTATTTTAATATTTATTGATCTAATAGTCAATTTTTTCCGCTGGGAGTTAAATTTTATTATTTATTATTTTATTATGTATCTAACCAAAGAGATCTCACTATCTCTTTGGTGTAGATTTTTTAATGTTTTGTTTCACATCAGTTTTATTTTTACTTTCCTTATTCTTTAAAGAATTATATGATATTCATATTTTTTTATGAGTTTGTTGACTTTTTTTCTCTTTTGTTTTGGATAGTTTTATTATTCTATTTTCAGTATGAACTTACTATGTTTCTTTTATTTGTATTGTATTTTTCAAGATACGCGAATGGAAAAAGAATGATAGCGGGACCTCTTATGGGTGTTTTCTTATCGAACATTAAAGCTTTATTGTCTAAGTGTCCCCGGTCATCTCTGCATGTCCGAGGGTTAGATGGTAAACTTTCTTGAACGAAAGAGCGGCTATTGTATTCTGATACAATTTATCATACGAGAAAGTATCTTGTGACAAAAAAAAATATTGAATAAGATGGTGTTTATTTTGTCTGAATTTGGGTGGGGTTAAAAAAATTGGGGGAATGAAAATTTGACTAAGGGGAAATACACGGGAAACATATGAGAGGGGTACAAAACAGGAGTTGCCACGTCCTTTTTGTTTTTAATTCAAAGAAGTTAGACATGAGTTATTATATTAACTGATGTCAAAAATAACATAGACATCGATTATTTTTTTAGCCGCTGTTAATGCGATATATTTTTTTAACCGCTGTTAATACGATATTTTACATTGTGGCCATCACCATGTTTGTTCAGAGGTCTGCACCCTAGTCTGGATCCGAAAAATTTACAATTTGGTAACGAATATATGTGTTTCTTTAATATATTAATAATAAAACTCAGAAAAAAATCACGTGTAGCACAACTGCAAATGACGATCACATCACCATATATTTTATGATCTATAATTCTATATGATAAGCAATATACTGGGTGTGGGATAAAAGTTCTACCACAAGTATATTCATGCAAGACAAAGTAAACTCTGCATTCCCAGAAGATTTCTGCATATCAGCCTCTTGAAGGATTTCTTTGACATGTTCTTTGTTAAAGAGTATATATGAACATTTCATCGAGAGAGCACGTAATACTCATAGAGTCCATGCTTCTCCCCAAGGATCTTTAGTACATCATCCTGCAGAAAATTTTGTTTAGGAATCACTGGAAAGGGCATTTATGCACCAACTATCATCTCTAATGATATTGAATGATCTATTTCTGATTTATATCCGTACCCGAGAACAACAAGCTTGTAGACATATAGTACTTGATCATGTAGAGTTGTAATATTTTTCCAAACATCAGCATCTTTTAATTCATCACGTATTAAAATGTTCTCCTCTGTTTTTCCTGGATCTATAAAACTACGAGACATAATGCGGAAGCAAGTCATAGCCTTTTTCTGGAACTCTGGAACATCATTCTCCTGCAAATGATTGAGAATAGATAGTTCAAACTAATAGTTCTCCCTTCTCATTTTTTCTTCTAGTAGCTTTCTTTATGCTTTTTTTTTTTTTTTTTTTTTTTTTTTTATCATCACCTGGTAAATCAGTAAATCACTCACTAAACACCATGCAGAAACATGTAATATATGCCCTTATTTTTCACTCTATCAATTTTAGAAGAAAATTTCTCTCATCTCTTTTTCTGTTCAGTTGGCATACCTGATGCATCTGCCTTGAGGAAAGATACCTCAGCATCTCTTGCTGTAACCTGCAAACCAAGTAGGAAGAGCATTCAATAAAATTAATGCGAATATAAATGAACAAGGATATGGAGAGTTGCATAACAGCTTACCTTTGCTTTGCAACAGTATTTTTTCAAGAGCCTTTATTTCAATCTGTCAAATCTTGGAAAAACTCTAACCCATTTTCTAACCTTATCTTTGACAGAAAACTCATTGGGAAAAAGGGATGAGCATAGGATAGGTTCGACAGCATCTGACCTGTAGAGTATATATAATTTTCAATCATGTTGTTCCCGGGACCTCAATAGTGTCTCATTATACCTCCTATCCTCAATATAATTATACAAGATTAAAAAGGAACATTCATATGGTTTAAGACATCAAATTAGAAAAGTTCTCCAAGAGCTTCATGCTAGTAAAGTGTACTTATTTTCCTACATATGTTTATATATATGTCTGTACGCAAGATAATGTAACTTGCCTGAAATCTTTGTCATAGAAACACCTTAAAATCTTTGCAGGAATCCAATCATACTCATCATCACTTTCTCTGTTAGAGCACTCTAAGCAACTTTTGCTGTATATCTCTGCTAGCCTCTCCATGGTATATTTTTTCACAAGAAGCTGAAAGACATGAAGTTTACAGAATACATTTAACAATCGCAAACTGGCTGAAACTGAAAACACAGCACTAAAAAAGTGGAGAAAGAAGTATACAGATTTATAATTACACTAAATGCACACACTTTTTTGGTTTATAATTTTTAAGAAATTATAAATTTCCAAAATAACCGCATCATTTGACAGAGAAACAAGATTTTCAGGTTGACTACGTAGTTATTCCCAGTGCCCTTCAGTACAGTGTGATAACTTGCACATCGACTATGTACTAAAAAAATAACAAATCTCAGAAGATAATAGTTATGCTACAAGTCTGCAACATCTATTGGAGTTATGCTACACGCCAAACTATTGCTGTGGTCTGTAATATTAGTGATGTCATACTGCTGTAGAAAAGGCAGCAAGCAGATCATATAAATATCTCTGGGAGGGTAAAAAATGGGTGCCATCTGCTTTCAAGGAGCTTAAAGATTAGCAGTCTGGCTAACCAACATATTAATAGTTTTCTTCTTCCATAATCTTGACATTTTCATACAGTACTGCACATCCTCGTCACAAGTAATTAAAACCCAATGACCGCCATCATCTTCATACTTGATGCTGAAACTCTGTCTATCCAAGTGCAGCCTCTTAATCACATTGTCTTCTAACTCTGATATTCCTGATAGTTCAGGCAGTTCAAACCTTATAATGAGGTCGTTATACATCACCTTTACATCCATCGTATTCAAGACCCGGGTTGTATGGGAAATAACAGGTTGATCTTGCACATGAGGCATGTCTGTCGAATACCCATTGTTTAGTCTTTGCTTGTGCTTTGAAGAACGGTTGCTACCCATCTTTCTCTTGCCATATTGCCACCTTTTAATACCAACATCTCTGCACCTCCTTTTAAATTCAGATCGACTAACTACAATAGTGAACATATAAAACAAGTTACAGAGCTTTACTAATGCAACAACATTGATATTTTATAATGGAAATGTCACAATAAAAATTACCACCAAATATCTCTCTTGCTTCATCTAGTGATTTCCCAAAATGCTGGCTAAGACTCTCTTTGCTAATGGTAGGTGGCGCTTCTTGCAATTCATCAACTGCAAACCAACCAAACAGATATTTTGACCATAAAAGGAACACAGGCATGATATGAAATATCGAGCAAAACATATAGGTAAAAAGACCAACAATGAATGTCCTCGGGGATATTTTCGGGTGCATAACTTGACGTTTCGCCTGTGGCAATACCTTTATGTGAGTTAATGATTGGGGTACTCTTCTGCATCTCCAAAACTTGATCCTCTAGTTCATTGCCATCCTCACACGGTTGCAAAATGCAGGGAAGTTGAGAGGATGCATCTCCTTCATTTTCTAACACCACTTTTTTCATATTGACTTGTTGGGGTAACGATTTCATGGTTTGCAAACTGGAAGGCTGGGATGCAGTAATCATAGCATGTCCCACGTCTTCACAACTCGCAGCATACTCAAAGTCATCAGCAGCTGATTCTTCTATGGGTTCATCTACAGTAAATCAGCCAATGAAATAAAAATCCAGCTTCCAGTTTAGTCATATGCGAACAATGTAAAATATTTATGTGCAGTTGCGCACTTGTGTATTAAGTTCAATATGCACGTTTGTAGTTTATTCCAAAAATTAAGTGGCAGTGTTACCCCTTTCAACTGCCACAGCATGCTCTTTAACAATCTCTTCAGAAGTTCCTTTCAAAGCAGAATGATGAATCTTCATGACTCCGTCCCTGCCCGGAAGTTCGCTTCTGACAGCATTTCTCTCATCTTCTAAGAATTCTACAGAATTTATTGGTTGGGAAGTGAGGGACCGAGGTTCAATAGACTTGCTGGGCATATGTTGTTCCAATTCATCCACTGCAAAGCAGACGAATATATAGTTTTGCAGACAATTTACTAGATATAAAACAAAATGAACTTGGGAGATTTTGAGCAGAACAAATTGGTAGAAAGCTAGGAAGCAAGAACACCAGTGTGGGGGCAAAATATAAGGATACATCAATTCGACAAATATGATTCAGGTTTAAGAGGATAGGGTGAAAATGTTATATATGAAACTTCATTAACATCATTAAGAGTTTCCTTCCAGTCAAACCAAATAGTCAAAGATACATGTCAATATCTAAAACACAACGAATTAAACCTTCATCAGTTTTTTTTTAAAGAAGTAACCTTATCCAAACTGTTACTAAATTACTGAATATTAATATACTAAACTAACTATGCACAGGGATAGAGCTAAAGATTTGAACATGCTGGGGGTGAAGTAGCTAAAATAATCATGATATAAATTTTTTATGTATATACCCTTGAAAATTGTATAGGCCACCAATACAGATAGTTATACGACATTCATGTACTTGGAAATTTTGAGGGTATTGAATGTTAAGAGAACTGTTATCATATAGGTGATTTGTTTATCCAATGATTTGAATGTGATTCATGTTCAGATAGTAAATTAGATGTATGTGTAGTAATTCACGAAATGTTTAGTTGAATTTATTGATGATTTCTGGAATCTGGAGTCAGCGCTAATGTCTGTTGAATTTAGCTTGTGCATGGAATTTAAGGTGTTATAGATGTTTGGCATTGTGATAAAATTACCATGATGTTTTTCAACCAATCAGCCTTTACTGGGAAGTGGGAACTACCAATAAAACAAAACGCCAGCTTCCAATTTAATTTTAAAAACCTGCTTTCTCTCTTGCTGCTAATGAAGATGCACTTAAATGTTTTTGTTACATTGAATATTGCACTTCTTTATTTTTTTTAATAATTCTTATCTTAATATGTGTTTTTAATTTCTAAATATATAACTGAAATTTCATGTATTAATAAGTTTCTTATATTAAATAAATTAATTTAACTTGTAAGTTTAAATTTACCAAACACTAAGTAAATTTATCCAAACATTCAAATATCTTATAAGTAAAGATCTACCTATAATATATAATCCACTCGTCACTTTAAATAATAAGTAACTTTTTTGAACCTAATCTGAATGGCCGCATTATGTACACATATACTAGTAGTACATGTTTAGTACAGTAAAGCACTTGGTAGTTTATTCAGAGAAAAAAAAATGGTTATGTTACCTCCTTGATCAGCCAAAGTGTGTGTTCTCTCTCGTATAACCTCTTTTAAAATCACCTCTGAAGCAGAAAAATTTATCTCCATGGTGTTCCCCTTCTCATTAGATCTCTTGGGTTCGTGAGTGAGAGGCCGAGGTTCAGCACACTTAATAGGTAAATCTTCTTCAGTTCTGTCCAGATTTTTATGTACTGTGAAACAGAACAAGTAAATAGCTCAAAATGAATATTCACCATGCAAAGAACAGAATAACATAGAGAAATGTTAAGAAAAACAAAGACACAAAGACTAACAATGAGTGATGTCTTGTATATTGTTCGAAGTTCTTCTATACATTTCTCCTGCAGCGATTTCTTCATGTAAATCGATGTTTAAGGTGCTCTTCCTCGTGTCCAGAACTTGCTCATTTTTGTCAGTGACGTCTTTAAACAATGATTGCGCAATGAGTTGAAGTTGTTGGGATGTATTCTCTTGCTTTTCTGAAATCATTGTTTCTTTTTCAGCTTGTTCTTGGGGTAGCGAACCCATATTCCAGCTTCCAGCTTGGTGTGCTGGGAGTACTCCTGAAACACTCCCATACTGTCTGCTTGCTACAGCAATATCTCCTCGTACATCCCCTTTCAGCTTTTCCCATTTATCAGCAGAAGAGAAGTTTTCTAGTATCAGCATACTGCTATTATTTTCATATACACCGCTTATAGCTTCATTTTCACTGCAAGTACCATCTGTGTTGGTACCACTTATTATACTATCTATATCATCACGATTTTTAGCACCCTGCATCTCATCAGTTGGTATATGAAAATTAAATGGCACCTCCCAATTCCAGTTATTCCAAAACATATCCGAAACTCCATCAGGCATCAGGTCACTCCTTTCCCAATCCGGCTGCCAAACATCGAAACTGGAAGGGAGGTCATGATTAAAACTGATTCCTGATCTGTGCATACAGTCATATACACTGCTCATAGCTTCATTTTCACTGCAATCACCATCTGTCCTGGTACCACTTGCTATACTACCTAAATCATCACGATTTTCAGTACCCTGATTCTCATCAGTTCCACAAAGTGACTCCGGAGTATCCAATTGGAGAAACTGTTCCCATATGTTGTCTTGCATTACTTCTGCATTCCTCTCACCAATTTCTTTACCTAGTCCCAACTTCATATCATCTCTACAAGATGCCCCACATTCCGCAACACCTGTAACCATACAGATTTTAAGCAGTTGTTACTACTTAGTCCAAAGTACACAAATGAAAACTAAACCTGGGTGGACGATCTTCCGGTTAAATCTGTTAATTAACAGCATAAACATTCCTTATGTGTGCACATCTTTTGTGGGTTTTGTGACTTGTCATCACTCAACCGATGATTGAATTCATCATCTGATTTTCAGCAACCGTAAATTAAGGGGGTGTATTCAACAGGGATTTAATGAATTGTATCTGATTTTGATTTTGTACGGATTCTTGATGAAATTTCTCGGAGTTGATGAGAGTGTTTAGGATTTAAGCACAATGCTTCAAAATCTCATGAATTTTAGTGGGATTTCAAAAATCTTAAAATACACCGAACAATCCCACAAAATCCATCATTATATGAAGTCCAAAAGAATCCATCATTATTCGAATACCAAATGAATGTCATCAGATTTTAATGGATTTTGAACAATCCCAATTAAATATATCAGATTTTAAAGCATAATTTTAAAACCTGATTGAATACCAATAGAACAATTTAAAATCCCAATTGAATACCCAAGATCCTGTTACATATTTTAAAATCCGAGTTAATACCCTCGGATTCCATGAATGAAAAAAACCATTTAAAATCCAAATTGAATACATCCTAAATATATGGATCGTCAGGGTACTTGTAATTTGGGGTTCTAAGAGTCACATTAAATATTAAAAATTACAGCATAAAATACAAAAAATGTTTATTGATTGATTTTATAGAGGGAAATATATGTGCATTACCTTTGTCTCCTGATGTTGAACCACCGACAGGAGACACTAATTTAGCTCTCCATATTTTACTACAATCCGGAAAATTGAGCAGAGCATGATCACCTCGTATCCGAATTGCAGCACGGTCATAAGCCACGGCAGCTTCCTCTGCAGTGTTATAGGTGCCAAGCCAGAGACGACGACCAGAAGTTTCACGAATCTCGGCAGCCCATTTCCCCCAGGGCCTCTGTCTCACTCCCCTGTATTGCCCTCTTTGTGGAACTGAAGATTTTCCTCTACGAGCATTTGAGCTATTCATGATTCGCTTCATCAAGTAATTGCTTGATCAATAACTTATTTGTAAGAAAAAGATCAAAATTCAACTTCTTCGAGATGAAGCAAAAGGGTGGGTACCGAAAAGTGTACGAGTCCAGGGGAGAATACAATTTCAATAGATTCTTTATAGGAAAAAGTTAATCACAACACGGCCAATAGCATAGAGGGGGAAGCAAACCTCGATTCGGTTCAGTTTTTGGGTAAAACTGCAACCGAAACCGAAGGTCTTTGGTTTTAAAAATTAAAAATCGCAATCGCAACTGAATCGGCGGTTTCGGTTTCGATTTAAAACTTTGGTTTGGTTTTAATCGGTGTTGTTTTGGTTTTAGAACCGCAAAAAATTAAATTAAGAAACATATTTCCAATTTAATGAATAAATAAGTTAACTAGAATAATAGTTGAGGAGAAATTTTGAAATTTAAACCATCGCTTGAACAAGAAATTATTTATGATATGTTCAATTATATATCATGAATGATTTTTTTGCTTTATTCACACCGACGAACTTATGAGATTTATAATCACTGCTTCAGTATTACTATCCTACTCTGCTATATACAATTAATATATTAGTTGATAACCCATGGTATACCATGAGATATTAATTTAGCTTATATATTTTCTTATAAAATCATATAAATAAATATTATTTATTATTTTTTTAATAATCGGTTCGGTTCGCTTTTTTGCGGTTCGGTTTTCACTTAAAATCGGAACCGCATCCATTAGAATCGGTCCGATTTTAAAATTTTCGGTTTCAGTTCGGATCGATTTTATGCGGTTCGGTTTTTGATTGGTTTTTCCAGTTTTCGGTTCGATTTCGGTTTGAATTCGGTTTTTTGCTCACCCTAGGCCATATACCTTTGACAAAAGTCAAAAACTTCTTAATTCTTGTTTCATACTGAGAAAAAAAATCTCAAAATACACAACACATGACATTTTTTTTATGATCTAAGTTTCTTAGAAATTATGAGCATATGACTATTTTTTGCTGAAATGTATTTATTGTTAATATTTTTAATTTCGTATTAGTATTAAATATAAAAACTTTAGTGTATTAAAGCAATCTTGAATATGAATACAACAAAATCACTCATTTAGTCTTATAAATTAGACGTAAATTAGTAATTTGTCTCATGTTATAAAGAGTCTCGATATTTCAAACGAGAAAAATAAATAGAAACAGAGAGAGTATAATATTTATTAATTGATAAACTAAATACTTTACTAAAATAATAATTTTTTTTTAACCAGGTCCAAGATATTAATTTATGAAATATATATATCGGGAATGTTAAATACAGTACTTAAACTATAAAATCTCCTGACAAAAAAAAACTACTCCCTCCTTCCCATCTTAATAGTCCACTTTGCAAAGAAAAAATTTCTCATATTATTTGTCCTACTTCTTTGTCCAATACAATTTTATACAAGTTTCAATGTTAACATTTATTAGCATGTACAATTTTCATGATTTACAATGCAAACTATGTTGACTTTTAACAAAATGAATGAAAATTTAGTAGTGTTTTTGTATAATTAATGCATAACAATGATAACAACATATCATATTTAATTTTTTTTAATAAAAATGGGAAGGAGGGAGTATAAAACCTGAAACGTCAAGGGTGCGGAGTATGAAATTTGGTCAAGTATTGGGTTATGGATCGACGTATTTCGGCGGCGGCGAAGAATGAGTATCCGATATCTGGGTTGGTACCTGGCTTTAGGTTTCATCCAACAGATGAAGAGCTTGTGGGGTTTTATTTAAGGAGCAGGTTTTGTGGGAAGCAGTTTGAGATTCAAATTCTTAAAGAAATTGATGTTTATAAGCATGAACCTTGGGATCTTCCAGGTAGAAATAAATATATGTATGCCTATACATGTGTATTGAAGTGTTTGATTTGCCCTTTATTTATATTTCTGGTTTTGATTTCTATTAATATGTTTGTACTAATTTGATTGTGATTTTGGTTTATGTTTATAATCCGAGTTGTATAATATGTGAATTATTTTTTATATTGAGTAATTTAGTCCTATGTTTTGTTTTCGTTTTGTTGATTTAAGTGGGGGTTTTGTACTTAATTGATCTTTGTTTTTGATTCTGTGTGAGTGTTTAACTTATGTCTAATTTTTGTAAGAACCTTGTTAATATGCGAAGTTGTGGGATTTGGGAATGAGATGTTGGAAAGCAATAACAGTTGTTTTTAAAATTAAAGCGAAGTGCAAATCTATTGTAGAAGCAGAATGATTGTTAATGTGCTTGTTTTTGTTACCCGTTCTCCTTGTATTTGTGCTTGATTAAGTACTGTTTTGATAGGTATTAATCGCTGCGTTTATCTAAAATGTGTGTATAGTCCTCCATGTCATCTGACAAATTCCTTTACTATGGGGTTTAGGTCATTCTTTGCTGGGTGGTATAGATGAGTGGTACTTTTTCAGCCCCGTTGATATGAACTATGGTAATAGGTCCCGAACGAATCGCACCACTCAAGCAGGGTTTTGGAAACCAACCGGGAAGGATTGCTGTGTACGTCACATGGGAGAGACTATTGGGATGAAAAAAACGTTAGTCTTTCATCATGGCGGACCTCCATATGGCATACGAACCAACTGGACAATGCATGAGTATAGACTTGTCGACACTGAACTACAGCAAGCAGGAGTAACACAGGTGACAGTTGTTCTGATTTACATTTCGAAGTCACCAATTCAGTGTTGTACTATAATATTTAGACTAACAGAATTTTATGATCCTTGTCTGGGTAAGAAAAAGGATGCATTTGTGCTCTGCAGAATTTTTAAGAAAAGTGGCTTAGGAGCACCAAATGGGGATCTGGAAGATCTATTCATTGAGGAGGAATGGCAAGAGGGTGCAACACTTATGGTTCCTGGGGGAGAGGCTGAGGAAGATGTGGGCCATGTCGCTAATGTTTCTGACGGAAGGACCGGGGGAAACGATATTGACCAGCAGGTAAATTTCTCAACCCTTTAACATCGAGCAAAATATGTATTTATGTATAACCAAGACACATTTTTTCAATGTTCTTGCTGCACTAGAACTAGCAGTTATTGCCATTGGGTTCTGTGGTTCTTGAATTAGGCATCCTTTGCACCTTGTTGCTCCACTGATGTTCACATGGTTTCCTTGGTTTTCTCATGCACATCTATACTGTTTGTGTCTTTTCCCCCCATATTAATGTCACTCTCACAAGTATAAAAGGCATTAACTTTGAATTGATATATAGCATTAGTAACGAAAGATTGAGACCACCTGGCACAGGATGAAGTCATTCTTTATCGAAATTAGTGACCGTCATGCAATGGAAAAAATTCAGCTTCATGCATGCCATTAGTATATGAGTCCTCACACTAGTGCAGTTTGTTTCCCTATATCTGGTTTGCGCCTGCTTAGATTGCCCACTTGTTGAATGTTAACTAGCTTGTCATTTGCCATCAGGCAACTTGGAAGCTGCCAGCTGGCTATATGTCTACTTTGATTGCTCTTTTGTACACAAAAGGCTGTATTTTGTTGGTTCTATGTCTGCACATTAGAAGACACATTCTAAAATGTGTCATAAATCTCTATTTCCCATTTATATCCAGGAAAACCATATGGTAGGTTCCTTTCAAGTTTTTAATACTTTTACTTCCATCTGCTTTAATGTTTTCAGTGGATAGCATATTATTCTTGTTCTTCAATGTTGCAATGTGGCTGTTTGTGATTACCAGAGTCAAGAACTTTTGCTAGAGGTCATTATATTAATCATTATTACAGTATGTAAAGATTCTGTATCTTAATTGTTATGTATAAAACTACTTTAAAATATAAATAAACTTTTTGTATCCAGCTACACTTAATTTAAAATAAAATATGAATTTTATTTATTGTCAAATATAATACAAATGTGTTATTGCGTTCTAGTATGCAACAGTGTGACATATTTTAAATTCTATTTGTTTGTTTGTTGCTTTCTCAATATATGAATTTGTGTAACTACTTTTTAGTCTGTAACAGGCATAAATATTATTAAATATTATTAAAATTGGAGAACACCCATTGTTGGATATTTTGCATCAGCTACTGATAGTTGCTGATGATATACATGATCAGGGTCTTAATGTGGGAGCAGAACAAAGAACCACATGCTTAGAAGAAACTTCAGTAGAAGGGAACAAACATGAAAATGAAATTAATTTCGAGGTTCTTAGCGAGCATTTTGGTAAATCATTGGAAGATGCAGCAAACAGCTTTCATGGTGAGTTTTGTTTATATGCTGCTGTGCTTCTATGTCCTGGCTTGCTTTGTTAATAGACTAAACATGATATATCTGTTGATGTACATATTTTATAAATGTGTATATGTTCTATTTCTAAATGTTCTGTTTTTTTAGTTAGTCGGTCCACATTCAAACGCATATGTAGAAGTCATGGTATTAAAAGGTGGCAAAGTGGCAAGAGTAGGATGGGCATTCAGAGTTCCTCTAAGCTCCGGAGTGTAAATAATAAGGAACCGAGTAAAACTAATTATGTTTATCCAGGCATTCCCCCTTTACAGGAAATAGCTATTGTTGCTGACACAAGCCAAGACATAAATAAGATAGATGTGAAGGCAACCTATAATGGAGTTGCTATTAGGTTTGAGCTGCCTAATTCTTCCGGAATGGCAGAGTTGGAGGACAATGTGATTGAAAGGCTAAATTTGGAGAGAGGCACATTTAGCATAAAGTATAAAGATGAAGAGGGGGACTGGGTTTTAATTGCTTGTGACAAAGATGTGCAAAAATGTATAGAAATTTCAAGATCATTGAGAGAAACAATAATTAAGATGTTGGTTGATCTGCCGGTTAGCCGTGCACCTTGACACCAGATGGTCTGTTTTTATATATAATTCTGTATCTTCTGAGAAATATGGATTCATATATCATGCATTTTCGCCGTAATTTGCTAATGGTCATTTTGATACCTCACTCTGTACTGATATCTGCATGTTGGTTTTCCTCTCAAGCCGGTCCTTGTTTAATTGTGTGAAGAATCTAGCTCCCCATTATGATATCCATGGCTGTGTGATCTAGCTCCCCGTCGTGGAGTCCACGTGAGATTGTTATGGACTATTGTATGCTGGTTCTAATACCATTTTTAAGGTTTGCTACACAAGTTTAACTTCACTTCACAATAGTATGATATTTGTCTGGTTTGCACCTCCCAAAAGTCCTCAAACTATTGAAGTTATCTGGTTGCTTATCTTCTAGTTACTTCCTCCGTCCCTTTTTACATGTCTCCCAAAAGTTCTGGTTGCTTATTTTACATGTCTCTCTTGAAGTTATAGGATTTTGGTATGCAAAATTTTTCAAAACCTTACGAGTTTTGAGTGAAGAAGGTGATTAAAATAATTGTTTACGTCTTGTTTGAGATTGTGAATCATGAACATGATGCAATAGCATAAACTAAACCAGCGTTGATATTCGATTTTTAGATTTATCAAATACATTTCACTCGATTTCTAATTTCAATCCCATATCACCTCTCGAACCAAACGACCTGGTAACATGAACTATCTATTTGATGTGAAAAAAAATATAGTATATAATAATATGATGCGAGTATTTAAGGGAAAGCTGAAAATAAAACTTTTTCAAAAATATTTATGTTCAAAAATTAAGAATATATAGATTATGTCGAAATGGACACTTGGATGGAATGTAACGGAGGATTGATTAGAAATTTGTCTATAAAAATTTTGCAAACCTTCGATCATTCCTTTCATACTATTTTAACTAAAATTATAACCCACATGTTTAATGTTCATTCCATTTCTACTTCATGTTTCCTAATAATCTTTATCAAAGATTATTTAAATCCATTCATGATTAGTGATTATTATCCTATACTTTCTTTTTTCTCCGAAAACTTCTATATAATTTATCATCCTGTTATCCTATTATTGAACAAGGTAAAGTTCAAAAATTGTGTATTCGATTGAGATTTTAATGGATTGTTTTTAGTCCATGAATTTTTATGGAATGTATGTGATTTTGATTTTGTGCGAATTTTTGATAAAATATTGTAGAGTTGATATAGATTTTTTAGGAATTAAGCACAATCCTTCAAAATCTCACGGATTTTGGTGTAATTTCAAAAAACTTAAAATACATTGAGATTTCACATAAATTCATCATTTTATGACATTAAAAAAAAAATCAATCAACATTTAAATACCATCAATTTCAATGGATTTTAAACAATCTCAATCGAATACCATTAGATTTTTAAGTATAAATTTAAATTGATTGGGTTAAATTCGATGAAGTACACAAAAATATGGAAGTATTATAGTACAAAATTGAATAAAATATAATCAAATCATCTAAATTTTAACTTTTTTCGTTGTACAATTTTATAAACATTTTACAACATGCAAATTATGTTCTAAACATAAATAATTAGATTTTATAACATAATTTAAAATTCTAATTACTCCCTCTGGTCCTTATTATAAGTCACGAAAATTTTTTACACACAATTCTAGGTGCTTTGACCACACACTTAAAATTATTTTTTAAAAAATTTTCTATGTCTGAATTAAAATATATATCACATATTTTAATTCAGAAAAAAAAATTTAAAAAAAATAATTTTAAGTAAGTGGTCAAAGCAGCTAGAATTGTGTGCAAAAAGTTTTGATGCGTTATAATAAGGATCAGAAGGAGTATTATGTGTTTCAAGATTTTAATTAATTTTAAAAAATAGTGGATTTCATAACGAAAAATACACCCCCAAACTTTGTTTTGGCAGAGAAACTGGTGCATCTTGTCTGATTTTACACACACCGTATAAAACACACACTCAGCTTCAACTCATCAACAATGGCGGCCAAAGCTTTACTCCTCCCCAAATCACTCCCTCTCCAAAACCCACCTCCAAAACCCCTCATAAACCCTAACCCCACTCACCTCCACTTCACCACCAAACCCAAATCCCCAATCTCTCTCCCACCCCTCAAATCCACCTCCATTTCTCAACCCGACCCGCTTGTCACAACCCCACCAAAGACCCGCGTCCGCATCCTCTCCGAAGCGCTCCCCTTCATCCAGAAGTTTCGGAACAAGACTATTGTGGTCAAGTACGGCGGCGCTGCCATGAAATCAGGTGATCTCCAGGCTTCTGTTATTGCTGATCTTGTTTTGTTGTCGTGTGTTGGTATGCGTGTTGTTTTTGTTCATGGAGGTGGCCCGGAGATTAATCTTTGGCTTTCGAAGCTCGGGATTAAGCCGAATTTCCTTAATGGGTTGAGGGTTACTGATGCTTCTACTATGGAAATTGTGTCTATGGTTTTGATTGGGAAAGTTAATAAAATGTTGGTTAGTTTGGTTAATAAGGCGGGAGGGACTGCGGTGGGGTTATCGGGGATTGATGGGAGGTTACTGACTGCTTCCCCTGCGGTAAATGCAGAAGAGCTGGGGTTTGTGGGGGATATAGCGTCCGTTGATTCGGGTGTTATAAGGCCTTTGATTGATAATGGGTGTATTCCGGTGATTGCGTCTGTGGCAGCTGATGGGAATGGGCAAATGTATAATATTAATGCAGATACGGTGGCGGGGGAGTTGGCTGCGGCTTTGGGTGCGGAGAAGTTGATATTGTTGACGGATGTTGTCGGGATTTTGGAGGATAGGAATGATGTAGGGAGTTTGGTGAAGGAGATTGATATTAAGGGTGTTAAGAAGATGATGGCGGAGGGGAAGATTGCAGGTGGGATGATTCCGAAGGTGAATTGTTGTATCAGGTCGCTTGCACAAGGGGTGAGGACTACGAGTATTATTGATGGTGGGTTGGAACATTCGTTGTTGCTTGAGATTTTGACGGATGAAGGGGCTGGAACTATGATTACTGGGTAATATTGTTTTAATTTTTCTGTTTTGGAGTCGTAAAGATTTTATCTTTAGTCTCTGGCGTTTTGTTATAATTTCAAATCATCTAACTAGTGTTTACTGAGATGAAGTTTACGGTGTAGTCTTGGCTGCAATTGTTATGTCCGGTAATATGATTACCTATATGAGTTATTACACGAGGCTAATGTTTTCATTGTAGTTGTATAACCTTCTGTAAAAGAGCTTTGTTGTGGTAAAAGAGTAGTGCCATTTTTTTAATAAATGTCCAATTTTGAGGCCTATATTTGTCCACATAAACTGTTGTTCTGCTTTGAAGTGTGTTTGTGTTTGAATTTTATCAGACAAATATCCATGGGTTTTGAGAACATGAAATACTAGGCATGTCTTTGACACCACATACATAAGATTTATATGTTTACATATTTTCCTATATATAACAGAACTGCCGATAAGATTAAACAATGCCTCTGAGAACTTCCCCAGTATAGATCCTGAGTGCATCAAGAAACACTTTTTGTACTCAAAACTAAGACTTTGTTGACAGAAAAGTTTCCTATATGGAAACCTTTTGGTGATCAGGGGTATGTGTTGATCTAGTTCTGCAGGTAGCCGAGAATGTTGGACAATATGCTTTTCTTTCGTGGAGCTTGTAGGTAAACATGATCTTAGTAAAGAGTCTTTTCTAGTTTTGTCAGCATAATGAAGATGCATACATAATGAAGATCCACACACACACACGTACATGACTATATGCACATTCGAAAAGCATGTACAACATGATGTTGCACCATCAATAGTTGCAGAAAGTTTTAATTCTATCTTTACTCTTTAAAATGTTGCGTGACAATTAGAAGCAGTGCCCATACGAAACCATTCCTCCATAGGAAGAAGAAATTTGTATGAATATAACACAGAAATAAACTTACGTAAATAATAGTTATTGCCCTTCTGTAACTATAGTGAGACCATTGTTGGGGCACATATGTTTGCCAACAATGCCTCTTGTAGATACATCATATACTAGGCAACCTTTATTACATTATCATATTCTTAGATAAGCAGACATTGGCACTGTTGAGGAGTCCAGATGATTTCTTGTATTTATAGAATTACTTCCACTTCTTATATCCATGCATCTTTCCGGCTTTGCCAAACTTTCCATGATGACCATAGTGACTAGCACCACCGTGCCCGTAACCACTGTGAGCGTAGCCACCGTGACTGTGACCGTAACCCTGGTGCTGGTTGCCAAACCCAGCACCGTGTCCGGGCATTCCACCTAGTCCAGCAAACCCATGTCCTGAAAGTAAAAATTATACTCAGGCAAGAAACACAATAACTTGAAAACATGAACTATAAACGTCACGACTCGAGCATTGCTCGTCTTCTGCAGCATACCTGAGGGATACATGTGACCTTGTGGGTAAGCAGGCTGATGGCCGTAGGATTGCGGTGGATAACCCGCAGCAGGTGGGTAGCTTTGTGGAGGGTGGCCTCCATAGTAAGGGTACTGACCATGATGAGAATTATGCCCAGAGCCCCACATTTTTAAACTGTGAGAAATTGTATTGAACTGATGCCACTGCCTGTAACTAGCTCAAGTATAAGATGTATTTATAGAAAACGAGGGGCCTCTTATTTTCCATAAGAAGATTCATATTGCTTTAACTGAATGATATTTAGACGTGTTTTTGGCGTGTTAGATATTAGTGTGGGTTGGAGCTAAAATGGTATATTAATGTTCCTTTTAGCTTGATCAATAAGGCTGAACACCTACTTCTATATTCTCAAAAATGGGGATAAATTCATGATTCTCCCTCCATGAAAGTGACAACTCCAATTAGCAAAACAAGAATAAAGGAAATATATCAGGAAACGGATTTGACACGTGAACGTTCTTTTGATTTCTCATTGTCTAGTTGTTTTTTTTTTTTTTTTGACAAATATGGCTTATAGCCTTACAAATGAGTATCTGTTCTACGAAACTCTCGGGGTGAGTCAGGATCGAACCAGGATCTGGGACGACAGAGGATAAGCTCTTAACGAGTGAGCTATCCAACCGTGCTCTCTCATTGTCTAGTTATGCGTTGAGATTTTCACAAACCAAGTCGTGCGATGTTGGGTGCAGTTTGACATAGTATAAATGTGGTTCAAACAGCACTTATCGTGATTTATATATCTTATAACTACAAATATATATATGTCATGTACATAATTGTATTATTTATAACTAGCCTTTAACCCGTGCAAAGCACGGGCGGGTATATAATTCGTAAATTATTAATTATAATTTAAATCGTAACGTCATTTTATTAGTATTTTAGTATTAATGAATTGGATTTTAATTAAATTATATTAACCAACTCATTGTATCTTCTAACGGAAATTTAGCTTTCGCAATTTATTATCTATCTATAAATATTTTTCTGATATTAATATGTGACAGTTTACTATTCAATTAATTTTAAATCAAAATTTTCATATTTCATATATTTTCATATGTTACGTAATGGTTCGTATTTGTAATGAAATATAACATGTTAGAGTTAAATTTCAAGTAGAATACGTTATAATTAAAAAGTAGCGTTTCCAATTATTTATATGTATTTTAGACAAAAAATATTCAAAATTGTATATTTATAATTAGTTATACATTTATTTATAAATATTTTTTAATATTAATATATGTTATTAACAATAGTTTCACCTTTTTTCAACTAATTAGCTTTCGCAATTTATTATCTATCTATAAATATTTTTCTGATATTAATATGTGACAGTTTACTATTCAATTAATTTTAAATCAAAATTTTCATATTTCATATATCTTCATATGTTACGTAATGGTTCGTATTTGTAATGAAATATAACATGTTAGAGTTAAATTTCGATTAGAATACGTTATAATTAAAAAGTAGCGTTTCCAATTATTTATATGTATTTTAGACAAAAAAATTCAAAATTGTATATTTATAATTAGTTATACATTTATTTATAAATATTTTTTAATATTAATATATGTTATTAACAATAGTTTCACCTTTTTTCAACTAATTATAAATTATATTTAAAAGATATTAATATACATCAGGAGTGTTTTTAGTATATGAAACTGTTTAATATATATATACATGTTGCAGACTTTTAGTTTTATAGGAGTGTACCAAACCAAAATTTTGTACGACTACAAATTATACCTATGTTGCCTTTTTATAGTATAGTATAGATTATGTTATCTATTTATATGTCAAACTTTTCAACTACTTTTCAATAATTTCTTTATAAATTAAAATTATTTCTTATATTTTCCGGCTACCCCTTTCACTCTTCCACGGACCGCTCACTTGGAGACTTCTTATTCCAGCCGTTTCAATATTTTACACTTTACACTAGTTTTGATTTGTGCAATAACATTATTTTGAATATTTGGCATCGTATGATTCAAAAATCGAGTGAACAACGATTTATTTAAAGTCCTTATCAGCCATTACTGATTCTTCTTGGAATGGACTAAAAAAGTGGTACTCCTTAGTTCCTATACGAAATAATTTTGTGATTAGAAAATTTTATTAATTTGTTAAAAAATTCAGTTCATCATTATAATTAAATATATTAATCATTTATGTCGAAACTAATTTTTTTTTATAACTTTGGCAAGTGTTAATTTGTCAAACATCACGTATGCTATATATTTAAAACGTTGCAAATCATATAATTATACAAAATATATCGGTAATAATTTATATAATCTCAACTCAAATTGATGATCTCCATTTAACAAAATAATATTTTCTTTATGTTTATCTATTCATTAGCTTGCAGCACAACTATTAAAAATCTTCTTTACAAAAATTGTACAAATTAAATCCAATATTTATTCATAACCAATGATAAACATGAAACTGGAGTGCAGAAAAGAGTTCTGAAATGAGGAAACCAGCAGAACAAACAGAATGGGTATCACATAATGAGATAATGTATATCACAATTTCTCAGATACATATCAAATAATGAATGATTTCTAAACTATGCTACTAGGGGAGCAGAAACAAAGAGAGACTCATCTTATATATTACTAATAATAAGCTTACGGAAAATTCCTAGGCAGTTCAGGGTGTCCTGTAATACGCTTTTTCACTATGACAGATATAGGCTGTCATTATGTGAAGCCTGTGCATGATCCAGAAGCAATCCGAGATTATTATTTTCTCGAAGGTTTTGTTGAGAAGGAGATTATGAAAGATTCGATACTGAAAGCTAGGCAACATCTTTCTGCAGCTGGATGGACTTTTCGTTACATCTTCGACAAGTCTGGCAACAAAAAAAAGATCAAGTATGTTCCTCCAAACGGAAGCAAAAAGCATGTCACTCTTAGAAGTGCATGTAGGTACTATTTGAAGAGTGAAAGTGGAGGAGCTGAAGAAATCATATCTGCTGTTAAGGGTAGAGCAAAGAGGAAGGCACGTCTCGATGATGACAATGTGGGGGGAATTGAGTCTGAGGGATATGGCTTGTGTCTGCATAACCGTCAATTTAGTTTTGATGATTTTGAAATGGAAGATGGAGTTGAAGAGGTTCAGGATAAAATGCGAGGTTTAAATTTGGAAGAAGGGGAATTTAAATTTGATGGTTTGGGAGAAAATGTGGATGCTGGGATAAGTAAGTTGAATTATGCAGGAGGGGATGACCAGGTGATTGAAGTTCACGAAATTCGTGAAGAAGAAGAAGAAGTCCAAGAAATTAGCTTGAGAAATTACAAGAAAAAGGTGAGCTGTGACAGAGAAGTAGATGCTGGCAAAACCAAGTCGAAAGCTCTGAAGAAAAAGAAGAGAAGGATAACTTCTTGTGATCTTTTTGGAGACAGAATGTTGCGGTGCATGCAAGGTTATTGAATTTTTAGCATTTTTGTTGATGAAATACGATGATCTTCGTGTTTCTTTTAGAGAATCTGCAAATTTTCTATCATTCTATGAGTAATTTGAATACTATGTGATGCTCTTGAATATTTTTGAGTTCTGTACTCATCCATGGCAGAAATAAAAATATTTCAGTATTATTCTGAAATAAATTCTTTAGTACAAGGCATATATAAGAGGAACAATGTTACAAGTTCTATATCAGACTTGCAATTTTATTTATGAATTTTATGATAATTAGAGAAGAATACAATGAATTACTTCCACTTCTTGAACTTCCCATGTTTTCCAAATTTTCCATGCTTGAATTTGCCGTGTTTGTGTCCATAGTATCCACCGTGCCCGCCATAGCCCCCATGAGCATAGCCGCCGTGGCCATGACCATGACCATGTGCCATATGGTTAGCCCCGTACGAGGTTACAGCACCAGCAAGCATTCCTACTACACCAGATCCATGGCCTGAATGTATATGTACACACTTAAGAGTATTAGGATTTGAGATACAACAAAATAGCAGATTGTTTTGTGTTGCCTTACTATTTTATTGAAAACTGTGTGTTTTTGTGTGAATACCTGGATGGTGAGTATAAGGGTAGCCGGATGGTCCATAGACCGGTGGGGGACAACCAGCAACCGGAGGGTAGCTCTGGGGAGGGTAGCCTCCGTAGCTTGGATATTGTCCATGATGATGGTGATGATGATTATGACCGCTGCCCCACATTCTTTCAATAGCTGATAGATTGATGCAACTTAACTCAGCATAATTCAAGAATTTATAAGAAAACTACAGAGTCGTGTGGAATAATCTTTAATTGTAATACTAGAAATTAATCAAGAAACACGAATATTTGGGTGTGAAGAGAATATGTCTGCATTTTCTTTAATCTGAATATGTGTAGCCTGATAAGTAAGCTGATTGATGGGACGGTGAATGGGGTGATTCGTTTTCTGTAGGAGAATGGAATAAAGCAACATTCATCTGATGTGATTTTAGGGAATTACCGATGACTGTGACATGCTCTAGTACCACTTTTTAGGACCCTAGCGCTAACCACTACACCAAAAGCAACTATTTGTTGGAGATGATGCAACTATAACTTTATAGTGTAACAGTCAACGCCACTGTTCGAGCTAGGGAGATGCTGGACACCCCAATAGTGAGATGTTCAACCACATTCGTAGTGAGATATTCTTATAAAAGTCACAAAAATCCATATATTGGTAAATACTGTTAAGCAAAGAGCCCTGGAGTACTGCAAATGAGCAGTCATCAGTACTTTGGCTCGAAATGAAAACTAGCAACATGCTAGAACTGCGAAAAAATATGATACATGTTTTATTATTGATGAAAACTCAAAAGCCATGACTTAAGAAACTAAGTAATATTACTTCCACTTTTTGCCGTGCTTCTTGCCCTTCCCATGCTTTCCGTGCTTAAATTTTCCCTTGCCATGTTTGAACTTGCCGTGGCCATAGCCTCCCATGCCTGGCATTCCCATCGCCCCATGTGCATAGCCACCATGCCCCCCATGTCCATGCCCGTGCCCATGACCATGAGTCATATGATGAACACCATAAGCTGCTGCGGCAGCTGCTGCACCACCAGCAACCATTCCTGCTACTCCCCCTGATACGTTAATTTGTTGTTAGGCAAGGAAAAATTAGTTGCCCAGATTTTAGAAAAATAGAATTTAGTGCAGGATATACATCAAAAATCATTAACCCTGTTCTTAATTTATAAATCATAATACTGTGCCCTTCGCTTATTGGCACTTCCTGCATATAATCGCCTCTTGGCTCAAACCATGAGGCATGCGCCTCTTTCCTCATCGTCTCGTGCTCCTCCAAACTTACTTAGTAACCAAAAAAGATTTTTGCACAATAACATATGTTACCTATGCAAAAACAAATAATAAATTTCATTACCACATACCTGGCATGTGTGGACCTGAATGGTGTCCAGCAGGAGAATAGCCTTGTGGAGGATAACCGCCACCCCCTTGTGGATATCCCTGTGGGGGATACCCTCCGCCCCCTTGTGGATATCCCTGTGGGGGATACCCTCCACCAGCTGGTGGGTAGCCCTGGGGAGGATAGCCTCCACCTGCTGGCGGATACTGCCCAGGAGGATAGCCTCCACCACCAGAATGATGCGGAAACAACCCTTTATCTTGCTCGTCCCCCATTATTCTTAACCAGAATAGCAGCTTCAAAATACTCTATACTTGTAAAGATAATGTTATATTGGTGAAACCAGAGCTAGTATATTAACCAAGATTAACACTCAATTATAAATATAAATTATGCATGAGAGTAAAACATTTGCATCTACAGGCTAACATATTCAGTGAATAGAGTTGGTATAGATTAAAGTACCATCTGAAGCACACAGACATAAATTATGGACTTGATTATTATCAGACCCTTAAAGTTTCCGTCAGATAACAGAACATCATCGACAGATCACATTTCATCTAGCAACAAATTTCTAAAACACCACCACCACCACCAAAATAGTAATCAATTTTGATCCAGTGACATCTCTAGTTTCACATGGAGGATACAGAGAACAAATGTTTTCAGTATAAGCAGCCAATTAAGTTAATTAGTAATAGGCCTTTTGAGAGGTGTCAAAAAACATATGTGAGCGAGTTAGCTATAGTAGAATTAAGCGGTGTTGCATGGCCCAACAAGTGACATCAGAGCTGAAGATTAACTTTTGATTAAGCAGTTCAGCTCTTTTCCAAAATGAACAATATCATACTAATGTGTAATTTAGAGGCGTTGTGTGCCTTAAGAAGATTGATGGTTCTTAGACCGGGGAAAATTACTCAACCAAAATTCACATCGAGGAGGAAAAAAAATACCATAAATGTAAACAGTGGATTAACAAATAACTCGTATGAGATCTTTTGGGAGGTGTCGGCCATCTTCAATGTTCGATGCATATAAAAAAATCAATCACACATCTTTTACAACAAATTCAACAATAAGAAAACAATATCGGAGGCAGAAAAACAAACTAACAAATCAGAATCCATCTAAACAAGTAAAATGGAACTTTATGATTTACCAAAATAATCACACCCACAAACACAAGAGAATTCAATACCTATCTTCATGCATGTATATAAGCAAACCATATATTACATGCAAGAAACAAGATATTACATAAAAGAGGATTAAAGAGCTTACAAGTTATAGTTAGAATGCAGAGAATCCTCAAAAGCAGACGTCTAACAAAAAAATTGTTATCTAAGGTGAATGGAACAGAAAGAACGAAGCAATATATATTTCATATTTCAGGCGTTTTTCTAGGCATGTAATAACCGGAATTTCTCGTTTTACTTTCAAACACGTATCCGGCTTGCATTCGGCGATGGCAAATGAGTTTAGATTTCGGAGTGGGTTCGGGTTGGAGTTTGATTGGATTCGACCAAAATAAATTTCTTTTTAAGAAAATATCAAATAGCATGATCCAATAATAATGGGTCACTAGTAATCGTATAAAAATAATTATATGACTTAACATAAAAATATAAATATGTGTCATTAATATTCATTAATCCTGCCGGTGTATTCAATTGAGATATTAAAAGATTTTTTTCATTCATCAAATTTAGAATATTCAACTTAGATTTTTAAAAAATATAACAAAATCTTGAAATATGTAATTGAAATATGATTCAAAATCTGATGGTATTTATTCTGGTTTTTAAACTATGTTTAAAATTTGATTGTATTCAATTGAGATTGTTTAAAATTCATTAAAATGATTGTATTTAAGTAGTGATGGGTTTTTTTGGATTTTATAAATGATGGATTTTATGAGACTGTTCAATGTATTTTAAATTTTTTAAATTCCAATCAAAATTCATAAGATTTTGAAGTATTATGTTTAAATCCTAAGAATCTATATCAATTTTGCAATATTTTATGATTTATCCGCACAAAATCAATATCTAATAAAATTTATAAACTAAAAATAATTTACTAAAATCCTAATTGAATACACCTCAGTTAGTTAAAAACTAGTTGAGAAGCCGCGCGTTGCGGCGGGCTATAAAAATTATATTAATAATTTAATATTAATGTTTATATAAAATAAATTTGCGGCAGCTTATAAAATTATATTAATGATTCAAAATTAATATTTATATAATAAAATAATTTTATATTTTAAACATCTCAATGCAATACCAATATTAATATATAAAATTGCAAAATCGAACTATAATTCATGAGTGAAAAAATGAAACTAAAAATCTGTATGTAATTAACGATTCAAATCACGACAAATCTTAATTTTGATTGTGTTTAACATGGGTGTGTAAAAGTGTAAAAGATATTGGGATAAAACTCCGAAACCATCCTTAATTTTAATAGGGATAAACATTATGTTCTGGTTGTACGAACATTAATCATCTCGGGACGTATGAACTCCAATCCATGCACGGGTTTATTAGCGATTCCTTCCTTTTTTGGATTGATTGTCTGCAAAAATATCAATTTAAATTCATGAGATCTCGGTCTATAACTACCCTTGCAACAACTTTTATTTATACCGTATAAACAAATTCACTTAAAAAGTGCTTGAACCGAACAAACAGATATTGTTTTTTATATTTTTTTCAGATCTATTTCTTTGAAATATAAATGTTAAATTTTTATCTATAATAAAACTAAAATTAATATATAAAAAATATATTTCTCACAGCTAAAGTAAAATATAAAAAATCAAAATATTATCTTGAAACAAATAGAATTATGATTTTTACAAGATGATATACCAAGAAGATGTATAATTATGAGGAATTTTTGAAGTATCAAACCATTCTTTCAAGCCATTCTTCATGTGATGGTTGATTTTGAGGTATATTAAACATACATGACTCGCTCGGTTAGGATTTTTGGAATGGATGGATTCGGTCAGGTGCATGTTCAAATAAACTGAACCAAAGGTTTTTTCGGTATGATCAATCTTGTTCAGCAGCATTCAGAAGGAGACAAATTATTCTTATCAATCAATCATCTCTATCGTCATTCAAAGTATTTAGCATAGTGTAACTCATTATTGTATTAGATAGAAAAGACAAATAAGCTCAAAAAAGATTGTGTATTAAATTTTATGAAATCTGACCATAATTTATAGAGGTTGATTTGAGAAAAAATCGGCTTATAAAAAATATTTTATGTTTTTGATATACATCTTTTCCAAAATATGATGATCGTTTCAAATTCTGATTTGATTTTGATATTTTGAAAAAGGTAGGTCTGAAACTTTCTTTTAATATATCCGCAACAAAAAAAGACAGTTTTTATTTTTGATATTTTTTCATGCGAAAATTCCAGAAAATTAGAAAAATAAAACTGAGCTCTCTAAGAGGCGCCACCTAAACGCCTCATGCTTCTCCCTTATATAAGTATATTGATTGATTTAAACAAGATAGTCCATAAAAATCCAGCAAACAAGATATTCATGAAATCCGAGAGTATTCGATTGAGATTGTTTGAAATTCATTAAAAATCTTGAATTATTCAATTAGGATTTTAAAATATGCTACAAAATTTGGTGGTATTCAACTTGAGATTTTAAATTATGTTTTAAAATCCGATGGTATTCAATTGAGATTGTTTAAAATCCATTAAAATCTGATGATATTCAAATGATGGTGGATTTTTTTGGATTTCAAAAAATATGGATTTTATGGCATTCTTCGTGTATTTTAAGTTTTTTGAAATACCACCAAAGATTTTGAAGTATTCTGTTTAAATCCTATCAACTCTGCGATAAAACGGAAAGGAAAATGCTAGAGACCCCAAAAAATTGTCCCAAATGATGTGTCTAAATCTGATTGGCTGAATTCACTCCTATAATAATGAGACCTTGGGAGATTCATCAATCAGCCAATCATAACTAGCCACTTGTTTGCCACATCATTTGGTAAAGATTTTTGGAAATTTTTTTGGGTCTCTAGAAATCTCACAAAATCAAAATCACTTGCAATTTATTAAAATCCAAATATTAAAACCAATCCATTAAAATCGTAATCCAAATCTTAGTTGAATAAACAAAAGAAACTGCTCAAAATTTAAAAGCAAACTGAAACTGAGAAACCGAGGAGAGTGGTGGCAATGGGCGAACACAGTGAGCAACAGCAGCCGAGTGAGCAAGAAGAACACTTCGATGTTCTGGACAAAATGGGTCACAAAACAGGATTCACTAAACCCAGGTGAGTTCACAAAATTCAAAATTATCTACACAATCCCAATGGGCAATGATTATATCTTTATACCATCATGGTTGTGTGAATAAATAATTGATTGCAATATTTATGACTTTATTTCTTGATTGTGTTATGGTGAAATGATGGTACCAAATGTGTTTCTTGGACTTCATGTTAGAGGGTTTGTTTTCGGGTTTTTGTGCTATTAGATTATGTTTGATATCATGATTAAATTAACATATGCGGTGATTCTAGCAGTGTTTGGGTTGGTAATGTGGAAGGTACTGACTGGTGAAATGAAAATTGTGTTTGTTTGTAATAAGTGTCGGATGAGTTGAGGAGCTATGAAAGGTATTCAATTTCAGGGTACTCGAAAATTAAATTTTGTGATTGTGAAAATATATGTTACACTATGAAATGTAAAATTGGGAATTGAAAAGAAGTAGCAAAATCTGTGTAACAATTTATGAGTAGTATATAAATGTTCGAGACTCTATTTTAAGTTAGTGATGTATTGCTGAATATCAATGTGTGTAAACTGCTAGTAGGTAGTGAGACTCTATTTTTATCTTGTCTGAGTCAGGAAATTCAAGAAGTTGTGATATTTATATGAAATTATTGTCTTTATCTTACAACTCGTACCTTTCATAGGAGAGCTGTTCATCGTGATGGGGATTATCATCGGGCTGTTCATGTTTGGATATTCGCCGAAAGCACACAGGAACTACTTTTACAGCGACGTTCTGACTGCAAGGATTCATGGCCTGGCTTGTGGGATATTTCTAGTGCGGGTCATATATCTGCAGGAGACTCATCCCTTGTCACAGCCAGGTAGCTATCAATTTATGGATAATACTATGGCTGAAATTAGTAAGAATAGTTAGCAACGTCCCACAAGTATCATGTATGTGAATTCTTTTTATTAACTGTGATGAAAAAAATTGTATTTTTGCTGCTATTATTTACCATGTACCTATTGCAATCGGAATTGCTTAATGGCTGGGTTATTGATATATATAAAAGGGTAAAATTGTACATTAATGTTTAAATGATTGCATCACATTTGCATTCGTGCCAAACCTGACATCAATCATGTTCATGGTGTTTTCATCAAAATTGGTGAGTGAAGATTGTAATAGTACCTCAATAGGTAAGCTGAAAATTATTTTATATGGAAATGTTCTGGGTGTATTGCGGGTTTTTTTTTGCTAAGTGTGTATTGAGGTTATATCTGAAGTAGTGTATAAGGTTGTATGCTGATGTAGGCTCTTTATCTCAGTGCTAAATATATTTGTACAACAGATTTGGAGAACAATTCAGGACTAAGATGAAAAAAAGTCATGATTAAGAGATTGAAAGAAGTACAGCTAGCTTCATACCAAGGTTTCGTGGCCTCACACAGAGAATGCTCTTAGGAGACTTCTAGTATAGTTTACGCATTTTTAATAAACCTTAGACTGTTGACTGGATATTTTTTAAATGAAATAATTTAAATTTCAATTGATCTGGAATCTTAAAACCAGAATTATGTAAATATATTAATTTTGAAACTTGTTCACTAAAATCAGGAATTCAGAAATTAAAATCTTGGTTTCCAGTTTTTCCTCTGCTTCTATTTTTACTTTTTAAAGATTGTGAATTTTCTTGTGGTGTGTGATTCTCGCCTTATATTGGGAGAAGTTGGCACTCTTGGTTTTCTCTTCTGCATTTGTTTCTTGGTAAACAGATCATGCAACTACTTTAAAACACAAAGAGTCTTTTCTTGATGTCATTATTGAAACCCTATATGTTTTTGTTCTGCAACTCGCAATAGTTGTAAATGCATAACTCATAACTGATAAGAGTCAGAAGGCCCTGCTCACTAGACACTTTGATAGTTTTTTTTCCCCTTAAATTCTGCATTAATCAAAAGTTCTTCTTTGCATTTGTACTCCTGAAGCAATATTGCTTACATACAATTATAATTGTATATACTTGCAATTATATATGTTTATAATTGTATAAGTGCACTGTGCACTGTGCAGTGGGCATGGTGTGATGATGAACTTATGTCTGTGACAATTTGGTTCAATATAAATGCTACTACTTTATTTTATTAATTTATTATATATATATAATAATTTTATTTTATTTTTTAAATTGCTGTATCCTTCCACACCCGAATCCCCATTTTTTTTTGTTGCCAAATTCCCGTATCCCCGCACCCGCTTCGCACTTGTGTTTCATAGGCTCTTATCAATATTCATAATCCATGTTATCAGCTTTATCTGTTGCATTTCAAGTTTAAAGAGTCAGCTTTTAAGGCGAAAAAAACTTTTGGTTGCCTTTTAAGAGAAAAAGCCACCTGCCCCTCTTATTATCTAGTATATTATATTTTCACACAGAAAATATCCTTTGAAAAAGGGGTACCTCATTCCCTATGAGCATGGCAGAATAATATGTGAAGTTTAATCTTGATCAATTTAAGCGGGAAAGAAACTATTATAGATATCTATTTGCGGATGATACAAATCCAAATTCATGCCTGTTGGGGTATTATGTTTTCAAATTGTTGTGGTCTGCATGATAATAAAAATGGTTGTTCTCTTACTTCTCTAATATCTGTGTTCATACAGGAGGGAGCTTCAGGAAGAACTTGGAGTAGTCCTACCCAAGGATGCATTTGAAAAATTATTTATTTTCTTACAAGAGAGGTTGGTAGATTAAACCTTTTCTTTAAAGTTATTTCTTATTGTTTTTTTTGACAACTATTAGTTTTCATGTTTTCACTATGCTACCATGAATTATTATTTTTAAACATTATTTTTGTGAGTAGGATACTAGGATCACTTACAAGAATACATCTGCACACATTTCAGGAATACTTCTGCACACATTCATCTTTATTGAGATCCTAATCCTTAACCCCTTGTTACCAAGAGTGGGGTATTGACTAGGCTACAATTTCATGGTTTTAAAACATTGTTTTTTCATGGTCGTTGACAGGCCTTTTTTCTCCTCAAGCATGATAAAGGAATCTCATTGAACTTCATTTAGTAGATTTCTCTATTACAAGAAAAAACTTCATTGTAAATTATTGCTTGATTGCATAAAGTTGGATAAAAGAGTTGTGATTAATCTTCCTGATGCGACAGGATTTATTGAATTCTACTGCTCATTTCTTTGCTGCACCTTCAGTAGTTTTAATGTAATTTTGTGCATGATTGTTAGGTTTTTATATTCAATTAAGCCTCTCTTAGATAATCAGTAGTTAATATATGTGAGCTAAACTTTTATTATGATAAGGTTTGCACAAGATTTTTATCTTTTTGCATGAGAACATTCTATTTTTATAATTTTTGTAGCTAGCAACCTGGCAGAATGTGTTTTGAGCATTGTGTTTCTGAGGAGCGCTGTTATCTGTTCTATCCTAAATCCTTTGAACCCCTTTTCATATCTCAGTAGCTTATGTATACTGTTAAGCATCTGAAATTACAGACCAAAGGAATAACAGATAGTTTAGTAAGACAAGGAATTCCAATGCTCAGTTTACACTTACATTGGATATCGTTGTTTCTGATGCATTGTAGATCAAAGGAAAAAGAATTTTAATATGAACTCATCAAAAGGAACTTTCTATTTATGACTCTTTTTTTTGGGAGGCAGAATTTTATATAAACTAGTCATTTAGTAAAAATATTATTTTTGTCACAAACTAAAGTTGATTTTAAATAGCTTTAAAGTATAAACTGATGTATCTGATGAAGCTTAACACTTAACTAAATCATGCATGATATGCAATTATGGACGACATTGGAGGACTATCCTTAAAATGTCGTACGACACTCACACATAATACAAGGCTAGTCAGCTCTCTTCCAGCTGATGTTAGTATATATTCACGCTGTTTCTTAATTTTCAATAACATTTTTAGCAAAAAAGGAACATATTCTGAGATATATTTTACATGTACACATTGTTCGTAGTCCTGAATTTCAAATTATCCTTCATATAGGTTTCTTTATATTTATGTATAACATGCTTTTTGTATCTCTAGTTTAATAATCAAAATTTTTGTATCCTAGAATTCCTGTGTCTAACCGTATCCAAGATGTTGAGTTCTGATTTGGATTAATGTGCTCATGAACTGTTTCTTCGGGGATTTAGTTTGAATGTTTGTAATGATAATTAATCTACCTGTTTGCTTTAAGCTTTTGATGTCCATGATTATTTGGTGAAGGAACTTTTCATTAAGGTACATTACATTGCAGTGTCACAAATGGCGGCACCTTTATCAATAATGAATACAATGATGTATATTTGGTGACAACGTTGGAACCAATTCCATTGGAGGCATTTACTCTTCAGGTGAGGAGATTAACTCGATATGAGTACTTATATATCAGATTAAATGAAATGACAAGTCAGATGCAGTGTTCTAAGAAAAGTCCAAAAACTTGTTTGTTATCTAGTAATTCTCTACCTGTATCTGTAAAAAGTTGAACATGAATCTTCTAAATCTTTTGGAAAATCTTGGCACATTGAATATACTAAAGGCTTAAGTGCCTTGGTATGCTCCCCTTGTGGGTGTGAATAAATTACAGGGTTCTTACCATCTATTATATTTTCTCTTGGATTTCTTCTTTGTTATTGTATATTTCTGTATGTGTTGGTGGTCAGAAGGTAGTCCCTGCAACTCAAAACCTAGCTAGCTGTTATTTGGTGAAAAAGGCAGTTTGTGGCCATGTATTATGTGAACTCCTGCAAAACCCTTCGACATTAGTGTTTCCTAAATAAAATTTCAGATGTAAGTCTTTCTTTCAGTTTCAGTCTGCAAAACTATATGTAAAGTGTAAACAAAATTTCTCTGTTTTCCTGCTACCTTTTGATCTACATGAAATATTAGTTTGCTTGCAAGTTATAGATTCATATCAATGTAGTCCTGGTATCCGGATATGCTTTGTTTTGCTTGCATGCGCCGGAGGCCCGGAGGTATATATGCATACCTATAATTGACTTGATTTTACTTGCATCAGCTAGAGCTAGAGTTATTTGTATTTAGTATTTTACCGTATGGAAAAATATTTTTGTAGGTATCTGAAGTCTCAGCTGTAAAGTATATCTCCTTTGAGGAGTATAGAAGCAAGCTGGCCAATGAAGATCCTCAGTATGTCCCTATTGATGTAAATGGACCATACAATCAGCTCTTTGATATACTTGCGAGGAGGTATGTGCTGTGCGTATAAATTTTTGTTAACTGCTCAGTAATATTTCCTCAAAAAGGGTTCTTAAAATGGGCAGAGAGAGAAAATAATTAGACAGCCCTTGCTATATTAGGCTTTTCAGAACATGTATCTATATATTAAGAATGCTAAATTTAAGTAATCAGTCACTCATGCCGCATGCCTTCACCAAGGCTTGAACCTTCAGAGCATCCATAATGGGAGAGAGACATTTCCAATTTCTAGGACCCACTTGAATTTCACGTAAGCATAAAATGGTTTACGAATTGACTTGTCCGCCTTCATGCAATGCATGAGACCACATGCCTGTTGACCACTTACATTTTATTTGATAAATTAATCACCCATGTATATGCGTTAAACGCTCTTAATATATATATGAATAGGACAACACTACCCCACGAGTCATATGAAGCAAGCAAATGGTCCGGACTGGTTTGACGGTCCTGACCAGTTTTCACAAATTGTTGCGGAGCTTGTTTAAGAACTTTTTCTCTTGGCCCAATGCATTAAATGGCATCCCATTGTGGAAGCTCCTATACCTCTTGTTGCCTAAAGGAGTATGATCGCTAGGATTTATAAGCCAAGACATCAATTTCCTTTGTTATTTGTCTACATATGTTTATTTTTGACACATTGTCCACGGGCTATAATAATGTTTTGAGACCCATAATCTAGTTTATTTTATATCCCTTATATATTTGGCAAAAGCACCCAAACCTAAAAGTGCATGTAGACACTGGTTCCCCATCTTAAAATTTATTATAGAACAAAGCTAGCCATTAGGCAGTATGTACTTTATGTGGTCTGAACATATTATTCATGTTTCTTTGTGGCATGTTGTTTTTATTTGATTATGCAAAACTAGGTTCAATTACCTACTTTTAAAGGGAAATGGTCATATCAGGAATCAAGAGCACATGTTTCGTTTTTTATTAAGTAGAAGACCAATCTTGGGCTAAGAAACTCATCTTACGTGGACAAGCACCAGAAAAATTGACCCATATAACAGCTGACGTGTCTATAATACATAACTGAGGTTCGGTTAATATAACCGTTTCAATACAAATTGACATTATTTAGGGTCTATAATATACTAAGAACAAGAACTTCACAATTTATAAAATTAGAATACGGAACGTGGTCTGATGGAAGGAGATAACTTTATAAATTGTGAAAAATGAATGCCAAATTTGGTCTTGAAGTCTCTATACCAACCTCTAACATAAATATCTATATTAACTCACATCCTAGAGAGTAGTCAACTTATTTCTGTTATTCTACAAGGTACAAAGGAAACGTCGAGAAACGGAGTATGGATCTACAGAAGAAGCTCTCCCGCTATGCTCCTGTCTCGCTCAAAGCAGAGGTTTTACCTTTTAGCTTGCTGCACTAATTTCGACTTTTGTATTTTGATTGGGATTCACTATTTTTAATCACATCAGTATATGTCTTAGAATGTATATAAATATTGTGATTTAAACCTTTACGCCCGTCCTTGTGGATCGTGGATATAAAGCATATATGGTGGTTCATGGAGGATGCAGGCATCACGAATTGGCAGTTGTCCATGTTGATATGAATTTGGTTGTCAGCTATTTACTAGACACTTTATATATGGGTGATTATCTTGCTGTGTTTTGAAATATTAACAGCTAAAGGTGCCACATGGATGAGGGTGAAGGCTAGATGTTCTCAGGGCCAATGCCTTCACTTGAATTTCTGCTATGGGAGCTTGCACCTATGCACCTCAAAAACACTGTCTTAGCAAGTCACTTATATATGCATGCTCTGTCACACACGAATATAGGCTGGCTCACTTTCCTTTTTCAGTAGTCCTAGAAAGTCCGTTGACTTACTATTTAATTATTCCCTAACTGTCTAACACTCATACATATAGTTATAAAGCTAATCAGTGATATATTCTGCTTCCATCAACTTAATCATTTACAGATCTGCCAATTCATCCCAAAGTTGAAATACAAAAGATATTGAAATTTTTGGTGTCTACCATGTATAACAATAGCTTAGAGCAGCCAATAATTTGTGTACCCAGTATTTTGTGTATGGCATGTATTTCCTATTTTTGCATTCTTAGATCATATTTTTCTATCTAAATAAATTGAGATGAAATTAAATAGACTGGCAATAAAAACTAAGACTCCTAGACATTTAATTAAAAAACCGTAAAGTTATGGTGGCCGCAAGTAGAAATACCCACAGAAAACAGGCTGAATATAACATGCTATAAAAAAATTAGAAAGTAAATATCTATGGATAAAGTGCATTTGCAAGTCAAATCACAGAACAGTCTCAAACTCATGCCATCAGATTACTGATCTCTTTTACTTAGATATGGCTTCTATTAATAAATTTTGGGTTCTTCTTGCAGTTAACTGGCCTCACTGATGCAGACAAAGGGGCATTGGAGTATATTATAAAAGCTGCCAGGATAATGGATGACATTTTTCACCTTCAGGTAGGCTTAGTCTGCCTACTAGCTGTTATCCTGTATACTACCTCTGGGTCATGAGTCTTCTTCGAGAAGTAAAGTAGGATAAAAATCAAAGCAAAGATAAATATCGTTAATAGATTGAACTGCAAAACAATTATACCCAAGTTGATCACAATATATGTTAGCAAAATGTTTGTCTGCATACGCAAGGTTAAAAACATAATCTTTAACTTCTAGTAGATCAAACTCTTTTGGACTAGGGCCTAAACAGGTGGGAAAACAATGATTATTTGAGGCAGGACTTCTCCATCTATAAGAAAGTAGTCTAATGCCATAAGAGTACCCATAGTTAATGAAATACGTTTAAAATATATATATATATATATATATATATATATATATATATATATATATATATATCATATAGTTAGTAGACACTAATTGCCTATTCCTTGATAGTAGTTTTTAACTTTAAGGCTTTGTGCTTTCTGTTCTACATTAAAGTATTGAACTCAAATTTCCTTGTTTGTCCTTCAGACTTGGTACAGCAACCCGGCTTTGAGGGATTGGTTAAAGAAGAATGCTGATGTTTCTGACTTGGACAAGTTAAAATGGAGATATTTTCTTATCAACAAATATCCATGGTAAAATTTTCATGTAGGGCTATCTATGTTTGTTATCTCTTGCGACATAATAATAAATTAAACTTCCATCAATTTGAATATATGCTGTGCAAGACTGGAATCATTAAAATTAAAAATCAGGTGATATCCTGATGAGGTCCATCTTTCTGTATTTATCATGCATTATGTATCAAAGACATGACTATTGTGCCTCTCTTGCAGGTCTTGTATCGACGAAAACGAGGCATTCTTGACAACTGCAGACTCCGCCATCAAGTTGCTTTCTGAAGCAACTAAACCAGTCACTGGATGGAAGGGTCTTAAGTACAGATCCGCTTTTCCTGCTGAAAAGTCACCTTGCGCTAATTTTTACCCTTCGGATATGGATAAAAGGGTAAGAATGTGGGAAGTTTCTGTTGCATGTTTCCTCAAAATCAAGCCATTAAGAACTATTAGTTTCACCTGCATAAATGCTTAAAGAATTGAACTTTTTATAGGAATTTGAGTTATGGAAGGACAGCCTCACAGTGGACCAAAGGCTGGAGGCAATTGGATTTTTTAGCGTTATCAAAAGGCAGAGTGAACTGGACTTAGACTCAACAAAATCCATCAATGCATCAGATAACTCTACTCATCATCATGATCTCTATGTTGTTCCATACTCTCAAGAGTATAAAACTTTCCTTGATAAGGCTGCTGAGCTGCTTAGGAAAGCAGGGGACATGACTAGCTCACCAAGGTATAGTTCGCATCAACTCAATATTTCTTTCAAATTTATGGACATGTGGAAGTTCTCTGTCTTCAAAAGCATTCTTTGTGTAGTTTGAAGAGAATGCTTCATGGAAAGGCTGATGCTTTCTACACAAATGACTATTATGAGTCAGATATAGCATGGATGGAACTGGTAATCACAGTGTATATGATGATTATTTTTCCCCCTTTATTGTGTATTTACTGCACCTGATGCTAAATATACATATTTTTCAATATGAATAGTACATGTATGTTACTCCAATTTATTTAATGGTATATACGATTTTTTTTATTTAAGTTTGATTTGTTTATAATTTCTGAATACATATTCTCCATGTTTGTATTTTTTACTTTTATTTGTTTGTAATTGATTTTTGTCCATTCTCTGTTATATATAAATAATTTATGTTCTGTAATCTAGGATTGAGTACTAGCCTACACAGCTGATCACAGATAATTATATATAATTCACCCTTAGAACACAAGTTTCTATGTTAAAATATTTGCATATCAATATTTGATGTTAGAATTAAGACACAAGCTTGTTACGGCCCCAGTAAAGACACACATGTAGCTTTTCCTTTCTTTAAGTCTGTAGTCGCATCACTAGAAGTTTTAGCTGTAATCACAATTTCTAATTGTCGTTGTAGTTGTTTAGTGTTTGCATTCACTTATCTATTTTTCTTTCTGCTTTTTAAGTTTACTTAAGTTCATATTTACATATGCGCTACACTATTAGGCAAACAAATATCATAACTTGGTTTTTCCTCTTCTTCTCAAGGACTCTAAGTTGGACATTACTATAGGCCCGTATGAGACATATGAAGATGCGATATTCGGATACAAGGTAATTGATTGCCTATGTTTCTACACATCCTATATTAGCTGAAGCTATGTGTAACATATGGAGATGGTTGTACCAGTTCCTCTTCATCCCGGAGTCACTTTTGTTTTAAGATTTTAACTTAACTTGCTCTTTACCGTATTATAGAATACATATAGAGCATTTGTGTTTACGGCGGGCATTTATAACTGAATTGTGTTTATTCTTACATATATCCTTCTAACTGAAAAGGTCAAGTCCTTTTTATCTCTCATAGTATTTTGTATTGGTAGGTCTCCGATTTTTAATTAATTACTAGTGCTACTGACCATTGTTTGAAGTGAGCATCTGTTTTGGTGTGATGAACCTACAACCTGATAAACTTTAACAATTTCTGGTCTATGAAACATGGTGGGAAATTACGTTTAAGGAGAATCGTTAATAAGAAATAGTCTATAGAGGACGGGGCATTTATGATCAATGCTTTAAATGATTCATCTCGTTCTTATGTGTGTATGTAAATGTAACTTAGTGTCAAGTTTTTGTTCAGGCCACATTTGAGGCATACATAGGTGTTCGTGATGACAAGGCAACTGCTCAACTTAAACTCTTTGGTGATCATTTGCAGGTTCTTTCTGTAACCTAACCCCAATATTTCCCTTATATTTTCTTCACTTATAAGGTACGCTTTTATCCTAGTGAAAGTCTTCTTGTTGTAGGTTTTGGAGAAAAATCTTCCACTAGATGATGTGTACAAATCAAAAGATGTGTTTGCTGCTCCTATTCGCGTCGTCCAGCTTTTATACAATGCAGGGGTTAGTCACTATGTAGTATAGAAAAAAACTTTACTTTGTTTCATGTAATATTCACAAACACTTATTTAGCAACAAAAAATATTTTATTTAGCAAAAAAAAATATTCACAAACACTTAAACTATTTTCACCTTCAATTTATTTTATTTAAGGAAACTTATAATGTAGCTTGTGTATGTATGATACAAATGAAATTCTTTTTGGTTATTGAGGAGAACAAGGGTAATTATAATGGGATGGACGGAAGGTCTTCAGTAAGAGCTCTACTGTCTCAAGTCAATGCCAAGAGGCCCTAGACGTAATATAGTATAAGATAAGGTCTAGTAAGAATTGATCTCTCAAGTCGGATTTGATAAGAAACTACACATAAAATATGGCGCCCTTATAAACTAGTCATGGGAACGGATGCATGCCCTTACTAGGCTACTAGTTCATCCTCTACATTTTTAGTTTTAAGAGCACCAATTCTATATATATCTCCATCTTGGGTCCTCACTATCTTTAAAAGCATTTATAAGTCTTGTAAACTAGTACCAGTCTGCCAGTGAACCTTCTGTGGTCTTTTTACCTGAGAACTTTCGGTAAGACTTCAGTATATGCTTTCTCAGAAATTCCTTGATTATTTAGCTGAGACAACATGACTATGCCTAATGGCATATATCCAGCTACTGATGAAATGTTACTCTGATGTCAAAACAAGCACATATTCTTAAATTTGAAAGTCTTGGAGTAAAAACACTACCCCTTCGTTCGAACAAGTGTCCTATTAGTACTTATTGCTGTCCATCTTGCTGGACTTATGTTTTTTTCATGTTTGTTAAGTCAATTTCTACTCAGAAGTCAGACCTTTATATATTTCATTCAGTCAACAATGTTACTGGGTTGTATTTGACATAATTTTGATATATCAATTTATGGCAGGATGTGAAGGGTCCCCAGACAGTTGCATTTAATCTTCCAAATGATGAGCGTATAGTAAAAGACCGAGGATCATCAATGGTCATGCTGAAGAATGTTTCGGAAGCAAAGTAAGTGTCCTTTCTGTAAAGAGCATAATATCAAGATAACAATGCCTTATAATTATTTCTCATCAAAATATTTACTCCATATTAGGTATGCTTTAGCTTTTTAAACCTTATTTTGAACCAGGTTTAAGCTAATTCTGCGGCCTATTGCTGATGTGTGTATTTCAAAGGAACAACAGCATCATGTGGATTTTGACTCCTTCTTCACTCACATAATTTGCCATGAATGTTGCCATGGTATTGGACCACATAGCATAACACTTCCAAGTGGTCGAAAGTCTACGGTCAGATTGGTAAGTTGGATTATACGACAAATCTGATACTGCCTGGCGCCTGCTGTGTATATTTTTCTTCATTTTAGTGGAATTTTGTTCTGATTCTTTTACTAATAAATTAGAACTTGTTATATATGTCATGGTCATATTTTTATGAAGCACGTGGTTATGATTTTTTTTTTTTTGTAATAAAAAAGAGTAAAAGAAACAGCAGACATGATACTTGCCCCAGACCCTGCTGGTTTGCAAGCCTTGTGCATTGTCTACATGCTTCACATCCTTTAATATGATTGCCATTTTCCTTTACTTGCAACAGGAGCTGCAAGAAGTCCACTTACCTTTGGAGGAAGCTAAAGCTGATATTGTTGGTCTTTGGGCCTTGAAGTTTTTAATTGACAAGGTTAGATTAAATTAATTGATTGGGAATTTATTGATTTGCGGACAATAATGTATCATACTAGCCACCACCAGCATTCGTACCATGTCATTAGAGTCTAAATGCTTATGTGTTGATAACTATTGTCAATATTATAACTCCCGGGTTAATTAAAAATGAGTAGCTGCATAATTATTTTCAGAATTTTGTGTGAGACGGAGAGAAAATTCGATGCTGTATTGCAAATTCTTTCTGTGTACACATGAAAATTTAGAGATAACTCCTACTGTCTTTGCTCTGATTAACATGTAAATAAGCTTCTGAAGACTTGCATGTGAACAGACATGTTGATGTAGGTGGATGTGTGGCTTAAAAACAATTTGGGGGCTGATAACATTATAGAATTGAGCTTCCTCAGACATCGTCACATATATTCAATGATAGATTATGCTCAAAATTCAACTCCTATTGAATTTGAACTGTTTTCTGCCAGGATGTGCTTCCGAGTAGTATGATCAAATCGATGTATGTTTCATTCCTTGCGGGATGCTTCAGATCTGTGCGTTTTGGGTTAGAGGAAGCTCATGGGTAACTCTTTAATTCATCATATTTTTGTTTTTCAAATGGATGATTTTTCATTCTTTCAGGATGAGTAACTCAATCTACTTTTCCAGTAAGGGACAAGCTCTGCAGTTTAATTGGTTATTCGAAAAAGGTGCCATTGTTCTGCATGATGACGCAACTTTCTCAATTAACTTTGATAAGGTATTACTTGTCCAAATCTCCAATTCTTCACGTAGCTTTTTGGACAATATGAGTTAATCATGTAAAATGACAGGTTGAAGGTGCAGTTGAAAGCTTGAGTAGAACAATACTTACGGTGCAAGCCAAAGGTGATAAAGATGGTGCAAGTAAACTTCTCAAGAGTTACTGCGAGATGACACCACCACTCAAAATTGCTTTGAAGAAGCTAGAAATGGTTCAGGTTTGTCAGAGCCTTAGTTTGCTGCACACATAACTCTACATATTGACAGTATCTTTGCGACAAAATTTGGTCAGATGAATTTCACTTATCTTAATTTATTGTTTGCCTAAATGGCGAAGAAGCCATATTGCATAACCTTAAGATGGAGACAAAAGGCAACACGGGTTCCATAGAAAACCTTAACATTCTTCGGAATGTGATTAGTTTCTGTTGCATGACACACGCATCTACACTTATCACCTATAAGCCACTGATTGATAACCCGGGATAATAATATATTAACATTTCTTATTACTAGCCATGCTCTCTGAACTTGAAGATTATCAATCTCAATGTCTTTCAGGTTCCCATTGATTTAGCTCCGGAGTTCCCGATTGCAGAAAAAATATTGCACACAAGCTGTTAAATTTCATTTGTTCAACTGTTACTTGTGCTTCTTGTGCTCAAAGCATATAGTTCTCTTTCATTGATTAGTCCTATTTCGTAAGATCTGGAAAGTGTAATTCAGTAGAGTATTTTGATTTTGGCAATTTTTAATCTGGTTCTCTGGTACTTGGACCTGATATTGAATGTGACCTTAAACTTGATCCAGCACAGTAGAAATATAATAGAAATCTTCTCGTCAGAACCGCTTACAACTAAAGGTATGTTTTAGATAAGTTGTTTTAGATAAGTTGTCCTCAGTTTCGTGCTTAAATACTTCTTTCGTTTCAAAATAGTAGTCGTTTTATTTTTATTTCACGTATTTTAAAGTGGTTGAAAATTACAGTTTTATTAATCATGTTTAACTTTTTTATGCATAATTATACTGAAATAAATGAAGTTTGTAACTCTGTTTTATACATCTTAAAATGTGCTCCAATTTAAGTTAAAATGACTAATAGTTTTATACAAGTGTATATTTTTATGAGTTATATTTTCAGTAATGTTGTTAGAGAGAAAGTTGTTAAAGAAAAGGTTGACTTGTTATTTTCTCAACGAACTTCCACAAGGCAAACATTAACATGCTGCAATTATGAGCATTTGTTAGGGGCTCAATAGAATAGTACTAGATCAACCACTTGATGATGACAGGGTCTAAAAATTGAGGTAAAGGTAGATAGAAAGCGAAATCGATGAAATTGAAAATTGAAAATTAAATTGTTGTAAATGGTTTAGTTTCGGTTTTAATTTCAAACCGATTAGAGAAATTAAACCGAACCAATAGTATATAGATATAAATATATTATAAAATATATACTTTTCTGAAAATCAAAACATTTATTTATAAGTTGAATGTTTATCATTTATTTATTATTTTTGCATGATTATTATCACAATGAACACGGTCACACAATGAAAACATGAAAATCACGGTAACATCAAAAATATAACATGAAAATCACGGTACCATCAAAAATATGAAACAGATTTTCTAAACCGAGATGACGGGACTGTGACTTCTATCTTACAATAGTAAATTAGGCCCGTAAATTGATAATTGAAATCGGTAAATCAAAAACGTAAAATTACTGCAGAAGTTTGGTAGGGTTTGGAGTATATTATTTAGGATATTATTGAGAAAGGTTTGGTACGTGTGAATTCCACATCAAAGCATGCAGAAATAATCAATCATGGACATAGAAAAAGAAGAAGACTGTCCTGACGTCTGAATCATGACGTTTCAGAATAGGGTTAATTATCTAGTTGGTCACTGAAGTGGGCTCAATATATCAAGTTGGTCACTAAACTCAAAACGGTATCAAGATAGTCACTAAAATCACCATAAATATCAAACAAGTACCTCGAAATATGAGTTCAATCAGTAAAAATATTATTTAGAGAGTTTTACGCATTATTCTTGAATGTTGTCATAACCAAGTAAAAGGTTATGATTTCTAGTATTTATGATAATATATTTAAATTTTATCAAGTTTATTTATTATTTATTTTTAATATAAATAAAGAAAATAACTATATAATAAATAATAAATAAACTTGATAAAATCTAAATATATTATCATAAATATTAGAAGTTATAACTTTTTACATGGTTATGATAACATTCAAAAATAATGCGTAAAACTCTCTAAATAATATTTTTACTGATTGAACTCATATTTCGAGGTACTTGTTTGATATTTATGGTGATTTTAGTGACCATCTTGATACCGTTTTGAGTTCAGTGACCAACTTGATACATTGAGCCCACTTCATTGACCAACTAGATAATTAACCCTTTCAGAATATTCTAGTTAGTTTTTTTTTTTTTTTTTAACATAACCGCTACTCTTGAGTGCGGACCGAGTAAACCCACAAGCTAGTCTCCAAACTAGGTGAATATGTTGATTACTACTTCTACATTCTAAAAATTCATATAATAGCTGGCAAACTATGTAAATAGTTGATTACTACTTCAACGTTCTAAGAATTCATGATTTTTTTTATAAAATATTCGATTAATTTTTCAAATATATTATATTAGTTCATTAATTTTTTTATGTTTTGATCTGACTAAAAATCTTCAGTATATTATAAAAATCTTTGATGAAGAACATTATGGATTAGTTCTAATTTTGATGGCTATAATAATTGTTATTTTTTCATAAAAATCATCACATCATATTTGAATAAAATAGTAAGATATGTATGCGGTTTGTTTGGCCAAACTTATTTTTCTAAGTTTCTATCATTTCTATAATTTATTCCTATCATTTCTGTATTTTTGGTTTATAAGTTGAAGTTGAACATCATAAATTTTTTAATAACTTAATTTTATTTTTAAAATTTAATTTTACAAAAATGTATAAGGTCACTATAAATATGATTTTAAATATCAAAAAAAAAATCCAAATATAAAAATTAAAAATTATTTTTTACTTATAATTAACTTCTTACATATGAGCAATACATACTTTTTTTGAAGTTAAAATAATACAATATGATCCCTCCGTGTACTTTATTTTTTGACACGTTTTTTAAGACTTCTTTAAAATAAAGTCTCATAATTTTTTTTCTAAATAAAAATTTGGTATTTAAACTTTTATTAAAAAAAATTAAAAAAATATATTATTGAATTATACTTTACATGAGTTTCAAAATACGTGAACATATACAAATGGTCGTGATGGAGGGAATAATAATCTTCTTTGATTCTTGATTGATTAAGAATTTTTGATTCGATAAACAAATTATCAATTATTTCTAACTAATACTTTTTCCAAGAAATATTGAAAGTTCTCGATTTACCATAAATGCTACCGGCTCTTAAAAATTGTATAAAATAATAAGAAAGAGTAAAAAGAGTGGTGGAAATCGTCTATATTTAATTGTTTAATTTGAAAAAATAGTTGTAGTGTGTGATTGAGTTTTATATTATAAAATTTTACTGACATTAAAAATTAGCAATCTGCTTCTTATAAATACTTTTGTTTTTCATTCCGACTTCTTATCGAAAAAAATCAGAAGCCTTCTTGCCCAAACAAGCGGTATGTTCCTGCATGTCAACCAATTGATTATTCCCACAGGGATTTACCAGGAAAGTTCCTCCTTTATATAATACAAGTACGTCTCTTGGACATCCCAACAATGAACTAATCACATTTTTCCTCAATATAAGAACAAGACATAAACTGATAAACTATTCCTAGTCAAGCACAGCTTTGTTTTGTCTCGTCTACTTAGCTATGGATACCAATATTACCAGCTGGTTCACCCCCACTCTTCTCTTCTTCTTCTTAAACCTCATAATTATCTCCATTTTCATCGCTTCATACTCTAGATCTCATAAACACCAACTCGTTCAGCATGACTCAGTACCCAACCTCAACCGATCCTCGTCTCTCTTGGCCCGAGTCAAGTCCCTCAACTTTTCATTCAGAAACTTCGAGCATCACTACCCAGAAACCCTACTCACTGACCCACAAAATGAACATCACCATGTTCCCGGAGAGGTTTCGCATGAGGATGCTCATGTTCCGGCCACGACGGAGGAGAAGTTGAGTGCAAGTGAGCCGCTTGAAACGGTGTCGTTGAAGGAGAACAAGGAGCAAGTGATGAAGGAGAGCAAGGAGCAAGTGATCACTGCTGTCAAGGAGAGGCGGAAGAAGAAGAATACAGGTATAACATCTCAAACCCGTAACTAGATGCATATCGGATCCAACAAATCACGTCGACCTAAAAAGTGCTAGCAAATTTATTTTGTAAACGAAAATTTCGTATTTAAATTTTTATTTACAAAAATAAAATTTTAAAAATAAGTAATGTAGCTATGCGGTCAATGAACTTTAAAATGCGTGCTCAAAATCAACGAGCTCATCTAATTTTGGATGAAGAGAGTATTTATTTGCTTGTATTTGTGAAAGGCTCAAATACTCATTATCTAATCGAAGTGAGATGTTACAAACAGGTGTGAAAGAAGTGGTGAAAACGGTGTCGTTTAAGGGAGATGAGCAAGTAGATGCCAAGGCAGAAAATTTCATCAACAGGTTCAAGCAGCAGCTGAAAATGCAGAGGCTTGATTCAATAAAGAGATACACAGATATGTTGACAAGAGGGCCAAGGTCTACCAACTGACCTCTTGTCTTTTAGCATGCCGAATGTCTTGTTCACATTTGGAGTGTTGTTTTAAACAAATGGAGTAATAATGAGTGTGATTATCATTTTAAATGCATTCATGTAAAACTAAAGAATGATTTGATGATAAGATCGATGAAATGGAGATGGTTATTATATGTTGAAAATCACCCACTCCTTGACAGAGATGGAGAATACGACGAATTCTATGTTTAACGGTTTAAAATTGCTCGTCTGTCTGAAATAATCCAAAAAACTAAATAATGATATGTTTGCAAAATTTTAAGCAATGTGAAGCACGTATGATAAGATCAAAAGCTTTTTATATTTAGTATACTAGCCTTTAACCCGTGCGAAGCACGGGCGGATATATAGTTCATAATTTATTATTTAAAATTTAAATTTTAACATCATTTTATTAATATTTTAGTATTAGTGGATTGAGTTTTAATTAAATTATATTATTTAACTGACTATATTTTCATATCAGGATTTTAGTATATTTAATCCGAATTTATTACACGTGGATTTAAAAATAAAAAAAATCAGAATATTCAAATCTTTTTCAAGCATAACCGATCGTGTAATACCTTTGAAAGATTCAGTAATCTAATCAATCGAATTTCAACATAATTTTGTAATCCTGGTTTTTTTGACAACAATAACTTTTAAGATTAGAGCTCAAAAGAGTTATGTAATGGTTCGTGTTTATCTTGAAATTGAACACGTTAAAATTAAAAAGAGTTATATGAAGGTTGTTGTTAAAAAAGGATATTCAAAATTGTATATTTATAATTTTATTTATAACATCATTATAATTTTTTTAATGAAATATTATATGATAATGTTTTGTTATGAGTGTTTTTAGTATTTGAAACTGTTTAACAATGTAATACTAATAAACTCCACATTTGTAGACTTGTAGTACCAAAAGCAGAGTACCAAACCAAAAAATATAACTAAAACCTTGGACTACAAATTATACCCATGTTGGCTTATTATAGTATAGTATAGATGAATTTTATATAAAACATTATTTAAAGGTATACTACATTACGGCATGGAAAATGAATTTTTTTTTATCAACTTCTGTACCCAAACACCACTTAAAATAGTGTTTTGAACTTCTTGAAAAAAAAAAGAAAGAAGAATAATCGAGGATAAAATAAAAAAAGACCCATATCTCACAAAACACACATACTGACATACATATATATATATAGGCTCATGATCAAATAGAAACCAATTTTAAAATAAAAACTAGAAACCAATACAAGTTAGTGATATTCTCAGTACAATTTAGTGATTATCTCTTTAGGATTTAGTGATCTGTGCTGCAGAATTCAGTGAAAACTCAATCTCCAGATATTAACCAGCTTAGAATCTCCAGATCTGTTCATGTTTTCGATTCAGATGGTGGTGATAGTGGTGGAGATGGTGGAGGTGAAGGTGGAAATGGAGGAAAGATGATTGTAGCGGAGGTTTGGGCGGCTTGAAGTAGGGGGTTGGAGCGTTGCCGGAATAGTGGCGGCTCCGCCTTTGAAGTTGAGTCGAGGTGGAGAAAGAAGTATGAACGAATCTGAAGGAGGTTGAAGCGGCGATTAAGATGGGCCTGGTGAAGATGGAGGTGTGGAGGTTGTGTTGTTAAAGAAATAATGGAGGTGGAGGTGGAGATGGAGATGGAGGTGGTGGTTATGGAGGGGGTGGGCGGCATAGAGGTGGTAGTGGTTATGAAGGAGGCGACGACGGAGGTGGTGGTAGTGGAGGTGGGGTTGGTGAAGATGGAGGTGGGTTTGATGAAGATGGAGATGGAGATGGGGTTGTTTAAAAATTTAGTGGTATTTGCTTTAGGATTTAGTGATATTTCAGTTTGGTTTTTAGTTTCTAGGATAAGGAGGTTTCTATTGGAGTAAAACTATATATATATATATATATATATATATATATATATATATATATATATAGGGTAGCACTCCATAACATACCCTCTTATATGGAGTTACGTAGCACACCATTATAAATATATACACAATATATATTCTATTATATTTTTTATGAAATATAATTGCAAATTTTGATTATTAAACCGAAAACGAAGTTATACAATTTTTTTATTCCAAAAATCATCTAAAATTATGCAATTTCTCAACATGATTCCATAACAGAATAATAATCATCCAGAATTATTCTGTTGTAGAATCAGTTTCGAAAATATACTTTTTTTAATCAAATTTTAAGTGTTAAATTACTTAAAATAGATTTATTTTATAGTATTTTATATTAGAATCACGTTTTATATGTATTCTATAACAGAATTTATAATAAAATTGATGATTTATAGTGGCGCACTATGTAACTCTATATAAGGAGTCCCTCTCTGGATTGTTGGCCTATATATATATATATATATATATATATATATATATATATATATATAATGCTTACAATAATATAGTTGAAAAAGATTGTCCCAAATATCAGCTAGTAATAACACTGAATACTTTAGTGTTTTCAATTTTGAAAACGCCAGACAATTTAGCGTTTTTGAAATAACCCAAAACGCTACACGATCTTGCGTTAATAAATGGTATTCGAGACATTTTTTCTGATCATAATATTCATAATATTTTGGATATTAATGATGATATTATGATGATGGGTGCTAACACCCAAATAAAGTAGCGTATTGAAACTATAACGCCACTTTTGGTAGCGATTTTTTTTTATTTTAGAAAAATAAAAAATAAATTATTTGTCCAAACGCTATATGATGTGGTGTTTTGTATAAACACAACTTAACTTTGAATTGCGTATGATGTGATATTTGGTTCACTTTTATAAAATGCGATATTTTGGACATTATTTATTAAAATTGTAATAGAGGACCAACACGGCAACACCCACAAATATCACACGCTACTCCTGACCCAAAAAAAGTAAAATAAAAATCACAGCCAACAGATTTACTTGATTCTCGAAAATCATACTCCCTTTGTCCCTCTCATTTGTTTACGGTTACTATTTTGGGATGTCCCTCTCATTTCTTTACATTACCATAAATAGTAAGTTTTTCTCATCATTACACCCACTATCTTCCCCCACCATCTCATATTTAACAATAAAAACTACTATTACACCCACTACTTTCCTCCACTATCTCAAATCTATTATTAAATATTGATAGATCCCACCACTTTACCCACTTTTCATCTAACTTTACTCATTTTTCATACATTGTCTTGGTCTCCGTGTCCCCCTCCAATGTAAACAATTGAGGGGGACGGAGGGAGGAATATATGCTGTGATAATGCAACATAAAGTCATGCAGCTGGGCCTGGGGACATTACATAGTTACATGTTTATTAATGACAAATTTTCAATACTGGTGTGGTTAACATATATTGCCTTGCTACTTATTTTGAAATATATGAATTTAACGTCTTTCACAGATACATATTAGCCCTTGGTCGCGTGAATAAATCTACATTAAGGGCATGCAAACGTGTAAGAGGATGATATATACCACTTGAAGGGCAGCTTTTCACCATTCTGTCTCTTTCTTTTCCATAAAAATTTAGGAGTGAAAGTAACTGAGATCAGAAAGAAAGGGGCTTATGTTACCTAAAACTTGAGAAGAAATACATAGATTGATCAATTAATTGGACACGAAAATTATAGGATTCTATCTGCCTTGCCAAAATCGAAACAAGAGAAAAATGTTCATGTAAAATATTATCCCGATAACGATTCTGATGGTTGTCGATGACGGTGCCTGTAATAACTTCGGTGATTATGATGTTTACTGTCTAGATTCATCAATGGAATCTGAAGTTTCAGGACTTGAATAATGTCTTTTACTTCTGCTATGTTTATGTCTATGTTTCCGACCAGAATTTAAAAGTTCAGAATTACTTGGATGATGTCTTTTGCTTCTGCTCTGTTTATGTTGATGCTTCCCATCGGAATCTGAACTTTCAAATGAACTTAGATGTCTACTGCTCCTGCTCTGTTTATGTCGATGTTTCTCATCAGAAGATGAACTTTCACAAGAGTGTCTTCTGCTTCTGCTCTGTTTATGTCGATGTTTCAAGTCGGAGTCTGTGCTTTCAGAAGAACTTGGATACCGTCTTTTGCTTCTGCTCCTATGTCGCCTATTAACTCCGGAATCTTCTGGTTTATCTGCTTCATATAGTTTTCGCTTCTGTTTCTTTTCTGCCTTATTTTCTTCCCTCTTCTTTGACTTCCTTCTGCCATCACTATCCGAAGACACTTTCTCTTCCTCGCGATCTCTAATCTCCGCAATATGGGGTGACGTGAGTCTTTTGTGCTTCCTCTTGCTACTCGACTTCTTGTTTTTAGACTTGCTTGAGGAGAAGTTGGCCAATAATTCAGGTATGTTCTGCTCACTTAAGAATCCTAGACCCCGGATCGGAATTAGAATCAACATATGTTCAACATCATGTATTTGAATCAAGTTGATGAAAGAAAGATGTCAACAGTAGTTGAACTTACCTCCATATTCATCAAATATATCTTCAGCAACTATCTGCTGGTTCGGATCATCAGGATCGAATCCACCACGGGGTGGACTCATACCTGGCTTTTGCTTCAGTTCCCACTTCAAGGGCTGCAAGACAAAGCACTCCACATTAAATACCATAATGTAGTTCTTATATCATTTATAAGCACAGGATATGGGAAATAATACAGAAAAGCTTGACTAGTATTCATCCCACTCTAATATAAAAACCAAAACAGATGTATACAAAGTAGCAAACACAAAATGTATGACCCAATGCATATATTTAAATTTCATTGCTAAATTCCGACCGTTATTGAAGCATTTCACATATTGCGACTTATATCATGACTCAAAGAAGCAATTAACTATGACCAATGCAACAACTGAGCATCTGTAAATACACCTTGATACTGAACACGGTCTACAGCTGTAGAGACCAAAATTCTGGAATCTTTCTTGGCTATTCAGTACAACGTTATAATTTCAATTTAGGTCATATATCCAGATTATGTTACTACATATAATTTCAATTAGTTCTTTCTCCAAATTAGCCAAATTTGATATCACTCAAAACAACAAAAATTATGAACAGTGCAACAAGTACATGTGTTCATGCACCATGCGCCTACTTATAGACTAATGTTCTAAAATCTTGGCTATTCATTTTATACTATAATTTTATTAAGTTCTTGGATCAATTTGCATGATTAAAATTTTCTTTAAATCGGAAAATTCCTACTGAATTAAGTGCAGTAGTAAGATTCAAGTTAATTTAACAAGATAAAGTAATGTGACAATCATTTAGACAAGATTATACAATATCTTCAAGAAAATTCACAAAGCTGACAAGCAAGCAAAATCACCTCTGATGCATCAGTGCGATCCAATATTACTGTTAATGGGTCATCTCTTTTAAGTCGACTCTCTTCATTAGGCATTATAGTGTCCTTCAACGGACATTCCCGATCACCGCTTTGATGTCCATAATTTCCACATCTTAAACACTTCACATTGCGTATTTCAATTCCAAATGGTCTTGCTCGTGCAATCATACCTGTGTCCATCCTGGAAGAATCACATTAAACTTAATGCTCGGTTCAGATGCTTCAAATCTAAAGGTTTTAAGTTGGGCTAACACACAAAGGCCTTGTTTGTTTTGATGTAACCCAATGACATAACTATAAGTTCCTTGGAACTAGATGGAGTTATTTTGTTTGGTTACGTTACATGATTTTAGAGGTGAACTTGTCCCGTTTCAAGGTACCTGGAGTTTGTCCAAAACCAAGGAAACTAGATACCTAGCCATCTTATTGAACCACAAATTAGTTAGTCCATTTAATTATAATAATATTGTAAATTATCAAAACTAAATGTGCAACTTCTAGTTACACAGTAGTGAACCAAAAAACACATCATAAAAAAAAATTCGTTTCGTTAAGAACTATATTAATGTAACTTGGTTCGCAGGAATTTCTAGGAACCACAATATGATGAAACAAACGCGGCGTTATAGAAGATGGGGTTCGATTCCATATTAGGTACAAAAACAGATACGCGAAACATCATATTAGGTATATCTAGTATTTTGTAGTAATAATATGCATATGTTAGTTATAATGTAAATATTTTTTAATTACTAATATACACAGTTATTATCAAAATCATTGTACTTTGTGTATTAATATGATTATTATTTATTTAAGGTTTCAAGGTATTTGGGCCTCACTTTATGACAAGTATAGGACCGTGAAATTGAAATATGATAGCTTTGGGCTTTTAAACTAATATAGGCTGGGGCCTGAATATGTTGGGCCAGATATGGGGTTTAACAAGGAAATACTTTGCAGCCCTTAGCCAAATTGCAGATCTGGAGAGGCATGTTTTGTTGTCTGCAATACAGCCAGCAAGACATGTATACATATTACATATAGATACACACAAAGAAAAGGCATAGACGTAGATTTGTTCCATCTGTAATAGGAATCAAGCATGTTCTTATGTGTCACTAGCAGTGACTTGGACCGTGACCCCCAACAATTTGGGTCACTTTTGTACCATGATGGGGGACAGACGATCTGGATCGCCAAAAGTGGCACGTACCGGATTCCTTATTACCCTGAACAAACAAGGCCTAAGAATGCTCTAGACAATAGCAGGACCATAGTCCATACATACTATAGATCTAAATGCATTATAACCGTAAATACTATTTTTCTGTTTAAGAAGTGTTCTGACATCCGCTATATAAAAACTTTTCAATCAAGTTGACAGTGGCATTTTCTGATAGGTATATATGTCTACACCACTAATATACTTGTGATGTACATGGTTTAGATGTAGACCATATCATTTTTCCATCCGAGACATGTGTTGCATATAGGTACAGAGACTATCCCACTATTCATGAAGAAAAAGGTTTTAACTCGTCTTAAGCATGATACGGTGGATATTTAGAGCTAGAATCTCATTAGACAAAGCTGTTCAACACCAGGTACTGTTAAGCTAGGGTACAAGCTTTCTATGTTCCTAATATTCCTAAACATGTATCTAACTGAAGCAGGGCATCATGATAAGACCGACTATACAGAATGCAAATTATATTCTGAATGCCATGGATGATGGATGTAATCACTGTTCATCATAGCAGCAACAAAACCTAGAAACAAATTTGATTTCGTTCTAGAGACTAGAAATACCTTGGGGCATTTTTTAAAATATCGAACTGTTCTTCTGTTGGTAAAGCACGGCCATAAATGTCTTTTACCCTCTTTTTCTTCTTTTCTTCGGCTGCAGCAGGTAAGTCTGAAGGCCTACAAGAGGAGTTTTATTTTTAAATTAAAGACACTTAATGATTAAAACATATAATGATGATGTCAGCAACTTGATAGTCACAAACGCCACTTTTAGAGCAAATGAAGCCCTCTAGTGCATGAGCCTACATTGCAGCAGAGTCTGCATTTGATGCTGGATCTTGAGAAGGGTTGTCTGCCTCCTGCTTCTTTGTATTTTCAGCAATTTCTGCAGCTTTAGCGCTCTCTGGATCATAACCAGGCGGGCGAATATACATAAAGCTGACAGCTTTCATCATCTCCATCTAAACATTTAAAAGTAACCGATTAATCAATTAAATATATCACATCACAAAAACAAATAGTCGCGTTTATAAACTTGGTACAAGTCTGCATTTCTCCACTATTCTACATAAATTAACCAATATAATATTAGTACTTGTTGGGATTTACATATGCCTATAATTTGATGATTCTCCTAAGCATAAAGTAATCACACCATAACTAAGCTGTAGACGTGTACCCGATTTTCGTTTCGAATTAATAAATATAGTAACTAACTTCAAAAAACTTCAATACAAAGGTCAGAACCAAATATACTACTATTCCAACTAAAAATTTCAGTGAACATATTCACATTACATATTAGAGGATCATACTCATATACATATGCTCAAATTCACATTATATGCTCACCTTCTCCTTCTCTTTCTTCGAAACAAGAGCCGTCTGTCGAAAAAACTCCTGCTCCTGAGCATACTGCACAAACAAAACCATACCAACCAAATTAGCCAAATTCAACAAAAGGGTACTCATATTTCACCAAAAACAAGACCCATCAAACAAACAAACCAAATAACTCAAAACCAACCAAAAGGGCACTCAAGATTCTTGAAAAAAACATGACCCATTTACCTCACGAGCAACTTCTTCAGCTCTCCGATCACGTTGGGCATGGGTCTGCTCAGCGATCCACTTGCGACGCTGATTGGGATAAGAGAGAGGATGCCATGGCTTTTGATTGAGGAAATTGTGGGACCAGGCTGTGCCTGATTTGGTTTTGTAATCAACTTCTCCATCTTTGTTGTCTGTGAATCTCTTGCTCAGCTTTGGCCCTCTTTCCTCTTCGTCCATTTCTGTTTTGCCCTAATTTCGTTCGTTTATCGATTGAAAAAGAAGGGTTTGTAAATTGTAACAGTGTCACTTCAAAATACCCGACTCCATGTCAAAACAATCCGAATCCAATTCAATATTTCGCTCGACTTTAGGTAATCTATACTCCCTGAGTCTCGTTCATTAGTATACGTACGGGAAGTGGCACTGATGTTAAAGAAAAAGTGTAATTTTATATTGAAATTATTAATATTTAATGTAAAAAGTGGGTGTAGCGGAAGAAGGTAGTGGGTGTATAGTTAAATTTATTATATTATAAAAGTTTATTATTTTTGGTATGTATACAATTGATGGGACGTGCCAAAAAAGAAACTGTATACAATCTCATGGGACGGAAGGAGTATTATACATAAAAACTAAAAATCCGAAAAATATTCGATTTAATTTAAATTTGAGAGATTTGGATTTAAGACTCAAAATTATTTGGATTTAATTTTAGAGAGATCCGGACGGATTCGTTATAATCCCAGCCCAACTCCAATTTTAATATTCATATTTTAATCAATATCAATTTAATCGAATTCAAATAATGATATCCTATTCAACATAATTGAATTTCAAAATATTATAAAATTGATTTAGTTCTAATTATAAATTATTTAAATAATAATAATGATATTTTGTTTGGTCGTTGTAAAATTGTTATGACATCGTTTAAAATAAGCTGAAATATAACAAAATTGAACATTCGTTCTCAAATTACGGTGTGATATGTGGCATAGAATGTAAATAATGAAATTGAGAGAATATTAAAATTTTAAAACAAATACTCATGGTATACTTCATAGGACAATGCTTGATGCACATAATTGTGTACATAATTTTGTACATAATGACATGTGGTGGGTTTTACGGTTAAACCTCGATTAAGTAATATCCGATAAAGTAATAACCTCGCTTAAGTAATAAAATTTGTCGGTCCCAACTTGGGCCAATGTTGTAAAGTAATATTTTCGCTAAAAGTATAAGATAATAAAAATTTAGAGATTCATTAAAGGCCCAGGTAATATGTAAAGTAATAATTCATGAATTAAATAAATAAATAAATATATATATATATATATATATATATATATATATATATATATGATGTATATGAATTACAAAATTCAGTTCTTTTTAAATATATGAATTAAATACCGGTATTTTGTTTTTTTTTCCACCAAGGCCAAATTAACCTCATTGACTTTTATGTAAAGCATAAATGACTCCAGGTATGTTTTACTCATGTTGTATATATAGTTAACCTCAAAGTATTGTTATTTAATATTAAGTTTTATGTTCATGAATTTATCTTTTAGAATCACAATAAACATTAGGTGATTGAGTTTCAAGATGATGTACAGTGCCTATACAATGCACATATTATAGTACATGCATGAATTTAGTTTTCACATATGATTAGTTATTATAAAAATAATTTTAAATTAAATACATTGCATGTGACTGCTTCTTGCTTTTAAAATAATGAATTATAATTTGTAAACATATAGAAATCGGTAAAATAATAAAATATTACTTTATCGATAAAGTAATAAAATATTATTATATCGATAAAATAATAAATTCGGTAAAGTAATATTTTTTTCCGGTCCCAAGGGTATTACTTTAAAGAGGTTTAAGTGTAATTGGAATGGGCCTCCTACATTTACATCAACAACTCCAATTAAAACTCACCACATCAATTGCTACCTCATTATGTTCAAATATTATGTACCCAATTTTGTGCACCTAGCACTATTCTACTTCATATTCTATTTTATTTGCTTCAATTAAACACAACATAAAATTTTAGTCACACAAATGTCCCTATTTGTTATGACACCTTAAAATATCAAAACGTGGAAAAACGGTGAAGAAATGAGCGGAAGGACAGTATGCCTTTCTTTCCTTCTTTCTTCTGGTGTACTTGTACATGGCATTAGCATGCATATCATATACTATATACAGTTTAGTATGAATACTAAAAGTGTGCACCCATAATGTAATAACAGTTGTTCAGGAAAGCTTTTCAAGATTTATGAATCAATCCTCTGCAATAACCTTGTTTCTGCTAACTAAGTTTTTCCTTCAGGAATTTGTTCAGAAAGTGAAAATGAGTATATTAAACATTCAAATTTATATTACCAGTGGCTTGAGAGGTGATTTAAACTTGCTAATAATAGCAAACTACTGGTAGAAGGAAAGTACATGCAAGTCTCAGATGATAACAATCAAAATTTTGCAGCATTTTTGCTGCAAAAATTGTAACATTATTTTTCTTTCAAAGAGAAAGGGTGATCTTTAGATTCTCTCTTAGGCAAAATTTGATGTCCTGAATCATTGTTACCTGACTCTCTGCAATGCTAGGTATGCAACAAGCCGATAACCGACTAACATCAGAGCCATAGCAAACACATCTATGGCTAGATGGTCTAAGCCTACTGATTTTACTGCAGGAAATTCTGCAACCCTGCAATAGACGCCTTTGGAGCACTCGTAGATATCATCACTGTTGTACTGAACTCCGAGAAGAAGCTTGTAACAATAGTAGCTGTAGCTCAAGTACTTAAGCCAGACTATAAAAGGAGGGATTTGTTGAATATAATATCCACCAGCCATGAGAAAAACAAGGGTAGTGACTGAGGCTAAAGTAGTGGCTTGTTTAACATCCATAAGTAGTGCACCAAAGGCCAGTCCGAGGCTTTGGGCGACAAGGACACTGTATAGAACAATGAGAAGGGAGAGTATGAATGTGAAGGGATCAGGTTTGAGGCCTCCCATCCAGTAGACTATTAAGGTAAAAGCGGTTGGGAGTGCAAGCTCTAACGGAAGGTCTCCAATTGTCCTGGCTAAGAAGTATGATGAGAGGCGGTACATTCCTGATGATCTTTCCTTTATAAGCATCCTTCTTTCTTGAGGAAATGTGAAAACAGCACTGTAAAGAGGGTAGAATCCCCAAAAGGCCGAGAAGAAAAAAATCAAGGTGATCTGCATTGAAACACCAGTGCTGGACCCTGGTTAGTGTAAGTTTTAGAAACATCATCCTACATTGATTTAGAAGCATAATTACTTTGAAATTAGATTCTTACTCGATCTTCAATATGGGACGTAGGGGTGTTCCACCATAAGAGTCCTCCAAGTACGGCTACACTTATCACTTGGAAGATCCTTAGCCTGTTAAACGCATCATACCTCCGCTCTCTTAATCCCCTTAAAAGAAGCACCTTAAACTGATGCCACCAGCTTGTGCACCATTGTTCTGAATTTCCTCGGCCTCCTGCATTATTTTGGAGACAGTAAGAGATCCTGCTCATTGCCCATTTATAATGAGTTTGAAATACAATATATGATTTAATTGCTACTCCCTCCGTCCCTTTGATTTCTATACACTTTCTTTTTCGGATGTCCCATTTAATTCTATACATTTCAAAACTTTCCCAAAATAGTAAATTTTTATAATATAAAAATCCCAACCACTAACTTCATCTACTTTTCCAAATCTATCACTTAAATATTAATGAGTCCCACCACTTTACCTACTTTTCTTTCTTTTTCTTATTACTTTACATTACTTTATCCACTTTTCTTAGTCTCCGTGCCCAATACAAATGTATACATCCCAGAGGGAAGGAGGGAGTACTATGGTGCATTGAGAGATAACTTAGGTGCACCAACTTACTTGCAGAACCATCTTTTGTGTGGCTATAATCAGTAACATCAGCACTGCATATTTCAGTTCTCAACCGCGTGAAAATGTTGGTGTCATAGCTTGCCTTTAGTACTTCTCTTACAGACTTCCGTTCTTGTTCTGTTGTATCACCTTGCTCAGTTGCTTGTACTAAATCAGGCCGAATTCCTGAAGTTTGCACATGTTCTATGAGTATCAAGACACAATATAATTTATGTCTACCAAGATGATTTTCTCAAGTTTAATTTGACTAGGTCAATTTCAAGTTTAATAATGATTGTAAGAACAGGAAATGAAAAGAATAAAAAGAGGTAGGCTTCCACTTACCGTTAGCAAGATCAAGTAGAAGATCAGACGGGTTTGTAGAGATATTTGTAGAAAAACCAATGGAGGAGAAGTAATCCAATGCAGCAGATGCAGGGCCATAGTAGATGGGGCATCCCTCTGAGAGCAAAAGTACCTTATCAAACATATAGTAAAGTCGGCTTGAGGGCTGGTGAATTGTGGTGACAATAGTTCGACCTCCACAAGCTAGTCGTTTAAGGGTGTTCAGTATTCTCTGAGCTGTGGTTGAATCCAGACCTGAGGTAGGCTCATCTAACAACAATAAGCTCGGGTTAATTAGCATCTCTTGTCCTATGCTCACTCTCTTCTTCTCCCCTCCTGATATGCCTCTAAATAGCGGACCACCTATCATGCTGTTCTTGCATTTAGTCAGCCCCAACTCACTAATAACACATTCAACATGATGGATTTTATCTTCATGAGTTTGGGTTTTTGGAAGTCTAAGTAGGGCAGTGAAGAGGAGAGTTTCAGTCACTGTGAGATGAGGGTACAATACGTCGTCTTGTGCTACGAACCCTGTCTGACGCTTGATTGATCCTGAAAACAGTTTGCTGTTGTATGTGATCTTGCCTGATAGTTTCCCTGCAAGGCGGCCTCCAAGTGCTGTAAGCAGAGTAGTTTTTCCGCTTCCTGATGGACCTAACATAGCTAGTATTTCCCCGGGACCAACCATTCCTGTTACGCCATTTAGTATTGTCTTGTCCTTCTGTTGATAGCTGACTCTGTACACTACTTCCTCAAACTGAAAGTATCAGGAAAGTATGCAAATGAGTACTAGGAAATTCCATAAATATATACCGAAAAGATAGCACTTAACTAGGAAATTCCATTAATGTATAATGTTGCAAGTCTTATAGAGAGACATACCTTCAAAGTTATAGGGTATACGGCCACTTGTAGATAGGACTGTGAATTAACTTGTCCTGGGCCATCAAGATTTTTCGCGTCATGAGGCTCTGATAGAACCAGAGAACCTTCACTGGCGTTGTTTTCAGGTTTTTCCCCAGAACATTGGAGAGACATGACCTGATGGAACTGGTGTAGATGCTATTCAGATAAAACGATGTCGATACTAAGAAAAGGAAGGAGGAGAAGACTTGGTTGCTCAAAGTGAACTAAGCAACATGTAAATTTATAACCATGTACTCAAACAAGAGGATCACTCATGTGTCAAAAGACTCTGATGTTGGCCTAGCATCATTTGGTGGGCACCCACCTTTTCATTTTATCAATACACTAATATAAAAACATCAAGGGCTACTAATTATTCTAGTCACAAGAGGTCGAGATTTCAAGTCTGAGCAGAGACGTGTGTTCAATGTAAACGCCATCTAAAACCAGAATCGCTTTGTTACCTTAAATTTTGGTATCCCGGATTAACCTGGTACATTAAGTAGAAAATTTGCTGAAATGCTGGCCCTAGGTTCCCACTACTGAAATCTAAAACAAGCTTTTGGTCCATTATTTCTGAATCTTTTTCTGTGTTCCTCCTCCCTTTATCAGATTGGCATATTTCTGCGATTCTTGGCCTAGTTTTCTTTGCAATCTTTTCGCGTTCACTAGACTGAATGTACGGTCTAGCACAACAACTGACATGTCAGACTCAAAAAGTGAGATTAGAGACACTCCACTAATTATAATTAGTGTTTTTAACTCTCCTGCAAATGATGACTATGCTTGAATGATTAGCCGAAAAAAACATATAATAAGATATCATCACAAACTTTATTCGTTCTTATTTTGAATTATCTATCCATTTTTGGCTTGTATAATATATGCAGTTATGCTTGAGCTGTTTACATTTGAACTTATCTGACAGTACATATGGTGGTTTCCAGCTTTCGATTCACTCATCCTCATTAGGTATTCGTTGAACGATCTTTTTCTTTTTGCAGCAATTAATAATCTTTTGTTTCTAGTGGCTATTATATTATAATTCACGCGTCTGAATTATTTCAAGAGCCGAGTTTTTCTTTGTTGCATCATACAGACGAATGGTTGCATTGCAGCGCGGAATTAGTATCTGCAGACTGCAATTCTGCAACCATAATCGAAGATTAGGTTGTTAATTCCCTCGGTGGAGCATATATGCCTTGTTTATCAGTCATAGAAGAACAAGAATATGTTGAAAAGGGAAAAGCCATAAGCTTATGAAAGAAGGTGGACTTGCATTCTTTAGTCTAGAAATCAAATATAATGATGAATGGGGTGCTTTTGTTTTGAAAGCCAACTGATTCTTATATTCTTTTTTCGTTACTGCGGTTTTTGCCGTTTTCAGACGTTCTGATACGGGAGCCATGTGTGACCATGTGCACTGAGTACGACTTTCGTTTATCTGATATTCATTGTGAAGGATTCTTTCTCGAAAATTCGTATTTGCTTTCAAATCTTTTTATCTGTAGCTCAAGTTGAGTGGATTCTTCCTCTAACTCAATCGATCAGTCCAATCAGACCTCATGTTCTATTTATTTAGAAATCCGTTCTCATATTCTTTCAGGTTGTTTCGGTTAAGAATCAAGATAATGGGGCTACTGTTTTTCTCTTACGTTGGCTTAATTTATTACAAGGATAATCTTTTGTTCTGAGTTTAAGTGGGAATCATTACACTAATCCGAGCTCTAATTTCTAAATTTGACACACTTAGTCAATTTCTTAAATACCTTACAGATGCCTTCTAAAATATAAACGGGTGCTGGTCTTTGTCATTCGACTGTCACTATAGTTAATATGATGCATACCCAGCAGTTTATAACATAATTTTAATATGTTCAGCACTTTTTAACTGTTGGACGGGTAAATTGATCCCATCCAATGATTTAAAAAACGTTCCTGCAATCTAAAACATAAAATTGTATACAGTGTTATATGGCATATGTAAGCTATGTTTATTCCCAGAATTTTGACATGTCTAATCTTGAAGTATAATATGGCTTCTTTATAAACGGCAGTAGAGTGTGATATGTTCTCGGAGAATATGCATGTCTTGTACTGCCTTCTTCGTTCTATTTTCTTTACAATTACATTATTAAAATTATACTTTATAAAAGATTTTAAATACGTGTCAAACTATTCATCTCCTATATAAAAAAAACTTGCAAGGCATGAAAAGAGTATAAATATAATGTAGATTTAAGAAGTCCTAAGTAAAAATTGATGTCCCGTAGATCACATGTTCTACTACATTGATCATTCGTAATTTATAAAAGCTTTCTAACTCATTAGCTCAGAGAATTATGCACACAGAGTCAACTATTGTTTCAGAAATTATGGCATCAATCGAGAGGCTTATAGCATTATATACTAAAGAACAATTGAAACCTGAGCTATAAAAACTTTGGACATGCACTAGATCTATATAGCAATGACCTAACCTTCTTGAAATTATCATAATCATAATCATAATATAATTCTAAACTATGGATGCTAGTAAAAACCCTTTTTTCATCACACACCTAAAAAACATCTAGAATCTTGGATTTGTAGAAAGTAAAAAACCCAAGTGAAGAAGGGTCATTGTTGTAGTAGGTAAATCACTTTCTGCATTTGGATCTCATCATCTGCATGTCCAGCAATTATTTCTATCATCCAAATATTAAAATAATATAGTTTGGATTTTTTCAAAGGGAGAAGAGAGGTGAAAAGTTAACTTGCTTTGTTTTTTTTTTTTATGCTTAAGATTTCTAGTGGACCTCACATGGCTACTCTTAGTCTCTGATGAATGAATCACAAAATGACACTTGAACTTTACTATAGGTATATTTTAAATTATCTAATTAACTAATCTTGACTTGAGAATATATACACATGTTTGCATTTGTTGATGAGATGGCAAGTGAGAAAGAGGTTAAAATGCAATGATTAAAAAAATTAAGAATAAAAGTATAATTATATTTAATAAAATTGTAAAACTTTTCCGAATTTCACTTGACATGCTTTTAAATTATTTAATTAACTAAATTTGACATGATCAATTCATATGCATGGTTGCATTTGTTGATGAGATAGTAATTGAGAAAAAGGTTAAGATGCACCAATTAAGAATTTAAGAGGATAAATATATTGAAAATACTACACATCTAAAAGGAATTGAAAAACTTTCCCAAATTACATGTAGCATATTTTTATTTTTATTGAATATGTCTAGATCATAATTTTATTGGATATATTAATGCTATCATTAATTAGACATAAGTCTTTGGTTCATATCAATCTCAAGAATAAAATTATTTCATATTAATATATCATTCTTTGAGAACATTTTTAATAAAATAACTATTAGATGAATAACCATGAAAATATTTACTTTTTTGTAATTGTGACTCTTCAAACTAGTTCCCTGTCACAGTGAGGGAATATGAAGGATTTCTTTACAAGAGGTATTCCAAAAGCTCATAATTCATCAAAACTTTTACACCAAAAGAAGTTCAGAAGCTCCTTCAATTACTATTGACAAAAGATAGATAACTACATCTGTTTGCTGCCAACGTTCTCAGGATCCAAGCTACATCTTAACTCTAGTCTGCAATGGCGGATGAATAACAAGACATAAGTTCTCAGGAGAACAATGATGCAGGTGCAGTTCATCCACATACAATCGTACATGCTTAGAGAGTAAAACTCGCAAAGTTGTTAAAAAGTAGTTGGCAATCAGAAAATAATTGGTACAAGTTCTGTTCAGCACCCAGCAGTTCAATTGTTTGCAAGAGAATTCCAATAATCTGAGCAACATACAGTAATTACACTACTTATGCAGCAATAGAAGTAAGGAACAAGAATATGGTCTAAGAGATTGCAAGAACTTTCTCATAGGTTCTATACCTAAACTTGAACAAGAGTAATCTGCTAAAGAAACCATGCCGTCTATAGAAGCAGTCGAATTGTTATGAATGAGTTCAGAGAACACAATGGACAAAGTCAACATTGTGTGCAAGTACGATTATAAGTTCGAGAGATACAAGCGCAGAACAGCTGATCAAAGGTACCATAGAGATAACAAGGTGATGCCTCCTAAGAGTTTTATCAGCATAGTCTTTTGGCATTTGGCACCTTGTTGGCTCATCACTCTTCCGCAAGCATTGTAAACAATTGATGGGGAGTTATATTCTACTGAAACTTGCTACACAGAACTCAATTACGATAACTAATTATACAGCAAGGACTCGTGTCTACGTCATTGTTATAAATTCCTGACTATTGATGCCAAAAGTCTGTTTCCAGTTTGTTCCATGTTTCATACCCATCAACCTTCAGAGTTCCCCTGGACGATTGCTTTCACCATTAACATCAGGCTGAGGGGAAATGTCGCAAAAGAACCAGTATCAAAGCACATTCTTGTAGTAACAAGATATGAGAATGTTGCATCGAATATATAACCTTAAAATAGACATGAAAATGCATATGCTGCATTAATTCTGACAGAGTTTTTATGGCACTCAATACCCAATTAATTGCCCACCAAAATTTGAACATCTTTCATTTTGTATGCCTTCCGACAAAATGCAAAGCAATGGGGGTCAAACAAAACCGCGAGCAGGGACAATCAGATAGTGCGAGCAATATTGTAATTTTTGTGATCAATTGTTTCTAGTAATAACCAAAATAATCATTAATAGAAAATGGTAACCGAAATCTACATATCCTATCTGTCTTTGAACTAGTTATATAGCAAGATACATTGTTTACATTATACTTCGAGATCAGTCACTCAATTGATCGACATATTATATTTAACTTTAGATTCACCCAATAGTAATTAATATAGACTTGCAAGTGGAGCTAGAAGTGTTTATGTCATAAAGCAGGGAAGGTCTATGTAAACTTAAATTTATTCAAGTACTTCGAGTTTACCAGGCACAGGCAGTGGAATCCCAAGGCCACTAATATTTGGTTGCATCGACTAAAGGGAATCCCCATCAAGCAAAACCAGACTCTCCACGAATGGGTGTACACTAAAAGGTACTGCTATAATATCAAGTTTGCGGTCTTCAAAGCCGTAATGGTTCTTACCTCTTGCAATTCCATGCGAGAACCACTTATACCAAAACTGAACAAAATCATTTACCTCGCCCTTCTCAACATTATAGGAAACCAAGTGACATTGATACAATTTAGGGAATATGAGTTCACCATTGTTCCTTGAACCTACAAAGTCCAATCTAGCACTTTCTTCTAGCCCAACACAAATCTTTTTCTCCCAAAAATACATTTCCCCCCTGCTGTGTACATTTTTGAGTTTGCGTCGTCTCTTGTCACCCTCTTTCAATGTCCAAATGTAAAGACCAGATTCTTGGAAATCCAGATCCTTATTAAAACAAACAATTGACTGACCTAATAGCGCCATAGGAGGAGGAATGAGATTAGACCACCTCCGATTGTAAGCCTCGGTAGGAACTCTTATAATGCCCAATAAATCCTCCATGGTATCATAGTACAAAAGATCTGGTATCCCATACATCATACGCCAAATTGCAGTACCATTAACAACAACGGGTTCAAAACTTGTATCAATTTCTCCAAAAGGATATTCATCTTTCCTAATTATCTTTTTCCACAAATTCGTGGAGAGACGATACACACAAATGAACAAAGATCGCGCTTCACGCTTAACCACAGAAAAAGTATTGTTCGAATATCTAAGACCGTCATAATCATCATGATCATCATCATCATAACTAACATCACCATCATTAAAACTAATAATCGCGACAACCACATAATCATTAATCTCCGGCACATACCCAAAAGCCAAATTCCTCCAATAAATACGAGACGAGAAGAGCCGAGCCGGAATACCCGGCACATCCGGCACCCTCTTCAATTTCCGAACAATCGGGTTCCACAAATAAATATCGAAAAACGCGTATTTCACACATCTGGGAAAACTAGTAGCATCACAATGCAAACAAATCAACCCAAATGAGCTCAAAAGCTTCAATTTCTCATGCTTAGCAGATAAAGCAGGTGGGATTTCGGGCTTGACCCGAGATTCCTTACATTTTTCATCATCATAGCGTAATGAGAGAACATGGTTTTCGAAAATGTCTTTGAACAAGAGGTATTTATTGAGATTGATTTGTTGATAAGTGAAGTGGAGATTAGTGAAGTGGGGTGTTTGGAGAAAATGGTACCATGATTTTTGAACGCTGCGGCAGATCAAAAGGGTTTTGAGTGAGAGTCTTTTGAGGATTTCTGCGAGCATTGAGTCCGGTAAGGTGGAGATGTGAGATCGCATCGTCGTTTGAGCAAGGCGGCGGCGGTGAAATGCGGAGGGTTTGACTGGTGGTGAGGTTAGATACCGTCTCTGTTCATTAAGCCTGGTAGTTACCGTTAATTTTCTAACGGTATTTTTTACGGAAATCGGGAAATCGGAAATGTTATATCCAGGTCAATTTTTTAATTTTCAGAGTAATTTGCGGAAGTTTGTATCGAAGTTGTATGATTTATATGGAAGATAAATGCAAGAGGAGAGAGGGTTGAATCTGCTCTGAGAATAAAAATGTTGATCGGAAAATAACATTTTCATTTTCTAATCTGCATGGTGCAAACACAATAACCACCATTCACACGTATGATGTTTGACTTTTTGACACAACCTTTAATCTTCTATCTTGATGGTAGATTGAGGCTGGTGAGTGAAAATGATAGACTTGAGACTGATGAGTGAAAATGTTGTTAACGCTGTATTTACACCTTATTTTGTACAAAATTTTATAGTATTATTTTATTATTAAATAGATATACAAAATATTTTAAGCACGACTCTCTGAACAATTGATTCTCTCTGCCTAAGCCCTTGAAAGTTGTAATGAATTTCAGTTTGGGACATCTCCATGTACAAAAATTTGTTCAGCTAAAGCAAGGACATTCAATAGATTAGTTAATACTAGTTCACATAAACAAAAACAATCATGAACTTACCACAAGCACTTAACTATTGCCAAAAGATATTCCAAGTACATGATTTGAACCATTTATGTTCCAAATGCTCAGAAGTCACAACAATTTTACACCAAAAGAAGTTCAGAAGCTCCTTCAATTACTACTTGCCAAAAGATAGATGATTTCATCTATATGCTGCTGCACTTACTTGAGTTCTCAGGACCTCCGAACCCTTATCTTACACCTGCAACTGCAAATGGATAACAAGACATAAGTTCTCCGGAGAGCAATGATGCAGGTGCAGTTCATCCACATACAATCGTACATGCTTAGAGAGTGAAACTCGCAAAGTTGTTAAAATGTAGTTGGCAATCAAAAAAATAATTGGTCCAAGTTCTATTCACCATCCCGCAGTTCAATCGATTAGATGGAGAATTCCAATAATCTGAGCAACAGACAATAATTACACTACTTATGCAGCAATAGAAGTAAGAAACAAGAATATGGTCTAAGAGATTGCATGAACTTTCTCACAGATTTTATACCTAAACTTGAACAAGTTATCTGCTAAAGAAATCATGCTGTCTATAGTTCAAACTTCCAGAGGTTCTATATGTTCCTCTTGGCACATTTCATGTAATAAGTAGCCAAGATTTCTAGAGTAAAAGGGGCATTTAAGAAGCATAAAAATAAGTCCTTTAAATTATATTCTCATTTTAGGTTATATACAAGACAAGCTTTTTATAACTGTTACATATAAAGATGCAAGATACGTCAAAAAATGTCCAACCAAAGTAAGAGTAATTAATTGGTTAGCACTTAGCAGATGGTGCACATAGAAGATAAGAGTGATCTAAACAGAGTATATCAAGTTCTCATTCATAGACATTAACTTCAGCAAAGATCTACTTGTAAGAAATTTAAAAGTTTAAAAATATTAAAAGCAATTAAATCTGGAGTTTTAAAGTTCTATATTCTCTCAGCCTATGCTCCTAAGTTTTGACATCATATGAACCCTGAACAAGATATCAGAACGCTTAAGACAACATTACCAAGTTTAACTGTGAAATGATATCCAAGACGAGTGATAATTTAAGATACTGTGTCTACTAGAAATTTATGTTGACAAGACCTCAATTGAAAATTTTATCTTGCTTTTCAGGAACTACTCAGTGACTCTAGTTTCCTTACAATTAACATGAGTGTAATATATAAACAAAGAGGAAAACATCATACATTGTGTTATTAAGTGAGCAAGAGTATCAGTAGCAGATAAACAGCAAATATGATGAACATTATAGTAAAAACATACACTGGTTCACTAATAAACATGATATTTCCTTGCTGCTGTCAACTAGATTTCTGTCTGCAATTAGAGATTATCAATAAAGACCAATGTTTGGACAAAAACAGTAGATATAGATTAAAATCACTTACCAGAAGAAGACTCGCAATTGCTCACTTTGCACATTTCAACAACAATTTTCCTCCTTCATACATGACTAAACTCTCCGGGAACGAAGTGACAACAGTAGAAGGTTCAAGAACATCCTCTGAAGTGTCTGGACCCCTAGCCTTACCAAACCCATGATCTTTATAAATCATGCTCTTTAAATTACACGAGACTATGCTTGTTACATCAAGGTCCCTCGAACGAATTGACTCTATCACCAGTGTTCCATTCTTCGTAATACCTAAAGGATACCCAGACTCCTTAAGTAGTGCTCTAAAACGCAGAGTCCAAGTGACCACACCATTCTCTTGTCTCATCAACCATATACGATGAGGAAACCTGATACCCCCTTTATCAAGGACTCCAATGTCCACAACGCAAAGAGCAAGTGAATCCTCAAACTGCATAAGCTTATGAGGGGAGAATTTCCCCAAATCACGGGGAACATCATGTGGCACATTGAATTCCCCAAACACCTCAGTTTCAAAATCAAACCACACTATTTTAAGTTTATTACCACAACAAGTATAGGCTTCCTCTGTCCCCGGTTGCTTCAGCTCCAACCAGTAATAACAACCACCAAAATAAATCCCGTGTTCATAAACAAGTCTCGGAACCCTGGGCTCTTTCATTTTCCTCCACGTATTCTTCCTCAAACTAAAAATCTCAACCTTCGGAGCTACCTCCCCAAACAGCCTCCCCTCGCGATCCTTAACATAAACAATCCTAACAACTTTATAATCATCACCAGCCTTATCAAACCCCATCCCGACAAAATAATAACTCCCATCCCGGTCAGCCAAACGCTTCTTAAAACAAGTGGAAACCAGCACTCTGTGCCTCCTCACACAGGGATTCCACAGATACAAATCTCTCGAAGAATGCTCCGCGTTTAAATCAGTCAACAAGAGCATTCCGTGAATCTCACTAACTAATCTCAAACTACGAGTCTTTGTCGAAAACGGAATGTCGAATTTTTCGATCACCGAAGAAGTGTCGGTGGAGATCAAGGAGCAGTGGTTTTGGCGGGAAATTATGGGAGGGATGATGAGCACGGCATTTTCATGGGAGAGTGAAATGGAACGAGAGATTTGAGCGGAAATGAAAGAAGGGGTGTTGACCAGAGAGTACCATGTTTTGTTGACTGATGTTGACCTGATGAGGTCTTTGACCGGGAGTTTTAGCAGGATCTCTATGGTTGGTTGTTGAGGGAGATGGTCGAAGGAGAAGGTGTGATCCATGGAGTTGTTAGACGGGGCTACAGTACTCGACATTTGATTAGGGTTTGGGGGAGGAAGAGAGTCTTGTCCTGATTTGTTATATTGCAAAATGCGACTCTTCGTGAGTACGGGGCACGTGGTGTAATGACACCGGAGGAAATTGGAAGTTCAAGAGTGACCTCGAACCTCGTAAAACTCTTTTTACTCTTTTACTCCCTCGATCCTTTTTTAGTTGTCATATTTCGTCAAATTAATTAATTTTTAATCAAAAATTATAGGTCACTCTTTCGTTATTTTAAAAAATTAAAAATCACATCTTAAAATAGATTAAAATTTATTTCCGATGACATTTTTTTTTTCAATTGATAAAATATTAATAAATTTCAGTCAAATTTTGATCAATTTGACCGGCAAAAAAACAAATGTGACCACTAAAATGGGACGGAGAAAGTATTATATATTAATAGCTTTATTTATTAATATAATAATATTTACTCCTTCTATTTTTTAATATATGACGTTTAATTTTTTAACCCACATTTTTAAGTGTTTTGATAAGTGGTAGTCCACCCTATGCACATCCCATACTTTGTTATTGGGATGGCAATAGCAGCACACCTTTTCATTCCTGATGATATTCAACTGGCCACAGAGACGGAGCTGGGGGTTCCAGAGGGGCCCTGGCCCCTCCCAGATTTTTAATTTTTTTTATTTATATAATATTAGAAAAATATTTTATTCACAAAATTAGGTACAAAACTCATGATATGTGTTAAGTTTTGATTGTAATAAATGTATATATGCACTAATAGCACTAATTAAAATATTTCACTTTACTTATCATATCATTTTGTACAAAATTTTGTATCCAATTTTGCGTATCATTACATATAATACTTTATTATATGTATTTATTTAGTTTTTAAGATAAAATTATATCATTTATTATAAATTTTAATAATATAGACTCGGATGTTGGACAATGTCTTTTTCTTTTTCTTCTGTCGTGTCTATGAGTCTCCCTGGTTGCAACTCGTTCTTTCAAATTTTCCGTCCTCGACCGCTTAGGCTTAGTAATTAAATAATTAAATTTTCATAATGAAACGATAGAGCTTTCTCATGGAAACCTAAAATAAATGGACTTTTATCACTAATACTACTATAAAATATGATATATAATATTTTTAAATTTAAATGATATTTATATTCCGGCTCTCTCTTGAAAAACTTCCGGGCTCCGTTGACTGGCTAGCTATCTTCTACACGAAAATCTACATTGCCCTGAAGCCATTGCTCTTTAAAAATGCTTATCTTTTACCATCGCCTAATACCCATCTAAACCCTCCTTTCAATTTCTCATTTGCTTCTCATATTCCTGTCCAAATAAAGCTTGAATCATTCCCCTTGCTAGACAAATTATCTTTTTTTATATTAATAGTCAACCATTTTTGCTATTATACAGTTAAAAATGATGATGATCCTTGTATCGTATCGCGGATAGTAAAAAATTCCGGTAAATATCTAAATCGCGGAGATCGTGAACGACTCATGATCATGCTACATACACATAAAAATCTGGTATTGACATTTTCGGTTTATAAAAAATTATAGATAATTTGTTGTGAAAATCACCTTCCACAACAATCGCTTGGCAGAAATCCATATTTTGTGAAAATCAAAAATAAAAATGTGTTAATATCTCATCCAGGAGCAACTAATTATGATGATTCAGTTTCATATTGTAGTCCCCACACAATCAGTATCAAGCATGTCTTTGCTTGCAAGTGCAAGGGAATACAATTGCCCCACAGCCACAGGCCACCAGTGCCTGAATTCTAGTGCCCACAGGCCACAAGCAACTCTAGCCACTCAACCAAATATACTCCCTCCGTCTCAATTTATAGGTCCATTTTGGAATAAACACGCATATTAAAAAAAAATTGGGTAGATAGAATCTTATCTCATGTATCATTAATTAGTGCATTGAAAAGTGAGGATATAGTTGAGTTTCAAAAAAATCACAATAAATATAAAGATTTAGTGCATTGAGAAATGAGAATAATGTTGAGTTTCAAAAAAGTCACAATTAATATGTAGATAAATTTGTATTGGAAGAAGAGAGGGACAAGTATTTTGGGACAATTGAGACGGAGGGAGTACTATAAATGAGTTGTCAGATATTTTAATTAGTCTCAGCCAATCAAACATTCATTTCAACAGTTGCTTAGTGCTTAATGACTCTCTTAATCTTGCACAACCATTCAAAACTAGTGATCATAGTTTCATTGTTTTATTCCTTAAACAACTCAAATTACTATATGTACTTGCTCCCAAAACCTTCTTTCTAATATTATAAGAGGATATTTTTCTCATAAAATTATATTTTTTATGTCACAACCATTTTTCTATACTTTCTTTTTAAAATGACCTATCCGAAATTTTTTACAGTTCAAAATTTATCAAATATAATAAATTTAATAATATAAAACTAATAACTTCACTATTTCTCTCTAGTCCCACAATCATCCACATTTTTATTATTATATTATTGCTTTTCGTATTTTTTTAACTTCCATGCACAGCTAGACATAAAATTCAAAAATAGAATATAATTTTGTGTATAAATTACATGAGATGTTGAAAGGTAACAAAAATCTAGATCCAAAGCCATAATTCACACTTAAAAGCTGATATATATCACCAATCGTAACAAGTGTCAATACATAACACTAACTTCACCAACAAAAGAGGTATGGATGCTTTCTCATCCTCTTTTCTCTCCTCTACTTACATTCTTGGCCCAAAACCACCCTCACCTCCACCACCACCTCATCTACCCCACCGCATCTCCGCCGTGAGAATCGAAGAAAGACCACCAACCACTACTCCTACCCCTCAACAAACTAGAACCACCACTCCAAGAAAATCACCACCACCACCGCGACGATCACCCCCGCCGCCGCCGCAGACTTTTCCGGCGACCCTTTTCAATGCACTAGACAACATTGTAAACACCTACATAGACCCTCCTAGCAAACCTTTCGTGGACCCCAAGTTTACTCTCTCCGATAATTTCGCACCCGTCGATGAGCTCCCACCGACGGAATGCGAGGTCATCCACGGCGTACTACCGCCCTGCCTCGACGGCGCGTACATCCGCAACGGCCCCAACCCACAGTTCCTGCCACGTGGACCGTACCACCTTTTCGACGGCGACGGTATGCTCCACGCTCTAAAAATCTCAAACGGCCGCGCAACTCTGTGCAGCCGTTTTGTGAAAACCTACAAGTACACCGTGGAACAAGCGAACGGGTCACAAGTGATCCCGTACGTGTTCTCCGGTTTTAACGGACTTACCGCCGCGGCGGCCCGTGGGGCCGTCTCGGCAGCGAGAATGCTCACAGGACAATTTAATCCTGCGAACGGAATCGGAACCGCAAACACAAGTCTAGCATTTTTTGGCAACAAACTTTTCGCGCTCGGTGAATCCGATCTTCCGTACGAAATCAAAATCTCAAATAATGGCGAAATTTCGACATTAGGCCGATACGATTTTTCCGGAAAATTGAACATGAGCATGACCGCGCACCCGAAAATTGATCCGAGGACCGGGGAGGCTTTCGCGTTCCGGTACGGGCCAATGCCGCCCTACGTGACGCTGTTTCGGTTTGATTCCGATGGGAATAAATCGCAAGACGTGCCGATTTTTTCCATGCAGACTCCGTCGTTTCTGCATGATTTCGCGATCACGAATAAATACGCGATTTTCACGGAAATTCAACTAGGCATGAATAATCCTCTCGATATGATTTTTAAGGGAGGGCCTCCCGTGGGTGCTGATCCGGCTAAGGTCCCGAGGATCGGGATAATTCCGAGGTACGCGAAAGATGAGTCGGAAATGAAGTGGTTCGAAGTGCCGGGATTCAATATAATGCATGCGATCAATGCATGGGATGAGGATTGTGGAGACACGGTGGTGATGGTGGCGCCGAATTTGATGTCGGTGGAACATACGATGGAGAGGCTGGATTTGATTCATGCGGTGGTGGAGAAGGTGAAAATTGATCTCAAGACGGGGATTGTTTCTAGGGTTCCACTTTCAACTCGGAATTTGGACTTTGCCGTTGTTAATCCATCTTACGTCGGCCAAAACAGCAGGTGTGTACCCAATTTTTATTTATACAAGTTAAAGTGATAATTTCGGTATCAAATCGGGTTCGTGTCGGGTTTGATTTGTCTCATTTTTTTGTTCAACCTGAATTCAACATTAATTCACTTTTTCGAGCCAGTTTCGGACTGTGCTTCGAGTTGTGTCGAATTTTGCTAGCACTAATATAAGACGGTAACAAAAATTAGAATCTTTTAATTGTCAGATTAATTAGTCAGAATTTGGTTTATAACTTTTAATATAAATTGCTGATTCTGATTTATAAGTCGTATAATTATTTGGTGATCAATTAATCCCCGTTTCTCACATCATGTCCGTGTTATAGCTGACTAAGTCTGATTTCCGTTTTGTAGATACGTTTATGCTGCAGTGGGGGATCCAATGCCGAAGATCAGCGGAGTGGTAAAACTAGACGTGACAGTCTCCGACAACGACCGCCGAGACAGCATAGTCGGAAGTCGGATGTTCGGGCCGAAGTGTTTCGGAGGCGAACCATTCTTCGTCGCAAGGGAGCCCGAAAACCCGGATGCAGACGAGGATGATGGGTACTTAGTAACGTATGTGCACGATGAGAAGAGCGGAGAATCGAGATTTTTGGTCATGGATGCAAAGTCACCGGATCTTGATATTGTGGCCGCCGTGAAGTTGCCCCGGCGAGTACCGTACGGGTTTCACGGGCTTTTTGTGAGACAAAGCGAACTCAACAAGCTATGATAAAGATTGGGTTGCTAGTGTATAGAAAAATGCTTGTAAAAAAATTATACACCTGTAGGGTACTAGGATTGCATATAATGAATAAAAATGATTTACGAGTAATTTATAATTTATAAATAATTTTTGTAAAAATATTTAAGTTATTGAAAAAAGCACCTTAACTTCTAACTTCAACTTAATTTCTGATTTTAAATTAATTTCTGATTAATTATATAAACATATTATTTTTTAATTTTAACCCGGTTTTAAACCGGGCCAGAGAGGCTCGTAATATGTACTCCATCTGTCCTCCTCATTTGTTTATATTGGGGGACGGAGCTCGGCACGTATTCTAATACTCTCGTAAAATGTAGTTCGATAAATTATTTTGAATTTGTTTTTCTTCTGAATAAAAATTTGATGTTTAAATTTTTATACAAAAAAGAAAATTTTAAAAATAAATTATAAAACTATATTTTATATGCGCCTTAAAATGCATGTCGAGCAGTTAAAAAATTGTAAAAAAATGAGAGGGACCTAGAGAGTATGAAATTGTGAAAAAATGTACAAATATTTCATGCATTTGTAGAGACAAGTATCGAATTTCAACGTGCGTTATCTCAGATATTAAGCGACAATGAATGAACAAGTGAAAAAAGCAAGACCACACACGCAAAGGTTAATATCTGAGCCACAGATGGGGCAGATGAATAGATGATGGCAAGTGACAAGACTAACGTACTACGTTCACGGATGTACATCTCCATTACCTAATTTTTCATGTCCATGAATTATGTGCTGCTTAATTATGTAACTATTCCCAACATATACCCACAAAAACATATGTACAATGCAGGACGGATCTAATAAGAGATATAGAGTAAGACGAATCTGATAAGAGAGACGGAGCCCGGCTCTGGAGTACTTGTGTCTTCTTCTAACTTATTACTCCATCCGTCCCATTTTATGTGAGCTGATTTGACTTTCACGGAGATTAAGAAAAATGTAGTAAATGTAGTTGAAAAGTGGGTAAAATGGTGGAACTGATCAATATTTAATACTCCCTCCGTCCCCTTTTACATGTCCATTTTAACTTTTGACCAGTCAAATTGACTATATTTTGACTGGACTTTACATATATCAGATAATTGAGAAAAATAATAAAAATTATATCATTAGAAAGTATATTGAGTCTATTTTAATATGCAACTTTCAGATTTTAGAATTATTGAATAGATAACTCGTAATGTTTAGTCAAAAGTTGGTCAATTTGACTTTTCGAAAAACAAAATGGACATGTAAAAGGGGACGGAGAGAGTAATAGATTTGAGATAGTGGAGGAAAGTAGTGGGTGTAATAGTGTAAAAAGAGATTATAAAATATAGAGGCAGTGGGTGTAAAAGAGATTATAAAATATAGAGGCAGTGGGTGTAATAATAAAAAGTAGTGTTCAAAAATAGTAAGTATTATTGGTTCATTCTTTTTGGGACGTTCCAAAAAAGAAATAAAATAGGACGGAGGGAGTATTATTATTTTCCATCATTAAAGATTTTAGAAAATTAGAGAAATGTTTACAAAAAATTTAAAAATTACATGTATTTTCTGAAAATTTGCTTAGCGCTTCCAGATCGGTCCCTAGGCTAGATGTAGCTTTTGACAAATTTATCTCACAACTGGAACAATAAAGCATGTGGTGATATGAATAAGTTCCTACTATTTGGTATCAGTTAGCCTTAGCCACACCAAACAAATTTGTCTGTCTGGAACCTAATCACATTACTGGAAACGAGTATGTGTTTCTTGCGTGCATCAATAAAACTATTCCATGTGTATTTGATGTTATCTTATGCCATATTGTTTCTGAACTCTGAATCATAGATTAGAAGTTAATTTCAAAACTTCTTTTAATGATTCATATTTATATCTTTTAATGAAATTTGACTTTACAATGTATGAGATTATTTTAAAATATAATTTATAACAATTTTTATTATATCATTAACTTTTATACCTGATAAATTATAAATATATAAAAAAAATTATCCATATACATATATTTAAATTTAAAGTTACTTTTTCACTAATAAGCAATATTTTTTTTTAAATAAGTCAAACGGCTCCTTAATCATCTTAACATTTCCATTTCTTCACATCCAGATGGCTGGTGCATATTTTTATCCAAATTTCAATAAACAATCAATCCATTTGTTAGATGTAGACAGTGATATTATTTTGTTTCCCAAATTAATGCAATAGTGATGTCTTTGCTGTGAATCATATACAGACCACACAATTTCAGGCTGAGAAAGATATCTGAGGTACCAAGTAAATGTTTTCCTCTTACCAGAAGTATTTAGGATTAGGTGCTGAATTATTTCTAGTTAGGTTTGATTTTGTGTGGAGCATCAAGACTTGGATAACCTTGCAAGCCTACATCAATGTCAAAAATTAATGTGATTGTACATAATTTGGATGAGATAAAAACCATGGACCCTATCCCTTTTGTTATGGCAAATAAATTGGATGGAATCTAATGTTTTGAGGCCCTAGTGGTACCCAAGTTTTTGTTAGACTTGCAAGTGAAGATATTCCTTGGGGTCTCTATCAAATTATCAACCCCTGGGACATACTAACATTATTTCATGATAACAAGAGGTGGAGAACTCGAGTCTCGTCCAGATATGAGTGTGTGAGGATATACGTTTAGCGAGAAAATGAGAAGATATTATGATTTGCTCTGGCCACTAATATTAACAAAGTTCATTTCCGCATACATTCTTTTCTGTAATTAGCATTTACTGATATTCTTCAGGAGTGTTGATTTTAACACGGAAAACTATAATTACTTACCCCTGATAATTTTTAATCCATGATCTTTGGTACTGAGTTGGGTGGCCCCGAGAATATGTGGCCCAGTTGGTAAGGAATCTTTCCAATAGAAGACACCATGGGAATATGAGGATCTGATGACCGAGAAACATGAGGAATAATGCCCGACGCTGCCTGTTTTTCACGATAGGACACCCAAGTAACCAGATATAGGCCAGCAATAATTGAGAAACCACCTAGAATGCTGTTACAACGCAAATCACAAAGCTTGTTGCTTAGTCTCCATGAAGTACAATTTGCATGGGGACTTCAAAAGGAGGAGTCTATATGTATACTAAAGAAAGCAGACTTAACAACGGAGGTAAAGACAAGCACATAAAAAATGTTGCAATGTGATATGAATCAGGGCTAACCTTCCCAAATATATAGGGCTTCCAAGGAAAATCCTGGAAAGAAATGCAGATGCAGCAGGTTGGAGGGGAAAATATAGTGCAACTAAAGAAGGTCCCACAACCTTATTGCACCATGTCAAAAGTCCATAGTTGAGCGCAGATGCAACAATTCCCTGAAAAGTATTTCACCACTGGTTAATTATGTCCACTAGTGTTCCCTTTCAATCAGAAACCATAAATACAGGATAATTATAGTGAATGAAGTGTAGTGAATAACAATATGCATGCATCAATACATTAAACTTGAATTCAGACAGTTAATTCTACAGTATGTTATATTTTGACAATGTTGGCTTATATGCCTTACAAATTAGTATCTGTTCTAAGGTGAGCCAGAGTCGAACCCAGGTGTCCCGGGACAACAAAGGATAAACCCACCACTTGGGCTATCCAATCGTGCTCTCTACAGTATGTTATTAGTAATAACAAATTTACATAAAACATGCACACCCCCATACCACAGAAAGAAAAAGGATTGCCCTAAATTAATATTTGAAAGCAAGTATTATAAAAGCAAGGTGCACATCTGAAGTGGAATAGAAGCCCTGGGATACCGGTAAGTGAAAATGGGTAGGAAACACCTGCTCCCACACAAATGCTGTACACTTGTGTAGTGACATTGTAAGTAAAAAACAATCAAGCAACTGTTTCATATTTGGCCTAAGGCTTAAGGCCTAGCTCTCGCAGCCATCATAATTTACATAACCAGAAAACTAAGTATTCTTGGTGACTGAACAAATTACCAGAGCAGCTAATAGAGCTTCAGCACGGGTAAATTTTTAAGTTCTACTCTGCTCCTGCCTCGTGATGACCGTACAATACATATTCAAGCTAGTAAAATGTACCAGTACCGATGCAACACATTGTGCTTAATAAAAATATGTTGTTATAATACACAATCTGTATTAACAATAAGAGTTTGATTGTAGACAGAGTAATAGAGATTACTCCTATAATTTCCGTGGTTCTTGCCCTAGGTGAGGGTCGATGATATTACAAATATTATCTCACCTTACTTATATTAAAAGTGAATCTTATAGCAGAGTCTGTAAAAACAGGCTGGCATTTATAACACTCACTCATTCAATCTTCTTGTCTCTTGTTATTACATTTTACCATTTCCGAGTTTAGGTATTACAAATAACAAGATTAATATTTAGCAAAAAAAAGTATACAGATATCTCAAGTCATTGTTAATCCAGCACTAAAGACCCACAGCTTAAGAATGGCTGACCTACATAGCAGTGGATTTTATCACAAGACATATCTGTGATACCATGAAAAAGCCCACGAACATTTTGACGCAGAGTGATAAATAATCATCATATTAAGCTTAAAGTATATACAGTTAGCTAGGTGGATGTAATCATCTTATTAGAGGTATGATAGAATCATGACTGGTTGATTATATAGAGGATAAACCTGCAGATGCATATAGAGTTTCTATATATTCTCTGGATTAGGTGGTTATTCCCGTTTCATAACCCTGTCCTACACCACATGTTGCCACCAAGGTTCAAAATCTGTAACTAATATTCAATGGTTAATCCATAAATCTGGAGATTTTCAGTCTCATATAATTGTTATAATTTCACCCCGACTAAAGAAAAAAACCTATGTTACTGTGTCTGATGTGTTCAAGATCAAAGTAAAGCACAAGGAGGATGATCTATACACATTTTGCTAACACTTATTAGGTTCTCAATTTCATTTAATTCGAACACATTAAGAGTAAGTTTGATTTTACAATGGCAAGTAGAATAATAAGAAGCTGGTGCACTTAACTAGGAAGCACAAACTCTTCAAAATGGTTGCTGTAAGCGACTTGCCCGACACAGCAAATCGGCACCGACTCGGCTGAGTACGTGTCTCACTCGCCATGTGGCGTATCGACACGCATACGGCAGTGGACTCTCCTTTGACATGTGGCCTGACACGGCCCCCTTTAAAAAGGCCCAATAACCTTATATTTGATTACCGCCAAGACAGTTATATTGTATTATGAATGTAGTTCGGCATATATAAATCCTATTTTATTATTATTGTTATTTTGCCGAATCCTGGTGTATCCAGGACTCTTTTGATAATTGGTGAATCCCCATGTCCCGTACTCGTGTCCCGTGTCGCCCTATCTCGCCCTATCTCGCCCTATCTGAGACCATGCTTCCTAGGTAATTAAGTATTACAGAAAAGTATAATAATACAAGTATATTCATAATTTTACATAGTAGAGGCACGGTGATGCGGAAAGGAAAATTAGAATATTAGTTTGTATCTGTTTAATATAATCGATTATGAATCTAAAGCTCTCCTTACATCATCCACAAGAATACAATTATTTAAAAGTAACAATAAAGAAACTTACAGCATAACAAACCGCAAGAATCTCTGACTGCGTCAAATTCCAGTCTGTTGAACGATTGGTCATAAAGAACGCTGTGACTACCATAAACAACACGCCGAAAGAGTAAGCATATGCTGTCACAGATATACTTGCAGGATATTTGGCTAATAATGGGGCCTGAAATTGTTTGGCACCAGCCATATTAGTTAAATCTGCGAATAGATATGCAATAAATATATATATGTTTACCAAGTATCAAGTAAAGTTTATATTGTTCAGAAAAGAGGAATGGTACATGTGACCAACATACAAAATAAAGTGTGACAAAAAAATGTATCTAATATATGATGACAACTACGTGAGGAATGGTTAATAATACATAAAAAGATGTATGAAAAGCTACATCTTGAAATCTGGTCAAAATATGTGGACCTGTGGATCATTAAACATACCTGAGTGGCTAGATACGAAGCCATGCACATACTATTCCCTATTAAGCACAAGACACCAAGGTGCCAGGTATCCAGCCCAAAGTTGGAAAGGCTATAGACAAACCATCCGGCAGGCTCTGGTTGGCCCCTAGCACTTATTTCACTTTGTGCTGCAAACTCTGCATCTTTGTAACCAAAAACCGCTGGTCCGCGAAACATAACCATTAATATTGCGCCAAAAACACAAACAAGTGTACCTCCAACCTTTAGTTGACCTTCAGTTCTGAGTAAATTAACGGTTTCTGTACTGCATGAACAACTCTTATATAAGCCATGGAGGAGTGAGCATTCACACACATATACATATACTATATACACCTGAAACGTAAAGGTACTTAAAATAGACGTGTCGATTGATCTGACCCCATGATAGCAGCCAATATGAATGTAAAGACAGGAATCGATGGTTGTATGGCTGCAGCATAGGTTGGATTTGTATAGCCAAGACCAATAAGAAACAAAAGCTGGTTTGAAAATATCCTATATGAAAATATAAGCAGCAAACAACAAATCACTTATCAAAAAATATCATTATAACTGACGAATGACAATACAAACCTAAGGAAATAGATCTAAATGCTCAACATTAAGTTACCACATAAATATAGTAACATACCCAGAAAAACCAAGAAAGAGGAATAACAAGAGGAAGCGCTTAGTCATAGGTGGCCTGATTCTTCTGCAAAAATAAAAGAGAAATGATGTTAATGACTTTAATTGGCCAGGGATGGACCTGCATACAAGGTTATGGAGTCATTTGCCCCTGCTAAATTCTTCATTGTTTATGTATTATGCATACATATTCAATATTTCATCGAGATAACTTAGCAAATCCTCCACACTTACGGTGTAGGCCCTTTCTTTTAATCCTCATATTTGGCAAAAAATTCCACATACATATAGACATGATAAATTATACATATTTAACACTCAGAAAAATATAATTATAAAATGACTAGGCTCCGTGAAATAAGTCTTCTAAACTCGATTTGGAAAGAAAACATTATTCTAATTTTTGCCCCCAGCTAATCTTAAAATCTAGATCTGTCCTATGTTGGTGCAATGTACAAAGCAAGGTAACTTCTTTAAAGTTGAGGCATCAGTGTCAAACTAACAAGACAATAAAGGAGTGAGGAAGAGAAATATCCGAATAGATAAATCCAAATTAAGTTAACCACTTCAAGTTACCACAAATTCAAATTCAAATTAAGGCCTGATGCTACTAACAAAGGAAAGAAAAATAATTCAGAGTCCTCAAAAAACTAATGTGAGAGAACACTCAAGCACAACCTTTGCCAATTACTTTACTATGAGCATCACTGGCAACAAAAATTACAAAAGCCTTCACATTTTCTCCCACACAAAAAAATCAATTCATCTGATTTCCTAACTTAACCATTCCCACAGCTCGTAATAATAACTCGACTTTACTGCATAAAATCATTAACATATTATTCAGTTGTCTATTGGACAGTTTATCTAATTATCTTTGAGTTTACTTGTTTCCTTAAAATTAACAATTCCCACTCTACCCAATAAAGATGGAGTCTTTATTCTTCCTTCCAAACAGTAATGCGAATATAATTATGTGTGATTGATCTCACATTGTTACCAGGTGCATCCCTATAACAATACTTTACCACTACCCAAATCTTTGAAAAAGGAACAACTTGTAAATCTGCCAATATCTGCTACAAATCAACGTAGCTTCAAAAACCCAAAAATAATATCTTAAAATGTAAGAATTCATACAAGAATAAAAATTAATTAACTAAAGCCCCATCTACAGAAAAGCAAACAAGCAATCACGGGACACCCATCAAACAATGAATTGAAATGTCAATAACAAACATAAACAAAACCTATATACTTAAACAGAGGGGGGGGGGGGGGGGGGGGGGGTAAAGAACATACATTTCTTGCACAATTCAATGCAGCTTCTAAAACCCACAAATAACATTAAGAAATGCAAGAATTGATACAACAATTGGCATGAATAACTAAAGCCCATTTATGCAATCAACCAAAAACTAGAATATAGACAAGGGTGGGGGGTCAAAGAACATACTTTTCTTTGAAAAAGGCAACAGGAGCAAGAATAGAAAGAGCAATGAGATCTCTAAGAAGACAGAACACAAGCTGATTAACACCAACATTAAGAGCCACTTTAGTAATCACATGATATCCACCACTCAATACTTGTACTAATGCCAAAGCTGTATGAGCCTTCCACACTTCTCCATTGGCAAGCCCACCTCCCCCCATCACCATTTTCATCAAATTTGCAGAGAAACAAAGGGGTTTGCCCTAGTTTATGCAAAGTCAAAGTGGTGATATAGATACAAGTATTGGGTGTGTGGGTGGGCCAGGGTGTGTGATGGGCCCCGATGTGTACTTTTTTGGTGACCCTTCTCGTTTGTATGTACCAGAATCACATTCTTTAACCTTAATTCTTGTTTCAGTTCTCACGTTGCTGTCGTGATTACTGCAGCCTCACAATTTCAAACCCCCTCACATATTTATCGTTTGCCCAAACACGGTCTTGTACTGTTCAGTCAATTGTATTCGGGCTGAACCGGTACGCCCGGTTCATATAAATTTTGTAGTCCGGGTTTTAATCGTATTTTCGAATCTCAAAATTCAAAATTTTGACTTTTTTATGACTTGTTTTTTATGTTTAAAATTTATTTTATATAAAATATATAGAATTATTCTAAAAAATAATTTATATATTTTTATTATTATATCAGTATTTTTATATATGTTGAATTATAAATATTAAAAAATTATTTAAATATAGAGATTAAAAATTAATGTGTTAGATATCGAGGAAAATTTGCAAATAAGTACTTGAAGATTACTCATAATAATCTTGTTGTTGAACATGGATGAATGAAGAATCATTATGATTACTTGAAGTGAAAGTATTATTGTAGATACTTGTTGTTCTGATTCTACAAGTAATGCTTTTAAACAAATTTGAAGAAGAACTTGCATTACACACTTTGCATAATGAACTGATTCAGAAAATCTTAGAAGGCGTTTGGTTCGTAGTTAATCAGTCTGGTTAACAGGAATCGGAACCTCAAACCAACGTATATTAGCAATTTTGTGATATGAAATGTGATTCAAATAGCACTTGGAGTGTGACTAATTCCTATTCTCCGGGATATCCATTCCCATACCTTTCATTCTCATTACCGATTCTTATTCTCATTCACGATCCAAACACCCCCTTATGTTGCTCGGTTAAGTAACTGATAATTCCCAAACTTATGTTTTTCAGATTGTGCTATAAAGAGTAAAACACCTCTGCATTGCCTCGGGTAAAGTATTCATCTGCGAGTCATCATCGTCTCCTTGTGGTCTTTTAGGCCTACTATCCGTCGTTATAATCAAGGATCCTCTAATATTGTATAGTCTGCAGTGATTTTATTAGGCCAAGAAGATGTTTTAAGAAATACTCTGCAGGAATGTTTAAAGGCTTTTTGAACCAAAAATTCCATAGTAGATGAGCAACATCTTGCTGAAAATCAGCAAGTATTATTCTGCAGACATTGCTTCTTAAGTATTATTAACATCTACGATCTGATCACACGGTTGCATCAATAGTATCTGATTCATAGACAACGAGCTAGACAAGCGTTAATGATTTTATATACGTCAACTAAAATCTAACAGTCTTTTCAACAACTATGCAGAGATTACATCAACAAAATATATAGGCTTAACAGAAATTACAAGGACTTGATTTTCCTATGGGAACTGAAAACCATCACCTCCAGCCGCTTGATTGGATGGACCGGCATCAGGGTTAACAGCAACCCACAGTAAAGACAGTGTGATTGCAATCAAACCGGACCAGACATAGACAATGGTAGGCGTCTTTGCTCTCCTGCCCATCAGGCCTTTGGCGAAAGGGTATAAATGAGCAAGCACCCAGAAACTAAAGAAAGCACCACCTATGAACTTGCTCCATGAAGGGGTAGTACTATAAACGGTTCTAATTAGTGCCACAACAATGCCAATCATGTTCACCATTGCAATGACAATGGGGGGGATCATGAGGGAAGTCCATTTTACTAAATAGAGATCCGCGTAAATGTCATCATCATCTTCTGATGCAGACTTGGCAGTGAGGGTGAATGAGATTTCAATTCCCGCAATGACTTTGAGAAGGCCTTGTACCACCGCGGCCAAGTGAGAACTGGTTCCAGAAATGAGCCAAAATTGCTCGTTTCTCCACCACTGTTCTAGGCCTACTCCAGACCATTTTACTTCTAAGAGGGCAAGGGATATTAAGCATATGGTGACTACTAGGAGATATGATAGGAAAGCAACATTGACATTTTGAACGATGAATTGTCCTGAGAATAGGGAGAGGGCAGGGAGAAAACAGTAGAGGACTAGGAATCCGGAGGTGAATGGATAGATGGCAACATTCAGGTAGGATAGACGTTGAAGAAATTTAAGGCGCTTTGAAGCGAAAAATGCATTGTTTCTAGAGAAGAAGATTTCTACTGAACCTGTAGCCCAACGAAGCACTTGGTGTAGCCTGTCAGTGAGATTTATAGGAGCTGATCCACGGAAGGCATCACGATCTGTGATGCAGTATACTGAACGCCACCCACGATTATGCATGCGGTACCCTGACAGCACATCTTCTGTCACTGATCCATAAATCCATCCCACTCTGTCACCCCATTCGGTCTTGTCTTCGTACCTAATCACAATTAGCATAAGTTAAAGAGTAGAAATGTGACAGGCTACACCTATAGCCATCTAGAATGAATTATGTGCCAGTGATCTAATGAAAGATTTTGTTAATGAAGAATATAATCAATTAAGATTACCAACAAGAGATGACAGAAACCGCTTCAGCAACAGCAGTGGCATCCAGTGGTTGACGCGGTGGCCTTAAAGCGCCTGGGGGACGCCCATACTTTACTGCAGGATGATCAGCAATAGGCCGAGCATGAAACTCTGCTACTGGAAGAGAATCAACAAGCATTGTAGAGTTTCCAAAACGCTTGGGTAATAGGTTTGGATCAAGATCAGGGTCGAAATCCATAGGATTTAGTGGTTGTGTCTCCGGTGATGTTGCATCTGTCTCTTTATGGAGTAACTTGTCAGGATCTGGAGGATCAAAACCATACAAAGCAAATCTCCTAAACATTGTTCCTGTTCCGACATATACTGGCCCTTGGACGCCATCAAGTGCACGCATATTGCCATCAAAGAACACAGTATTATGATTAGCATACCTATCTGAAGGATCAATCCCTTCAAACCTCTGTGGAAACTGAATGTAACAGATATTCTCCCCGCCCCTGTCCATCATGAAACACATACCTTCACGAACAGCTTTGCAGTTGTAAACGTAATGATCACAGTCAAGATTGAGCATAAAGGGTCCGTTTGAAAGTATTGCTGACGCCCTCACTAGGCAATTCATTGCTCCAGCTTTCTTGTTATGGTCATATCCAGGTCGTTTCTCACGAGACACGTACACAAACATTGGAAGTCTTGTGTCAACATCCGAGAAGTCAATGAGATTGTCATCAGACTCCCCCAATAAAATGTCACTACTAGGAGGCTTTAACATAACCTGTAGGATCCCTGCATGATCTCCTTTGGCATGATCAGCTGAAGGGGAAGTCCATGTTCCTGGCCAGTGTGTCCCATCTGCCATCCAGGTTGCTTTTTTTACCTTAATGGGCTCTAATGGATCTCCACCACTTTCCCTCTTCTGCTTAATCATTTTCATCTCCTCCCTCGCGTTAAATGCCTCTGATCTTCTCCTGATGGAATCAGGAAGCCCATTAATCCTTACCTTAAACTCGTCGTACTCCCTTTTCACTCTTCGCCTATCTTTAACAAAGTCTGATCTCTTCTTGTTTTTAGTAGGGTCCCCCTTTAAGCTAAAATATGAGTCTGGATTACGAGGTTCAATTTCATGTTTCTTACAAAATGGCACCCACAAGTCAGCAAAGCTACATGCCTCAGCCATTGCCTCAAAAGTAAGGAGAGCACCTCCATCATCCGAGACATAACAAGCAATCTTCTCCACTGGATAGTCTACAGCTAGAATAGATAAAATTGTATTGGCTGTCGTAAGTGGAGGCTCCTTTTCAGGATCTGCCGTGGATACAAAGAAATCAACTCCAGGGAGGTCAGAGCGTCCAGTTGGATTAGAAGGCGATGGCCTGTCAAATTTCTCATATAGAAGATCAAGATCAATGGAGCGGTTAATTGGTCTGAGTTTTGGAACTTGATCCAGAATCCATGAGAAAAAGAACCATAACTCGCAAACAACTGACATGAACCAAAGCCATATAGCATCCTCATTCGGATGCTGTAATCTCCATATCAAGAAAAAGATCATGATTATAAACCGAACAGCAATCAATAACCTATAAGGACTAATTATGCTATTTGGGATAGGTATTTCTCGGCTAAGAGGCCTCCAAGGTTTGTCAGAAGTTTCCACCATGCCCCCTTCAAATCCTTCATTACCATCATTACCAGATGCCTCATCAGGAGGCCAATAGGCATTACCATAGCCATATGTTCCTTGCGTTTCAAATAACCATTTGTTGTGATCAAATTCTCCAGTTTGGTCCCTTTTCATCATCGACATATTCTTACCATCTCTTTTTTTGCCATCTGGTGCTGGAAGGAATAGTCCTCCACTTGAATACTCTGCTTCCTCTTCATAATCCTCTGCAGTTTTGTACGGTTCCTTGCAGCCCGGACACAGACCTGTTTCTTTCTGTGCATCTAAGAAACAATCTCTACATATCTTGAATCTAAGAACAGGAAACACAACTTTATTAGTCATGAGGTTAAATTTAGTGCCTTAAAATTTATAGCAAACGTAAGCTGATCCATTGTACATACCTACATTCGCAAGGCGTTATGTCTCTTCCCCTCTCGTCTTTCATAATTTTCCCATCACAAGCTGGCATGGAGCATGCTGAACCCCTGGATCCAGCCATCTGAGGATGGTTCACATCCGAGTCAATCACTTTATCCATGAGATGAGCTCGTGTCACACTATTAAACCCTCCGGTGAAAAGTGAATTAGACACGTACTGTTCTTCAGCCTTCGTAGCCACATTTGAATCCATAGGCTGATTGTCTGGTGTAGGAGGAATGTGTACAGTATAATTCATGTAATCATTGTTTAATTCTCCAGACATATCCATATCTTCTCTTGACAGACTAACATAACGACCACTCGAAGTCCTTCGAGCAAATTTAACACGAGAGCCAGAATCACCACCAGGGTTCGGCATTCTTTAGATGGTTACTCTGATATTACCAGATCAATTCATCTGCAGCAACTTTTATCTAACTTCTTTACAATTACTAGTTAAAATAACCATGCATGCATGTTTCTGTTGATTTTCGATACTATTAGATGAGCAGGCTAGCAAAAAGAATGAATGAACAAAATGAAACAAGATATAATTGTAGTTTTTTCAGATGAAGAAGCGAAAAAAATGGAAATGACAAAATGTGAAAGGAAATCCTGCATAAAAGGGACAAATGAATGAGTGGAGAAATGGATAAAGACCAGGTCTTCCTTATTATTAGCACACACAACTCACAAAAGTTCAGAAGTAAAATCACTTTCATTCTATTTCCAGTTAGCATTGTTCTTGACATGCTATCTGGTGCATATACATCCGTCCATTATGGCTTCGATGGCGTAGTCAGAAAATAGTCGATGTCGCGTTAAATTGATGCAATCGGAATTATCTGACATAGCGTTTTTTATAAAAAGCGGTGATCAATCCGTGTTCCGTGGCTCGTCGAACTGATTAAATCTCCAATTATTCAATTAATCATCTGATTAATCTTCAATCAATCCAATTAATTTCCGACTAATTTACGTTCCATGTCTTCACCGGTTAAGTCCAATTCCTACTTTTTACAACACTGATTATACGTCGTTTTCCTCAGACAACCATGTCTGGAAGAATTAGACATTTATGTATGGTGACATGTTTAATCAGCACCCTAGCTATCCTCCGGTTTAACTTCTCCGGTGCCATTAGTATAGCTCCAGCTTTCATGCCGGATAACATGTTTTGCAGACTACACAAGTTGATTGTTTTCCATTAGAAGGAAACTAAAACTACGAAAATCAAGGCAATCTGATACTGAAATGGAAAGAATCAAATTTTCCTAATACAACCAGCACCTGCACCTCCAAAAAGAAAGGAGAAATCTACAAGACGAGAACTGCACATGCAAAAAACTTTAATAAGCACTCAAAAGAACAATGCTGGTTAGCAGCATCGATATGAAACTAAGGGTTTAGGGTTAGATATCTAAACAATGATGTTCCAGAACAGCGGGTAAGGCCAAAGATCTAAATTTTCTTGGCGTAGTACAGTAAAACTAAAAACATTGTTTCGATTGTCATCAAGCAGCTTCCAGTGAATGGGAAACCATGAGGTTCTTCTAAATAGCAAGCTTGGGACTTGAAATAAGCTTACAGCTAGACTTTTACCTTACAGCCTTCATTTGTATTACTGTTGTGCATGAACTGCTTCAAATTTACCTTTTTGCAAAATAAAAATAAAACTCAGAGGCGGCGCCAACTATCCAAGGTAAAGCAATACTTATATAGTAGGATATGTAGCTTAACTAATCCAAAATGAAAAACTTTGGTCCCAACAAGTTAACAAGGTGATTCAACAAATATAAAAAGCATATTCCTAGTACAGTCATATAGAAGTATGGAGGCCAGAATTCGAAAGATTTCTGAATCACCGGGTATGTATGCATCCAGTGGTTCAGACCAATGTTCTGAACAGCTTTGAGAATCATTTAAACGTTCATATTGGCCATTTACCAGAAGAAATACATCTATAGAGACGCAAAGCAACTATTTACTGGCAGGCATTCGGGGCATATGTAAAATATAGGAGATTACCACTCAGATGTTAATATAAACATATGTAGAGTTAATTACTGCAAAATACGAGAAGAGAAGATATTCTAATATAACTTAAAATTCAAAATCGCACTTGCAGTTTCCATAATTCACATGTTTCAGAGTAGCACTCATCAGCTGTTCAGAGTTCAAACTAGCTCAGTTACAATCTCACTAGTAAGCTTGGTATAAGAGCTCATTAATTATCAAAGAGCACAGAACATGGTCCTAAAAGCCCGGTCTGATTTTTATAGTAAAAAACAGTTATTTCTTCTGAGCAGAAAAGTAGCTAACTATGATGGCAAGGGTGTGAAACTGGTGTAACTTGTCAGCATATCAGTGTATCTATACTACTACATGATCAAACAGAAAAAACAGAAGTAGCTGAGAAAGCGTAACAAGCACCAGAAGTTAAACTTAAAGGAACATGTATGATGACTGAACACTTTTGACATGAAGAGCAATACATTTGTAATACGCCTACAAAATATAGGAGTCAATGCCAAACATGAAGCAATGAATATATAAAAAAAACCATCCCCTGACATATAGGAATCTGAAGCCATTTTCAAAATAAGACCGCATTAGGAGAAAAGGTAATTGGAATGACCATGAAATGATGTTTACCTCGTAAACAGAGTAAAATATTGCAAGCTGTGCAATTTAGTGACATTATAGGAACACAGTATTTAGAAATTACACATCAGTTATGCATGCACGCACAAAATGGGATAGATTTAAGCCTTCAGTATTATAAATTTTCTTGTCTGTCTCAAAATTTTCAACTTCTTCAACAATATATAGTTTCTTATCACCAAACTTCGCAGAAAAAAAAGGGAGGGGGAGTATCATTGATTGGAACTAATTGATCTGATCGCCAGACATATCTACTAAAGCTATGGATAACATGCATGCCGTGCAAAGTTTGTTTCGTCACAAGTTGTAGAAGCTCAGGGAAAGAGAGTTTCCAGAATTCTTGATGCAATTTTCTTAAGTCAAACTTGCAAATTGTTATTACTACTACTTACTAAAGGGTTTAAAATCAAATATCAACCTTTTTATGTTTGCCGAGTAAATATCAAACTTCTTATAGAGCCGCACCACAAGATTTGAAATACTAAACTATTAACACATTCAAGAATAAAATTTATATTCCAATTGAAAACTTTGATACATATATAAGTAGTAGTGCATTTTGCAGGTAAGTTAAAGTCGTAATAACTTAATTGGATAAACAACCATACATGCATCTATCAGAAGTCTAACCATTTTGTATAGTAGACACAGTTGGTTGGGGAGATTACTCCATCAGGTGTGCATAACCTAATTTGTGGACAAACACCACACGGGATTGAAACCATCACGCCAGTTCTTGAAGCTTCTCCAGTTCCTCCACCTATCACATATCTATAACAAACTTCTCCAACAGGAATAGAATGATACTCTGCCAAGCCAGTGCTTTTCACCTCCAAAATCTCGTTGTCCAGAACCAATGACCTCAAAATCTCTGCAATCATCTCCCTGCTAACATCTCCCTTGTAAAACTTGGCCTTGGCGAAAAAACTATGCACTCCTTCTGCAGTAGCAACCTTCAACTTCTTTTGTAATATCTGCAAGCATGTTCCTCTAAAAAAGTTGATTAAATCTTGGTCAAGCTTCCCATTGGCATACCAAGACCCTCCTGTAAGTTCCGTTGATGGTTCATACTCTACACCCATATAATGCTTCCCATAAGTACTTCTAACATTCGGAACCTCTTTAATCAGTTGACTAGCAATGAGTGCCTTGATCGTTTTATTCAACTGACTAGTCGGTAGATTGCTAACTCGTTTTAATTCTCCACTTGAGATTCCACGAGTCTCTTTACCTCTAACAATATTTAGTACATTACGATCAGCATCTCCTAGAGACTGAGTGAATAAATTTTGCCGGCCTCTTCTCCTCTCAAGAGCCAGAGTATCTTGCATCCTGCTCATCCCTATCAAAATAAAGCCAATATATAATTCTATCGATACCAAAACATTAATCCATAAAAAAAAAGAGTGACATGCACAAAGTTAATATAACTAATTCCTGCATATGAATCAAACACCAGGAAGCATGAGTGCGGGTGCGGGCCTGTGAGTGCTCGGTACGGAGATATGGAAATTTAGAGAATTTAAAAATACGGGGATTCGGTTTTAGGGGATTGGGGAAATATATTAATATTTTAAAAATATATATTATGCATGTATTTCAAGAGTTAGGGTTATATTTAAATCAAATAATCAAATAAATAAATTTAGAGGGGTGTATTGGATTGAGATTTTAAAGCATTTTTTTGCGTTCATGAAATCCGAGGGTATTCGATTGGGATTGTTTGAAATCCATTAAAATCTTGAGGTATTCAATTGGGATTTTAAATTATGCTACAAAATCTGGTGGTATTCAATTGGGATTTTTTTAATAAAAAAATCTGATGGTATTAAATTGGGATTGTTTCAAATCCATTAAAATCTGATGGTATTCAAATGCTGATGGATTTTTTTGGATTTCATAAAATGATGGATTTTGTGGCATTCTTCAGTGTATTTTAAGTTTTTTGAAATCCTGCCAAAATCAATGGGATTTTGAAGCATTGTGCTTAAATCCTATCAACTCTGCGACATTTTATCAATAATCCGCACAAAATCAAAATCACATACAATCTATTAAAATCCACAGACTAAAAACAATCCATTAAAATCCCAATCGAATACACCCCGTTAATATCCTTAACAATATACAATATAATTATTTAATAACACAATCATCACAGTAGTTAAGTTATACAGTATTCAACTAATCATTAACAAGAATCTCCAAGCACCCAAGAATCGAACGCGTGGTGTGGCTAGTGAGCGAAAAATCTCTGTTTTTTTACAAACAGGTAAAAGACACCCTAATATAAGTTTAGACTATGATCATATCAAAAAAGCAAAAGTTACCCTAACGAGTGCAAACAGTATAAGTATTTGGTTGAGTCAAGTCATCAAACAATATAAAAACATAATAACAATGAAACTTAAAGAGATGAAAAGAGAGAGATCTAACTGGTACGTGGAGGTTCTGATATGGGAATGGGGGTGGGTGTGTACGAGAAAGCTGTCTTTGCTTGGTGGACTTCGGGCTCTGTCTTGTACGTGTTTGGATGTTGGCAGTCAATTTTTTTCCTTAATACAGGGAGTAACAATTTTTATAAACCAATTTTAATTTTAATAGGGTTTTACGAGATCTGTCAAAATCTAACCGGAACGGTAAAATTAAACTGAGATGGAATAAATCAAAACAAAATTCGATTTGTTTTGATTTTAAAAATAATTTCGTGATAGACCGAATTGTCCTAATAACATATAATATGAATTATATATTTATATGTATGTTATGATTATAATATCTAATTTTATAAATTTGAATATATTTGTCTTTGATAGAGTAGTGGTGATTTAATAATATTGTTTTAGATTCAAATTGAGATGAGAATTAATTACTTTGCACATGATAAACTAAAATTTTAGAAGTCGTTTGGTTGACATGTAAATATTTAAGAAGTTAAAATTTTCAGAAAATACTTAAAATTGAAATTGTTTGTTTGAATAAAAAAAAAAGAGTAAATTTCAGGGGTGTGGCTACATTTTACACCGATTCGCGAAAATGTGGCTGAATTTTGAAATTCGCAGAAATGTGGTTGAAGTTCGACTTAGCGTTTCAAAATTTTGGCTGCCGTTAAATAGAGCCTAACGGGAGTAACGGAAGAGAGGGTATAATTGGAATTTTTTTTAAAAAAATTCAAAACTTCTTTTTCTGTAAAACAAAACTCTAACTTTCACATATTTCTCTCTCCTTCATTTCATAATCACACGCATAAGAGCTCTCACACACAGACTTCAGCTCATATTCATCATAAATTTCAACTATTATACCTGAAAGAAACTCCCCGCTCTGTCTCTTTTGTGGCGTCTGTTGCGATAAAAAAATCACCAAGAACAGAGAGGTGAGATGGGTATATTTTGTGGACTAATTGGGTATAAAAGGGTCGGTGGAAAGAGGAGTTCTTAATGTATGATTTGTATTGTGGAGACATTGGGTGAATGGTGTGTGTAGGCGGCGAAGTCGCCGCCGATGGTGGTGATGAGACAAGAAAGATGAGGGAGTAGGAAGGGGTAGCAAGTTGGGGGAAGACTGGGGGAGATCTCGTGTGTACATATCTGGGCAGAGAGTTCCATTCCGGCAGCGAGTTCCATTCCGGCAGCCGACAGCGAGAAAGAGAGAAGTAGGCTGGGAAAGGGAAGAGAATTCCTAATTTGGCTTATTTTGTGTTTTTACGTAACTACCCATTTCAATTTTTGTTTTTTAAATGAGTTAACGGCAGAAATCTAACGGACTTAACGGCAGCCAAGATTTTGAAAGGCGGAGTTGAACTTCAGCCACATTTTTGCGAATTTTAAAATTCAGCCACATATTCGTGAATCGGTGTAAAATGTAGCCACACCCCTGAAATTTACTCAAAAAAAAAGGAAGTTCAACTTTCACGAGGGTGATCAATACCCACTAAACATGATAAGTTACGTACTCACCTCCCTCTTGGTTACTTCCCATAAGAATTTAAAAAACTATATACCAACCAAATACAAATATCAACTTCCTGTTTATTATAATTTTTATACTAAACTGAAATTATATTAATGGAAAGAATTTTTCATCTTCAACCAAACGAGCACTTAGCTGAAGAGAAAGTTCTTAACAAATTCGTATAATTCATGTTTCATGTTATATTTTATTTTAACGAAGAATCTTTTCATGTTGAAAACCCTGTCAAATAAGTTGGGATTATTCTGTAATTTTAGACGGTACTCAATTGCATTTTATGATGATAATAAAAGGATAAAGAGGGATTTATGATAGTAAACTAGAATAATTCGAAGTTCGAACTGAGCGATGGCAATGAAATGAAGAAGAATAAAGTAGTTGTTTTGGTCCCTTACCCAACCACTTGTGTATAAAATATATAGTTAAACTTTTATTAAAGTATAATTAGGCTAAAATTCTGTGGAGACCATATTTTGTTGGAGTATTGGAGTCCTAAATCTTGACCCTCCAATATATTATAATTTGATGGCTGAAATTTTTCAATTTTATAATTAAAACTTAATTATTCCTTGCATTATTTCTTCGCCAATGTTCAGCCCAATCAAATATCCTTTGTTCTCTGCACTAATATTATCCATAACATCTTGCAATCGACTAGATTCAACTTGGATCAATATTGTCCTGTGCATTGTGATTATATTTAGTAATTTAAAATGTCTTCAACTTGATATGGTTTAATATGTATTCTTTTTATCCTGTTCTTACATCTACAATTGGTATACCCACGTGAACATCGATCATCGTTGTTTATCAGCCAAACCGTAAATTGTTCTGCACCCGTGGTCTATAAGTCTTGCAATTGTTCTTCACCACTAATAATTGTTCCTCATAATTGTTCCTCACCGCTGCTCACTGTTGTTCATCTTCAGAGATCCTTTTTTTGATTTAGGGGAGATATTTTAGGAAACCTTTGACTTGTAAATGTCAAATTAATGCAGTATAATAAGGGATTGTGATTCTTTATCAATACTGTTTATCTTTAAATTAAATATTATATCCACTTGTCCAGCGTATCTACCGTTCACTAGTATTTTAATCTAAGGGTGTTGGATAAGGTCTCCAAGTACTCCAAAATTATTGGTCTCCATAGAGCCTAACTCATAGATTTAATTACCGAAAAAATTATTAAACTATTGTGATTTTTTCATTATAACCAAAAATCTAATTTTGTTGCAGAAAAATGCAACTAACTAATAGAAAACGTATTTGAGAGAACCCAGTTTAAAAATATTTCTAACCATGGTTAAATGGATGTCCTACGCAACATTACTAAAATATCATTCTTTTATAATTTTATTGTAAATATTTACATAATCCATTGTACACACCAAACAATCAGTTTTTTTTTTACGTAGGAACCCGTGGCCGCTACCCTTCGGGTATGCACGGGTAAACCCACGAGCTCACGTAATAGCCTGCAAACTACGTGAACCACTTTAGCGACATGCTCTGGTCCAGGAGGCATAATCAAAAATTGTGCTCCCATCGGAAGTCGAAACTGTGACCAAGAAGATACAAGTTTCCCGCTGAAGCAATCCTTGCGGGCAGTTTTTATTTGAATTATCAGGATTCGTCATAATATAAATTTAAATTATTATAGGATAAATAATTAATTTAATTTAGTTTACATTTTATTTTGATTAGTAAGAATTTAATCTTATTTTAAAAATTACATATATATATATATATATATTAATATTGTTGAAGAGTTATATTTATTATCGAAAATTATTGCATATAAATTGTTTGTTTTTTTAGATGAATATTAGTTCAATAAAGTTTTATTGTCCAAACAAATTACTAACAAAATGCATAAAGAATAATTATAATATTTATAAAAATCATCTAAAAACCACTCAGAAATCTCAAAATACCAATATATATTATATATGCTTGTGTAGGTTGTATCCGAACAAAACACAATTATTATATCCATGTTGCAGTGATATATCGACAAAATTAGTAACAATGATCAAAAGAGCGATCAAGAGTTCGAATAAATTTATAAATTCGATACAAATATCATAAATCACTTGAAAAATTATCGATACAATCATACACATGTAGCCAATAGGTTATAGGTGTTTCATAAAAATCATGCTAACATTGTCCTTCAAACATAAATTATGATTCGCTCTATATTTGTGTAAAATATGAATTAGGATTTTGACATTTTAATTCGATAGTAAAAAATTAATAAAATTTATATACTAATTAATTTATAACTCGACAATACATCTCAATTTTAAATTAACTATGGTTATGGATTAGTGAGATTGGGTTTTTTAAATATAATTTTTTGAAGTTACTTGCATTATCCGGCAATAAATATACTATTATGGTTAAATTGAAAAAAAACATGATACTTGTATAGTTTTTTTAGTAATTAAGTCTTGATATTAATATGTATGTATGTTGATTCGGATCCGAAAATTCATATCCGTATCCGGATATAGTATCTAGATACGAATACTATCCGGATCTGAATCTGATTTTAAATAGATTTTTATTTTTATATTAAAATATTTTGAAAATTAAAAAAATAGCAAAGATCAAAAAATGATTTTAAAAATTAAAGTTAATAAAGATGATTTATATCTATTCAAAAATTAATTTTTACTTATATTTCGATATAAATTTGTTATCTTTATAATATTTAACTCAAAAAATATTTTGATATATGTCTATAATATCTTACAATTATATAAAATTTATATAAATATTTTATTTTATGAATTTATATATAAATACACACATTATAATAAACACACTATAATAAACACATATATTATTTAAATATCATATATATTTCATTTCGGATTCGAATATTATCGAATACGGGAATATGCCTATATCCGTATCCAGAATCTTAATCAATCGAGTAATATTAATTAATTAATATGCATGTCAGATTCGGATGTGGTTAATATCTGGTAGGTGGCTGAATAAGTCCAAAAAATTCAAATAGATCACTCAACTCAAACTAATCATCAACGGCTTTCGAATTGAACAGAATGCTTAAATTAAGGTGATCTATTTGAGTTTTTTGGACGTAGTCCGTTAAATTTGCAATGAGTGATCTGCTTCAGTTTTTTGGACACAGTTTGTCACATAGTTGATATTTAACCCTATAAAAATTCATATAAACATTTGCGGTGCAACATGTCTTCCTTACAAAATTATTAATGTTTATGTAAAACAGTCGCCAAACCTTATATGTAGCGATTAGATCGTTTTTTTTTTGTCATTCATCCATGTCCAAACTATTCAAAAAAGTTATTTCTATAACCATTAATACTGTAATCAAAGAATATGTGTAGTGGATACACATCAAAAGAAACAAAACTACCACAATATTATCAATATACTAACATGCAAATACATGTCCATAGTCATATATTTTACAAAGATTAGAAGAAAATCATTATAAGAACTGACTGCAGCAGTGTGATTAGTGTCCGTCTGGACATCTCTTTTCGGACATAATTGAGGACACACTGACCAGTGATTTGTAGGTGATATTACTATATATCACCCTCAGTGCCATATGCAAGTCATTGTATCACCCCTTGTTCCATATCAAGACCCGATAAACATTACTATGAAGTACTTTTGCCAATAAAAAAAGAATAATCAAGAGGTTAAATCCAATACGACACATCAAATTAGTTACTCGGGAATATCAGGATATTCCATCTGAAATTTCTCAAGTAACTGATGTAATGTGCTTTCTTGTCTGAACCTCTTCATTTCTCTTTGAAGATTGGTTACGGTACTTACAATAGTGTTATTGGGCTCTTGATCTGGAACAAAGGATGATATACAATGATATTTACCCATGCATGAAATCTACCTATCCTGTCCATCTTCTTTGGATTTTGTAAGATATAATCCGCTCCGGAGAAATTGTATGGTAAAGAGCACCATAAGTCCATAACACGCATACATATGATTATATACAAGGGCATATAAAGAATCTAGTGAATTGGGAGGAAGTGTTTGGGGTTGTCTAGAGCTCATGTGATTTTTGATATATATAGTACTAGCACATACTCAAAATGATGTCATATAAGAAGAGTCGAGTGAATCGGTCGCTAAAGAAGTGTCTAGAATTCTGGGGAAAAGGAAGTGTCTAGAGCTTTTGAGATTTTTGATATAAATATTAAATACAGTACTAGCACATATAAAAAATGATGTCATCACATGAGAGGAGTTGAGTGAATCGGCCTCATAAAAGTATCTAGAATTTTATGGAGAAAGAAGCTTCTGGAGCTCTTGAGATTTTCGATATAAATACATACACAAAATGATGTCACATAAGAAGAGAGTTGAGTGAATCGGTCCCTAAAGAAGTGTCTAGAAATCTCCAGTTTTGCATATAAAAACAATGATGCACACACATAACAATATCACATAGGTAAGGACTAAAACCTCTAGCAAAATGCAATTTTTTTTATAAGGAAATGAAAGAGCAATGCGAAAAGAACGTGCTAGAGACATTAAACGAGAATCCAAATTTTAAATGTCCAAAAGAGGTATAAGTATGTAAATTATGAAACATTTTTGCTAAAAATTAAATACAATAAAGAATATGTTCATTATGAAACATTTTTGATAAAAAATAAATTTTGCTCAATTTGTGTACTTTTGTCAATTCAAACTAACCACATGAGTTAAAAGTGAATGAAAAGATGAATAAAATTTTCTTTTACAGATTCTTGGACACTTCATATTGCTCCCACAAACACAGATGCATCTGCATCTCGTGTAGACGCACACAGACATTTCCATAGCCATTGGGAACCTTTATCTCCTGTAGATGCACACCGACAAATATTCCTAGATCTTATCGCCTCATAGATATTGTCGCCTCATAGATCTTATCGCCCCATAGATATTATCGCCTCATGAGTACAAGACTATATAATTTTAGTCTCTTCAACAATTAGCATTAGAAATGTTTGATTCTTTTGCTTGTCATGACCTTTGGATAAACTTGTTGGTGGGGGGAACTAATTATAATCATTGTTTAGCACTTGTGACTATCAATGATACAGTCTTAGAATGAGGATAAGCTTGCATACAGTGTTACGGCCCTAATATTTCCTCTTTCTCTCACGATCCAGTAGTCTCACTCCGGTGTATTTAAGGTAAAGTGGTGCGTGTCCATGTATAATCGAGTAATTAGATTGAACTAATAATATGCATATACACTGGTATCATAACACCCCCCACCCCCCAATTATATCCTCTTTCTCCCAAGATTCTGTTTTCTCCGTTGTAGATATCTAAAGGTAAAGTGGTGTGTGTCCATGTATAATCGGGTAATTAGTTTGAACTAATAATTAGTAAGTACTCGTATGTTTCCTGCAATTGATTCCAATTTTAGTTTTCGAATTTATACAGAGTTTTCGTTTTTGATTTCTAATTGCAACAGATCTGGCTAAACTTTACTTTTGATATTTCACAGTTATGAGCAGCACAAGAAAAGATGTACAAGGTGTGAGGGATCCCAAGGGTAAGAAAAGAATCTCGTCACATGACTCCATCAACTCCCTTGCACCATCGAAGCTACGCAAACATAATAGTCCTCATTATAATGGTAATAACTCTATGTATTTATGTAGTTTTAATTATGATGTTATTATTTGTGTTGCTCATGTTATGATATAATAAATGTATAAAACTCAGGAGGCGGAGGGAGTATTAAATAAACGATGCCTGGGAGGCATCATTTGTTTAATACTCTCACCGTCCCTCTCAGTTGTATACATTGGTGGACGCGGCACGTACTTTAATGCTTCTATAAGACTATAACTTATAGCTCTATAACTTATTTTTAAAATTTTGAATAAAAATTTAATATTTAATTTTTATCCGGAAGAAGTAAATCTTAAAAAGAAATTATAAAAAATATACTTTACACGAGTACTAAAGTATTTATAGAATTGAATGTGACAGAGGGAGTAACATTTACTTAATGGATGTAGTTCATTGTTTATTTTCCATCAATTTCGTTTCTCCCTCATTGGTATTATCATCTATTTATTTCATAAGTTCTACCATATAACAGTCATCTAATTGATGGTCATTTGAGGGATTGATTGTGGTTAAACTCAATTTTTCGTTAACTTTGTCTAATGTAAGTTTACTAGCTTTTATATTGTGTCTGTTCTAGTACTAGTCACCAAATATGGTCTTACCTATATAAATATTGGATTATCATCATCCCATCTCTAAAACAATGAAATCACACAAATAATAAATATCTCTACAACTTAGAGTTTAGAAATCCTTTGAATCCCTGCTCAATCTCTTACTAGAAGCTATCTACATTTCTCCATAAAAAATACACAATATCTCTCTATAAAGCCTAATAAATATGTTATATCTTTTAAAAAACTTAATAATTGTGTTATATATTATTATGAGCTTTTTATATAAAGTCATTAGGATAGGAGGTAGTAAAGAGAACTAAAATAGAATAAAACTCTATATAACGCCCACCATCCTTCCACACTCATTCTCAAGGTCATTATTTCTTATGAAGTGTTCCCTCAAGGAGATTGATTTTGAGGCTCAACCCTTGATGCTCACTTGTATGCTTGTCTGTCAGCGGATGTCCATTTACAAATTTTCTTCTCAACATATCTCTTTGCTATTTAGACAGATATGTTCTTCTATTTCATCTTTGTTCTTTCCACCTTCCTCGTCTCACCGTATGGTACATGAATAAATCATTACAATTTACAATATTTTGATTAAACATGATATGAACTATACACTTTTTAAACTTTAGATTTCTTTTAAAACAATCTTAATGGACTACATTAATATAAGTTCATCAAAAAGCATTACAAAAAAAACACATGACCCCTTAGTGAGTTACCACACATAGATGTTTAGGAGATGACAATCACACTTTCTTTTTTGTATGAGTTGTTGAATATGGTGTTGTCTATACTTTTGATGTTCTGTAGATGGAGATTGTGTGCTTATGAAGGCCCCTAATCCGGATGATCCACCATATGTTGCTCAGATTGTAGAATCTAAGGCTAAAAAAGTGAAAATAAGATGGTACTACAGACCCCAAGACACTGAACTGTGGAAGAAAGACTATGACACTGACATGTGGAAGAAAGACTGTCACGGGAAAAAAGAATTGTTTCTATCTAACCACTTTGATTCTCAAAGTCTAGATTGTATCCTAGGAAAGTGTACCGTGCACACTTTCCAAGAATATATGGAGCTTGAAGGTCGGCGTTCTGATTCTGACTACTACACTCGATTTGAGTATGATATTTATAAGGAAAAATTGATTGATGTCAAAGATGCTGATTGGTAAGCGATATGCGACTCCTATAGTTACTTGTTATTTGTGTTTAGTTACAAAATTACTCCTTTCAAAGTGTCTAATTTGCATATTCTTAAATCTTAATTGCAGGCTGTGCATTTGCGGGAATCCTTACAATCCGGATCTGTATGTCCATTGTCACATATGCGAATCAAGGTATGGTATCCATTAAATTGCTCTTTTATGTATCAATGATGTGCTTTATTTTCATTTCCAGTATTTCAGAAAAAGAAATCTTGAGGTGCATACATGCAACTCTTTTATTTACTGATGTTGAATGTTGAATAGATTCTATATTTTCATAAGAAGTGTGGTAAGGCATTTTTATACTATAAGCTGATTTCCTCACTAAGAACTATTATCTCCTTAAACGTGCATGCGCGCCTTGTGATTTCAATTTTCATAGAAGTTTTCGTGTTGCGTTGATTGTGCTTTTAATGTTCCTTGTAGGTTCCATCCATCTTGTACCAACACTGATGCAAAGAGTTCATGCATTATTTTTTGTGATAACTGCAAGAACTCTCCTAGCCAGGTTAGACTTGTTGGACTTAGCGCTTTTATACATCTTGTTCTATCTTTTTTATTTGATATTTCCCACTCTTTTTTGTTATGTTTATTTACAATACATATAATAAACTCAATTTTTGATATTTTATAATACTTAGGAGCAAGCTGCGGACAAGCGCTTTGAAAGGTATCTCAAGTTCCCGAGGATGCACAAAGATATTAAAAAGGAGAAGGCCTTTAAATAGTTATAGATTAAGGAGTATTTCAAATTTTAGTTTGTCTTGTGGAGAATTGTTGGTTTGTTGTTCCACCCCTTTTCTTTATTGTGACATAATAGGTTTCTTCTATTATTTTAAAATTTAAATTTTATAATTTTTCACCTAGCAATCATATTATTTTAATTATTTATAATTTGTTTTACATGTATATGGTTTGGATTTTGGCAAATATAGTTACTTGATTAAATGCATGTTTGAAAATTAAATTCAAATATCACCCAATCTCACATTGCTTTTACGTACCAAATTAGGTTGGGGTTTGGTGGGTATGGTTACATATATATATATTGGCCATAGACAAATACCATATAGATTTGTGAAATATTGTTTTGGAGAAGGTTTTTTTTTTTTTTTTTATAAACGCACTTGCATTAATACTTCTCAAAATCAATCGTAAAAAATGATGAAATCTAGAGCAGTATAGAGCCTGACATAGAATATGCAACTCGTGCTAATTCATGAGCTACGTATTCGCAAACCTAAAGATAAAAGTAACTAACACTTCATCACAGTGTTTAAGAATATCCCTACAATTTTCGACCATTTGCATGAAAGTAGGTGTTTCCCCGACGGCCATTCACTGCATCAACTAGCTAGGAGCTTGGCATCACATTCAAACAGACACTTTCTACTCCTCCATTATTTCGTCCAAGTTAAAGCTTCCTTGAGGCTCATAACTTCTGCTTCTCTCGGCTGAAATCTCGCTCGCACTACAGTACTTCTGGCTAAAAGAAAGTTACCTTCTTTATCCCTAATAACACATCCAACTCATACCTGGTCTGTCCCCTGCACAAAAGCTGCATCTACGTTTATTTTAACCCAGCCTTCAAGTGGCTTACACCACGTTCAAAATCGAACCATAGTGTGTTGTTGTGTGTTATGTACAGAGTTATCTTCCCTTGCTCGCTGCCATTCAGTAAACATACAGCATGCACGTGAATGCACTCCAAAAGGTGAAGTAGCGACATGGTTCCATACCCAATCATTCCGTCTCTTCCAAATACTCCGACAAAGCACATAAATCAACAAAATCTGATCCCTGCTGGCTGTTTGGGACACACACTTCAACACTGTCAAAACCATTTGTTAATAATCACTCCATACATGTGTAGATATAATTGGAATCCTTAACCTTTTTTTTAAAGCATGATCTTTCTAAGCCCCTGAAGGTCTGATTTAGAATAATTTATACTCTGATCAAATTATTTTCACTTCCATTTCACTTAAAAAAATTTAAAATAAAATACGAAATATAACCCTTCAATAAAATTTAGATGAGAATTTTATGGATCCTAGATCAAATATTTTACAACCTTCATATGAAGTATTTAGCTAAGTAATTGAAATACAAGATATGTAATTTATGTTTTTTTGTAATTTTTTTGGTGATGTGTTATTTTATTTTGTAAGTACTAATTTAATATATATATATATATATATATATATATTAAAACTATTTTCTATGGAAGGTACAAGTTATACTCAACAAAAATTTTCTAACACTAATATAGGAAAAATAGGAGATAGTAAGTGGGTGTTTGGAAACACTTATTACTTTAAGTCCTTTCAGGCTCCTTTTAGCGCTTTAAACTGTTTCTATTGTTTAGGTAGTGTTTGGCAAAAGAAGTATAAGTGCTTTTTTCGGAGGTTAGAACATCATGTCCTGCAAAATTCTAACGTGTTGTGAGTGCTGTGATCTTACATTGTGTAACAGGGAGATGAGGGAGTCGCAATTACAAATTAAATAAGACAGGCAAAGCAGAGGATAATTAGGCAACTAATTTACATACCAGATTAAAATTTGTAGTTTTCCAGATGAAGCCTAACATGTAACCACACAATTAGACATGTTAATAGAGATGCATGCATCAAATTGTTCCTAGGCAGACGAGGTGTCCTAACTGTTAGTTAAATTCGCTAATTTTGTTCTAGTGCTTCTCCAGCATGCCTATAAATGCGTGGGTTAAATGGCGTTTTGATCACTCAACTGACCGGAAACTTGCAATTGGGTCATCCAACTGATCAATGACTGTCACTTAGTACTTCAAGTTGAAACTGTCACAAAATACAGAGAAAGGCCTCTGTTTATGACAGTTTAGTATTGTTGTATATACCGAAAGCAGCATCCCCAGCCCGAGATATGCATACTTCTTATAAGCTAATATAAATACATTTAAACAGCAATGGAAACACGACGACTCCAGTCATAAGCTATACTCAAGACATCAGGTAACAAGATCTCGGTTTTTCTCTGATGAACTGGCTTCCAAGTCCTTACTTCCGGATACAAGTGTCATGAGGGCAACCACAACTGACCTCATGCTTAGCCTTAGTACATGATTTCGTAGTGTACAATCTTTAGCAAGCTGGGCTACCTAGAAAACAAGAGGCAGAACAACAATCATCAAGATCACATGATCCCATAATATTGTATCAGCTATAAAGATCATATTTTACCTTACAAACCGAGTAGATTGGATAGTCATCACCAAGCCTCGGAGGAGATCTGTGCTGGGGTCGGGCTGATTCATTACCTCTTCAAACTGTATAAAGTATACTAATAAAGATATAACCTCGGTATAAGAGCATCTACAAGGCTGAAAAGCCTTTAGCTAGATGGGATACTAAATATAAAAAACATTAAAATTTCAGAATATTCATTACTTCTATGATAGAAACTCTTGTCTGTAAATTTAATCAACCTGATAATATTGATTATATGTGCAGAGACCTCAAGAGAAATTCTATATCATCTACTACTATATTAAATTAATATACTATATTTATAATAATAATAACAATTCGCAATAATGATAAATTCCTATTATATATACCATATCATCCATTATCATATTAAAATAATATATCATATTTATAATAATTTAAGATGATACTAATTTCCTATTTTTGAAATATGTTAAATTCCATTATCGTACAAACGAATTTTAGCTGATCATATATTTTTACCAATAAAGCCAACTAATTTAGCCAGCCAGCCAGTTGAAGAGCATATTTTAATGGTTGAAACATAAATCAATGTTTGTAATTCCGAAAATGGATGAAACAACAAATTACCATAGCAACAAGTTCCACCTCTCTCATAGAATCTTCACCGTCATCAAGTCCCAATGCTATCACAGAATCTTCGCCATACTTGACAATGGCTGCTCTAGCGGAAATTAGTTCATAAAGAACAACTCCAAAAGCATATACATCTTTCTTGGTGGAGGTTACTCCACAATAATATCTGCACAAATTCTTAATGTTTATGCGTGAAGGGGGAAGTCTTAAGAAATAACAGATAAATGGTACAAAAAGTGAAAGAGTATCATACTCGGGAGGCATGTACCCAAAAGTACCCAAAAATTGAGTTAGAAAGGAACCAGCCCCAACTTCTTCAAGTTTTGCCAACCCAAATTTGGCAACCTGCAAATTAGACTATATTGTTCAATTTGGCTTACAATGGAACATTGTACTTTGCTTATCTATCACTCTAATAACTTTAACCTTGGCACGTAAATTTATGTCTAGCAAAATGTTAGAGGACTTGATGTCATGATGAACGTAGGCTGGATTAGTGTGCTCATGGAGATATTCTAGTCCTCTCGCTGCATCGAGTGCAATTTGCACCCTGCTAGACCATGATAATGGTGCCTTCCCTGAAAAAACAGGAATATTAGCTGTGTAAAGAGCAATATGACTAATTAAGTGAACGTTATTTGAACCTGGAAAACCACGTAGATGCTGGCGTAAGTTGCCATTCGCCATGAATTCATATACTATAAACAAGGAACCCTCAACAGCATATCCAATTAAGCGCACCTGCATTATAGTAAAAGGACAAAGCCAGTTAGTCTTAGAAATATACTGATCCAATCTAGAACTTACACAGCATAATAGTAGATTTGATTATAATAAAAAATCAGTTCACTTTAAATATATCTAGAATTAGGAAGTTGGTGAATAGTACCAAGTTCAAGTGATGAATATTTGTCAAAACCTTCAGTTCAGCCACAAATACTTTCGAAGCTTGCATATCCATTTTCTTGATTGCAACTTTCTGCATACCATATTACACATATAAACTTTACTAGATAATGTGCAGAAATTGGGTTAAACATCAGATAAATGATCCAAGAGTCCGACCTGGTACTTTAGTTAGCATATTTTAGTTTAGCTTATCATATGAAAGTTTAATATTGTAAGGTGAAATATGTTTTCCTACAAAGAAGACCTTTTTAACTTCAGTAGCCAGTCCTCACGGGTCATGCTATATATTAGTTCTGTTTTGTGGTTAAGTATACATTCTTTTTCCCAGTTCCAGACACAATATTATAAAACTGAAATGCAGCACTAACCTCTCCTCTTAGCTCTGCATAGTAAACAGAACCAGACTCTCCTTCACCAATCTTGTTAGCTAGGCTGAAGTTTCTAGTGGCTTCAGCAAGTTCAGAATATGGGAATTCCAATGATTTGTCAGTTATGATACTCATATGCCTTAAGGAACAGATGCCACTGAAAGCACTAGATCCTGCAGTCTTCTCATAGTAAGCTTTGGGTATCAACATTAAACCATATACATGGTAATCACATTTGTCTATCAAAAACTAAGAAAATAGTAATATACAATATAGAGGAGTTTATATACTTGACACTTGTAATTATCAAAGTTTAGAATTACCGATCTTAGTCTCTACGGGGTGAATGAATGATCTTTTAACAAAGATTCTGCGCTTGTAGACACAATAGTAGAAAAAAGCAGCCAATGCAAGAGTCCCGGTAACACCTGCAATGCATAGGCTTGCAATGGCTTCAACATGTTTTCCTGCCAAAATTTTCAGGAGACTGTAAGATCAAGACAGACACGAAAAACTGGTGGATTCCAGAATTTGCCCTCAAAAGATTTTATATATCATAGTTCATACAGCAGAAGGTAAAGAACCACCTACTCGAGCTGCAAAATCAGAAAAGAAGATTAGGAAAACTATTATATAAAAAAATAATTACTAAGTTTCAAATCTTGAAAAATAACAGGGGCCTAATTACCTTAATTTTAATTGTGGGTAACTCCCAGTTTGATCTGCATTCAGAACACAGAAATTTATCACCAAATTTAGAACACGAACTTACACTAATTCACAGTTTTTTCTGGAAGATATTTGTCAAGTAACCAGATCATCTAAAGAGAAACGATTGCAACAACCACATATACAAGACCAATATCAACAACTATTTTAAATGTAATTAATGGGGTTGGAGGGACTCGGGCCTAAACCGAGCTCTGATACCATGTTATGTAACATACTAACATGTTAGAGAGAGGTCTCAACAGGATCTTATGCTAAAATAAACACTATTAATACAAAAAAGATTCACCTTTGCCGGGAATGAAAACCATGCCACTTCCGCTACTAAAATCCACACCAGGATTATAATCCATCAACAACTTCTCCGAAAGTTCAACCCTTTTAGCCACCAAAGACAAATTCTCACCAGGCCTCAACGGATACGTAATAAACAACCCATAATCCTTGGAAACCTTCTTATTACCACAAGAGCATAGCACCGGAACATCTAAACTTTGATTCTTTTCAATCCGCTGATTAGCATGAAAATCATTGAACTCAACTAACCATTCCACTCTAGTAAGCCTAGAATACACAATATCAGCAATCGTCTTATAAGTATTCCCAGTTTTACTTTTGAAACTAAAGCGATGACCAAGAAACTCAGAATCTGAACCCCTTAAACACCCACATTGAAATGGAACATTCACTCTCTGGCCTTTGTAAATCTTGTCAAAATTATATATCTGTGGATTATAACCCATGATGTTACTATAGTTTGTGTTGAAGGCCTCGGTGAGTAGTGTTAGATTTGCTCCACCCCATAAGTAGTATGAAGCTAAAGCAGTGCATTCACCATGGCACTTCTTGGAATCAACTTCGATGGTGTAAAACAAGGTGACCATGATCAGAAAAGAACAGGAAGGTGACCTGAGTTTCACCATTTTGCATGCAAGATGGGATGGAAGCTTTTGAGTTTTGATTGAGAAGTTGGAAATGTGTTTATCAAGGAAAGGAAGAGAGTACTAATTTGTTAAACGGGGAGGATTCAGTACTCTCATCTCTTTACTTATAAAAAATTAAAATAATTTATTAAAATATATTTTATAAAAATCTTAAAATAGGTATCGAGTCCGTCACCGATGTAAACGACCTGGAGAAGGAAAGGATCATTTTCTTCCTAAGTGGCGGGCGAATGGTAGTGGAAAATGAACCTCCTATGTTCAATAATAACTAAATATTATTATATTAATAAAGCTATTAATATGTTATATAAACTTCCTTGCATATACAACGTGGTCGGATAAAAATATAAAAACATGGCCTCTTCTTTACATTTAATGGAACACGACACAAAGTTTTATTGTCCGAACTTTTTAAATTATGGAGACCAATAATTTTGGAGTACTTGGAGACCTTATCCAACACCCTTAGATTAAAATACTAGTGAACGGTAGATACGCTGGACAAGTGGATATAATATTTAATTTAAAGATAAACAGTATTGATAAAGAGGCTAAAGTTCTGTGGAGACCATATTTTGTTGGAGTATTGGAGTCCTAAATCTTGACCCTCCAATATATTATAATTTGATGGCTGAAATTTTTCAATTTTATAATTAAAACTTAATTATTCCTTGCATTATTTCTTCGCCAATGTTCAGCCCAATCAAATATCCTTTGTTCTCTGCACTAATATTATCCATAACATCTTGCAATCGACTAGATTCAACTTGGATCAATATTGTCTTGTGCATTGTGATTATATTTAGTAATTTAAAATGTCTTCAACTTGATATGGTTTAATATGTATTCTTTTTATCCTGTTCTTACATCTACAATTGGTATACCCACGTGAACATCGATCATCGTTGTTTATCAGCCAAACCGTAAATTGTTCTGCACCCGTGGTCTATAAGTCTTGCAATTGTTCTTCACCATTAATAATTGTTCCTCATAATTGTTCCTCACCGCTGCTCACTGTTGTTCATCTTCAGAGATCTTTTTTTATTTAGGGGAGATATTTTAGGAAACCTTTGACTTGTAAATGTCAAATTAATGCAGTATAATAAGGGATTGTGATTCTTTATCAATACTGTTTATCTTTAAATTAAATATTATATCCACTTGTCCAGCGTATCTACCGTTCACTAGTATTTTAATCTAAGGGTGTTGGATAAGGTCTCCAAGTACTCCAAAATTATTGGTCTCCATAGAGCCTAACTCATAGATTTAATTACCGAAAAAATTATTAAACTATTGTGATTTTTTCATTATAACCAAAAATCTAATTTTGTTGCAGAAAAATGCAACTAACTAATAGAAAACGTATTTGAGAGAACCCAGTTTAAAAATATTTCTAACCATGGTTAAATGGATGTCCTACGCAACATTACTAAAATATCATTCTTTTATAATTTTATTTTAAATATTTACATAATCCATTGTACACACCAAACAATCAGTTTTTTTTTTACGTAGGAACCCGTGGCCGCTACCCTTCGGGTATGCACGGGTAAACCCACGAGCTCACGTAATAGCCTGCAAACTACGTGAACCACTTTAGCGACTTGCTCTGGTCCAGGAGGCATAATCAAAAATTCTGCTCCCATCGGAAGTCGAAACTGTGACCAAGAGGATACAAGTTTCCCGCTGAAGCAATCCTTTGGAAATATGATTTTGCATTGAAAGTTGAAGTGGACAAATAATTTGAAACAAATTTTTTTTTCCAAGATGGACGTGTAAATTGAAACGGAGGGAGTATATGATATTTAACTCTATTTTAATATTCTATAACTTTATAGTGTGTTTATTATAATGTGTGTATTTATATATAAATTCATAAAATAATATATTTATATAAATTTTATATAATTGTAAGATATTATAGACATATATCAAAATATTTTTTGAGTTAAATATTTTAAAGATAACAAATTTATATCGAAATATAAGTAAAAATTAATTTTTGAATAGATATAAATCATCTTTATTAACTTTAATTTTTAACATCATTTTTTGATCTTTGCTATTTTTTATAATTTTCAAAATTTTTTAATATAAAAATAAAAATCTATTTAAAATCAGATTCAGATCCGGATAGTATTTGTATCTGGATACAGATATGAATTTTCAGATCCGAATCAACGTACATACAAATTAATATCAAAATTATCCGTTTTACGGCTTGACATTTTTGTGGTAGTTACTTTTTTCTTTACTGCAAAAAGCTCTTCACTTTTACGTACACTTTCCATGTGTTTGCAGGCTTTTCTTTACGTTGATTTTAAAGTCACTACAAAAAGCTCTTCACAATAATCCACTTTCATTGTTTCTAAAACCCTACACAATTTCTCCTTGCAATCAAAATGTCAATTGCTGCAGTAGCCCCAGTAAGCAACAATGGAGTCTCAACGACGACGTTTCATGATCTCCCTGAAGAAACCACCGCTGAAATCTTCTCAAGACTCTCTGTAAAAGACCTAATCAAATCAAGCTCAGTGAACAAAGCATGGTACTCTCTTATCAACAACCCATCTTTTATTTCCTCTCAAATTCGTTAACTTTTGTGATGATAATGCTGTGCTTATAATCCCCCCTTTTATCTCTCACCAAAATTACTGCTCTTTAATCTCTGCTGATACTTCTCGAGTTATCGAAAAATTCGACATTCCCTTTGTTACCAAGAGTGGCAGTTTGAAGCTGATTGCGCAAGTAGATGGGATGCTTTTGTTAACTGATTTGCATATTGATTATGCTTCTAGGGAGTTGTATTTGTGGAACTCTTTTGTTAGGAGACACAGGGTTCTTGTTTCGAGTTGTTTTAAGAGGCTTTTGGATGATAGGGATAAGAGTTATTATGTGGTCGGGATGGGGTATGACAAGGGTACGGATGATTATAAGGTTATTAGGATTGTTTATGTCCAGGATGGAAAGGGGAAGCAGTTTGGACAGGTGGCTCCGAAGGTTGAGATTTATAGTTTGAGGAAGAACACGTGGAAGAAGATGGGGAATTCTCGGGTTCCGAGGCTTGTTAATGAAATGGGGGCTTATGTTGATGGTAGGTACTACTGGGTAGAGATGAAACAACCTGGAACTGAGGAGTTTAATAGTTTGAAGGGGAATGAGTTGAAGATAATGTCATGATTTTGATACGAGGGAGGCAAATCACTGTTGAAATATGCAAAGTGAGGAATTGTCAGTCTACTGCTGGTAAGTGATACAAATCTACATCTACTAATTAATGATTATATTCTTCAGTCCATAACGATTATATTTACTATTTTGCATATGGCGTGGTTGATAATGGCAATATAAAAGAAATATTACAATAAATCTGTGAGAAGTCCATATTTTTGTATCATGTTCAACATTCTTTGCTATCGTTTTTTCCAAGTTATCTTATCGTTTATAATTTCTCACTCACTCTTTTTCTGTTTGACCTTTGAATTCAAATCACTGTATTGAATTGTGGTTATGGAGTTGTTTGTGAAAAACAAGAGAGAGTTGTCTATTTGTTTGACTGATTATATTCTGGAAATCTGTCAATAGTGTTGAACGTCTAATTCAATATTTTCTAATAGACTTCATATTAATATTAGCTTGTAGTATAACAGAATCATCCTCGTAATCCTTTGGCAGCTTAACTTGCTAATGTTGCTTTAAATTTCTTGATCCGTTCTATTTGTTTTTTGTATAACTCGCACTTCATAGCATATAAAGAACTCTTGGATTACAGATGTTGTAATTTCTTTATCAATTCTTTAGACCTTTACGTGTGTTTAGACCTTTATCAGCACCGTCTACCTAGAAAAGCCCACATATCAGAATGTTGTATGCAATGCTGAACCTCGCTCTATAGTTCTTTTCTCTATCTCCCCTGCACCACTCATCATGCCGAGATGTCGTAAGACTTTGACTAAAATTTTATAAGTACCTAAATCAGGCTCTACTCTGTGTTTCTCCATGTCATTTGCAAACTCTTAAGCTTCAGTGGAACCCAGCAACACTCAGCCATAATGAGCACATTGTAATTATAAGTATATATTTATCTGTATATTTTTTACAGTTTAAAGAGGTAATGAATCAGCCCGACCCCAGCACAGATCTCCGGAAATCATGTACTAAGGCCAAGCATGAGGTCAGTCGTGGTTGCCCTTATGACACTCATATCCAGAAATAGGGACTGGGATGCCGGTTGATCAGAGAAAAACCGAGATCTTGTTACCTGATGTCTTGAGTATAGCTTATGACTGGAGTCGTCGTGTTTCCATTGCTGTTTAAATGTATTTCTATTAGCTTACAAGAAGTATGCATATCTGCCGCTGGGAATGCTGCTTTCGGTATATACAACAATACTAAACTGTCATAAACAGAGGCCTTTCCCTGTGATTTGTGACAGTTCCAGACTTGTAGTACTAAGTGACAGTCATTGATCAGTAGACGACGTTCTTTTATCTTTTGGCATTAACAGTTACGTTAGAATTAATAAGAAACGTCAAACGTTTATAATATAGCACGCCAGAAATACATTACAGAACTCAATGAGTTACGGTGGATGCAAAACAGGAGTTGCATTTCTTGTTGAACTGAAAAATTACAAAACATATGAGATACATTTGCTCATAAATTTATTTCTTAAGGCACATATATGGCCTCAGTGTTATTATATATATCGATTTTTCCTCCAACTACTTCTTCATGCACCGGAGGTAAGCTTAGTTTACGCTGCATAGAAAAATATATTAGTCAGTCATGTGTACTAATGAACTAATCAAAAAAATTATCAACAATCCGTGAAATAAACTTACGTGTTACAGTCGAATTTACGATCTGCAGAGTATATAAATGGAAGTCCGCATTTTGCAGGAAGAGCGTCTATTTTAGGAATACGAGCATCTGGAGCAGGAACACCAGCTCTGTTTCTATTAGAACGATCCTGCACGCAACGACACAACTCAATCCTCTCTTCTCTAGTCTTGGCCGTATCACGGAATGCTTTTAAAGAGTTGCAACACTCAGCAGATGGATCCTGCTGTTCGCCCCTGTGAAATGGATCACAAAGTTGCTTTGTACGTTCTTGTAATGTTGTTCCGCAGGTAAAAGCCTCCCCTTGCTCCACCATCAGAAAAGCCGCCAAAAATGTGGCAAAAACCATCGTCAAGTACACAATCTTCGCCATTATTTTCTCAGGTATCTGTAGACTTCTTGGAATGTGCTATGTAGACAAATTGTGCAGAAACAGATTATGCAGGGAGACGCATTTATAGGCAAGTCGGAGAAGCACTAGAACAAAATTAACAAATCTAACTAACAGTTAGGACACCTGGTCTGGTAAGTTCACAGAAATGCCTAGGAACAATTTGATGCTTGCATCTCTATTAATATGTTTAATTGTGTGGTTACATGTTAGGCTTCATCTGAAAAACTACAAATTTTAATCTGGTATGTAAATTAGTTGCCTAATTATCCTCTGCTTGGCCTGTTTTATTTAATTTGTAACTGCAACTCCCTCATCTCCCTGTTACACTGTGTAAGATCACAGCACACTCACAAGTCACAACACGTTAGAATTTTGCTGGACATGATGTTCTAACTTCTGACCTCATCTCATAAGTAGATATTTCAGGTTGGCGAAACGAGCCGAGCTAGGCCGAGACAAATTATCACAATTAAACCGTGTTCAATGAGTGAATTTGACGAGTTGGACAAGTTAATTTATTTAATTTATTTAATATTTTGTCAGATGTGATTAACATGAATGGAAATTAATATCACATCACACTACAAATTATACGTATATTTGATTGTATAATTTAGTCTAAATAATTTTCTTGCAACAAAAATAAGTTTAACAATACAAAAATCAGATGCGATGCAATAAAATGATCCTTGCAACTCTTATTATATTATTGTATTCACTTTTGAAACTTTTGTGATTAAGAAAACTGCAAAGACAATTATTATGATGTAAATTAACTTTTACCTATAAGTCAATTGAAAATTTGGTAATTTAATTTAAAAATTAAAAAATTTCAAATTATTAAAATAAAATAACTTTATTACTAAATAAAGTTTATTACATATTAAAAAATTAAAAACTTCATAATAAAATGCAAATCATCAAAAAAGGCCAAAAAAAGTTAGCATATCTCACTTCTACCTTTTGGCTTAAAACCCCCTAAAAAAGCACTTAACTTCTTTTGCCAACGCTACCTAAACAATAGAAGCAGCTTAAAGCGCTAAAAAAAGCCCGAAAAGACTTAAAATAATAAGTGTTGCCAAACACCCACTTACTATCTCCTGTTTTTCCTCTATTAGTGTTGGAAATTTTTGTTGAGTAAAACTTGTACCTTACATAGAATATAGTTTTCATATATATATATATATATATATATATATATATATATATATATATTAAATCAGTACTTACAAAATAAAATAACACATCACCCAAAAAAATTACAAAAAACATAAATTACATATCTTGTATTTTAATTACTTAGCTAAATACTTCATACGAAGGTCGTAAAATATGATCTAGGATCCATAAAATTCTCATCTAAATTTTATTAAAGGGTTATATTTGGTATTTTATTTTAAATTTTTATAAGTGAATTGTAAGTAAAAATAATTTGATCAGAGTATAAATTTTCTAAATCACCTTATGGATTGCGTTGACGAGCGTGCTGTATGTTTACGGAATGGCAGCGAGCAAGGAAAGATAACTCTGTATATAACACACAACAGCACATTGTGGTTCGATTTCGAACGTGCTGTAAACCACCTGAAGTCTGGGTTAAAATAAACGTAGATGCAGCTTTTGTGCAGGGGACAGACCAGGTATGAGTTGGATGTAATATTAGGGATGAAGAAGGTAACTTTCTTTTAGCCAAAAGTATTGTCGTGCGAGCGTGATTTCAGCCGAGAGAAGCAGAAGTTATGAGCCTCAAAAGCTTTAACTTGGACGAAAGAATGGAGGAGTAGAAAGTGTCTGTTTGAATGTGATGCCAGCTCCTAGCTAGTCGATGCAGTAAATGGCGGTCGGGGAAACACCTACTTTCATGCAACGATCGAAAATTGTAGGGATATGCTTAAACACTTTGATGAAGGGTTATTTACTTTTTATCTTTAGGTCTGCGAATACGTAACTTATGAATTAGCACGAGTCGCATATTCTATGTCAGGCTCTATACTGCTCCAGATTTCATCATTTTTATGATTGATTCTGAGAAGTATTAATGCAAGTGCGTTTATAAAAAAACAAACAAACTTCTCCAAAACAATATTTCACAAATCTATATGGTATTTCGTCTATGACCAATATATATGTAACCATACCCACCAAACCCCAACCTAATTTGGTACGTAAAAGCAATGTGAGATTGGGTGATATTTGAATTTAATTTTCAAACATGCATTTAATCAAGTAACTATATTTGTCAAAATCCAAACTGTATGCATGTAAAACAAATTACAAATAATTAGAATAATATGATTGTTAGATTAAAAAATAAAATTTAAATTTTAAAATAATAGAAGAAACCTATTATGTCACAATAAATAAAAGGGGCGGAACAACAAACCAACAATTCTCCACAAGACAAACAAAAATTTGAAATACTCCTTAATCTTTAATTATCCAAGGGCCTTCTCCTTTTTGATATCTTTGTGCATCCTCGGGAACTTGAGATACCTTTCAAAGCGCTTGTCCGCAGCTTGGTCCTAAGTATTATAAAATATCAAAAATTGAGTTTATTATATGTATTGTAAATAATCATATCAAAAAAGAGTGGGAAATGTCAAATAAAAAAGATAGAACAAGATGTATAAAAGCGCTAAGTCCAACAAGTCTAACCTGGCTAGGAGAGTTCTTGCAGTTATCACAAAAAATAATGCATGAACTCTTTGCATCAGTGTTGGTACAAGATGGATGGAACCTACAAGGAACATTAAAAGCACAATCAACGCAACACGAAAACTTCCATGAAAATTGAAATCACAAGGAATGCACGTTTAAGGAGATAATTCTTAGTGAGTTAATCAACTTATAGTATAAAAAAGCCTTACCACACTTCTTATGAAAATATAGAATCTATTCAACATTCAACAACAGTAAATAAAAGAGTTGCATGCATGCACCTCAAGATTTCTTTTTCTGAAATGCTGGAAATGAAAATAAAGCACATACATTGATACATAAAAGAGCAATTTTTTTATTATAATGGATACCGTACCTTGATTTGCATATCTGACAATAGACATACAGATCCGGATTGTAAGGATTCCTGCAAATGCACAACCTGCAATTAAGATTTAAGAATAGTCAAATTAGACACTTTGAAAGGAGTAATTTTGTAACTAAACACAAACAACAAGTAACTATAGGAGTCACATATCACTTACCAATCAGCATCTTTGACATCAATCAATTTTTTCTTATAAATATCATACTCAAATCGACTGTAGTAATCGGAATCAGAACGCCGACTTTCAAGCTCCATATATTCATGAAAAGTGTGCACGGTACACTTTCCTAGGATACAATCTAGACTTTGAGGATCAAAATGGTTAGATAGAAACAATTTTTTTTCCCGTGACAGTCTTTCTTCCAAAGGTCACCGTGACAGTCTTTCTTCCAAAGATCAGTGTCTTGGGGTCTGTAGTACCATCTTACTGTCACCTTTTTAGCCTTGGATTCTACAATCTGAGCAACATATGGTGGATCATCCGGATTAGGGGCCATCATAAGCACACAATCTCCATCTACAGAACATCAAAAGTATAGACAATGTGAGAAATAAACAATACCATATTCAACAACTCATACAAAAAAGAAAGTGTGATTGTCATCCCCTAAACATCTATGTGTGGTAACTCACTAAGGGGTCATGTGTTTTTTTTGTAATGCTTTTTGATGAACTTATATTAATGTAGTCCAGTAAGATTGTTTTAAAGAAAATCTAAAGTTTAAAAAGTGTATAGTTCATATCATGTTTAATCAAAATATTGTAAATTGTAATGATTTATTCATGTACCATACGGTGAGACGAGGGAGGTGGAAAGAACAAATATGAAATAGGAGAACATATCTGTCTAAATAGCAAAAAGATATGTTGAGAAGAAAATTTGTAAATAGACATCCGCTGACAGACAAGCATACAAGTGAGCATCAAGGGTTGAGCCTCAAAGTCAATATGCTTGAGGGAACACTTCATGAGAAATAAGGACCTTGAGAATGAGTGTTATTGAAGGATGGTGGGCGTTATATAGAGTTTTATTCTATTTTAGTTCTCTTTACTACCTCCTAATGACTTTCTATAAAAAGATCATAATAAAATATAACATAATTATTAAGTTTTTTAAGAGATATAACATATTTATTAGGCTTTTTGAGAGATATTGTGTATTTTTGAGGGAGAAATGTAGATAGCTTCCACTAAGAGATTGAGCAGGGATTCAAAGGGTTTGTTTGGAAATTGTAGAGATATTTTTAAGTTATAATTTCTAAACTCTAAGTTGTAGAGATATTTATTATTTGTGTGATTTCATTGTTTTAGAGATGGGATGATGATAATCCAATTATCTAGGTAAGACCATATTTGGTGACTAGTACTAGAACAGACACAATATAAAAGCTAGTAAACTTACATTAGACAAAGTTAACGAAAAATTGAGTTTAACCACAATCAATCCCTCAAATGACCATCAATTATATGATTGTTATATGGTAGAGCTTATGAAATAAATAGATGATAATACCAATGAGGGAGAAACAAAATTGATGGAAAATAAACAATGAACTACATCCATTAAGTAAATGTTACTCCCTCTGTCACATTCAATTCTATACATACTTTAGTACTCCTGTAAAGTTTATTTTTTATAATTTCTTTTTAAGATTTACTTCTTCCGGATAAAAAATTAAATATTAAATTTTTATTAGTTATAGAGCTATACGTTATAGTCTTGTAGAAGCATTAAAGTACGTGCCGCGTACAACAATGTATACAACTCAGAGGGACGGTGAGAGTATTAAACAAATGATGCCTCCCAGGCATCGTTTATTTAATACTCCATCGCCTCCGGAGTTGTATACATTTATTATATCATAACATGAGCAACACAAATAATAAAATCGTAATTAAAACTACATAAATACATAGAGTTATTACCATTATAATGAGGACTATTATGTTTGCGTAGCTTCGATTGTGCAAGGGAGTTGATGGAATCATGTGACGAGATTCTTTTCTTACCCTTGGGATCCCTCACACCTTGTACATCTTTTCTTGTGCGGCTCATAGCTGTAAAATATCAAAAGTAAATTTTAGCCAGATCTGTTGCAATTAGAAATCAAAGACGAAAACTCTGTATAAATTCGAAAACTAAATTTGGAATCAATTGCAAGAAACATACGAGTACTTACTAATTATTAGTTCAAACTAATTACCCGATTATACATGAACACACACCACTTTACCTTTAGATATTTACGACGGAGAAAACAGAATTTTGGGAGAAAGATGATATATTTGGGAGGTGGGGGATGTCTAATCCAATATTTCTAGTAGTGGCTTTACCTTAAGTACGCCGGAGTGAGACTACTGGATCGTGAGAGAAACATGAAATATTAGGGACGGGGTAGATTTTTCAATTGTTGAAAAGACTAAAAATGTATAGTCTTGTACTCATGAGGCGATAATATCTATGGGGCGATAAGATCTATGAGGCGATAAGATCTAGGAATATTTGTCGGTGTGCATCTATAGGAGATAAAGGTTCCCGATGGTCATGGAAATGTATGTGTGCGTCTACACGAGATGTAGATGCATCTGTGTTTGTGGGAGCAATATGAAGTGTCCAAGAATCTGTAAAAGAAAATTTTATTCATCTTTTCATTCACTTTTAACTCATGTGGTTAGTTTGAATTGACAAAAGTACACAAATTGAGCAAAATTTAATTAAATAGAATTATAAATGTAGAATATTTATTTAGTTATAATATTACAAAGGCATGAACTCTCAAAATGCACATATACAAAATGCACTTTTTCTTTAATTTATAACTACATGCAAACTCCAATCTCTTTGTTACACTATATGGCTCTGTTTGGAAGTCAGAGATTTTGGGCAAAATTAGAGGTTTGAGGTGTTTTAGAGGTTTGACAACTAGAACCGCTAATATTAGTGCTTGGTAGTTATAAGCAGATTGTAATAAAGGTTTTTTTTACAAAAATCGGTCCTATGCGGTCAACATCCCGCCTAGGCTGCCCAAATCCCGCCTAGGAGGTCCAGGCGGTCAAAACAAAAAAAAAACATTTTTAATAAATTAAATCTAAAATTATGATTATATTATAAGAAAATATTATTCACTTGTGCTTAACTTAATATCCTATAAGTGACTAATTTTATTTAATATTTATTACATTATTTCGATTGGTATATATTTATTTAATCAATGATTTGTATTATATATATCAAGTATTTATTTAATATATGATATTATATTGTTTACTAGTTTGACTCCACTAGTAGTGAAAAGTAGATAAAATTATTAAATTACATATAATTATAATAATTTAAAAAGAGTAGTGCTAGGTGCACATAATTGTGTAAATGCAAGGGGGCCATCCAATTAAAATCTGCCACATGTCATTATGTACATGTCTTTGTACACAATTTTGTGTACCAAGCATTTTCCATTTAAAAATAATATATGTCCGATTAATGCTCCGATTAATCTTTCCGATTAATCCCCTATTTACCGATTAATCGCTAGAAGGTACCCCGACCGCCCTGGGACGCCTAGCGATTTCTAGAACCCTGAATACAATAATGAGTTACACTATACTGGATGCTTTAAATGGTGATAGAGATGATTGGCTGATAAGAGTAAGAGTTTGTCGGATGCACAAATTTATTTTATTCTAAAAATTTTAAGTTTAAATCATTAATATAATTTTTATAGGCCGCCGCAACGCGCGGCTTCTCCACTAGTTACCTCTAAATATGAGTAAAAAGAGTAATAATATTATTTATAGAGTTTTATTATTGAATGTTACCACAATAAAGTAAGATTATGACTTCTAATATTTATGATAATATATTTAGATTTTATCAAATTTATGTGCTATTTATTTTTATTATAAAGTTATTTTCTTTGTTTTAATTAAATATAAATAGTAGATAAACTTGTTAAAATTTAAATATATTATTATAAATATTAGAATTCATAACTTTTTACTTGGTTATGTCACATTCAAGAATAATATTTAGAACTTTGTAAAAAAATATTTTTACTCCCGAAGGACATATACTTGTTTGATATCTTTCATGACTATAATGATATAAATGATATCTTGTTATTCGTTAAGACCCATGAATAGAGTGATATATGACGTTGACTTCAGCGATCATTTTAATATTCCAGTACAAACTGAAGTACATTAATTTTGATGATACAAATGAAGGACATTTCATTTCTTTTTAATAAACAACCAGAAGTTTACTCTTATAATTTGCTAATATGGAGACGACAGAAATTCAAATCAAATATGTATATAATTGTCAATGTTTGATTGGTGCACAATATATCACTATTCCCATTTCCAAGTAAATCCTATTATTTTGTGTGTAATGAAGAATTAGCTTTGCCCACTAGAAAATCTAAATCATAATTAATCATTATGTTGTACATCAGGTTATGTTGGGAATTAGTTTTGGAGTTTACACGAATTCTAAATATATAATTAGTCACTGGAGGTGAATATGAAATCTCATTAGGATTGTTCTTCTTTCTGGAAAATTATTTTCTTTTTTATAGTTTGGTGATAATTTATGAATCTAGCGCCATAATGAACACATTCTTTATTGTATTTAATTTTTAGCAAAAACGTTTCATAATTTACATACTTATACCTCTTTTGGACATTTAAAATTTTGGATTCTCGTTTAATGTCCCTAGCACGTTCTTTTCGCATTGCTCTTTCATTTCCTTATAAAAAAAATTGCATTTCGCTAGAGGTTTTAGTCCTTACCTATGTGATATTGTTATGTGTGCGCATCATTGTTTTTATATGCAAAACTGGAGATTTCTAGACACTTCTTTAGGGCCCGATTCACTCGACTCTCTTCTTATGTGACATCATTTTGTGTATGTGCTAGTACCGTATTTATATCAAAAATCTCAAGAGCTCCAGAAGCTTCTTTCTCCATAAAATTCTAGATATTTTTGTGAGGCCGATTCACTCAACTCTTCTCATGTGATGACATCATTCTTTATATGTGCTACTACTGTATTTAATATTTATATCAAAAATCTCAAAAGCTCTAGACACTTCCTTTTCCCTAGAATTCTAGACACTTCTTTAGCGACCGATTCACTCGACACTTCTTATATGACATCATTTTGTGTATGTGCTAGTATTATATATATCAAAAATCGCATGAGCTCTAGACAACCCCAAACACTTCCGCCCAATTCACTAGATTCTTCTTATGCCCTTGTATTTAATCATATGTATGCGTGTTATGGTGCTCTTTACTATGCAATTTCACCGAAGCGGATTGTATTTTACAAATTCCAAAAGAGATGGACAGGGTAGGTAGATTTCATGCATGGGTAAATATCATTGTATATCATCCTTTGTTCCAGATCAAGAGTCCGGTAACACTATTGTAAGTACCGTAACAAATCTTCAAAAAGAAATGGAGAGGTTCAGACAAGAAATCACATTACATCAGTTACTTGAGAAATTTCAGATGGAATATCCTAATATTCCTGAGTAACTAATTTGATGTGTCGTATTGGATTTAACCTCTTAATTATTCTTTTTTGATTGGCAAAAGTACTTCATAGTAATGTTTATCGGGTCTTGATCTGGAACAAGGGGTGATACAATGACTTGCATATGGCACTGATGGTGATATATAGTAATATCACCTACAAATCACTGATCAGTGTGTCCTCAATTATGTTCGAAAAGAGATCTCCAGGCGGACACTAGTCACACTGCTGCAGTCAGTTCTTATAATGATTTTCTTTTAATCTTTGAAATGTATGACTTTTGGCATGTATTTGCATGTTAGTATATCGATAATATTGTGGTAGTTTTGTTTCTTTTGATGTGTATCCATTACACATATTCTTTGATTACAGTATTAATGGTTATCAGAATATCAGAGTCAAATAACTTTTTTGAATAGTTTGGACATGGATGAATGATAAAAAAAAATGATCTAGTCGCTACATATAAGGTTTGCCGACTGTTTTACATAAAACATTAATAATTTTGTAAGGAAGACATGTTGCACTGCACATGTTTATATGAATTTTTATAGGGTTAAATATCAACTATGTGATAAACTGTGTCCAAAAAACTGAAGCGCATCACTCATTGAAAATTTAACGGATTACGTCCAAAAAACTCAAATAAATCAACTTAATTTAATCATTCGTTCAATTCGAAAGCCGTTGATTGATGATTAGTTTGAGTTGAGTGACCTATTTGAATTTTTTGGACGTATACAGTCACCTACCAGATATTAACCGCATCCGAATCCGACAATTCCGGATACGGATATAGGCATATTTGTATTCGATAATATCCGAATCCGAAATGAAATATACTCCCTCCGTTTCAAAATAGATGTCAACTTTAAAAAAATCACACAGTTTAAGAAAAGTGGATCTTGACAAATTAGATGCATTAAATTACTATAATATGTGGAATGAGATTGATCTAGGAAATATAAACAAGAGATATGTGGAGTAGAATTGACTTTGGAAATATGATTTTGTATTGAAAGTTGAAGTGGACAACTAATTTGAAACAATTTTTTTTTTTTTCCAAAATGGATGTGTAAATTGAAACGGAGGGAGTATATGATATTTAACTCTATTTTAATATTCTATAACTTTATAGTGTGTTTATTATAATGTATGTATTTATATATAAATTCATAAAATAATATATTATATAAATTTTATATAATTGTAAGATATTATAGACATATATCAAAATATTTTTCGAGTTAAATATTTGTAAAGATAACAAATTTATATCGAAATATATGCAAAAATTAATTTTTGAATAGATATAAATCATCTTTATTAACTTTAATTTTTAACATCATTTTTTGATCTTTGTTATTTTTTTTAATTTTCAAAATTTTTTAATATAAAAATTAAAATCTATTTAAAATCAGATTCATATCCGGATAGTATTCGTATCTGGATACTATATCCGGATACATATATGAATTTTCGGATCCGAATAACATACATACAAATTAATATCAAAATTATCCGTTTTACGGCTTGACATTTTTGGGGTAGTTACTTTTTTCTTTACTGCAAAAAGCTCTTCACTTTTACGTACACTTTCCATGTGTTTGCAGGCTTTTCTTTACGTTGGTTTTAAAGTCACTACAAAAAGCTCTTCACAATAATCCACTTTCATTGTTTCTAAAACCCTACACAATTTCTCCTTGCAATCAAAATGTCAATTGCTGCAGTAGCCCCAGTAAGAGCAACTCCAATGCAATGCTATACTTGGTTCTATTGCTATATTATAGCATCAAATGTAAAAAAACTCAACTCCAAAGGGGTGCTATATTTGGATGCATCCATGCATAGATGCATCCTTGGTTCTATATTTGAAACCAAGGATGGATCCATCCATGTTGCCACATCACCAATAAATAGAAATTGGAAACTAGTTAATGAGTTAATGAGTTAGGTAAAAGTTAAAGAGTTGGTTCTATATAGAAGTTAGGTAAAAGTTAATGAGTTGGTTAAATTTGAAACAAGCTATAGAACTTAGCATTGGAGTGCAAGTTTTATTTTAGCACCAAAAAACATTTTTTGGTGCTATATTATAGCAATAGCAATAGATATATAGCATCTAGCATTGGACTTGCTCTAAGCAACAATGGAGTCTCAACGACGACGTTTCATGATCTCCCTGAAGAAACCACCGCTGAAATCTTCTCAAGACTCTCTGTAAAAGACCTAATCAAATCAAGCTCAGTGAACAAAGCATGGTACTCTCTTATCAACAACCCATCTTTTATTTCCTCTCAAATTCGGAAAGCTGTTAACTTTTGTGATGATAATGCTGTGCTTATAATCCCCCCTTTTATCTCTCACCAAAATTACTGCTCTTTAATCTCTGCTGATACTTCTCGAGTTATCGAAAAATTCGACATTCCCTTTGTTACCAAGAGTGGCAGTTTGAAGCTGATTGCGCAAGTAGATGGGATGCTTTTGTTAACTGATTTGCATATTGATTATGCTTCTAGGGAGTTGTATTTGTGGAACTCTTTTGTTAGGAGACACAGGGTTCTTGTTTCGAGTTGTTTTAAGAGGCTTTTGGATGATAGGGATAAGAGTTATTATGTGGTCGGGATGGGGTATGATAAGGGTACGGATGATTATAAGGTTATTAGGATTGTTTACGTTCAGGATGGAAAGGGGAAGCAGTTTGGAGAGGTGGCTCCGAAGGTTGAGGTTTATAGTTTGAGGAAGAACACGTGGAAGAAGATGGGGGATTCTCGGGTTCCGAGGCTTGTTAATGAAATGGGGGCTTATATTGATGGTAGGTACTACTGGGTAGAGATGAAACAACCCGGAACTGAGGAATTTAATAAGTTGAAGGGGAATGAGTTGAAGATTATGTCATATGATTTTGAGACGCAGTTGTTTGGGGAATTTAATGTGCCAAATCGTGTTCCCCGTCTATTTGGAGTTATTGCCCCGTTTAAGCTCATGGGTTTTGAAGGTTCACTCGCTCTTTGTAGTTTGGACCCAGATTGCTACACTCTAGTGCCTCCCAAGTATCCTTTTCCTATATGGTTGAGGAGGCAACGAAAAGGTGTAGGCTCTTGGGTTCTACTTGCTACAGCTGTACTCAAACAATATGGGCATCCTTTGAATATTACAAAGACTGGAACTCTTATAGTAGAGTCATTCCAATCGCAGCGTCCTGATGAAACGCACATAGTCTCTATTAATTTTAAGAGCAGGATTTCTAAGGATCATGGATATGGTAAGCACGGGGGTCCAGATGTTTCCCGTGAAGTCCTTGCTCCATCTACTGTAGACACCTCGTTTCCACAGAGTCTAATCATGTACGAGGGAGGCAAATCACTGTTGAAATATGCAAAGTGAGGAATTGTCAGTCTACTGCTGGTAAGTGATACAAATCTACATCTACTAATTAATGATTATATTCTTCAGTCCATAACGATTATATTTACTATCTTGCATATGGCCTGGTTGATAATGGCAATATAAAAGAAATATTACAATAAATCTGTGAGAAGTCCATATTTTTGTATCATGTACAACATTCTTTGCTATCGTTTTTTCCAAGTTATCTTATCGTTTATAATTTCTCACTCACTCTTTTTCTGTTTGACCTTTGAATTCAAATCACTGTATTGAATTGTGGTTATGGAGTTGTTTGTGAAAAACAAGAGAGAGTTGTCTATTTGTTTGACTGATTATATTCTGGAAATCTGTCAATAGTGTTGAACGTCTAATTCAATATTTTCTAATAGACTTCATATTAATATTAGCTTGTAGTATAACAGAATCATCCTCGTAATCCTTTGGCAGCTTAACTTGCTAATGTTGCTTTAAATTTCTTGATCTGTTCTATTTGTTTTTTTGTATAACTCGCACTTCATAGCATATAAAGAACTCTTGGATTACAGATGTTGTAATTTCTTTATCAATTCTTTAGACCTTTACGTGTCTTTAGACCTTTATCAGCACTGTCTACCTAGAAAAGCCCACATATCAGAATGTTGTATGCAATGCTGAACCTCGCTCTATAGTTCTTTTCTCTATCTCCCCTGCACCACTCATCATGCCGAGATGTCGTGAGACTTTGACTAAAATTTTATAAGTACCTAAATCAGGCTCTACTCTGTGTTTCTCCATGTCATCTGCAAACTCTTAAGCTTCAGTGGAACCCAGCAACACTCAGCCATAATGAGCACATTGTAATTATAAGTATATATTTATCTGTATATTTTTTACAGTTTGAAGAGATAATGAATCAGCCCGACCCCAGCACAGATCTCCGGAAATCATGTACTAAGGCCAAGCATGAGGTCAGTCGTGGTTGCCCTTATGACACTCATATCCAGAAATAGGGACTGGGATGCCAGTTGATCAGAGAAAAACCGAGATCTTGTTACCTGATGTCTTGAGTATAGCTTATGACTGGAGTCGTCGTGTTTCCATTGCTGTTTAATTGTATTTCTATTAGCTTACAAGAAGTATGCATATTTACAAGAAGTATGCATATCTGCCGCTGGGAATGCTGCTTTCGGTATATACAACAATACTAAACTGTCATAAACAGAGGCCTTTCCCTGTGATTTGTGACAGTTCCAGACTTGTAGTACTAAGTGACAGTCATTGATCAGTAGACGACGTTCTTTTATCTTTTGGCATTAACAGTTACGTTAGAATTAATAAGAAACGTCAAACGTTTATAATATAGCACGCCAGAAATACATTACAGAACTCAATGAGTTACGGTGGATGCAAAACAGGAGTTGCATTTCTTGTTGAACTGAAAAATTACAAAACATATGAGATACATTTGCTCATAAATTTATTTCTTAAGGCACATATATGGCCTCAGTGTTATTATATATATCGATTTTTCCTCCAACTACTTCTTCATGCACCGGAGGTAAGCTTAGTTTACGCTGCATAGAAAAATATATTAGTCAGTCATGTGTACTAATGAACTAATCAAAAAAATTATCAACAATCAGTGAAATAAACTTACGTATTACAGTCGAATTTACGATCAGCAGAATATATAAATGGAAGTCCGCATTTTGCAGGAAGAGCGTCTATTTTAGGAATACGAGCATCTGGAGCAGGAACACCAGCTCTGTTTCTATTAGAACGATCCTGCACGCAACGACACAACTCAATCCTCTCTTCTCTAGTCTTGGCCGTATCACGGAATGCTTTTAATGAGTTGCAACACTCAGCAGATGGCTCCTGCTGTTCACCCCTGTGAAATGGATCACAAAGTTGCTTTGTACGTTCTTGTAATGTTGTCCCGCAGGTAAAAGCCTCCCCTTGCTCCACCATCAGAAAAGCCGCCAAAAATGTGGCAAAAACCATCGTCAAGTACACAATCTTCGCCATTATGTTCTCAGGTATCTGTAGACTTCTTGGAATGTGCTATGTAGACAAATTGTGCAGAAACAGATTATGCAGGGAGACGCATTTATAGGCAAGTCGGAGAAGCACTAGAACAAAATTAACAAATTTAACTAACAGTTAGGACACCTGGTCTGGTAAGTTCACAGAAATGCCTAGGAACAATTTGATGCTTGCATCTCTATTAATATGTTTAATTGTGTGGTTACATGAATGGAAATTAATATCACATCACACTACAAATTATACGTATATTTGATTGTATAATTTAGTCTAAATAATTTTCTTGCAACAAAAATAAGTTTAACAATACAAAAATCAGATGCGATGCAATAAAATGATCCTTGCAACTCTTATTATATTATTATATTCACTTTTGAAACTTTTGTGATTAAGAAAACTGCAAAGACAATTATTATGATGTAAATTAACTTTTACCTATAAGTCGATTGAAAATTTGGTAATTTAAATTTAAAAATTCAAAAAATTTCAAATTATTAAAATAAAATAACTTTATTACTAAATAAAGTTTATTACATATTAAAAAATTAAAAACTTCATAATAAAATGCAAATCACTAAAAAAGGCCAAAAAAGTTAACATATCTCACTTCTACCTTTTGGCTTAAAACCCCCCAAAAAAGCACTTATACTTCTTTTGCCAACGCTACCTAAACAATAGAAGCAGCTTAAAGCGCTAAAAGAAGCCCGAAAAGACTTAAAATAATAAGTGTTGCCAAACACCCACTTACTATCTCCTATTTTTCCTATATTAGTGTTGGAAATTTTTGTTGAGTAAAACTTGTACCTTACATAGAATATAGTTTTCATATATATATATATATATATATATATATATATATATATATATATATATATATATTAAATCAGTACTTACAAAATAAAATAACACATCACCCAAAAAAATTACAAAAAAACATAAATTACATATCTTTTATTTTAATTACTTAGCTAAATACTTCATACGAAGGTCGTAAAATATGATCTAGGATCCATAAATTTCTCATCTAAATTTTATTAAAGGGTTATATTTGGTATTTTATTTTAAATTTTTATAAGTGAAATGTAAGTAAAAATAATTTGATCAGAGTATAAATTTTCTAAATCACCTTATGGATTGCGTTGACGAGCGTGCTGTATGTTTACTGAATGGCAGCGAGCAAGGAAAGATAGCTCTGTATATAACACACAACAACACATTGTGGTTCGATTTCGAACGTGGTGTAAACCACCTGAAGTCTGGGTTAAAATAAACGTAGATGCAGCTTTTGTGCAGGGGACAGACCAGGTATGAGTTGGATGTGTTATTAGGGATGAAGAAGGTAACTTTCTTTTAGCCAAAAGTATTGTCGTGCAAGCGAGATTTCAGCCGAGAGAAGCAGAAGTTATGAGCCTCAAAAGCTTTAACTTGGACGAAAGAATGGAGGAGTAGAAAGTGTTTGTTTGAATGTGATGCCAGCTCCTAGCTAGTCGATGCAGTAAATGGCGGTCGGGAAACACCTACTTTCATGCAATGATCGAAAATTGTAGGGATATGCTTAAACACTTTGATGAAGGGTTATTTACTTTTATCTTTAGGTCTGCGAATACGTAACTTATGAATTAGCACGAGTCGCATATTCTATGTCAGGCTCTATACTGCTCCAGATTTCATCATTTTTATGATTGATTCTGAGAAGTATTAATGCAAGTGCGTTTATAAAAAAACAAACAAACTTCTCCAAAACAATATTTCACAAATCTATATGGTATTTCGTCTATGACCAATATATATGTAACCATACCCACCAAACCCCAACCTAATTTGGTACGTAAAAGCAATGTGAGATTGGGTGATATTTGAATTTAATTTTCAAACATGCATTTAATCAAGTAACTATATTTGTCAAAATCCAAACTGTATGCATGTAAAACAAATTACAAATAATTAGAATAATATGATTGTTAGATGAAAAAATAAAATTTAAATTTTAAAATAATAGAAGAAACCTATTATGTCACAATAAATAAAAGGGGCGGAACAACAAACCAACAATTCTCCACAAGACAAACAAAAATTTGAAATACTCCTTAATCTTTAATTATCTAAGGGCCTTCTCCTTTTAGATATCTTTGTGCATCCTCGGGAACTTGAGATACCTTTCAAAGCGCTTGTCCGCAGCTTGCTCCTAAGTATTATAAAATATCAAAAATTGAGTTTATTATATGTATTGTAAATAATCATATCAAAAAAGAGTGGGAAATGTCAAATAAAAAAGATAGAACAAGATGTATAAAAACGCTAAGTCCAACAAGTCTAACCTAGCTAGGAGAGTTCTTGCAGTTATCACAAAAAATAATGCATGAACTCTTTGCATCAGTGTTGGTACAAGATGGATGGAACCTACAAGGAACATTAAAAGCACAATCAACGCAACACGAAAACTTCTATGAAAATTGAAATCACAAGGAATGCACGTTTAAGGAGATAATTCTTAGTGAGTTAATCAACTTATAGTATAAAAAAGCCTTACCACACTTCTTATGAAAATATAGAATCTATTCAACATTCAACAACAGTAAATAAAAGAGTTGCATGTATGCACCTCAAGATTTCTTTTTCTGAAATGCTGGAAATGAAAATAAAGCACATACATTGATACATAAAAGAGCAATTTTTTTATTATAATGGATACTGTACCTTGATTTGCATATCTGACAATAGACACATACAGATCCGGATTGTAAGGATTCCCGCAAATGCACAGCCTGCAATTAAGATTTAAGAATAGTCAAATTAGACACTTTGAAAGGAGTAATTTTGTAACTAAACACAAACAACAAGTAACTATAGGAGTCACATATCACTTACCAATCAGCATCTTTGACATCGATCAATTTTTTCTTATAAATATCATACTCAAATCGACTGTAGTAATCGGAATCAGAACGCCGACCTTCAAGCTCTATATATTCATGGAAAGTGTGCACGGTACACTTTCCTAGGATACAATCTAGACTTTAAGGATCAAAATGGTTAGATAGAAACAATTCTTTTTTCCCGTGACAGTCTTTCTTCCAAAGGTCACCGTGACAGTCTTTCTTCCAAAGATCAGTGTCTTGGGGTCTGTAGTACCATCTTACTGTCACCTTTTTAGCCTTGGATTCTATAATCTGAGCAACATATGGTGGATCATCCGGATTAGGGGCCATCATAAGCACACAATCTCCATCTACAGAACATCAAAAGTATAGACAATGTGAGAAATAAACAATACCATATTCAACATCTCATACAAAAAAGAAAGTGTGATTGTCATCCCCTAAACATCTATGTGTGGTAACTCACTAAGGGGTCATGTGTTTTTTTTGTAATGCTTTTTGATGAACTTATATTAATGTAGTCCAGTAAGATTGTTTTAAAGAAAATCTAAAGTTTAAAAAGTGTATAGTTCATATCATGTTTAATCAAAATATTGTAAATTGTAATGATTTATTCATGTACCATACGGTGAGACGAGGGAGGTGGAAAGAACAAAGATGAAATAGGAGAACATATCTGTCTAAATAGCAAAAAGATATGTTGAGAAGAAAATTTGTAAATAGACATCCGCTGACAGACAAGCATACAAGTGAGCATCAAGGGTTGAGCCTCAAAGTCAATATGCTTGAGGGAACACTTCATGAGAAATAAGGACCTTGAGAATGAGTGTTATTGAAGGATGGTGGGCGTTATATAGAGTTTTATTCTATTTTAGTTCTCTTTACTACCTACTAATGACTTTCTATAAAAAGATCATAATAAAATATAACATAATTATTAAGTTTTTTAAGAGATATAACATATTTGTTAGACTTTTTAGAGAGATATTGTGTATTTTTGAGGGAGAAATGTAGATAGCTTCCACTAAGAGATTGAGGAGGGATTCAAAGGGTTTGTTTGGAAATTGTAGGGATATTTTTAAGTTATAATTTCTAAACTCTAAGTTGTAGAGATATTTATTATTTGTGTGATTTCATTGTTTTAGAGATGGGATGATGATAATCCAATTATCTAGGTAAGACCATATTTGGTGACTAGTACTAGAACAGACACAATATAAAAGCTAGTAAACTTACATTAGACAAAGTTAACGAAAAATTGAGTTTAACCACAATCAATCCCTCAAATGACCATCAATTATATGATTGTTATATGGTAGAGCTTATGAAATAAATAGATGATAATACCAATGAGGGAGAAACAAAATTGATGGAAAATAAACAATGAACTACATCCATTAAGTAAATGTTACTCCCTCTGTCACATTCAATTCTATACATACTTTAGTACTCCTGTAAAGTTTATTTTTTATAATTTATTTTTAAGATTTACTTCTTCCGGATAAAAAATTAAATATTAAATTTTTATTAGTTATAGAGCTATACGTTATAGTCTTGTAGAAGCATTAAAGTACGTGCCGCGTCCAACAATGTATACAACTCAGAGGGACAGTGAGAGTATTAAACAAATGATGCCTCCCAGGCATCGTTTATTTAATACTCCATCGCCTCCGGAGTTGTATACATTTATTATATCATAACATGAGCAACACAAATAATAAAATCATAATTAAAACTACATAAATACATAGAGTTATTACCATTATAATGAGGACTATTATGTTTGCGTAGCTTCGATTGTGCAAGGGAGTTGATGGAATCATGTGACGAGATTCTTTTCTTACCCTTGGGATCCCTCACACCTTGTGCATCTTTTCTTGTGCGGCTCATAGCTGTAAAATATCAAAAGTAAATTTTAGCCATATCTGTTGCAATTAGAAATCAAAAACGAAAACTCTGTATAAATTCGAAAACCAAAATTGGAATCGATTGCAAGAAACATACGAGTACTTACTAATTATTAGTTCAAACTAATTACCCGATTATACATGAACACACACCACTTTACCTTTAGATATTTACGACGGAGAAAACAGAATTTTGGGAGAAAGATGATATATTTGGGGGGTGGGGGATGTATAATCCAATATTTCTAGTAGTGACTTTACCTTAAATATGCCGGAGTGAGACTACTGGATCGTGAGAGAAAGATGAAATATTAGGGACGGGGTAGATTTTTCAATTGTTGAAAAGACTAAAAATGTATAGTCTTGTACTCATGAGGCGATAATATCTATGGGGCGATAAGATCTATGAGGCGATAAGATCTAGGAATATTTGTCGGTGTGCATCTACAGGAGATAAAGGTTCCCGATGGTCATGGAAATGTCTGTGTGCGTCTACACGAGATGTAGATGCATCTGTGTTTGTGGGAGCAATATGAACTGTCGAAGAATCTGTAAAAGAAAATTTTATTCATATTTTCATTCACTTTTAACTCATGTGGTTAGTTTGAATTGACAAAAGTACACAAATTGAGCAAAATTTAATTAAATAGAATTATAAATGTAGAATATTTATTTAGTTATAATATTACAAAGGCATGAACTCTCAAAATGCACATATACAAAATGCACTTTTTCTTTAATTTATAACTACATGCAAACTCCAATCTCTTTGTTACACTATATGGCTCTGTTTGGAAGTCAGAGATTTTGGGCAAAATTAGAGGTTTGAGGTGTTTTAGAGGTTTGACAACTAGAACCGCTAATATTAGTGCTTGGTAGTTATAAGCGGATTGTAATAAAGGTTTTTTTTACAAAAATCGGTCCTATGCGGTCAACATCCCGCCTAGGCTGCCCAAATCCCGCCTAGGAGGTCCAGGCGGTCAAAAAAAAAAAACATTTTTAATAAATTAAATCTAAAATTATGATTATATTATAAGAAATTATTATTCACTTGTACTTAACTTAATATCCTATAAGTGACTAATTTTATTTAATATTTATTACATTATTTCGATTGGTATATATTTATTTAATCAATGATTTGTATTATATATATCAAGTATTTATTTAATATATGATATTATATTGTTTACTAGTTTGACTCCACTAGTAGTGAAAAGTAGATAAAATTATTAAATTACATATAATTATAATAATTTAAAAATAATATATGTCCGATTAATGCTTCGATTAATCTATCCGATTAATCCCCGATTTACCGATTAATCGCTAGAAGGTACCCCGACCGCCCTGGGACGCCTAGCGATTTCTAGAACCCTGAATACAATAATGAGTTACACTATACTGGATGCTTTGAATGGTGATAGAGATGATTGGCTGGTAAGAGTAAGAGTTTGTCGGATGCACAAATTTATTTTATTCTAAAAATTTTAAATTTAAATCATTAATATAATTTTTATAGGCCGCTTGCGGCGGCTTCTCAACTAGTTACCTCTAAATATGAGTTAAAAGAGTAATAATATTATTTATAGAGTTTTATTATTGAATGTTACCACAATAAAGTAAGATTATGACTTCTAATATTTATGATAATATATTTAGATTTTATCAAATTTATGTGCTATTTATTTTTATTATAAAGTTATTTTCTTTGTTTTAATTAAATATAAATAGTAGATAAACTTGTTAAAATTTTAATATATTATTATAAATATTAGAATTCATAACCTTTTACTTGGTTATGTTACATTCAAGAATAATATTTAGAACTTTGTAAAAAAATATTTTTACTCCCGAAGGACATATACTTGTTTGATATCTTTCATGACTATAATGATATAAATGATATCCTGTTATTCGTTAAGACCCATGAATAGAGTGATATATGACGTTAACTTCAGCGATCATTTTAATATTCCAGTACAAACTGAAGTACATTAATTTTGATGATACAAATGAAGGACATTTCATTTCTTTTTAATAAACAACCAGAAGTTTACTCTTATCATTTGCTAATATGGAGACGACAGAAATTCAAATCAAATATGTATATAATTGTCAATGTTTGATTGGTGCACATTATATCACTATTCCCATTTCCAAGTAAATCCTATTATTTTGTTTGTAATGAAGAATTAGCTTTGCCCACTAGAAAATCTAAATCATAATTAATCATTATGTTGTACATCAGGTTATGTTGGGAATTAGTTTTTGAGTTTACACGAATTCTAAATATATAATTAGTCACTGCAGGTGAATATGAAATCTCATTAGGATTGTTCTTCTTTCTGGAAAATTATTTTCTTTTTTATAGTTTGGTGATAATTTATGAATCTAGCGCCATAATGAACATATTCTTTATTGTATTTAATTTTTAGCAAAAGCGTTTCATAATTTACATACTTATACCTCTTTTGGACATTTAAAATTTTGGATTCTCGTTTAATGTCCCTAGCACGTTCTTTTCGCATTGCTCTTTCATTTCCTTATAAAAAAAATTGCATTTCGCTAGAGGTTTTAGTCCTTACCTATATGATATTGTTATGTGTGCGCATCATTGTTTTTATATGCAAAATTGGAGATTTCTAGACACTTCTTTAGGGCCCGATTCACTCGACTCTCTTCTTATGTGACATCATTTTGTGTATGTGCTAGTACAGTATTTATATCAAAAATCTCAAGAGCTCCAGAAGCTTCTTTCTCCATAAAATTCTAGATATTTTGTGAGGCCGATTCACTCAACTCTTCTCATGTGATGACATCATTCTTTATATGTGCTAGTACTGTATTTAATATTTATATCAAAAATCTCAAAAGCTCTAGACACTTCCTTTTCCCTAGAATTCTAGACACTTCTTTAGCGACCGATTCACTCGACTCTTCTTATATGACATCATTGTGTGTATGTGCTAGTATTATATATATCAAAAATCGCATGAGCTCTAGACAACCCCAAACACTTCCTCCCAATTCACTAGATTTTTCTTATGCCCTTGTATTTAATCATATGTATGCGTGTTATGGTGCTCTTTACTATGCAATTTCGCCGAAGCGGATTGTATCTTACAAATTCCAAAAGAGATGGACAGGGTAGGTAGATTTCATGCATGGGTAAATATCATTGTATATCATCCTTTGTTCCAGATCAAGAGTCCGGTAACACTATTGTAAGTACCGTAACAAATCTTCAAAAAGAAATGAAGAGGTTCAGACAAGAAATCACATTACATCAGTTACTTGAGAAATTTCAGATGGAATATCCTAATATTCCTGAGTAACTAATTTGATGTGTCGTATTGGATTTAACCTCTTAATTATTCTTTTTTGATTGGCAAAAGTACTTCATAGTAATGTTTATCGGGTCTTGATCTGGAACAAGGGGTGATACAATGACTTGCATATGGCACTGAGGGTGATATATAGTAATATCACCTACAAACCACTGATCAGTGTGTCCTCAATTATGTTCGAAAAGAGATCTCCAGGCGGACACTAGTCACACTGCTGCAGTCAGTTCTTATAATGATTTTCTTTTAATCTTTGTGAAATGTATGACTTTGGGCATGTATTTGCATGTTAGTATATCGATAATATTGTGGTAGTTTTGTTTCTTTTGATGTGTATCCATTACACATATTCTTTGATTACAGTATTAATGGTTATCAGAATATCAGAGTCGAATAACTTTTTTGAATAGTTTGGACATAGATGAATGATAAAAAAAATGATCTAGTCGCTACATATAAGGTTTGCCGACTGTTTTACATAAAACATTAATAATTTTGTAAGGAAGACATGTTGCACTGCACATGTTTATATGAATTTTTATAGGGTTGAATATCAACTATGTGATAAACTGTGTCCAAAAAACTGAAGCACATCACTCATTGAAAATTTAACGGACTACGTCCAAAAAACTCAAATAAATCAACTTAATTTAATCATTCGTTCAATTCGAAAGCCGTTGATTGATGATTAGTTTGAGTTGAGTGACCTATTTGAATTTTTTGGACGTATACAGTCACCTACCAGATATTAACCGCATCCGAATCCGACAATTCCGGATACGGATATAGGCATATTTGTATTCGATAATATCCGAATCCGAAATGAAATATACTCCCTCCGTTTCAAAATAAATGTCCACTTTAAAAAAATCACACAGTTTAAGAAAAGTGGATCTTGACAAATTAGATGCATTAAATTACTATAATATGTGGAATGAGATTGATCTAGGAAATATAAACAAGAGATATGTGGAGTAGAATTGACTTTGGAAATATGATTTTGCATTGAAAGTTGAAGTGGACAACTAATTTGAAACAAATTTTTTTTTTCAAGATGGACGTGTAAATTGAAACGGAGGGAGTATATGATATTTAACTCTATTTTAATATTCTATAACTTTATAGTGTGTTTATTATAATGTGTGTATTTATATATAAATTCATAAAATAATATATTTATATAAATTTTATATAATTGTAAGATATTATAGACATATATCAAAATATTTTTTGAGTTAAATATTTTAAAGATAACAAATTTATATCGAAATATAAGTAAAAATTAATTTTTGAATAGATATAAATCATCTTTATTAACTTTAATTTTTAACATCATTTTTTGATCTTTGCTATTTTTTATAATTTTCAAAATTTTTTAATATAAAAATAAAAATCTATTTAAAATCAGATTCAGATCCGGATAGTATTTGTATCTGGATACAGATATGAATTTTCAGATCCGAATCAACGTACATACAAATTAATATCAAAATTATCCGTTTTACGGCTTGACATTTTTGTGGTAGTTACTTTTTTTCTTTACATTGGTTAAAATCACTGCAAAAAGCTCTTCACTTTTACGTACACTTTCCATGTGTTTGCACGCTTTTCTTTACGTTGGTTTTAAAATCACTGCAAAAAGCTCTTCACAATAATCCACTTTCATTGTTTCTAAAACCCTACACAATTTCTCCTTGCAATCAAAATGTCAATTGCTGCAGTAGCCCCAGTAAGCAACAATGGAGTCTCAACGACGACGTTTCATGATCTCCCTGAAGAAACCACCGCTGAAATCTTCTCAAGACTCTCTGTAAAAGACCTAATCAAATCAAGCTCAGTGAACAAAGCATGGTACTCTCTTATCAACAACCCATCTTTTATTTCCTCTCAAATTCGGAAAGCTGTTAACTTTTGTGATGATAATGCTGTGCTTATAATCCCCCCTTTTATCTCTCACCAAAATTACTGCTCTTTAATCTCTGCTGATACTTCTCGAGTTATCGAAAAATTCGACATTCCCTTTGTTACCAAGAGTGGCAGTTTGAAGCTAATTGCGCAAGTAGATGGAATGCTTTTGTTAACTGATTTGCATATAGATTATGCTGCTAGGGAGTTGTATTTGTGGAACCCTTTTGTTAGGAGACATAGGGTTCTTGTTTCGAGTTGTTTTAAGAGGCTTTTGGATGATAGGGAGAAGAGTTATTATGTTGTCGGGATGGGGTATGATAAGGGTACGGATGATTATAAGGTTATTAGGATTGTTTACGTTCAGGATGGAAAGGGGAAGCAGTTTGGAGAGGTGGCTCCGAAGGTTGAGGTTTATAGTTTGAGGAAGAACACGTGGAAGAAGATGGGGGATTCTCGGGTTCCGAGGCTTGTTAATGAAATGGGGGCTTATGTTGATGGTAGGTACTACTGGGTAGAGATGAAACAACCTGGAACTGAGGAGTTTAATAGTTTGAAGGGGAATGAGTTGAAGATAATGTCATGATTTTGATACGCAGTTGTTTGGGGAATTTAATGTGCCAAATCGTGTTCCCCGTCTATTTGGAGTTATTGCCCCGTTTAAGCTCATGAGTTTTGAAGGTTCACTCGCTCTTTGTACTTTGGACCCAGATTGCTACAATCTAGTGCCTCCCAAGTATCCTTTTCCTATATGGTTGAGGAGGCAACGAAAAGGTGTAGGCTCTTGGGTTCTACTTGCTACAGCTGTGCTCAAACAATATGGGCATCCTTTGAATATTACAAAGACTGGAACTCTTATAGTAGAGTCATTCCAATCGCAGCGTCCTGATGAAACGCACATAGTCTCTATTAATTTTAAGAGCAGGATTTCTAAATATCATGGATATGGTAAGCACGGGGGTCCAGATGTTTCCCGTGAAGTCCTTGCTCCATCTACTGTAGACACCTCGTTTCCACAGAGTCTAATCATGTACGAGGGAGGCAAATCACTGTTGAAATATGCAAAGTGAGGAATTGTCAGTCTTACAAATCTACATCTACTAATTAATGATTATATTCTTGAGTCCATAACGATTATATTTACTATTTTGCATATGGCGTGGTTGATAATGGCAATATAAAAGAAATATTACAATAAATCTGTGAGAAGTCCATATTTTTGTATCATGTTCAACATTCTTTGCTATCGTTTTTTCCAAGTTATCTTATCGTTTATAATTTCTCACTCACTCTTTTTCTGTTTGACCTTTGAATTCAAATCACTGTATTGAATTGTGGTTATGGAGTTGTTTGTGAAAAACAAGAGAGAGTTGTCTATTTGTTTGACTGATTATATTCTGGAAATCTGTCAATAGTGTTGAACGTCTAATTCAATATTTTCTAATAGACTTCATATTAATATTAGCTTGTAGTATAACAGAATCATCCTCGTAATCCTTTGGCAGCTTAACTTGCTAATGTTGCTTTAAATTTCTTGATCCGTTCTATTTGTTTTTTGTATAACTCGCACTTCATAGCATATAAAGAACTCTTGGATTACAGATGTTGTAATTTCTTTATCAATTCTTTAGACCTTTACGTGTGTTTAGACCTTTATCAGCACTGTCTACCTAGAAAAGCCCACATATCAGAATGTTGTATGCAATGCTGAACCTCGCTCTATAGTTCTTTTCTCTATCTCCCCTGCACCACTCATCATGCCGAGATGTCGTAAGACTTTGACTAAAATTTTATAAGTACCTAAATCAGGCTCTACTCTGTGTTTCTCCATGTCATTTGCAAACTCTTAAGCTTCAGTGGAACCCAGCAACACTCAGCCATAATGAGCACATTGTAATTATAAGTATATATTTATCTGTATATTTTTTACAGTTTAAAGAGGTAATGAATCAGCCCGACCCCAGCACAGATCTCCGGAAATCATGTACTAAGGCCAAGCATGAGGTCAGTCGTGGTTGCCCTTATGACACTCATATCCAGAAATAGGGACTGGGATGCCAGTTGATCAGAGAAAAACCGAGATCTTGTTACCTGATGTCTTGAGTATAGCTTATGACTGGAGTCGTCGTGTTTCCATTGCTGTTTAAATGTATTTCTATTAGCTTACAAGAAGTATGCATATCTGCCGCTGGGAATGCTGCTTTCGGTATATACAACAATACTAAACTGTCATAAACAGAGGCCTTTCCCTGTGATTTGTGACAGTTCCAGACTTGTAGTACTAAGTGACAGTCATTGATCAGTAGACGACGTTCTTTTATCTTTTGGCATTAACAGTTACGTTAGAATTAATAAGAAACGTCAAACGTTTATAATATAGCACGCCAGAAATACATTACAGAACTCAATGAGTTACGGTGGATGCAAAACAGGAGTTGCATTTCTTGTTGAACTGAAAAATTACAAAACATATGAGATACATTTGCTCATAAATTTATTTCTTAAGGCACATATATGGCCTCAGTGTTATTATATATATCGATTTTTCCTCCAACTACTTCTTCATGCACCGGAGGTAAGCTTAGTTTACGCTGCATAGAAAAATATATTAGTCAGTCATGTGTACTAATGAACTAATCAAAAAAATTATCAACAATCCGTGAAATAAACTTACGTGTTACAGTCGAATTTACGATCTGCAGAGTATATAAATGGAAGTCCGCATTTTGCAGGAAGAGCGTCTATTTTAGGAATACGAGCATCTGGAGCAGGAACACCAGCTCTGTTTCTATTAGAACGATCCTGCACGCAACGACACAACTCAATCCTCTCTTCTCTAGTCTTGGCCGTATCACGGAATGCTTTTAAAGAGTTGCAACAATTTGATGCTTGCATCTCTATTAATATGTTTAATTGTGTGGTTACATGTTAGGCTTCATCTGAAAAACTACAAAATTTAATCTGGTATGTAAATTAGTTGCCTAATTATCCTCTGCTTGGCCTGTTTTATTTAATTTGTAACTGCAACTCCCTCATCTCCCTGTTACACTATGTAAGATCACAGGACTCACACCACGTTAGAATCTTGCTGGACATGATGTTCTAACTTCTGACCTCATCTCATAAGTAGATATGTCAGGTTGACGAAACGAGCCGAGCCGAAACAAATTATCGACAATTAAACCGTGTTCAATTCGCGAGTTTGGCCAGTTGGACGAGTTAATTTATTTAATATTTTGTCAGATGTGATTAACATGAATGAAAATTAATATCACATCACACTACAAATTATACATATATTTGATTGTATAATTTAGTCTAAATAATTTTCTTGCAACAAAAATAAGTTTAACAATATAAAAATCAGATGCGATGCAATAAAATGATCCTTGCAACTCTTATTATATTATTATATTCACTTTTGAAACTCTTGTGATTAAGAAAACTGCAAAGACAATTATTATGATGTAAATTAACTTTCACCTATAAGTCAATTGAGTATTTGGTAATTTAAATTTAAAATTAAAAAAAATTCAAATTATTAAAATAAAATAACTTTATTACTAAATAAAGTTTATTACATATTAAAAAATTAAAAATTTCATAATAAAATGCAAATCACTAAAAAAGGCCAAAAAAGTTAGCATATCTGAATTCTACCTTTTGGCTTAAAACCCCCAAAAAAAGCACTTATACTTCTTTTGCCAAACACTACCTAAAAGCGCTAAAAGAAGCCGGAAAGGACTTAAAATAATAAGTGTTGCCAAACACCCACTTACTATCTCCTATTTTTCCTATATTAGTGTTGGAAATTTTTGTTGAGTATAACTTATACCTTACATAGAAAATAGTTTTCATATGTGTGTGTGTGTATAAAATCAGTACTTACAAAATAAAATAACACATCATCCAAAAAAATTACAGAAAAACATAAATTACATATCTTGTATTTTAATTACTTAGCAAAATATTTCATACGAAGGTTGTAAAATATGATTTAGGATCCATAAAATTCTCATCTAAATTTTATTAAAAGGTTATATTTGGTATTTTATTTTAAATTTTTTTTAGTGAAATGTAAGTAAAAATAATTTGATCAGAGTATAAATTTTCTAAATCACCTTTTGATTGCGTTCACGAGCTGTATGTTTACTGAATGGCAGCAAGCAAGGGAAGATAACTCTACAGCACATTGTGGTTCGATTTCGAACATGGTGTAAACCACCTGAAGTCTGGGTTAAAATAAACGTAGGTGCAACTTTTGTGCAGGGGACAGACCAGGTATGAGTTGAATGTGTTATTAGGGATGAAGAAGGTAACTTTCTTTTAGCCAAAGTTACTGTCGTGCGAGCGAGATTTCAGCCGAGAGAAGCAGAAGTTACGAGCCTCAAAAGCTTTAACTTGGACAAAAGAATGGAGGAGTAGAAAGTGTCTGTTTGAATGTGATGCCAGCTCCTAGCTAGTTGATGCTGTAAATGGCGGTCGGGGAAACACCTACTTTCATGCAATGGTCGAAAATTGTAGGGATATTCTTAAACACTTTGATGAAGGGTTAGTTACTTTTATCTTTAGGTCTGCGAATACGTAGCTCATGAATTAGCACGAGTTGCATATTCTATGTCAGGTTCTATACTGCTCCAGATTTCATCATTTTTACGATTGATTGTGAGAAGTATTAATGCAAGTGCGTTTATTAAAAAAACAAACAAACTTCTCCAAAACAATATTTCACAAATCTATATGGTATTTCGTCTATGGCCAATATATATGTGACCATACCCACCAGACCCCAACCTAATTTGGTACGTAAAAGCAATGTGAAATTGGGTGATATTTGAATTTAATTTTCAAACATGCATTTAATCAAGTAACTATATTTTCCAAAATCCAAACTGTATACATGTAAAACAAATTACACATAATTAGAATAATATGATTGCTAGGTGAAAAAGTAAAATTTAAATTTTAAAATAATAGAAGAAACCTATTATGTCACAATAAATAAAAGGGGTGGAACAACAAACCAACAATTCTCCACAAGACAAACAAAAATTTGAAATACTCCTTAATCTTTAATTATCTAATGGCCTTCTCCTTTTTGATATCTTTGTGCATCCTCGGAAACTTGAGATACCTTTCAAAGCGCTTGTCCGCAGCTTGCTCCTAAGTATTATAAAAATCAAAAATTGAGTTTATTATATGTGTTGTAAATAATCATAGCAAAAAAGAGTGGGAAATGTCAAATAAAAAAGATAGAACAAGATGTATAAAAGCGCCAAGTCCAACAAGTCTAACCTGGCTAGGAGAGTTCTTGCAGTTATCACAAAAAATAATGCATGAACTCTTTGCATCAGTGTTGGTACAAGATGGATGGAACCTAGAAGGAACATTAAAAGCACAATCAACGCAACACGAAAACTTCTATGAAAATTGAAATCACAAGGCATGCACGTTTAAGGAGATAATTCTTAGTAGCTTACTCAACTTATAGTATAAAGAGGCCTTACCACACTTCTTATGAAAATATAGAATCTATTCAACATTCAACAGCAGTAAATAAAAGAGTTGCATGTATGCACCTCAAGATTTCTTTTTCTGAAATGCTGGAAATGAAAATAAAGCACATACATTGATACATAAAAGGGCAATTTTTTTATTATAATGGATACCGTACCTTGATTTGCATATCTGACAATAGACATACAGATCTGGATTGTAAGGATTCCCGCAAATGCACAGCCTGCAATTAAGATTTAAGAATAGGCAAATTAGACACTTTGAAAGGAGTAATTTTGTAACTAAACACAAATAACAAGTAACTTTAGGAGTCACATATCGCTTACCAATCAGCATCTTTGACATCAATCAATTTTTTCTTATAAACATCATACTCAAATCGACTGTAGTAATCGAATCAGAACGCCGACCTTCAAGCTCCATATATTCATGGAAAGTGTGCACGGTACACTTTCCCAGGATACAATCTAGACTTTGAGTATCAAAGTGGTTAGATAGAAACAATTCTTTTTTCCCGTGACAGTCTTTCTTCCAAAGGTCACCGTGACTGTCTTTCTTCCAAAGGCCAGTGTCTTGGGGTCTGTAGTACCATCTTACTGTCACCTTTTTAGCCTTGGATTCTACAATCTGAGCAACATATGGTGGATCATCCGGATTAGGGGCCATCATAAGCACACAATCTCCATCTACAGAACATCAAAAGCATAGACAATGTGAGAAATAAACAATACCATATTCAACAACTCATACAAAAAGAAAGTGTGATTGTCATCCCCTAAACATCTATGTGTGGTAACTCACTAAGGGGTCATGTGTTTTTTTTGTAATGCTTTTTGATGAACTTATATTAATGTAGTCCATTAAGATTGTTTTGAAGAAAATCTAAAGTTTAAAAAGTGTATAGTTCACATCATGTTTAATCAAAATATTGTAAATTGTAATGATTTATTCATGTACCATACGGTGAGATGAGGGAGGTGGAAAGAACAAAGATGAAATAGAAGAACATATCTGTCTAAATAGCAAAGAGATATGTTGAGAAGAAAATTTGTAAATGGACATCCGCTGACAGACAAGCATACAAGTGAGCATCAAGGGTTGAGCCTCAAAGTCAATCTCCTTGAGGGAACACTTCATGTGAAATAAGGATCTTGAGAATGAGTGTTATTGAAGGATGGTGGGCGTTATATAGAGTTTTATTCTATTTAATTCTCTTTACTACCTCCTAATGACTTTCTATAAAAAGCTCATAATAAAATATAACATAATTATTAAGTTTTTTTAAGAGATATAACATATTTATTAGGTTTTTTAGAGAGATATTGTGTATTTTTGAGGGAGAAATGTAGATAGCTTCCACTAAGAGATTGAGCAGGGATTCAAAGGGTTTGTTTGAAAATTGTAGAGATATTTTTAAGTTATAATTTCTAAACTCCAAGTTGTAGAGATATTTATTATTTGTGTGATTTCATTGTTTTAGAGATGGGATGATGATAATCCAATTATCTAGGTAAGACCATATTTGGTGACTAGTACTAGAACAGACACAATATAAAAGCTAGTAAACTTACATTAGACAAAGTTAACGAAAAATTGGGTTTAACCACAATCAATCCCTCAAATGACCATCAATTATATGACTGTTATATGGTAGAGCTTATGAAATAAATAGATGATAATACCAATGAGGGAGAAACAAAATTGATGGAAAATAAACAATGAACTACATCCATTAAGTAAATGTTACTCCCTCTGTCACATTCAATTCTATACATACTTTAGTACTCCTGTAAAGTTTATTTTTTATAATTTCTTTTTAAGATTTACTTCTTCCGGATAAAAAATTAAATATAAAATTTTTATTAGTTATAGAGCTATACGTTATAGTCTTGTAGAAGAATTAAAGTACGTGCCGCGTCCACCAATGTATACAACTGAGAGGGACGGTGAGAGTATTAAACAAATGATGCCTCCCAGGCATCGTTATTTAATACTCCCTCCGCCTCCTGAGTTGTATACATTTATTATATCATAACATGAGCAACGCAAATAATAAAATCATAATTAAAACTACATAAATACATAGAGTTATTACCATTATAATGAGGACTATTATGTTTGCGTAGCTTCGATGGTGCAAGGGAGTTGATGGAGTCATGTGATGACGAGATTCTTTTCTTACCCTTGGGATCCCTCACACCTTGTACATCTTTTCTTGTGCGCCTCATAACTGTAAATATCAAAAGTAAATCTTAGCCAAATCTGTTGCAATTAGAAATCAAAAACGAAAACTCTGTATAAATTTGAAACTAAAATTGGAATCAGTTGCAAGAAACATACAAGTACTTACTAATTATTAGTTCAAACTAATTACCCGATTATACATGGACACACACCACTTTACCTTTAGATATTTACGAGGGAGAAAACAGAATCTTGGGAGAAAGAGGATATATTTGGGGGGTGGGGGGTGTTATGATACCGGTGTATATGCATATTATTAGTTCAATCTAATTACTCGATTATACATGGACACACACCACTTTACCTTAAATACGCCGGAGTGAGACTACTGGATCGTGAGAGAAAGATGAAATATTAGGGAGGGGGTAGATTTTTCAATTGTTGAAGAGACTAAAGATGTATAGTCTTGTACTCATGAGGCGATAATATCTATGGGGCGATAAGATCTATGAGGCGATAAGATCTAGGAATATTTGTCGGTGTGCGTCTACAGGAGATAAAGGTTCCCGACGGCCATGAAAATGTCTGTGTGAGCTCATTGTTTTTATATGCAAAACTGGAGATTTCTAGACACTTCTTTAGGGCCGATTCACTCGACTCTCTTCTTATGTGACATCATTTTGTGTATATGCTAGTACCGTATTTATATCAAAAATCTCAAGAGCTCCAGAACCTTCTTTTTCCATAAAATTCTAGATACTTTTATGAGGCCGATTCACTCAACTCTTCTCATGTGATGACATCATTTTTTACATGTGCTAGTACTGTATTTAATATTTATATCAAAAATCTCAAAAGCTCTAGACACTTCCTTTTCCCTTGAATTCTAGACACTTCTTTAGCGACCGATTCACTCGACTCTTCTTATCTGACATCATTTTGTGTATGTGCTAGTATTATATATATCAAAAATCACATGAGCTCTAGACAACCCAAACACTTCCTCCCAATTTCACTAGATTCTTCTTATACCCTTGTATTTAATCATATGTATGCGTGTTATGGTGCTCTTTACCATGCAATTTCGCTGAAGCGGATTGTATCTTACAAATTCCAAAAGAGATGGACAGGGTAGGTAGATTTCATGCATGGGTAAATATCATTGTATATCATCCTTTGTTCCAGATCAAGAGTCCGATAACACTATTGTAAGTACCGTAACAAATCTTCAAAGAGAAATGAAGAGGTTCAGACAAGTAATCACATTACATCAGTTACTTGAGAAATTTCGGATGGAATATCCTATATTCCCGAGTAACTAATTTGATGTGTCCGTATTGGATTTAACCTCTTGATTTTTCCTTTTTGATTGCAAAAGTACTTCGTAGTAATGTTTATCGGGTCTTGATCTGAACAAGGGGTGATACAATGACTTGCATATGGCACTGAGGGTGATATATAGTAATATCACCTACAAATCACTAATCAGTGTGCCTCAATTAGTCCGAAAGAGATGTCCAGGCGGACACTAGTCCACTGCTGTAGTCAGTTCTTATAATGATTTTCTTTTAATCTTTGTAAAATGTATGACTTTGGGCATGTATTTGCATGTTGGTATATCGATAATATTGTGGTAGTTTTGTTTCTTTTGATGTGTATCCATTACACATATTCTTTGATTACAATATTAATGGTTATCAAAATATCAGAGTCGAATAACTTTTTGAATAGTACTTTGGACATGGATGAATGATAAAAAACGATCTAGTCGCTACATATAAGGTTTGCCGACTGTTTTACATAAAACATTAATAATTTTGTAAGTAAGACATGTTGCAACGCAAATGTTTATATGATTTTTATAGGGTTAAATATCAACTATGTGACAAACTGTGTCCAAAAAACTGAAGCACATCACTCATTGCAAATTTAACGGACTACGTCCAAAAAACCTCAAATAAATCAACTTAATTTAATCATTTCGTTCAATTCGAAAGCCGTTGATTGATGATTAGTTTGAGTTGAGGGACCTATTTGAATTTTTTGAACGTATTCAGTCACCTATCAGATATTAACCGCATCCGAATCCGACAATTCCGGACACAGATATAGGCATATTTGTATTCGATAATATCCGAATCCGAAATGAAATATATATGTTAAATAATATATATGTTATATATATATTTTAATATTCTATAAGTTTATAGTGTGTTTATTATAATGTGTGTATTTATATATAAATTCATAAAATAATATATTTATATAAATTTTATATAATTGTAAGATATTATAGACATATATCAAAATATTTTTTGAGTTAAATATTTTAAAGATAACAAATTTATATCGAAATATAAGTAAAAATTAATTTTTGAATAGATATAAATCATCTTTATTAACTTTAATTTTTAAAATCATTTTTTTGATCTTTGCTATTTTTTTTAATTTTATTAATATAAAAATAAAAGTCTATTTAAAATCAGATTCAGATTCGGATAGGATTTGTATCTGAATACTATATCCGAATACGGATATGAATTTTCGGATCCGAATCAACATGCATACAGATTAATATCAGATAGATTAATATCACAATTATCCGTTTTACAACTTGACATTTTTGTGGTATTTACTTTTTTCTTTGCTTTTCTTTACATTGGTTAAAATCAGTGCAAAAGGCTCTTCATTTTACGTACACTTTCCATGTGTTTGCAGACTTTTCTTTACGTTAATTTAAAATCACTACAAAAAGCTCTTCACAATAATCCGCTTTCATTGTTTCCAAAACCATTTTCACAATTTCTCCTTTGCAATCAAAATGTCAATTGCTCCAGTAGCCCCAGTAAGCAACAATGGAGTCTCAACGACGACGTTTCATGATCTCCCTGAAGAAACCACGGCTGAAATCTTCTCAAGACTCTCTGTAAAAGACCTAATCAAATCAAGCTCAGTGAACAAAGCATGGTACTCTCTATCAACAGCCCATCTTTTATTTCCTCTCAAATTCGTAAAGCTGTTACTTTTGTGATGATAATGCTGTGCTTATAATCCCCCCTTTTATCTCTCACCAAAATTATTGCTCTTTATTTCTGCTGATACTTCTCGAGTTATCGAAAAATTCGACATTCCCTTTGTTACCAAGAGTGGCAGTTTGAAGCTGATTGCGCAAGTAGATGGGATGCTTTTGTTAACTGATTTGCATATAGATTATGCTTCTAGGGAGTTGTATTTGTGGAACCCTTTTGTTAGGAGACATAGGGTTCTTGTTTCGAGTTGTTTTAAGAGGCTTTTGGATGATAGGGAGAAGAGTTATTATGTTGTCGGGATGGGGTATGATAAGGGTACGGATGATTATAAGGTTATTAGGATTGTTTACGTTCAGGATGGAAAGGGGAAGCAAGTTTGGAGAGGTGGCTCCGAAGGTTGAGGTTTATAGTTTGAGGAAGAACACGTGGAAGAAGATGGGGGATTCTCGGGTTCCGAGGCTTGTTAATGAAATGGGGGCTTATGTTGATGGTAGGTACTACTGGGTAGAGATGAAACAACCTGGAACTGAGGAGTTTAATAGTTTGAAGGGGAATGAGTTGAAGATAATGTCATATGATTTTGATACGCAGTTGTTTGGGGAATTTAATGTGCCAAATCGTGTTCCCCGTCTATTTGGAGTTATTGCCCCGTTTAAGCTCATGAGTTTTGAAGGTTCACTCGCTCTTTGTACTTTGGACCCAGATTGCTACAATCTAGTGCCTCCCAAGTATCCTTTTCCTATATGGTTGAGGAGGCAACGAAAAGGTGTAGGCTCTTGGGTTCTACTTGCTACAGCTGTGCTCAAACAATATGGGCATCCTTTGAATATTACAAAGACTGGAACTCTTATAGTAGAGTCATTCCAATCGCAGCGTCCTGATGAAACGCACATAGTCTCTATTAATTTTAAGAGCAGGATTTCTAAATATCATGGATATGGTAAGCACGGGGGTCCAGATGTTTCCCGTGAAGTCCTTGCTCCATCTACTGTAGACACCTCGTTTCCACAGAGTCTAATCATGTACGAGGGAGGCAAATCACTGTTGAAATATGCAAAGTGAGGAATTGTCAGTCTTACAAATCTACATCTACTAATTAATGATTATATTCTTGAGTCCATAACGATTATATTTACTATTTTGCATATGGCGTGGTTGATAATGGCAATATAAAAGAAATATTACAATAAATCTGTGAGAAGTCCATATTTTGTATCATGTTCAACATTCTTTGCTATCGTTTTTTCCAAGTTATCTTATCGTTTATAATTTCTCACTCACTCTTTTTCTGTTTGACCTTTGAATTCAAATCACTGTATTGAATTGTGGTTATGGAGTTGTTTGTGAAAAACAAGAGAGAGTTGTCTATTTGTTTGACTGATATATTCTGGAAATCTGTCAATAGTGTTGAACGTCTAATTCAATATTTTCTAATAGACTTCATATTAATATTAGCTTGTAGTAACAGAATCATCCTCGTAATCCTTTGGCAGCTTAACTTGCTAATGTTGCTTTAAATTTCTTGATCCGTTCTATTTGTTTTTTGTATAACTCGCACTTCATAGCATATAAAGAACTCTGGATTACAGATGTTGTAATTTCTTTATCAATTCTTTAGACCTTTACGTGTGTTTAGACCTTTATCAGCACTGATCTACTAGAAAAGCCCAC